>NC_137891.1:156387818-158862462 GCF_963455335.1 Martes martes
TGGTGTTTCAATCAATATAGAGTACTTGCTGTTCCAAAACACATTTTACATATTCACAAATGTCTTATAAACTTCATTATTACCACCTGCATTTATATATTTATGTGTTTGTTTAATGTCTGTTTCCCAAACTGGACTATAAGCTCTACATTGACTTTTGTATTTAAGGCAAGAAAATAATAACATTAACATCAACAAACCAATATTGTTTTAATCTGAACCAGTGTTTAGACTGATCTTGAAAAGAACTGGCAGGTGTCAACAACAGCCTCACATAGTTCTCAATAACACTACTGATCTCTGTATTTACTCTACACAAGCCAAATATCAACAAGGTCTTACTTTAGGTCTCATTATTATTCCACCTGCTGGTATTTCCAGTGTATTATAGTCTCTCTAAGTCACCACTGTTTTTCCTTCTCCTCCTCACCTTCCCCATCTCCTTCATCTTGTTCTTGGCCTCTTTTCCCTTTTTTTCTCCTGAAGTTTCACTATTTGACTATAGCCAATGGAACGGTTCTCATGCTTCATTGAGAAATCTGATTGCTTATTCCCTTTTAAGTGAATCAGTCTGAGAGCTCCTTTCTGGCCAAAATTGAGTCCCTGTCCAGGAAACAGAATATATGTTCACTTTGATGCTATCCTTACAAAATCCTTTGGCCCTTGGTAAAGACAAGAATGGCGTAGAAATGAAATTTTACTGGGCTCAGAATTCAACAACATGGATTTGAGTTCCGTCACTCACTTGCTAGTAACCTTGATAAAGATACAACTTTTTGAGCCTCTTTTCATAGGTAAAATGTGGATAAAGGTCCTAATAAGTTAGGGATGAATAATAGAGTTTACTAAGCAGCATTTAGGGCTTGAATTTTGATCTGAAATAAGTATTAAATTAGTATTTTTGGTTAACACAACTCAGTGAATTTTCTTCAACACTGCTTTATTTCTCAGCTGAAAGTGTAAAGCACTGTATCAATTTTAAATATCATTATTATTAAATGTCCTTGCTTCCTTATCTTTTGGCAGCTTGCTCTATCAATTTCCAGTCCCAAATCAGGGCCAGACTATCTTAACTAACTTAGCATGCTTTGCTACATTTAACTTATAATGCCTCACAAATAATGGTTTATTCATTTTATTTGTTTCAAAATGGCAAAAATGCCAGAAAACACAAAATGTATTTTCATAGTTTGTAAAAAAAAAAAAATCACCTTGCTACTCTAAGGTATGGTGTTGATATTAATAAATATTCATTGTATCAATTTTTAGGAACGATATGCAGGAAGAACTTTATTTAGAAGCATTTTATTCAGCAAAATTTTTCTTTTCCTACTGTCATGTGAATTGAGGTGACTAACAACTAACTCATGATCAGATTATTGGAATAGGTTCCTGAAAATTTTCAATGTTTTCCATTTTCCCCCTTCAAATAGATTCTCTACATTATAGCCAGGTCATTCACTTGTTCATTCATGAAATGTTTACTGACAATCTATTATGTACTACGTACAAAGCACAGACTAATGGGAGGAAAGATGTGAAAAAACAGAAAATAAGTTATATTCAGTTTTATAATGCTATGTAGATTATCTAATAGCCTTGGTTTCCCATTGCTCATTCTGTATACTCAACTTCAAACTCCTTACCTGGAATTTAAGATTATCCATAATTTGGCTTTCAAAGATCCTCTAATCCTTATTTTCCATTTTTATAGTCAAACAGATTTTAAAAAACTTCCAAAAACAAAACAAAACAGGGATACCTGGGTGGCTCAGTGGGTTAAGCCTCTGCCTTCGGCTCAGGTCATGATCTCAGGGTCCTGGGATCGAGCCCCGCACCGGGCTCTCTGTTCAGCGGGGAGCCTGCTTTCCCCCCTCTCTCTCTGCCTGCCTCTCTGCCTACTTGTGATCTCTCTCTCTGTCAAATAAATAAATAAAATCTTTAAAAAAAACAAAACAAAAAAACCTGTTCCATTAGAATGTTTTGTACTTTTCAAAGCTTTTGGGTTTCCGTTGAAGTAGTTCAACCCAATTTAAATTCCTTCCCTAAGTCTTTGGGCCTATTTGAACCTTACTTATTCTCCAAGATCAAGATGAAAGAAGACTCAAAGTGATCTCTTCAAAGTGATCCTTCTTCTGATTCTCAAAATAATCACTGTTTCTTCAAGTCACCTGACAATCCTCTGAGGCTTATTGTATCTATTGCCTTTTTATAATCTTTCAGTCTTCACTGTTATTTAACTTTTCCTGTGTTTCACCTTATCTCACTAACTGGATGTTAAGTTACCAGAGTGAAATTATTTCTTGTTTAATGATATCTTGGAAAAGATCTAGCAATCACTAAGGCCATAAAATAAATATGAGTAATAGTAAAATATTTAGTTTTTTAAAAAAGATTGGCAAAGAAGACCCATATAAATGAAGAGATTAGTACATTTATGATGACTGAGTTATAAAGACATTAGCTGTCCCCAAGTTAATCTAGAAATGTAATTCCAAGAAAAAAATCCCTGTAGGACTTTTTTGGAACATAGTAAAATTGATTATAAGGTTCACATGAGAGGATCGGAATGTGCATGGATAGCTAAAACAAATTTGAAAAATAAGGACAAAGAAGGGAGAGTCATCCTACCAGTTATCTAAACATTTCCAAATTTATAAAGTTACATATTACCAAATTAAATTATTAATTAAAAATGTATTATTGTAAAGGAAGGGATAAAAAGGTATTTAAACAGAAAAAAAGCCCAGAAACAAATCTATAGATATAAGACAATTTGGCACATCACAAATCAATTCAGGAAAGGCTGAACTATTTTGACAAACAGCTTTAGAGCAATTGCCAACTCTCCCCATAGGAAAAAAAATTAAAATAATATCCATAGTAAGAAAAAAATTCTACATGGGAAAAAAGACCAAAAAAGTGAAAAAAATTTCAAAACTAGAAGAAAATATAGACTAGGTAAGGCTTTCTCAAATAACATAAAATACATGCAAAGCTTAAAAGAAAAGTTAAATTTTGATGTGATCAAAATTTAAAATATCAGTATAGCAAAATATAATAAACATAATAAATTTAGAAGACAAAACACATACTGGAAAAAGATATTTGCAATACATATAATAAGGAATTTCTATCCAGAACATATAGAGTACTACAAATCAAAAAAATTTTAAACAATCCAATAGAAAAAAATGATCTAATTAGGCAATATACAGAAGGGGATATATTATGGCCAAAAATATGTAAAATGATGTTCTACCTCACCAGTAACCACAAAAAATAGAGCAAAAACACTTTTTGTTAATCAAGCTGTTAAAAATTATTAAGTCTGACAATATTGCGTGTTGCATATCGGTGAGAATAGAGGGAAATAGTATTCTTACTCAGTGCTGGTGGGAGTTGGGTGTGGTAGCCAATATCCAACATGCCTTTCAGTGATCCTTTCCCCTTTTTTGGTGTTCATGCTTTTGTAGAGTCTTCTCCCACACTGAGTCAGAACTGTTCTGAGAGAATAGAATATGGTAGAAATGATGGTGTGTGACTTCTGAGATTAGGTCATAAAAAGCATTGCAGCTTCTAGCTTGCTCTCTTGCTTAATTGCTTTGGAGAAAACCAACCATGTCATAAGGATATTCAAATAGCCTATTGCAGAGGCTCCCATGGAGAGGAACAAGGCTTTCTGCCAAGGGCCAGCACCAATTGCATACATCAAATGCATACGAATCAAACTTAACTTTTTTAAAAAAATATTTCTTTATTTATTTGAGAGAGCGAGAGAGAGCGAGAGTGGGGTGGGGCAGAAGGAGAGGGAGACGGAAACTTTACCAGACTCTATGCTCAGCAGAGCCCCATGCACCACCCTGCGATCATGACCAGAGCCAAAACCAAGAGTCAGACACTTAATCAACTGCTCCTCCCAGGTGCCCCTCAAACTTAACTTTGAATAAATATGTTTAAGTAACATTTCTTCCTATGTTCCAACTTCTATTAACCATCTTTACCAGTAGTTTATTAAATCAGAGTAACATATTCATTGATTCAAAAAGCAAGTACTTTTTGAGATCTTCCATGTGTAAAGCATTATAGCAAGTGATAGAGATAGGTCCTTCCTTACGTAGAAATTGTTTCTGCCATTGCATGTCTTACACATGTACTCTAGTCAGGGAGTAAGGCATTAAAGATATACTCATCTCTGTCCTCCCCCTATAAAAAGCTGTAAGTTCTAGGAAGGAAAAGAATAAGTGCCATGGAAGTCTATAATTGTGGTACCAGATTTAAGGAGGAGTAGAGATTATGCTATTTCACAACAACCAAATAAGATATCTATAGATATAAATCCATTTACAGATATAAATAGATACGAGTACTACATAAATACTCAATTTGGAATATTTGTAATTCTTACAACAGTTAATATGGGCATTATTACTAGCTCCCTTTACAAATCATTTAAGTGAGTCATGACTAGCATCACACAAGTAGGAAGTGTGACTGACAGCCAACTCTGCCTCTCTAGCCTGTGCTCTTTAATTCTGAGGTTATAGCAAAACCAAACTACTTTGGCTCCTTTGTCTCCAATCATTTACTCTCTTCTTATTCTTACTTTATAGCCTAGAACTCGTTCATTTTAAAGGGAGATGGCAATTACAGGAACTCTTAATATAGTTCTTGGAACATTTTAAAGTTGTAGAGATTAGTCTGTCAGCAAATCTGAAATGAGTTTTTCTTGCTGCTTACAACTCAGCGTTGTTCATGGAGGAGTTAGCGGTGAAGGTGCCATTCTTGAGCACCCACTTGAGGATACATTATAGTGAAGAAAATAGAAATGATCCTGGCTCTCATGGAGTTTACACTCAGTTGGGCAGTCAGACATTACACAAATATATAAAAATATGTGTACAATTTGTTATAAGTAATACAAAGGTGTTAAAAAAAAAGAAACCCGAGTCAGCGAGGGAAACATGCAAGACCTAATTTAGACTGGAGGCAGAGGACCAGAGAATTCTACCAAAGCCACACAAAAAATTGTTTTGTTTCCGAGGACGCAAGGTGCTAAACCCGCCAAAACCTGGGAGGGTGCAGCCGCCTAAGCGGTGAGATCTTGGCGCCCCACTGTCCAGTCACCGGCTGGTGCAACTCTGCCCGGCTCTGGAGGGGACCGCCGACTTTATTCTACATTATTGTGGCATGAGGAGAGTTTCCATCATTCGAACTTACCGATTTTTTTCCTAGTGTCTTCCTAGCCTCTTTCTGCCGGCTCCTCTGCTCGGCCGTGACAGTCTCCTGTCTTGTTAATTCTACCATAGCAGCCTGATTTTGAACTTTCCCTCTGCCTGTGCCCGGCAAGCCTAGAACTTCACGGAGGCGGCTCCTCCGAGGGCTCGCGGCCTGGCCATTTCACTTGACCACACAGTGCACTCCTCTTTGGCCAGGCGGCAGGTGGGTTAGAGGCGCGCTGGCCGGCGACTGTGCCCCGCGCTCCTCGCCCCTAGGTGGCCGTCGGCCCCGCGCAAGCGCTCGGCGCGCGTTCTGGGCTGTCTGCGCCTGGTGCGCGCCGCCGGCCGGCGCTCGCTCCCGCCCCTTCTCGCGCCCGTGGCGGCCCGGACGGCGCGCGCCACCTTACGCTCGTTCTCAGGACGCCCTCGCCGGCCCTTGCGGCGCGCGCACGGGGCCGGCCCAGGCTCCCCACTCGGGCCGGCCGGCTCGCGGGTTTGCTCGCCCCGCCCCTCCCCCGGCGCCGCAGTTGGGCGCTTGCGCGGGGCGCGTGGCCGTGGCCGGGGTCTCCGCCGCAGTCGGTGCCGCCGCCGCCGCCGCCTCAGTCAGTCAGTTCCCAGCAATGGCGGAAGGAGGTGAGCGAGAGGAGCTGCTCTCTCCGTCGCCGGTCTCTCCGGCTAAGCGCCTGTGCTCGTGGCCCAGCCCGCAGGCTCACCACCCTCGCGGTTCGCCCGGGGCGGCCAGCGGTGGGGTGGGGGGCATCGGCGGCAGCTGCCTGGCCCCCGGGGCCCGCCCCCACCTGCAGCCCGAGTCCTTGCTGGACTGCGCCGCCAAGACGGTGGCGGAAAAGTGGGCGTACGAGAGGGTGGAGGAGCGCTTCGAGCGGATCCCGGAGCCCGTGCAGCGCCGCATCGTCTACTGGTCTTTCCCGCGGAATGAGCGGGAGATCTGCATGTACTCCAGTTTCCAGTACCGTGGCGGCCCCGGCGCCGGAGCGGCTGGCGGCGCCGCGGGGGTTTCGCCGGCCGAGGAGGGGCCGCCGCCGCCCCCCGGGGCCGCCGCTCCGACCGGCTCCGCCCCCGGGGCCGCCGCGGCGGGGGCGTCCGCCGGACTGGGCACAGCGGCCGGAGCGGCGGGCGGCGGCGGCGAGGGGCTGCCGTTCCGCCGGGGCATCCGTCTGCTGGACAGCGGCTCGGTGGAGAACGTGCTGCAAGTCGGTAGGTAGTAGCCCGGCTCCTCTCTGGTGCCTGGCCTTCTTTTCCGCAGGTGCCTTCTCTCTGCAGGAGCCCGGGGCCAAGATTCCAGCTTTCTGCCCAACTCTTGTTCCCCTGCTGAAGGACACACTAGTCACATAAAAAACTTTTCTCAACATTTCATTCAGGTCCACTGCTGCTCTTTCCCCCACTCGCCTTCTTCCCCATTTCTTTTTGTTCGAAGAGCAAATAGATCTCTTTTTTACTCTCAATTCTACACCCCACACCAAAGCAAAAGGATGGGGAGGAATGGCTTTTTGGATGTAATGATTTCAGAAATGCGTTTTTCTAATTTAAGTTTAGAGAGAAGAGAATTCTTAGTGAATCTGGAGCAAGCAGTCTTACAGGGAATGTTTGAGGGACAGGCTGTCAAAGGCAATCTGTAGTCTTTACAGATTGAAGCTGGGTATAATTAACTTTAAAATCGGAAAAACATCAACAAAATATTGTGCATTTCAAACAAGTAGAATTATACGCTTTAATTTTTTTCCCCTTAGACCAGTGGTACTTGGGAATCTAGGCTGCGGACTTAACAATAACCGAAGATGGAAATGTGACAGCTCTCTTCTCCACACCCCCACCCAAGGAAAAAAAAAGCCACACAATCTGGAGTGGGGGTGGGGTCTGTCTTCCTTGTCAGACTAGGGTAAATCAAAAGCTGGTCACGTTGGGTTTTTCAAATGCTTCTCATTTAACAAGTCTTCGGATTTGCTTTTGTTTTATCTTTTTGTTGGTGGGAAAGTGAAAAATGATTTTTTTTTCTTTCACTCCTCCAGATCTTCTAGTCAATTTGTTAATCTTACTAAATACATAAATACAGTAGTAGACCTGATATGTGAAATGGTTAGGGAGAAAGGGGGAAAAATGACATTGTTTAACATTGAATTGCTGTGTGGAAAATTAAAACACTGATTTTTTTTTTCTATTCGGGTTATTGTAGCTTTCTGGACATGCACGTTATGCATTTTATTGTACAGTATATGCTCATATTTATTGAAAAAATGCTGATTTTTTGAAAGGAGTTGGAGAAAGGTTGTTTTTAGAATTAAATAAGTACTGAACACATACACAGGCATGCCAAACATCTAGCTCTCTTTTCCCCAGGTAAAACTAATA
Source organism: Martes martes (assembly GCF_963455335.1). Taxonomy (NCBI): domain Eukaryota; kingdom Metazoa; phylum Chordata; class Mammalia; order Carnivora; family Mustelidae; genus Martes; species Martes martes. Next base: position 156,395,405 of record NC_137891.1, read on the forward strand.
TATTTGAAATTTTTTTCTTTTAAAGAGTGGTGCATTGTGGTGTTTCATATAATGTAATCTACTTATGGTTATTGAGAATCATTGAATCTTCTGTTTCTTTTTAAACAACAGTGTACCACAATTTGTTTTGCAAATGTGAAATGTAAATTTATCTAAATTTATCTTGTGTCAGAATACAGTGATGGTGGATTGAGAAAGTTTTATTTGGAAAAGGCTAGCTAGTGCTTTGTGCGTTCGTATTTTTGAAAGAATGAGTTGAATAATCAGATAATTAAAGTGTACAGCTTGAGTACTGAAATACTGAAAACATGAAAGTGAATGTAGACATTATTAGTCTGCAAACTTTATTTGTATGAGTTTAGATCAGTTAACTTTTAAGATTCTTGTTTAAGATATCTTAAATTGAAAAGTGTCAATTTAAGTGGTTGTTTTATAGTAAGGGATGGATTTGAAAGAATTTTTAAACTTGAGGGGGCAAATGAGGGACAAGAAGAGTTTTAAAGAGGTATATATTTTGTAAATGACTATAATTGTCAAATTCCAAATAAAATCAGATTTTGTGGGTGATGCAGGTCATGTTTAAATCAGATATTTTTCTTTCATGGTATGATAGCTGGCATGCTTATTGGGGTAATGAGCTCTTGTATGAGAGTTTTGGGGTCTGGAGAAAAGACACATAAGCACATTTTCTGATTCTTACTGTGGATTTCATAGATGAAGGTAGGAGAATGAAGTACTTACTTTAGTAATGCTATTTGAGAACCATGAGCTGTGTAATCTTTATTTTTCTCACCTTAATTTATGCTAATGAGTGTGAAAGAGGATATTCCATTCCTAGCATTTTGAATTCTGTATCTTAGCATGAATCACCATTTATTATGTGAAAGTAAGACTCATCCCTCATCTCTTAAACTTAAAATATGTGTATGTGACTTAATGTACATGATAGGTTTCATAAAAGTATTGCCAAGAGACTAGTGAGGAAATGACTTATATATAGGAAGATAGTAATAGTGTTTTTCAGTTTATAACTTCAAACTCAATTTAATTACTCAGTGGTCCTAATTTAAAAATGCTACATATTTCCTTGATGTTGGTAAGGCATAGTTAGAACCTCAGAATTGGGAAGTTACTGAAAGTCTGATGGTTTAGAAAGGAAAGGAGTTTAGGGTATTTTTATAACAATACTCTTTTAAGGAAAGGATTCATAAAGAGATTTAAATGGAAAACAAAAAGACCTCAAAATAAAAAATGTAAATTTCTAAAAATGAAGAAAACAGCACAACACAGAACAAATTTTGAAGGAAAATAGACAATAACAAAAAGACCTGCAAAGAGTAGGTATACTACGTTCGGTAACTTCTGATTACTTTCCACATGGAATCCGGTAATGGGAAGTCATGGGCTTGTTGAAAAGCAAGTACTCTGTAGAAAACATCAGATTTTGAATCAGAACTGAAACTTTCCCAGCTTGATGTAAACAAATTGGAGAGCTATAGGCTATTATGCTCAAAGGATGCATTTCTTCTACATAACAGTACTGAATCAGAAGTATTGTTCCTTTTAAAAAGGGAAAATTGTAAATTAGTCTTTTCATGTACATCTGTAAATTTAAAGCTGTGTGAAAGACTTACAGTCTGATCTCTCAGTTATTATGAAGGTAATAGAGTTCAGATGTTTTAGGTATTTGCATTTTTAACCTGTTTAAGAAGTCCATGGAAATTATCAGTAGTATAGACTTTGGAAAAAAATACTTATTCATGAGTCTGTAGATGTTATAAGAATGGGATGATTATAATTTACTAATAGTTTTAAGAAGTTGACCTTTTTTTTTGCAATTCATCATATCTTAAATAACTTATCTGTGCTTGGTAAAAGTTAAGTAGGTTTGTGACTTCTCAGGGAAATCTGGATTGATTCAGGGGAAAAAATCATTAACATGACTAAGAGGAAGTATCCAGGGGTCTTCGGATGGTCTGACAATGCTCTATCACTGAACCTAGGTTGTAGCTGTTGGATATTCACCATACACTAATTCTTTTTGCTGTTCCATTCCTTTTGTTCAGTACATTTTCTTATGTCTATTATATCTCACAAATGCTGTTAAAAATAAATGCAGTTGTGTTTTTTTTAAAGCTTTTTTTTTAAGCATTAACAGTTTTTCTCTCTTAAATGCAGAAATATTTATTTGGATGTTTAGATTTTAAAAAATTAGGTAAGAGCATTCAGCGACCTTCTGTGCTGGTATATCTTAATGATATAAATTCTTATATATTGTTATGTATATCTTATGTTATATCTATTATATATTATAATTTACATATGTATCCAAAAATTTTCATAGATTATGACTGTTGATTTCAACAAAACTCCATATATTTAGTCCATACATTTTCTAGTAAGTATAATTTGTCCTTGGATAGTCTTCAAGACAAGAGCCACAATGCTATGTACTACCTTACATGGAAGAAGTATAATTACAAAGACAATAATAACTAGAAGATCCATTTTATAGCTTAGATATCAAATAATAAGTTTATAATTTTTTTTTTTTTATTTATTTATTTGACAGACAGAGATCACAAGTAGGCAGAGAGGCAGGCAGAGAGAGAGGAGGAAGCAGGCTTCCCGCTGAGCAGAGAGCCCGATGTGGGGCTCGATCCCAGGACCCTGAGATCATGACCTGAGCCGAAGGCAGAGGCTTTAACCCACTGAGCCACCCAGGCGCCCCAATAAGTTTATAATTATGAGAACTTGTACATTATCAATAAACTATGAAATTTTTCTATAGTACAACTTTTGTGAAGTGCATTGTGACAAGTATTACAGTTGTTGATTTTTTTTAAAGATTTTATTTATTTATTTATTTATTTATTTGACAGACAGAGATCACAAGTAGGCAGAGAGAGGGGAAGGGAAGCAGGCTCCCCGCTGAGCAGAGAGCCCGATGCGGGACTCGATCCCAGGACTCTGGGATCATGACCCGAGCCGAAGGCAGAGGCTTTAACCCACTGAGCCACCCAGGCACCCCCAGTTGTTGATTTTTGTATATGATTTGTTTTGATCTGTATTTTGCGGGGGAACAAAGGATATCATTATATAAAAAGCTTTATAGCAGGGAACCTGGGTGGCTCAGTGGGTTAAAGCCTCTGCTTTAGGCTCAGGTCATGATCCCAGGGTCCTGGGATCGAGTCCCGCATCGGGCTCTCTGCTCAACAGGGAGCCTGCTTCCTCCTCTCTCTGCCTGCCTCTCTGCCTACTTGTGAACTTTGTCTGTCAAATAAATAAATAAAAATCTTAAAAAAAAAAAAAGCTTTATAGCATTGTATGTAAGTTAAAATAGTTGGAAAATCATAATAAAATTCATGTGAGGAAAAATGAATTTATATTTAAGCTGTTTGAGCACAGAAGGTAGCTGCATACTTTAAGGGATATGTGAAAAAATTTTTTAGAGTAGAAACTTACCAAATTTTAAAATCACATTACTTTTTTTTTTTAAGCAATGAGTTCTCTCCTTTTACCTCCCCCTAACACATCACACAAACATCTTAATATTTAATAAATATTTATTGAAGAGGGAAGGTTAAGAACAGACTTCTCAGTGTTATAAGACTTAAAAAAAAAAAGAGCGAAGCCTAAATTTTTAGTATTTGTGTGGTATTAGAAGATATGGGGAAACTTCATACCTGTGCATATTAATAAACTGATAGCGTTAAGTAGTATGAATGTTACATTTGTGTATCTTCTATGTTTACTGTTTTGTGTGAAGGCTATGACTTACCATTTTCTTCAGTTGAAAGCTTTAGATGAATTATTATTGAAGGTAATTTTCTCAAAGATGGAGCTTTAGATTTTCAAAAAAATTTTTATTTAAATTCTAGTTAATTAACATATAGTGCAATATTGATTTCTGGAGTAGAATTCATTGCTTAGAGCTTTTAGATTTAAAAGATAATGAGTAAACTAAAAGACAGTGGATTTTATTTTAGAGGTTATCTCTATTTTAGGAATTAAAAAATATATATATTACTAAAGTGTGAATACAAACTCTAAATTTTGAAGTGAAAGGGCTAGAAATTTATTTATGCCTATGTGAAACAATTTCATTTCTCTTGTTTCAACAGTGGCTGTTAAAAATTAAGATGTTAACTGTCAGTGTTCTACTATGGTGATGGTTATATGAATATATGTAAATGTGTTAAAATATATAGAACTATTCCCAAAAAGTCGAGTTTACTATATTATACCTTAGAAAATAATTTTTAAAAATCAAGGCATTAACGTATCTATAAATTAATGAATATACAAGAAAGATACTGAAAATGCTGTATTAGTATCCTATGGCTGCTGTAACAAAGTGCCACAAACTGGGTGACTTAAAACAACACAAATTTATTGGCTCACAATTCTGGAGGCCAGAAGTCTGAATCAACATATGGAAAGGCCATGCTCCCTCTGAAACCTATAGGGGAGTCCTTCCTTGCTTTTTCTAGCTTCTGGGGGTTTGGAACTCTGATCTCTGCCTTTGTTGTCACATGGCATTCTTCCTATGTGTCTCTGTCTTCACATGGCCATTTTATAAGGATAGCAGTCATATTGGATTAGGGGCCCACCCTGTTGCAGTGTGACCTCATTTTAACTAATTACATGTGCAATGACCCTGTTTCCAACTAAGGTCACATTCTGAGGTACTGGGGGTTAGGAATTTAAGCATACCATTTTTAGAGGGACACAATTCAACTCATAACAGCTTCTCACACTTCTTGTTGCATAACAGTTTCATGTGAATTTTAAACTTTTTAATATTGGCTATGGCTTAAATTAGAAATTACCACATTCATTTTATTAGGTAAGCATTATTTCAATTTAATTGATTCAGTTTGCATGATTGATATTATTTAATATTTTTAGTACACGTGTAACTTTTTTATTGAGTAGGTGGTTATTTAAAGGTTAAACCTGTCATTTTTTTAATAAAAAATGATGATTGTGCAGTACAGCACTCAGGGTATACATGCAAGGATGAACAGATTACTGTGAGTTGTTTTTCTTTTTTTATGTATATCCTTTATAACTTGTCTTTGGAAATAGGTAACCCTCAAAGCATATGAACCTTTTCTTTCTTTTTTTTTTTTTTTAAGATTTTATTTATTTATTTGACACACAGAGAGATCACAAGTAGGCAGAGAGGCAGACAGAGAGAGAGGGGGAAGCAGGCTCCCTGCTGAGCAGAGAGCCCAAAGTGGGGCTTGAGCGGGGCTTGATCCCAGGACCCTGAGATCATGACCTGAGCTGAAGGCAGAGGCTTAACCCACTGAGCCACCCAGGTGCCCCGCATATGAACCTTTTCTTAACCTGTTTCCAGACCTCAAGTTAATATGGTTTAGAATTAGTATTTGATATTAGAAATAGACTACAATCCATTCCAGACCACTTTTTTTTTTTTAAGATTTTATTTATTTATTTGACAGAGAGAGAGAGACAGAGAACACAAGCAGGCAGAGTAGAAGGCAGAGGGAGAAGGAGAAGCAGGCTCCCGGCTGAGCAGGGAGCCTGACACACGACTTGATCCCAGGACCCTGGGTTCATGACCTGAGCTAAAGGCAGTTGCTTAACCAACTGAGCCACCCAGGCACCCCAGATCACTTAAAAAAAAAAAAAAAAAGATTTTATTTAATTCATTTGTCAGAGAGAGAGAGCGAGCGAGCATGCGCGAGCGTGCACAAACAAGGGTAGTGGCAGGCAGAGGGAGAAGCAGTCTCCACACTGATCAAGGAGCCCGATGCAGAACTTGATTCCAGGATCCTGGGATCATGACCTGAGCTGAAGGCAGACACTTAACTGACTGAGCCACCTGGGTGTCCCTTTCCATTCCAGATCACTTTTATGTGAATTTTCTACCTTGTAGTTTATTCATAGGCTTATTTCTTTCCTGATAGAGGCAGCATGCTTCTTGGCCACTTTTAACCTATCATTGTACTAGTATGCCAGGGAAATCACACTCATTTTAATACTAACTTTAGTATTGTATTGTAGTATGCTAAATTATTCTGGTATTTTTCATGATCATATGTAGCCAACTGATTAATTTTTGGTTTTCAGTATTGAAAAAAATTGTTTGTCCCCTTAGAATGTATAACGTCATATGCTGTAAGTTTATGTTCAATAAATGTTTATTGAATAAATGAGTAAATTGCTATATGACTTTTTTATATTTATGTAGTATGGACATCTCTCTTTATTGATTTTTATGTAATAGGAGCCTAGGCGATACACTGACAATTTGTAATTTCTGAATGTTTGATTTTTGAAACATTACATAGATTTTAAAAATGCCACTTATTAACTAATTCTTGATTCATTCATTGAATTTTTTTGTCAAGATTTTATTTAGTTTAGAGAAAGTGTATGTGTGAGAATGCGGGGAGGAACAGAAGGAGAGGGAGAGAGAGAATCCCAAACAGTCTCTGTGCTGAGGGTGGATCCTGATGTGGGGCTGAATCCCACAACCCCAAGATCATGACCTGAGCCAAATCAGAGTTCCACACTTAACTGACTGAACCACCCAGGCACCCCTCGTTCATTTACTATTTATTTATTTATTTTTAAAAAGATTTTATTTATTTATTTGACAGGCAGAGATCACAAGTAGGCAGAGAGGCAGGCAGAGAGAGAGGGGGAAGCAGGCTCCCCGCTGAGCAGAGAGCCTGATGCAGGGCTCGATCCCAAGACCCTGGGATCATGACCTGAGCTGAAGGTAGAGAATTTAACCCACTGAGCCACCCAGGTGCCCCCATTGACTGTTTAGTTACTTGTTTTGTGTAAGGCTCAATAAATAATCATTTTCCTGTTTTTAGTGGACCTCATTCCAAAATATTTTGTATTTTCCTGCCTTAGAATATAAACCCAAGTTGGACACTAAAGACTAAGGGTCTAGGGACTACATTATGTTGACATTTATGTGGGTGGGGTGTTATATACTGAGTGGGTGCTTGACTCTAAGAGATTCTCTGAAACCTATTTTTGAAGTGTTTTTTTTTTTTTAACTTTTTTTTAAAGATTTTATTTATTTGACAGACAGAGATCACAAGTAGGCAGAGAGGTAGGCAGAGAGAGAGGAAGGGAAGCAGGCTCCCTGCTGAGCAGAGAGCCCGATGCGGGACTCAATCCCAGGATGCTGGGATCATGACCTGAGCTGAAGGCAGAGGCTTTAACCCACTGAGCCACCCAGGCGCCCTATTTTTGAAGTTTTATGTGTGTGTGTGTTTTGGTCATTTGCTTGTTTCCCATTGTAATGGAGTGACAAATGTGGTATGCAAGGCAGTATAACATTGTTACCCTCTTTGAAAATAGTTGAATCAAAAAATGAAATACCGGTTAACCCTTGTGCTTTTCTTGCTTTAAGAACAGTTATTTGTATACTTATTATCATTTAGTCCTCAGGGAAATGCATAACATAAGGAGATACTACTACTACTACTACTACTACACACACACACACACACACACACACACACACACACACAGTAGTATGGCTAAAAATAAAAGACTGCCAGTATCAGTGCTGGCAAGTAAGAACTGTCTTACCGTATTTGTAAGTGTGCAAAATGATACAGTCACTTTGAAAAACAAGTTCTTATAAAGTTAATCATACACTTAATTGTAAGATTCAGGAACCCTATTCCTAGATATTACTTAGAGAAATGAAAACATCTGTTCATAAAAAAACTTGTAGTTGAATATTCAGAGCAGATTTTTCAGAATAGCCTTAAACTGGAAACATCCCAAGTGCCTATCAGATGGGTAAATAGATAAATTGTATAGCCATACAATAGAATACTATTCAGCAATAAAAAAGAATAGACTATTGATAGCCTAGAAGCATGGATGATTCTAAAAAGCATTATTGCTAGGAGCACCTGGGTGGCTCAGTCAGTTAAGCGTCTGCCTTCGGTCAGGTCATGATTTAGTCCCGTATTGGGCTCCTTGCTCGCAGGGAGCCTGCTTCTCCCTCTTCTTCCAGCTCAGTGTGTGTGTGCTCTCTCTCTCTCAAATAGTAAAATCTTTAAAAAAATAAAAAATAAAAGAAAAAGCATTATGCTAAGTAAAAGAAGCCAGACCAAAAAGAGTACATGTGACATAGTATCATGTATATGAAATTTTAGAAACCCCAAAGCTGTAGTGACAGAAACTAAGTCAGGGGTTGCTAGGGTACAGGGAAGTGGGGTATGAGGAAACCTTTTTGGGTGATGGAAATGTTCCATATCACGATCATAGTAGTGGCTACATGACTGTACTTACTTGTCGAAACAGTGAATTTCATACACTTAAAATTGGTAAAGTTTGGGGTGCCTGGGTGGCTCAGTGGGTTGGGGCCTCTGCCTTCGGCTCAGGTCATGATCCCAGGGTCCTGGGATTGAGCCCCGCATCGGGCTCTCTGCTCAGCGTGGAGCCTGTTTCCTCCTCTCTCTCTGCCTGCCTCTCCTCCTGCTTGTGATCTCTGCCTCTCAAATAAAGAAAATCTTAAAAAAAAAAACAATTGGTAAAGTTTATGGAATGTAAATTATACTTAAAAAATTTGATTTTAAAGGAAAGAATAGTGGGTTTCAACCTCAGTTTCACACTAAAATCACCTGGGCAGATTTTTTTTAAAGGCAGTGTCCATCCAGGACTCACCCTAAATTAATTAATTGAGAATGAGGATTCAACTTCAGAGTTTTAAAAAAGTTTTTAAACTTAATGTAGGCAATCAAAATATTATGTCATATTTATTACACAAATGTTATGGACCATGTCATCTTTCTTTTCTACTTCAATCTATTCTGTTTTACCAATCTTTAGGTTTATTTATGGACTTCAAGGAAAATTATTCTCTTACCACTTAAAGAATTTGTGCCTGTGTTTTGGAAAGGTCTCATGCAAAAGTATATAAATTCTTTGTCATTATCACCATCAGAAGACACTTGTCTAAATGTAATGCCAATGTATAATTTTCTTCATGTTTGTTCACTTATTCATTTGTGAAACTTGCATTTAACATTTTATTAAAAAGATTATTTATTTATTTATTTGACAGAGAGAGAGATCACAAGTAGGTAGAGAGGCAGGCAGAGAGAGAGAGGGGGAAGCAGGCTCCCCGCTGATCAGAGAGCCCAATGTGGGGCTCGATCCCAGGACCCTGAGACCATGACCTGAGCCGAAGGCAGAGGCCCAACCCACTGAGCCACCCAGGTACCCCGTATTTAACATTTTTTAATGTTCTGTGCCACATAGAACATAATTTCTAGATTTAAGGAGTACATTGGTTAATGTAGGATACGCATGTAAAATGACATTTAACACATTTCATAATAATAGAGGTAGTTACTATGGAGGCAAAGAGTAGGAAGTGATTAACTGAAGAAATGGGGACAGCTCGATGTATTGCTCTATTTTTTTTTTTTTGAAAGATTTTATTTATTTATTTAACAGACAGAGATCACAAGTAGGCAGAGAGGCAGGCAGAGAGAGAGGAGGAAGCAGGCTTCCCACTGAGCAGAGAGCCTGATGCGGGGCTCGATCCTAGGACCCTGGGATCACGACCTGAGCCCAAGGCAGAGGCTTTAACCCACTCAGCCACCCAGGCGCCCCTATTGCTCTATTTTAATAGAATTCCAGTTATAAGAAACATTGAAATTATGTCTAATATTACAAAAAAGCTTGAAAGCAGCATTTATTGCTTATAAGTTAGATTAACCCTTCACGAAATTTCCTCTGTACTGACATTTCTATGCCCTGTAATACTCTAGTCCATAGTGATTCAAAAGAGTAACATCGGCAGGAAGGAAGATGACAGAAAAATACCAGCTGTTAATCCTTTTTTCTCAGAATAAATGTTACAGATTTCTGTCTTTAGAATAGCTTTGTTATCTTCATATAATCCCCCTTTTTCCTTTGTTTTTTTAAAAGAGTATTGCTTCCTTTAGGTATAACTATATGATAGAGCCAATCAGCAAAATGGATTTTGGTCTATCCATTCGTTATCGGTAGTCTGTAAGCAACAGAGAACTGTATTATGTCTTTGAAAGCCTTGGAGATAATTATGTTTTTTTCCCTATTCATTCATGGTTTTATTGAATGGAAGCCCACAGCATTAATACATTCAGGAAAAGCCAGCCTGTCAACACCTGATAAACTGACATGACTGGCAAGCATCATGTACACAGCTGATGTTAGCAATATAAAATTCTTTCTCATACTATGGTTCCCTATTGCAAAAAAAAAATCTTGCTGATTTTTTTTCTCACTCAATATTATGTTATTATATTCTTTGCTACCATATATATATATACATATATCTATCATATATATTATTATATATATTTCCTAATATGATACAGGGTATATATTATATAATATGATAATATATGTTATCACATATATGCAGGGTCTATGCAGTAGGTAGCCTCAGAATTCTGGCTTCTTGCTGTATTTGTTTCATTACCTGTAGATGGACAGAATGATGATACCAGCCATTGTTTTGAGGATAAATTATCTTCTTTTTTTAAAGAGAGTGCCGTGTGTGTACCCTTAATCAAGGGAGAGGGTGAGGGGAGGAGGGTGGGGCAGAGGTAGAGAGAGAATCTTAAGCAGGCTCCATGCCCAGGGCTGAGCCTGAGGTGAGGCTCGATCTCACAACCCTGAGATCATGACCTGAGCCGAAATCAAGAGTCAGACATTAACCGACTGAGCTACCCAAGTGACCCTTAGGATAAATTAATAGGTAAAATAATTAGAACAGGGCCTCGCACTGATTAGATGCTATGTAAATATTTGGCATTATTAATATACTACAATTACTGAAAAAATATTCTGTATTTGTTACCTTTCCTTCTTCAATATTCTCCCGGGCTCTGAAGCCTTTTCAGTCTGACTTGTGCTTTCATTCGGTGTATTAAAATTGATCTCTTAAAGGTCACCAGTGACCTCATGATTGCCAAACACAGTATCCTTTTTCCAGTCTTCATCCTTCACGACCTCTGTGTAGAGTTTTCTGTAGTCTACTGCATCTTTTTGAAATACTTCTTAGATTTTAGTTTTACTTCACTGTTTTGGCTTTCTTTTTGCCTTCTTTCTTTTTTCTCTTATCCCACAAAATTGGGATGTTATGTTGGGGTGCCTGGGTGGCTCAGTGGGTTAAAGCCTCTGCCTTCGGCTCAGGTCATGATCCTAGGGTCCTGGGATCAACCCACCATCACATTGGGCTCTCTGCTCAGCAGGGAGCCTGCTTCTCCCCTCTCTCTCTGTCTGCCTCTCTGCCTACTTGTGATTTCTGTCAAACAAACAAACAAACAAACAAAAATCTTAAAAAAAAAAATTGGAATGTATGTTTTGCCCCAAGCTTGCTTGCTTCCTTGCTTTTTTTTTTTTTTTTAAGATTTTATTTATTTATTTGAGAGACAGAGAGTACAAGTCGGGGCTTGGGAGAAGCAGGCTTCCCGCTGAGCAGGGAGCCCAATGCCGGGCTCAATCCCAGGATCCTGGGATCATGACCTGAGCTGAAAGCAGACATGTAACCTCCTGAGCCACCCAGGTGCCCTGCCCCAAGCTTTCTAATTTAGCAATTTATTTATTTCTATAGCTTTAATTACTATTTTATGAATGCAAGATAGCATCATGTAATGTAGTGGTTTAAATTTTGTTTAAAGCAACTCTACTACTCATTTTCAAAATTAAATCTTAGATGGTATTTCAGGTTTTGCAGCAGAAAATTTGAGCAGTTTGGAGGATTGGGAAGGGGCCCACAACTCAATCAGCGAGGCCAGCTTCTTTTTGCCCCCGTGAAGCACTTCCAAATAATAGTGTTGGGATTTGAAGTCAGGAGATCTGCCTTGGTTTTCTTTTCTTTTCTTTTTTTAAAAAAGATTTTATTTATTTATTTGACAGAGAGAGACACAGCCTGAAAGGGAACACAAGCAGGGGGGTGGGGTGGGAGAGGGAGAAGCAGGCTTCCCGTCAAGCAGGGAGCCCGATGTGGGCTGATCCCAGGACCCTGAGATCATGACCTGAGCCGAAGGCAGACACTTAATGACTGAGCCACCCAGATGCCCCTCTGCCTTGGTTTTCTCAGATGTAAAAGTGTCAGGATTTTTGTGAGATTTTAAATAAACTAATATATGCGGAAGCACTTTATAAATGTCGTTGTACAAATAATATAACTTTTAAATCTATGGTGTTTCTCCCTCTGGAATTCAAGATCAACATGTATATTTGCTTGTTAGATATTTCTAAATGGTTACTCTACTAGCCACTGAAAATCAACATGTCTGGTAAAGGACTAACGTCCAGAATATATATATATATATGTACATATATATACACACACACATATATACATATATATGTATATATACACACACACATATATGTATATATATACACACACAATATACATATATATTTTTTTAAGACTTTATTTATTTATTTGAGGGAGAAAATGAGAGATAGCATGAGACGGGGGAAGGTCAGAGGGAGAAGGAGACTCCATGCGGAGCAGGGAGTCCATTGTGGGAATTGTCACTGCATTGAGTCACCCAAGCACCCCAAATGTCCAGAATATATTAAGAACTCCTACAACTCAACAACAAAAACAATGGGCAAAGGAGTTGAATAAATACTTCTCCAAAGAAAGTAAGCAAATGATCCATAAGCACATGTGAAGATACTTAACATCACTAATCATTAGGGAAATGCAAATGAGAACCATAAGGGACATCCCTTCATATCCATTAGGATAGCATATATAAAGAAAACCAAAACACAGAAAATAACAAGTGTTTGTGAGCATATGGAGAAATGGAAACCTTGTGCATCACTATTAGGAGTATAAAGGAGTACAGATGCTGTGGAAAGTGGTATGACTGTTTCTCAAAAAATTAAACATAAAAATATCATATGATCCAACAATTCCATTTCTGGGTATATACCAAAAGAACTGAATGCAGGAACTTGAATAGATGTTTGTACACTCATGTTTAACAGCAGCATTAGTCTCAATAGCCAAAGGTGGAAGCAACTCAAGTGTCCATCGACAGATTAATGAATAAACAAAATGTGGTATAGACATAGCATGGTATTATGTAGCCTTAAAAAAGAAGAAAATCCTGATAGATACAACATGGGTGAACCTTGAAGACATTATGCTGCTTTTCAGATGTATAAACTTGGATGACAAGTTACTTAACCTCTTTGTACTTCAGTTTCTTCATCTATAAAATGGAGACGCAATACTGTCTCAGAAAATTTATATCACAGTTAAATGTGTTAGTGTATTCAAAGTCAGCTTGGAATTTCTTACACATTTTAGGGGTATTGTGAATCTTAGTTCTCTTTCTTTTCTCCTTTTCTGTCTCTTAATAGTCTATACCTCTATTTTTTGTTTGAAGATTTTCTTTATTTGATAGAACAGAGAGACAGAGCATGAGCGGGGGTGAGGGACAGAGGGAGAGGGAGAAGCAGACTCTGTGCCTCTGTTCTAAAAAGTGCCATTTCCGTATCTACTTAGTTGAAATTAAACATTCCTTCCACTTTAGTCCTATGCATTGATCAGCAATTGTTTGAGTACCTATTATATTCTAGGCTCTGGTGTAGCCATTGGAGACATGGCAGTGAATAAAACAAAGTTCCTGCTTTCATGGAGCATACATGTTAGTGAGGCGACAGACAACACTTTCCATTTTCAGTTTGTGTTTTAATTGTTACAGGTGTTATCTTCCCTTCCAGTCTGCAGGTGCTTCCAGGTCAAGGGCTGTATCCTGCAATATATTTAGCATCTAGCGCCACACCTAGTAAATTTCAAAATGACCTCTTAAGAGGTCTTTGTGGAAATGAATTGCAAACATTATCTTGTTCATTTCTATGACTTCCTTCCCCCCCCCCTCAAGATTTTATCTATTTATTTACTGAGAGAACGTGCATTTACATGCATTAGTCAGGGGAGGGGTAGAGGAAGAAGGAAAGGGAGAATCTCAAGCAGACTCCATACTGAGTGCAGAGCCCATTGTGGGGCTCAATTGCACAACCCTGAGATCATGACCTGAATCAGATCAAGAGTGGGTTTGTTTTTTTGTTTGTTTGTTTGTTTCTTTCTTTCTTAATATTTTATTTATTTGACAGAGAGAGAGAGGGAACACAAGCAGGAGCAGTGGGAGAGGGAGAAGCAGGCTTCCTGCTGAGCAGGGAGCCTGAGGTGGGCCTCGATCCTGGGACCCTGGTATCATGAACTGAAGGCAAACACTTTAATGATTGAACCACCCAGGAGCCCCAAGAGTGGGTTGCTTAACTGACTGAGCCACCTAGGCGCCCCCTATGGCATTCATAATAGTGGTTTCCAGCGCTGGCTGCTTTACACTTTACTCAAGTCACTTGAGGAGCTTTGGTAAAATACAGATTCTGTGCTTCCACCCTTGGAAATCCTAGTTAAGTAAGATTGGAATGGGATCCAGGAATTTCTATTTTTGATAAGCTGTCCAGGTTTAAATGTTTGGGAACCATTACTCCATAGCATTTAGTACAGTGATTTACATAGAATGTGCTTAGTAGTGTTGTTTGAATTGACATATTGATTGATTTATACAGTAGCTTGTTTCAAATCATGTTTGAAACTTGTGGGTCAAATCGATTTAAAGAGACTGGATTCAGGAAAGAGTTACATGAAAAGTCATTAAGCTCAGTAATACTACAATTTGCTGATGTTAGGAAAATTACCAGTATCTATCCTTTTGTTGTTTTATTTTTAAAAATTATTTATTTTTTTAAAAGCTTTATTCATTTATTTGAGAGTGGGCATGGGGCAAAGGGAGAGGGAGAGAGAAAATCTCAAGCAGCCTCCCCAACTGAGTGTGGAGCCCAATACAGGGCTGGATCCCATGACTCTGAGATCTTGACCTGAGTCAAAATCGAGAGGACGCTTAAGGGATTGAGCCACCCAGGCACCCCCTTTGTTGTTTTTAAATGCTAGTTCTTAACGTATTTACCCAAAATAATTCTCTACATTTTAATAGGTATGTAAGTTTTTGGAAAAGCATTGACAAATTTAAAAGGATTTGAATAGAACTGTTAAGTTATCTCTGTGAAGAGGAAGGGGAATGAGTGGTGACCAAGAGGAAATTTAGTTAATCTGTATTGCTTGAATCATTATGACAACCTATTTGTGTATTTCTTATATAATAATATAATTAAAATAAGTAATAGATAATATGATTTTTTCAGTTGCTTTTTTTTGTTGTTGTTGTTAACCATTTTTAGCCTTTTAAGTTAACATGATTTAGAGAAATGTTATCTTTTACAAACCTGATTTAGGTCAGGGGGTTCTTAACTGGGCATCTATAAATAGCTTTCAGAGATCCATAAATTCTTAAAATTCTTTTTAGATTTTACAAATGGTTATGGAAAATCCCCCCCTCCCCGCTTTTTAAAGTTTATTTATTTGGGACACCTGGGTGGCTCAGTCAATTAAGTGTCTGTCTGCCTTCGGCTCAAGTCATGATCCCAGGGTCCTGGGATTGAGTCCCACACTGGGCTCTTTGCTCAGAGGGGAGCCTGCTTCTTCCTTTGCCTGTTGCTCCTCCTGCTTGTGCCCCCCGTACCCTTGTCTCTCTGACAAATAAAATCTTAAAAAAAAAAAAAGATTTATTTATTTTTTTAGAGAGAGTGTGGGGGTGGAAGGGCAGATGGAGAGGGAGAGAGAGAATATCAAGCAGACTCCGCATTGAGCGTGGAGCCCAAAGCAAGGCTGGCTCCCACGACCCTGGATCACAACCTGAGCCAAAATCAAGTCAGATGCTTAACCGACTGAGCCACCCAAGTGCCCCTAGATATGGACATTTTTCAAAGAAGATAGTTCGTAACTTTCATTGTTCGTAATATTCCTCAAGGAGATCCATGACTCAAGTAAGTTCAAGTGGTTCCAAAGTAAGGAAGCACTAATTGTTTATTTAGAAGAATCTGCTTTATTTGATAAAAATTCTGTGATTAATTCTTCAGTTGCCTTTGACACCCGATGTATATAATATGGGTGAATGTGAGTTAATAACTTTTTTTTATTCTACCCATTTTCAGATTATGAATAGTTTATTTTCTTAAAGATTAACATGGCTCTGTTATTGCTACTTCTACTAGTTAAATATTTCAGTTTCCATATCTCTGACATATTCATCTTTTTCTACTCCTTTCTAATGCTGCTGTATTAAGTTACTTTTTCGTTTGTTTGTTTCAACAGGATGATGGCTTGACACTATTATACCACAGACAGCTGAAGTTTAATGATTTGCGCTTGCTGAAATTCAGTAATAGCCTATGAGGTTACTGAACAGAGAGGCTATAGCTACTTTATGGAATTGGTTTTTTTAGATTATATTTCCTGGGAAGCAGACTCTGAGATGGAGATTGGCTTGCAGGAGGTTTACTGAGGAGCAACCCTTGTAATGGAGTAAGGGATGCAAGATTTGGAGGGTAGAGAGACTGAACTAATGGAATTGCCTCAGAGACTTTAGTCAATCCTTTTGGGAACTCTGGAGCTAGTATGATATTTAAGAGTTATTTGGAATTAGATGTGGGCTGACCTGAGGGGAGGGGGCATAACCTTCGGTGGGGCAGTTTCTGTGGTAAAGATGAGATGAAACTACAGTTTCCTTTTCCAGCTTTGGGAAGTGCTTTCAGCAGATGGTTTCCAACTGTCACCTGGTTCAGATCTGCCTACAGCTGCAGAGAGCTGCTTTACCTAAGATCACAATTTTCTAGGGGCTTCTTGCAAATGCCAAACAAGGCTAGGTAAAAAGGTCCAGTTATTTTAGTCTAAAATGGAGGGGCGCCTGGGTGGCTCAGAGGGTTAAGCCTCTGCCTTCAGCTCAGGTCATGATCCCAGGGTCCTGGGATCGAGCCCCGCGTCGGGGGTGGGGGGGTGTCTCTCTGCTCAGCAGGGAGCCTGCTTCTCTTCCTCTCTCTCTGCCTGCCTCTCTGCCTGCTGGTGATCTCTGTCTGTCAAATGAATAAATAAAATCTTAAAAAATAAATAAATAAAATGGAGCTCCCTGAGAAGCAGTACTTGCTGTAAGAGCTGTACCTGATTGTCAGGCCTGCATTGTAGTTTAACTTCTTCTTAGTCCTGCTTCTGCTGCCTTTCCTTCATAGGTATTGATTTCTGTTAAGTATCTTGCATCTTAAACTCCATCTCAGTGCCTGCTTTCAGAAAACTTAATCCCTGATGGTTGGGGGCAATTTGTTGAGGAGGATTTAGTTGTGAGCTGCTAGGATCCTGGAGTTGGAGGAACACTCCTGGCAGTTAGAGGAATGAATGCCTTGGTCTTGAAGGGAGTGTCTGGTCACTGCACTCCTTGTACCTCTTGTATTCATTTCATATAGTAAATTCACACCATGTGGGAACAACTTCTTGGCATTCTGTTTGGCTTCTTTTTCTGAGAACTCACAATAATAAGGTTAGTGGACTAATGAATTACAACCGCTGCTACTACAGCTTGTCCCTAGATCACACTGATACTTACTGTCTCCCTCTAATCTTCATTCTGGATTCTTGGCCAGTATCTCCACTTGTCTAGATGGCATACCAGATGGGTGACTGTCATGACTGAAGAGCCTGAGCCTCCTTACCATGCCTTTTTAAGGCCTTGACCACTGTACTTGTTCATTTACTGTCGCAGTTGGGCAGGGAAATACCAAGAGATACCCCAGTGACAATCCAGGTGCTAAATGTCATCTGTTCCTTTATGCTGCTTTTCTTTGTGTTGGTGACTCTATTTTATTTCATAAATACCATATGTTGCTAAGGTAGCGTATTATGTGATTAAAATCAGGTCTGTTATTTTGGTTTTACAGATCAAATATTACATTGAATTTACTTTATTAATGTTTCTTTGATATATTATCAGGGTGCTAATTGCAGAGGTTTATAGATTGTCACCTCTTTTGTTGTCCCTTGCACATATTATTAATATATTGTCAGGATAATTAGCAACAAAAGAACTCACACAACCAAAATCTTAAGTTTTTATTTCTAGTATTTTGGCATAGTTTTATTTAGAACTTTATTTAGTAGTGAGTGGTTTTCTAGCACCTACTCCCCATTACCTATTCACTTAGAGGTTAGAATTGAAAAATTATGGAGGAGTTGGAGTATAATTTACTGCAGTTTTATAGCCTTATGATAAACATGCCATTTTTAGCCAACCATCAAGACAAGATCATGTTGCTAACTTGTGATAAGGAAGGCAACTAGTAAGTAACAAGTAGCATTGCAAACCTTAGTAAGGAAGCTTTAAGCCCCATGGGTGCCTGATGAGGTCTTGAAGACAAAAGTGTCAGCAGTGTCCTTGAGAAGACTCAGTATTTTGGAACTGGGGGCTCTCACAGCAGGCTTTCTGTCCTTTTTTCCTTCATACTTTTAGTAAGAGATAATTCACATACCACATGACTAACCATTTATTTTATTTTAAAATTTTAAAAAGATTTTATTTATTTATTTGACAGAGAAATAGAGACCACAAGTAGGCAGAGCAGGAGGCAGAGGGAAACGGAGAAGCAGACTCTCTGCTGAGCAGGAAGCCTGACGCAGGGCTTGATCCCAGGACGCTGGGATCATTACCTGAACCAAAGGCAGATGCTTAACTGACTGAGCCACCCATATGCCCCACGACTCACCTATTTAAAGTGTAAAATTAAATTAAATTAAATGGTTTTTAGTATATTTTGTGATGTGGGCTGCCATCACCAGTCAATTTTAGAATTTTTTTTTTATCATCTCAGAAAAAACTCTGTACCCTTTAATATCACTTTCCAATCCCCACCTCACCCCCAGCCCTAAGCAAATACTACTTTCTATCTCTGCCTGTTGTGGAGATATCATATAAATAGAATTATATAATGTGTAGTTTTTTATGACTGGCTTCTTTAACTCAGCATAAGGTTTTCAAGGTTCATATGTGTTGTAACATGGATCAGTATTTCATTTCTTTTTATGACCGAATAATACTCCATCATACGGATATACTATATTCTGGTTATCTGTTCACTAGTTGTTATACTTTTTTTTTTTTTAAAGATTTAATTTTTAAGTAATCTCTACATCCATCTCAGGGCTTAAATTTACAACCCCAAGATCAAGAGTCACATGCCGCACTGAGTCAGCCAGGTGCCCCAGTTGTTGTATTTTTGAGTTTCCCTTTTTGTTATGAATAATGGTGCCGTGTACATTCATGTATAAACTTTTGTGTGGACATGTTTTAATTTCTCTTGGTAATAGAATTGTTGGGTCATATGATAACTGTATGTTTAACTTTTTGAGGGACTGCCAAGCTGTTTTCCTAAGTGGACTACCATTTTACAATAACACCAGCAATGTATGAGGGTTCTAGCTTCTCTACATCTTTGCAACACTTGTTATTATCATATCTTATTTTATTATCGCTATCCAAGTGGAGGTAGAGCACTATTCCATTGTGGCTGATTTAGATTTGCTTTTCATTTCCCTGATGACAAACGATGTTCAGTACCCTTTCATGTGCTTAATGATCATTTGTATATCTTCTTTGGGAAATGACTATTCAGATTCTTTGCCTATTTTTATTTTATTTTATTTTATTTTTTAAAGATTTTATTTATTTGAGAGTGAGAGAAAGAGAGAGAGCATGAGTAGGGGGAGAAGAAGAGGAGGAGGGATAAGCAGACTCCCTGCTGAGCACTGACACTGGCGCTTGATCCCAGGATTCTGAGATCATGACTTAAGCCAAAGTCAGATGCTTAACCAACTGAGCCACTCTGGCACCTTGCCCGGTTTTAAATTGGATTATTTGTCTTTTTATTGTTGAGTTGTAAGAGTTTATTACTTATTTTATAGATACTAGTCCCTTTTCAGATATGCAAACGTACTTTCCTGGTTTTTTTTTTTTTCCTTTTTTTAAAGATTTATGCCCGAGGGTGGGGGGAGGGAGGAAAGAAGAGGGAGAGAGATCTTCAAGGAGATTCCCTGCTAAGTGCAGAGGCCCATGCATGTCTCAGTCTCATGACCCTGAGATCACGACCTGAGCTGAAACCAAGAGTCTAATGCTTAACCGACTGTACCACCCAAGTGCCCCTCCCTATTTTTTGAGTTATCTTTTCAGTTTACTGGTAATACTTTTTGAACCACAAAATTTTTAATTTTGATGATATATAGTTTACGTTTTTTTTCTTTTGTTGCTTATTTTTTGATAGCATGTCTAAGAAACCATCGCTTAACACAAGGTCATGAAGATTTACTCCTATGTTTTCCTTGAAGAGTTTTACAGTTTTAGCTCCACTTTGAGTTGATTTTTATATATGGTGTTGGAAAGGTTTTGAACTTCATTCTTTTTGTGTGTGGCTATCCAGTTGTCCCAGCTTCATTTGTATAAAAGACTGTTCTTTCTCCATTGAATAGCTTTGGTCCTTCTGTTGAAAATTAGTTGACTATAGATGGGTTTATTTCTGGACTCTTAGTTCTATTCCATTAATCTGTGTGCCTGTCTTTATGCCAGTAATACACTGTCTTGATTACTGTTGCTCCATGGTAAGTTTTCAAATTGAGAAATTTGAGTTTCCTACTTTGTCCTTTTTCTTTTTGCAGTTTTACTGAGATAATTGACATATACTACAGTGCAAATTTAAGGTGTACAATGTGCTGATTTGTTACACATGTATATTGCAAAGCATTTACCACAGTAGAGTTAGTTAACACATGCTTCACCTCACCCAATTAACATTTTGTTATTGTGATGGTGAGAACATTAAAGCTGTACTATCATAACAACTTTCAAATATACTGTACAATATTGTTTAACTATGATCATCATGATGTACATTAGATTCCTGGAACTTATTCATCTTATAATTGAAGGTTTGTAGCCTTTGACTGATTTCCCCATGTCCCCCATCTGAGCCCTTGGGAAGTACCATTCTGTTCTCTGTTTCTACAGTTTGGTATTTTTATTTTTTATTTATCTTACTTAAAGATTTTGTTTTTAAGTAATCTCTACACCCAATGTGGGGCTCAAACACACAACTCCAAGACCAAAAGCTGCATGCATGCTCTACTGACTGAGCCAGTAAGATAACCCTCTATGGGGGCGCCTGGGTGGCTCAGTGGGTTAAGGCCTCTGCCTCCGGCTTGGGTCATGATCCTGGGGTCCTGGGATCGAGCCCCACATCGGGCTCTCTGCTCAGCAGGGAGCCTGCTTCCCCTTCTCTCTCTCTGCCTGTCTTTGCCTACCTGTGATCTCTGTTAAATGAATAAATAAAATCTTAAAAAAAAAAAAGATAACCCTCTATGAGTTTGCTGTTTTTAGATTCCATATAAAAGTGAGATCACATAGGGGTGCCTGGATGGCTCAGTCAGAAGAGTATGTGACTCTTGATCTCAGGGTCATAAGTTTGAGCCCCACATTGGGAGTAGAGATTACTTTAAAAAAAGAAATAAACTTTAAAAAAAAAGTGAGATCATACAGTATTTGTCTTTTTCTGTCTGACTTATTTTACCTAAAATAATGCCCTCATGGCCCATGTTGTCAAACACATGGTAGGATTTCCTTTATTTATGACTGAACGATATTCTTTCATATATATGTACACAGACCACGTTTTCTTTATCCATTCATACCTTGATGGACACTTAGGTCGTTTCTACATCTTGGCTACTGTAAAATGCTGCAGTGAACATAGGAGAGCAGACATTTCTTTCAGATAGTGATTTCATTCCTTTGAGTTCCAGAAGTAGGATTGCTGGGTCAGATGGTAAGTGGTTCAGTTTCTAATTTTTTAGTGAACCTTCATACTGTTCTCCTAGAGGCTGTACCAATTTACATTCTTACCAGTGGTGCACCAGAGTTTCCTTTTTCCATATCCTTGATAGCATTTGTTATCTCTCTCTCTCTCTCTTTTAAATAATAACCGTTCTTTTATTTATTTATTTACTTATTTATAAAGATTTTATTTATTTATTTGACAGAGAGAGAACACAAGTAGGCAGAGCAGCAGGCAGAGGGTGAGGGAGAAGCAGTCTCTCCACTGAGCAGGGAAGCCCGATGAGGGGCTTGGTCCCAGAATCCTGAGATGATGACCTGAGCCAAAGGCAGCTGTTTAACCAACTGAGCACCCAGGCACCCCCAGCCATTCCTTTTTTTTTTTTTTTTTAATTTTAAAAAAGATTTTATTTATTTGAGAGAGAGAGTGCGAGCAAGCATGAGGGAGAGGTAGAGGGAGAAGCAGGCTCCTTGCCAAGCGAGGAGCTTGATGCAGGGCTCGATCCCAGGACCCTAAGAACATGACCTGAGCTGAAGGTAGCCACTTAACTGACTGAGCCACCCAGGCACTCCTTGATAATAGCCATTCTAAAAGATGTGAGATGATATCTCATGGTGATTTTGATTTACATTTCCCTGATGAAGTTGAGCTCCTTTTCATGTACTTGCTGGTCATTTGTATGTCTTCATTGGAAAAATGTCTGTTCATTTCCTCTCCCCATTTTTAAAAAACTTGATTGTTTGTTTTTCTGCTATTCAGTTGTATGAGCTCCTTATATATTTTGGATATTAACAGCTTATCTGATATATAGTTTGCAAATATTCTGTCCTATTCTATAGGTTGCCTTTTCATTTTGTCTATTTTCTTTTGCTGTGCAGAGCATTTTAGTTTACTTATTTTTGCTTTTGTGTTTGTATTTTTGGTATCCAAAAGATCATGCCAAGAACTATGTGAAAGAGCTTTTCCCATAAATAAATAAATAAATAAATAAATAAATAAATAATTTTTTTCTTTTTTTTTAAATTTATATTTTAAAAAGATTATTTATTTATTTATTTGACAGAGGAGAGATCACAAGTAGGCAGAGAGGCAGGCAGAGACAGAGGGAAGCAGACTCCTGGCTGAGCAGGGAGCCCTATGCGGGGCTCGATCCCAGGACCCTGAGATCATGACTTGAGCTGAAGGCAGAGGCTCCAACCCACTGAGCCACGCGGGCGCCCCTTTTTTTCTTTTTTAAAGTAGGCTCTATGCCCAGTGTGGAGCCCATTGTGGGGCTTCAACTCATGACCCGAGCCAAGATCAAGAGTCAGATGCTTAACTGACTGAGCCACCCAGGTGACCCTCCCTGTATTTTCCTCTAGGAGTTTTATGGTTTTGGGTCTTATGTGTAATTTCTTTAATTCATTTTGAGTTAATTTTGTAAGTGGTATAAGATAGGCATCCAGTTTTTCTTTTGCATGTGTATATCCAGTTTTCCCAACACCATTATTAAAGAGATTGTCCTTTCCCCATTGAATATGTTTGGCTCCCTTGTCAAATATTAGTTGACCATATATGTTTGGGTTTATTTCTGGCTTCTCGATTCAGTTCCATTGGTCTATTTTTATGTAATACCATACTGTTTTGGTTACTGTTGTTGTTGTTTTTCAAGATTGTTTCGACTGTTCTGGTTCCCTTAAGTTTTCATATAAATATTAGGATCAGCTTGTCAATTTTTGCAAAAAAAAGTCAGCTGGGATTTTGATAGGGATTGCGTTGAATCTGTAGATATATTTGTGTAAGTGGTATTGTCATTTGTATTAGTTGTCTGTTGCTGTTTAATAAATACCACAAACTTTAGTGGCTTAAGGCAACACAGTTTTAATATTTTATAGTTCTGGAGGTTAGAAATATGAAATTTGTCTTGTTGGGCAAAAATCAAGTTGTTGGTCAAGTGTCCATTGATAGGTAAATGGATAAAAAAGATGTAGTAAATATATACAATAGAATATTATTCATCCTTAAAAAATGCAATCTTGCCTTTTGCAACATGGATGGACCTAGAGGATATTATGTTACTTGAAATAAGTCAAAGAAAAATACCAAATGATTTCACTTACATGTGGAATCTAAAAAACAAAACAAACAACATACCAAACAGATTCTTAAATACAGAGAACAAACTGGTAGTTGCCAGAGGGGAGGTATATGGGGGGATAGGCAAAATAGATAAAGGGGATTAAGAGTTACAAACTTCCAGTTATAAAATAAATAAATCATGGAGATGAAAATTATAGCATAGGGATCATAGTAATATTGTAATAATATTATATGGTGACAGACGGTGACTATACTTAGTGTAGTGAACTTTGAGTAATGTATAGAATTGTTGAATCAATATGTTGTATACCTGAAACTAATATAACATTGTATGTTAATTATACTTCAATTAAAAGAAAAAAATGTTAGCAGAGTTGTGTCCCATCTGGAGGCTCTAGGGGGAAATCACTTTCCATGGCTTTTTCCAGCTTCTAAAAGCCACCTACATTCCTTGGCTCATGGTTTTTTCCTCCATTTTCATAGCATATCACTGCAACCTCTGCTTTCATTGTCACACTTCTGCCTCTGACTTTAAGCCTCTTGCCTCCCCATTATAAGGACTCTGTGATTACATTGGGCCCACTCAGATAATCTGCACATTAAAAAAGAAAAGATTTTATTTATTTATTTGAGAGGAAGGGGGGGGAGGGAGAGAGAGAGAGTGCGCAAGCATCTGCACACACAAGAGCAGGGGGAGGGGGAAAAGCAGGCTCTCCGCTGAGCAAGGAGCCCTATGCGGAGCTTGATCCCAGGACACTGGGATCATGACCTTAGCTGAAGGCAGACACTTAACCAACTGAGCCACCCAGACACCTGGATAATCTGCACATTTTAAGAACCTTAATTTAATCCTATCTGCATAGTCCCTTTTACCAGATTCTGGGGATTAGGATGTGGACATGGACATATTTGAGTGGAGGGCATTATTCTGTCTACCGTACCATTTTTTTTTTCTAAGATTTTATTTATTCATTTGACAGATAGAGATCAGAAGTAGGCAGAGAGGCAGGTAGAGAGAGGGGGAAGCAGGCTTCCCGCTGAGCAGAGAGTCCAATGTGGGGCTTGATCCCAGGACGCAGGGATCGTGACCCGAGCTGAAGGCAGAGGCTTTAACCCACTGAGCCACCCAGGTGCCCCTCTACCATACCATTTTAACAGTGTCTGGTCTTCTGACTCATGAACATTGGATCTTTTCCTCTTTAACTTCTTCCAAAAATGTTTTATAGGGGCACCAGGGTGGCTCAGTGGGTTAAAGCCTCTGCCTTTGGCTCGGGTCATGATCCCAGGGTCCTGGGATCGAGCCCCACATTGGGCTCTGTGCTCGGCGGGGAGCCTTCTTCCTCCTCTCTCTCTGCCTGTCTCTCTGCCTACTTGTGATCTCTCTCTGTCAAATAAAAAAATAAAATCTTTAAAAAAAATGTTTTATACTCAGAACAGTACAAATCTCATACTTTCTTGGTTGAATTTATTCCCAAGTGTTTTATTCTTTTTTATGCTATTATAAATGGAATTATTTTTTTTAAATATTTTTTATTTATTTGAGAGAGAGAGCACATGAGCGGGGGTGGGGGGAGGCAGAGGGAGAAGGACAAGCGGGCTCCCCATTGGGGAGGGAAGCCCCATGCGGGGCTCAATCCCAGGATCCCAGGATCATGACCTGAGCCAAAGGCAGATGCTTAACTGACTGAACTACCCAGGCACCCCAGTGGAATTGTTTTCTTGATTTCATTTCTAGGTTATTCATTGCTAGTGTGTTTAAATGTAATTGATTTTTATATAAATAGATCTTGTGCCAACCTTGTTGAACTCATTTATTAGTTCTGTCAGTAGAGATCATTTTTTTTCTTTCCAATCTGGAACGTGTGGTCCTTACTTTGCAAGTCACAAAACTCAGTGTTGTTAGTTCCATAGAATGCATTGGACTAAGGGAGAGTTCTTGCTTTTCAGTGAACTTGGAAATGCTTCTTTTTTAAAAAAATTAACATATAATGTGTTATTTGCCCCAGGGGTACAGGTCTGTGGATCATTAGGCTTACACATTTCACAGCACTCACCATAGCATAATCCCTCCCCAATGTCCATCACCCAGCCACCCTATCCCTACCCCCCACCCCCCAGCAGCCCTCAGTCTGTTTCATGAGATGAGGAGTCTCTTATGGTTTGTCTCCCTCCCGATCCCATCTTGTTTCATTTTTTCCCTCCCTACCCCCCAGACCCCCCACCCTGCCTCTCAAATTCCTCATATCAGAGAGATCATATGGTAATTGTCTTTCTCTGATTGACTTATTTCACTCAGCATAACACCCTCTAGTTCCATCCACATCGTTGCCAATGGCAAGATTTCATTTCTTTTGATGACTGCATAGTATTCCATTGTATATATATATATATACCACATCTTCTTTATCCATTCATCTGTTGTTGGACATCTAGGTTCTTTCCATAGTTTGGCTATTGTGGACATTGCTGCTATAAACATTCGGGTGCACGTGCCCCTTCAGATCACTACATTTTTATCTTTAGGGTAAATATCCAGTAGTGCGATTGCTGGGTTGTAGGGTAGATGTATTTTCAACATTTTGAGGAACCTTCATACTGTTTTCCAGAGTGGCTGCACCAGCTTGCATTCCCACCAACAGTGTAGGAGCGTTTGTTCCCCTTTCTCTGCATCCTCGCCAGCATCTGTCATTCCCTGACTTGTTAATTTTAGCCAGTTTGACTGGGTGGGGTGGTATCTCGTTGTGGTTTTGATTTGTATTTCCCTGAGGCCGAGTGATGTGGAGCACTTTTTCATGTGCCTGTTGGCCATCTGGATGTCTTCTTTGCAGAAATGTCTGTTTATGTCCTCTGCCCATTTCTTGATTGGATTATTTGTTCTTTGGGTGTTGAGTTTGGTAAGTTCTTTATAGATTTTGGATACTAGCCCTCTATCAGATATATCATTTGCAAATATCTTCTCCCATTCTGTCAGTTGTCTTTTGGTTTTGTTGACTGTTTCCTTTGCTGTGCAGAAGCTTTTGATCTTGATGAAGTTCCAATAGTTCATTTTTGCCTTTGCTTCCCTTGCCTTTGGCGATGTTCCTAGGAAGAAGTTGCTGCAGTTGAGGTCGAAGAGGTTGCTGCCTGTGTTCTCCTCAAAGAGTTTGATGGATTCCTGTCTCACACTGAGGTCCTTCATCCATTTTGAATCTAATTTTCATGTGTGGTGTAAGGAAATGGTCCAGTTTCATTTTTCTGCATGTGGCTGTCCAATTTTCCCAGCACCATTTGTTGAAGAGACTGTCTTTTTTCCATCGGACGTTCTTTCCTGCTTTGTCGAAGATTAGTTGGCCATAGACTTGAGGGTCTATTTTTGGGCTTTTCTATTCTGTTCCATTGATCTATGTGTCTGTTTTTGTGCCAGTACCATACTGTCTTGATGATGACAGCTTTGTAATAGAGCTTGAAATCTGGAATGGTTTTAAGTGTTCTTACCCCTCATATACATGTACACAAATGGTAATTATATGATGTGATAAATATATTAATTAACTTGATAATGGCAAACATTTCACAATGTATATATATATTAAATCATATTGTACATCTTAAAAAATCACATTTTATGCAGCTTAAATATATAGAATTTTTATTTGTCAATCATACTTTAATAAAGCTGGGAAAAAAGTGTTCCTCCCTCCAAAAAATTATTTGAAATGTACTTGCAACCTTTATGCAAGTGTGAGATTGTTTCAGAATAAAAAGAAATACAATAATTAATCTTGCATGAATTTTATTTAATAGGAAGTGCTTCCCCATTATCTATTTACTTTGAGCTGCTCAAGAGAATATTTTTTGTAGTCATGGAGATAAAAAATACAGCATGAGGATTATAGTCAGAGGTATTACAGTCATGTTATATGGGGACAGATGGCAGCTATGCTTGTGCTAAGCATAGCATGATGTATAGACTTAATTAAATTACTGTGTTGTACACCTGAAACAAATGTAACATTGTGTGTCAACTATAGTTGATTCAATTTAAAAAAATAATATTTTTTTGTTTCTTAGCTTATAATTCAAATCTCCAAAGTTATTTGAAAAAGAATTACTTTTTAATGTTTTAGTTTCATTTCATGTTCATTTTATTTTTATTTTTATTTATTTATTTATTTATTTTTTACATAAATTAACCCATTTATTATAGGCTAGCAATGTTTCAAACGGTGGTGCTTCTACTGGTCTTTCGGCTCCTTCAGTCTTCTGATGGCAGACTTTACTGTGACAGCAGAAGTGGTGTTGTAGGTCCAGGCGCCACCATCGATGATTTTCATGCAGGAGCCACAATGCCAGATCCCCACTGCTCGTCTTTTCATCTTGGTTTTGCCACAGAAGGAGCAAGTGTACTTGGCGTGCTGGCTTATCTCAATCTTCTTCACCATCTTCCTGAGGGAGGCACCATAATGGGTCCCGTATTTGCCCATGATTCCGACCTTCTTGGTGCGTTTAGCTGTGTTGCTGCAAACTAGGTCTGAGCCCAGAGAGCTCATGTTCATTTTAAAGGTTAAATTATCAACAGTACGAACTCATCATTCATTTTAAGTAATAGTTGGTTATTTCTCATTCAAATTATAAGCTAAATTTTTTAAAGATTTTATTTGTTTATTTGGCAGAGAGAGAGTACAGGCATAGGCAGGGGAAATGGCAGAGGGAGAGGGAGAAGCAGGCTCCCCACTGAGTAGAGAGCACGATATGGGGCTTGATCTCAGGACTCTGGGATCATGACCTGAGCCAAAGGCAGGTGCTTAACTGACTGAGACACCCAGGCGCCCCTAAATTTTAAGGTTTTTTGTTTTTTTTTTAAAGATTTTATTTATTTAATTGACAGAGAGAGATCACAAGTAAGCAGAGAGGCAGGCAGAGAGAGAGGGGGAAGCAGGCTCCCTGCTGAGCAGAGAGCCTGATGTGGGGCTCGATCCCAGGACCTTGGGATCATGACCTGAGCCGAAAGCAGAGGCTTTAACCCACTGAGCCACCCAGGTGCCCCCTAAATTTTAAATTTTTGTGTCTTTCCTGGATGTATGAATTTATAGTCTTCTAACTTACATATGTATCTATTTTCCCCTCCCTCTCTAGGGAGAGAGCACAAGAGTGTGAGCTGGGAGGAGGGGCTGAGGGACGGGGATAGAGAGAATCCTAAGCAGGCTCCACACCCAGTGCGGAGCCCAACACGGGGCTCAGTCTCACGACTCTGAGATTATGACCTGAGACAAAATAAAGAATCAGGCACATGACTGAGCCACCCAGGCACCCCAGTCTTCTAATTTTTTAGTTTTGTGAATATTGGCATTTAATATAATCTCACTTTTTTGCATAATAGTGGCAACAAGAACAATAGCTAATACACAGTGAACATTTACTGTGTACTAGCACTGTGCTAGGTCTTTAAGATGTTTTAAGTTAACTTAACTCTTTTTTTTTTTTAAGAGAGAGAATGCATGCGGGGGCCACATCAGGGGTGGGGGGGGCAGAGAGGGAATCTTAAGTAGGCTCCACGACCAGCGTGTAGAGCCCATGTGGTGCTTGATCTTATGACCCTGAGATCATGACTTGAGCCAAAATCAAGAGTCAGATGCTTGACCAACTGTGCCAGCCAGGTGCCCCTTACTTTAACTCTTAAAACAATCTTCTGAGGTATGTACTGGTATGATCCCAATTTTACAGATGAGGATATAATGCCCGCATAAGCAGCTCATGAAAGTTCCAATAACTGGTTAAGTGCTGGAGCTGAGGTTAGAACCCAGGCAATCTGATGATAAGATAAGATAAGATAAGATAAGATCTTAATCATTATGCTATATTCAATTATATATATAGTGAAAAATAAAACAAGCAGTTTAAATCCAAAGAGTGATTGAGAAGGGGGACAAAGTCAGTTAAATGAAGACAGTATATATTAAAATTATGTTTCCTTTGCTGTCCATAAATAAGAAAATTCAGGCATAGATTTTATATAGTGCATGACAAATCTTTATTGCCTTTAATAACACACGATCTTGCCTTCTATATTATATCACATATATATTTTTTAAATTTAATTTATTTATTTATTTATTTATTTGACAGAGAGAGAGAGAGAGAGAGATCACAAGTAGGCAGAGAGAGAGGGGGAAGCAGGCTCCCCGCCACAGCAGAGCCCGATGCGGGGCTCGATCCCAGGACTCAGATCATGACCTGAGCCGAAGGCAGAGGCCCCAACCCACTGAGCCACCCAGGCGCCCCTTATATCACATATTTAATGTACAGACCTTTTAAAAATAAACTAGGTGGTGTTGTACTAGAACCATAACTCTACTGTTGAGCCCAATATATTAAATTCATATAATCACAGACCTATTATGTATTCATGTATATTGGATGGTTATAATTTTAATACAAGGAAATAATTCACTTTGCAGTATAGATAGAACAATCAAACAGGTAACTTCATAAATGGAGAATATGTTATTGATTTTATTCACTTTATCTTTATTTGGCTTTATGATTTACCCAGAGCAATTTAAATATTCTCAGTCTTTCTTGTGTTACAGAATTTGTTAGAAAGCAGTAGGTTTTTACAGAGGACGAAAAGAGGCAGAACATTTGGAAGTTGTACTGAGGAGTGGTTTATAAAACTAACTTTTTAAAAAAAAGATTTTAGTTGACAGAGAGAGAAAGACAGTGAGAGAGGGAACACAAGCAGGGTGATTGGGAGAGGGAGAAGCAGGCTTCCTGCAGAACAGGGAGCCTGATGGTGGGGCTCGATCCCAGGACCCTAGGATTATGACCTGAGCCAAAGGCACATGCTTAACCAACTGAGCCAAACAGGCGCCCCTATAAAGCTAACTTTAAGAATGATTTGGATGGCGGTTGTAATCTAAATATGTGGCTCATTTGCTAACTGCTCCAAACCCTGTGATTCTAGGAAGATTATAAGGTCACATTGTGGGAGAAAACAATGTGCAGCAGTTTTTGTAGCTCCTTTTATGGGAGTATAGTTTCCCCCAGAGTTCAGCTGTAGGAGATGATGTACCTGAAGGTGCTTGTTAAAATATACAGTTCTGGGGGCGCCTGGGTGGCTCAGTGGGTTAAAGCCTCTGCCTTCGGCTCAGGTCATGATCCCAGGGTCCTGGGATCGAGCCCCGCATCAGGCTCTCTGCTCAGCGGGGAGCCTGCTTCCTCCTCTCTCTCTCGCTGCCTGCCTCTCTGCCTACTTGTGATCTCTGTCTGTCAAATAAATAAATAAATCTTTAAAAAAAAAAATATACAGTTCTGTACTGATATAAATAGTGAATTTTCTAAGATCATATGTGGTGAATTTGCTGCAGAACTGTACATTAGCATTTTTTTCAGTTTTCTGAATAGTAAAATATTACATTTTTTAATAATATATTTTGTTTTTAGCTCACTGCTCTAAGCGTATATTTGGAGTACTAATTTGGCACTCACTTCTTCAGTTATATTTTGTTCCCTTTAGCCAACATATATGCTATTTATTTACAACTGAATTTTATCTTCTTTTTTTGAGCAGATTAATTTTGGGGGAAGGAAAATACAACTATTAGTATCTGTCAACAAATATGGTCAAAACAAAGTATATGAGCAGAATCTGAACAGGATCCTGTTGGTCCAGCGTCACAACCATTTGAGCTACATTTGGCTCAATCATTGAATGGATCTTCTTTTCCTTCTTTCTTTTTCTTTTTTTTTTTTTGAACATTATATCTGAGTCCACACCTATGAGCATTCTTACAATACGATTTGGTTTCCTTCTGAATTTTGGATATTATGGATTGGGAGGATTTTAGAAGAATCTTTAGGCTGAAAAATTGGTATAGTAAAATTTATGATTCTTTAAAGCAGCATGTGAGTGGAAAAGGTAAACTGTTACTTGAATAGCTTCATTTATTTATTTATTTATTTTTTAAAGATTTTATTTATTTATTTGACAGACAGAGATCACAGGTAGGCAGAGAGGCAGCCAGAGAGAGAGGAAGGGAAGCAGGCTCCCTGCTGAGCAGAGAGCCCAATGCGGGGCTCAATCCCAGGACCCTGGGATCATGACCTGAGCCGAAGGCAGAGGCTTTAACCCACTGAGCCACCCAGGCACCCCCATTTATTTATTTTTTTAATAGCTTCATTTAAATCTCTAATATCTTTTGCCTTTATAAAAGGGTTATAGATACCATTGGATTTCCAAATAATTGTGTAAGATTTTGCTAAAATAATTGCTAGCCAGTAGGTTAAATAACTTTTGAAGTGTATTTGTTGAATTACTCTTAATAACTGAAAATTGGTTATAGTGATATAATGCTCCATACAGTATTCCCTCAGCTTTTTTCTAGATATAGTATTGATTAATGTTCATTCTCACAAAGCCCTTTAGATCATGCTTTATATCCTTTTAATTATACTTTTGTGCATTTGTGATTCTTTTGGGGTTATGGAATATAATAATATGAAATATCCTTCTATCTTATGAGAACAGACTGAACTATTTCCGTAAGAAGTGTAGCAGTCAGCAGAGCCGCGCAAGAGAGGCTTTCACACTCCTTTTTTTTTTTTTTAAAGATTTTATTTATTTATTTGAGAGACAGAGATCACAAGTAGGCAGAGAGGCAGGCAGAGAGAGGGGGAAGCAGGCTCCCTGCTGAGCAGAGAGCCCGATGCGGGGCTGGATCCCAGGACCCTGGGATCATGACCTGAGCAGAAGGCAGAGGCTTTAACCCACTGAGCCACCCAGGTGCCCCAGCTTTCACACTTCTGATAGGCTGTGAAACTGTTCAGTGGATTTTGGTTTGAGAGACAATATCCGTTTTAAGTTAATCTTTGTGAGATACATGTTATTGTGGATAATTCAAATTCAGTTGACTTTCTACCCTTAGAACAAAGAAATACCACACATTAATTTTTTCAACATAAAATTAAATTGTTTTTTTAAAGGGATTTTCACAAGCCAGGAGGAGAGGCAGAGGCAGAAGCAGACTCCTTACTAAGCAGGGATCCCGATGCGGGGCATGATCCCAGGATGGGATCATGACCTAAGCCGAAGGCAGATGCTTAACTGACTGAGCCACCCAGGCGCCCCAACATAAAATTAATTTTTGAGTCTTCGTTGCTGTGGTATAATCCTGGAGCTTGTTGAAAAAGCAACAGAGGAGGGTATTTGGCATTTTATTAAAAAAATTTTTTTTAACAAAGCTTGATTATAGGGAATTGAAAATGTATATGCGGGAACATGGGACATTCTGGAAGCCAACATGGAGTAGTTGTGTTCCATTGGCAGAATTTTTCAGTAAATGATATAATGGTTAATTGAATAAATCCTTGTGTTGTAATTTCTTAGTTCTACACTACACTGTTAAGTGTTTTTTCCCCCCAAAATTACATTTAGAGTAGATACACAAATGAGTGATTTCTAAAAAAAAAAACCCAGATTGCTATGTTGTAAGTTAAATTAAATACTTTTTAATAATCATGTGAAATAATGTAAATTTGATACTATGCTAAATATTGGTAGTTCTCCAATCATTTTTTTAAAAAAATATTTTATTTATTTATTTGACAGAGATCACAAGTAGGCAGAGAGGCAGGCAGAGAGAGAGGGAGAGGCAGGCTCCTTGCTGAGCAGAGAGCCCAGTGCAGGGCTCGATCCCAGGACCCTGAGATCATGACCTGAGCTGAAGGCAGAGGCTTAACCCACTGAGCCACCCAGGCACCCCTCTCCAATTGTTTTTAATTTAATAAGTTATTTCATGGCCTTTGTTTGAGTGTATAAGATGCATTTCTAAAATTAAAACTGTCTTCTAATTTATGTAGCTGTCTATTCTTAGGACTTCAATATTTACTTCCCAAATGTGATTCACTGTGTTTCTGAATGAAGTGGGAGGGATTATGTTTAATTCCATTACTGTTGAGGATTCAAAAAGAATTGTTTTTTAAAGTAGTTTAAACAGCTTGGTTTTATTTTAAAAATTACATACTAATTAATTACAACAGTATATCAAAGTTCAGAGGAAAAGGTAAAAATCATCTGAACATTTTTCCAGACAGCCCTATCAGTATACAGGCACAGAAATATATGCATATAATTTTATCTAAATAGGCTCGTAATAGTATGTACAACCTTTGTGTTGTTTTAGATCATCTGTTTAAAATGAAATAAATAGTTTACATACACATACACATAGATATTGCGGAGTTTTAGTATTTCATCAATTTAGAGGAATAATGTTATCTTTGGGAAGATTTAAAAATTTCTAGTGCTTATATGTATTACAGGTTTTGTTAAGTTTTTTTATTCACTACGTACTGTGCATTAAGATTTGCGTTGTGGGGGCGCCTGGGTGGCTCAGTGGGTGAAGCCTCTGCCTTTGGCTCAGGTCATGATCTTAGGGTCCTGGGATCCAGCCCCACATCGGGCTCTCTGCTCAATAGGGAGCCTGCTTCCTCCTCTCTCTCTGCCTGCCTCTCTGCCTACTTGTAATCTCTGTCAAAAAAAAAAAAAAAATCTTAAAAAAAAAGCAAACTGTGTTGTGGGAAATGCTTATTCAGCTCCTATCATTTAATACAGATTATCAGTACAGTAGAACTTTTCTCATTCATTTATTCATTCAGTAATAGGAGTTGAATTAGTTGAGACTATATATTTAGCTTGTAATGTGGGCTGAACTGTGATAGGCAATAGGGATATAAAGACAGAATGACTTGGATTTGTTGATGGTAGGGAACAGTTGGAGGTACCTGATGAGAAAAGTTACACAAAATATCTGAGGAAAGAATCTGGCAATTCTGTGTCATTAGAGTCAAATAAAAAAAGATAGTGTAGCCTGGTGATAAGATTAGGGCTCACATTCCAGCTGTTTGTGTCACTTACTAGTTCCTTGGTCTTGACTAATTAATTCCTTTAGGTGACAACATTCTTTTCTCTAGTATGAGGCCATAATATCTACTTTTTCCAGTTGTTGTTAGGACATTGAAAGTTACTATATGCTAGGCTCTGTGCTAACTCCTCTCATTTATATGATTTCCTACTTACTTGTATGGTTGGATTTGAAGGAGATGTAGAGAAATTCCTCAGATGCTGGTGGGGTGGGGAAGTGAATGTAAGAAGGACATTCCAACCAGGAGGAACTAGATGTATAGCTTGCAAGTGTAAAAGGATGTGTAAAAGAACATGATGTTTGAGAAATGTTGAGCATGTGTGTGAAGGCAAAGCATAGAGAGATGAGAGTTGAAAGTGGAAATTTAACTTATACTCAGATGATCGAGGGTCTGTCTTTCTAAGCAGTTTGGGCCTTCTCCTGTAAAGCAGGTTGTGCAAATTCAGTTGTTCATGGGGAACCAAGCAGCTAAGGTAAATGAGTGAATTGGAGTGGGTAAGGACTCTGGGAAATCTCAGATCATATATGCGCTGTCCTACCTAGGTATCCTCTCTCCTGCTCCAACTGAGTTTTGCTATGTGCAGATTTGGGCCCAGTGTTGCTAAATTTTCTAATTGTTTAAAGTGAAACCCAGTATCTATATTTTTAGCGTGAAATCTTCCTGTGTTCAAAACACCTGTGTATGGGAGAAAAACCCTATATCTTTATTCAACCCATCAATTTATGGCTTCTGCTATAGAGAGCTGGGAAGCCATACTAGCTTTTTAAAATAAGAAGGGTAATTGGGGGACACCTGGGTGGCTTAGTCGCTAAGCGTCTACCTTTGGCTTAGGTCATGATTCCAGGGTCCTGGGATCGAGCCCCACATCAGGCTCCCTGCTCAGCGGGAAGCCTGCTTCTCCCTCTCCTACTCCCTCTGCTTGTGTTCCCTTTCTCACTGTGTCTCTCTCTGTCAAAGAAATAAATAAAAATCTTTAAAAAAAAAGGGGGGGGGTAATTGACATGGCCATATTTGATTTTGAAATAGATTATTCTCATCTCAGTGTGGAGGGAGATTGGGTTGCTAAGAATAATGAATGAACACAGAATGGCACAGAATGTAACAGAAAATGTGAGAGAAAAGGAGGGGCTAACCTAAGGCAGTGGCATTAGGGCTAGAAGAAGAGATGAATTGAAGTCAGAATTTCAGTGCAGTGCTTCCCTGTATTTTCCCTTTCATGGACTATTGTGGATTTACTGTTTGGAAAGGTTTATGTCTTACAAGCAAACTGTATTTATTAGCAATCATATTACCATAAAATTTAATTGTCACTTACAGGTTCTTATAGGCACAAGATGACTAGTGCATACAACATTGAGTTGTGCAATTCTAGTTTATAGTAAAAAAACAAAACAAAACAAAACAAAACCCCAAAACGTAAAAAATCCAAACCCTGAAATTGTAATTAGCCTTTGTAGCCTTACTGTAAGTATGACCACAGTAGGGAAAAGTGAATGTGTACAATTCCTAATTACTACTCAAATTAAATCTAGCTAAAAAGGAAATATAAATTAGTTTGACAGGTCATGTTATCCTCTGAATGAGAATACACATCTTCTAAACAATTCATTGTATCAGTCTCAAACATTTTGGTCTCATGATCCCTTTACACTGTTAAAAATTACTGAGGACTCCCACAGAACATTTGCTCATGTGTCATTTTTATCAATATTTACCATATTAGAAATGAAAATTTAAATAAGGGGTCTGCTTTGAAGTTAGATCTCTCCAAGAAAGTGTCATTTATTTATTTATTTATTTAAGATTTTACTTATTTATTTGGCAGAACACAAGTAGGCAGAGAGGCAGACAGAGGGAGAGGGAGAAACAGGGTCACCGCTGAGCAGAGAGCCCGACGTGGGACTTGAGCTCAGGACCCCGGGATCATGACCTGAGCTGAAGGCAGCCGCTTAACGGACTGAGCCACCCAGGCACCCCAGAAAGTGTCATTTAAGCTGAGATCTGAAGAATGCAAAATATAAAACCTGTCAGTGTTTCCAGTCAGTTGAGGAAATGAATCATAATAATTTCTCAGTACCTCTCTAACCTGGAAGATGTGAAGCCCAGACTAGTCACAGCTTGATTAGCATACTTTAGCAACAACAGTAATAACTAATATTTACTGATGACTTACTATATTTAAAACTGGCAATGATAGCAATGATACAAGCTGCACACTATGATTATTATTTTACAAATGAAAGAAGTGAGATTTGAAGAATTAACTAACTTGACTATTAAATTATGGGGACAGAACTTGGATCAACAACCTGAAATTTTTATAACAAATAAAATAGGAACGGCAAACAATAAAGCAAGTTCTGCACTATATAATAAGTCTTATTTTTAGTAATTACTTTAACTTGCACTATCTTATTTATAGTAAGTTATTAGTATAACTCAGAGTATTATTGACATGTTGAAATTATCCCTAAAAATGCTTTTGTGTTAAACCTATTTTTTTTTTTAAAGATTTTATTTATTTGAGAGACGGGGGAAAGAGAATACATGCACAGTGGGAGAGGGCAGAGTGGAGCAGAGGGAGGTGGGAAAGAGAGAGAGGGAGATAATTTCCAGCAGACTCCATGCTGAGCATGAGCCCAATGTGTGGCTTGATCCCACAACCTGAGATCGTGACCTGAGCCCAAACCAAGAGTCCAATGTTTAATGGACTAAGTCACCCAGGTGCCCCTGGGTTAAACCTGTTTTTATGTGAATTTTTATAAGAGATGAAATACTACTAACTGGTATAGATAGGAGTCAGTACAGTTGTATTTGTAATGCCATGTCATTTAAATATTCCATGTGGTATAGCAGATACTGTTAGCACAACACAATTTGGATTTTTCACCTTTTTCTTTACAGTTTCACTTCCAGATGAATTTCATTTGATTCGACTACTTTCAGATTCAGTTTTATTTTGAATATGTTACTGAACTCAAATAAAAGAAAAATACATTACTCTTTTCCCAGGAGCCCTTATTCTCTATGTCTTCCACTATTACCATGATTTTTACCATTGTGAAAATTCAAATTTTTATAGTTTTGCAGTGTAAAAATTGCCACTCAGCTCTTTAAGGCAGCAACTGCCCTATTATCATAGAACTTAAATCAGAAAAGGATTTTAATTTTTTTTGAAGAATTTATTTATTTATTTGACAGAGAGACACAGCGAGAGAGGGAACACAAGCAGGGGGAGTAGGAGAGGGAGAAGCAGGCTCCCTGCTGATTAGGGAGCCCGATGCAGGGCTCGATCCCAGGACCCTGGAATCATGACCTAAGCCAAAGGCAGATGCTTAACAACTGAGCCACCCAGGCACCCCGAAAACCTTTTATATGCCAGATACATTAAAGCCCATTGTTTAAATCACCATAACAACCCTGTAAAGGTATTATCTCTATTTTACAGATAGGAAAAAATGCCCCCCCAAATTAAATACCTCATTCACATTCCAACAGCTAGTTTTAGATAGAGCCAGGATTTAAACCCAAGTGTATTTGATTTCAAAGGGATTTCAAAGTTCTGTCACATTACTTAAAAACTGTAAGCAGTTTGGTCAATAAATACTTGTCACTTGGGAGATAACATTTGCCAAACATGTTTGACAAAAAATTGGTATTTAAGCTATATAAAGAACTTTTGCAACTCTATAATAACAAGACAAACAAGACAACTTAATAACAAGACCCAACATGATACGGGCAAAAGGTGTAAATAAACACATCACGAAAGTTTATATACAAATGGCTAATGAACAGGGTCACCTGGGTGGCACAGTGAGTTAAGTGTCCATCTCTTGGTTTCAGCTCAGGCTGTGATCTCAGCCTTGTGAGATCAAGCCCCAAGTTGGCTCCATGTTCAGTGCCTAGTTTGCTTGAGATTCTCTCCCTCTCCCTCTGCCCCTGCCCCTGCTCGTGCTCCTCTTTTTCTCACTCTTTCTTGCAAATAAAATAAATAAAATCTTTTTTAAAAACCCAAGTGACTAATGAAACATTGAAAAACACTCAACATCATTAATCATCAGTGAAATGTAAACTAAAACCACAGTGAGATGTTACCGAATTCTTGTCAGCATGGCTTAAATTAAAAAGCCAAATATTGGCAAGGATGTGGAACAATCCCAAGTCTTATACATTGTTGTTGGGAATATAAAATGTTATAACTGTTTTGGGGAAAGATCTACACATTCATCTATGCTATAATCCAGAAATTCTACTCAAGTATTTACTTAAGATAAATGAAAGCACATTTCAACAGTATCAACAAAAACCCTTGTACAAGAATGTTTATAGCAACTTTAGTCGTAACAACCCCCAAATGGAAACAGCCTAGTTGTACATGAACAGAAGAATGGCTAAATAACTCAATATTTATATATGGACTACTACTCAGTGGTACAAAGGAGCAAACAACTGGGACACCTGGGTGGCTCAGTTGGTTAAACGTCTGCCTTGGGCTCAGTTCATGGTCCCAGGGTCCTGGGATCCTGTTTTGCATCTATCTCCTTGCTCGGTAGGGAGGCTGCTTCTCCCTCTGCCTGCCGCACTTCCTGCTTGTGCTCTCTCTCTCCTTCTCTCTCTCTCACTCTCCCTCTCTCTCTCTAATAAATAAAATCTTAAAAAACAAAACAAAATACATGATACATGCAGCAACATGAATATACCTTAAAAATATTAAGCTGAGTAAAAAAAAGCCTCACTTAAAAGGGTATATGTTTGTTTGATTTCATTATAGGAAGTTCTACAACAGGCAAAACTAATCAATAGTTTAATAAAATCAGGACACTGGTTGCCTATGGAGGGGATTGGCTGGTAGGAGGCATGAGAACATTTTCTAGGGTAATGGTAAGGTTCTGTATCTTGATTTTTTAAAAATTATTTTTTGGATTATTCATTGCAAATGCATATAAGTACAATTAATTTTGGGATGTTGATCTTATAACCTTATTGACCTTGGTTATTATCTCTCAATAGTTTCTGTGTAGATTCCATAGGATTTTCCCTGCATAAGATCATGCCACCTATGAATAGTGTTAGTAGTTTTATTTCTTCTCTTCCAATTTAGATGCTTTTTATTTTTCTTTGCCCTTTCTCAGTCGCCTTTGCAGTCTGTTCCTATTCTACCCAGCCTTGGAATAAGTGTCTCCTGGGTATCTCCTTTTACATATCTCTTTAGATCTTCAAAGTCACTATGTCCAAGATTGAGCTCTGAATCTAAGACTGAACTTTTCTACAAAAGTCCTGTTCCTTCAGAGCAGGTAATGACATCACTTGGTAATGACATCACAACTAATTGTTTGGGTGGAAATTATTCGTGACTCCTCCATTTTCCTTACCTATCATATCTAATCCACCTGTAAGTCCTGATGGTTCTGTTTGCTAAATATTTCTTGAATCATTCTAAATCTTATCTTCTCTGTTACCGCTACTTTTAGCCAAATTACCATCATCTCTTGCCAGGATTATTGTACTTGCCTAACTGGTTCCCTCAGAAGCTTGATTTTCCATTATCTGTTCTTCACCTTTCTATCAGTGTGATCTTTCTGAAAAGACAAATGTGATCACGTCACTGCCTACTTATAACTTTCTAATGGCTTCTTCCTGTTCAGATCCAGAAAGGCTCGAGTCCATGCTTGCTTCCTTCCCATTGTTCTTTGTATAAAGATTAAAAATATAGTCTGCAAGGCCCTGCAAGATATGGCCTTTGCATACCTCTCAGACATTATCACATTGGCTTTCTTTTACTTCTTTGAACTAGACACCCATTGAACTTTGAGTACCAAAAGAACAGGGATCATGTACCAGTGTATAGTTAGGGCCTGACATGGTAGACACTAATAAGTATTAGTTGAGTAAATATAGATTATGTGCCAAGATAGAGATGCATGTGTTCCTTATCTTGGTGGTGATGATGGTTTCATATGTTATGTCAAATCATGTCAAACTTAATATATGCCAAACCATAACCAATTGTACACTTTAAATGAGTACAGTTTATTGCGTGCCAGTTTTTTCTCAATAAATGTGCTAAACAAACAACTATATGTTCCTTTTTAAGGTCTTGGCACATTCTTTTTGTCTCAGATCTTCTTTTGCTCTTCTTTGCTCACCTAACTCCTACCTATTCTTCAGTCTTGACTTAAATATAATTCCTCAGAATCTAACTTGGAATCCCTCTTCCCATTTCTCTAGGTGAGGTCTCCCTATTATATATCCTATACTTTACTTTAGAGCATTTCTCATAATTATGTAAAAGTATATAATACTTGTTTAATGTCATCTTTTCCCCTAGACTGTAGGCTTCATGAGGATAGGGACCATGCCTTTCTTGTTCACAAATATATGCTAGGGATATATTATAGGCACATATCATATTAACAAATAAAATATGTATCCATCTTGGACAGCCACATGCAGAAAAATGAAACTGGACCATTTCCTTACACCACACACAAAAATAGACTCGACATGGATGAAAGACCCAAATGTGAGACAGGAATCCATCAAAATCCTTGAGAACACAGGCAGCAACCTCTTTGACCTCAGCCACAGCAACTTCTTCCGAGGAACATCGCCAAAGGCAAGGGAAGCAAGGGCAAAAATGAGCTATTGGGACTTTGTCAAGATCAAAAGCTTTTGCACAGCAAAGGAAACAGTCAACAAAACCAAAAGACAACTGACAGAATGGGAGAAGATATTTGCAAATGATATATCTGATAGAGGGCTTGTATCCAAAATCTATAAAGAACTTACCAAACTCAACACCCAAAGAACAAATAATCCAATCAAGAAATGGGCAGAGGACATAAACAGACATTTCTGCAAAGAAGACATCCAGATGGCCAACAGACACATGAAAATTGCTCCACATCACTCGGCCTCAGGGAAATACAAATCAAATCCACAATAAGATACCACCTCTCATCAGTCAGAATGGCTAAAATTAACAAGTCAGGGAATGACAGATGCTGGCGAGGATGCGGAGAAAGGGGCTTCTTCCAACACTGTTGGTGGGAATGCAAGCTGGTGCAGCCACTCTGGAAAACAGTATGGAGGTTCCTCAAAAGGTTGAAAATAGAGCTACCCTATGACCCAGTGATCACACGACTGGGTATTTACCCTGAAGATACCAATGTAGTGATCTGAAGGGGCACATGCACCCAAATGTTTATAGCAGCAATGTCCACAATAGCCTAGATGTCCATCAACAGGTGAATGGATAAAGAAGATGTGAGATAGATATACACACACACACACACACACACACACACACACACACACACACATATAAAATGGAATACTATGCAGCTATCAAAAGAAATGAAAACTGGCCATTTGCAACAAATGCAAATCCTCTAGTTCGTGGATGGAACTAGAGGGTATTATGCTAAGCGAAATAAGTCAATCAGAGAAAGACAATTATCATATGATCTCTCTGATATGAGGAATTTGAGAGGCAGGGCGGGGCGTTGTGGGGGATAGGGAAGGAAAAAATGAAACAAGATGGGATTGGGAGGGAGACAAACCATAAGAAACTCTTAATCTCATGAAACAGACTGAG
The DNA here is from genome assembly GCF_963455335.1 of Martes martes. NCBI lineage: Eukaryota > Metazoa > Chordata > Mammalia > Carnivora > Mustelidae > Martes > Martes martes. The sequence continues at coordinate 156,437,793 of NC_137891.1, forward strand.
GGTTGCTGGGGGGTGGGGGGTAGGGATAGGGTGGCTGGGTGATGGACATTGGGGAGGGATTGTGCTATGGTGAGTGACGTGAAATGTGTAAGCCTGATGATTCACAGACCTGTACCCCTGGGGCAAATAGTACATTATATGTTAATAGAAATAATGAAAAATATGTATCCATTTATTCTGTAGATATCCATTGAGCTTTGCCATGAACCAGGTACTCTTTTCAGTTCTAGAGTTACAGTAGTGAACAAAACAGAAAAAAAAAATCTCTGCACTCATGGAATTTATATTTAAGAGCTGAGACACAGTTAAATAGTGAGGTGGTGGTAAATGCAATGGAGAAAAGTGAAGTGGGGAAAGGAAGGTGAATAAGTAGTGCTGAGGCATATAGTGAATTTGTCTCTTTGCCCATAGAGACGTAACAGGGATTTAGAGTCTGGGCATTGAGGGATAACCTAGGAGCTCTAGACTCCTTGGACAGGTGGGGCATAAAGGATATTATGAGATTAGTCCTGAAAGTTTCAAGGCAATTAGTGAAGCTATATGAGTGTTGAGCAAGGGAAGGATGGGGAATCTTGCTAGTATCACACAGAATCCTGGATTCCTTCTGTTTCTCTTGCAAATGGTGGTATGGAAATCCACCCCCCACCCCCCACCCCCGCTGTTGTTGTTGTTGTTTAAGATTATATTTACTTATTTGATAGAGAGACAGCCAGAAAGGGAACAACACAAGCAGGGGGAGTGGGAGAGGGAGAAGCAGGCTTCCTGCTTAGCAGGGAGTCCTTTTCGGGGCTTGATCCCCATGACCTGAGCCAAAGGCAGACACTTAAGGACTGAACCATCCAGGCACCCGGGTGGTATGGAAGTTAAACTGATTTTAGATAGAGCACGTAGAGCTCTGGGTGTTTTCCTTGATTGCTGCTGATAGATTTATAAAGTACGAACCATCAGCAAAATCCTATGGGACAGTCTGCTTGGATTTAATCTCTCTCTGCTCTTGAGAAACTCACAATCTAGTTGACAAGACATATATGGGAAAAGTAATTGTGATATAAAACAATGTAATAAAAGTGATAGAAATGTAAATTGCTACAGGATGGAAGAAGGTGAGAATAATTGAAGAAGGTGTGGGGGCAGAAAGGAAGCTGGAAGGTGAAACAGGGTAGAGGAAGGTAAGATTTCAACTAGCAAAAGTGGTAGGAAGTGCATTTTTAAGCAAGTGAACGTTTCTATCTGAATGCCTTTCTTCTACCTCAAACTTAGCATGTGTAAAGCAGATGTTTTCCACAAACTCAGATCTTTCCCACCCCCCATTTCCTTATTTGTAATTATTCTCTCCAATATTTAAACTGTGAGCCTTATGACAGCTCTCTCTTTCTAAAATAATAAAAGACTACCATTTATTGATTCATTGCAGTATCCAAACTTCATACTGGATGGTTTACATTATGCAGCTTGTATGGTCTGGTTTACAGAACTCTAAGTGAAAATGCAGTTCATCTCTTGTTTCCCTAATTTAAATTATGACCAACCCAAGTCCCTATATACTGTACTTAATAGAAAGATCAATAGCACCCTTTCCCATAATGTCTGAAATACAGACACTTCCCTTTCCTCTGTATTGTCTGAAAGCATCAAAGTATTTTTTCACTCCAAAGAGAAGGTGTATCTGATTTCCACTTCTAAATAGGGAGGAATCTTGGTGACTCTCAGTTGGCTGTTACAGATGGTACAGATGTCAGGTACCTCCATAGTCTGGTGCTGCCTATCCCCACACAGCAAAATTTCACTGGGACAGCTTTTGGTGAAGGCTGGTAAAGTCCTTTCAAATGAGGATGATTCCATGGACAAGTTTACTCTCTTGATTTTCCAGTTGACTCAGGGTGTTCCTCTCTATACACTTTTAATTCCTAGTCTATTCGGGCATAAAACACAAACTCTTCTTTTGTAAGGCCCTGTTGTAACAGAGAGGTTGTACTCAGGTAAGTTCAGGTATCTTCTCACTGTAGAGCCCGCAACCAATGTTTCTTGATGAGAATCCCCCAAGAACAAGGCAGTTTTTTTTCTACTACCAAAATGCAAAATGCGTCATATTGTGTTGCTCCCAGAGTCTTTGTTTGACAATTAATCCTCCCTGGTAACCAGGAATGGAGGGATCTAGAGTGTCCTATCTATTCTTTTCTTTTTTCTTTTTTTGAAAGAGAGAGTGTGAGCACATGTGTACAGTTGGGGAGGGGGGAGGGAGAGAGAGAATTTTTTTTTATAAGAGATTTTATTCATTCATTTGAGAGAGAGCACAAGCAGTGGGAGCTGCAGGCAGAATGAAAGGGAGAAGCAGGCTCCCCATTGAGCAGGGAGCCTGGAATCATGACCTGAGCTAAAGGCAGACACTTAACTGCTTACATGCCTGAGCCACCCATGCACCCCCAGAGAGAGAGAGAGAGAATCCTAACCAGGTTCCATTCCCAGTGTGGAGACTGTTGCATCAGGCTCCATCTCATTATGGAGATGGAGACCTGAGATCATGACCTGAGCTAAAATCAAGATTGGGCACTTAACTGACTGAGCCGCCCAGGCAGCTCAAGAGTGTGGGATCTATTCTTTCTTTCTTTCTTTTTTTTTTTTTTTAAAGATTATTTACTTATTTATTTGAGAGTGAGCAGAGCAAGCAAGAGAGAACACAAGTGTGGGGGGTGTTGCAGAGGGAATGGGAGGAGCAGGGAGCCTGATGCTGGGCTCCATCCCAGGACCCTGGGATCATGACCTAAGCCAAAGGCAGATGATTAACCGATTGAGCCACCCAGCATTCCATATGGTATCTATTATTGAGTCTCAAAATATTTTGCTACATTCTGATCACTAAACCTTCTTGCTTTCTTTATATTTACATAAAAAAATTAAGCTATTAAGTGACCCTTTTTAAGACAAAGGCCAGTTTCTTTGTTTAAGAAACAAAAACTATCTGTTACAATTCTGAAACTCTGACTTACTTACAATCTCTTGGACTATTGCTACGATTACATATTACTGGACCCCCTACTCCAGAGATTCTGATTGACTAGATCTGATATAAGACCTAGAAATCAGCATATTTTAACAAATGTGTGTTGATTCTGAAGTAAATGGTCTGCTGACCATCTTTGGGAAGGACTAAAGGGTTTCTCACACTCTTGAACTTCATGCCATTATAATTACTTGTCTCTGATCTCTCTCCCTCTCTCCTTAAAGCCTTGCTCATGCCTTGCACATGTACATGTTCATATATCTGTTTAGACACTATCTTCCCATATTTCCCTCGTGTGTGTGTGTGTGTGTGTGTGTGTGTGTGTGTGTGTGTGTGTGTTTTGGGGAGTGGGGAAGTAGCATCTTCATTATTCTGCCAAATCTCTCTTAATCCTTTAAAACTGTATTCAGAGGCGCCCGGCTAGCTCAGTCGGTAGAGCATGAGACTCTTAAAACTGTATTCAGGGGCACCTGGGTGTCTCAGTTGGTTGGGTGTCTGCCTTCAGCTCAGGTCTTGATCCTGGGGTCCTGGGATCAAGCCCTGGTGATCGAGCCCCATGTTGTTGGGGTCCCTGCTCAGCAGGTAGTCTGCTTCTCCCTCTTCCTTTGCACACCTGCCCCCCCATGTTTGTTCTCACGCTGTCTCTCAGATAAATAAAATCTTTATAAAAAAACTGTATTCAGATGTTACTTGACTCTTCCAGGTAGAAAAAAAAGGCTTTTTTTTTTTGGACTGCTTCTTATATTTTGTAAGTACCGCTCTAAATTGTTTACATTAGATCGTAAATTCCTGAGGACGGGGACAGTGTAGGTAAGAAACATAACTATTCTAGAAAATCAGATAGAGCCTACAGTAAGCGATGTTTAATTGAGATCTGAAATTTGAGCAAGAATTAAGCAGATTAAGAGGTATAATGAAGTATCTCAGGTAGGGAGAATAACATATGCAAAGTCCTAGACTAGGTCAGACAGTGACACATTCAAGACTGACAGAAATATAGTAAAGTTTGGCTAGGGTCAGATCAAAGAAGGTCTTATAGGAATCTTAAGCCAATTAGAAAATTAACTCTGCTGTTTGGAAAAAGAACTAGAGTTAGGGTAAAAGCGGAGGCAGGCAGAGTGGGTTTTGAGAAACTATAGCTGTTAGAGAATAATGTTGATCTGGGTTAGTGGAATCCATGAAAAAAAAGTCGTTGGATTCTAGACATATATAGAAAATAGTCAACATTACTTTGATTAGATGTTGGGAAGACTGATGGCAAAGCAAAATTGGAGACAAGAATGACTGCCAGTTTTCTGGCCTTACAGTGGTATCATCTTGGCCTTGGTGCCAAGATAAAGGGGGTGGAGAAGTGGAAGGAATGTATTTGGGTGGTTGAGTGCAGTGTTAGGTGGTAAAGATGTTGAGTTCAGTCTTTAACGTGTTGAATTTGAAATGTTCATGAGACATCCAAGCGTAGATGCCAAGTGGTGTTTGGAAGAAAGAGGAAGAGGTTTGATGTTGGAATGGGAAAGCATGCTGATGAAGAAAACATAATATGAGTGCTTGGTAATGTTGTGAGCCCAAATAAAATTGGTGAACCTGAACTTTTAGTAGTACCAGTCAACCTGATTAAGTGATATTTAACAGTGTCTTGTCTGGTCTGTACAGCAAGATGGATGAATCTCAAAAACATTATGCTTAGTAAAAGAAATTTTAACCAGAAGAATATATACAGTATGGTTCCATTCAAATGAAGTTCTAGAATGGGCAAGGCTAACCTATGGCAAATAAATAAATAAATAAATAAAATTAAATTGGTATAGTTGTTGTCACTGAAGCAGTTAGGGAGGTAGGGATTGACTAGGAAGTGGCCTGAGGGAACTTTCTGAGATGTGTTTATGTTACCCCTTTGAAATACTGTTCGGGTCATTTGTTCCCGTTTGCATTCAATTTTATAGAATCTACCCCCCCATCTTTGTTGACTTAATTTTATTTTTTGAGGTTTTAGAACATTATGAACATGTTTGTGTAATCAAAACTATGCAAATATGCTCAAGGGTTGTTACTTTCCATCATGTCTCTCTACCATTGTAGTTAATTAATTTCACTGTTTTTTTTTTTAAGATTTTATTTTTTTATCTTTTTATTTGACAGACAGAGATCACAAGTAGGCAGAGAGGCAGGCAGAGAGAGGGGGAAGCAGACTCCCCGCCGAGCAGAGAGCCTGATGCGGGGCTCCATCCCAGGACCCTGGGATCATGACCTGAGCTGAAGGTAGAGGCTTTAACCCACTGAGCCACCCAGGCGCCCCTAATTTCACTGGTTTCTGGTTTGGTCTTCCTCTATTTCTTTTATCAAAAATAAGAAGCTACATTTATGTAGTTTTATTTCCCAATTTTTTATCACATAAAAGAGTAGCATGCTTTATTTTTATTAAAAAATTTTTGCTATAGAAATATGGTGGGCATATAATGTTAGTTTCAGGTGTATGGCGTATTTTTTGGACAATTCTGTACATTATTTAGTGCTCACCATAAGGGTAGTCACCATCTGTCAACATGCAATGTAATTACAATAATATTGACTATATTTCTTATGTTGTATTTTTATCTCTGTGACTTACTTATTTTATACCTGGAAGTTTGTACCTCTTAATCCCCTTCACCTATTTTGCTCACCTTCCCCACACTCCTTCCTGTCTGGTAACTATCATTGTTCTGTGTTTATGACTCTGTTCCCATTTGTTTATTTATTTTATTTTTTAGATTCCACATGTAAGCAAAATATTATGGTATTTGTCTTTCTTTACCTGACTTATTTCACTTAGCGTATACCCTCTGGGTCCATTTATGTTGTCACAAGTAAAAAATAGCGTAGTTTATATACTGTTTGGAAATTTGCTTCCCCTCCTCCCACTTAATATATGCTGGAAATCATGCCCTATCAGTTAATAGAGATTTTTTTTTTTTTTAAATAACTGCACAGTTCCTTAAGGTATGTATGCATTACAGTACTGTGATTTATTCAGTCAACCTCCTATGTCTGGGTATTTTTTGCTGCAGTGAGTAACCTTGCACATGATTATGTAGGTATTGTTGTAGAATACATTCTTACTAGTAGAATTTCTGGGTCAAAGGATAAAACTGCATATGTAGCTCTGTAGTTATTGCCAAATTCCCCTTCAAAAGGGTTATACCAGTTTTCATTTTCAGCAGCAGTTAATGAGTGCCTATTTTCACATGGACTCACCAAGAGAATGAGTTGTCGTACTTCTAAATTTTCGCTCATCTAATGGGTGAGAAATGGTAGTCAGTATATTTTTAATTTGTATTTTTTAAATGAGTAGAGTTGAACGTCTTTTCATATATTTAAAGATCATTTAAAAATTGAACACATTTTTATATCTTCCTTTGTAAATTTTCTGTTCATGTCTTTTCCCATTTTTTCCTCAGTATTTCAAAGGGCTTGTGAGGGACATTTGCTTCAAATTTTAGAAGGGTTTTTGTTTTTTCTCTCAGTTTTTACTTTTTTTATTTTTTAAAAATTTTTAAAAGATTTTTATTTATTTATTTGACAGAGATCACAAGTAGGCAGAGAGGCAGGCAGAGAGAGGAGGAAACAGACTCCCTGCTGAGCAGAGAGCCCAATGTGGGGCTCGATCCCAGGACCCTGGGATCATGACCTGAGCCAAAGGCAGAGGCTTTAACCCACTGAGCCACCCAGGCGCCCCTCCATATGAATTTTAATACAACTTGTCTAGCTCCAGAAAAAAAAGTTCGTTGGTATTCAATATTTTAATTTAGGACATACTAAAATTTTGATGATGTTGAAACATCCTAAGAGGGAGAAGCAGACTTCCCGCTGAGCAGGGAGCCTGATGTGGGGTTCTATCCCAGGACCCTGGGATCATGACCTAAGCTGAAGGCGGGCTCTTAACCAACTGAGCCACCCAGGCGTCCCTGTTTAATGGGTTCCTTTATATAGACTCAAACATTTCTTATATTTATTCTGAGTATTTAGTCCTTTTTGCTGCTGTTGTAAAGGGAGTTTTATATTGTCATATTTTATTGACTTTTTTCAGAGAGCCAGGATTTTAATTTATTAATTTCATCAACTAATTTCTCTCCCTCATTAATTTCTGCTTTCATCATTATCTGTTTACTTTTTGTTCTTTTTCTAGCCTTTTGATATAGAAATTAATTTTCATTATTTTCTTTTTATTGGTATAGATATTTAATGCTATGAATTTTTTCTTTTGATCACTGCTTTAAGGGGATACCATAGATTCTGATATATAGTGTTTTTGTTATTATTTTTCAGAAATCCCATCATTTCTGTTTGTATTTCTTTCCCATGACACTCAGGAGTTATTTAACAGAAGACTTGTTCCATTTTTAGGTCAAAGGGTCTTTTTGTTTCTTTAATTTTGTTGCTTTCTCACCATAGCACATATCCTCCCCAATGTCCATCACCCAGCCACCCCATCTCTCCTAACCCCCTCTCCTCCTGCAACCCTCAGATTGTTTCCTGAGTCTCTTATGGTTTGTCTCCCTCTCTGGTTTCATCTTGTTTCATTTTTCCTTCCCTTCCCCTGTGATGCTCCATCTTGTTTCTCCAATTCCTCGTATTAGTGAGATCATATGATAATTGTCTTTATCTGATTGACTTATTTCACTTAGCACCGTACCCTCTAGTTCCATCTACATCATTGCCAATGGTAAGATTTCATTTTTTTTGATGGATTCAAAATTCATATTCTATTGTGTATATATACCACATCTTCTTTATCCATTCATCTGTTGATGGACATTGAGGTTCTTTCCATAGTTTGGCTATTGTGGACATTGCTGCTATAAACATTCGGGTGCACGTGCCCCTTCAGATCACTACATTGGTATCTTTAGGGTAAATACCCAGTCGTGCGATTGCTGGGTCATAGGGTAGCTCTATTTTCAACTTTTTGAGGAACCTCCATGCTGTTTTCCAGAGTGGCTGCACCAGCTTGCATTCCCACCAGCAGTGTAGGAGGCTTCCCCTTTCTCTGCATCCTCACCAGCATCTGTCATTTCCTGACTTGTTAATTTTAGCCATTCTTACTGGTGTGAGGTGGTATCTCATTGTGGTTTTGATTTGTATTTCCCTGATGCCGAGTGATGTGGAGCACTTTTTCATGTGCCTGCTGGCCATCTGGATGTCTTCTTTGCAGAAATGTCTGTTCATGTCTTCTGCCCATTTCTTGATTGGATTATTTGTTCTTTGGGTGTTGAGTTTGGTAAGTTCTATATAGATTTTGGATACTAGCCCTTTATCAGATATATCATTTGCAAATATCTTCTCCCATTCTGTCAGTTGTCTTTTGGTTATGTTGACTGTTTCCTTTGCTGTGTGAAAGCTTTTGATCTTGATGAAGTCCCAATGTTTAATTTTTGCCCTTGCTTCTCTTGCCTTTGGCGATGTTTCTAGGAGGAAGTTGCTGCGACTGAGGTTGAGGAGGTTGCTGCCTGTGTTCTCAAGGATTTTGATGGATTCCTGTCTCACATTGAGGTCTTTCATCCATTTTCAGTCTATATGTATTCTCTTGTTGGTCGGTTTCACCTGTCTTTTATTCTTTTTTTTTTTTCCACCTGTCTTTCATTCTTATTGTTGGCCTCCTTCACCTGTCTTTTATTAAGAGTGGTATGTTAAAGCATTCTACTACTAGTTGTTTCTATCGATTTCTTATTTTTTTCTTCCGGTGTTTTGCTTTATATAGATGGGTTTTGTCTTCATTTTTAATTTTGGCTTTTAACATTGTAAAATATCTTCCTTTGTTTTATTTAATAATTTTGGCCTAATTCTGCTTTGATAACAGGATTGCTTTCTTATTGTTTCCATTTCCTCATTATTTCTTTGCTTATTCTTTTTTTTAAAGTATTTCTAAATCTTGTTTTAGATGTATACTTATATGCAACATAGATTCAGATTTTCTTATGAGGCAGTTGAAAATCTCTTTCAATAAGCAAATTAAGCCTGTTTTCAAAAAAATTTTTATTTAAATTCAATTAACATATAAGGTATTATTGGTCTCAGAGGTAGAGGTCAGTCATCATCAGTCTTAAATAATACCCAGTGCTCATTACATCATATCCCTCCTTAATGTCCATCACCCAGTTACCCCATTCCACCACCCCTCTCCCCTGAGCAACCTTCAGTTTGTTTCCTATGCTTAAGAGTCTCTTATGATTTGTCTCCCTCTCTGATTTTGGCTTGTTTTATTTTTTTTTTCTCTCTTCCCTTATGACCCTCTGTTTTGTTTCTTAAATTCCACATATCAGCGAGATCATATGATAATCGTCTTTCTCTGACTGGCTTATTTTGTTTAACATAACACGCTCTAGTTCCATCCACTTCGTTGTAAATGGCAAGATTTCAATTTTTGGTGGCTACATAATATTCCAGTGTGTCTATAAATACCACATTTTCTTTATCCATTTATCTGTCGATGGACATCTGGGCTCTTTCTATACTTTGGCTATTGTGGACATTGCTGCTATAATCATTGGGGTGCACATGGTCCTTTGGATCACTACATTTGTATCCTTGGGATAAATACTCAGTATTGCAATTGCTGGGTCATAGGGTAGCTCCATTTTCAGCCCTTTGAGGAACCTCCATACTGTTTCCAGAGTGCCTGCACTGGCTTGCAGGTTCCCCTTTCTCTGTATCCACACCAACATATGTCATTTCTGGAGTGGTTAATTTTAGTTATTCTTAGGTACCACCGTGTGAGGTGGTACCTCATTATGGTTTTTTGGGTTTTTTTTTGTATTAACATATGATGTATTATTTGTTTCAGGGGTCCAGGTCTGTGATTCATCAGTCTTACATAATTCACAGCACTCACCATAGCACATACCCTCCCCAGTGTCCATCACCCAGGCACCCCATCCTTCCTAACCCCCACCCCTCCAGCACCCTCAGTTTGTTTCCTGAGATTAAGAATCTCTTATGGTTTGTCTCTCTCTCATTGAGGTTTTGATTTGTATTTCCCTGATGCCGAGAGATGAGGAGCACTTTTTCATGTGTCTGTTGGCCATTTGTCTTCTTTGGAGAAATGTCTGTTTATGTCTTCTGCCCGTCTCTGGTTTATTTCCTCCTTGGGTGTTGAGTTTGGTAAGTTCTTTATAGATTTTGGATACTAGCCCTTTATCTGATATGTCATTTGCAAATATCTTCTCCCATTCTGTCAGTTATCTTTTGTTTTTTGTCGACTATTTCTTTTGCTGTGCAAAAGCTTTCGATCTTGATGAAGTCCCAGTAGTTCATTTTTGCCTTTGTTTCCTTTGATGTGTCTAGCAAGAAGTTGCTGTGGCCTGTGTTCTCCTCTAGAATTTTGATGGATTCCCGTCTCACATTTAGATCTTTAAGCCATTTTGAGTCTATTTTTGTGCCTGCCATAAGAAAATGGTCCAGTTTGATTCTTCTGCATGTGGCTGTCCAATTTACCCAACACTATTTGTTGAAGAGACTTTCTTTTTTCCATTGGATATACTTTCCTGTTTTGTCAAAGATTAGTTGACCAAATTGCTGAGGGTCCATTTCTGGGTTCTTTATTCTCTTCCATTGATCTATGTGTCTGTTTTTGTGATAGTACCATACTGTCTTGGTGATTATAGCTTTGTAAGAGAGCCTTGAAGTCTAGGATTGTAATGCCACCAGCTTTGGTTTTCTTTTTCAGCATTCCTTTGGGTGTTGAGGGTCTTTTCTTGTTCCATACAAATTTTAGGATTATTTGTTCCAGCTCTGTGAAAAAAGTTGATGGTATTTTCATCGGGATTCCATTGAATATGTAGATTGCTCTAGGTAACATAGATATTTTAACAATATTTGTTCTTCCAATCCACGAGCATGGAATATTTTTCCGTTTCTCTATGTCTTCCTCAGTTTCTTTTCTGAGTGTTCTGTAGTTTTCTAAATACAGATCCTTTGCCTCTTTCGTTAGGTTTATTCCTGCATATCTTATGGTTTTGGGTACAGTTGTAAATGAGATCAACTCCTTAATTTCTCTTTCTTCTGTCTCATTGTTAGTGTATAGAAATATAGCTGATTTCTGTGCATTGATTTTATATCCTGTCACTTTGCTAAATTCCTGTTTGAGTTCCAGCAATTTTGGGAGTCTTTTGGGTTTTCCACATAGAGTATCCTGTCATCTGCAAAAAGTGAGAGTTTGAATTCTTTGTTGATTCACATGCCTTTTACTTCTTTTTGTGGTCTGATTTCTGAGGCTAGGACTTCAGGTACTGTGTCAAACAGCACTGGTGATAGTGGACATCCCTGTCGTGTTCCTGACCTTAGGGGAAAACTTTTCAGTTTTTCCCCACTGAGAATGATATTTGTTGTGAACTTTTCATATATGTTGAGCCCATTTCCACTTATTGATGTGACTGACATATTTGATTTCAAAGCTATTGTATTATTATTTATGTTTTGATTTGCTGTATTATATACTGGGAGCTTTTCTTTTTTCTATGCCTTTGTTCTGTTAAGACTTCTGGCATGCGAAAATGTCTGTTTTTTTATATTCTGGTGGTTATCTTTTTATTTATACTTTTTTTAAAAAGATTTTTTTATTTATTTAACAGAGAGAGATCACAAGTAGGCAGAGAGGCAGAGAGAGAGGCAGGGGAAGCAGGCTCCCCGCTGAGCAGAGAGCCCGATGCGGGGCTCGATCCCAGGATCCTGAGACCATGACCTGAGCCAAAGGCAGAGGTTTCAACCCACTGAGCCACCCAGGCGCCCCTGTATATTTATACTTTCTATCATGCCTACAATGTTTTTTTAACTTAGTCTTTTACTTTTAGATTTGTCAGTTTTTAAATTTTTTGAAAGAATTTATTGTTTTTAATTTATTTTTTAGTTTTTATATTTATGTTATGTTAGTCACCATACAGTACATCATTAATTTTTGATGTAATGTTCCATGATTCATTGTTTGCATATAACACCCAGTGCTCCATGCAGTATGTGCCCTCCTTAATACTGACCACCAGGCCTACACAAACCCCCATCCCCCTCCCCGTGAAACCTTCAGTTTGTTTCCCAGAGTTCATAGTCTCTCACGGTTTGTCTTCCCCTCTGATTCCCCCCCTCTTCATTTTCCCCTTCCTTCTCCTAATGTACTCCATACTATTCCTATGTTCCACAGAGGAGTAAAATCATATGATAATTATCTTTCTCTGATTGAGTTACTTCACTTAGTATAATGTTCTGCAGTTTGATCCATGTTGATGCAAATGTTGGTTACTCTCATCCTTTCTGATGGCTGAGTAATATTCCATTGTATATATGGACCACATCTTCTTTATCCGTTTGTCTGTTGAAGGGCATCTCGGCTCATCCACAATTTGGCTGTTGAGGACATTATTGCTATGAGCATTGGGGTGCATGTGGCCCTTCTTTTCATTACATCTCTATCTTTGGGGTAAACACCCAGTAATGCAATTGCTGGGTCATAAGGTAGCTCTATTTTAACTTTTTGAGGAACCTCCACACTGTTTTCCAAAGTGACTGTACCAACTTGCATTCCCACCAACAGTGTAGGAGGGTTCCCTTTTCTCCACAACATCTCCAACATTTGTTTCTTGCCTTGTCAATTTTTGTCATTCTGACTGGTGAAAGGCAGTGTCTCAATGTGGTTTTGATTTGAATTTCCCTGATGTTGAACATTTTTTTCATGTGTCTGTTAGCCATTTGTTTGTCTTCTTAAAGACTTTTATTTTGAAATAATCACTACAACCAATGTGGGGCTTGAACCCACAACCCTGAGATCTAGAGTCACATGCTCCACCAACTGAGCCAACCGGGCACCCCTGTGGTTTGTCCGTTTTAAATACCCTTTGAATTTCAGTGTTACCTTTACCATAGTTAATGATCTTATTTTACTTTTCACTTTCTCTCTTTTTCCTCCTAGACATAAAGTGTATTACATTTTTATATCATTTGTCCTAACTTTTAAAATATAAAAGCTTTGAGGCGTCTGGGTGGCTCAGTGGGTTAAGGCCTCTGCCTTCGGCTCAGGTCATGAACCCGGGGTCCTGGGATCGAGCCCCACATCGGGCTCTCTGCTCAGCAGGGAGCCTGCTTCCCCCTCTCTCTCTGCCTGCTGCTCTGCCTACTTGTGATATCTGTCTGTCAAATAAATAAATAAAATCTTTAAAAAATATATATAAAAGCTTTTACTTATTTTTATTAAGATGAAATTCACACAACACAATCATTTTATTATTTATTTATTTTTAAAGATTTTATTTATTTATTTGACACAGAGAGAGAGGGAGATCACAAGTAGGCAGAGGAGGGGTGAGAAGTAGGCTCCCTGCCGAGCGGAGAGCCCAATGCTGAGCTTGATCCCAGGACTGTGAGATCATGACCTGAGTCGAAGTCAGAGGCTTAACCCACTGAGCCACTCAGGTACCATAACACAATTGTTTGAAAGTATACAACTTAACGGGCGTTTGATGCATTCACAGACTTGTGCACCACTGCCTTTCTCATATTTTAATACTTCTTTATCACCAAAGGAGAATACCCTGTATTTATTAAATTAGCATTCCTATTCTCTGGAACCCTCTAATCTGCTTTGTGTCTGTGGATTTGCTTATTCTGGTACTTCATGTAAATGAATCATTCCATATGTAACCTTTTGTGTTGGGCTTCTTTCTCTTAATATTTTCAAGTTTACCCAAGTTGTAGCATCATACCTTTTATTTTATGATTGAATAATATTCTTTTGTATGGACATACCACAATTTTTTAAATCAATTCATCAGCTGATGGATATTAGGTTATTTCTACCTTTTGGTGTTATGAATAATGCTTCTATAAACATTTGTGTACAAGTTTCTGTGTGGTCATATATTTTTATTTTTCTTGGATACATACCTAGGAGTGTAGTTGCTGGGTCATATGGTAATTTTGTGTTTAACTTTTAAAGGAGCTGCCAAATTGTTTTCTACACTGGCTGCACCATTTTATATTCTAACCAGCAATGTTAAAGTGTTTCTCTTTCTTTACATTGTTGTCAACACTCCTTATTTTCTATTGTTTTGATTATGGCCATTATAGGGTGTGTGAACACTGTGGTTTTGATTTACATCTTCTTAATTATCAATGACGTTAAACATCTTTTAATGAGGGGCACCTGGGTGGCACAGTCAATTAAGTGTCCAACTCTCGGTTTCATTTTGGGTTGTGGGATTGAGCCCTGCATTGGGGTCTGCACTCAGTGTAGAGTCTGCTTTGGACTTTCTCCCCCTATCCCTCTGCTCCCCCCTCCCCCCACTAGCTCGTGTATGTTCTCTCTCTCTCTCTCTCTGTAGAATAAAGAAATAAATCTTTAAAAAAAAATTCCAAACAGTTTTTTAAAAGATTTTATTTACTTATGTGACAGAGAGAGCCAGGGAGCACAAGTGTGGGGAATGGCAGAAGGAAAGGGAGAAGCAGGTTCCCCGCTGAGCAGGGAGCCCCAGGCAGGGCTTGATCCCAGGGCCCTGGGATCATGACCTGGGCAGAAAGCAGATGCTTAACGGATTGAGCTACCAAGGTGCCCCAACTCAAACATTTTTTAATGAATTTCTTTATAGCAGCTTTTTTTAAATGGTAGTCTAAAAGTATCATTAATTTGTGTTTTTACATATTTATTTATTATTTTTTAAAGATTTTATTCATTTATTTGACAGAGAGAGACACACAGTGAGAGAGGGAACATAAGCAGGGGGAGGGGGAGAGGAAGAAGCAGGCCTCCTCCCAGATGCGGGGCTCGATCCCAGGACCCTGGGATCATGACCTGAGCCAAAGGCAGATGCTTAACAACTGAGCCACCCAGGTGCCCCTTTCACATGATTTTAAGGGGGGAAATGGACAAAATATTGTTTTGTAAAAAAATGTAATAAACTTGAAATAGATTTATTACAATAATACATGTGATTTTGGGGGGCGCCTGTGTGGCTCAGTTGGTTAGGCGGCTGCTTTTGGCTCGGGTCATAATCCTGGGATTATGAGTCCTGGGATCAATCCCCACATCAGGCTTCCAGGTTAGCAGTCAGACTGCTTCTCTCACCTCTCCACCTCTGCCACTCCTGCTGCTTGTGCGCTCTCTCTTTTTCTCTCTGTCAAATAAATAAAATCTTTAAAAAAAATACATGTAATTTTTCAAGATAATTTGTGTTCTGTACTCCCATATGGGTGTCCTGGATAATGCACCTGTTACAGATAAATGAAAGGAAGATCTAAGTCATGTAATATTGTTAATGTATGTTCTTTCGTCTTACATCTTTGATTTAACTTGGTTACCGTAGTGAATTTTGTTGGAAAGGTCTTAAAAGGTTATATGTTCAGTCTTTTACTTACATAGATAATGCTATGTAATGTGTACCAATATGTAACATTACTTTCACCTATAAATCATAAATTTAACAGTGTGGTATAGGGTCTATATATACCATATGTTGACATAGTTACCCCATAAAGATCTATGCTAAATTGTATATTCAGTTGATGGCATTTATCATTAAGTCTGATAAGGTAGTATTATTATCTTTCAGTTAGTACTTATAGATAACTGCGTTTTTAACGCTTAGGTATTTTGAAGAGTTGGTTTGTTTTTGTCACTCTTCTAAGCAGCTGTGATTTTGTGGTATGCTGATACAAAGTGACAGGAGAAAAAGTTAATATAAATATTATAGAACAAGTATTATAAGTATTAAAAAAGTGTCTAAAAAAGTGGTGTATCATAAAAGGTTTCAGTGTCTACCTTTGAGAAAGGAGGGGCCACTGAACATTAGCTGTCCAAGGGAGGCTATCACTGTATGTAGCTTTGTCTGCTCCTTTTAGAGAAACTTCATATGCTCTAGAATATGCAGTTACCAAAGCTTTGGATCTCACAAAAGCCTGAATACATCTTTGATTGGTTATATATTAAAGGAAATAGCCCACAGCATGGTGCCAGACAAGTGTAGAGCCCAAGCAATTTGATCCTTAAGCAGGGAGAAGAATTCTATTCATCATTAAGAGGTTGGATTGTAAAATGTTGTAATTATTTCGGCCAAATTGGTTTAAAGCTGTTTTTTTTTTTTTCAATAAAACTTCTCTTCAAATTGCAAGGCAAGAAGACAGTTTTCATTTTGACGACCTTTCCTGCATTGTGTTTTTCTTCAAGTCTTCCCACCCTACCCTGTGGCCTACTCTGTTTACTGTTCAAAGCTGAATCATAATGTGCATCTGGAGGGATCCTGAATCATGTGACTGACTGAAGTGTCTCTTGTCATTTATTAACATTCTTTGAATATCTAATTTTGACATAGTATTTGGTTATATCATGAAGAAACTTGCTCCTGCTCTTGACTGTTTCAGAGGTGGGTACATATGTAAAATTATTTTTTCTCTTTTTTGTTTATATACAATTTTTTTTGTTTTTGTTTTTAAATTATAAAATGGAACAAAGAGTGACATCACATTAGGCCTTGACAGAGATCTTTTTACTTGAAGGACTATTCCTATAATGAATGATTTTTTATTCAAGTGAATATTCATATATTTCTCTGACTCTAATTTGTATGAAATGACAGCCTGCAGACCATTTTGTTTGATTACAGTCCCTTCACCTTCATTATCTTTTATGTCTATTTAAACTCTGGACTTGCCATATCCATCTTGACCCTCCCCCACATCTCTCTGTTTGTATTTTCTTTCATTGCAATTTTCCTCTTTTCTCTTCTGTGGGCATTCACAGATTGTTTTTGGAGTTCATTAAAAAGGGAGTGTGTTGTCTGGGTAGAAAATTACATTTGCATGCCTGAGAGAGGCCTAAGGGTTTTTGTGGGGTTTGGCAAGGGTCCTGGTCCCCCTCTCCCTTTTGGGAGGGAGGAATGAGAAAAGGGTAATAATAAGAAGGGATTTTTGGAAAGGAGAAAAGTAAGAGTTGTTAAGGTGATTTTTTCTGTCCCCATTTTTTTCTTTCCGTATTATATACATCTAACTGATTTTCTTTTCTCTTTTTCTGCATGTATAAACCACTTGACTAACAATGGAACAGATTAGAGGCCTTTCTTAGAACTATTTTGAATGCACGTAGAGTTCTGCAAAGCAGGGACCTTTCCTATGATGGTAATTGTACATTTAGTAGTGAAGCTGGCAAGTTGCAATATATATATATATTTTTTTTCCTCTTTTCTTTGTAGTAATTGGAGTGGGCTTTATATAGGAAAATTATTTCTTCAATATGACATTTCATCTAAACTGGCTGGTATCTACATAAAAAGTTTAGCTATTTTTTAAAAATTTTTTAAAGATTTTATTTATTTATTTGACAGACAGAAATCACAAGTAGGCAGAGAGGCAGGCAGAGAGAGAGGAAGGGAAGCAGGCTCCCCGCTGAGCAGAGAGCCCGATGCGGGACTCGATCCCAGGACCCTGAGATCATGACTTGACCTGAAGGCAGAGGCTTTAACCCACTGAGCCACCCAGGCGCCCCAGCCATGTTTTGAATTAGGATTTCTCACAGAATTTAGGGTTTTAGGTATATTTAACTCTTCCTGAAGTTGATAATGTTCATCTTTTTTTATTAAAGATAATAAAACCTTTATTAATTAAAAAAGACACCGTCTTATCCAAAACTTTTCATTTATGCCCAAGGACTCTATATTACAGTAGTGGAAACTCAGAACAAACAATTCAGCAAGGTTGATCGTTAATACCAGAAACTGGGTGATGTAGGACCAAAGATGATCATATTGTGGGTCAGGAGTGGACAGGGAAATCAAGGAATTAATTTGTGCTATATCAGATATTCAAGAGAAAGTAAGTTGATTTATAATAGGGCTGGCCAGTAGAGCTAAATCCTTTTTTTTTTTTTTTAAAGTCTGACTGACTTACTACATACTTTATCCATTTAGCAAATATTTTTAATTGAATTCTGACTGTTCCATATACTCCCCTAGCTACAAGGACTATGGAGATAAGTAAGACATAATAGCTGTTCTTAGGGAGCTTATAGTCAGTATGAATATGTATATTTGCAGTTGTGTGTATATAATGCCCATGAAGTCTGGAAATAGATATTTTTATGTATATTTAAAATCGAAGAAGTCCTTGGGTCGCCTGGGTGGTTCAGTGGGTTAAAGCCTCTGCCTTCAGCTCAAGTCATGATCTCAAGGTCCTGGAGGTCAAACTCTCTGCTCAGCAGGAAGCCTGCTTCCCCCTCTCTCTCTGCCTGCCTCTCTGCCTACTTGTGATTTCTCTCTCTGTCAAATAAATGAACAAAATCTTTAAAAAAAAAATCGAAGAAGTCCTTGATGACAGGTATATTTGCCTGTGTTTCCAGACTTTTTGGTTACTATATGGGGTGTGTGTGTGTGTGTGTGTGTACAAAATTAATAGTGTAAGTGCTTATTAGAAAAGCTGTATGCCAATGGACTACCATGCAGCCATCAAAAGAAATGAAATATTGCCATTTTCAATGACGTGGGTGGAACTAGAGGGTATTATGCTGAGTGAAATAAGTCAATCAGAGAAAGACAATTATCGTGATCTCTCTGGTAGGAGGAATTTGAGAGGCGGGGGGGGGTGGTTTGGGGGTAGGGAAGGAAAAAATGAAACAAGATGAGATCGGGAGGGAGACAAACAATAAGAGACTCCTAATCTCATGAAATAGACTGAGGGTAGCTGGGGATTGGGGGGTAGGGATAGGGTGGCTAGGTTATGGACATTGGGGAGGGTATGTGCTATGGTGAGTGCTGTGAAATGTGTAAGCCTGATGATTTACAGACCTGTACCCCTGGGGCAAACAATACATTATATGTTAATTAAAAAAAAAAAGAAAAGCTGTATGCAGAATAATTTGGACTGCACCATCGACTTCATTCTTTGTTGGATATTCGCATTATCAGATAAACATACTTTTATCTCTTGCCTCTTAAAAAAAATCTTTTTTAAACTCTGTTAACTTCTGTCAGCTATTGTTCTATTTCTTTATTATGTGTAGCAAAGCTTTAAGAGCTTTCTCTACTTGTTAACTCCCAATTTCTCTCCTCCTATTTTCTCTTAAACCCATTTCAGCCAGTGTTGACTATACTATTCCCGATCTGTCCTCACCAAAGTCACCAATGACCTCCACATTGCTAATTGTCATTTCTTAGTCCTTGTCTAATTGCACTGTCAGTGGTACTGATAACTGCTATCAGTAGTAGTATTTGATCACTCCCTCATCCTTGATTTATTTTCTTCACAAGGTTTCCAGGATATGATGTTCTCTTACTTTTTCTCTTACCTCACTGCACCTACTTCTTAGTCTCTTTTACTTATTTTTCCTCTTATCTTTTTCCCCTTAACTTAAAAATGTTTTTAGAAAATATCACAGTAAAAAAGTTGGCTGTTTTTCTTGTGATGTACAGTTCTATGAATTTTAACATGTAAATAGATTTGTGTAACTGGTACTGTAATCAAGATACAGAATAATTCCATCACCTCCAAAGCATCCTTTATGTTATCCCTTGTATAATCACAACTTAGAAGTCACCTCGAATTGCTGTTCTCCATCATTATAGTTTTGTCTTTTTGAGAATATCATGTGGTGTGTAACCTTTCTTGACTGGCTTCTTTTACTCAACATAATGCCTTTGGTATTTTCTCTGAAATGTTACATGTATCTATTGTTTGTTTCTTCTTATTGCTGAGTAGTATCCTTTGTGTGGATGTACCACAATTTGTTTATCCATTTGCCTGTTAAAGGACATTTAGGTTATTTCCAGTTTGCATTGTTTTTGGCAATTATGAGCAGAACTGTTATAAACAGTGATAACCAGGTTTTCATTTCCCTAGGGAGAAATCCCAGGAGGAGGATTGCTCAGTAATACATTAAGTATATGTTTAGCTTTGTAAGAAACTGAGAAATACTTTTCCAGAGTGCCTGTACCATTTGGCACTCCCAACATCAACACATGAAAGTCCCACTTGTTTTGTATCCTCACCAGCACTTAGTATTGTTAATATTTTTAAATTTTATCCATTCTCATTAGTATGTGGTAATATCTCATCATAGTTTTAATTTGTATTTCCCTAAGGGCTAATAATGTCAGCATCTTTACATGTGGTTACTTGCTATTTGCATATTTTCTTAGAGAGGTATCCAAATCTTTTGCCTATTTTTGAATTGAGTTGTTTTCTCATTGTGGTTTTTTTTTTTTTTTCTCATTGTGGTTTTGAGAGTTCATTATGTATTCTGGATGTAGGTCCTTTGTTAGATATGTGTTTTGCAAATATTTTCTCCCACTCTGTGTCTTGTTTTTGCATCTTTTTAGTGACATCTTTGGTAGAACAAAGATTTTTTTAACATTAATGAAATCCAACTTATCAGTTTCTTTTATGTATTGTGCTTTTGGTGACATGTCTAAAAACTCTCTGTAACCCCAGGTCACAAAGATTTTTAATGTTTTATTCTAAAAATTTTATACTTTCACATTTTACATTTAGTCTATAATCCATTTTGAATTATTTTTTGTAAAAAAGGTGAAGTTTAGGTCAATATTCTTTTTTTTTCTTTCATATAGATGTTCAGTATCTAACCCTGTATGTTGAAAATACTATTCTTATTTCATTGAATTCCTTTCGCATATTTGTCAAAAATCAATTGACTGTATTTGCGTGGATCTATTTCCAGATTCTCTGTTCTGTTTCATTGATTTATGTGTTTATCCCATTACCTTGCTGTCTTGATTACTGTATTTATAGTAAGTCTTTTTTTTTTTAAGGTTTTATCTATTTATTAGAGAGGGGGAAAGAAAGAGTGCACGCACATGAGCAGAGGGGAAGGGCAGAGGGAGAGGGAGAAGCAGATTCTCCACTGAGTAAGGAGGCTGATTTGGGACTCAGTCCCAAGACCCTGGGATCAGGACCTGAGCTGAAGCAGACACTTAACTGACTGAGCCACCCAGACACTATAGTAAGTCTTCAAATCAGTTAGTTTGATTTTTCTAACTTTATTATCTTTCAGAATTATTTTAGCTGTTCCGGTTCCTTTTAGAATTGGATTGTCTAAATTAAAAAAAAATTCTGCTGAATTTGGCTGGTATTATATTAAACCTATATATCAATTTTGGGAAAATTGAAATGTTTTCTATGTTGAGTCTTCTGTCTATGAACAGCATAGGTATCTCTATTTAGGTCTTTTTGAATTTCTTTCATCACTGTTTTGTAGTTTCCAGCATATAGATCCTGTATATGTTTTGTTAGGCTCATATTTACATATTTTACCTTTTTTGAAGTTTTTATAATTGGTTATTTTTAAAAATTTCAGTTTCCATTTATACATTGCTAGTATAAGGAAATATTTAATTTTGTATGTTCACCTGTAACCAACTCCTTGCTAAATGCAGTTATTAGTTCTAGGAGATTTTTGTAAATTCCTTGGGACTTTCTGTATAGACAGTCATGTAATCTTTGAATGAAAAGTGATAATTGTATTTCTTCCTTTTCAATATGTAGGCTTTATATTACATTTTCTTGCCATGTGGCACCAGCTAAGATTTCCAGTATGATACTGAATAGGAGTGGTGAAAGTATATATTCTTGCTTTATTCTGGGTCTTAGAAGGAAGGCATTGAATCCTTGATCAGTTAGGATGATGTTGGCTGGAGAGTTTCTGTAGATAATACCCTTTATCAGGTTGAGGAAATTTCCTTCTATTCCTAGTTTGCTAAGAGTATTTTTTTTAACTTTTCTTTCCCATTTTTAAAAAAGATTTTATTTATTTATTTGTCAGAGAGAGAGAGCACAAGCAGGGGCAGCGGCAGGCAGAGAGAGAAGCAGGCTACTCACTGAGCAAGGAGCCTGAGTGGGATTCAATTCCAGGACCCGGGGATCATGACCTGAGCTGAAGGCAGAGTACTTCTTCTTTTCTTTTTTTTTTTTTTTTAAAGATTTTATTTATCTATTTGACAGAGAGAGAGAGAGAGAGAGACAGCAAGAGAGGGAATACAAGCAGAGGGAGTGGGAAAGAGAGAAGCAGGGTTCCTGTCAAACATGGAGCCCGATGTCATGCGGGGCTCCATCCCAGGACCCTGGGATCATGACCCTAGCTGAAGGCAGACGCTTAACAACTGAGCCACCCAGGCGCTCCTAAAGGCAGATTCTTAACCAGCTGAGCCACTCAAACTCTTGAGTCCTAAGAGTTTCTTTTTAACTTATTATTTTTTTTAATCACAAATGGATGTTAATGTTTTGTCAAGATGTTTTTTTCTGTATCTGTTCATAGGATTATATTTTAAAATCTAGATCATTAATATGGTAGATTATATAGATTGATTTTCAAATATTGAGCCAGCTTCACATTTGTAGGACAAAGCCAACTTTGTTATCGTGTGTTATTCTGGATTCAATATGCAGACACTTTGATGAGAATTCTTGTGTTTGTGATCATGAGGAATATTGGTCTCTTGTTTTCTTCTCTCCTTCTTTCCCTTATCTTTCCTTGTTTTGTTTATCTGATTTTGTCTGGTTTTAGTACCAGGGGAGTGCTGGCCTCATAACAAGGACTTGGAACGGTTTCTTCTACTTCTGTTTTCTGGAAGAAATTATATAAAACTGGTATTTTTTTCTTTAAATGTTTGGAAGATTTTGCCTGTGAAACCATCTGTTCTTGGGAGATTCATTTTTCAGAAGGATTTTATTTATTTATTTTTGGGGGGGGGTGGGGAGTAGGGGGCAGAGGGAGAGAGAGGGAGAATCTTAGGCAGTCTCCATGCTCAGCACAGGGCCTGTCTTGGGGCTTGTTCTCAGAATTGTGAGACCATCACCTGAGCTGAAATCTAGTCAGCTGCTTAACTGACTGATCCACCCAGGTGCCCCCAGAAGAATTTTTAACTGCACATTTAATTTCTTTAATAAATATGGAACTATTTGATTACCTATTTTAATGTCTGGTGAGTTTTAGTAGTTTGAGTTTTTGAGAGATTCATTTAATCCGGTTTGTTGGATTTGTGTGTGTAGATTTATTTCTAATCATTCTTCATAATCCTTTTAATGTCTACATGGTCTGCAGTGGTATTACACCTTTCATTCCTAAAATTGGTAATTTGTGTCTTCTCTTTTTCTCTGCCAATCTTGGTAGAGATTTATCTTTTTTATTAATTTTCTAGAGAGCCAGCTTTTAGCTTGAATGATCTTTCTCTATTGTTCTGTTTTCAAGTTCTTCAAAAGTTTGGAGATTTTCCCATTATCTTTTTTTTTTCTTTTCATTTTTAGTTGAAGTATAGTTGCCATATAATAGTATATTATTAGTTTCAGGTATACAACATAGTGATTTGACAATTACAGTTGATCTTTCAACAACCTGAGGGTTAGGGGTACCACCAACCTCTGCACAGTCAAAAATCTACTTATAACTTTTGACTTTTCTAAAACTTAACTACTAATAGCCTACTGTTGACTGCAGGCCTTACTGATAATATAAATAGCTGATTAACATATATTTTGTATGTGTATTATATCCTATATTAGGACTGAGCCATCCAGGTGCCCCATTGTTACATTTTTTTAAAAAGCCAGTTACCAGGGTCGCCTGGGTGACTCTGGGTTAAGCGTCTGCCTTCGGCTCAGGTCATGGTCTCAGGGTTCTGGGATCGAGCTCTGCATCGAGCTTTCTGCTCAGCAGGGAGCCTGCTTCCCCTCTCTCTCTGCCTGCTGCTCTGCCTACTTGTGATCTCTCTGTCAAATAAATAAATAAAATCTTAAAAAAAAAAAACAAAAACAGTTACCTGTGATGATAGGTGGTACAGTTTCCCCAATTTGGAAGGGGTGGAGGGACATGTTTTATACTGTATGTTGATCTTGAAAGTAAAGTTTTAAAACAGTAAGAAAACCAACGCATTATTAATTTTTTATTAAATATCACTCACCTTATGCTTGTGTAAGGATAGGCTATTTCCATACAAGTCTTGTACATGACGATTGTTCCGTGTGATGACTACTTAGGCCTTGCTGCTAACACAAAACGATCTCATACAGTTCCTTCTTTTTTTTTTTTTTTTAAGATTTTATTTATTCATTTGACAGAGAGAGACACAGCGAGAGAAGGAACACAGCAGGGCGAGTGGGAGAGGGAGAAACAGGCTTCCCGAGGCGCAGGGAGCCTGATGCGGGGCTCGATCCCAGGACCCTGGGATCCTGACCTGAGTGAAGGCAGACGCCTAATGACTGAGGCACACAGGCGCCCCTCATACAGTTCTTTCTGTACAGTTAGCAGATGTTCACACAAAGAAACACACATACACAACAAATAAGTTTATCTATTGTATAGCATGATGATTATTTACTATTCATTAACTGGAATAGTGGATCATCATAAAGGCCTTTATTTTCATCTTCATGTTGAGTAGGCTGAGGAGAAAGAGGAGGAAGCATTGGTCTTGTTGTCTCAGGGGTGGCAGAGGCAGAAGAGGTGGAGGAGGTCGGGGGGGGCAGGAGAGGTATGACACTTGGTATAACTTTATAAAAATACATCGTAATTTCTGTCTGACTTTTTTGCTTTTTCATTTTTCTAAAAATGTTTCTATATAGTACGACTCCTTTTTCCACCATTTGCTTTATTTCAGTGCTTGTATCCTACAAGGGTCCATGACATAAATGAAATCAAAGCTGGCCCTTCAGCCAAATTGTCTAACTTCAGTTTATTTTCTGGAACTGCTTCTTCTACATCTTCTTCCTCATTGTCTGGCACCGGTTCAGTAGCACTACCTTTTGTTAATTCCTCTTGTGTGGTGTCACATAGCTCTTGAATTTCTCCAAGAAACATATTTTGAAACTGTTCACATGCCCCCCCACCCCAACCTTTTCTTTTTTGCCATATCCGTGATTTCGTTGATTGGCCCTGTTGTAAATTCTGTGAAGTCATGCACAAGATCTGGACATAGTTTTCTCCAGCAAGAATTTATTGTTTTGGGCTTGATGCCTTTCATGGCTTTTCCTATAATAACAACGGCGTTTTCAGTGGTGTAATGCTTCCACACTTTCATGATGTTCTTTCTGTTGGGGTTCTCTTCCTTCGTGTTGACAATCTTGTCTATAGGATACTATGCAATACGAGTCTTAAAGGTCCTTATGACCCCTGATCCAGAGGCTGTATTAGAGACGTTGTATTTGGGGACAAGTAGACTACTTTGATGCCTTTGGTGTTGAACTCATGGGGTTTTGGTTGACCATGGGCATTGTCCCATATCAGAAGAACTTTAAAAGGCAGTCCCTTACTAGTAAGGGACTTCTTGACTTAAGGGATAAAATATTGATGCAACCAGTCCAGAAAAAGGGTTCTTCTTGTCTTGCCTTCTTGTTGAATAACCAAAAGACTGGCAGCTGGTGTTTATCTTTTCCAACTCCAAGGCCCAGGGCTTAGCGACTTTATAGATAAGGGCAGTTCTGATCATAAACCCAACTGCATTTGTGCAAAATGGTAGAGTTAGCTTATCTCTTCCTGCCTTAAATCCTGGTGCTTACTTCTCTTTCTAACTTATAAATGTCCTTTGTGGCATTTTTTTTCCCCCAAAAAGGCATGTTGTCTGCATTAAAAACCTTTTCAGGCAGATATCTTTTCTCCTTTTTGATTATTTTAGTGGTGTCTGGGAACTTGCTACTGCTTCTGCTATCTTGACATTTTTTAGGTAAAACCTCTTTCTAAAATCAAACCATCCTTTGCTGACAATAAATTCTCCAGGTTTAGATCCTTCACTTTCCTTTTGCTTTAAGTTGTCCTATAACAACTTCACTTTTCTGGAATCATGTTAGAGACAGTAGGTATGCCTTTCTTATAGCAGTCCTGCACTCACATATAAGCTGCATTTTCAGTAGGAGATAAAAAGGTATTTTGCAAGAAGTGCAATGTTTTCATACCTGCTGGTATAGCTGCAGCAACAGCTTCATGAATTTCCTTTTCTTTTTTCTACCATGGTCCTTACACTGGATTCATTTACCTTGAAGTGAAAGATAACCGCAGCTGCTGGCCTCAGTCTATGTACATATCAAGCAATTCAACTTTTTCTTAAAATGTCATGACTTTTCTCTGCTTCTTGGTAGCACTTCCAGCATCACTAGTGTTAACTCAAGTTTTATGATATTGCACTAAACACAATGAAAAATATGTTGAGAACCACAAGAAATCACTTTTTACTGCAATACATGCAATTTACTAGAGAAACAAACTGTCACATGTTGTTTTATGTAGGTGCTTGCAACACCTGAGCTCACCACAAAAGCAACAGGAGGTGGCTATGAAATTATTACAGTAGCACATATGCACTACAGTTAATTTTATGCAGTTATGATGTAATACCATATCTTTACATTTGTTTACATTTCTCTAGACTGCAAATGGCACCATGTATAGTCTGTAAGTGTGTGCTTAAGGTTCGATAAGTTTTAACTTTTTTTCCTTTTAAAAGGTTTTTATTTATTTATTTGGGGGGGAGAGAGAGAGAGCGTACAAGTTTGGGGGGAGGGGCGGAGGGAGAAGGAGAAACAGACTTCCCATTGAGCAGGGAGCCCAACACAGGGCTCCATCCCAGGACCCCAAGATCTGAAAGCAGATCTGAGCTGAAAGCAGACACTTATTACTTGACTGAGCCACCAAGGTGCCCCAGCTTTGATGATTCTTATCACCACTGCTTATTACCACTTACTGCTGCTGTTCCCTTCAGTACTGCCACTATAGGATTGCCTGGGGGTCTGGGTATGAGAGAATGGAGGAAAGAAAGAAAACATGGGGGATTTTCACACTTCTTGAGTATTAGGAGTTCCCTTTCCTGCTCTGAGCCAGAAAAGGGGCTTCTCTTCAAGCTGTCTCTAGGTGTACCCCATTTTTCACGTCTAGATTTTTTTGATGTATTAAATTCAGGCTTTAGGATCCTAGAGGGAGGGAAAACCCAGATATGATGGAATTCGGGTCTTTCCCTATCCACCTGCTAATAAGGACTTTTCAGAGTCCTCAAATACTACTCCTAGCATTCTGTCCAAAGTTTTGTAGTTGCATTCAATAGGAGTGATAGAGTGAACTGTGCTTACAGCTCCAGAATCCCTATCATTTTGTTTTAACCTATTTCTGTCTATATTTTTTTGTGGATTTCTTAAAGGCAGCATATGGTTGGGTCTTACTTTCTTAGCCAACCTGATAATCTTTGCCTATTTAGTAGGGTATTTAGACCATTTATTCAAGATTATTGAAATAGTTGTGATCAAATCTACCAAGTACTATTTGTTTTCTATTTGTCCCATCTATTATTTATTCTCTTTTTCTTACTTTTCTGCCTTCTTTTTGGATTAAATATCTTTTATGTTTCCATTTTATCTCCTTTTTTGGTTTATGAGCTATAATTCCTTGTGTGCCTGTCTGAGGGTTTATAGTATACATGAGAGACCAGCAAACTTTTTCCATAAAGACCCATATAGTAAATATTTTAGATTTGTTGCACTATACTATCTTTGTCATAACTATTCGACTCTGCCATTGTCGTACAAAAACAGCTAGACACAATATGTAAATGAATGACTCTGGCTTTGTTCCAGTAAAACTTTATTTTATTTTAAAGATTTTATTTATTTATTTGACAGAGATCACAAGTAGACAGAGGGACAGGCACAGAGAGAGAGAGGGGGAAGCAGGCTCCCTGCTGAGCAGAAAGCCCGATGCAGAGCTCGATCCCAGGACCCTGAGATCATGATCTGAGCTGAAGGAAGAGGCTTAACCCACTGAACCACCCAGGCACCCCATAACTTTATTTATTTATTTATTTATTTATTTATTAAAGATTTTGTTTATTTATTTGAGAGAGAATGAGTGAGAGAGAGCATGAGAGAGGAGAAGGTCAGAGGGAGAAGCAGACTCCCCAAGGAGCTGGGAGCCTGATGCGGGACTCGATCCTGGAAGTCTGGGATCATGACCTGAGCTGAAGGCAGTCGCTCAACCAACTGAGCCACTCAGGTGCCCTATTTGTTTATTTTTTCAGATTTTATTTATTTGTTTGTCAGAGAGAGAGAGCACAAGCAGGGGGAGCGGCAGGCAGAGCAGGCACATGAGAAACAGGCTCCTCTCTGAGCAAGAAGCCCAATGTGGGACTTGATCCCAGGACGCTGGGATCATGACCTGAGCTGAAGGCAGACACTTAACCAACTGAGCTACCCAGGTGTCCCTCCAATAAAACTTTATTTATGAAAATGGAGAGGAGGCCAGATTTGGCCTGCAAATTATAGTTTGCCAACATCTGGTCATATCTTTAATTTAACACAATCTACTTTCAAGTGATATTATGCTACTTCACTTGTATAACCTTTCCACAATACACTTCCATTTCTGGGGTGCCTGGGTGTTTTGGTCTATTAAGTTTATGCCTTTGGCTCAGGTCAATCTCTGGGTGCCTAAGTGTCCTTAGGCTCTCTGCTTAGCAGGGAGTCTGCTTCTTCCTCTCCCTCTATCCCTCCCCCACTCGTGCTTGCTCTCTCTCTCAAATAAATAAATTAAATCTTTAAAAGAAATATACTTCCATTTATTCCCTACCAGCCTTTGCACTATTGTTTTCTTGCATTTTACATGTGATATAAATTTTATAGAATATGTATAAGTAATACTGCTGTTGTTTTTACTTTGAATAGTCAATTATATTTTCTGGGATCATGGGATCCCTGGGATCATGACCTGAGCCAAAGGCAGATGCTTAACTGACTGAACCACCCAGGTGCCCCTATTTTCAGGAGATTAAAATAAAAAATGAAGGAAGAGATTATACTGAGTGAAATAAGTCAAGCAGAGAAAGTCAATTATCATATGGTTTTACTTACTTATGGAGCATAAGAAATAACATGGAGGGCATTAGGAGAAGGAAAGAATAGTGAGATTGGGGGAAATAGGAGGGGGAGATGAACCATGAGAGACTGTGGACTCTGAGAAACAAACTGAGGGTTTTGGAAGGGAGAGGGCTGGGGGGATAGGTGAGCCTGGTGGTGGGTATTAAGGAGGGCACATATAGCATGGAACACTGGGTGTGGTGCATAAATAAATCTTGAAACACTGAAAAAATAAAAATAAAAAAATGTAAAGTATCTTATCACCCTAAAAATAAATAAATAAATAGATAGATAAATAAATAAATAAATTTATCTGCATTGTTACAGTTTCCAATGCACTTTTTTTTCGTGTGTGTGTAAATGCAGATTTCCATCTGCTATAATTTTCCTTCTGCCTGAAGGAGTTCATTTAAAATTTCTGCTGCTGCTGAATTCTTTCAGCATTTTTAAGGGTGTGTGAAAGTATTTCACTTTTATTTATTTATTTTTAAAGATTTTTATTTAGTCTTTAGAGAGAGAATGCATGAGTGGGGAGAAGGAGAGGGAGAAAGAGAGAATCCCAAGCAGGCTCCGTGCTCAGTGTGGAGCCTGATGCAGAACTTAATCCATAATCTGAGATCATGACTTGAGCCAAAATTAAGAATTGGGTGCTCAACCAACTGAGCCACCAGGCGCCCCTCACTCTTAATTGTGAAAGATATTTTTTGTTGGGTGTAGAATCCAAGTTGACAGCCCCGCCCAATTTCAGTACTCTAAAGATGTTTCTCCATTCTTTTCTGGCATGCATAGTTTCTGTCAAGAAAGCTGCTGTCATTTTTATCTTTACTCTTCTGTATATAATATTTCTTTATGTCTTTGACTCTTGTTAAGATTCTCTCAGTAAAAATAACAGCTTTTTTGAGATATAATTGAGATACCATAAAATTCACCTTTTTATTTTTATTTTTTTAAAGATTTTATTTATTTATTTGACAGACAGAGATCACAAGTAGGCAGAGAGGCAGACAGAGAGAGAGAGGGAGGCAGGCTCCCTGCTGAGCAGAGAGCCCGATGTGGGGCTTGATCCCAGGACCTTGGGATCATGACCTGAACTGAAGGCAGAGGCTTTAACCCACTGAGCCACCCAGGTGCCCAAATTTACCTTTTTAAAATGTATACTGCCTGCCTCTCTGCCTATTTATGATCTCTGTCTGTCAAATAAATAAATAAAATCTTTAAAAAATAAATAAAATGTATAATTTATTGGGTTTTAGTGTATTCACAAAGGTATACAACCGTCATCACTAATTTTAGAATTTCGTCTCTCAAAAATGAAACCCAGTGCCTATTAGCAATTACTCTCAGTATTCCCCCACTGGCAACCACTAATCTAATTTCTGTCTCTATGCATTTTCTTTTCTAGACATGTGATGTTTACGGAGTGATACAGTCTGTGTAGTCTTCTGTGATGGACTTTTTCTTTGCACAGTGTTTTCAAGGTTCATTCATGTTATAGCAGTACTTTATTCCTTTTTTGTGTCAAATAATATTCCATTGTATGAATAGATCACATTTGTTTATTCACTCATCAGTTGATGGACATTTAGCTTATAGCCATTTCTTGACTTTTATGAATGATAATGCTGTGAACACTTGTATGTAAGTTTTCATGTGGACATGTGTTTTCATTTCTCTTGGGTGGATACCTAGGAGTAGAATTGCTGGGTGAATATGGTAATTCTGTGCTTAACATTTTCAGAAGTTGCCTATTTTTAGAAGCAACTACAGCATTTTAGATTTCCATCAGCATTGTATGAAGTTCCAGTTTCTCCCCATCCTTGTCAATACTCATTATTGTCTGTCTTTTAATATTAGTCATCCTAGAAAAAAATTAGTTATCCTACTGGGTGTGAAGTGGTCTCTTACTGTGATTTTGATTTCCATTTTTCTAGTGACTAATGATGTTCAGCATCTTTCCATGTGCTTATTTCTCCAAAGAAGATACACAAATATCTGATAATGTCTATTCAAATCTTATGCTCATTTTTAACATTGACTTGTCTTTTTTTTTTTTTTTTAAGATTTTATTTATTTTAGAGAGAGAGAGAGAGACAGCACAAGCAGGGAAAGGGCCACGAAGAGGAGAGATAGAATCTCAAGCAGTCTACACCCAGCATGGAGCCTAAGCAGGGTCTGAGATCATGACCTGAGACAAAATCAAGAGTAGGACATTAACCGATGGAGTTGCCCAGCCCTTGCCTTTTTACTGTTGAGCTGTAAAAGTTCTTCACATATTCTTGGTACATTTTCCTATCAGATAAATGATTTACAAAAAATTCTTCCATTCTGAGCCTTGTCTTTTCACTTTCTCAGTGGTATCCTTTGAAGCCAAAAGGGTTTTGATTTTGATGAAGTCCATTTACTTATTTTTTTTTCTTTCATTGTTTTTGCTCTTGGTGTTATATCTAAAATATTATTGCCTAACCCAGGGTCACAGAGACTCTTGTTTTCCTTTAAGAGTTGGTATAGTTTTAGCTCTTGCATTTAAGTCTATGGTCCATTTTGAGTTAATTTTTGTGTATGGCATGAGGATGTAGTTTATAACTTTATTCTTTTGCATGTGAATATCCTGTATTCCCAGTATCATTTGTAGAAAAAGATGCTTTTTTTCCACATTGAATGGTCTTGGCATCCTTGTTGAAGATCAGTTTACCATAAATGTAAGGAGTTGATTTCTATGTTCTCAATTCTGTGCCATTTATGTATATGCCTTTATATATTTATACATTCTCTCTTTATGTCAGTATCATACTGTCTTGATTACTATAGCTATATAGTAAATTTTGAAATTTGAGAAGTGTGACTTTTCTAATTTTGTTAGTTTTCAAGATTGTTTTGGCTATTGGGGTTGCTTTGCATTTCTATATGAATTTTAGGATCAGCTTGTTAGTTTCTCCAAAAATGATAGCCAGGATTTTGAAAAGTATTACAGTGAATATATAGATCAATTTAGGTAGTCTTGCCGTCTTAACAATACAGGATATAAGCAAAAATCCATTTATACTGCCTTTTGTATTTACCTATATAGTTACCTTTATCAGTGCTCTTTTTCTTTGGTTCATTTGAATTAATATCTAGTGTCCTTTCATTTTAGTTTGAAGGACTCCCTTTATTAGTCTTATAGAACAGATTTGCTAGCAGTGAGTTCTGTTTTTGTTTATCCATGACTGTGTTAATTTCTCCTTCCTTTTTTTATTTTAAAAATTTTTGTTGTGGTAAAATACACATAACATGAAATTTACCATGGAATTATTTTTAAGTATACAGTTCATTGGTATTAAATACATCCATAATGTTGTGTAACTGCTACTACCATACATGTCCATAAATCTTTTCAACTTGTAAAACTGAAACCCTATACCCATTAAACAAAGTCCCCCATTTCCACCCATCTTTCTAGCTCTTAGCAACGAGTTTTCTTTTCTTTTTTCTTTTTTTTTTTTTAAAGATTTTATTTATTTATTTAATAGAGAGAGAGCACAAGTAGGCAGAGAGGCAGGTAGAGGGGGAGAGGGAGAAGCGGGCTCTCTGCTGAGCAGGGAGCCCAACTTGGGGCTCAATCCCAGGACTCTGGGACCATGGCCCAAGCTGAAGGCAGCTGCTTAATTGACTGAGCCACACTTTTTTCTTTCTTTCTTTCTTTTTTTTTTTTTAAGATTTTATTTATCTATTTGAGAGACGGATAGAGAGAGAGAGAGAGAAGGGGGAGAAGCAGAGGGAAAGGGGGGCAGGGGACTCTGCTGAGTAGGGAGCCCAACTTCCGTCTTAATCCTGGGACTCTGAGAACACGATCTGAGCCGAAGGCAGACACTTAACTGACTGAGCCACCCAGGCACCCCCACACAGTTTTATTTTCTGTCTCTGATTTTGAGTACTTTTAGTATTCCTATTAGTGAAATCATACAGTATTTGTCTTTTTGTCACTGGTTTATTTTATTTAGCACAATGTTTTCAAGCTTCATCTATTTTGTAGCATATTGCAGACTTTTAATTCCTTCTTAAGACTGGTTAATATCGGGGCGCCTGGGTGGCTCAATGGGTTAAAGCCTCTGCCTTCGGCTCAGGTCATGATCCCAGGGTCCTGGGATAGAGCCCCGCATCGGGCTCTCTGCTCTGTGGAGAGCCTGCTTTCTCCTCTCTCTCTGGCTACTTGTGATCTCTGTCTGTCAAATAAATAAATAAAATCTTAAAAAAAAAAAAAGACTGGTTAATATCCCATTGTATGTATATCTACGTTTTGCTTGGTGATTTTTTGCTTGATGGACTCGTGGATCATTTCCATGTTTTAGTTATCATGAATAATACTGCTATGAACATGAGTATACAGATACCCTTTAAGAAGTGTAATGTGGTATTTTTTTCTTTTTTGCTCTCTATAAGAGACTCTATTTGAGACAGAACTGTTGTTTTTTTTTTTTAAGATTTTATTTATTTATTTGACAGAGATCACAACAAGTAGGCAGAGAGGCAGGCAGAGGGTGGGGGGAGAAGCAGGCTCCCTGCTGAGCAGAGAGCCCTTTGCGGGGCTCAATCCCAGGACCCTGGGATCATGACCCAAGCCGAAGGCAGAGGCTTTAACCCACTGAGCCACCCAGGCGCCCCGAGACAGAACTGTTATATAATATGCTAGTTTTGTTTTTAATTTCTTAATTTTTATTTTTTATGTTTCAGGTTTTTATTTAAATTCTAGTTAGGTTAATTACAATGCAATGTTTTTCAGTAGTAGAACTCAGTTGATTCATCACTTACATATAACACCCAGTGCTCATTACAAGTGCCCTCCTTAATAACCATTACCCATCCCCCACCCACCACTCCTCCAGCAACCCTCAGTTTATTCTCCATAGTTAAAAGTCTTGGGAGAAAGGCTCTTTCCTTTCCATCCATTGGCAGCCATCAGCTCAAAGGTAAGCCAAGATGGACACTTACAAGTACATCCAGGAGCTGTGGAGGAAGAAGCCATCCGGTGTAATGTGCTTTCCTCTCAGGGTGTGCTGCTGATAGTACCCCAGCTTTCTGTGCTCCACAGGGTCCCCTGCCCAACCAAGCCTGATAGAGCATGCAGACTGGGTTATAAGGCCAAGCAAGGTTATGTCATACGTCGGATTCATGTGTGACAAGATGACCACAAATGCCGAGTTCCTAAGGGTGCTACCTATGGCAGTCCTGTCCATCATGGTGTTAACCAGCTGAAGTTTGCCCCAAGCCTTCAGTCTGTTGTAGAGGAGTGAGCTGGACACCACTGTGGGGCTCTGAGAGTCTTAAATTTTTACTGGGTTTGTGTAGATTGCATATACAAGTTCTTTGAGGTTATCCTCATTGCTCCATTCCATAAAACTATCAGAAAAATCCTGACACCCAGTGGATCACCAGACCAGTCCACAAGCACAGGGAGATACAAGGGCTGACATCTGTAGGCTGCAAGAGCCATGGCCTTGGAAAGGGTCACAAGTTCCACCACACTACTGGTGGTTCTCACTGTGAGACATAAGAGAAGACACAATACTTTCCAGCTCCACCGTTACCACTAATATAAGTAATGTTTGTAAAATCCTTACCTAATAAACAATTTAGGATAGTTGTGGCTGCTTAAAACTGTTCTTTAATTTGTCTCTTAAAATTTGTCTCTTAAAAGTTATCTGCAGGGGGCGCCTGGGTGCCTCAGTGGGTTAAGCCTCGGCCTTCAGCTCAGGTCATGATTTCAGGGTCCTGGGATCAAGCCCCACATCAGGTTCTCTGCTCAGCTTGGAGCTTGCTTCCCCCTCTCTCTCTGCCTGCCTCTCTGCCTACTTGTGATCTCTGTCTGTTAAATAAATAAAATCTTTATAAAAAATTAGTTATCTGCAGATTGTTCCATGAATGCATTGCCAAATTATTAAAGTTAAAGTAAAATAATGTTTGAAGACTGTAAGTGAGGGTCACCTGGGTGGCTCAGTGGGTTAAAGCCTCTGCCTTCGGCTTGGGGCATGATCCCAGGGTCCTGGGATCGAGCCCCACATTAGGCTCTCTGCTCAGCAGGGAGCCTGCTTCTCCCTCTCTCTCTGCCTGCCTCTCTGCCTACTTGTGATCTCTGTCTGTCAAATAAATACATAAAATCTTAAAAAAAAAAAAAAGACTCTAAGCGATGGTGTATCTTGTTTCTAATAAGATAAATGCTTTTGTCTTTGCATTATCTTATTAAGGAGTTTATGTGTCAGTGTTTAAAATGCTGTTTGGTATAGGAGATGTAAAATAAATTCTGTTAAAGTAGAATGCAGAAACTAGCCGTGTAGATTTGTTGGTACGTGTAATAAAAACTACAGCTTTTTGGGGGGTGATGTAATGCCCTGGTTTACGCCCAAATGGCTCTTTTTAGGAGTTTGGTAAGAACAAGCTTTTAAAATTGGATTTTCTTGGAAATGTGAAGACTGTCCTAATCTTTTATCATGATGATATGCAGAATAATGTTACCTTGGAACCACATTTTTAGGTTGAATCCAGTATTTTTCAGGGATCTTAAGCTCAGTTAAATGATTTTCAGAAAACAGTGGACTGAAAGCCTCTTGAGACCTAAATTCCCTTCCACTCAAAAAGATCCTAAACTATATATATTTTACGTGTAGAGGTTGTTCAACTAAAGGAGTAAGTGTTTATTAAATTAAAAAGAAAAAAGAGTCCTTTATGGTTTGCCTCCCTCCCTTTTTAAATTTTTTCTTAAAGATTTATTTATTTGGGAGAGAGAGCACACATGTAAGCGTGGGGAGGGGCAGAGGGCGAGGGAGAGAGAGAATCTCAAGCAGATTCCCTGCCCATCACAGAACCCAACACAGGGTTCAATTTTCAGAACCCTAAGATCATGACCTGAACCAAAATCAAGAGTCAGATGCTTAACCAGCTGAGCCACCAAGGCGCCCCAACCTCTTCTTTCTCTTTTTTTCCCCTTCCCATATATTCATCTGTTTTGTTTCTTATTTTATTTTATTTTAGTTTGTTTCAATTTTTTTTTAAGATTTTATTTATTTGAGAGAGTGAGAGCATGAGAGGGGGGTGGGTCAGAGGGAGAAGCAGACTCCGCATTGAGCAGGGAGC
The DNA here is from genome assembly GCF_963455335.1 of Martes martes. Classification (NCBI taxonomy): domain Eukaryota; kingdom Metazoa; phylum Chordata; class Mammalia; order Carnivora; family Mustelidae; genus Martes; species Martes martes. The sequence goes on from NC_137891.1 coordinate 156,473,740, forward strand.
CCAATGCAGGGCTCGATACCCTGACTCTGGGATAATGACCTGAGCCGAAGGCAAACACCTAACTGACTGAGCCACCTAGGTGCCCCTCAAGTTTTTATTTAAATTCTAGTTAGTTAAAATGCAGTGAAATACTGATTTCAGGAGTAGGACTCAGTGATTCATCACTTACAACACCCAGTGCTTATCCCAACAAGTGCCCTTCATAATACCCATCACCCATTTAGGCCATTTCCTTCCCACCTCCCTTCCATTATCTCTCAGTTTGTTCTCTGTAGTTAAGAGTCCCTTATGGTTTGCCTCCCTCTCTTTTCTTTTTTCCCCTTCCCCTATGTTGATCTGTTTTGTTTCTTAAATTCTACATGAGTGAAATCATATGGTATTTCTCTTTCTGACTGACTTATTTCACTGAGCATAATACACTCTAGCTCCATCCATGTAGTTGCAAATGAGATTTCGTTCTTTTTGATATCTGAGTAATATTCAATTGTATATATATACCACAGCTTCCTTATCCATTCATCAGTTGATGGACCTTTGGGCTCTTTCCATAATTTGGCTGTTGTTGATAATGGTGCTATAAGCATTAGGGTGCATATGTGCCTTCAAATCAGTACTTTTGTATCCTTTGGATAAATACCTAGTAGTGTAATTGCTGGGTCATAGGGTAGTTCTGGTTTTAACTTTTTGAGGAACCTCCATACCGTTTTCTAGAGTGGCTGCACCAGTTTGGACTTCCACCAACAGTCCCCTTTCTCTGCATCCTCACCAATATCTGTTGTTTCCTGTGTGTGTGTATGTATGTGGTTTTTTTAAAAAAAGATTTTATTTATTTGAGAGAGAGTGAACAGTGGGAAGGAGCAGAGGGAGAAAAGCATACTCCCTGCTGAGCCAGAAGCCTGATTTGGGGCTCAGTCCCCGGACCCTGAAATCATGACCTGAGCCGAAGGCTTAACCTACTGAGCCACACAGGCACCCCTCCTGTGTTGTTGAATTTAGCCATCCTGGCAGGTGTGAGGTGGTTTCTCATTGTAGTTTTGATTTGTATTTCCCTAATGATAAGTGATGTTAAGCATCTTTTCATGTGTCTGTTGGCCATCTGTATGTCTTCTTTGGAAAAATGTCTGTTCAGGTCCTCTGCCCATTTCTTTTTTTTTTTTTTTTAAAGATTTTATTTATTTATTTGTCAGAGAGAGAGAGAGTGAGCACAGGCAGACAGAGTGGCAGAGGGAGAAGCAGGCTCCCTGCGGAGCAAGGAGCCCGATGCGGGACTCTATCCCAGGATGCTGGGATCATGACCTGAGCCGAAGGCAGCCGCTTAACCAACTGAGCCACCCAGGAGTCCCCCTCTGCCTATTTCTTAATTGGATTGTTTATTATTTGGGTATTGGGTTTGATAAGTTCTTTATAGATTTTGAATTCTAACCCTTTATCAGATATGTCATTTGTAGATATCTTCTCCCATTCTGAAGGCTGCCTTTTAGGGGTTTTTTTATTGTTTCCTTTGTTGAGCAGAAACTTTTTAGTTTGATATAGTCCCATTTATTTAGTTTTCCTTTTGTTACCTTTACTTTTGGTGTCATATCTGAAAAATCATTGCTGCAACTGGTATCTACCGACAACTAGGGGCTCACCTTCATGTTTTCTTGTAGGATTTTTATGATTTCAAGTCATACATTCAAGTCTTCATTTCATTTGAGTTAGTATTTGTGCATGGGGTATGATAATGGTCCAGTTTCCTTTTTTTCCATGTGGCTGTTCAGTTTTCCCAGCACAGGTTTTCACCTTCCTCTCTGATATGGATGCCTTTTATTACTTTTTCTTGCCTGTTTACTCTGGCTCTGACTTCCAGTGCTAGGACAATAGGAGTAGCAAGAGTTGGGTATACTTAGGTTGTTCCTGATCTTAGAGGAAAATCTTTTAGTTTTTCGCTTTTGAGGATGATGTTAGCCGTGGACTTACCATAGATAGCCTTTATTATGTTGAGATACAGTCTCTCTAAACCCATTCTGCTGAGAGTTTTTATCATGGCTGGTTGTTGAATTTTGTTAAATGCTTTTTCTGCATCCACTGCAATGAAGTTGGTTAAGCGACTGCCTTCATTTTAGGCCATGATCCCAGAGTCCCAGGATTGAGTCCCACCCACATCAGGCTCCCTGCTCAGCAGGAAGTCTACTTCTCCTTGCCCCCCACCTGGCTCTTGTGCTTTCTCTCCTTTCTCTCTCATCTCAAATAAATAAATAAATAAATAAATTTTTTTAAAAGTAAGTGTTTCGTAGGATTCACTTTTGAAGCCATCTGGACTTTTGTTTGTTGGGAGTTTTTTGGTTCAGCTTTGTTTCAGTTTTATTACCAGTAATTTGTTTGTTTAGATTTTCTATTTCTTCCTGATTTCTTCTTGGAAGATATTATGTTTGTAGGAAGTTTTCATTCTTCTATTTTGTCTAATTTGTTGGCATATTGTTTTTTATAGTAGGCTCTTATAATCCTTTGTATTCTGTGGTGTTGGCTCTTTTTGGAAGAAAGCTGTGCTAGGAGTGGTGGTAAGAGAAGGCAGAGGTTGAGATCAGTAGTACAGATATGTTTAGTATGATGCGAGACATCTAAGTGGAAACAATCTAGTAGGCAGTTGAATCTAAGAATTTCAAATAAAAAAAGAAGAATTTCAACTGTAGAAACTAAATCCTAAACTATAAATTAAACCACAAATTTGGTATAGTCCGTATACAACCTTCAGTTTAGATTTTGGACAGTAACCCTTTATCCAATATGTCATTTACAAATATCCGCTCCCATTCCATCAGCTGCCTTTTAGTTTTGTTGATTGTTTCCTTTGCTGTGCCCAGGCTTTTTATCTTGATGAACCCCAGTAGTTCATTTTTGCTTTCGTTTCCCTTGCCTCAGGAGATGTGTCTAGTAAGAAGTTCCTGCGGCCAACATCAAAGATGTTGCTGCCTATTTTCTCCTCCAGGATTTTGATGGTTTCCTACCTTATATTTAGGTCTTTCATCCATTTTCAATTTATTTTTGTGTATGGTCTAAGAAAGTGGTCCAGTTTCATTCTTCCTGCATGTCCAGTTTTCCCAACACCATTTGTCAAAGAGATGCTTTATACTTTTTCCTGCTTTGTGGAAGGTTAGTTAGCCATACATTTGTGGGTCCATTTCTGGTTCTCTATTCTGTTACATTGATCTGTGTGTCTGTTTTTGATTGCAGCTTCAGTATAAAACACATAATGAAGAGCACAATTGAATAAGATACCCCAACATAGTTGTGTACTTCATCATAAGAAAACTTCCACTGTTGTGATTTGACCTTGGGTTTACTTGGGCAGAACAAGAATTCTAACTTTTCTTCTCACTGGTAGGGATGAAAAGCTAAGAGAAAGTGCTGCTCTTAGTTGTTGTTGTACTACTGAGTTCCACTAGAAGCTGTGTCTGTTCCACCATCGTTGCTCAGGTTTTGCTTCCTTCCTAGCATCTTTCAGCTCCTGCTTTTTTTCCAATCTAAACCAGAAAGAAAGGAAATGATTCTGTTTACATATGCACAATTTTCCTAGGATTATCCTCTGCTGCTTTTTTCCAGTCTGGATGGAAATTCTTTCTTGAATTCTTCTCTGCTGCTTCCTGTTCTTTGAGCCTGGAACTGTTATAAAAGCTAATTGGCATCAGACACAAAAGATTATTCATTAACTTTTCTCTAAGACCCACAGCTCCTTTCAAGACTGATTCTAATTTTTTAAAGGAACTATCTCTTTCTTTTCTTCTGAGCTGACATATTAGAATACATTTGAACAGACTGTGCACAATTTTCAAACAATTGCTTTATATGCCATATTTAGTTTGAAAGTTATTTTCCCATAGAAACAATAATATAAATGATGGTTTTGTTTCCCCAGCTAACTCCAACGCCTTTTAAACTCGTGTCAAGTGGTATTTCATTTATAATTGACAACAGCTATACCCTTATTTCTTGGACACACAGACACATTGCCCATAAGTTATTCTAGTACAGCATAGAGACAAGAAACAAGGACTGTACCTACAGTGTCCCAATAATTTAACTTTCTACGTTAGTAGCATAAAATCACAGACTCTAGGAGTTAGGAGGGACGTTAGAGATAGCATCATCCAAGCTACTTATCTTATGAGGGAGAAGACTGACAGCCAGGGAACTTAAATGACTTTTTCTTAGTGGCATTTTCTTACCTCACATCACTGAAATTTGTATATATTGATTCACCTGTTTAAAATTCCAGATAAACTCCTTAATATCTATCAAGATTCAGTTCTTCTGTAAAACTTTTTGTATTCACCCTTGACCCTTTGGATATAGTTGGGCACTCTAGGTACAGGTTGTGTGACCTTGTGCAAGTCACTGAACATCTCAGTACTTCAATTTTTTTCCATCCATAAAATAATAATAATAATAATAATGCCTACTTCATAGGTGTGTGGTGAAAATGAAATGAGTTAATGTAAGTAAAGAGCTTATGACAGTGTCTAGTACACAGTGATTTTTTTTTTAAAGATTTTATTTATTTATTTGACAGACAGAGATCACAAGTAGGCAGAGAGGCAGGCAGAGAGAGAGGAGGAAGCAGGCTCCCTGCTGAGCAGAGAGCCCGATGTGGGACTCGATCCCAGGACCCTGGGATTATGACCTGAGCCGAAAGCAGAGGCTTTAACCCACTGAGCCACCCAGGTTCCCTAGTACACAGTGATTTTTTACTTGAATACTTGTTTTTCCTACGGGTCTGTGAGCTTATTAGCTCACCAAGGCCAAAAATATTATATACCACTCATCTTTGGGACCATTATGTAAGTTTTTAATGAAAATTTTTATTTTGAGGTGTGTCCGGGTGGCTCAGTTCAGCATCTGCCTTTAGCACAGGTCGTGATCTCAGGGTCCTGGGTTTGAGCCCCACTTTGGGGTCCTTGCTCAGTGGGGAACCTGCTTTTCCCTCTCTCTCTGCTCCTTCCCCCACTCCTGCTCTCTCTCTCTCTCTCAAATAAATAAAATCTTTAAAAAAAAGAAAAATTTTACTTTGAAATCATTGTAAATTTACATGCAGTTGGAAGAAATAATACAGAGATCCCCTGTATGAGATACCTCATTTCTCCCAGTAATAACACCTTGTAAAACTAGAGTACAGTATCACAACCAGGATATTTATATTGATACAGGCAAGATTCAAACCAGTTCCATTACCACAGGGATTCTACATATTGACCTTTTACAGCCACACTGATTTCTTTCTCATATTCTTCTCCCATCCAACATGTTTAATTCCTGGCAACCATGAATCTAGTCTATAGATTATTTTATATCTATACACACACACACACACACACACACACACACATACATATACATATAAGATTTACTTATGTAATATCTTTATACAATATAAAGAATATTATATAAATGGAATAACATAATATGTAACTTTTGCTGATTGTCTCTTTTCACTCAGCATAATTCTCTGGAGATTTATTTCAAGTTGTGTGTATCATTTTTTTTTAAAGATTTTATTTATTTATTTGAGAGTGAGAGAGAACATGAGAGGGAAGAAGGTCTGAAGGAGAAGCAGATTTCCCATGGAGCTGGGAGCCTGATGTGGGACTTGATCCCGGGACTCTGTGATCATGACCTGAGCCAAAGGCAGTCACTTAACAAACAGCCACCCAGGTGCCCTGTTCGTATCATTTTATAAAATTATTGTTGAGTAGCATTCATGGTATGAGTGTACATACTAAAGTTTAAGTGTTCACCCATTGAAAGACATCTGAATTGTTTCTAGTTTTTAACGATTATGAGTACAGCTGCTTTGAACATTCATGTACAGATTTTTGTGTAAATATATGTTTTCATTTCCCTGGGATAAATGCCTAGGAGAGCAGTTGCTGGATCATATGGTAGTTCCATGTTTAGTTTTTAAAGAAATTGCCAAACTGTTTTCTATAGTGCTGTACCATTTTACATACTACCAACTGCTTACAAGTGATCCAGTTTCTCCCCATCCTCACCAGTATTTGGTGTTATTGCTAATTAAAAAAAAATGTATCTGCTCTGATAGGTGGATAGTGAGATCTCATTATGGTTTTAATTTGCATATACAGTGTTGAACATCTTTTCATGTGCTTATTTGTTGTTTTTGTATCCTTTCTGATAAAATATCTTTCCATGTTCTTTGCCCATTTGCTGATATATTTTTTTAAACTGGTGAGTTTTAAGAATTATTTATATATTCTAAATACTAGTGCTCATTGGCAGTGTCGTTTGCATATATGCATATATTTTCTCCTAGTCTAGATTGTCTTTTCATTTTATTAATAAGTTCTTTCATAGAGCAAGAGTTTTTAATTTTCATTAAGAACTCTTTGCCTAATTCTCGATCCTGAAGATTTTAATATATTTTTTCTAAAAGTTGTATAGTTTTACATTTTGCATTTAAGTCCATGACCCATTTTAAGTTAATATTTATCTAAGACATGAGGTTTAACTCAAAATTTATCATTATTACTATCTTTTGCCTATGGATGTCCACTTGTATCATTTGTTAAAAAGATGTGCTTTCTGTTGAGGAGGGGAAGATGATGGTGAGTAGGACTCTAGGTTTGCCTTGTCCCATGAATACAACTACATAACTATCAGATCATCCTAAATACTGCAAAAATCTGTCTGAAGAGTGGAAGAAGAAACTCTACAACTGAAAGTGGAGAAGAGGCCACACTGAGGAAGGTAGGAGGTGCAGAGAGGTGGCTTTGGAGAGAAGCAGATCCTGGGTGCTGTGTTGAGGAGAAGCCACAATCATGGAGAAGGGTGAAAGACAAATTGGGATGCAGGGGAGCACACAGGGAAAACAAATCCCCATAGTAACTGACTTGGAAAGTGAGTTCTTGCAACCAGCAGGGCTTAGAGTTTTAAAGGTCAGTGTGCTTGGCTTCAGGAAAGCTCAGAGGACACTGGGGCTACTCTTGGAGAAAAGGCAGGGCAAAGAGCTTGCAGACATACAACATGGAAATAGCAATATGAAGAGCCACTGGGGCCCACAGTGGGGAGGTTAGTGGTTCATCTTAGAATTTGTCCCAGAGAAGCAATGTTCACAGAGAGAAACTTCTGGGAACAAAAGGAAGTGGCCATTTTCTTCTCCCACCCTTTAGCATAAACACAGAGACACCTGTGGAAACCAGTGCAGCACCAGCACTCCCTACTTAACTTATTTACACCAAGTCCTACCTCCCTACTCTCTGGAAGAACTGCCCTTCCCAGTCACTCTTGCTACAGTCCCAGTGCAGTGTGCCCCCTCCCCCAGAAGACTGGCTCAAACCCCTGCCAACATGGCGTCTCCCAATCCTGGAGTTTGTAAGGCCTCCATTCTAGTGGTAGCAGGGACAGGTCTCAACAAGCAGACCAGAGCACACCTAGTTAAAATGTGCCAAATCCAGGCCAGGAACAAAACACAGCCCACAACAGGCAAAGAGAGCCTCTGCAGATAACTGGACTGAAGGATAAAGCGACCAGGACACAATAGCAGAACACATGTAACACACTCTGGAGACACTCCCAGAAGCACCAGGCCCAGGGGACCTCTGTTCGGTCACTACCCTGCAGGGCACTACAGGACCTCTCCTTCATAAGGCTGTTACCCTTGAGAACAGAAGATGTAACTGACTTTTCTAACACAGAGAAACAAGCACAGCAACTTAGACAAAATGAAAAGATAGAGAAATTTATCCCAAATGAAGGAACAGGACAAGGCCCTGGACAGGGATCTAAGTAAAACAGATACAAGTAACATACCTGATGGACAGTTTAAAGCAATGATCATAATGATACTCACTGGACTTGAGAACAGAGTGGGGGACATCAATGACACCCTTAACAGAGAGATAAGGAATAACAGCAGAGACAAAGGACTCAATAACCATGATGAGCAGAATGCTTGATAGAATGAACAGCAGGCTGGAAGAAACAGAGGAATGAATTAGTAACCTAGAAGACAGAGTAGGGAAAGTAATCAAGCTGAACAAGGAGAAAAAGAAAAAGAATTATGCAAAACAAGAATATACTTAGGGAACTCAGTGAATCCATCAAACATAAACACATTCATATTTTAGGAGTCCCAGAAGTAGAAGAGGGAGAAAAGGAGGTAGCAAATTTATTTGAAGAAATGATAGCTGAAAACTTGACTAACATGGGAGGAAATAGATATCCAGATACAGGAAGCACAGAGAACTCCCATCAAAACCAACAAAAGAACATCCATATCAAGACATATTGAAATTAAATTGGCAGAATATAGTGATAAAAAATTTAAAGAGCAGCAAGATTAAAGAAGACAGTTACATACAAAGGAAACCCCATAAAACTATCAGCAGATTTTTTAGCAGAAACTTCACAAGCCAGAAAGGAGGCATGATATACTCAAAGTGTTGAATGGGAAAAACCTCCAGCCAAGAATACCCTATTCAGCAAGGCTGTCATTCAGAATAGAAGGAGCGATAAAGAGTTTCCCAGACAAAACTAAAGGAGTTCATGACCTCTAAAGCAGCCCTGCAAGAAATATTAAAGGGAAGCCTTTGACTGGAAAGGAATCACCACAAAGGACAGTATGAAGGCAGGAAACACAAAAGAAGTAAAAATGAGTATTTCTGTAAAAAAGAATCAGTCAAGGAACTCACAAAAGAAAAGGAAAATATATACCTAAAACGTGGGGAGGACAGAAGTAAAGAATGGGTTCAAACTTAAATGACTCAATTTAGTATAGACTGCTATATGCAGAAGAGGTTATATAAAAACTGTATGGTAACCATTTATCAAAAACCACTAAGAAATATGGAAAGAATAAAGAGAAAGAAATTTAAATATGTCACTGAAGAAAACCCAACAAACCATGAAAGAGAGACAAGAAAAGATTGGAGAAAATCTTCAGACCAACCACAAAGAAAATAACAAAATAGCAATAAATACCCATCAGTATTAGCAATTAGCAAAGGTATAGCAATTAATACCTATCAGTACCTATCTTTATTTTTTAAGTAGGATCCAAGCCTAGCATGGAGCCTAATAGAGGGCCCAAACTCAAACCCTAAGATCAAGATCTGAGCTGAGATCAAGAGTCAGACGCTTAACCTACTGAGCCACCCAGGCACCCCAATCAGTAATTACTCTGAATGTAAATGGACTAAACGCTCCAATAAGATATAGGGTGACAGAATGGATGAAAAAAAAAAAAGAAGACCCATCTATACACTGCCTATAAGAGGCTCATTTTAGACCTAAAAACAGCTGCAGATTGAAAGTGAGGAGTAGAGAAACATCTGTCATGCAAATGGATGTCAAAAGAAAGCCAGAGTGGCAATACTTCTATCGGACAAAAGGGACTTTAAAGCAGAGACTGTAACAAGAGTCAAGAAGGACACTATCATAATAAAAGGGACAATCCAACAAGAATATATAACAGTTGTAAAAAGTTATGGGCCCAACATGGGAGCACCCATATACGCAAAACAGTTAAGAACAAACATAAAGGAGCTAATCGATAATAATACCATACCAGTGGCAGACTTTAACATCCTACGTACACCAATGGACAGATCATTTAAACAGAAAATCAACATGGAAACAATGACTTTGAATGACACCGTGAACCAGATGGATTTAACAGAATACTCAGAACATTCCAGCCCCAAACAGCAGAATACACATTCTTTTCAAGTACACCTGGAACTTCCTCCACAATAGATCACCTATTAGGCCACAAAACTAGCTTCAGCAACTTCAAAAGGATCGAAGTCATACATGCATCTTTTCTCACCACAGTGTTATGAAACTACAAGTCAACCACAAGCAGAAATTTGGAAAGACCACAAGTAACATGCTGCTGAACGATGAATAGGTCAACCGGGAAGTAAAAGAAGAAATTAAAAAGTACATGGAAACAAATGAAAATGAAAACACAACAGTTCAAAACCTTTGGGACGCAGCAAAAGCAGTTCTCAGAGGGAAGTTTATAGTAATACAGGCCCACCTCAAGAAGCAAGAAAAACCTCAAATAAAGAACCTAGCCTTGCATCAAAAGGAGCTAAAAAGAGAATAACAAATGAAACTTAAAAGGAGCTAAAGAAAGGAAATAGTAAAGATTAGAGCAGAAATAAGTGATATAGAAGCTAAAAAGCAATACAAGAGATCAGTGAATCCAGGAGCTTTGGAAGAAATCAATAAAATTGACAAATCTCTAGCCAGACTTAATCAAGATAAAAAGAGAAGGGGCCCAAATAAATAAGAGCAGAAATGAGAGAGGAGAAATAACAACAAACACCATGGAAATAAACTTGTATGAGAGTATTATGAAAAACTACATGCCAACAAATTGGACAACCTAGAAGAAATGATAAATTCCAGAAACATATAATCTAATGAGAGTGAAACAGGAAGAAATAGAAAATTTGAACAGGCTAAAAACAAGCAAAGAAATTGAATCAGTAATCCAGAAACTCCCAACAAACCAAAGTCCAGGACCAGATGGTTCCACAAGCAAATTCTATCAAATATTTAAGGGGCATCTGGGTGGCTTAGTCAGTTAAGCCTCTGCCTTGAGCTCAGGTCATGATCCTAGGGTCCTAGGATCAAGCCCCACATCGGGCCTCCTCCTCAGTGGGAAGTCTGCTTCTCCCTCTGCCCCTCCCCCTCACTCATGAGTGCTCTCTCTTTTTCTCTTCCTCTCTCTAAATAAATAAATAAAATCTTTTCAAAGAACAACAACAAAAAATTTAAAGAAGAGCTAATGCCTTTTCTTCTCAAACTATTCCAAAAAATAGAAAAGGAAGGAAAACTTCCAAGTTTATTCCGTGAAGCCAGCATTATCCTGGTATCAAAACCTGTTAAAGACACCATGAGACAGCGGGGTGCCTAGGTGGCTCAGTGGGTTAAGTCTCTGCCTTCAGCTCAGGTCATGATCTCAGGGTCCTGGGATTGAGCCCCACATCGGGCTCTCTGCTCAGCAGGGAGCCTGCTTCCCCCGCCTCTCTGCCTATTTGTGATCTCTCTCTATCTGTGTCAAATAAATAAATAAAATCTTCTTTTTTTTAAGTAAATAAAATCTTTAAAGAAAAAAGACACAAAAGAACTACAGGGCAATATCCTTAGTGAACATAGATGCAAAAATCCTCAACAAAATACTGGCAGACAAAATCCAACAATGCATTAAAAACATCATTCCCCACAATCCAGTGGGATTTCCTCCAGGGTTGCAAAGATGGTTCAGTATTCACAAATCAATCAACATGATACATCACATCAGTAAGAGAAAGGATAGAAACCATATGATCTTTTCAGTAGATACCGAAAATGCACATGACAGAGTACAACATCCATTCATGATGATGCCCTCAACTGAGTAGGTTTAGAGGGAACATACCTCAGCATAATAGATAGCTCACTATATGGAAAACCCATAGCTAACATCACCCTCAATGGGGAAAATAATGAGCCTTTCCCCTAAGGTCAGGAAGAAGACAGGGATGTTCACTTTCACCATTTCTGTTCAACATCATACTGGAAGTTCTAGCTATAGCAATCAGACAATAAAAAGAAGAGGCATCCAAATCAGTAAAAGGGAGGTGAAATATTCACTATTTGCAGATGACATGATACTCTTATACACTGAAAATCTGAAAGACTCACCCCCCGCCACAGCCAAACTTCTCGAACTGATAAACAGATTCATTAGAGTTGCAGGATACCAAATCAGTGTACAGAAATCTATTTCATTTGTGTACACCAATAAGGAAGCAGAGAAAGAGAAATTAAGAAAGTAGTCCCATTTACAATGGCACCAAAAATAATAAGATACCAAGGAACAAACCTAACCAAAGAGGTGAAAGACCTGTACTCTGAAAACTGTAGAGCACTTATGAAAGAAAGTGAAGATGACACAAAGAAATGGAAGGACATTCCATGCTCATGGATTAGAAGAACAAATTTTTTAAAAATGTTTATACTTCCCAAAGCAATCACACATTTAATGCAATCCCTATCAAAATACCACCAGCATTTTTCACAGCACTAGAACAAATAATCCTAAAATTTGTATGGAACCACAAAAGATCCTGAATAGCCAAAGTAATCTTGAAAAATAAAAGCAAAGCTGGAGGCATCACAGTTTCAGACTTCAAGTGATATTATAAAGCTGTAGTAATTGAAACGGCATGCTACTGGTAGAAAAATAGACACATAGACTGACAGAATAGAAGACCCAGAAATAAAGGGAGACTAATACACCCAGTCAATCTAATGATAATACAGAAATAATATACAATGGGAAAAAGGCATTCTTTTCCACAAATGATGTTGGGATAACTGGATAGCAACATGCAAAAGAATGAAACTAGAGCACTTTCTTACACCATTAACAAAAATATATTCAAATTGGATTAAAGACCTAAATGTGATACCTGAATCCACAAAAATCTTAGAAAAGAGCACTGACACTAATTTCTCTGACATAGACCATAGTAACACTTTTCTAGATTTATTTCCTGAGGAAAGGGAAACAAAAGCAAAAATAAACTATTGGGACTACATCAAAATAAAAAGCTTCTGTACAGCAAAGGAAACAATCAATAAAACTAAAAAGGCAACCTATGGAATGGGAAGAGATATTTGCAAAAGACATATCTGATAAAGGGTCAGTATCCAAAATACATAAGGAACTTACAAAACTCAACATCTAAGAAAGAAATAATACAATAAGAAATGGACAGAAGAGGGGCATCTGGGTGGTTCAGTCAGTTGTATCCCACTCCTGATCTCAGCTCAGGTCTTGATCTCAAGATCATGAGTTCAAGCCTAGCATTGGAATCCATGCTGGGCATGGAGCCTACTTATGAAAAATTGGTAGAAGACATGAACAGATATTTCTCCAAAAAAGATAAAAAGGTGGCCAACAGATACATGAAAAATTGCTCCACATCACTCGTTATGAGGGAAATACAAATGAAATCTGTATAACCTCACAACTGTCAGAATGACTAAAATAAAAAACACAAGAACCAAGTGTTGATGAGGATATGGAGAAAAAGAATGCTTGTGCTCTGTTGGTAGAAATGCAAACTGGTACAGCCATAGTGGAAAACAGTATGGGGGTTCCCCAAAATGTTAAAAATGGAACTACCCTACAATCTAGTAATCAAACTACTGGGTATTTACTCAAAGAATATAAAAATACAAATTCAAAGGGATACATGTATCCCTATGTTTATAGTAACATTATTTCTGATAGCATAGATATAGAAGTGACTCAAGTAACCAATCAATGATTAACGGATAAAGAAGAAGTGGTGTATGTATGTATATGTGTGTGTGTGTGTGTGTGTAATGGATATTACACACAAATGGATATTTGACTGGATGGCTCAGTCAGTTAAGCATCTGCCTTCAGCTCGGGTCATGATCCCAGGGTCCTGGGATCGAGTCCCACGTTGGGCTCCCTGCTCAGTGGGGAGCCTGCTTCTCCCTCTCCTCTCTGCTTGTTCTCTCTCAAGTAAATAAATAAAATGTTGAAAAGAATTTTAAAAAGGATATTTGCCATTTGCAATGATGTGGATGGAGCTAGAGAGTATTATGCTAAGCAAAATAAGTCAGAGAAAGATAAATACTGCATGATTTCACTCATGTGGAATTTAAGATATGAAATTGAACATGGCGGGGGGAAGAGAGGCAAACCATAAAAAAGGCTTAACTATAGGTTGCTGCAGTAGGGTGCGTGTCAGGGGATGGGTTTAATGGGTGGTGGGTATTAAGGAGGGCACCCGTTGTGATGAGCACTGGGTGCTGTATGTAGGTGATGAGTCATTAAAATCTACATCTGAGGGCCACCTGGATGGCTCAGTCAGTTAAGCATCTGCCTTCGGCTCAGGTCATAATCCCAGGGTACTGGGATGGAGTTCTGCATCAGGCTGCTCAGTAGGGAGCCTGCCTGCCACTCCTCCTGCTTGTGCCCTCTCTCTCTATGACAAATAAATAAGATCTTAAAAAAAAGATCTACACCTGAAACTAATATTTTGAAAAATCATGTTTAAAAAAAAGGAAAGCTGGGGCGCCTGTGTGGCTCAGTTTTTAAGCCTCTGTCGTCGACTCAGGTCATGATCCCAGGATCCTGGGATCATACTGTACATTGGGCACCCTACTCAGTGGGAGGCCTGATTCTCCCTCTCCCACTCCTCCTTCTTGTGTTCCCTCTCTCCCTGTCTCTTTCTCTGTCAAATAAATAAATAAAATCTTTAAAAAAAATGGATAGAGTGAGCAACCAAAAAACAGACTTTTAATTAATTAATTAATTAATTAATTTGACAGACAGAGATCACAAGTAGGCAGAGAAGCAGGCGGGGTGGGGTGGGGTGGGGCGGAAAGCATGTCCCCTGCTGAGCAAAGATCCCAATGTGTGGCTCGATCCCAGGACCGTGATATCATGACCTGAGCCAAAGACAGAGGCTTAACCCAATGAGCCACCTAGGCACCCCCAGACTCTTAATTATAGAGAACAAACTGATGGTTACCAGAGGGGAGGTTGGTGGGCAGATGGGTGAAATATGTGGTGAGGATTAACAAGTGCACTTATTGAAATAAGCAATGGGTGATTAAAATAAAGGCTTAAGGTATTATTTCCTCCATTAACTTGGTTTTGCATTTTTGTAAAAAAAAAAATTTAGTATTTACCAATACAAAAATAAACTCAAAATGAGTTAAATACCTAAATGTAAAATGGATTAAATACTTAAGCGTAAAAATCCTAGAAGAGAGCACAAGGAGTAATTTCCCTGACATTAGCCATAGCAACATTTTTCTAGATATGTCTCCTAAAGCAAGGGAAACAAAAGCAAAAGTAAACTATTGGGACTACAAAATAAAAAGCTTTTGCACAGCAAAGGAAACCTTCAGCAAAACAAAAAGACTGCCTACTGAATGGCAGAAGATATTTGCAGGTGATATTTCCAATAATAGATTAATATCCAAAATATGCAAAGAACTTGTACAACTCAACACTGAAAAAACAATCTGAAAAGTGGGTACAGGACCTGAATAGACATTTTTTCAAAGAAGACAGACAGATGGCCAACAGGCATATGAAAAGATGCTGAACACCACTAATCATCAGGGAAATACAAATCAAAACCACAATGAGCTATTACCTCACACTTGTCAGAATGGCTAAAATTAAAAAGACAAGAAACAACAAGTGTTGGCAAGGATGTAGAGGAAAAGGAACCCTCATGGACTGTTGGTTGCAATGTAAATTGGTACAGCCACTGTGGAAAACAATATAGAGGTACATCAAAAAAATTAAACATAGAAATACCAAATGATCCAGTAATTCAACTCTTGGGTATTTACCTAAAGAAAATGAAAACTCTGTCTCAAAAAGATATATGCATTTACAATAGCTAATACATGGAATCAGCCAAAGTGTCCATCAGTAGACAAATGGATAAAGAAAATGTGGTACATACATATAATGTAATATATACAGTCATAAAAAGGATGAAATTGTGCTATTTGGGACAACATGAATGGATCTAGAGTGCTACGTGAAATAAGTCAGACCAGGAAAGACAAATACCATATGATTTTACTCAAATGGAATCTAAAAAAAATAATGAACAGAAAGAAGAATCCGACCTGTAAATATAGAGAACAAACCGATGGCTGCCAGACCGGAGGTAGGTGGGTGGGGTCGGCAAAATGGGTGAAGGGGAGAGGGAGATACAGTTCTCCAGTTGTGGAATGAGTAAGTCAAAGGAATAAAAAGCAGACCATAAGGAATACAATCAATGATATTGTAATAACAATGTATTGGGACATATGGTAGTTATGCTTGTGGTGAACATAGAATAATGTTTAAACCTGTCAAATTACTGAGTTCCGTGCCTGAAATTAATGTAACGTTGTGTATCAGCTATTGTCAAATAAGAAAAGAGTCAGGGGGTGCCTGGGTGGCTCAGTGGGTTAAAGCCTCTGCCTTCGGCTCAAGTCATGGTCCCAGGGTCCTGGGATCGAGTCCCGCATCGGGCTCTCTGCTCAGCAGGGAGCCTGCTTCCTCCTCTCTCTCTGCCTGCTGCTCTGCCTGTTTGTGGTCTCTGTCTGTCAGATAAATAAATCTTAAAAAAAAAAAAAGAGCCAGAATTATAACAAAATTGAGGAAAACAAGGTTATATAAAAATTCCGGTTGTGGCACACCTGGGTGGCTCAGTCGTTAAACGTCTGCCTTAGGCTTAGGTCATGATCCCAGGGTCCTGGGATCGAGCCCTGCATTGGGCTCCCTGCTTGGCAGGAAGCCTGCTTCTCCCCTCCCATTCACCCTGCTTGTGTTCCCTCTCTCGCTATGTCTCTCTCTGTCAAATAAATAAATAAAATCTTAAAAAAAAAAAAGTTGCGGGCGCCTGGGTGGCTCAGTTGGTTGAGCGACTGCCTTCGGCTCAGGTCATTATCCTGGACTTCCAGGATCGAGTCCCGCATCGGGCTCCCAGCTCCTTGGGGAGTCTTGCTTCTCCCTCTGACCTTCTCCTCTCTCATGCTCTCTCTCACTCATTCTCTCTCAAATAAATAAATAAAATATTTTTTTAAAAAGTTGCTTTCCTATAATCTTGAAATGAACAATTGGATTTGACACGAAAACACAACACTGTATTAAATGCAATAAAAGGAGGGAAGGGGAAGGGAAAGAAGGAAGGAAGGAAAGACAGGCAAGCCTACAGACTTAGGCATAAGAATTACAAAATATATACAAGATCTATATGAGGAAAATTACAAAATTCTGATGAAGGAAATCAAAGAAGAACTAAATAAATGGAGAGATATTTCATGTTCATGGATAGGAATACTCAATATTGTTAAGATGTTATTCTTCCCATCTTAATCTAGATTCAGTATAATCAGAATCAAAACCCAGCAATTGGAGGAGGAGTCAAGATGGCGGAGAAGTAGCAGGTTAAGACGACATCGGGTAGCAGGAGATCAGCTAGACAGCTTATCTAACCATTGTGAACACTTACAAATCCAACAGGAAATCGAAGAGAAGAAGAGCAACAATTCTAGAAACAGAAAATCGATCACTTTCTGAAAGGTAGGACCTGCGGAGAAGTGAATCCAAAGCGACGGGAAGATAGACCCCGGGGGGAGGGGCCGGCTCCTGGCAAGCCGCGGAGCAACGGAGCACAAAATCGGGACTTTTAAAAGTCAGCTCCACTGGGAAACATCGCTCCAGAGGCTAAACCGGGGGGAAACCCAGGCGGGGTCAGCATAACCCCAGGTCCCGCGGGGTCACAGAAGGACTGGGGGTGTCTGAGTGCCGCAGAGCTCGCAGGTATTAGAGCGGGAAAGCCGGCTACAGCGACAAAGCCGAGGAGCGAGCTCTAAGCCCGGGGATACCTTGTGCCGGTCGCAGGCTGGGTGGGCTCGGAGCGCGGCTGGAGGCTGCGGAGATGGAAGCGACCCGGCGCTTTTCTCCAACTCCAGCAATTGACTGCTTTCCTCAAGGTGCGACCGCAGGCCAGAGAGGCGGGGCGGTTGGGCGCTTTGCTCTGAGAGCGCACTGAGGAGCGGAACCCCAAGCTCTTGGCTCCTCCGGGCGGAGAGATTGGGAGGCCGCCATCTTCATTCCCGTCCTACGGAACTCTACGGAAAGCGCTCAGGGAACAAAAGCTCCCGAAAGCAAACCCGAGCGGATTACTTAGCCCCGCCACTGGCAAGGGCGTGCAATTCCGCCTGCGGCAAAAACACTTGAGAATCACTACAACAGGCCCCTCCCCCAGAAGATCAACAAGAAACCCATCCAAAACCAACTTCAGTCACCAAGAACAGCGAAATTCCACAGCAGGAGGAAGCAAATCCTACCTGGACAAAATGACAAGGCGGAAAAACTCACCTCAAAAAAAAGAACAAGAGGCCGTACCAAAGGGTGGAGACCTAATCAGTATGGACATTGGTAACATGACAGATCTAGAGTTCAGAATGACGATTCTCAAGGTTCTAGCCGGGCTCGAAAAAGGCATAGAAGATATTAGAGAAACCCTCTCCGGAGAGATAAAAGCCCTTTCTGGAGAAATAAAAGAACTAAAATCTAACCAAGTTGAAATCAAAAAAGCTATTAATGAGGTGCAATCCAAAATGGAAGCTCTCACTGCTAGGATAAATGAGGTGGAAGAAAGAATTAGTGACATAGAAGACCAAATGACAGAGAATAAAGAAGCTGAGCAAAAGAGAGACAAATACTGGACCACGAGGAGAGAATTCGGGAGATAAGCGACACCATAAGACGACACAACATTAGAATAATTGGGATTCCAGAAGAAGAAAGAGAGAGGGGAGCAGAAGGTATATTGGAGACAATTATTGGAGAGAATTTCTCTAATATGGCAAAGGGAACAAACATCAAAATCCAGGAGATGCTAAGAACGCTCCTCAAAAATCAATAAAAATAGGTCCACACCTCGTCACCTGATAGTAAAATTTACAAGTCTTAGCGACAAAGAGAAAATCCTGAAAGCAGCCCGGGAAAAGAAGTCTGTAACATACAAGGGTAAAAACATTAGATTGGCAGCAGACCTATCCACAGAGACCTGGCAGGCCAGAAAGAACTAGCATGATGTATTCAGAGCACTAAACGAGAAAAACATGCAGCCAAGAATACTATATCCGGCTAGGCTATCATTGAAAATAGAAGGAGAGATAAAGAGCTTCCAGGACAAACAAAAGCTGAAAGAATTTGCAAACACCAAACCAGCTCTATAGGAAATATTGAAAGGGGTCCTCTAAGCAAAGAGAGACCCTAAAAGTAGTAGATCAGAAAGAAACAGAGACAATATACAGTAACAGTCACCTTACAGGCAATACAATGGCACTCAATTCATATCTCTCAATAGTTACCCTTAATGTTAATGGGCTATATGCCCCAATCAAAAGACAGAATGGATAAAAAAACAAAAGCCATCAATATGCTGCCTACAAGAAACTGAATGGATATCAGAATGGATATCAGAATGGATAAAAAAACAAAAGCCATCAATATGCTGCCTACAAGAAACTCATTTTAGACCTGAAGACACCTCCAGATTTAAAGTGAGGGGGTGGAAAACAATGTACCATGCTAATGGACATCAGAAGAAAGCTGGGGTGGCAATCCTTATATCAGATCAATTAGATTTTAAGCCAAAGACTATAATAAGAGATGAGGAAGGACACTATATCATACTCAAAGGGTCTGTCCAACGAGAAGACCTAACAATCTTAAATATCTATGCTCCTAACATGGGAGCAGCCAACTATATAAACCAATTAATAACAAAATCAAAGAAATACATCGACAGTAATGCAATAATAGCAGGGGACTTTAACACTCCCCTCACTGAAATGGACAGATCATCTAAGCAAAAGATCAATAAGGAAATAAAGGCCTTCAATGACACACTGGATCAGATGGACATCACAGATATATTCAGAACATTCCATCCCAAAGCAACTGAATATACATTCTTCTCTAGTGCACATGGAACATTCTCCAGAATAGACCACATCCTGGGTCATAAATCAGGTCTCAATCGGTACCAAAAGATTGAGATCATTCCCTGCATATTTTCAGACCACAATGCTCTGAAACTAGAACTCAATCCCAAGAGGAAATTTGGAAAGAACGCAAATACATGGAGACTAAACAGCATCCTTCTAAAAAATGAATGGGTCAACCAGGAAATTAAAGAAGAATTGAAAAAATTCATGGAAACAAATGATAATGAAAACACAACGGTTCAAAATCTGTGGGACACAACAAAGGCAGTCCTGAGAGGAAAATATATAGCGGTGCAAGCCTTTCTCAAGAAACAAGAAAGGTCTCAAATACACAACCTAACCCTACACCTAAAGGAGCTGGAGAGAGAACAACAAAGAAAGCCTAAACCCAGCAGGAGAAGAGAAATCATAAAGATCAGAGCAGAAATCAATGAAATAGAAACTAAAAAAACAATAGAACAAATCAACAAAACTAGGAGCTGGTTCTTTGAAAGAATTAATAAGATTGATAAGCCCCTGGCCAGACTTATCAAAAAGAAAAGAGAAAGGACGCAAATATTTAAAATCATGAATGAAAGAGGAGAGATCACAACCAACACCAAAGAAATACAAACAATTATAAGAACATAATGTGAGCAACTCTATGCCAACAAATTTGACAATCTGGAAGAAATGGATACATTTCTAGAGACGTATAAACTACCACAACTGAACCAGGAAGAAATAGATAACCTGAACAGACCCATAACCAGTAAGGAGATTGAAACAGTCATCAAAAATCTCCAAACAAACAAAAGTCCAGGACCAGACGACTTCCCAGGGGAATTCTACCAAACATTTAAAGAAGAATTAATTCCTATTCTCCTGAAACTGTTCCAAAAAATAGAAATGGAAGGAAAACTTCCAAACTCATTTTATGAGGCCAGCATCACCTTGATCCCAAAACCAGACAAGGATCCCACCAAAAAAGAGAATTACAGACCAATATCTTTGATGAACACAGATGCGAAAATTCTCACCAAAATACTGGCCAATAGGATCCAACAGTACATTAAAAGGATTATTCACCACGACCAAGTGGGATTTATTCCAGGGCTGCAAGGTTGGTTCAACATCTGCAAATCCATCAATGTGATACAATACATTAATAAAAGAAAGAGTAAGAACCATATGATACTCTCAATAGATGCTGAAAAAGCGTTTGACAAAGTGCAACATCCCTTCCTGATTAAAACTCTTCAAAGTGTAGGGATAGAAGGCACATACCTCAATATTATCAAAGCCACCTATGAAAAACCCACCGCAAATATCATTCTCAATGGAGAAAAACTGAAAGCTTTTCCACTAAGGTCAGGAACACAGCAGGGATGTTCGTTATCACCACTGCTGTTCAACATAGTACTAGAAGTCCTAGCCTCAGCAATCAGACAACAAAAAGAATTAAAGGCATCCAAATCGGCAAAGAAGAAGTCAAACTATCACTCTTCGCAGATGATATGATACCATATGTGGAAAACCCAAAAGGCTCCACTCCAAAACTTCTAGAACTTATACAGGAATTCAGTAAAGTGTCAGGATATAAAGTCAATGCACAGAAATCAGTCGCATTTCTTTACACTAACAATAAGACAGAAGAAAGAGAAATTGAGGAGTCAGTCCCATTTACAATCGCACCCAAAACCATAAGATACCTAGGAATAAATCTAACCAAAGAGGCAAAGAATCTATACTCAGAAAACTATAAAGTACTCATGAAAGAAATTGAGGAAGACACAAAGAAATGGAAAAATATTCCATGCTCATGGATTGGAAGAACAAATATTGTGAAAATGTCTATTCTACCTAAAGCAATCTACACATTTAATGCAATCCCTATCCAAATCCCATCCATTTTTTTTAAAGAAATAGAACAAATAATCCTAAAATTTATATGGAACCAGAAAAGACCTCGAATAGCCAAAGGAATATTGAAAAAGAAAGCCAAAGTTGGTGGCATCACAATTCCAGACTTCAAGCTCTACTACAAAGCTGTCATCATCAAGACAGTATGGTACTGGCACAAAAACAGACATATAGACCAATGGAACAGAATAGAGAGCCCAGAAATAGACCCTCAACTCTATGGTCAACTAATCTTCTACAAAGCAGGAAAGAATATCCAATGGAAAAAAGACAGCCTCTTCAACAAATGGTGCTGGGAAAATTGGACAGCCACATGCAGAAAAATGAAATTGGACTATTTCCTTACACCACACACGAAAATAGACTCAAAATGGATGAAGGACCTCAATGTGAGAAAGGAATCTATCAAAATCCTTGAGGAGAATGCAGGCAGCAACCTCTTTGACCTCAACCGCAGCAACTTCTTCCTAGGAACATCGCCAAAGGCAACAGAAGCAAGGGCAAAAATGAACTATTGGGATTTCATCAAGATCAAAAGCTTTTGCACAGCAAAGGAAACAGTTAACAAAACCAAAAGACAACTGACAGAATGGGAGAAGATATTTGCAAACGACATATCAGATAAAGGGCTAGTATCCAAAATCTATAAAGAGCTTATCAAACTCAATACCCAAAGAACAAATAATCCCGTCAAGAAATGGGCAGAGGACATGAACAGACATTTCTGCAAAGAAGACATCCAGATGGCCAACAGGCACATGAAAAAATGCTCCACGTCACTCGGCATCAGGGAAATACAAATCAAAACCACAATGAGATACCACCTCACACCAGTCAGAATGGCTAAAATTAACAAGTCAAGAAATGACAGATGCTGGCGAGGATGCGGAGAGAGGGGAACCCTCCTACACTGCTGGTGGGAATGCAAGCTGGTGCAACCACTCTGGAAAACAGTGTGGAGGTTCTTCAAAAAACTGAAAATAGAGCTACGCTACGACCCAGCAATTGCACTACTGGGTATATATCCTAAAGATACAAACGTAGTGCTCAGAAGGGGCACATGCACCCGAATGTTTATAGCAGCAATGTCCACAATAGCCAAACTGTGGAAAGAACCTAGATGTCCATCAACAGATGAATGGATAAAGAAGATGTGCTGGGTATTTACCCCAAAGATACAGATGTAGTGAAAAGAAGGGCCATCTGTACCCCAATGTTTATAGCAGCAATGGCCACGGTTGCCAAACTGTGGAAAGAACCAAGATGCCCTTCAACGGATGAATGGATAAGGAAGATGTGGTCCATATACACTATGGAGTATTATGCCTCCATCAGAAAGGATGAATACCCAACTTTTGTAGCAACATGGACAGGACTGGAAGAGATTATGCTGAGTGAAATAAGTCAAACAGAGAAAGTCAAGTATCATATGGTTTCACTTATTGGTGGAGCATAACAAATAATATAGAGGACAAGGGTAGATGGAGAGGAGAAGGGAGTTGAGGGAAATTGGAAGGGGAGGTGAACCATGAGAGACTATGGACTCTGAAAAACAACCTGAGGGTTTTGAAGGGGCGGGGTGGGAGGGTGGGGGAACCAGGTGGTGGGTATTAGGGAGGGCACAGATTGCATGGAGCACTGGGTGTGGTGAAAAAACAATGAATACTGTTACGCTGAAAATAAATAAAAAATTAAAAAAAAAAACAGATGAATGGATAAAGAAGATGTGGTATATATACACAATGGAATACTATGCAGCCATCAAAAGACATGAAATCTTGCCATTTGCAACGACGTGGATGGAACTAGAGGGTATCATGCTTAGCGAAATAAGTCAATCGGAGAAAGACAACTATCATATGATCTCTTTGATATGAGGAAGTGGAGATGCAAGGCGGGGGAGGGGTTGGGGGGAGGTAGGAAAAGAAAAAATGAAAAGATGGGATTGGGAGGGAGACAAACCATAAAAGACTCAATCTCAAGAAACAGACTGAGGGTTGCTGGGGGGAGGGGGGACGGGAGTAGGTGGGGGGGAAATGGACATTGGGGAGGGTATGTGCTATGATGAGTGCTGTGAAATGTGTAAACCTGGCGATGCACAGACCTGTACCCCTGGGGATAAAAATACATTATATGTTTATTAAAATAAAAAACATTAAAAAAAAAAAACAACCTGAGGGTTTTGAAGGGGCGGGGGGCGGGAGGTTGGGGGAACCAGGTGGTGGGTATTAGGGAGGGCACAGATTGCATGGAGCACTGGGTGTGGTGAAAAAACAATGAATACTGTTATGCTGAAAATAAATAAATAATTTAATAAATTAAAAAAAAAAACCCAGCAATTACGTTGTGGATATTGACAAACTGTTTTTAACATTTATATGGAAAGGCAATAGATCCAGAAATCTTCTTGAGGAAAAACAATGTCAGAGGACTGAGACTACCTGACTTTAAGATGTACTATAAAGCTATTTTGCCAATATTGGTATTGGCAAAAAACCAGATTGATGGAACAGAATAGAAAGCTTCAAAGTAAACTTATACACATATACTCTTCTGATCTGTGACAAAGGAGCAAAGGCAATTCAATGAAGAAAGAACAGTCTTTTCAACAAATGGTGCTGGAAAAACTGGATATTCTGATGTAGGAAAGGGATATAGACTTCGATGTTACACCCTTCACAAAAATTAACTCAAAATGGATAATGGTAAAATGCAGAACTATAAAACTTCTAGAAGCTACAGAGTAGAAAATCTAGGTGAACTTGGGTGTGGCAATGACTTTTTAGTTAGAACACCAAAAAGCCTAATCTATGAACAAACAAACAAACAAAAAATAGATATGGTGGACCTCCTTTGTTTAAATCAATCATTCTGTGAAAGACAGTTTTAAGAGAATGAAAAGACAAGCCACATACTTGAAGAAAATATTTATAAAAGGTATGTCTGATAAAGGACTATCACCCCCAAAATACAAAGAAGTCTTAAAAGTCAAAATTAAGAAAACAGTAACCCAATTTAAAAATGGGCAAAAGAAAAAAAATGGGCAAAAGACTTACTTTACTCCAAAACTAATCATGTACTATATGTTGACTAATTGAATTTAAATTTTAGGAAAAAAGATCTGGACACCATGTTAAAGAAGATATACAGATGGCAAATAATCATATGAAAGCATGTTCAACATCTTATGCCATTAGGGAATTGCAAATTTTAATAACAATTAGATTCCACTACACACCTGTTAGAATGGCTAAAATCCAGAACTCTGACAACACCAAATGCTGACAAGTTTGTGAAGCAACAAGAACTCTCATTCATGCTTACTGGGAATGCACTTCCAACCACTTTGGAAGATAGTCTGGAACGTATTTTTTTGTTTTGTTTTTTGTTTTTGTCTACAATGCAAAACACAATTTTACTATATAATCCAGCAGTTGTGCTTCTAGGTATTTAATGAGTTGAAAACTTACTTCCACATAAAAACTAGCATGGGAATGTTTATAGCAGGGTTTTTTTCCCCCATAGTTGCCAAATTTTGGAAACAAGCAAAATGTACTTCAGAAGGCGAGTGGTTAAATAAACTGTAGTACATCCATACAACAGAATACTATTTACTATAAAAATGAAATGAAGTTTTGAAGGATGGAAAGACTTGGAGGAACCTTAAAATGGTCATCATTAAGTAAAAAGCCAGTCTGGATGGTTCCAAGTATATGACATTTTGGAAAAGGCAACTCTGATAGAGACAGTAAAAGATATTAGTGGTTGCTAGGGGTTTGGGAATGGTGGTGCTGGGAAGGGGGAATTACTAGAGAACAGGGGATGTTTATGGCAGTGAAATGACTCTTTATGATGCTATGATGGCAGATAGATGACATTATGTGTTTGTCAAATTTAGAGTGAATCCTAAACTATGAACTTTAAAACAAATATCATCTGGGCATATTTGCATAGGTCTATGTTTGGGTTCTCTGTTCTTTTCCAATGATTTTTGTGTCTATCCCTCCGATAACACACAGTCTTGATTACTACAGCTATATAATTCTTAACAGTGGGCAGACTGTTTCCTCCCAATTTATCCTTTTTTAAAAAACATTTATTGACAGAGGAAGTGTACACCTGTGCACATTGTTGGGGGGAGCAGAGGGCGAGAGAAACTGAAGCAGATTCCTCACTAAGCATGGAGCCAGACACGGGACTCGATCTCACAACCCTGAGATCATGACCTGAGCCAAAACCAAGAGTTGGACGCTTAACTGATTGTGCTGCCCATGCACCCCTCCCAATTTATCCTTCTTAAAAAAAATTGTTTTAGCCCTCTAGTTCCTTTTCTTTACATATAAAGTTTACAATAATCTTGTCAGTAACCATAAAACATCTTGCTGGGATTTTAATTTTAGTTCCAGTATAGTTAACATACTGTGTTAAATTAGTTTCAAGTGTTTCAACAATTCTGTATATGACTTGGTGCACATCATGATATATGTACTCTTAACCTTCACCTATTTCACCCAGTCCTTCCCCACCTAACCGCGCCCCACCCCCCACCCCCCAGTAGT
Organism: Martes martes; assembly: GCF_963455335.1. Lineage (NCBI taxonomy): Eukaryota > Metazoa > Chordata > Mammalia > Carnivora > Mustelidae > Martes > Martes martes. The sequence goes on from NC_137891.1 coordinate 156,499,767, forward strand.
CTGGTAACCATCAGTTTGTTCTGTGTAGTTAAGAGTCTGTTTTTTTGTTTGTTTGTTTGGGGGTTTTTTGTTTTGTTTCTTTGATCTCTCTCTCTCTTTAGAAAATCTTGCTGGGATTTTGATAGGAGTTGCATTAATTGCATTTGGGGAGAATTGACATCTTTACTCTGCTGTATCTTCCAATCCATGAATAATGGGATCTCCATTTATTTAGATCTTCTATGTTTTCTTTCATCAGTGTTTTGTAGGGTTCAGCATACAAGTCCTGCATATGTTTTATTAGATTTACACCTAAGTGGGTTTTGTGTGTGTGTGTGTGTGTGTGTGTGTGTGTGTGTGTGTGTGTGTGATTACAAGTAGTATTGTGTTTTAAGTTTTGGCTTCTAATTGTTCATTGCTAGTATATAGAAATACAGTTGATTTTTGTATGCTTATCAGGTGTAGTATGTGAACTTACTTAGTACTATTACTTTATAGAATAAGAGTTGTGAAAGCTGACATCTTGCAGTGTTTCCTGTCTTAGGGGAAAGCATTCAGTCTGTCCCCTTTAAGTGTAATGCTTGCTGTAGGTTTTCAGTTGATTATTACATTGAAGATGTTCTCCTTTATTCCTACGTTTTTTCTAAGAGTTTTTATCATGAATGTATGTTGAATTTTGCCAAATGCATTTTCTGTATCAATTGAGGATTGTCATTGTTTTTTAGCCTGTTATGTGGTGGATTATACGGATTGATTTTCAAATACTGAATTGTTTTCAGATACTGAATCAGTTTGCATTCCTGAAATGAGCTCTACTTGTTCATGGTGTATAACTCTTAGCATGTATTGCCAAAATCTGTGTGCTCGTGTTTTGTTAAGCATTTTTGTGTCGTATTTATAAGGGATAATGGTCTTTAGTTTCCTTTTTTGTTACTGTCTTTGGTATAATGGTAATATTAGCTTAATAAAATTTTTTGAAAATTGTTTCCTTCATATTTTCTGTAAGAGATTATATAGAATTTATGTTAATTCATTTTTAAACATTCAGTAGAATTCTCCAGAAAAACCATCTGGGCATAAGTATTACTCCTTTGGAGCTTTAAAATTATGAACTCATTTTCATTAACAGGTTATGGATATTTCAGTTATCTATTTCATATTGGATGAGTTGGGTTAGTTCGTGCTTTTTGAGGAATTGGTTTATGTCATCCATCTTGTCAATATTATGTGTAGAGTTTTTCTTTTCCTTTTTTTTTTTTTAAAGATTTTTAAATTTTATTTATTTGCCAGAGAGAGAGAGGGACAGCAAGAGAGGGAACACAAGCAGGGGGAATGGGAGAGGGAGAACCAGGTTTCCCACTGAGGAGAGAGTGCAATGTGGGGCTCGATCCCAGGACCCTGGAATCATGACCTGAGCTGAAGGTAGATGCTTAACGACTGAGCCACACAAGTGCCCATGTGTAGAGTTTTTCATAGTATTCCCTTATTATCCTTTTGTTGTTTGCAGGTTTTGTGTAATATCCCATTTCCATTTTCATATTGATATTGTGTCTTCTCTATTTTTTTGTTGTCATTCTTGCTGGAGAGTTGTCAATTTTATTGATCTTTTCATGAATCACACTTTTATTTCATTGATTTTTCTTTTCTTTTTTTTTTTTTTTGTTTTCAGTTTCATTGATTCCTGTTTTTATTTCCTTCCTTCTGCTTGTTTTGGTTTTATTTTGCTCTGTGTTTCGTAGATTCTTGTGATGGAAGCTTAGGTTATTAATTTGAGATATTTCCTCTTTTAAAAAAATGTAAACATGTCATGCTATAAATTTCCTTCTCAGCATTGTTTTCACTGCATACCACAAATTTCTATATGTCATATTTTCATTTTTTAAAGTATTTTATTTATTTATTTTAGAGAGAGAGATAGTGAGAGAGCAGTTGGGGCAGAGGGAGAGAGTCTTAAGCACACCCCATAACCAGCACTGAGCCCAACTTGGGGCTTGATCTCACAACTCTGAAATCATGACCTGAGCCAAAACCAAAAGAGTCAGATGCTCAACCGACTGAGGCCCTAAGGCGTCCCTCTTATATTTTCATTTTTATTAAGTTCGGTGTATTTATAATTTTCCCTTGGGATTTCCTTTTTTACTCACAGATTGTTTAGAAATATGTTGTTTAGTATTGTTTGGTGATTTTCCTATTATCTTTCTATTTGCTTTCCAGCTATTTATTTCATTGCAGTAATAGAGTACACTGTTGCAATTATTTTAAATTTGCTTTATGGCCTAGATAGGGTCTGTTTTGGAATATGTTTCATGGGCACTTGAAACAAAAGTTTATTCTGTTTTCTTTGGGTATTTTACGTTGATTACATTCTGTTGATTGATGGTGTTACTATTTTTCTAGATTCTTGTTTATATTCTTACTTCTTGTTCTATCAGTTCCTGGGATAGGGGTGTTGACTGTAATCGTGGATTTGTCTGTTTGTTCTTTCTGTTCAGTCAGGGATTGCTTTACATATTTTGTATTAGGTTGTTTGGTTCATTCAAATTAAGGATTGCTATGTGTTATGGATGGATTTACCCCTTTATCATTAGGTAATATTGCTCTTTGGTTCTGATAATTTTCTTGGTTATGAAGTCTATCTGATACTAATATAGCTACTCCTACTTTCTTTTGATTAGCATTTGCATAGTGTATCTTTTTCCATCCTTTTACAGTCAACTTACTTGTTGTAAGTGAGTTCCTTTTACAGGACTTTTCCAGGGGCACCTGGGTGCCTCCGTTGGTTGAGCATCTGACTCTTGGTTTTGGCTCAGGTCATGACTTCAGGGTTGTGAGATCAAGCCCCAAGGATATACTTGGGTCATGTTTAAAAAAAAATACACTACCTATTTCTGTCTTTTAATTAACATATTTAGATAATTTTTATTTAATGTAATTATTGGTATGTTATGACTTCATCCTTTCATTTTATTTTTGTCTTTTGTTTTTTTCTTATTGTTTTTTATTTCTATTTTTCTGAGCATTGAACATTTTTTAGAATTAAGTTTTTATAGTGTTTTTGAGTTTCTCTCTTTGTGTAGTTTAATAGTAATTGCTCTAGGTTTTGTATTATAAGTAATAACTTGTCATAGTTTACTGATGTTGACATTTTATCACTTCAAGTGAAATGTGGAAACTGGGGCACCTGGGTGACTCAGTTGGTTGGGCGTCTGCCTTCAGCTCAGGTTATGATCCCAGTGTCCTGGGATGGAGCCTCACATCGGGCTCCCTGCTCAGCAGAGAGCCTGCTTCTCCCTCTCCCTCTGCCTGCTGCTCTGTTTACTTGTGTTCTCTCCCTGTCTCTCTGTTAAATAAATAAATAAATAAATAAAATCTTAAAAAAAGAAAAAAAGAAATGGGGAAACCTTACTTTTCTTACTTTTCCCATTTATATTACAAATTGTCTTAAATATTCCCCCTGTATGTGTAGAAGCACATCAGTGGTATAATTTCTTTCTTTCTTTCTTTTTAAAGATTTTGCTTATTTATTTAAGAGATAGAGACAGAGCACAGAGAAAGAGTGAGAGGGAGAAGCAACTCCCTGCTGAGCAGAAAACCTGTTGTAGGGCTTGATCACAGGATGTTGAGATCATGACCTTAGCCAAAGGCAGACACTTTATGAACTGAATCACCCAGGTACCCCATAATTTTTTTTCTTTAAGCAGCAGACATAATTTAGAAAATTCAACAGAAAAAGGAAAGTCTTTTGCTTACCCATATTTTTGCTTACTGCCTTCTTCTTAGTGTTCCAAGATTCCTCCTGTTGTCATTTTCTTTCTATTTAGAGAACTTCCTTTAGGTATTCTTTATAAGTAAGTATGCAAGCAACAGATTTCTTTTGTTTTTGCTTCATTGGACAATGTCCTGATTTCTCCTTCATTACTGAAGGATATTTTTACTGAATATAGAAGTCTAGGTTTAACAATAGAACAAATAGAAAAAAAAATAGGACAAGCTTTCTCCAACAATGGAAAAATGTGCCCCTTTCTTCTGACCTTCATGGAAAAATGTGCCACTTTCTTCTGACCTTCATGATTTCTGATGATAAATCTGCTATTATTTGAATTGTTTTCCCTTATAAATAATGTGTTGTTTTTCTTGCTTCTTTTAAGTTTTTTTTTTTTAGAACTTTGAGGTATCTTGTGGATTTTTTAGGGTATACTGTTGTTTGGAGTTTGTTCAGCTTCTTGAATATAGATTTATTTCTTTTGCGAAATTTAGGACATTTTCAGACATTATTTCTTCAGGCCTTACCCCCTTATCTCTCCCTATGGGGGCCCAATGATGTTAGACTTTTTGTTACAGTCCAACAGTTCCCTGAGGCTGTTTGGTGTGTTGGGGTTTGTTTTGTTTTGATTTGTCTTTGACAGGTTGGGTGATTTCTATTATTCTGTCTTCAGGTTTACTGGTTGTTTTCTCTATCCCCTTTATTCTGCTGTTAAGTCTATCAATTGATTTCATTTCAGTTTTGTATTTTCTAGTTCAAAAATTTCTGCTCAATTCTACTCTGTGTTTTCTATTTCTTTCCTGAGAGTTTTTATTTTATAAATTTGCTTCAGGGGTGTTTGTTATTGCTCACTGAAGCATTTTTATATTGGTTTCTTTAAGATTGTCAAATAAGTTTAATATTTCTTATTTTGGTGTTGGTGTGTAATGGTTGACTTTTTTCATTCAAATTGAGGTTTTCTTGGTTCTTGGTATGAGTAATTTTCAGCTGAAACATGGACATTTGAAGTGTTATGTTTTAAGACTTTACATTTTATTGAAGTCTTGTTGTAGCAGGCTTCTTCTGACACTGCTGTGGCAGTGGTAGGAAGGGAGCTGCCTCATTACTGCCAGGTGTGAATATAATTAAATAAATAAGACAGAATGTAATTTATCAATTGTATAATATAGATAATAAATGTCAGACAAGTTAGCCGAGGGAGAAATCAATATAATTTGATATCATCAAACAAGATACCTTAGAATTAGTGGAATTTGAACTTGTCAAAATGGATAGATAGAGGAAGACAGTGATTATTTTAGTATGACCAAAGGCACAAAGATAGCAATGAGCTAGTCTGTGTTTAAGGGGAGTAGAAGGATACTAAAAAGATAACCATATTTTCCTAACTTGACCACTTAGACCACTATCTGACACCATACAAAAAATTAACTCAAAGTATAGTAAAGACATGAACATAAGACATGAAATTGTAAAACTCCTTGAAGAAAACATAGGTGGTAAGATTTTGACATCAGTCTTGGTGATAATTTTTTGGATTTGACACCAAAAGCAGAGGCAACAAAAGCAAATAAAAGAAACCATCAACAAAATGAAAAAGCAGCTTACTAAATGGGAGAAAATATTTGCAAATCATATACCAGATAATGGTTAATATCCAAAATATATAAAGAAGTCATACAACTCAATAGCAAAAACAAACAAACAAAAACTCAATCTGATTTAAAAATGGACAAACGCGGGGCGCCTGGGTGGCTCAGTGGGTTAAAGCCCTGCCTTCGGCTCAGGTCATGATCCCAGCATCCTGGGATCGAGTCCCGTGTTGGGCTCTCTGCTCAGCAGGGAACCTGCTTCCTCCTCTGCCTGCTTCTCTGCCTACTTGTGATCTCTGTCTGTCAAATAAATAAATAAAATCTTAAAAAAAAAATGGACAAACGATCTGAATAGACATTTTTCCAGAGAAGACATACAGATGGCCAACAGACACATGGAAAGATGTTCAGCATCCCTTATCATCAGGGAAATGCAAATCAAAACCCCAATGTGATACCACCTTATGCCTGCCAGAATGGCTGTTATCAAAAGGACAAGAAGTAACAAGGTTGGCAAGGATGTGGAGAAAGGGGAACTCTTGTGCTCTGTTGGTGGTAATGTTAATTGATATAGCCACTATAGAAAACAATATGGAAGTTTCTCAAAAAATTAAAAATTGAAATACAATACAATTCAGTAATTCTACTACTGGCTATTTACCCAAAGAAAACAAAACACTAATACACTAATTCAAAAAAGTATATGCACCCTCATGTTTATTGTAACATTATTTATAATAGCCAAGTTATGGAAATTAAGAAAGTTAAGGAAGACCTAAGTATCCACAGATAGATGAATGGATAAAGAAAATGTGTGTGTGTGTGTGTGTCTGTATCTATCTATATATTTTTATATATATATATAAATAAATAAAATGGAACATTACTCAACCATAAAAAAGAATGAAATCTTGCCATTTACAACAACATGGCTGGACCTGGAAGATATTATGCAAAAAGAAATAAGTCAGACGGAGAAAGACAAATACCATGTGATTTCACTTATATGTAGAATCTAAAAAACAAAACAAATGAACAAACAAAAAATAGAAACAGACTTATAGCTACAGAGAACAAACTGGTAGTTGCCAGAGGGGAACAGGTGGGAGGAAAGGCAAAATAAGGTGAATGGGATTAAAAGGTACAAAATTCCAGTTATGAAATAAATAAGTCACGGGGATGAAAAGTATAGCATAGGGAATCTAGTTAATAATATTGTAATAACGTATAGTGACAGATAGCAACTATACTTATCATGATGTGCATAGTATAATATGTATAATTGTTGAATCATTATGTTTTACTCTTAAAATTAATATTACATTGTATGTCAACAATACACAAATTTAAAGAAAAACATGATTACCATAAAAATAGCTCAAGTGCCAGGTGCTAATTATATCTTCTGTGTGCTCTTGGAGAAAAATCTGAGCAATTGAAACTAGTTCCTTATTTTTAATTTTCTATGTCATGGAAGAAATAAAACTCATTGCTATGGTATAGAGAAGTTCATTGAACACAATGATATAGGATTAATATGTTTAGCTACAAAAAAGAAGACATGGAATACAAACAAGCTGTCAGTTGAAAAGAGAGCAGAACTTTATATACATTCTTGTTCTATCAGTTATTGATAAAAGAGCATAGAAAGCTCTAACTCTTAACTCTAATTGTTAATTTGCCTTTATCTTTTCAGTTCATTCAGCTCTGGCTTCATATACTTTGGAGTACTGTTATTAGGTGCATCTACAGTTCTAATTTTTTTATCTTCCTATTGTATTGATTCTTTATAACATTATAAAATTTCCTTCTTCTGATCCTCTGAACTTTCTTGATTTTGGGCTTTCTCATTGCAACCAAGATAGCATAGAGAAACAGGCTTTTGATTGAGTCTTTTCCTGTGTATCGAGGGAGTGTAGTTGATGCCAATCAGGGGAAATCCCAGTCCTGGAGCCAACACTCCATTTTTATCCTTACTTTTAAGGATGTACAGTGGCTTTTGAATATTTCTCCACTGTTGATGTGAAACTTTTCCATAATTAATACCACCCTTGACTTGACTGATCTCCTGAAAACAAGGTTTGAATTCTCTTGGATACCCTATAACATATCTTTAAGGTACTGATGGTCGTTATTACTTCTTCCTCTCAACTTTTCCTGTCCTAGAATACCTGAAGATATTTGTAGATGGATATTTTTAGAATTCCAGGAACAGCAACTCTTTCAGAGGACTTCCAGAGCAATGACCTACTGCCCCTTGTATACTTCTCTCACTAACTGATATGACTGAAGTCATTTATTCTCAGTCTATCAGATCTAATATGCCCCTTTTAAACAAATTTTTGTAAGGTTCCCTTTACTGTCCTATAATGAAATTCATAGAAACTCATAACCTGCTCAATATATAATGTCTAAAAAAATAAATATATCCTAATAATGTGTAAAACAAGAAGGAATAATTTATGAGATGACATTTCATATGGGAATGCATGAGCATTTGAAACGCACTAGAAAACATGATAATGTGTCACATATTTGTACCCATTTATAATTTAATTCATCAGTATATTGAGCACTTACTGTGTGCCATGCTGCCAAGCACTAAGTGCTAACGATACAGCCGAGAACAAAACAGATTTTCTTTAAAAAAAAAAAAAAAAGAAAGAAAAAGACAAAACAACTTTATACTCATGGAACACATGTTCTACTGGGGGTAGATAAAATAAGCAAGAATAGAGGAGGTGATAAGTGCTAAAGAAGCCATAATAAAGAAATTGAATTGAATTGAAATTGATAAAGAAATTGAATTGAATTGAAAATCATTCTACTAAAAAATACCAGGCTCAGATGGCTTCACTGGTGAATTTCAGAAAACATTTAAGGAAGAAAGAATACTAACTCTACACAAACACTTCCAAAAATTTGAAAAGGAAGGAATACATTCCAGTGCATTGTGCATTGTGAAGCCAGCGTTACACTGCTGTCAAAACCAAAGCATTATAAGAAAAGAAAACTATAGACCAATATCCCCCATAACCAAAGACACAAAAATTATAAACAGTATTTTAACAAACCCAGCAATATATGAGGATAATGATTCTCAACCAAACGAGATTTTTCTCACTCAAGAATGCAAGTTTAACATTCAAAAATTAATAAAGGTAATTCATAGTAACAAAATTTAATGACGCAAATAAAGTACTTAGCAAAATCCAACATCTTTTCTTGATAAAAAATAAAGGGGCACCTGGGTGACTCAGTTAGGTGTCTTAGTCCTGGTGTTGAGTCAGGTCACCATCTCAGGGTCATGAGACCCATGCTGGGCATGGAGCCTATTTAAGATTCTCTCTTTCTCTCTCTCTCTTTCTCCCTCTCCCTCTGGCCCCCCAACCCCTGACTTGTGCATGCTGTCTGTCTCTCTCAGGAAAAAAAAAAAAGGCTATTAGCAAAAGACAAGAAAAAAGTGTTGGTAAAGATGTGGAGAAAAGGAGCTCTTGTGCACTGTTGGTGGGGATGTAAATTGGTACAGGCACTGGGGAAAACAGTATGGAGGCTGGATCCTCAAAGAATTAAAAATAGAACTACCATGAGACTGAGTTCTAGGGAGGATAGTGGAGTAAGAGGACCCTAAGCTCACTTCATCCCACAGATATAACTAAATAACAGTTTCATCAGTGTAAATATCCCAGAAAATGACCCAAGGACTGAAGAACAAACTTTCCACAGCTAAATGTAGAGAAGAGGCCACATCAAAGAGGGTAGGAAGGGTGGAAACAGGGTAGGGAACTAAATGGACCTGTGGGACTGTAGCAGGAAGGAGGGCCACCGCAGGCACAGAGAGGGGAGAAAAACAGACTCTCACACCAAGCAGTCTGCATGGGGAAGATGAATCTCTGTAACATTTGGTTTTGAAAACCAGAGGGGTTGAATTTCAAAAGTTCTTATACTCAGTGGGGCTTAAGATCTAGAACTTTAAAAATAGGCTCATGGGAGAGCAGGGAAGACCAGAAGAAACAGAGTCCCTGCCCTTAAAGAGTCAGCTCAGTAGCCCATGGCAATATAGCATAGAAACAGGAGTTTGAAAAAAGCCTCAGGTATACACAGGGGGATTTGTTTGCTAATTGCAGAGCATGCGCTGGAGGGGCAGGAATTTTTGGGCAAGTTCTCCAGGAACAGAAGAGCTGGAACTCACCACTTCCCTCTCCAGCCCCAGCCTCGACACATAGGCACCTGCAGGAACCAGCCCAACTTACTAACAGCATGCCCCACCCCTGAGTTCTCCTGTGGACACACCCCATCCAGCCAGGCCTGAGCTCCAGATCCCCTCCTAGTGACACCATCAAGCATAATAACATTTACATTATAGGGATCTCAGAAGGAGAAGAAAAAGAAAAGAAAATGTATTTGAAGAAATAATAGCTGAAAACTTCCCAAATCTGGGGAAGGAAACAGAAATCCAGATCCAGAACTCAGAGAGAACCCCTAACAAAATCAACTGAAGGAGGTCCACACCAAGAAATACAGTAATTAAAATGTCAAAAAGCACTGCTAAAGAGAGAAATTTATGAGACTAAAGGAGCCAAGTTGTCCTTTTATAAAGAAGAATGGATAAAGAAGATGTCATTCATATATATGGTAGAATATTACTCAGCCATCAGAAAGAATGCATACCCATCATTTGCATCGACATGGATGGAGCTGGAAGGGATTATTCTAAGTGAAATAAGTCAAGCAGAGAAAGACAGTTATCATGTGGTTTCACTCATGTGGAACATAAGTAGTAGTGTGGAGGACCACAGGGAAAGGGAGGGAAAACTGAATGGGAAGAAATCAGAAAGGGAGACAAACCATGAGAGACTCTGGACTCTAGGAACCAAATTGAGGGCTACAGAAGGGCCGGGGGTGGGCAGATAGGGTAATGGGGTGATGAGCACTGGATGTTATATGCAACTAATGAATCAATGATCCCTACATCAAAAACTAATGAGGGTACTATATGCTGGCTAATTGAACATAAGAATAATAATAAAAAATCACACAGAGGTCTCATTGGCTAAAATCAATACATCAACAGGGCTGCATTCCTTTCTGGAAGCACTGGAGGAGAATCTCTGTTCTTACCTTGTTCAGCTCATAGAGGCTGCTGATATTCCTTGCCTCACAGCTTACCTCCTCCATCGTTGGAACCAGCAGCATTGCACCGCTATGACCTTTCTTCCATAGTCACATGCCCTCTTTATTCTCTTCTGTTACACTCTTTAACTTTGAAGGACCTTTGTGATTCCATTGCGCCCACCTGGATAATCTCCCCATTTCCAAGAGAGTCCCTTGTGTACCATGTAAGGCGTATTTATAGGTTTCAGGGATTAAGAGATGGACATTGTGGGAGGGGAGCATTGTTTTGCCTACTATGACATTCGTCACTATCCTTTCTCTTCTTTAATGTCTTAGACACCACCTACTTTCACCTCTAATTCCATTTCAGCCACCCACTTCCATTTCCATATCTCAACTTTTCCTCTGAAATCTTAAAATTTTAATAATTGTGCTTTCTAGAGGCGTCTGGGTGGCTCAGTGGGTTAAAGCCTCTGCCTTTGGCTCAGGTCATGATCCCAGGGTCCTGGGATCGAGCCCTGCATTGGGCTCTCTGCTGAGCAGGGAACCTGCTTCCCCCTCTCTCTCTGCCTGCTTCTCTGCCTACTTGTGATCTCTATCAAATAAATAAACAAAATCTTAAAAAAAAAAATTGTGCTTTCTAGCTATTACCCCTTTTGTCTTTTCTATTGTTCCTTCCCACTATATCTGTTGTATATTTGGTTAGAGGCACAGGGTTGTGGGGAAATCACAGGGTTATGGTTTCCAGGGCTCTGAAAGAAGAGATGCCTTTGCAGAATTTTGAAAGTTGCTTCAGGTTTGATCCAAGCTGTACTACTAATGAATTATGTAGGAAAGTCACTTCCTAAGTGAAATTAAGGAGTTAAATTCTCAGGGCGCCTGGGTGGCTCAGTCAGTTGGACGTCTACCTTTGGCTCAGGTTGTGATCCCAGGGTCCTGGGAACAAGCCCCACATTGGGCTCCCTGCACAGCGGGATGCCTGCTTTTTCCTCTGCTACTCCCTCTGCTTGTGTGCACTCTCTCTGTGTCAAATAAATAAATAAAATCTTTTAAAAAAGAGTTAACTTCTCTGAACCTCAAGTTATTAATGTGAAAAATGACATTAATTATCATGAGGTTGTTGTAAAAAAAATATAAAAGGTGTCCACTTGAAGGGCACTCAATATAAGGGAGCTCTTACTATTTTTTTTACCTTATCAAGTGCTCCATTTTATCCGTATTGTAAGGATGTGCTGTCCCATTAAGATAATGTGGCTTCCTGAGAAAATACTGGATCAATCAGATGATAACATGGTTTTATAATCATTCCTCTAGAGTCCCAGTGTTTGGTATATTTTACTTTGTATTAGAACCACCTGATAGGCTTATTTAAAATGCAGATTATAGGCCATTGGCTAAGAGACTGTATGTGGAATGGAGCTTAGAAATATGCATTTTGACAAGCACCACATTCTTGAAACTCTTAGTAATGGTTTTCAGCAAAACAGCCTATATGGGGAACTTGGATGTGGTCACTGATTTTCTTAAATTAAGTATTCTGGTTTTTTGTTATCCTATTCAAAGAAATTGTTGGCTAAGGTGGGGAAAGATTAGTAAATTTTGATCACAGATAGGAGGAAGCTAAATTGAGGCTGGTCTTAAGGTAGAGTAAATCTGACTGAACAAGAATAAAGCTGCCTTAATTGAGACCCAGAGTAGAATCTATTTGATGGGCAGCATGCCAGTTCTTTAACAAGAGCTTGAGTTTCATTCTACTTCTGAATGGCCATCTATCATCCAGAGCTCCCTCTAGCCTGCTTTCCCTAATGTCCTTCTTTCCCCCTTTACTTTAATATATATATATATATTTTGTATCTACAAGATGAAGAAACAGTGCTAGACTGCTAAGTTCACATTCTGGCTCTGCTCTTTACTAACTAAAGTTAGTAAAGTTAGTAAAGAACCCAGGAAAGTTCTTTAATCTCTATAAGCTTCAGGTATTTTATTTATAAGATGAAAAGAAAAATAATTTTGCAAGTGTTTATTATATTAGTCCCCTTCTTTTATTTCTGCCTTGCCTTCCCCCTGCCTTTCCTTTTCTATATACTTCCTAACCTCTTCCCAACCTGTAGTTGTGGGTCACAGCCATCAGTTTCGTCTCCAGCTTGACATGTCATATATCACATCTTGATTTGTGGAAAAATAAAAGAGCCCCATATTTAGAAGAAATCTTGGAGGTTGTCTCTACCAACTCCATCAGCATCACTGCTACTACTAATTTTTATGCTCCATAAGAGTAGAAGTTGTTTCTGTCTTCTTTACAGTTATATTCCCATGGTGCCTGGCACAGATTAGGCAGTCAATAATGTAATTTAAATGAATGAATGAATGAAAAAATGAACCTTATCATATGATTCAAAAACCTTTATAGTTGTATCCCCTTCAACTATTAGATACTGAGATCAATGTTAAGGATTATACCTTACTCATTACTATATTTTTAATACTTTCCATGGGATCTTGCATGCAAATGGATGATTAAAATGAATAAAATAGGTGGTCGTATTTTCTTTATTATTTCCAATGACAGGGTACTTTTTAAAGGTAATCAAATAAAAGGCAACCAACTATTTCATTCATTTAGTCTGACATTTCAAACGGTGATATAGTGATCCATGAATGTCTGAGTGAAATATTACGAGGTTTATCCATCATCATACAATTTCAAGACCCCTAGTCCTCTCCTTGTACCTCAGAGTTGATCCTGGTACGTTCCACAGGTTATGTAGAAGACAAGTTAAAGTAAATAAAAAGTCAGTGTAGCAATTGATCATAAGCCAAAAACGGAATTGGCCAACTAGTCTTCTGCTGCCACAGAAATGAGATACTTCATTGTACTATAGCATTAAGGCTCAGGGTCAAGAGCTGCCACTAGGCCTAGAATTATGATGATTATTAAAAATTTAGAGAATGCTTGGTGTGCCTGGCTGGCTTAGTCAGTCATGAGGTTTGGGGGTCATGAGTTCAAGCCCCACATTGGGTATAGAGGCTACTTAAATGTTTTAGAGAATGCTTAATAATGATATAAAGTAGAAGACATCTCTGACTTTTAAGGGCTTAGTATTAAATTGGGTTTTAGAATAGAAAGATGAGAGATTGTAGGAAGAATGGAACTAGAATAGCACCTATAACTCTTGATTGCTTTTATTTCCCCCATAGTAGACTGTGCCCTCCTTAAAAACTGAACTGGCCAAGTGCCAGGCACAGCATAAGCACTTAGTGTATGTATAGATGATTAAGCAAAGCACCTTGATAAGATGATGAATTTAAGGGACACGTAGGTGGGTTCAGTGGGTTAAGCCTCTGCCTTCAGCTCAGGTCATGATCCTGGGGTCCTGGAATCGAGCCCCACTTCGGGCTCTCTGCTGAGCAGGGAGCCCGCTTCCCCCTCTCTCTCTGCCTACTTGTGATCTCTCTCTGTCAAATAAATAAATAAATTCTTAAAAAAAAAAAAAAAAAGATGAGTGAAGCAAGCCACCCTGCAGTTCTTATTCTTTGTTGTGTCTCACCAAGCGTTACGCACTGTGATACAATTGCTATAATGAGGAATACTTTGCCTCAATTAATAATAATAACAGAAACAACAACAATAGCTAACATTTCTATAATGCTTACTATATGCCAGGCCCTCCTCTAAGTGTTTTTATATGCATTAAAACTGTTTTAATACTTACTACAACTCTATGAGATAATTACTACTTACCCCTGTTTTACAAGTGAAGAAACTGAAGCAACAGAAGCATAAATAATTTGCTTAGGGTCTCACAGCTAGCAAGTAGCATGGATTAAATACAATTTAGGCTTCCTTATTCCAGAGTCTGTCCCTTAATCACCCCTAACTACTACTCTATACTTCCCTCCAGTTGTGCTTTTTTGCCTGTCCAGCATACTTTCCCTTACCTCTTTTGGAAATGCTGTCCTTTGTTCTTGTGAGGAAATCATTTCATGTAATTCAGGTAGGTTTGACCACTCTTCTTAGTTCTACATGAAGGTACATGAGAGGCCTGGCTGACTTAATACGGGCAACCTCTTCACTAGGATGATTGATTCAGGATTCAATCAAATGCATATGCTTTTGGCTGATGATATTAGTGATAAGGGTGCCATGAACCTAACGTAAACAATAATAATTATTTTACATTTCATAAGTACTAACTGAATGCCAAGCATTCTAGGCACATGAGATGCATGAATGAACAAAGCAAAGATTGCTGAGCTTTTATTGTAGCAAAAGAAAGCAATGATAAACATAATAAGTAAATACATTACATAATGTGTTAGTAAGTGCTATTGAAAAAGGGAATGAGAGAAAGGGTTTGAAGGAATTTAGAATGCAGGAATGGCAGCAGGGAAATAGAAGAGTTTCGGTATTTAATGGGGTGATCTGGGTAGACCTTACTGAGATCTACTGAGACTTACTTAAAGGCGGGAAGGGTGTACCAAGAAGATACTTGGAAGGAACAGCTAGACCAGAGGCTCTAAGGTTGGACTGTGCCTGGTATACTTGAAGAGCAGCAAAAACTGTAAGGGACAGAGTGATAAGAAAAAGAAGTCAGGGAAGTAAGTGGGAGCCAATTCATAACCTATTTAGGCCATTGTAAGACTCTCAGCTTTGAATGAAATGGGAAACCACTGGAAGTATTGAGTAGAGGAGTGTCAGGATCCGACAGATTTTTAAAAGCTCAACTCTGGCTGCTGTGTGGAGAATAGATAGAAGAAGGAGTAGAAAGAGAGCAGGTACATCTGTTAGGAAGTTAGTGAAATAATCCACGCTTGGACCAGAGTTGAAATAGTGGAAATGTTGAGAAATTGTTTTGGAAGTATTTTATAAGTAGGGCAAGTATAATTTCCTGATGGATTGGATACAGGATATGGAATCAAGGATGATTGCATGGTTTGGGGTCTGAGTAACTGAAAGGATGAGATGGGGAAGGCTACAGGTGAAACGGGTTTTGGGCTTGTTAAGTTTGAGATATTTATCAAGATATTTATCAAGATGTTTATAAAAACACTTGGAGGGAGTTGGATGTGTGAGTCTAGTTTTTGGAGGAGAGATCTTTATCTGAGATCTAAATTTGAGGTTCATTGGCATAAAGATGTTATTTAAAGCAAAGGCACCAGTTGAAATAACAAAGGGAGTTAAGTAGTAGAGAAAAGAATCAAGGACTGAGCCCTGGGGCATTCTGAGCTTGAGAAATGGGAATAGGAAGAGGAACCAACAAAGAAAACTAAAAAGGAGGAGTCCAGTAAGATAAAATGAAAACCAAGACAGTGTGTTGTTCTGGAAGCCAATGAAGGTAGTATCAAAGATGCAGGAGTTGTTAATTGTGTCAAATGTAAGGTAAGGACTGAGAAATGCTGATTGAATTTAGCAATACTAGACTTCTTGTAAATAAATAATAATATGCAATTTTACAAATTGAAAATAAAATTATAATAGAGAAACCTGGAAAATTAGCTTCTATCCACTTTTTAGTTAAAACGTGCTATTTTCATGGCTTTATTTTGTATAACTCAGTGTTTTATTACAAAGTAAACTACTCACTTAACCACCTCCAGAACAAGAAATAGACTAATGCCAACACCCTTTAACACTTATTCATGCTGCATCACAATCACTGTGTCTGTCCTCCTTGCAAATATAACCACTGCCCTGACTTGATGGTAATCAAATTCTTGCTTCTCTTTCTTGTTCCACTTAGGTATATATCTCTAAATACTATAACTTAAATTTGCATGTTTCTTAACTTCATATAAATATAATCATGAATTAAGTATACTTTTTATCTGACTTATTTTATTCAACATTACATTTATGACATTCATCTATGTTGCTAAATATTGTAATACTGTAATACTGTTGTAATACTGTAGCGTAATCCACAATTACATGATATAGAGCATTTTCTCCAAAAATTTATTTCAGGCAGCTTCTTGTGGCAATCCCCACCCTGCAAGAAGTAACCACTCTATTAATATTTTCCACCTTAGAGTAGTTTTCCTGTTGGAGAATATCATATAAGTGAGATTATATATAGTATATATCTGTGCTGGGCATTATGGTTATGAGAGTCATTGTATTATTGGGTGTATCAGTAGTTCATTCCTTTTTTTTTTGGACTATTATAAAAGTTTATTTAACAAAAAAGTTCAATATGAAAATGCACATGACCTGATTTTTATATTTGTAGTAAAACAGGTACTATGGAGAGGGGACATGTGGAAGCAGTTGATTTCTTCTGATGAACACACCCATTGTTTATACTCATTCCAAGGCTTCTAACATGATACTATTTCCTCATATTACCACCATTCCAATATTGTTCTATTGCCCAATAGTTGCTCTCTCTACACATTCATCTATCACAAGATTCATAAACAGATCGAACCCCCGCAATATTCCTTGGACATGTCTGCCACCATTTCATTTCAATGATAATTTCTTGTCCATAAATTTTTTCAACTTGGGAAGTTGAGCTTTGCTCAAGGTGTCTACTCGGTGAGCTCAAAGATGCCTCCAAATGGAATTCGTCCAGTAGTTCATGCCTTTTTAATGCATAAGTAGTATTTCATTGTATGAATATACCACACTTTGTCCACTCTTCTTTGAATAATATTTGAGTTTTTCCAATTTTTTGCTATTGTGAATACATCTGCTATAAATATTCTTTGTAAGACTTTGTGTGGGCTTTCTTTTCTTTTCTTTCTTTCTTTTTTTTTTTTTTTTTCATTTCTCTCAGCTAAATACGTAGGGGTGGCATTTTTGTGTCAAAGTGTACCTATATGTAAATAATTGTATGATTTTGGAATTCATCAACTTATTTATGGGATTCTCACTAGCAGTATATGAAAGTTCTGGTTGCTCCACTTTTTGGCCAACATTTGGTGGTATCGTTCTTTTTAATTTTAGCCATTTCAGTACATATGTAATGGTATCTCATTTTGGTTTTAACTTACATTTCTATAGTGATGAAAGTTGTTGAACACTTTTTATGTGTTCATTAATCAGTTGTATATCTTCCTTTGTGAAGTATGCTCAGTTTTTTTTTTCCTCATTTAAAAAATTGGCCTGGGTGGGTTTTTTAATTTTTTTATTATTTTAAATTTTTTTAAAAAAGATTTTATTTATTTATTTGACACAGAAAGAGAGAGAGAGCACAAGCAGGGGGAGCAGCAGGCAGAGGGAGAAGCAGGCTTCCTGACAAGCAAGGAGCCTGATGTGGAACTTGATCCCAGGACCCTGGGATCATGAGCTGAGCCAAAGGCAGATGCTTAACCGACTCAGCCACCCAGGTGCCCAAATTTTTTTGGTTTTATTTAAATTCGAGTTAGTTAACACATAGCATACTATTAATTTTGGGGTCAAATGTAGTGTTTCATCAGTTGCTTTTTTTTTTTTAAGATGTTATTTATTTGACGCAGAGAGACAGCAAGAGAGGGGATAAGGGGGAGTAGGAGAGGGAGAAGCAGGCTTCCTGCGCCCTCATCAGTTGCATTTAAAATGCAGTGTTCATTACGTCAAGTGCCCTCCTTATTGCCCATCACTCCATTACCACATCCCCCTACCAACTTCCCCTCCAGCAGCCCTCAGTTTGTGGTCTATAGTTAAGAGTCTCTTATGGTTTGTCTTCTCTGTTTTTATCCAATTAATTTTTCCTTCCCTTCCCATATGTTGATCAGTTTTGTTTCTGAAATTCCACATAAGAGTGAAATCATATGGTATTTCTTTCTCTGACTCACTTCGCTTAGCCTTATACCCTCCAGTTCCATCCACATAGTTGCAAATGGCAAGATTTGGGGTTTTTTGATGGCTGTATAGTATTCCATTACATATCTATATATATAGATAGATATATAGATATTCAGATATCACATCTTCTTTACCCATTCATCCGTTGATAGATATCTGGGCTCTTTCCATAGTTTGGCTATTGTGGACATTGCTGCTATAAACATCGAGGTGTATGTGCCCCTTTGAGTCAGTATTTTTGTATCCTTTCTACAAATACCTAGTCATGCCGTTTCCTGGGTCATGAGGTAGTTTCTTTTTAACTTTCTGAAGAACCTCCATACTGTTTTCCAGAGTGGCTGCACCAGCTTGCATTCCCACCAACAGCCCCCTTTCTCTGCATCCTCACCAACATCTGTTATTTTGTGTTGTTAATTTTATTTATGTATTCATTTATTCTGTGTTGTTAATTTTAGCCATTCTGACAGGTGTGAAGTGGTATCATTGTAGTTTTGATTTGTATTTCCCTAATGATGAGTGATGTTGAGCATTTTTTCATGTGTCTCTTAGCCATTTGTATGTCTTCTTTGGAGAAATGTCTGCTCATGTTTTCTGCCAATTTCTTAACTAGGTTATTTATTTTTTGGATCTTGAGTTTGATTAAGTTCTTTATAGATTTTGGATACTAGCCCTTTGTCTGATATGTCATTTGCAAATACCTTCTCCCATTCTGTCCGTCTCCCATTTTAGTTTTGTTGATTGCTTACTTTGCTATGCAGAAGCTTTTTATCTTGATTAAGTCCCAATAGTTCATTTTTGCTTTTGTTTCCCTTGCCTCTGGAGACAGGTCTAGTAAGAAGTTGCTGTGGCTGAGGTAAAAGAGGCTGCTGCCTGTGTTCTCCTCTAGGAATTTGATGTTTTCCTGTCTGACATTTAGGTCTTTCATCCATTTTGAACTTACTTTTGTGTTTAGAGTAAGAAGGTGGTCCAGCTTCAGTCTTCTGCATGTTGCTGTCCAGTTTTCCTGACACTATTTGTTGAAAGAGACTGTCTTTTTTTCTATTGGATATTCTTTCTGCTTTGTCAAAGATTAGTTGACCACAGGATTGAGGGTCCATTTCTGGGTTCTCTGTTCTGTTCCATTGATGTATATGTCTGTTCTTACGCCAGTACCATACTGCCTTGATGATTATAGCTTTGTAATACAGCTAGAAGTCTGGAATAGTGATGCTTCCAGCTTTAGTTTTCTTTTTCAACACTACTTTGGCTATTTGGGGTCTTTTCTGGTTCCATACAAATTTTAGAATTGTTTGTATCAGCTCTGTGAAAAATGCTGGTGTCACTTTGATAGGGATTCTATTAAATCTGTAGAATGCTTTGGGTAGTATAGTATTAACAGTATTTGGGTACTATAGTATTGACAATATTTGTTCTTCTAATCCATGAACATGGAATGTTATTCCATTTCTTTGGGTCTTCCTGAATTTCTTTCATGAGCATTTTATAGTTTTCAGAGTACAGATCTTTTACCTCTTTGGTTGGGTTTTTTCCCCAACAGAAAGGTCAGGAAGATACTACACTTTCAATCTATTTAAGCCTCATTGTAATCCAGTAAATAGATACAAAAGATAGAATACAAGTAAACAGATTAATATCATTAAAGAGGATGATGATGTGATGTAAAGACTAGCTCTCTGATTTGGGTTTGCCTAAGATAACCCAGCTAATGAGTGTCAGAACCCAGATTTATATATTTTTATTTAAAGTGTAATGTATTCTTCATTATACCCTAGCTACTTCTACTTGTGCCTGAGTGTTGGTTAGTTTGGTGATAAGAGACTAGTTTACAGACCACTGTAGGAATGAGATCCTGAACTAAAAAGCAGGGGTAAGAATGAAATAGGACATAGCATGCAAATTGTATTTGCCATTCTCTTTGTTATTTTTCTTCTTTTAATATTTTACTTGATTTTCATATTATTATTATTTTTTTTTAAATTTTATTTATTTGTTTGACAGACAGATTACAAGTAGGCAGAGAGGCAGGCAGAGAGAGAGGAGGAAGCAGGCTCCCCGCTGAGCAGAGAGCCCGATTTGGGGCTCGATCCCAGGACCCCGAGACCATGACCCAAGCCGAAGGCAGAGGCTTTAACCCACTGAGCCACCCAGGTGCCCCTTTATATTATTATTTTTTAAAGATTTTATTTATTTAAGAGAGAGAGATGGCGAGAGACAGCACGAGCTGCCGGGGCTGGGGTGGGGCGGGGGGGTAAGTAGAGGGAGAAGCAGGCTTCCTGCTGAGCAAGGAGCCAGATGGGAGTTGGAGCCCAATACCCAGGACTCTGGGATCATGACCTGAGCTGAAGGCAGACACTTAACCAACTGAGCCACCCAGGCTCTTTGCTATTTTTCTATAAGTCTGCTATTTTTCTGTAAGTTTTACTCAGTTCTATCACAGGAGCTCTTTGCCCATCACGTATCATAACTACCTATTTACATGTCTCTCTTTCTCTTCAGATTATAAAATAGTCAAGGGCTGTGTCTTTATAATAATCTTCAACATTAGCACTTAGTTCAAAGATGTTATTTGATTGCTTGCTTTGCTGAGTGAATAAATAGATTATAGAACCATTTTTAGAGAACTTGTAAACTTCATATATGGGAGGCAAGGTTCAACATTGAATGACCAGGATGTTTTCCTTAATAGGGCCTGGGAAATCAGGAGGAGCATAATTTTTAGGGGAGGATTGATGAGTTCAGTTTGGAACATGTTAAGTTTAAGTGACTTCCTTAGGAGATGTCCTGCAAGTAGTTGGAAATGTAGATCTGGAACCTAGAAGACTTTTAGAGGGGTGTGTGTGTGTGTGTGTGTGTGTGTGTGTGTGTGTGTGTGTTTATTACCAGCAAAAGGTAGTCTTTGAAATTACTTGAAACTATCCTACTTGCCACCATCATTTCTCTCCTATAAATAACTTTAACAGTCTCCTAGCTAATCTCTGTGCTTCTGTTCCAGCCTCGCTCATTCAATCCATTCTCCACATTCCTATCAGAATGATCTTTCTAAGATATAGATCTAATCATGATATTGCCTTATTTAAAATAATGTTAATTTTTTTTCTTGTTTTAAAAAAAGAATTAGAGCTCTTTATCCGTTTCCTTATAATTTCAAGCCTTCTTACGTCTTCGGGCACATATCTACCATTCTCTTCTTTATACTGTACCTTTCAGCCATACAGGATTACTTGCAGTGCTATGTATAGGCTGCCATCATAGTGGTAGTGGAGGTGGTGGTGATACTGATACTAATACCAGTATTTTTCCAATAAATGGTAAGATTGTGCCAGCCCTTCTTGTATGCAATTTATATGTAATAAGAATAGCTAACAGTTAATATAGCATGTACTGTGTAACAACACCTTCCTAAGAGCTTAACACGTCGCCACACCCAGCAGGGAAAGGTGTCTTCTTAGGTTCAATTAAACATTCAGGCTCACAAGACTATGTAGTAGGCCACACTTGACAGTAGTCTACTCAAAAGTAAATAGGATATTTTAAAATCTGCTGTAAAACTATAGTAATCAAAACCGTGTGGTACTGGCATAAAGACAGACATATAGACTAGTTGGAGTGGAACAGAAAGCCCAGAAATAGGCCCTTGCATGCATGTATACATATATGTATATATATCCCCCCCCCCCCAACCAAGTGATTTTGGACAAAGGTACCAAGACCACGCAATGGGGAAGGGATAGTCTTTTTAACAGGTGATTCTGGGAAAACTGGATATCCCCATGCAAAAGAATGAAGTTACTAGACCCTTACCTGACACCATATGCAAAAATTATCTCAAAAGAATCAAAAACCTAAATGTAAGACCTAAAACAATAAAACTCTTAGAAGAAAGCACAGGACAAATCTTTATAACATTGGGTTTGACAGTGATCTCTTAGATATGATGCCAAAGGCAGAGGTAACAAAAGAAACTGGATGTCATGAAAACTAAAAGTTTTTGTACATCAAAGATACTATCTACAGAGTAAGAAGTTAACCCATAGAATGGCTGAAAATATTTGCAAATCATAAATCTAGTAAGAGATTAATATGCAAAATATGTAAAGAACTCCTGCATGTCAACTACAAAACCAAAGAGCTTGATTCAAAAGTGGGCTTAGAGGGCGCCTGGGTGGCTCAGTGGGTTAAAGCCTCTGCCTTCGGCTCAGGTGATGATCCCAGAACCCTGGGATCGAGCCCCACATCGGGCTCTCTGCTCAGCGGGGAGCCTGCTTCCTCCTCTCTCTCTGCCTGCTTCTCTGCTTACTTGTGATCTCTGTCTGTCAAATAAATAAATAAAATCTTAAAAAAAAAGAAAACAAAAGTGGGCTTAGGACTTGAATAGACATTTCTCTCAAAAAGATAAATAAATGTCCAATAAGTACATAAAAGATATTCAACCTCACTAATCACTAAGGAGATGCATGTCAGAATGATAACGAGAAACCACCTCATATTTGTTAGAATGCCTATAATCAAAAAACCATAAAACAAGTATTGAGAAGGATGTGGAGAAAGAAGCCTGTGCACTGTTTGTAGGAATGTAAAATGGTACAGTCACTGTGAAAAACAGTGAGGAGTTTCCTCAAAAAATGAAAAATAAAATGACCATATGACCCAGATATTCCACTTGTGGTTATGTGCCTTAAAGAACTGAAAGGCTCTCAAAGAAATTGTACCTATATTCATAGCAGCATTATTCACAAAGCTAAAACGTGGAAGTAACCCAAGTGTCCACTGATAAATGAATGGATAAGCAGCATCTGATATGTATATATAATAGAATATTATTCAGCCTTTAAAAGGAAAGAATTTCTGTAATAAACTACAACATGGATAAACCTTGAGGACATTACACTAAGTGAAGTAAGCCAATGACAAAAAGACAAACATTGTATGATCCCACTTATATGAGGTACTTAGAGTAGTTAAAATTATAGAAACAGAAAGTAGGATGTGATTGCCAGGGAGTAGAGGAGGAAAGAATGGGGAGTTATTATCTAATATGCATAGACTTTCAGTTTTACAAGATGAAATGAGTTATGGGGATGGCTGGTGGTGTTGGCTGCACAACAATATGAATGTGTTTAATACCACCGGACTGCACACTTAAAAATTACTGTGATGGTCAGACCTGTACCCCTGGGGCAAATAATACATTATATGCTAATTTTAAAAGTAATTTAAAAAGTTACTGTGATGGTAAATTTTATGTTATGTGTATTTTAACACAATAAAAAAAGAAAATGAAATATACAGAACAGGAACCAAAGATTGTTAGCAAGACATCAGGCATTCTTCTTCAGTGAGAGCTTGTAATAGTTCATAGAGTCATCTGTGCAGCTGCTTAGGAACTACTCTTTGCCTCCATTCCCCTAGGTGATTCTCAGGTATAAAGAAATGAGATCCACATTGGACATGTCTAGGAGTTGCCCTGACTTAATGGGCTTATGTCCCACAGGAGTCAATATCTCTTATGGCAATTATATAGGCATAGTATCCAGGGTCCCTAAAAGGGTCGTGCCAAGTTACATGAGTCATCAACATTCAGGGCAGCCCGAAGATTGGGCTTACAACTGGTATTTACACTTCTTCCCATTATTACCAGTCAGGTGTCATTTTTAACGTAACACTGCTTAAGAATATAGTTGACATTTTACCTTTATCAGGTTTTCAGGGAAACCTAGTTAAAAATTTAATAAAAAAATTAAAGTAAATTAAAAAAATAAAAATTTAATCAAAAGCCAAAGTCAAAGAAACAAAAACAGAACAAAAAAAACAAAAGGCCAGAGTCTCATGAAGAAAGGGAAGGAGTTTTGTTAACCCTTTACCCACTCACACACATATTAAACTCTTTATTCCTCACTGCAATAGAATGAGGTAGTTATTATTATCCCATTTTACAGATAAGGAAACTGAGGTACAGAGAAGTTATGTTACTTCCTTAAGGTCACACAACTATTAAACAAGATGGTAAACATGAACCCAGGCAGTGTGATACCAGCATGTGCACTCTAAGTCACTGTGTTAGCCAGAGGTGTCCATGTACTGATCCCTGGAACCTGTGACTATGTTATGTTAACAGTGGCAAGGAGGAAGGATGCTTGGGTGGCTCATTCAATTAAGCTTCTGCCTTCAGCTCAGGTCATGATTCCAGGGTTCTGGGATTGAGTCCCACATCAGGCTCCTTGCTCGTCATAGAGACTTCTCTGTCTGCCTGCCACTCCCCCACTGCTTGTGTGCATGCTTTCTCTCCCCAACAAGTAAGTAAGTAAATAAGTAATAAATAAATAAATAAATAAATAAATGTATCTTTAAAGGGGGAAAAAAAAACAATGGCAAGGAAGAATTAATGTAACACTAGGAATTTACTAATCAGCTGACCCTGACATAGCAAGATTATCCTGGATTATCCAGATGGTCCCAATGCAACTGCAAGGGTCTTTATAAGTGAAAGAGAAATAAAAGATATTCAGTGTCAGATTGATACAATGGAGATTTAGCCATTATTAGTGCTGAAGATGGGGGAAAGGGCCACAAGCCAAAGAATACAGGTGAACACTTAAAGTTGGATAGGGGCGCCTGGGTGGCCTCGTTGGTTAAGTGTCTGCTTTTGGCTCAGGTCGTGGTCTTAGAGTTCTGGGATCGAGCGCCATGTCTAGCCCCTTGTTCAGCTTCCTGCTCAGTGGGGAGTCTGCTTCTCTCTCCCCCTTTGCCCCTCCCCGCTGCTTGTGCTCTCTCTCTCTCTTGCACTCTCTCTCAAATAAATAAATAAAGTCTTTGAAAAAAAAAAATAACAGCTGAATAAAGCAAGGAAATGGATTGTCCCTTAGAACCTCTTGAAGGAGTGAAGACTTGCCAGCACTTTAATTTTAGCCCAGACCCATTTTGGACTTCCAACTTCTGGAACTGTCATATAATAAATTTGTGTTGTTTTAAACCACCAAATTTGTAGTAATTTGTTACAGTAGCAATAGGAAACTAAGACAATCACTATACTATATTGCATCTTATATTGTACTACATGCTGCAAGGCCTTGCTTTTGCTTGTGACATTCTGCCTCCTTTCCTATTTCTGGAGACCCTTTCCTGGCTCCTTCTTCAGCTTAGATTGGTTGTTTCACCTGTGTTTTCATCTCCCTCTATAGCACCTCTCATATTACATGTCACATAATGTAGACTTTTTGTTCACCTCCTACTCACCTTTCAACATTTAACTCAAATATCACTGCTCGCCAGAAGTCTTTCCTGACCTGCAGACCCTCAGCCTGAACTAGGTGTTCTTGGCTCTGTCCTCCTGTAATACCACTTGCTAATCTTTGTTATAACATTTATTTCCTCAACTATCAGTGTTTACTTATCTGTCTCTCCCAGTAGACACTGCTCCTTCTCAATTTAGTATCCTTGGTATTTAGCTTAGTATCTAATACACAGTAAAGGCTTAAATTATGTATGATGAATGAATTAGTCAGTGATTTTATCACTTAGAATTGCAGTTGGGGTATTATACTCATTCTGAGGTTGAAAATCACTTTTTTTCTCCAGCACAGTACAAAAAATGAGAGAAAGGTTTCACTGTGGCCACTATCAAAAATATGGTAACTCTGATGATCTGTGGTGTATCCATTTCAGCGTTCATTCTCTCAATTGATCATTAAAATTTAACACCATTTCCCTAGATAATAGCCTGATTATTGTTCTTTTTCTCTCTAATTTTGCATCAGAAAAAAAAAATATTTTTCCTGACGTAATGTTTTGGTGCAGAGACTGGGACTCCACTGTGTGGTCCTAGATTTGTTTGTTGTTGTTTTTTTTTAAGATTTTATTTATATATTTGAGAGAGAGAGAGAGCACAAGCACAGGAGTGGCAAGCAGAGGGAGAGGGAAAAGTCAGCTCCCTGCTTAGCCGACAGCCTGGTGTAGGGTTTGACTCTAGGACCCCGAGATCATGACCTGAGCCAAAGGCAGACGCTTAACTGACTGAGCCACCCAGGTGCCCCATGTCTTAGATCTTTGAGACAAAGAAAGCAACTTCTTTGGCTCTCATCTATGTGGACTTTGTAGATTTTTATCTTTCAGCAACCTCTCCAGTAAGAGTATTTCTGTTCCCCCTCCAGGACACTGCACTTTCTTACCTACGAAAACAGCCTTCTTCATCAGCGTTCTTGATCTTGAGAATCCCTACATGACCACAGAGGAACTCCTCAATCTAGACCTGGATTATATGGGAGAAAGCTTCATAGCTGTTTTTTCTTACAGGCTACTCAAAAAGCAAGTTTGCTTTTTATGACTGACAGAAGGAAGCTTGTCTTTCCTTTATATATATATATTCTGAGTTCCAGTCTGCTGTAATTCTGAGACCAGGCCAGAATAAATTGAGCTTTGGTTCAGATAATGACTATTTTTTTTTAAAGATTTTATTTATTTATCAGAGAGAGAATGCACGTGCACACAAGCAGGCATAGTAGCAAGCCAGAGGTGGAGAGGGAAGCAGGCTCCCTGCTGAGCAAAGTGCCCAGGACCCTGGGATCACGACCTGAGCCGAAGGCAGCGGCTTAACCGACTGAGCCACCCAAGCTTCCCATGACTATTTTGTTTTATACACAAATTTAAGTCAATTTAAAGAAGAGAAAAATAATTATATCACACAGCATGAGAATCCATAAATGCATAATTCAGTTTAGATAATCTAAAGATTTTCAGGGAGTCTTTCTAAACAGGAAGTATACAAGGGGAGAAATATTCTAATTAGCATATTTATCCCCTGCCTTTGGGGTTAGAGGAGCAAAGGAGTTAAAAGCCATATAAGAACAGTGTACACAAGGAGTTGCTGACCAATTAATGGAATTGTACAGTAAGAATGTAATTTTGATTCAGAAGAGTTGCTGACCCTAGAGATTTTTCCTATGAAGAGCTGCTACTCAGATCCAGGGGATGATGTGGATGCATTTAGAACCCTGACTGAAGATATAGTGAGAATGTCTTCTGTTTGTTTGGTGTTTGTATGGAATCAGGTTACTCTAGAATGTGGAAAAAATGGTTTTGCTCCAGTTTCTAAACAAAATGAAAAGCATTGTCCTAATTGAATTTGTTTTGACATTCTTGCTGCCCCACACAGGTCAAGTTGCAAGACGGAACAAAAGAATAAAGCTAGAGGGTAATATGAGGCCTTGTCCAAAATGCTGTAAATGTTAGGAATGGCGTTCTTACTAGTGTATGAAACCTTTAAATAAAGAATGTTATGTGGGATATGCATTTATCTCCATATTAAAAAGGCCATGTCAGAAATAAAATGTCATGGAGTTAAGAAAAAGATGAGGATTAAGATCGCCTGAAAATGAGTCTTTTGATTGCTATAAGAATTTGATTACAGTTCATTTGATATTTATGCAGAAGCATAAATATAGCATTTTTCTTTAGCCCCTTTGAGGTTAGACTTTGCTTTAAATAAGGGTTCTTTATATATTGGAATAAGAGAGCTAGCCACAGTTGTAGTCAGAATCCTAATAACATGGTACACAGACACTAATATATATATTAACTCATTGAAGTATAATTTCAATATAGTCTGCTGACTTGAGTCAGTATACACAGTCTTGGAGAAGTAGCCAGGAAATCTTTTTCTTCTAGGAAAAAGGTATCTGGGTAATATTTTAATGTTTTAAAATGAATGCTATTTTGAGGACTCTTAAAAATTAACATTTGATCACACAATACCATGGTTGATCCAAAATATCTATGTGTCCTTTTCCTTTGAAGAACAGTTTATTGTTTAGTTTTTATTTCCTCCCATTGATGTAATCTACTAATTGGAATAGGGTATTTTCTGAAGTCATTTTACAATTACGTGGGTTTTTTTTTTTTAAGATTTTATTTATTTATTTGACAGAGAGAGAGAGATGGTGAAGAGGGAACACAAGCAGGGGGAGTGGGAGAGGGAGAAGCAGACTCCCCATTGAGCAGGCAGCCTGGTGCGGGGCTCGATCCCAGGACCCTGGGATCCTGACCTGAGCTGAAGGCAGACGCTTAATGACGAGCCACCCAGGTGCCCCTACAATTACATGTTGCCCTTTTGTCTGTTCAAATAAATAATCCAGGTGGTAGTTGTTAGGCTGTAACATCCATTTTGGCAACATGTGTACCTTGTATGTATGCACATTGTTTCTGCAGACAACTACTTAAGGAGTGTGGTATTTTTTTTTCCAAGTCTGTGTTCAAATCTCTGAACTGAGGAGCAGGCATCAGATCTGCAGTTCTGAATAGATTGGTTATCCATCAATGTACAAGACAACTTCCAGAGAATGGTTCGGGGGGAAATGAAATTACTATTTTTAAATTGATTATATTTTATGCATGTTAGATTTTTAAGTGAATTTTCCAGACAGATTCTTGCCATTTTATTTTTTCTACATAAATTGTTTCTAAAATAACAGAAGAAAAATAACTCAGTTATCTAAAATACACACCTAATCCCCTTATAGAGATCCAAGTATAAGAGTACTGGAAAATAAGTAATAGAAGAGTTATCTCTGTAAGTGAATGAGTACTTGGGTTTGGGAAGCCGCATTGTTCTTTAACTTTGGTTGCTGGCACAGATGGAGAGCAGAGGCCATTGCCTGCTGAAGCTAGTGCTGAGAAGGGCCCCGTGGCTGCTCTTCAGAGGTTAATACAAGGAAAACCTCTTGATTTGCCGGAGGAGTCTGGGAGGGGAGCAGATGGCCACAAGAAGGGCCCCCCAGCTTACTCAGCTGCTCCAAGAAGCTTAGACTGACCTCTCTAATACAAACAAACCAAGTAGCTCTCAGAGTAACTGGGTGTCATCATTTGTATTCCTGAATAACAATACTGCTCCTCACTTTGCAGTCTCTCGCACCCTCACTCAGTGTGTGGGTGCCATCTGCTTCTTGTGAACTTATGTAGGCCCTGGCCCTGGCCAGTTGGGCTTGCTATTGAATGATATCTCTGGGAAATGTGTTCTTTACAAATTACTTTCACATGAGTCTGATAGGCATGTAAGTTTTATTATGTCCATTTGTGTAATTAAGAAACTGAGGCAAAGAGGAATTGAGGAATACCGGAATTAGAACTCAAATACCCAGATTCCTGAGCTCTTTATATCCTAATATGTGTCCACAAAGCCGTCCCAGTGCTCTTGGTTTGGCAGTAGTTATCCAGCTTTTGTATAAGACTTTCTGGAAAGGAAAGTAGTTATTTTGAGGATGTCACTTTCACTATTTTAAGCCTTCTTGTGACTACCGTTTTGTTAGATCACAGCAAGGAGAAAGAGTGGCTGCTGATACATTGTTATGGGCATCCAGGAGACAGGAATTAAGTGAGAAGGTCTAATTTACACTCTACAGTTTCAACAAAACCAAATTTATTCAAGAGGAAAGCATTGTCATTCAAAGGAGCTACGTAGTTTATATATACATACTCAAAATGACTATAAGAAAATTTATTCTTTTTATAAACCACAGCTCTCCTTTTCTCTGCCATTGGCTGAAACTACATTCATTTTCATGCATTAGCACCTGCTCACGGATCTTGTGAATCAAAAGAGCAATGAGCAAAGTGGTTTTAATTGCCCAGGCTTTACTAGAGCCTTTCTTGCACTCAGAAACACAAAGACTTTGAGTGGTGTCAGAGGGCTGTACTGAGAAGTGTTTTCCTTTAGAACTCTCAGCAGATAATTCACTCACTGTGCAGAAACATTGTCTTGTACAGATGAGTTCACGAGTCCATCTTCATTCCAACTGTGAAAGCATTGCAGACCACTTGTCAGTTTTAGTTGCCTTGAACAATTGCCCAGGAAACAGGGAAACATCAGAGTTTACTGACTTGTCATCAGTGTATCTTTGTAGAATTGTACTTGCTGATAACTTTTATAAAGTTTTGTATATATAATTTAAACTGCATAGTCATATTGATGTATTATAGTAGTTAAAGGCACATGTATTATAGTAGTTAAAAGCTCTAAAGCCAGACTACCTGTGTTCAAATCCCAACCCTACCTCTTAGAGGCTGTGTGATTTTAGACAAATTTCCTTGTCTGAGCCTCAGTTTCCTCATCTGCAAAGAGGATAATAAATGAACCTATCTTTTAGGGTTGTTTTGAGGATTTAGTTAATACATGGAAAGTAATTAGAACACTGATGTACAGTAAGTATCCAGTAATTGTTAGCTAATAAAACTGCTCATATTAAAAAAAAAACTGCTCATATTTTATATTTTGGGTTAAGAATTGGCAGAAGCATAATAGTTATCCATTTGGGGTATAAATATGAATTATGGAAAATAATACTGGTGCTTTACTATTTCTAGCATTATGTAAAAATTATTGTTACTGTGCTCAGCATCCCAGTAAAATTGTTTAATTCTTCACTAGTTTCATTTTAATCATAAAATCAGGAATTTTATCATTTTATAATTTATAATTTTACAAGCATGCTTTTTATGATTTTTATAAATTTATAAATATAATTTTATAAATTATAATAAATTATATATTATATATAAATATATAATATATAGATATATTTATAAATTTATAAATATAATTTTATAATAACTTATGTATAATAAATTATGATTATATATTTTATGAATTTATCAATATAATTTTATAAACATGCTTAATTCTCTATCAATCATGGATATGGATATGTAAATCAAAGATTCAATTTAGTGTTCATTTATTCATTCACATATCAAGAAACACTTACTAAGCCTTAGTAGTATGCCATGTGTGTGCCCTTAGTGTGCCTGAGATGAAAATATAAAGATGAAAAAGACATAACCCCTGCTTTCAAGGAGTTTACAATCTAAAAAGAAAAGACAAATATACAATCTATTAATTACACTGATGTCAAGTGCTATAAGAGAGGTATCACTGATTTAAAAATGAGAGCTAATGAAAAAACACTTAATTCTCCAAAGAGATCAGGGGTCAGTGAAGACTTCTTGAAATAGGTATCATTTGAGTGGAGAATCACGGATGAGAAAATGAGAAGGTGCTAGTCTTCTCTTCTGTTTTGTGAATATTCCATTTTCCTCTCATCCTTAGTACCACTAGCCTTAGCATAGCCTTTTTCTTCCTCCTGCCTCAGCACCTCAGCATATATGCTTTTTTGCCACCTGGAGTACTCTTTACCACTATTCTGTCATTCCCCATCCTTTCATCTAATTAATTCTTATCTAATTAATTCTTATTCTATAAAATAAATAAAATTTTGCTCAAATTCCATTTTCTATCAGTTTGATAATTATCATAGTAACTGACTATATGTAAACAAAAGATGAAAATTGAATTAGGATAACTTTGCAGTGTTTTAGTTTAAAAAAAAAAATTAAGAGACAATACCAAACATTGCTCTGATTTTTCTGAACTAGGAAAATGAGATTGATGTTTGGGCAACATTCTAAAAGAAATAAAATATGGTTCTTAGGAACTTAGACTCAGAAGCCAGACTACCTAGGTTCAGTTCCTAACTCTGCCACTTACTGATTGTGTAAACCTAGGCAAATTAATTAATTTCCCTAAGCCTCAGTTTTTTTGCCTACAAAAAATGGAGATAATAATAGTGCTAAACACATAACATTGTGTTTAGAATTAAATGAAATAGTGCTTATAAGAGGTCTTAGTGTCTAGCACATGGTAAGTGCCAAAAAAATATAATTAAAATTATTTTCTTTTTTTTTTTTTTTTTTTTTTAAAGATTTTATTTATTTATTTGACAGACAGAGATCGCAAATAGGCAGAGAGGCAGGCAGAGAGAGAGAGGAGGAAGCAGGCTCCCCGCGGAGCAGAGAGCCCGATGCGGGACTCGATCCCAGAACCCTGGGATCATGACCTGAGCCGAAGGCAGAGGCTTTAACCCACTGAGCCACCCAGGCGCCCCTAAAATTATTTTCTTTGGGGCACCTGGGTGGCTCAGTGAGTTAAGCCTCTACCTTCAGCTCAGATCATGATCTCAGGGTCCTGGGATGGAGCCCTGCATCGGGCTCTCTGCTCAGCAGGGAGCCTGCGTCCCTCCTTCTGCCTGCCTCTCTGCCTACTTGTGATCTCTCTCTGTGTCAAATAAATAAATAAAATCTTTTAAAAAATTATTTTCTTTTTTGATCAATCAATTTTGATCAATCTTTTTTGATCAAGAAGCAATTGGCTGTATTTAGGAAGTATATTAACTTAAAGGAGAGCTTTACAAATTTATTTTTTACAGTTTTTAAAGCCCAAGATGTTTCAGAATGTGAATTTATGGTCATTTTAATTTCTGTTTTCGTGACTATAATCACTCAATGAATTAGGGTCAAATTGTGTAACTTTTATGGGCCTGTTCTTCATCTGTGAAATGAGTCTCTCTTATTATCTGATTCTGGGTAAAATCTCTCGCTTGTGAACTAGATTATAAGCTCCATAAGCATAAATGTTAAAGCATCTTCATTTAATATGATTGAATCAGGATAAGGGCAGCAGGTAGAATTTCATATGAAGGTGATATTTGAGCTAAGCCATGAAGAACATAGGATTTTCTTACTTGGGGAAGGAAAATTTTATTTATATTTTCCACAAGTGCAAAACTGATCTTTAGTACTTTCTGAGTAGTCCAAGCTGGGGTCCAGCCCATGCCCTGAATTCTCCCACCTTGATTCTGGGAAAAGAAAATTACTAAGTAAACAATTTCAGACATTTCCATTTCCTCTGGGTCATTATTTAGTTTAGAAGGCAGGAGAATAAGAACTCTTTTAATCCACTAGCCATTCATGGGTTATTCCTGGCGAATCATGAAGTTCTCAGAGCTCTTGCTGCACATTTAAGCATGGCAAGCTCTAGCAAGGACCACGTGCAAATTATTCGGTTGTTAGGAGCCTATGAGGCCATTTCTGCACAGTGTTTGAGTCTTGCCCCATTCCTCAGTGGCAATTGGAGCATGTTGGAGGCTAGGAAAACATGGCACACTATTAGGATAACATGCTGGTAGGGGCTTACTTCATAGGAGGTGTTCATAGAAGGCCAGAGATTTTCCTGGAAACAGATGTCAGAGCCATTGTGATATGTAATGGAGAAGGGACTGTGATCCAATTTTATTGTTAAATTTCTAAACAATGTGAAGACTATGTGTGGAGGCTATCTCAGGCATAGAACAGAAAGTTGAAGTCTCTCTTTTCTCAAGGCAAAGCTCACTTTTATGATTTAGGGATGGGTTGAGGTGGGGATGTAATGCTTGCAAAACGAAACAGGAACTCCTTAAAAGTATTTGGTACATTTTCAGGGCTTGCTTGTGTTAAAGCACTTGAGGTTTCTTTGTTTTTGTTTTTGTTTCTCCTGTATGAAGTGATAAGGCCACCAGGGGAACACCTGCCTGATGGACTTTTCCCTTCAAAAAGCTAGGTCTCCACCATACCCACCACTGACGGCTTTGCATCAAAAAGATACGCTGTATGAAGGAAGGAAATACTGGGACTTGGACCATTATGGCCTGCTGGAGCCACTAGTGAAGCAAACATACATTGATTGCTTTCCTGTGTGTCTGCCTATGCCTTCTCCCACCAGCCCATCCATTATCTTAATCATTCCAAGACCTATAACTGACAAAAGAGACTGTTTTTAAAAGCCAGTAGTTCTTACACATTTGAATATTGATAAGCTGGATGGTTTCATAATATATGCATTTTCTTTTTGCATTTTAGGAAAATGTGATTGATGGATCATCACAAAGATGATGTTCTATAGAGTAGTTGTTTTTCCCATGAATTCTAAGCAGCTTTTGTGTTTGTCATTTCTGTCACTTTTTTTGTTAAAAGCCTACCATGTTCTAGATGCTGAATTGGGCACTTTATA
Source organism: Martes martes (assembly GCF_963455335.1). NCBI lineage: Eukaryota > Metazoa > Chordata > Mammalia > Carnivora > Mustelidae > Martes > Martes martes. Next base: position 156,533,873 of record NC_137891.1, read on the forward strand.
CTTTCCTCATTTTACAAATGAGGGTGTTAAGAGCCAGAGAAGGTAAGAGAGTCAAAATTGAAATAAAAAACAGAGCCATTCTAAATGAAATAATTGATTGAGGCAGTGATCATCAACGACTATAAAACTATTTTAGGTAGACAGTTTATAGGGAACTTTAAAATGAATGAATCAATTGTGAGTGCTGTGAAGTGTGTAAACCTGGCGATTCACAGACCTGTACCCCTGGGGATAAAAATACATTATATGTTTATAAAAAAATAAAAAAAAATTAAAATTGATGAATCAGGCTCACAACACTTGAACACACTGATCAATCCTAAAAGCATAAAAAGAAAAACCATCAGGCATTATGTATCTCCTGATGTGATGTATTAGAAAATATGCAATACTACCTGTGAAGTAGTTTTACCAAAAAACCTGAATCTGGTCAAGTGCCTTTAGAGCTACCTTACTATTTTTCAGTAAATAATAGGGAGTGGAGGCAGGAGAGGAACTTGTAGCTTAAGAGACAAATCAACCAAATGTAATGGCTGGGCTTTGTATCCTGATTTGAACAAACCTCCTGTTTTTGTTTGTTTGTTGTTTTCGGGGCTTTTTAAAATGTTACTAATGGCAATCTGGACACGGGATATTTGATTTTGAGGAATTATTATTAATTTTAAATTCTTATCTTTAGACAGGTATTTAGAGGTATACAGCAATGAAATTATATTTCTGGGATTTACTTCAAAATAATCTATTGGAGAGGCTAGAGAAGGAGTTGGGAAAGGGTAAAGATTAACCAGTGTATGTGTCTTGAAAGTTATTGAAGCTGAGTGAAGGAAACATGGGGTCTCATTATACTAAGCTCTCTCTACTTATTTGTTTGAGAATGTCCAAATAAAAGAGTTAAGAAGTAAAAATTCAGCATACAGTGGCTATTCCGTAAATACATGTTGGATTCAGTAGAGATTTTGAGGCTTCTACATGTTTGCTCATATCAACAAACTGATGGACATGTTTATGGCAGTTAGGTTTGCAAGGTGAAAGAAACACTATATTGAACCTATTCTACGTAGTTTTATTCTCAGGATAATTAAATGTTTAAAAATGTTACTATGTTACAATAAGGCAAGAAGAACAAATATGTGAAACTGGCTTTCAGTTTACATTCTAAGATACATGAAAGGAAAAAGGAACTCACAGCAAGGAAACTTCCACAGAGCCACTGACAGACTTCTGCCTTTCAGATGGGCCTAGGCCTGGAGCATGAACTATGCCAGTGGAGGCAAAAGATTTACCAAGTTCAAATAAACATGTTCTCGAGAGCATCATGGGTTTTTTTGTTTGTTTGTTTGTTTGTTTGTTTTTGCATCATGGGTCTTAACTAAAGCCTCTAGAGAGTCATGCTTGACTAGCTTTAAAAAAAGTAGAAAGTTTCTCAGTTGTTCAACTTGACCTACTGTGGAATCTAAATTGATCGTCAACATTTGTCTCTAATTCCAGATTAACAAAGAGGGTTCAAACCATTACTAGTGCTATAAAAACTGAAATTTTAGAATTTTTTTTTAAAGATTTATTTCTTTTTATTTGACAGACAGAGATCAGAGGCAGGCAGAGAGAGAGGAGGAAGCAGGCTCCCCGCGGAGCAGAGAGCCCGATGCAGGCCTCGATCCCAGGACCCCGGGATCATGACCTGAGCCGAAGGTAGAGGCTTTAATCCACTGAGCCACCCAGGCACCCTGAAATTTTAGAATTTTGATAAGCTGAGTAAGGGTTTTTGAGCCAGACTGCCTGGGTGTAAATCTTGGCTTTGCCACTTACTAACAGAATGAACTTGAACAAGTTACTTAACCTTTCTGTGCTTCTTTCCTCATACATAAAATGGGGATAATAATAGTAATCAGGGTTTTCCAGAACAGAATCAGTAGGATATATGTATATACACACCCATAATGTTTAAATGTCTCTGTGTGTATGTATGATTTCTTTCAAGGTATGGGTCTACGCAGTTATGGGAGCTGGCAAGTCTGAAATCTGTAGGGCAGGCCAGCAGGCTGCAAATTCTTGGGCAGGATCTGATTCTACAGTTTTGAGGCAGAATTTCTTCTTTCTAAGAGAAACCTTTGTTTTGCTCATAAGGCCTTTTAACGGGTTGGATGAGATCTACCCACATTATTGAGGATAATTTCCTTTAGTTAAAGCCAGCTGATTGTATATGTTAACCACATCTATAAACTACCTCTGCAGCAACATCTAGATTAGTGTTTGATTGAATGATGGGGTCCTATAGCCTATCAAATTGATACATAAAACTTAGATAACACCTACTATCAGATTCATAAGAACTGTGAAAATGTAATGATTTAATGGCATATAAAGCACTTAGAACAGAGCCCAACACATGGGAGGCACTCATAAAGGATATCTATTAAATTCTTTAAATCCCAAAAGTAACATCCCACATTCTTTAAATCCCAAAAGCAACCTGGTTTAAGAAAAAGAATAATAAATTCAGTGATAGTCACCATATAGTCAATTAATATTCTTGCTAGAATGAACTTTGGAGGTCTTGGACCAGCCTCTCATTTTAAAAACCTGGAAGCTGAGGTCCAATCTCTTGTTCGTATAGCCAGAGCAATTGTGATTTTTATAGTGATAAACACACACAGATAAAGCACTGCCCTACTGGGGCTTACATCTTAATAAGATACCCATTGCTTCTGCCCCAAATCTCACCAATATTCTTACTCATTTTCATGCAGGAAAGGAATTAGAGATTTGGGTTCAGAGACTGTGCTGTAGGCCAGGTATCCCAAAGCTTCAACTGATGAAGTAAAAATGTTTATATTCAGTTTCCAGATTCAGAACCTAAGCTCTTCCTACATTGACATTACTATCATATTTGAAATTTTAAAGTTACCCTTCCATGGGGTCTCTTTTCATTAGGACTTAAGTCATTTCTCACGATTGTTCTAAATGCTTCTGAGTAGCCTAAGTGAAATTAAGGGTGTACTTTCTTAACACCTGTTTTTAAAATTTTTTTTTTCTTTTTTTTGAAGATTTTTATTTATTTATTTGTCAGGAGAGCAAGAGAGTGAGCACAAGCAGAGAGAACAACAGACAGAGGCAGAAGGAGGCTCCATACTGAGCAGGGAGCCCAATGTGGGACTTGATCCCAGGACCCTAAGATCATGACCTGAGCCAAAGGCAGACTCTTAATCAGCTGAGCCACCCAGGCATCCCATTAGTACCTGGCTTTCAACCACTCTTAAGCTTGGCCATTGGAGAAGTTCTCTCTGATGCCCTTGACATGGAAACTCATTAAAAAAATTGCATAAAAACATGAATAACAAATTTATAGGACATTTTACAGTTTTATAAACCACTTTTGAGAGAAGGGCAAGTATTATTATCCCCACTTTACTGGGAGGATCCTGAAGCTCAGAGTTCTAAAGTGAATCTCCCAAGACTACATAGTTAATAACAGATCCTGATTGCCTAATCCCAGTATAATATATGCTCTTCTGTATAACCCTGCTGTCTATATCCTATGGATGTAGATTGGAAAATAGCTGCTTTTCAACTCTGCAGTTCTTTTCCTTAGTTCTAAAGTGAAGGCTGTCTTGGAGACACTCCCAGAAGAGTCAGGTCCTGGGAATAGGAGACACTACTTGGCAGGGCTCTACAGGGCCTCTTCTGTGTACAGCCATTACCTTCAAGAACAGGAGACCTAGCTGACTTTCCTAACACATAGAAACAGGCACAGAGACTTAGACAAAATGAAAAGACAGTGAAATTTATTCTAAGTGAAAGAACAAGACAAGGCCATGGACAGGGGTCTAAGGAAAAAAGATAAAAGTAACATTCCTGATAGAGAATTTACAATAATGATCATAAAGATACTCATTAAACTTGAGAAAAGAGTGGAAGACATCAGTGAAAACCTTAACACAGAGATAAGGAATAACATAGCAGAGAGAAACACACTTAATGGCATAAACAGGAGGCTGGAAGAAGCAGAGGAATGAATTAATGATCTAGAAGACAGAGTAAAGGAAAATAATCAACCTGAATGAAGAAGAGAAAAAAGAATTATGCAAAACAAGAATACGCCTACAGAACTTGGTTACTCCATCAAACATAAACATATTCCTGTTATAGGAGTCCTAGAAGAAGAAGAGAGAGGAAAGGTGGCAGAAAATTTATTTGAAGAAATAAGAGCTGAACTTTCCTAATATGGGGAAGGAAACAGATATTCAGATACAGGAAGCACAGAGAACTCTCATCAAAATCAACAAAAGTAGATCTACACCAAGACATATTAAAATTAAATTGACAAAATATAATGATAAAAAAATATTAAAAAGTAGCAAGATAGGGGCACCTGGGTAGCTCATTCAGTTAAACATCTTACTCTTGATTTCATCTAAGTCGTGATCTCAGGGTCATGGGATCAAGCCCCATGTCAGACTCCGTGCTTAGCATGAAGTGTGTTTGTCCGTCTTCCTCTGCTCCTCCCCGCTCCCTACCATGCTCCCTTGTTCTCACTCTCTCTCTAAAATAAATAAAATATTTAAAAATAATAAATAAATAAATAGCAGCAAGATAAAAGAAGACTGTTACATACAAAGAAACCCCATAAAGCTAGCAGTAGATTTTTTTAGCAAAAAAACTTTCCAAACCAGAAAGGAGTGGCATGATGTATTCAAAGTGCTGAATGGGAAGAACTTGCAGCCAAGAATACCCTATCCAGCAAGGCTGTCATTCAGAATGCAAGGAGACATAAAGAGTTCCCCAGACAAAAACTAAAGGAGTTCATGACCTCTAAACCACCCCTGCAAGAAACATTAAAGGGAACTCTTTGAGTGGAAAGGAAAGACCACAAATAACAGTATTAAAGTAGGAAACACAAAAGAAGTAAAAAGTGAATATTTCTGTAAAAAGAATCAGTCAAAGAATTCACAAAAGAAAAGGAAGTATATACCTAAAACGTGGGGAGGAGAGGAGTAAAGAAATGGGTTCAAACTTAAATGACCATCAATTTAGTATAGACTGCTATATGCAGAAGAGGTTATATACAAACAGTATGGTAACCATTTATCAAAAACCACTAAGAGGGGCGCCTGGGTGGCTCAGTGGGTTGAAGCCTCTGCCTTCGGTTCGGGTCGTGATCTCGGGGTCCTGGGATCGAGCCCCGCATCGGGCTCTCTGCTCGGCGGGGAGCCTGCTTCCTCCTCCTCTCTCTCTGCCTGCATCTGCCTGCTTGTGATCTCGCTCTGTCAAATAAATAAATAAAATCTTTAAAAAAAAAATTTAAAAAAAAAACACTAAGAAATATGGAAAGAATAAAGAGAAAGAAATTCAAATATGTCACTGAAGAAAATCAAACCATGAAAGAGAGAAAGACAAGAAAGGATCAGAGAAAATCTTCAGAACAACAAAAAAACAAATAACAAAATGGCATGGAGCCTAATGGAGGACCCGAACTCATACCCCAAGATCAAGATCTCAGCTGAGATCAAGAGTCAGACGCTTAACCTACTGAGCCACCCAGGCACCCCAATCAGTAATTACTTTGAATGTAAATGGACTAAATGCTCCAATAAGATATAGGGTGACAGAATGGATGAAAAAAAAACAAAAACAAACAAACAAAAAAGAAGACCCATCTATACACTGTCTATAAGAGGCTCATTTTAGACCTAAAAACAGCTGCAGATTGAAAGTGAGGAGTAGAGAAACATCTGTCATGCAAATGGATGTCAAAAGAAAACCAGAGTGGCAATACTTCTATCGGACAAAAGGGACTTTAAAGCAGAGACTGTAACAAGAGTCAAGAAGGACACTATCATAATAAAAGGGACAATCCAACAAGAATATATAACAGTTGTAAAAAGTTATGGGCCCAACATGGGAGCACCCATATATGCAAAACAGTTAAGAACAAACATAAAGGAGCTATTCGATAATAATACCATACCAGTGGCAGACTTTAACATCCTATGTACACCAATGGACAGATCATTTAAACAGAAAATCAACATGGAAACAATGACTTTGAATGACACCGTGAACCAGATGGATTTAACAGAATACTCAGAACATTCCAGCCCCAAACAGCAGAATACACATTCTTTTCAAGTACACCTGGAACTTCCTCCACAATAGATCACCTATTAGGCCACAAAACTAGCTTCAGCAACTTCAAAAGGATCGAAGTCATACATGCATCTTTTCTCACCACAGTGTTATGAAACTACAAGTCAACCACAAGCAGAAATTTGGAAAGACCACAAGTAACATGCTGCTGAACGATGAATAGGTCAACCGGGAAGTAAAAGAAGAAATTAAAAAGTGCATGGAAACAAATGAAAATGAAAACACAACAGTTCAAAACCTTTGGGACGCAGCAAAAGCAGTTCTCAGAGGGAAGTTTATAGCAATACAGGCCCACCTCAAGAAGCAAGAAAAACCTCAAATAAAGAACCTAGCCTTGCATCAAAAGGAGCTAAAAAGAGAATAACAAATGAAACTTAAAAGGAGCTAAAGAAAGGAAATAGTAAAGATTAGAGCAGAAATAAGTGATATAGAAACTAAAAAGCAATACAAGAGATCAGTGAATCCAGGAGCTTTGGAAGAAATCAATAAAATTGACAAATCTCTAGCCAGACTTAATCAAGATAAAAAGAGAAGGGGCCCAAATAAATAAGAGCAGAAATGAGAGAGGAGAAATAACAACAAACACCATGGAAATAAACTTGTATGAGAGTATTATGAAAAACTACATGCCAACAAATTGGACAACCTAGAAGAAATGATAAATTCCAGAAACATATAATCTAATGAGAGTGAAACAGGAAGAAATAGAAAATTTGAACAGGCTAAAAACAAGCAAAGAAATTGAATCAGTAATCCAGAAACTCCCAACAAACCAAAGTCCAGGACCAGATGGTTCCACAAGCAAATTCTATCAAATATTTAAGGGGCATCTGGGTGGCTTAGTCAGTTAAGCCTCTGCCTTGAGCTCAGGTCATGATCCTAGGGTCCTAGGATCAAGCCCCACATCGGGCTTCCTCCTCAGTGGGAAGTCTGCTTCTCCCTCTGCCCCTCCCCCTCACTCATGAGTGCTCTCTCTTTTTCTCTTCCTCTCTCTAAATAAATAAATAAAATCTTTTCAAAGAACAACAAAAAATTTTTTAAAGAAGAGCTAATGTCTTTTCTTCTCAAAGTATTCAAAAAAAATAGAAAAGGAAGGAAAACTTCCAAGTTTATTCCGTGAAGCCAGCATTATCCTGGTATCAAAACCTGTTAAAGACACCATGAGACAGCAGTGTGCCTAGGTGGCTCAGTGGGTTAAGTCTCTGCCTTCAGCTCAGGTCATGATCTCAGGGTCCTGGGATTGAGCCCCACATTGGGCTCTCTGCTCAACAGGGAGCCTGCTTCCCCCTCTCTCTCTGCCTGCTTCTCTGCCTACTTGTGATCTCTCTCACTCACTCTCTCTGTCAAATAAATAAATAAATAAAATCTTTAAAAAAAAAAAAAAAAAGAAAAGACACTATAGGAAAAGAACTACAGGGCAATATCCTTGATGAACTTAGATGCAAAAATCCTCAACAAAATACTAGCAAACCAAATCCAACAATGCCTTAAAAACATCATTCCCCACAATCCAGTGGGATTTCCTCCAGGGTTGCAAAGATGGTTCAGTATTCACAAATCAATCAACATGATACATCACATCAACAAGAGAAAGGATAGAAACCATGTGATCCTTTCAGTAGATGCAGAAAAAGCATATGACAGAGTACAACATCCATTCATGATGATGCCCTCAACATAGTAAGTTTAGAGGGAACATACACCTCAACATAATAAATAGCTCACTAGGGGCACCTGGGTGGCTCAGTGGGTTAAGCCTCTGCCTTTGGCTCAGGTCATGATCCCAGGGTCCTGGGATCGAGCCCCGCATCGGGCTTTCTGCTTGGCAGGGAGCCTGCTTCCCCCTCTATCTCTGCCTGTTTCTCTGCCTACTTGTGATCTCTCTCTCTCTATCAAATAAAAAATAATAATAATAATAAAAATATTTAAAAAAAAATAAATAAATAGCTCACTATATGGAAAACCCATAGCTAACGTCACCCTCAGTGGGGAAAACTGAGAGCCTTTCCTCTAGGGTCAGGAACAAGACAGGGATGTTTACTCTCACCATTTCTGTTCAACATCATACTGGAAGTCCTAGCCATAGCCATCAGACAATAAAAAGAAATAAGAGGCATCCAAATCAGTAAGGGGGAGGTGAAATATTCACCATTTGCAGATGACATGATACTCTTAAACACAGGAAATCTGGAAGACTTGCCCCCCACCACAGCCAAAACTTCTGGAACTGATAAACAGATTCAGTAGAGTTGCAGGATACCAAATCAGTGTACAGAAATTTGTTGCATTTGTGTACACCAATAAGGAAGCAGCAGAAAGAGAAACTTAAAAAAAGTCCCATTTACAATTGCACTAAAAATAAGATACCAAGGAACAAACCTAACCAAAGAGGTGAAAGACCTGTACTCTGAAAACTGTAGAGCACTTATGAAAGAAAGTGAAGATGACACAAAGAAATGGAAGAACATTCCATGCTCATGGATTAGAACAAATGTTGTTAAAATGTCTATACCGCCCAACGCAATCACACATTTAATGCAATCCCCATCAAAATACCACCAGCATTTTTCACAGAACTAGAACAAACAGTCCTAAAACTTGTATAGAACCACAAAAGACCCTGAATAGCTAAACAGTCCTTAAAAAGAAAAGCAAATCTGGAAGCATCATGATTTAAGACTTCAAGTGATATTACAAAGCTGTAGTAATCAACACAGTGTGGTGCTCACACAAAAACAGACACATAAATCAATGGAACAAAAAAGAAATCCAGAAATGGGCCCACAACTATATGGTAACTAATCTTCAACAAAGTAGGAAAGAATATTCAATGGGAAAAAAAACAGTTTCTTCAAATTGTGTTGGGAAAACAGGACAGCAATATGTAGAATGAAACTGGACTACTTTCCTAAATGATACACAGAAATAAATTCAAAATGCATGAAAGACCCGAATGGGAGACAGGAAACCATCATAATCCTAGAGGAGAACATAGGCAGCAACCTCTTCTACCACGGCCATACCAATTTCTTACTTGACACATCTCTGGAGGCAACGGGAACAAAAGCAAATATGAACTATTGGTATTTCATCAAGATTGAAAGCTTCTGCACAGCAAAGGAAGCAATCAACAAAAACTTAAAGGCAGCCTACAGAATGGGAGAAGATATTTGCAAATGATGTATATGATAAAGGGTTAGTATCCAAAATCTGTAAAGAACTTATCAAACTCAACACCCAAAGAACAAATAATCCAATCAAGAAATGGGCAAAAGATATGAATAGACATTTTCCCAAAGATGACGAACAGATGGCTAACAGACACATGAAAAAAAGTTCAACATCACTCATTATCAGGGAGATACAAATGAAAACCACGATAAGATACCACCTCACACCAGTCAGAATGGTTCAAATTAATGCCAGAAACAACAGGTGTTGGTGAGGTTGGGGAGAAAGGGGAACCCTCTTGCACTGTTGGTGGAAATGCAAACTGGTGCAGCCACTCTGGAAAACAGTATAGAGTTTCCTCAAAAAGTTAAAAGGAGGGGTGCCTGGGTGGCTCAGTGGGTTAAAGCCTCTGCCTTCGGCTCAGGTCATGATCTCAGGGTCCTGGGATAGAGCTCCACATCGGGCTCTCTGCTCAGCAGGAAGCCTGCTTCCCCCTCTCTCTCTGCCTGCCTCTCTGCCTACTTGTGATCTCTCTCTCTCTGTCAAATAAATAAATAAAATCTTAAAAAAAAAAAGTTAAAAGGAAAACTACCCTATAGCTCAGCAATTGTGCACTACTAGGTATTTATCCAAAGGATACAAAAATACAGATTCAGCATGGTACATGAACCCCAGTGTTTATTGCAGCATTATCAACAATAGCCAAACTGTGTAAAAAGTCCAGATGTCCATTGGCTGAAGAATGGTTAAGGAAGATTATATATATATATATATATGATGGAATATTACTCAGCTATCAGAAGGAATGAAATCTCATTTGTAACTGCATGGATGGAGCTAGAGTGTATAATGGTAAGCGAAATAAGTCAGTCAGAGAAAGACAAGTACCATATGATTTCATTCATATGTGGAATTTAAGAAACAAAACAGATGAGCATATGGGAAGGGGAGGAAAAAAAGATAGAAAGAGAAGGAGACAAACCATAAGAGACTTAATGATAGAGAACAAAGCGAGGGTTGATGGGGGGAGGTGGCTGGGCAATGGGCTAGATGGGTGATGGGTATTAAGGAGGACACTTGTTATGACGAGCACTGGGCGTTGTTTATAAATTCTGCTCCTGAAATCTGTATTGCACTGTATGTTAACTAAATAGAATTTAAATAAAAATTTGAAAAGTCAGTCAGAGAAAGACAATTACCATATAATCTCACTGATATGAGGAGTTTGAGAAACAAGACAGAGGATCATAGGGGAAGGGACTGAAAAATGAAACAAGATGAAACCAGAGAGGGAGACAAACCATAAGAGACTCTTAATCTCAGGAAACAAATGGAGTGTTGCTGGAGGGGAGGGGGTTGGGAGGGATGGGGTGGCTGGGTGATGGACATTGGGGAGGGTATGTGTTATGGTGAGTGCTGTGAATTGTGTAAGACTGATGAATCACAGACCTGTACCCCTGAAACAAATTATACATTGTATGTTAAAAAAAAAAAGAAAACAAGGAAAATAATACCAACTTTATCATGTTGTGATAAATTATTAAAAGCACCAATTACAGTCCTGCTACATGATAGGTGCCTTACAGATATTTGATATTCTTCTCCTGTTTCTTTTAATAATATTCCTAGGCCTAGCAGTGTGATATTTAAGGTCTCATTAAACTTTGGTTTGAATGACTGAATTATTCTCCTTACATTTCAAAATTATCAGTGCTATGTGCTAGTAAGTAGAGGTGTACCACTGCTAATCTCACTACAGCAAGCTGTGCTTTCCATATTTTATGAGGTTTCTTGCCTTTTATGTGTTCCACATGGCCACCATTTTGGAATTGTATGTTTTGAGGAATAAATGTTGTCATAGTCTCCTTGTTCTTACTCCTGTCCTTTTCATGGCATTCTTTTGGTTTCTCTTCCATTTATAGCACTCACCTTAATCTAGATTGTACTGATGTTATTTGTAGAATTGTCTTTGTCCCCAAAGGGCTTAAAATATACCTCAGAGTTTCTTAACTTATTTGGGATTCCTTGTTAACCTTTTGAGACTATAATTAAAAGTTTTGAACCATCTCCACCCTCAGCAAAAGTACACATGTAGAAACAAAAGTTTTCATAATTAGTTCAGGTTTGTGGACTCCAGAGTAAGGACTTTTTTTTCTAGATATTGTGTTTCTTATGAGCATATCTAAGTTTCATTGACCTTTGTATTATGGCAGAGCCTACTACAAAGATAGGAGATACTCAGCAAAAAGTTTCTGAATTGATTAATTGAAATGCAAAATGAAAATCTTCAAGATTCTTACTACAGAATCTCTAAACACACTTTCTTTGTTTCCTTAGGCTTCCATCTCAGTGGCACAGTAACTGAAGCAGCTACTCCTTCTGAACCAGCAGTGACTTACAAAGTTGCGATCAGTTTTGATCGATGCAAAATCACTTCAGTGACATGTGGCTGTGGGAACAAAGACATATTCTACTGTGCTCATGTGGTAGCACTCTCACTCTACAGGATCCGTAAACCAGACCAAGTCAAATTGCGTCTTCCTATCTCAGAAACCCTTTTCCAGATGAATAGGGACCAGCTACAAAAGTTTATTCAATATTTAATCACGGCCCACCACACTGAAGTTCTTCCTACTGCACAGAAATTGGCAGATGAGATTCTATCTTCCAACTCCGAAATCAACCAAGTGCATGGTAATTATACAGATTTTTACAAAAGCCTACTTTGTTGCTTCGTTGCATATTTGGAGGTTCAAATTTGTGTGTGGGGGGGGTATTTTTGCAGTTGTAATCGCTTATACCTTAATGAGTTCATTCTATCTAAACAACTGTTTAACTCTTAGTTTTTTTTTTTTTTTAAAGATTTTATTTATTTGACAGAGATCCCGAGTAGGCAGAGAGGCAGGCAGAGAGAGAGGAGAAAGCAGGCTCTCCACAAAGCAGAGAGCCTGATGTAGGGCTCGATCCCAGGACCCTGGGATCATGACCTGAGCCGAAGGCAGAAGCTTTAACCCACTGAGCCACCCAGGTGTCCCTAACTCTTAGTTTCTTAAAGCAGTTCAATTGTCTACCTTATAAAGGTTTTGGCAAAAAGGACAGAGAGTGTTAGAGTTATATATTGATCTGGTTTATGGACTTTATTTGTCTATATAATCCCTGTGCCCAGGAGCCTGGAATATTCAGGAGTGAGCAAATGCCTGAAATAATTTGTGTCATTCAGTGAAATTAGATGGATATGAGAATTTCCTTAATATTTTAGGATCCCACATAACATCAGGGGTATTCTAAAGAGCATCTATTAGCATTGTGCTTATGAGCTATATATAATGGGAGGGTGCATGGATGGAGAAAGATACTATGTTCACTTATTCTTTGATTATATATTAAATACCTGCTGTGTGCAAGAAATAGTGCTGATTATTGAAGGCATAAAACAGATATGGTTCCTGCCTTCAAGTAGCTTAAAATCTAGTAGAAAAGATAGCTAAGTTGAAACAGATGCTAATGAAGCCAGATTGTAAGGACTTTATCATAGGAAAGAATTTTGAGAAGGCATTTTGTTTGTTAGGTCCTACTATGTTCCAGGTACCACCGAAGGGACTCTATATATGTCAATTCATTTAGCTTTCAAAACTAGTCTGTGAGGGGCGCCTGGGTGGCTCAGTGGGTTAAAGCCTCTGCCTTCGGCTCAGGTCATGATCTCAGGGTCCTGGGATCGAGCCCCGCATCGGGCTCTCTGCTCAGCAGGGAGCCTGCTTCCCTTCCTCTCTCTCTGCCTGCCTCTCTGCCTACTTGTGATTTCTGTCTGTCAAATAAATAAATAAAATCTTAAAAAAAAAAAAAAAACAACAAACTTGAGTTTAAAAAAAAAAAAAACTAGTCTGTGAAATAGGTGTTTTAACCACTTCCATTTCATAAATAAGGAAATTATTTATAACCCAGGCTCACCTGACTTCAGAACTCAAGGTTTTTATGCTTCTTTATAGTACTTCTTTATTTTTAGAAGATAATTGTGGTGCCAGCATAAAAGAGGCAAAGAGACCAGGTGGATGGCCTGTATAAAACTGTAGTCTGTGTGCCAGAGGGTCTGCTTTTCCCATTTGTCCAATAGAACTAATCGAGTCCTACACACAACCTCAGCACTCCTCAGAAACAAAGATACTCAGACGAGCTTCCAGGAACTCTTGCCACCTAGCAGAAATAATCTTCTATTGCTTTATACAGAAAGTTGTGGTGTTTATATAGTAACTGAGCTCTATTTATAAAGAGTAGCTTCCCCTATCTCTTATCCCACACAGGGAGGCTGTTCTAATTCTGTGGCCTCCTTAAGTCTAGAGCTCTTAGAGACCTGAGTTCTGCCTCATCCCAACGTCTATAGCACTAAAGGGAAGTACTGCTCTGTACCCCAATAACTAGGTTACGATCTCTTATGCTTTATTCCCATTAGCTCTTTCTCAGAATTGTTGCTTATTTCCAAACTCTCTTGCCTTTTTTTTTTTTTAAGATTTTATTTATTTATTTGTCAGAGAGAGAGAGAGCACAGGCAGACAGAGCGGCAGGCAGAGAGGCAGGCAGAGTGGCAGGCAGAGGCAGAGGGAGAAGCAGGCTCCCCGTCGAGCAAGGAGCCCGATGTGGAATTCGATCCCAGGACGCTGGGATCATGACCTGAGCCGAAGGCAGCCACTCAACCAACTGAGCCACCCAGGCGTCCCAGCCTTTTTTCTTTTAATGACCACCTCGGTTAAGGAGGTATATTACACCTGTCTTGTTTATACCACTGCTGTCACCAAAACAACCCTCTTCCTTCTTTACCACTGTGCTAAAACAATTTTTATCTTTCCTTGAACCTCCCATCTCAGTATCTTATTATGTATTTGTCTGAAATTGGGCTTACATTGCCACATTGACCTTGAGATATGATTCTTAACCTTCCCCAGGAACTACTACTTCCATACTTGTATGTATTCCATACTAATATTACCTTTCTACACCCAGCTTCCTAGTATTCCACAAGGCCTTTCCTAATCTATTTCTAATAAGCAATGTTGATAATCAGCAATGATACTGAAAAAAGGGGGACAGAGAATGAAGATATGTTAGAGGTAACATGGACTGGTCAGCATTCAGGTGTATAGGTTGTGTCAGGAGTAAGGAAAAGAATAGAAAGATGGGAGAAAACTTAATTCTAGAATGTTTAGCTAGGATGGTATTGATGAATTTGATGATAATGTTGCTGTTCACTGAGGGAGCATAGGAGGAGGAATAAATTTGGAAAGATGATAAATTAGAGGTGCTTATGGAACATTTAGGAAAAGATTTCTGATGGATAGTTGGATATATGGATCCGGAACTGAGGACAAAAGTCAGAATTTTGGAGTTATTAGCACAGTCATGTTTCTTTTCCCTGCTAAATCTTTAAACACTTAGACCATCTTCCTTATTCCCTTTCCTAACCCTCTTCCTCACCAAAACAGACTTAAAAAGCAGAAATAAGATTTCTAAAACTGGTAGCTGCCTGCTTTTAATCCCAAGAATGGATCCAGGCATTGCTGGGCTCTTCACTTCCTTGAAACCTCTTTTCTCTTCTGTGTTTTTCTCCTAGGAAGTAGAACCTAGGTTTTGCCTTGTCCCCTCTGGTTGACTGTTTTTCTACCTCTGTCACTGCTCAATGCTCTGTGATTTGTTTTTGGTTTTTTTGTTTTGTTTTAAGATTTTATTTATTTATTTGCCAGAGAGACAGCAAGAGAGGGTACACAGCAGGGGGAGTGGGAGGGGGAGAATCAGGCTTCCCGCAGAGCAGGGAGCCTGATGCAGGGCTCCATCCAGGGATGCTGGGATCATAACCCAAGCTGAAGGCAGACACCCAACTACTAAACCATCCAGGCGCTGCCTCCCCCCAATGCTCTGTGATTTGATTTGGTAACTCCATACCCTGAGATTCTCTGGTATAGCATCTTATCAGGGATTCAATTGCTGCTTACCCATGAAGAGAGATTGGATACCTTGAGAAAAGTGATGTAATTGAGGAGTAGGGTCAGGAACCATATTTTACTAATTTCTGAGTCTCTGTCACCCAGCATGGTACCTGAAAATTAATAAGGGTTTATTGAATGAATATAGCCATGCATATACAGGTGATGAAAACAGGAGTCATTGTAGGAATGAGCAAGGTAGAATGAGAAGTGAGAAAAAGATAGCTAGCAATTATCAAAGTCGGTATAGAACTGAGTGAACAACTGAGTTGTTTCAACAAGGGAATAGTCAACAACATTGAATATTGTGGAAGATACAGACCAAAGTTAACAAAAGTAGAAAGGCAACTTGGGGGAAATAGAAACTATCCAGAGAGAAGAAAACCTTGAGAAATTATTAATAACGTTATCATTAGATTAGAAGAAGATATTGCAACCATGAAATAAGAACGGGATGCTGTAAAAACAAATTCACACAACAGAAAGAACTAATGAAAATTACAAATATAATGGCAAATTTTTTTTAAAACTAAGTGATAGAAAATAAGGGTAAGGAAATTTCCTGTAGAACAGAGCAAAGTATATTTCATCCAAAGTATATTTCATCATTTTCTACTTCTCTCTATTGATACCACAATCACCCTAAATCAAACTACTATAATCTCTCACCTAGAGGTCTAATTTATCTTTCTTCTTCCATTATTGCTCCCTTCTATTCCAGTCTCCACACAGTTATCCAGAGTAACTTTTCTATAACTACAGATTTTGTCATGGATAAAGTCCATATTTCATATGGCCTATAAAACCTGTATCATCTGGCTTTTGCTTACATTTTCATGTGATTTTCCCTCTGGAAATTCTCTTCTTACTCTTCTTATGCTTTCCTCCTTATTATGACTGTACTTAATTACCACCATAATTTATGACTTCATGCTTCTTTGAGCAAAAAATACACACAGTATTACCTCCACTCTTTGCTAGACTAACTCCTAATTCATTACTTGGGTGTTCACTTAAATGCCACTTTCTCAGGGAAAACTTTGACCTGTCTTTCTTCCCACACAAATATGTCCATGTGTAATTATTTGTTTAACATCTCTTTCCTCAACTAGTCTGCCGGCTCCATGAGGATAAGAACTATATCTGCTTTGTTTACCACTATACTTTCAATATTTGGCACAGGTCCTGACACATAGTGGGCTCTCAATTAATATTGGTTGAGTAAATGAAAATATCTTAGAAAATCCTCCTTGGGGCCTCTTGCCAATTCATGCCCTCCCAGATGACTTTACTTCCTTCAACAGTCACACCAACTCCTTATAGTAGTGTTACCTGGGTGCCTCAAATATTGACTCTCCCCTTTTTTTGCTGCAACCAACCATTTTGGCAGCCCTCTTTCTCATCTCCTGAATTCATTATAGATCAGTAAACATTTACATGGTTTACCTTCCTTTTTTGCCTATCAAATAAGCAAACCCTTCTAAAGTTCTAGTTGAAATTTTACTGTTAGTAACTCCCAAGGCTTTGCCTTATCCAAGCCCTTCCCAGCAGTTTTCTATGGTTCGTACACTGTGTATTTATAAACTGTGCCTTATTTCTTCCAGAGCTGCTGCCACTACCACCACCTGGGCCCAAAAGATTCTCCAGTTTTCTCCATACCCCTTTGAACTTTTATGGGGGGTTATCACTCCCACTTCCAGCCAGTTAATTAAGGCCATTTCCCCTGGGAGATTGGGTCCTGTTCCTGCTTTTTTACATCCTAATCGAACCACCCAAGAGTCAGAATTGGTATTCAAACCATCTCTGCTTGTTTTTGGAGCACCATTTCTGTTCTTCCCTCATCCCCATCCTTGGCAACAAGGTACTCAAAGGCCCAGTCCTTGGTTTATACCTAATATACCTCATTTTATCTCTGTTCTGTCTCTATTAAACTACTGAAAACTAGAATCATTAGAGGTGAGACTCTATAATCTGCATTTTTAACACAAATCCCAGATGATAATTCTATGTATTAACATTTGAGAATCACTGTACTGGTGAGAACTCTATCATCTTCCCTAAGGGGAAAATGCCTAATCCTATATTCTATATCGTGGAATAGGCCAAGAAGGGATTTGACTATCTTCGTACACACAATCCAACTTTATGTTCCGGGGCCTGAAACCAGCTTATGGCTCTCCATGCTCAGGCCTATGAGGCTAGAGGCTGAAGTTCAGTGTTGTAGTGAAAAAACAGACTTTGAAGAGAGGCCAGCATATAGATACTGGCTCATATTATATATGTTATATTACTTATATTACATGTTATATGTATGTATATGTATATAATATATATGTCATACTTATATTACATATTATTATATATGTTATATTACTTACCTGTATAAGCTTTAGTTTTTTTTTTTTAATCAAAGTTCTTGGCTTGAGGTATCTTTTTATTTATTTATTTATTTGACAGACAGAGATCACAAGTAGGCAGAGAGGCAGGCAGAGAGAGAGAGGGGGAAGCAGGCTCCCCACCAAGCAGGGAGCCCGATGCGGGGCTCGATCCCAGGACCCTGGGATCATGACCTGAGCCGAAGGCAGAGACTTTAACCCACTGAGCCACCCAGGCGCCCCAAGCTTTAGGTTTTTTTCATCTTAAAATTAGAATAATAATACTACCTTATGGAGTTATGAAATTTCATTGGAATTTACTTAACCAAATAATCATTGAGCACCTACTGTGTGCTAAGTATTGTTCTACCTGTTGCAAACATACCAGCAAATAAAACCAGTTATGCCCTCAAGGAGAGTATGTTCTAGTGAGGATATATATAAAAAGTTCTTAGACTTTGGCATATAAGAAGCACTAAAAATATGGCTCTTATTAACCTATATTTAAGAATAAGGAGTATTCTTGTTCTGCTTTGCCCCTTTAGGGATACAAAAGAAGTATAGGATATATTATTTGCCCACGTGGAGCTTAAATCTGGACAGTCAGTGAGACATGTATTTGTTTACTCTATAAATGCTAACTCAGTGCTGTAATAAGCCAGGTACTGTGAGGTACAAAACTGAACACTTACTCTTTAAAAACTTCAATTTGGGGAACATATGAGAAATGCACAATTCTGATGTAGAATAAAATGCAACAGGTCTTTAAGAAAAGTAATAATAAAATGCTAAGCGTATTACTCCTTTTATATGTATTTTGAGCATAAAATGGACATACTTTTGACAGGTGGCAATGGGTTATATAGCTAATTTAGTGAGGGGGTAAAAAGAGCCTCTCCTGCCAAGTGAACTAAGCAGTGCATGAAGCATGCCAGTATTAGCCTTTCTGTATACTTATTTCGTGGTTTCCATTGCTCATTGCAGCCCTGACTCTAGAGCCCAGGCAATACTGACAATAAAAAGTATCATTTGTTTGGCCAAAGAATGGGTTACAGGAGAAGGAGGGAAATAAAGGTAAAAGCAGAAGTGAAGTCATAAGGAAATGTGGTTGATTTCTGAGAACACAAAGTTCCTAGCTGAAACATAGCATAAATATAGGGTAGACAAGACTGGAAATAAAAGATAAGGCCTGAGCTTGGAGAACCTTGAATACCAAGCTAAGTCATATGGACTTAATTTAATAAAAATGGTGCATCACTGAAGACTTCTAATCAGAACTGTATCTAGAACAATACGTTTGAAGAAAATTAGTATATGGTAGATAAGCATAAACTGGACAGTCATATGTATTAATTAGTACTTGTAGAATAACAGAATGTATGAACCCTCCTGATTTCTTGGAGAAAAAGATAGATGCACTACAAAAGCTTAGCTAAAGAGCAGCTTTTCCGGGTAGACCTGAATTTCATTTAATCAGGGCTTTGATACAGGAAGACAAGAGAAAAAATAGACTGACTGATGAAACATGACATGAATTTCTTATTTTTTTTTCTTCTTCTGAGAAACTTTATTTATTTATTTTTATTTTATTAATGTATCATATATTATTTGCTTCAGGGGTACAGGTCTGTGAGTCATCAGTCTTACACAATTCACAGCGCTCACAATAGCACATACCCTCCCCAATGTCCATCACGAAGCCACCCCATCCTTACCCCCCACCAGAAACAAACCTCAGTTTGTTTCCTGAGATTAAGAGTCTCTTATGGTGGGACGCCTGGGTGGCTCAGTTGGTTAAGCGGCTGCCTTCGGCTCAGGTCATGATCCCAGCGTCCTGGGATCAAGTCCCGCATCGGGCTCCTTGCTCCGCCGGGAGCCTGCTTCTCTCTCTGCCACTGTGTCTGCCTGTGCGCGCTCTCTCTCTCTCTCTCTCTCTCTCTTTGACAAATAAATAAATAAAATCTTAAAAAAAAAAGTCTCTTATGGTTTCATGACATGAATTTCTAATCTATTGTATGGCCACACCTGGAGAGCATTTGATTTATAGCCTTTTAACACTTGGAGGCAGGTTTCTAAAAACTTAACACAGGACTCTGTCTTTGAGAAAGTGAGAGAAGATTCAGTTTTCATTCCATAAATATTCCTAGGTGCCTGTCACATTACCAGCACAGTGCTGTGGCTGATTCAGCTGTGAGCAAGCAGCTAACAGGGCATGAGGGGAGAGAGATATGTAAATAACCAAAACTGTTTGAAGGTGGTGTGGTGAGCCCAGATATGAAAGATATTTTGAGTTCAAGTTTATAAAATTTTTCACCTTGTATGCAACTCTGACTTTGCCTTAAGGGGCAAGTTTCTAGAGATTTAGAAGTGTTGACTCTGCTGAGAAGCTGCAATTGCATAATGAACTTTAAAAACAGAATTTTGTAACCTGTACTTTAAGGTTTATTTGAATGTCATAGGAAGGCAAATTGAAGGAAAAAAAAATGTCACCCTCCTAGGGAAAAAATACATCACTTTTTCGTGTTTGTGCATTTCCTTCTGGGATTCCCCCCCCCCCGAATGGTATTTATAGACCTTGGAAGGAGATAAGACTGAGACATAAGTGAGTATGAAACTAGCATTAGCCCTCTTACGTTTATTTAGGAGCGCACAGTTGACAAAGCCCAAAATAAGGGAGAATAAGCCATCCATTTTTTAATATACTCACAAAGTACCCCTTCTGCCAAATGTGTAGCGTATGAATTCAGGGGACTCATTTCACCATTGCCATCCCTCACAGGTGCCCCTGACCCCACAGCTGGGGCCAGCATCGATGATGAGAACTGCTGGCATTTGGATGAGGAGCAGGTGAAAGAACAAGTGAAACTCTTCCTCTCCCAGGGTGGTTACTATGGCTCTGGGAAGCAACTCAATTCAATGTTTGCCAAGGTAAGATATGAAGGGTATTTTTTTTTCCTTAAGTAAACTGGGCTCAGCACACTTCTGGTTTCATGCATTGGATCTGGCTCACTTGACCTATCTGTACTGAATCCTCAAAAACTAATGGGAGGGCTGATCAGAGCAGATCTGATCAGAGCAGGTGGCATCCAGGGACCTTTACTGCCTCACCCTGGTAGTCCTCTTCCTTCTGCTCCATTCTAAATCAATTAACATTGCTGGGGGTTTTCGTCAGGAAGACACCATCCCTCTGCTTGGAACCCAAGGCTGCCAGATGAAGCCTTGGAGAGATGTAGTACTTTAGAACTCTGGGCTCTCATGGCAGGTTTTCTTTCTTTCTTTTTTTCTTAACGCCTTTAGTGACAGATGATTCACCCATTTAAAGTGTGCATTTCAGTGGTGTTTTTAATTTTTCGCAGATATGTGTACCTGTCACCATAGTCAATTTTGGACCATTTTCATCACCCTAAAAAGAAACCCCATACCCTTTACCTGTCACTTCCCTTATTCCTCACTCCCCCTCCTCCAGCCCTAAGCAACCACTAATCTACTTTCTGTCTCTATAGATTTCCCTATTCTGGGCTTTCCTAGAGTAGAATAATATAGTATATAATCTTTGTGACTGGCTTCTTTCATTTAACATAGTATTTTCAGGGATCACCCATGTTGTGCATGTATCCATACTTAATTCCTTTTTATGGTTGACTAATATTCCGTTGTATGACTAGACCACTTTTGTTTATCCATTCTCTGTTAGTGGATATTTGGATTATTTCCACCTTTTGGTTATTATGCATAATGCTTTTATAAACATTCTCATACAAGTTTCTGTGTGGACATGTGTTTTCATTCTCTCTACGATAGGAACTCATAGGTCATATAATTCTACATTTAATCATTTGAGGAACCACTATACTGATTTCTAAAGTGGCTGCATCATTTTACATTCCCACCAACAGTGTGTCAGGGGTCTGATTTCTCTATATCCTCACCAACACCTGTTGTTATCTGACTTTTTGATTCTAGCCATGCTAGTGGATGTGAAGTGGTATCTCATTGTGCACAGGAGGCTTTCTTGATATATGCAGAGAACTTGCTTATAGAACAAGAAACCTTCTTTTTGGCTCTTTGGGTGTGTTATGCTTAGATACTTCATCTTCTCCTCCCCTTCCTTCTCCTCCTGCTTTTTTATGATGTGCAGTCACCAACCCCTGGCCCCTCCTTATGTGTCAGGTTCGAGAGATGCTGCGGATGAGGGATTCCAATGGAGCCAGGATGCTGACACTGATAACTGAGCAGTTTATGGCTGACCCACGACTCACACTCTGGAGGCAGCAAGGAACAAGTATGACAGATAAATGCAGGCAACTCTGGGATGAGTTAGGTAAGTCCCCGTATCTCAGAGAAGTGCATAGTCCTTCCAGTCTGCCCCCTGCATAAGTGTTAGCGAACGCTTGCCGTCGGTCATTATGAGGGTCTTGCTAAATGAACTTTAGCCTAGCTGTGAAAGATGTAGGCTCTACGCAGGCCACCCAGAGTATTCTGAGCTCATTTGTGTTGCTTCCACAACATTGTACTTTGCTATTGACATCAGTATTCTGTTCCAGATATTACCTCATAGAAGCCTTTGCTGAGGGAAAATGTCTTCCCTTGGCTTCTGCTGCCTGGCACTAACCTGGCTCTCCAGATACTTATCAACCTTACTTTTCTTGCTTTCCCTGGGTTTTCTCTTCTGTATCACTACTAGACAAACCTCTTAGACATAGGGCAGTTTCCAAGACGTGGGCCTTGGACTTCTTCTTCCTCTATACCCCCCCACTGAGAACTTTTTGTTTAATGTCATGGCTCCAGAGCTTACCTCTCTGTTGATCTCAGCCTCATCTTCTTTCCATTTATCTGAGTTCCAGTCCCATATCAGCATTGCGCTATAACCATTTCCACTGAAAAATCCCCTAGTCACCTCAAGCTTGAGAAATCCAAAAATGAATTTGGGCCTTCAACCAAAACATGTTCCCATAACTCTGGCAGTGGCACCACCATTCCTCACTCTACCAAACTAACTGTCAGGCACTCATTTTTCTTTCATTCCCAACATTCAGTCACCAACTTCATTTGATGCCTTGACCTTTAAAATGCAATTCAGTGTCCACTCACACTTTTTAATTTCCTATCACCACTGCGCTGCTTGAGGGCATTGGGAACTTCTGGATTAAATTAGACCTGTGGCCTCCTGAATGGCCTCTCTGTTCTAGATTCTCCTCATCAAGGCCGTCTTCTTTGGTCATCATTTCTCTGTATCATTCTACTGCTCCAAGGCCAGTTTTGCAGTGCTAATACTCAGCTTCTCTTCTTATTTTCAGAATCTTCCATACCCTGAATCCAATCATAGCCCCACTTTTAGTTATACCGGAAAAGTTCTGTGTAACGTATCCTAAAAGATCTAATACAGCTCCTCCATAGTCCCTCCATGCCGGAAAGCAACAACAAATTTCCACTCATACAGAGTAATATAAGAGAAAGCTGCAGGTTAGGAGTTCAGTGAGTTCTTCTGGACTAAAGCCCCAGGAGCATATATTTCATAGCCTCAGAGCTAAAAGCCTTGCAGAGTGAGGCTTCATGACTCTGCAACTCTACTCATTTACTTTGGGGTTTTGTTTTGGGTGCTGAGAATTTTTTATCTCACCTGGGCACTAATGGCTTTGGAGCTCTCATTACTATGAAGAGCTACATTTTTTAATTTTATGTGCCAGACTCTGTGTCATAGATTATACTCACATTTTTTCACTTAATTCTCATAACAACCCTATAAAGTTATTGTGTGTTTACTGCAAAGAAACAGAGACAGCTCTGGTTACTTCTGGATACAGAATAAAATTATAGAAAACTGTCTCTGCCATGACATAAACCACATTTTCTGAAGTATAGGAATGTTGCACTATTGGTCTAAAGCTACTGGTCCAAACTGTTGTGACCAGGGTCACATGATACAATACATGGCAACTTAGGGACTACTTCTAGACTCTTTACTAAGAAGGGATTGTAGTCATGGACTCCCTTCCAAGGTAAGATTTTGGCACCTTCATATTTTTAGATGAGAAAACTGAGCTCAGAAAAGTTAAGTGTTTTATTCAAGATCACACATGGCTGTTCTACCCATGGAACAGCAATATGTTTGACTCCAAATCAAGCATCCCTCTGTGGCACCTCCCTCAATTCTGTCTTGTTATGTACTTTTTTCCTCTAAAGTGCATGTTTTTAAATTTAAAATCAGCCTTCCTCAGTGAGTCAGTTTCATCTGAGGCCTGAATCTCATGGAGTAATTTCTATTATACTCATGGGATTATGCTGTGGACCTGGGCTTGGCCTTTGAGGCAAAGGTATGTGAAAAGAAGTTAACACAGCTAACTGCCAGTGCTTTTAAAGCATTTGTCATATACTTAGTTTCATTATGAAAAGCTCTTGCTTCTGACATTTTTGTATCTGAGAAATTGCTATTTCAGTCTTCCAAGAAACCCTCAGCATTCTGCAAAGACAGTGGTTCTCAAACTTCTCAAAATCACCGAGAGTACTTATTTGAACTGTTTGCTGGGCCCTGTCACCAGAGTTTCTAATCCAGTAGGTTGGAGTAGGGCCTGGTAATTTGCATTTCTAACAAATGTCTAAAGAATGATGTTACATCTGTTCCAGAGACCACAATTTGAGACCACAATAAGAGAAGCCTTATTAGGTCGGACATTAGAGTATGGTGCATGCTTCCCCTTACTACTGTGAGGGCTCCTTACTGTTCACCAGGCCTGCTCACTTGGAAGGGCCTGGACAGGGTTTATAGGAATTGAGAGGAGTGGACTCACTGCTTTCAGATCCTGAACCAGAGGAAACAGAAGCGGTCAGACATGAAGTTTTCTCATCTCCCCGTATCTGCACACATAAGCTTTGCTTTATATTCTGTTAAAATCTGTAAGTATCTCTGCTCCTGTAACAGGGCAGTTTTTACATATTTGTTCGGGGTCCTGTACTATCTCCTTTTCTCAAGAACTTTGCTTCTGCAGTTACCTCCTTTTTCTGGCCTTATTAGTTTCTCCCTCTCTTCTGGACCAATCCCATCAGCTACAATGGACTAATATTGTCCATCTCAAAAAAAAGTGCCTTTGATATTCCCATTCCCCTCCAATTATTACTGCATTTCTCTTCCCTTCAAAGCAATATTTCTTTATTTTTAGTTTTTTAATTTAAATTTTATTTAGATTTATTTATATTTATATTATAGATATAAAATTATAATTTATTTCAAATTATTACATTTTATTTAAATTTTTATTTAAATTTATTGAAATTTAAACCCAGTTGGTTAACATACAGTGTAATATTAGTTTCAGATGTGCAATATAGTGATTCACCGCTTCCATACAGCTCCTGGCACTCATCACAAGTGCACTCCTTAAACCCTATCACCTATTTAATCCTTCCCCCCACCCACCTCCATTCTGTTAATCATCAGTTTGTTCTCTATAGTAAAGAGTCTGTTACTTGGTTTGCCTCTGTCTCTTTTTCTCCCCTTGCTTGTTTTTTTGTTTCTTAAATTCCACATCTGAGTGAACTCATATGGTATTTGTCTTTCTTTACTTCTTTCACTAAACATTACACTCTCTCTAGCTCTATCCACATCATTGCAAATGGCAAGGTTTCATTCTTTTTTGTGGCTGAGTACTATTCTGTTGTGTATATATGCCACATCTTCTTTGTTCCTTTCATCAGTCAGTGGACATTTGGGCTCTTTCCATAGTTTGGCTATTGTTGATAATCCTGCTGTAAACATTGGGGTGCATGGTTCCCATTGAATTAGTATTCTTAGATTCTTTGGGTAAATACCTAGTAATACAATTGCTGAATTGTAAGGTAGTTCTATTTTTTTTTATATTCTTTTTTTAAAAGATTTTTTTATTTATTTATGTGACAGAGAGAGAGATCACAAGTAGACAGAGAGGCAGGCAGAGAGAGAGGGGGAAGCAGGCTCCCTGCTGAGCAGAGAGCCCGATGTGGGGCTCGATTCCAGGACCCTGGGATCATGACCTGAGCAGAAGGCAGAGGCTTAACCCACTGAGCCACCCAGGCGCCTAGGTAGTTCTATTTTTAACGTTTTGAGGAACCTCCATACTGTTTTCCATAGTGGCTACACCAGTTTGCATTCCTACCAACAGTGTAAGAGGGTTCTCTTTTCTCTGCATTCTCACCATCGTGTCTCGTTTCTTGGATTTTTTATTTAAGCCATTCTGACAGGTGTGAGATATCTCATTTTAGTTTTGATTTGCATTTCCCTGATAATGAGTAATGTGGAACAGCTTTTCATGTGTCTTTTGGCCCTCCGTATGTCTGCTTTGGAAAATGTCTATTCATGTCTTCTGCCCATTTTTTAACTGGATTATTCAGATTTTGGGTGTTGAGTTTTATAAGTTCTTTATATATTTTAGATATTAATACTTTATCAGATATATCATTTGCAAATATCTTTTCCCATTCTGTAGGTTGCTTTTTAATTTTGTTGATTGTTTGCTCCACTATGCAAATTTTCTTTGGAAAATTTGTCTCTAGTCACCTTTTCCCCTTTGTTCACCTCCATTATATCTTGAGTCCACTATAATTGAGCTTCCATTGCTCATTTCTACCACTTTATTGAAGTTGCTCTTGTCAAAATCACCAGTGATTACACTATTGTTAAATACAATGATTACTTCTCTGTTGTTATCTCATTTGACCTCTTAGCAATTTTCAATAAAATTGACTATGCCCTTCTTGACACTTATTCTCTTGGCCCCAATAACCCCATCTTCCTGTTTTTCCTCCTGTATTCCTGGCTGCTTTCTCTCAGTCTGTTTTGCAGGCTCTTCTGCCTTTTTGCAACCCTTCTGAATACTGAGTACTCCATAGCACCCACTGCCCTGTCTACATTCTCTACCTAAGTGATCATATTCAATCCCATGGTTTTGTTTTGTTTTTTAAGATTTATTTATTTGAGCGGGGGGAGGGGGCAGAGGGAATCTTCAAGCAGACTCCCCACTGAGCACAGAGTCCAATGAGAGTCCAATGATCCCACAACCCATGAGGTCATGACCTGAGCCAAAACCAAGAGTCAGACACCCAACTGACTGAGCCACCCAGGTGCCCCTAAGTGCCATGGTTTTAAATAGCATCTAGATATAGGTAAGTCACAAATTTATATCTCTAGCCCTGACCTTCCTTTTGAGCTCTAGGCTCAGTGCCCACCTACCCACCACTAATAAGAAACATCTCAAATTTAATAAGACCATTATTGAACTCTTAATTTTCCTGCCAGAGTCTGATTTTTCCCTTGTTGTCCCCATCTCAGTATCAACACCAAGATGTATCTAATGGCTCAAGAAGAAAATCTATGAGTCATACCTGGTTCCATTTTCTAACATCTGTAGCCAACCCAAGACCTGCTGATGCCCAAAGTTGGAAGACTAAATGAGATAATGTATATAAAATGTTGAATATTATGCCTGGCCCATTAAAAAAATAAATTGTAGCTATTATTTTACTGTTGTATTTACTATATAATAATTATGTGATCTTTAAATTTCCATACTAGCTAACCTTTGGTTAGAGTTTTTGACACTTTTTTTAAGTTGCTGGAAAATATGCTTTTGGATACTGGTAACACAGTCCCATGAATGCTATTATATGCAAGCATCTGCAGAATTTTTTGCTTTGGCTCTTTCTTAGAGATGTGATCATCTCTGAATGTTTTTGAAACAAATTCATAAGGACTTAATTAGACTGAAAACTTATTTTTAACTTCCCAGGGAAGATACATGTACTCACTTTCTAGGGATTTTTAATAGCTAAATGCCTAGGAAATAGGAACTCTTTGATGACGTGAATGAGCACCCTGTTTCTTTACCTCTTGAGCCCCTCTCAACTCACCTGATGCGTTTTCCATTCCTATTACCTATTGATCTTTGCCATTCATAATGTCCTGAGTCCCTGTAGTTGCTAAGTTTAATGGCCTTTTGGGGTTTCTTATTCTACTTGTGAAGATTAAATGTGAAAAATCTTTGGCCTCACTACAAATGAAAAACACTTTGTAAACTGTAAAGTAGATGTGTGTTACTAATATTGACATTCTACTGCATTAGACATTGCTAATTGGCTTGTGTGTCACTGATTTCTCCTGTTTTTTTCTCTCTTCTTTCTTTCTCTTTCGCTTATTCCTCCTTCTCCTCTGCTCATGACTTAAATGTTTCCTCAGTTCTGTTTTGAGCACTCCTTTCATCCTAAATGATCACATCTTCATTTTTATTCCTTGGTAGGTGGGGCCATATCACTCCCTACATCAGTTTTAGAAGAACCAGCAAATAGTGTAACACAGATACCATTGGGGAGCTACAGTGTAAAGAAAAAAGTTCTTTCTCATTATATTTATACAGGCCTTTAGGATTCTTTTTTTTTTTTTTTTTAAGATCTTATTTATTCACTTGACAGACAGAGATCACAAGTAGGCAGAGAAGCAGGCAGAAAGAGGAGGAAGCAGGCCCCCCGCTGAGCAGAGAGCCCAACTCGGGGCTTGATCCCAGAACCCTGGGATCACGACCCAAGCCAAAGGCAGAGGCTTTAACCCACTGAGCCACCCAGGTGCCCCCAGGCCTTTAGGATTCTTAAATCCTAAAAGTAGAGAGGGGCACGTGGGTAGCTCAGTCAGTTAAGCATCTGCCTTTAGCTCAGGTCATGATCCTGGGGTCCTGGGATTGAGCCACACATCCGGCTCCCTGTTCAGTGGGGAGCCTGCTTCTCCCTCTACTGCTCTCCCTGCTTGTGCTCTATCTCTTTCAAATAAATAAATAAAATCTTTGAAAAAAAAGTAGAGATAGTAACTCTTTTATGACTTGAATATTTGTGGTTCTTTCTTAATGCACACTGTTCCAAATTTTTTTTACCTGCTGCACTTACATATTAAGGATTTCCTGTCACCTGGTGTTCATAAAGGGCTCTGTAATTGGTAGGAGCTCACAGTTCCTGGGGAAGGAAAAAACATCCAATAGACTAAATATCCAAAGGGACTAAAATGACTCCAGAGAGCATCTTTGCCTTAACTTAATATCCTTCCCCTTGTTTGGGATGTATCCCTTCCTCTATCTCTGTGCCCAAAGAACTCCTATTTATTACTTATTCATCTTTAAAAATTAAGTAATACATGTATACAGATTAAAATGTCAAATACTGCTACAAACTTTAAAATAAAAAACAGTATTCCCTTGCCCCATTCCTTCACATTGCCAATTCCCACTTCATACAATTTTAAATGCAATTTTAAATCCTTTAGCTGCCCTTTCTAATATGCCTTCATATTTCAGAATGACTGTTCTTTCTTGATTTTTACATTCTAGATATTATCTTTTATCTTCCTACAATGAAACCCATCTAAAGATCAAACCCTTAGTATTCTTCCCCAGATAGGGCTTCTTTTTCTTTTCAATATGGATAGGCTGAGAATGTTGCAAATATTTAAGTTCTGCTTCATTTTAAACAATCCCATCTTTAAATTATTTCTCTCTTCTCACATTTTACTGTAAGTAGTCAAAAGGAACCAAGCTACTGTTTCAATACTTCACTTAGATATTTCCTCAGCTAATTTCATCACTCAAAAGTTCTACCTTCCACAAAACGCTAGGGCATAAACACAATTTAGCCAAGTGCTTTGCCCCTATATAACAAGGGTCACCTTTCCTACAGTTTCCACTAACATGTTCTACATTTCCATCTGAGACCTCATCAGAATGGCCTTTACCTTCCATATATTCCTACCAACACTCTGTTCAGGATTACTAAGGAGATTAAAACTTTACAAGTCTCCTCTTATCTTTCTGAGCCCTCACCAAAATCATCTTTAAAGGTCTGTTCACAGCAGCATAGGCTCTTTTAGCATGCAACTCAAAATTTTTCCAGCCTTTAGCCAGTTCCAAAACTGCTCTTACACTTTCACATATTTGTTATAGTAGCACCCCACTTCTTGTATTGGTTTTTGCCTTAGTCTGTTTGGGGTGCTACAACAGAATACCCACCAGGTGACTTACAAGCAAAAGAAATTTATTTCTCAGGGTTCTAGAGGCTGAAAAGTCCAAGACAAGTGACCAGTAGATTTGGTATCAAGCGAGGACCCACTTCCAGGCTTACAGGGAACCATCTTTTCACTGTATCTTCCCACAGCAGAAAGAACAAGGGTTCTCATGAGAGATCTTATTCTCGTTGAGTCTATAGCTCCCAATTCATACACACATACATACATATATACATACCATGAACTTTTCCCTCATTCTCTCAAATAATGATATTATGATTTGAGGTTAGATCAAAATTAAATGTTTACATTATTATCACTAAATAAATATTTGTAGCACAGTCATGTAGTATACTAATTCTACATTTACTTTCTTATACAACTTTTTTTCCCCTTCAGGAATTAATACTTTAATTTGTTTTTTGTTTGATTTTTAGGGAGGTTGCAGATTTTTCTGTTGTGATCATTAATTTACACCCAAATTGTCTAGCAGTAATTTAAAATCTTCATATAATATATTTTGTCACAACAAATAATCTGTCAATTTTATTATCTTGTTAGAGACATTTCTTCTGGAACCATCTATTTTTCTATCCCTGGTTTAGATTGTTTCCTTTCTAAACCTGCTGCAGAGTAGTCAGGTACATACTGCCCTTCACTATCATTCTAGGACTTCTCTTTTTCTTTCTCCAGTGTGGACCCCCTGTTTTCTGAATGCAACATCTTCCTCTCTGTGAATTTATTTTCTTGCCTTGGTGGATTACACTTTCCAGTAGCTTCCTCAGATAGGAATTTTCATAGTTGATAAATTTTGCATTGCTGAATGTCTGGATTTTACCCTCATTTTGATTGATATTTTGATTGGTATATATTCTAGGTTGGACATCATGTCCTTTTCCCTTAGAACTTTGAAGACGTTTCTCCAATGTCCTGCAGCTTCCACTTGCCATTGTGAAGTACCAGGTCATTCTGGTTCAGAAGAATGTCTTATGTTTTCTTGGTGGAACCATATGTTTTATCTTTGTCATCATTAATCTGAAATTTCACACTGATATCACTTACTGTTGGTCTTCTAAATTTTTTTCAAATCTAATCTGCTTGAAGGAGTTAAGATGGAAGAGTGGTAGGGGGACCTTCAGCTTGCCTTGTCCCTGGAACATAGCTAGATCAACAACAAATCATTTTGAACGACTAGGAAATCTATCTGAGGATTAAGAAGACAGTCTGCATAATTGCAAGGTTTGGAGACTTGAATTGAGGAAGAGAAAAGCCACAGTGCTGTGGTGGGGAGGGAGACTTTTCAGGGAGAGAGGCCATGAGCGGGAAAGAGACCAATGAGTTGGGTTACCGCAAGACAGCAAGATGCTGTGGTGTGGGGATCCTCTGGGTTTCATTGGGAGATAATGTTCCCCTTCCTGAAGTACATTTGGATAAGTGTATATTGCCTCTCCAAGGACAAAAGACCTGCCGGGCACGATGGAACAGCCATTCAACAGCAGGGGACAGAGGTGGGCGCAGAGGGCAGATAACCTGGTTGTAGCTTTTGGTGGAGCTTCACAGTAGACTCCAGGCACCTGCACAGCTGTGGGACTGCTTTTCTGGGAGAGAACAGTGCTGGCCACAGCACTGTGAGGCTCTCCTCTGAGGGAGGGGAGTGCTCTGCACTTTGCCGATTCCTTTAAGGTCTGAAGTTTTGAATGCCAGCCTCCAGCAAGAGATGAAACACAAGAGAACTGTGGTGCTGGGAGTTCCTTGCCTTTTTTTTTTTTTAATTTTTATTTATTTTTTTAATTTCTTTTCAGTGTTCCAGAATTCATTGTTTATGCACCACACCCAGTGCTCCATGCAATACGTGTCCTCCATAATACCCACCACCAGGCTCACCCAACCTCCCACTCCCTGCCCCTCCAAAACCCTCAGATTGTTTTTCAGAGTCCATAGTCTCTTATGGTTCGTCTCCCCCTCCAACTTCCCCCAACCCCCTTCTCCTCTCCATCTCCCCACGTCCTCCGTATTATTTCTTATGCTCCACAAATAAGCGAAACCATTTGATAATTGACTCTCTCTGCTTGACTTATTTCGCTCAGCATAATCTCTTCCAGTCCCATCCATGTTGATACAAAAGTTGGGTATTCATCCTTTCTGATGGAGGCATAAAGAAAAACAAAAGTGGGGGCATCATGTTGCCAGATTTCAAGCTTTACTACAAAGCTGTGATCACTAAGACATCATGGTACTGGCATAAAAACAGACACATGGGGCACCTGTGTAGCTCAGTGAGTTAAAGCCTCTGCCTTCAGTTCAGGTCATGATCCTAGGGTCCTGGGATCGAGCCCCACATCCGGCTCTTTGCTCAGTGGGGAGCCTGCTTCCCCCCCCCCCCCGCCTGCCTCTCTGCCTACTTGTGATCTCTGTCTGTCAAATAAGTAAATAAAATCTTTAAAAAAACAAACAAACAAACAAAAACAGACACATAGACCAGACAAAGCAGGTGCTGGGAGTTCTAATGGCCCCAGGCACAAACAGGTTGAGGGGAGGGACCTGACGAAAGCCTGGGATACAAGAGAGGAGATTGTTAGCTTTTCTTTGAGGGCCTCCTCAACTGTGGTGGCCTCAAGTTCACTCCCTGGGGGACAAGAGGGCAGGGTGACACCATCTCCCATCCTCACTGCCAGCCCTCTCTCACCAGCTCCATCAGACTTCAGAGAGAAACAGACTTCCCTCAGGGGAAGCTGGAGTTGCTGACACCAAACTCCTCCACCCTCTGCCTGGCAGGGGCATCGTTTCTAGGACAGGTCTGACTGTGAGCCAGCACAGTGGGCCTCTCCCCCAGGGGACCAACACAGGCCCCCTTCGTGTACCAAGTCAATTGATCATAGAGTGCTCCAAAGTGTCAGCTTCAGTTCTGATAGAAATAGGACAAGGCCATTTATTTATTTATTTATCCTTTTGGAATCAGGTTTATGGTTTTTTGTTCATTTGTTGGTTGGTTGGTTTCTTTTTTGGAT
Organism: Martes martes; assembly: GCF_963455335.1. Classification (NCBI taxonomy): domain Eukaryota; kingdom Metazoa; phylum Chordata; class Mammalia; order Carnivora; family Mustelidae; genus Martes; species Martes martes. The sequence continues at coordinate 156,566,553 of NC_137891.1, forward strand.
CAGGCTTCTTTTTCTTTTCTCTTTCTTTCTTCTTTTTTTTTTCTTTTCAGTTCTTTTTCTTTTCTTTCTTTCTTTTTTTTTTTAAGAGAGGGGGAAGGAGGAAGTATGGAGGGGAATGGAGAGAGAGAATCCTAAGCAGGTCCCATGCACAGCACAGAGCCCAACACTGGGCTTGATCTCATGACCCTGAGATCATGACTTGAGCCGAAATCAACAACCCAATACTTAACCAACTGAGCCACTCAGGTACCCCTCCTTCTTTCTTTCTTTTTCTTTGGAATCAGGCTTATAGTTTTTTGTTTGTCTCTTTGTTTGCTTTTTTGTTCCTTTTCCTTTTCTCTTTTCTTGGATAAGGCTTTTTTTTTTTTCTTTTTTCAGGCTTTTCTTAAGAAACAAAGCATACCTAATTAAAGGTCCAGACACTCCCCACTACAAGCAGGGAGGAATTCTATGGAGGACTGAGGTATGCAAAAGAGAACAAATTCCAACAGCAGAGTGTACACAGCATACACCAGAAACACTTCCTGAAGTGCCAGGCCCCAGACAATGTGTGACCCCTTAATACTCTTACTCTTAATAAAGTATTACTCTCAGGAGCAAGAAACTTAACATGCTTTCATAATATACAAAAGACAGACACCTAGACATAATGACAAGAGGGAGGAATTCTCCCCAAAAGAAAGATCAAGAAGAAATCACAGCCAGGGATTTGCTCAAAACAGATATAAGCAATGTATCTGAATAAGAATTTAGAAAAACAGTCATGAGAATACTAGCTGGGCTTGAAAGAACCATAGAAAACACCAGAGAAACCCTTGCTTCAGAGATAAAAGACTTAAAAACTAATCAGGCCAAAATAAAAATTGGTATAACTGAGATGCAAAACCAACGAGATATAAAAGACAAAATTATGAAAAATAATAAAGCTGAAAAGAGGAGGGAAAGGAAACTATTAGAGCACAAATATAAATGTAGGGAATTCAGTGATTCCACAAAGCACAGTAATATCTGTACCATAGGAGTCCCAGAAGACAAAGAGCAGGAAAGGGAGCAGAAGGTTTATTTGAACAAGTTATAGCTGAGAACTTCCCTAATCTGGAAAGGAAACAGGCATTCAAGTCAAGAGGCACAGAGAACGTCCCTCAAAATCAACACAAATAGGTCAACACCAAGCCATATCAGAATGAAACTTGCAAAATACAAAGATACAGAAAGAATTCTGAAAGCAGCTAGGGACAAAAGGTCCTTAACTTACATGGTAGATGCATAAGGCTGGCTGCAGACCTACCCGCATAAACTTGGCAGGCCAGAAAGAGTGGCATGATATATTCAACATGCTAAATGGGAAAAATATGCAGCCAAGAATACTTTATCCATCAAGGCTGTCATTCGGTATATGTGCTGCCGAAGCGAGCACAAGGCTGTCATTTGGAATAGGAGAGAGAAAGAGTCCAAGTCAAGGAAAACTAAAGGAGTTCATGAACACTAAATCGGTTCTGCAAGAAATATTAAAGGGGGTTCCCTTTGAGCAGGAAAGGGGGTTCCCTTTGAGCAGGAAAGAGAGACCAAAAGCAAATAAGACTAAAAAGCACCAATCCACAGGAACAGTGCCCTTACAGGAAATATAATTGCACCAAATTCATAATTTGGTGAATAATTACTATAATAATTACTGTCAATGTAATGGACTATATTCTCTAATCAAAAAACATGGTATCAGAATGGATTAAAAAAATCTTTTTAATTAAAAAAAAGACCCATCGATTTGCTGCTTACAAGAGACTCATTCTATTATTTATTTATTTATTTATTTAATGTTCAGTTAGCAAGAGTCTCATTTTAGACCCAAAGCCACCTCTAAGTTGAAAGTGAATTGGTGGAGAACAATCTATCATGCTAATGGATGTGAAAAGAAATCTGGAGTAGCCATCCTTATATCAGACAAATAAGATTTTATAACAAAGAGATGGAGAGGGGCACTATATTAATAATAAAGTGTCTGACATCCAACAAGAAGATGTAACAATTTTAAATATTTATGCCCCCAGTTTGGGAGCATATGTATAAATCAATTAATAACAAACTTAAACTCATTGATAATAATACAATAATTGGGACTCCTGGGTGGTTCAGTCAGTTAAGTATCTGCCTTCAGCTCAGGTCATGATCCCAGGGTGTTGGGATTGAGTCCTGCATCAGACTCCTTGCTTGGGAGGGAGTCTACTTCTCCCTCTGCCTGTTGCTGCCCCTGCTTGTGCTCCTCTCTCTCTCTAACAAATAAATAAATGAAATCTTAAAAAAAAAAAAAGGAAATGGGAAAACATTCCATGCTCATGGATTGGAAGAACAAACATTGTTAAAATATCTATACTACCCAAAGCAATCTACGCATTTGGTGCAATCCCTATGAAAATACTGCCCGCATTTTTCACAGAGCTGATACAAACAATTCTAAAATTTGTATGGAACCAGAAAAGACCCCAAATAACCAAAACAGTGTTGAAAAAGAAAACCAAAGCTGGAGGTATCACAATTCCAGACTTTAAGCTGTATTACAAAGCTGTAATCATCAAGACAGTATGGTAATGGCACAAAAACAGAAACATAAATCAGTGGAACAGAATAGAGAACCCAGAAATGGATACTCAACTCTGTGGTCAACTTATCTTTGACAAAGCAAGAAAGAATATCCAATGGAAAAAAAGATAGTCTCTTCAACAAATTGTGTCGAGAAAACTGAACAGCAACATGCAGAAGAATGAAACTGACCACCTTCTTACTCCATATGCAAAAGTGAGTTCAAAATGGATGAAAGACCTAAATGTGAGACAGGAAAACATTGAAATCCTAGAGGAGAACACAGGCAGCAGTCTCTTTGACCTCGGCCACAGCAACTTCTTACTAGACCCGTCTCCAGAGGCAAGGGAAACAAAAGCAAAAATGAACTACTGGGACTTCATCAAGATAAAAAGCTGCTTCTGCACAGTGAAGCAAGCAATCAACAAAACTAAAAGGCAACTGATGGAATGGGAGAAGATATTTGCAAATGACATATCAGATAAAGGGCTAGTATCCAAAATCTATAAAAAACAAACTCAAAACCCCAAAAATAAGTAACCCAGTTAAGAAATTGGCAGAAGGGGGACGCCTGGGTGGCTCAGTTGGTTGGGCGGCTGCCTTCGGCTCAGGTTATGATCCCAGCGTCCTGGGATCGAGTCCCGCATCGGGCTCCTTGCTCGGCAGGGAGCCTGCTTCTCCCTCTGCCTCTGCCTGCCACTCTGCCTGCCTGTGCTCGTTAGCTCTCTCTCCCTCTCTCTCTGACAAATAAATAAATAAAATCTTTAAAAAAAAAAAAGAAAGAAAGAAATTGGCAGAAGACATGAGCAGACATTTCTCTAAAGAAGACATACAAATGGCTAAGAGACACATGAAGAAATGCTCAACATCACTCATCACCAGGAAAATACAAATCAAAACTTCAGTGAGATACCACTTCACACCTGTCAGAATGGCTAAAATTAACAACACAGGAAACAACAGATAATGGTGAGGATGCAGAGAAAGGGGACTGTTGGTGGGAATGCAAGTTGGTGTAGCCACTCTGGAAAATGTATGGAGGTTCCTCAAAAAGTTAAAAATAGAACTAGGCTATGATCCAGCAATTGGCACTACTAGGTATTTATCCAAAGGATACAAAAATAACGATTCAAAGGGGCACATATACCTCAATGTTTATAGCACCATTATCTGGAAGGAACCCAAATGTCCACTGACTGATAAATGGATAAAGAAGATGTGGTGTACACACACACACACACACACACCCTGGAATATTAATCAGCCATCAAAAAGAATGAAATCTTGCCTTTGGCAATGACGTGGGTGGAGCTAGAGTGTGTTATGCTAAGTGAAATAAGTCAGTCAGGGGGTGCCTGGGTGGCTCAGTTGGTTAAGCGTCTACCTTTGACTCAGATCATGATCCCGGGGTCCTCAGCAGGGACCCTGCTTCTCCCTCTCTCTCTCCCTCTGTTTGTGCTCTCTCTCTCTCTCAAAGAAATGAATAAAAGTCTTAAATTTTTTTAAAAAAATAAGTCCGAGAAAGACAAATGCCATATGATTTACTCATATGTGGAATTTAAGAAAACAGATGAACACAGGGGAGGCAGAAGAATAAAATAAGACAAAAACAGAGGGGGGCAATCCATAAGAGATTCTTAACTATAGAAAACAAACTGAAGGTTGCTGGAGTGGGGGATGGATGGGGGATGGGCTAAATGGGTGATGGGCATTAAGGAGGGCATGTGTAGTGATGAGCGCTGGGTATTATATGTATGTGATGAATACATAAATTTCTACTCCTGAAACCAAAAAATAATACTAATAATTATCTACTTGGGCATCTGGCTGGCTCAGTCAGTAGAGCATGTGACTCTTGGTCTCAGGGTTGTGTGTTTGAACCTCACATTAGGTGTATAGATTACTAAGAATAAATAAATAAATAAATTTTAAAAACTCTAATTTGCTTAATACTCAGTAGGCCTTCTCAAATGGGAAACTTACATCTTTTAATTTGAGACGTTTTCTTGAACTTTTATTTTTTTCATTTCCTCACCTTTATTTTCTCTTTGTCTATAACTACTTCTGTTATTTGGATATTCGTTTCTAGGTTACTATGCTGCAGGCTTAGAGGAGAGTCTATATCAGGAATAAGAAAATAGAGGGTTCCAGAGGGATGTCTCTAACAACATAGTAAAATTGTTAGATTATTTTATGTGACTGAACATACTAAATGGAGATTGAGTCTCTAATTTTACTATTTTTTTCTCTCATTGTTTTGTTGGTTTTTTTTTCATCTTTTATCTTCCAGGTTTCTCAGTTTTATCTTTTAACCATCTTATTAATCTTTTAATAAAGATTTTATTTATTTAAGAGAGAATGAGATGGGGCATCTGAGTTGTTCAGTTGGTTAGGCCACTGCCTTCGGCTCAGGTCATGACCCCGGAGTCCCAGGATCGAGTACCGCATCAGGCTCCCAGCTCCGCAGGGAATTTGCTTCTCCCTCTGACCTTTTCCCCTCTCATGCTCTCTCTCACTCTCACTCTCTCTCTCTCTCAAATAAATAAATACAATCTTAAAGAAAAAAAAAAAAGAGAGAGAGGATGAGATGGATAGAGCAGGAGCAGGAGGGACAGAGAGAGAGAGGGAGAAGCAGATTCCCCACTGAGCAGGGAGCCCGACGTGGGGCTAAATCCCAGAACCCGGGATCACAACCTGAACCAAAGCAGACACTTAACCAACTGATCCATCCAGGCGCCCCATCAACCATTTTGTTAATTTTCAATAAATTTTCTTGTCATCATATTTTTAATTTCCAAGAGCCCATTTTTGTTGTTGTTGTATCCTGCTCTTCATAGATGCAGGATCTTCTCACTTTGAGAATATCAATTGGAAAGGTTTTTCTCTTTAAGTTTTTTTGTGACCTGTGCCTTTTTGGTATTCCCTTCAGGTTTTCCTTCTGTTTTCTTTGTTCTTTGCCCTTTATGTAAGATGCTTTTCTTATATATCTAATATTTCTTAGCTACCCAATCCTATTTAAGAGTAATACTTAAGAGCTAAAAGGAAGCTCTGTGTGTGTGTGTGTGTGTGTGTGTGTGTGCATGTGTGTGTTTGAAAGACAGAGAGAGAGGAAGAGAGAGAGAGAGACCTTGTTAATTAGTCAGTTTAACTGAGAATGATCTGGCTGGGCTTTTCTTCAGTGGAGAGCCCAAACTACAGTATGTGCTGTGTTTTTCCCCCCAGCCTGATTTCCAGAGATGAATCCTCCAGTCTCTTGTCTCTGAGTTATAAACTTGTCACAGTCTTCTTAGAATCAAGTGGAGAAAGAGGGTTGGGTTGGGAGGTATCCATTTGTTCAATATATATATCTTCACTAATCCCTCAGTTTTTAGGAAGGACACCTCACTCTTGGCTGTGTATAATATTTCCAATCCAGAGTCTGTCTCAGTCAACCTTCCCAGTGAGTAAAACTCTCGTTTTACTCTGATAAAGGCACTCTGATACTCTGAACAGAGGAGTAATTCTACGAGCCTGAGAACTTTGACAAATTTCTAACCAATTTTACTAAATTCAGCTCCACTTTCAGCAGGGTTCTGCAGCCTGAATCAGTTGTGCTTCTGGACTTTCCTAACTGCTGGTGGAGGTTTCAACTTTGTTTTTCTAAGCCAGCTATCACTCATCCACATACTTTCCAGATTCTAAAATTCTGTGGCTGTTCTGTTTTATCTCTCCCATTCCCTGTAACTGTGTGAGTTTATGCCTATTTTTATCCCTTTATTTTCATTTTAGGGAGGTTTCAGAAGGAAGTAGTGGTTAGGTATCTTTCTTTTTTTTAAATAAACAATTGTGTTTCTTTTATTTTCATTTTACAAACATTTATTGAGTACCAAGTTTGTGCCAGACACTGGGAATACATAAGTAAGTACAATGTCCCTATCCTCAAAGAGTGAACACTCTAGAGAAGGAAATAAACATGTAAACACATTTTTAAAAATCCCTTATGCTAATTAAGTGCTAGTAATTATGTGTACATGTCTTTTTATTAATAATGTTTTTATATTTTATAAACATATAATGTATTATTAGCCCCAGGGGTACAGGTCTGTGAATCGCCAGGTTTACACTCTTCACAGCACTCACCATAGCACATACCCTCCCCAATGTTCATAACCCCACCACCCTCTCCCTAACCCCCTCCCTCCAGCAACCCTCAGTTTGTTTTGTGAGATTAAGAGTCTCTTATGGTTTGTCTCCCTCCCGATCCCATCTTGTTTCATTTATTCTTTTCCTACCCCCCAAACACCCCACGTTGCATCTCCACTTCCTCATATCAGGGAGATCATATGATAGTTGTCTTTCTCTGATTGACTTATTTCGCTAAGCATAATACCCTCTAGTTCCATCCACATCGTCACAAATGGCAAGATTTCATTTCTTTTGATGGCTGCATAGTATTCCATTGTATATATATACACCACATCTTCTTTATCCATTCATCTGTTGATGGACATCTAGGTTCTTTCCATAGTTTGGCTATTGTGGACATTGCTGCTATAAGTGGTTAAGTATCTTTAACTAATTTAATTAATTCATGTTTATTCTTCGGACTCATATGTCATATCCTTTCTAGAGCTTCTTCTGAGCCCATATGCAGAATTCATTGCTCCATCATGGATTGTCATAGGATTTTATATATGTCTGTGATAGCATTTGCCATGCTTTAATTATTATTTGGGTGACTCCTAACTATAATTCTCTTGAAGATTTATTTATTTTATTTATTTGACAGAGATTACAAGTAGGCAGAGAGGCAGGCAGAGAGAGAGAGGAGGAAGCAGGCTCCCCGCTGAGCAGAGAGCCCGATGCGGGGCTCGATCCCAGGACTCTGGGCTCATGACCCGAGCCGAAGGCAGAGGCTTTAACCCACTGAGCCACCCAGGCGCCCCTATAATTCTCTTGAGAGTCATCATAATATAGTACTATTTTATTACATAGTGTAGTTTATATTTCATGGTAGATTTTTAAAACTGAGTCAATAGAAATGAATTTTCACCATTTTCAAGTAGTATCTGATATTGAGGCTAAAAATATCGTTTAAAACATTCCTATTTGAGCTTAACAGGCCTTGAAATAGTGTTTGAAAGTACCTCTGTCCAAAGGTGTAGCTTCATCCCAAAGGATTTTAAACTTAAGATATTCTGCAGCCAGGCTTTTTGCAAATTTGAGATTGAGAATACATCTGGCTCAGTCACATAGTCAACCTTGAAAAGAGGCAGCTTTGCTTTAAAAGAAAGGTGAGATGGTAAGAGAAACAGTAGCTATTGGTTAATGGAAAATGTGATACTCAGCTATAGTGACAGAGAAGATCGAAGAATGTGATAGTTTTAAGGCATCATGGTGGATCAGCAGTGTCAAAATCCAAGTTGAAATAAATTTTCTTGGAAAAAGGAAATACTAAAATTCTGCTATGTGCCAAGTAATATGCTAGGCCTTTTACAAATGTTATTTCATTTAATTGTCACACTGTTGCTACAAAGTAGTTTTTCTATGGTGTCAGTTTTATAGTTGAGGGATTTGAAGTTCAAAACATCCAAGGTAAACTTTATGACCTTTGTCCTTATGCTAAGTGTCCTTCCTATATGCTGCTATTGTACCCTGAACATACCTTCTTTTTTTTAAGATTTTATTTATTTATTTGACGGAGAGAGAAAGTGAGCAAGAAAGAGAGCACAAGCCAGGGTAGGAGAGGCAGAGGGAGAAGCAGACTCCCCGCTGAGCAGGGAGCCCAGTGAAGGACTCAATCCTGGGACTCCAGGATCATGACCTGAGCCAACGGCAGACACTTAACCCACTGAGCCACCCAGGCACCCCACCATGAACATATCTTTATCTTAACTCTCATCTTTTTCAATTGACTTTATGTTTATTAATCTATCTCCCTCTTTGGGCGGCTCCTCAAGGGTTGGAACAGTGTCTTATTCTCCAGTAGGAGAATAGGCCTTGAACATAGAAAGCTCTTAATAAATAGTATGTTGGACTACAAATCTGAGCTCAGAATTCAAGTCCAAATCTGTCTTCTTCATCATTACAGGCACACATCCAGATATCCAGATAATCACTGCTTTAAGAAAGCTTTAGGGAGGAAAAATAAGCCATTTCTGAAAACTTTAGCAGATTTGATTTTATTATATTGAGAAAAGCTGATGTTTTGGAAACTCTTCCTACCACCCAGAAATGGAAGAAAAGAGTAGCCTGAAAAATTAAAGCTGACACATACATCAGAGGAAAGATATCAAGAATGTTGGTTGCTCTATTTCCAGGGGCCTTATGGGTATGCATCATTTTAAATCCACATTGCAAACTGGAGGAAAAGTCCTGTTGGCTACAGCAGCTGCAGAAGTGGAGTGACCTGGATGTCTGTCCCCTAGAGGATGGGAACTATGGGCATGAGCTGCCCAACATCACCAATGCACTTCCCCAGAATGCCAGTCACAACCCAGGTGAGCCATATATCCTTCTGGGGTCTCTGTGCCAGAACTCTGAAAGGTGGAAGGGTAAAGCTCTAGAACAAAGGTGGCCAGACAGCTGGCTGTCAGTATTGCCATCCTCAGTAAGAAAAGCCTGTCCTTTTGTTTATCTTGAAAAAGGGTAAGCCTTAAATAAGGGTAAGCTTTTTACCTTTGACATTTTGGGGGTGCTGTGTCTTTTTCCATATCCGAGTGTTCTTATAGTGCCCACCATAAATTCCTAGAGCCTTCTGCATGAATCCTCTTTACCTTTCAAGTTCTTCATGACTAATTGATCTTGTCCTCAGTTGGGGTTGGTTTTAGCTTAGAAGGCCTACCTCAAGGGAAGGATGGAAGGCCTGCAAAAAAACAGTATTTATTTATTTACTTATTTATTTGTTTTTAAAAATAGCTTTTAAAAATGCCCTGACAATTGCTTTTCTTACTTTTCTCTGTTTTCCTCAAATTTTTTTATACAGCAGATACCTAGGTTGGATTATCTTCCCAAATTACGGCTAGGACCCTTGCCCCATTTTAAGACAAATCTAGTACAGTGATACTATACACTCTGCCTTTTGAGCCCCTGGCCTGCAGGTAACACTGAGCATCACTATTCACGTTAGGTTTAATTCGCCTAACTCAGGCTGTTTGCTATTGGCAACTGATTGCTCTTTAGCCCATTGGGAACCTTTACTGGTAGGAGATTTTTTTGCCAGACATTGATTTTACATGTGGTCCTTCTAGTTTAAGTGATAAATCTGGGATTTTTAATCTCAAGGAGAAAATCATTTATATTATTGTTCCGGCCAGGTCTTCGTCTTCTGTACCATAACTGATTGTCAGTATATCTAAAGCAACAAAAGTAGGAGTAGTTTGAAAAGTTATACTTTTGCCACTTCTTTAAGCTACACTTTACTGGCATTCATCTAATCTCCACAACACATCATCCCTTTAGTATTGGTTTGGGATTGGCATAGAGAGTCAAATGCATATAAAGACATGCCTCTAGTCTGGTAGTTTCTTCCTTATCATACTGGTTACTTGTTGTTACTGGTTCTCATTTGAGGATGTTGTTTCTTCTGCAACATCTTGCTTCAAGTTGTGGTTGATTTAGCTCTCATGTCTCTATACCTAATGGAGCAATGGGGGTCCATTAGGTATAGAGACATTATTATTGTTATTATTATTATTGTTATTATTATTCTTCATTGCCATTTCTATATCATTATCCTTTCCTCCTTCCTAAAACACCCCCCAGCTTTAAAGTTCATGCTGTCAAAATATACTATCTGCTACCCTTCTGGTTTTGATATTTGTAGATCTCTGTGTCAATCCCCCTCTTTCCTTGAAGATTTTGGCTATTGGCTCAGTGATACTGCTTTCTGTTACTGCTTCTATCATAATTCTTGATAATTTCAGTAGCCACGCAGATGATCCTTCCAAAACCTAGCCTCTCAGTTCTTTGACTTCCTCTCTTTTAATAGTCTCATCTTCCCACATAATTGAGCCATACAATCCCAAGATCATACCCTAAACCTTGTCATTGCCAATAACTATACCTTCTTCATAATCTCAATTTCAGGCAGCTGTCAATACCATCATCAGTCTTGCTAACCTATTTTCTCTAGTATCCCGGTTCCAATAATTCTTTGATCCGCTAGGACTTTTGATCCTACCACTTTTTCATTCTCCTGGTAGCCTTGTTTTCCTCCTGATTCCTTGTTGAATCATTATAATCATTCTCTCACATACACGCTCAAACTTCTCTTTCCCTTCATTTCACACAGATAGCAAAACACTAAACTTAGTAGTTCAGTGTCATTCTCTAATTCCTCAGTGCTCATGCCCACACTGCTGAACATGATGAAAAGAAACATAAGCATGGTAACTGGTCTTATTTTAAGTTTATGACCACTGATTTTAAATGGGTTCATAGTGTTGTCCAGACATTTCCTTAATCTGTGCATTCTTTCACTCTTCTAAATTACTATTTCATGCATCTTTCCCTGAAAAGTTTATTTCCTCCCCTTCCTCACTTTCAGCTGATAACCTTGCTTCCTATTCACTGAGAATATAGAAGCAATCACAAGAGAATTTCCATGACTCTCTCACTACATCTTCTGTCTGTACCCATCCAGTCTTCCTCTCCCCATTTTTTTTTAAGATTTATTTATTTATCTATTTGACAGACAGAGATCACAAGTAGGCAGAGAGGCAGGCAGAGAAAGAGGGAGAAGCAGGCTTCCCATCAAGCAGAGAGCCCGGTGCAGGGCTCGACCCCAGGACCCTGGGATCATGACCTGAGCCAAAGGCAGAGGCTTTAACCCACTGAACCACCCAGGCACCCCTTCTTCTCCCCGTTTTTACTTGTGCTTCTAAGCCCAAGCCCTCTACCTATTCTCAAGATCCTATTCCTTCTCTTTTATTCAGGATAGAACTCCGGGAATTATCTTTTCTCTCCCCTGTTTCACAAATTTGTTTGGATTATTCCTGTGAGTACATAAGTACATTGCTTTCTCTCTCATCACAAAATAAAACACAGTCATGTTGTTCCCATATGCCTCTCTGGCTACTACCCTATTTCCCTGAGGTAGTAGAAGTAAGTGGTAGAATTAAGAAAAATAATTTAAAAGAATAGTACATATTTACCATCTTTACTTCTGCTCATATTCTCCACTCTAGTCAGCTTTCATCCCTCTGCTATTGAAACTGCTCTTGTATGGGTCACTGATGCTAAACATGGTCAAATGTAGTAGCTCATTAGCACTAATTGTTAGAATTGTTTACTTTCTCCTTGAAACACCTTTTTCATCTTATTTCCAAGACACTGCTCTCTTGGTTCTGCTCTTACTTACTTTATTGGTTCCTCCTTCTCACCCTCCTTTACTATCCCCTCCCTTCTTCCTAACCGAAAATGTTAGAGTGCCTAGGGCTCTGTCATCAAACCACTTCTCTCTATATACAAACTCCCTTGGTGATTGCATTGTTTTGATAATCATCTGTATACTAACTACTCCCAAATTTATATTGTCTTGACCAGACTTTAAATCCCAACTCCAGGCTTATATGCTCAACTCCCTTTTCAATATTTCCACTTAGATTTCTTATCTGTCAAGCCCCACCTAAACCTGCTCCTCCTATAGTCTTCCCCATCTCCATGTATGGCAAGTCTGTCTTAAAAACCACCAGGGAGTCTGGGGCACCTGGGTGGCTCAGTGGGTTAAGCCTCTGCCTTCGGCTCAGGTCATGATCTCAGGGTCTTGGGACTGAGCCCGCATCAGGCTCTCTGCTCAGCGGGGAAACTGCTTCCCCCTCTCTGCCTGCCTCTCTGCCTACTTGTGATCTCTCTCTGTCAAGTAAATAAATAAAATCTTTAAAAGAAAAAAAAAAAAGCAAAAAACCATGGGGTCATTCTTGATTCTTTTTCTCCCTCACTTGAGATCCAAACCATGAGCAAATCCTATTGGCTTTACCTTCAGAATATATCCAGAATCCATGTATTTTTTTCTTTTTTTCTGATTTTTATTTAAATTCTACATAGCTAACATACAGTGCAATATTGGTTTCAGGAATAGAATTAAGTGATTTATCACTTACATACAACATCCACTGCTCATCCTAACAAGTGTCCTCCTTAATACCCATCACCCTTCTAGCCCATCCCCTACCCACATCCCTCCATTACCCCTCAGTTTGTTCTCTATATTTAAAAGTCTGTTATGGTTTGTTTCCCTCTCTCTTTTTTTGTTTTCCCCCTCCTCCCATTTGTTCATTTTTGTTTTGTTTCTTAAATTCCATATATAACTGAAATCATATGGTATTTGTCTTTCTCTAACTGACTTATTTCACTTAGCATAATACCCTCTAGTTCCATCCATATCATTGCCAACAGCAACATTTCATTCTTTTTGATGGCTGTGTGTGTGTGTGTGTGTGTGTGTGTGTGTGTGTGTATACACATCTTTATCCATTCATCAGTCAATGGACATTTGTGCTCTCTCCATAGTTTGGCTGTTGTTGATAGTGCTGCTATATATAAGCATCAGGGCGCATGTACCCCTTTGTTATCTGTATTTTTGTATCCTTTGGGTAAATACCTAGTAGTGCAATTGCTGGGACATAGGGTACCTCTATTTTTAACTTTTTGAGGAATCTCCAAACTGTTCTCCAGAGTGGTTGTACCAATTTGCATTCCCACCAACAGTGCAAGAGGAGTCCCCTTTCCCTGCATCCTCGCCAACACCTACTATTTCTTGTGTTATTACTTTTAGCTATTTTGACAAGTGTGAGATGGTATCTCACTGTGGTTTTGATTTGTATTTCTCTGATGATGAGTGACATTGAGCATTTTTTCATGTGCCTATTAGCCATCTGGATATCTTCTTTGGAAAATTGTCTGTTCATGTCTTCTGTCCATCAGAATCCATATATTCTTGTGGCCTCTACTGCTTATTACTCTGGCCAAATTGCCATCATTTTCACAAATTATTGCAGTGACCTACTAACTGCCCCTCCTGCTTTTGCCCTTCAACCTCATGGTCTAGTCTCGATACTGTTGCCAGTTAACCTTTTAAAAAGCAGGTCACAGGGGCACCTGGGTGTCTCAGTGGGTTAAAGCCTCTGCCTTCGGCTCAGGTCATGATCCCAGGGTCCTGGGATCAAGCCCCACATCGGGCGCTCTGCTCTGCGGGGAGCCTGCTTCCCCCTCTCTCTCTGCCTTCCTCTCTGCCTACTTTTGATCTCTCTGTTAAATAAATAAATAAATAACTTTTAAAAAAATAAATAAAAAAAATAAAAAGCAGGTCACATCATACACCTTTAACACCTTTAAAGCCCTCCAGTGGCTTCTCATCTTTTACTCGTGGCCTGTAAGGTCCTCAGTGATCTGGCTTACTAGAATCTCTCTGACCTCATCTCCTATAATTTTCCTGCTTGCTCATTCCACTCTCAGTACACTGACCTCCTTGCTACCTTCCAACACTCCAAATATGTACCCACCTTAGGATTTTAGCATTTTCTATTCCTTTTTGCCTAGAAAGCTCTTCCCTTAATTATCTTAGTTATCAGGCTTAAAGTCTCTGTTCAAATGTTACCTTATTAGACACCATTCTATATAAAACAATAACCCCCACCCAACACCAACTTGCCTTTCTCCCTAATTTTGCTTTAGTCTTTTCTAAAGCACTCAAAACCATCTCATATATCTGGTATACTATATATTTATTTAACTATCTCTGCCCATTTACATGTAAAGTTCCATGAAGGCAGCGACTTTATATATCCTCAGCACCTAGAGCAAGTACCTGCCATGTGTAGGTGCTCATTATTTTCAGACTTGTTGAATATTGGGAGCCTAATCCCCACTGCGGGCTGAGAAGACCCAAGGTAGAGTCTCAGTTCAGCAAGAGAGGGGTTTAGACTGCAGCCAGTAGGAGGTAAATTGTGCTTCTACTGAGGGACAACTTGAGGGAGAAGACATTTCAGTAGATATTGTCATGCTATTCTTATTTAACCCTCTAAACCCACACTCTATGGAATATATCAAATTCTGAAGAGATGAACATATTCTAAGGACTTTTGCCTAATGAGTGAATATGTTCATTTCTTCATTTCTTTCATGTTCATTTTGAATCCTCTGGCTTTCCCTCCCAGTTTTTTTGCACAGACTCAGTGGATGTATAGCTCATTTGGGCATCTCTGGAAACATCTGTATAGTATTTTAGTACTTGATCCCAGACCACTTGTCCTTAATCTGGCAGAGAGTCAATTAAATAATCCTTTATGGTTGGTTGGTTCGTTCGTTTGTTAGTTTGTTTGTTTTTTTTTTTTAAGATTTATTTATTTATTTATTTGACAGACAGAGATTACAAGTAGGCAGAGAGGCAGGCAGAGAGAGAGAGGAGGAAGCAGGCTCCCCACTGAGCAGAGAGCCCGATGCGGGGCGGGCTTGATCCCAGGACCCTGGGATCATGACCTGAGCCGAAGGCAGAGGCTTTAACCCACTGAGCCACCCAGGCGCCCCTCGTTTGTTAGTTTTTAATTTCCTTAAATGTAGTTTCCATGAGGCCTTCTGTCTCCAGAGTTTATGATGACATATCTTTCATTTGGTCTTCCTCCATACCACCCTTAAAAGTTGAGCCTATTTTGTCTAAACTGTTTTGGTTTCCTTGCAGACGTTTTCCTGAAGAGAGATGGCATGGTAAGAGTCAATGTTAATTTAATTAGTCTTTTGTCAGCATCAGTTTTTCATATTCAAGAACAAGACTGTAAGCCTATAGATATCAGTGTGATAAAGGGATCAGAATACATAGGACTTGCGCCCTTTTGCAGCTTTTAATATAAATTACATGAAGTCTTTAGTCTGATAAGGGTCAGGCTGTAAATGAGACAGGTTATGGATTGGCCAGGGGAATTATCTAGCTGCTTCTCTCTTCCTCTGACTTCTATAGATGCAGTTGGTATCCTCATAATTGAGCAGCTGAGCATCACTGTCTCTCTTCTTTTTCATGTGGCTCTCAGTCCTAGGAGAAATTGGTCTTCTGTAGACTGGAAAGGCAGCCATAGGTCTCTGTAGAAAGGATCTTGCCATAGAGAACACAGCCACATTAAGGGCTAGCCGATAAAGAGGCAGCACAACAAGCACCCAGACAGATGGCAGAGTGGCTGCTCTCACGAACCACATACTACTCTTCTCATCCTCCCACTCTGAAGAAGACATAAGCGTTAGAGCTTCAGATTACCTGTCACTGAACTGCTGCATGTCTTTCTTTCCCCAGACTCCTTATCCAGACCAAGACGAACAGTGTTCACTAGAGCCATCGAGGGCCGTGAATTACATTGGCAGGACAGCCACTTACAGCGAATAATAAGCAGCGATATATATACAGCTCCTGCCTGCCAGCAGGAAAGTGAGAGACTACTGTTTAATTCCCAAGGCCAGCCGCTGTGGCTTGGTAAGTGTACCTCTCCTCTCCTCTCCTCTAAGAATTTCAGAGCTCAGTCTTCCCTTGTGCCAGACCAGAACTACATAGGTGCTGGCAACACAACTCCAATTTGAACAGATCTTTTGGGGCCTTAACTAGGGACTCGGGGTATTTATGTGAAGCCTCAGCCACTTCCATGTGTACTTAGCTGAAGTATAATGACCTCAAACAGAGGAATTTTTGTTGTTTCCTGAGTTTTAGGAGGGGAAAGGAGTTAATAAATCTCAAAGAGTACTCATAAAACCATTAAACATCAATTCATAGGCTCTTAGTCAACAATTGCAGAGCAATGTTAAAATTCACTCTGAAATTAATATATTTTGCAAAAAGGCACTAACTCTGAAACTTAAATTACCCTGTGCTAGTAGCTAGAGCACTATCTGCATTTGTCACCAAGCGGTCTTCCTTTCCTCCTCTCCACCTTCCCTTCCTTCCTTCATTATAAAGGAACAGAGCTGATCCATTGTGGGTTTAAAGATTCCTCTGGCTGTCTGTCAATCTCTTCTTCGCTTTATCACAGGATGCCCATTCCAAAACAGACACTTTTAAAAAATACTCATTTTCTGAGTCTTACAACAATGACATACATTTTTATATCTTCTCCCAATCCCTTACCTTCATCCTTCACTACATTTCTTTGTCTTTCTCAAGATCTTGCTGAATATGCAGGGACACCCAGGTGACTCAGTTGGTTTAAGCATCTGTCTTCGGTTCAGGTCATGATCCCGGGGTCCTGGGATTGAGCCCCACATCAGGCTCCCTGCTCAGTAAGGAGACTGCTTCTCCCTCTCCTGCACTCCCTGCTTGTGTTCTTGTGGCCTCTCTCTCTGTGTCAAATAAATATAACAAAATCTTAAAAAAAAAAACAAAAAAAAAACTTGCTGAATATGCGTATGTCCCTATCTCTCTTAAAAACCTTGCCCAAACTCACTATGGGCCACTACCTGAAGTCTCCTTTGTCACCTTTTCTCTTCTCAGATCTAACACATCCAAAACATAAATCTAACAAGTGTGTGAAATCATATGCGCCTCGTCAGTAAACAAAGGTGAAAATGTGAAAATCAAAATAACACTGAATTGGGGCGCCTGGGTGGGTCAGTGGGTTAAGCCTCTGCCTTCAGCTCAGGTCATGATCTCAGAGTCCTGGGATCGAGCCCCACATCAGGCTGTCTGCTCAGCAGGGAGCCTGCCTCCCTCTCTCTCTGCCTGCCTCTCTGCCTACTTGTGATCTCTCTTTCTGTGTCAAATAAATAAATAAAATCTTTAAAAAACAACACTGAATTACCATTTTTTGATTGCCAAATGGTCAGAGATTTTTGAAGTAAAGATAATTAGTTTATGGTGTGGGAAAAGTTACATGGAGATAGTTACTCTCATTTACTACTAGTAGGAATGTAAGTGCTTATACCCTATCTGAAGGGTATTTCAATAATGCTTATCAAAAGCTGTTAAAATACATTCATACCATTTGACCCAGGAATTCTACATCTAGGAATTTATCCTGAGCTATAATTAACTAAGAATATGTGTAAAGCTAGGGGCTTTATTAGAGCATGGATGTAAATAATGTACAAATGAGAAAAATTGGAAATAATCTTAATGTCCAACAGTAGGGGATTGATTGACTCAGTGGATTATATCCATATATTCAGAGGAATGATATATCAGCATTTTTAATGTTGTAGAAGTATATTTAATGATACAAAAAAAACTTTATAATATGTTATTCAGAGAAAAAACCCAGTTACAAAACAATAATTAGAATATTATACCATGGGGGCACCTGGTGGCTCAGTTTGTTAAAGAGTCTGACTCTTAGTCTTGGGCTCTGTCCAACGTGGAGGGAAGTCTGCTTCTCTCCATCTCTCTCTTTCTCTCTCTCTTCCTCTCCTGCCCGCCCCTCCCCCTGCTCATGCTCTCTCTCTAAAATAAATATATCTTTAAAAAATAATAATAAGGGATGCCTGGGTGGCTCAGTCAGTTAAGTGGCTGCCTTTGGCTCAGGTCATGATCCCAGGATCCTGGGATTGAGCCCCGCATCAGGCTCTCTGCTCAGCGGGGAGCCTGCTTCTCTCTCTGCCTTTGCCTGCTTGTGCTCTCTCTCTCTAACAAATAAGTAAATAACATCTTAAAAAAAATAATGATCATATCATTCCATGTGTATATATACACAATCACAATATATATACACACACATACTTAATGCATACATACACACAATGCTGGAAATAATGGTTATCTCTGATTTTTATTTTATATTTTGCTTATCTGTATTTTCAAATTTTCTGCAGTTATTTCTGACTTTTAATGTTATCTTTAAAATAAATCACAAAATGGGGGCACCTGCTTTGCTCATTTGGTTGTGTCCAACTCTTGATCTCAGCTCAGGTCTTGATCTCAGGGTCATGAGTTTGAGCTCTGCATTGAGCTCTACACTGGGCATGGGGCCTATTTAAATTTTTAAAAATTGCACAATGAACCATTAATCTCATTATAATCACTTGCCCATTTTTAAGCTTTTGAGGCCCTCCATTATCCTTAAGTTAAATCCAGTCTCCTTAGTATGGCATACCAGACTCTACATTTCTAGGCAGTCTCTGGTGACATAACTTAACTCTGCACAGAACTGTTTGTTATACTCAAAAGATGCTTTATAGAATAATTCTTGTGTTTTTATTTATATGCCTTTGCTTATGTGTTCTTTTTTGCTGGAAATGCCTTTTCCTGTTTGTCTACCTAATTAAAATCTTGCTAGTTCTACAAAGTGCAGCTCAAATATTATTTTCTCTCTGTATATATTACTATCATGTTGTTTACTTTTAACTGTTTTATAATGATCTGTTTATGTATCATTTGTGAGGTCTTTGAGGCAAGTGGCCATTTCTTATTTACCTTTGTACTTCCTTTGCCTGGCAAGCAAACTGGCATAAAATAGGTTCTCAGGAATGTAGAATTAATAAATGAATGAAGCCTTTCTCTTTAGGCAGTTAGCTGCTACCTCCACTGAGTTCTCATAGTATGAGGTCACAAAGAGGTACTACATTTTATTATCCTAGTTGTATGTTCCTTTCTACACCATACCACTCTACAGAGGCTGCATGGTGGCTCTTTGAAGGTAGTGCCTGTGACTTATTCAACTTTGTATTCTTAAAAGATAAAACATGGGTCTTGGTACACAGTAGATATCAACTGAATTTTAGGAACTGAGCAAAACACAAACCCCCTTTGTCAAACATGAATTTTCCTCATTGGAAAATCTACCAACCAAAGTATTTTCTTCTCATCTGGTAGAGCATGTGCCTACAGCCTGCGCTCGGGTCGATGCTCTGCGCTCTCATGGTTATCCAAAAGAGGCCCTCAGACTCACGGTGGCCATTATCAATACTCTGAGGTTGCAGCAGCAACGGCAGCTGGAAATCTACAAGCATCAGAAGAAAGGTATAGTGATAAGGAGCCATCTTAACTTCTCAGGCTGGGGCTGATGAGGATCTTCAGGGGCTATAAGTTTCATGGACTGGCAGGAGCTAGGGAATTTCAGGGTTTTCTACCTGCTGTGTGGAATACTTCACTTTACCTCTATAAATCTCAGGGTTTTTTTAATCTACAAAATGGGAATAATAATGCTGGTCTGCGTCCCTCACAGGCAGTTGGAAGACCCACTAAGATCTGGTATAAGACCCTCTTTAAACTGTAAAACTGTATTGTGAGCAAGAAGTCTAAATGCAGACCTCAAGACCTTATAGCTAATAAACTTGTGACCACCCAAGGCAAGACAATGGGGGAAGATTTTTTTAAGTTGCTAATGAGAAGACTCAGGGACAGAGAACAATGTGTCCCTATCAATTTCTAAAATTTGGATCTGTTGTTTCCAGAACTGTTACAGAGAGGAACCACAACCATCACAAACCTGGAAGGCTGGGTGGGCCACCCCCTGGATCCCATTGGCTGCCTGTTTCTCACTTTGACTGAGGCCTGTCGTCTGAATGATGATGGCTATCTGGAAGTGTCAGGTACAGGGGTCAGCCTGAGAAGAGCTAGAACTGTCCTTGGTAGCCCTCCCTTCCCTGTCTGACTCTGTCTACATTTCCTGCAGCCTTTGTCCTCTTATCCAAATTGGACCTGCCCAGAGAGGTTTCCTTGGGCTTTATCTCTTTCCCACCTTCCTTTCCCACCTCATAGACTGGCCCTATTCTCCCACTTCCCCTTGCCAGCTTTCCTTTGCTCCTCTCACTTCCATACCATGAATACCTAACGAGTGTAATCCAAAGTGAGTATGAAGAGCCATAGTGTTCAGGAGGCAGAGGCCAAGTCTTGGAGCAGTTTTGAAGCGGAAAAGAAGTTTCGAAAAAAAGAATGTGTGTAATCCTTACAATTGCATAATACTCTCATGTTTTCTTTGAACTTTCTTCCTCATGATGGTTATATTCTGATTTTACCAGTAAGAACTAGAACTAGAAGGGAAGAATCTTAGTAGTCTCAGTGTAGCAAGGACTAGAGACAGAATTTTATGCCATCACTATATTTTATACATACATCTATTATAGTGTTTAGCCCACTGCAGCACAATTTGTTTATAAGTGATTATCTTACTAGACTTTAGTTCCTTGAAAGTAGAAATTATGACTTACTTATCTTTCTGATCCCGGCACTTAGTGCAATACTGCTCATTTAATAGTTTTCCATAAATATTTAACCAGATGAGTGAAGAGGAAAGAAAAGAAACAAGACTCTAAACTCCTGTAAGACTTTAAACCTGTGCTCATTTTCTGAAACTTTGAACCCAGAGGTGGAACATAGAAGGTAATAATTACAGAGAAGTTGCAAGTGTTACAAAAGTAATAGTTTAAATGGATGGATTTGGATCTCTCTGGGTAGAGATACAGTGGGTGTCCCCAATCTGAGCTAGAGCTGCCCTTATCTTCCCTCTAATCACCTGAAAAGAAATCATCGTCTTTGGTCTGTTTCATCTGCACAGTGACACTTACATCTCGAAAACCTGAGACTGCACCTAAAATGTATTCACCAAGGATGTACACTTAGCTCCTTTCACATACCAAACCCTGGAGATGCATAGGGCAATAAGATAATGTCTCTTCCCTTTAAGTGCTCATACTCTAGTGAAACAGACAGACCAAAAAAAAAAAAAAAAAAACCCAAAACCAAACAAACAAAAAAACCAATAGATAATCCTGTATTACATAATGTGTTAGCAAAAGATTAATATAAGATCCACTTCTTCCCCAACTGGTCTAGCCAGTTCACATATTGGGAAGGAGTTGGGAATCTCTGTGGCTCTGTGTAATCTTTTTTCAGCATATTTTCCTTACTGCTCTGGGGTTTTGACTCAGCTTCCCTGTGGCATCTGCTGACCTAACTGTATTCCAAAGTGGGAGGGAGAGAGGAGCAAAAGAATCCGCAGAACTGACCTAAGGAATCTGGTCCCATGTTGCCCTCAGATATGAATGAAAGCAGGCCCCCTGTGTACCAGCATGTACCTGTGGCTACAGGCTGCCCAAACAGCCATGAGTCCTACCTGTCACTGGCCCTGGAAGTTGCTCTGATGGGGATGGGTCAACAGAGAGTGATGCCTGAAGGCCTCTACACACAGGACAAGGTGTGCCGTAACGAGGAACAGCTCCTGAGTCGACTTCAGGAGCTGCAGCTGGATGATGAGCTAGTGCGAACACTGCAGAAACAGTGCATCTTACTCCTGGAGGGTAAGTAGAGAAGTGTTTTGTCATAGTACCTTAGGCTTGTAACTCTGAGTTCCCGTCTGTAACAGAGCACTGTACAGAATCATTTTTTACGTTAAAGTATAGTTCAAGTTCCCAGGGCTAGCAAACATGTGCAGGATCCTACAGCTCAAGTCCAGATTGGCAAATAGAAGCATGTAGATAAATAACTGGCTGTCCTATCTTCTTCCTGCAGGAGGCCCCTTCAGTGGTCTAGGAGAAGTCATTCACCGAGAGAGTGTTCCCATGCATACCTTTGCCAAGTATTTGTTCTCAGCTCTGCTGCCTCATGATCCAGACCTGTCCTATAAATTAGCCTTACGTGCCATGAGGTGGGTAGCCCTTTCCCAGCCCAGTTGCCTCCATCAAAGCAGAAATCTCCACTGCTCTTTTTCTTTATCTCACTTTCTTCTCTTTCCCTCTCTGTCTCTTCTATTAGACCTGAAAATACTGGATTAAGGACACCCTAAAATTGCTCAGGCATATTCCTATTATCTAGGATTCCTGTGTGGAATGACTTGCTGGTGACCCACTTGGCTCCCTGGTTGTACTCCTGGTGGGTCACCTGAGGAAGCCCCTAAGTTTTTAGTAGATATGGAGCACCCAAGACCTGAGTATCTTTGTCTCTGGGGTCCATTAGGCAGCATGAAAATGGGTTTGAGCCCTTCTGTAGCTCAAATGAGTCATGGTTCCTAGGCAGAGGTCACCAGATGCATCTAGAAGAAATAAAAATAAGTCTTTCTATACCAGAACTTGAGAACTAGAAAGGATCCTTAGGCAGGTGGACCTCTAGGATGCAGCAGACCATACAGAAGATTTTTAGTTAGATCAGAAGGCTGAGAGACCTCTTCACTTCAACCAGAAAAGGACTGCTGAGGATTCCTTAGCATATATTTCTTATACTTTAAAAAATAATTTTAGGCCTTTCGAACTGTCTTTCAAATCTATTTCCAGTAAGAAGTATTCAGCTTGAGTTTTACAAGTACCAAGGCATTCGCCTCACATACAGTCTAGTATTCTAGGTTTTAAAACCTTTAAGGCTCAGGGTGCCTAGGTCCCTCAGTCAGTTAGGTGTCCAATTCTTGATCTCAGCTCAGATCTTGATCTCAGAGTCATAAGTCCAAGCCCTGCATTAGGCTCCATCCTGAGCACGGAGCCTACATTAAAAAATAAATAGAGAAACAATCTTTAAAGCTCTTAGTTAACCCTTTCCTGCACAGTTCTTCCCCAGCAAAGAACAAACTTCTCTAAGGTGGCTCAGAATGTCAAGGGTCTGGATGGCGGCTGATGACTCTCCCTGGGTCTTCTAGGTTACCTGTTCTAGAAAACTCAACTTCTACAGGCGACACTTCTCACCCTCACCATATGGTGTCTGTGGTGCCCAGCCGTTATCCTCGCTGGTTCACGCTTGGACACTTGGAATCACAGCAATGTGAACTGGCCTCCACCATGTTGACCGCTGCCAAAGGTGAGCATAGATAGAACTTAGGCTCCAGCACCCCCACTATGCTGGCCCAGTCATGGCCTATCAAGGGCTTGGTCTGTGGTCTCCTAAAGAAGAAAGGCTATTCTTGACTACTTAAAGTGATAGGGATCCTCACTTTGCTGTCATTAGAATGAGCACCCAGGTACAAGACAGAGTTTTGCCTTTGTTACTAATTGTGGGATGCTGAGTATGTAGAGTGAAAATCATCTTTAAGATAACTTCTAACTCTAACCTTCCATATGATGTAGTCACTTCATCTTTGCAAGCCTCAGGTTCAAAATCTATAAAATGGGATTCATTGTCAGTGAACCTATCAGCCTCCCCAGGGCCATTGAAAGATCCAGTGAAGTCATGACTAAGATAGAGTTATAAATCTCTATAGATATGAGAGTCTGTGATATTTCCAGGGTTCCTTGTCAGAAGATAGGCAGCTAAGACGGACTCTCACATTTTCAAACTCACATTCTACCTCCCTGTTAGCTAGGTAGGTTTCACCACAAAAAGAAATGAGAACAAGCCCCTGAGAAGCTATAATGAAATACTAGCTTGCGTGGGTTGCGAATATTTTTCTGATACTAGGAAACTATGGGTATTTTAAGATACTTTTTATTAAAAAATAATTTCAGGTTGTGTCTTATTCCCCCAAAAATATATGTTCATTATGGAAAAGGTAAAAGATACAGATAAATCAATATGAAAATGATCAATACACCAACACAAAACTTGGACAAAGGATATGATCAGACAGTCCAAGGATATGATCAGACAGTTCACAAGAAAGAAGATACAAATAACTTTTGAACAATTAAATACCTGGACTTCCTTGAGAAATGCAAATTAAAATTACCCTGAGATAACATTATTTACCAATCTTATAGGCAAAAATCAATAAACTTAATAATAGGCATCCATGTGGGGGTGATGGTGGCAGTGGCCTGGCATGGAGTATCAGATTCTAAGCAGGATCAGATGACTACAGATCTGGGATGTTCAATTAACCTCAAGCACTGGAAACCCAAAGAAAACTTTATCAAGGGGCATCATAATCAAATTGTTTAAAACCAGTATTAAAAGAAAAAATCTTACTTTAAAGTAATTAGAGGGGCGCCTGGGTGGCTCAGTGGGTTAAAGCCTCTGCCTTCAGCTCAGGTCATGATCCCAGGGTCCTGGTATTGAGCCCGGCATCGGGCTCTCTGCTCAGCAGGGAGCCTGCTTCCTCCTCTCTCTCTCTGTCTGCTTCTCCGCCTATTTGTGATCTCTGTCAAATAAATAAATAAAATCTTTAAAAAAATTTTTTAAAAAATTTTTTAAAAAGTAATTAGAGAAAAAAGACATATTATATACAAAACACAAAAATTAAATATGAGAGCAAGTTTCTCACTAGAAACAGTATAAACCAGAAAAAAAAGTGGAGGGAATTCTTTAAAGTACTTTTAAAAAACCATCAACCTAGAATTCTACACCATTGAAAATATCTTTCAAAAACAAAGGTGAGGGGGACGGGAGAGGGTGGTGGGGAAATGGACATTGGGGAGGGTATGGGCTATGATGAGTGCTGTGAAATGTGTAAACCAGACGATTCACAGACCTGTACCCCTGGGGATAAAAATACATTATATGTTTATTAAAATAAAAAAATTTAAAAAAAAAGGTGAAATAAACTTTTTCAGACAACCTCAACTGAATTAGAAGTCAACAATAAAAAGATATCTGGAAGATCCACCAAATTGGGGGGAATTAAACCACACACTTCCATATAAATCACTGGACCAAGGGGAAAAACCCAAGATTAGAAAATGTTTAAACTGAAGGAAAATGAAAGAAAAGCATATCAGAGTTTTTGGAATACAGCTAAAGCTTTACTTAGAAGGAAATTTTTAGCACTAAATGCCTGTATCTGAAAAGAAGAAATGTTTCAAATCAATGATCTCTGTTTCACCTTAACCAGAAACCAGAAAAAGAAGATCAAATGAAATATAAAGCAAAGGAAAGGAAATAATAAAGATCTGAGCATAAATCAATAAACAGAATATAGAAAAAAAAAAAGTAGGTAAAAATCAATGAAACCAAACACTGTTTGAAAAGAAGAGTAAAATTGAAATCTCTATTCAGACTGATCAAGAAAAAAAGAGAGAAGAAAAAAAATCACCAATCCAAGAATGAGAAAGGTGACATCACAACAAATTCTAAAGACATAAAAATGATAATAAAGGAATATTGTGAACAATTTTATGTCAATAAATTAAACAACAGAAATGAAGTGGATTAATTTTTTTTTTTTTTTTTTGAAATATACAAACTACCGAAGCTCATTCAAGAATAAAGATGAGGGGCGCCTGGGTGGCTCAGTGGGCTAAAGCCTCTGCCTTCGGCTCAGGTCATGGTCTCAGGGTTCTGGGATCGAGCCCCACATCCGGCTCTCTGCTCAGCAGGGAGCCTGCTCTCTCTCTCTGCCTGCCTCTCTGCCTGCTTGTGGTCTCTGTCAAATAAATAAATAAAATATTAAAAAAAAAAAAGAATAAAGATGAGCTAGGTACATACCCAAAAGAAATAAAAACTTGGACCCAGATACTTATACATCAGTGTTCATGGCAGCATTATTCACAGTAGCAAAAAGTTGGAAATGCGTCTATAAACAGATGTACAGATAAACAAAATGTGATCTATGCATTCAATGGAATATTAATTTGGCAATAAAAAAGAAAGGAATTCTGATACATACTACAACATGGATGAGCCTTGAAAACATGCTAAGTGAAATAAAACAGACACAAAAGGAGAAATATTTAATGATTCTGCTTATATGAGGTACATAGAACTGCCACAGCAAGGAAGCATCAGTGGGCTAAACTAGTGGAAGCTAAACTAGTGGGCATTTTATTAGGAAGGGGATATTTATGTAGTCCCAAAGTATCTCTCTACAAAGCACTTAATCAATCACAAAGGAAAAAAAGTATAACTCTACTATAGAGCAACCTGGTAGACATCACTTGAGTAAAGTGGCCACAGTTAATATCATAAATTCAAAGGGGCAGAAAGCAAAATAGAGGAGAAATTCATAGAGACAGAAAGTAGAATACGGAACCGGGGGAAGTTAGTTATTATTTAATGAGTACAGAGTTTCTATTTGGGATGATCAAAGTTCTGGAAATGCATAGTGGCCGTAGTTGTACAACATTGTGAATGGATTTAATGTCATTGAATTGTACCCTTATATGGTTAGAATGGTGAATTTTATGTTATATATATTTTATCACAATAAAAATAATAAATAGAATTGAACATCAAAAAGAAATGAATTTGTAGTTAAAAACCTTTCCACAAAAAAAATCCAGGCCTAGATGGCTTCACTGGTAACTTCTACCAACCATTTAAGGAAAACATAACAATTTCATACAAACTTTTCCAGAAAATTGAAGAGGAGGAAATATTTCCCAGCTCAATCTATGAAGCCAACATTACTCTGATACCAAAACCAGTCAAAAATCCTAAGAAGAAAAAAAAAAAAATCCTAAGAAGACTACAGACTAATAATATCCTTATGGGCATAGGTATAAAAATTCTTAATAAAAATGTTAACAGGGGCACCTGGGTGGCTCCGTGGGTTAAGCCTCTGTCTTCAGCTCAGGTCATGATCTCAGGGTCCTGGGATCGAGCCCCACATCGGTCTCTCTGCTCAGCAGGGAGCCTGCTTCCCCCCACCCTGCCTGCCTCTCTGCCTACTTGTGATCTCTGTCTGTCAAATAAATAAATAAAATCTTAAAAAAAAAAAAAGAAAAAAAATGTTAACAGATTGATCCAATAATATATTTTAAAAAGATAAAACATCACAACAAAGTAGGGTTTATCTCAAGAATGTAAGGTTAGTTTAACATTCAAAAATCAATCATTGTGATTCACCATACTAAAAGAGTAAAAAAGAGCTATTTGATCATTTTAATAATAAAGAAAAAGCATTTAATAAAATCTAACATTAATCCCTAATAAGAACATTAAAAACTCTTAAACTAGGAAAAGAAATAAAGGAAAAGAAATAAACTTCCTCAACATGATAAAGGATATCTAAGATACAACTACTCTTATACTTAATGGTAAATGATTGAATCCTTTCTTCCTAACATCAGGAACAAGGCAGAGATGTTGTTCATTCAATATCAAACTGGTGGTTCTATCCAATACAATAAGACAATAAAAAATAATAATAAAAGATATCCAGATTAGAAAGGAAGAAGTAGGGGTGCCTGGCTGGCTCAGTTGGTGGAGCATGCTATTCTTGATTTCAGGGCTGTGGGTTCAAGCCCCACATTGGGTGTAGAGATTACTTTAAAATAAAATATTTTTAAAAAAGAAAAGGAAGAAGTAAAACTGTCTTTATTCTCAGATGACATGCTCATCTGTGTAGAAGAATCCTATGAAACCTATAAGAAGCTATTAGAATTAATAATGAGTTTAGCAAGGTTGCAGGATACAAGATCAATATATAGAAATCAGTATGCCGGGGCGCCTGGGTGGCTCAGTGGGTTAAAGCCTCTGCCTTCGGCTCAGGTCATGATCCCAGGGTCCTGGGATCGAGCCCTGCATCAGGCTCTCTGCTCCGTGGAGAGCCTGCTTTCTCCTCTCTCTCTGCCTGCCTCTCTGCCTACTTGTGATCTCTGTCTGTCAAATAAATAAATAAAATCTTAAAAAAAAAATCAATATGCCAGCAATGAACAATCAGAAATTGAAATTTTAAAAATTACTATTAAAATAGTATAAAGAAAATATGAAATGTTTGAAAATAAACTTGACAAAAGATGTCCTATTTTAGTATATGTGCTGCCGAAGCGAGCACGACAAAAGATGTCCAAAACCTATACAATGAAAATCATAAAATACTGCTGAGAGAAATGAAAGAAGACCTAAATAAATGGAAAGACATACTACACTTATGGATTAGAAGACTCAATATTATTAAATGTTGATTTTTTACAAATTGATGTATAGATTCAATGCAATTCCAGTCAAAATCCCAACAGCCTTTGGGATAGATACTGGCTGTCCGATTATAAAATTTGTATGAAAATGCAGAGGACCTAGAAGAGCCAAAAACAACTTCTCAAAAGAAAGATAAAAGTATTAAGACTAACACTACCTGATTTCAAGACTTATTATAAAGCTGTAGTATTCAAAATAGGATTATCAGTGTTAAGCTAGACAGACAAATCAATGAAAAAGCATAGTCCCAAAGTAGACTCATATATATGTGGTTAGGTTTTTTCAATAAAGGGCAAAGCCAATTCTGTTGAGAAAAATGATGGTTTTTTCAACAGATGTTACAACATATACAAAGATTAACTTATGATGGATCAAGGATCTAAATGTAAAAACTAAAACTATAAAACTTTTAGAAGAAAACATTAGAAAAATCATTTTCATTTTTTGGTAAGCAAAGATTTTGGAGATAAAACATTAAAAGTACAATCCATAAAAGAAAAAATTGATAAATTGGACTTAACTAAAATTAAGAAATTTTGCTTTATGAAGTCTCTATTGAGAAAGAAAAGACAAGCCACAGACAGGAGAAGTATTTGCAAATCATGTATCTCATAAAAGACTTGCCTCCAGAATACGTAAAGAATTCTCAAAAGTCAGTAATAAGAAAATGAATAACCCAGTTTTTAAATGAGCAAAGATATGAAGAGATACTCCACCAAAGAAGATATTCTGATGGAAAATAAGCACATGAAAAAATGTTAAATATTGTTAGTTCTTAGGGAAATGCAATAGAATCACAATAAGAAAATGGCTAAATAAAAACAAGAAACAAAAACCTATAGCAAGGACTAACAAGGATGTGGCGCAAGTGGAGCTTTCATATACTACATGCAGGAACTTAAGTGGCAAAATCACTTTGAGAAACCATTTCATAATTTCCTAAAAGTTAAATGGACCTTTACACATACAGTCCAGCCATTGCATTCCTAGATATTCCCCAAAGAAAGGAAAGTATATATCTGTACAAATTATTCAACATGAATGTTCATGGCAGCTTTGTTTTTAAGAACCAATAACTGGAAACAATCCAAACGCACATCTATAGGTGAACAGATAAACAAACTGTGATATAACCATATGGTGGAATACTACT
The DNA here is from genome assembly GCF_963455335.1 of Martes martes. Classification (NCBI taxonomy): domain Eukaryota; kingdom Metazoa; phylum Chordata; class Mammalia; order Carnivora; family Mustelidae; genus Martes; species Martes martes. The sequence continues at coordinate 156,595,943 of NC_137891.1, forward strand.
CCATAATGAAAAGGAATAAACAGTTGATACACACTACAACATAGGTGAATCTCAAAATAATTATTGCTAAGTGAAAGGAGCTAGACCAAAGTAAAAACTACATATTGTTTTATTCCATTTATATAAAATTTTAGAAAATGCACACTATAGTGACAGAAAGAAGATCAGCAGTCTCACAGGAACAGGAGCTGGGGCAAGCTATGTTGGAAGGGAAGAAGGGATCACCAAAGGTGACAAGGAAACTTTGGGGGTGATGTGTATGTTCATTATCTTGACTGTGGTGATAGTTTCTTGGGGGTATACATATGTCAAAGTTTATCAAGTTTTACATTTTAAAATATGTGATGATTGCATGTCAGTTATACCTCAATAAAGCTATAAATACATAGTTAAGTAATGATGGCAACTTATTATAACTTATTGACTAAAATAGTTTTATCCATGAGTTTTATACTGGTTTGAGCAAATAAATGAATAGAGTAGAATGCCAGCTGATGATTGTGGAAAGAATGATGAAATGAGAATATAGCATTTGTCGGGGGGGGGGAGACTGTATTTATATATAATACTTAGTTCAGCCTAGAAACATCAATGGATGCTAAAACTAGTGGGTGAACATTTGATTAAGGATATTTACATTATCTCAAAGTATGTTTCCACAAAATACTTGTCAATCACAAAGGGATAATGTGTAACTTTACAGTAGAGAAACTTGGCAGACATCACTTTAATCAAATGATCACAGTTAAGACCGTCAGAAATGGGTCAAGTCAAAATTATATATCACCAGTTAGGAAGCTATAAGAACTTCAGGAAACATCAGACATACCCAGATTGAAGGGCATACTTACAAAATGACTAGTTTAATCTGCAAAGTGTCAAGGTCATGAATGTCAAGGGAAGACTGAAGAATTTTTCCAAAATGACAAAGATTAAAGAGATAGGAAAAATTAAATACAACATATGATTTTGTTTGAAATCTGTTTGCTATAAAGTACATTATTGGAACAATTGGTGAAACTTGAATAGGATCTGTGGTAGATGGTAGTAATATATCAATATTAATTTCCTTATTTTGATGGTTGTATTGTGGGTATGTAGAAGTTTCCTTGCTTGCCAGAAGTGTAGACTATTCAGGAGTGATAGGGTATCATTACTTTTGAATGCTTCAGGGGTAAGAAAAGATCTCTCTGTATTATTCTTGAAACATTTCTGTGAGTTTGAAATTATTTCAAAATAAAAGAAAACATTTTGATAAAACATTGTGTTTGCAAAGGTGTGGACTGGGAGTATAGATTGGTAATCCTTTGTGGAGGGCAATTTGGCACATCTTTGAAAATTATTGTGCACACATCCTTTGACCCAGCAATTTCATTTCCAGGATTTTATCTTACAAATGTATTTATACCCAAATGTGAAATGATGTTTGCACTAGGTTATTTCGTCCAGCGTTGTTTGTAATTGTGAAATATTTGAAATGTTCTAAGTATTCACCAATAGGAGGCTGATTAAGTATATCATGTCTAAAATCTCTTACATGGAATTCCAAAATATGAAAAGCTTTGAAAATCCAAACTTTAAGTTTCACGGCAAAACCTGACCTCCACTGACATTAGGCATTAGTTGTTCCTCAGCACTCTTAGTCACATATATCCTTGCTGTTCACCAGTAATGTGTTGCCTTTTTTGTTTGTGTTGTTGTCATTTTGTCCATTTGAGTTTAATTGTCCTGTAAAAATGTCCAGAAAATTGAAGATAAGAATAAGAAGAAATGGAAGCATCCATCATTTTCAGTAGCACAGAACATAGAGTTAGTGTAGAAGCTTAATCAGGTATGTCTGTGAGGCATCTTACTAAAGAATAGGGTGTGGGAATTAATACAACATATGGCTTGAAAAAAATAGAATGTTGAAGTTTTACCAGGGCAACAATGACCAGAACTAAAGAAGAACAGATTTCAGAGGGCAAAAAATGAAGATGCTGAAATGACCATTATTGCATAGATTCAACAATGAAGCAGTGTGACTTATGCCCCTGATTGGGTTTTGGTCATGAAAAAAGCTAGACTATGTCATGAAGGACTGAACATATTTAAGGTGAGTATAAAATATCAGAATTGCCTGCAGAAATTTAAGAAGCATCATACTATAAAATATCTGAGTATCTATGATGAAGAAGCTTCTACCTACCATGAAGTCAACAAAAAAGTAGACACTAAAATTTTATTGACTAGAAGTCTAAGTAAGTCAGAACTTTGCTACTGAAAGTGTGGTCAGTGGACAAACAGCATCGATAACAACAGGAAGCTTATTAGAAATGTGAATTCCCAGACCTACTGAATTAGAATCTCTGTGGGTGAAGCCCAAGAATCTATATTTAAACGAATTCTCAAGATGACTTTTATGTTCACTAAGGTTGTAGAAGCACTGAGATAGAGCAATCTGATATCAAAAAAATACTGAATAAAGTATGTACCTATCGTACATTCCTTGCAAGATAGAAAATTTGCTAAAATGGTGTTAACCCAAATAAGCATGAGACTAGTAGTGATGACAATGGTGAGATATAACAGATGGAAAAAAATCTCCATAGGTAATATAGGGGAAATGTATGAGCATTTACTTGGCCTTGAATAATATGCAGAAGGGGTAAAGACTTGCCTCAAGAATATGTAAAGTGAAGTATACTTTCTTAAATCTGCTTACTTAATTAAGCAGACTGCTCATCTAGAAAACCATATTAATGAAATACATTACCCTAGAACTACACATTTTTAAAGGTCATCTATTGTAATGTAGTATTGCTTTATCTTTAAAGAACCCCATTCCTGGCCCATCATTAAATATCTAATTCTAATCTTTGGTGACAATAATAACAAACCTCATGAAACCTTTTGTCCAAGATCCTCGAGAAACCAAATGTAGCAAATATTTATTGCATGTGTATGTAGAAATATTTAGTTTGGTTTTAGGTTTTATTGAATGTTTTCTTAGAAATAAAGAGTACCAAATATTTATGGTCTATATCACACCATTTAATTTCTCAGTTTAAAGCTGTTATTGATAAATAACAATACTTACTTTGCTCTTCATCCCAACTAGTGTGAATATTTATTCATTCACAGTGTGTTTAATTATGGGATCTTGCCCCAAGCCCACTGCAAAGATTATGTATAATGTATACATAAATTATCTTTCTGTAAAAAAAATTCTGAATTCCAAAACACATTCAAAGGGTTTTGAATAAGGAGTTGTGAAACTGTTTATCCATAAATGGAATATTATGCAACCATTTAATAGAAAAGAAGATCTTTATATATTGATGTGGAAGAATCTCCAAGATATGTTGATATGTGGGGAGGAAAAACATGCAAATCTTTGTATACTAGGCTACTATTTGTGGGGTTTTTTGTTTGTTTGTTTTTAAGGAGAGGAACTAGATAATGTATTTCCTTATTATCCGTAGAGTATTCTGGAAGGTAATTCAAGAACTCATAATATTGGCTGCGTATAGGGTTAGAAGTGGGTGAATGAGCATCAGGGGAGAGGGGAAGAAAGAACTTTTAATTATTTACCTTTTGTGTCATTTCAACATTGAACCATGTGAATATTTCCAAATTCTTAAATTATAAATGTCAATAGAAACTGCTTAAATCAAAATGCAAAGATTTTTTAAAAATGGTGGGATGGGGTACCTAAGAATAGAATATCTGAGAACTGTAGGACAATTAGAAAAGATACCCGACATATACATGATGGGAATACTAGGAGAAGAACGAAAGGAGCAAAAGAAATATTTGAAGTAATAATGGCTCAGAATTTTCCAGTTAGTGACAGACACCAGAACACAGATCCAGGAAGCTCAGAGAAAACCAAGTATGAACACCAAAAAATTTTCTCCTAAACATATCATACTCAAACTGCAGAGAACCAAAGACCAAGAAATCTTGAAAGAAGCCAGAGAACAAAACTACCTTACCTATAGAGAAACAAGGATAAGAATTACATCACTTCACAAACCACGCAAGCAAGAAGAGAATGAAGTGAAATATGTAAGGTGTTGAAAGAAAAAAAAAACCACCAACCGAGAATTTGGTATCCAAATAAATCATCCTCCAGAAGTAAAGGAGAAATAAAGACTTTCTCAGACAAAAACTGAGAAGTTTATTACTGATAGACCTTCTTTGCAAGAAGTCCTTCAGAGAAAAGGAAAATAATATAGATGTGAAACTCAGATCTACATAAAGAAAGGAAGAATGTTAGAAAAGAAACAAAGGTAAAATAAAACCTTTGGGTTTTTTTTAAAATTCTTAGTTAAACTAATAGATAACTGCTTGTTTAAAGTAAAATAATACTAGCAGGGGCAGCTGGCTGGCTCAGTCGATACAGCATGTGACTCTTGATCTCGGGTTTGTAAGTTTGAGCCCTATGTTGGGTGTAGAGATTACATAAAAATAAAATCTTAGGGGCGCATGGTTGGCTCAGTTAAGGATCCAACTCTTGATTTCAGCTTGGGTCATGATCTCAAGGTTGTGAGATCGAGTGCTGCATCTGGCTCCATGATGAACGTGGAAACTGCTTAAGATATTCTCTCTCTCTTCCTCCCTTTAAAATAAATAAATAAATAAATAAATAAACAAACTTTCAAGAAATTTTAAATAATAATAGCAATATATAGTAGCAATATATTGGGTAATTATAGCTTAAAGATAAGTGAAATGAATGACAGCAATGATGTTACAGAAGGAAAGGAAAAATTGAGAATACTATTATAAGGCACCTTATGAACTGGTATAGTTATTTTAAAATGAACTTAGATTCATTGTAAATGTATACTGCAACTCTAGGGCAAATCTAAAAGAATTTTTAAGAGAAGGATAATTGGTAAGAGAGAAAATTAAGTAACAAGAGATCAGTGTAAGCCAGAGATGGCCAAAAAGGGAGGAGATTTTTTTAAAAGGGCGGGAGGGAACACCTGGGTGGCTCGGTTGGTTAAAGTGGCTGCCTTTGGCTCAGGTCATGATCTCAGAGTCCTGGGATGGAGCCCTGCATGGGGCTTCCCACTGAGTGGGAAGCCCGCTTCTCCCTCTCCCTCCACCTTCCACTCTGCCTACTTGTGCTCTCTCTCTCTCTGTCAAGTAAATAAATAAAATCTTAAAAAAAAAGAACAAGTATGAATAGAAAATAGTTAATAAATATGGTAGATATTATTCCAACTATATCAGTAATCACTTTAAATGTTATGGTCTAAATATGCCAATTAAAAGATAGAGACTGGAGTGGTGCCTTGGTGGCTCAGTGGGTTAGGCCTTTGCCTTCGGCTCAGGTCATGATCCCTCCCAGGGTCCTGGGGATCAAGCCCTGCATTGGGCTCTCTGCTCAGCGGGGGGCCTGCTTCCCCCCTCTCCCCCTGCTTCTCTGCCTACTTCTGATCTCTCTCTGTCAAATAAATAAAATCTTTTTAAAAATAAATAAATAAAAGATAGAGACTGGAGCTCCTGGGTGGCTCAGTCAGTTGAGCATCCAACTCTTGATTTCCACTTGGGTCATGATCTCAGTGTGCTGGGATCCAGCCCTGGGTCAGGCTCCATGCTCAGCAGGGAGCCTGCTTGAGAGTTCTCTCCCTTTCTCTCTGTCCCTACCCTTCCCCATGGATAAATCTTTTTAAAAAAGTAAAAATCTTTAATAGAAATTGACAGAACAAATTTAAAACAAAAACAAAACACCAAAGGCCTAATTATATGTTGTCTACAAGAAGCCGGTTTAAATATAAAGACACAGGCACCTGGGTGGCTCAGTGGGTTAAGGCCTCTGCCTTCGGCTCAGGTCGTGATCCCAGGGTCCTGGAATCAGAGTCCCGCATCAGGCTCTCTGCTCAGTGGGGAGCCTGCTTCCCCCTCTCTCTCTGCCTACCTCTTGCCTACTTGTGATCTCTCTCTCTCTCTCTGTCAAATACATAAAAAACTTAAAATATATATATAATATATTTTATATTTTATATAAATATTTTATATTTATATTATATATATATATATATATAAAGACACAGACTAAAAGTAAAGGGAAAGACCTAAATAAAAGAGCTAAAGCCATAAACTTCATAGAAGGAAATATAGGGATAAATTTTTATGACCTCAGACTTGTCAGTGAATTCTTAAATATGACACCAAAGGATGAACAGCAAAGGAAAAAAAAATAAGTTCAACCTCATCAAAATTAAAAGCTTTTGGGGGTGTCTGACTGCCTTGATTGGTGGAACATGTGACTCTTGATCTCAGGGTTATACGTTTGAGCCCCACCTTGTATGTAGAGGTGACTTAAAAGTAAAATGTTGAAAAAAAATTAAAAGCTTTTAATGAATATTGTCAAGAAAGTAAAAAGACAACCTACAGGATGGAAGAAAATATTTGTAAATCATATACCTTATAAGGGCTTAATATATAAATCTATAAAGAACTACAACTCAACAACAAAAAGACAACCCATTTTAAAATGGGCAAAAGACTTGAAGAAACATTTCTCCAAAGGAGATATATAAGTAATAAGCAAATGAAAAGGTATTCAACATCATTAGTCATTAAGGAAATGCAAATCAAAACCACAGTGAGATACTACTTCATGCCCACTAGGATGGCTTTTATAAAAAAAAAATAATAATAAAGTGTTGGCAAGGATGTAGAGAAATTGGAATGTTGTACATTGCCAGTGGGAATGTAAAGTAGTACAGCTGTTGTGGAAAATAGTTTGTTCCTGAAAATTTTACCTTTTTTTTTTTTAAGGTTTTATTTATTTATTTGAGAGAGCAAGAGAGCATGAATGGGGGGGGGGCGGTTGGGAGGGGGAGAGGGAAAACAGGCTTCCCACAAACAGGGAGCCCAATGCGGGGGTCAATCCCAGAACCCTGAGATCACGACCTGCGTCGAAGGCAGATGCTTAACCGACTGACCCACCCAGGCGCCTCTATTTTTTTTTCTTTAATGTAAGGTCTTCACCCAGTGTGGGGCCTGAACTCAGGACCCCAAGAGCAGGAGTCACAGGCTCCAATGACCAAGCCAGCCAGGCACTCATGTTCCTGAAAATTTTAGATAGAATTACCATATAACCCAGTTATTCCACTTCTAGGTATATACCCAAAAGAATGAAAAAGAGGGACTCAAATAGATATTTACACATCAGTGTTCATTGCAGCATTATTCGTAACAGCCAAAAATTGGAAACAACCCAAGTGTCTGTCAGCTTACAAACAGATAAATAAAATGTGGTATATACATACAATGGAATATTAAATCATGAAGAAAAATGACATTCTGATAACATGCTACAACCTGGGGGAACTTTGAAGACATGCTAAGTGAAATAATCCAGATACAAAATTTTAAATATATGATTATATGAAAATAGCTAAAACAGGCAAATTAATAAAGACAAAATAGATTAGAGTTTTACCAGGGGCTTCTGTTTGGGGTGATTAAAAAATTTTACAGGGGCGCCTGGGTGGCTCAGTGGGTTAATAAGCCTCTGTCTTCGGCTCAGATCATGATCTCAGGGTCTTGGGATCGAGTCCTGCATCAGCTCTCTGCTTGGCAGAGAGCCTGCTTCCCCTTTCTCTCTGCCTGCCTCTCTGCCTACTTGTGATCTCATTCTCTCTCTCTCTCTGTCAAAAAAAAAAAATTTTTTTTTAAATTTTACAAATAGTGGTAATATTTACACAACATTTCGAATGTGATGAGCACCATTCAGTTGTACACTTAAAAATGGTTAAAATAGCAAGTTTGATTATATATGTTAACCACAAATTAGATAGCTAGATAGATAAATGAATTAGCACTCTCTAAGAAGGAGTGCTAGAACAAGCAAAAAGACTCAAACAAAAGTACAAACAGTGAACATCACCGGGCTTCATTTTTATCTCAGTACCTTTAGGAAGATATTTAATTTCTCTATGACTGAGCTTATATACTTTACCTTTCAAATATTTTTTATTAAAAACAAAGGCCAGAGGTGCCTGGGTGCCTCAGTCAGTTAAGTGTCTGTCTCTTGATTTTGGCTCCAGTCAGGATCTCAGTGTCATGGGATCAAGCCCTACATCAGGATCTGTGCTGAGCATGGAACCTACTGGAGATTTTCTTCCTCTCCCTCTCCGCCCACTTCTGTGCTCTCTCTCTTTAAAAAAAAAAAAAAATAGAGGACAGGGCTTTAAACCAACAAACAGAGTATCAACACTCTGGCCCTCACTTTCCACACCCTATAGCCTCACTGCCAGACTAGCCACACTGAAAGCAGGAAGAGTCTGGAAAAGATACTCTCCCAGGAAAGCATGCCTAGTAGTTTAGCCAGTTTGTTATTTTCACCTTTAAAAATATTTCTTAAATTAAATATTTCTTAAACACAATTTCTTCAACAACAACAAAATGTGGAGAAAGGTATACCATGCTAACACAAATCAAAAGAAACCTGGAGTATATGTATAAATTTCACACAAAACAGACTTCAAAACATGGAAAATTACAGGGATAAAGAGGGTTATTCCAAGAAGACAAAATAATCCTTAACGTATATGCATTTAACAACAGAACACCAAAATATGTGAAACAAAAACTGATATAGCAAAGAGAAATAGACAAATCCACTATTATAGTTGGAGAATTCAACATTCTTCTATCAGTAATTGACAAATCTAGCAGGCAGAAAATCAGGATATACTTGAACTAAATTGCAATATTAATGAACTGGGACCAATTAACATTTATAGTACACTTCTTCAAAGAACAGAATACACATTCTTCTCAAACACATGGAACATTCACCAAGACAGACCACATTCTGGACCATAAAACACACCTAAGTAATTTAAAAGAAATCATACAAAGTATGCTCTCAGACCACAGTGGAATTAAACTAGAAATCAATAACAGAAAGATAACTGGATTGTTTCCAGGAAACAGTCTGAGGGTCTTAGAGGGGAATGGGGTGGGGGGATGGGTTAGCCCGTGAGGGCACGTATTGTGTGGAGCACTGGGTGTTTTATGCAAACAATGACTCATGAAACACTAATTACATCAAAAACTAATGATGTACTGTATGGTGACTAACATAACATAATAATAAAAAGAAATAACTGGAAAATTCCAAAGTACATGGAGCTCAAACATCATACTTCTAAATTGCACATAGGTCAAAGAAGAACTCTTGGGAAATTTTTTAATATTTTGAACTAAATGAAAATTAAAATACAAATGATCAAAATGTAGGGGATGGGGCTCCTGGGTGGCTCAGTTGGTTAAGCGACTACCTTCAGCTCAGGTCATGATCTTGGAGTCCCAGAATCAAGTCCCGCATCGGGCTCCCAGCACCATGGGGAGTCTGCTTCTCCCTCTGTCCTTCTCCTCCCCCATGCTCTCTCTCATTGTCTCGCTCTCAAATAAATAAATAAAATATATTTTTTTAATGTAGGGGATGCAGCAAAAACAGCGCTTGAAGAGGAATTTATAGCATTAAATCCATAGGTTACAAAAGAAAGAAAATGTAAAATTAATCTATCACCTCACCCCTGTTAGAATGGTTATTATTTAAAAAACAAGAGATAACTAGTGCTGGCAAGGATATGGAGGAAAAATGAACCCTAATGAAGTGTTGGTAGAAATGCACATTATTATAGCTACTTTGGAGGACAGTATGCAGCTTCCTCAAAAATATAAAGTAGAACTACCATATATGGTCCAGCAATCCCACTTCTGAGTATATACCCAAAGGAAATGAAATCGCTATCTCAAAGACTTATCTGCACCCCTGTATTTGTTGTATTGCAGCATTATTCACAATAGCCAAGATTTGGAAACAACCTACGTGTCCAACAACAGATAAATAGATATAGTGCATGCGCGCACGCGCACACACACACACAGGAATATTACTAAGCCATAAAAAAAAGAAAATCCAGCCACTTACAACAACATAGGTGAGCCTTAAGGGCATTGTGTTTAGTTTTATAGATATAGATACAGATATCCAAAAAAGACAAATATGGCATGATCTCACTTATATGTGAATCTAAAAATGCCAAACTCATAGAAACAGAGAGTAGATTGGTGGTTGCCAGGGTCTGAGTGTTGGGAGAAATTAAATAAGTTCTTGGAATCTAATGTAAGACATGGTAACTGTAGTTAACAATACTGAGTTGTATACTTAAAATCTGCTAAGAGAATAGATCTTAAATGTTCTCACCACACACATGCACACAAAGGTAATGATGTGAGGTGATGATAAATGTGTTACTTAGCCTTATTGTGATAATCTGCAATATGTATATCAAGTCACACTGTATGCCTTAAACTTACACAATGTTATATGTCAATTATATCTCAATAAAGTTGGGAGGAAATAAAATAAAATCAATAATGTAAGCTTCCATGTTAGAAAACTAAAGAAAGAAGAGCAATATAAACTTAAAGCTAGCAGAAGAAATAAAAAATTAGAGAAAAAAATCAATGAAATTGAAAATTGGAAGAAAATGCAGAAAACTCAAAGCAAAAGGTACCTCTTTGAAAATATCATTAAAATTGATAACTCTCTAGCCAGGCTAACCAAGAAAAGAGAACACATAACTTACTAATATCATAAATGATATTAAACATTAAAAGGATAATAAAATTACAAACAACTGTATTAACACAAATTTGATATCTTCAATAATGAATGTACCAATTCCTTGAAAAACACAATCTACCAAAACATATATAGAGAAATAAATAATCTGAATAGGCATACATCTGTTAAAGAATTTGCATCAGTAATCTTTCAGACAGAAAGCACTTGGCCTAGATGATTTCACTGGTGAGTTATAGCAAATATTTAAGGAATAAATGAGGCAAATTCTCTGAAATCTGTTCTAGAAAAAAGAAGCAGAACACCTCCTACCTAGTCTTATGATGCCAGCATTACTCTAATACCAAAAACAGATAAAGACAATAGAGGAAAAGAAAACTGCAAACTGACATCACTAATGAATGACCTTACCTCAACAAAATAATAGCAAATTGAATCCAACAAAGTATTAAAAAAAATTATAAACCATGACAAAGTAGGATTTATTCCAGATATGCAAGGCTGTTTCAGCACTGGAAAACAAATTAATGTAACCCATCCCATCATCAGACTAAAGAAGAAAGATTATATAATTTTATTAATATATACAAGAAAAATATTTGACAAAAATCCAACACCTATTCACGATAACAACAACAACAACTCAGCAACCAGGAATAGAAAAGAACCAACTCAACTTTATAAAGAATATCTACAAAGAACCTATAGCTACCATCACACTTAGTGAAGAGAAACTAAATACTTTCCCCTGAAAATCAGGAATAGGATAAGAATGTTCCTTCTCACCCACTCCCATTCAGCATCTTATTGGAAGCCCTAGCAAATGCAGTAAGACAAGAAAGAGATAAAATGTGTATAGTCTAGGAAAGAAGAAATAAAACTGCCTTTGTTGGCAATTCAGATAATTGTCTATGTAGGAAACCCCAAAGAATCAACAACAACAAAATAAAACAGGATAAGTAACTTGATCAAGGTTGCAGGATACAAGGTTAATATACAAAAATCACCATTTTCTAAATGCTTTTTTAAAAAGTATTCCACATATTGCACATACTTTTAATCTGCTCTCATAAAACATCCTAGTTTCACCTTAAGAATTAAAGATTTTATGCAAAATTTAAAATCTGTACAAACAAAAATCTACCGTATGATTTCACTTATATGTGGAATCTAAACAACAAATGAATAAACAAAAAGCAGAAACAGACCTATAAATACAGAAAGCAAACTGGTGGTTGCCTGAGGGGAGGGAAGTAAGGGGATGAGCAAAATGGGTAGAGGGAATGGGAGGTACAGGCCTCCAATTACAGAATGAACACATCACAGGGATGAAAGGTGCAGCATAGGGAGCTGCAGTGAGAGGCAGACAATGGGATTAGCATACTTTTTTGATAATAATGTGGCTTCCTGTGTCCTGTATAAGTAGCTCTCAAAAATCAGGGTGTTCATAAAAATTATTTCTGGCACTTAAGGAGTCAAGGGGAAGAAGGTGAAGGGTGGAGGCAGATGAAGAGGTGGTGAGAAGTGAATTCATGTGGATGCCTGGTGAAGGAAGCAGTCTTCATTGGGTTTAGTGGAGACAGAGCTTGTCTACCCAAAAGGGATGGTAGCATTCAGAATTATTCAGTGAATTGATAGCAGCCAGTTCAGCTAGTATCTATGTGATCAGTAGACTGTTCAGGGAGACTTTAAAGAAGACCTGTCACTGCCCCTTCTCTCTGCACCTATAGGGGATACTCTGAGGCTCCGAACAATTCTGGAAGCTATACAGAAGCACATCCATTCTTCCTCCCTCATCTTCAAACTGGCCCAAGATGCATTCAAGATTGCCACTCCCACAGATAGTAGTACTGACAGCACCCTGCTCAACGTGGCCCTGGAGCTGGGCTTACAGGTATGGAGGAGGAATAGGTTATCCCTGCTTTACGCTTCTGGCGTAGTGATCATCGGTAGAAGATAAGATCCCAGAGGCACTGGGCATGAACCAGCCAAGCCCAGTTCTTTCTGTGTCCCCAGAACACAACTTTTAGACTGGCCTTCTAGGTAAGGATCTCCAAATTGAGCTCCATTTTTAAGTTAAGGCCAGAAGCAGTGTAGCTTTAGGCTCCATCGGGTCCCTATTTTCTCTCCACCCCTCCCCATTCCTCCCAAGTCAAGTCAATAATAAGGTGTGACAGTAAGGACTTCATTACAGGTCATCAGAGAAGTCTTATATCTGATTGGTGGGAGGGGTAGGCAGAAATTAAACAAACCTGTCTGTACTTATCAGAGATGGCTGTTTAAAGCACCAGTAGACACTTGTTGCATAAATGGATGGTAAGGGGATGTGGGGATGTAGAAGTCCTAACAGTTATGCTTAGCCAAGTGAAAATGCCTCTTTTTTGCTCAGGTGATGAGGATGACCTTATCAACTCTTAACTGGAGGCGCCGGGAGATGGTGCGGTGGTTGGTGACATGTGCTACAGAAGTGGGTGAGTCTCCCATTTCCCTCTAATCCCCAGGGAAAGGAGTTCTTAGGCCCTACTCTTGGAACAAGACAGTGAATCCTTAGAGCTCTCATATTCCTATTACTGATGGCCTGGGAAAGGATGGGGCTGCTGATGGGAAAGATGGCCTTTATTTACCTAGCCCAAGCTCTGCCCTCACTGCTTGGACCATACCCTGATGTCAGCAGCACTTTGACCCTCCAATCAGAGACACATTTGAGAGACTGAATTTTCAGCCACCAGTATGCAAGTGCACCCTTGGGAGGTAGTTGGCCCAGTGGTTTAGTCCCAGTCCCTGCCTGTGCTTCTGAAAAACCCCCAAACAACTTGGAGTCTCAGGACCCCAACTAAAACCCAAAGTCCCAGCATGAGACTCTACCCTGAGAGGTCCCACCTCAGAACCCCCAGGCAGATCTGTGACTACCACAGGCTCTGCTGCTCCATCCTTGTGAGGGGTTAAGAGCACCTGCAGAAATCTTCAACCCTCTGACTTGGGGAAGGAAGGGGAAGGAAGAGACCCCAAACAGGGTCTGGCCATCCGGGATGCTCCTTGGTTTGCCTCAGATAATCTCAAGGCTGCTGAGGAGGAGGGAGAACTCATCTCTGCAAGCCAAGTTCTGACCCCCAAGGGGTCATCTGGGCAGACCTGGATCAGGACCCGGATGGCCACGGCTGAGCTCAGGCTCTCCCTGACAGGTGTGCGGGCCCTGGTGAGCATTTTGCAGAGCTGGTACACACTCTTCACCCCCACCGAGGCTACTAGCATTGTGGCTGCCACAGCTGTATCCCACACCACTATCCTGCGCCTCAGTCTTGACTATCCACAGCGGGAGGAGCTGGCTAGCTGTGCTCGCACGCTGGCCCTACAGTGTGCCATGAAGGATCCCCAGAGCTGTGCCCTGTCAGCCCTTACACTCTGTGAGAAAGACCACATCGCCTTTGAGGCAGCCTACCAGATTGCCATTGATGCTGCCACTGGCGGCATGACACACTCACAACTGTTCACCATTGCCCGCTACATGGAGCTCCGTGGCTACCCGCTACGTGCCTTCAAGTTGGCCTCCCTGGCCATGAGCCATCTCAACCTGGCCTACAACCAGGATACCCATCCAGCCATCAATGATGTGCTCTGGGCGTGTGCCCTCAGCCACTCTCTGGGCAAGAACGAGCTGGCAGCCCTCATCCCCCTGGTGGTGAAGAGTGTGCACTGCGCCACAGTGCTTTCAGACATCTTGCGGCGCTGTACAGTGACGGCCCCAGGCCTGGCTGGCATCCCAGGCCGCCGCAGCTCTGGAAAGCTCATGTCCACCGACAAAGCTCCGCTGCGCCAGTTGCTGGATGCCACCATCAATGCCTATATCAACACTACACACTCACGCCTGACACACATCAGCCCTCGCCACTACGGAGAGTTCATCGAGTTTCTGAGCAAGGCTCGGGAGACCTTCCTGCTGCCCCAGGACGGCCACCTGCAGTTTGCCCAGTTCATCGACAACCTCAAACAAATCTACAAGGGCAAGAAGAAGCTGATGCTGCTGGTGCGAGAGCGCTTTGGCTGAGAAAGCAGCTCACTGCCGGGGCAGCCTGGGCTCCCAGGTACCACAGGTCAGGCCAAGGACACTGAAACATTCGTCCACCCTGAGAGGACTCTGAGCGCCTGTGGCTGAAGCCAGAGCACCACAGGGCTAAGCATGGGAGAGTCCAACTCTAGCCAATATGCCTTCCTTGGCAAAGTTCTCACTATAGCCCACTGTTCCTGAAGGAGCTGGGCCCTACAGATTGATCAGAAACCCCACAACATGCCACCTCACGCCCCTATATCCTGCGTGTGTCCTGGGCATTGGCCCGCTCTCCCTTGGCAAACACAGAACACTGTTCCGTCTCAGGGATCGCTTAACCAGAGAAACAGAAGCATTTATGGTACTGTAAATACTATAGTATATGTGTTGCCAATTACACTGTAAAGTTGTAACTATTTATAATTCTGATTCTAATTTGATGGGTACTTGAAGTAGCTGTGGGTGGGAAGATAGGCTTGTTTTCTGAGGAGACACAACCATTTCTCAGGTTTCCCTTGCAGAATATATACAGTTTGCAGTGGAAGAGTGAGGGTGGTGGGGAGTACAACGACCGGTTAGAATAAATCCCAGGTCTAGTCTATGCAGAAACCCCAGCCTGCAGACACAGGGCATCTGTATAGCCCAGTGGTGGGAGAGGGGCAGGGCCAGGACTGGGGTTAGACTCTTGCCTCATGAAGCCACAAGGACAGTGAAGCTCTCACTCCTGCCACACACAGCCTCTCTAGGAACCTGTTGAGCTCCTGAGAAGTAAGTGCAGGGGGAGTGTGAAGGTCTGGGAGGCCACTGAACTCATTAACATTCATCTACTCTGGTCACCTTTGTGTTAGAGAGTGTCTGGTTTTATCTCAAACTATGTGTGTGTATATGTATCCGTATGGCTAAGTATGTGTGTCTCTGTGCATAGATATATCTGTGCATACCTGTCTTGCACATGTACTTATGTTGTGTCTGTCGGGTCTGTGTGTCAGTACATGTCTGTGTGCTGGACTGTGAGTTGTGTGAGGGTATACACATTTGTGAACATGTAAGCATACATACCTGTGGTGTATGTGTGCCTGTCAATGCATGTTCAGTCGGGGGGAGCCCACAGATCCATGTGTATGAACATGTTTGTGTGTGTATGCTTGTTCTCCTTTGGTCTGTCTTTATATGTGTAACTGTGGATATTTTTGGCATGTATGTGTGAATTTACGTTTCAGAATCTGCATGAATGTGTCCTTTCTTTTTTGCCAGATCTCTCTTCCCCATTCCTCATCTCTCTCACCTGCTGAACACGTTCCCCATCTCTGTCTCCCTTACTTACCGCTTTCTCAGCAAGCTCCTAAGCACTAGTCTCCATCTGCCCTAAGAGTGACTCCTTCAGCTCCAGTTCTATTCTTGCCCTGTACTTGCTTTCTTCCCTTGCCTTTCTACCTCAAGCTTCCTCTGCCTGCCCACTGGTCACTGTTTTGGAGGCTGGGGCTGGAATGCATTCGGCCTTTCCCTTTCTGAGTAGTTTCTACCCCTAGTAGGCAATGCCTGTCTTAGCCCTAGCTGACCTCCACAGTGTATCCTATTCCTGCTACCTTCCTGACCCCTGTGCTCAGCCTGGAATTGTTATAGAAGGTAGCATGGGCTTTCAGAAGAGTCATCTGGATGCCAGTGTCTTGGTGTTTACTGTTTCATGTTTTAGTTCTGAAGTGGGGGGTGGGGTGTGATAGGGAAGGGGTGGTATAGCTAGAGTGTGAACTAAGGACCTCTCTGTCTGCTTTATGTTCCTTTCTTTGACAAAATGTCACCTTTTTCGCCCCTCCACACTAACCAGTAAGTCGTTTTTGCTGTCTGTGGCTACTTAAATCTTACTATCCAGCCATGGGTCCCTACCACCTCTCAGCCCAATGGGTTGGTTAGAAAGAAATAAAAAAGAAGCCACTCCCATTTCTGTATCACGATTGCCGTTTTTTAGCAAGTGTGTGAACTCACAGTGCTTTTCTATGAATAAATCATGGATCACAGAAAATATCATTTTTCTAAAATCAGAATTGTGTTCTCTCAATAAATGGGGCCCTTTTTTCTTTTCTGCATTGCCCTAGGCTGAGACAAGGAATTGGTTGCGCCTCTAGTACAGTGGGTCCCTAGTGGTCTAAGGAGATGTGGAATGACAAATGAAGAATTTCCTCCCACACCACACCCCTCTCCAGAGCTCACAGGCACTTCAGACCTTGTCCCAGGTCCCAGGAAGTAGGTACCACCATGATGGGCAGAAACACCAAGGTCCTGAGAAAATTGGAGGGTATGCTCAGAAAAGAATGCAGAGCAACCCTGAGTGCAATAGGGCCTTTTGGCTTCAAAGGCCTTCTCCCCTCAAAGTCTGTCTCTACTCCTAAGCATCCTAGCCCTGAGTCTTTATGTCCACAACCCCTGCCCCCACCATCTTTTGGTGTCAAAGCTGAAGTCCTCTCAGCTTTTCCCTGCTCACCTAGATTCCATCTTCCTCAAGGGGTCTCTCTAAAATATTCTAGCAATTTCTGTGTCCCTCTCTGATCTACACCCCCTTCCACGCCCAGACACAAAGCTCTGTCAATTTGGCCTCATATGCTGTGAGGAGCCCATTACTCTGCAAATGTCACAGCTTCAGCTGCTAGGAAGCTTTACCCAACCCTACGTAGCCCTCAGGCTCAGAGAGGTGAGAGCAAAATGATAGTGAGGGCCCTGACATTGGGTCCTACAGTACATATTCACTGATATCTGAGCTCCTAAGACTTAGAGAAGATGCAGAAAGGGGCCCCAGGGAAGAAGCAGAGGCTAAGAAGGAACTGAGAATAAGAGCAAAGATCTTCCACAAATGAAACCGTATGTTAGACTCCACATCTGGAACTTTTATTCTCCTGGAAACAATCAATCATCTTTGTTAGTAGTAGTTGAGAGAAAAGGTGTGTGCTCAGTTCTGTCGAAGCAGACGTGAGTGTCTATGCACAGCATCCACAAAGGCCCCCACGTGTTCTGGGTCCATGTCAGGGTAAAGTCCATGACCCAGGTTGGCAATGTAGTGCTGCGGCCCAAAGTCATCCAGCATCTGCTGCACCAGCCGTCCGATCTCCTCCTGGAGGACCAACAGGGCACTGGCTACAAGGGGGCCAGCAAGCCCCTGTACTCCCTATGCATAAGCATGACACAGCATGTAGGCATGCTTCTACTCCGTGTTATTCATTCAGTCATTAATTCAAAACAGTCTACTGGATGCTTAGTATGGGCCAGACAACTATAAAAAGAAATTCCTGCTTTCCTAGAGCTCACATGATACATACAGCTGGACAAACATACAATAAAGACACACACAGCAATACAACCATGTTCACAGCCATGGGAGTATATACACACACACATAGGGACCCTGGTTACCTTAGATGCATACAGAGCACAGGGGTCCAGGTTGCCCTGCAAGGTCACCGTCTTCCCCACGCGTTCCCTGAAAGCAAAGTCAGTGCCATATCCTGGTGACCGCTCTTGTGGCAGCTGCTCCCTCTCCACCTCATCCTCTATCACTCACCGGGCTTTCTTTGGGGCCACTGTCCAGTCAAGCCCAACCACCTCATAGCCAGCATGGGCCAGCTCTTCCAGGGCAAAATGTCCATCTTTAGCAAAGATGATCTGAGGGAAAGGACAGATCTCTGAGGCAACAAAAGGCTTACCTTTGCCCACTAACTTATCTTGGCTACACCTCTGCTGCCCTCCAGTGGTCACTTCAGTCCCTCAACATTCCACAAGCCCACCTTCACTTACTCCATCCCCATCCTTACCATGGGCACTGGTGCCAGGCCTGCCTCCTGCAGCCTGGCCTTCACCCGCTTGGCCACATCACAGATGTAGGGCAGTGCAAACTTACTGAAGAGCTGTGGGCCAAGATGCCCTGCATGGGACTCAAAGAGCTGCAATGCCTACAGTTGGAGGGGAAGAGGGGATGGTAAAGACAAATACATAACACACAAAGTATCTCAGATCCCACACACACACGTGTCTCAATTTCTCCCAAGTAACTTCAGACCCTCATACTGCCTAAGCCTGTAAATCCAGTTCCATTCAAAAAGTTCTGCTTTCTTCATATACCAGTGCTAGCTTTGGTGTTTGAATGCACATAGCACTGCCAATGTCAATGATGAGTTTGGACCTAGGTGCTCCAGTCAGATCATCGTAGGCCAAGCTTCTTTCCTGCTGGGCATTATGACACCTACCCTCTCAGGTGTAGGGAACCATACTGCTTCTCATTCTTCTAGACCCCAAGCCTATTCCTCTCCCTCAGGACCCACCTGAGCACCAGCAGTCACTTGTCCCACCAGATATGGGACCAGAGCATCAGTGAGGATGCGAAGCAGCTGGTGACTAGCCTGTGGTTTCTGGTAAAGCCAACGCTTGGCCTGAGCCATGGTGCTTGAGCTGCCACCCTCAATCATGTATGTCATCAGAGTCCACTGCAAAAGGATACAAAGAGAATGTCGTAGGTGTAGAAGCCAGACTGATACTTACTTCCCTTGTCTACACCATACCCACCAGAATGATTTCCCCATGCCCAAGTCCCTGCCTTGTTCCACATTACCGGGGCACCAGCAAAGCCAATCAGTGGCACACGCCCAGCCAGCTGTTGTCGGGTAAGGGTGATGGCCTGGAACACATAGTCCAGCTCGGAGGTCACTGTTGCTGGATCCCGGAGACGTTCTAAGTCCCGTTCTTCTCTTAATGGTTCTGGGAAGCTGGGCCCTTTGCCAGGCACCATAGTCACCTCCATGCCCAGTGCCTGGCGAGGAAGAAAATACCTGGATTTCCTACCTATAACTTTAGGAAGAAAGGCTCTGTTCAGCCCATGCCAAGAAGGAAGAAAAGGAGAATGAAACTTGATCAAACTCCATCTCTTTCAGCCCAAGTTTTTCCCTCTGTCCAGTGAAGATAAGTGCTTATCTTGAGCCTTGACTATCTTTACTCTTTCTTACCCATCAGGTTTGAACAGGTACCTGGGGTACAACAAGGATGTCAGAGAAGATGATGGCAGCATCCAGAGGGAAGCGACGCAGTGGCTGTAGGGAATAGAAGACAGGTTACTAGGAGGCAAGCTGAGGGCATAAATACCTCCCTTTTTCATAGAGGCCTCACCTGCAAAGTCAGTTCACAGCAGGCCTCTGGGGAGCGACAGGTGCTGAAAAAGTCCTGGGCAGCCCGAGTTTCCCTAAACTCTGCAGACAGAAGAGGGAAAGCAGGGCCCAACCCTGAGGAACCTCTGGATCCCTCCCCTGCCCTTCAAAATCTTCTCACTCTCCAGAGTTTCACTTGGATTCCTGGGCCCTGACCCTCACCTGGTAAATAACGGCCTGCCTGCCGCATGCACCAAACGGGAGTGTAGTCTGTGTCTTCTCCCCAGGCTGCTCGCAGGAACGTGTCATTCTTCAGCTCTGGAAAACCCTGGAATCTGGAGATCAGGAGGGAGTAGGGGTAGGTGTCAGTAAGCTTGGCCAAGGGTTGGGAAAGGCCCGGGTTCTTAAGGCGGATTCATCCTGACACCACTATCTGCCTTCTCCAGCCAGTTCCTAAGCTGTGGCTCCCCGCCCCTTCCACCTCTTCTTTGCCTATCAGATGCTGCACAAGACTAGAAGGGCCCGCGCTGCGGCCTCTTATCTTCCACACAGCCCCAACTCCCCCAAGCTCAAAGCCACTGGAGAAACTGGGGGAAGGACGTAATGAAAGCCCAGTAAGAACTGATCAGGGTCTTTGGACCAGAAAATCTCAGGAACAGGGATACCAGTTGGATGGTTCGGAAGCTGGTGGATCCCCAGGCTAGGGTACACTGAATGCGAAATCAGAGTAGAGGGTCCCAAAATACCGATCCTAACTGAGGATTAGAAAATCCTGGAGGCATCCCCTAAAGGAGTCTCAGGAATCCATGTTTAGAGGATTAGGGAGTTCAGAAACAGGAATCGGGTTGGGAACTCTCCAAGGTCGGGAAAGAGGTATATAGGGACAGATTCCTGAGTTGGAAGAGTCAGGTCAGAAACCACGCGGGCCATACCAAGTGGTGCAGAGAACTCACCCCAACCCGTTCGCCTCCATGATAAGCCTTGGGTAACTGCGAGCGCAGCCCCCACTGTAACCTCAACCGGAGTCTGTGGGATCAGGCTCCACCCCTTCCTGGAGGGAGCCAGGGCCGCCGCCATGTTGAAAGTCACATGATCAGACACTGACATTAGTTCCGGGGCTGCCCCGGGTGTTGCCGGTAGGACCCCCGACTACCTCTCTCCACCGTAAAATCCGCTGTAGCGTCGCAGCAACAAACGCCCCCACCCCTCTCTTACCCTCCCCCCCGCCAAGAACTCCGCAAATAACTACACTTTACCGTGGCATCAGGAATCTCCTCTCCTCTGATGGCCTAGAAATCCGAGTTTCAGCCGAGACTCACTTTTACTCCCATGCTCCATGATTCTAACAATCTTAGGCCTAGAGACCAGGCACACAGTGGATTAAAGAACCAAGCTCTACAGGGAAATGAAATAATTAAATATTTACGTTACCGGGGCACCGGGGTGGCTCAATTAGTTAAGTGTGCGGCTTGTGATTTCGGCTCAGGTCATGATATCATGGGTCCTGAGACTGCGTCCTCACTGGGACCCCACACTCCTCTGGGAGTCGGCTTGGGATTCTCTCCCTCTGCCGCTCCCTGGAACTCAAGCATGCGCAGGCACAGCGCGGTATCTCTCTCTCCTTAGAATAAGTCTTTTTAAGATATCTATTTACATTACCTACTAAAAGGCGGGCACTATAGTATATGCAGAAGTTAACAGTGGTCACCAAGACAGCCCTTTCCTTTAAGGAGCTACAGACTGGAAATCAGCAATCATAATAGTAAATGTTTCAAGAGAGAAAAACTAGAAGTAGCTAGCAAGGGCTCTTCCTGTAACTGGGGAAAGCAGTAGGGGTGTTCCAAATAGCGGGAACAGCAGGTGCAAAGAGAAGAGGCAAAAGAACAAATGGCTATTGTGGGAACCAGAAGACCCATCTGCTGGAATTAAAGAGGCTAGAGGTGTCTTCAGAGTCCAGGTCATGCATGCCCTTATGAGATTCACTTGTCCACTTCTGTAGTAGCACGGAAGCATACAAACAGCTTGGAGAGAAGGGAAGAGGGGCACTATGTTCCCAGCTTTCTAAGGAGAAAATAAAAGGAAAACCGTCAAAATTACAAGGGATCATATATTATTTCTTTCTTGATAACTTTATTTGAAAACTAAATCAAAACAAAGTTTCCATCCAAATGTCCATCAACGGATGAATGGATAAACGATATGTAGTGTATACATAAAACAGAGTATTAGTCGACCCATAAAAAGAAATTAAGTTCCATTCATGCTATGATATTGTTGCAATATTATTCTAAGTGAAATAAGACAGACCCAAAAGGAAAATATTATATGGTTCCATTTACGAAATATCTAGAATAGGGTAATTCATAGAGGCAGAAAGTAGATTAGAGTTTATCGAGCAGGCCATGAGGAGTTACTGCTTAAAGAGAAAGCCCTGCTGTTTGGAATGATGGAAAAATTTTGGAATTAGGTAATTGTACTCTTAAAGTGGTTAACTCAGCAAATTTACACTTATTTTACTACAGTTTTTAAAAATATATCAAAAACCACCATACATTTTAAATGGGTGACTTATATGGAATATGAATTATATCTCAAAAAAGCTTTTTAAAAAACTGTTTGCCAGGGAGGGTGGGACACAAAGTTTCCTTATACTTCACCAACAGCTCCTGTCCATTTTTTTTTTTTTTTTTTTTTTTTTTTTTGCCTCCATCCTATCTACCCACCTTGGACCTATCTTCCCGCATTGGACCTTTCCTCTCATCTGGTTCAGAATTACTGGGAGAAACTGGATAATGGTCACCAGTGTCCTAGGATTAGGAGTAACAACCAGGATGAACGCTGAACGACTCAAGACTCCTATCAGTGGTAGGGCTGACGAGGGGATTATTCTCCCAAATATTTTAGCAATACTGCCCCTAGGATGAGGAGCTAAGAGGATGTCTATTAGATTTTTAAAGAGTCTTCTGGTTGTAGTGTGACTCGTCGGGGTGGGAAGGCAAAAACGGACCAGAGAATCAGAAAAATGTCTGTTCCAATGATCCAGCCTAGATAGGATGGCGGTTCAATGAGGGTATAAAATGGTGGAAGCAAAGAGGACAGACAGGGAGAGATGGATCAGATAAAGACAACTGAACTTGGTCTGGTTGGCTCAGTACGACGCACATCGGTTTGTAGTAAGTTTAAGTATCTGAGTACACAGGGAAATACGGCAGGCGCTCTGGGTGCCCTTAGTCCAGAACTTACGGCGAAGGCTGGCCGAAGGCGGGGCCGAGCGTGGTGGGAAGCTTGGTCAGCCTTCGCGGCTGCGGCTCCGGGAGCCGAACCGCCGCCCCTGGGCTCTCCTTTGCCACTTCACCATGGCAGGCCCAGGCCCGGGCGCGGCTCTAGAGTCCCCGCGGCAGTTGCTGGGCCGCGTGCGCTTCCTGGCAGAGGCAGCGCAGAGCCTCCGCGCTGGACGGCCGCTGCCGGCGGCGCTGGCCTTCGTGCCACGCGAGGTGCTCTACAAGCTTTACAAGGACCCGGCGGGTCCGTCGCGCGTGTTGCTGCCGGTGTGGGAGGCGGAGGGTCTGGGGCTGCGTGTGGGAGCGGCGGGCTCCGCCCCTGGTACCGGCTCCGGGCCCCTCCGTGCGGCCCGAGACAGCATTGAGCTCCGGCGCGGCGCCTGCGTGCGAACTACCGGCGAGGAACTGTGCAACGGCCAGGGGCTCTGGGTGAAGCTGACCAAGGTACTCCCTGGCCTGCCCTGGGCCCCGCAGAAGACCCCTGGCGCCAGGACAGCCCCAGGCCGTTCCCTTCCCATCCCCCATCTTGAGGGAGCACTGCGTTCCGTGTCCTTTGCCTTGGGCTGGGCTGGGCAGGGCGCTGGGCAGTTCCCAGACGGCTGTCTCCGTCTTGCGCGTCCTGGCAGGAGCAGCTGGCAGAACACCTGGGCGACTGCGGGCTGAACGAAGGCTGGCTGCTGGTGTGCCGACCGGCGGAGGGCGGGGCCCGCCTCGTACCCATCGACACTCCAGACCACCTCCAGCGGCAGCAGCAGCTCTTCGGCGTGGACTACCGACCGGTGCTCAGGTCCTGCACTTGAAAGGGCGGGGCTTGCTGCCGGATGGCTCGGCCCGGAAGGGTTGGGAACTAAGCTGGCACGGGCCGGGAGGTGGGCTAGGGAGTGAAGGCAGGGTTAAAGGCAGGAAGGGGCGGGACCTGAATGGAGGCGGGGTGGAGCTTCTGGAGGCCCAGTCTGGTGGAGATGGAGCTCTGGGGAAAGCTCCCTGGGGTACCCCGCTGCCCACTGATGTCTCCCCGTCCCCTACTTCCTGCCCACAGATGGGAACAGGTGGTGGACCTGACATACTCTCATCGCCTCGGATCAAGGCCCCAGCCAGCCGAGGCATACACGGAAGCTGTACAGAGATTACTGTGAGTGAGCTGGGGTGGGATAGGGAGGAAGAATCTCCAGGTCTGGGCCTGGCCTAATTAGGGACTTGGGGTTGCTTAGCTATGTGCCCCCGACGTGGACCTACGAGTGCGACGAGGACCTGATCCACTTCTTGTACGACCACCTGGGCAAGGAGGATGAGAACCTGGGTAGCGTGAAGCAGTATGTGGAGAGCATAGACGTTTCCTCCTACACGGTGGGTTCTGGGACTCCTCCCATCCCAAGCAAGAGGTCATTTCTTGCTAGATCCAGAACCCTCACCTTTAGGCCAAGGCCAAACCTGAATTCCCACAGGCCTGACTCAGTCCAGCACCCCATTTCGGAAGTCCTGTGGGAATGCCTAGACACTTCCACCCATACCAGCTGTGCTTTTAAGCCACCTCCATGTGCAGGGAGTGGGGTAAACACTGTCTCCACTTCTCTGCCCCTCCCCAGGAGGAGTTCAATGTGTCCTGCCTGACAGACAGCAATGCAGACACCTACTGGGAGAGCGATGGGTCCCAGTGCCAGCACTGGGTACGGCTTACCATGAAAAAGGGCACCATTGTCAAGTGAGTGGGCTCTGAGATAGGACAGAGTGGGCGGGCCCCTGCCTGTAAGTGTACAGAGACCCATGTGCATCCTCTAACCACTCAGGAAGCTACTGCTCACAGTGGATACCACAGATGACAACTTTATGCCTAAGCGAGTAGTGATCTATGGGGGCGAAGGGGACAACCTGAAGAAGCTGAGTGACGTGAGCATTGATGAGTGAGTGAACAGGCTGGTCTGGGAGGATGGATGGGGCATGATCCTAGCAATGGGACCTGGCCCCATTTGGAAGCAAAAGGTCAAGTGAGAGCCCAGCAATCCCTGAAGGCAAGGGGTACTCAGAGTGCCTCTCATCCATCTCGTCAGGACCCTGATCGGGGATGTGTGTGTCCTGGAGGACATGACCGTTCACCTCCCAGTCATCGAGATCCGCATCGTCGAGTGCCGAGGTGGGGCTTCAGGCTCTAAGAAGGGAAAGGGAGCCCCAGTATATAGACAGTGGCTAGTTGGCAGTGAGTGTGGAGAAGCAATGGGCTTGGAGTTGGGATGAGGGGAATAGCTGAACTATCTCTGGGAGGTGAAGCTTTGGGCCTGAGCCACGTGGGAGGTGCCAGGTATAGACCTGCCTTAAAGCTGCAGAGGTGGTTGGGCTCATCTGGAAGAGGAACTGAGTTGGGATCTTCAGGCCTTACAATATAGTGAGGGATGGAGAAACCCGCAAAGAATATAATAATCAGAGTCAGATAAGTAGAAAGGAGTCTCAAAGGTCCCAAGTTTCTGAAAGCCTGAGCATTCAGGGGCCATTCTCAGGTCTGAGGGCCGAGGAGGCAGCAGGTGCCCTAAGTAACTTCTTCCCCCAGATGATGGGATTGATGTGCGTCTTCGAGGGATCAAGATCAAGTCGTCTAGACAGCGGGAACTAGGGTTGAATGCAGACCTGTTCCAGCCGACCAGTCTGGTGCGATACCCACGTCTGGAAGGCACGGACCCTGAAATTCTGTACCGCAGAGCTGTTCTCCTGCAGAGGTGGCTGTGGTCCTGTGCCTGCCCGGCCCTTCCTTTCCCCTAGTCCTGAGCCTCATTTGTCATTAGGAAGGAGGTTCCCCAGGCCCTATACTGTAAGCTGTTCCACTTTGAGCAGCCCCTGGGCCCCACCTTCTCCTGTCCTTGTGTGTTGGGGAGTGAGGGAGTCTTAAATTCATGCCATCCTCTTTAGTTGCACTATCTTTACCCACTCACCCCAGATTCATAAAGATCCTGGACAGTGTCCTACACCACCTGGTACCTGCCTGGGACCACACGCTGGGCACCTTCAGTGAGATTAAGGTGAGCCTGGCCCGCCTAGTATTGGTGTCAGCAGTGGGCTCCTCCCTTCTGCTCATGCAAGTGCTCTCTCTTCTACAGGGTTCTTAAAAGCTACTCTAGGCCTGGACCTTTGCTGGGCTCTAGAAACATAGGAAGAAAGCCAGACACAGATTGTTAAAATGTAGTGTTTGGGATGCCCTTCTCCCAGATAGTGTGTGAAATGTACAAGAACTGGGGGAGGAGAAGTAACAGCATAGACAGGGAAGCTGAATGGAAGGTGCATACTGGGAGTTATTAGCTGCCGAAGATGACGAGAAAAGCACCCCAGGTAGATGTGTGTATAACTTGGGGATGAGACTGGGTAGGCAAATAGGAGGCCCTGATAGCAGAGGGCAGTATGGGCCAGGCTGTGAAGGAGGGACTATGTCCTAGGTCCCTGGAGCCATTGGAAGGGTTTTAAGTAGGTAATGACCAGGTTTGATTTTTGGGGGGAGGGGTGTGTTTAGAAAGCTCCCCCGGGTGGCTGGACTAAGGAGGGACTGAAAACAAGGAAGGGGAGGGTGTTGGGGATGGACTAGGCATGGACTAGAGTTAGGAATCAGGTCCAGGCATAGAGGAAGGTTCCAGAGCCTGGACAGACACTGAGTGCCTGCCAGTCTTGCTCTGGCCACATCTCCTCATCAGCAAGTGAAGCAGTTCCTGCTGCTGTCACGCCAGAGGCCAGGCCTGGTGGCCCAGTGCCTACGGGACTCGGAGAGCAGCAAGCCCAGCTTCATGCCACGCCTGTACATCAACCGGCGCCTCGCCATGGAGCACCGTGCCTGCCCCTTAAGGGACCCTGCCTGCAAGAATGCGGTCTTCACCCAGGTCTGGACCACCTGGGGTCGATCTAAGGGAGGGTCAGTAAATTGTCTGGGGTGGGGGCTGGGCCTAAGTAAGGCCTTTGGGCCAGAGTGGGACAAGATCTTGGCATAGACTTTCCTACAGCTCCCTTCCCTTTCCCTGCCCCCAGGTTTATGAAGGCCTCAAGCCCTCTGACAAGTACGAAAAGCCCTTGGACTACAGGTATGGCATGAGGGTGAGGGACTTGGACTGGGCATACATAAACTATACATCCCTGCACACTGCCTCTAAAACCCCTCATCATTACTCCTGTGGCCCCTATTCCTGGCTGGTGAAATGTCCTGAGCCCCGACCCAGCATGGGAACAAAGATCCACCCCTTCTTATAGGTGGCCCATGCGCTATGACCAGTGGTGGGAATGTAAATTCATTGCAGAAGGCATCATTGACCAAGGTGAGACCCTGAGGAAGGATAATGAGGGTCCTGCCCTATGTAGAGTGGTAGAGGCTTCTGGGGTCACAGCTAATCAAGATAGAGGACCAGTTTATTACCTCTTTATGGGGGCTGGAGCTCTTGAATGCCCCAGCTGAGAGCATCTGTGTGTCATTTCAGGGGGTGGTTTTCGGGATAGCCTGGCAGACATGTCAGAAGAGTTGTGCCCTAGCTCAGCAGACACCCCTGTGCCTCTGCCCTTCTTTGTGCGCACAGCCAACCAGGTAATCTCCTATCCCTACTTCTCCAGTTGTTTCTGCTGTTCGTCTCTGCAAACTTCCAGGTGCTGAACTAGAGAGGGGGCAGAGGAGGGACCAGGTTGCCTTGGGTGGCCTCTGGGCAGACAGGGAAGGAAGAGCCATTGTACAATCAGAGGGACCACTCAGGGCCTCCGGTGGAAGGTGTGCAGGCAAGTCTTTGGAGAGTCTGGGGCAATAAAGTAGGGTCCATTCCATGCCATGCTAACAGCTCTTGTCTTGGGAGCAGGGCAATGGCACTGGGGAAGCCCGGGACATGTACGTGCCCAACCCCTCCTGCCGAGACTTTGCCAAATACGAGTGGATCGGACAGCTGATGGGGGCTGCCCTGCGGGGTAAGGAGTTCCTGGTGAGTAGCCAAATCTGTGCCTCCATTGGATCAGCCTGGCCCCTGGAAGGAAGAAGGGCCAGCTAAACCTGGGCAGCCCCAGATGAGGATACAATGGTATTTGTCCCTTAGGTCCTGGCTCTGCCCGGTTTTGTGTGGAAGCAGCTGTCTGGGGAGGAGGTGAGCTGGAGTAAAGACTTCCCAGCTGTGGACTCCGTGCTGGTAAGTAGGGACTGGACCCAGTGTTTCCTCTGCACAGCCCCTGAACGTCGCTGTTCCCTGAGGGTGTCCTGAACCTTCTCTAACCTCACACATGCTCCTTTGCTGATTCCTTCTATTCCCATGGCTTCAACTACTGTCTTTATTCTGGCGGCCCCCAAATCCTTACCTCCAACTCCAGCTTCTTTCCTAAACTTGGACCCTTATGTGCACCTGCCTGCTGGACGTCTGCCCCAAGATGGCACCTCTGCCTCTGCCCAGTCCTCCTCACCTCCCCGCTCTACTGCCCTCCAGGGCTCCTGTCTCCAAATGGCACCACTGTCCACCCCTTCCCCATGCCAGGGCCCTCAGTGCCACCCGCCACTTCTCCTTCTCCCTTACCTCCTACTTTCTATCACATCTCCCTCTGGCATCTGTCCGCTTCTTCCATCTCGCTACTGTCCTGCTTCAGGCCACCTTCCCTTGTGACACAACCACTGACTGCAAACCTCGAGTTCCTGTCTCCGTTCTTAACCCATCTGATCCCTGAAGCCAGAGTAATTCATTTCCTTCCCCTTGTTTAAACCCTTCAGAGGCTCTGCCCTGGGCTTAGGGTAAAATGTAGAACCTGACAAGCCTTATGTGACCTCTGTGTCTCTGGCCACTTGGCTCCAGCCAAACAGATTCCACAGGCCTCTTGCTCTTTCTACCTTTTTTCATGTTGTTCTCTCTCCTTACTTCCTTGTGGCTGAGCAAATTCCCAGCCATCATTTAGGTCTCAGCTTAGATGACATTTCTTCCAGGACACCTTCTCTGGCAGCCAAGACTGGCGAGGTGTTGTTTTGACACTTTCATAGCCCTTGTTCCAATCCCCTCACTGCCCTCATTGGCTGCATGGGGACTGCCTTGTCTAGCTGCCTCTCCTGCTTCCCTGTGAGCATCTTGAGAGAAAACAAGGACTGTCTCCACAATGAAAGGCCGACCTCGTTCCCTCTCTCCAACCGCCAGGTGAAGCTCTTGGAAGTGATGGAAGGAATGGACAAAGAGACATTTGAGTTCAAATTTGGAAAGGAGCTAACATTCACCACCGTATTGAGTGACCAGCAAGTGGTAGAGTTGATCCCCGGGGGTGCAGGCATCGTGGTGGGATATGAAGACCGTTCTCGATTCATCCAACTGGTGCAGAAGACCCGGCTAGAAGAGAGCAAGGAGCAGGTACCACCCAGAGGCCAGCAGAACAAGAGCTTTGTGCAGCTCCTAACAGGCAGAGCACAGTCTGATAGGCCCCCAGTACCCAGTTGCAAGAACTCTGGGCCCTACCATTCCTCTGCCCCATGTTCCTGCTTATCAGTGGGGTTCAGAGATGGCCCCCAGTGCTGAACAGAGATCATGCCCCCACGATCTCTGTGAGTGGAGGCCAAGTACCCCACCACACACTGACTTGGGAGTTGGACCCTCTTCCCTAGCCAGGCCTCTCCCTCCCTCCCCAGGTGGCAGCCATGCAGGCGGGGCTGCTGAAGGTGGTGCCGCAGGCCGTGCTGGACTTGCTGACCTGGCAGGAACTGGAGAAGAAAGTGTGCGGGGACCCAGAGGTCACTGTGGACGCTCTGCGCAAGCTCAGTGAGTATGGGGATCTGGCAGTGTGGGGGCGAGGGCCTTACGGACAAGGCAGGTTGGGACCTAAGCTCGATTTCCGACCTGGTCCCCAGCCCGGTTTGAGGACTTGGAGCCATCTGACACTCGGGTGCAGTACTTCTGGGAAGCGCTGAACAATTTCACCAACGGTGAGTGGTGGAGGAGAGCTTGGTGCCTGGGTTCGGATTCCACCTGCGGGATACTGAGGCTGGGTTGGAGTTGTAGAGCCTCCCCCGCCATCAGTGCGGACGCTGAGGTCCTTCTCCATGCAGAGGATCGGAGCCGCTTCCTGCGCTTTGTCACTGGTCGCAGCAGGCTGCCTGCGCGGATCTACATCTACCCGGACAAACTGGGGTGAGTGTGGCCGAGGGGGGGCGGGGCGGAGGGACTGGGGCTATGTCCCTACCCCGTGTCCCTACAGTTCTTCCTAATCTGTGGCCCGTCTGTGCCCCCAGCTACGAAACCACAGACGCGCTGCCGGAGTCTTCCACGTGTTCCAGCACCCTCTTCCTACCACACTATGCCAGGTGGGTCTGCTGGGCGCTGGGGAAGGGGGGGGCAGGGAAGGGGCGTCACCCTAGGATGGAGGAGGATGGCGAGTCATGAAGTGCACGAACTGAGGCCCCGGCGCCCATAGGCCCCTGTGCACTGGCCCTTGCGGTGCCCCTGGCGCCAACCGCGGTCTTGTCTCCCTCAGTGCCAAGGTGTGCGAGGAGAAGCTCCGCTATGCCGCGTACAACTGCGTGGCTATTGACACCGACATGAGCCCTTGGGAAGAGTGAGGCGGCGCCAGGGGGCAGCCTCGGGCCAGCAGGACTGCGCCTGCGCGGGTCCCACTAGGCGGCGCGCGGGGTGAAGACACAGCCCCTGGCCAGGTTGGGGTCTGCGCTCCTGACCTGAGCCCACACGCTCGGAAAGACAGCACGCCCCTGTGTCTGGTTGCAGTGGGGGCGGTTGATTGACCCTGGTGGCCCAGCCCCGCACACCCACAAGCCCTCCGCGAGCTCGGGCTTGCTTCCCGAGTTAGTTCGCGTCTGTGGGAGGGAATCTTCCCGCAAGCCCAGCACAAGCTGCCAGGCCTGAGCTACTTGAAGGGGGCCTTCCAGCTCCCCACCCCATAGACTTTACTTAAGGGTTTTTTTTGGTTGTTGGGGGTTTTTTTGGTTTTTGTTTTGGCTCCTCCTTTTTTCTCCTTATTTTTCTCTGGCTTCAGCCGGGACCCAAAGCTAAAACCTCTGGAGGGTAGTGGAGGCTCCTCCCCAGACAAGGCATGGGACAGAGAGAGAGTAATGGCCATCCTTTTTGGACACCTGACCCAAGAAAGAAGCAGCAGCTGAGCTGTCTTTTCCTCCTCTCCCTCTATACCCAAAGTGTGAGCTCTGCCCTTCAACCCAATCTTAACTGAAGGTTCTACCACCTTCCCTGGGTCAGAGCCTACATCTACTCCACCTTACATCTTTACTACCCCTACCATCACACCATTTCCAACACTTACACATCACCTGATTTCCCATCTGCTATGTCAGCCCCGAGATGGTGCAAGGTTAAGGCCAGTTATGTCCTCTCTGAAATCTGCAATAGCTCCCTTTCACCCAACTCAAAGCCTACACTTTAAACCTGCTCTTAAGTCTTAACTGCAAGTCCCTGCCCCAGTCCTCCCTCAAGGGCCTCCATGACACTCCATCAAAGAAGGTCTTGCACATGGGAAAGTTCAATAAATGGATGTATTCATTCCTTCAGAATGTGTTTATTGGGCTACTGAGGGTTGGAGGGAAGATTCTTCTAAGACTTCAGGGACCTGGGCTGGAAGCCAGGGAGATTATGTGTCACATTGGAGTGGTGGGTCTACAAAGTGACAAGCATATCTGAAGCTGAGCAGGGAACTAAGGGTGCTACTATGGGCAGGAGTCGGGGTGGCTGCACAGATCCCGGCCTGGCATCTTCTGGGAAGGGTATGGTGATTTGGAGGATGGGAGCCCACCTTCAGGAACCAGGTGGGCAGAAGAAATTGACATCGTAAAAGACAAAGCCTTGAGATGGCTGATAAACCAGACAGGTCAATTTTTTGACAAAAGAGGCAGCAGCATAGCTACCCATCCACACCTGACACTGCCTCCAGTTACCACACGGCTAAAAGGCGTCTTTAAGAACAAGTACCCAATGAGAAATTTCCTGACCATAGAGACCATCCCCCTCCCCCAGCCAAAAGAGTCAACATCAATTTCAAGTGAAGTGGCACTCCCTCTCCCAAGGCTTCACACTGCCCTCTAGGGCAAGTCCTGACGCTACCCTGCCCCCTGGGGATGTGTGCAACCCAAGGCCTATCTCCCCATAACTCTTAAGTCTGACACCCCACACTTCCAGGCAGCCCTCATCTTGTGGCTCCTCAGTGCCTGTGCCATGGGTGGTCCACGGAAGACATAGTTTCCTCTTCCAGCAGCCTCTTGCCCAGGGAGCTGGAAGAATAGGAGCCCCAGAGGCCACCACTCCCATCAGCTCTGCTCTTCCCAGCAAGCTCCCGCCCACTTGTGCAGCCTGCCCTGCAGAGAGGGCATCCCCCTTCTGTTCTCAGGGAAGAGCCTGGCCAGCATGCATCTGCTGGAGGTAGTCTGTTTCTGTGTCTAGTACTGGCCACTTAAGTCTTTGGTCCCTCTTGTACCAAACTGGGCTCATATTGTGTTTTGTAGCTTGCTTTTCATCCATTCATTCAGTAAACACATCAAACACCTATGTCAGACACTGTACTAAGTACAATGGGGAAAACATTGGCTAAACAGATAATTTTTGCTTTCCTGGAATTTAATGCGAGAGGAAACAGTATATTAAACAAATAATTGCATAAACAACATTTAATAGCCTTTATGTAAGAGCTCCAAAGAAGTAGCGCAAGGTATTGTTAGAAGACAGAGCAGGGTGATACTAACCCACGGGGCTCAGTGGAATGCTGAATCAGGGAGAATGACTGGGCACAAAGTCCAGCGAAGAAGCACATCGAGTCCTGTGTTACCGGACTGTAACGGTCTCCCATCCAAGTACTGAGCAGGCCCGACCCTGCTTAGCTTCCGAGATCAGACGAGATCGGGCACGTTCAGGGTGGTATGGCCGTAGACTACTGGACTGTAACGGGAAGAGAGAGAAGAGATTTGAGCTTTTGAGGCTTGTTTTAGGATTTTACATGGACCAGCCATGAGGGGGCCAAGCAAAGGATTGACATGATTAGATTTGCCTTTGGCATCTGTGTAGAGAATGAGTTGAGAGCTTGGAAGCAGGGAGTAATCCAAGCAGGAAATGATGGTCACTGGGACAAGGGGAATACTCACTGTAACTATTATTTATATTGGCTGCATTTTGTTACGTTTTAAGTTTTCATAATTTGTACTCATTTAAAACCCTCCACTGGGGCGCCTGGCTGGCTCAGCCTGCAGGTCATGAGTTCAAGCCCCACGTTGGGCACAGAGCTTAGTTTAAAAAAAAAAAAAGCCACCTCTATAGATGAACATTAAGGTTGTCTTCAAATTTTTTTATATTGAAAACTATAACTATTATAATAAACATCCTCATGCATATATCCTTTTATACCTATTTGATTATTTCCTTAGAATAACATCCTAAACTCACCGTCAAACTGTCAAATTGCCAGGATGTATCAATTTTGTTCCCATTAGTGTCTATTTCCTAAACTCTGACCCCCCTCTGGCATTAACACTTAAAAATATTTTTGGTAATTTAATATGCTGAAGAATGGTTATTGTTACCTTAATTTGCACTGCTTTGATTATTTACTGTACTGAGCAATTGTTTTTCTTTACGAACTGCTCTTTTTGTGTTTTTGTCTATTGGTGTTATTATACTTTTACTGATTTATAACAATCTTTGCACAGTACTAAAGTAATATGCACAGCAAGGCACTGTGCTAACAGCTGTACATCTGCTATCTTTGTTTTATCTTCTTAGCTCTATGAATTAAATACTCTTATTGTCCCCGTTTCCAGATGAGAAATTTAGAGCAAAAATGAATTAAATAACTTGCCTGGTGGCACGCAAGTAGTCAATAAATAATGAAGCTAGGATTTGGATGGTGGTCTGCCAGTGCCAAAGCCTGCTGTCTTGGTAGCTAAAGTGTTAAGTCCTGTAAATTAATGCCTTTGTCATGTCAGATGTTATAATACCTTGGTTTTCCCTGTGTGTCCTTTGCCATTAAACTTCATGTATGTTCTTTCCTAATGTACAAAATTTTTAATTCTTTATGAATTCAAAATCCTTATGAAAAGAAACCATATATTGGATGTATACCACGAGAAGGCACTATAGTATACTTGTTAAGAGCACATTCTGGGAGTGCCTGGGTGGCTCAGGTCATAATCCCAGGGTATGGAATCCAGCCCCACATGGGGCTCTCTGCTCAGCAGGGAGCCTGCTTCCCACTCTGACTGTCTCTCTGTCTACTTGTGATCTCTCTCTCTCTCTGTCAAATAAGTAAATAAAATCTTAAAAAAACAAAAGAGCCCATTCTTTAGAGCTAGCTGCCCGTATTCATATCCTGGTTTTTCCACATACTAGCTGTTGGCCATAGACAACATGGCCAACATGGCTTCCTTTTCTGAAGCATCTACCCTTTTACTGTTGATTTGAAATGTTATCTTTTCACATACTTACAATATTCTGCTAAATTTGTATGCCCCGGTGGTTTAGTCGGTTAAGTTTGCCTTTGGCTCAGGTCATGATCCCCAAGTCCTGGGATCACGCCCCATGTCGGTGGGGTGGGGGATGGAGAATCTCTGCTCAGCGGGAGTCTGCTTCTCCCTCTCCCTCTGCCCATCCCTCCACTTGTGCTCTCTCTCTCTCTCTCAAATAAATAAAATCTTTAAAAAAAAGAATTCTCCCAAAAAATTAAATTAAAAAAAGAAATCTTCATTTTTCACCATACTACAAGAATGTGACACTGCAAGTTGAGACCAAACAGAAATCTTAATCATTAATGGGAGGAATTACCATTGTTCTGTGACCTTTAAAAGTTTTTGTCAAAGCATCAAAAAATTTCTTAGCATCAGTTATAAATGTGTAGGGAGGGGCGCCTGGGTGGATCAGTGGGTTGGGCCTCTGCCTTCGGCTCAGGTCATGGTCTCAGGGTCCTGGGATCGAGCCCCACGTTGGGCTCTCTGCTTAGCAGAGAGCCTGCTTCCCCCCACCCCCTCTGCCTGCCTCTCCGCCTACTTGTGATCTCTGTCAAATAAATAAAAAATATTTTTAAAAAATTAAAAAAAAAACCCAAAAACCTTATGACCCAGCCATTCTACTCCTACGTACTTGCCTCAAAGAAAAGGGAATGTGTATTCATGTAAAGGCTTATTAAAAGAAAAAATGTGTAGGGAAATGAAAACATAGTAAAACTAATATTTATTTAGTACCTTGTAATCTCAAGCATTTAGAGAAATTGAGAATTATATTGTTTTCTTTGCAAAAAAACCTTATCCAAAATAGTTTGAACAATGCTTGCCTCTTTTTTCTCTTTTTCCTTTTTTAAAGATTTTACATATGTATGTATGTATGTATGTATGTATTCAGAGCTCAAGCAAGGTAAGGGGAGGGGGAAAGGAGCAAGAATCTTAAGCAGACTCCATGCTCAATGCAGAGCCAGACGTGGGGCTTGACCTGGGGCTCGATGGGGGCTTGATCCTTCGACGCTAAGATGATGGCCTGAACCAAAATCAAGCTTTAGACACTTAAGCAACTGAGCTAGCCAGTCATCGGCCTCTATTTTCTTATAATACAGAACAAGCATCTTCATTATGCCTTGAAGAATTGTCATACTCCTCTTTACTTCCGACATTATATCCTTTTTATGTACAATCTCATGAGGTATCTCTAAGAATGCCGTGAATGCAAAGTGGTTTTTTGCTGGCATCAGTTTCTGTGAGACATCTTCATCCCTTTTGTCACAGCCACTTTCCTCCTTTTGGAGATGAAGTAGCCTTCACTCGATTCATGCGGATCTACCCTTTCTCATGGTGACAGTGTTAACATTCCCATGATCAGCTATTTCTTCTATAACTCCATTTATGTTCAATTTGAATTTCACTTCCAGCCCTATCATTTTTCATTTCTTTGCTGCACTTTCATCTTTTGGCCAATTCTGTAATTTTTTTTTTAAAATATCACACAGGCTTATCACTGGGAGACAAGGAATCGACACAACTACATTCCTGCTGTGTGTCTGTGAACCAAATACACAGTGCACAGTGTATTAATTACCAACATACTGAAAGAAGCGATGTGATTATTTCACTGCTCATGGTATACATTCAAAAAATTTGATTCTGACAGGTTTTTTTTTTTACAGTATTCTCATTGCTTTTATGGAGGAAAGAATTTTTGGAGGACCTTTCCTCACCATTTTTACTGATTTCACCTCTTCATTTTGTATTTGCTTATAAACGTATTACATAGAAAGAGATTTAAATGAGACACAAGTCCCAAATTTCAATTACCTCCATAAAACTGTAAGACTTTATAGCTGCCAATATGGTATTCTCCTTCTCCCTGTCCCTCCTCCCTATCTACTTTTTTCTTACTCCCAAAGTAGTTAATCACCCTTTAATATGCTGTACAGTTTACTCATTTATTATTTAATAGAGTATATTTATTTATTTGACAGAAAGCACAAGTAGGCAGAGCAGCAGGCAGAGGGAGAGGGAGAAGCAAGCTCCCCAATGAGCAGGGAGCCTGATGCAGGACTCGAACCCGGGACTCCAGGATCATGACCTGAGCTGAAGGCAGAGGCTCAACCAACTGAGCGACCCAGGCGCCCCTACTCATTTATTATTTAAATTGATTTATAATGTATGCTGCCTCTGCCCATTAGGATGAGGGTTGGATTCTTTTTTTTGGGTTCACTAATATACCTTAAGGGTCTAAAACTCCCCTTGGCACATAGTAGTCACTCAGTAATTAGCTGTTCAATAAATAAATAAACTGTGGCTCATCAACCATACTTTCCAATTTAAAAATGAGGAAAATCAGCCATTTGCAATGTTTTGTTTTCAGTAAAGGAGGAAAAAAATTACCAAAGTAACTAAGTCATGTATTTTTTTTTTTTAAGATTTTATTTATTTATTTGACAAAGATCACAAGTTGGCAGAGAGACAGGCGGGGGTGGGGGTGGGAAACAGACTCCCCACCAGGCAGAGAGCCCGATGCGGGTCTCCATCCCAGGACCCTGATATCATGACCTGAGCCGAAGGCAGAGGCTTTAATCCACTGAGCCACCCAGGCGCCCCATAAATCGCATATTTTTTTAATTGACCCATCCATTTGTATGCTTGATTCTTTAAAGTAGGCTCCACCATGGAGCCCAATACGGGGCTTGAACTCACTACCCTGAGATCAAAACCTGAGCTGAGATCGAGAGTCAGACACTTAACTTATGGAGTCACCCAGATGCACCCTGACCCATCAGTTTAAAGCATAAATGTCTAGATTCAGACTTTTAAAACCACCAACCATGAAAAATCTGTGTGCTTGAAAGGAAATAGTTGAAGTCCCAATTAATGAAGCTATTTTCCAAGCTCTTTATAGAAACACTATAGCATCATTTGCTCTCTAACTCATCACGAATCTATTAGGCAACTGGTGGGCTCATGTACAAAAATAAAACACAAATATTTTGGGACCTGCAACCGGTTGCCAAAGTAGAGTTTCTCTTTTCATTTTTATCTTTCACTCAGTACTCTAAAAATAATAATTTCCTGCCCCACTGAAAAGTCCACAGCCAAATGGAGTAGAGGAATATTATGATGTGGCCAGCAAATTCCCAAAGAGAGAGCTCTTGCAGACCGTGGGAAGAGTATTTCTGAGCCAAGGCCCAACTTTTGAAAGGTTTCTTTTGTCTCCCACAGTTCAAAGAGAACTTTGAAACTTGACCTTCTTAAACTAGTCCCCACCACATATAAAAACATAAATATAAATATCCCTTGGGGAAGAAATGTGAAAGGAAACATTATAGGGAACAGCCTGTATTAATATGCCTTTATTAAGTACTTCCCACATAATTAGTAAATAAAAAGTAAATAATGAGCATGAGGCTAGGCACAAGAGATAGTAATATAGATTGATTAGTGAGAAGGAACGTTCAGGAAAAGAGATGTTGTCAGTGACCTAGGCCCTTAGCTCAGTTTTTCCACCACCAAATGGGAGGTCAAGGGAAAATTTGTGAGAAAATTTAATTTATTCATATTATTTACTTAGCATGTCCCAGGTCCTATGCTAGGACCTGAGGAGAGAGAAGCAAATAACATATAGCTCCCATTGTGATACAGAAAACATGAAAAAGAGGATGAAAATCCTTTGTGATGAGTACTATAATGTAAATACTAGAAGCAGTGAGAACCAGAAAGAAGGAATCCATGAGGCAGCAGTTCTTCAAGTATGCTCTATGGACCTCTGGGAGTCCTCAGGACCCTTTCAAGGTATCTTTCAGGTGAAAACCATT
Organism: Martes martes; assembly: GCF_963455335.1. Lineage (NCBI taxonomy): Eukaryota > Metazoa > Chordata > Mammalia > Carnivora > Mustelidae > Martes > Martes martes. The sequence goes on from NC_137891.1 coordinate 156,634,223, forward strand.
TTTATAATAATACTAAAATATTATCTGCCTTTCATTATATTGATATTTGCACTAATGGTACAAAAGCCATGGTGGCTAAGATTGCTGGTGCTTTGGCATGAATCAAAGCAGTGATACCAACTGTATAATATGCATTGTATTCTTCACTGCCGCACGCTTGCAATAAAAATAAAAAATAAACAATAAATAATAAGACAAAGTAAGTTTCACTTCAGAATGTCTTTGGGGGCTCCTGTATGGCTCAGTTGGTTAGGAGGCCAGCTCTTGTTTTTGGCTCAGGTCATGATCTCAGGGTCCTTGGATGGAGCCCTGTGTTGGGCTCCATGTGTAGTGGGGAATCTGTTAGGTATTCTCTCTCTCTCCCTCTTCCTCCATCCCTCCCCCAGCTCGCACTCTCTCTCTCTCTAAAATAAATAAATAAATCTTTTTAAAAAACCAAGAATGTCTTTTATGAAGCAATAACATAATTTTATTAAATCTTGGTCCTTGAGAACACACAAACTGTCAAAATTAATGAAGTAAGCCCATCTCTTCAAGGAAAATTACTAAAAGTATTGTTGCCAATGATAATATTTGAGCTTTCAAGAGAAAATCAGAAGTTTGGAAAACTTGTATTTGTCATCATAAGGTTGCCAGCTTTCCAATATTTAAAGGATTTTTCTGATAAGATTGGTGGTGATATGAACAAATGTAATTTTAAAAATATAATGAGTCAACATTTGGGAGGATATTTTACAAGTGATCAACGCATCAAATTGTCCATTTGAAATGCAAGTATTAGAGTACAAATGCTCATTGATATAATAATTCTACGTTACAACTAATATTTAAAAAACTGCCACTTACTGAGTTTTTGTGTAGTACCAAAGAATCTTACCTACAACTATCTGACAAGGCTATTAAAATATCTGTCCCTTTTCCTACTGTATCTATGTGAGGTCAGGTTTTATCATAGAACTCACCCAAAACAATATATTGCAACTGATGAGAGAGTCCAGCTGTTTTCTATTAAGCCAGACATTAAAGAGATATGCAAAAAGGTGAAAGTATGGCATTCTTCTGATTTTTTTGGTTTGAAACATGTTATCATACAAATGGTATTTATGTTACCATGCAATAATTTTATTATTTTTATTTTGAAAATGAATTAATGTTTAATTTCTTAGATTGAGTTGTTTTTTTTTATTTTTTTTTTAATTTATTTATTTGTTAGAGAGAGCGAGCGAGTGAGCACAGGCAGACAGAGTGGCAGGCAGAGGCAGAGGGAGAAGCAGGCTCCCCGCTGAGGAAGGAGCCCGATGTGGGACTCGATCCCAGGACGCTGGGATCATGACCTGAGCTGAAGGCAGCTGCCCAACCAACTGAGCCACCCAGGCGTCCCTTAGATTGAGTTCTTAATATGGTAAATATCAACAGATAAAATCCATATAAACAAAAGTCCTTTGGGGCCCCCAATAATTTTCTTTTTAAAGATTTTATTTTATTTTTTATTTTTTTTAAAGATTTTATTTATTTATTTGACAGAGATCACAAGTAGGCAGAGAGGCAGGCAGAGAGAGAGGGGGAGGCAGGCTCCCCGCTGAGCAGAGAGCCCGACACAGGGCTCGATCCCAGGACCCTGAGATCATGACCTAAGCCGAAGGCAGAGGCTTAACCCATTGAGCCACCCAGGTGCCCCAAAGTCATGATCTCGGGTTCCTGAGATCCAGCTGGGTGGGGCTGATAGGGTTCTGAGCTGAGTGTGGAGCCTGCTTGAGATTCTCTCTCTCCTTTTCCTCCTGCTCCTTCTCCCCTCCCACTCCTGGTGCACTCCCGCTCTCTCTCTCTCTCTCTCTTAAAAAAAAAAAGTTAAAAAAAAAACCCCAGAACTATAAAGGGGCCACAAACCAAAATGTTTGTGAACCACTGTCCTAGGGAATAAAAGCCACTTAAATTGAAGCAATTACTCAACTACTCAGTTACAGGAACAAGTTCCCTGAAAACATTTGCTAGTTTAAACATGAGCATTTAAAATGGATGACAGATAGGGGTGCCTGGGTGGCTCAGTGGGTTGAGCCTCTGCCTTCGGCTTGGGTCATGGTCCCGGGGTCCTAGGATCAGGCCCTGCATCGGGCTTTCTGCTCAGCGGGGAGCCTGCTCCCCCCCCCCCCGCCTGCCTCTCTGCCTACTTGTGATCTCTCTCTCTGTGTCAAATAAATAAAATCTTTAAAAAAAAATAAAATGGATGACAGATATGGGGCTGAATGCTGTTCTTACTTCATAACTAGTTCTTACCTCAAAACCATGCCATAATTCCCAAGGCTTCTCTTTGCTTCAGCTAATAACCAGGAGAAAGAATCTTGCTGCAGAAGAAAACAGTAAAGTTTCAGGCCTCCTGTGGCCAATCACTCCATACTCCCTTTTACCAACATACTTGGTATTATATTTTAGGCAAAATAACTAATTATTCAGTAAGTCATCACCAGCATCCTAAAGTGAAGGAAAGACAGGGCAAAAATAGGCTGGTTTTGTGGATAAAAATGCCTCAGGTCTTTCCCCCAACTCTCCCCCCAACCAGTGGCATCTAACCTGAGCTCTTATTCTTCTGGTTGAAAAATCTGGGAAAAATTTCAAGTCCTGACTGCTGTTTCCCCAGCACCTAGCACCCAAGACATTGCTTGGCACATATTAGGCACTCCATAAATATTGTTGAATAAAGTCAAACTCCTTTATTTTTATTGCAAAAATTAAACTCTCCTAACTTGGAAGGAGCTAAAGCAACTCAAGGTTTAAGAGTGGGACAGAAAAAGAGGAAGCTTCTAAAAGGTTAGGAAATTGTAGGAATGTGTGGGAAAGAGAAAATGGCTCTTGTTCCTGTTACCTATGGTAGCTTATAAGCCACCCCATAACTAACTGCTTAAAACAACTATTTTATTATTATTTCTCACAATTGTTGTAGTTATCGAGATGTAGGCATTTGTGGTCTCTCAGGGAGTTGCGGCCTCTTAAGTGGACTCCCTGATTCCAGGGAATCTATTAACACAGCAACCAGAGTGATCCTTTAAAAATCTGTCATATCACGTCCCTCCTCGACTTATTTCAAGGGGTCTTCACAATGGCCTACAAGACCCCTGCAATCTGAATTCTCCACTCTCTCTCCTGCTGCCTATTTGACCTTTATCATCATTCACTTTCCATCTGCTTATTTCCCTTCCTCTCTACTGGCCTCTGTACTGTTCTTTTTTTTTTTTTTTAAAGATCTTATTTATTTATTTATTTGACAGAAAGAGATTTCACAAGTAGGCAGAGAGGCTGGCAGAGAGAGAGAGAGAGGAGGAAGCAGACTCGCTGCCAAGCAGAGAGCCCGACTCAGGACTCCATCCCAGGACCCTGAGATCATGAGCCCAGGGCTGAGGCCTAACCCACTGAGCCACCCAGGCGCCCCCCTCCCACAGTTTTGATGGCTAAAGGTGATTGTTTTCCATACCATTAGAGTCTGGTTCACATAGCCGATGTACATCTCTGCCTTAGACATCGCAAACCTAGAAAGCCTTGGCAATCCCTGGCCTGCAAGGGCATTTAGACATTTCTCCACTGGCTAGCCCAGTAGTAGTAGTCGGGGCCAGGTCGTAGAATGAGAACTTGAAGCAAGAGACCGTGACTTGTTCCAGGATTCCAGGAGCGCAGCATTAGGAAGGACACTCAATGGGCGTTGATGACTTGTGAATGAACGAAAGGGTACAGACCATGGTGCCTCCTCTCCTTCTTGAAGAACGAAGAACGCAGGCTCTCGGTACTTAATCTATTGCTCGGCGCTCCTCCCTGCTCCGCGGGCCTGCCCAGCGCGTCCCATCGATATGCTCGGCCATCGTGCGCCTGCGCCTTTGGGCTGTCAGTCGCAGGCGGCGTGGGGAGCGTGGGGAGCGCTGGGAGCTGTTGTGGCGCGCCGGGAGTTGAGAGGTAAAGCTGCGGCTTTTGCGCTGTCAGGCCCCTTACGAGCTCGCTGTTGGGAATGAGCACGGCGGTGAGGGCCACGGGGTCCCGCTTCATGTGGGGGAAGCAGGCTCCTTGATCCTGGCCAGGAAGGCCTGATGGGGTGGGCGAGGGTGCAGAGCCCCAGGGTCTCCAGCTCGAGTCCCTCCCAGAACTGGGCAGGCAGCTAAGTGGCCGAACTAGAAGGGAGCCAACCACTTTGTGCAACAGATGGAGAGTAGTTTCAGGAGGGGAGCATCTGCTTGAAGTCACAGCGAGTGAGAACCAGATCGGGGACCAGACACTCCGCAGAGTACCTGAACTCTTTCCACTTCAGCCCTTCATTTATTTATTCTGCCTGTTTTTCGTTGTTTGGGGCAAGGCAATCAAATAGGAATACAATAAGCTCCAGATGAAAGACCAATTATGGTAGTGTTTTATCTCACCAGTTTACAAAGAGAGAGGCAATAACTGCAATGATGGAAGCATGTCTGAGATGCCATGAACACCCCCCCTCTAAAGCTTGGGAGCCTAACTCGAGACTCGTTGCGGTGACTCCCATCACCCAGAGTTGCGGCACTGAGGCATTTGACAGTCTGCTTCAGGGTTTGTGAGCTTCAGTACCAGTTTCCCTTCTAGGAACTGAGGACGCTTAGAGTTTTAAATGTCAGGCCTCACCTGTACGTGGTAGAACCAGAACTCAAACTCAGGTCTTTTGACTGCGAAAGCTCCAATGTTCTTTTCATAATAACATCAGATGTGATACGAATTATATATAGTGCCAGCCAAATTGAATTTAAATTCTAATCTGAGGCAATGCTTGCTGGAATTGAAATTATGGTACTTTTTTTTTTTTAAGATTTTATTTATTTATTTGAGAGAGAGAACAGCAGAAGGAAAGGGAAAAACAGGCTCCCGGCTGAGCAGGGAGCCCGCAGAGGGGCTCAATCCTGGGACCCTGGGATCATGACCTGAGCTAAAGGCAGACGCTTAAGGGACTGAGCCACCCAGGTGCCCCGAAATTACTGTATCTTTAAGTTGTAGATGTTGTGCAGGAGCCTTCACTTTGTGCCTCGGGTGTACTGGGTTTAAGTGCTGCAGTTTAAATATTGATGAGGAGCCTAGAGATGATCCTAATTATGGATAAAGGTGCAACATTATTTGCCAATTTACTGTCAAATAATTTTTTTTCTGAACATTGCATTTCACACTTGTATTTAAAAAGTTATATCAGGGGTGCCTGGGTGGCTCAGTGGGTTAAAGCCTCTACTGTCTGCTCGGGTCATGATCCCAGAGCCCCACACGGCATAGGGCTCTCTGCTCAGCAGGGAGCCCGCTTCCCCTCTTTCTCTGCCTGCCTCTCTGCCTACTTGTGATCTCTGTCAAATAAATAAATAAAATCTTTTAAAAAAAAGTTACATCATTTGTTGTAAATCAAGAAGTACTTTTATTTTAAATCAGTAAGGTTTATGACCTTTTACTATGCATCTTTTCTGTGGTAGCGCCTGTAAAGAGATTATTTTGAAGGTCAAACAGGTTTGTTTATTTCCTTGAGTTTAGAAAAAGGAATTCATCTGATTTGTTTCTGCCACTGGGCTCTACAAATCTAGGTTCAGATGCAAGCCTGCATTTGTGTTTATAGCAATATCTTTCATCATTGGGGATAATGAAAAGATGGGACCAGGTGGCTGAGTTATTGGAGACATTTTAAGTCATTTTATGCTTTTCAGAGACCTATATGCTTGTATTTATTTTTTATTTATATATTATATTTATTTATATATTTTGTATTTATTGCTGTTAATTCTTTTTTCAAGAAATAATTCATCAGAAGCCCACTTGGTAAACTCCATTTTAGAAATTTTTTTAATTTAAATTGAGTTTAGGTAACATATACTGTATTATTAGTTTCAGGGGTAGAATTTAGTGGTTTACCAGTTGCATATAACACCCTGTGCTCATAACTTTAAGGGCCCTCCTTTATGCCCATCACCCAGTTACCCCATCACCCCACGTACCTCCACTGCAGCAATGCTCAGTTTGTTTCCTAGAGTTGAGTGTCTCTTATGGTTTGCCTCCTTCTCTGTTTTCATCTTAATTTATTTTTCCTTCCCTTCCCCTATGTTCATGTTTTGTTTCTCAATGTTCATGTTTTGTTTCTCAAATTCCACGTATGCATGAAATCATATGGTATTTGTATTTCTCTGACTGACTTATTTTGCTTTGTATAAATCCCTCTAGTTCAATACATGTCATTGTAAATGGCAAGATTTCATTCTTTTTGATGGCTGAGTTTTATTCCATTACACACACACACACACACACACCCCACTTGGTAAACTCTTAATCCTTGAAGGGTCAGCTCAGATCTTACCTTCCTATAAAACTTTTCCGGACTTTTCTAGGAAGACTGAGACTATATGCCTACTGCATCTTGGATATATCTCTGCTATGACACTAACCATAGTATATTGTAATTTACTGAATTTGTCTTCTCCACTTAATTGTGAGCACCTCAAGGGAAAGGGCCAAGTTTCTTTAATTCACATGCCTCCTTCAGCCCATCTCCCTTGGCTGGAGCTGAGAGTATATATTGGTGAGTTAAAAAATATAATAAAGGTGATGCTTATACTATAGCTAAGGAAACTTTCTTACTGTGGTTTTTGGAGTTGGAAGTGTCACATTTGACATGAGTGTCAATAACCTAAGTGGAAGTAGGGTTAGTACTGTGTGTGCTTTGAATTTTATTATTTTTTTTCCTGTTAATTGTTTTTTTTTTTCTGTGACAGCAGTTTGTGAAAATGGAATTTCAGGCAGTAGTGATGGCAGTTGGAGGGGGATCTCGGATGACAGACCTGACTTCCAGCATTCCCAAACCTCTGCTTCCAGTTGGGAACAAACCTTTAATTTGGTACCCATTGAACCTGCTCGAGCGTGTTGGATTTGAAGGTGAGCTATGACAATTAAATATACTCATAAAACTTGAGGGATGTTTGATCCCAGTGATTTTTCAGCTTTATGAGGGTGAGAGAGGATGAATGAGATTGACTCACTATTGACTGTTGGCCTCTGTAAATTAAGAACATAGCAGTACTCTATTGCTATGTAAAAAGGTTCTTGAGAAGACAGCACTATTACTGTGTTAGAGCTGCTCCCCACAATGATTCAAGATGAACTGTGTAAATATATCAGAAGGAGTGCAATGGGAATCCAAGTTAGTACCTCATAGTCAATACTTAACTGTGAATCTATATGTATGTAGTAATGCATTAATATATTAAGGGGTACAGTATTGAAAAGATAACTCAGGCCCTGATTTCCAGGACCTTGTAGTCTAAATACAAATATAAATAGAGGGGACATCACTACAGATCCTACAGACATTAAAAAGATGGTAAGTAAATATTTTGAACAACTTTATGGTAACAAATTTGACAACTTAGATGCACATTTTAGAAATATTGCTTTGGAAATTATATGAAGAATGGATTTGAGGGAGTCAGGACTACATGCAGGGAGATGAATTGGGAAATTGATACAGAAGTCCACAGCAACAGTGATCTTAAGAAATAGGACCTGAACTAAAGAAGTGGCACTAAGGATGGAGAAGAGAGAACACTTGAGAAAGTTGGTGATTAATGGGGAGGAAGAGTAGAAAAAGAGAGAGGAGTTCCCTCTACTTTTTGCTTGGGTGACTAGGTGACTAGGTGGTGATATGGATAACCAGGAAAGGCATTATGAATCAAGGAACAAATTTGAATGAATATAATGAATTCAGCTTTGGCTGCAATGAGTTTGAGGTGTCCTGTAGTTAGATATAGCAAATCTGAGTACTGGATGGAAGTGGTGTCTGGTCCTGGGGCACAGTCTTGTGTTCCAGTGTTCATTTTACTATGAGAATTGCCTTCCTGAGAGAGACTCATGAATGTTTCTGTGCAGTGGTCTCCATGACATTGATGTTAAGAGATGTTTAAGAAAAGATTTTCTATTTTCTTTTCTTTTCGAGATTTTACTTTTAAGTAATCTGTACCCAGCGTGGAGCTTAAACTCACAACTCTGAGATCAAGAGTCCCATGCTTGGGGCACCTGGGTGGCTCAGTGGGTTAAAGGCTCTGCCTTCGGCTCAGGTCATGATCCCAGGGTCCTGGGATCGAGCCCCGCATCGGGCTCTCTGCTCCGCAGGGAGCCTGCTTCCTCCTCTCTCTCTGCCTAATTGTGATCTCTGTCTGTCAAATAAATAAATAAAATCTTAAAAAAAAAAAAAGAGTCCCATGCTCTACCAACTGAGCCGGCCAGGTGCCCCAAAAGATTTTCTTTTTAATACACTTTAAAATATCATACTATCCTTGAATAACTCCTTGTGGATTTGTCATCAGTAACTTTTTTTCCTTTTTACTCTTGCTATATCTTCCGTTATGGTTGGGGGTTTCTTTTATGGTGTATTTAACACCCATTACACAGGAAATTTTATCTCACTAAGGCTCACTCAGAAATTGATGAATGCCTCCTAAACACAGGATTCCGGAATTTAATAGCAAAGTCTGTGTTCACTTTCTTCGTATTGTTCATGAGTTTAGAGAAGTTAATGTAGTCCTGCTTAGCTTTTTTCTTTCTATCCACACATAAGAGTCTTAGTCCAGTTATTAGACTGTCCCATATTTCCAGTTACTTCCTTAACTATGCACTCCCTAAAATGTTCTCTCCAAAAAAAATGGAATAGTAAAATAAAACGTCCTCTCCAAAATGTTATCTTCTTTTTTTTTTTTTTTAAAGATTTTATTCATTTATTTGACAGAGAGAGATTACAAGTAGGCAGAGAGGCAGGCAGAGAGAGAGAGAGGAGGAAGCAGGCTCTCTGCTGAGCAGAAAGCCCGATGCGGGACTCGATCCCAGGACCCTGAGATCATGACCTGAGCCGAAGGCAGAGGCTTAACCCACTGAGCCACCCAGGTGCCCCCAAAATGTTATCTTCTCTTTGAAGTTCCAAACAGCATCAATCACCCTGTCCTCTATGGTTCCATCACACTTTGTTTTTCTATCTCAGTACCCACCAAGGCCTGTTTTATGCTGTAATTAGTGGCATGGAAGACTGATCTGAGAGCAGCTACTTTACCTCATTCATCTTTGTAACATCAGCATTTACAGAGTGTCTACTAAAGAAGTTTTCAGTGGTCTTGAATTTATCTTGACCTATTTCAAAGGCCATCACTTCCACTTCCTTAGTCATTTCTCCATGTTAAGTTTCTTAAGAATAGGAACCATGTTGAATTCATCTCTGACTTCTCAGTGCCTATTTTTTCTTTACATATTAAGTGTATTTGTATTTATTGGTTGAATGACTTGGTACTAAAAGCAAAGCAGGGAATGGAAGAAAGGTGAGAGAAGGAAGGAAGGAAAATTAAATGATTTGGAAAAGAAAGAGGGAGGAAGAAAGAGAAGGCAAGAAAATAGAAAAGTATGATTATGATGAAAGGGAGAGAAAATTGTTACCTTGAACACTATCATGGAACAAATGGAAATTGAGATGCTAAAATCTGATCTTCAGGGGCGCCTGGGTGGCTCAGTGGGTTAAAGCCTCTGCCTTCGGCTCAGGTCATGATCCCAGGGTCCTGGGATGGAGGCCCGCATCGGGCTCTCTGCTCAGCAGGGAGCCTGCTTCCCTCCCTCTCTCTGCCTGCCTCTCTGCCTACTTGTGATCTGTCTCTCTGTCAAATAAATAAATAAGATCTTTTTAAAAAATAAATAAAATCTGATCTTCAGACATCAGCAACACAAGTTATGTTGCAGCGAATTACATTACCCTACCAAAGATCCATAACAAAGATTTTCAGTTTTCTGTCATTGGCTACCAGCTATATGGATAAAATGAAGACATCTGTTAAGTGGAGATTGTCTCTTGTCTCTTGGTAGCGTTCATTGTGGTCCTCAGTGAAGTCAAGTACTCATGGCTACCTGGTGGGAAGTGGTGATAGCTCTTCCTTTGTAGTGAATGAAGATTTAAAATGTGATCCCATTTGTATCTGCTTTGATGAATGCTCTTCTGAGCTCTTTACATCAAGTAATGATACGTAATTTTTAAAAAAGATTTTATTTATTTATTTGACAGACAGAGATCACAAGTAGAAAGAGAGGCAGACAGAGGGAGAGAGAGAGGGAAGCAGGCTCCCTGCTGAGCAGAAAGCCCGATGCGGGGCTCCATCCCAGGACCCTGAGATCATGACCTGAACCGAAGGCAGAGGCTTTAACCCACTGAGCCACCCAGGTGCCCCATATGTAATATATTAAAGTGTGGGCTCTAATCATCAGACGAGTTTTATCTTGAGTCCATTGCTTACTAGTTGTGTAACCCTGAACAAAGTAACTTAATATCTTTTAGTCCAAGTTTTCTCATTTGTAAAATGCGATTGTTGTAAGAATTGAGAGAATGCTTGTAAATACATTGAAAAGGTTCAGTAATATTAACTGTTATTATTAAATCTAGAAACAGACCAAATTTAATTGAAATGGTGAAGCCACTGTCTAAATGAATGTGTTTTGGTGTTTTTCCTTCTTTTTCTCTTTTGTGCTGTAGAAGTCATCATCATTACAACCAGGGATGTCCAAAAGGCTCTATCTGCAGAATTCAAGATGAAAATGAAGCTAGATATTGTGTGTATTCCTGATGAAGCTGACAGAGGGACTGCAGATTCTTTGCGCCAAATATACCCAAAACTTAAGGTGAGAAACTATTTCTTGATTTGTATTATTTATTGAAGATAAATATCATCTTATGTTTTCCTACAACAGTTTATAATGCTTTTTTGAAAATGTATTCTAGCATCACGTATTTTGTTGCCCATGTATTCTTCAACCACTTTTTATTTTTTTTTTTAGGTTTATGTATTTATTTAAGTCATTTTTGTACCTAACATGGGACTCAAATTTATGACCCCAAGATCAAAAGTCACATACTCCTCTGACTGAGCCAGCCAGGTGCCCCTATTTTGATTATTAATGAAGATTTAGACATTTAGTTATTATAGTCACTGGTTTCCAGTATTTTTGAGTAATTGTACATCTTTATAAAAAAGATACGGTTTTTTTTTTTAAGATTTTATTTTTTATTTGACAGAGAGAGACACAGTGACAGAGGGAACACAAGCTGAGGGAGTGGGAGAGGGAGAAGCAGGCTCCCTGTGATGGTGGGGCTCAATCCCAGGACCCTGGGATCATGACCTGAGCTGAAGGCAGGCACTTAATGACTGAGCCACCCAGAGGCCCCAAGATAGGCTTTTTTAAAAAAAGATTTTTTATATCATTTGAGAGAGAGATCATGAGTGAGAGCACAAGCAGGGAGGTGAATCAGAGGGAGAGGGAAAAGCAGAGTCCCCACTGAGCAGGGAGCCTGACACAGGGCTCGATCCCAGGACCCTGGTATCATGACCTGAGCCGAAGGCAAATGCTTAACTGACTGAACCACTCAATCACCCCAAAAAAGATAAATTCCAAATGTGCTTTTAAAGATTCCATTTAGGGATGCCTGGGTGGCTCAGTTGGTTGGGCAGCTGCCTTCGGCTTAGGTCATGATCCCAGCATCCTGGGATCGAGTCCCACATCAGGCTCCTTGCTCAGCAGGGAGCCTGCTTCTCCCTCTGCCTCTGCCTGCCACTCTGTCTGCCTGTGCTCATTCTCTCTGATAAATAAATAAGTAAAATCTTTTAAAATAAAAAAGATTCCATTTAAATAAAGTTCATGAACAAGCAAAATTTATTTATTCATTTCTATATTTATTAATTTTTAGAGAGAATGCGTGTGTTTGGAGTGGTGAAGGGGGTGGGATTTGGGGGAGGACAGAGGAGAGAGAGAGAGAGAGAGAATCCCAGGCAGGCTCTATGCTCAGTTGCAGCGTGACTCAGGGCTCAGTCCTACAACCCAGAGACAATGACCTGAGCCAAAAGCAAGAACTGGATGCTCAACTGACTGAGCCACCCGGGTGCCCCCATGAATAAGCAAAACTTAAATCTATAGTGATAAAAATCAGAGCCAGAGTTCACTCTGCAGATGACAGATTGACCAGAAAGAAGTACAAAGGAATTTTCAAAAATTCCTGACTCTCATCCTTACAATATAATATTTGACCTTTTGATCTACTTTGATTAGATACTAACAAGGGCATATGAATATGAGGGCACAGTCTCCCTACTGACCTGTGGCCTATGAACTGAGAAATATCCACTGTATACTGTTTTTAAATTGATGTCCTCTGGAGAAAATGCAGTCTGTGTGATAATGTTGCCATCTTGTTTGAATTGAGGAGCAGACTCTCCTGGTATTTCTGGTGACTGTAAACAGATATATTAATATATTCAACCTACCTATGCACTAAAGAACAAAAAATTAATGCGGAAATGTATATGGCCGGGGTACCTGGGTGACTCAGAGGGTTAAGCCTTTGCCTTCAGCTCAGGTCATGGTCTCAGGGTCCTGGGATCAGGGCTCTCTTTTTAGCAGGGAGCCTGCTTCCCCCCCTCTCTCTGCCTACTTGTGATCTCTCTCTCTATCAAATAAATAAAATCTTAAAAAAAAAAAAAAGAAATGTATATGGTCTTTCTCTCCATCCTACCATTATAGGGGAATAATTTACACACAGTAAAATACAAAGATATTAAGTATACAGTTTAGTGAGTTTTGACAGATACATACACCTTGAACACCACTAGCCAAATGAAGAACATTTTCATATGAACAATTTCATAAGAACAATTCATATGTTAACTTTGCTTTTCATGAACTAGATATAAATGGAATCATACCATTTTATTCTAGTTTCTTTGGTTCAGTGTAATATTTTTCAGACTCATATTATTGCAGATATAACTAGTTTGTTTTTATTCCATTGAATAAATATACCACTATTTACTCATTTCCCTGTTGGGTCATGTGGGTTGTTTCTGATTTTGAGATATCGTGAATAAAGCTGTTATGAACATTGTTCTGCAAATCTTTTTGTGAAAATATTCTAGTTTATAGGGTTTATTATCTTAGAAAGTGCCATATAGGTTTCCAAGTGGTTATACCATTTTATACTTCCATCAACAATGTGTAAGGGTTACATTTGCTTCACGTCTTCATCAACACTTGGTATTGTCAATTGTACTTTTACATTTTAATCATTCTAGTGGATATAAGTGTAGTAGTATCTTGTGGTTTTAATTTGCATTTCTCTGATAATAGTGATGCTAACCACCTGTCCATGTGGTTATTGGCCATTTGTTTATCTTTATGGAGTGTTCAAAGCATTTGCCTATTTTTAAATTGAGTTGTTTACTTTTTTATTATTGATTATAGAAATTCCGTATGTATTCTAGGTGCAAGCCTTTTGTCAGATGTGTTGTGACTATCTTCCACCAGTCTATGGCTTGCCTTTTTACTTTCTTTTTTTTTTTTTTTTAAGATTTTATTTATTTATTTGACAGGCAGAGAGGCAGGCAGAGAGAGAGGAGGAAGCAGGCTCCCCGCGGAGCAGAGAGCCCGATGTAGGGCTCAATCCCAGGACCTCGGCCTTTTGTCAGATGTGTTGTGACTATCTTCCACCAGTCTATGGCTTGCCTTTTTACTTTCTTTTTTTTTTTTTTTAAGATTTTATTTATTTATTTGACAGGCAGAGAGGCAGGCAGAGAGAGAGGAGGAAGCAGGCTCCCCGCGGAGCAGAGAGCCCGATGTAGGGCTCAATCCCAGGACCTCGGGATCATGACCTGAGCTGAAGGCAGAGGCTTTAACCCACTGAGCCACTCAGGCGCCCCCGCCTTTTTACTTTCTTAATGGTGTCTTTTCATGACCAGAAGTTTTTGATGTTGATGAAATTCAGATTACTGCTTTTTTTTTCCTTTGTGGTTAATATACTTTTTGTGTCCTCTCTAAGAAATCTTTGCCTGTCCCAAGCTTGTGAAGATATTTCTTTTTTTCTTTTTTAAGATTTATTTATTTGAGGGGTGCTTGGGTGGCTCAGTCGTTAAGTGTCTGCCTTCGGTTCAGGTCATGATCCCAGCGTCCTGGGATCGAGCCCTGCCTCGGGTTCCTTGCTTGCCAGAAAACCTGCTTCTCCCTCTCCTACTCCCCCTGCTTGTGTTCCCTCTCTCGCTGTGTCTCTCTCTGTCAAATAAATAAATGAAAACCTTACAAAAAAGAGATTTATTTATTTGAGAGAGAAAAAGGGAGCACATGAGTGGGGGAAAGGTTAGAGAGAGAGGGAGAGAATCCCAAACAGGCTTCCCACTGAGTGTGGAGCCCCACATGGAACTCATTCTCATGCCCCTGAGATCATGACCTGAGCCACAACCAAGAGCTGGACACTTAATCAACTGAGCCATCCAGGTGCCCCAATAAAGATATTCTTTAATGTTTACTCCATCTTGATTTAATTTTGTATGCGGTGTGAGGTAGGAATAAAATTTACCTTTTTTCTATATGGATATTTATTCCAGCACCATTTTTTTTTAAAGATTTTATTTATTTATTTGACAGACAGAGATCACAAGTAGGCAGAGAGGCAGGCAGAGAGAGGAAGGGAAGCAGGCTCCCTGCTGAGCAGAGAGCCCCATGCGTGGCTCAATCCCAGGACCCTGGGATCATGACCTGAGCTGAAGGCAGAGGCTTTAACCCGGGTGCCCCTCCAGCACGATTTATTAAAAAGACTTTACTTCCCCCATTGAATTGGACTGGTGCCTTCATTGAAAATCAACTGACTATATATGTGTGGTCTTTCTGTTTTCTCTATTTTGTTTCATTGGTCTATTTGCCTGTCTTCAAAGCACATTGAATAATGTCTTGATTATTTTAGCTTTGTAGTAGGAATTAATAATAACTAATTAGTTAACTAATCTATAGGTCCAGTAATAATAACTAATTAGTTATAATTAGTTAATATTGATTCTTCCAGTCTTGAACATCTATTTATTTAGGTTTCTTCTAATTTCTCTCATAGTGGGTTTTTTTTTTTAAAGATTTTATTTATTTATTCGACAGACAGAGATCACAGGTAGGTAGAGAGGCAGCCAGAGAGAGAGGAAGGGAAGCAGGCTCCCTGCTGAGCAGAGAGCCCGATGAGGGGCTCGATCCCAGGACCCCGGGATCATGACCTGAGCCAAAGGCAGAGGCTTTAACCCACTGAGCCACCCAGGCGCCCCATTTTCTCTCATAGTGTTTTATAATTTTCAATGTACAAGTTTTGAACATCTCTTGGTAAATTATTCCTAGGTAGATGTTTTTAATGATGTTGTAACTGGTGCTTTTTACTCTATTTTTCAAGTGTTTGTTGCTTGTGTATAGACGTAAAATTGCTTTTTGAAGATTGACCTTGTCAAATTGTAGATTCCTTTTTAATCTTTATGCCTTTTTTTTTTTTTAATCTTGCCCTGGCTAGGACTGCCAGTGCAGTTATTATAGGCATTTCCATTCGCTTTTGGCCTTTTTGTTTTCCTGTGCTTCCATCCAAGTAGGTTTTGGTGTTTGTGACTAGAGAGGAGATTTCCAATACCGTAATGTTCGGTGTGTTACTTTCTGGACTGCAGCTGCTTATTTCTTAGGGAAGATACCGGGAATTTCACTAAGAAAATGAAATGATAGTTCTGGTCTTTCATAGGAACAGATACCAGGTTTACTAAGAAGCTTAGGGTGCTTGGTGGACTTCCCAGGGGCTGTTTTAGCTACAGTCTAATAATTTAGGATGGAGCTGTAATCTCTTTGCTCCCTCGTTTCTAACTCTTAGAAATGTTACTTTTACTTGAATCTGGAACTGGTGGCTCTAAAAGTCTCATGTGAGGCTTGTGTAACAATTAGGGGCCTGAGAAGTAGTAGTAACAACTGTAAATAGGAATAGGCATGTGAAGCAAGTAAAGTAACTGCCAGTAGGACAGTGTACTCCCAAGTTCCTGCTGCTGCTTATGGTTTTAACCATTGAATCCTTATTTTAGAACCTAAAGGTAAGAGTCCTCATTAAGTCATTCTGCACAGTCTCATTTCTTTTCCTCCTTTACATACCACTTTGTTTTTACATCATTTATATCACAGCACCTTTTACATATAATCCTGCCTCTGTGCCTTTTCTTGAGCTGCGACTTGGGCTAGCAGGTCTCTGCTGTCTTTGCTCTCTCTGCTTGGTTCCTCCTCTACCAATGGCTCCTGATATCCTGGCTTCACGTCAACTTGCATTCCAGCCTGGAGCAGAGGCAACTAAGCTAACATGTGGAGGAACTTAGCAGACTCCTAATAGCCGAAGTTTGAGCTAAGCCAAAATTCAGAACCATCTGGTTGGGATCAACAAACGTGTAGGAAAAGTAATGCAAATACACGTAAACAGTTGAGGAAAGTGAAACAGCCTGAGAAGGGCAGTTTGTTGGTGTTTGCTAAGAGATGTCATGTACCTCTCTGAAGTAGAAAGTTGTAGCCCCAGGCTGTGCCATGGTTTAAAAAGCAGTGCCCCTTTGAGCCAATGTATTTCTCTTACCTTGTTCCCACAAAGCAGTTTCCTAAACATTTGGCAACTATTTTGGTCTGTTTTAAGTAAGATTTTAGGTAAGATTATTGCCTTTGATATTTGGGGGTTTATGAGCTTTTGATTCTTTTATCTTTACCCACTTCCTTCGGGTTGAGTTCCCCAAATATTATTGTGAGGTTATCCCATGTGGCTTCTGCTTTTCTAGAGAAAGACCACAACAGTATATTAGCTTTATTTGGCTTTTTTGTTTAAAATATATTTCACCGTTTTAGTTTATGACGTTTCTCATTTACATTGCATTTGCTAAATATATCACAGTTCTCTTTGTATGTGGAAACTTCCATCATGTGTGCTTATAGGATATTGAAGCTGGACATCATACTTGGCTGTGTGTTTTTTCAACTGACATACATATTTCATTTGGTTTTATTCTTCTGGCACTGTTTTCTACTTCATTTTACCTTATCTCATGCCACAATTTTTGCTGACTTACTGGCTTCTCACTTTTTATTTCAGCTGCCTACCCTCTTTCCCTGACTTTTCAAGAGAGGTTACTGGCTCATTCATTCTCCCACGCCCTGGGTGAGTGAGCTCCATTCTTATAACTAGTGTTGATAACATGGAAGTTCTTAGATTTTCAGTCTTCTCCACAATAGTGTTTCATATTTGTTGATGAATGATTCATTCTTATCTATGTCCGAACTCATTCATTTACCAAATATGTATTGAGGCTATAATAATGATTATAATTGCTTAATTTATTAAATAACCAATTATGGACCATAGTTTTTTTTTTTTTAACCTTTTATCAGGGAAAACTTCAAACATGTACAAAAATGGAACATTGCTGAAGTATCTGTCACCCAACTTTAGTAGTTATCAACCCAGATAATCTTTTTTTAATTTTTTTTATAAACATATAATGTATTATTAGCCCCAGGGGTACAGGTCTGTGAATCGCCAGGTTTACACTCTTCACAGCACTCACCATAACACATACCCTCCCCGATGTCCATAACCCCACCACCCTCTCCCTACCCCCCTCCCCCCAGCAACCCTCAGTTTGTTTTGTGAGATTAAGAGTCTCTTATGGTTTGTCTTCCTCCCGATCCCATATTGTTTCATTTATTTGTTTCCTACCCCCCAAGCCCCCGACGTTGCATCTCCACTTCCGTCATATCAAGGAGATCATATGATAGTTGTCTTTTTCCGATTGACTTATTTTGCTAAGCATAATACCCTCTAGTTCCATCCACGTTGTCGCAAATCAACCCAGATAATCTTATTTCATCTATATCCCCACCCATCTTGCTCCCTCTCATGTTCTTTTGAAATAAATCTCAGAAATCATATTACTTCATCTGTAAGTATATATTACTAAGATAAGAGCTCTTTAAAAAATAAAAATAAAACTGTAATACCATTATAACACCTAAAAAATTAATAATTCTTTATTATCAAATATCCAATCAGTGTATAAGTTTCCAGTTGCCTCATAAATATAATTTTAAAATGTTTTTAGTGTGTTTATTTAAATCAGGAGGCAAATAAAGCCTATACAATTGGTTGAAATGTCTCTTTTAATATATAGATTTTCCCTCTGTCTCTTCTTTTTCTTATAATTTATTTGTTGGAGAAATTGGGCCATTCATTTTCTCATACATTTTCCCTCCCAGTCTGCATTTTGTTGATTGCGACCCTGTGGTGTTGTCTAGTAAGTATCCCGCTCTTTATATTGGTATTGGTAGTTGGACCTAGAAGCTCCATTAAATTCAGGTTTTGAATTTAGGGACAAGACTTTCATAGGTGATGGTGCATTCTTCTATCTGGAGGCATGTAAGATTTTGGTTGTCTCTCGTTTTGTGATGTAGTAACTGTAAGTGAATCACTGCCACAGGGCCCAGATCCTTTTCTCTCTAGTCTCTTGGCTATCTGAAGCTTACTTCTAATAGAGTCTTTAAAAAGTCTTCATGATATCGATGCTCGGCGGATTAGCTGCAGCCTTCATATTTGATTTTATTTATTTATTTATTTATTTGATTTATTTGATTTGATTTTATATGGATATAAAATCCTTAACTCACGTTTTTTCCTTGAATATCTTAAATTCCCTCATTGATTCTGTTGTAAAGTGTTGCTAGCCAAACAGTGAAAATCTTTCTTTCCCTTATGAGTGAGTTGGTCTTATTTCTGGATTCCCAAAGGTGTTTTTTAATTATTTATTTAAAGCTTTTATTTTTTAAAAAATATTTTATTTATTTGACAGACAGAGATCATAAGTAGGCAGAGACACACAGGCAGAGAGAGAGGGGAAAGCAGGCTCCCTGCTGAGCAGAGCGCCCGATGTGGGGTTCGATCCCAGGACCCTGGAACCATGACCTGAGCCAAAAGGCTTTAACCCACTGAGCCACCCAGGCACCCCTAAAGATTTTATTTTTAAGTAATCTCTACACCCAATTTGGGGCTCAAACTTACAACCCCAAGATCAAGAGTTTCATGCTCCACTGACTGAGCCAGCCAGGTGCCCTTATTTTATTTTTTTAATTTTTATTTTTTTAAAGATCGATTTATTTATTTTAGAGGGAGAGAGAACACAAGTGAGAGGTGCAGAGGGAGAGAGAATCTCAAGCAGACTCCGTGCTAAGCATGGAGCCTGAGGTAGGGCTCGATCCCATAACCCCAAATCACGACCTGAGCTGAGACCAAGAGTCAGATGCTTAACCGAGTGCGCCACCCAGATGCCCTCCCCATTTTAATTTTTTTAAGTTCTGTGTACAACATAAGGCATGAACGCATGACCCCAGGATCAAGAGTCACATGCTGTACCAACTGAGCCAGCTAGACACCCCAAGTTTTTATTTTTCTTTAAACTTTTCTGGTTTTACCATATAATATATCCTATTGATCTGAATCATATTTTCTAGGTATGTAGTATGTCCTTTTCATGTGAAGCTTTGGTCTTTTTTATTGTTTCAGATAAGTCTTCTGGAATTATAAATTTAGGTTTTTGTTCTATTTTATTACCTAGGTTTTAGTCTTTGGGATTGGTTTTTTTAAGATTTTGTTTGAGAGAGAGCGGGTGCATGAGCCGGGGGTCGGGGTGGGCAGAGGGTGAGGGAAAAGCAGGCTCCTCAGTGAGCAGGGAGCCCATGGTGGTGATCTCCAGGACTTTGAGATCATAACTGGAGCGGAAGGTAGACACTTAACCTACTAAGCCATCCAGGTGCCCCTAGTCTTTGGAATTCTTACAGAGATGTTGGATTTTTGTTGCTTTTCTTCACTTTCAGTTATTTTGCCTCAAATCCTTTTTATCTGTTTCTTCTTAGATCATAGGATTTTTGTCTTTTTTTATGCTTGTTTCCCTTGAGGTATTATGCATTGCGTGTGTTTTATTCACTTTTGTGTCCTTTCTAGTTTAGCTGTTATTTCTGAAATGATCTTTTTTCTTTTATTTCTAACTCTTTCTTAAGTTTTGTCATCTAATTTCTAATTTTTCTAATTCAGATTTATTTTGACCTTTCACATCTATTATGTTCTTATATTAGGTTATTTTGAAATAATTTGCCTACAGATTTAACCTGTTTCATGAGCATGTCTTTCTGACATGTGGTTCATTGTAGAGATGTTATTCTAACCCTTACTATGATCTTTCTCAATAATAACTTTGTATGGGATTTGACTATAATCCTTTCCTTTTTAAAAATTTTTTTAAAAATTAACATATAATGTATTATTTGTTTCAGGGGTACAGGTCTGTGATTCATCAGTCTTACACAATTCATAATGTTCACCATAGCTCATAACCTTCCCAGTGTCCATCACCTAGCCACCCATCTCTCCCAGCAGCCAGCCCTCAGTTTGTTTCCTGAGATTAAGAGTCTCTTATGGTTTGTCTCCCTCTCTGGTTTTGTCTTGTTTTATTTCTCCCTACCTTCCCCTATGATCCTCTGTCTTCTATCTCAAATTCTTCATATCAGTGAGATCATATGATAATTGTCTTTCTCTGATTGATTTATTTTGCTTAGCTTAATAGCCTCTAGTTTCATCTATGTCATTGCAAATGGCAAGATTTCAGTTTTTGATGGCTGCATAATATTCCATTGTATATATGTACTGCATATTCTTTATCCATTCATCTGTTGGTGGACATCTAGGCTCTTTCCATAGTTTAGCTATTGTGGACATTGCTGCTATAAATATTGGGGTGACTCAATCCTTTGTATTGCTGATTTTACCCAAATTTAATTTTCCTAAAATTTTAGAAGGGAAGGATAAGTCAGGATAGCTATAGAGTCCCCTCCTTTGAGATCTTTCTCCTCTGCTCCATTATCTCCATTTTATCTGGCCTTTCTCTTTGCTTTGCACTGATTATCCTTGTCCTGCTCAATTTGGATTCCAGCATATTCTCAGGGCTTCTTTTTTTTTTTTTTAAGATTTTATTTATTTATTTGACAGACAGAGATCACAAGTAGGCAGAGAGGCAGGCAGAAAGAGAGGAGGAAGCAGGCTCCCTGCTGAGCAGAGAGCCCAATGCGGGGCTCGATCCCAGGACCCTGGGATCATGACCCAAGCCGAAAGCAGAGGCTTTAACCCACTGAGCCACCCAGGCGCCCTCAGGGCTTCATTTTTTTAAATGAGTATCAGTTTGCTAGTTTCAAGAGTTCATAGGGCCAAGACTGCTCCAGCCCCTTCAGACCTTACTGAGAACAGATAAGGAGACTGAATCTTAGGTAAGTTTAATGAAAGAGTTAGTGATTGAACTTAAGTCTTTCACTTCAAAGCCTATGCTCTTAACTACTGTACTATGCTGTCTATACAGTCTGAGATAGAAGTGAAAATCAAATATATGCTTTATCCTGTAGGGATACTTTGAAGGCTCATTAACAGATTAATATTTTAGAAATATTACCTCATGAATGAGAGCCAGAGAGACCACTGGGAGGCTGTTGTAGTAATCCTAGTAAGAAATGATGAAGGACCAAACCAAGACAGTGACAGTGGTAAAAAAGAGATGGGGATAAGTTGGAGAATATTTAGAACTTTGTGGCTAATTAATTGGACATGGGAGGATAAAGAGAAGGAGAGATCAAGCATGACTCGAAGGTTTCTAGCAAGAGCAACTGTGTGGATGGTGATGGCATTCACAAACTTAGAGCCTACGGGATAAGGAACAGGTTTATAGGAGAAATAAGATGTATAACTACATTTAGCTCACTAAATAGACTTTGCTATGAATGTGAACCATCTTTCCCACAAAAATATTAGAGTAAATAAAGAAAAGGACAGGAGGGACGCCTGGGTGGCTCAGTTGGTTAAGCAGCTGCCTTCGGCTCAGGTCATGATCTCAGAGTCCTGGGATCGAGTCCCACATCGGGCTCCTTGCTTGGCGGGGAGCCTGCTTCTCCCTCTGCCTCTGCCTGCCACTCTGTCTGCCTGTGCTCGCTCGCTCTCTCTAACAAATAAATAAAAAAAAAAAAAAAAAAAAAAAAAAGAAAAGGACAGGATACAGGGGGCCTAAGGACACACCAGTACTTAACAGACATGTAGAAGAAGAGGACCTTCTGAAAGAGGAAAAGAGATGCAACCATGGATATTTTAAAGTAATTATAACATACACAGGGTTCAAAAAGTATAAAAATGTTTATAGTAAAATATTTCCCTTCCTTCCTTATCCACCTGGTTTCCCTGTTAGCAACCACTGTTACTAGTTTCTTCTACTTTGAGGGTGTTTTTTTTTAAATAATTTTTTATATTTTTTAATAAACATATATTGTATTATTAGCCCCAGGGTACAGGTCTGTGAATCGCCAGGTTTACACACTTCACAGCACTCACCATAGTACATACCCTCCCCAGTGTCCATAACCCCACCACCCTCTCCCTACCCCCCTCCCCCTGGCAACCCTCAATTTGTTTTGTGAGATTAAGACTTGAGAGTGTTTTTTTGTTTTGTTTTGTTCTGTTTTTCTTGAGGGTGTTTTTAAGATGGAAGCAACTTGAACATTTTTTTTTTTAAGATTTTTTATTTATTTGTCAGAGAGAGAGCACACATAAGCAGGCAGAGTGGTAGGCAGAGGCAGAGAGAGAAGCAGGCTCCCTGCAGGGCAAGGAGCCCGACGTGGGACTTGATCCCAGGACTCTGGGATCATGGCCTGAGCCAAAGGCAGCGGCTTAACCAACTGAGCCACCCAGGTGTCCCCAACTTGAATTTTTATATGAAAGCCAAAGAGGCAGTGGAGAAGTGTAGAAGAAAGGAGACAAATGATGGATGAGGTCCCCAAGGAGAAAAGAAGGAATGAAGGAGCAGCTTTAGGCAGGAGGAAGGCTATATCTTCCACTAAAATGAGAAAACAGGAGGAAAGGGAAAGCTCAAATGCAGATCAGAAAGGAGAGACAGGAATTTAAATAGTTCACTCCTGAGGCCTCTATATTCTTGAAGAAGTAGAAAGTAGGGTTGTCTGTTGAGAATGTGGAGAGAGAAAGGTAACAGGATTGGGACCTGTGAGTAGTGAAACTTCAAAACTGTCACTAGAAAATAGGAGAGAGCTGACTAGGGATACTGAGAAGGAGACCTGAGCAACATGAGGGGTGCAGCTAGGGTAGAAGAATGTAAATTATAGGGCCCCTAGGTGGCTTAGTTGGTTAAGTGACTGCCTTCAGCTCAGGTCGGGATCCTGGAGTCCCAGGATCGAGTCCCACATCCCAGCTCAGTGGGGAGTTTGCTTCTCCCTCTGGCCCTCTCCTCTCTCATGCTCTCACTCTCACTCTTGCTCAAATAAATAAATAAATAAATAAGTAAAATATTTTTTAAAAGAATGTAAATTATAATTACTGCAATTAGCACACTTGTGGGGTTGGATTTTTTTTTCTTTCTTTCACCTTTGCTCAGGTGTCTAGATATAGAGGAGAAGACATATTTCAATTGATCAGAGTTATGGGCAAGGTTAATATTTGCACCCACTGAACAGGGGAAAACTGAGGCCAGGAAGAATAAGATTTGACTAAGGACTCGATGGACAAAGGCCTTCCCTCTCATCTTTCTGGCATGAGCTTTGCAAAAACTTTCCTCCCAGACCCAGTCTCTTCAGATTGGATCTGGGTGCTGGGTAAGAGTTTATCCATTCCTCTTCTGTGGGAAAGTTAGTTGGCTTCATTTCTTTCACTATGTGTCATGCTACAACATACATCCTTGTACCAATTTCTTTGTGCTCTTGTTTTGAAGTTAGACACCTAGGAGTGATGTGTGAATCATAAGGTATGTGCATCTCCAGCTTTATTTAGATACAGGCAAATTGCCGTTCAAAGTAGTCCTGTTAGTCTATATTCCCACCAGTAGTATGAATTAGAGTTCTGATTTTTCCCTGCCCTCATTAACAGTTGGTGTTCTCAAACTTAAATTTTCATCAATATAATAGATAACTCATTATTGGTTCAATTTTGCATTCTTGATTGTGAATTTGAGGACTTTTTTTTCTAGGTATTTTAGCCATTTTCCTTTTCACTGAAATTTCTTACTCATATCCTTTGCTCATTTTGTGCTTAGGTTGTCTTTTTCTTACTTATATATATAGTCTGTATACTGTGTTTACTAATCCTTTGCTGGTTACAAGTTTTCCCCTACTTTGTCACTGCTCTTTTCTTTGGGTATAGTATCTTCTAGCATACAGAAGTTTTAACTTTTTTTGTGGTTAACTAGATCAGTCTTTTCCTTTATGGTTGGTGTTTTTGTATCTTGTTTTAAAATAACATGCCCTTTAGGGGCCGCCTAGGTGGCTCAGTCGTTAAGCATCTGCCTTCAGCTCAGGTCATGGTCCCAGGGTCCTGGGATCGAGCCCGCAATCAGGCTCCCTGCTCGACGGGAAGGCTGCTTCTCCCTCTCCTCCTCCCCCGCTTGTGTTCCCTCTCTTGCTGTGTCTCTCTCTGTCAAATAAATAAAATCTTAAAAAACAAAAACATAGCCTTTTAGACAATTTTGCTTTTCATATTTGGATCTTTAAACCAGTATTTATATTTATATTTATATATGATATGAGGTAAATATCTAAGTTTATCTTTTTTCCAAATGAATAGCTGATTATTCCAGCTATTTATTGAATAATCTGTCTTTTACTCTCTGATTTATACCAAGTTCCACATATGCCTGAGACTATTTCTAAGCTTTCTCTTCTCTTTCACTGGCCTCATTGTCTTTTCCTTCACCAATATCCTATTGTTTTAATTACTGTAGCTTTATAGAAATTCTGTCTAGTAGGATGATTCCCCTCTACCTCTCATTATTATTATTTATCTTTAAAGTCATCTTAACTATTCTTTCCATTTGACATCTCTGTATTAACCATGAAAAATCTTTCTTGGTATTTGACTGGAATTACAGTGATTTTCAGTTTAATTTGAGAGAGTTGGCATTTTATAATACTGAGTCTTTCTATTCCTTAAATATATCTCTATTAAGGCTATTTTGTTGTTGTTTTCAAATAAGGTTTGAAGTTTTTCTATAAAAAAAAGTTTTATACATCCTGTGTTGAACTTATTAGTAGATACTTATAATTTTGTTGTGCACGTGGTATTTTTTAAGGCCCACACATTATATTTGATTATGTCTTTTTAGCCTTTTACTCTAGAACAGTCTCCCTTCCACCCACTTTTTTTTCCTTATGCCATTGACTTATCAAAGAAAACAGGTTATTTGTCCTGTAGAATCTCCCGTATCTCTGGTGTGTCTGTTTGCTCTCTGTTGGTGTCATTTAACTTGTTTCTCTTTCCCAGTATTTTCGTAAAAACTGTAATTTGGATCTCAGTGTGCATTAGATTCAATTTCAAGTTTTTTTGTGATAATATTTTGTATATGTACTTCATATTGTATTGTATCCAGATCTGAAGTCAGATATTTTTTAAAAGTCCTGGAGCTGCCTGGGTGGCCCAGTGAGTTAAGCGTCTGCCTTTGGCTCAGGTCATGATGCTAGGGTCCTGGGGTCGAACCCCACATTGGGCTCCCTGTTCAGCAAGGAGGCTGCTTCTCCCCCTCGCTCTGCCTGCTGGCTCCCCCTGCTTGTGCTCACTCGCTCTCTCTCTCTCTGTCAAATAAATAAAATCATTTTTAAAAAATTAAAAATAAAAATTTAAAAAGTCCTGATTTTCTTATGTATGGTTTTTTACATGTCAATCATACCTCAACAAAGTGGTTTAAAAAAAAAAAAAGAATCCTCATTTCTTTTTGTGGAGAATGATGTTTGCTGCAATCTGGGCTCTAGGAGAAATAGAAGCTTTTAAATTTTAATGTAAGTGATTTTTTTTCCAGTCTTTTCCTTAATGGTGTTTGATTTCTGCACCTAGGTCTTAAAGATATTTTCTTTGACATTTTAGTTTTGCTTTCCATATTTTGGGCTCTAATTCACTTAGAATCTCTCCATTTACTTCAGGCTTTTAAAATGTATGTCAATGACATTTTATAATTTTCTTCATAAAGATCTTATCTTTTGTCAAATTTATTCCCAGATTGTGTTTTTTACATTCTCTCCTTTTATGAGTATGTATATTGTAGATATACATAGTGTATACAACTTAAAGAATCAAATAGTTCTGCAAGATTGAATGAAGGATGAAGGTCTCCTGCACTGTCCTTCCTCCTTCATTATTTTTTTCTAGAATGTTACTGCATTTATTCCTTTATTCAGCAAAAATACTCATAAATGATTTTGCTCTTCAGAGGAACTGCCTTCAGTTCTTTTCTTTTTCCTTCCAGTAATGTCCTCAGTATTTCTAAGTAATGTATTTGTACTACTATTTTTTTATTTTTAGGTTTTTTTTTAAGGTTTTATTTATTTATTTGTCAGAGAGAGAGAAGGAGAGAGAGCACAAGCAAGGGGAGCAGCAGACAGAGGGAGAAGCAGGCTCCCCGCTGAGTGGGGAGCCCGATGTGGAACTTGATCCCAGTACCCAGGGATCATGACCTGAGCAGAAGGCAGATGCTTAACTGACTGAGCCACTCAGGTGTCCCTGATTTCTAGTTTTAAATAATCTGTTGAATTTCCACTATGAAAGATAAGGATTTAGTTCACTTATCACCCCAACCACCCTCCCCTTTCTAATCTCCCAAATTTAGTTATGTCCTAATTTTTTATTAGATTAATCATGAGGGCTTATTTATAGCTTAGCTGTATAGTGTACTGGTATTATACTTCCTTTTTTAAAAATCAACTTCATTGAGTTTTGATTTATGTACGATAAAATACACCCAATTTAAATTTACAATTTGGTGATTTTTTAAAAATTAGGTTTATTGAGGTATAAGTTACACAGAGTAAAATTCACCCTTTTCAGTGTACTGAGTTTTGACAGATGTACTGTGGTTGTATAACTACTATCTCAATCAAATAAAGAACAATTCTAGCTTCCCCTACAAGTCTCTGCTTCCTTTTTGTATGATATTTTGTTTTCTTAGAAGTATCAGTTACCATCCTAAGTATCAGTTACCATCCTTTCAAAGTTGCTTGGTTTTCCGTGTTCCATCACTAATTTATCCTCAGACTTTTTTTTTTTTTTTCATACTCAGACTTTCTAAAAGGAACATAAATGCATTAGCATATTCAAACATATCGGGTTCTGTCAGGTCTTTTCCCTTTGAGACAACCCTTCTAGGAGCCATCCATTCACTCCTCAGATCCCTACTGGTCTCAGTCTAGGCCTGCTGAAGAGCTGTCATCCTGGGATTTCTCTTCACCATCACTCTGGGAATTCACTTCTTTCTCCTGTGCTGGATACCCTGGTTTCTAGATCCCAGGTTTTCCTCTTTGGTTTACTTCCTCACTTCAAAGGAACCAACCTTTTAATGGCTTCTTAAAAAGAAAGAGCATGGAAAGTAAATATTTTGAGAACTCACATGTTTGAAGTGTTTTATTCCAGGGTGCCTGGGTGGCTCAGTCAATTAAGCATCTGATTCTTGATTTTGGCCCTGGTCGTTATCTCAGGGTTGTGAGATCAAGCCCCGCGTAGGGCTCTGTGCTGGGCATGGAGCCTGCTTAAGATTCTCTCTCTGTATCCCCCACCCCCAAAAGTCTTATTTCATCCTTATTGTTGTTGTTGTTTTTTAAGATTTTATTTGTTTGTTTGAGAGAGCATGAGCTGGGGGGGTGGGAGTAGTGGAGAGTGGGAGAGGGAGAGAGATAAGCAGACTCTTCACTGAGCAGAGAGCTGGATCCCAGGACCCTGGGATCATGACCTAAGCTAAATGTTTAACCAGCTGAGCTACCCAGGCGCCCCTCTTGAAAAATAACTTACCTCTGTATAGAATTCTAGGTTAGGGGCACCTGGGTGGCTCAGCGGGTTAAGCCTCTGCCTCGGCTCAGGTCATGGTCTCGGGGTCCTGGGATTGAGCCCCTCATCGGGCTCTCAGCGGGAAGCCTGCTTTCCCCCCCTCTATGTCCCTGCCTCTCTGCCTGCTTGTGATCTCTCTCTCTCTCTGTTAAATAAATAAAATCTTTAAAAAAAAAAAAAAAAAGAATTCTAGGTTAGAAATAATAGTCCTTCAGAATTTTTTGTTCCAAAACCAAGCAGAAAGAGACAAACTTCCTTGATAATTCCTTGTGCTGTAGATTTATTTTTTTTTCTCTAAAGTTTATACTTTTGCTGGATTCTCATTTATGCAGGGTCTCAGTTCAAACTCCTTGCTTCATATCATCATCAAGCCATATCTTTTGGCCCAATGTAGCTCTTAAAAACCCCAGCTAAGGTAGCCAAGGTTTCTGTTCAGTTTTCACTTCCTTCTTCAGTTCTGGTACTTGGTATTTTCCCTTTCTTTCTTGTAAGTTCGAATACATTTGGAATAATTTTTTGTTAGGTCTTGTCCAAAATTTTTAGGGTTTGTAACAGAATTTTGGTCTTCTTTCCAATGTAGAAGCCTCCATGCTGAATACTTAATGTGCATTGTTTCATTTAATCCTCTAACACCTTCTATGGTAGTCACTGTCTTTATCCCCATCTTACAAATGAGAAAAGTAGGGCTCAGGGAGCTTGAGTAACTTGCCTAAAGTTCAAGTGGAAAGAAAGACTATGCATTGGGTACCATAGTCTCAGTAAATGCATTAAGTAATAAGGGATTAATAGGATAATGTCTGCGAGGTGTGGCCAAATGGCCAAATGTCTCAGTGGAAGTTGAACTATTATTTGAGAATGCAGTAGTGGAGTGGGTTAGGGATATAGTAAAGAAGAGTTAGGAGAATACTCTGTGCCCTGTAGAGAAGAACCTGCAAACACTGTTTGGATCTACTTGCTGAAGGACCACTTCATGAATGTCTTTTTCTAATTGAGTCTCATAGGAAGAGAGTAGGAATATGTAACAGTGGGCCAGTGTGTAGGGGTAGATATTCCTAGTGTGAAGAGGATAAAATAGCTTTAGAAAAGCATGAAAATGTTGGTAGATCCTATGCTTTTAGCAGTTGAAGAATTACTACAAAGCTGAGATACAAGGGCTTATTTTTAGTTTCAAATTGTGTGAGCTGTTGTCCTCACTTAGTATAAGCATATACCTTTAAAACTTTACCCAGGTCTGTATTTCTTTGAAATGTACTAAAAAGAAAACATACCAATTAAATAACTTAATTGATAGTCTTTTTTTCTTTCTGGGTGACAAGCCTGAATTATATACATTTAAGGTTTAATTTGATTTTTTTTTTTTTTTGGAAGTTGAACAATTGAGAGGGAAGGAGAATAGAAGGGCAGATGAGGGGCACCTGAGTGGCTCAGTGGGTTAAGCCTCTGCCTTCAGCTCGGGTCATCATCTCAGGGTCCTGGGATCGAGCCCCGCATCGGTCTCTCTGCTCAGCAGGGATCCTGCTTCTACCCCCTCCCCCCACCTCCGCCTGCCTCTCTGCCTACTTGTGATCTCTGTCTGTCAAATAAATAAAATCTTTAAAAAAAAAAAAAAAAAGAAGGGCAGATGAAAAGTGAGATTGAGAAGCAACAGAGACCTGCTTTGCAGTAACAGCTGATTACTCACACAAAATTAATTTACTTCAGAACCTTATTTTATGGCCTTAGAGACTACCCTAAAGTAGAGAGTTAATTTATTAGCTGATTATTGAGGGTGTAAATTTATTTTCTTTGGAGTTACCCAGAATGTTTGCTGTGAAGATCACAAGGGAGATATTTCATATTTACTGTGGATTGCTAATCCCCACAACCAGCTTGAAAGGCAGACTTGTACCATGTGGATATCCACCTTGAAAGGTAGATGGTATTCTGAGTAATCAGTACTCAGTTTAAATAATAATCTCCCCCAAATCCCACACCTGGTTAGGTGCTGAGCCAGACTAGAACCCAGCCCTGGATTTGAGATACATTTGTACATCTCAAATATACATGCTTTTTTCACTCATACTGCATCCGAAAGACAAGCATCAGTTGTCCTTATAATCTGTTGTAACTCTAGACCCTGGGCTTCAGAATGGGTTTAGTTAGTCTGGAATTTTCAAAATTACTTTTTTCTTCTCTTTTTAAGTCTGTGGGATCCATGTGTTTAGAATTTTTTGTGTACACTAGGTAATTATATGTAAATATAGAACTCTTTTAAAGTATGCAATTCAGCGGTTCTTAGTAAATATAAAACTCCTAATTAATTATTTTTGTGTGAAACATACTTAAAAATCAGCAAATCTCCTCCAGGACTCAAGGAACTGTGTAGTATCCTTGTGTCATGAGTTTGAGGCTTTGTTTATTGATATCCTTCTCTAAGTAGAGGAAGATGCAATGTTGTGGGAAGCCTTTCGATCCTGTCTAGAGCCATATGAGCAAGAATTCTGGCTCTTCTGGAGCAAAAAGAGCTCTTCTTTGTGGGCCATAAGTAAGGATGTGTGTGATCAGCCCATGAAGCAAAACTTGCTTACTCCTTGGGCATTGAGCCTGACCCCCATTAGGTGCTCCTCTGATTGTCTGAGGTAATCAGTCATTCATGGCATTTTTGTGCTTCAGAAACAATGTGATTATTCCTTAGATAAGTGTTTTGAGAACAGGGTAGTAAGGTGTCTTTAGGAGACCTCAGCGGACAAAATCTATAATAGAGTTCTATAGCCTGTGTTTAAAACACTTACCTTATATTGCAGGTCTCATGGCTTCTCTTAATTTAGAGATTGCAGAGTTGATAATTTTCTATTTAATCTAGACAGGAATCTTGAGCCTCAGGCAAGCCTCATTTTCCATCTGCCTCAGTTTCACAACCCAGAAAATAGGGGTGATGATACCAACACACTAGTTAGAGGTTTAGTTCTTTAAATTCTTTGATGTAGCAAAAGAACTATTGTTATATGTCTTATGAAACAGCTAACATGTTATAACAAAAAGCAAACTATACCCATGAAATCCCCATCCTAGGGACAGCTTATTAGAAAGATTAAGCCTATGTGCTATTTTTAAATGTTCAAAAAACTAAGTACAAGTTATTTTCAGTTGACTGTTTGATGTCTTTATCAAATTACAAATCTCTGTCATTCTTTCCTGGAACCTTTCATTTTGCCCAAGGATTTGTTTTTGGCAGATTTCTATCTGCTTGAAAAGAATGAGTACGCTTTGGTTAAGGGAAAATCTGAGAACATGGTCCCAACTTGCCTAAAGACTTTTTTAAGTGGCACCTTTTCTTCTTATGATTGCTTGGTGGGCTGTGGTTGCCCAGGAAGGCCTCAGGATATCCCCAATGATGCCTTTTTTTGAGCTGGCTGGTGGAATAATAAAAAGTTATGGTAGAAACAAGTTAACAAGTTGAAGGAGGGAATTTTTTAACATTTTCCCCACCCCAGGAAATCTCAGTGAAGCTTTTCTCTTGACTTTAATAACCTGATATATATATCCACAGCTTTATGGAATGAGGGGCTATAGAATAGGATGGAAACATGATAGCTAGGAATTATGATAGAACACCCAGGCTGTCATCACACATTCTCTTTATCCTTGGGTGATAAGCAGCCGTATGGCTTAGGTTTTTGGAAGCTCTTGGAAGGGCCACCTGTCCTGCTCTAACTAGGGGAATGGACCTATGCTATATGTGGGAAGTCAGTAAGCATTCTGTCATCATGACCAGGGAGTTCATTTCAAGCAGCCTATAAGCTACCCAACCTTTTTTCAGCTCTTAGTTTAGACATCATCTGCTCCAATTAGGCTTTGTTGGCTTTCTAAGACTGGATTAGGTTTCATTTTTCTGTACTTGCACAGAGGATTAAAGTGATTTGTTACATCATCATCTCCCTGCACTAGACTGTGGGACAGGAACTATTTCTGGGTGCTCAATATGTATGTATTGAATGAATGACAGATGGAGGCAGTCTCTTTGTAAACATTTGGAACATGCTCCTTACTCCTTTTATATAGACACAGATCCCTACAGTTGAGTTTCAATGATTGTAGACCAGAGGGATCATGGCATTGGCTGCTTGGTGTTCATTTTATTTGTATCTGTAAGTTTCCATCAAGCCTTAAGTCTACTGCCATGGGGGCACCTGGGTGGCTCAGTGGGTTGAACCTCTGCCTTCGGCTCAGGTCATGATCTCAGGGTCCTGGGATCGAGACCCGCGTCGGGCTCTCTGCTCAGCGGGGAGCCTGCCTCCCCCTCTCTCTCTGCCTGCCTCTCTGCCTGCTTGTGATCTCTGTCAAATAAATAAATAAAATCTTAAAAAAAAAAAAAAAAGTTTACTGACAAGGCTGGCCCTCTTCCCCAAGCAGGTTTTCCCAGAGGGAGGATTGTTTTATCTTATCAAAGAGGTGGAGTGGCATACTGAAAAGAATGCAGGCTTTCAGGAAAATGGGTAAACCTGGATTCTAATTCTTGTTCCATCACTCACTAGCCTATGACCTTAAAGAGGTTAGAAGTCCCTTCCAAGCTTGCATTTAATTCATCAACAAAATAGTCACATTTTTCATTTATTCACCTGCTTATGCTGGAAATAGAGGGGTAAACCAGATAAGCAAGATCCCTGCCCTCTTAGAGCTACTCCGTAAGAAGAGACAGATAATATAATAAACAAGAAAGCAATTTCAGGTGATAACAGGTGTTAAGAAGAAAAATAAAGCAGGATAAGGAGATAATGAGTGGCAGAGGAAGGAGAGCTCTTTCAAATGGGAAATAACATTTGAGAAAAAAAAACTCTAGTAAAAGGGGCGCCTGGGGGGCGCCTGGGGGGCTCAGTGGGTTGAGCCTCTGCCTTTGGCTTGGGTCATGGTCTCGGGGTCCTGGGATCGAGCCCCGCATCAGGCTCTCTGCTCAGCAGGGAGCCTGCTTCCTCCTCTCTCTCTCTCTCTCTCTCTCTCTGCCTACTTGTGATCTCTGTCTGTCAAATAAATAAATAAAATCTTAAAAAAAAAAAAGGGGGGGGGGGCGCCTGGATGGCTCAGTTGGTTGAGTCTCTGCCTTCAGCTCAGGTCATGATCTCGGGGTCCTGGGATCGAGCCCTGCATCAGGCTCTCTGCTTGGTGGGGAGCCTGCTTCCTCCTCTTTCTCTCTCTCTCTCTGCCTGCCGCTCTGCGTACTTGTGCTCTCTATCTCTGTGTCAAATAAATAAATAAAATCTTAAAAAAAGTTTATGAAGACGTCTATTCTCAACTTCCACAAGAATCTATTCTTAAGTATTTCCCATGAAGATTGTATTAGGCTATGTTTGAAAATCTCCAGTGGGGATTTCTCATGATGTTTTAGATATTAGAAAGTTTTTTGTAATGTTAAACTCATCAATGTTCTTCTTAAATTTCTACTTTTGAATCTCATTCTGTCCTTGAGCAATCAGAACATATTATCTTCCTCTTCCTGTGGCAGCCTTTCCATTATCACGTACCCAAGTTCTCTTCTCCTGTCTAAGGAGCCCTAGTTTCCTTGTTTTCAGGCTCCTCAGCATTCTTGTGACTTCTCTGATCTCTCTAATGTGTCATTTTCCCTTTCAAATTGTGATATACAGAAATATGATTTGGAGAGTGCAATTCACAGTGGCATTACTACATTCTATGACCTAGAGGGTATTATTAGAAGAGATTTATTAATTTGAATAAAAGCACAGTCTGTATAGTTAAATGGTACTTTATAATTTTCAAGTATAATTTCAAAATATAACTTATTTTAAAATACAACCTAGTTTTTCATAAACTATGATTTGGTTTTCATTTTTAATTATTTATTTATTTAAATTCAATTAATTAACATATACTGTATTATTAGTTTCAGAGGTAGAGTTCAGTGATTCATCAGTTTTATATAACACCCAGGGCTCATTGTATCACGTGCCCTCCTTAATGTCCATCACCCAGTTACCCCATCTCCCCACCCCCATCCCCTCCAGCAATCCTCAGTTTGTTTCCTATGATTAAGAGTCTCTTACATTTCTCTCCCTCTCTGATTTCATCTTGTTTTATTTTCCCTCCCTTCCCCCATGATCCTGTTTTGTTTCTTAAATTCCACATATGAGTGAGATCATATGATAATTGTATTTCTCTGATTGATTTATTTCTCTTAGCATAATAACCCTCTAGTTCCATCCATGTCATTCCAAATGACAAGATTTCAATTTTTTGATAGCTGAGCAGCATGTATGTATATCTCCTTTTCTTTATCTGTTCATCTGTTGATGGACATCTGGGCTCTTTCCATAGTTTGGCTATTGTGGACATTGCTGCTATAAACATTGGGGTGCAAGTGCCCCTTCGGATCACTACATTTGTATCTTTGGGGTAAATACCCAGTAGTACAATTGTTGGGTCATGGGGTAGCTGTATTTTCAGCTTTTTGAGGAACCTCCATGCTGTTTTCCAGAGTGGTTGCAGCAGCTTGCATTCCCACCAACAGTATAAAAGGGTTCCCCTCTCTTCCCATATGATTTGGTTTTAAATAGTAAGATGTCTAACCAAATTTAAATGTGACATGAATACATTTAAAGAGGGCCTATATTAGGGTGCCTGGGTGGCTCAGTGGGTTAAGCCTCTGCCTTCAGCTCAGATGGTGATCTCAGTGTCCTGGGATCTAGCCCCACATCGGGGTCTCTGCTCAATAGGGAGTCGGCTTCCCCCTCTCTCTCTGCCTACTTGGGATCTCTCTCTCTCTCTGTGTCAGATAAATAAAATCTTTAAAGAAAAGAAAATAAAGAGGGCCTATAGGAAATATAGTCAGTGTTATTATAATAACATTGTATGGTGACAGATGGTAGCTACACTTCTGGTGAGCATAGCATAATGTATGACTTTGTTGAATTACTATGTTGTACACCTGAAAGTAATGTCTTAGGGTGTGTGTGTGTGTGTGTGTGTGTGTGTGTGTGTTTTAGAAGGCACTGTGATAGCAAAGGGGCAGATCACATAATATTTCTGAGCTTCTTTTTTCTTGTCTATAAAATTGGTTTAACTATATTGATACTACAGAATTGTGTGAGATTTAAGTGAAATAAAGTGTGTGTAAGAGTTTGTCAACATTAAATGATGTCCAGTATTTGCCATCAACTTGAGGATAGTATAGTTTTAGAGAACCAGGTGAGTTGATGGTAGCAGGTAGAATGTAACCATTGGTTTCAAACTGGAGTCTTTATGGATTGGAACCCTTAAAGTCTGTGATTACTCAGGCTTTTGCTGAAGAGGTATTCAGAGACACGTCCTTTAATGAATAAGCTTGGATAGTAACATTCTTTTTAACCAGAATGGTAAGCCGGTTCTGGATTTTTGTGCCTAACTGACTTCTCTGATTAACTGAGAATTGCCATACATGCCACACATGGATTATTATTTTTGAAAGAATTCAAGTTTAATTAAATGTGCTGAGCATCAAAATTGTATTTAACTTGATTTAATCTTTCATAATGATGCCCAAAGTAGATGAGAAACTCAGCTCTTTTTAAGGTCACCGTAATTATTAAGCACCTCTGAACCCAGAGCATAGCTCTAGATAAAGAATTAAGAATAGCTTGGCCCTTGTAATCATAGAATTTTATGCCATAAAGGACTTCAGAGATGGTACAACCCTCTCATTTTATAGATGACATTGAGGCCCAAAAAGAGAGCAGCCCTTTCAAAGTCACATGTAAAATCAAATGCAAAACACTGGACATCATTTAATGTTGACAATTAATAAGAAAAAAAGACATACCTAATCTTAAGAGTTGCTTTTTGAGGATGATTTTAGTTTCATTTTTCTTTTTTTTTTTAACTTGTTACTTGTCTTTTTTTTTTTTTTTAAGATTTTATTTATTTATTTGTCAGAGAGAGAGAGAGAGAGAGCGAGGAGCGAGAGAGCGAGCACAGGCAGACAGAGTGGCAGGCAGAGGCAGAGGGAGAAGCAGGCTCCCTGCTGAGCAAGGAGCCCGATGTGGGACTCGATCTCAGGACGCTGGGATCATGACCTGAGCCGAAGGCAGCCGCTTAACCAACTGAGCCACCCAGGTGCCCCTACTTGTCTTTTCTTCATAATAAACTCCCCTTTGTCACACAGTCCCTAACTACCCTCTGCTGTCCCTCTCCCAAGCTTTCTGGCTTCCAAGTAAACTGGACAATATTTCTACATATTTCATACTTCAGGAAAAAATTTAAATTCAAGTTATAGGCAGAAAATATGTAGTGTAATTGTTAAGAACATGTTTCATGGTCTTGAAATGGAGCAATAATATTTTTATCCTGTGGAGTATTTGTGTCTAACTAAAGAAAAAGAATGAAATTATTTAAAATATATTCAGAATAGTAAATTCTTTCAAAGTGAAGGTTTGGTTTGAGAAAACAAACAAAAAAAAAACCCTTTGTTATTTCTCTGTTTATGTCCATGCACTTGGATTTTAAAATTAAATTGCAGGTATTTAAATCCTGGAATAAAGACCAATAACTTACGTATTTTTGTAAACAACCTCTATGTCTTAAATGTCACAAAATGAGTCACATAAATAAATATATTGCCTCCCCCCCCCCCAAAAAAAAATCCTGGGAAGAGATGTGATTAGCATATAATGCATTTAACAGTGTTAGAAATTAATTAGCTTTATGTAGGAAACATGAGTAGAATTCCTCTATTCTTAGCCTGAAGAGAACTTCTGTAGGAAGGTAAATGAACTATAAATATTAAAACTATAAATGTTGAGTCCCCATTTTAAAATTATAAATCTAGCATATCCCCTCCAGCTATACCCTCCAGGACAGCTGCATCTAGTTTCTTTACTTTCAGACATTCCTGCCCTTTTCCTTGTTGGAAGCACAACATTTATTCCCTACCTCATTGCTTTAGGAAGCTGCGGAGTTACCATTTCGGCCCCTGTCCTAACTCTGAACAGTCACATTCTCTACAAAGGGGGCTCTCAGCTCTGTCAGAAAGTATGCTGTTTCTAAACATCTGAAATTGGATGTTTCCATTTGAGTCCATTTAAACACGGAGAAGGAGGTAACAGGAAGAGTGCTAACATTTACTGACGCTTGTTGGCCAGCACTAGGTTGGACTCCGGGGATACAAAGATAAAAGAGCTCCTTATGATGTTCAAAGTCTAGAAGAGAAAAAAACCCATGTAATTCACGATAGTGATTTAAGGTCTGCAGTGGATCAGAAAAGACTTCATCTCTAGAGGAGATAATATGCTGGCTCTGCCCTTTATAATAACTGCAACAGGACCTGAAACTTGATGGATGACTGTGTGGTAGGGTGGGAAGAGAGAATGGGGAATACATTCCCAGCAGTTTACTCCAGCAAGTTAACATTAGCTATGTGGAAGGGGAATTGGGGCAGAGAAGGCTGAATTGGATAGGTGGAGTCATATTTTAAAGATTTTTATTATCGTGCTAAAGAATTTAAACTCACTCCTACAAAGCAGTAATATCCTAAATGGGGTGATCTCAAAGCCAGGGTATGTGCAGGTTGGAGAACTCAAGGAAGATATTAGAATCTCTAGTTTTTTCATTTTTACCTCTTCTTTTAAAAATATCATTTTTTAAAAGATTTTATTTATTTATTTGGAGAGAGAGAGAAAGATCACAAGTAGGCAAAGCAGCAGGCAGGGAGAGAGGGAGAAGCAGGCTCCCTGCTGAGCAGAGAGCCTGATAGGGGCTTGATCCCAGAATCTTGGGATCGAGTCCCACATTGGGCTCCCTGCTCAGTGGAGAGTCTGTCCCTCTCCCTCTGCCCATCCTCCCCACTCATGTTCTCGTTCTCTCTCTCTCTCAAATATATAAATAAAATCTTTTAAAAAAAATAAAAATATAAGTTTTTGTATGTTATCTGAAGAGCATATTATATCACTTATCATAATTCATGTTATTTTTAAATAAATTTAAAAGTAAAGTGGGAATAAGTGAGTAAGTGTTCAACTTTTTCTTATGTTTGGAGAACACTGTTTTAGGCTGCCTTTAAGCAGGGAAATGGAATAAGTAATGGAAATTGGGGTATGGATTAGAATAGGGGAAAACTGGAGTGAGTGAGACCAGCTAAGAGACTAGAAGCATATTTTGAGGCCTGAACTAAGGTAGAGCGATGGAGATAAAATAGAAGGACTTGGGGGCACCTGGATGGCTCAGTTGGTTGGGCATCTGACTCTTGGTTTTGGCTCAGGTCATGATCTTATGGGTCTTGGGATCAAGCCCTGCATCTTTGGGCTCCCCACTTAGCAAGGAGTCTGCTTGAAAGATTCTCTCCCTCTGCCCCTCCTCTCATGTGTGCTCTCTCTCTCTCATTTAAAATAAATAAATCTTGGGGCGCCTGGGTGGCTCAGTGGGTTAAAGCCTCTGCCTTCGGCTCGGGTCATGATCCCAGGGTCCTGGGATTGAGCCCCACATCGGGCTCTCTGCTCAGCGGGGAGCCTGCTTCCTCCAATCTCTCTCTCTCTCTCTGCTTGCCTCTCCACCTACTTGCGACCTCTGTCTGTCAAATAAATAAATAAAATCTTAAAAAATAATAATAAATAAATAAATAAATAAATAAATCTTAAAAAAAAAATAAGATAAAAAAGAGGAGGACTTGGCGACCAGTAAGATGTTGGGGTGGTGGACTGGGCAAGAGAGGGAGGACTTCAGCCCTAGACTATGGCCAGATTTCTGACTTCAGATCCTTGTGGTGGTGACACTATGATTATTAAGCTAAGAAACACAGGAAGGATGTTTAGCTCTAAGCCTAAGGATTACCACATTTCTTACTTACAGACTGAGTTGGTCATTCCTTACTGCACCTAATGCCCCAGCCTCATTAAAAACAAAATGGCAGTTGGCCCTTTGCCGTGCACTTTGGGAACTGTAGACTGGGAGTCTTTTCCAAACATTTTCAATGGAAATCAAGCATGGTGAGGTCTCCATTGCAGTTAGACATTGGCATTTATTATAGCACCAAACTACTCTTGAGGGTTAGATTGGGATTGGACCACATAGGAAATGTAAATTGTGACCATTCATAGTTGCACCAAGTAGCTGAATTCATTAGTTCCGTACGCCAGAGCTGGGGTGGAGGGTGGTAATTTGGATCATAGCCATTGTTTGTGGAAGTGCTGAGTGGATGAAAGCGTGGTTACCTTGCCCTGACTGTTTTTTTTTTTTTTTCCAGGGGAGTAAGTGTTTTTCTTTCTCGGTGCCATAGGAAATTTTTTGCCAGATTGTGTTATTTATAACAATCTGTCATGGAGCAGCTGCCAGGAAAAGAAGAGAGGCTGTTCCCAGTAGCTCTTACCACCTCCCACCATACCACCACCACCACACACACATAACATCCAGTTTTCTCATTTAACTTTTGGTTTTTTCTTCTAGTTTTACTGGGTGGTTTTGGCTTGATTGAAAATGTTCTTGTAATGAGGGATTTCTGGGCTTTGCCATAGCTTTGTAATTGGGTTTTCTGAGCTTAATTTGTTTGCTTTAGCCAAAACTAACTGGCAGCAGTTCGAATTTTGAATTCCTGGGTATCTTGATTTTTTCCCAAACACTAGTGTGCTGTCTTCATCTTCTCTTAAAGATCTTGTATGTTTCCAGTTTGTCAAAACTGCACATATTTGCTGTCCTTCTGAGCTGTGCTTTTTGCCCTTGACGTTGCCCTGGCTCCTCAAAAGGAACAGGCTTGGGATAAGGGATACTGAGGATATTAGAATAGTGAGTAGGGCCGTCTGTGGAGATTCCATTTGGTCTCTGCAAAAGAAGAGGCATTACTGCTGGTTTTAGGAAAGAACCAGTGCCCTGAAACACAAGGCAGCTGAGGATTGGTGTGTCCAGGGAGCTTTCAAGTTAATTGCATTTCATATATACAATTGCTTCACAGTCCACACAGTCTGTGTTTGTTCATGGCTGTGGTCACACGTGATCAGAAATACCTCCTTTCCACTTTTTCTCTCCGGGTTCCAGTTAGTGGAAGAACATTTGCATTTCTAGTTAGAATACAAATCAAAACAGTAGTCATTTAATAGTGTTTATAAAAATGTAAAGAGAAACAGGTAGTAATGTGAAGATTTAAGATGTTAGACTTTTGTTTCTTATTCCAGGATTTCCAGCTTTGGAAACAAAGTACATTGATAAACAGCAAAGACTTTCCTTTAGTGGGGTTGCAAGGAGGATGGGAATGTGTTTGGCCTCAGCGAGTCTTAGATGGTACGTTTTCTGGGAAGGGAGGCAGGAGAGGGCCTGAGGAATAGCACCTCCATCTGTATCTCAGGCCTTGCCCTTTCCGACTGACGCCTTTCTTTTCACACTGAGAACAGATGGCAACCAGACATGGGGGCAGGGGGCTCTGTTTCTTGGGCTCCTTGGGGATTTTGCATTCAGCTTAGCAAAAAGTCATCTAAGAGCAAAGACAAAAATGAGGCTGCGACTGTTCCCAATTACGCAGGACTTGTTTGGCAATCACTATACTGACAGATTTATTTTTTGCAGATACTGAATGATAAAACAGCCTCTATTTTCCAAGACAACATTGTTGCCACTTCAGAGGCATCTGCATTGGGGTCATTTTCTTCACTTTGGAGTACACTTGATAATTGAATTTACTGTAGAACAGTAGGTTGGCAAAAATCAGCTAGCATATTAGAGAAAGGAGGTTCCCCCCCCCAAAGCAAACTGTCATTTTTATTACAATGAAATGGGGCAGCTTCTGTACTGCTGCAGTGACATGTCTTTAATAATAGCCCATGTTCCCAACCTTTCTAAGCATTGTTTTAAGAAGGAGGATTCTATGTGCTATCTCTTCCTTAGCTTTCAGGTACATGGGCTGATTTGCTAATGTTTGGTGGTTCCTAGATGGTGAACTTAGGAATTTTTTTTTTTTAACTCAGTTAAAATCCGGAAGGAACTAAGATAGCCTTAAGCAGAAAAGTAGGGGGAAAAAAATCCAAATTTGAAATTTTTTAAAAAATATTTTATTTGTTTATTTGATAGATCACAAGCAGGGGGAGCCGCAGGCAGAGGGAGAGGGAGAAGCAGGGGCTACCCACTGAGCAAGGAGCCCTTTGCAGGGCTTGATTCTGGGGTCCTGGGACCTGAGCTAAAGGCAGACACTTAACGGACTGATCCACCCAGGCGCCCATCAAGTTCGAACTTCTTAACTTGAAGAGGCTGTCAGAAGGAATTGTTTAGGCTGTTAAGTGATGAGTTACATGTAGAAAAAGGAATGATGGTTCTGGTACTGATTCTTTATTCAAAATAAGAAATTTCAAGCAGTAAGCCAAGGCATTCTTATGGTTGAGCCTCACTTTCTTAGCAAACATGACTTTTTATGTAGTAGAATGTAAGTTGAAATCATCCATTTTTTCCACCCAAAGCAGGAATCTTGATTTTAATTTATTTTGTTAAAGATTTTATTTATTTGAGAGAGAGAGAAAGACAGAGGGAACGAGCAGGGGGAGGGGCAGAGAGAAGCAGACTCCCTGCTGAGTGACAGCCTGATGCAGGGCTCTCTCCTAGGACCCTGAGATCAGGACATGAGCTGAAGTCAGTCATTTAGCTGACTGAGCCCCCCAGCTGCCACAGGAATCTTGATTTTAAATTAAAATCTTAGAAAGGTAGGAACCACTTATAAAAATTTCCATGTAGATACTCATTTTATTCTTAAACCTGGAATAATTTAAACGTTAAATGTTTTTCAGACTTTTTAAAGTAGCAAAACCTGTTTTCCAAA
The DNA here is from genome assembly GCF_963455335.1 of Martes martes. Taxonomy (NCBI): domain Eukaryota; kingdom Metazoa; phylum Chordata; class Mammalia; order Carnivora; family Mustelidae; genus Martes; species Martes martes. The sequence continues at coordinate 156,675,712 of NC_137891.1, forward strand.
CCAAAGCTGATACAGAAACCCAGAAAATAAAATTATTAAAAGAGAAGTTGCCCTGGCTGACTCAGAAAGGGCAATAGGAACCAGGTTTTACCCAAGGCACCTCTGGGAAACTGCAGGTGTGCTATTGAGAAACTGTGTAGTCAGTTTAAATTGCAATGTGTAAGGGATTTGTTTTTCAATATATTGTTTTGGCAAATCTGTTTTCTGCATTTATGATGAAATTCTGTAATGGCAGAATGTATAGGTAGACATTTGTTTAAAAAATATTAAGTAGCCTGGGGCGCCTGGGTGGCTCAGTGGATTAAGCCTCTGCCTTCGGCTCAGGTCATGATCCCAGGGTCCTGGGATCGAGCCCCGCATCAGGCTGCCTCTCTGCCTACTTGTGATCTGTCAAATAAATAAATAAAATCTTAAAAATATATATATGTTAAGTAGCCTTTCTTAGCCACTCCCATTTTATTAACACTTTCTAGTCTAAGTTCCCTCTATATTTCAGAATAGGGCCTGGCTGAGCATAGAGTTAATGCTCAGTAAATGTTAGGTAAATAAATTGTTGCAAGTGGTAACCCAGTTTCTGCCTGAGCACTTCTTATGATGGGAAACTCATTGCCTTACAGAATTCTTCTCTTTGACTAGCTCTGATTGACAGATATAAGTTAATATGGAAACCAAAACTTTTCTTCATGTTTTACCTATTTGTTCATAGTTTGGTCTTAGGCTATTCAGGTAAAATTTTTTTCTTCCTTAAGACTGCCAAGTAATTAAAGAATGCTATTATCTCTTCCTTAACCCCACCCCATAATCCCTGTCCTGCCCACTATTTCCCCCACACAATCTTTTCCCTACTAAACAACTTCTCTTCTTTAAGCTATCATGTTTCTAGCCCTTTCTCAATCATCTTCTTATTGATACTTTTTTATCAAGTTTATTAAGGTTACTCTTAAACTATGATATTCCAATTGATAGCTAGTGCCCATAGTACCGGGTACTAGACAGACCAAAATTTAGAAGTATCCAAGATCTACATTCAGGCGTTTTTGGGTATGGTAGAAACTCCCTTATATGGGTCTTCAAACTAGCAAAGCTGTATTTCTTTAAACACTATTCATTAGTAAAGATTATTTATTTATATGAATAGTCTTACAGAGTGTTAGATCTTGGTTAGTTACCTAACTACTCTAAACTTGTTTCTTTGTCTGTAAAATACAAATAATAATAGTGCTTATGGCATAACTTTCTGAAGATTGGGAATGCATGCAAAGTGTTATCACAGCTCCTGGCCAACAGTACACATTTGATAAACGTTAATTACTATTATTAGTTATTATTGTAATTAATCTGAATTAGTAGAAATGCAACATTCTTTTTTTACTTCCTTGATATATTCATTCATTCATCAAATAGTTACTAAATGCATGTTACTTGCCAGACACTATAGTAGTTAAGTCTTGTATTTCTTATCCATAAAAATGGGAACAAATAACAGTAACAATCCCACCCCATGATGTTGGTATACAAATTACATGAGTGCTTTTATACATACTTGAGGTTGTACAGTAATTGTTTACGAATTAGATTGGTCTCCTGAGAGATGAGCATTATATTATATTCATCATTTTGTTTTCTAGTACCGTAGCAAAGTGACTGCTTTATAGGACTTCATAACGAAATGGAATCATCAGATTATGTGAAAATACTTTTCAAACTGTAAAGAGATGTATAAATTTAAGATCATTAATTCCGCAGTCATGGAAATAGACAATGTGGTAGTTTCCAGACTCTGTTCCTTAGATTCCAGAATTCCAGTGGTGCCCCAGATTGGGCAGCAATAAGGCACACACACAGGGAGGTAGATATTCCAGACCTCCCCCGGCACAGTTTAGTTAGAGCAACCCTATTTATTTTACTTATTCTGCTGCCATAAAAAAGGTTTGAAAACAAGTGTCCAGTCTGTGTGTGCTGCCAAGCCAACGTAAGTTTATCCTGTGGTGATGTGTGCGATCTGTTGTCTTTTGTGATATTGACTTTCCCCTTCTCCATTTGACAGACAGATGTACTAGTCCTGAGCTGTGACCTGATCACAGATGTTGCCTTACATGAAGTTGTGGACCTGTTCAGAGCTCATGATGCCTCACTCGCCATGTTAATGAGAAAAGGCCAAGATGGCTTAGAACAAGTTCCCGGTCAAAAGAGGGGCAAAAAACCAGGTAAGGAGTTTGATTTATTTGTATGTTGGGTTTTTATAATAATAGCAACTATTATTATTATCATTCATGCTTTCACTTAGGAAACATTTACTGAGGGGCACCTGGGTGGCTCAGTGGGTTAAAGGCTCTGCCTTCGGCTCAGGTCGTGATCCCAGGGTCCTGGGATCGAGCCCCGCATCGGGCTCTCTGCTCAGCGGGGAGCCTGCTTCCTCCCTTCTCTCTCTGCCTGCCTCTCTGCCTACTTGTGATTGCTGTCAAATAAATAAAATCTTTAAAAAAAAAAAAAAGGAAACATTTACTGAGAAGTGACTGTACTATAGGCACTGTGCTAAGAGTTGATGGCATAAAGTCAAATAAGACACAGCCCCTGACTTGAAGAGGCTTAGAACTCTTGATTAGATTCTGGAGAATCCAAGAGGCTTTTGTATGCAAAGAGGAGCACTCAGAACTATTTGCAATTTAAGATCAAATTTTGGATAACCTTTAAGGGATTAAAATTACTATTACAAGGGTAGAATGGTTGATTTTTTTGAATGCTTCAATCACCCTAAATAGCCAATAAACAAGACAGTTGTTAACCATGCTTCTTCTTCTTGGGATTACAACATTCTTATCTTGGTATTTCCCTGGGATTCAAGTAGTAGGTTATTACTTGTTTTACTCTTCAGAGTGATATTAATCTTGTCAGACCAAAAAGAAAAGGAATAATGCTGTAGTCCAACCAAGATTATAGAGCTTTGCTTATGGATCTGTTGTTCATTTTTGGTTAAGACACGGTTCTTGATTGCTTTTCCCAGAGTATTTCAAAGCTGAGGCACCAGTCCTATGACTGTGCTGCATTTAATGGCTGAACTAATGACCAGAAAGCTTTGTAAGATCACCCTTTTTATATAGATTTTAGTATTTCCTGGAATTATGTATTTTTTTTCCCCTGGAGTTTTCCCCTGGAATGATAGAGATTTTAGTATTTCCTAGAATGATGTATTTTTTTTCCCCTGGAGTTTTTCCCTGGAATGATGTGTTTTTTAGGTTTTGCTTAGCCAGCATTATGTAACCTATTGTCCTGTCATTATTATTTATTGATGTATTCTGTTACACTTATTAGAAGCTGTGTATGGTTTACTAGCATCTCAGTGGTTTTGGTAGAGACACCTAGAGCTTTCATTCCTAGGATTTGAGTGATCTAGATAAATATTTTTAGTTTTATTCCTTAGGGCATTTGGTTAATTTATAATTTTGGATTGTAGCATTAAAACTTTCTAAATTGCTTTTTGTGTTCAAGTGATCACCAGTGTGGATTAATTGTTGGGTCCTCTTTCTACCTTATCACTGTCTGTGATCCTCATGTTGAGTAATCCTTTTGTTCTTGATGTAGTTTCTACTTTCGTGAGGTCTGGTTTGCTTATTCACAGTTTTCTGTATTCAGCCTTTTCTACCTTATAAACAGGTGTATATTTTATAAATATGCATTTCTTGTTTCTTTTTTTCATACTCTTCTACTTAAAACAAATTAAAAAGTCAAATACCTTATTAGAGTTACTCTTCTTGGTATTTGAGTTTTTTAGTACATTTCATATTAGCTATTATCTCTTTTTTTTTTTATTATTTATTCACTTGATAGACAGAGATCATGAGTAGGCAGAGAGGCAGGCAGAGAGAGAGAGGAGGAAGCAGGCTCCCTGCAGAGCAGAGAGCCCGATGTGGGGCTCGATCCCAGGACCCCGAGATCACGACCCAAGCCGAAGGCAGAGGCTTAACCCACTGAGCCACCCAGGTGCCCCAGCTATTATCTCTTAAGTATCATTAAATGTGCATAGCTTTTCATAATTTTAAATTAGCTGTAAGTATTATCTGTCTTCCATCCATTTAAAACTGTTTTGATGCTTGGCCAGTGAAAGTTTGTATAAGCTGGCTTTTCTCTCTTCTTTGAAAAGGTATGATGTATATAGGTAACCTGCTCTTGAGCTGGAGTGTGAGTATGGAGGACAGGGAGCAGGGAATGGGACTGGAGAGGATATAGGGATCAAACTAAAGCGTTTGAACTTTATCCTCAAAACAGTGGGAAGTTGTTGAGGAATTTTAAACAAGAGAATGTCCTAATCAGATTTGTGTTATTGAAAGATTTTCATACTTAACATGAAATTTTGAATTTCTCAATATCTGTATTTTGTTATATTTGAAGGTTAAGTTTCACCTTGATAACTGAGGGAGGTTTTTTGCTTTTCTTTTCTTTTTTTTTTTTTTTTAAGATTTTATTTATTTATTTGACAGACAGAGATCACAAGTAGGCAGAGAGGCAGGCAGAGAGAGAGGAGGAAACAGGCTCCCCGCTGAGCAGAGAGCCTGATGCAGGTCTTGATCCCAGGACCCTGGGATCATGACCTGGGCTGAAGGCAGAGGCTTTAACCCACTGAGCCACCCAGGTGCCCTGCTTTTATTTTCTTAAGAGAGACATCGGGATGCATGGGGTAGGGGGTGTGGTGGAAGGACAGGAGAGGGAGAAAGAGAGAGAGAATCTTAAGCAGGCACTGGCCCAGCCTGGAGCTTGATGTGGGGCTTGATCTCACTCACAATCCTGAGATCATGACCTGAGCCAAAATCAAGACTCAGACACTTAACTGACTGAGCTACCCAGGTACCACTAGATAACTGAGTTTTAAATTCCTCCCATGGGGGCACCTGGATGAGTCAGTTGGTTAAGCGTCTGCCTTTGGCTTGGGTCATGATCCCGGCATCCTGGGATCAAGCCCTGCATGGGGCTCCCTGCTCAGCTGGGAGCCTGCTTCTCCCTTTTCCACTCCCCCTGCTTGTATTCCCTCTCTCGATATCTCTCTGTCAAATAAGTAAATAAAATCTTTTAAAAATAATAATAATAAATAAATTCCTCCCATGGAATGCTATGTATTTCAATAATAAGCATTTTTTTGTTAAGGAATCCTAAATTTCTCAGATTGTATATTTGGTCTGCTGTTGGCTGCTGTTATATGCCAGAACAACTAGCAGTACCCTCTTTCCCAGATATTGTTTAATAGAGCAGATCTCCTCTGTCCAAGTTTCGCAGTGGTGTTCTTACAGACTTACAGGAGAGTGGCTATTGGCTACACGTTTCTGGAGCCATCTTTCACCGCCTTGCTACTTCTGTCTCAGATTTGTAGATGTCTGTTCTGAGGAGGGCAGGAAAAAATTCATGTTTGCATTTTTTGTACTGCTTTCCCCCCACCCCACCCCCTCCAGGCTTTTAATGCTCTCCATCCCCTCTCTCTGTGACACATGTGCTCTAAATTGAACTTACCCTTCAAGTTCTTTTCTGAAAAGAGCCTTCCTTGACCCTCTCATATGCAGTTATACCCCCTTATTTACCTACATGCGGTGGCACTGCTCTCTGACTTACTCTCTCCTCTACTTGGCTATCAGCTCTTTGAGAGCTGGGATCATCATATTCTGTTTTGTTCATTTTATCCCCAGCATTTGGCTCAGTTATGGCCCATGGTAAGAAGTCAGTACATATTACTGAATGGTTGAGGAGCCTGCCTATAAAGGCAACTCTTACTATCCCCTGCCCAGGTAAGATAAAGTAGATTCAATTTTTATTTAGCCCATCCAGTTCACTGTAGTATTTCTCAAATTCCTCTCCAGTTCTCAGAGTTAGATAGCCTTAGTCTAGGCTAGATTCAGTAAATATCAGTGTGGTTCAGAATCACACTCACCACTCAATCAGCGTGGCTTCCTGTGCACTAACAAATGTTGGCAGGCATTCTGAGCCTGTATTTCTTTTGGTTCAGCTTTCTTTATTTCTCAGAACTGTATTGCAAGAAAACTTCTCCTGCTTTGGTTTCTGTTTTATCTCTTTTGAAAAATCCCAACCACTACCACCACCCCTTTTTTCCTAATTATATTTAACAGAAGTGATTTGAAATCCCGGCATACTCAAAACTGAACTTCTTGTGATTGAGGAAATAGCCTATAGAAGTAGATTCAAATATGCTAGAATTTATAAGTCACAGTGTGAGAAGTATAGTAATAGCATATGCAAAATACAGAGAACAGTTTAATGTCCTAGTTACAGGGAAATATATTTAAAGGCACAATATTTAAAAAGAAGGAGGTGAACAATGTACTGATATGCAGATAGGGTAGGTGATATGAGATCAGATCCCTGACTTACAAATGCATTGAATTTTGATATAGTCACTGAATTTAGAACATATTATATATAAAGTTTATGCTAAGCCTTATATGGGAAACAAAATTATTAAGATTTGCTTTCAAAATAAAACCTGGTGAATGGACTGAAACTAATTAATATTACACTATATATTAACTAACTGGAATTTTTTTTTTCCTTAAAGATTTTATTTATTTGAGAGAAAGACAGAGAGCATGAACAGGGGAGAGGAGGCAGAGGGAGAGGGAGAAGCAGAATCCCTGCTGAGCCCAAAACAACCAATCCCAGGACCCAGAGATCATGACTGAGCCACCCTGGCACCCCACTAACTGGAATGTAAATAAAAACATGAAACTAAAAAAAAGGATTATAATTATGAAGTAAAATAAAATCCAGTGAATGGGGCTATGTAGTTTTATTATTTACCAAGTTTTATATCCATTTATGGCATACTAGCATTTTGTAGATAGTTGCTCAATATCAAATCATTGGTAAGTGGTAGAATCAGAACTTGAACCTGCGCTTTCTGACTCCATAGCCTGAGCTTTTTTTTTTTCTTTCCTCTTTGAATTTAGTTTTTATTTTTGTCAAAGTTTTATATGTTCATAATTTAAAGAGTGATGGGATTATCCACAGTATATTGTAAGAAATAGCCATCCTTCACTGTGTCTATCCTCGTTTTACCCAAAGGCAGCCACTTTCAACATATTTAGCTAATTTTTTTTCACATTTAACTCCATATCTTCAAAGGACATGCTTTTGTTTGCTATGTCTTAGTATTTTTAGTGGTTTTTTTTTTTAAAGATTTTATTTATTTATTTGTTAGAGAGAGAGAGCGAGCGAGCACAGGCAGACAGAGTGGCAGGCAGAGGCAGAGGGAGAAGCAGGCTCCCTGCCGAGCAAGGAGCCTGATGCGGGACTCGATCCCAGGACGTTGGGATCATGACCTGAGCCGAAGGCAGCCACTTAACCAACTGAGCCACCCAGGCGCCCCTTAGTATTTTTAGTTTTAGGAATTATTTACTTATTTCCTACTATAGAAATTTAAAGATTTAGTTCTGTTTTACCACATCCTCTAGCCCCACCACACACATGCAAACTCCCAGCTTCCTCATTTATTGCCGTGTTTATTAACGTATATTTAATGTTTACACCACTATAACTGTTTAAATGTTATTCACAAGGGGCGGCTGGGTGGCTCAGTCGGTTAAGTGTCTGCCTTTGGCTCAGGTCATGATCCCCAGGTCCTGGGATCGAGCCTGGTACTGGACTCCCTGTTCAGTGGAGAGCCTCCTTTTCCCTCGTCCTCTGTTCCTCCCCACCGTTCATGCTCCCTTTCTCTTTCTCTTTCAAATACATAAAATCTTTTTAAAAATTAAAATAAATGGTATTCACAGCTGAATCTTGTACAAGATTACTTTTCTCTTTCCTCCTTTTATTTTCCTAAAAATTGTCTTGTTTTTTCATTTACTTAATTTTCTATGTATTTATTACTTAATTCAACCTTAGCCCCACTGGTGTGAATTTCTTCTCATTATTTCCTAACACTTTAAGTGCTCTCTCAGTTTCAAACTCTTGAAGATAACTCTCTTAGAACTTTTCTGGATTAGTAGCTCTTCTGTAGAACTGTCATTTTAGGTTCACACTTCAATCTCATAATTTTCCTCTTAGTTTATACTCACTTTTTTGTGGAACATATCCTCTGGTAGCCTTCTCAGATGGGTTCGTGAAAAATAAAATTTTTTAGCTTTTGCATGTCTTTATTCTGTCCCAGTGGTTGTTTGATATTTTGGCTAGGTATAATCTTCTCTTGGAAATTATGTCCCTTTGGGGTGTCTGGGTGGCTCAGTCAGTTAAGTGTCTGCCTTTTGCTCACATCGTGATCCTGGAGTCCAGGGATTGAGCCCTGCATTGGGCTCCCTGGTCAGCAGGGAGTTTACTGCTCCCTCTGCCTCTCCCCCAGCTCATGTTTTCTCTCTTACTCACCCTCTCTCTCTCTCTCAAATAAATAAATAAAATCTTTTAAAAAAAGAGAGAGAGAGAGAGATCATGTCCCCTCAAAATGTTGAAGGTATTATCTCACTGTCTTCTAGCTTTTCTGTTAAATCTAACACAATTCTAATTCTTCATTCTCTTCATGAAAACTTTTTCTCCCCTTTTGGGAAGCTTCTAGGATCTTTCTATTTACAAAGTTATTAAGTTTCACCCTGATTGTTTTCAGTACAGTCTGATATCATCCCGTGTTGGATATTAATGGGCCTTTTGATCTGAAAAGTCAAGTCTTCAGTTCTGAAAATTTTCTCAAATTAATATCTTTTTTCTTTTTAACCCACCAGCAAACTCAAACTTAACTTTTACTAGCGTGATTTCCACCCCCCTTCCCCAAATCGTTGTTATCCCTCTTTGTTTGTTTTAAGATTTTATTTACTTACTTGGGAGAGAGAGAGAAAACGTAACAGAGGGGTGTGTCAGAAGGGGAAGCAGACTCCCCGCTGACCAGGGAGCCTGACACAGGGCTCGATCCCAGGACCCTGGAATCATGACCTGAGCAAAAGGCAGATGCTTAAGGGACTGATCCACCCAGGTGCCCCAGTGTCTTACTTTTGATCTCAGCTCAAGTCTCAAATCTCAGGGTCATGAGTTCAAGCCCCATATTGGGCTCCACACTGAACGTGGAGCCTACATTAAAAAAAAAAAAGACTCATCAAAAAGATTAGAAATAACAAGTGTTGGTGAAGATACATGGAAAAGGGAACCCTCACGTACTGTTGTTGGGAATGTAAATTGGTGCAGCCACTTTGGAAAAGGATATGGAAGTTCCTTAAAAAATTTAAAAAAAGGGATGCCTGGGTGGCTCAGTGGGTTAAAGCCTCTGCCTTCGGCTTGGGTCATGATCCCGGGGTCCTGGGATCGAGCCCCGCATCAGGCTCTCTGCTCAGCAGGGCACCTGCTTCCTCCTCTCTCTCTGCCGGCCTCTCTGCCTACTTGTGATCTCTGTCTGTCAAATAAATAAATAAAATCTTTGGAAAAAAAAATTAAAAAAAAGAATTACCATATGATCCAATAATTCCACTACCGAGTATTTCTCCAAAGAAAATGAGAACACTCGGGGCGCCTGGGTGGCTCAGTGGGTTAAAGCCTCTGCCTTCGGCTCAGGTCGTGATCCCAGGGTCCTGGGATCGAGCCCCGCGTCGGGCTCTCTGCTCAGCGGGGAGCCTGCTTCCCTCTCTCTCTCTGCCTGCCTCTCCGCCTACATGTGATCTCTGCCTGTCAAATAAATAAATAAAATCTTTAAAAATAAAAAAAAAATAATAAAAAATTAAGAAAATGAGAACACTGATTCAAAAAGATATATGCAACCCCTTGTCCTTGCAGCTTTATTTATAGTGGCCAAAATATGGAAACAACATAAGTGAATGGATAAAGAAATTGTGGTATCTATACAGAGTGGAAGATTATTCAGCCACAAAAAAAGAATGAAATTTTGCCATTTGCACCAACATGGATGGACCTCAAGGATATTATGCTAAGTGAAATAAGTCAGACAGAAAGACAGATACCATATGATCTCTTTTACATGTGGAATCTTAAAAAAAAAAATTTAAACTAAGCTCATAGAGGGACACCTGGATGGCTCAGTCAGTTAAGCGTCTGCCCTCGGCTCAGGTCATGATCCCAGGGTCCTGGGATCAAGTCCTGCACTGGGCTCCTTGCTCAGCGGGGAGCCTGCTTCTCCCTCTGCCTCCCGCTCCCCCTGCTTGTGCACTGGCTCTCTCTGACAAATAAATAAAATCTAAAAAAAAATAAATAAATAAAACAACTTTAAAGAAAACAAACTAAGCTCATAGATACAGAGAATAAATTGGTGGTTTTCAGTGATGGGGAGTGGGAGATAGAAGAAATGGGTAAGCTGCTTTTGTTTTATTTTGCTTTCGTTTAAATAAATTGAATTGTTTATGGGTGCCTGGGTGGCTCAGTTAGTTAAGTGTCTGCCTTCGGCTCAGATCATGATTCGGGGTCCCGGAATCAAGCCCCATATCAGGCTCCCTGCTCTGTGGGGAGCCTGTTTCTCCCCTTGCCCCTCCCACGCTTATGCATGCTCTCTCTCTCTCTCTAATAAATAAATAAAATTTTTAAAAATAATAGAATAAATTGAATTTTTAGAAATGTAAAGTTAAAACCTGCAAAAAAAAGTAGCATGATTTGTGTAATCTTCTGCTTCTTCATGATTCTTTAGGTTGGCAGTTTGGGCTGTTGTAACTGAGTTGGCTCATTTCTGTTCCGAGTGATTATTAGCTAGTGTATATTATCTGTTGTGTAAATTATCTATTGTTGCATAACAAATTACCACAAACTTAACATCTTAAAACAATACTGTGGGTCAGGAATCTAGGCATTACTTAGTTGGGCCTCTGACTCAGAGTCTTTTACAAGCCTGAAATCAATGTGTCATTTAGGGTTGAGGTTTCATCTGAAGGCTCAGCTAGGAAAGGATTTGCTTCTGAGCTCACTTGTTTGTTGGCAAAAATTCAGTTCCTTGAGGACTGTTGGACTGAGAGCCTCAGTTTCTAACTGGATGTTGGCCAGAGGCTGCCCTCATTTCCTTATCACTTGGGCTTCTTCAGCAAAACAACTTGCTTCACCAAAGCCAGCAAGGGAGAGAACCTTCTAGCAAGACAGAAGTTACAAAGTTATGTGACTGAATCACAAAAACAGTATCTCATCACCTTTGCCACATTCTGTTGGTTAGAAGCATGCTGCTGGGCCAGCCCATATTCAGTGTGTGGGTCGGGGGGATACAGAAGGGTGTGACTACCAAGAGTCAATTAGCATTCTTAGAGACTATCTACCACAGTTGGGCTCACTGATATGTCTAGGCCCTCAGCTGCGACAGTTGGGTTTCTCTTTCCATCTAGTCTGTTATCATACTGGAGGCCCAAGCTTGTTCACATGGCAGCAGCAGGTTCTAAAAGAGTAAGAGAGGAAACTACAAACAAGGTCTCTTGGATCTAAGCTTGGAACTCAGACTGTATCACTTTCATTGCATTCTTTAAAGCTAGTGGCTAGGCCAGCCTGTATATAAGGGATGGGGAACTAGACCTTAACCTCTTTTTTTTTTTCCCCTCCCATGAGCACTTTTTTTTCCTTCAGTTTTTTTTGTTTTTAATGGTGATAAAATACATATAAAATTTACCATCTTTTTTTAAGTGTACAGTTCATTGGTGTTAAATACAGTTATAATGCTGTGCAACTATCACCACCATCCATCTCCATAACTCTTTTCATCTTTGAAACTGGAACTCAGTAACTCCTCATTTCCTCCTCCCCCGAGCCCTCTGAAGCCAGCATGATATTTTCTGTCTCTATGATTTTGACGACTTTAAGTACCATATATAAATGGAATCATACAGTATTTGTCTTTCTGTCACTGGCTTATTTCATAGTGTAATGCCTCTGAGGTTGATCTGTGCTTAGCATATTGCAGAATTTCCTTCATTTTTAAGGCTGAATTATATTTTCTTGTAAGTATATATTACATTTTGCTTATCCATTACTCCATCAGTGCACACTTGGGTTGCTTTCACATTTCAGCTATTGTGAATAATGCTGTTATGAACAGGGGTGTACACATGTCTCTGTGAAACCCTGCCTCTCATTTTTTGGGGTGGTATATCCAGAAATAGAATTGCTGAATCATGTGGTAATTCTGTTTGGGTTTTTTTTTTTAAGATTTTATTTATTTATTTGACAGAGAACAAGCAAGCACAAGCAGGGGGAGTGGGAGAGGGAGAAGCACACTCCCCGCTGAGCTGGGAGTCCAGTGCAGGGCTTGATCCCAGGACCCTGGGATCATGACCTGAGCCAAGGGCAGATGCAACCAACTGAGCACCCAGGCACCCCTCTATTTTTAATTTTTTGAGGAACAATTTTACATTGTAGCTATACCATTTTACATTCTAGACCTTACCTCTTGAAGGGAAGAACAACAAATTTGTAACCCTTTAAAATCTACTATATACGGGCGCCTGGGTGGCTCAGTGGGTTAAAGCCTCTGCCTTCAGCTGAGGTCATGATCCCAGGGTCCTGGGATGGAGCCGCGCATCGCATCCGCATCCACATCCGGCTCTCTGCTCAGCAGGGAGCCTGCTTCCCCCACTCTCTCTGCCTCCCTCTCTGCCTACTTGTGATCTCTCTCTCTCTGTCAAACAAATAGATAAAATCTTTAAAAAAAAAAATCTACTATATACGTTTTTCTCCATAATTGAAGTATTTTTATTTTATGTACAATGAGTTGGCATTAAGGGAGGTATCTAGGAGATCTACAGTTAAGGTAGGTATCTTGGATGACCCATTCAAGGAAGTTCACTAAATCCAACTTAATGAAGCCTATATCCTTCACGTACTTACAGAAACACTGGCAGCATATTGAGGTCAGATTTCAGGATGAGACCATGCTGGTTTGAGCAGCCATGGCAAGAACAAGAACCCTGACCAAATTTTCTCAGATGGCTCCCATAGAGTTGCTGGTAACCCATTCTGCTCTCTCAGCTGCAACGAGGCAAAAGGGCTACTGTATACATTTTTAGTTTTGATTTGCTATATTTTGTTTAGGATCCTTGTACTTATGTAATAAATTAATATGCCTGTAACTTTCCTTTCTCATAATATTTTTATCTGGTCTTGGCATCAGGATCCTGCTAGCCTTATAAAATGAGGAAATGAAACTCCCTACTATAAACATAATGCCTGTCATAGGGGAGGTGCACAAGTATATTTATTAGTTGAATGAATGAATGGATAAGTAAATGACTATGGAAGAAACAAAAGGGTCAGGCAGACTAGTAAAAATCAACTAGAAAAAAATTATGAGTAGTTGACAGAATTTTTTTAATGGAAATTCATAGTTTTAACTGTTTTCTTAATCTCATTTTTGTAGTCTTCTGAGGATAGACATTCTGATATTAGTTGCTCTGCTCCCAAAGTAGAATTTACATTGTTAGAACAGAAAGAAATCTTTCCCAGGTTCCTGTAATTTGTAGCATATTCATAGGTCCCAGTTACTATGGTAGCTACGAGGAAGCAAATATAGGGAGGGGACCCTGAGAGTGAGGAATGTGAGTAAAGAGCACATAGCTGAAACATGGACTTGGAAATCACTGTTCCCAGGACATTCAGTAATTCAAGGTTTTGTGGGCTGAAGGACTTGGATAGAGTAAGCACTCCAAATTATATCCAAAAATAACATCTCTGTGTTTCTTTTTAAAATATTGGCTCATAATCAGACTGTTGCAGACTGTTATATTCTTAAGTTTCCTTGTAATGGATGAATTAATATATGTCATATCTATTGTGTGGCATTTGAAATTCTCTGCAAAATTCACTTCAACTGAAATTTCCTGTAAAACTTATCTTCAAATTGGTAATTGGTATTATCTACCCTTCCTTCTTTGGAGTTCACTAATTTTGGTTATTGGGGAAAAAAACCCAATATATAACTTGTTTTGTTTTGTTTTGTTTTTAGTTTATTTATTTATTTAAGTAATCTCTACACCTAGTGTGGGGCTCAAATTCATGGCCGTGAGATCAAGAGTCACATACTCTTTTGATGAGCCAGCCATGCGCCTCAACATATAACTTTTTTTTTTTTTTAAGATTTTATGTATTTATTTGACAGACAGAGATCACAAGTAGGCAGAGGGGCAGGCAGAGAGAGTGGGGGAAGCAGGATCCGCAGGAAGCAGAGAGCCTGATGCACGGCTCCATCCCAGGACCCTGGGGTCATGACCTGAGCCGAAAGCCGAGGCTTTAACCCACTGAGCCCCCAGGCGCCCCCCAACATATAACTTTTTATGATAGTTTTTCCCTATTTAGATTCAGATGCTACAGATGAATAGATGACCAGAAACCATCTGAAGGAGAGAATGCTTTCAAGCACCTGGGCTAAACACATTATACACTTGAGTAATACATTTGATTCTAGGTATACAGGCAGTTGCAGCCAACAGTGAACCATGTTCAGTTATGTAGTAACTGTTATCTGTCAGTAGGAGGCAGACAAATTCATCTTTAGAAATACTAGAGGTTCTAGAGGCTCCTGAGTAGCCTGGTTGATTAAGCGTCGGGCTCTTGATCTCAGGGTCATGAGTTCAAGCCCCACATTGAGATCCACACTGTGCATGGAGCCTGCTTAAAAAAAGAAAGGAAGAAAAAAACAATATTATTTTTCTAGAGCTCAACTATATTTTTCTTTTTCAAAGAGGTATTAAATCCTTCCTTTATTTGATTGCTGTGAGGACCAAATGAGAGTATGCATTTTGTATAGTTTTTTTAAACATGAACATTTTATTTAATGTTTGAGTTAAGCTCTTATACAGGTTATAAGAGCTTTGCAAATATTAACTGATTTAATCCTCATAATAAGCCTGTGTGAGGTAGACACTATTATGATACACATTTTGCAGATGAAACTGAGGGATAGAAAAGTATCTTGCTCAAAGACATACAGCTAGTAAGTAGGATTTATACCAGGTGGTTAGGCCTCAGAGGCATTCTTCTTTATCATGATGCTACGCTTCCTTTATGTGAAAATGCTTTTGTAAGCTATAGATAGATACTGTTAGTAGTTTTTATTAAGTGCTTGACACTATACTAGATGTTACAGGAGATATAAAGGAATCATAAGCCTGCCTTTGAAGAATTTATAATCTGGTTAGGGAAAGAAATATAACAGAAAACAGCAATAATACGACAGCCTATAACATCACCATCTACCAGAGAACTCTCCACATTAGTAAATAGGCACCTTGTTTTCTTTCAGCGCTCTCTTACACAGCATAAAATCTAATGCATAATAGATATATGGTTAATGTTGATTAACGTACATGTTCTTAAATAATGTTATTCCCACTTCCACAGTGAGAAGACCTCGGGTGTTATTTGTAGAGAAAGAATTCCTTTTTATACTGTCCTTCTGTGCCATGTAATGAGTTTATGGGCCATCCACTTATTTGGCTTTTTTTCATTAACATATAATATATTATTTGCCCCAGGGGTACAGGTCTGTGAATCATCAGGCTTACACACTTCACAACACTCACCATAGCACATACCTCCCCAATGTCTATAACCCAACCACCCTCTCCATAACCCCCTTGGCTTTTATTTTTGATTTTTATTTTTGACAAAAATTCTGTATGTTTAAAGTGTGCAGTGATGTTTTGATATATGTAGACGTGATTATGAAATGATTGCCACAATCAAACAAACATACCTACCACCTCCTTAACTCTCAGTTTTTGGGATAATTTCACATTTACAGAGTGATTACAAGACTAGTAGAGAACTTATATATCCTTTACCCAGATTCCCCAAATGTTAACATTTGTTCTATCATTCACTCTCCTTGTGATATACTTTCAATATATAATATGTATAAACAATATATTACATATACTATTATTATTTTTCTCAGCTATTTGAGAATAAGTTGCAGGTATGATTCCCTTTGCCTTTAAATACATCGGTGTATATCCTGTCCCCCACCCCTCACTGCCACCCAGAAAGGACAGTCTGTTAAAACAGAAAATTACACTGCTACAATACTTTAATCTACAGATCTTATTCAGACTTCACCAGTTAACCTAACACTATCCTTTAGAACAATACAAAAACATTTTGACTAGTCATGTTTTAAACATTGTGGTATGTGCTGTATGACAATCCTGTATTTAGTTCCAAGAGAACTGTGAGCAGGTGCCCTGTCCCCCTGACTTCGTCATGCAGGCAGGGGCAAATGGCTTTGTTTGATTTCCCTTCTTTTGTATGATGCAGTGGAGCAACGTGACTTCATCGGAGTGGACAGCACTGGAAAGAGGCTGCTCTTCATGGCTAATGAAGCGGACTTGGATGAAGAGCTGGTCGTTAAGGGATCCATCCTGCACAAGTAAGCCCTAGGGTTTTCTTTCTGGCAGTTCTCCTTGTCTTAAAACAAAATAAAACCACCCAGTGGATGGGAAAGGAGGAATGAAAGCTAGATTATACTGTGTGAAATTGACAAAAGTATGTGACTGTTTTCCCATGAGACGGGATGAAGGCTTTTCTTCACCGCACAAGCTTAGCTTTTCCCTGTGTCTTTTTTGCCAAGGTAGAGTCAAGTCCTGCATAGCAGTAGGGCAAAGCAGCTGTGGGGAGAAGAGGGAACAGGACTGTCTTTCTAACAGTGTTCTGGAGCTTCCTTTTCTTTAATTGTGGTAAGCACACAACATAAAATTTACCATCTTATCCACTTTTAAGTGTACAGTTCACTAGTGTTAAACATATTCACATTGTTGTGAAACAGATCTCCAGAACTTTTTCATCTTGCAGAACTGAAATTCTGCATCTGTTGAACAATAGCTCTTCCCTTTTTCCTGTCCCTAGCTCCTGGTAACTGCCATTTGACTCTCTGTTTCTATTAATTTGTTTACGTTAGATGCCTCAGATAAGTAGAATTATGCAGTATTTGTCCTTTGTTGACTGGCTTATTTCACTTAGTATAAAATCCTCAGGGTTCATCCATGTTGTAGCATGTGTCAGAATGCCTTCCTTTGTAAGGCTACATAATATTCCGTTGTGTGGACATGCCACATTTTTTTTTTTTAAATATATTCATCTGTCCGCAGACACTTGGGTCATTTCCACCTCTTGGCTATTGTGAATAATGCTGCAGTGAACATGGGTGTGCACATATCCCTTTAAGATCCTGCTTTGGATTCTTCTGGATATACACCCAGAAGTGGGATTGCTAGATTCTATGACAGTTCTAGTTTTAATGTTTGGAGAAACCTCTCTACTGTTTTCTATAGTAACTGTGCTGTTTTACAATCACACCAACAGTGCACAAACGTTCTAGTTTCTCTATATCCTTGTCAACACTTGTTATTTTCTGTTTTTTGATAGTAGCCATCATAATGGCTACAAATAGGCAACCCAGTCACACATCTTTTTTAATCAGCATTTATTGAGTGCTTGCCCAGTATGGACTTTTTCATCAGAAGCCACCCTACTCAGAGCTGTACTGTCTGATACCAGTACATACACAGGGAAGTTTAAAAACTTTGGAGCCTGGGTTCGACTTGTCTGTGGTTTTATCCCAGATTGCAGTTCTCTGTTATTCTTTTTTTTTTTTAAGATTTTATTTATTTTATTTATTTATTTGACAGAGAGAGAGATCACAAGTAGGCAGAGAGGCAGGCAGATAGGGGGAAGCAGGCTCCCTGCCAAGCAGAGAGCCTGATGTAGGGCTTGATTCCAGAACCCTGGGATCATGACCTGAGCCGAAGGCAGAGGCTTAACCAACTGAGCCACCCAGGCTCCCCTGTAATTCTTGATTAAACCCATTTTGCTGCTTAAAAACAAAACAAAATAAAACAAACAAACAAAAATGTTTGAAGCCTGGATGAAATGAATGTAAAAAGAGTAAATTGGGAAAGAAAAGTATCTTACTTATTGTTTTGCTGTCTAGCACAACAGAGGTAGGGGACGTATTTCAAATTATGTAATTTAATGAAAATGAAATTAAATTCTAACTTTAGCTAGCCCAATTACCCCAATGGATTAGAGTTCGGTATTAGAGGCTTTGTTTTCTCATCAATAAAAATGGGTTTGGGGACGCCTGGGTGGCTCAGTTGGTTGAGTGGCTGCCTTCGGCTCAGGTCATGATCCCGGCGTCCTGGGATCGAGTCCCACATCGGGCTCCTTGCTCCGCAGGGAGCCTGCTTCTCCCTCTGCCACTCTGTCTGCCTGTGCTCTCTCTCCCTCTCTGACAAATAAATAAATAAAATCTTTAAAAAAAAAAAAAATGGGTTTGATAATAATAGGGCTGCGTGGGGAATAAATGTATGTAAAACAACCTAATACCTGTTTCATAATAAGTCGTCAAAAAATAGTAGACATTATTATTTCTAAACAAATAGACAATGCTTGAAAAATACATGCATAATATCACTTCCAGATTAAAATTTGTTGCTTCAGATTACATCACAAACTTCCCACTGACTAGTTCCTAATTAAATGTGAAAAACTCAATTAATATAAAACTGGCAGAAAGGGATGTCTGGGCAGCTCAGTCAGTTAAGCGTCTGCCTTTGGCTCAGATCATGATCCCAGGAGTCCCACACTGGGCTCCTTACTCAGCGGGAAGCCTCCTTCTCCCTCTGCCTGCTGCTCCCACACCCAATCCCTGTGCGTGTGCATTCACACTGTCTCCCTTTCTCTCTGAAAAATAAATAAATAAAATCTTTTTACCAAATAAATAAAACTGGCAGAAATTTCAATAATGGCAGAGTAAGATAATTAAATATAATAAAACTTAAAAACTGGTGGTCAAGGAAAGAAACAAGATTCTGACAAGAAACAGAAAGGAATAGGGGCACCTGGGTGACTCAGTCTGTTAAGCGTCTGCCTTTGGCTCAGGTTATGATCCCAGGGTCCTAGATCAGGCTCCCTGCTCATCAGGGAGCCTCCTTTTCCCTCTGCACCTCCCCCTGCTCATGCTCTCGCTCTCTCTCTCATATAAACAAAAAAAATCTTTTAAAAAAAAAAAAAAAAAAGAGGGGCGCCTGGGTGGCTCAGTGGGTTAAGGCCTCTGCCTTCGGCTCCGGTCATGATCCCGGGGTCCTGGGATCGAGCCCTGTATTGGGCTCTCTGCTCGGCGGGGAGCCTGCTTCCCCTCTCTCTCTCTGCCTGCCTCTCTGCCTACTCGTGATCTCTGTCTGTCAAATAAATAAAATCTTCAAAAAAAAAAGGAAGAAGAAGAAAGAAACAAAGGAATAAAGGTAGGCTCCCAACTCCACCCTATCACCGCTCACCAAAAGCCATACTGAAATACTAATGAAATCCTGCAAATTCTCACTAATAGCTCCAAAGCTGGAAAGAAGCAAACTGAACACATATCTGTACTTCTATCTTCTTCTGACTGAGGAGCAGTGGGAATAACTACTTGCAAGTAAATGATGAGGCAGAGAAAATGAACGATGAGGCTGACTCTTTAACAGAAACAAAAGCTCAAGCCTACAAATGAATAGGTGATGTAGTAGAAAGCTGGAAGATATTCCTCCATAGGAATAGAATATACCCCTTAATTATGTGGAATGAAACAAGAATATATAACAGAATCTCAAGAAAGAAAAATATTTTAATAGAGATTCTGCAGTTCCTTAGCTGTGTTCCCTGTGTTCCTTCTACATTCCCTGAAGCCATAGAAAAGTACACAGAATACAAAATAAGCAGCACTACCGAGCATTTGTCCGAAGAAAACAAAAACAAAAATTTGAAAAGATATGTGCATTTATGTTTATTGCAGCATTATTTATAGTGGATATAGAAGCAACCTGTGTCCACTGATAGATGAATGGATAAAGAAGATGTGGTGGGGCACCTGGGTGGCTCAGTTTGTTGGGCATCTGTCATCAGCTGAGGTCATGATCCCCAGGGCCTGGGATCGATCCCTACATGGGGCTCCTTACTTAGTGGGGAGTCTACTTCTCCCTGTCCCTCTGCTTCTCCTCCTTGCTCACTCTCTCTCTCTCTCTAGTAAATAAAATAAAATCAAATCCTTTTTTCAAAGAAAATTAAAAAAAAAAAAAAACAGAAACAGACCCATAAATAAAGAGAACAAACTGGTAGTAGCCAGAGGGGAGGAAAGTGGGGATGGGCAAAAAGAGGTAAAGGAGGGTAGAAGGCACAGGCCTCAAGTTAATGGGATGAGTAAGTCACAGGTATGAAAGATTCAACACAGGGAGTTTAGTCAATAGTGTTATAATAGCATTGTATAGTGACAGATAGTAGCTACACTTCTGGTGAGCATAGCATAAAGTGTCAAATCACAGTGTTGTACACATGAAACTAATGTAACATTGTGTATCTACTATACTTCAATATAAACAAAAAGGAAAAAAAATTACCACCACACATAATGGTTGGTCTCAGATACAGGAGGATGAGAGGTAAGAACTCATCCATATCATATCTAAATAAAACAAGCATGAACAAGACCAAAAGAATCAGTATGTCAACTACGCAAACATACAGCAAACAAATGAAAGCAAGAAAAATGCTCTAAAAAGACAATGTATCCTGAAAAAAACACAATTCAATGACTAGAATTTCCTGTACTATACAGCTATAAAACAACTCATCAAAATGTGAATTTAATAAATAAAAGTTTGGTGATGAGGTGATAAAACAACATGAGATAAAAGAAGATATTATAGAACTAAGAAGATAAGTTGAGAACTAATTAAAATAGCAAAGAACACAACAGATACTGCTGAAAATCAAATTATTGACATAGAGGAAAGGCTTGAGGTATTTAGTGATTTTGATGAAAAAATAAATGATTAAAAATTATAGCAAATCTAATAGGAAAAAAAAAGACAAAGATGACTCAATAAATTAATATCTCTGAAAAAGAGAACTAAACATGTGGCCAAAGGCTGTAGTCAAAGATACAAGGCCTTCTTGGTAAACTAGTTTAAAGCTTTTAATAAAAAGATAGAAGGGCTAAGTAAATATGATGACTTCTGAAATCCCACTAAAAGAGCAATATGGAGATTTTAGAGAGGGATAAATCCAGAAGACTAAAGAAGATTAAAAACGAAAAAGCAACAACAGTTTAGAAACAGGAAAACAGGACAGTTGAACGTACCTGAGAAAGCTGAATGCTAAGCCAGCAGTGGGTGAAGCTGAACTGCAGACTGATTTACTCTACAAAACTCTAAGTAGTCAAGATTCAGCAGTACCGAGTATATCCAAAAGTGAAGCTAAAAACTGGATTACTTGAAAATTTGTCCAAACTGTAGATAGATGCTCAAATTTCCTCCTCACCAAACCTCATAAGATTTATTCTTGGAAGAGGGTAAAGTAGATCTCTGGATTGGGGCATTAGGCATGAATGAGGTTAGAGGTACCATACAAAAAATGGGGGGTACCATACCAAAAAAAAAGTGAACATATGTCCTGAGGTCTTTAGCTTCTGTCTCCCACTTAGCTTCTATATACCAGCAGCCAAGCTTGTATCTGTCAAGCAAGGACGTTAGAAGATTCTTCTCTGTGGTAAAAGACAGTCCAAGAGGAGACCTAAAGACATAGACATCAGGGAATCCCCACCGGAAAACCCATTTCTTGGGTCATCCTACCTTGAACTTCAAAGCTGACAAAGCTCACCACATATTGGGTGTTCACAGTGAAATATTTATTGTGCCACTCTTAAATTTAGATAAAAAAGAAACAGGGATTACAAGATGTAGGGGCTGGAACAAACAGAAAAAAAATCCAAGCTGGCAGAAAACCCAATAGAAATTGTTCAGAGAGAAGAAAACTTCCAAAGTAACATTACTCAGAAAGATTCACTAATATTTGAGCATCTGAATATCACTATCCTAGGAGATAGAAATACAGCAGCAAACAAAGCACACCAAAATCTTTGCCCTCATTGAGAGATGAGAGAATACTGCATTCATGAACCCAAAAGCAGAATGCTATATTAAAAAGGGAGCATTTAGTGGCACAGAAATAGACATGGAGATCAGTGGAACAGAATAGAGAGCCCAGAAATAAACCCATGATTTATGTGGACAATTAACTTATGACAAAGGAGCCAAGAATATACAGTATAGAAAAGACGGTCTCTTCGATAAATGGTGCTGAGAAAACTGGACAGCTGCATACAAAAGAATGAAACTAGACCACTTTCTAACATCATACACAAAAATAAGCTCAAAGTGGATTAAAGACTAAATGTGAGACCTGAAAATATGAAAATCCTAGAAGAGAACACAGGCAATAATTTATCTGACATTGACCATAACAGCATTTTTCTGTATGTCTCCTAAGGCAAGGAAAACAAGAACAAAAATAAACTATTGGGACTACATTGCAGTAAAAAACTTTTGCCCAGAAAAAGAAAACCATCAACAAAACAAAAAGGCAGCCCACTGAATGGGAGAAGATATTTGCAAACGATATATCCAATAAGAGGTTAATATCCAAAATATATATATATATAAAGAACTTATCCGGGGTGCCTGGGTGACTCAGTCAGTTAAACATCCAACTCTTGGTTTCTGCTCAGGTCATGATCTCATGTTTCGTGGGATCAAGCCCCATGTTGGGCTCCATGCTTAGGAGGGAATCTGCTTGAGATTCTCTCCCTCTACCCCTGACCCAACATGTGTACATGCTTGTTCTCACTCTCTCTCAAATAAATAAATCTTTGAAAAGAACTAGACTACTCAACACCAAAAAAACCACAAAAATCTGACTTAAAAGTGGACAGAAGACCTGAATAGACATATTTCCAAAGAAGACAGACAGACAGCCAGCAGACACATAAAGAGATGTTCAGCATCACTCATCATCAGGGAAATGCAAATCAAAACCACAGTGAGCAGGCACCTTGGGTGGCTCAGTCAGTTAAGTGACTGACTTCACCTCAGGGTCTTGATCTCAGGGTCCTGGGATCAAGCCTATGTCAGGCTCCCCATTTAGTAGGGAGTCTGTTTGTCCCTCTCCCTCTCCATCTGTCCTTCCTCCCACTCATGCTCTCTCTCTCTTCCAAATAAATAAATAAAATATTTTTTAAAAAAAGCAAACCCACAATGAGCTATCACCTTACACCTGGCAGAATGGCTAAAATAAAAAAGACAAGAAACAACAAGTGTTGGTGAGAATACGGAGAAAAAGAAACCCTCATGCACTGTTGGTGGGGATATAAATTGGTACAGCCACTGTGAAAAACAGGATGGAGGTTCCTCAAAAACTTAAAAATAGAAATACCATGTGATCCAGTAATTCTCTATTTGCTATTTATCCAAAGAAAATGAAAACACTGATTTGAAAAGGCATATACACCCCTATGTTTATTGCAGCATCATTTACAATAGCCAAGATATGGAGGAAACCTAGGTGTCCATCAATAGATGAATGTATAAAGGAGTTGTGGTATGTGTGTGTACACACACACACACACACACACACACACACACACACACTCGAATATTATGCAGCCATTAAAAAGGTGAGATCTTGCCATTTGCAACACCATGAATGGACCTAGAGGGTTTATGCTAAGTGAAGTAAGTCAGACTGAGAAAGACAAATGCCATATATTTTGCTTACATATGGAATCTAAAAAATGAAACAAATAAAAAACAAAAAAGCAGAATCAGAGCTGTAAATACAGAGAACAAACTGATGGTTGCCAGAGGGAAGGAGAGTGAAGGGTTGAGCAAAATGGGTAAAGGGGAGTGGGAGATACAGGCTTCCAGTTATGGAATGAATAAATCATGGAAATGAAGGGTACAGCTTAGGGAACATATAGTCAATGATACTGTAATAGCATTCTTTGGTAGCTGCACTGGTGGTGAAGCTAGCATAAGGTATAGAGATGTTGAATTACTACATTGTGGTCAAGTATACTAAAAAAATTTTTTTTAAGGGGAGCATTTAGAGAAGAAGAAAGTGCTAATGGTAAAAATGAAAAACTCAATAGAAAGGTTGAAAATTTTGGGAAAGTTTTGAAAAATGTCTCACAAAGCAAAATAAAACAACAGATTGATAAAAAAAATAATAAGAAAACTAAAGGAGCAACCTAGGAGGTCCAACATTTGATATTAGGAGTTCCAGGAAAAGAGAGAAAATGGAGAGGGGAGATAGCATCAATGAAGAAATATAAAAACATTTCTCAGAACGAAAGGAGCTGAGTTTCTAGACTGAAAGGAAACAGTGCCCAGCAGAATGCATGAAAAGAAACATACTGGGGCGCCTGGGTGGCTCAGTGGGTTAAAGCCTCTGCCTTCGGCTCAGGTCATGATCCCAGGGTCCTGGGATCGAGCCCCGCATCGGGCTCTCTGCTCAGCAGGGAGCCTGCTTCCTCCTCTCTCTCTCTGCCTGCCTCTCTGCCTACTTGTGTCTGTCAAATAAATAAATAAAATCTTTAAAAAAAAAAAAAAAGAAACATACTAAGGTTGTCATTGTGAAATGTGAGAACATTTTACTGTTGTAACACTGATGTCAAAGAGAAGATCCAACAAGCTTCTAGATGGGAGGGGAGATATCATACATAAAGGAACTAAAACAGCTTTGAACTTTTAACAGCAGCAGCACTAGAAACTATAAAACAATGGAGGACAGCTTTCAAAATTCTTAAATCTATATGTAGTCAAACAATCAACTATGAAAGTAGAATAAGCATTTTACAGACAGTTGCTTTCCAAGCATCTGTTTTCAGAAAGCTGCTAGAGAATTTATAACACCAAAACCCTGGCATAATCTAAGAAAGAAAGACATGGGATTATAGGAAAAAGAATCCCCAGGATGATGATAAAGGCGATTCCAGGATAACACCTTCGCTCTGGGTATAGATGGCAATCAGACCAGATTGGAATAGGTCAGAAAGCTTTGGGAATAATTCCCTCAGGATACTCATATATTTCTTCTGACAAAAATGGCAGAATACTTGGTGTGTCTCAACATTTTGAGAGGAGTTTTGAGCACTTGGTGGTTAGTTTGGGGTTGAATTATTGATAAGTATCTGGAAAACTAAGAAATGGGAGAAAACAGTAATACCAAGGCAAACAAAAATATGCAGGAAAAAAGTTAACCATTAGTTACTGAATGTTTCAGCTGTAACTTATGTTTATATATGCATCATAATGTAATCACTGACTTGATCTAACCAAAATCATGATAATTACTTTGGAATGATGACAGGGAGGGTTAGTGTATTGGAGACACAAGGGAAGATAAGAGAGATAAACTTCCTCTTTGATAGTTAATAGCTATAATAACAAACTTCAATTATTGAACTAACCAAAACAGTAAAATTAGGGAGGTAAAAGGTACAGGAAGTATGGGTGTATGTGGTAAGGGTAGGGCTGGTCATGAAAGAAAGCTAAATCCTCATCTTCCATAGTGGGAAATCAACAGATAATGTCTGAAGTGGAAAAACTAAGGAATATCAATATTAAAATGTTACTAGAAATACAGATATAAATACTAAATGGATCCACTAAAATAATTGAAAATGGGTGCTTCTGGGGAACAGAAAATGGGGAGGGGAGGGAATAGAGGACTGAAATTTTTCTTTGTAAGCCTCAAGAAACTATTTAACCTTACTTACATAAAGTATGTGCATATGTAATTTTAATTAAATTAAAAACAAGATAATATACAATAAAAATTCCTGAATCAAGTAAAAATCTGCCCATCTTAAGAATCTGCAAGTTTTATGGGGCACCTGGGTGGCTCAGTCAGTTACGCGTCTGCCTTCAGCTCAGGTCATGATCCCAGGGTCCTGGGATCCAGCCTTGCGTCAGGCTCCCTGCTCAGCAGAGAGCCTGCTTCTCCCTCTGCCTCTCCCCCACTCATGCTCTCTCTAACTCTTTCTCTCTCAAATAAAGAAATTAAATATTTTAAAAAGAATCTCCAACAAATTTTAAGAGTATTGTATGTTCTAAGAAAATTTGGCCAGAAGCACACGTGCGTGCTCTCTCTTTCAAATAAACAAGTAAAATCTTTTTTAAAAGATAAATAAGGGGCGCCTGGGTGGCTCAGTGGGTTAAAGCCTCTGCTTTCGGCTCTGGTCATGATCCCAGGGTGCTGGGATCGAGCCCTGAATCAGGCTCTCTGCTCAGCAGGGAGCCTGCTTCCTCCTCTCTCTCTGCCTGCCTCTCTGCCTACTTGTGATCTCTGTCTGTCAAATAAATAAATAAATTCTTTAAAAAAAATAAATATAAAGGCATCAGGAAGACATTCTCAAACATGAAAGGACTCAAAAATATGGCATCTATGAGCCCTTTTTGGGGGAAAAAAATAACTTCTTGACAGCTAGCTGCCATGTCATGAGAACATTCAGGCAGGTTATGGAGAAACCCATGTGGTGAGGAACTGCCGGCAACCACAGTAGTGAGCTTGGAAGCAGATATTCTGAGACTTGTCAGCAGCCATGTTGAAAGCAGCTTCTCCTCCAGTCAGCCTTGAGTTGACTGCAGCCCTTGGCCAGCAGCTTGACTGCAGCCTCATGAGAGAACCTGAGTCAGAACCATGAAACCACTCCCCGATTCCAAACACTGAGATAATAGTTTGTTATTTTAAGCCTCTGAGTTTGAGGTAATTTGTTATATAACTATAGATGACCAATAAAATTCTCAATCTCTAGGCTTTGGATCAAGAGTCTTTCAGAAACAATGAAGTTGAAAGACATCTTGGAGGGGAAAAAAATAATGTGCTTATATAGCACAACTCCTTTCCTTTGCGCCTCAGTTTGCTCCCCGCATATCTTGGAAGTTGGGAAAGTCACGTGGCTGTATATGTGGGATGCATCCTGTCTTAGCTGGATGCCTTTGCTAAGATCTTGGACAAACTGTCAGCTCAGTCAGAAACATGAAGGAAATGGGCAGTCATCGTATGGTCTTACTAAACTTGTAAGGTTTTTGTTGTTTAAACATTGGCAACAAACAGTCTCATAATTTTCTTTCTTGTGTTTCACGGGAGAGAGGCCTGGGTTAGAATGAATTATTGAGAAAAGGAACCGCCCCTTGACCCACAGTATTCATTGTTATAGTGTGATGTGATAGACATAGAGGTAAAATGCTCAGGTACCCCTTCAAAGAAGGATTTGCTGCTCATCTGTAAGGAGTGTAGTTAGCACACAGCCTCTAGTTGTTATCTTCAGGATCTCCCTCATCTTTAAGAGCCACATTGCCCAAGGTCATACCCTTGCTGCGGGCAGCCTGCATCCCAAGACTAAATGAAGGATGCGTGTAAAGGCCCGCTCACTCTGATAGGCAATACTTGCTCCTGAACTCCCTGCCAGGTTGGCTGGGGCTTTGTAGAACCTGCATCTCAATTCAGTTTGCCTCTGCCCAGTCTTGCTTCCTCCTCTTCCTTTCACAGGTATTGATCCCTAATAAACATCTTGTCCCCCAAATACTGTCTCAGCTCACCTCTTGAGAATCCAGCCTTCAACACACAATAATGGTTTTCCCCGTGATTTGCTACCACCTGGTAAAGCAAATTTTCTCACCCTTGGGATGATCGTTTTTACAACTGTAAAATTAAACTGCCTGGATTGTTAAATTGTTTTCTTTCTCAGGAAGGAAACCTGATGCAGTGGCCTCTGCATGTATTAAAACTGTGATGAATGTTATCTAATAATCTGCATGCCTCTTATAACTCCTGACTGAGGATGTACCAAAAAATATATATCCTTTCAGTCAGTCTTTCCAACTTCACTATAGTAAGCACTGATTTCTTGTCTGCTCTTCTCACAAGACCAATCGTTCTGAACCGGGGAACATTTTTAAAAATGCTAATGGCTGAGACCCACCCCTAGAGATTCTTACTTAATTGGTCTGGCAGAGGACAGGCATTTTTATTTTTATTTTTTTAAAGATTTTACTTACTTATTTGGCAGAGAGAGATAATAAGTAGGCGGGGGGGGGGGGGGGGAAGCAGGCTCCTTGCTGAGCAGAGAGCCCGATGCGGGGCTCGATCCCAGGACCCTGAGATGATGAGCTGAGCTGAAAGCAGAGGCTTAACCCACTGAACCACCCAGGCGCCCCAGGATGAGCATTTTTAAAAGCTTCTTGGATGATGGTAGTGTACCAGCATTCAAAACCCACTCCTCTTCAACTTAACAGTTTGTGGCCCAATAGCACTACTCTCCTCTCCATAAATATTTCATAAAGGGATAGGCATTCTGTCAGAGTCTAAAGGAATTTTCCAGCACCCCAGAAATAAATAGGAGCATTATGAAAGTGAATCAAACCCCTGAAACTTCTGCTTAGAGCTGATTCTTATTCCTTAGGGGATGCAGGCCATAGCCATACCTCAAGGAGAAGGCTCCAGCTAGTGTAGGCAGCATCTGTCCAACACTGTAGACATGTTTGCAAAACCAAATAAACCCTAGAATATTCAAATGGTAGCCCACTAGATTTGTGGTGTTGCAGTCAGACCCAATGATGTTGCTGGCATTTGAGCACTCAGGGCTAGATAATTCTGGACATAACAGTTAAAAGGTACTTAGTCAGTGGGGTACCTGGGTGGCTCAGTTGGTTAACTGTCTTCCTTTGGCTCAGGTCATGATCTCATGGTCCTGGGATTAAGCCCTGCACTGGGCTCCCTGCTGGGGGCAAGGGAGGGATGTTTTCTGCTTCTTGCTTCCCCTCTTCTCCTCCCCCACACCCATGTGTGCACCCTCTCAAATAAATAAATAAAATCTTAAAAAAATAAAAAAGTAGTCAACTATTTGTCTTCCTCTCATAAATACCCTGGTAATTATATTGGGCCCACCAGGATTATTTAGGATAATCTATCCATCTCCAGAACTTTTAACTTAATTGTGCCTGCAAAGTCCCTTCACAGGTTCCAAAGTGGACATCTTTGAGGGGCCATTATCCTGACTATCACAATCCTCTTAGTTTTTTAACGTGGTTCTCAATAGCTGTATAATTATCTGTCATATGAATAGTATATACATATACCATCATTTATCTAAATATACCCAGTGCTGGATATTTAGATTGTTTCTAATGATCTAGAACCTGATTATTTTAAGTTCAGTTCATTGAGGTGTCATTTATATACAGTAAAATTTACTCTTTGTAGTATGCAGTTCTGTGTGAGAAAAATAGGTGCAAAGTGGTTCCTGGGATGGTATCTTCCCATGCCAGCTCACGTTCAACCTTTAGAAATTTATTAAGAATTCTAGGGGTGCCTGGGTGGCTCAGTCCTTAAGCATCTGCCTTCAGCTCGGGTCATGGTCCCAGGGTCCTGGAATCGAGCCCCACATCGGGCTCCCTGTTCCACGGGAAGCCTGCTTCTCCCTCTC
This sequence comes from Martes martes, assembly GCF_963455335.1. NCBI lineage: Eukaryota > Metazoa > Chordata > Mammalia > Carnivora > Mustelidae > Martes > Martes martes. The sequence continues at coordinate 156,704,954 of NC_137891.1, forward strand.
TCACTCCCCCTGCTTGTGTTTGCTCTCTCGCTCTCTCTGTCAAATAAATAAATAAATAAAATCTTAAAAAAAAAAAAAAGAAATCAAAAATTCCGATTGATTAATATTTGTTGAACAAATTAGCAGGAAATCACCTAGTGACCAATTGTGATTAAGGGTCTGTAATCTAGGGCTTTGGCACTTTGTGATAAATGTTGAGTATAAAACAAGGATTGGCAGACTTTTTCTGTAAGGGCAAATTGTAAATATTTTAGACTTTGCAGACCATATGGTGTTAACGTTTCTTCAGCTCTGCTGTTGTAACACAAAAGCATCCTAAGATATGTAACAAATGAGCGTGGCTGTGTTCCAGTAATACTTTATCTACAAAAACAGACATCAGTGCCATCCAACTGGCAGGCTGTAGTCTGCCAGCCCCACTGGAGGTCTTTTTTTTCTCTATAAAGAATAGCTATGATGGTACCTTGTTAAGACAGCTTATTTCTTAGTCAAGATATAGCTGACTGAATCTGGAATTCTTTCTTTAAAAAAAAGAAGGGGTTTGTTATGGATTTTTTTTTCTAAGTTCATTTATCAAAATCAAGTTTTGAGGAAACAGAGGGGGTTCTTTGTATTTTAGAAAAGCTCACCATAAGATACGATTAAATAATATTTCTTAATGCATTGAAAATATGATCTTAGTTGTGAGATCACATCGTAGACTGCCACAGCTAGAATGTCATTTAGTCCAGTCACCTATATTTCAGATAACGCCGCTGAAAGCCAGAAGAAGAAGGCTTTGTTTCATATCATTTATCTAATTAGGGACAGAGCTGGGCCTTTTCCATTAGCTCATCCTTTCTGTTTTTCAGGAACACATTTTTCAACTGACGAATGTTTATCGAGTTTCCTCCTCTGGTCAGATCACTGTTTTAGTATTTAAGGGAATCGTGGAGACAGGAGACAATCTCAAAGAATTCATTCACCTCGGTGGAAGATAAGATTATGCATATAAAAGGCTAATAAACAGAGGTGTCTGGGTGACTCAGTTGAGCAGTTGAGCATCAGGTTCTTGATTTCAGCTCAGGTCATGATCATGGGTGGTGAGATCAGGCTCTGTGTCAGTGGGCTCCACGCTCAGCGGGATTCTCTCTCTGCCCCTCACCCCCATTCAGGAACACATGCGCTCTCTCTCTCTAAAAATCTTTTTTAAAAAAAGGCTAACACACAATAACAAACTAGATCAGATATTGAACAGTAATGGCCAGCAGGGTTCTAAGAATTTAGAGGAGGTAGCAATCCCTAGGGGTTAAGGTGGTCAGGAAAATCTAAGAGAATAATTTGGACCTGAAGGATGGATATAGATCAGGTACGGAAAGGGACATAGGAAGCTGGATCCTGTGTGAGGAGAATCCTATGAGCAAATGTATGGGGAACAGGGTATGCAGCATTTCTTTAAGTACAGTCTGACCCAAATTGAGGACCCCGGTTGGGGAATACTAGGAGATAAGACTGAGAAGTTACATCGGTATGATAACAGAGGGCCTTGAACACTGGGGAATTATTAAAGACTTTTGGTGAAGGGAAATGATGCAAATTCAGGATTCTGGAAAGATAATCTGACAGCAGTATGCAGGGTAGATTTAAGGTATAAGACCTAAAAAGTTATCACAGTGTTGCATTGCTAAATTCACAAGGCTCCAAAGAGTCAAGGGATTGTGTCCTTTGGAATGCAGAGAGAACTGTGATTATCTATTATGATGTGAAACAAGGGACCTGACTCATCTACGCATCCATCAAGCACTAAAGTTTATGCTTTGCTCTATATTAGAGTTGGCAGGCTAAGACATTAAGTTCTTAGAAGCTAGTCATATGTTTTTGTAATTACAACTAGAAGGCGGAGACTGTCCCCTGCTTTCTCTTCACCTCCCTGGGAACTAGCTGATGGCTCCATATGGTGGACTGTTAGTAAATGCCTCATGCTAGTGGTCTTGGCCAACGGAGAGCAAGGTTTGGGCATGATAGGAGCAAAGAAGAAAGTAGCCAGAGGTAAGGTGAAAATGAAGAGCAGATGGCAATCTGTTTTTCCCTCATAGCTGCTAAGTTGGGGACCTTGGGTAAGCGCTGGGGTCATTAACATTAGTTTCCTAGAACACTTTCTGGTTGGTTTTGGCGGGGCGGGGGGAGGGTGGCAGATCTGGTGGGGCTTTTTTGTTGTTTTTTCTTTTGGTCGTTGGCAGATTTTTCCCCTCCATTCTTCTAACTTCTAACTTGTAATTGACTCTCCAGTGATTCAGGATCTTTGGTTTGTAGTTATAATAGGGCAGCTGGCTAGATAAATGAGCAGTAAAAATGTTCTTGCCCCCATTCCTATGACCCTCTAGGGTATTGTGCTCTTCCGGGCCTCAGAGATGGTGGGTAAAAACTAATTAAATTCAGATTTTCAAGCACTTTTGAATATGAGAATATGATACTTCCTTTTTTTTTTTAACTGAATTTCCAAAGGCAGGGGTGGTTCCTATTGGGCAGACACCAAACTTATCTTGGAAAAAACCTTTGTGTATATAAGAGAGCCTGAAACCTCTTATTTTAAAGTTTTCTAACTTTTCATACTGCTTGTGGGAGAAAGAAACAATGATAATGGAATGTACATCTCTTGTTTTCTCCCTTTCTGAGAGAGGAGGAAGTGTTTCCCTGATTGCAAAGAGAGTGTTCTGTTTTGAGAACCTCAGGCATATTTGGTACTGAAAAGGGAAATATTATAAGACATATGCTGAAGTAGGACTCCTGCTATCCCTGTAGTCAGGTACACGGCAGTCTCCCAGCAAGCTGCTTAATCATCAGACAATACTGGTAACTTCACTCCAGTGGCCCCAAATTCTACAACCTCAGTGGATTTGAAGACAGTGCAACACCTTTTGGACATGTCAGATTGATGCATTTGTGATTTAGGCATTAGTTGATGCCTAACTCATCTACAGTGCAACACTCTCTTAGTTGAAGAGAGTGTTGCTGGTAGAAAGAACATACACTGGAAATTGAAAGTCTAGAGGTTTTGGAATTTAGTTTGGAGACAAACCAGCTATATAATATTGAGCAAGTAACTTTGCTTCTCTAAACCTCAGTTTCTCTAACTGAAATTGGCTTAGTTTTTTTTTTTTTAATTTTTATTTATTTATTTGACAGTCAGAGATCACAAGTAAACAGAGAGGCAGGCAGAGAGAGAGAGAGGAGGAAGCAGACTCCCCGCTGAGCAGAAAGCCCGATGCGGGGCTCGATCCCAGGACCCTGGGACCATGACCTGAGCCGAAGGCAGAGGCTTAATCCACTGAGCCACCCAGGCGCCCCTGGCTTAGTTTTTCTTTAAAGATGCACCCCCCAGCTCTAAAATTCCCGTTTTATTTCTGAAAGACATGTGTTTTTAATAATTCATAAGTAAAAGGTGTTTGTGCCAAATATTTAATAAGAAAGTCATGTAGCTTTTCTCCAGTGTTATGTTGTTTTGAGTACTAGTCAAGGTTTTTTACTGGAAGGGTAATGATAATATTAAAGCAAGCTTCTAAAGGATATCTTTTAAATGGAATAAAATGTTTACACATTCGGGAACCTGGGTGGCTCAGTGGGTTAAAGCCTCTGCTTTCGGCTCAGGTCATGATCCCAGGGTCCTGGGATCGAGTCCCGCATCGGGCTCTCTGCTCAGCAGGGAGCCTGCTTCCTCCTCTCTCTCTGCCTGCTCTGCCTACTTGTGGTTTCTGTCTATCAAATAAATAAATAAAATCTTAAGAAAAAAATGTTTACACATTCATCTTGTTTAAGTTTAGACATTTATATCTGGAAAGAAAAGGACTTATGTCAAAACCTCAACGATCATGCATGGCCAGGTCTGTATTTCTGGGACTCCAGATGATGAGAAATTAGTTTATGCTCTTGATTATTTTCCCAAAGGTATGGAAAGTCTTGAAATACTATGTATCTAAATTGGTATCCCCAACGCTACTAGTGAGCCATAATTCCTAAAGTACTTCTCTAATTTGCAGCTTTTTGTGGGGAGGGTTGCGGAGGGACTTGTGGACATCAGAATCAAGAAACTTCCCCAAGGTATCTTGACCAGCCTAAGCACTGAGACTCTTTGTCTTACTCCTTTTTACTTTTTTTTTTTTTTTAAGATTTTATTTATTTATTTGACAGAGAGAGAGATCACAAGTAGGCAGAGAGGCAGGCAGAGAGAGGGGGAGAAGCAGGCTTCCCGCTGAGCAGAGAGCCCAATGTGGGGCTCTATCCCAGGACCCTGAGATCATGACCTGAGCCGAAAGCAGGGGCTTAACCCACTGAGCCACCCAGGCACCTCCTCCTTTGTACTTTTAACTTTCACTTCTATAAAGTGATATAGATAGGTTATTTGTAAAAGAACCATCATGTCTGTAACCTTAAGCCTTTTCTTTTGGACTGACTACAGGCTACAGAGAAAAATATTCCAGGCTCCTTTCTCGGTGGGTAAAAGCAGTGCTGCCAATTCCTGACCATTTCAGGGCTTCCGCAGTACAAATCAGCTTGCTCCTCAGCTTTCCTTATGGCTGGCTTGGGATTCAGCTTTCCTTAGATGTGCTGAATCTGCCACCACCATCCTTCTGCTTTCCACCTTCCAAAGTGTTTCACTATATTCACATCTCCTAATCTATGTCCTTGGAGTTTATACCCTTTCAAAAAACAATGAGGACAACAACAGAAACCCTTTACTGTCACTTTAATGCGGTTTCGAAAGGAGTAAAGCTTGAGTCCCTGGGTACTTCAGTTGGTGAAGCATCTGCCTTCGGCTCAGGTTGTGATCCTGAGATCTTGGGATTCTGGGATCCTGGGATCCTGGGAGTAAGCCCCATGCCCCACGCCCCACGCCCTACATCCCACATCGGCTGTCTCCCTGCTCAGTGGGGAGTCTCCTTCTGCCTCTCCCTCTGCCCCTCCCTGCCACTCATGCTCTCTCTCTCTCTCAAGTAAACAAATTTTTTAAATCTTAAAAAAAAAAAAAGGAATAGGGCTTAATGCCTGTGTTTATTCTGCCATCTTTACCTGGAAAACTGTTTCCTTCATTTCAGTCTCTATATCTTTCAGTTCCTCCATTCCCTTTCTCCCTCTCTCCCTCCCTCTTTCTCTTTTTCCTCCTTCTCTCCCTCATTTCCTCCTTTATCTAGTCTAGATCCTGTGGTGTGCAACTTCAGGCATTTCCCTCCATATGCTCACTCACTGTCCTTTTGCTATATCTGCCCTCATAACCCTCAACTTTGGATTACTCTATTTTGTCTATTCCTACATCTGTTTCATTCAGGTCTTCAGGAAAAATACTATGCAATGTTATAAATTGCCACCACTGTAAATTCATGGTTCCAATCTTAGCTGAACCCTTAAAACCACTCTGCATTCTTACACTTCTCCTGGACCAACCCTTCCACTTCTCTTAGCAGGTACTCTCAACCATCACCACCTTTCTGTCTTAGAAAATTACTTGCCTCCTCCTCCTCCTGAGAGAAAATCCTGGCTAACAGATCCTGATTTCCCCAGCCTACTACCTACCCCTACCTATAATTTTATCTTTACTTAGACCCACGTTCACTTTCTTTTCTCCAGCCTTAGAGGAAGAACTTATGCCTTTCACCCCATTCAGTCACTTATGCCTTTCACCCCATTCTCCTCTGTTTCCCTTGGAACCTTGCTCTATGAGTTTTTCTAGCACTCTCCCAAATTTTCAACTTTGCTTTCTACTACTACTTTCCCTCTACACCTGTAAACACAGAGCTTATAAAATAAGGCACAAATTCCTAAAGGGCCTTTGTCATCTAACCATGTATACTCCTTTTAGCCTTACATCTCACCGTTCTCCATTACAACCCCTACCCAACACCCTGCCCTATAATGGAGAGTTGCTTGTAGTTCCCTGACTTCTGCATTCTTATTCACACCTCTGTTCTTTTGTTATCATCATTCCTAGCATTCCTTCAGCCAGTTACCCTTCTCTACCTGGCGAAATACCCGCTCTTTCAAGACTAAGTTCTTCTCTTTCAAGACTAAATTCTATATTACTTCTCTATGAAGCTTCTCCTGACCCTCTTTGCACTAGGCCAAACTGACTGTTTTTCCTTTGTGGTCTCCTATATACTGTAGAGATTTCTAGATAATGTCTATAACCCTTTATTACTTTGGACTGTAAGTTATATGAAGACAATGATTGTATTTTGTCTTTGTAACCCTAGTATCTAATACATGGCCTAACATACAGTAAGAACCAATGAATTTGTTGGAAGAGGACATTAATAGATCCAGAGTGTCAAATTGTGTTTGAAGGTGTTTTGACATGGAATTTTTATGGGCAGAATTGAGTGAGACCCTTTAATTTTGTGTATGGGAGAAAGGGCTGAAACAGCATCATTCCTAATACATTGTTTTGACCAAAGCAGTCACAAGTCCAGCCCGGATTCATGGGTTGGAAAAATAAACTCTCCCTCTTGATGGGAGTTGCTGCAGTCACTTTACAAAGGGATGTGAGTATAGGGAAGGGAATAATTATGACCATTTTTGAAAATGATCTACTATAGTCCTAACTACCAAAAGGTTTTAAGTAGGAGAATGACATGATCAGATTTGCCTTTTGAAAAGATAACTTTGGATGTAGTGTGAAGAATGAATTGGCATTTGGTAAGAGAATATAGAGACACCAGATAAGGGAGGGTATTGTAGTAATCCAGGTGAGAAATAATGGTAGTTTGAACTAGGGTATTGATGGTGGAAATGGAGAAAAGTGGCTAAATTAGAGAAGGATTTAGCAGATAAAAACTGAGGGCTTGGTGTTTGTGTGTGATTGAACCTTTGGGCCAAGATGCAGAAAAGTGTCAGGAATGACACATTTCTGATTTGAGCCACAGGAAGATAATGAGATGGGAGCACTCAGTTTGTAGAGGTGAGATCCAAAGTTCAGTTTGGGTTATGCTGAATTTGAGGGGCTTTTAAGATATTCAGGAAAATGTATCAGTAAGAAGTTTTATATATTCAGAGGATAGGACTACACCTAACATTAAAAGATTTAGTCATTGATGTATAGGTGGTGACTGATGACAGAGACAAGGATGAAATCACTTAGGAAAAGAGAATTAGGAACAAGCTTAGGCCAGCTAGAGAGAAGATCATGAGCTTCCAAAGGAAACTTAGAGCAGAGAGAGGAAAAGAATAGGAAAACCCAAGAGAATATAACATTATAGGAGCCAGAGGGGAAAAGTAACAGTAGTGTTGATACATAGAATAAGAACTTATTATTTAATTGTGAAAACTGGTAGAGCAGTGAAAGCATGCTATTGATTCTGTGTCTAGTGTTGAGAGTGAGATAATAACTAAAAGGTAATCACTTAAGAAAGATCACTGGGTTTTACTAAAATAGAAGCCGTTAGTGACCTTACTGAAGTGGGTAGAGTGGAAGATGATGAAATGGTAATAGCACATTGAACAATGCCTTTGAGAAATTTTGCTGTGATGGGGCACCTGGGTGGTTCAGTGGGTTAAAGCCTCTGCCTTGGGCCCAGGTAATGGTCTCAGGGTCCTGGGACTGAGCCCCGCATAGGGCTCTCTGCTCAGCGAGGAGCCTGCTTCCTCCTCTGTCTCTCTGCCTGCCTCTCTGACTACTTGTGATCTCTATCTGTCAAATAAATAAATTTAAAAAAAAAAAAAGAAATTTGGCTGTGAAAGATAAGAGAGAGAAAGGACTGAGGGAGGAGAAGGGAGGTTTGGAAAAAGGATATTTTAATTTTGGAAAAACTGAGATGCTTTACAGTTATACAAGCAATTTTTCATGTAAGGCAGCCTTTAAGGGTCCATCCGGTCTGTCTCTCTGTAGCTGCTCTGTGAGAGCTAGGTTGAGAGGAGATCCTCAGCTGCTACCCTGTCTGTCAGAGGCCTGACTGTTATGGTGGGACTAGCTGTCTCACTCAGTAGTCCATCCCGTTTTTGCCCCTGTCTTCCCATTCCCTGTTGTGCACCTAAGCTTGCCAGCTCCCCTGGACCTATTGGGTATATTCTGAAGTACACCCAAACTCATCAGGACTTTCCTGAAGTCTCCCAACATTTGTTTGAGTCTGTAGACTCATCAGAATATATACTCTTTTAGGACATTCAATAAGTATTATTTCATGCCTGTCTTATAAGGCACTGTTCTGGACATTACGCTCATATGATCTAGTCTCAAATCCCTCTCCCTGAAAGAGGTGATAGTTACACACCATATAGAAACATTAGTATTGTCAGAGATTTTTCTGATGAAATTTTGTATTTAGAAAAAAAAACTCACTAGATTAGGAGAATCAGGAAAAATTTTAAGAAGAAAATGACATTTGAGGCTGGAGCTTTAAGGATTTATATATTTTAGGAGTAGTAGGTATACAGAGGTAGAGGCAGTCACTCCAGAAGGAACTACATGAGCAAAGGTACAGAGAAAGGAAAGTAAAATAACTAGGTCACTTAGTTTCTCTGAAGCATAGAATATAACGTGAAAGCGTTTAAAGAGGCAAAGGGAAGTCTTTAAAAGTTTACAAAAAGTAGTGATTACTAGATTATTAATTTTTTTTAAAATATTTTACTTACTTACTTGACAGAGAGAGAAAAAACACAAGCAGGGGTAGTCTGAGGGAGAAGCAGACTCCCCGCCAAGCAGGGAGCCCGATGTGGGGATCCATCCCAGGACCCTGGGATCATGACTCAAGCCAAAGGTGGATGCCCAACTGAACCACCCAGGCACCCCTGATTACTAGATGAGATCTATATTTCTTTCAGTATTGTAGACCTAATATGGTTCTGTGCCTAGCACATATCTGTCACTCCGGAGAAATTTTTTTACTTAACTATTGAACCTCAAAGGGTTGAGAGTGCCTGAGCAGGCTGACTTGTAATAACTTTTGAATTTGTTATAACTCTAGTCATGCAAAAGCTGGAACCAAGCTTTGAGAAATGAACCGCCAAGGGATCCTTGACTGGTCTCTTGCCTCTGGCCATGTACATAACCAGCTTGAAACTGGATCTGAAGCCAGTAGGAATACCGCTTTGTGTCCTGGAAGAACTGAGGACTGCGAGGCAGACCTGCCAAAAGGTCGTATTCGCCAGGTCAGGGGGACTGAGTGGAGTACAAATTAATATGTCAGCTTTCACCCAGTTTCTATAAAGGGCTTAAATCTTTGTTTATTAAATTCTTCAGACATAATGGATCAGGCAGCTTAGAAGAATAACTGGAGAGACAGCTCTCTTTCCCGGGCTTGTCTTTAAGTAGGAGCCCTTTGTCAGTGGGGCTGTGCAGTTTGCTGTCTAGAGCACATCTTGGGAAGGGTCACACTCCAGACCTCACCAGGTTCCAGCGTTCTGGGCTGGGACGACAGGAAGGGTGGGTGGCCTTGTGATCCTGTCTAGGAAGGCTTTGATGACTCCTATGTTAACGTTAGACATTGGTCTATGTGATAGTTATTTTTATAAGTCATAAGTTAAAATCTCTTGATTTTAAGTGAGGGAGACTATTCTGGTTAATCTGGGTAGGAGTCATCCAATCAGTTGAAAGACCTTTAACCCTAATCAGTGTGCCTGTCTGGCTCATTCAGTAGAGCATGTGACTCCTGATCTCAGAGTCATGAGTTTGAGCCCCATGTTGGGGGTTGAGATTACTTAATAAATAAAAAATAAGTTAAAATGCGATGCCTGGGTGACTCAGTCGAGTTAAGTGTCTGCCTTCAGCTCAGGTCATCACCCCAGGGTCCTGGGATAAAGTCCCACATGGGGCTCCTTGCTCAGCAGAGAGCCTGCTTCCTCCTTCTGCCTGCTGCTCCCCCCTGCTTGTGCTCACACATGCTCTCTCTCCCTCTCTCTCTCACACACACAAATGAATAAATAAAATATTTTTTCAAAAATAACTAAATAAATAAATAAATAAACAAATTAGAGAACTAATTGTAGGTGATACAGAATCAATTCACAAACGCATCCTTAATGTTCTGTTCTTCCAAGACCACTTCTTTTTGATATTTATTTTTTTAACTAGGGTCCGTGCCTAGTGTGGGGCTCAAACTCTCAACCCTGAGATCAAGAGTTGCATGTTCTACCACCTGAGCCAGCCAGGCACCCCTCTCCAGGACCAGTTCTGGTAGCAATTTTTATATCAGTCAGAGAATCAGAACTCACATGAGAGATATAGAATAAGGATTTATTATTTAATTGTGGAAACTGGTAGAGCAGTGTATGCATGCTATTGCTTCTGTGTCTAGTGTTCAGAGTGAGATTGCTGTGAGTCAGCCAGACACAGTCAGAAAGGAGAGCTGGATGTGCACAAGAGCAAGAGCAAACAGGGACCCGCAAGGACAAACTGGAACCCGCATCTATCTATCACTACCTTCAGCCTCATTGCTGTGGGTGACCTGCGGGGAAAGCTAGCTTCCTTCAGCACACAACTACACAGTACTTGGCTCAGGACTCAAGAGAAGCTGAAGGAAGATATCTGATAGGTTCTGGAGGATCTGTAAGTCTGGATATTGTCCCATACCTACTTGGTGTGCTAGCATATCAGTGATGTCACGAACAAGTTGCCACAGTATGTGGCACCATCCGTTGACCTTTAGAACATTACAAATGTGCCTGTAGCTTTCCTTCTGCCTTTGAAAGGTCACATAAAATATCTCTGTGGCATTCGCTACCTGAGAACCATTCAGAGAAGAGAATTTTGTGTAATCTAATTCCAGCCCAGCTTAGGTAATACAGACAAAGCTAATATACTGTGTGTATGTATTTCCATAAAACCGTAACTTTCTGTAGTTTTCTATCACCTAAGAAATAAAATCCAGGGCATCTGGGTGGCTCAGTTGGTTAAGCGACTGCCTTTGGCTCAGGTCATGGTCCCGGAGTCCCAGGATCAAGTCCCGCATCAGGCTCCCTGCTCAGTAAGGAGTCTGCTTCTCCCCCTGACCTTCTCCCCCCTCATGCTCTCTCTCTGTCTCTCTGTCAAATAAATAAATAAAATCTTTAAAAAAAAAAAAAAAGAAAGAAAGAAAATCCAAATGCTTTTTCTTTTTTAAACACAGGGCTTGAACTCACGACTCTGAGGTCAAGATCTGAACTGAAATCAAGAGTCGGACACTTAACCAATTGAGCTACCCAGGCGCCCCAATCCACGTGCTTTCCTATGAAACAAAAGCATCATATAATAATAATAGAGTAATAGAGTAAATAAATAAAAATCTTTTTAAAAATAAATAAATAAAATAAAAATCGTTTTAAAAATAAAATTTAATTTTAAAAAATCAGTCCTTATTTCTCTTGTCATTCAAGACTATAAAATGAAGTAAGGAAACCACCTTTTTGACAATTTAAATGCCATTAGTCTCCAGTCCCAAGGTTTACATTCACTACAAATTTAATCTGAAAGAAAAGAAAAAATCTCTGAATCTGCCATCTCTGTTCCTTCATTATATTCCACATTTGTAGCTAAATCTCTAGTGGGAATATACCAGCTAAATTTTTGGAATGTTTCTTCAAAATGGGAGAATTTTTTGTTGTTTTACCTCCTTTAAGGAATGAGAGTAAAAAGCTGAAAAACAGGGGCCCCTGGGTGGCTCAGTGGGTTAAAACCTCTGCCTTCAGCTCAGGTCATGATCCCAGGGTCCTGGGATCAAGCCCCACAGGCTCTCCGCTCAGCAGGGAGCCTGCTTCCTCTTCTCTCTCTCTCTCTCTCTGCCTGCCTCTCTGCCTGCCTCTCTGCCTACTTGTGATCTCTGTCTGTCAAATAAATAAATAAAATCTTAAAAAAAAAAAAAGCTGAAAAACATTTGTAAATTATAAGGTGTTGTATGAATGTTACTACCATATATGCTAGAGATTGATAACAGTTTAGAGGATGATTATTCAAACTTTTTTTTATTTATTTATTTGACAGACAGAGATCACAAGTAGGCAGAGAGGCAGGCAGAGAGAGGGGAAAGCAAGCTCCCTGAGGAGCAAGGAGCCCCAGTGCAGGACTTAATCCCAAGACCCTGGGATCATGACCAGAGCCGAAGGCAGCTGCTTAACTGACTGAGCCACCCAGGTGTCCCTAATCAAACTTTTTTTTCTTTTTTAAAATTTTGTTTATTTGAGAGGGAGAGCGGTCAGAGCAGGGGGAGGGGTAAAGGGAGTGCAGACTCCCTGCTGCGCAGGCCGGAGCCTGAGGCCAAGATCACTACCTCAGCCAGGAGGCACACACTTAACCAACTGAGCCACCCTATTTATTAAAACTCTGAAGTTACTTCTTTCCTATGTGTATAATAAAAGTTGATCTCAGCTATAAAAATAAGATAAAATATCTACCTTGTGACGTGGTTATGAAGATTAAATAATATAGGTAGAGTGTGTTGAATGATTCAAGGACTTCGTTAACCAAGGGACAGAACAGGAGAGTTTAACTTTCTAAATTGACTAGATAAGGGGCACCTGGGTGGCTCAGTGGGTTAAGCCTCTGCTTTTGGCTCAGTCATGATCTTAGGATGATCTCAGGGTCCTAAGATCGAGCCCCACATCGGGCTCTCTGCTCAGCAGGGAGCCTGCTTCCCCCTCTTTCTCTGCCTGCCTCTCTAGCTACTTGTGATCTCTGTCTGTCAAGTAAATAAATAATCTTAAAAACAAATAAAAATAAAAAATAAATTGGCTAAAGTGGGAAAGGATTATCAGGGTGTGGACTTCATTTTTTTTTTAAGATTTTATTTATTAATTTGAGAGAGAGAAAGAGCTTGAGCAGAGGAGGGGGCAAGAGAGAGAAGCAGACTTCCCACTGAGCAGGGAGCCCAATGGAGGGCTCAATCCCAGGACCCTGGGATCATGACAGGAAGCCCAAAATAGACACTTTAACCAACTGAGCCACCCAGGCACCCCTAGGGTGTGGACTTCAGGTGAAACCCTGGCAACACAAAGTAACCACATTCACATTTGTAAAATTCTGTTTCCTCAAGCACTTCTTGGTACTCAAGAACCTGAAAAGGGGGGGGGGGTGCACTCCTGGGTGGCTCAGTCATTAAGCATCTGCCTTTGGATGGTCCAGTTCCAGGTCCCAGGGTCCTAGGATTGAGCCTCACATCATGAAGGCCTGCTTCTCCTTGTCCCATTCCCCCTGTTTGTGTTCCCTCTCTCGCTGTGTCTCTCTCTGTCAAATAAATAAATAAAATCTTTAAAAAAAAAAAAAAATCTAGAGGCGCCTGGGTGGCTCAGTGGGTTAAAGCTTCTGCCTTCGGCTCAGACCATGATCCCAGGGTGTTGGGATGGAGCCCTGCATGGGGCTCTCTGCTCTGCAGGGAGCCTGCTTCCTCCTCTCTCTCTCTCTCTCTGCCTCTCTGCCTACTTGTGATCTCTGTCAAATAAATAAATAAAATATTTAAATAAAATAGACAGCAACTAAGCAGGAGGCCTTAATTTGACCGGATTCACTCATTTGTTTATCTATTCAACAGCTATTTATTAAATACATTCTCTGTGTCAGGTATAATGCTAAGTGCTAAGGCTATAAAGATAAATCTCTGCCCTCAGAGAACTCCCAGTCTAGCGGGGAGAAATAGCCAAGTAAGTAGGCTGTTACTTACTGGATTATAACTTATCTGATAGAGGTGGGCGCCAAGCACTGTGGGAACGTAAACTTGGATTGTCAGGGAAGGTTTCCTGGAGGAACTATATCTGGGACAAATCCTGATGAATATGTAAGAGTAGGGAGTTAGTAAGTGTTCACAGAATTTTACTTCATCTTCTGTGAAAATGGAGTGATACATGCCAAATCCTGGAGGAAAGCATGACTGAAGTATGGCCTGCAGGAAGTAGGGCAGTTAGAGTAAAAGCAGGAAAATGTTAGTTGTAAGAATTGTGAGGATTAAGAAGCCTACTCTTAATTTTAATTTTTTTAAATATTTTATTTATTTGACAGAGAGAAATCACAACTAGGCAGAGAGGCAGGCAGAGAGAGAGGAGGAAGCAGGCTCCCTGCGGAGCAGAGAGCCCGATGCGGGGCTCGATCCCAGGACCCTGAGATCATGACCTGAGCCGAAGGCAGAGGCCCCAACCCACTGAGCCACCCAGGCGCCCCAAGCAGCCTACTCTTGATTTGGGCTCAGGTCATAATCTCAGGGTCCTGGGATCAAGTCCTGTGTTACGCTCTGTACTCAGAGTCTGCTTTAGGATTCTCCTGCTCCGCCCTTCCCCCCTGCTTGGGCTCTCACACCCGCTTTGTCTCTAAAATAAATAAATCTTTAAAAAAAAAAAAAAAGAATTGTGAGTAGAAGTTTGTGATAGAAGAAGATGACTTCTCAGTGATTTGATGGTTCACCTAAAGGCCTGATTAAAGTGTGAGGTAGGGTTTCTATAAAAAGAAAACCTTTTCTGTGGTAGAATCAGTACCGGTAATCCACCATCTTGGTCTCCCCAGAGTAGGAGATCAGTGGGGATCATGGCTTTGACCCTTATAAACCTTTTAATGCCTACTACCTAAAAATAGGATAGAACCCATGTTACCTGATTGTGAGCCCCTTCTCTCTGATTGTTTTTGCAGGCACCCTAGAATACATTTCCACACAGGCCTTGTGGACGCCCATCTCTACTGCTTGAAAAAATACGTTGTGGACTTCCTAATGGAAAATAAGTAAGAAAGAGGGGGGTGGATTCAAACTCACAGTTTTAACTACTTTGGTTCTTATTTAATAGTTCTAAACCTTGATCATGTTCTTATTTAATAGTTCTAAACCTTGATCATATTAGATAGCTGGTTTATATAAATAATAACTGATCCTCGCCCTCGTTTAAAAATGAAATCGTGTTACCAACATACTGTCGCTTTGTCTGTATCACAGAGTCCCCTGCTTGTATTTTTGGGGCTTGTGTAATAACCCAACAAAATATTTTTGTAAAACTAATAGTAACTATGGTGCCTCTTTCACAGTTCCAGGCTCTTCTTCCTTCCACAGGGTTGAGCTCCCTAGCTCTAGTGCTGTTTTGTCTCCAAGCAGGCGTTCTCCCTTAGCGATTATCTCGTAGGTGGGCCCTCTTAGCAAAGGTTCAGAGACTTACCCAAGAGGAGGGGAAAAAAGTTTCCTTCCAATTTTGGCAAAGCCCACCTGACCAAGTGGACTTTAATGAATGCAGAGAAACAAAATTTGGTACTTTCTCTGATTTTGTTTTGAGAACAGAATTGTGGGCCTTAAATACTTTACACAGACTGTGTCTGACAGATCACAGGACTTGGGTTTCCAGAGGAAAAAAACCTCCTCTGAGGCTGATCTCAAGGATTTTTTATAGTAAACGCAACAAGAGTCCTCAGAAGAACAGGTAGGAAAAGATTCAGTAACTATATGATTAAGAAGAGGAGCAGCCAGTCTCCCTTGATGACTGCTGGATAAGTTTCTACCTTGAATAGCACTGGTAGACGGAAAAGCAAGTGGACTAGTGTCACAGCAGCAAGTTCCTCAGACCGGCTGAGGAAGATAGTCTGAGAACCCGAGTTTAAATGCTAGCATGGCCTCAGCTGATAGACTTAGATATATACAGGAATATTATGATAGGGGAAGGGGAAGTGTTCCTCTGTGCCCCAGTCTATTTCTTACAGCATCCTAACCCTCAACCCCTGACTACACCTGCTAACCCCCCCAGGAAGACCCATGTAGAACCAATGGCAAAAGAAGTCATTTGGACTCTTGGAAAACTTTTCTAAGGATTGTTATTTCTCTATTTCCCCACCCTAGGACACCCTGTTGCCTTGATCCCCTCTGACTTACAATTCTGTTTTATTGTTCGATCAATAAATATTTATTAAGCATCTGTGATGAGGCAGGCATTGTTCTAGATTCGCTTCGGGATCAATGGTAAATAAGCAGACATGGGCCCTGCCCTCAGAAATTTGCAGCCTAAGCTCCGGGGTAAATTGCGGGACTTTGCTTTTTAAATAGCAAGGAAACTTGCACCAAGATTAGACATTAATTCTGGGACCTGTTTTTGAGTCACGAGTCTGGGCTATCTGTATTCCAAAAATGAAGTTCACTCTTGGCCTTTAAGGGCATGTTTTTTCTCAAGTGAAAACAAAGTCCTGTGAAGTAGGCCCTGTGGTGTGTTGGGAGAGAATGCAGTAGTGGTAGAAATATTTTTTTAACCACTTACTAGAACACACTTCACACAAATACAAAAGTAGAGAAAGTCATGAAGTCCCTTGTATCCACCACACAGCTTTGACAACTATCAGTTCATGGCCAGTCTTGTTTTGTATGTGCTACCACCCATCTCTCCACTGTCATGCCAGATTATTTTAAAGCAAGTCATTATGATGTAATTTCATATGTAATTATTTCAATTGTTATTATCTATAAATATCTGTGTATGTATCTGTAGAATATAAAGCCTTTTTATCTTTTAATCAAATACCTCAATGTCATTATCACACCTTAAAAAGAAATAACTAACAGTGCTCCTTAATACTACCTAATGGGATTTTAGCTTTTGATGCTGGGATATGTAGACAGTTTTGCACCAGAGCTAGCTTCATCCTCGCTGCTGTAGTTCCTTTGTAACTCATTTGGCCACCAGGTAGCTGTTCCCACACCTGGCAAGTGTAGTGCAGTGCTCTGTGCCTTTAGGACAAGCCTTAATTTGGTGATTCTGTGGCTCATGGCCAGAAGCTCTTTCGAATGGGACTTTCCCAGAGCCTGCTGCAACAGAGAATGGTACAGAGCCTCCACTCAGACAACCTCCCCATCTCAGGATCTGTTAAAGAGACCCTTATCTCTTTATTCCCCCCCATCTACCCTACACCTGTCAGAATCATTGGGATTAAAGGCATTATATTGAAAAGTGATAAAGTTCAATGTATTAGGAAAAAAACAGGACAAATGAGAATAGTACTCAAGATATTCTTTATTCCGGGGCACCTGGGTGGCTCAGTAGGTTAAAGCCTCTGCCTTCGGCTCAGGTCATGATCCCAGGGTCCTGGGATCAAGCCCTGCATTGGGCTCTCTGCTCAGCAGGGAGCCTGCTTCCCTTCCTCTCTCTCTGCCTGTCTCTCTGCCTACTTGTGATCTCTGTCTGTCAAAAAATAAATAAAATCTTATACACACACACACACACACACATACACACACATATATATACATGTCTTTAAAAAAAAAAAAAAGATATTCTTTATTCCTTCCTAGCTGGAATAGTGGAGGTCTTGTCTCAAAGTTGTGGGACATGGGATTGAATAGTTTGGTGGGAGCAGCATGTAGAATGCTTTGAAAGCTTAACAGGGAGATATAGATCTTAGAATAGTCCCTTTTGGAATGAGCAGTGGTACAACCTGGCAGGAGAACATAGACCATGCTGGATGAGAAGGAGACTCCTTCAAGGTAAGTAGGAAGCTTATAATTATCTGGTTATAAAATGATGACTCCTGGGGCTCCTGGGTGGCTCAGTGGGTTAAAGCCTCTGCCTTCAGCTCAGGTCATGGTCCCAGGGTTCTAGGATCGAGCCCCGCATCAGCCTCTCTGCTCTGCAGGAAGCCTGCTACCTCCTCTCTCTCTCTGCCTGCCTGTCTGCCTACTTGTGATCTCTGTCTGTCAAATAAATAAATAAAATCTTTAAAAAAAAAAAAAAAGATGACTCCTTTAGGGATGGAAGGGAAGAGTAAACCTGGCAGGCACTACTTCAAGAAAGGACACTTTAGCAATCCCCCGCTGTCTTTAACCTGTAAACGGCAACATATTTGCCCTGTGGGGTTTTTTGGGGGGGGGGTGTTGTTTTTGTTTTTCAGATGTTTACATGGTAATGTCTTCCACCCAAATTCTTTTGAGATTAGATACCTACCTGGATTGCTGCTAACTCATTCAATATATGCTTGGTGAATGGCGTGAGAAGAGATGTGATGATAGTTCAGACAGCAGAAGAAATGTGATAGATACATCAGTAATATCAGTAGTGGAAGAAGAGATGAGGTTTTCTATAGTTGATCAAGTAGAAAAGCTATAGGAAAAGCTATGGAGAAAAGAAAACCTGCACTGTCTTTGACAAGAGAAGCTTAGTAACTGAGCTGTGTGAACTTGGATGGGTGTCTGATTTTCTGAACCTCACTTTTCTCATCTGAAAATTGGGAATAATAGTACCTGACCCATATGGTTGTTGTTGAAAATACTTGTAAAGAGCTGAGAGCAGGGGCACCTCCGTGGCTCAGTTGGTTAACTGTCCAACTCTTGATCTCAGCTCAGGTCTTGATCTCAGGGTCATAAGTTCAAGCCCCATGTTGGGCTCTACCCTGGGTGTGGAGCCTACTTAAAAAAATAAAATTGAAATTAGAAAAGAGGTGAGAGCAATAGTTGGTGTACAGTAAGAACTTGAATTAACTTTTAATTGATCACCCACTAATGTGTCAGGCACTGCGTTGCTAGGTAGTAAAGATAAAAACATGAAGTTTCTGCTTCAGGTTCCTCACAGTTTAGGATGAGGGGGACAGGTTAAACAAATTATTACAATAAAATGTGGTAGGTAGTATTAGAGTATAGTAGAGTAGTATAATAGTATAATAAAAGCATAAGGGAACTGGGATGGTTGATGAAAATACTCCATATCTTCCTTTGGGGTAACGGTTATAGTAGTATACATTTGACAAAACTCATCAAACTGTACATTTAAAATAGATGTATTTTATTAAATATACATTTCAAAAATAGTTTTTACATTTTTAAAAAATGAGTTGGACTTACCACAAATTTTTAAAAACTCAAAGCAACAGACATCAGTAAGTATCCAAGTATATTCTTTGAGTGCTTATTCGATTGACATAAGCCTAAACAATCTCTCCATCCTATAGGACGTGAAGATGTTTTTCTTTCTCAAGCCATTAGCACGAACACTGAAAATTTATTGTCATAGCCATTTTCATTGTTTTTGTTAAAAAGGAAAATAGTATCACAGAACACTGTAGCCAAATACCTAGCTTTTAAGTCAGTACCTTTTAATCTAAAGTAATTTCCTATTTACTATTCCATATTATATATAAGGGGGGGGGTGTTCCTGAAAACAAAGCACAGAGTTAACTTAGCAATCACCGTATCCTCCCAATTAGAGCTCTGCTTCGAGAGCTGAAAGAAGAGGCAAGAAAACCCAAGCCCTTAATACTCTGTTCTGTAGACTTGAGTTCCAGGCCCTATAAAAGTAGGTTTCCTGTTCTACCTCTTTCCTAACTAATATTTTGAAGGACTGACTTGAAGTGGAAGATATTTAGAGGATTTGCTCTTGTGATTTGCTTACAAAGACAGAAAAGCCAGAATGAAAAGTAGCCAAATGTTTTCCTTTGCCATGGACATCATTTTTAGGCCTTCCCTGGAAGCTTGAAGCCACAAGGAGAACTTGATCAGAGACCAAGGCAAAATGCTAAAATATCAGATTTCAGCAGAACTAATAATCATATGTTTTTTCAAATGTTGGATTTTTAATGGTAGTAATATTAATAATAGAAAAACATATTTAGAGTTTATTACAGTTCCAGATCAGGAAAGCTCTACTTTCAATGTCCAAAAATCAGAAGAAGAAATTATTGCCAGCTGTCTGGCCTAGAGGGATGACAGTCATTTACACATTTACTAATTCACTTATTCAAATAAATATTTATTTAGCACTTCCTACATGTCTATCTGTATAAACAATAAGCAGAAAATTATAAATCCTATGGAAAGTGCTATGGTTGTAGTAAACAGGGTACTAGTTACTATGGCATAGTGGAAAGAGTCATGGTCTTTGGGATAGATACAAAGTAAGTCTCAGCTCTGCCACTTATAAAGCTGTAGTAACTTTAAGAAAGATACTTAGGGAGGCCTGGGTGGCTCAGTTGGTTAAGCGGCTGCTTTTTCGGCTCAGGTCATGATCCCGGCATCTTGGGATCAAGTCCCATATCAGTCTCCTTGCTCGGCGGGGAGCCTGCTTCTCCCTCTGCCTCTGCCTGCCACTCTGCCTGCCTGTGTGCTCTCTCTCTCTCTGACAAGTTAATAAATAAAATATTTCTTTAAAAAGAAAGATAATTAATCTTTCTAAGCTCTAATTACCTCACTTATAAAATAAGGACAGTAATACCTACCATGAAGATTGCTGTAAGAATTTGAGATGATATCTGTTAATTTCCTAACATACACTCAAAAATGATACAGATTAAAAAACAGTATATAATTCTCTTTGCTGCGAGAGTTCAGAAGCTAGAAGTGTTATGAAAGACTTCCAAGGAGAAATGATATTTGAGAGCAGTCTTACGGCTTGCTAATTTTCACAAAGTGAACCCTCCCTTGTAACTACTATTCTAGTCAAGAAACAGAACATTACCAGATTTCCAGGAGCTCTCCTCATGCTACCTACCAGACAGTAACTATCCTCCACAACACACAGAAGTAACCACTATCCTAAACGTTAAATTTAAGGAGGTAAGATCAGATTTTTACTTTAGGAGAACCACAATATGGAGGGTTTGATAGAAGGAATAAGACGCATGATCAGATTATACTTTAGAGAGAGTATTCTGTCTACAATATGAAGGACAGATTTCAAGAGGTAAGACTGGAGGGAGGAAGACCAATTTGAAGCAGTTGAAGCAATCCAAACAAATGACGACAGCAGCTTAGACTAAGCTGTGGCAATAGAGATAGAAAGAAGTTGACAGTTTTTGAAAAGAGATTTAAGGCATAAAAGTCAGCAGTGTTTGGTGAATGGTTATGTGAAGAGTGCAGGAAGAAGGAAGAGTCAGGTGGTTACTAGATTTCTTGCTTGTGTGACTAAATGAATCTTCATATCACTAAGCAAGATAACAAATGTTGGTGAGGGGAGGTTTGGGTAAATGATGATGCATTCGATTTTAGACATTGAAATTAAGGTATCTGGGTCATCCAAATGGCAGGGTCCATCCAACAGTTGGAATTGTGAGACTAAAGTAAAGGAGAAGAGGTCTTGGCTATGGGTCCGCATTTGGGAATAAGCAGCAAAGAAGCCACTAAGTGATGATCAGTCTCAGGGAGATAAATAGCATGAGAAAAATCATAGACAAAAAGAAAAATACTAAGAAACACCCACTATTTTAGGGGAAGGAGGTATCAGAAATAGGAGCAGATCAAGAGAGTGATGCCACAGAAGGTAAGGGAAGAAGAGATAAGGAATGGCTTATGACTATGGATTTGGAAAATTCAAAAAATATAAAAACAAAATAGTACCCATAATTCTACTGTGTGATAACTAAGAGTGTTTTAGTGTATTTCTTCCCATTATTTTATTTTTATATATACATATACATACTTGAAATCATGCTGTAAAAATAATTTGTTTTTTCTTTATTCAGTATTATTTCATGAGCATTTCATTTTCTTTATTCAGTACTATTTCATGAGCATTTTCCTGTGTCATTAAAATGTTCTTTACAATCAGAGTTTTGCCTATATGCTATTCTGTTATGTAGATGTATTATTACTCTTCTTCCATTGTTGAATATTTGGTTGTTCCCTATTTTTATAAATAACATTAAGAGGAATCATTTTTTTCCCAAAGATACTTTTTTTTTTAAATTTATTTCTTTATTTATTTATTTTAGAGAGAGAGAGAATGAGGAGGGAGACAAGGGAGAGGGAGAAAGACTCCCATACCCAGCGCAGAGCCCAACATGGGGCTCAATCTCACGACCCCGAGATCACAACCTGAGCCAAAACCAAGAATGGGGCACTCAACCAACCGTGCCACCCGGGCATCCCTCAAAGATCCTTTTTATAATCTGAAATTTTCATTCATGTATTCAGCAAATATTTATTGAGCATAATGTATTTTCCTTGGATAGCTTTATAGAAATAGAATTACAGAGTCAAATAATATGAATATCTTGAACACTTTTTCTATGTATTGCTAGTTTCTTTTCAGAAAAGATTTTACCAGTTTATACTCTTAACTCCCGTAGTATGAGAGTAACTGTCTCAAAGCATCCTTATCGGTAATGAGAATTCTTTTAAATCTGTTAATTTGAGGGGCGCCTGGGTGACTTAGTCAGTTGAGTATCTGACTCTTGGTTTCGGCTCAGGTAGTGATCTTGTTGTGATCTCAGGGTCCTGGGATTGAGCACCAGGTTGGGCTCCTGGGCTCAGTGCAGAGTCTGCTCTTCCCTCCCCCAACATAGACTCACCCCCACAGCCTTCACTCAGTCTTTCAAATAAATACATAAAATCTTTTTTAAAAAAACTTTTTTAAGATTTTACTTATTTGGGGACACCTGGGTGGCTCAGTCAGTTAAGTGGCTGCCTTCAGCTCAGGTCATGATCCCAGGGTTCTGGGATCAAGTCCCGAATCAGGCTCCCTGCTCAGCAGGGAGTCTGCTTCTCCCTATCCCTCTGCCTGCTGCTCTGCCTACTTCTGCTCTCTATCTCTCTGTCAAATAAATAAATAAAATCTTTAAAAAAAAAAAAAAAAGGTTTCTTTGTGGCTCCATTGGCTAAGCAACTGCCTTGGATTCAGGTCATGAACCAGGAGGGTGCTGGATGGAAGGGGTGGTGGGGCTGATCCCCGGACCCTGAGAATATGACTTGAGCAGTTGCTTAACTGACTGAACCACCCAGGCACCCCTAAAAAAATTTTTTTTTAATCTGCTAATTTGATTGGGGGAGAAATCGCATCTTGTTTTAATTTTTATTTCTTTAAAAATATTTTTTAACACCTATCTATTTAGGATATTAATCTTTTGTCCTATTGATAGCAATTATTTTGTCTTTAATTTGGTGGAGTTGTTTATAACTAATAACCAAAATCTATTGTTCTCTTTTGTGGTTTCTTACTTCATTGAAGCTTATAATTCATGAGATGAGGCAGGTGTTTCTGGAAGGATGTGTATAAGAGGAAAGGGGAAAAGTGAGGTTGCCCAGGCCCAGGGCAGTAGATCCAGCTTCTTATCTTAGGCCCCAAGGTCAGAAGTTCACAAAGGTTTACAGTGGCCTATCCCACTTCTTGGGATAGCTTTGAGCTGCCTCTACTTTGAGTAGGAAGCAGGAAGAGTAATTTTGTCCTCTGTAATGCTGCTGAGCTAACTGCATTATGGGAACGGACCTGACGCTGAGTGCCAGCAGAGGCAGGTGGGCCTGGCAGGGCTGTTTCATGTCCTCTCTTTAAATCACTGTCTGATCTTCAAGAGCTCTGCCCTAAGGGGCTGTGTGCCAAGGCTTGTTTATTTTCTTCTGCAGCAACAGTTCTCTTTGCCCCATAATGTGAATATCATGGCTCTGAAATCCCCCAGCTGTCCATGCTTTGTCATTTTTTCAAAGGGAATTGACTTGTTTTCCACCAGAGGGGGCCAAGGAACATTTGCTGCCCAACTGGTTTGGTGCATTAAAAGGGGAGAAAAAGAGCTAAGAGTAAGTGTTGTTTCATTCTTTGTATTCATATGGAAATTTTTAATCTCCATCAAAGGATCAGGAGAAAAATCACATTGAAATTCAGTACAAGAGCTTCCAGTTTACACAGAATTTTTCAAAGATGTCTGACTTGATCCTTTAAAAATGACAAAAACCATGAACTGTGTAGCTCCAGGGTTCATAATTTTGCTTACCCTCCTCAGCCTCTGCCTCTGTCTTGCCTTCCTGTGACACTCCATCTGTGTGGTCCCTTGTCAGCCTGAAGAGCTTCTCTGAATGGGGGTGGGGGTGGGGGTGTGAAGTAGGCTGTGGCAGTCGGGTTTATAGGGCGGCTTGTACATTAACCCCTCTCTCTCTCTGTGTCTCTCTCGGGCCATATTATCTCATCTTTAAGAGTCTTGTAACTCATCTCCCTGTCTTCATTCTCCTTATATCAGGCCTGTTTCCACTGCTAACAGAATTATCTTCCAAAGAAATAAAACTGATGAGTATCATTTTCCTGCTTAAAAATCCCCACTAGCGTCTCAGTCCAGACTAGAGACTGCTGCAGAAGGCTTCTATGACTTGGCTCCCTTGCCTACCTGATCAGAATCCTCTCCTTCTACCCTCTTCCTTAAATCTTGGACCAGGCTCCTGTCCAGTGGATTACGAATTCTTTGAAGTTGGAAAGTATATTTCCAAGGCCTAGCACAGTAATTGGCATATTAATAGTTGCTTGTTAAATCCTAAATAAATTAATTAATGATTTAAAATTCTGACAAGGTCACAGTGTGAAAGAGAAAACTAAAAATCTTGCGCTGGTTTCTCACCTTTCTGTGCTTGTATTTCAAAAGCGTACTCACTGTATTAAGGATTGAGTCCCTTCTTTCCTGTTACAGGGATTAGAAAGGAAGAAAAAAAAAAGTCTTGTTTTCATAGTTGGTATGATTGTTGGGATGTACAGATAAATTATTAGAATTAGTAAAGTTGTTTAGTGAGATATTGGCCACAAGATTAAAATACAGAGTAAATTAAATTTCTACAAACCAACAAGAAGAAAATAATTGTTTAAAAGGCACTGTTTAGGGCGCCTGGATTGCTCAGTGTGTTATGCCTCTGCCTTCAGCTCGAGTCATGATCTCAGGGTCCTAGGATTGAGCGCTTCCCTCTCTATCTCTTTCTGCCTGCCTACTTGTGATCAACCTCTCTCTCTCTCTGTGTCAAATAAATAAATAAAATAAAATTTTAAAAAGATTTTAAAAGGCACTGTTTAAGGGGTGCCTGAGTGGCTCTGTCAGGTAAGTGTCTGCCTTCAGCTCAGGTCATAATCCCAGGGTCCTGGGATAGAGTCCTGCATCAGGCTCCTTGCTCAGCGGGGAGCCTGCTTCTCCCTCTCCCTGCCGCTCCCCCTGTTTGTGTGCTCACTAACCTTATCTCTGTGTCAAATAAATTTAAAAAAAAAAATCTTAAAAATAAATAAATAAAAGACATAATACCAACAAACAATGTAAGATACTTAAGATTAATTTAACAAGATATGCAAGTCCTTTATAGAGAAAATTTTTTAATGTTTTTAAACAACTTTTTTCAGGGCACCTGGGTGACTCAGTCAGTTGAGCATCAACTCTTGGTTTCAGTTCAGGTCATGATCTCAGGGTTGGGGGATCAAGGCCCAAGTGGGGTTCTGTGCTCAGCGGGAAGTCTGCTTGAGTGTCTCTCCCTCTCTCTGCCCTTCCTTTCTAAAATAAATAGATAAATCTTTGAAAAAAAATAAACAACATTTTTCAAGACTGGAGCATTCTTCCTTCAAATAGGTTATTGCTGGTTAAGAGTCAAGGCAGCATGTTAAAATATACTCACACACGGAAACACATATGCATATATACCATGTAAATTGGTTGTTGTAAGAGACTATTTTCTGGGGGTGCCTGGGTGGCTCAGTGTGTTAAGTGCCTGCCTTTGGCTCAGGTCATCATCCCAGGATCTTAGGATCAAGCCCCAAGTTGGGCTCCCTGCTCAGTGGGGAGCCTGCTTCTCTTTCTCTCCCTCTGCCTCTCCCCAGGCTTGTGCTCTCTCTCTCTTGCTCACTCTCTCTCTGTGTCTCTCAAATAAACAAGTAAGTGCTTACTTCAACAGCACATATACTAAAATCAAAGACATAAATAAAATATTAAAATATACGTTTAAGGGGCGCCTGGGTGGCTCAGACAGTTAAGTGTCTGCCTTCAGCTCAGGTCATGATCCCAGGGTCCTGGATTGGAGCTTCAGAATGGGCTCCATGCTCAGCGGGAGCCTCTCCTTCTGCTGCTCCCCTTGCTGTGCTCTCTCTCTCTCGCTATCCCTCTCTCCCTGTCAAATAAATAAATAAAATCTTTTTAAAAATATATACATTTTGGGGGGGCACCTGGGTGGCTCAGTTGGTTGGGTGACTGCCTTCAGCTCAGGTCATGATCCTGGAGTCCTGGGATCAAGTCCCACATCGGGCTCCCTGCTCAGCAGGGAGTCTGCTTCTCCCTCTGACCTCTCCCCTATCATGCTCTCTCTCTCTCAAATAAATAAAATCTTTAAATATATATGCATTTTTTAAAAAAACTGTGTGTGTAGGGCACCTGGGTAGCTCAGTGGGTTAAAGCCTCTGCCTTTGGCTCAGGTCATGATCCCAGGGTTCTGGGATCGAGTCCCTCATCCGGCTCTCTGCTCAGCAGGGAGCCTGCTTCTCCGTCTCTCTCTGCCTGCCTCTCTGCCTACTTGTGATCTCTGTCTGTCAAATAAATAAATAAAATATTTAAAAAACAACCAAAAAACCCTGTGTGTGTATATATACACACACAGTTTTTTAAAGACTGTTTTCTGCATAAATTCTTCGATTTAGTGCACTATCCTCCTACCTCCAGCTTGAAGCTGATAGAGAACTTAGATCCTCCACTTCTCCAGAACTACCACATCCAGACCACTTTTGATCTCTGTCAGTCCCAAGGTGGCATGACAGGAAGGAATTTGGCTTTTCCTTGGATGCAGAGTTTTTGATCCCATAGCATCCAGACAGTCAGATTTCTCATATTTGACCACTCTTTCTTCCTAGGTCAATCACTTCCATCCGGA
Source organism: Martes martes (assembly GCF_963455335.1). Lineage (NCBI taxonomy): Eukaryota > Metazoa > Chordata > Mammalia > Carnivora > Mustelidae > Martes > Martes martes. The sequence continues at coordinate 156,731,410 of NC_137891.1, forward strand.
GTGAACTAATTCCATACCTAATAAGAAAACAGTTCTCCTCAGCTTCCTCGCAACAAGGACAAGAAGACAAAGAGGAGGATCTAAAGAAAAAGGAGCTCAAGTCCTTAGGTCAGTGCTTGGATTGCTGCAGTAATAGGGGTTAGCAGCACATTTGGAAAGAGTAGCTAGCCAACAAGCTACACTTCTTGTCTAACCACCAGGCAAGACAGGGTAGCTGACACTATTCCCTGAGCGCCGCGTAGGCTTGCTCAAGCAGATTCTGTCACTGTGCTCTTCAAGGATTAGCTAATCGTGCCTCAAGTCCGTTCTCCGATTCATAGCCATGGTTTGGCTGTATTTCTCACCAGACTGTTTTGAGTAAACTCTGCCCCCTATTTCTCAGTTACCCTATTCTTTAGGCCCTGGGCAGCCCTGTTCCTGACTAAATTCAGCCTCTTCTATCAAGGGAAAAAGGGTGAAGGAGTATACTATTACAGTTCAGGCAGAGGCCAATCAGACTATCTCCTTTCCAGGATGTAGGGGAGAGGTCTGTCTTGTTTGCTTTCATACCCCTGCCTAGTCCTTGGCCAGTCTTGGGTTCATAGCAGGTGTTCCAAAAAAATAGTTATCAAGCAAATAAATGGAGGCAGTATAACATGATGGTTAAGATACCAGATCTTGGCATCAGACAGACCTCAGTTTGAAATCTTACTCCGCCACTTACTAGCTCTGTGACCTGAGGCAGGTTACTCAGTCCCCTGAGCCCCAGTTTTCTTATCATACAATAAAAGATCTCATATGTTTGTTTTAAGAATTGAAAAACTGGGGTCCAGATAACTCTGGCTTCAAGTCCTATACTATTTCTATCATAACACAACCACTAGATATGGTCATAGAGGCTAGCAACACAAAGCCAACATGGCTGGTCACTGAAGCCTGGACCCTTGCTTGATTTATGTAATGATTTACAAGAGTCCTCTATTTGATTGTCCTTAGTAGTATTTCATTATTGGTCAAACTTGGCTTTTAAGACCTCTTTTTTAAGCATTTTTTTATCATACAGTATTTCCAACGTTCAGGAAAGCATGTTGCCTCTTTGAATTTAACTTAGTTTTTAAGGTTTTAATGGGATTTCCTCCAGGGTTCATGTTGTATGGGTAAGTTCCAAGGAGAGAGGTGTGAGCTATACCTTCTTTCAAAATGTGACTGAGTCTCTATTTGATCTGTTTATTCTGAAGATATTTTCAGTTTTATAAAAGAAGGCAATGCGCTGACCTTTGCTCCCTATGATGCCTGCTGGAATATCTGTCGAGGAGACAGGTGTGAAGACTTATCCAAATCACAGGTGCGCTGCTATGTCCATATTATGAAAGAGGGGCTGTGCTCTCGAGTAAGCACCCTGGGACTCTACATGGAAGCAAACAGGCAGGTAAGAGGAAAGGCTTAGAAGAGGAATTATGGGAGCTGCTGCCCTAGAAACAGATTGAGCCCTTTGTCTTATTTCTTCATTAAGTACCCTGTGACTTGTTCAGAATCCCTCTCATTCCCAAGATTGAGCAAGACCTGGCATGTCAAGGGTACCATTGGGTTGGGCACTCAGGTACAGCAAAAGGGGAAGCGGTGGCCCTAGTCCATATGGCTCCAAAGAAGGGCTAAGATCCCTAGTAAGGCTAATTTTTGGCCTCTGGATTCAGTACCTTTCTCCTGTTCTGGTCATGAGGAGATCTGCATTATTTCATAAACAAGCAGATAAATACTGTGTAATCATTACTGTGATGAAGCAAACATAGGCACAGAGAGGAGGCTTTCCTAATAAGGTAAAGGAACAAAGTATAGGCAGATGGTAGAGCCTCGAAGAAGGAATGGCTACTAGAGGGAAGTGTCTGGAAACAGCATCAGAGAGCTAACCCCTCTTTTTAACCCTGAGGTTTGTGAGATACGGAGAATGAGCAGCTTCTGTTGAAGGGGAAGCAGAGTTCTAAAAGATAAGTCACGTTTAGTTAAAGGGGGTTGGGGTGAGGAGACAGTGAAGATACTGAGGATGTAGGGGAGCTCTTTATTATGTAGTGGGCACAGCAGGAAGGCCTGAGGAGCAAGGGGTGATGAGACCGCGAAATGGAAACAGAGCAATAAAGGGTGGAGACGAGAAGAGGGAAAGATAGGTGACTGAGGGAACTACACTGGGGTGGCATGCAGGACAATGGAGATGAGAGGATGAAAAGATTAGCTCTTGACATGGTTTCTGGTAGAACTCTGTGAAAACTGTCAGTGCAGGTATAAGCTGAAGGGGGAAGGTGAAGTAGAATGATAAAAGATACTGTTGAAAATTGGGATTGGAATGTTGTCCCTGAAGAAAACCTGGCTCAGAAATCTTAAGGACCCACACTGTATGATAGGTATAGCCCCAGCCCCAGACCTCAAGCTGGCTTTGCCCTGGATTGGTTATAGATCCAAGAGAATCCAAGCCAGAGAGTTTATGAAAAATCATAACTAGTCCCACGTTTACCAAGAACAGTCCTCAAAGTTAGCCCCAGTTTAGGGTCAGAGTTATTAGAAACCATCCTTAATTTGACTTTCAGGTCTCATTCCTCAGTTCTATGACTAGAGTTTGTCAGGCTGGTCTGAAAGCAGGTCTATGGATAGCCTGAGACTAGGGATGAGTGCTCTGAAGTACTAGCCCAGCATTGTGCGGCGGAGAGGCCTGGAGAGGCCGTGGTTGAACTGTAATGAAGGGAGGAGATCCTGGGGATAAGGGCTGAGGGATTAGCTTTCACAATGCCAGTGCAGCCAGTCCTGGCACGGTGCCCCTCGGCCAGTGTGGCCACCACAGATAGTGCCCTGACCAGCACTGTGGCCTTGCTGGAGAATGACAATAGGCACACTGCCTGTACCTTCCTAATGGGTCCAGAGCTAAAATTCTCCATATCTGTACCTTTTCAGTTTTCTCGTAGTGGAGAGAGTATAGTGTGAACACCTTCAACCTTTTATTTTGGCTGGTGAAGAATATGGATGCCTTCTCAGGAACTATCCTGATTGTAGAATTTGTCTGACATTGTTCCTACCCTCACTTTAGGCATGGCCACACTGGTCTAGGAGGGGAGCAGGCACCTGGAATGAGTATGGTCAGGACTCAGAATGCTTCTTGCCCTCAGTAGGCCTCTTGAAGGCTTGTCTCAATGCCTTGAGGGACATGGCATTACTTTAAATATTTAAATTTATTTATAATAAACTATCTAAGTTTATTTGAATGGATAAATAAATTTAAATTTATTTAAATGTTTTAATTTTAATTTTAATTTATTAAATCAGGGAGGAGATGCTCAGCTAGGAAACTAAGGATAAGACCACTTAGAATTTACTGCATATATAATCCTTGTGCTAGGGGCGCCTGGGTGGCTCAGTCAGTGAAGCGGCTGCCTTTGGCTCAGGTCATGATCCCTGGGTCCTGGGATCGTGCCCCATGTTGGGCTCCCTGCTCAGCGGAGAGCCTGCTTCTCCCTCTTCCTCTGTCTGCCACTCTGCCTACTTGTGCTCTCTCACTCTGTGTCAAATAAATAAATAAAATCTTCCAAAAAAAAAAAAAAAATCCTTGTCCTAGGGGAAATACAGCAGCATCCTGCCCTGCCTCACCCAAACAGAAAAGCTGTGGCTGAAAACTCCCTGCTTCTCTAACTGGGCATTGACTTCTTTTTTTTTTTTTTTTTTTTTAAGATTTTATTTATTTGACACACAGAGAGAGATCACAAGTAGACAGAGAGGCAGGCAGAGATCAAGGGGGAAGCAGGCTCCGTGCTGAGCAGAGAGCCCGATGCGGGGCTCGATCCCAGGACCCTGAGATCGTGATCTGAGCCAAAGGCAGAAGCTTAACCCTCTGAGCCACCCAGGTGCCCCATGGGCATTGAGTTCTACCTAAGATGCTTTTGGGTATTTTCTGGTCTTAACTTTGGTGACTAAACCTCTTTCCTCAAGGTGCCCAAATTGCTGTCTGTTCTCTGTCCAGAAGAATCACTGATTCATTCATCAGCCCAGATTGTCAGCAAACACCTGGTAAGTACTAGCTTGGGCAGGGCGGGCATGGGACAGTCTCTGGGTACACTGAGGTATATCCTTGAGAAGATGGATTGGGGTTCTCAAGCCCTGAAACTCATTAGTCCTAGGGAAATCCCGACTGGGTTCTGGTTAATAAAATACTACCTTCTAGCCCAGACACTCACGAAGCTGGACAGGTGCTGACCCCAGGCACACAAATTCTGTAAGGAAGATCCATGATGGTCTTGGGACTCAGACACAGGAGCTTTCCATCTCTGTCCCTCTTCTCATCCTGATTTGAGCACTGTCTTCCAGAGAGCACATCTATGCACAAATGCATGAGTGTGTAAGTTTAAGTTGATCTCAGAGGTAATATGTGACCTGTGGCCCTGAGAAATATGGTCACATGCTGGTGACCATGATGGGGTGGAACAGAAGGATGATGGTCCCTCTGCTGACGTGTCTCTGAAGGAAGGTTGCATTGGACCCTAACTCAAAGGATCTGAGGGATTTGTTTGCAGTTGGTTAAGATGGATGAACAAGGTTTTATATTTGCCTTTTGCAGGTTGGAGTTGAGAGCCTCATTGGGCCAGATACACAGGTTGGAGAGAAGTCATCCATTAAGCACTCAGTCATTGGTTCATCCTGTGTCATAAGAAATAGAGTGACTATCACCAGTTGCCTTCTCATGAACTCAGTCACCGTGGAGGAAGGGTATGTTTCCCCCTGTACCCACTTGAGGCTAGGGGCCTGGCATCTCTGGGAGGTTTGGGGAGCCAGTCCACCCTTGGAAAGGGCTCAGCTTGAGGAAGGGAAGAATAGGAAAGGTGAAGGAAAGAACAGTGCCTAGGCCCTTTGAGGCCTTGGTTTCGGCTCCACAAAGACATGGTCTCGGAAAGCATCTCCAGCAACTTTCTCACTCTTATTCCAGTTACGGTCCTGAGAGAGGCTGCCTCCTCTTGCTTTGGTATGCTGCTTGATGGGATGGCCACCATAGTGTACCACTGACAGTGCTGGAATGACACTTACCAACATCTAAGGGTCATCTTGCTTCTCTCAGTGTCCCAGAGCAGCCCTGAAGAAGGCAGAGGACTAGGAGGTGTAGTCATTTAAGCCACATACTATTTTTAAGGGAGAGCTTCTTTGTTACAAGTTATGGAGAGTCTTCCCCCTTTTTGAGACACTTTAGATTATCTTAAAATCTTGGTTTATAAACAGCCTAAACTTGGAGTAAGACTTGAACGATGTTTAGTAAGATTATTCCTCAGTATGGACCTCAGGTTTTTCCTGTATAAAATGCAAGGATAGGCAGTGGAAGAGAGAAAGGACCAAGGTAGTGGCCTTCAGACTTTTTAGAAAGTGAACTTTCCTTTTTGCTAAGATAAATCTTATGCAGAAACTCAGTATTTAAAACTGATAAAAGCACAGCTGTTGCAATACATTGGGGAAGGGGACACTTGTCCTTCTTAGAGGACGTGAAGCAGATCTATAAACAAATTTTGAAAAACACTAGACTCAATCAGCCTGAAAGAGCTGATTCTAAAGCCTTGATTCTAGCTCTGAAACCTGTCGATGTCTCCGTGCAGGAACGGGTAGGAGAAAAGGTTAGAGAAGACTGCAAGTTCAGTGAAAGCTGAACTACCTCTCCTAGCTGCCAGTGAAGGGTTGAGGGAAAGGTTAAGCCTTTGCCCTTTAGGAAGAGTGACTCATGGAAGATAACAGACAGTATTGAGGGAGGAAGTGCCATAATTAAAAACCAAGAAAGTTAGAAACCACAGGGATATTGGCCACTAAGTTCTGTCCTCCCCCCAAGCCCACTTCCCAACTTGATTCCCAAGCCCTGACAACCAGGCATAAAGCCATTAGTCAGGAAGTCTGGAAGAATCTTCTCTGGAGATTCTGACCAGCCCAAAAAGAAAAATTTATTTACGTCAGAGATTTCTAACAGCCCACTCAAATCACCCTGCAGTGAAAATTAGGGATGACGAATTCCATTCATGTGCTTAGAGCTTCCAAGTAGCTTTTTTAGAATCCTCCCCTAAAGATGAAGAGATAGTCAAAGATTACCAAAGATCTAAAGAGAGCTTATCATGAAAGATCCACAAATCAAACAGTTAGAAAAAAGCTACTTAGAAGAAACAGACTCTGTAGGGAGAGAAAAATACTTTCAAACAACCTTTTATTTCAAAGAACAAAAAAAGAACTCTAGGAAATTAAAACTGTGATAACAAAAGGAAAACCCCAGTAAAAGAATTGGAAGATAAATGTCACATTTCCCAGAAAGTAGAGCAAAAAGATAAAGAGATAGAACATGGCAGAGAAAAGATAAGGAAATGAGAGGACCAGTTCAGGATATTTAACATCTGAATAGGAGTTCTGTAAAAAAAGAGAGCTCAGATTTCAGAGGAGGAAATTATTTAAGAAATAATATAGGGGGGTGCCTAGGTGCCTCAGTGGGTTAAGCCTCTGCCTTCAGCTTAGGTCATGATCTCAGGGTCCTGGAATTGACATGGCATTGGGCTCTCTGCTCAGCAGGGAGCCTGCTTCCCCTTCTCTCTCTGCCTGCCTCTCTGCCTACTCGTGATCTCTCTCTCTCTGTCAAATAAATAAATTAATTAAAAAAAAAAAGAAAAATACAGGAAAATGTCTCACAAGTGAGAGATATGAATTTACAGAATGAAAAGGCCTACTAAGTGCCCAGTACAATGGGTAAAAACAAACCTCCATCATTTTGAAATTTCAGAACACTGGAAAATAAAATGTGCTACAAACTTACAAAGAAAAAATAGTAAGTCCTATACAACCAATCAGGAACCAGAATGGCTTTGTTTTGGACTTACCAGTAGCAACAATGGAAACTGGAAAATACCAGAACAATACCTTCAAAATTCTGAAGGAAAACTAATTTCAACCTAGAATTCTATATCCCAGCAAAATGTTAAGTGTGACCATTGAAAAGGTCTCAAAAACTTTTCTAGATGTGTTCCACCAAAATGAACAGTAGATGAAAGAGATAAGATACACAAGGTCCAACTCTAAAAAAGCAAAAAGTATCGTTGGACGATACTGAAGGCAGATCCAAGGATGGACAACTTTATGAACTGCCTGAAGCATAAAGGGAACAGTTAGCCCAGAGTGGAATCCACAGAGCACTTACCCAGGAAGATGAAAGTGATAAAATACCAGATGCATATAAACATCTTGAAAGATTTAGACAACTGGCTGAAAGTTTGGGTTGAATTAGTAATAGCATAGAATACTATCTAACAAAAACAAAACAATTATGAACTGTTTAAAAAGTACACGAAAGGAAAGGGCATCATAGTTCACTATGTAACTCAACTGTGAAATAGAATTTATGTAGTCATAATAAACACTATAGACCAAAATTTTGCTGTAACAGTATTGAAAGGATGAGGGAGGGGTGCCTGGGTCGCTCAGTGGGTTAAAGCCTCTGCCTTTGGCTCAGGTCATGATCCCAGAGTCCTGGGATTGAGCCCCGCATCGGGCTCTCTGCTCAGTGGAGAGCTTGCTTCCCTTCCTCTCTCTGCCTGCCTCTCTGCCTACTTATGATCTCTGTCTGTCAAATAAATAAATAAAATCTTAAAAAAAAAAAAAAAAACGCTTCAGAAAGATTTGTTTTAAGATATATACATGCAGGGACACCTGGGTGGCTCAGTGGGTTAAGCCTCTGCCTTCGGCTCAGGTCATGATCCCAGGGTCCTGGGATCGAGCCCCGCATCAGGCTCTCTGCTCAGCAGGGAGCCTGCTTCCCTTCCTCTCTCTCTGGCTGTCTCTCTGCCTACCTGTGATCTCTGTCTGTCAAATAAATAAATAAAATCTTTAAAAAAAAAAAAAAGATATATACATGCATTGGGGCACCTGGGTGGCTCAGTTGGTTAAGCATCTGACCAACTCAGTTCATGATCTTAGCATCCTGGGATTGAGTCCCACATCCGGCTCCCCACTCAGCAGGGAGTCTGCTTCACCCTTTCTCTCTCCCTTTCTCTGTCTCTCTCAAATAATTAAGTTAAGAAAAGATATATGCATGCATATATAAATTTAATTGCCAAAAACAGGCCAGAATTTGGTGGTACACTGCTCCCTGTGGCATGCTAATAGATTGTTAACAACCAGTTCTCCGAGGGAAAAATAAGTGGTCTGATCTATAACATTTGCCAGTTTCCGTAGTATAAATTCTCCCACCATGGCCAATGGTGTTAGCAGACACTGAGCTGGGGAGAGATGCTAGCAGTCAGCTCTCCTGAGCAGAGCAGTCGGGCTCCAGTGCATCACTGATGATAGAGAGCTGTCTCAAGTATTTCACTCTGTTGTCAAACACAGAGACCCACTGGAGGCTGAAGACTCTACATGAGGGCAGTGGTAGAAGTCTGTACAGTCACAGAGGGAAAAAGGTCAGGAAAGAATTAAGGAAATGATCCTTGATCTGAATCTAGAAAAATGATTAGAGCCACCGTGTTGGAGAAAGGAATGTTCTAGATACATCGGGAGTGTGAAGTGTGAGACAGCATATCTTATTCCAGAAACATCTCTTCATTTTGATCTTAGCTTGAATTTCATCACTTAAGAGGCTTCTCTGACTACCCTATCAGATATCCTCTGTCCCAGGATGCCTGAGTGGCTCAATCAGTTAAGTGTCTCATTCTCGGTTTCAGCTCAGGTTATGAGATCAAGCCCCGTGTCAGGCACTGTGCTCCACTGCGGAGTCTGCTTGAAATTCTCCCACCCTCTCCCTCTTCTTCCCTGGGCATATGTACACACACTCTCTCTCTAAAATAAATAAATAAATCTTTAAAAAAAAAGAAGAAGCAGCAGGAGCAGTCTATCCCAGTACTCTCTGTTACATCACCCTGTTTTATTCCCTTCCTAGCATTATCACGGTCTGGCCTTATCTTGTTTACCTGACTCTAACAAGTAAATGTTAGTTTGAGAATGTACGTTTCACTGTTATATCTTGAGAGCCTACAGGAGCTCAATAAAGATTTGTTACATGAAAGAATGGTAAATAATTAATAATTAATCAAAATACAGTATTCAAAGAGGAACAGATAGATAGGAGACAATGCTATACCGATGGCCAAGGACCAAATCATGGACTATCCACTACGACATTTAATAGGTAACAATAACTTAAGAGTTTAAAGGAAAGGAATAACATAATTAAATCCACATTTTATGAAGATCCTCTTGGCTACACTGTGGAGGGTGGTGTGAGAAGGATAAGCATGAAGGCCGGAAGACTACTGAAAGAAATAGAAGTCCTAAATTAAGGCAGTAGCAGTGGCAATAGGGAAGAGAAATAATGAGTTGATTAAAAACTATAAAGCATGGTGATTGGCTGGATATGTGAGGTGAAAGAGAAATTAGGGAAAACTTCCAGTTTTCTTGCCCAAGCAATAGAGTTTCTGTTGTGCTATTCACTCAGATAGAAATCAGCAGAGGATTTGCAGGGTGGGAAGCAGGGAAATGATGAGTTCCATTTGGGATAAGTTGAGTTCCTGGCAGGCGGCCTTGACATGCAGGACTTAATGTGCAGGAATGGAGCTTGGGAAAGAAGCCTATGTTTGAAGTACAGGTTTGGGAGAGCGGTGGGCATAGAGATGGTAACTGAGGCTGTGGGAGTAAAGGAGATCACCCAGGGAGATTGTGTGGCCTTAAAAGAAACCAAGACAAGACCTTGGGGAACATCAACAATTTCAGGCATAAGAAAAGGAATCTAAGGAGACTGACAAGAAAGGAATCAAAGGGGTAAGGGAGAGGACAGTTGGCAGGTGAAGCCAGGTTGGGGAAACGGGATAGATGGTGGTGTACTCACTGAGAGGAGAAAGGGCGAGGGAGGAGCAGATTTGGGGGACAAAAGGCCGGTGTGGGGCACATGAAGTTGGAAGTACCTGTAGGACATCTAAGTATGTGGAGGTATCCAGTAGCCAGCTTGTGACTGGAGGTTAGAAGAAGAGGTCAGACCCACAGACCTCTTCCTGAACCATTGTGGTGTTCTCTAACTTCTTTTGCTGTCTCTATTTCTCTTATTCTTCCAAATCTGCCCTTCCGCCTTTCCTCTTATGGATTAGAATATGAACTTTGGAGTCAGAATGCCAGACCGAATCCTGGATCTGTCATTTACCGGTCACTTAGGGAATTGACTTTACGTCTTTGTGCCTGATTTTCTCACTGTAAAATGGAGTGAAAACTGAACTACCTCACAGGTTTATTGGGAGTACTAAATTAATAGACATAAAGGACTTTGAACGGTGCTTGGACATAGGATGTTAGCTGTCATTAGTTTATCGTCCCCATCATCGTTTATCATTAATCTCTTTTCACAGAGGTGGCATGTTGCCAGTGTTGTCTTCTAAAGGATAGCTCTGCTCGTGTCCTTGTTCTATTCAACAACTTTTTTTGAAGACTTCCCCCTACTTTTAAAATAAAGTTTGAACTTCTAGGTTCCTCATGATCTAGCCCCAGCACTGAGTCCTGGAATGTTAGTGAGATGGGGCCTCAGAAGCCACCCCACTCAACTTCTGCATTTTTATACATGAGCAGAGTACGGAATTCTAGACTTTCTTCTCATTGCACCCTTGCTTTTCTGTGTCCCATTCTGGATTCATTCACGAGACCGACAGCATCACCATTCTGTCAGAACCAGAACCACACTTGCCTTTACCCATTTGATCGCCTCATTCCAGAGTAGTTCATGAGGCTCTGTAACTTCCACTCTGTCTCATCTTACCTCAGACCTTCCAGGGAAGACAATGCCGTGACTTTCCCATTTGCTCTAATTAGCAACGTCTCCTTCCCCTGTGGGCGGGCTGGTAAAAGAACAGCTCTCTGGCACCTCTTTAAAGGCCAGTATTGTGTCCTGAATTGACGTGAAGAGACTTGGTAAGGAACCAAGGCTTGGTAAGAAACGTCCAGGTTGCTCATGTGAGAGAAGTTCATAGAGAATGCCTAGCATAATATCCTAGAGTCAGTTGCTGTTTGGGAGGTGGTATAGTCTTGGATGGCCTCTTAAGCTAAGGAAACAATAAAGGTTTAGATGGTGGTCGCTGCTATTTTTTCAACTAAAAAAAGTTGAGGGAGAGCTATAGGCAGCCCTTATGGGGCTAATGACTAGGGAGGCCATTACAGATTACCCAATCCGGCAAATTAGCTCCTGGTGATAAGATCAGACATCCTGCATCCCATATGAACCTTTTCCCATTATCTTCAGGTCACTTAGTTTTAATTACTTACGGTAAATTTGGGAAAAGTAATTAAATTGCAGTCACATGAGACTTTATTACCCTGCTGCTGTTACATCTAACCTGAGTGGCAGAGTAGAAACATGAATTTGTCCAGAAGGGATTTTCTCATATCCCAGGCTTGCTTGTCTCTGTCAGCAGTGGTGAGCTGCCGAGACTTTCTGGACAGTGGCTTGGACATCTGCCCAAGGTCCTTAGGTCATGAGCGATGCTAATAGGACCACCTTGGGGAAGGTATAGGCCAGACTGCAGAGAACGCTCCTGCCTGACTTTCTCATTTTCAGTTTCTGGTGGAAGTTCCATGTTCTATGACAGCTGAAGCCCAGGAATTCAAAGTCTAGTGAAAACTTCATTGTCAAGGCTTCAGTGTCAGTTCTGTGCTCTCCATCTTTGGCTTTCTGGTCCTGAACAACAACTCCTGTATCTCCTCCTAGTCCACAGTGAATGACCCAGGGGGTAAGGTAGCTCCTTCACATGTGGGCAGGAAGGCCAGGGAGCCAAGTTTTCACCTAGATTTTCTGTGTTTTCTGTAGGCAGCAAGTGCCCACTGTCAAAGCCCAATATATTATTGCTTCTCATTGTTACCCTGAGTGTCCTCTTCACCTACACTCAACTGACTGCCCAGCTCACTGAGTCCCTTACTTTTCTACTCCCCTTTATTCCTGACATTCACTCTGCCTGAATTGCCTCTTTCTAGAGATCTTTACCTATAGAAATCCTCCTACTCATCTTTCAAAGTCCAATACATATTCCAACTACTCCGTGCAGCCATCTTTCCCCCACCTCTGTGTTCCCTGTGCACCCATAACACTTGATGTATGTTCATGTGCCATTTAGTGCATCTTTTTTTTCCTCAATAGACTACAGATTCCTTGAATACAGAAATAGTTCTCCTATATCTCTGTATCTCTTAATGCCTAATACTGTACTTTTTATATACTAGGTATCTTAGGAAGTATTTACTGAATGAAAAACAGGAATCCCTGATTTAACCTTCCCTACCATAATTGGCTGAGCATCTGTCAAGAGAACTGTGTGTACTACTAGAAAAAGTGGTAGAGTACCTCACTCCTTAAAACTCACCAAAATAAAAATATACAAGCAAAACCAGAAAAGGAAACTTTATCTACAATAAAACTAGATAATACCACCACGTACTAGTACACAGACTGAGGAATATCTGCCAGATACAATGGAATGCAGATCAAATCCAAAAAGAACACCAAGATTTAACCAACATAAAGAATAAGGGCATGGGTAAACCAAAGAATTGGCAAACATCTCTTTTGCAAAATCTTTTTTTTTTTTTAAGATTTTATTTATTTATTTATTTGACACAGAGAGAGAGATCACAAGTAGGCAGAGAGACAGGCAGAGGGAGAAGGGGAAGCAGGCTCCCCGCTCAGCAGAGAGCCGCATGTGGGGCTCAATCCCAGGACCCTGAGATCACAACCTGAGCCGAAGGCGGAGGCTTAACCCACTGAGCCACCCAGGTGCCCCACTTTTGCAAAATCTTAAGGCACATAGAACTGACAGAAAAAACCACTGAGGCACATAGGAGGGCTGGCCTCAGACTTTTCTGTGAGAACATTTAAGGCAAACATTTAGGAGTGAAACAACATTTAGAAAATTTGGAGGGAAAATGATTGTGACCTAAGAGTCCCATAGCTAATGCAAGTTATGGTTGAAATATAAAATCATCAGAAATACTCCAGGGATTCAGGAGACGTGTCACCCAAGAACCCTCTGGAAAACTCTACTTGAAAACATAATAGAGGGGCATCTGGGTGGCTCAGTTGGTAAGCCACTGCCTTCGGCTCAGGTCATGATCCCAGGGTCCTGGGATCGGGCCCCACATCAGGCGGGCTCCATGCTCAGGGGGAGGCCTGCTCCCTCTCCCACTCCCCCTGCTTGTATTCCCTCTCTCACTGTCTCTCTCTCTGTGTCAAATAAATAAATAAAATCTTAAATAATAATAATAATAGAGCCAAGTAAGAAATGAAACAAAATACTGATTAATGGGTTGGTTGTGTATAAAAAGTGAACTCCCTTAAACATAAAATTAAGTCTGTGGTAATTAGAGTTGCAAAAGGACCATGATTATTGGAAGAATTTTGTCCATGTTTCTTCAGTAACACTCTTGAAAATACCAAATTATGAAACTTTGGAAAGATCCCCTGGACTTAAAGGAGCTCCTTAGGACTTTTGACTCATTTCTTGCCTCTACACTAAACCCATCTTCTTAGATGGAGAATACTACTGCTTAATTCTTTGAGGTTGTTACTTCATTACTTTGATTCCCTCTAAAGCCTTCTTTTTCTTAGCCTCTCTTTAGGGAATAGAAGGACTTAGATTTCTTAGGAGGGAGACATTTCTCACCACTAAACCTTTATATAGTGAACCAAAGGGAACCAAAGGAAGGAAATTTTCAGCCTGTTCACTGAAGCCAATACATTTTCATCTAGAGGACCAAGAGCAAGACTGGCCAGACAGGAAGGTAAAATATTTCTTCAAGCATTATGTCTCATTACATGAATCAACCTGGATGAATACCACAAATAATAATGTTGAAGAAGAAAAAACCAAGTTGCAAAGGGAAACATAGAGAATTATGGCATTTATATAAAATTTTAAAATATGGAAAACAATACTATATGTTGTCTACTAGTATATACTTTTTTCAGTGCCTGAAATATTTCTTTTTAAAAAATATATTTTATCTATTTACTTGACAGAGAGAGAGAGAGAGATCACAAGTAGGCAGAGAGGCAAGCAGAGGGAGAGGGGGAAGCAGGCTCCCCGCTGAGCGGAGAGCCTGATTTGGGGATCGATCCCAGGACCCTGGGATGATGACCTGATCCGAAAGCAGAGGCTTAACCCACTGGGCCACCAGGTGCCTCTGTGCCTGAAATATCTCATTAAAAATAATACATGGAGGATACCTGGGTGGCTCAGTGGGTTAAGCCTCTGTCTTCGGCTTAGGTCATCATCCCAGGGTCCTGGGATCGAGTCCTGCAATGGGCTCCTTACTCGGTGGGGAGCCTGCTTCTCCCTCTGCCTGCTGCTCCCCCTGTTTGTGTGCTCATTCTCTCTCTCTCTTTCTCTCTCTCTCTGACAAATAAATACAAAAAATCTTTAATAATAATAATAATAATACCTGGTTCTTCATCTAGAGGGACTCCTGGACAAGGACCCATTGGGCTAAGCTTAGGAGTCTTTTGCCTCTGGGAAAATCTGGGTGAATCAACCATAATCTTTGGGCTGAAGTAGTGAGCTGGCCTAAAGCAGGCCTTTAGTCATATACCTAGAAAAACTGTGTGTATCTCCAGTTCCATACCCAAGGTTATGAGTAAGTTTAGAAAGCCTACCAGCTTCTTCCAGAGAAGAACCTACCTGTCCTTAGAGTTACTGCCCAGTCACCGGCTGAGTCCAAGCCTCTCACACAATGGAAAGTCACTTACCACTATGTACGCTCGGGCACATTGCTTAACCACTGCGAGCCTCAAATTTCTCTGTAAAAATTAGAATAAATACCACCATCCCTGCAGGCTTGCCAAAAGGATTAAGTTACATAATGAACTTAAAATGCTTTGTGTAATGACTGAGAAATATTTGACATCAGAGTTATGTGAGTTCCCTTTTCTTCTGTAATAAACTGAAGAAAGTTCTAACCAAAGCCAGAAGAGCAACTAAAATTTGAGGCCCTTTTGCTTCCCAGGCCAGGGCTTCTTCTTCTTTTTTTTTAAAGATTTTATTTATTGGGGCGCCTGGATGGCTCAGTCATTAAGCATCTGCCTTCGGCTCAGGTCGTGATCCCAGGGTCCTGGGATCGAGCCCCACATCTGGCTCCCTGCTCAGCAGGAAGCCTGCTTCTCCCTCTCCCACTCCCCTGCTTATGTTCCCTCTCTTGCTGTATGTCTCTTTCTGTCAAAAAAAATGAATAAAACCTTGTAAAAAAAAGATTTATTTATCTGAGAGAGAGTGGTGGGGAGGGACAAAAGGAGAGAGATGAGAAGCGGGCTCCCCAGGATTATGCCCTTTCCTGGAAGCAGAGGCTTAACCAGCTGAGCCACCCAGGCACCCCCAGGGCTTCTTCCTTGTGTCCTAGGCCCGGGAACATGATGTGGTACAGTAGCTTGGCCAAGCAGTGGATCTCCAGATCTTACTGCAGATCTCTGTGGTCTTTCTCATGGTCTCTTCTCCACTGAAGCATTAGGATTTTCAGGGTAGTTTCCCAAAGCCTGCAGTTTTGCTTAAAATTTAACCACACCAAGGGGCGCCTGGGTAGCTCAGTCAGTTAAACATCCAATTCTTGATTTTGGCTCAGGGCATGATCTCAGGGTTGTGCAGGAGCCCAGCCTTCTGCTCAGCTCTGAGGTGAGTGTGAAGGGTGGTTAAGATTCTCTCTCCCTCTTCCTTTGCCCCCCCAAAAATAATTTAACCCCACCAAGTAGAAATGAGGACTGAAACCCATTAATCTTAGCCATCTCTCAGCAGCTTCTTAGAAAAACAACCAGGTATTAGCACAGCAGAGTCCTTAGTACTGAGCTAAGAGTTAAAACTACATGGCAAAAACCATAGTTTTGGCATTGGGTCAGTTCTTTGCTTGAGCTGTAGAGAAGTCACCTCCCCTCGGCTTTATGCACTAACCAGAAAAGGCAAAGCAGGGGCGCCTGGGTGGCTCATTGGGTTAAGCCTCTGCCTTTGGCTCAGGTCATGATCTCAGGGTCCTGGGACTGAGCCACACATTGGGCTCTCTGCTCAGCAGGGAGCCTGCTTCCCCCACCCCCCACTGCCTCTCTCTGCCTGCCTCTCTGCCTTCTTGTGATCTCTCTCTCTGTGTCAAATAAATAAAATCTTTTAAAAATTAAAAAAAAAAAAGAAAAAAGAAAAGGCAAAGCCATTATTATGGATTGGCAACCTGGAGAGAGCTTACTTGATATGGTAGTATCATCCTTCCTCTCCAGTGTGAGCACACACACACACATCCAGTAAAATCCTTAATCTTGGAATTTCTTTCTGGACAGACGGAAAGCTCTGTTGGCTTGACATTTTTCCGGAATACCTCGGCCTTGCTCATGGAGGTGACTTGTGACCATAGCAGTGGTTATAGGAAATAATGAAGAAACAAATGGCAGAAAAGAGCTTCACACTCATAAGCATTTTGTCAGGTGTTCATCTCAAAGCCTTCCGCAGATCCACTGACCAAGAGCTTCAGGAGAGCCCCAGCTTCTTTTCAGTCAACCCACTTTTTCCCCATCATATCTGCAGATTCTGCATTGCTAGTTTACGGGTCTCAGAGGGAATTACACATAAACTAAATGAGATGAGGTTCCTAAACACCTCAATCAGACTGGCTGGACAGAAGGAGAACCCAGGCTATCCCTTCCTATGGAATTCTGACCTCAATCAGTCTAGCCTCTTCCTTCCAGAAATGGTTCCCACTTATATCCCAAATCCCAAAATAGCCATGTAGTAGTCTCTAATTATGGCCTCCTGAATTCCTCTTGGCTGTTTTGGTCTATGCCGACTATGTTTACCCCTCTCCTAGCTCCAGAGCCTGTGTTCTCAGGCTCTTAAACTACTGAGCAGGAGGTATCCTCCTACTCCCACTCTGGAAAAAGAAAGAAGACTTTTCAATGAGAAGCTAGTAGCCAATTGTAAGCCTGCTTTGTCCCAGGAACCTGTTTCTGAGGCTTTCTATACTTCCTTACTACTCTTCTTGGGGGAATTTTCATCAAGAAGCAGGAGCCACTCTAGCTGCTAACTGAACTGCTTTGCCTAAAGCAGAAGACAAGTTGGAAAGTTCTGGAAGGTCCCTTAATACCCACCCACTGTGTATCACGACCTTTTGTGTGTATATTCTGAATCTGAGCCAAAAAACAAACTAATACTGTCTGCCTATCTCTAGCCCACACCACAGAGGTGCTGTGGCTTTTGCCTTTTGCTGCTTTCCGACTGGCTTAACAACTTCCAGAAGAATAGAGATCAAGAAGACTCGAATGCCATAGCAGGCTAGAATTCCTTTTCTGCATTTTACTAAAAAGTCTTGGCGTTTGGGAAGAATCTTTTTTAATAGCCTCTGCACAAATAGTTTCAGGCTTTGGAATGTCCTCCTCGCCATCCCCCATGCCTCCTGGGTTGCCTGAGGATTTTTCCTTAATTGGCGTTTTGTTTTGTTTAAATGGATGCCCACACCCTTCCTACTCACCTTCCTTCTCCGCTTTAGCTGCCCACTTCTGACTCTTTAAGGTAGTGAATATTTCCCTGTTAGGGCCAAGCCCTTCCCTCCACAGAGCCATTTGGCTCTCAAGAGCATGTTGGCAGTTCCAAGCAAGCTTCCTCCAGTCTTTCCTTCCCTTGATTTCTTTATATGGCGTTATGATTAAATGTATGGATTCTGGAGTCAGGCAGACCTAGATTTGAATCTGCTGCTTGACAATTATGTGGTTTGGGGCAAATGGTTTAACTTCCCTAAATCTGTTTGTTACCTCATCTGCAAAATGTGGTTGTTATTTTTTCTGCATCAGAGGCAAAAATGATACTCCCAGAATCATCTAGGTAGCTTTTTTTCTAATTAAGTACATGAGGCCCCCATCTCAGACCTACCAAAAGGATTGATGGAAGTCAAGACAATGAGGGTGTTTTTGTTTATTTTTTACACTGCCCGAGTGATTTTTCTGATGAAATGGCTGGATTTGTAAGTCACTCCTGTAACGTACCTAGAGTATTTATTTGCACAACATCTAGCATAGAGTAGGTAGGCAGTGGGTGCTAACGAAGGTTTTCAAAAAGACCTGTCTTCTCACCTACCAGTCTTCAGGAGCCAGAAAGATGCTCTTTAAACACATTAAAATGCCAAGAGCAAGAGGTGCTACTCTTGAGAATGTAGGATCTGGGGTAGTCTTTTTTTTTTTTAAGATTGTTATTTATTGGGATGCCTGGGTGGCTCAGTTGGTTCAACAGCTGCCTTTGGCTCAGGTCATGATCCCAGGGTTCTGGAATCGAGTCCCACATCGGGCTCCTTGCTTGGTGGGGAGTCTGCTTCTCTCTCTCCCTCTGCCTGCTTGTGATCTCTCTCTGTCAAATAAATAAATAAAACCTTTAAAAAATATTTATTTATGGGACGCCTGGGTGGCTCAGTTGGTTAAGCGGCTGCCTTCAGCTCAGGTCATGATCCCAGCATCCTGGGATCAAATCCCACATCGGGCTCCTTGCTCGGCAGGGAGCCTGCTTCTACCTCTACCTCTGCCTCTGCCTGCCACTCTGTCTTCCTGTGCTCTCTCTCTTGCTCTCTCTCTCTCTCTCTCTGACAACTAAATAAATAAAATCTTAAAAAAAAATGAAATTTTTTAAAGTATTTATTTATTTATTTATTTGACAGAGATAGAGGTCACAAGGCAGAGAGGCAGGCAGATGAGGGTGGGGGGTGGAGCAGGCTCCCCGCTGGACAGAGAGCCTGACGTGGGGCTCGATCCCCAGACCCCAAGATCATGACCTGAGCAGAAGGCAGAGGCTTAACCTACTGAGCCACCCAGGCGCCCCCGGAGTAGTCTTTGATGTGGCCTGGAGCTAGTTTAAAAAACACTGGAAACACTGGATTTTGTTTTTTGTTTTTGTTTTCTAAACGAGTTTGGTTTTGATTAACCAAAAGTCTGTAGTGAGAGCTGTGGGGCACCTGTTGTTCCCACAGCTGATCTCCTAGGGAGATTCATGGAACTTAAGCCTTAAATGAAATTTGGCATATATTCCCAGGTGAGCAGCTGAGTGATGGGTCAGTCCACGGACAGGTACCTAAAGAACTGAAGTCATGGGGTTTGCAGTTTTCAAGATTTGGTGGGAAAGATCATTAGGAGCCTGTCTGAAGTCTGGACTTCGGTAAAACCAGGTCCACCCTTGGGCTGGCTGAGCCATTCTGTCTCCCAGTGATAATTTGAGGCATGTAGCCATTAACTGGATGGAGCAGCTATACCTAGCCTATGGAGGAGCCAGAACCCCCAACCCATAGTGGTGAGGATGCTGATGAGAGCCATGGGCATTCTGTAACCTGGCTGTTTATTGTGTTCCAGAAGCAACATCCAAGACAGCGTTATCTGCAACAATGCTGTGATAGAGAAGGGAGCAAACATCAAGAACTGCCTAATTGGAAGTGGCCAGAGGATTGAAGCCAAAGGTAAACCAAATTACAATCACAGATGCCATTTTTTTCCTAGCACGGTAGTACAGTTGGTGCTCAGTGCTAGTGACGATTACGACAAGCACATGCATTCTCTGTGGGTGAGACCATGAATCAATAAAGCTGTCTTTGGAGGACAATTGACATCATTGTCAAACCTGTTAACGTTGACTTAACAGTTCCATTTTTAGGAATGTATCTTACAGGGACACCTGGGTGGCTCAGTGGGTTAAAGCCTCTGCCTTCAGCTCAGGTCATGATCCCAGGGTCCTGGGATCAAGCCCCGCATCGGGCTCTCTGCTCGGCGGGGAGCCTGCTTCCTCCTCTCTGTCTGCCTGCCTCTCCACCTACTTGTGATCTCTGCCTGTCAAATAAATAAATAAAATCTTAAAAAAAAAAAAAGGAATGTATCTTACAGATAAGCTCATAAACATATGCAGCCTTATTATCAAAAATTTTAAAACGTAACCAAAAAGATCTAATGGCCCAGATTAGCACCAGTACTTTACAGTGGCTCTTGGACCTATGTGAGAAGGGCCAGTAATCCAGCAAAAGTGTTGAAACCCGCTTTTGACCTCCTAGACACCTTGAGCACCTTGTCTCACCTGCTATTGAAGAGAGGTAGTCCCATAGGTTCCTGGCCTGGGGGAAGGTTAGCCGTTTCTTCAGAAACCGTTCACTCAGAGCTCCTGTCTTGGAGGTGCAGTGTTAGCTCACTCTGCTCTGCCACTGGAGAAGAACTGTACAGGCATGCCTCGTTTTACTGCGCTGCACAGATACTGCATTTCTTTTACAAATTGAGGGTTTGTTGCGACCTTGTGTTGAGCAAGTCTCTGCGTACCATTTTTCCAACAATATTTGCTCACTTCATGTCTCTGTGCCACATTTTGGTAATTCTTGCAATATTTCAGACTTTTTCATTGTTATCATATTTGCTCTGATGATCTGTGGTCAGTGATTTTTGATGTTAACTATTGTAATGGGCTGGGGCTCCACAGACTGCATCTTCATTTATCTTTTTTTTAAGTTTTGTGGTTTTTTTAAAAGATTTTATTTATTTATTTGACAGACAGAGATCACAAGTAGACAGAGAGGCAGGCAGAGAGAGAGAAGGAAGCAGAGCCCAATTTGGGGCTCGATCCCAGAATCCTGGGATGATGACCTAAGCCGAAGGCAGAGGCTTTAACCCACTGAGCCACCCAGGCACCCCTTAATTTATCTTAATTGATAAACTTTGTGTGTGTTCTGCTCGACCAACCAGTCATTCCCGTCTCATTCCTATCCTCCGGTCTCCCTATTCCTTGAGAGGCAATATTGAAATTAGGCCAGTTGGGGCGCCTGGGTGGCTTAGTCAGTTAAGTGTCTACCTTTGGCTCTGGTCATGATCCCAGATCCTGGGATCAAGGCCACATTGGGCTCCATTCTCAGTGGGGAGTCTGCTTGTTCCTCTCCCTCTGCCCCTCCCACAGCTTGTTCACTTGCTCTCTCTCTCAAATAAATAAAATCTTTAAAAAATTTTTTTAAAAATGAAATTAGGCCAATTAATAACCATAACCCTGCAATGGCCTCTAAGTGTTCAAGTGAAAGGAAGAATTGCACATCTCTCACTTTTTTTTTTTTAATGCCTTACTTTAAATCAAAAGCTAGAAATGAGTAAACTTTTAAGTGAGGGAGGCATGTTAAAAGCCGAGATAGGCTGAAAGCTGGGCCTTCTGCACCAAATAGATAAGTTGTGAATTCAAAGGAAAAGTTCTTGAAAGAAATTAAAAGTGCTACTTTAGTGAGCACACAAATGATAAGCAAAACAAACTTAATGCTGATATGGAGAAAGTTTTAGTGGTCAGAATAGAAGATCAAGCCTGCCACAATATTCCCTTAAACCAAAGCCTCACCAGAGCAAGGCCCTCACTCTCTTCAATTCTGTAAAGGTTGAGAGAGGGGAGGAAGCTGTAGAAGAAAAGTCAGAAGCTAGCAGAGGTGGGTTCCTGAGGTTGGAGGAAAGAAGCCCATATTCGTAACATAAAAGTATAAGGTCCCCCTCTCCCTCCACCCCTTCCCCACAGATCTACCCCCTGCCCCACTTGCTTGTGTTCTCTCTCTCTCTCTAAAAAAAGAAATACATTTCTTAAGACTGTAGTTGCCATAGTTATTCCTCTGATGGATCTGGGCAAAGTAAACTGAAAACCTTCTAGAGGGGTGCCTGGGAGGCTCAGTCGGTTAAGCATCTGACTCCTGGTTTCGGCTCAGGTCATGATCTCAGGATTGGGAGACTGAGCCTGTGTAGGGCTCTGTGCTCAGTAGGGAATCTGCTTGAGATCCTCTCTCTCCCCTTCCATGTGCCCCTTCCCCACATGCTCATGCTCTCTGCCTCTCTAAAATATAAAAAAAAAGAAAGAAAGAACATTTGTGATCCACAGGGAGAGGTCAAAATACTATCATGAATAGGACTTCGGAAGAAGGTGGTTCCAACCCTCACGGGTGACTGTGAGGGGTTGAGCACTTGAGTGGAGGAAGTGACCGTAGATGGGGTGGAAAGAGCAAGAGAACGAGAGTCAGAAGTGGAGCCTGAAGGCACGGCTGAAGTGCGGCCGTCCCTTGAGAAAACCTGAACAGGTGAGGAGTTACAGCCTACAGAGGAACAAAGACAGTGGTTTCTGGAGATGGAACCTGCTCCCCGTGAAGACGCGGTGAAGATCGTGGAGATGACAGTAAAGGATTTAGGACATTCCGTAAACTCAGTTGCTGAAGCGGCTTTAGGGTTTGAGAGGACTGCGTCCCAATTTTGAAAGAAATTCTGCTCTGGGTAAAATGCTATCAAACAGCGTCACGTGCTATAGGGAAATCGTTTCCGAAAGGAAGAGCCAATCAGTGCAGCAAACTTCCTTGTTGTCTTATTTTAAGAAACCACCACCGCCGCCCAAGCCTTCAGCACCCCCCACGCTGACCGGTCAGCAGCCATCAACAGCGAGGCCAGACCCTCCACCAGCGAAAAGATTAGGACTCGCTGAAAACTCAGATGATAGCCTTTTTTAGCAATAAATTATTTATATTTATTTATTTAGACATAATGCTGTTGCACAATTCATAGACTACTGTATAGTGTAAACATAACTTTTATATGCACTGGGAAACCAAAAAATTCATTTGACTTGCTTTAGTGTAATATTCATTTTATTGCAGTGGAACCAAACATGCACCATCTCTGAGGTTTGCCTCTGTGTAGTGCATGAGAGACACACAAGTGTCAGGGCTTCTTTGATGGGCTGAGAATCTGAATGGTTCCATACTTTGGCTAGGTGTTTTTATTTTTTATTTTTTATTTTTTTAAAGATTTTATTTATTTATTTATTTGACAGAGAGAGACACAGCAGAGAGAGGGATCACAAGCAGGGGGAGTGGGAGAGGGAGAAGCAGGCTTCCTGGCGAGCGGGAAGCCCAGTGCAGGCTCAATCCCAGATCCCTGGGATCATGACCTGAGCTGAAGGCAGACGCTTAATGACTGAACCACCCAGGCACCCCTGGCTGGGTGTTTTTAAACAGAAAATAGACAAAAAGCTCAAGATCAATAAGAATGGCTATTCTCTTTGAGATTATTTCTACATCTAGAATATAGTAGAGTAAGAGAGCTGCTGAAGGAATTAACTGGTAGAAACCACATCATTTTCCTTCTTCCCAGCAAACAGAGGACTTCTTCAGTTTTTTTTCTCCTTTCCTTTTTGTTTTTTATTTTTTTAAGATTTTATTTATTTATTTATCTACCTACCTACCTATCAGTCAATCAACCCGAGAAAGAGAGCACAGGCAGGAAGAGCCACAGGCAGGGGGAGAAGCAGGCTCCGCGCTGAGCAGGGAGCCCCACACGGGACTCAATCCCAGGACCCTGGGATCATGCCGAAGGCAGCAGCTCAACCCACTGAGCCACCCAAGCATCCCTTTCCTTCCCTTTTTTTAAAAGCCACATACCTCCCTTCGGAGCTTTAGAATCAAACAGACCTGGATTCACGTCTCAGCTGTGCAGCTCACTGGTTAGAGTTTTCCTCCCTAGACCTTAGATTTTCGAAATTAGAAAAATTGAGACAATAATAATGATCTTAGAGAACTGTTGTGAGAATCAAATATAATTAAATATTGTGAGGCGCACACGCAGCTCTGGAGGCACGCAAGGGCCCTAGGGTATCCCATCCACACAGTCCCACTGTGCCACTCCACGCCCTGTACATGCCCTCTCTGTCTGGAATCCCTCTTTTGAAGACTCTGCCCAAGTGTTTTCTCCTCTGCAGAGCCTTCCCTGACTCTCCCCATGACTCCCTACAGCCAAACTTAGCATTCCTTCTTCTTCTGCACCCCTGAACTTTGTCAGCACCTTTATTAAAATACAGTCACAGGTTATGGTGGTTACCTATGACTCTGCCTTCTCTACTGACTGAGATCCTTAAGGCCAGGGAATGTCCTATTTCAGTATGCATCCCTAGCTCTCAGAACAGGTTTAGGGGCGCCTGGGTGTCTCAGTTGTTAAGTGTCTGCCTTCAGCTCAAGTCATGATTCCGGGCTCATGGGATCAAGCCCCGCATTGGGCTCCCCACTCAGCGGGAGGCCTGCTTTTCCCACTCCCCCTGCTTGTGTTCCCTCTCTCGCTGTGTCTCTCTCTGTCAAATAAATATATGAAATCTTAAAAAAAAAAAAAAAAAAAGAACTGGTTTATAGTTTATAGTGGGGGGTGGGAATGAGTGAGGGAGGGAATGAGTGAATGAATTTTGGATCCATAGAGCCTACTTTCTGAAATTTCAGTGCAGAAACAGGGTTCCAAGAAAGCCATATGTGAGATAGTAGCAATTACCTTGAGATCTCTCCTGATTTTTTTTTTTTAACTTACGCTTTCACAAGAACCACATGTAATATTGGTAAATGAAGTGGGGAGGTGTGGCCTTGGCCTGAAACCATCCTTCACCTTTATTTCTCTACCTGAGACTAGATGCAGCCTTCCTCTGCAATCCCTTTCTTCTCACATTTTAACCACTTTCTTCCTCTATGTGAGAATGGTCATTTCTGAGAAGCCTTTCCCAAGTGTCACTAGTTTACCGGTAAGGTAAGCATTATAACAAAGCATCATAACGAACTTTGGCTGATTTAAGCCGATAAAAAAAATCCAAGCCCACAGTTCTACGATGGCTACAGAATCAAGCTTAAAAACTGGGTTATAGCCAAGATATATGCGCCAGACCATTGTGCCAAGGACCCCACTGCCATTCTCACTGACCACTGGATACCCTGGCTTGCACTGCTGCTTCCACCACCCAGCAAGCCCAAAGTGGGTTCTCTCTGGTTCCTGCTTCTTTGTATCACTAGTTCTCAGCCCCGAGTTTGGGGTGGCTGCATCTGGAGGTGAAGCCTGGTCAGACATCCATGCCCTTGTTACAAGGAAGGCTGGCATTTTTAATTAGTGGCAGACACATTCCACCCAGTGCCTCACCAGAGAACTTTCAAGCAGGAGCGTTGGTCAACAGCAGCACTGCAGCCTTTGGTGTTTTCTTCCGTGATGGTGCGCGAGTGCGAGGGCTGGCACTCCGACTGAAACTCCCAGCACTGGCCCCGTGGACAGCACTCCCCTCCTGGAACGCCATTGGCTTCCAGTTGTTTGTAGCTTTGAAGATTCATTTCTTTTTAGAGAGCAAGAGAGTATGTGTGTGCGCGCGCGCACACACACACACACACACACACGCACACACACACCCAAGAGGTAGGAGGGACAGTGGGAGAGGGACAAGCCGACTCTGCTGAGTGTGGAGCCCTGCGCAGGGCTCTATCTCACCATCCTGAGATCACAACCTAAGCCAAAACCAAGACTCAGATGCTTAACCGACTGTGCCACCCAGGTGCCCCTGTTGTTTATAACTTTAAAATGTTCTCAGGGGCACCTAGGTGGCTCAGTGGGTTAAAGCCTCTGCCTTCAGCTCAGGTCATGATCCCAGAGTGCTGGGATCGAGCCCCACATCGGGTTCTCTGCTCAGTAGGGAGCCTGCTTCTTCCACTCTCTCTCTGCCTGCCTCTCTACCTACTTGTGATCTCTGTCTGTCAAATAAATAAAATCTTTTTTTAAAAAATAATAAAATAAAATAAAATGTTCTCAAATACACTATCTTACTGGACTCTTGTAAAAACCCTCTGAGGTAGGTAGGGATCCATTACTGACCCATCTGGTGAAGTGGAAACTGAGACTTTGAAAAGTTGAAATTTACCCAAGGTACATAGCTAGTAAATGACAAAACTGAGTCTTCAGCCTGAATTATTGCAAGACAACCTCCTAAAAGACCAGAGGAAGAAACCACTCCTGGCTTGGCCAGCAGAATTTGATCAGTGATAGACCTTTTCTCCGTTTAGTCCATCTTCCCCAGACCAATTGGGAAAATATATTTGGCCTCCATATCCCAGCTCTTTCTGATCTTCAGGAACCCCAGGTCTTGGTTGTCTCTCTCCTACTCTCTCCTACTCTTAGCCAGGCCTACCCTTGGGTTACAGAGAAACTTTTTTCTTGGGCACCTGGAGCCTGTTGGTAATTTCTTTAAAATAGGATTCAGGAGTACCTGGGTGGCTCAGTTGGTTGAGCATCTGCCTTCAGCTCAGATCATGAGCCTAGCAGGGTGCTGGGATTGAGTGCCGCACAGTGGGCAGCCTGCTTCTCCCTCTTCTACTCCCCCTGCTTTTGCTGCTCTCTCTCTCTCTCCATCAAATAGATAGATAAACAAACAAACAAACAAACAAATAAAATAGGATTCAGTTGGAGCACCAAGCTGGCTTGGTCTATAAAACATATAACTCTTGATCTTGGGGTTGTGAGTTCAAGACCCATGCTTGGTCTAGAGCTTACTTTAAAAAAATTTAAAAACAGGGGCGCCTGGATGGCTCAGTGGGTTAAAGCCTCTGCCTTCGGTTCAGATCATGGTCTCGGGGTCCTGGGATCAAGCACCACATCGGGCTCTCTGTTCCGCGGGGAGCCTGCTTCCCTTTCTCTCTCTCTGCCTGCCTCTCTGCCTACTTGTGATCTCTGTCTGTCAAATAAATAAATAAAATCTTCTTAAAAAATTAAAAAATGTTTAAAAATTAAAAAATTAAAAATTAAACTCTTAATTTAAAAAAAGTTTTTTGTTTTTTTTTTTTTTAAAGAGGATTCAGAACACCCAGACTTTTCTCTAACCCCATGGAAGGCCTTGGAAAGGGTCCCCAGAGTTTCAAAAGCAGCTGCTCAGCTGGTCTGTGGACCTGCTTTCTTATCCTGTCCCCTCCCTGTCACCTCATTGCATTTCTCTGTCCTTCTTTGTTCTCTTTTTTTTTTTTAAGATTTTATTTATTTATTTGACACACAGAGATCACAAATAGGCAGAGAGGCAGGCAGAGAAAAGGAGGAGGAAGCAGGCTCCCCGCTGAGCAGAGAGCCCGATGCGGGGCTCAATCCCAGGACCCCGAGATTGTGACCTGAGCTGAATGCAGAGGCTTAACCCACTGAGCCACCCAGGCGCCCCCCGGCTTTGTTCTCTTCTTTTTGGGTTTGTGGCCCCAAACAATGTTTCTTCCACCTCCTTCCTACCTCTTTGTCTCTGTAAATTCTCTCCTGCTCAGCAGCAAGTAGAAGCATCCTCCAGTGCTTTCTCCTTTTAGTCCCTCCTGGAGCCAGGAGGGGCTTCCTTTTGTGGTTTTTAAGAGTTTAGACTCCACAGGCATATTTGAATGCATGAACTCCTTTTGCCACTGCCCTAGAGGATCCCTCCTTTCTTGTGTGCTGGGACCTGGAACCTCACAGCTTCTGCTGCTTCTCCTCCCCATTTCCAATAAAGTCATGGTGCTCCTTCCTTTTACTTTGCGAGGACCCTTTCCATTCTGTGTGCAGAATGGAAATGTCATGCATGCATGACAATGGAATGCCAGATATTGGGGCTTTGAGTCACGGCATCTCCCATCAGGGAGCACAAGACTGGGCTAGCCAAACCCCTAGGATGTCATAGACTTTAGCATCTCATGGATTCTGGCTCTAACACCGTGTGTCCCCATTTTAGAAGGAGACCCTTTAATGGTCCTAAAAGAGAGGTTGCCAGGGAAGTAAGTCATCTGGACTGTAAACTGGAAAATCCCAACACTTCTGCTCTGCCCTCTGTCCTCCACAGTAGTCCATGCCTTCCTGCCACAGGTCCTCCTGGCCGGTCACCTGTTCCCACTGTCGCTTGTCTTTGCAGCTGAGCATTATGGAGAAGACAAATTCCCAGCCATTAGTGCAGCACTTCAGAGCTGTACCATGGATGACCCAGGCAAGCACCAACACCTCAGATCCTCAGCAGCGAACAGCTCAGTAGATGGCCGAGTCCCCGGTCAGTCATCCTCACCTGGAGAGATTTCAGGAAAAAATATTCCGTTCCCTCTCCAGATTTCAGTCATTTGCATACCAGAGAGTCACTCTGTCCATATAAGTCTTACACCCCCGAAATGTGATTCTTACAAGCCAGTGGAGCCCTCTATGCCCTGTTCTAGCACCAGCAGCAGTGTGAGCCGTTTTCTAACAGAATTCTCTAGGTTTTCTCACCCGTACCCCAGCATACTCAGTTAATGAGATTATCTCTGGCAAAAATCCTGGTGGTCAAGTTTGACCTCCCACTCAAGCCAGTGGAAGAGCCACAGCTGGCAAAGTCAAAACCTTGGAGACTCCGGTTGGAGACTTCCTGTGAGTCTCTTCTCATGGTCAGTGAGATGACTTGGCTCTCTTCCCTGTGACTCCAGTGATCAATCCTGTGGCCCTGAAAGTAGACCGGACGGGCACAAAGGTCAAGTCCTGGCTAGCAGGAATCCTTCCCAGCTTCCAGCAGTGCAGCTTTTCATACACAGCTTGTCATTCCCTTAGTTCCACTGGTTTCTCCTCAACTTACCAGCCTCCATTTGTACTCTCAGAGAAGGATCCTTAGGATCTGATTCCAGCCCAGAACTTTGTGAGTGTTCATTGGAACCTGCTTCCAACCCTGGCCAAGCAGAACTAGTATGGCTTGTTGCTGGCCTCCAGGTTTCCTCCACCGTACAGAATCCCCATGAAAATACATCCATCCCCCAAACACCAGATCTAGTCTGTCTTCCCTGAACCAAATGAGCAAGTCTTCTCCCACCCCCAGGCCAAGAGCAGACCAGAGGGTAGCGGGGAAAGTGGGTAGGGCCAGCCAAAGAAGGCTTAAGTGTTTATTTGGAACCTGGCAGAAAGAAAGCCTTGTCTGCCCCACCCAGACTCATTTGCCCTTCTGGTCCGGAGCACTGAGGGCCACAGAGAGTGTTAATTAGAACTAAGACGACTGTCTGCAGAACAGCCCAGTATCTCTGAAAACTAGGGAGAGACTGGTGAAGGAAGAATAAATGTTGGGCTCTAGAAAGGAGATGAGGAGGCTGACTCACGGCTGTAGAGAGACAAAGGGTAAAAAGGAGCTTCTGGACAAACCCTGAAAGTCTAGCCAAAGTACTATTTCCTTTACTCTTTCCCGGTCATTCTTATCTCAAGGGTGGATCCTAATTGACAATCACACTCCAGGACCATCCCCAGCCCTAGGGAATGTAGCAACCGAGCAGAATCTGGGCCTCCTTCCCATTCCTTTCACTGAAGAAAACAGACGGTTATGAAGCAGAAAAACGAGCAGCTCAGAGGGCGGGATTCCAGGCCAGCCCCTGCCCCATTCCATAACTTCTGTTTAATACTTATAAAAGCCCAGTGCTGGGCCCTTTCTATCATTCATCTCATAGAATCCCCACTTGACGAGGGAACTAAAGCCTAAAGACAGGAAAGAATCTGCTCAGAGTCTGATTACAACTCAAGTCTTTTCGGACGCCTGGGTGGCTCTGTTGGTTAAGTATGTGCCTCTGGCTCAGGTCACGATCTCAGGGTCCTGGGCCAGAGTCCCGCATCTCCCTCTGCCTGCCACTCCCCCTCCCCTGCTTATACCCTCACTCTATCAAATAAATAAATAAAATCTTTAAAAAAAAACAAAACACAACTCAAGTCCTTTTGACTCAGAGGTCTTTCCTTTCCGGCATTGTCACCTTTTCTTCCTAGCTTTCCTATCCTTTTCTTCTCTGAGTTTGCCGCTGTGCAGCATGATGCTGTAATAGCAGAAAAGTTCTTTGTGCCCGTCCGGTCTTTGTGAAAAGACGAGACCTAGCTTTCTCTTCCTATGGGGAAAGTTAGAGAAATAGGCCTGAGGGTGCTCTTCTCTAAACACCCTTGCCCTAAAGCTCCAAATGTGTCAATTATACTCCCGACAGAGGTTGGGCCTTCTCTTCTGTATATGCTTCTTTTCCTACCTCCGTACTGTCACGTAACCCCCAGACACACACACATTCAACAAACAATTATTGCCTCCTATATTCTAGGCTAGAGGTGTAAAGATGAATAAGATTTGCCTCTTCCTGTCCATCTGCCCCCAGTACAGAAACAGACAAGTAAAGAAAGAATTACAGAAAAGTTTCTCAGATATGATGGTAGGAGATGGTCAGGGTTAATTAAGGACATAGAAGAGAAATCTGTCAGTTCTGGCCCAAGGAAGGAATTAATGCTAAATCTTGAACTTTGGGGCTATTTATCAAATACACAAAGGGAAGACCCTCTCAAGCAAAGGGGAACCATGCAAGCAAGCACTTGAAGGCAAAAACAATCCAGTGTGTTGGAAACTGCAGATCATTTGCAAAATCTAGAATATGGGGTACAAGGGAGATATAGCAAGAAACAAAGTGGAAAAGTTGGGTAGAACAGAAGACATGTCTAAATTATTTTTTTTAATAACTCTTTTTTTTTTAAGATTTTATTTATTTATTCGATAGGCAGAGATCACAAGTAGGCAGAGAGGCAGGCAGAGAGAGGGGGAAGCAGGCCCCCCGCCAGGCAGAGAGCCCGACAAGGGGCTCAATCCCAGGACCCGGAGATCACGACCTGAGCCTAAGGCAGAGGCTTTAACCCACTGAGCCACCCAGGCACCCCAGACATGTCTGAATTCTTAAGGTCTCCAAAGCTGCAGTCAGAAACCCCCTTAGAGACTCCAGCCTATGGAAACTATGAACAAACCCAAACATGTTTCTGTCGATCTTGGTCCCGTCATCAAGGATCTTCATTTTGCTGCACCAAGCCCTTCGAAGACTGAAGTAGAGCGTCAGGAAAGCCAAAATTTCTGCCTTACACATTCACATTCAAGGTCCCAAGTATGACAAGAAACATATTGGATCCTTAGAAGCCACGGGAAGCTTGCCCAGAAAGAACCGATTTTCAGCCAGCTGGTCAGCTTTTTCTGTCTGAGCCAATAGAGGGCGGGAAAACTCTCCTGTCTCCTGCTTGTGCCTCATACCTCCAGGCAAGAAGCAGATAATGTGCCCCTGGTTCCCCCCTACCCCTTCTAGACTGTTGGTTCACTGCCTCCATTCTCTAACTCTTACTCCTAGAAGACTAACCCTTTCCTTACCTTCCACCCCATCGCTGGTCCTCTTCCAGGGTGCTCCCTTAAATATATTGAAGGCTCCATAGTCTTCCTCTTCGCTCCTTCTCTTCTAAACATCTTGGACTACTTACACTCAGCTTTACAATTCTCTGAGCTTCTCTATACTCTAACCAACCCTCATCTCCTTTCAACTTTTGCTCTCCACTTGATAATCATACCCTATCCTCATCACTACCCAGGACCTCTGAAGTCTTTCCTGTGCCAGTAGCTGTGCTGGACACTGGGGTGGGAACGTAAATACACTGGCCCTACCCTTGAGAGTCTCACAGGGAAGTGTAGGAGAATGAGATAATGATGTAGAGACAGAGATATGTATCAGGTAGTGTTTTCACAGAGCAGGAAATGGACAGTTTGGAAGGGAAGGTGCCACTAATAGTGGAGCTGCTGGATTAGGGCATTTAGGGCAAACGTGTGATGGGATGAGGGCCAAGAAAGGCATTCTAGACAGAGGCAACAGCCTGTGCAGAGGTCTAGAGCTACAAAATAGTATGGCTGGTAGGTATAATTGCACAATGGTGGAACGTGAAGCTGTAGGGGTAGGCAAGGATCAGGTCAGGAAGGGCCATATTTTGGATTTTACAAAACAATGGCCACTACTTATCCGGCACTTGAGGATTCCTTAAGTCACTGAAGTCTCACAACAGCTCTATGCAGTAGGTGGTATTATTTCCATATGAGGCCTCGCCCCTCTCCTTTGGATATCTCCATTTAACTGTTGAGTGTCACTCCTTCTCACCCTTTCCCCCTCACCCCCTGCCATTTGGCCACACCACAGTATTTCATGCTCCCCTTCCTTGTATCTTTATACCTTTGCTCATGTTGTTCCAGCAACCTAGAATGCCTTCCCTTTGATACGCTGCCTGAAAAAACTGTATTCATCCTTTAAGACCCATCCAGTTTCTCTCCTGTGTGAAGTGTCCTGGAAGCTAGGTTTAGAAAGAATGAGTCCATAGGCGCCTGGTGGCTCAGTGGGTTAAGCAGCTGCCTTCCGCTCCGGTCATGATCCCCAGGATCCTGGGATCAAGCCCTGTGTCAGGTTCCCTGCTCAGTGGAGAGCCTGCTTCTCCCTCTTCCTGTGCCTTCCGCTCTGCCCATTTATGCTCTCTCTATCTCTCTGTCAAATAAATAAATAAAAATCTTTTTAAAAAGAAAGAAAGAAAGAGTGAGTCCTTCCCTCCTGTGTTGGAAAATGCTGCCTCTCCTATAATCCCTTTGGCAAGGTATATTCCCAAGACCTTCTCAAGGGCAGAGCCACATAGGAGAAGAATAAATGTTTATGAACACAGAAGTTAGAAATAATTTGGTTTGAAATGACACCTTTATTGCCAGTTCTCAAACAACTTTTTTCTTTTCTTTTGTAGCCAAACGAGCGAACGAGGTGATCGTGGGGAGTGACCAGCTCATGGAGATCTGAGTTCTGAGCAAGTCAGACTCCTTTCTCTTGGCCCTCAGAACTACAGATGTTGGCTGGCTCACCTGTTTGACTGTGTATTTATTTCCCAATAAAGAAGGGCTCCCATGGGGCACCTGGCTGGCTCAGTCAGTAGAGCATGAGACTCTTGATCTCGGGGTTGTGAGTCTGAGCCCCACATTGGTTGTAAAATTTATTTAAATAAACTTTAAAAAGGGGGGGAGGAGCACTCCCATAGATATGCCAGAGACTTGTGGAGTAGTCCCAAGCTCCACTGATGTGGTGGGCTCCAAAGATACACAGTGTGGGCTTGAGTCACATGGTAAAAACCGTCTAGAGCCAGTGTGTAGAACAGGATAAGACACAATGGCCTGGCTCTTGCGTACAGGCATGGGCAGCAGGGTAAATCTCTTTGGAGGACTGCTTTCTGACTGCCTGGCCGAGCCTAGTCCATAAAAGCATCTTCCACCCGAAAGGACCCGGAGGTGCTTCAGTTCCTGACCCTAATCAGGCTTTCTAGACCCACAGGCCTAGCTCCTGGCAGTGCCACCTCCATACGGGAGAGTCCTTCTACAGCTGCCAGTTTGGGCAGCCTGGCCCCCAATCCTTAGTCCAGGACTTACTACTCTGTTCCCCATACCTGCCACACGGATTCCCAGCCCCTGCCACCACGCCACCCCCTCACCTGGCTCACCTGCCATTCACTCCCTACTTCGCAGTCACTAGTCAGTTTTTCCAGGTCAACTGCTGTCTTTTGGAGACTTAAAACAGGCAGGAGGCCACCTTGGCCTAGGCATCAAGCTTAATTCCACTGGTCTCGGCGGAGACAAGAGCATTAAGAGAAAGCCATGGGGCCCCTGGGTGGCTCAGTCGGTTAGGCGTCTGCCTTCGGCTCACGTCATGATCCCGAGGTCCTGGGAGTGAGCCCTGTGTTGGGCTCCCTGCTCTGCGGGGAGCCTGCTTCCCCCTCTCCCTCTGCCTGCTGCTCTGCCTGCCTGTGCATGTGCTCTCTCTCTCTCTGATAGGTAAATAAAATCTTTTTAAAAATAAATAAATAAAAATAAAAGAGAGCCATGATCTATGAAGCCAGACAGACTCCTTCTCACCTCCCTTAATGAGGAGTCTAAGGTCTATTCAACCTGGTAAGTAAGAGCCAGGAGCCCATATCATGATTTCAATTTCTTTCTGACTCTTCTCCAGCTGCACTCCTTTATATCCTAATTATACTGCCTCTCCTGCTTGAGATAATTAAGAAGTGAGACTTCCATACTCACAGCCCTTCTGGAATCCTGTCCACCTTCCCTCTACCACCCCCACTCCCAAACACACATACCCTCGGCTCTTGCCTGTCCCTGCACTACTTTACAACCTGCAGGTGTCTGGTGGAAGATAAAAGTGGTACCTGGGGTGAGATTTCACCTCCTAGAATTATCAAAGTAAAGGTTTCCCTTGATGTGTTCACTGTGGGTGGCAGTAATTATAAAGAATGATTTGAAATACTGGTTTCCACATTGCTTAAAAAATCCAAAGTCTCTTAAGTTCATTGGAGTAATCTTGCCTGAATCTTAGCGCTGCTCTCATTGAACTTGTGAGAGACTGGATGAGCATTCCTACCCTGGGGGATCTCCACCTCCACCAGCCTTCTTGGGAGCTCTCAAGCTCCACATTCCTACCACTGGTGGGGACAAGGTTCTCAAAGGTTTGCCCTCATCAGACAGGAGCTGAAATGGGCCCACAGAAGTGCTTGAAAGAGGACTGCAGGGGAGGAGGGAGTAAAGAAATGGGGCAGTGCCGGGGGGGGGGGGGGTCCCCTTTGGCAATGCAGTGAAATCTGTGGATTCCCGACGACTCCAGGTGGAAGAAGACCTGCCCTCCCCAATGTTGCTTGGCTTTGGCCGATTCACTGCCTCGCTTCTGTCCCTGTGTTTCCACATCTGCAAAATAGGAAAGTCACACTGGATAACTTTTAAAGGCTCTTCCTATTCTCAAATTCTGTCCCTTTCTCAGTGCTTTCTGACCCTTGGGATCTGGGTGGCCGGAGAGGCCAGAAGACTACTCCTTGTCAGCAGAAAGGGGATGGAGCTGGATTGGTTTGGAAGGAAGTAGGCAAGGGACGAGAAGGGATTGATTAAGCTGTTCCAGAACCTTTCTATACCCCTTCCTGATCTTTCCCACGGAGCCCTTGGAATCCCTGACAGTAATGTAGAAGAAAGACATCTCCTCTAACTTTCCTTGCACAAGCCTGTGAGCAGCCCTGCTCCAAGGAAAGGAGGGGAGCTGGAGAAAAGAGGACAAGGTAGGGTTTTCCCAGGGGAAGGCCTTGCTAAGTGTAAGTCCCAGCCGGGAACAGCCCCTGGCCCAGGACACTGCTGCGATTGTCTCCAGCAGCACCGGATTGACTGGGTGCCCAAGATGCTTTAATTTCTCTTCTCTTTGCTCTATGTGTTTGCCAGAAGGCAGGGACCATTTTTGTTTCCTTTTGGCAACAGCTACAGAGAATGTGAATATACCTAAGATATAGTGAGCAACTGAATGTCCACTGGCTAGCCGCCTCTCCGGGGGAAAGAAGCCAGAAGAACCAGGCAGGTAAAGGAGTCCCCTGCCCCCTTTTCCCAGGGATGCTCCGTGAGGGAAGTGAAGGAGAGAAGGAAGGGGGCTTTCAGTACGGATCATGGAGGACTCTGGGGAGGTGTTGAGCAACTACACCTGGAGTTCTGGGAGCTCGCCAGGTCAGACAAAATTTGGTGTCTACTACGGGAACCCCTCCCCCACTAACACCTCACCCCCACCTGCCACCAGGAGCTCCTGAGCCAGTGGGGGGGACTGACTGCCAAGGCTGCCCTCCAAGCATTTTCCCAAGGCCAGAGGCCGAACTTCTTCCCAGTCCCTCACCACGTTACTCTTCTTATCCCACTCCCATCCATGGAGGTGGCGGGGAGGGGGATCGTGGGGAATTGTCTTTAGCTGGAGCCCCAAAAGCAATCT
The DNA here is from genome assembly GCF_963455335.1 of Martes martes. NCBI lineage: Eukaryota > Metazoa > Chordata > Mammalia > Carnivora > Mustelidae > Martes > Martes martes. Next base: position 156,766,756 of record NC_137891.1, read on the forward strand.
AGGGGCCTACAGGGTCCATTTTATAAGCTGTTTCTATTTCTAGAGAACTGCAGAAAGCACTTATCCACAGCCATCCCTACCCCTAAGGAGGTACAGAAGCCAGGCCTTTGTATGCTGCTTTCTAAATAGTTAAATGTGTCTGAGGAAGGGGAAGTGGGTGTGGGAAGGACCACCCAGACACAAGGTCTAGAAGGCTTAGCTCTGATGGAGCTCACAGGGAAAGAAAGAAGCTGGGCAGGAGAACACATTCTACTTGAAGCCAGGATGATTTGTCCTCGACCTGACCCATCTGCCACCACCCAGAAGGACTGCATCAGGGGCTTTCCTGCTAGAGATAAATGGGGAGGTTCTGCTTTGATTCTCAGCCGCTCTTCTTATTCCACCTTCAAGGTAAGAGGCCATTTTCTGATCTCTGCTTGCTGCCTCTGACACTAGAGACTTGACAGGTGCTATTGGCCTAAAGCTGCCCGCAGGGAAGGGGGTATATAGTCCCAGGCTTGGCCACTAAACATAATGGATAGCAGGGGGACTGGGGGTTTTGGTGGTGCCAGGGCTCCCTGCTTCCCTCTTCTACATCTCAGGGTTACTGACTTTGCCGGGCCCCAATAACAGAAGCCAGCCCAAAGCATGAGTGAGAAGCCTGGGAAAATGCCAAGGAAAGAGGGTCTGCCCTCCTAGTTGCGAAGCCAGACTGGTCACTTTCCAACACCGTGTGTGTGTGTGTGTGTGTGTGTGTGTGTGTGTGTGTGTTTCACCTCACTTTTCCTGACACCGTTCCTCAGCCACATATATTATCTCATTTAATCCTTATGTCAATGCCAAAGATCATGTGACTTGCCCAAGCTCTCATAAGCAGACCTTGAACCATGTCTTCTCCTTTTGGATTTGGTCATCCTCTCACCTCTCCCATCCAATCCTTCTAATTCCCCTGAGTATCCCAGCTCACAGTGGTTTCCCCTGTGGTCTCTGTGCTCTCCCTTAGGCTATGAACTTCTTAAAAGCAGGTACCCTGCAAATCTCAGAGCTTAGCAAAGGAGTAGACACATAACAGACCTTAAGGGCTATTTGTCTCAATCAGTAATTAGATTTACTCCTTGGTGATAATGAATTAATTAGATTGCTTTTCTCTTTTCTCTTATTCTTGGGAGAACTCTGGTTTGAGTCCAAAACACATTCCCAGATCCAGTGGAAGTGACACTGAACCAGGCTGTTCCACAGTGAAGCAGACTGCTTATAGAGAGAAAAGAGGGCCTTCTACTCCCCTTCCTGTTCCCTGGGGTCTGTGGCTTCAGCTTGCCCCAGCTGAGCTCAGCTACGCTCAGGAAATCACTTTGCTGGGGAAAAGAAAGGTCATCGTGGAGCTTGGAGAAGCCAGAGGGCACTAGGCCCTGGGGTGGAATGGTTAGAACTGCAGACCAGTTTCTCCCACACTGGGTCTTTGGACTTTGGCAAGAAATTTTCCCAGCAGGCAAGCCCTACCCTGGAAGCATCCACAGAAATGCTGGACCTGACCACAGTTGTTAGCAATGGTGGGCCTGTGGTAGAAGCAGAGTCCCAAGGCCCAGACGATTAGGAATCCTTCTGCATGGACTTTGTCTTGCAGAGTCTGGTGAGAGGGAAGGAGGTCTCAAGAGCTACTTAGAGCAAAGTCTGTCTGCTTGGGTACCCAGCTGTATTCAGCTATGGCCCCAAGAGCAATCCAGGGGGCCTTACAGCTAGTTTAGAGGCGATTTCTATAACCAGAGAATTGCTGAGGGTACACTTTCTTTTTTTTTTCCCTAAAGATTTTATTTATTTATTTGATAGAGAGCAGGAGAGACAGGGAAAGAAAGCATAAGCAGGGAGAGCAGCAGAGGGAGAAGGAGAAGCAGGCTCCCCACTGAGCAGGGAGCCCCATGGTGGGGTACGGGGTTCAATCCCAGGACCCCGGGATCATGGCCTGAGCCAAAGGCAGACACTTAACCAACTGAGCCACCCAGGCGCCCCTGAGGGTGCACTTTCTTGAATCCTCCTATTCCCCCATCTTCCTCAGAGGCCGAGGTACACTTTCTTTATCCACAACAGGTTAACAGGGAAGAAGAAAGTGCTATGCACATATGCTGCTTTTAATGCTTTAATGTGTAGTTACTAGGCCAAAAGCATCATGCATGAATTAATTCTTCCATAGGCATTTTGCTGTATGAATGGACCAAGAGATGGGACAAACCTGTTAGGTGTTCAACCCCGCAGCCTAAAGTTTCCCTTTCCACAGGACGGAGGCTCTGGAAATACTGTTAATTGACACGTTTTCAAAAAGCAATTCGGGAATGTGTAGCAAGAGCCATAAAAATGTTCATACTTTTTGACCCAACACCCTCACTTCTGGGAATCTGTCCTAAGGACATTCTCCAAATAATTGATACAAAGACTATGTGGTAACATGAAATGTTAATGATGTAATGGTAAACAAGTCTGGAGGAACTGACCGAGAAATTGGCCAGAGATATTAGTAGTTGTGTTAGAGTAATGAATTTACTAGAGATTTTTTTTTTCTCTTTCCCAAACTTTATATGTTAGAATATTGATTTTACCCTCCTCTGACACTCAGGGTTAATCATTCAGAAACCTGGCAGAAAGAGCACTCAAGACAATTTAATAAATTTAATAAAGGAATTATTCCCTGTTTCCAGTCCTTTCCACCCTGGTTTCTGCAACTCTCAGTGATTCACTCAACCATTACTGAACACCTACTAATTGTCAGTGAGGGAGACAGACTTTCAAGTCCATAAATAGTGTGTTACAAGGAGCACAATGAAGGATGCGCCTGTCAGGAGGGAGGTGTGAATCAAGGAAGGCTTCAAGGAAGTGTGATTGGCTCGTGTTTGTTTTGAGGGTTGTCTTCCAAGACGACAAGGCCACAACACGTCCAAGGGCAGAAACGCTGGGAATAGCATGGTGCTTTTAAGAAATTACATCTAACTCCCCAGGGCTGGAAGGAACGTTGAGTGGATGTGAAGGAATTATGGGAGAGAAAGCTTTAGTTAGATTGTGCAGGGCTCCGTGCTCCAGATGGGCTTTGTGTTCTGGAGCGATCATCAGATTTGCATTCTAGAGAGATGACTCTGGCCTCGGTGGAGAGTGGACTGAAAGGGACAAGAATGGAGGCAGCAACGAGTGAAGTCTTTGGGTCTTGGCTAGGCCGGCCAGCAGATACCCTTTCTCAGCATTGGCGTCTCCTGGCTTACGCTTGGCCAGCGCCGTGCCTCCCGGGGATCTCCCTCCCTGCTCCTCCCCCAGGGCCCCGCGGGCGGCCGGGGAGCGAGGCGTGGGGTGGCCCTGCCTGGGTGGTCTCCTGTCCCGCCCCCACCCGCGGCGCCGTCGCCTAGCAGCAGATCCGGCTGCGCGGCTCCGGGTAATTTGCGGACCCCTCAGCCAATGGGAGGGCGTCGTCCCGGCCCGCTCCCTTTTTCTGGAGCTAAGGACGCCTCCTCCTCACTGCGTTCTCCACCTCTAGCCGCGCGGGTCGTCGCGGGCCGGTCGCTCTGTCTGCACGCGGGACCGACTCCCGCACCCGCGCAGCGCTGCGCTCGCCCCCCATCGCAGCCGCCGCGGCACCCCAGCACCCCACCCTCACGCACGCCGCGCCTAAGCGGCCCCACTGAGTCCCGACGCGGGGCTCCGCGGTATCTGGGTACGAGGCCAGCTTATGGAGAATCCTAGATAACGCGGGTTGGGGGCGCCCACGCCCCCCATCCCCGCCGGCATGGCTCGGCCGCCGCCACTCCAAGAGCTGCCCCCTGGCTATACACCCCCAGCTCGAGCCGCATCACCCCAGGTGAGTGGATGGAAAGCCAGAGGGAGAAAGATTGGGAGCAGATCTAGAGATTCCCCAGGTCTGCCACTCTGCAAGGTGTGATGTCCCTATAACGAAGGGTTATAGCGTGTGTATGTATGTGTGTGTATGTGTGTGAGAGTGTGTCTGGATTTCCCCTCTGTCCACCTGAGAACAGATGTGTGCATATGTGTCCTACTCTCAAAAAAGAATCGAGTATGTATTGGGGCAGGAAGATGGGGGAACAAGAAACAGTTATATCTTTTCCACCTTTGGGCCTTGTGTCTGTGTAGGTTCTACCTGTCCTGCATCCCAGAAACCAAGAACCTGGGGCTTGGCAGGGGTTGCACATAAGGAGGAAAGGGGAGGAATTCTTGCACTGTTGCAGTAATGCCTGGCTGACCCTTCTCTTTTCCATCCCAGATCCTAGCTGGGAGCCTGAAGTCTCCACTCTGGCTTCGTGCTTACTTCCAGGGCCTGCTTTTCTCTCTGGGCTGTGGGATCCAGAGACACTGTGGCAAAGTGCTCTTCCTGGGCCTGCTGGCCTTTGGAGCCCTGGCACTGGGTCTCCGCGTGGCCATCATTGAGACAGACCTGGAACAGCTCTGGGTGGAAGGTGAGTTGTGGACACTAGTCAGAGCTGCTTGGGTATGGTGACCCCAAGATAAGAACAGGGTGAGGTGCTAGCTACTGAGTTCTCGTGGGCTCCGCCCTGGATCTGGAGAGGGTACCTGCCTGCCAGAGCCTGGGCGGCTAGGAGCAGTGCTCCCTCCCACACCTGTAAATGAACATCTGCAGATGATGGGCCCCTGTGAATAGGTATGCAGAATAGTTATCTGTGAGTTTGTGTGTGTAGCAATTATTACCAACTTTTTATGGGTATTTTTTACTGCATGGCAGGGTTTGCAAAGGCAACCAAAATCTTTCAGTAACAAGGAGAGTAGAATACGTGCTGGGATATAATATACAATAGAATATATAGTATGATGATTGGAATAAGAGAAGGCAGGGAGAAATCACACCTGACCAGGAGAATCAAGAAAATTAACACCTGGGCTGGGGAAACTGAGTAAATCATTTAGCAGGCCTCCATGCAGAGGTCCTATCCCTGGAGTCCCATGCACTGAGGCCTCCTGCAGCCACTCAGCAGAAAAAAGTGGCACAGGGTCTACACTTTGAGGCAACAGTGAGGTCAGACACAACCACATCCTCACTTCCTGGTGAAGCATTAGCTAAAAATGATTTCTTATTAATAATTTTGGCATAACTCTCCTTTCCTGGGGCCTGGTTTCCTATACTAGCCTTCAACAGAGTCAAACTCTCCTCTGTTCTTTCCTGGAAAATTTGCATTGGTGGGTTCCCCCCAGACCTCCCCCAGCCCTGGCCCACACCCAAAGGCAGGCCCAGGTTAGAGTCTCACACCCTTGAGTTATTTCAAATGCTGGCAAGCCTGAGGATGCAGAGCAGATGTTTCTTGGAGCCTGCATGCCTGCCTGTTGGGCTCCCACACCCCATCCCCACCCTGCCCCAGCGCTCCGCAGCCTCACACATACGTACGCACTCTAGGCCAGCCCCTGGGGTCCAGAGCAGATGTTTCTCTGTGCCTGCCTGCCTGCCTTCTCCCAACCCCGGAACACACATGTGCATACATGCACATACACATACCCCACCCACACCACTGCTGCCTGGGTGGTCCCAGATGACTGTTGGATTTCCTGCCACAATCCCACCCCACCTTCCTCCTCCTTCATTTCCCAGATCTTTCCCATCTAAACACTGCTTGAACCTCCATGTTCCTCATCCTGTCTCCTACACCCTAGCACAGGACAGGCTAGATCCCACCAGATCTTTGCTGCTGTTTGTGGAGGGGTGATGTAAAAGGCTGGTGGCCAATTCCTAAGGGCTGCTTCCTTTATTTCAGAACACTGCTGTGTCCCGTATCAGCCAGGACTGGGGTGAGATAAAAGTGACCCTGACCTGATGTCATCTCTGTACATCCGTAGCTGAGGCTTCTCCCAGCAGTGCCCTGGGCAATGAGGGGCTGATCAAGGCGAAGACCAAAGAGTATTCTCTATTCCTTTCCTGTTTTGCGAATACAGAAAGCAAAGAAAGGAACAGGACACTGGCTATCAGAGTTAGGTTCCCCTCCAGCTTTGCCATGGTGAGAGACAGGCTGTGACTCACCCTTCCTGATCAATTTTGAAGCTTAAAGGCTCAGAGATAGATTGATCTCTAAAATAAATATATATACAACATTAGATATAAAATATATACAACATTAGACCCCAGCTGGTACTTACAGGAACAGTGATAGAGATGGCTTGAAACGGGAGCTGTCCCTGTAAACAAGGGACATGTATCTAGAAGGCAGGATGAAACATACCAGTTGGTGGACCCACTATCCACTCAAAAATGCAAGGCTGAAACCTTGGGAGTCAGGCTCAGTTCTTCTTGCTTACCTAACTGGTTACTAAACCAGCAAATTCTTCTCTCTTAACTTCTTTCATAACAGACCCCTCCTTTCCACCCTTTCTCCAGTCTCTGGTAGTACTCTCCTGATTGTATCATTTAATATGCTTTTAGCCACATGAAAGAGAGAAAGGGAAAGGAGGGCAGAAGGAAAGAAAGAAGAACAGGAAATCCGGTAGTGGACAGTAGAGCCGTTCCTGGATGGTTAATTCAGCAACCTAAGGACATCAGCAAAGACCCAGGTTCTTTCTATCTTTCTCCTAGCCCTTCTTCAGCATGGTGGGCTTTTGTCCTCTGGCTTATCACCTCCTTGTCCCAAGTGGCTACTGCAGTGGTCCCTTTCTGGAAGTGAGGGAGAATTTACCAGAAGCCCTCCCCCCTCCCCCCAGCTGACTTCCCATGTGGTCACTTGGGCAAGAACTGTGGAGCAGCCGATGCCTAAACCCTTCACTTGGCAAAGGCAGTGGAATTAGTGTGATTGACTAATCAGATCTCACCCCCTGCGGCCGGGGAGGGATCTAGCGTCCCTGAATCACTGGGCCTTTCAGAGGATGGCCAACAAAATCAAGTCTATTAGAGAAGTGACCAATCTTCTGCAGGACTCGCCTTCTAATCTGCCTCCACACTGCCCTCCTGTGGTGTGTCTAGTTCTGTCCAAGTCGGTCCCCTGCTTAGAGCCTTTCCACCACTTTCTGCGAGGTTCTGGGGAGTCTCCAGAATCAAGTTCAGGCTCCTTAGCACACATTTTAGGCCCTCCGAAACCTAACTCTTGATTTCTGCTCCAGAATTGTCTCTGCCTCACTCAGCAATGCTGAGCCTTTGGCAGTTCCCTAGACCTGCTTGGTCCAGAACGCCTTTTCGCGACTTCTTCCCTTGGCCAAACCCTGTTCACTCACAGCTCAGCTCCAGAATGTGTTGTTAGGTGATGAAAAAGTCAGGTCATCTCATTCCTCTGCTCAAAACCTACCATGGCTCCCAATTCACTCAAGAAAGTCTGCATCACTACAGTAGCTTACAGGCCCTAACATGTGAAATTTCTGGACCAAAGATTATGGACATTTCTCAGGGTCTGATATATATTCCAATATTGCTTCCCTCCAAATATCATACCAGCCTACACTCTGATGGTAGGTTAGAGTGCACCCCTGTAAGCCAGCAATGAGGGCTATTGTTATTTTTATTTTTGTTAAATTGATAGATGGTAATTTATTGCTGTTTTAATTCATATTGCCTATAATATAGGATTATATATATTACCATTGTAGGATTACCTATAAGGTGGGTTCATTTTCCATGCTTGCTAACAACTCAGAGTCTCCCTTTTGTAAAGGTACAGAAGTTTTTAACAGACTTGTTGATATTGATGTCTCCTTCCCCTGTTCTCCTCCTTCCCCCCCCATTCAATCTTTTTTACTCCAGTTCTTTCTCATTTTTCTGTCCCACAGTCTCTTTCTCAGCAACCATTAACTAATAATTCCTTATCTATTCCTACTTTCCTAAGTACTTTGCCTGCATTGATTCTAATTCTGCCAAGGTAGGCACATTCCCCATTTGACAGATGAGGAAATTGAGGGCAGAGAGACTGGGTCATTTGCCCCAAGCACAGACCAAGTGTTAGAGCCCAGGCTCAAAGCCAGATGTGTCCAGAGCCTTCAGGCTCTCCCTTACACCCACTGTCTCTCCCTGGCCACACAGCACATCCCAGTTCATCTGTCCTCACATCTGTCACCATCATTGTTGTCAGCCAAGGTTTACTTTTTTCTTTGCCTCATTTTTTCTGAGTATTCTCTATTTTCTTTGACGTTATACTTTATATTTTCAGTGTTTCTTTCTTTTGCTTTCTTTGTTTGTTTGTTTTTAAAGATTTTACTTAATTCTTTGACAGAGAGAGACACAGCGAGAGAGGGAACACAAGTGGTGGGCGGGGGGGGGGGGAGCAGGCTTCCTGCTCAGCAGGGAGCCCAATGCAGGGCTCCATCCTAGGACCCCAGGATCATGACCTGAGCCGAAGGCAGACGCTTAACCAACTGAGCCAACCAGGCTCCCCTTTCTTGCTTTCTTGATAGCTCTTTCTGGTTCCTTCCTTCTCCTGTGTGCCTCTCCCCTCAGCAAGGTCACTTACTATGAGGAGATTTTTTTTGTCCCCTCCGGTCCCTCCTTGTGGCAGCTCTGGCCTAAACCTTGTGAAATAAACACTGTAGTCCAGGCTTGGGGGAGGAGTGGGGAGTCAGAGAAGGAAGAAAATAGGGCATGTGCCCAGCATGGCTTTGGGAGACCGTATCTGTGAGGGAGGGCCAGGAAAGTGGTTTGAGTGGGGAGGTGTGAGCTTATGGGTAAGTTTGTGTGCAGGGTGTGCGGCTCTCAAGAGTGAGGTGATTATATGGGTTTGAAAAAGAGACTGGGGAGCACGACAATCACAGGTGGGGCTGGAGTCTCACAGAAGGTGTACGTATGGGCCCCAGAGGTGACAGGGACCCAACAGGAAGAGGCCCCAGACAGGTGGCAGCAGAACTGAGCCTGAGACCAGACCAAGGCCGTAAAGCCTCAGCGGTGGTTTGGCCCTTGCCCTCCTCCAAACCCCAGTCAGGCCATATCCCCTCACAGCACCCCTGCCCACCCACCCCCCAGGCCCCAGTTACAGAGCATGACTCTGTGGTCATCACAATGCAGGACTTGAGGGGTGCCTCAAGGAGACCGAGGCAGGCCTCGCTCTGGGCCTCCTGTTGCCTGGACAGTGAGATCTGGGATCTGGAACTTTTCTTCCCCTTGGCCCACGATGGTCCCCATGTCACCTCTGCCAGGTGATCCCGGGTACTTCCTACATGAGGAGAAGCAGTGTGTTGACCCCATCACACTGAAGGCAGTCTGATCGTCCCCCTCATCTCTGCCACCACAGGCCCATTAAGACCAGCTGCTCCTATCCCTGCCCTCTTAGCATAACAATTTGCAAAAAGATGTATTTCTAGAAAGCACTGCCTGAGACAAGCTGACCTGGGAACCAGCCATAGCACTAGGTCTGTTCTTTGAAGAGACCCTCCCAGTGGCTGTCCCCCTGTTGATCCCCTTTGTCCCTCCTTGTCTTCCTCAGCAGAGCACAGAGGGGCTAAGTGAGGGATCCCTTACCGGAATACCTCCCTAACCCCAGCCCTGCCCCAACTCATACTGACCTCTCATTCCAAAATAGTTTGCCCCACACCGAGCCAACCTGGTTCATGGGGAAATCTTAGACCACACAAGAATTCCACAAGGCCATCCAACTGAGGTCTCTCACTTCCACACCAAGCTCCAGATTCTAAGCAGAGCGCCAGGAGCTTGGGGAGTCAGCATGACCATCAAGGAAAAAAACTGGGGCTCCTCTCAGACCACTCCTCCTCCCTGTCCTGGGAAGCCTCAGCCGACTAGGGTCCCACACCCCCAGAGCTCTGATCCACCGAGGCTCTCTTCCCCCTGCTTTCTCTCTATGCTCTGGCAGTGGGCAGCCGGGTGAGCCAAGAGTTGCATTACACCAAGGAGAAGCTGGGGGAGGAGGCTGCCTACACCTCCCAGATGCTGATACAGACCCCACGGCAGGAAGGGGAGAATGTCCTCACACCTGAGGCACTGGATCTCCACCTCCAGGCAGCCCTCACCGCCAGTAAAGTGCAAGTATCACTCTATGGAAAGTGAGTCTGGCTGAGTCCCTGAGCAGCTGGGAGTGAGGCATGTGCGGCCGGGCTGGCGTGGGAATTCCCCTCTTCTGCTGATCTCTTGTGCCCTGGCCATTTCAGGTCCTGGGACTTGAACAAAATCTGCTACAAGTCAGGAATTCCCCTAATTGAAAATGGAATGATTGAGCGGGTGAGTGTCTAGAGCTGTTCTTTGAGCTTGGGTCTGGGGGAACCTTTTCTGCAAGTAGGGGAGGGCTGTGAGAGACAGGGAAGTTAAGATTTGGGAGGTGGGGGGTTACAGAGGGCATCCTGCAGAGACTGTGGAGAAAGGAGCCCAGGGACTGATGTGGCCTGGGGTGTCCATGGCAGATGATTGAGAAGCTGTTTCCGTGCGTGATCCTCACCCCCCTCGACTGCTTCTGGGAAGGAGCCAAACTCCAAGGGGGCTCTGCCTACTTGCCGTGAGTGCCCTGCTTCAGCGAGCTCGGGACTTGCCCTGCAGAAGAGAGGCTGGGAGGACAGAGGATGCTCGAAACCGTACCAAGGGCCCAAACCACCTGTGAGGCTCGGGCCTGAACACAGGCTGCCCCATGGGTCTCTCCACATCCCCCGTCTCCTGGCCTCTGAAGGAAAGGAAGACTTGTCTAATTTAGACAAAACAGAACAAAGAGGGAAAAAAGATCCCCAGAAAACGACCTTGCCCGGGAGAGTTAGCTAGGTAGGGGCTAAGCTGTTGCCGCAGACAGGAAAGAAAACCTGTTAGAGGCAGGTGTCCACCGGTTATGTGTTAGAGTCAAAGTTAGCCAGCTTGGGAAGGGACTCGGTGGGGCTTTTCTGGGCCTTTTCCTTGTGTTAAGTTCTGTCCGTCCTCATGTCCATCTCAGGGCAGCCACCTGGTGGGCTGGTGTAGCCTGGGAGTTCTGGGAAGCTGAGCACTGCAGACCCTTCCTATGGGGGGCAGATGCATGAGCCGCTAGGAGGAGAATGGGAGACAGCAGGGGTCCCCAGCAGCCTTTTGGAGGGTGGGAATTGATCCTTTACCCTCACCAACCACGGGCTCTCCCCTCAGCGGCCGCCCTGACATCCAATGGACCAACCTGGACCCAGAGCAGCTGCTGGAGGAACTGGGCCCCTTTGCCTCCCTTGAGGGCTTCCGGGAGCTGCTAGACAAGGCACAGGTGGGCCAGGCCTATGTGGGGCGGCCCTGTCTGCACCCTGACGACCTCCACTGCCCACCTAGTGCCCCTAACCATCACAGCAAGCAGGTGGGTGCAGGTGTGCCAGCTGGGGAAAGGCTATTTTCCTCCTCTTTCCCCTCCTCAGATGTTCCTCTCTTCTGGAAGGGAGCAAACTGTGCTCTGTGCTCTGCCTTCCATTTCCTGGACATTGTCACCCTGCCCTCACTGCGCCAGATACCTAGGCTCTCCCTTTCCCATTCAGTTCTCCTAAGGAACCCTCACGCGGGGCGCCTGGGTGGCTCGGTGGGTTAAGCCTCTGCCTTCAGCTCAGGTCATGATCTCAGGGTCCTGGGATCCAGCCCCATATCAGCAGGGAGCCTGCTTCCCCCCCTCTCTCTCTGCCTGCCTCTCTGCCTGCTTGTGATCTCTGTCAAATAAATAAATAAAATCTTAAAAAAAAAAAAAAAGGAACCCTCAGGTGATATATGAACCCCTTTGTGCTTTTCTAAGGCCAAAGACACTGGACTTTATCCAAACAGACTTGTACAGAGAAACTGAGAGCAAACCAGCTAAGCACAAGTGTCATACCTAGTTTCCTGAGTGTCTGTAGCCCTGTGAATGTTAACCTTTTCCCAAAACCCACCAGAGTTACTCCAGCTCTTCCCAGAAGCCTATTTCCAGGCCTCTGCTTCCTCTAGTGGGCTCCTCTCTGCAGGACAATAGCTGTTCACTTTCAGGGGGGGCGAGAGGCTCTGGAGAATAGTTATCTCCACTGCAGGTGACAGAGCCCCATGGCGGGCATGTTCCTGGAGGTACGAGCCCAGGGGCCCCCAGTTACCCAACCAAGGCCTCTCCTGTCCCCCTCTAGGCTCCCAAGGTGGCTCAGGAGCTGAGTGGGGGCTGCCACGGCTTTTCCCACAAGTTCATGCACTGGCAGGAGGAATTGCTGCTGGGGGGCATCGCCAGAGACCCCCAAGGACAGCTGCTGAGGTAAGGCCTCCCTGGGGGCTGGCAAGGGGTTACCAGGCGGGGGAATCCACGCTCTGATTCCAAGCAGCTCCAGCAGAACCCCCACCCCCATTCAGCCCCCCTGCTGGGTGCTCCAGCCCACTCTGACCCCTGACTCTCCTCCACTACCACCCCCCAACCCCGCCAGGGCAGAGGCCCTGCAGAGCACCTTCCTGCTCATGAGTCCCCGCCAGCTATACGAGCACTTCCGAGGCGACTACCAGACGCACGACATCGGCTGGAGCGAGGAGCAGGCGGGCACCGTGCTGCAGGCCTGGCAGCGGCGCTTCGTGCAGGTGCGTGTGGAGCTGGGCCGGGGGGTGGGCGGTGGGGGGTGGTGAGCCCTGAGGCTACGCTCTTCTCCCCTCCCCCTCACCTCCGCCCTGTCCTCCCAGCTGGCTCAGGAGGCCCTGCCTCAGAATTCATCCCAGCAGATCCACGCCTTCTCCTCCACCACTCTGGATGACATCCTGCATGCTTTCTCTGAAGTCAGTGCTGCCCGCGTGGTGGGAGGCTATCTGCTCATGGTGGGTCCCGCTCCTGGCACCTCGCCCCAACTTCCACCCGGTGGTCCCCCTCCCCCTGCCCAGGGAGCTGCCGTCCAAGCCTGTGACTTCTCTCCCCACAGCTAGCCTATGCCTGTGTGACAATGCTGCGCTGGGACTGTGCCCAGTCCCAGGGTGCAGTGGGCCTTGCAGGGGTGCTGCTGGTAGCCCTGGCAGTGGCCTCGGGCCTTGGGCTCTGCGCCCTGCTCGGCATCACCTTCAATGCTGCCACTACCCAGGTATAAAAGGACTCCCACACAGGTGTGGGGAGGCGTTGGTTGTCTCTGTCCAGGCTACTCAGTTCCTCCAGCTACCCGCCCCTGTGCCCCTCCAGGTGCTGCCCTTCTTGGCACTGGGCATCGGTGTGGATGACATATTCCTGTTGGCACATGCCTTCACAAAGGCTCCCCCTGGCACCCCTCTGCAGGTGAGGCCTCATCCGCCAGCCCAGGCTGGTCTGAAGCAGCTCAGCATAGGGTAAGAGCCTCTTGGCTGGGACACCTGGGTGGCTCAGTTGGCTAAGCATCCAACTCGATTTTCGGCTCAGGTCATGATCTCAGGGCCCTGGGATCCAGCCCTGTGTTGGGCTCTGTGCTCTGTGGGGACCCTGCTTGAGACTCTCTCCTTCTCCTTCTCTCTGCCCTTCCCCCTGCTCATGCTCACTCACACTCTCGTTCTCTCAAATAAATCTTTTTTTTTTTAAGATTTTATTTATTTATTTGACACAGAGAGAGAGAGATCACAAGTAGGCAGAGAGGCAGGCAGACAGGCTCCCTGCTGAGCAGAGAGCCTGATGTGGGGCTCGATCCCAGGACCCTGGGATCATGACCTGACCCAAAGGCAGAAGCTTAACCCACTGAGCCACCCAGGTGCCCCTCAAATAAATCTTAAAAAAAAAAAAAAAAAGCTTCTTGGCTTAGGTAAACTTAGGCTGGTAATCAACCTGTCTATGCCTCAGTTTCCGCATCTGTAAACAGGGATGACAATAGTGCTTGTGCTGTGAGAGTGTTGTGAGGACTGGTGAGAACTCCGGCTGAACAGTTAGAACAGTGTGTGTGACGCGTGTGTGGTATGAACAGTGTATGTGACGTGTGTGTGGCACTCTGTAAGTGTGAGCTCCGTGTGGTTACTGTCCCCCCTCCTCCATCCCAAGCTCCCAAGCCTCCTCTTCGCTCTGCCTTGAGGACCCATGGCTCCTCCCCTGTCCTGGCAGGAGCGCACAGGCGAGTGTCTGCAGCGCACGGGGACCAGCGTCACACTCACATCCATCAACCACATGGTTGCCTTCTTCATGGCCGCCCTCGTTCCCATCCCTGCACTGCGGGCCTTCTCCTTGCAGGTGAGGCCTCAGGAAAGGTCCTAGGTTCCATGCGAGCATGAACCCAGGGGCCTGCTTCATCCAGCCTTTGTGTCCCTCCTGTCTGTCCCCCAGGCGGCCATAGTGGTCGGCTGCAACTTTGCAGCTGTGATGCTTGTCTTCCCGGCGGTCCTCAGCCTGGACCTGCACCGGCGCCACTGCCAGCGCCTTGATGTGCTCTGCTGCTTCTCTAGGTACTGTCCCCACGTCTCCCACCCCATCAGCCCTCACCTCCGTGGCCCCGTCCCGTCCCGTCTCACCAGCATTCCCACAGACCTGTCATCCCCATTCTCTGCCTCCTCCAGCCCCTGCTCAGCTCGGGTGATCCAGATCCTGCCCCAGGAACTCGGGGACAGGACGGTCCCTGTGGGCATTGCCCACCTGACGGCCACAGTTCAAGCCTTCGCCCACTGTGAAGCCAGCAGCCAGCATGTGGTCACCATCCTGCCACCCCGTGCCCACTTGGTGCCCCCACCTTCTGACCCGCTGGGCTCTGAGCTCTTCAGCCCGGGAGGGTCCACGCGGGACCTCCTAGGCCAAGAAGAGGGGCCCAGGCAAAAGGCAGCCTGCAGCTCCCTGCCCTGTGCCCGCTGGAACCTTGCCCATTTCGCCCGATATCAGTTCGCACCCTTGCTGCTCCAGTCGCACAGCAAGGTGAGACCCTAGGCCTGGAGAAGGCGGGGTGAGCCAGGGCCGGGGCTTCGGTGCATCTGAGCCCCAAGAAGGGCCGAGAGCCAACCCCCCGCCTGAGCCTCCGTGGGCCTCCAGCTTAGCTGCCGTTCCCCACAGGCTGTGGTGCTGGCACTCTTTGGGGGTCTCCTGGGCCTGAGCCTCTACGGAGCCACGCTGGTGCAGGACGGGCTGGCCCTGACGGATGTGGTGCCTCGGGGCACCAAGGAGCATGCCTTCCTGAGCGCCCAGCTCAGGTACTTCTCCCTGTACGAGGTGGCCCTGGTGACACAGGGTGGCTTTGACTACGCCCACTCCCAACGCGCCCTCTTTGATCTGCACCAGCGCTTCAGCTCTCTCAAGGCCGTGCTGCCCCCCCCAGCCGCCCGGGCGCCCCGCACCTGGCTGCACTATTACCGGAACTGGCTGCAGGGTGAGAGGCAAGGCGGACGGCCGGGAGGGCTGCTGCAGGCCCGAGCCCCTGTGGCCACAGCCTGACGCCCCTCCCTCGTCCGCCCTCAGGAATCCAGGCTGCCTTTGACCAGGACTGGGCTTCCGGGCGCATTAGCCGCCACTCGTGCCGCAACGGCTCTGAGGATGGGGCACTGGCCTACAAGCTTCTCATCCAGACCGGGGATGCCCAGGAGCCCCTGGATTTCAGCCAGGTTGGAAGGGGGGCCGGAAGGGTTGGGACGCAAAGAGCGGCCCTAGGCCTCGTGGGCCCAGACCATCAGCCCTCTCTGCCTCTGCAGCTGACCACAAGGAAGTTAGTGGATAAGGATGGGCTGATTCCACCGGAGCTCTTCTATGTGGGGCTGACCATGTGGGTAAGCAGTGACCCGCTGGGCCTGGCGGCCTCGCAGGCCAACTTCTACCCCCCACCTCCCGAGTGGCTGCACGACAAGTATGACACCACCGGGGAGAACCTCCGCAGTGAGTCCCGGGGAAGAGGGGTGGAGGGGGGGAGCCCAGCAAGAGCCTCAGCCTGGGTCCACACAGGCCCTACCCACTGCTCCCCCTGCTCACAGCACCTCCCTTCCCTGCCACCCCCTACCGTCTGCAGTCCCGGCAGCCCAGCCCCTGGAATTTGCCCAGTTCCCCTTCCTACTGCGTGGCCTCCAGAAGACCGCGGACTTCGTGGAGGCCATCGAGGGGGCCCGGGCAGCGTGCGCCGAGGCAGGCCGGGCCGGGGTGCGCGCCTACCCCAGCGGCTCCCCCTTCCTCTTCTGGGAGCAGTATCTGGGCCTGCGGCGCTCCTTCCTGCTGGCTGTCTGCATCCTGCTGGTATGCACGTTCCTCGTCTGCGCCCTGCTGCTGCTCAACCCCTGGACGGCGGGCCTCATAGTGAGTCCTCGTGGGGCTGAGGCCACAGACACCCCTGGCTCCCCGCCCCTGCCCCGCCCTGCCCGTCATCCCTTCACCCTGGAGCCCTGGGTGAGCCCTGCCTTCCCCAGGTACTGGTCCTGGCGATGATGACTGTGGAGCTCTTTGGCATCATGGGTTTCCTGGGCATCAAACTGAGTGCCATCCCCGTGGTGATCCTTGTGGCCTCTGTAGGCATTGGTGTTGAGTTCACAGTCCACGTGGCTCTGGTGAGCACAGGCACTGGGGGAGGGGTGGACCCGCTGATTCAGTGGTCAACAAATATTTATCAAGCTCCCACTATGTGCTAGTCACTATTTAAGAATTGGTTTCAAGTCCCTGTTCGGGCACCCCCCCTCGAAAAAGAATTGGGGATATAGGGGCACCTGGCTGGCTCAGTTGGTAGAGCGTGTGACTCTTGATCTCGGGGACATGAGTTCGAGCCCCACCTTGGGTATAGAGATTGCTTAAATAAACAAACTTAACAAAAAGAATTGGGGATATAATAGCAATCCAGGCAGGCTGGGTTTTTTTTTGTTTTTGTTTTTGTTTTTTTTTACGATTTTATTTATTTATTTGACCGAGATAGAAAGCACAAGCAGGGGGAGTGGCAGGCAAAGGGAGAGGGAGAAGCAGGCTCCTCACAGAGCAGGGAGCCCCATGTGGGGCTTGATCCCAGGACCTTGGGATCATGACCCAAGCGAAGGCAGTGGCCCAACAGACTGAGCTACCAGCTGCCCACAGACAGGCTTTGCCTTCAAGGAGCTTATATCCTTTAGTGTAGAGATAAACAATAAACACATGAACAAATTTCAGCAGAGAGGAGGGGACAAAGCCTTGACCAAAATGGGGACAGAATATAAGTTGAGAAAATGGGAACCAGTAATTTTTTGGATGGTTTTACTGTGAAGGGATTAGAGAAGTGGGATGGTAGCTGGATGGCAACATGGGTACAGAGGCTGAGACGGAGAGTCTCGGCCCCTCCCACAGCTCGGTGTTCTCTGGCTCAGGAGAGTGGGAGGGGGGCGGGGGCCCCAGACCTGCTGGCAGCACCGGCCCAAACCTGGCTGGACCCCGCAAAGTGCTCCCTTCCTTTTCCCTCCATAAGAGCCCTGTTCTTCTCCTTACAAGAACGATAGATACTCCTTGGAGGTGGGGAAAGCCAGCGTGCAGAGAAGTACAAAGGAAGAATTAGAAATCCTCTGAAATCCCATCCCAACAAGTAACTGTGAGCACTTTGGTGTCCATCCTGCTGGACTTCTGGACCGGGATCAGCAGACTTTTTGTGTAAAGAGCCAGACAGTAAATATCTTAGGCGGGCAGGTCACAGAGTGTCACTTGGGATCCTTCCATTGTACTGTAGCCCCGAAGCAGCCGCAAACAATAATATGTACGTGGATGAGTGTGGCTGCATTTCAGCTAAGCTTTATTTACAAAAACAGGTGACAGGCTTTGTTTGGCAACTCTTCTAGACTTCTCACTGTGTCTCACCGTAGATGTGTACAGTGTTCCCTAAACAGACTCAGGCATACTTCCTGGACAGTTCGAAGCTCAGTTTACCTGACCTGCGAGCCCTGGGGACAGATGAGAAGTTGGGGGCATGGCTGGCCAAGGAGCAGCTACAGGGCCTGTCTGTCCCCACAGGGCTTCCTGACCACCCAGGGGAGCCGGAACCTGCGGGCTGCCTGTGCCCTAGAGCACACCTTGGCTCCAGTGACCGATGGGGCCGTCTCCACGTTGCTGGGTTTGCTCATGCTTGCTGGTTCCAACTTTGACTTCATCATAAGGTAGGGGAGGGCTGGGGCGGGGAGGTGCAGCCTGCCTGCGTTGGCCATAGGGGCTACCCAGGCTGACCACCTGCCCCACGCAGGTACTTTTTCGTGGTGCTAACAGTGCTCACACTCCTGGGCCTCCTCCATGGGCTCGTGCTGCTGCCCGTGCTGCTCTCCATCCTGGGCCCCCCACCAGAGGTGACCATACCCTCCCCCTGCTCCCAGCCCAGGGGTTGGGGTGGGACAAGCAAGGGAAGAGTCAGAGCCAGGAAGAAAATCTCAGTGGCCCAAGACAGGACTCAATTCACAGGGACCCTCCCCATCAGGTCAGCTGAGGCCGGCAGCCTCTCCCTTTGCCCAAACACCATGTCCCTGCCCCTCAGCTTTCCTGGCTTCTTCATGGGACCCACCTTAGCGTTTAGGGTCCAGAGCAAGGTGCAGGGTTTGTCCTAGACCTTCACATCCTGTCCCTTGTCGGCTCTTATATCCTTCTAGAAGCCAACAAGGGCCACAGCTTCCCAACAATCCTGGTGATGCACCAGGGAGATACTGTAGGGGACTGACATCCTGGGACCCCTGGGCTCACCAGGACCGATGTCTCCCCCAGGTGGTACAGATGTACAAGGAGAGTCCAGAGGTCCTCAGCCCCCCAGCTTCACGGGAAGGAGGGCTCAGCTGGGGGTTGTCCTCCACCCTGCCCCAGAGCTTTGCCAGAGTGACTACCTCCATGACAGTGGCCCTCCACCCACCCCCACTGCCTGGTGCCTACATCCATCCAGCCTCTGATGAGCCCACTTGGTCCCCTGTTGCCACACCAGCTGCCAGCGGCTCCAGCAACCTCAGTTCTAGGGGACCATATCCAGCCACTGGATGAAAGAGTGCCTGAAGCAAGGAGACCCTGCTTGGGCCACATGAGGTCACTGGGAAACAATGCAGCAGGGGAGTTTACTGAATGCAGGACAGCTGCCTGGAGAACCCCGCTGCTGCTGTCTCTCGCATCCCCTCCCCTGCCCTAGCGGTCATGGACCTCCCTGCTATCATACGAAACCAGCAGCCTCTGGGCTCAGAGCAGTCTCGACACTGGGCTGTGTGTGTGGGCGCCTGTCCGGATGCGGGGAGAGGCCAGCAATTCAGGCTGCCGTCAGGCCCTCTTCTCCCCCCACCCCCACATCCCTGTGCTACTGGCCCCTAGCAGATCAAGACGGAGGGGTCCTCTAGCACCCTTTGCGAGGCCTGGGCCCCCCATGCTTGGCAGCTGCCCACATCCTACCACATAAATTATTTATATGAAGATGTTTATTTTTGTAGTTTGTATAGATGTTAGCTACGCTGAAAGTTTTATTTTTAAAGAGTGAAATATATTCTATATGAACTCCTCTCAAAAGGCTTCGGCGCTTTTCTTTTGAACAAACGGGAGTTTGCAAGTATAGGGGTTTCATAGTCTGAGTTCCTGGGGCTACTCTAATCCTGGGAGGGAAAGGCCGCAGGTGCTAAATTTTTGTAACATAATTTGGGTCCATTTATTCACCTGGCAAGTAATGATGATCAGCAAACGCACGCTGGTCATATAATTGGCAATAGGACCTGGGTTAAGTGCTCAGTGTGCGAAAAGATACAAAGGTTTTTGATGTCAAACTCTATGGTGTGGCTTTCAGGCCAGCCGGGTCCAGCCCCGCACACCTCTCCGGCGCAGTGCCCACCCGGCTGGTTCAGCGGGCGTGCGGGGCGCGGGCGGAGGTGGAAGGTGAAGAGGAAGGCAGTAGGGAGAGGAGTCAGCTGATGCAGAGGTGGGAACAGCAGGGTCTCGGGAGATGTTTCAGGAGCTTTATGTCTAAACCTAAGGCAAGAGGCCTCTGCAAGTCAGCAGTCTGGTGCCCCAGAGGCACCTCTGGCCAGACAGCCAGGAGACAGAGTAGAGGAACTGTCCAGAAACAGATTCTGCTAGCTGCCGATGAGGTGCTGTATTTAAGCTGTTGGTGCTGTGATGTCACATAGCCCCATCGTACAGAGGCTTAGAAGATTCTGGCCACGCCCCAGGGCTAGAATCGAGCACCTTACCCTAGGAGATGGGGGAGGCCTTTTATGGCCCTTCCCCAACTATTCCAGGGCTCGGTCTTGAGAGACACAAAGATCCAGCCTGGGTTCCAGCCAGCCCCTCACCAGGAACAACCCCACCTTAAGAGCACTGCCTTCTCATATCCCACCACCAGGCTAAAGGCCAGAAAATCACATTCCAACTAAATGCGAAATTAATTAGTTAAATGCATAAACAAAACTACAGCAGTTGAATCAACACTAAAATGCCCAGGGGCACCTGGGTGGCTCAGTGGGTTAAGCGTCTGCCTTCAGCTCAGGTCACAGTCCTTGAGTCCTGGGATCTAGTTCCTGCATCGGGCTCCCTGCTCAGTGGGGAGCCTGCTTCTGCCGCTCCCCTTGCTTGTGCGTGTGCTCTCCCTCTCTCTGTGTCAAATAAAACCTTTTTAAAAAAACACTAAAATGCAGGAAGCCCAGGTGGCTCAGTCGGTTGAGCTGCTGCCTTCCACTCATGACTCAGGTCATGATCCCAGGATCGAGTTCCTCATCAGGCTCCCTGCTCAGCGAAGAGCTTGCTTCTCTCTCTGCCTCTGCCTGCCACTCTGCCTGCTCGTGCTCTCTCTTTCTCTCTCTCTGACAAATAAATAAATAAATAAAATCTTAAAAAAAAAAAAACCCAAACACTAAAATGTCTAAAAAGATCTAAAAGGAGGGGCGCCTGGGTGGCTCAGTGGGTTAAAGCCTCTGCCTTCGGCTCGGGTCGTGATCCCAGGGTTCTGGGATCAAGCGCCGCCTCGGGCTCTCTGCTCTGCGGAGAGCCTGCTTTCTCCTCTCTCTCTGCCTATCTCCCTGCCTACTTGTGATCTCTGTCTGTCAAATAAATAAATAAAATCTTTTTTAAAATTTTGTAAAAAAAAAAAGAAAGAAAGAAAAGAAAAGAAAAGATTTAAAAGGAGTGAATAGTTGGCTTTGAACCTAAAGTAGGGGGTGCATCCAGCCTGCGCAAGGGGTGGTGGCTGGATTTCAGTCTGGTCTGTTTGGGTCACTATGGAGGGGCCTTTGGGTGGAGTAGGAGAGCTCATTGAGCTCGAATAATATAAAATATGTCAGCCTGCCATGCCACTTACAAGCACAGCGGCCTAGAAAAGCTAGCTACCATCACTGTGTTTCCGTGTCTTCATCTGAGATGGGAAGATTAGAGCCCATCCTGTAGGGTGTGATTTTTTTCCCCCTCGGGATTTTCAGTGAAATCACTTATGTAAGAAATAACCTGGTATCTCATAAGTCCTTTCTAGTTCTGTAGTTTGTATAGATATTAGCTGTGCTGAAAATTTTTGCTCTGGAAAGTTTTGCTCAGGGTAGCCCCACCCCCACCCCCCGCGTGGCACGTCACACAACTCAGTACTCTTCCATGGCTCCCCATCGCAGACAAGATGAAATCCAAGCCCTTTCCAGGTGCAGCTTGCTCCAGCCTCTGCCATCACTCCAACTCTCTCCTAGACAGTGCCTAGCCAGAATCCCACCCTCATTCAGACACACTACACCCTAGACAGGCTGAATTACTTTCAGTGTGCATCTCCTATAATTTCACATAGGCGGTTCCTTCTGCTAAGAACACTTTTCCTCCTTGGTGGAACCATCTTTTAATAAATAAATTGGATGCCATCTCTTGCAGGAGGGGTAGTGATGTGCCTCCACAGAGGGCCTGAATGTCGTTGCTTTACCGTTTCCGGTTCTGCCCCAGCACTGGATGTGGGGCGGGGGGGGGGGGGGTGAGGGGGTGCTGGGAGGAGCGGGAGTTGGGGGAGGTGTAGGGTGTCCCTGTGGGTATGCAATGATAAGCACCTAAACAATTGGGGCAAATGGCCCCAGCCTCGGTATAAGGCTTGACACCGGTCAGCACCAGCGGGAAGCACCCTTATCTCTCTGGGCAAACGGGGCGCGAGTTCCCGTGCAGACCACAGAGAAAAGAGGAAGAGCTACCGCCCGGGGGTCCCCCTGGTGCCTCCCCGCCGCGACAGCTGGTGTCTCCCACCAGCCCGGAGCCGCCTTGATTTGCATACCCATGGTGCACCACGAAAAGACAGTTCCACGATGCTTGAGTTCTAGCCCCACGGAGACTTGTGCACCGTTTCAGGACATACTGCCTGTTAGAAATACACGATGCATACAAATTCCAGGCAGGGAGCACGAACCGTGCAGCCACTGAACAACCATAACTGTGCTAAGAGCTGTCTTGTTCTAGGAGGTTCCAATAGAGAAAGAAATGTATGCTCTGGTTTCTCTTCAAATCGCATAAATCTTTCGCCTTTTACTAAAGATTTCCGTGGAGAGAAACGATTCTGAGTTTTCACTCAATTTTTTGAGGTCTCACTTAGTGAGGCTTACTTTTTCAGTCTGCAAAAATAGAGGTGTATGTGTATGTGGCTTTTGATGGTGTAGTTATTCTTTGCACAGAAATAGGAGGTTCTTTTTGTGGTACTTACTTGTTAATGATGTGATCAATGTCTTGTCTTAGATAGGTGTAGGTTTTCTTACTATTTTTTTACAGTTCTATTTACTATCTCATTAGTGTAGGTTACTCAAATTTACTTATTCCATGGGAGGGTTAGGACCAGAAAAGAGTAAAAAGTCTTTTTTTAAATAATTCATCTGTCTCTTACTGCTTTTTTTTTTTTTTTTTTTTTTTAAGATTTTATTGAGAGAGAGGGAGAAGCAGGCTTCCTACAGAGCAGGGAGTCCAATATGGGGACGGTGAGATCAGGACACCAGCCAAAGGCAGATGCTTAACAACTGAGCCACCCAGGTGCCCCTCTTCCCAATATTTTTGCCTTGAGATACAACAGCAAGGGGGAAGCACAGTCCCATCTCCCATCAGACTCCATAGTTGTTTCCGCAGCAGTCTGGTATGACTTTTTTCATGCTGAACTTTCATATCCAACTCTTACTCTAGGACGGTTTTTCATGCTGAAGATAGCAGATTCCTTACTATAAGGAAGGGGTCTAATTTACTTAATTTTTCCAGTGCACCAAGCACTGGGAAAAAAATGGGTAAGTAATATAATCGAGATAAGTAACTTACAATCTTAGTGATAAGTGCCATACAGAAGCATTATGAGAGGATGGATAGGGCTAGGCACCAAATGTGTCCTCAGATTTTAGACCCAGCTCCGCCCACCTATCTGCATCTTCTTGCCCAAGCTCATTTGATTTTCTGGCTTTAAGTGGACACCATCTCATAGCTGGTGACGGTCTACAAATTTACAGCCATCAGTAGGTCCCATTGATGACTATATTCAAATGCTTCATGCAGCTACATTTTACCTACTTCACCCTGATCCTAGAAGAGCTCTTGACGGATTCATGCAAAAAACCCCTCCCCAACTCTTCTCCTTGGACTACACCCCACCCCTCCTATCCCTTTGTCCCAAACTTCCGCACAACAATACTCAGAGAAATTGGGGGTTTTTAAGTGTTACTTTTTAAAAAGATTTATTGAGGGGCGCCTGGGTGGCTCAGTGGGTTGAGCCTCTGCCTTCGGCTCAGGTCATGGTCTCAGGGTCCCGGGATCGAGTCCCACATCGGGCTCTCTGCTTGGCGGGGAGCCCGCTTCCTTCTCTCTGCCTGCCTCTCTGCCTACTTGTGACCTCTCTCTACCAAATAAATAAAATCCTTTAAAAAAAAAAAAAAAAGATTTATTTGAGAGAGTGTACCCTGCAAGTAGGGAGACAGGCAGGGGGAGAGAGAGAGAATCCCAAGCAGACCCCCTGCTGAGCTCCACACTGCCCCATCTCTGGACCCATGAGATCTTGACCTTAGCTGAAATTACCAGTCGGATGCTTAACCTACTGAGCCACCCAGAAACCCCCACATAGAAATTGTTTTAATGTAAAGCTGATCACACTCCACTCTCCTGCATAAACCCCTCCAAAGTCTTCCCCAGGACACGTGCTTTACACCTTTCCTCTTTAAGGTCTCCAGTCCAGTGTTATCTCAGAAGTACCCCTTCACCACCCCCCATAAAACAGGCCCAGTCCCACCACATGACTATTTATCCTTTTAGCCTGTTTTATATTTCTTCAGAGTACAAACTACTCGCTGAAATTATATCATACTTTAACTTGCTTGTCTGCGTCTGTTTCTCCTACAATGTAAGCTCTGTGGGGCAGGGACTTTACCTGCCTTGTTCTCTGATGGATTCAATGACCCTAAATCAGTGCCTCTCACATAAGCACTCAATATTTGTGAGACAAATGAATGTATTTCTTTTCTAAGCATATATACAATACATAAACTGTTCCACTACAGTTCTCAGCACTTAACAAAATCAAGCTTCCTAAGAACCCTACTAAATAGATTCTGTTATTAGCTCCATTTTATAAATAAGGAAACTGAGGCATAGAAAGGTTACATACCCTCATTCAAGTCACAAAGCCCCAAAGTGGTGGAATTAGGATTCAAACCCAGGCAGCTGAGCTCCAGAAGAGACATACTCTTAATCACTGTGCTACTGATGGGGTTCAGGACAAAATACAGTATCTTACCATATTGGATATTTTAAGCAATTTGAGAAACCACGAAAGTTACTCTCACCTCCCCATCCTACCTTACCCACACCCTCCCTTCTCCCTAGAAATGGGTCATTAAACCCTCAAGTGAGCCCTACCCTCCTATACTCGAGGCAAGGAATCATCCTTATCTCCAAAGTCAAAGGGGCTCCGAGAAGAATCCAAACAAACAGGCCTTGCTAAGTTTCCCCCAGTTTACTACACTTGCCTTATACTCTTTTTTTTTTTTTTTTTAAGATTTTATTTGAGAGAGAGAGAGAGAGCCACGTGCACATGCAACCTGGGGAGGGGCAGAGGGAGAGGCCGAAGCAGGCTTCCCCATAAACAAACGAGCCCAAGGGAGGGCTCCATCCGAGGATCATGACCTGAGCCCGAGGCAGATGCTTAACCAACTGAGCCACTCAGGCGCCCCACCGCATACTCTTTAAACCATCATATTCCTGGGGTGCCTGGGTGGCTCAGTGGGTTAAAGCCTCTGCCTTCAGCTCAAGTCATGATCTCAGGGTCCTGGAATTGAGACCCGCATCTGGCTCTCTGCTCAGCAGGGAGTCTGCTTCCTCCTCTCTCTCTGCTTGCCTCTCTGCCTACTTGTGATCTGTCAAAACAACAACAACAACTTTAAACCATCATATTCCTTCATGACTATCCACTCTTCATCAAACCTAGCATAAAAATACTGAGGTTTAACCATTCCTTCCGGCCTTCATTTCCTTTTTTTTAAAAGATTTTATTTACTTATTTGTCAGAGAGAGAGCGCAAGCACAAGCCGGGGGGAGCTTGAGGTGAGGCTGGATCCCAGGACCCCAGGATCCTGACCTGAGCCACTTAACCTAACCGACTGAGCTACCCAGGAGCCGCTGATCTTCATTTCCTTATGAAGACTCCCATATTACTAAAATTTATATTGGGGTGTCCAGCTAGTTCAGTCGCAGAGGAGTATGCGACTCTCTCTTTTTTTTTTTTAAGATTTTATTTATTTATTTGACAGAGACAGGGAGAGGGAACACAAACAGGGGAGTGGGAGAGGGAGAAGCAGGCCTCCCACCTAGCAGGGAGCCCCATTTGGCAGGGAGCCTGATGCGGGGCTTGATCCCAGGACCCTGGGATCATGACCTGAGCCGAAGGCAGACTGAGCCACCCAGGCGCCCCAGTATGTGACTCTTAATTGATCTTGGAGTTGTATAAGTCCCACATTGGGGGTAGAGATTATGTAAATAAATAATTAATTAATTTTAAAAAGGAAACATCTTAAATAAATTTATATGCTTTTCTCCTGTTAATCTATCTTTGTCAGGTTGATTTCCAGACCTAACCAGGGACCCTAAGAGGGGCAACGAAAACTTCTTCCTCCCCTGCACTACCTTTTTTTTGGCAAAAGGAATCCTGCTCTACCTGGTAAGCACTGAGCTTTTTTTCAAAGATCACATATACCTTTCTACATCACAGTAAGAATATACCATAGTTAATCGGTGTTCTAGGTTAAACCAAGACATCTAGTTTGTTTTCAATTCTCATTACCCAAACAATGCTGTCGTGAAGTGGTACTATGAATAACCACATTTTCAGTCTTGAGAGAGAATGCCAAATAACTATCTTTTATTCATGCTCAACGTATTTTTGTATAAAATCCTGGAGACAGAAGTTTAACCATATTTTCTTCTAATTAACTGTCCCTCATTTTAGATTGATAGTGTCTTTTTTTTTTTTTTTAGATTTTATTTATTTATTTGACAGACAGCGATCACAAGTAGGCAGAGAGGCAGGCAGAGAGAGGAGGAAGCAGGCTCCCTGCTGAGCAAAGAGCCAGATGTGGGGATCTATCGCAAGACCTGAGCCAAAGGCAGAGGCTTTAACCCACTGAGCCACCCAGGTGCCCCAGATTGATAGTGTCTTGTTTTACAGCTCTTTTAAATTCTTCAGGGACTAAAATAGCATTTAAATAAGAAAATAAAGTCATCACTGAGCATTTACAGAGCACCGATTATGTGAATGTGACAGGGACTGCAGAACAAGAAATGAATAAGGCACCACTCCAGGCCAGGGGATCTTTCTTCAGAAAGATTCAGATCTTCAGGAAGACAAAATGTGTAATGAATGAGAGGTAGCATGGTCTTCAGTAACTAAGAGAGTGAGTGCACAGCCAGAGGACTACTGCCTTCAGAACCAGTGATTTAATGCAAAGATGGTAGTTGAGAGAAGAGTTACCACTAGTAATTCTGAGTGTCCCAAGAGTGAAATAGAGTGTATTTTGTCCTCAGAGCAATGGGGATGTTGAGTGGCTTAAAAAGGGAAGTAGAGCTGATAATCTTAAGTAAGTCTGGCTTTAGTGGGGGAAATGGTTGGCGGGAAAAGGCGCCTGGCAGGCACAGAGGCTGTGGAGCTGGAGTGAGGCAGGAAGACTTTCAGAGCTTGTTGCATTCATTCTGACATAGATAGGACTGGGTGAACTAAAGCAAGAGAACTGAACCAACTGGAAAGATCTAGCAGAGGAAAAACAACTTTCCTTTTATTCTCTGAGCTCTTGGCTGAGACCCTTGTAATAAGAGACAGATTAACAAGAGAAAAATATGTTTATTAACATGTATACCTCATGTGTACATGGAAGATACCCAGGGAAAAACGAGTTACTCCCTGAGGTGGCCTAAAAACCTGCTAAAAACCATCCTAAGCTAAGGAGGAAAGAAAAGTGTGTAGGGAGGACAGTTCTGGGGAAGCCACCTGGAAAAGCACAGTAAACAAGATAAGGTTTGTTGGGGCGCCTGGGTGGCTCAGTGGGTTAAGCCTCTGCCTTTGGCTCAGGTCACCATCTCAAGCCTCTTGCATGTGGCTCCCGGATCCGGATCTCTGCTCAGCAGGGAGCCTGCTTCCCCCTCCCCCTCTCTGCCTGCCTCTCTGCCTACTTGTGATCTCTGTCAAATAAATAAAACCTTAAAAAAAAAAAAAAAAGATAAGGTTTGTTCAGCTGATTCCAGTGGGTGCCTTCTCTACCAAAATCCTCCTGTGAGTTCACCATCCTTTTTTTTCTGGTACAGAGAATGAGACACCCTTACAAATGGAGATTTCCTTTTTAAATATAAATTTCCCTTACAAAAGGGCAATTTCTACTGTTTCCGGAGCTTCAGCTGTTTCTCAAAATAGTTTAAAATAATCCTTAAACCAAAGAGGCCTATTGTGGGTTGGCACATTCTGCTACCCTTCAGTCTCTGAGAAGGTGGAAGCCAAGGGAGGCAGATGTGAGGAGGAATAAGGCAAGGCAGGTTTCTGGTTTAGACACTGACGTAGATGAGAAACACGACGGGGGCAGAACTTGGGAAAGATGAGAAGGCAGCTCAGTTTCAAACCGAGTCTGAAGTGTCTGTCCGGCGTTTGGGGAGAGATCGCCAAGAGCTAGGTCTGGAATAAAGAGGGAGCTGAGCTGAACACATGTGGGGCTCATAAAGGTAAAGGCGCCAGGCCCACGTGGCCAGAGGCGCTGAAGAGACAGGGTAAGAGCGCAAAGGAAATCGCTTTGGGGCCCCGCCACGCCACGCCCCAGCCACGCCCCTCCCCTCTTTCCCTCCCCCTTAATCCCACCCACAGGGCGCGGCGCGGGATGGATCGCGGTTCCTCCAGCTCCCGGCTCGCAGGGCATGCTGGGGGCGGAAGCCCCTTCTGAGAGCCAGGCATATCGGGAGCTGTAGTTTGGAACAGGCCCAGAGGTCCTCGCAAATCGCGGCCTTGGTCACTTAAAGGACAGGTCCAGAAAGCAGTGATGCTCCCGTGGCAGAGTTCCCCTCCGGCGGCGGCACGGGGCGCCCCGGGCCGCATCCCCTCTCCTCAGAGCGTGGCACTTCCAGGCCTCCACGATCTGCTCCACCTGCAGGGAAGGCCGGTCACTGCGGAGTCCGGCAGTACCCCTTCGCCCCGCAGACCCTGGGCTGCAACCCCCCCCAATCCCCGCTCTTCTCTTCCCACTCCCCCATCCCCCCGGCTGATCTGCGTTTGGTTCCCCGCGTCCGCACCGGGATGAGCGGCTCCCGCTGGTTCTGCTCTTCCAGGGCGCTCAGCTCCGCCGGGGCCAATAAGGCCAATCTCAGCTCCCGCACCACCGGGGCCGCCACCTCGGCCACAGGCCGCTCCAGCACGGCCTGCGAACGCCAGCCCTAAGCCCGGACAGGCGGGGGCCCCGCGCCGCCACCCGCCTGCCAAGCCTCCTTCCGCATCCCCACCGCGGGGTCCCTGCAGGCCCGGCTCACCGCGCCCACGCGCGCCCAGCTCCGGGCAGCCAGGACGAGCTCAGCTTCGTCTACACAGAGCTTGTCGCTGCGCAGCAGGGGCAGCAACGCGGGCGCCGACAGCTCCAAGAAGCCGCGGGTCCGGAGCGCCTCCTGTGGGTCCACGAATGGGTCAGCGAGGAGCAGAATGACGGGTGAGGGTTTGGGAGTATGCAGATGGGGAGAGGTACCTGGGTGTGGGCCTCTATGAAGGCTATGCAGCGCTCCTGCAGCGGTCCCAGGCCAAAGGTTACGGCAACCTGGGAACAGAATGAAGGGTTAGTAGTGCACCCCTTCACGCTGACACCCACCTACAAGCCGGTCCAGCAACACCCACCTGCAAGGCCTCACAAACCAGCTCCACATCCAGCACCTTCACCACAAACTCCAGGCACAGCTGGGAATAGAAATGAAAGTGGGTTGTGCCAGGTGTCTCTGCTCCAAGCCCGGAACCCCATTCCAGAAGCAGTGAGCCACCCAGACAACTAAGCAGCCTCAAACCCATCCTGACCTCCCAGACTAGGGGAGGCAAGGAATCACCAGGGGCTGAGACTTGGCAAGCCTGAAGGGACTAGAGACTAGCTGTCTACCTTGTGTCCTGCAGTCTACCTTCTAGCACATTCCACAATAATCGGACTAGATGAAAGCCATGTGAAAATCCACTCTCCTTTTCTCTGAGGACACTTACTGTCTTCCACTTGTACCCCTCCTGACTCAAAGACTCTTTTGTTTTAACCAGAAATTTGAATTTTGTCCATGACCTGTCCCTTTCACCCTTACATCCAGAAAAGTGCTGGGTCATGCCAGTTCCACTTCTCTCAAAGTCATGAACCTCTCTCCTGGGCTTCCACAGCCACTTATCCCTGCTGGACTGGGGAGCCCTTCCCATCTCTCCCAATCACTTCTCCCCTTAGCTCCAAATCTTCACTCCCTTACCCGAAACCTCCAGTGAATCTCCATGCCCTCTGGGTAAAAAAAAAAAAGCCCAAATTCTTAAAGGTTCTGCAGTGATCTAGCACCTGGTACCCTTCCAATCTCATCTGTCTCTCTCCTCCTCTCTCTCCTCCTCTCCCACTCTTGGTCCAGCTGACTAAATGGCTCACTCCTTTTGTGCCTTGGTGACAAGAATGCCACCTTTCTACTTCCCCTCTGAGCAAACTCCTATCTGTTCTACCTGATCTAACACAAATGTTTCAACCCCAAGAAGTCTTCCCTTCTTTTGACAAGACTGGAGATACCCTCTGTAGAGTCTCGACACCGTATACCCTCATCTATCACCCTTCATATACCCCTGGGTTAAGGGTTTTCATGTGTCTCTCTCTCTCTGAAGAACAAGGATCAAGGCTGACTTATCCTGGCATCTACGGCATCAGCAATAAACACCCCATAAGTCCCCACAGCACACACACAACACACATGTATCCTTTTGCACACAGGCACACGTAAATGCCTGTTTACACAGAGCCGTCCATACTTCTGTGTCAGTACATATGCCTCTCCAGGCCAGAGTGTGCATGAGGCATGGTGTGAACAGAGCCCATAAAAGGAAAGAGAAATAAGACAGGGGCCCTTCATATAAACCCACCTCTCGTAGTTCCTCCAGCCCATATTCCACAGCCGCTGTCAGCACCTCCAGCACCTGCAGAGTGGGTGGTCGGGGGAGTGGAAGAGAGTTTCTCCTGCCCCTCCCCCGCAGCACCCCCCTCCCTCTCTCACCCAGACCTCCGCCCAGTGGGCTCACCGAGTGGCGGTGCAGCCTGACACTGTTGGCGTACAGGAACTCCAGCACTGCCAGGAAGGCATCCGCTGGCACGGAGCTTAGCACCACGGGGCTGGGCATCCCAGGGCCCAGCTTTGGGCCCAGAAGTCGTTGGAAGAAGTTGCATCTACAGGCCAGCAAGCATCGGTGGGCGAACACCTCCTGCCGCTCTTGACCGACCACAAAGCACACATCACTGTGGGAAAGGGGAGGAGAGAACCGGGGGAAAAGAGGCCGGAGTCTTGGGTGCAACTCTTGGGCTCTGCCTTTGCCCACTCTGGGCCTTCATTTCCTTTTCTGTCCTGTAAGGGACAGGTCTTAGTCCTTCCAGCCAAAGGTCTGAGATACATATTCCTGGATTCTAGTCCCAGTTCCACCCTCTGGTGCCTCAGGCAGGTGACTTTATACCTCGGAATCTCAGGTTTCTCATCCGTGAAATGGGATAGTAATCCCAGACCCTCAGGTCTTGGAGGAGGTGGTGATGCCTGATCACTGAGGAGGCACCAAGGTTGATGCAAGATTGATCCCACGTGCCCCTCTCCTCCCCAGCCTGAGTCTTGAGGTAAAGGAAACTTCTTGGCTCCTCCTCCACAGACTGCAAACTCAGCTTTTTTCAGCCTCCTCTAGGCAGGAGGGGGTTGGGAACGGGGCTGCAGAACGCACAGGCTGCTGACAGATATGGCAGCGATACACCATCATGAGACCAGACCACATTTTCCATCTTCACAATCACTTCCGGCCCCAGCCTCTGGGCCTCCCAACAGCATGGGGGTAGGAGGCAGGAAATGAAGCTTGAGCTTCTGGAGCCTCCTAGTCCCAGGTCCAAGGCCAGGGGTTCCCACTACTCAGATCAGACTGCAATCCCCAAAGTAGTGGGGTTATGGGAGTCACCAACCCTTAAGGAGGAGCCCAGCTCTCAGGCAGTGGGGACAGAAAGCTACATTCTAGCCCTGCCCCCGTATTTTATCCCTGGTTTCAGACACCACGAGCATCCTGGGCAGTGAGCCCTAGGCAGCACCCTTGAACTACTTCCTGTCTGAGACTCTGGCTCACTCAGACCCTTGAGTTTTGTTCCTCTTGTGAATCCCCAGTTCCCAGAACAGGGTCATCTGCTCCTCTGCCTCCCAGGGAGGAACTCAAGTTACATCCCATCTCTCAGGATCCAGGGGTCAAAGGGCTCTTCTCTGCCAGGAGCTCAAGAGCCAAAAAAGGAAGGCCTTTGCCTGAAGTCACACAGCTGCTCTGGGCTCCAGCTCCCACTGCCTGCCCCCCACCCCCACCTCTGGCTCTCAGGACATCATGGACTCTGAGTGACCTGTAGTCGTTCTCCACACTTGACTTCCCCAGACTGAGTTCACCAGGGAGGAGGGTCGTCTTCCCCACCTCTTTATACCCAAGGCTTCCTCAGTGTCATGGGGCCCAGCAAAGTCAGTTAGGGAAAACCCACAGACAGGGCCCACCCCCTCACCTGTATTGGGGATTGTTGAGAAGGCTTCGGAGTGCTGTGGAGAAGGGCGCAGCCTCCCCGTGCACAACCAGTCCTGGGGTCTCCATGGGGGTGGGGGACAGGGAGGTAAGCGGGTAGAATAGGAGGCCTGTTGTCTCTTGGTCTGTGGGAGGTGGTAGGTGGGAAGGAGCAGGAGGCCTGGCCAGGCCTGGCAGCTGGTGTGGAGACTAGAAAGGCCTGAGAGGGAGGGGCAGGAGCTTGGGAAGCCTGTTTGCTGAGAAGCTAAAGTTTAGGGATGGGGCAGGAGAGGCCCGGGTTCCTTAAGAAGGCATCAGAGGCCAGTGGAAGAGGCCGGAGGCTGGGCTAGGGGATGGGGACTCAGAGAGGGGAACAAGAGAGGCTGAGGTGGAGCAGACTGGACTGGGGAGAGGCTGGCAGCGGATGAGGCCCCAGCTGGGAGCCTGCCCAGGCAGCAGTGGGTGGGAAGCCTGTGGGTTTCCACGGAAACTGGAGCCTGGCTTAAGAGGCTCCGCCCATCTCCCACAGGGCCAGGGAAAAACTTTAGCCCTCAGAAGGGGGCCAGAAGCTTAGTGGAGGGTCTCAGCACTCAGGCCCCAGCCTGTCTTGGGTTCAGAGTTCAAACTCCCTGCCCCTCCCACCCTTGCCCCCCACAGGCACACAGGGTCAGGATCTGGTTAGCCAGGCCTGGGGAACCCCCCTGAACAGGGAAATTCCTCACCCCCATGGAGTTTTCAGGGCCCAGACTGGCTTGTCTGAGAGAAGACAGTGCTGTCCCTTCCAGAGGGAGGTCAGGTGAGATGGTGTCAGCTCTGACAGAGGCGTCATGGCCTCTGGCATCCCTAAAATGCAACCCCGGTGAGGGGGTGGCTCTCTGGGCACCCAAGAGGTGTGGCCAGCCAGGGACAAGCCCCAGGGCACTTGGGTCAGCAGGGGTCAGGAGGCTGGGCGCTGGTTCCTGGCCAAGTCCAGTCACCACTGTTGCACCACTGTTGCGTCAGGTCGGCTCCCACCAGCGGGGCTGATGGCCTCCCCTCCCCCTGCACACAGCCCTGAGCTGAGGAAGTCATCCAAGCCCCACCCCAGCTCTGCACAGGGAGCGGAAATATTTGTCCTTGTTGAGGCTGACGGGGAGACGAAAGAGCCATGACGTTCTCCTTCCTGTGGGCCCAGATCCTGATTCCTCAGCAGCCACCCGTGCAGCCTCAAGGTCTCCCCACGTCCCAGGCTTCTGTAACTTGCTCACAACTGAAGAGCCAGCCTTCACGAGGGGAGAACTGGACAGCGGCTCAAGAGCCCTGGAGCCCGTCTCTATATCTGTCCCCTCAGTCGTCCTTGTGGTAGTAGTATGCCCTGGGGTCTAGACCCCCATTATCCCCTCTCCCCAGATGACTCAGGACCCCACACTCAGCACCTGCTCACAGTAGTAACACTTCCAGGTTAAGCCAGAGCCAGGACTGGTAGGTGGAAACCAGACAGGAGTGCCTGTAACCCAGGGCAACTCCACAACACAAGGGGCCATTACCTTCCTGCTTGCCAGTCAGGCCAGCGGGGAGGGCAAGCCTGTGGAGCTGGGAGAGAGTTTGGAAGCCAAAAGCTGCAGGTGACTCAGGTGCCTGTGGGAGTTTCAGGAGAAGGCGGCATTCATCCCAGAACTGATTCTAGAGGTAGGACCAGAGGCCAAATTCAGAGGGTGGAAGGAGCTTCCTGAGTCACCTGCCTCCAGTCTCAGCCAATTATAGGGGCGATCTTTGTGTCAGGCACCCTAGAAGCAGGTAAGGGTGGAAGGCGTCTGGATTCAGTACCCACAGGGCTGGAATGATCTGTGGAGCTGAAGGAGTTGGGTCTGTGTCTCCTTCTGGTGGGGGGTCTGAAGCACCACAGTCTAGGCCGAGGCAAACCAAGGGCAGACTTATCTCCCCCTCTGCTGGCAAAGTCAGGTGGGAGAATAGTCAGGTGGAAGGGAGACTAGGGGGTGCTCACTTGGCTAACCTCCACAGCACCCAGGGGGAAGTGAAGCTCGGGGGCAGGGGCCATCCTAAGGTGATAGTCTGAGCAGCACCACTTATGTCCTTAACAGCCCTTAACCCTCTTAAGAACCTAGGAATCCACGCAGCCCGGACTATTTCATTCACCTGTCCTGGAACACAGGTAAGAAGGGGTTAGGGAGTAAAAACCCTTATCACAGGGGCGCCTGGGTGGCTCAGTGGGTTAAGCCTCTGCTTTTGGCTCAGGTCATGATCTCAGGGTCCTGGGATCGAGCCCCACATCGGGCTCTCTGCTCAGCTGGGAGCCTGCTTCCCCCTCTCTCTCTGCCTGCCTCTCTGCCTACTTGTGATTTCTCTCTCTGTCAAATAAATAAATAAAAATCTTTAAAAAACAAAACAAAACCCTTATCACAGAGTGAAAGACTGGATGGGGTACAAAGATGGCCAGTTTCTGGCATCCTGTCCTAGTGCGGGTCTTCCAGTCGGCAGGTCCATGGCTGGCAGGCCTGTGGCCCCCAGACGCCAGGAGGAGGAAACTACCAAAGACCCTGGGCTGAAACTATCACCGGTGAGGCCTCCAGGCCACCTGCCCAGCATTGATGAGGCCCGACTAGCAGGTCTGGGCCCGTCCTCCCGCCGTGGCTCTGTGCTGGGCCCAGCCTCCTCCTTCTCACGTCGCAACTCACTGGCAGGACCCGGCGCAGGTCCTGGGGGTCGGCGACCATCTCTGGGCCCAGTGCCTCCTCTGGGCTCAAGGGTTAGCTTCTCGGGGTTGCCCTTGGCCCCCCTGCGTCGGCTGGCGCCATCCTACCGCATGGAGCCAGCGCCCGGGGAGCGCTGGGAGGCCAGCCGCATGCAGCACTCGATGGAGGCAACGCTGGCCGCCCGGCTGGGCAACGTGCGCTACGTGGGTGCCGAGGCCGGGCCCCTGGCTCGCGAGCTGTGCGAGCTGGTGCGTGTGCGTCTGCGTGAACTCTGTCCCCCGCGCTACAAGCTTGTGTGCAACGTGGTGCTCGGGCCCCGAGCCGGCCAGGGCGTGCACGTCGTCAGCCGCGCGCTCTGGGACACCGAGCGCGACGGGCTGGCCTCCGCCGCCTTCACCAACGCCTCCCTCTTTGCCGTGGCTGTGGTGCACGGGCTCTACTGCGAGTAGGGAGGCCTCCAAGTTCTGCAAAAACGATTTATTCTCCCAGGAGGAGGCCCTCCCTGGGGCTCGATCCCAATAAATAAATGTCTGTTAATAAATAAAAGTGGTCCATAAATAATGCCCCCGAGCTGGGGACTAAGGCTCAGGCTTTTCTTGGAGAAGGGGTAGGAGGCTGCTGGGACAGGCAGACTCCAACCCCAGTAAAGCTGGTCCCTGATTCCCTGGGGGATTCGGCCCAGAGCCCCCAGTGAGGCACCAAAGGGACAGGGAGGCCCGCGAAGGCAAGGGCCAGAGCCTTACAGGCACAGGCCTCAGACCTGAGGCTTTAGGTCATGGCCTGCCCCGAGGGTTAGGTCCTAGGCTGGGCAGCGGTCCCGGAGCAGCTGCAGAGCATAGCGGAGCCGCTGCCGCAGGTCTGGGGAGCAGCCCAGCTGCCGGAGGTGGGAAGCGAGGTAAGTACAAGCACTGCGATTGCGCGCCACAAAAGTCACAAGCAGGGGCTCCCAGCCACTGAGGATCAGCTTGGTGTGGTCTCCATAGAAGTTCACCTGTGCGCAGAAGGGTCACCCCGATCAGGGCCTAGGCCCCAGGTCCAGTTTCCTCCCCACCGCACCAGGGGCCTCCCTGACCTTCCCCCCAGCTCTGGGAGGGGTTCTCACCTGGACAGTGCCGTCACTGAACAGCATGAGGAGGGCCTGATCCGTCTTGACCCACTGCAGCAGGAGTGGGGGCACCGGCACCTCCAGCTCTTCCACACTGGGCAGATCTCCACCCTGGGAGTGGGAGCAGGTCACTTGCCTGACAGGAATCATGCCCCGCCCCCTTGATGTCTCCCACAGAGGTTCAGCCTCCAGCTCTGAGCCCTCCACCCCTCCCGCTGAGGGGACCAGGAAGGGGTTAGGATGCGTTACTCATCAACGTGCCCCACTCCAATCACACACCTTCATGAGACGCTGCTCCATGTAGGAGGCAAAATACCGGAGGACACCCAGCTGAGGCTGCAGGGCCCGAGGCACAGCACCCACAGAGAAGGAGAAGTGCTTTGTGCTGGTGGGGTTGTAGTGCACGGTCCTGGAGGAGAGGAGACACGAGGTCAGAGGGAGCCCGTCGCCGATGCCCGTCCCCCGGAGACCCCAGGACACCCCAGGACACCCCAGTGCAGGAGCACACACCTGCAGGGCACAGTGGCCCAGATACCAGGCAAACCAGAAGAGCACTTACTTTCTGTTGGCTGAAAGGGCCATGTGTGTGCCATTGTTGAAAAGCACAGCCACACGGCGACTGGACAGCTGATACCCGAAGCCAAATTTGTTGGAGTAGTCCACCCACTTGCTGACCCACACCAGAGGCTCTGGCTGTGCAAGCGGAGCTGGGTTCTGTTCCGCTGTCATGGAAGAGGAAGGAGGGAGGACCTGTTTCCCACCTTTCAGGCAAAGAACTCCCAACACCATTCACCCCTACCCGACCCCACCCTTACCCGGCGGCATGAAGGCCAGGCAGTTTCTCAGAGCACAGAGGGCTGACTCCACGACTGTGGCCACAGTCAGACCTTCTTCAAACCCTGAAGGGAACAGGGAACCTGGAATTAGGCATCAGTTCGCCAGGACACAGGCCATGTTTCTCTGACACTCCTTCCCTCTGGTTCCTGGGTTTAGCCCCACCAACCTCTATAGCCCCTCTCATCCTCCCAGCTGCTCACCATCTCCACTGCTCGCCAGGGTCCCACGGGGTGAGCTGTCTTCAGGCGCTGTCTCTACCAAGCTGAGGGGGGCAGGGCCGGAAGCTGCTGGAGCCTGGAGAGTTGGATAGGGGAAAGGAGAGAGATGGGCCTCAAGGTCCGAATCCTCGAGAGTCCATGGCCTAGCCTTGCCCTGGCAGCCGGGGCACCCCAGGTCAGCTCCGCCTGGCTAATGAGACGCAGCCAATTAGGCCAGCACGAGGTTAAATGCTTCACTAGCTTCTTTTATCCCAGGCTTCCTGCAGCTGCTAGGGTGAGAGTGAGTCAGGGCATACTATCCATGTGAGCACCTCACCTCCGGCCTGGCACCTTGATGGCCAATGGATGTCCGCGTGAGGCCGTTCACCAAACAGGAGACCTCGTCCCGCTCCTCAGGATGGTTTTTACCTGGGTGGGGGTTAGATATAACCTTCATATCCTGCCTATCCCCAGGGTTCCTGCAGGGATACAGATGGGCACATGCTCTCCCCAGAGGTTCAAAGTCATTCACATTCATGCCCCCACAATGAATGTGCCAAGCCCCCCCTGCCACGCTATACCCTCCACACCACTGACATTCCAGACTTACTCTTCTTCTTCCTGCCAAAGAGGCTCTTGGTAACTTTGACAAACAGGATCCTGGCTGGGTTAAGGGGTGTCAGGTCTGGGACTGTCACGCAGCTGCTGACAGGGAGCCGGTCGGGGGTGTAGCCCTGAGGAGGGAAGTCATGTGAGCAAAGAAGAGAAGCCCCAGGAGTCCGGTCACCTACCCCCACTGAATCCCCCTGGAATATGCAGACTTGACTTAGCTGTCTAGGAAGCCACAGACCTTGGTAAAGAAGTCATGGCGCAGGATCTGATCGATTGAGGGGCGGTCTTGGGGCGAGGCTCGAAGGATGGCAGCCAGGAGCTGCCGGGCAGGCAGTGAGAGGCTGGCGGGCAGTGTGTAGTGAACCTGTTTGATGCAGCGATACGTCTCTTTCAAGTCAACTGTCTCAAAGGGGGGAGTCCCACACAGCAGTGTGTACCTGAAGGGCAGAGGGGAGGCGGTCAGGAATGCAGTGGAAGGGACACCTCACCTGGGCCCCCACCAGGGTAGATGACCCTGGGACTCACATGACACAGCCCAGGGACCACACGTCTGCCTCAGGGCCATGGCCCTGTCTCTGCAGCACTTCTGGAGCCACATAGTTGGGGGTGCCACAGATAGTTCTGGAAAGGGATAGGGAGGAAGAGAGAAGAAGGTTCAGACCCGGCCTGGCTAGCCCCCCACTTCCCTGCCCCCACTTTGAGTCCAGACAAAGCAGCTGCCTGTCACCAAAGGCAAGAGAACTCCTGCTTGTCCTGGGACAATGGATGCTGGGGATGGCAGCTGAGTCCCCGCCCACCCGCCTGGCCCAGCTGCTCAGCTGTTCTGCAGGACAGGGGAGGCCTTGACCCCCACCCCAGCCCCCTCCTCTGAGGTTAGCATCCTATCCTCAGTCCCCCACTCCCGTCTGACAGACACCCACACAGGCTGTCACCTCCTCTGATCTGTGCACACACAAACCAACACCAGCTGTCATATTCCCCAAAACACTCATCAGCCACACATGCTATCTGTTGTCACTCACACCCAGTTACCGTGGCCACAGCAGGTCTTCTTACACAGGGTATCACGTCCTGCCATTCCCACACTCAGTCTGTCTCACACACACATCGCTTATGTCACCTACCCCCATCCATACAGAGGATACGGTCAAACATCTCCGAGAATCCTTACACCCCTCATCTGTCTCAGGGACTCAAACAGCCTTCCCACCAGTATAACTCCAGCTGCCACCTCCACATTCCCCATCCCCAACACACACAAACAACCCATCATCCCTTTCCCATCTATCACACACACACATCAGGCAGTCATCATGCCTCCCACATACATACTCACTGTCACGCACGTCATCTGTGTCACACAGACTGTGGCCACCCCTCTCCTCAAACACTCACTTCTTCCTATGTTCCGGGGGTTCCAACCGGGTTGCCAGCCCAAAGTCCCCCATCTTCAGTTCCATGTTCTCCGTGATAAAAAAATTCCCTGAATGGGGGCAGAAAGGTATGTCAGAGTCCTTTCTCTCCACCTCCCCAACCCCCAATCCTGCCGGCCCAGTAAGCTCACCCAGCTTGAGGTCTCGATGCAGGATGCCCCGCTGGTGCAAGTACTTGAGTCCGGAAAGGATCTGGCGCAGGTAATAACGCACCTCTGGTTCCAAAAGAGTGTGCCGGGCCTTCCAGATGTGGGCCAGGGACTGCAGAGAGCCACCTGAGCTTTAGCCCCTGATCCGCCCTCTCTGACCCTCCCTCCGTTCGCGCTCACTGAAGAGGAGAAAGGGCTCCAGCTTTGGGTCTTAAGCCCCTCCCCCCCCGCCCTTTCCCTCTCCCACTCTCAGTCATCGCTCACCTTTCTGCTGCAGAGCTCCAGGAAAATGTATATGTTGTCCGCATCCTCAAAGTGGTGCGAGAAACGCACGATGTGGCGGTGCTGCAGGCCGCGGTGCAGCTCAATCTCGTTTAGGATCTGCAACGCGGGCGCGGGGTGGTCATCCTTCAAGGGCTCCCTCACCACTGTTCCCACCCCACCCCTGGTCCGCTGGGCCCGGGCCCACCTTCTCGCGCTGATGCGGCTTGGTGATGCGGCTCTGTGAGATGACTTTGACCGCGTAGGCGTTGCCCGTCTCTGTGTCAGTGGCCTCATAGCAGCGGGCAAAGCCCCCCTACGAGGAGGGGGCATCAGGCAGAGCGCTCCAGGACAGCCAAGTCTGGCCCGCAGACGTCCCCGCGCCGAGGACAAGCGTCCCCGCGCCGAGGGCAAGCGTCCCTGCGTCCCCGCGCCGAGGGCAAGCGCCCCCGCCCCACCCGGCGCGGTCAAGGAGGTCAGCGGGACCCCCCACTCCCCTCGTTAGCACACCACCCCACCAGTTCACCTTGCCCAACAGGCGGCCTTTGAAGTAGGTGCGACCGCTGCGCGGGTCTGTGATAAGGCGCCCTGGATCCGTCGCGGGTGGCCCAGCCACCATCTCCAGTTCAGGTCCCGGCACTGCACTTCCAGGCGGCCCGGGCCCGGCAGGGGGCGCGGGCGGGGCGGCCGCACGCGGGAATGGGCGCGGGGATAGGAAGCCGGCGGCAGGCTCCATGCAGGCGGTGCGTCGCAGCGCGGGCCCTGCTTGTTTCGGTTCCGCCCGGCCCGGGCCGCGCGTGGCACTGCCGGGATTTGCTACGCTGCGCTAGCGCCCGAGGGAGCCCGGCGTTTTTATCAATGAACGCCTGTCTCCTCCCCGGCGGCTCGTCACTAAGAGCCCGCCCCCTTCCAGGCGGCGAGTCACCTAGAAGCCACGCCCCTCCTCAAGCCTTGCGTCACCGATAAGCTCCTCCTCCCACCCAACGCAAGTCCAGGCCCAGCCTCCTCCCCACGCCTTAAAGACGCAACCGTTCGGGTAATCACCAGGCGGCTTTGACCAGAATGTAGGGGTCAGCCATTTCTCCGTACCCCTCTCCCTACGCCCTGGTGACCGAGAGTCCGTTCATGGGGAGGTCTCTTTCTTTCCCCATCTTTCGGGTCTTTTTCTGAAGTCTGAGTGGGGCTGGGTATCTGGGGACCCTCCCCAGGCGGCTAGATATACCAGCGATCCTGGCGGGAAGGGAGAGGCGGGGCGGTGCTCGCTTTCGCCAGAGGGCGTCGCCCACACGCCCTTTTAAGTGCGCTAGACCTTCCGCTGTCCCACGCCCTGGACCAGAGCCCCCGGGCCCAGCCCCGCACTACCCCCTTTAGGGTTTAGGGAGAATTGCATCCTCCTGAGCCTGGCTTGGGACGGGCCGGAGCGGGTGGAGGAGGGGGAGGCTGCCACGCTGAGTTTGGGGGTCAAACACCCCAGTATTCAAGATTTTTGCCATGTGCCTCGTCGCATCCTCTGTTACCCTCCTCCACAACCTTGAGAGTTAGATCTCGGGTTCTGGCGGGGTCCCCTATTCCCCTTCCTTGAAAACACCTACTGCCTTGAGTCGGCGGTCAGAAGGCCAGAAAGTGAAGAATGGGAATTAGGATTTTCTCAAATCTAGTGATGGACAGTT
Source organism: Martes martes (assembly GCF_963455335.1). Classification (NCBI taxonomy): domain Eukaryota; kingdom Metazoa; phylum Chordata; class Mammalia; order Carnivora; family Mustelidae; genus Martes; species Martes martes. The sequence continues at coordinate 156,807,609 of NC_137891.1, forward strand.
GGGCAGGTGGTCCTGGGGCCATGTGGACCGCTAGACTCCTAGTTCGTGCCCACCCTTCCCAGGGCCAGAAACAGAGAGAGAGGTGGGCTCTTAAGCCCTCCTGAGTGTTTGTCCCAGTTATCACAGGCCTCCCCCTGGCTTTGTCCTTCTCACCTCTCTGCCCTCACTCTGTCCCACTCTATCAATTATTAAGCCATTCAGGCCTCAAAGACCTATTAAAAGTACCCGCCAAGTGCCAAGCACTGGCTGAACAAGGCCGCTCAAGGTTGTAGCCCTCATTTAGTCCACACTCGGCTCTTTGGAAACAGACAAGAGGCAAGTATAAGAACAAAGTCATTGCAGGCTTTGGGATGGAGCCCCGCATCGGGCTCTCTGCTCAGCGGGGAGCCTGCTTCCCCTCTCTCTCTCTCTGCCTGCCTCTCTGCCTACTTGTGATCTCTCTCTCTCTGTGTCAAATAAATAAATAGAATCTTAAAAAAAAAAGTCCTTGCAGGTTTTGAAAAATGCTATGAAGGAAGTCAACAGAAGACTAACTAACCAAAGAGCTTTGCTTTAGAAAGAGTAGCCAGGTGAGTCAACAGATACTGAGTAGAACCTAATTCCTGTCAGTTGTATCCGCCAAAAGCTAAAAATCTGCACAGTACCCACTTCCCTCCATCTTCCCCTCCCAGCTTAATCTGAGTTGTAGTCCCTCCCGTTGGGATTACTGAGATTACTGATCATTGCCCCAGCAACTTGCTGCTCTTCCCGCCTTTCTGTTGTAACCTCCTTCTGTATTTCCCACCCACCCAACCCCTCATCAAGCCCTCTAACCTTGCCCTTCCGGGCCACTGATGGGAGAAACCTGAAATGGGGATAATGACTAATAGCTCAGATGGGGAGGGAGACTGGGAGGTGAGGAAGGGGTGGCCTTAAGCGCCTTAGTCAGGAGTTTGGTCTTTATCCTACCAGTCAACAGTTTTCCAGGGGGGAGATGGTAGTGGTGGGACCAGAAAGGACAGATCTACAGGGAAAATGAGGCTGAAGCACGTGTACTTTGAAAAGTCATATTTGAGGTTGCAATTTTACATTTGGAAAATAAAGCAAAATGTCTTTGTATTAGTTCAGCAGGGCTGCCATAACAAAATACTGTGCACTACGTGGCTTAGACAACAGAAATGTATTTTCTCATAGTTCTGAAGGCTGGAAGTCCAAGCTCAAGGTATTGACAAGGTTGATTCTGTTTAAAAGAAAACCACAGGGGCGCCTGGGTGGCTCAGTGGGTTAAAGCCTCTGCCTTCCGCTCAGGTCATGATCCCGGGGTCCTGGGATCGAGCCCCGCATCAGGCTCTCTGCTCAGCAGGGAGCCTGCTTCCTCCTCCTCCCCTCTCTCTCTCTCTCTCTCTCTGCCTGCCTCTCTGCCTACTTGTGATCTCTGTCTGTCAAATAAATAAATAAAAATCTTTAAAAATAAATAAATAAATAAATAAAAGAAAATCACAGGCCTCAAATGGCATGACTTGGGCCAGGCCATGTCATCCAGCCAGGGCTTAATACCTGATGTAATTGCAGTTTCCACCTCCGCCAGAAAATATAAATCTTAACCTGTCAGGAATTTTCTGGTAGGTGCTAGTAAGCCTTTCACAGGACACTTTCACCCCTGGAAGAAAGAGGAAGTGATCTGCATGATAAGACCCCCTGTTCTTCTTCCTAAGGGAAAGTGACCTTGCCTGAAACAATTCTTTCTTTTACTTAGCTTCTAACTTTCCTGCCCCAAGTTCCTTCCTATTAAAAAAAAAAAAAAAAAAAAAAAACTTTCCATTTTGTACAAACTCCTCAGATCCCTCCTCAACTTGCTAGATGGGATTCATGACTCATTTAATAAAGCCAAGTAGATCTTCAAGTTTACTTAGTTGAATTTGCCTTTTTAAGATTTTATATATTTATTTTATTTTAATTTTTAAAAAAAGATTTTATTTATTTATTTGACAGACAGAGATCACAAGTAGGCAGAGAGGCAGGCAGAGAGAGAGAGAAGGAAGCAGGGTCCCCGCTGTGCAGAGAGCCCGATGCAGAGCTCGATCCCAGGACCCTGGGATCATGACCTGAGCTGAAGGCAGAGGCTTAACTGAGCCACCCAGGCGCCCCAAGATTTTATTTATTTCAGGGACATCTGGGTGGCTCAGTCAGTTCAGTGTCAGGCTTCAGGGCAGGTCATGATCCCAGGATGGGATTGAGCCCTTCTCAGGCTCCCTGCTCAGCTGGGCGCCTGCTTCTCCCTCTCCCTCTGATACTCCCCCTGCTTATGCACTCATAGTCTCTCTCTCTCTCTCTCTCTCTCTCTCTCAAATATATAAAATCTTAAAGGTTTATTTTAGAGAGAGAGAAAGAGAGTGCCTCAGTAGGAGCAGGAGAAGGGGCAAGGGGAAGGAAGGGGACTCAATCCCATGACTTTGAAACCAGGACCAGAGCCAAAATCAAGAGTCAGAAGCTCAACAGACTGAACAACCCAGGTGCCCCTGAATTTAGTTTTTTAACAGTTTCTTCTGAGGACTCTCTCTTGTTTTGTTTTGTTGTTTGTTTTTTTTTAAGATTTTTATTTATTTATTTGACAGACAGAGATCACAAGTAGGCAGAGAGGCAGGCAGAGAGAGGGGGAAGCGGGCTCCATGCGGAGCAGAGATCCTGATGTGGGGCTCGGTCCCAGGACCCTGAGATCATGACCTGAGTGGAAGGCAGAGGCTTAACCCACTGAGCCATCCAGGTGCCCGTCTCTCTTGGTTTATAGGTGGTTTTCTCCCTTTGAGTTCACATGATCTTTCTTTTCTCAAACTTAAGTAAATTGGCATCTATTTTATTTTAGTTTCAGATATACAACACAGATTCGACAATTTTACACATTACTCAGCGTTCACCACCCAAAGTGTAGTCATCATGTGTCACCATACACCATTATTGTAATATTGACTGCGTGCCTTATGGTGTAATTTTATTCTCCATCTGTGTGACTTCCTTATTTTATAGCTGGAAATTTGTAACTTTTTTTTTTTTTTAGATTTTATTTATTTATTTGTCAGAGACGGGGAGAGAGCACAAGCAGGAGGAGCAGCAGGCAGAGGGAGAAGCAGGCTCCCCGCTGAGCAAGGAGCCCGATATGGGACTTGATGTCAGGACCCTGGGATCATGACCTGAGCCAAAGACAGGCATTTAATAGACTGAGCCACCCAGGCACCCCAAAATTTGTACCTCTTAATACCCTTTATCTACATGAGCTTTTTCTCTGTGTGTCCTAATCTCTTCTTCTCATAAAAACACCAGTTGAGTGTCTGCCTTTGGTTCAGATCATTAGGCTCCCTGCTCAGTGAGGAGCCTGAGCATCTCCCTCTCCTTCTGCCACCCTTTTGTGCACTCGCTCTCTCTCGCTCTCTTGTGCACACCCTCTCTCAAATAAATAAATAAAATCTAAAAGCAAAAACAAAAACAAAAACAGTCTAATCAGACTAGGGTCCACCTAACAGCTTCATTTTAACTTACTTACCTCTTTAAAGGGTCAGTCTCTAAATATAGTCACGTTCCGAAGTATTGGGGGTTAGGACTTTGTGCTGAAGTCAAGACCTTACCTCTGCCCATCTTAGGTCTTCAGATGAAACTCTTCAATAAAAGCATTAACAAAAGGAAAACATTAACTAAAGGAAAACAAACACAAGTTTATTAACATGTAATACTTATGCATGGAAAAATGGGAGCTACCCGGGGAAAATGAGTAACTCTCTCATCTAGCTTAGAATTCAAGCTTAAATACCATCTTTAAAAAAAAAAAATTAACATATAATGTATTATTTGCCCCAGGGGTACAGGTCTGTGAAGCATCAGGCTTACACATTTCACAACACTCACCATAGCACATACCGTTCCCAATGTCCATAATCCAGCCACCCTATCCCTACCTCCCCACCACTCAGCAACCCTCAGTGTGTTCCATGAGATTAAGAGTCTCTTATGGTTTGTCTCCCTCCCAATCCCATCTTGTTTTATTTTTTCCTTCCCTAACCCCCATGACCCCCACCCTGTCTCTCAAATTCCTCATATCAGAGAGATCATATGATAATTGTCTTGCTCTGATTGACTTATTTCGCTCAGCATAATGCCCTCTAGTTCCATTTATGTTGTTGCAAATGGTAAGATTTCATTTCTTTTGATGGCTGCATAATATTCCATTGTATATACATATACCACATCTTCTTTATCCATTCATCTGTTGATGGACATCTAGGTTCTTTCCACAGTTTGGCTATTGTGGACATTGCTGCTATAAACATTTGGGTGCACGTGCCCCTTTGGATCACTACATTTGTATCTTTAGGGTAAGTACCCAGTAGTGTGATTGCTGGGTTTAAGGTAGCTCTATTTTCAACTTTTTGAGGAACCTCCATGCTGTTTCCCAGAGTGGCTGTACCAGCTTGTATTCCCACCAATAGTATAGGAGGGTTTCCCTTTCTCTGCATCCTTGCCAACATCTGTCGTTTCCTGACTTGTTAATTTTAGCCATTCTGACTGGTGTGAGGTGCTATCTCACTGTGGTTTTGATTTGTATTTCCCTGATGCCGAGTGATGTGGAGCACTTTTTCAAGTGTCTGTTGGCCATCTGGATGTCTTCTTTGTAGAAATGTCTGTACATGTCTTCTGCTCATTTCTTTTTTTTTTTTTTAAGATTTTTATTTATTTATTTGACAGACAGAGATCACAAGTAGGCAGAGAGGCAGGCAGAGAGAGAGAGGAGGAAGCAGACTCCCCGCAGAGCAGAGAGCCCGATGCGGGGCTCGATCCCAAGACGCTGGGATCATGACCTGAGCCGAAGGCAGAGGCCTTAACCCACTGAGCCACCCAGGTGCCCCTCTTCCGCTCATTTCTTGATTGGATTATTTGTTCTTTGGGTGTTGAGTCTGATAAGTTCTTTATAGGTTTTGGATACTAGCCCTTTATCTGATACGTCATTTGCAAATATCTTCTCCCATTCTGTCAGTTGTCTTTTGGTTTTGTTGACTATTTCCTTTGCTGTGCAAAAGCTTTTGATCTTGATGAAATCCCAGTAATTCATTTTTGCCCTTGCTTCCCTTGCCTTTGGCGATGTTCCTAGAAAGAAGTTGCTGCAGCTGAGATCGAAGAGGTTGCTGCCTGTGTTCTCCTCGAGGATTCTGAAGGATTCTTGTCTTACATTGAGGTCTTTCATCCATTTGGAGTCTATTTTTGTGTGTGGTGTAAGGAAATGGTCCAGTTTCATTTTTCTGCATGTGGCTGTCCAATTTTCCCAACACTATTTGTTGAAGAGACTGTATTTTTTCCATTGGACATTCTTTCCTGCTTTGTCGAAGATTAGTTGACCATAGAGTTGAGGGTCCATTTCTGGGCTCTCCATTCTGTTCCATTGATCTATGTGTCTGTTTTTGTGCCAGTATATACAGTCTTGATAATTACAGCTTTGTAATAGAGCTTGAAGTCTGGAATTGTGATGCCATCAACTTTGTTTTCTTTTTCAATATTCCTCTGGCTATTTGGGGTCTTTTCTGGTTCCATATAAAGTTTAGGATTATTTGTTCTATTTCTTTGAAAAAACTGATGGTATTTTGATAGAGATTGCATTAAATGTATAGGTTGCTTTAGGTAGTATAGACATTTTCACAATATTTGTTCTTCCAATCCATGAGCATGGAATGTTTTTCCATTTCTCTGTGTCTTCCTCAATTAAATACCATCTTTAAAAAAAAAAAAAAAGAAAAAACTTTATTTATTTATTTATTTATTTGACAGAGAGAGAGAGAGAGATATCACAAGTAGGCAGAGAGGCAGGCAGAGAGAGAGGGGGAAGCAGGCTCCCCACTGAGCAGAGAGCCCGATGTGGGGCTCGATCCCAGGACCCTGAGATCATGACCTGAGCCACCCAGGTGCCCCAATTAAATACCATCTTAATAGGGAAAAGGGAAGAGAAATACTCTCAGGGAAAAGTAAATGATTTCTAGAAAAGATGAATGGACCTTTAGAAGGATGGATAGGAGATATGATAATTTGGGACCAAGTTTGTCTGGGTGTGGCATAGACTTCTAGTTTCCTCTCCTGTGATATGAGAAGACACTCCCAGGAAGGGCATTTATGGCCATCGAATCGTTTTAGAGATCCATCTTTAGGCAGATAAGGAGAGTTCAGAGAAGGCCTCTCCCGGCATTTCCTGTTCTTCAAGTACCTACAGTTCAAAACATTCACTATGCCAAAGTGGCAAGTTGGGTGCCATATTCTGTTACCCTTCACTGTCTTCTCCCCTTAGGAGATTAACAAGATTTTTGAGTCCTCCTCCAGAAACTAGGACACTAGGAGGAGCTCCTCTTGAATGTTGCAACTAAAGGGCCAGAAGTCTCCTCTGCCTCCTCCCTCAGTGAAACATATGCAACCATGAGTGGATCTTACGCCCCTGCCACACACCAGGCTAAGCATTTACGCTGTTGACTGCTCACAGTAGCCTTATTACGTGGATGTGATTATTATTCCCACTTCACAGATGAAGAAACTGAGGCTCAAGGGGTTAAGCTGTTTACTCATGGTCACATACAGCTACAAAGGGGTAGAGTTAAATTCTGAACCCAAGATGTCTGACTCCACTATTCACCACTGCCTGACATTTCTGGGGGTCACTGGTTTTCTTCCTTGCACCTGTTCTCCTTCTACACGGCTCCAGGTCTCTATGTCCCTTTTATTAATGCTCTTTCTCCTCCCCTGCCCCAAGAACCTCACAATCTGTGCCCAAGCTGAGGTTTTTCAGAGTTCTCTGGGTCTCCAGCCCCTAGAAGATTCTGTGAGGCTCTGCTCCCCGTAGTTGCGCTCATGTCCCACATTCCCTGCCCCCTTGGCAGCTCAGAATCAGAATTTCTCTCTCTCTCTCTCTTTTTAAGTCTTTCTTTCTTCCTTCCTTTCTTTCAGAGAGAGCGTGCACAAGCAAGGGGAGGGGCAGACGGAGAAGGAGAGAGAAACTCCAACAGATTCTGCGCTGAGCACAGAGCCCAACAGAGTGCCTGGGTGGCTCAGTCAGTTAAGCATCCAACTCTTGATTTTGGCTCAGGTTGTGATCTCAGGGTCCTGGGATTGAGCTCCCATGTCGGGCTCCTACCTCAGTGTGGGGGTCTGCTGGGAATTCTCTCTCTCTCTTTCCCTCTGCCCTTCCACCTCTGAATTAAACAAATAAAATTTAAAAAAAAAAGTCAGATGCATAACCCACTGAGCTACCCAGGTGCCCCTCAGAATCAGAATCTCTTGTATGTTTCAGGTCACTGAGGTCAAGGGTGTCTTTCAAGAATGAGAGCTTCCTAGGGTCGTGTGGCTGCCTCAGTCAGTAGAGCATGTGACTCTTAATCTCAGGGTTATGAGTTTGAGCCCCACATTAAAAAAAAAAAAAAAAAAGAAGAATGACAGCGACTAAGGGTAGAACTTGGGAGGGGGCCGTTGGAATCAGCAGTAAGATCTTGGGTTTCTTCAGTGGGGGCAGAGGCCGAAGTCCTAAAGCCAAACCAGAGAGAGGCTAATAGCTACAGCAGGATTTCATACTCACCATGTGCTATTCTGAGCACTTGATAAATATTAATGCATTTAATATTCCCAGCAACTCTATGAGAAAGGTATTATCCTCCCTATTTCTCCATGGAGAAATTAAACACAGAAATGTTAAACGTCTTACCCAAGGTCACAATGGTAGTTCACAGTGTTCAGTTTGGAAACTCTGGGCAGCCTGGCTCCAGACTCCATGCTGTGAGGTGCTAAGCCACATATCCCACTCTGGGCTGTGAGGAGGGGAGAGGGGTATGGGCCATTAGGACCTGGAGAGAGTGAGACTCAAGAATTAGAGGACAGGTAAAGGGTGGAGTAAATGATTTACAGGTGGAGTGGTTCCCTCTCCTGGACCATAAACCAAAGGGAACTGTCAGCCTCAGGGAAGGGAGATAAGGTGACTCAGGAGGGAAGGGCAGGGAGGGGACTGGGGACTGGGGACTCCCCTTCCTGGAGTGAGGCTTCAAGTCCTGTACCTTTATCCATGGCTCTGTGGGAAACTCAGCCCAGTGATCCAGAGTGTGGGTAACAGGCAGGAGGGTGAGGGCCACAGAAGCAGATGGGGGAGGGGGGCGATGATTGAAAGGCAGCAGCCTGGGTTGTCCTCAAGGAAGCTCCCAGGATCTCAGGGCTTGAGCTCCTCCTAGTCCCAGGCCTGGCCCCCCAGGTACAAGACTCTTTAAGTGGTATGCAGCCCAGAGTGCTCTAGAAAAGCCACAGAGCAGAGCTTGGGAAGGGTTGCATGGCCATGCTGGCCGAGCCCCCAGAGCTTGTATCTCGCCCTCCCCAGGAGAGAGGTCCTGGGTCTTCCAGACCTCTGGGACACATGCACACACGTATACACACACACACACACACACACACTCTCTCTCTCTCTCTCCAATTTTTTTCCTCATATTGACATCTCTCCTGGCTCACCTGGGGCCCAGAAAGAGAACATGACTCTTCTGGCCGTGAGTAGTTTTCCAGAACTTGCTCATCTAGGAGGTTTCTCAGGAAAAAAATAGGGGGGGGGGAGGGCCAGATGTCTTTCAGGTGGAAAGGGGAAAAAAGAAAAGAAAAGAAAAGAAAAGAAAAGAAAAGTAAAGCCTGCCTGGGCTCGAGGCCTCCAGCTCTACTGACATGAGTCAGATACCATCCTGTCCTCAAGGGCCGCACTGGCTGGAAGGGAGCTGAGCCCTGCAGACAGGTCACTGAGCACTGTGATTTGTTGTGAGAGAGGAAACCTGGAGGGCTGCGGGGAGGGACCAGGGGAAAGATCATGGAAAGCGTCCCTGAGGACGCTCTGAGCCGAACCTTGCAGGAGCAGTGAGAAGGAGCTAAGCCAGAGACTGGTGATGGCAGTTGGGGTGGGAACATCTCACAAGGCCTTACCCTGCTGAAAAGCCAGGACCTGGCACTGTTTGGCTTGGGGACGGGCCGGCAAGGCTTCAGGGGAAAGGTCTCTGTCTCTTGATCTCTGAAGGATTGCCTGGTTCAGGGACACAGCAGAGGACTAGGAGGTGGAAACCAAAGGGAACAGACTTGGCTCTTCATGGTAAGAGCAGCGCCGGCTGAATGCCCACAGGGCTCCAGGCTCAGGAGATTATTTCTTTGAATAATCCCAACTGCCCTGGGTGGCAGGTGTTACTGATCTTGCTTTGTAGAGGAGGAAAACTGAGGTTCAGAGAGACAAAGTAACTCATACAAGGCTGCAGAGAGAGCTAGAAGTCAAACCCAGGTTTGTCTGATTCCCAAGCTTGTGCTCCTACCACCTCTCCATGTTTCCTCTCTCTAGGAAACACTTGCAGGGGAGAAATCAGATCACAGTGTGGGGGAAGGACCCAAATAGGTCAGAAGTGGAACCAGCCCTCCTGGGGGTTCGTGGGTGATCTCAGTATCTGGTGGGTAATTGAGCTGGTGCCTCAACTATTATTTCCTCTGTTAGACTGAGGAGGAAATTGAGGCCTAGAAGTAGAAATGGCCACTCAGGATGCCAGATACCCTTAGGAGTCAAGATGCTGGACATAGGGCTGAGGGAGGTCTGCATCCTTAGGCCCAAGTCCCAGACCTGGGGCCTTGTCAGCCCTGTGGAATACGGATGGGGAATTGTCAGGCTGAGCTCCCCAGAGCCTGGGTCAGAAGCCTAGCAGGGTGGCCAGGGCACAGGACCCTGGTCCCGGGCTCAAGCCCTTGTTTAGGCCCAATAGGGCCACTTCCAGTCTTTGGAGTCGTGAAACTGAATAAAAGAAACCTCATTTTAAAAAATAGAGTCCATGGGGCGCTTGGGTAGCTCAGTGGGTTAAGCCTCTGCCTTCAGCTTGGGTCATGATCTCAGGGTCCTGGGATTGAGTCCCGCATCAGGCTCTCTGCTCAGCGGGGAGCCTGCTTCACCCGCCCACGCCCCCGCCTCTCTGCCTTCTTGTGATCTCTGTCAAATAAATAAATAAAATCTTAAAAAAAAAAATAGAGTCCGGTCACCAGAGTGGGGGGATTCTCACACCCCACCAATTTGCCCTCAATTGCAGACCCCAATAGCAAGAAGCATATCTTGCATTTTCCACCTGGAAAGGACCTACTTCACTACCCCTCCAAGAGGGAGAAAGACTTTTTCCTTGCATAGCAAGAGCCCAGTCAATGAGAAGTTGCCACAACTCAGCCAATGAGAAAACATCACCAACCTCCTGTGGACTTTTGCCTGAAGTAGCCCCTCTCAACTTCCCTTTTTTTCTCTATATAATAACTATCCTCTCTTTTGTTCTTAGGATTCACCTATGGTTTGCTGTAGCTTGCATATCCTGAATTGCAATGCCTCTGTTTTTGAATAAGTCCATTTTGCTGGTAAAATAACTGGCTATTTTGTTTTCAATCTCAACCAAGTCCATCAACTCAGGTTTTGAGTCCTGCCTCCAATGACCCTGAACAAGTCATTTACCTCTTAGAGCCTCATGTGTAAATGGGGTTGGGGTGAGGATTGCAGGAGACGCTGATCTAGCAGGGCCTTTGGCACCGCGCCCGTCGGTCAGTGCTCTGTGATCAGCGGCTGTGATGATTATAACAATTTATCGTCATGCATCTGCCTTCTCACCTGGAGCGTGGGACAGTAATCCCTGTCATCCTGGTTTCAAGGACATGGTGTCATCTGTGTGAGACGTAGGGTGAGTGCGGATGGCCCTTTTGCCACCCCAAGGCCAGCCCAGCCCTGCAGGGGGTAGGGAGACACATCTAGTTCCCAGGGCCAGGGGAAGCTGGGTGACAGCCTCAATCCATCAATGATAACCTCAGTCCAGCTAAGTTTTATGAGCCCAGCAGATATTTAAATATGGGTGGTGTGTGAGCTAGCCCAGTTCTCTGTCCTCAATACGGGCCGCTGCCCAGAGCAGGTAGGCCGGTGTGGAGTGGGAGGTGGCATTTCCCGGGGCCTTGGGAGACCAGCTGTCAGTAAGACCCTGACGATAATTTTGGATTTGGGCTGGAGATGGATCTCCTGTCCTCAGGAGTTTGTGACCTGGTTCCTTCCAGCCCTTCGAGTGCAGGAGGAACTCGGGGAAGCTTCTTGCAAGAGAAATTATAGATCTCAGCTCCCCTGGGCCCGTCCCATCCTGGCTTGACCCATGTACCCCTGAGCTCTGGAGGGGATGGGGGTTCCTTTGTCTGCTCTGAAGCTTCTTCCCCTTGTCTACTGACATAGGATGAAGACTGGGTGTGTGTGACCCGAGCTGAAGGGAGGGTGCCTGGGGAACTAAGCTTGTTGAGAAGAAGGCAAGCTACGGACATTTGCTGGGAAAGAGGGACGGCTCTGGGGGCAGCTCTTGTGACCTCCTACCCAGGCCCCCAGCACCATGACGGTTTCATACACCCTCAAAGTGGCAGAGGCTCGCTTCGGAGGCTTCTCCAGCTTGCTTCTCCGCTGGAGGGGAAGCATCTACAAGCTCCTTTACAAGGAGTTTCTCCTCTTCATCGCCCTGTACGCTCTGCTCAGCATCACCTACCGGTGAGGGGGAGGTCTCAGGGCTGGCCCAGGGGCAGGGGGTGGGATACTCATCTGCCCACGCCCCTCTAACCCAGGCTTACACTTGACCTTCTCCAGGCTGCTGCTGACCCAGGAGCAGAGGCACGTGTATGCTCAGGTGGCCCGATACTGTAATCGTTCTGCAGATCTCATCCCCTTATCCTTTGTACTGGGTAAGTTTCCCTCGAATTCTCCCCGGTCTCCTTCTGACCATCTTTCTGAACTTCAGGTTCAGTTGATAGCTCAGAGGGTCAGAATTACCCCCAGCAGCACAGCCTGGAGGTCAGCAGGCAAGGGAGTTGCATTCTGGGTCCAGGATTTCCAGAGGGCTAGACCCTGCCTGTCACCTGCAGGACCTTCACTCCACCTGGGGACAAGACATGGGCTGCCTTCAAAATCCCACTCTGGGTACTAGAGGGGACACCCCCTTCCCACCTTCATGGGAAGCAGGGCTCAGAGTTAACCGTTCCTTGACCGCTTCTCCGCAGAAGGAGGTTTGCCCTCCTCCCTCCTCCAAACCTGGCTTAGCAAGGTAGAGGCTTTAGGAAGAGGCGTTCCCCTTGACAGCGAGGCAGGGCACTGAAGCCCAATATGTCCTTCTCCTTGCTTTGGTTCAGCCTGGCCTGGACCAGGTGCTCTGGCTGGGGAGGTTGGGGGCAGGGGACGCTGACTCCCCGGCCCTCCACCCTCCCTTCCCGTCTGCACTCGCACGGCGGCCAATCAGGTTTCTATGTGACCCTGGTGGTGAACCGCTGGTGGGCCCAGTACACGAGCATCCCGCTGCCGGACCAGCTGATGTGCGTCATCTCTGCCAGCGTGCACGGTGTAGACCAGCGCGGCCGCCTGTTGCGCCGCACACTCATTCGCTACGCCAACCTGGCCTCCGTGCTGGTGCTGCGCTCGGTCAGCACGCGTGTGCTCAAACGCTTCCCCACCATGGAGCACGTGGTGGACGCTGGTACGGACTGGTGTCCCCGGGGGCTTTCGGGTTGGGAGGGTTTGGGGGGTTGGGGGGGCGGCTCGGGGCCGGGACCTGAACATGGGCCTCCTAGGAGCGGTGGGGGTGGGTCTGAGCCCCAGGGGGCAAGTCCTAGGGGTGGGGGAGGTGTCTGTGCCTCACCCCCCTCACTGTATCGCCTCAGGTTTCATGTCCCAGGAAGAGAGGAAAAAGTTTGAGAGCCTGAAATCCGATTTCAACAAGTACTGGATCCCCTGCGTCTGGTTTACCAACCTGGCAGCCCAGGCCCGGAGGGATGGGCGAATCCGTGATGACATTGCTCTCTGTCTGCTCCTGGAAGTGAGTCGGCTCCAGACGAGGCCTGTCTATCCTCCCTGGCTTTGCAAACTGGAATAATATAGATGGTGCCAACTGCCCATGGCACACGGTGGGAAGCACTGTACATACATTAACTCATTCGGCCTTCACAACAGCCCTTGGGACATCATAACCATCCCTCTTTCACGGGTGAGAAAACTGAGTCACAGAGTGAGTGGCAAGAAACTCGCCCAAGTCACTAGTTAGCGGAGCTGGGACTCAGACATGCTGGTTCCCCAGTCTGTGCTTGCAACTACTTTGTTAAACTGCTTCCCATCACGGCCCCCTTCCCCCACATGATAAGACCCCTGACAGCAGAATAGGCCTCAGTTTGTGCTGGGCTTCCCTGTTCTTTCCCCATTCTTCCCTCCTCTCCTCTGCTGATGTCGGCTTCCTGCCTTTCCTGCAGGAGCTGAACAAGTACCGGGCCAAGTGCAGCATGCTCTTCCACTATGACTGGATCAGCATCCCTCTCGTCTACACCCAAGTAACTGCCTCCCCTCCCCAGCCCCAGTGCCTACTGCATGTCCAGTGCTGTGTGTGACACTGACAATTAGAGACCGTACCTGCTCTGGGGCAGTTCAACCCAGAGAGACACCGAGCAACCAAGGGCTCATCCTCCAAGGATCCCCGGGCCCTGCTAAGACGCCCTCATCCCCTTGGAGGCTGCCACACCTTGCTACACGTTTTATTTCCTCGTCAGATTCCCTACTGGGCCTCAGGGTCAGGGAGGGCATTTCTCCCTGATTCAGCCAGGCTTCCTTCTCCAGGTGGTGACCATAGCAGTATACTCCTTCTTCGGCCTCTCCCTGGTTGGCCGCCAGTTCGTGGAGCCCGAGGCGGGGCCGGCCAAACCTCGGGAGCCTTTAGAGGCAGCGTCCACCCTGGGGGACCTGGACATGTACGTGCCTCTCACCACGCTGCTGCAGTTCTTCTTCTATGCCGGCTGGCTCAAGGTGGGCATGGAGGCTCGCTGTACCGGCTTGCTCTGTAGCGATGTGAGCCCAGGAACCCCACCTCACCTTTGGGGACAGAGAATGGGGCTCTGAGCCCAGAAAACACTGTCTTACAACTTGTAGGTGGCTGAACAGATTATCAACCCCTTTGGTGAGGATGATGATGACTTTGAGACCAACCAGCTCATAGACCGCAACTTGCAGGTACGCAGGGGCTGGGGGCAGCTGCCTGTGCTCCCCTCCTTGCCAGCTCTCCACCTGGGTGTGGAGAGGACAGGGGATCCTTACGACTTGATGCCTGCCCCAGGTGTCTCTGTTATCCGTGGACGACATGTACCAGAACCTGCCTCCCGCCGAGAAAGACCTGTACTGGGACGAAGACTCCGCGCAGCCACCCTACACGGTGGCCACCGCGGCGGAGGCTCTGCGGCCTTCCTTCCTGGGCTCCACCTTTAACCTTCGGTAAGTGGCCCACGCTGGTGGAGGTAGGACTTGGCCTGGTGGCAGGCCCCCAGGTCCTCACCGCCCTGCTCCCAGCCTTCTCGGGAGATCCAGTCCCGGGGTGGCCCCATGCCAGGCTCGCTCAGCCCATCCTCCTGCCCGCAGCATGAGCGATGACCCCGAGCAGAACATGCAGGTGGAAGCATCCCCAGCGGCTGCTCGGCCACTGCCTGCCCAGACCCCACTACTCGGCCACTTCCTGGGTGCAGGAGCACCCTCCCCTGCCATCAGCCTCAGGACCTTTGGCCGCATGCGAGGAGCCCCCCGGACCCCGCATCTGCTGCGCTTCCGAGCAGAGGAGAGCGGCGAACCTGAGGCCGCGGACCGCATTGAGGAGGCATCGGTGGGATCAGAGGACGAGACCAGAGAGCCCTGATAAGAGGCTGCCTGGCCCAGTGCCATTCTGCCCGCTTCCCCAAGGCCTGCCTCCCCTCACTTCCCAACACCCTGCTGACCTCCAATGCTATTAGAGAGCTTGCTGTGTCGAGCTGGAGAATTTAGGGACAGACCCTGAAAGGGGAATATGGTGGGGCCAGCGCCAGGGTTGGGAATGTGTCCATTTTGGTGGGAGAAGGTAGGTTGGTTTGCTTGGGGAAGGTGAGGCTAGGATACATGGACAAGGCCTAGAGGACAAGAACCCGGATGCACTGTTAATTTCCTGCTCAATAGGTTGCAGGGCCTGTTCTCAAACCTGAGGGAGCATCAGTGGCACTGAAGGTCCTGCTCACTATAGTTCCATGTGCCACTCCCAGAATTTGATTTATTAGATCTGGGATGGAACTCAAGAATTCGCACTTCTAGTAAGTTCCCAGGTGATGGTGCTGCTGCTGGTCCAGGCATCACAATTTGAGTCCTATATGAAAAGATGTTGAGGATATACCTTATCCTGATCTTACTCTGAAGAGGCATCAGAGTGTGCATGCTGCGGGACTTTTGCTTTACCTGTAATGTTCTTTTTATTTACAATGAGAATATAATCAATTATTACTTGTGCAATTACAGTTGTTTAAACTGGCCTGCTGGAAGGTGGGATAAAGATAACATGGTAAGGGCTTGAGAATCTGATCAAACTCAGACATGGAGGCAGCTGGACCCAGACCCAGCACAGTCCGTGGGTGGTTGGACTTCGGAGCGCCGCCCCCTTCTCTGTTCCCACCAGCACAACAGGAGGAAGCGTGATTTAAGGGGTGAAAGCTGTGGGTTTATCTGTGGTGGGCTTGCAGTGCTGCGGGGAACCATCCTGATGGGAGCACAGATTGGAGTTGACTGCACTGAACTCCACTCTTCAAGTTCAGCCTCCACTAAAGAAACTGGTGACTGCCAGAACCGAATCTTAGGGTCAAAGGATGACAGAACTCAGAAGAAACAAAGGTGTAGTAGAGGTTGAGCGCAGCTTCTGACATCTGGGGCTGGCTTTGCTACTTTCCTGCTGGGCATCCATGGGTTACAGAATACCTAAGCATAGGTCTCCAAGGTGTGTTTTTTTTTTTTTTTAATGCTTTTTTATTTGACAGAGAGCGTGAGCACAAGTAACCAGAGCGGCAGGTGGGGGGGGGGCTCCCTGCTGAGCAGAGACCCTGATGTGGTGCTCGATCCTAGAACCCTGAGACCATGACCTGAGCTGAATGAAGGTAGAGGATTAACCCACTGAGCCACCTAGGTAGCCCCATAGGTCTCCCAAGTGTGGAGACAAAAGCACCCCAAGATAGCCATTTCCATAGAGGTTTTCCTCACAGGGTTAATGGGAGTTTGCCTTGCTTCAGGCAAAGAATGGTCAGCTGAAGGCTTCGGAATGATTAGGGGATGAATCCAGGACTCTTTTTCAGAGTGTGAAAGAGAGTACGAGAAGGGGGGTCGGGGTCGGTCAGAGGAAGACGCAGACTCCCTACTGAGCAGGGAGCTCGACCTGGGACTCAATCCCAGGACTCCAGGATCATGACCTGAGCTAAAGATAGGCACCCAACCAACTGGGCCATCCAGGTGCCCTGAATGAATCCAAGACTCTTTAAACACACTGGTTCTAGTCACAGATTAGAGGTAGGATTGAAGGGGAGGTATAATCTTGTAGAGCTCAAACTGGGAAATAAAGGCAAAGTGTCTAATCTGACTTTGCTACTCCTGACCAATACGGTGAATAACTAAAATTATGGTGCTGAATTAATAACCACTGGATAGAAAGGTGGGGCACAGGCCTCCCAGAGCCCGTGGTAAGGTTTTAGAAGGTTGGGTTGCTTTTGGTGTGTTCTGAAGTTTTTGTACTCAAAAGTGTGTGGGGGGGTCATCTCCTAGTTCGTCTTTCCCTACTATCTATTCACAGAACTCTGCGATTCAGCCAAGCTAATGAACCAATTTGGATTTTCACTCCTTTGGATCTTAAGTTATACTCGCACTTCCCATCAACTTTAACTTCAGATAAAATCTTAAGTTTTTTAAAAAATTAATTTAGCACATTTGAATGCCTCGTATGTTGCCATGCATTTCCAGTGCCATGCACTGCCATACACGTACTCATTCCCCTGGCATTCTATTCTAATTGGATAACAAAGAAAATGAGCAAAATTTAAGTCCAATTAAGGGATAAGGAGAAAAAGCAGGGACAACAGATTAATAGCATGGAAGAACTATAAAATTATCAGGGAGGAACTCACTAAGGTCTAAGATCTGGAAAATAAGGCATATAAAGGAAAATGTTCCCAACAAATGGACTAACAAGTGAACATGTGCTCAGTGAGGCCAGGATGATTAGCGTGGTAGAAAAAGGGACCAGGTCATGGTGGGTTCTACAGCATTTGAGAAGGCTTCTGAGATGGGAAGCTGTCAGAAACTTACTGATCCCAATTTCTAGGACTGTGTTGGGACAACAGAAGCATTCAGTGCTACTTGCAAAAGAGTGATCAGAAGGCAGAGCCAGGGTGTTAAAAGGTTGAACCAACAAGATTTGGTAACATAGGATGCTAAGAGTGTAGTGGTCAGAATGACCCAAGATTTTGATTTAAGCAACTGCATAAAGGCAACGATTTGCTATAATCAAACAGCTGAGAAACTACTTGAAAAGGGAAAGCCGAGGAATGTTACAGTTTTTCACATGTTCACCTCTGAGTCCAATTAGGATATTCAAATGCAGGTTTTAAGTAGGTTTGGGTTAAAGTTAGGAAAATGCAGCACGAACTACATTTAATACCAACAGCAGACAATGTAGCCAAGCTGAAGTTGAAGAGCTGACCCTTATAGATTTAGCAATGCAGAAATCATTGGTTATCTTGCACACTTGAGTAGTGAAGGAGGGGAAGGGATTAGGGTTCAAGAGAAAATTAACTTCAGAAAGACATCCAAAAGCTGACAGGATAGACATGTAAATGTGTTCAACTTGCTCTCAATACCAAAAAATTTTGGAACACAATTTCAAGGTTTCTAGGCCACCCATGAACCCAGGCTGAAAACTTCAAGCTAAAACCTTAAAACCAAGGTTCACACAGGAAAACAGTAGAGGCTTTCTCAAAGCGCCAAGTTCACAGAGGCAGGATGGCTTCAGGTTCCAATCATGGTCCAATCAACATCCCAGTAATACTGGGGGCCCAGGGCTGGGATACCTCCCTAATGTGGTCTCTGGTCACTCTGAGTGCCACATCCCTGTTCCCACTGAACACTAGCCTCTGGGGTGAGACATGTCCCCCCGGCGATATAAAGGCATAGCCCCACATCTAGGACTGGCCTTCAGGGAGAGCGTGCTGAGCAACTGGATATTCACACATAAGTCTGGACAGGACAACAGACACCTTTATTACATGACCGAAGGTGGGAGGAAGATTTATTTGCCTTTCCGGGCTTTGATCTTCCTCAGATAGAACTCTAGCTCCTTGCCCTCTAGGACGTAGCCATCTGCTCGGCCACACTGGCCTGGTCGTGAAGCGATGCATGCTGCAAGAGAGTATGCGTTCATCAGCAAAATGACAGTGGGTCCCTACCCAAACCTAGGTGTCTCCTTAAAAGTCCATGTTGGTTCAGTTATGGTGGGGGCAGGCTTAAAGCCCAGTGTCTCCTCAGATACACTTTATCATCACTTAAAGTCAGTAGCAGAACTGGACAAAGTTTTCATCACTGAGACAGCCCCCTCAGCCGACACACAGACTTCTCAAAATACTTCTGGAAGTTAGAGGCAGACGCCAACCTCAGGCCTACGGGCTCCTGCCCACTATTTCCCACTTCAGCCTCACACTAATGGGATGACCCCATGTTCTGATTTGTGCTTGTACACTGTTATCATTCAACTCTCCTAGTGAAGCCTTACCACACAGCTGGCAGTTAAGAGAACAAGAGGCAAGAAAAAAATGCAGAGGGCACACTGTATCTTGTGACCCAACCCCCCCAATGCAAACAGCCATCTTACCAAGAAGCTTGCCCTGCTGGAACTGCTCCTCCAGAAGACTGCTGATTTTGGCATTCTTTTTCCTTTCATCATACTTCTTCTGAATTTTCTTTGATCGTTTTTTGTTTAAAATCTCTTCCTCCTCGGGCGTCTGAATAAAGCAAATACATGGGTTAGCTGGGGCTCCCCTGGCCCTGGCTCAGGGAAGAAATGTCCCCACAGCCTTGGGCCCTGTACATCCCAATCCCTGCTGCCTTCCTCAGCACTTAAGGCTTTCATCTATTTCCCTTCAGTAGCAGAACTGGACACAATTTTCATCATAAGAAGGCTGGAATTAGGCTGGCCTCACTCCCCCCACAGGGATGTTGGATCCCCTAAAACACGCACCAGCTTGGCCCCCTTCTTGCGGCCCAGGGGCAGTGCATAGTGGGACTCGTACCACTGTCGGTACGGTGTGCTGTCAATGAGCACAATACAGTTCTTCACCAGGGTCTTGGTGCGGACCAGCTCGTTGTTGGATGCGTTGTAGACAACGTCAATAATCCTCGTTTTGCGTGTACAACCTGCTCACAGGAGAATTTCAGAATCAAGTCCTGTAAACCAGAGGCCAACTGTCCTTGCTGTCCCCTACCAGCACACCCTCCCCCAAGTGCCCAAGGAGAAGCAAGGGAACTCCAGGCTGTTACCCAGCTATGTGGTGTCAGCTCAACTTCCACAAAGCCACCTTTCCAGAGATGACTGACAACCATACATGGTATCCAGACTAAGCCCCAATCCCTGAAGCTACAGGAAAGGAGTGAGACAAAATAGGATGGAGAGAATTCTCCAGTTACCACAACCTTAACGGCTTTCCAAAAGAAACTTTGGTATCTTGGTGGAGACCACAGACTTCCTGTTAAAGGCACTTACTGAAGCTTAGAAAGATTTAGGTGTGGAGTTCCCACCCCATCCCACCCCCTCACTCACACTCAGAGCCCCAGGAGAAGTTCCCCACGTCTAGCCTCAAGGCACGGTACTTCTTATTGCCACCGCGGACTCGGACTGTGTGTATGCGGCGGGGGCCGATCTGGAAAACATAGAGGTGGGAAATAGGTTATCCAGGAAAGCAAGACAGGAGAAGGTACGGAACCTCGGCTGGACGGAGGCAACACAGTCAGTGTAACTATGACAAGTCCTAGCATTGGCAAGTGGCACACAAGCGGCCAAGACGGCCACAACCACACCTAAGGATACTTTTTCATCACTCCAGTTACCTCCAAGAAGAAAAACCTGATCCCCAAAGGGAAAATTAAGTCTCTATGCAACAAAAAAATACCAGGTTTCTGACTATCATTCGAGAAGCCCACTCCCTCCAGGCGCCCTTGAAGGCCTGATACCCAACATCTGTCTCCATACAACCTCTTTAGTCTTAACCAACGCGCCCAAACGGAGGCCGCCCAGTCCCCTGGACAAATCAGAGAGCCCTAAGAAGACTCCACCACCACACGCAGAGACCAGACCACGCTGGAGACCGGGTGGGGGAGAGGCGAGGGTCCCCGCACGCACCTTGGTGTTGGCAGCGGGGCGTCCCAGCTCATACTTCCGCTTCTTGTGGTAGGGCTTTCTCTTGCCCCCGGTCTTGCGGCGCTTGTGCCAGTTGTCCCGAGAGATGCCTACATGTGGGAGCAGGGGGCGGAAGCTTTAGCCACGGGGGCTCGGGCCGGCATCTCGCGAGGCCCAGACCCCCGCGCCGGGCGGGCCGCAAGCTCAGCTCTCCAAGGTTGGCTTCCCCACCGCGCACTCGGGAGTTTGCAGCATTACCAAGGTGTCATCATCCACATGCGGCCCAGCCTGGGCTCTTTCCCGCGGCAGCCATGTTGGCGGCGCCCGCAGCACCAAGCCCCTGCAGCCACCGCAGCGAGCCTCGGCGGCTAGAACCCGAGCACCACCTTCCTCGGGGATGCTCAGGGCCAGGGGTCGGGGCGCCCGAACTCCCGACTTGGCTGCGAGGAAGGATGGCACTGGATAGAGCTCATCCCCCTTCCCCGGCCCCAACGCAGAGAGACACTCACCCATCAGTCCTGGCGCTGGCTGCGAAAGAGAAAACGCAAAGCCTCACGGTCCGGTTTGTAAAACGCTGTCCCGCCCCTTTAACGTGTTTCCGGGCGCCGCGGCGAGGAGCGTGCCTGCGACCGCGTCCCGGGAGATTCACGCTCTGAATCCCTAGGGAGGGCGACCGGCGGTGGGAATGGCTGTACTGGAGCTTGAGGGCTTTAGGGTACACCCGAGGGGGGGAGTCGCCTGCTTGACTTAGTTTTGAAAAGACTCGCTTTCGAGCTGGGCGCGGCTGCATTGGGAAAGGGTGGAAAGAAGTAGGGATGGAAGGGAGCGGTGGACTTGGGTTTTGTTTTGAAGAGTTTGATGATAGATTGGACGTGGGGGTTAGGAAAAGGGAGGCGTGTGGAGGGTTCCTCATTCCTCAGTAGATCGTTTGGAATGACAGGCGACTGGTCATGTCTGGTCACCCTTATAGAAGATCTTGGACAGAAGATGTTACTTTGGGACTTGTCTCTATACAAGTGGTAATTAACGTCACCAGGATGAAGGAACCTAGGGAGAGAGCATACAGCAAATTTTCTTGTAAAATGTACTAAGTAACTATTTTAGGCTTTGTGGGTTATGGAGTCTGTTACAACTGCTCAACTTTGCTGTTGTAGTGTGAGAGCAACCCTGGACAATATAGTTAATGATTGTGTGTGGCAGTGTTCCGTTAAAACTTGGGGTACAGGTATTCACATCTCATGTAGTATTATGCTTTTGATTTTTTCCAGACATTTAAAAACAACCATTCTTGGCGCATGGGCCCAATCAGCATACAGTGGTGTGCCATCCCTGACCATAAATACAGTAAGATGTTCTAGGTCCAAGGCTTGAGGAATGTGAACATTTAAGTCCAGATAGAGAAAAACTGGCAGAGGGGAGGAGGAGCAATTGAGTGACAGGAGGGAAGCCAGCACAGAATGTCATGGTCTAATGCAACTGTGAAGGCTAGTTAAAATGAGGACTAAAAAGTGATTCCAAGGTTTAGTATCTCGAAAATCTTTGGTAATATTGGCAAAAGTAGTTTCTGTGCAGGGGAGTGGGCAAAACTTAAAGTGAAATGGGAAGTTTATTTATTTTTTTGAAAAGATTTTATTTATCTCTTAGCACAAGTAGTGGGGAGAAGCAAAGGGAAAGGGAGAAGCAGACTCCCCGCTGACTGGGGAGCTGGATGCTGGCCTTGGTCCCAGGACCCTGAGATCATGACCTGAGCTGAAGGCAGATGCTTAACCAACTGAACCACCCAGGCTCCCCTGGAATGGGAAGTTGTTTAATTCACTAATTAATTTAAATTTTTAAAAGATTTTATTTATTTGATAGAGCGAGAGAACACAAGCAGGCAGAGCAGCAGAGGGCGAGGGAGAAGCAGGCTTCCCACTAAGCAGGGAGCCTGACGTGGGGCTCGATCCCTGGACCCCAGGACCATGACCCAAGCCAAAGGCAGTCGCTCAACCAACTGAGCCACCCAGGCACCCTGGGAAGTTTATTTTGTTTGTTTGTTTGTTTGTTTGTTTGTTTTAAAGGTACAGTATATGTAGATAATACTCTCAAGAAGTATTTTAAAGGGAAAGAGAGAAGGATGCCTGGCTGGCTCAGCTGAAGGAGACTGTGGCTTTTCATTTTGGGGATCTTCAGTTCAGAGATTACTTTGAGTTGAGTGCAGAGATTACTTAAACATTTTAAAAAATAATAAAATAGGAGGGGGCACCTGGGTGGCTCAGTGGGTTAAAGCCTCTGCCTTTGGCTCGGATCATGGTCCCAGGGTCCTGGGATCGAGCCCCGCATCGGGCTCCCTGCTCAGTGGGGAGCCTGCTTCCCCCCTCTCTCTGCCTGCCTCTCTGCCTACTTGTGATCTCTCTCTGTCAAATAAATAAATAAAATTTAAAAAAAAATAAAAAAAAATAAAATAGGAGCGCCTGGCTGGCTCTGTTGGTAGAACATGCAGCTCTTGATCTTGGGGGTTGTAAATTCAAGCCCCATGGTGGGGGGAGAGATTACTTAAAAATCTTTAAAGAAGAAAAAATAAATAAATAAAGGGGAGGAGACAATTAGGCTGCTGGAGGGAAACAGATCATAGGTTAGTATTGAAAGGAGTAAACTGCCTAAGCCCTTTCACAGTCTGCTCCAAATCCTATCTCCTCCCTTTGAAGGGACTCTCAATGTTAGCCTTTCTTCTGTATCTTCAACCTTCCACTGGCTTCCTACCACATTCGGAATAAAGTCTAAATTCCTTGCTGGGCTGAGGAGTATCAAGACTTCTGCTTATCTCTTGCTTTATCAGTTTGACTCCTACTATCTCCCTCCCTCACTCCCCTGCACTTTGACCTTGCTGTTCTTGCCTCACGCCCAGGTGCTTTGCAAGAAAATGCTGTTTTCTAGTCTTAGCTTGGCTCCTGCTTTCACTTCAAGCTTCTGCTCAAAATCTCACCTGTACATACATATACACCCTGGGAGGCCTTTTCTGAGCCTGCTTCCTAAAGTGGCAACACTTGGGGTGCCTGGCAGGCTCAGTCTGTAGAGCATGTGACTCTTGATCTCCAGGCTGTGAGTTCAAGCCCCACACAGGAGGTAGAGTTGACTTAAAAAAAAAACCAAAACTCTCAAAAGTAGCAACACTTACCTTTCCTCTACTCACTTAATATTAACATTGTTTTTGCATACTCATTATCTGCCCTCCCCACTAAAATACAATAAACACGAGAGTAGAAACTGTTGCTTACTACTGTGTTTCCAATACCTAGAATAAGGCCTGGCATTTAGTAAGCACTCAATAAATGGCACTCAAATATTTGAACAAATTATTGTTCTACTTACCAAATTTTATTCAATGGGTTTTCCCAGTAGACTGTGAGATCTTTGAGTATAGTGCAGGGATTTTTTTTTTTTTAGATCTTATTTATTTGTCAGAGAGAGAGCACACAAGCAGGGGGAGTGGCAGGCAGAGGGAGAAGCAGGCTCCCTGCTGAGCAAGGAGCCTGATGCGGGACAGGTTGACCTGAGCCCAAGGCAGATGCTTAACCAACTGAGCCACCCAGGCAGACGTCCCAGTGCAATGCAGGGATCTTTTTTTTTTTTTTTTTTTCAGATTTTTATTTATTTATTCAACAGAGAGAGATCACAAGTAGGCAGAGAGGCAGGCGGCGGGGGGGGGGGGGGGGGAGGGAAGCGGGCTCACTGCTGTGCAGAGAGCTGGACACAGGGCTCGATCCCAGGACCCCGAGATCATGACCTGAGCTGAAGGTAGAGTCTTTTTTTTTTTTTTTTAATTATTTAATTTTTTATTTGACAGAGAGAGAGAAATCACAAGTAGGCAGAGAGGCAGGCAGATAGGAAGGGAGAAGCAGGCTCCCTGCTGAGCAGAGAGCCCGATGTGGGGCTCGATCCCAGGACCCGAGATCATGACCTGAGCCGAAGGCAGAGGCTTAACCCACTGAGCCACCCAGGTGCCCCTGAAGGTAGAGTCTTAACCCACTGAGCCCCCCAGGAGCCCCCCAGTGCAGGGATCTTAATCAGCTCTCCATTTCCAGCTCTTTGGCACAAGAAAAGGAAAAGGTAATTGCACTGGACATAAAAAGGAAATGGCTTCTAGACACTTGGTAGGTGATGGGATTAGATAGACTGGATTAGGGGGATGAGAGAAAAGTGACCTGAGAAACTGCGTGAATGGTGGGATGACACCAATTAATAGAGAACACAGAGAGGCAGGTTTCTAAAAAGTTCAGTCTCAGGATGACTTTGACTTGCCTGTGGGACATAGGTGGCTATTCTTTGTATTGCAAGTCATTGGAAAGATGAGTGTGAAGCTTGGAAGGGAATGGGGCTGCTTTTTCCCACCCCCCACCCATCACCCATCACGGTCTGGCTCCACTGGCCATCTAACCTGGGGCTCCACCCCGTCAGCCAGTCTGCATCACATGAGCGTGTTGTTTTCTTTTTCTTTTTAAGATTTTATTTATTTGAAAGACAGAGATCACAAGTAGGCAGAGAGGCAGACAGAGAGAGAGGAGGAAGCAGGCTCCCTGCCGAGCAGGAAGCCCAACAGCTGGACGGCTCGCTCTGGGATCACGACCTGAGCCGAAGGCAGAAGCTTTAACCCACCGAGCCACCCAGGCGCCCCAAGTGTGTTGTTTTCTTAATGTTCTCGTGTAGTAGACTTTCTATAAATGCATGCATCTCTTGGGGACAGTATTGTAGAGGTATCTCTAGCTCTTGAAATCAGACTAAGACAGTTCTCCGTGTCCCACATCATGCCCTCCAAGTCTCCACTCTGGCTTTAGCAGAAGTCAAATAGGAGTTCTCTAAGTCCCCGTCACCCTGGGAAGATCTTTTCTCCTGCTCCCCTCCAACACCTTAGCCTGGCCACGACTCCATTTGCTTTGAGACTATTGCCATTAATCATACTATGCCTTTGTCCCTATTTTCATTAGTCATCTTTAAAAAAAATCATCTCCCAAATTAAATCTATCACCCACATTCTAATCCTGACATAGGTTATTATAATATCTTTTTAAAACTGGTTATTTATAGGGGCGCCTGGGTAGCTCAGTGGGTTAAGCCTCTGCCTTTGGCTCGGGTCATGGTCTCAGGGTCCTGGGATCAAGCCCCACATCGGGCTCTTTGCTCAGCGGGGAGCCTGCTTCCTCCTCTCTGCCTGCCTCTCCGCCTACTTGTGATCTCTGTCTGTCAAATAAATAAAAAATATTTTTTAAAAAAACTGGTTATTGGGACGCCTGGGTGGCTCAGTTGGTTGAGCGGCTGCCTTCGGCTCAGGTCATGATCCCAGCGTCCTGGGATCGAGTCCCGCATCGGGCTCCTTGCTCGGCGGGAGGCCTGCTTCTCCCTCTGCCTCTGCCTGCCACTCTGTCTGCCTGTGCTCGCTCGCTCTCTCTCTCTAACAAATAAATAAATTTAAAAAAAAAAAAAAAAAACTGGTTATTTATAATATCTTTTAAAATCTCTCTATGTCCTATGTCATTCATCAGAAAAATCTTCTGTATCTTTAACCTCTTGTGGAAATGTTTCCTTTGCCTTCATAATGTTTCCTTTTCCATAGCCTTCTAACAGAAATCTGGTTCTCTCAGAGGAGTTTTCTTCCTTGTCAGCCTTCTCAAGTGGAAGAGAACTAGTCCTCTGGATGGGAGACAGGTGCTGTCCCATTTCAGACCATTCTTACTCTCTCCTTAAAACCACACGCTTTGAGGGACGCCTGGGTGGCTCAGTTGGTTGGGCCGCTGTCTTCAGTTTGGGTCATGATCTCGGAGTCCTGGGATCGAGTCCCGCATCGGGCTCCTTGCTCGTCGGGGAGCCTGCTTCTCTTGCTGCCTCTGCCTGCTCTCGGCTTGTGTGTTCTCTCTCTCTCTCTCTCCTCCTCTCTCTCTGGCAAATAAATAAAAAATCTTAAAAAAAAAAAACACCACAGACTTTGAATATATTTTTTTTAATTTATTTGACAGAGAGAGAGAGATCACAAGTAGGCAGAGAGGCAGGCAGAGAGAGAGAGGGAAGCAGGTTCCCCGCTGAGCAGAGAGCCCGATGTGGGGCTCGATCCCAGGACCCGAGATCATGACCTGAGCAGAAGGCAGAGGCTTAACTCACTGAGCCACCCAGGTGACCCACAGACTTTGAATTTTATGCTCTAAAACCATAACACTCACTACTTCTCTCTCTGTACGTACCTATAAATTCTGCTTCTCACCGATTTGTGCTTAGAAGATTTGAGATGCTGACCCTCTGTAACACTCTAATACTACTGTCATATTTTGGGTGCCTTCACAGGATCATCTTTATCTCCCTAAACTTTAACCTTTCACCACCTCCTCACCCAGTAAGTCCTTAAACCTGGGATCAATCCAACCTCTTGTCCCTGATACCAGGATAAGGTCACTTAGCTCTGCAGACTAATAACACTAGAAATTAAGAGCAATTGGAAAATCTTTACAATGAAAGGCTTAAAGAATAAACTTTACTGGAGCAGACAGTTTAAATAGATTGTAATAAACACTGTGAAGGAGATAATATGCTCTCATGGGGCAGAGGGGCAAAGGAGATAGGATGGTGTGAGATGCCTTCTCTAGGGTGACAGAGATCTGGGGTAAAGTGAGACCTGAAAGAAAAAAACTTTGTACAGCGTTAATCTTTTAAAAAGATTTTATGTATTTATTTGAGAGAGAGAGAGGGAAGGAGGAAGCAGGAGCTGGGGGAGAGGCAGAAGGAGAGGGAAAAACAGACTCCCTACTGAGCAGGAAGCCTGATGTGGCTGCTCAATCCCAGGACCCTGGATCATGACCTGAGCGGAAGGCAGGCGCTAAACTGACTGAGCCACCCAGGCACCCCTGGAATAACATTTAAAGTCCAGAAATCAACTTTTTCTCCTGGAACCATGACTCAGTTTATGCATAACCTTGCAGAGAAGGCCCTGGTGCTAGTGAAAACTGCTGTGAGTTACCCAAAGCCTCGGTGGGCTGATGGGCGGAGTAACCACATTTTGGCACTATGCCAAGGTTGGGCTGTTTTTTCCAACCACTGCTGAGACCCCTACAGCTATTTATAGCTTGAAAAAAATAAAGAGTGCTCAGATGGGGAGCTTCAAACAGCTCACAGTTAAGGAAGCTCTGTTGAATGGCTTGGTGGCCACTGAGGTCTGGATGTGATTTTATGTCAGCGAGATCATAAACAAGTGAGGCATCATTGGCACAATGAAGATCAATCTTTAACATGTTTATATTTGGTTTATTATTTGAGTGTTCTTGGACCATCTGGGATCAGACTGGTATTTGAATAAGATAATGTATCAGAAAGAAAAAAAGTCCAGGAATTAGCCCATATCTATATGCTCAGTTGATTATTTTTTAAGATTTTATTTATTTATTTGAGGGGAGGGAGCACAAGCAGGGGGAGGGGCAGAGAGACCAGGGAGAAGCAGGCTCCCTGCTGAGCAGGGAACCCATGGTGCTCGATCCCAGGACCTAGGGATCATGACCTGAGCCAAAGGCAGATGCTTAACTGACTGAGCCACCCAGGCGCCCCTTGTCAAATGATTTTCAACAAAGGTGCCAAGTCAATTCAGTGGGAAAACGACAGTCTTTTCAGTAAACGGTGCTAGAAAAACTGGATAGCCACAACCCAAAAAGTGAATTCAGACCCCTCACACCATCTACAAAAACTAACTCAACTGGATCAATGACATAAATATAAGAGCTAAAGCCTAAAATTCTTGGGAAGAAAACATAAGAGTAAATCTTCACGGCTTTGAATTTAGCAATGGATTCTTAGATACGACACCAGAGGCATATGGAGCAAAAGAAGAAAGATAAGTTAGACTTCATCAAAATGGAAAACTTTTGTGTTTTCAAGGACATTAGCAAGAAAATGAAAAGATAATGCACAGAATGAGGGCAAGTATTTGCAAATCATATATTTGATAAGGGTGTAGAATCCAAAATAAAGAACTCTTATAAGTCAACAATAAAAGACAACCCAACTTAAAAATTAGCAAAGAACTTGAATACACAAAAAAAATTGAAAAGAGGCCCAGACAGAAACTTGTACACAGATGTTCAGAGCAGCATTATTCCTGGTGCCAAAAAATGGAAGCAACCCAAATGTCCACTTTATAACCACTAACTCATGGTTATAAAAAATGGGGTATAACCATAGGATGGAATATTTGGCCATAAAAAGGAATAAAGTACTGGATCAACATGGATGAATCTTACTTACTTATTTAACTTTCCCAAGTAATCTCTACACCCAACTTGGGGTTCAAACTCAGGTTCAAACTCTTGGGGTCCTGAGATCAAGAGTCACATGCTCTACTGACTGAGCTAGCCAGGCACCCCAAAATGGATGATTTTTTTTTTCTTATTTGAGGGTGTGCATTCATGAGCAGGGGAGGGGCAGAGGGAGAGGGAAAGGAAGAGAATCCCAAGCAGACTCCCAGCTCTGCCCAGTGCAGGGCTTGATCACACAACTCATAACAGAGCTGAAATCCAGAGCTGGATGCTCAACTGACTGAGCCACCCAGGCACCCCTCACTTAGTGTGTTTTTTTAGATTCATCCATTTTGGGGGTATGTGGGTGGCTCATTGAGTTGAGTGTCCAACTCCTGGTTTCGGCTCATGTCTTGATCTTGCGGTCCTGAGTTCAAGCCCTGCATTGGACTCCATGCTGTGCACCAAGCCTACTTTAAAAAAGAAAAAAAAAAAAAAAAGAAAGAAAAAAAACCAAGAAAAAAAAAAAACACTAAGTGAAAGAAGACAGATAGTAAGACCACATATTGTATGATTCCATTTATATGAAATGTCCAGAATAGTAAGTCCATAGAGAGTAGAGCAGTGGTTACCTGGGCAGGGGAAAGAGTTGAATTGGGGGGTGACTGCTAACAGGTGTTGGGTTTCTTTTTGGGCAAAAATATTCTGGAATTAGTGATGATGTTTGCCTAATTAAATGAGTATGCCAAAACCACTGAATTTATAGTGAATTTTATTTTTCAGACTTTATTTATTTGAGAGAGAGAGCACAAGCAAGAGGAGAGACAGGGAGAGGGAGAAGCAGACTCCCTACTGAGCAGGAAGCCTGACACAGGGCTCAATCCCTGGACCCTGAGATCATGACAGACTCTTAATTGACTGAGCCACCCAGGTGCCCCTTTAGTATGACTTTTAAAAGAGTGAATTTTATAGTATGTGAACTATGTATCAGTAAAGCAGTTACTAAAAAAAAGGTCAGTATAGTTGGAGGAGTAGGAGATAGTTTATTCATTCATTCAAAAATATATACTGTATGTTCACCATATGTTCGATTTTTTTTTAAAAGATTTTATTTATTTGACAGAGAGAGAGATCACAAGCAGGCAGAGAGAGAGGAGGAAGCAGGCTCCCTGCTGAGCAGAGAGCCAGACATGGGGCTTGATCCCAGGAGCCTGGGATCATGACCTGAGCCGAAGGCAGAGGCTTTAATCCACTGAGCCACCCAGCCGCCCCTGTTCACCATGTGTTCTAGATAGACATTGTAGAAACAGTGTTAAAAATATTCGTCCTTATGTGCTTAAAATAGTTAACCAGCACCTATATAGCATTTGTGAGATGTGAGACATTGTACTTACTACTGTGTATATACCAACTCAATTTTCCTAACACCACTACGCCAGTATTACCCCCATGTCGCAGCACAAAGATGTTAAACCCACATGACGTTCTGCAGTCACAGAGCCAGGCTGTGCGGCTTCAGCAGCTGGGCTTTTAACCTCCGAACTCTTCTGCCCAAACTGCGTTCCAACTGGACCAACAGAGGAAGGAGCTGACCAGGCCATGGTAGGGTATTCAGAATTTATCCTCTGGGTGAAGGGATGCTATTAGAGGGTTCCAAGCAGGGGACGACTTGTAAGGATACCCCTGGCTGGTCCCATCAGGGACGCATACGGTATTCCAGGTGAGAAAATGGGTCAGGTCTGGTGAGGTCTTCATTTAATCTTTCCAGTTCCGTGAGGGTGGGTGTTGGTGGCTTCATCTCAGAGACGAGAGAGAAGGTTAGGTATCTGGAAGCTTTTAAGGCCTCAGAGCTAGTGCCAGCTCTGTGAACTTGATTCAGCTGAACTTCTGAAGCCATGTCCTACGGTTGGGTATTGAATGGCCCCATCAACTCATGCAACGAGGTAGAGAATGCGCCTGTTTTTCAATTTTTTAAAAAAAGTTTTTTTTATTTGACAGAGAGATCACAAGTAGGCAGAGAGGCAGGCAGAGAGAGAGGGGGAAGCAGGCTCCCCGCTGAGCAGAGAGCCCAATGCAGGGCTTGATCCCAAGACCCTGAGATCATGACCTGAGCCGAAGGCAGAGGTTTAACCCACTGAGCCACCCAGGCACCCTGTGCCTGTTTTTCAAATGAAGTAACTGAGGCTGAGAGACCAGTGCCTGGTCTGTTTGAGCCAACTCTGCCCTAGAGCTTCTGTAGTAGCCCACGTGCCCCATGCTCCCCACCTGTCTTCCTGAGGCCTTTCTAGAACACACATTTGGTTGTCTGGCACTCAGACTAAAAATGTTTTGTGGCATATTACTATTTAGATAATTCATGTTCCATGACAAGGAATCTGGAATCCTCCAGCTCCCAGACTGTCTTGTGTTCCACGCTCAGTTCCTCAGCCCAACCTGGCAAACTTCTGATTTTTCAAGACCAAACTGGTGTTGCTCATCAGATCCTTTCCCAACCAGCAAGCTAAATGCCTTCTTGTCAGTGTTGCCACAGAATCTTTTAGTGTGCCTTAAGCAGACCATAACTGACAGAGCACCATCTCATTTCTGCTGCTAGCTCCTGGCCCCAGGAGAGGACCTGGGACCTAGGAAGCACCGAACAAGGCAGGGGCTGAGGCTTTACCGTGTCACTGAAACCACAGGTCTGGATTTGGGCTCCTTAGGAAGAGTATGGAATCTGCACTACTGAGAGTGGCAGAAGTGTCTGTCCTTAGTCCGAGAAGGTGCAGACGCGTCCCAGGCCCTTCTCACACACCACTCAACAGATTGATATTTTCCCCCCTCTTTATTGTTAGACACAATGTATAAACAGTAAAACAGGAAACAGCAGGGATCCTCTTGGACCTCAAACACCATCAAGGAAGGAAGAGATCCCAGAGACTTTTTTTAAAGTACAAGACATAGTGCCTGAACCAAAGACATGGAAGGCAGGCCAGAGCCAGCAGAGAGCTGGACTAAAGGCTCCTTCCCTTTCCCCAGAGCCAGGATAACCCCACAGAGCCCCTCACCAGTAGCCAGTCCACATAGGCAGAAGGCCACCCAAGGGAAAACTCTATACCAGAAAGTCTTCCGCTCCTGGAAAGAAAGGCAACACCCTTCCCATCCTTGCTCCCTTGAGGGCTACGACTGAGGAGAGGGGAAGCAGTGTCCCATGTCACTCTGACCCCCTCCCCAGCTGCCCCCATATTTGACATTTACCAAAGCCTGTCCCAGTTCAGACCCTGACCAGACCTGCCAGGTGCCCAAAGTTTGCTGGGGAGGGATGGAGAGTGGAAGAGGCTGGGTGTGAAACCAAACAGATCTTTTATTTGCAGTCGTCACTGGGGCCGTTTCTTGTTGCTTATTTGTTTGCTGGCCTGCTCCTCCAGGTGCATGGCCAGGCGCAAGGCCTTGATGACATCTGGAAGGAAGGGGTGGTGGTGCACTGTGGGTCAGGGGGGTCACAGAGGCCCCTTTCCCTCAGGGCCGAGGCCCCACCCTCTAGCCACACCCACCTTGCAGCGCTGAGAAGTGCTTGGCTTGCTGGACCAGGGCAGACTCTGCCTTGTTCACGAAGGTCTCCAGGTCATAGTCCGGCTGCTCCGTCATCTCAGAGAGCTCAAGCCAGCCTGGCCCTTGCTGCGGTGACACGGGGGAAGCACGTCAGTGCAAAAATGGTCAAACCAACCTAGCAAATCCTTCCTGTGCCCCCCACCACCTGCAATGCAGATGTGTGCGAGATGCCCGTTCCTTCAGCCACAGCCCGATCTCTGCCTGCCGACCTCCTCCTGCAGAAATCCTCAGCTTGAATCCATTCTCTTTCCTGCCTCCCACTTGGTCAGGTCAAATGAGTGTCTCCAGGTCAAATGAATGTCACAATCTGTGACATTCTCTCTCCGCAGGTCAAATGAATGTCACAATCTGTCTTGATACCATGTCAGAAATGGGAGCAGCAACTGTATTCTTTCACCCTGTTTGTGCCTGGATCCTACGAATTTTGCCCCTTAAATGGTACTTGAGTCTCTCGTCCTCACTCCAGTCCTGAAGTGGCCACGGCTGCCCTCCATCTGGGCACCGACACCCTCTTGAGCTCTTAACAACCTCCTAACTGCTCTTAGCTCCAAAATGCCTCTACTTATGCTCTCCCACATTCCCCAACCAGGCTCCACACTGACCTAGAGCTCTGATGAGACCGTGTCCTTTGATCCTACCACACTCTGCTTTATTCCCTTCTAAGGCATCCACTGCCCTCATGACCAAGTCCAGGCCTTGGGAGTGAACCATAGGTCCTCCAGCATCAGGTCCCTGCTGACGTGGCCACGGCCTTAAGCTCCATCATCTGCTCACTCCTTTTGCTTTGAGCAGAGTGAACCTTTCATTCTTCCAGAAAGTACCATGGCCTTTCACACATTTGTACCCCTGAGCACTCCAGGGAGGGAGGACAGACTTAAACACTTGCTCTTCATGTCCCCTCCTCAGTTCTAAGTGGCCCAAGCTCCTTTCCGTGCTGCCCCGAGTGCCCCACTGGCAGAGAGCACCCTCGGCCCCTCTCCACGCTCCCACAGCAGGGGTCACAGCAGCACCAGCATCTACTGCCTCCTACACTCGAACTACATGCTGCTTTATTTTTTAATTTTTTAATTTTTTTTTAAATTTTATTTATTTGATACACAGGGAGAGATTACAAGTAGGCAGAGAGGCAGGCAGAGAGAGGGGGAAGCAGGCTCCCTGCTGAGCAGAGAGCCCGATGCGGGGCTCGATCCCAGGACCCTGAGATCATGACCTGAGCCGAAGACAGAGGCTCAACCCACTGAGCCACCCAGGTGCCCCTACATGTTGCTTTAGAAGCAGATCACTTAACCCTCAGACGCAACCACCCTGTCTTGCCCACTTCAGAGATGAAAAAACTGAGGCCTAGTGATGATAAATGTCTTTCGTAAGGAAATCAGCTTATAAATAGGAGAGTCAGGATTGATCTAGTCTTATTTTAGGGCGTGCTATCCATACCTCGAGTTTTTGGTCTTTGGTTTCAGCACAGCGGTTGACATATAGAAAGCACTCACCAAACACTCTGAACAAACAAGCCAAGGTCTCTGCATATAAATCTCCCTCCAAAGCCTCAGTCAGGAGCACAGAGAAGAGACACTAGCTCTGGCTAGGAGGGTGGAGGAGAAAGGCTGCGTGGGCCAGGCTGGAGAAGGGGGTGTTAATTAGTTGTTCTAGAACACGTAAATGAATAGGTGGAGAATGAAGGAATGCTAAGTAGAGGCCTGCCTCTTGCCATCCCTCTCTGAAGACCTGTGGGAGCAAAGCCCAGGTCATGTTAAAGAACAGTGTTGAGCACCACTGAGGGCCTCTGCTAGGATACATATCTAATCCCTCCCTAGTCAGGGCCAGCTCCTCACCTGTATAATCTCCTTGAGCTCCTCCATGGCCCTTTCCTCCAACTCCCTGATCTGAGACATGGCTTCATTAAAGCTGGACATCTGGGAAGATAGTTCCTCCTCTTCCTTGGAGAACTGCAGGGGCCCAAAGGAGAGGTACAAACAGTATGGCCTACTTCCGGTCTCAGCAGGCCACACTTCCATTCCGCCTGGCCCCACCCCACACCTTACATTGCCTGTGATCAGGGACCCATGAGAGCTGGCTTCCATCTCTTCTGTTTCCATTTGAGTTGGCTGCTCCCCACTGGACCCACTGTGGGGGCTCAGCTCCTTGACCCTGAGGAAACAAGAAGGTCTCAGAGCCCACAGGAGCCTCCTTGGCACTCATGAGACTGCAGCACCACTCAGACCATGAGGCTCAAAGGGAGAAGCAGCTTTGACTTTGGCCTAGAGGACCCATGCTGGCTCCCGACCAAGGCCTAAAGGGGACTGGGGCAGACCATCTAGCATCATGTCTGAACTCCCAAGTCTCAGCTTTACTGAGTCACAGAAGAATATCCTGAGGCACTGAGACTCCAGAGCTTCTTCCCTCTTCTCTCCTCCCTCCTGCAACCCTCTCCCCATCCCACTGGTCATGGGTATGAGTACCTGTCTGCATATCTTAATGTGTTTAAAGTATATTCACAGGAGCTTATGCCTGGTGAGATCATGGCAATCTGCAAAAGGGGGAAACAGGCGGTTAAGTTCAACCCTTAACAAGATCACAAGGTAAGGGACCAGACCACTTGCTGCTGGAGACTGCCAGGAACTGTCTGTGTGAGCTGCTGACTCCCACACAGTATTGGAGTAGGGAGCTAATTAAGCACCGGCTCTGTGCCAGGCAACTTGCCCCACGGGCACCGAAAATTAAGGCACCTTGGAAATTGGATATCCGCCTTTAAAGGTATATCTGGTTACCATCCCCCCTAACCCATCACTTTAGGTCACATCTTAAGGTCACATCTTAAAGAATGATGGGTTAGAGCTTAGTCTGAAATTCCCGCCTTCCCTAGTAGGCCAGGAAGAGATTCCATGGAGGGGAAGGAGGGCAGATCTTAGCTGGCAGGGCTTGTAGATATAATAAGGAAGGGGACAAAAATAATTTACAGCCATAGCCCTTTCCTATTTCTGAAGCTGGGAGCCAAAGAACCTAAGGGAAGCCATAGAGGAGATGAGAATTTCCCTCTCCTGATTCCCACAGCCCTCCTTCTGAGTTGTGGGGCCCCATTTCACGGGGTAAGGGAGCCATCCCCAAACCAAAAGCTGCCCAGACCTACAGTAAAGAGAGCAGATCTTTTCCTTCTCTCTTGAACAGGCAAAGAGGAAATTGGTACTAAAAGGCCATGGCAGGGTGGCAGGGGGAGGGTAAGTTTAGGTGGCAGCGCGGCTGGGCTGCAGTCGGTTGAACGTCTGATCCTTGATTTGGGTTCAGGTCATGATCTCAAGTACTGGGATTGAGCTCCACGTTGGGCTCTGTACTTGGCGAGGAGTCTGTGCAAGGATTCTCTCTTTCTCTTTGTGCCCCTCCCCCTACTTGTGCACACATGCATGTTCTCTCTCTAATAAATAAATAAATCTTTAAAATAAATAAGTGGGGGGGCGCCTGGGTGGCTCGGTCGTTAAGCATCTGCCTTCGGCTCAGGTCATGATCCCGGGGTCTGGGGATCGAGCCCTGCATTGGGCTCTCTGCTCAGTGGGAAGCCTGCTTCTCCTTCTCCCACTCCCCCAGCTTATGTTCCCTCTCTCGCTGTGTCTCTGTCAAATAAATAAATAAAATCTTTAAAAAAATAAAATGAAATAAGTGCATAAATAAAAGGCAGCAGGGTTTGCCCACTCAAGATGAAGCCTGGAAACCCAGGTGGCCAGGGGTACCAAGCCCGCCCAGAAATAGGACTCAGGGTCTTCCCACGCCACCTCCAGAGTGACCCTACTCACCATGCAGGTCCTCGAGTTCTCCCCGATAAAGGAGTCCCTCAG
Source organism: Martes martes (assembly GCF_963455335.1). NCBI lineage: Eukaryota > Metazoa > Chordata > Mammalia > Carnivora > Mustelidae > Martes > Martes martes. Next base: position 156,843,510 of record NC_137891.1, read on the forward strand.
CACCTGGGTCAGCTTGCTCTCTCGAAACGGGGTGTGAGCCTTGTTCTGTCCCAGGGCCCTGATGCACTCCTGTGGGGCAGCAGGGGGCACTGGGGTCCCTTCCTTCCCTTTGAACCACCCACCCCCTTGCTCCCCCTGCAGGAGCCCCCCAGGCCGGCTGCCTGTGCCTCCACCTTCAGAGCCAGGAGGCTCTTGTTGATCTCTGCACCCTCCATGCGGGTCTGCCGGTCAGCGCTGGAAGTGTCTGCACCTCTCTCGTTCCCTGCCAGATCCACCAAAGAGAACTTGCCATGCACTCTCCCTTTGGCTCGAAGAAGAATCTGGAAGCAGGCATGGGAGCGGGAAGAGTTGGAATTGGCAAACGTCTGCCCAGAGGTCCTGTGTCAAAAGAGAGTGAAGAACGGCTATGAGCCTCTGAAAGTTCCTGGCCACTGTGACTCCCTAGAGTTCAAGCCACTCCACTGCACTAAGTTCTCGGTACAAGGGGCACAGGTCAGGACTCTGAGCAGTCCTATGTCTTCTTGTCCCAGACTTCCGTTTTGTCCTCTGTGGACAGCAGCTCTCCCTCCAGCTCCAGACCTAACAAGTTTTCCTGGCAGTGAAAGTACTAGATTCTGTGCTAGGGCCTTAGTGAGACGGCCCAGCTGCACGTGGGGAAGAAGTGGCCTGTGTGGCAGGGCAGCGGGGGGAGGAAGAGAGGTTGTCACCAACCACTTGTCAAAGCTTGAGGGCCCTGAGGAGGGCAGCCCCCTCCCTGGGCGTCCATAAGTCACCCAGCACTCCACTGCACCATGCCTGAAGGCAGAGCACTTCCCTAACTCTGCAGCGATGACACCATCACTTCCAGCCACAACAGACCCAGAGCTCCTGTCCCCCACCACAGAGGGAGAGAAGAGCAAGGAAAAGCCTAGAGAAGTCAGGAAGCATGCTTTGGGGTAAGAGCCTGGAAATAAAGTCTGCCTTGGTCGGGGGCGCCTGAGTGGCTTAGTTGGTTAGGCGCCCGCCTTCAGTTCAGGTCATGATCCTGGGGTCCTGGGATCAAGCCCCTCATTGGGCTCCCTGCTTGGCAGGGATCCTGCTTCTCCCTCTTCCTCTGGCGCTCCTCCTGCTTGTACTCTCTGTCAAATAAATAAATAAAATCTTAAAAAAAAAAAAAAAGTCTGCTTTAGTTACATCTATGACACTCTGACTCGCTCCTGATGAGCCTCTGGCCCTGGGTCATCTGCGCTATTGAGAGTCCTCAAGACAGGGGCCCTCACAGCCCTCAGAAAGCTGCAGAGGGCAGCACTCTGCAAGAATAGCAGTGGGCTCGGAGTGAGGGTCTGTCACTTGAACCAGGGACTGGGGGCCCCTTCCCATCACCATAATTCTGACCTGCAGGCACTGCCCATGTCGATCATCTTGATGACGTCATCGGCACAGCTAACCAGGCGCTCCTGAAGCCCGACCACCTGCACCTGCTGCTTGCCGTCCTCCAGCACACGCAGCTTGGCTTTCTTGTTGAGCAGGTCGAACAGCTGTGCCGGGCAGGGGAACACACAGGGGAACAAGGCTAAGGCCGTCAGGGTCCAGGCACCCTACCCGACAGCCCATCCTTCAGGGCCTGTCCCGGCTCCGATAAGGGCTGGCAGCAGGGCAGGCAGAGAGAGGCTAAGCTGGGTGGAGGGCAGTATCTGAGTTGGGCGGCCTCAGTGTGCTAGGACTCTGCTACTTTGGCAGCTATGGGAGCCTGGACCTGTCCGTACCTAACAGTTCCAGCCTTATTCCTCATCTGCAGAATAATGACCGCAATGCATCCTCAGAGGTTACTGCAGTGATCGAATGAGTTGAGACATGTGCTTAGCACGCGATACCATATCAATAATCCACATTAGCTATAATTATTATTATTAGCATGGAGATCCTGCTCTGAGGAAGGCAGCTCTGTATAAGCACGGACGGTAGAGATAGAGGGTACAGAGCATACGGGGCGGAGGGGAGAGTAAAAGAGATGAACAGAGAACATACACACATGATCAGGGGAAGACTAGAACGGTCATAAAGGAGGTGGGTCAAGGGAAGACAGGGCATACGCAAGGCAAACCTCCCCCACAAGATGGAGCCCTGAGGAGTGTTACTGACCTACTTGCTGAGCCTGGGCCCCATCTCCCCATCACACACATCAGGGCAGAGGAGCCCATCAAAGCCTTGATGGTCCACAGGTTGTTTGGTTTCTACCATTTTTAGCCAACCTCAAGGACTTAGATATTTCAGGGGCGCCGACAGTATAAATAAGGGGCTCCTTGCCGGTTAGCTACCTTCCCATTATAGATCTCGAAGAATGTCACGTATACTTCCAGGCCCAGGTTCCGGTAGCGGGGCTGATTCTTCAGGAGGAAGACGTCGCGGGCTGTGGGAGACAGCTGGGTAAGTAAGCAGCCTGGCTTCGTGTGCCTGACCCCAGTGTGGCAGAACACATACTTACAGGCCATGGCGTAGATCCCTTTGGATGCATTCTGGGCTTTCCCAGAGAGGTCTCCGCCCATGGTCTGCAAGGGAATGGGGGAAGACTTTGCTGAAGGGCCCTAGGCCTAGGCCCGAGCACTACAGGCTGCGGGCCCCCGCACAGAAGCTGAGAAGCTGCACCGGCCAAGGCATCCGGCACAAGAGTCTCTGGTGACGGGGCATCGGCACCAGCGGCACTTTCTGCAGGAAACTTCCCTTTCAGGGACCCAGTGTGACACCATGGGCAGGTGTGCTCCCTGCTAGGCCTGAAAACTCACATGTGTCTTGCCACTTCCCGTCTGGCCATATGCAAAACAGGTTGCTTTTCCCCCTTCAAAGATGGTCTGGACCAGTGGCCTTGCTGTGAACCTAGGAGAAAGGATAGGGGAGAGTATGTATCTCTCCCTAAAACCATGCTTCCTAGAATGTGGTCCTATTGCTCCTTCACTGCAGAACTTCTGGGGTCTTCAATTCCTCCTTCCAAGCACTCACACTCCTCTCCTGCAAAGTGGTTCCACTGGACCCCACCCCCACTTATAAATCTGAAATTCTCCCAGCCAGCTGGGGGGCTGGACTGACCTGCCAAGAAGAAGCTGGTGGCCTTCACTCTGACCGAGCCATCAGCCCTCCCTCTGACCCTGAAGACCCAAAGTGAAACCCTGAGCTTAGCAGCTGACTGCTAGCATAAGAAACACTACAAAGATTAGAGGAAACCCTCTAAAGTAGGAGCTTAAAATATTTTAGGCTTTGTGAGCCACACGGGTCTCTCACTTTTTTAAAAGATTTTTTTAAAATTTAATTTTAAAAAATATTTATTTATTTGGTAGGCAGAGAGGCAGGCAGAGAGAGAGGAAGGGAAGCAGGCTCCCCACTGAGCAGGGAGCCCGACGTGGGGCCTGATCCCAGGAGCCTGGAATCAAGACTGGAGCCGAAGGCAGAGGCCTTAACCCACTGTGCCACCCAGGCGCCCCTAGATTTTATTTTTAATTGATCTCTATACCCAATGGGGGCTTGAACTCACAACCCTGAGATCCAGAGTTGTATGCTCCACTGACTGAGCCAAACTCGTGTCCTGCTGTCACATTTAAAAAAAAAAAAGAAAAAAGAAATCCTTTAAAAATATAGAAACCATTCATTCTTAGTTAGAGAGCCCTTTTTATAAAAAGGGACTGTGAGCCAAATTTGGTCCATGGGCTGTAGTTTGTTATCGTCTGGTCTGGAGCAGTCCTGACAATAGAACTTTGTGCTAGAGCGCCCGGGTGGCTAAATCGGTTAGGCATCTGACTCTTGGTTTCAGTTCAGATCATGATCTCAGGATCAGGAGATCGAGGCCAAGTTGGGCTCTGAGCTCGGCAGGGAGTCTGCTTGAAAGATTCTCCCCCTTTGCCCGTGTGCGCACTCTTTCACTCTCTCTCCCTAAATACCTAAATCTTAAAAAAAAAAGAAAGAACTTTCTGTGATGACAGAAATGCTCTCTACTGTGCTAGTAGCAGCCCTAGCCCCGTGTGGCTAGAACGCACTTAATATGTGGCTAATATGACTCAAGAATTGAATTCTGGGACACCTGGCTGGCTCAGTTGGTAGAGCATGCAACTCGATCTCAGGGTCACGTGTTTAAGCAAAAAAAAAAAAAAAAAAAAAGAGAGAGAGAGAGAGAACTGAATTCTTCTTCTTCTTTTTTTTTTTTTTTAAAGATTTTATTTATTCATTTGACAGAGATCACAAGTAGGCAGAGAGGCAGGCAGAGAGGGAGAGGAGGAAGCAGGCACCCGCCGAGCAGAGAGCCCGATGCAGGGCTCGATCCCAGGACCCTGAGATCATGACCCAAGCCAAAGGCAGAGGCCTCAACCCACTGAGCCACCCAGGTGCCCCAGAGAACCGAATTCTTAATCTTATTTTTTACTGAAATAGCTACAGGATGTTGGGACACCTGGGTGGCTCAGTGGGTTAAGCCTCTGCCTTGGCTCGGGTTGTGATCTCGGGGTCCTGGGATCAAGCCCCGAGTCGGGCTCTCTGTTCAGTGGGGAGCCTGCTTCCCCCTCTCTCTGCCTGCCTCTCTCTCTGCCTACTTGTGGTCTCTGTCTGTCAAATAAATAAATAAAATCTTAAAAAAAAATAAATAAATAGATACATGATGGAGTGCCTGGTGGGCTTAGTCAATGGAGCGTGTGATTCTTGATCTCGGGGTTGTAAGTTTGAGCCCCACCTTGGGTGTAGAGACTACTTAAAAATCTAAAAATACAACTAAAAACTAAAAACCACGTAAGGCTTGTGGGTTCTGTATTAGACAAAGCAGTGCTAGTGTTTGTAGAGTCTGCTAAGCTCAGTGGATAACAGAGTGGCTGCATAAGATACTGGAAGAACCGCTCCCTGCAGCCTGCCCAGCCCAGCTTCAGCAGAGTGCAGTGGGTAATACCTCATTCGTGAGCCACTCAAGGATGGGCTGCTGAAGATGCAAAATGGGATGTGACAAGCCCAAGTGGGGCCTTCTTGTTGCCTGGGAGTCTGAGTCGGACTCAGAGTCAGAGCCAGCTCTGTGATGGCTGACCCAAGGAAAATATGAGGCCAGGAAGGGCCTCAGAGTCCCGTGGCTGTGAGTAGTGTTACCACAATATCCCGCATGGAAGAGGAAGGCTGGGAAAAGGGGGGAGAAAAGGGGCAAGAGACTAACCTGTAGACAACTTCATTTGAAACTGTTTCATCAAATGCAAAGTCAAAGCAGAAGGCTTGGTTCTCCAGATACTTCGTTAAGTCTACTTTTAACTTGGGCTCGTGGACCAAAAGGAGACACTTGCTGGGAATGGAAATCACATCTATTTCTTTCTTGGCCAATTCTGCAGGAGGAGAGTATTTCAGGGGATGATTCCTGGACACGGAGGATGTCAGTCCAGAGCCTCCTTCTGACTGAGCTGGGCTTACCTTGTTTATTCAGCGGCCGTTTCCTCACACAGACACAGATCCTGTGCTCTTCGATCTTCAAGAGGATGAGAGAAGACAACCACCCAGTGAAAGGTCAGAGCAATACTGAAAGAACCCTTCCTCTTCCAATCCCCTGTCTGGCTCACTTTGGGGTCAAGACCCGACACCAGGACCTCTGCGCCTCCACTGATAGTTACTCAGAGCACAGTAGGCAGCACTGAATTTCCTCCTCAGTTTTCTCACGCTGCTGCCTACAGAGTGCAGGGCTACTTCCATGATTCTCAGTAAGGATCTAGCCAACCTATGCAAGTGAGGGTGACAGTTTTGGAGATCAGACTCTCCCATCCAGCCTTAGTAGCTCCAGTCCAGCAAAGGGTACTGAAAATACCTCAAGGGCCAGTGCAGATTCCTGCAGGCCCTCACTCTCCTAAAGAGGAAATTTGTCTTTCAATTGTACACTTACTCAGGAAGGAGGCGTAGAAGCCCTTAGGGTTTACTTACAGGATCTGTCACAGTAAGCGGATGGCATTCCAAAGTAGTCCGAAATTCTTTGATCATCCGGGCAAATTCCCAGTTTGGAAAGCTGCTGTCATACTCCTGTTTGGGACAAGGGCAAAAAAGGATGGACTGTGGACATGCTGCCATGTAAGGGCTCTCAGAGCTGAGCTCTTCACACACATGCAGCCCTCCAGTTGACAAAGACCCCCAGTCTTACTTCCTCCCACCCTGGCTCTAGGTTGAGAACTTAGGAACAAAACCCTGAGGACAGAGGTTGGCAGGGAGGTGCCTATGCATGCACCAAACCAATCTAGGAACTAGGGCCAAAGCCACTGTGGCCTTTTTAGGAGACCAGCAGGTTGAGATTCCCGAGAGCCACGAACCCAATTGAGGGGAAGTGCTCCAAACTAGAACTCCTTTGCAGCACTGCCCCCGCTCCCATACTCGCAGCTGGAGCCAGGGGAGCAGGAAAGCAGGCAACTCTGCCCTGCCGGTCCCTGCGATGGCACATATCAATCAGCAGGATGTATTTCTTGCCCGAAGTCTTCAAAAAAATATCTGATTTATTCGTACTCTGAGTCCAAATGAGAAAGCAGTTAAATTTCCTAGATATCAGAACTGGAGCCTCAGAAATGCTGGGGCCCGACTGTATCTCCATTGCTGGTGAGGGTGCAGTTAAGGACATCTGTCTAAAAACCCTTGACCTAAGAAAAGTACCTGTGCTCGCTTTATTCTCATTTCGGAGTTCTGGGCCCTCTTCTCTTCTCGCTTGTTCTTCATTTTCTCCATTTCCTTCACAATACATGATTTCCTCCGAACTGTGGGAGGAGGGGGAAGGAAGCCCACTATTACCTGTCTAAGCCAGCCAGCCTACTCTTCAGCTGCTGTCCTGAGTCCTGGGCCTTTCCCAGGACTAGGCCTTCCCTAGACCCTTGCTTTTAAATGACCATATGCAAGGAGAGGCAGCAACAGATAAGACTGTTGGGAGGGCCAACCCTGCAAAGTAAAGACTTGCACAAGCACTCTAGGCCTAACCCAAGCTCTCTCCACGCCTCTGTGGCATTTTCTAAACAATCAGAAGAGGGGATGCCATCCCTGATTGGTCTGATGGTCATTCTGGGTTATCCTTCAGGTGTTGGCCAAGACTTGAGCTGTGACAACATCTCGACTACATCAGAGGGCTCCTGTCAGCTAGTGGGAACAGGGTCACTTCTAGTGAAAGACCGATGCCACAGCCACAGGAAAACATGCTTCCATGTGACAAACATGGTTTGAATTCAGGTGCCAAAGTAGGCCAGGTTTGGGACAGGACGGAACAAAGCAGATAGCTCAGTGTATCTACCTGAGTTCACAGGGTTTGCAGAAGAGCTGCCTCGGATGGAATGGACGTGCTCTTCCACCTCCTCGCTGACCATTGTCAATGGTATTTCAGCCACTGCCGGGCAGGAGGGCCTAGGAGGGCCAGCTGTGGGGGAAGGAGAGTCATTGGAGAAGCAGGCAGGCAAACCAGAGCTGTGCTCCTCTGAGCCCCAGCAGGTCACAGGCCAGGACGAGTGCAACACACTGCCGGCCCAGCAAGGGCTGGGGCTCCCACAGTGTGAGCAGAGCCTGGGCTTTCCCTCCACCTCAGCCAGCACCTGCACCCAGTCAGTCTCCCTGCAGGGGCTGGCTCCTGGCATCAAAATTCTTGGGAGGGTGGAGCACCTGGCTGGCTCACGCAGTAGACAGTGCAACTCTTAATCTCAGGGTTGTAAATCTGAGCCCTGTGCTGGGTGTAGAGATTACGTAAAGATAAAATCTTTAAGGGGCGCCTGGGTGGCTGAGTCTCAGTCTGTTGAGTGTCCAACTCTTGATTTTGGCTCAGGTCGTGGTCTCAGGGTGACGAGATTAAGATCAGGGGAGTCTGCTTGGGATTCTCCCTCCCTCTCCTTCTGCCCACCCCCCACCACTCTCTCTTTCTCGTTCTCTAAAATAAATAAATAGGGGCGCCTGGGTGGCTCAGTGGATTAAGCCTCTGCCTTCGGCTCAGGTCATGATCCCAGGGTCCTGGGATCGAGCCCTGCATCGGGCTCTCTGCTCAGCGGGGAGCCTGCTTCCCCCTCTCTCTCTGCCTGCCTCTCTGCCTACTTGATCTCTGTCAAATAAATAAAATCTTAAAAAAAAAATAAATAAATCTTTAAGAAAATAAACATAATCTTTAAATTGAAAAAATATATATATCTTAAAGGGTATGTAAATAGCTCAGTATGGACTTCACCACAAAGGGAAACCCTGTAAAGGCCTGAAGATTTCAGGCTTGACCCAAGTGTGGGTTCTTAGGCCAGGGCTTTCTACTCATTTGGAAGAAAAGCTAGGACTTTCTGACTTCTCTAAAGCCTTGGAGCCTGGATGGCTAACAGGAACAGACAGAAAAGCCAGGAGAAACAGAAACCTGAGTACACCTGGGTGGCTGTTGGTTAGTATCTGCCTTCGGCTCAGGTCATGATCCAAGGGTCCTGGGATCGAGTCCTGCATCAGCTCCTTGTTCAGCCAGGAGCCTGCTTCTCCCTCTGCCTGTCTTTCTCTCTCTCTCTCTGCCAAATAAATAAAATCTTAAAAACAAACAAAAAACAAAAAACAAAACCAGGAACCTGAGCGACAACTAAACATACTAATTCAACCCAGAAAGGTACATCACATGATAACTCATTACTTTCCATACCTGGTTGTGACTCTTTTATTTACCTTCATTTTATTAGAGCTCAATTTGATACATGTAAGATGTAATGATTATACATCTTACAAAATCTACACCTGCTTTATCTAATAAAAGCTAACAACTAAAAATATTTTTAGTTTAGTTTCTTTTTAAGATTTTTATTTAGTTGACAGCACGAGCAGGGGCAGAGAATGACGGAGAGGGAGAAGCAGACTCCCCACTGAATAGGAGCCCAACATGGGGCTCAATCCAGGATGCTGGGATCATGACCTGAGCCAAAGGCAGACGCTTAACCAACTGAGTCACCCAGGTGCCCTTAAAAATATTTTTAAAATTTCGTTTATACAAAGTCCAAAAAGGGAAAAAGCTAATTTATGCTATCAGAAGTCAAGATTATAGGTACCCTTAGGGGCTTAGGAACTGTCCGGAGCTTGACGGGGACTGTTGGGTTGCTAGTAACCCTCTGTTCGATCTGGGTGTAGTTACATAAGTGTGTTCAGTTTGTGAACCATACAAACTGAACACACTGTATATTATTTTTCAATTAAATTAAAAGAGTAAAATTAAATGATTTCCTAATAAGGGACCAGTGGGGTGGGGGTAGAACAGAACTGAAGCCAGGGTAGTATAGGAATCTCAGGATATTCTAGGACAGGGATAGGACAATGTGTGAGGAGCTGTTCCAGAGCCTCAAACAGGGAAAACAGATTCATCACTCACTGGGTACTGAAAAGTGCTTGCGGGGATTTGTAGATGCTGGTAGCTCTACCTCCATATCATTCTCCTGAGTGGTGATGCGAACCTCTGAGACAGTAGACATTCGAGCGGAGCGGCTGCGGAGACCTGAAGACCCAAGGGCAGTGGCCAGTCAGTGCAGCATGATCAGGAGGGCCAATGGGGGCCACTAGGGGGCAACCCTCCAAGATTCTGTACAGGGTCCAGACCCCCAGGAAAGGAGCCCACTAACTTCCCATTGCTTCTACCACAGGAAAAGGAAAAATTAGAAAGGCCAAGTACTAGTGACCCCAAAACTAATCTGCTCATTCTGCCCATCTGAGAGCTCCCAAGAGCAAGGATATCTCTGACAAGAGCATCTGTCTCGAGTAAATGGGGGGACCTACAGCCAATCTGAAATCCTTTCTAAAGAGGCAGAGCTAATCTCAGAAAAAAAGCATTATTAAACCTTAACCACCTTACCCTACCACTGTACAACCTTCCCATATTTTAAAACAACACTGAAAGGTAAGTATCAGTATTCCCATCTGACGGGGGTGGGGCACGACAACTCGGACAAATTAAGTGATTTGCCCGTATTCACTCAATTAGTAAGGGTTGGAGCCAGGATGTGAACCCAAGACTTTTAAGATTCCAAACCCTGGGCTTTTCCCACTGCTCCAGGATGTTTTACGGAGCGGGGCCCTGCCACATCATCAGATCACTACATCATCAGGGTCAGCTACACTGATTTTCTAGAATCTTAAAAGAATGCTTAACTGAGAGAAAACAGAGTTGTATTTGAATTCTTTTTAATTTCTACCCACTTATATAGTTTCCCTCCATAAGAGAGAAACAATTTATCACCTATGAAGTAAGTCAGAAACTTGGAAATAGAATACATGGTATAACATAGGCAAACATTAACTTGGATGGAATTTCTGAGTCTCCTAAGTCTAGGCTGATCTGATGGCTCTGTATCAACCGTTTCTTTCATTAAGAGCATAGATTGCCATCATTTTCCTATTTCCCAAAAGATTTGTTGTCATCTCGTGTTTCATTTCTACTGCAGAATAGCATGCACCCGTATCAGGATCTGTTTTCCATTGACAGGGGCTGGGCAATGTCCTCTGAGCACAGGCATATGCAGTGCAACCATTCCCATTTCTCTCACAGGTTCCTACGGTACAGCTAGCAAGAGGGCCAGCGCCCTACCGCTCAGGCCCAGCCCTAGCTTGCAATTACACCACCTTCTACCTGGGCTCCCCCTAACCTGAAGCTCCAGGCAAGTAGTTTCTGGGCCCCTGCGGTAGGTGGACCCTGTTGGGCAGGGATCGCCCCTGGCTGGGACAGGCCACACAAGCTGTGAGGGATAGCTGGCTCTGAGTCATGAGTGGGATATCTTGGGCAGTTTGTACCTATAGCCACCCCACCCCCTATAGCTACAGACTATTATGGTCAGAGTTGGTGTATGTGGACTACTTCTGCAGAGAAAGCCCAACATTCTCCTAGACTTCAAGGCAATGCTCCTACTCTTCCCATCCTACCCCACCCGCAGATCTCCACCGCAACATCAACTATTTCTAAACAGCCTGGACCTAGCTTTTCTCTCGGCCTGCTCCCCACCTCACTCTAAGGCACACTGTTCCTTTGAGGAAAGAAAACAGGCCCGTGGGTGGCTGATTACTGCTCTGGATTCTACAAGAAAGGATTTGAGGCCAACTGGCAAATTTCCCAAATGCATCAGGTCCTTGGAAGGTTGGCCTAAGGGCTGGATTCTATTTTTTTTTTTTAAAGCACTTTATTGAGTATGATTGAAATACAAAAAGCAGATATTTATTCAATTCGATGTGTCTGGAGATAAAGTAAACACCCATGAAACTATCATTATAATAATCGATGCCATAAACTAACCCATCACTTCCTAAGGTTTGTTCTTGCTGTTTTGTATTTTGTTTATTTTTGTTTCATTGTTAATATAAGATCCACCCTCACAGTAAAATTTTAAGTACACAATACAGTGTTGCTAATCACAGACCAGATTTTTTACATGAGATCTCCAGAACTTATTTCCCATCAGTGAAGTTTCTCATGAAACTTTGTACTCTTTGACGAAAATCTCCCTATTTCTCCCTCCCTGTAGGTTGGATTCGTCTTAAGATGCTTGGAAGACAGCGCAGGACTCAGCCCACGTACAGTCACCTGCTAAAGTGGACCAATGAGTCTGTCACCACTTCCTGTGTCCCAGCAACATTACTCCAGGCACAAACCCCATGACGGTAAGCCAAGAGAAATCCATTTACCTTCCTTCGGAGCAGGAATTTTGGAGTTGACTGATCTGCGTTTTTGTTTCTGAAAAACAGAACAGACCATCACAATATATGGCTCCTATCAACATTCAAGGACCTATCTGGGGTCCACATGTCATGCTGAAGTCCTAGGCAGTCCCAGAAAATCAGCAAAAGCCGAAAAGCCAAGCAGATCACCTGGACCACTGGTTCGGCCACATGACAAGCACCTACCTGGACTGTTACATTCTCCTGCAGGGGCAGATTGTCCTTTGGGTGTAAGGGAAGAAGTTGTAAAAGCTCTGGGTTTATTGCGGCCACATCATCAAAATCAATCTGCAGAGAACAAGTAAAAAGTTTTGGTGGAACAACATAGCTTCTTCAATCCAATCGCATCTCTGCAGCCAAGACTACCCCTAGATTCAGAATTTACCAACATTTATAAGTTCCACCAAGTACCAATAACTATAAACAAATAGTAGTTAGTCGTGGTTTACCATCTAGATGGATATTGGTTCCCGATTGCCAAGCCAATGGTAGATGTCAGTGATGAGAACGAGGTAAAGAGGAGGGCAGGCAGACAGGCAAACAGGCAGTCCACAGTAGATCTAGGCCACCTGGCTCCCCTACTGTTCTGCTGGGCAGTGGGGTCCTGCTGGGCACAGTCCCCTGAGCACTTCTTGCTGGCTGACACGGAGGAGGAAACAAGTTCTAACTGTCTCGGAGATAGTAAAAATGGAGGGCCCTTCTGGATCTTACGGGCAGGGAAAAGTTCCCAAGAGCTGCTACCTAACCCTAAGTCTACCTACATTTTCTACTGGGCCCAGAAACTTCTTCCCCAGTCACGGCTTCCTGCTCATGCCTTCCCTACTTCATGCTCGTGCCTGTAATGAGGTCACAATTCTAGGTTTACATCACTAGAGTCCTGCAACCCTCTAGGAACAACTCAAACTTCATCAGCATAATTCACAGCAGTTCACAACACAGTACCAATGTGGTTATCTGCATCTCAAAATGGTTCCGAGCTGAAGCATGTACTCCAGGGTGCAAGTTTTACTTCCTACATATGCAACCTGTGTTTATTAACTAGCTTATTTAAACATTTATTAGGCGCGATTAAGGCACTAGGGGGGGAAAGTATTCAAAGATGAATTAAGACAGGGGCGCCTGGGTGGCTCAGTGGGTTAAAGCCTCTGCCTTCAGCTCAGGTCATGATCCCAGGATCCTGGGATCGAGCCCCGCATTGGGCTCTCTGCTCAGCAGGGAGCCTGCTTCCTCCTCTCTCTGTCTGCCTCTCTGCCTACTTGTAATCTCTGTCTGTGAAATAAATAAAATATTAAAAAAAAAAGATGAATTAAGACAAACATTGCCCTTGTCTTCAGCTAGCTCATATTCTTTTTTTTTTTAAAGATTTTATTTATTTATTTGATATATTTGACGGAGAGAGAGAGATCACAAGTAGGCAGAGAGGCAGGTAGAGAAAGAGGGGGGGAAGCAGGCTCCCCGCTGAGCAGAGAGCCCGATGCAGGGCTCGATCCCAGGACCCTGAGATCATGACCCGAGCAGAAGGCAGAGTCCCAACCCACTGAGCCACCCAGGCGCCCCAAGCTAGCTCATATTCTAATGGAGAAGTCATGTGGACAGAGGGCTAGAAACCAGGGCAGCACAGGACAAGGATAGAATCACCAAATGCAAAAGCTAGCAAGTACTTCAGTAACCAAACTTTTGTCCCTGTTTCTTGGACAGCTACAGACACTTACACCTCTCCTGCTTCTGACACTTAAACCACAGAAAACAAACAACATAGGAGACCAATGATCTAACCCTAGTTCTGGCATTAAGCAACTCTCACACTGATGATTCAGAGTGAACACCTCAGTTAACATCTCAAGACGAAGGAGTAAGAGTGACAGTGTGAAGGCAGCAAGGCACTAGGCACGGTCACAGTGTGGGGCCTGGACACATCTACCCCCGGGGCCAGCATACTTTGCAAGAAAAGTGTATGGTATAAGGAAAAAGGATGACTGATGTCAGATCCTGAAAAGGCTTTGAATACCTAAGATGTTCAGACCTTATTCCAAAGGCAGTACCTGAGCTGGAGTGAACCCCAGCAAGAACTATATTTCTAAACAACAAAAAAAGGCTAACAAACAAAACCACAAGGAATTACTAATAGCTGGTTGAAAAGAATTTTAGGAACCTCTTGACTCAAGGGCAGATAGTGTAAAGTATTCAATCCTTTTATTTCTCAAATATACCACCTAAATATCTGCATACCTTCCAGAGGGGACTATGCTAGGCAAGTCCTTTTCATGTGTTACCACATTATGCTCCATGAAAGAAGATCCAGGTCTGTCTCATTCACCTTATTCAGTGTCCCATCTGGCACTTTGGAACCACTACAAAAGTATCTGTTGAATAAATCCTGACAATAGCCTTATGAGGTAGATATTATTATCAACCTCATTTTTTTGGTGAGGAAGCTGGATTTCTTTCTTTTCTTTTTTTTTTAAGATTTAGTTTATTTATTTGACAGAGCGAGAGAGATCACAAGTAGGCAGAGAGGCAGGCAGAGGGAGAGGGGGAAGCAGCCTCCCCACTGAGTGGAGAGCCCGACGTGGGGCTTGATCCCAGGACCCCAAGATCACGACCTGAGCTGAAGGCAGAGGCTTAACCCACTGAGCCACCCAGGCGCACCAGGAAACTGGATTTCTAAGAGAGCTGGAAACATGCCTGAGAACACAAAATAGAAGCAGAGGCAGACTAGAATCCAGGTTTTCATACTTCTAGCCCAGTGAACTTTTTATCACACCACAACGCCTCTAAAACATAAATGCCTTAGTCGTATCTCTCCTCTTCTCAAAATCTTTCCAATGCTCCCCAGCGCCTACAGAATAAAACCTTAAACATCTTAGTGCCAGAGATGAAGACCCTCTGGTCCCCTTTTTCAACTGTTCAGCATCCCGAGCCTTCCACTGCCTGGAGCAAGCTTCTTTACTAGTCCCTCTGAGGGCCATCGCACTGTTTCTGCTAAGCCTTCCCGTCCCGCCCCCATCAGTCAAGCTCATCCTCAGTAAGTTACCACCTCTGAGATGCTCTAGCTCTATTCATCTTGCCATTTATCAACAAGTTGCCCTCTGTTATTTGGTGTTTCAGGAATATTTTGTCTCCTCAACTGGGTTATCGATTTTGCTCTCTAAACTGATGCTATAGGTAGTTTGCACTCAGAAGCTAGGGTACATAAGCAAGGTTCTAGGATTCTGTGCAGTTTGTCTTCTACAGACACACCAGAAACTGTTGATTGCTTCAATTTAGACCAGGCCTGACTAAATAAATTTCTTAACGCACCCAAAGAGGACCATGTTTTAAGATTAGGGAGGACAAAAAAAAAAAAAAAAAGATTAGGGAGGACAGGGGCGCCTGGGTGGCTCAGTGGGTTAAAGCCTCTGCCTTCGGCTCAGGTCATGATCCCAGGGTCCTGGGATTGAGCCCCGCATTGGGATCTCTGCTCAGCGGGGAGCCTGCTTCCTCCTCTCTCTCTCTCTGCCTTCCTCTCTGCCTACTTGTGATCTCTGTCAAATAAAATAAATAAAATCTTTAAAAAAAAAAAAGATTAGGGAGGACAAGGCAGCATCAGAAACAAGGCTCTCACGAGTTCCATTTCCAAATAGATCTTTTTGTTTGTTTTTTTAGTTTAAGTAATCTATCTGCCCAACATGGGGCTCAAACTTAGGACCCTGAGACCAAGAGTCCCATGCTCTACAGACTGCGCTAGCCAGGTGCCCCTTCACACAGATCTTTCAGGGAAGAAGGTGTTAAATGTGGTAGAGGCATTCTCATAGAACTTACCTCTTTGCCCTTTGTGGCATCTCCTTCTGTCCATTCCACTGAAACGCAGGATTTCTCCAAGTTCACAGTCCTTACATTGGCACTGTGGATTATGCCTATGGTATGAAAGTCCAGTTTACATCTTTTTCACTTATAGAATCCCACAGAGACTCTAATGTGGAGTTGACCTGAAGGAAGGGACCGCTGCCTTTTTCTTTATTTTTCACAATAGAAGACAAATCTCCTGGCACCTTACCCTTAGAACATCCCACTATGAGGGAGGCAGGGAACAGGACTTAAACTGTGCTGCAGGAGTAAGGATTCATCTCCACTCAAAAAAGAGAGTACAGTGAGGTTAAGGTATATTTGGGCAGAGGAGTCACTCTAGTCCTTAGGTACTGTTCCTCAACATGCACTGAGGCTCTAGAGCCCTCAGGTTTCCCTACCTCACTCCCGACGGTTATATCTGACCATTCTAATGACAGGTTATTATTAGACCTGCCAGAGATGCGGTAGCTGCTTAACCAAAAAAAAAAGAGAACAGAATTGCACGCTCCTCAAGAGCAAGGATCTTTTCTGCCTGATTAACCCTGGATCCCAGTGCCTGACATACTGCAAATGCAGAATATTTAGAGAAGAATACAGGGGCCAGGAAGCCGAGGTCCCTACAAAAGCAAGGCAATTTCAGAGGAGAACTCTGGAGGCGAAGTGAATCTAGCAACCCTAACTTCCCTAGGAGGTCCACTGACTTGGAGGAGCCCCGCCCACTTCCGAAGACAGGCAGGGGACCCACCGCCAGGGGAGGCCCCTGGACCCGGGTAGAAAAGACCGACTGCCAGTGCAGACACCCAGACCAGGTGGAGGCGGGGGAATTCCCAACAGTGTCTCGGCCCTGCCGTTTGGGGGGGGAGCAGTAATTTCAGCCGTCTCATAGCCCAAGCGTCCTCTTGATCTCGCGACCCCGCCTCTCACCATTACTGCGTTGGATCTTGATGGTAAGACCGGGAAACAGGCGGGCCTGAAGGGATGAGTCCATGGGCAGTCGCCAGGAAGAGAAACACGAAATGCAAACAAAACAAAACAAAAAACAAAACCCAAAAAACAAACCTACAGCTCCGGTATTCCTACCAAGTCTTAACGCTGCGCAAACCGCCGCAGTTTAAATCCCGCGCGCCGGCGTCTCTCACAACGTCATCACGCTGCCAAGGGCCTCGCTTCCGCCAGATCACGTCGCCCTCCACAGCCTATTGGGATATGTAGTCTGGGGTCGGTTTTCTGGCGCCTAGGACCGCCCACCCGCCAGCCACACCCTCGCGCGCTGGGCCTACTGGGAACTTGGGAAGCTTCCGGGACGGGAGAGTTCCTTTTCCCTGCGTAAGGCGGGAAGCTATGTATGCTGCTGGTTTCCCCCAAGCTGAGAAACTCCAGTATGGTGTTTGAGACCGAGACCAGAGGGTCCTTCCGACAGGGGTTTAAATCGCGACTTCTTCAGTTACTAGTTGAGAAACTGGACTCGTGCTTTCCTTTGAGCAATGAGGAACGTTCTTTCTCTTTCTCTCTCTTTTTAAAGATTTTATTTATTTGACAGAGAGAAAGCACAATCAGGGGGGGAGTGGGAGAGGGAGAAGCAGGCTCCCCGCTGAGCAGGGAGCCCCACATGGGGCTTGATTCTAGGACCCTGGGATCATGACCCAAGCCGAAGGCAGGAGCCTGGATTGTGCTTTCACCTTCACGGAGTTACTGCGAAATTTAAATGAGGAACTATGTTTATTGCGAAATTTAAATGAGGAGCTATGTTTTAGAGTGCCCAGGAGACACATTACCTGGGCTTTTACTGTCTACCACGTGCTAGGCATGGTGTTGAGTGCTAAAGATAATAGTGAACAAGACATAGTTGCGCCCTTCTTGATCTAACGTTTCTAATGTGAACAGGAAACAAAACGAAGTAACAAGTAAATTACAAGTTGTGGGAAGTGCTCTGAAGGAAACTGAGATCTGAGAGAGAAAATAATGGATGAGCTTCCTTTATTACGATTTTTTAAAAGATTTTATTTATTTATTTGACACAGGGAACAAAAGCAGGGGGAGTAGGAGAGGGAAAAGCAGGCTTCTGCTGAGCAAGGAGCCCTATGTGGGACTCTGTCCCAGAACCCTGGGATCATGACCTGAGCCAAAGGCAGATGCTTAAGGACTGAGCCACCGAGCTGCCCAGGAACTTACTTTAGATAAAGTGTCCAGGAAAGAAATCTTTGAAGTGATATCTAACCGGAGTCTAGAGAACAAGAAGGAACAAACTCAAAGTGGAGGGCAGAAAGGTGGAGAGCATCCCAGGCTAAGATCAGAGGATGGCGTGTGCAAAGGCCCTGAAGCAGGAAAGAACTTAATCTTGTTCGTAGAACTGAAAGACGCCTTTGAGGCTGGAAAGCAAGAGGAGGGGGGAGAGGGGTGAAAGCATGCAGCATCTTCTAGCCCATGTAATAATTCTCTTAGTAAATGAAAAGTCTTTGAAGAATTTTACACAGAGGAGTGACAAGATCTGAGTAACATTTGATTTTATGTATGTCAGGCTTTCTGATATATGGACAACTGATTTGAAAAGGATAGGTTGGAAATGAGATCATTTAGTAGGCAAGAGATTATGCTGGCCTAGCCTGGGGAAGGGATAATGGAAATGTAGCTAAGAGAATGGCTTAAATTTTAGGAGATGGAATGGATAGGTCTTGTTGATGGGTTGGATATGGGTGTGAAGGAGAAGTAATAATGGTTGATCACTGGTTTCTGGCTAGAACAACTGGGTAGGTAGATGATGAACTATTTCCTGAAATGGGGGAGTGGGGTTGTGAAGGAAACAGGTGCGTATATGGGGTGTAAGTTTCATTATGGTCATATTGAGTATGAGATGTCTGCAAGACTTGAGAGTGTAAGTGTCAAGTGAGCAGTGAATATACAAGCTTAGAGCTCAGGGAGAGATCAAGGCCAGAGATAGAGATTTGGTAGCCATTTTTATGTAGATGTATTTAACTGTCATGGAACTGAATGGGATCTAGAAGAACATGCGTAACTGAGCCATGGAGCAGGCCAGCATTTTGAGGTAGGGTAGAGGAGAAGCAGCAAAGGATATGAGATTAGGGTTGTTTGAAGGCTGAGGAAAACCAGGGAGTAGAAGCCTAGGAAGGAGTGAGGAAGGAGGAAGGAAATCAGGAGAGCTGTGGAAAGGGCAGGTAAGATGAGGTAATAGAAATATCCTTTGTTAGCACTTAAGTCATTGATGACCTTGAACAATCTTGGTGAACTATTGAGGGTAAGAGCCTAACTAGAGAGAGTAGAAGTGGGATATTGCTTAGGGATATATACATATGTAATGAAAGAATAAGGATATATTTGCGAAAGATAAACACTAAAGATTTGGGAGAGCAGTTGCCTCTGGCAGAGAGGGTAATGAGATTAGAGAGGGTATTGCAGCAAAATAGAACTTTTTATTTTTTTACATGAATCATGCTTATACATGAGTGTGCATTATGTTATTTTCTCTACCTCCTGTGTTAGGAAGCTGATGTAAATTTGGACCCATTCCTACCTTTTTTGCTTTTTCTACCTGTGGGTCCAGGCGGTTGCAAACTTCCATGTGGCTTCCCAAGGCCTATGTGGAACCCTTGGGGCACATGGGTTTTCCAGGAGGCCTTATTTCCAGTTCCTCAACCTAGGGACCAGATCCAGTGAATTTTTCCTGGCCCTACATTGATAATAAACCTCCTTGCCTCCCGTTGTAGGAACCGAAAGTCAAGAAATTAACATGGAAAGGAGCACCCAGGTGGCTCAGTTGGTTGAGTGTCTGTCTGACTTTGACTCAGGTCATGATCTCAGGGTCTTGGGATCCAGGCCCCAGTAAGGGTTCATGCTCAGCGGGGAATCTGCTACCCCTTCTGCCTGTCCCCCTGCTCAGGCTCTCTGTCTTGCTCTCAAATAAATAAAAAAAATCTTTTAAAAAATTAATTAACATGGAGTGGTCCAAAATCAGTAAAACCCACAGGAAACTCAGTTCTCAAAGTCGAGAATTCCTTTGTGCTAAAAAGGAAGACAGAAGTCAGAGCAGCAAGGGAAGCTGACCCTGGAGAGGCCCATGGTCTGAGAATAATGAAACCTTTAAGAACTTAGAAAATACAAAGCCATTAGATTACGGATACATATGTCAGGAACTCTAGGATATGACCACAGACACATTACCATGACAGAAAAAAAAAAAGGCCCTCTCTGCTCCTTGAACTGGTAATAGAACAATCAGAATCTATAAAATTGCTATGCTTAATATTGAAAAGAAAGAATTAAAAAATAAATCATTGTGGGGTGCCAGCTGGCTCAGTTGGTAGAGCACATGACTCTTGGTTTCGGGGGTGTGAATTTGAGCCCCACGTTGGGTATTGAGATTACTGAAAAATAAAATCTTAGGGGCGCCTGGGTAGCTCAGTGAGTTAAGCCTCTGCCTTTGGCTCAGGTCATGATGTCAGAGTCCTTGGATCAAGCCCCGCATTGGGCTCTCTGCTCAGCGGGGAGCCTGCTTCCCCCTCTCTCTCTGCCTGCCTTTCTGCCTACTTGTGATCTCTGCCTGCCAAATAAATCAATAAAATCTTTAAAAAAAATAATAAAATAAAATCTTAAAAAAATCATTGTGAAAATATAGAGCAATATATAAAAAGTAACAGACATAATTGGACAAAAATAACAAAAACTTTTTAAATAAGGGCATTGAAATTAAAAAAGAAAACCTCTGGAACTATACTATAACTCCCAATGAAATAAATGATTTAGTGGGTGGTAGGTGAAAGGTTACTGAGTACAGGATGTTTGCAGGATGCCAGAGTATTGCCCCATAAGTAATTTGCGCTGACAGTTTACAAAGGGAAAGCATACCTTTATATGGATGATGTGGCAGTCCCTACTGCAACCAAGTGATCAAACTTAGCATCACCAGTTATGGGCGACCTGACATTATGTGTCTCCTGATAGGCTATAATATGAACTACACAGCATCATCCAAGAGATAACAATGCCAAAAATGTATAACCTAAATCCAGTCTAGCCCCTAGACTTGACTTCCTGCTTCCAGGAAATGCAAGGGACGGAGGAACGAACTGAACAACACCAGGAGGGATAATGGGGCAAATTTAGAATGCAGGACACTTTACAAGATATTTAGCCTGGGGACGCCTGGGTGGCTCAGTTGGTTAAGTGGCTGCCTTCGGCTCGGGTCATAATCCCAGCCTCCTAGGATCGAGTCCCACCAGGTTCCTTGCTCAACAGGGAGCCTGCTTCTCCCTCTGCCTCTGCCTGCCACTCTGTCTGCTTGTGCACACTCTCTGACAAATAAATAAATAAAATCTTAAAAAAAAAAAAAAGATATTTAGCCCAGTTTCTTCAAAAAGTTCCTACCAAGAAAAAAGTATAAAGACTGTTTCAGAGGAGCGCCTGGGTGGCTCAGTGGGTTGAGCCTCTGCCTTTGGCTCAGGTCACGGTCCTGGGGTCCTGGGATCGAGGCCCGCGTTGGGCTCTCTGCTCAGTGGGGAGCCTGCTTCCCCCTCTCTCTCTGCCTGCCTTTCTGCCTACTTGTGATCTCAGATAAATAAAATCTTAAAAAAAAAAAGACTGTTCTAGATTAAAAGATAATACAAAAAAGAAAAAAAAAAGATAATACAAACAACAACCAAACACAAATCATGGATCTTTAAAAAAAATTTTTTTTTTACGATTTTATTTATTTATTTGACAGAGAGAGAGATCACAAGTAGGCAGAGAGGCAGGCAGAGAGAGAAGGAAGCAGGCTCCCTGCTGAGCAGAGAGAAGGATGTGGGACCTTGGGACCATGACCTGAGCCGAAGGCAGAGGCTTTAACCCACTGAGCCACCCAGGCACCCCACAAATCATGAATCTTGATTGGATTGTGGTTTTTAAAAAACTGGGAATAGGGGCACCCAAGTGGCTCAGTTGTTAAGCATCTGCTTTTGGCTCAGGTCATGATCCCAGGGTCCTGGGATCAAGTCCTATAGCAGGCTCCCTCCGGGATGGGGGGGGTCTTCTTCTCCCTCTCTCTCTACCCCTCCCTCCTGCTTGTGCTCTCTTTAGCACTCTCTCAAATAAATAAATAAAATCTGTAAAAAAAAAAATCCGATAATTCAGCAGGCCAGCAGTGTGGGGTAGGGATGTAGGAAATAATGGTGGCCATGAATTGATGATCATGGGTGCGGGGTGATGGAAATGGCATCCTTTTCTTTTTCAAATTTTATTTATTTGAGAGCAAGAGAGGAGAGAGCACATGAGTGGAGTGAGGGGCAGAGGGAGAGCAGACTCCCCATGAAGCAGGGAGCCCAATGTGGGATTTGATCCCAGGACTCCGGGATCATGACCTGAGCTGAAGGCAGATGCTTAACTGACTGAGCCAACCCAGCGTGCCCTAGAACTGGCATTCTAGCAGCAAAGAAGAAGGAGGAGGAGGAGAAATAGGAGAAGGGATTGAGTATCTGAGAAACTAAAATAAAAAATGGAGAAATCTGTGGGGAGGCTGGTTGGGGCCAGGTGTGGGGACTGTGATGGCAGCCAGAAGAGAGGAAGATCAGGTGCCTGAGGTGGGGGTGAGGCTGACGGAGATTTTTCAGTAGTGCTCCGCACTGCCCTGCCCCTCCTCTCCCCACCCCCACTCCGTAGGGCCCTGAGTGGATAGTCACATGCCCCCCTGCTGTGCAGGAGCTCGGAAGCCAGCAGCACCGACCAGGATTCCATCCTGGCTAGGTAGGACTGAACCAGGTAACCTTAAACGTTACTTCTCTACCTCCTTCTCCATATCTTAGGGTCTGGACTTTAGTCCTTTCCTGCCAAGTTCACTGACATCCCCAAAGTAATATGAACTCAAAGGGGATCACATTTGCAAGAAAAGAAAAGCAAACTGAGAAACTAATATTCGATGAGGCCGACTTACTGGACCTGAGTTTAAAGTAAGCATCATAAATATCCTCAAAAAATAAGGGAGGACACTGTTAATATAAGGCAGGAATAAACAGGAAGAATCGGTTGGAAATACCAATTATGAAAGTTTTAATAGTTGAAATCCATACATGGACTGAAGAGCAGAATGGTCACAGCCCAAATAAGACAATGAGCAACAACATCAGGATGAGGATTCACCCCAAAGGCATCGGGAAATGATAAAGAAAACAAGGAAGATTGAAAACAAACGAGCCCAGTTGTTTATGACACACACACACTGTTGGTGGCTAACCCAACAGCTATCCCCGGCCTCTTACTCATGTCTCCATTAGGGCCTGGAAGAACTAAATAACTCGCTTTCTTAGATTCCCATGCAATGAGAGCGGGCCATGTGACACTGTTCTGGCCAATGAGATATAAGCAGGAATGTTCTGGGGGCTTCTGGGCAGGATATGTTGTTTCCTTTTTTTTTTTTTTTTTTTTAAGATTTTATTTATTTATTTGACAGACAGAGAACACAAGTAGGCAGAGAGGCAGGCAGAGAGAGAGGGGAGGATATGTTCTTTTCTAATAGGAGGGAATGAAATGACATTGACAATGGTTTATTCGTAACATATCACCCTCTTTTTTATTGCCTTGGATGTGGATATTCCCTTTGGAGTTCTGACAGCTGCCTTGTGATCATGAGGTAGGCGGATAGTCATAAGATCAAAAATCCAACACACTCAGGGCAGCCAAGTAGGAGAGAAGAGCCCAAGGGTTCTTGGAGGGTGAGCAGTTGAATCAAAGTCAGCAACCACCTCCATCAAGGCTCCATGTGTAAATACAAAACAAAACAAAGCAAAACAAAAACCCACCTGTTTGTTTAAGCCATCTTTATTCATGTTTTCTTTAACCTGCAGCTGAAAACATTCCTGATACATTGTTCAATAATTTGGGAAAGAGCTACAAGTTGAGATTCAACAAAATAAGAGAGGGAGGAAAAAGGCAGAAATCTGTGAAAAAGAAATTTAAAAAAGAATTCAGAAAATTTAGTTGTTTGGAGGGGTGCCTGGCTGGCTCAGTGGGTAGAGCATGTGACTCTTGATCTCAGGGCTGGGAGTTCAACCCCAGGCTGGGCGTGGAACCTACTTCAAAAAAAAAAAATTAGTTGTTTGAAAGTCTTAATAAGCTAGACAAACCTCATAAGAGTGAGAAAAATATGTAAATGAGCAAAATATAGAATAAAAAGGCAACTAAATACTAACAAATTAAAAATATTTTAATAGGGCACCTGGTGACTTGGTCAGAAGAGCATGTGACTCTCCATCTTGGAATTGTGAGTTTGAGCCCCACATTGGGTATAGAGATTATTAAAAAATAAATAAACTTTAAAATGGGCATAAGATTGGGACACCTGGGTGGCTCAGTTGGTTAAGCATCCATATCTTGATTTTGGCTCAGGACATGATGTCACTCAAGGTCATGAGATGAAGCGCCACATCAGGCTCTCTGCTGGGCATGGAGCCTGCTTAAGATTCTCTCTGCTAAAAAAAGAGAAAAAAAAGATTCTCTTTGCTGGGGCGCCTGGGTGGCTCAGATGGTTAAGCATCTCCCTCATGCTCAGGTCATGATCCCAGGGTCCTTGGAATGAGCCCCACATACGGCTCCTGCCTGAGCAGGGAGCCTGCTTTTCCCTCTCCCCTGCTCATGCTCTCTCTGTCTCAACTGAATAAATAAAAACCTTAAGAAAAAAAATAACTTTTTTTTTTTCTGCCTACCTCCCACCCCTGGCATGCACATGCATGCATGCTCTCTCTCTCATAAATAAAATAAAATAAAATGGGCATAAGATCTAAATAGACATTTTTAAAAAGATTTTATTTATTTAGGGGTGCCTGGGTGGCTCAGCGGGTTAAAGCCTCTGCCTTCAGCTCAGGTCATGATCCCAGGGTCCTGGGATTGAGCCCTGCATCCAGCTCTCTGCTCAGCAGGGAGCCTGCTTCTCTTTCTCTCTGTGTATGACCTCTGTCTGTCAAATAAATAAATAAAATAATAAATAAATAAATAACCAAACAAATAGCTTCACTGAGTTTCACATTAAAGAATCTTCACCATGGATGCATTTACATTGGTACAATTTTGACTTCATTTTCACATTAGACCTTTTTTTTAAAATGACTCATATAATTAATGCTTCACAAATCTTGAAATTGATTCAAACATCAGACTTCGAGATGTGTTTTTTACTAGGTGAAGTAATTTCCATAGTAAGAGTTTCATACTTTTCTCATCTCTCCTTCCTCATTTCTCATTTTTATTTTTTTTAATGATTTTATTTATGGGGGCGCCTGGGTGGCTCAGTTGGTTAAGCATCTGTCTTTGGCTCAGGTCATGATCCCTGGGTCCTGGAATGGAGCCCCACATTGGGCTCCCTGTTCAATGGGGAGCCTGCTTCTCCTCCTCCCTGCTCCTGCTCTCTGCCTCTCTCTCAAATAAATAAATAAAATCTTTAAAAAAAAGATTTTATTTATTTATTTGAAAGTGAGAGACAGCATGAGCAGGGGGATGGACAGAAGGAGAAGGAGACTCCCCACTGATCAGGGAGCCAAATGTGAGGTGCTCAATGCAGCACTCTTGATTCCAGGACTACAGATCATGACCTGAGCCAAAGGCAGACACTTAAGGACTGAGCCACCTAGGCGCCCCTCTAATTTTTATTTTAAAAATTTGTCATGAGGGGTGCCTGGGTGGCTCAGTTGGTTAAGTGTTAGATTCGTAATTTCGGCTCAGGTCATGATCTGGAGGTTGTAAGATTGACCCCCGAGATGGGCTCCGCACTGGGCATGGAACTTGCTTAAGACTCATTCTCTCTCTCTCTCTCTCTTTCTCTTAAAGAAAAAAAAAAAAGGAAAAATCATGAATTATTTCTGACTCCACAGAAAAGTACAGAGGACAAAAACACAGCCAGTACTACAATTTAATAGATATAAACATTTCCTCAAATGTGCTTTAAATATGTTTGAAAAGGAAAACCTTATAAAGATTTCTTTCCTCCATTTTGGAGCCTGTGGAGACCTGCTGTGGACAGGATTTCTTTCTTTTTTAAAATTTATTTATTTGGGAGAAAGAGAGAGAACACAGAGGGAGAAGGAGAGGGAGAAGCAGGCTCCCTGCTGAGCTGAGTGTCTGACATGGGGCTTGATCCCAAGACCCTGAGATCATGACCTGAACCAAAGGCAGACACTCTTTGGACTTAGCCACCCAGGAGCCCCTGTGGACAGGATTTCTAAAATGACAAATATCTGAAAGGCTGTGGTTCAGGGCCATTTTTGCTGCCAAAAAGCAGGTCTCTGGCACAGAGGGAGAACACAGCTCTGAAAATTGAAGGAGTTTGTGCTAGAGATTAAACTGAATGCTCTCTAGGCAAGAGATGCGCTTATATGTACAAAGCAAAGAATGACATAGTGACTCCTTGTGGCAAACAAAAAACCTGAGTAATCTGGGGAAAGGACAATTGGGACCCATGGAAACAGTGGCATGGTTCATGCCAAATTCCAAAGCAATCTTCAGGCTGTGGTCATTGGACTCAGAATCCATGGGATGCTTTACCCCTCAAGGATTAAAACTTACTGAAAAGCTTATTATTGAAATAAAGTGTGGGGGTGCCTGGGTGGCTCAACTGATTAAGCGACTGCCTTCAGTTCAGGTCATGATCCTGGAGTCCCAGGATGGAGTCCCACGTCGGGCTCTCTGCTCGGCAGGGAGTCTGCTTCTCCCACTGATCTCTCTCCTGTCATGCTCTCTCTCTCATTCTCTCTCTCTCTCAAATAAATAAATAAATAAAAAAGAAAAGTAGGGCGGGTGGCTCAGTGGGTTAAGCCTCTGCCTTCGGCTCAGGTCATGATCTCGGGGTCCTGGAATCAAGCCCCATATCAGGCTCTCTGCTCAGCGGGGAGCCTGCTTCCCCCTCTCTCTCTGCCTGCCTCTCTGCCTACTTGTGATCTCTCTCTGTCTGTTAAAAAAAAAAAAAAAAGTAAAGTGGATTTGTTCTCTTGTACTAAAAACAAAGAGGCTTACATAGAATAACTTCTCTCTAGAATAATCTAAGTTGATAACTTGTTTGATCCCACTGTAAAGTTCAGCATTATTACTCTCTCCCACCTACCACATTTTACACTTTTGATGTCACTTTTTACATCTTTTTTAAAAAAGATTTTATTTTACTCATGAGAGACAGAGAGAGGGAGGCAGAGGCCGAGGGAGAAGCAGACTCCCCACCAAGCAGGGAACCCCGTGTGGGACTCCATCCCAGGACCCTCGGATCACAACCTAAGCTGAAGGTAGACACTTAATTGACTGAGCCACCCAGCGGCCCACATTTTACATCTTTTTACCTTGTGTACGTACCCCTTACCGAATTATTGCCCTTGTGGCTGCACATGGCCATCGATGTATGACCCACCTGCACATGGCTGGGGCTGGCCACTTCACGTGTGTATCTCTTCTCAACTTCATCTTTAGTGACTTCAAGTTGGTAGCTTGAAATCAGGCATGGTGGGAATATTTACACCCACAAAAATGGGCAAATGATGCAAATCAGGGCTCCTTACCCCAATTCTCACAGGAAGATGTTTGCTGACATTACAGCTATCATCCACCTCCCAGCGCCTCGCTCAGGAAGCAGGTAAAGGACAGGTAAAGGAAGAGTTACTCCATCCTGTTCAAAGTCTCAGAAATACTTTTTTTTTTTTTAACCTATAATGTATTATTTGTTTCAGGGGTACAGGTCTGTGATTCATCAGGCAGTGCTCACCATACCACATACCCCCCCATAGTCTCAGAAATATTTTACAGAGACTTAGGATACTTTCATTTACATCTACTTATAATATTTCCACCTCTACTTTAACTTGAACTTAGTCACATGGTGATTATAAGAATCCGGGGAGGCTGGGAAATGTAGTCGTTTAGCTGCCTGCTGAAACTATAAAAATATATAAACTCAGAGAAATCACTCTGGCCCTCATCCTCTCCACCTCATTCTCTCTTACCCTGTGTTCATTAGTTTCTGATTTAATCCGTGATTCTGTTTGGAAATAATAATTATAATAATGACAAACAAACACATAGCTTATTTCCCTTTTTTTTTTTTTTTTAAGATTTTATTTATTTATTTATTTGACAGAGAGAGAGAGAGGGAACACAAGCAGGGGAGCAGCAGAGGGAGAAGCAGGCTCCCTGCTGAGCAGGGAGCCCCATGTGGGCCTCTGATCCCAGGACCCTGGGATTGTGACCTGAGCCTAAGGCTGCCACTTAACAACTGAGCCACCCAGGTGCACCCCCATTTAAAAAAGAAAAAGATTTTATTAAAAAAATTTTTTTAAATAAACAAAATAGAAAATATTTTATTTATTTGAGAGACAGAGAGAGAGAGAACAAGCAGGGAGGAGGGGCAGAGGGAGAGAGAGAGAAGGAAGACTTCCCGCTGAGCAGGGAGCCATGGGGCTTGATCCCAGGACCTGGAGATCATGACCTGAGCTGAAGGCAGGCGCTTAACTGACTCAGCCACCCAGGCACCCCTAGTTTATTTCCCTTAACAAAAGATACACCTCACCTTACTTGTTTCACCCAATAATGTATCCTGGAAATTGTTCAATATCAGTCTTTAGAGATCTCCCTCATTCTTTTTTTTTTGGCTTCATACTACTCCACTATGCAGATAAACTGTAAATAGACCCTGTAGGTAGGAATTTAAATTAAATTATTATTAATTATTAAATTATTAATAATTTATATTATTTAATTAAATTAATTAATTTAATTAAATTATTTAATAAATAATTATTAAATTATTTAAATTATTTAGCAGCATTTTGCTTTTACAGATAGTACTGCATCTGGGGTGCCTGGGTGGCTCAGTCTGTTAAGCAGCTGACTTCCTTTCAGCTCAGGTCATGAACTCTTGGGATCCTGGGATCAAGCTCCACATCCGGCTCCGAGCTCACTGGGAGGTCTGCTTCAGGGTTCTCTCTAGACCTTCTGCCCTTCCACTTACCTGTCAAATAAATAAATAAATCTTCTAAAAAATAATACTGCATTATTAAAAATAATCACTTGTGCATATGTTTTTCCATATTCATTGGTATTTATCTTTCTTTTTTAAGTAATCTCTCTGTGCCATGTTGGGCTTGAACTCACAACCCTGAGATCAAGAGTCACATGATGAGTTAGAGCCTAAGTCCTGTCACGGTAGGAGGATTCTTCAGTCACTACGTCAACTGGCACAGATGTTTCTCCTTCGTATGATGAAGATCAGGGATCTAAATTTATCCGAAAAGCTAGAGAGGCACCGTTTGTTCCCATTGGAATGGCGGGGTTTGCAACAATTGTTGTATATGGATTACATAAACTGAAGAACAAGGGAAATACTAAAATGTCTATTCACCTGATCCACGTGCATATGGCAGCCCAAGGCTTTGTTGTGGGAGCAATGACCCTAGGTATGGGCTAGTTCATGTATAAGGAATTCTGGGCAAAGCCTAAACCATAGAAGAAGAAAAACTTATCTTGGTTTTGTTGCTGGTGCTTGCTTTAGTTAGGCATCTCACATTGAGTGTATATGTTTATGTTGAAAATAAATCATCTGAATGGGTCAGACAATAACCTGGTAATTTAAATATTGGCTTCCTTTCTTGTGGGTTCAATTTGCCTGGTAACCAAATTACTAGTGACCAGTTAATCTAGTTAGGTCATTCAGAGGAGTCATATTAGCACAAAAGAAACGTCACTTTAAAAAAAATTTTTTTAAGATTTTTATTTATTTGCCAGAGAGAGAGAGCAAGAGAGCACAAGCGGGAGAAGCAGCAGGCAGAGGGAGAAGCAGACTCTCAAATGAGCAAGGAGCCTGATAGGGGACTGGATCCCCAGACCCTGGGATCATGACCTCAGCTGAAGGCAGACGCTTAACGGACTGAGCCACCCAGGCATCCTGAAACATGTCACTTTTTTTTTTTTTTTTAAGATTTTATTTATTTGACAGAGAGATCACAAGTAGGCGGGGGGGGGGGGGGAGCAGGCTCCCCGCCGAGCAGATTTCCCGCCTTTCCAGAACCTGTCTCCTGGTCTCTTGATTTTTCAGGGCCAGCGTTGTCCCTAGAGCTGTCTGCGCCGCCCGCCTGCTTCCTGACCTCCGCTCACCCGCCAGCTCCCCACTCCCTGGAAACCCCTCTGGGCCAGGTCGCTGGCAATCGCCAGGCCGGGCAAGCCTGTGGACCTGGCCGCCCCATCTCCCGCATAGGACAGAAGGGGCGACTCCCTTCCTGAAACGTCTTTCCGCCCTTGGTTTCGTTTTGGTGCACGCTCCTGGTTTCCCCCTAGCCTTCCTAATTAATTGCACACGTGCCTGCCAAAGGGCTCCTGTAGACACGTGTGTGTGTGTGTGTGTGTGTGTTTTAGATTTTACTTATTTGAGAGAGAGCGAGCAGGTGGAGGGGCAGAAGGAGAGGGAGAAACAGACTCACTGCTGAGGAGGAAGCCCAGTGTAGGGCTGGATCCGACGACCCTGGGATCCTGACCTGAACCGAAGGCAGACGCCTAACAGACCGAGTCACCCAGCCGCCCCTGCCACTGTTCTCTAGGGATCTCTCTGAGTGGCTTGCCTCTCCTCACCTTGCACTCCTTCCTAGGGCAGTCTCGGCCATCATGTATTTCTCTCTGGCTTTCTTGCTGGCTATACGCTCCAAACTTGAGCCGGAGTGGGTGTTCAGTGGTTCGCAATAAAGCCCGCATCAGAATCACGCGAGGATTGTTCACCCAGACGCTTGGGTTCTTCCCCCGCCACCCCCTCCCCCTTTTCTGACTCTGTAGGCCTGGGGGTGGGGCCTGATAATTTGCATATTTAGCAAGTACCCAGGTGTATTTTCTAGAGTTCCATAACAAAGCACCCCAGACTGGGTGGCTTAAACCACAGAAATGTCTACACAGTTCTGGAAGCCTCAACTTAACTAATTACACCTGGAATGACCCTATTTCCAAATAGTCACATTCTGAGATACCGGGAGTAAAGACTTCAACAAATGAATTTGGGAAGGCACAATTCAACTCATAACACCAATAACACCAGATGATGCGGATGCTGCTTCAAACCACTAATCTGATCACGTTGTCCTTTAAAGAGTTTCAGTTGCTGCCCACGGCCCTCAAGGTGAGTCGAAGCTCTTTGCATGGCATTGAAGGCCCATCAAAATCAGGTCCTTGGTCCTTTAGCCACTTGCCCTTTCACTACCCCGGCTCAGACTGCTTATGGTGCTGCCCTGAATGCGCTCACCATCCTGCTTTGATGAATTCTTCCACGCTTGGCCCATGTGTCACTGAACATTCTGTTATCCGTGCTCACCATACATTCCTAAGGCCCAGCACAGGGTTTGACACAGTGTTCAATACATTTTTGTTGAATGAATGGATGAAGACAATTATTTTCAAGACTTAAAAAAGGTCAAATTTAATTTTGAATTCAAGATAAATTTTACCTTGGAGTGTCAATTATAAAACAAAATGAAAGCAAAAAAATGAAATGAGACTGGGTCAGGCGTCTTACTTCCCTGCAAATCTGGCTTCTGCCCTGCCCCCAGGTGGTGGCTCTAGGCCTAGCAGGAAAACGAACTAAGGAATTTCCGGCAACCGGAGAGTGGTGACTAAGCGTCATTTACATACCCACAATGCCCTGCACCCATGGTATTCCTTATTTTAAAACGGCTAGATTTTTCTTTTTCTTTCGACTTTTTTTTCCCTCTCCAGAAATCAGACTGCTATCACAGAATTGACTGAGATAAAGGCAGATGCCCGTGGCTTTTTTGGATAAGTAATTACCATTGCTGTTCTAGGAGTGACAGTCACCCGAGGGCTGTGTGAGCGTTAACGAACGCATACTCTGGTTTCTCTTCAGATCGTATAAATCTTTCGCCTTTTACTAAAGATTTCCGTGGAGAGGAACAATTCTGAGTGTTTACCCAATTTTTTGAGGCCTTGCGTTTGCGGGGCCTACTAATACGTGTAAAAAGTCAGACTTGCTTCTTTTGAAGTGTGTGGTTCTGTCTTGTTTTTGGCTAATGTTATTAACAGCGTAGATAAGTTATATATTGGAGGTTTGTGTATTTGGAGCTTACTGTGCTTATAGTTGGATGATTACCAAATGTTAACTTGATTTGCCTTTTGTATTTTGCATGGAAGGTAGACAAGCAACTCACTTAATACATGTTTTCTACTTGTAGAATGTCTTCTAGTCATTTTTGTTAAGGTTTTGAACAAAAATTTTAACTTCAGTTTTTTCCTTCAAGAAACTTGATAGGGGCCCCGGGTGTTTCAGTGGGTTAAAGCTTCTGTCTTGGGCTCAGGTCATGATCTCAGGGTCCTGGGATCAAGCCCCGCATCCGCATAGGGTTCTCTGCTCAGCAGGGAGCCTGCTTCCCTTTCTCTCCTGGGATCAAGCCCCGCATAGGTTTCTCTGCTCAGCAGGAAGCCTGCTTGCTTCCCTTTCTCTCTCTGCCTGCCTCTGCCTACTTGTGATCTCTGTCTGTCAAATAAATAAATAAAATCTTAAAAAAAAAATTGACAGCAAAAACGGGAGCAGCTGCAGGGACAAGAAGCAGGCTCCCCACTGAGAAAGGAGCCCCATGCTGGGGCATCATCCAAGGACAGTGAGATCATGACCTGAGTGGAAGGCAGACACCCAACAGACTGAGTCACCCGGGTTCCCCTGAATAACACTTTTCTTTTCTTTCTTTTTTTTTTTTTTTTTAAGATTTATTTGACAGAGATCACAAGTAGGCAGAGAGGCAGGCAGAGATAGAGAGGCGGGAAGCAGGCTCCCCGTGAGCAGGGAGCCCGATTCAGGGCTTGATCCCGGGACTCTGGGATTATGACCTGAGCCGAAGACAGAGGCCTTAACCCACTGAGCCACCCAGGTGTACCCCCTTCCCCCCAATAAAACTTTTTTTTTTTTTTAAGATTTTATTTATTTATTTGACAGACAGAGATCACAAGTAGGCAGAGAGGCAGGCAGAGAGAGGAGGAAGCAGGCTCCCCGCTGAGCAGAGAGCCTGATGCAGGGCTCGATCCCAGGATGCTGGGATCATGACCTGAGCGGAAGACAGAGGCTTTAACCCACTGAGACACCCAGACGTCCCCCCACTAAAACTTTTAAAGTTTAAGGTCGTGGGCACCCGGGTAGCTCAGTCGGTT
Organism: Martes martes; assembly: GCF_963455335.1. NCBI lineage: Eukaryota > Metazoa > Chordata > Mammalia > Carnivora > Mustelidae > Martes > Martes martes. The sequence goes on from NC_137891.1 coordinate 156,876,135, forward strand.
AAGTCTCCTATTTGTGGTTTCTGTTCAGGTCCTGATCTCAGCATCTTGGGATGGAGCCCCCCATCCAGCTATGCGTTCAGGGGGGCCTGCTTCTCTGCCTCTCTCAGCCCCTCCCCCGCTCATGCACACTCTCTAAAATCTAAATAATTTTTTTTATTAAATAAATTTATTTTTTATTTAAAAAAAGACTGAGCCATCCAGGTGCCCCAAAAATAAATTTTTAAAAAAGGGAAAGAAAACAGAAGGTACATTTTGGGGACAGTTGTGGAAATTTTCATATGCACTCTATTTCAGATATTTATAATTGTATAGGTTTTCTGGTTGCTGTTCTAACAAGTAACTACAAACTTGGTGATATAACACAAACTTTTCTCTTACAGTTCTGTAGTTCAGCAGTCTAAAATGAAGGTGTTGCCTTCCTTCTAGAGACTTCAGAGGAGACTGTTTCCTTGCCTCATTCAGTTTCTGGAAGCTGCCTGTATGTGACGCCTTCTGTCCTGTCATCTCCTAGTTCTATCTCTGGATCCTCCTGCCTCCCTCTGTAATTATTATAAGGACTCTTGTGATTATCTCCGGTCCACCTGGCTAATTCAGAATAATCTCCCCATCTCAAGACACTTACTTTAATCACACCCACAAAATTCTTTCTACCATGTGAAGTAACATATTCACAGGTTCCAGGCATAGGATGTGGACATATTTGGGGACCATTACTCAGACCACCAAAATAATGATACTATAATTATGTAGGAGAATGTCCTTATTCTTAGTAGAAACATCATGTTAAGTATTTAGTGGTGACATGTCATGATATCTGAAGCTTGGTTTTTAAAAAGTAATCTCTACTCTGAATGTGCAACTTGAACTCAGGACCATGAGATCAAGAGTTGCATGCTCTTATTGACTGAGCCAGCCACATGCCTCAATAACTGAAACTTTCCAGTGGTTCAGTAAACAGAGAGAGAATGCAAATGTGTCCAAGAGTGATAGGTATACAGGTATTCACTGCATTTTTTAAAAAAAGATTTTATTTTTCTATTCATGAGAGACAGAGAGGCAAAGGCAGAGGCAGAAGCAGTCTCCCTGAGGAGCAGGGAGCCTGATGCAGGACTCGATCCCAGGACCTTTAGATCACGACCCAAGGCGAAGGCAGACACCCAACCATCTGAGCCACCCAGGCGCCCTATTCACTGTATTTTTCTTTCAACTTTTTGTAGCTTTGAACTTGTAAACAGTGGGGGAAATATGTATTAATAAATTCCATGTAATGTGTATGATTTACATATATATATTATACTTGATTCAATTTTAAAAGTTCCATTGTGTTTTTTTTTTTTTTAAGATTTTATTTATTTATTTGACAGAGAGAAACAGCGAGAGAGGGAACACAAGCAGGGAGAGTGGGAGAGGGAGAAGCAGGCTCCTTGCAGAGCAGGGAGCCCAATGCCCGGCTCGATCCCTGGACCCTGGGATCATGACCTGAGCCGAAGGCAGATGCTTAACGACTGAGCCACCCAGGCGCCCCTCCATTGTTTTTATTAAACTATGGTCACCTTAGAACAGTGGCTTCCAGATTTCTGGATTTTCCGATTATTCAAATTTCCAACAAATTTCTAGGATACCTTTTTATCATCATTCTACAAACAAAGGCCATCTGAAGACTAAAAAGAGACACTTCTTTAAAACAGAAAACCCACTTACCTTTATGAAAGCATAACTATATATTTTGTTAACTTTTTTCTCAAAGCTCAGTCAGTTTGAGGGAAGGTCTGGGCTGCCTTAGATTTAACAGTATCAGGGACCTATGATGCCCTCTTGTGGCCACCTGCAGAATTACTGCTATCTGACTTCATTTCCTCTGATTTAATGACAATTTCCTCACAATTACCTAGGTCATTAACACGGGCATGCCAAGCATTGTTCTCAGTGTTTGGGATGTATTAGTAAAGAACAAAAATACCCCTTAGTTGAGCTTATATACAGGTGGAGAGAAAGACCATATACAAAGTAGTAAGTGTTGTGGGAAAAAAAAATAGCAGCATAAGGGGCTTGGGGACCAGAGTATACGTGGTGGTAGTATTAGTAGCCCTCACTGAGAAGGTGACTTTTGTATAGAGTTGCAAGATGAGGGAGTTCACCATGTAACTATATAGCTGAGGTGACAAGAACTATAGATTCTAAGAACCATATAGCTATACTATCCAGTGAAGGAGGAAGAGAGAATTAGGAGACAGTTCAGAGATCATGGGAGGCTAGACTGCCTACGGCCTTCTCTGCAGGCCACAGGAAGGGCTTTAGGTTTACTGTTCTTGAAATGAGATCCCTGCAAGGTTTTCAGCAGCAACAGAATCTAAGTTTAAAGGGACTACCACGGGGGGCGCCTGGGTGGCTCAGTTGGTTAAGCGTCTGCCTTCCACTCAGGTCATGATCGCCCCACATGGGGCTCCCTGCTCAGCTGTGGGCCCACTTCTCCCTTTCCCCCTGCCCCTCCCCTTGCTTGTGCTCTCTTGCTCTCAAATAAATAAAATCTTAAAAAAAAAAAAAAAAGACTATCCCGGCTGCTGTATTGAAAAGAGAATGGGGTAGAAAGGCCTCTAGAGTAGTTTAAACAATGGTGGAAAAGCAAAGCAGGAAAAAACAATGGTGGCTCAGATTACCGTATTAGCAACAGAGTAGTGAGATCTGGTTGAATTCTGGATATACTTGGAAGGTAGACTCAACAGAACGGGACGCAGATGTTGAAGAGAAACATTAAGGGGAATGCTATTTTGTTCTGAGTGGCAGAAAGGATGAGTTGCCATCAGTTGAGCTGGGGAGGGTGGCACAGGATCAGGAGTTCAGTTTTGGACAAAGAGGTGGAAAGATTTAAATGAAAATGGACATGTGGGAGTCAATGGCATATAAATGGCATTTAAAGTTTAGGGACTGGATGAGATCACCAGGGTGAAAAAGTAGATAAAGAGCCTCAAGGTCACTCCAGTTTGAAAGAAGCTGGGTTGAGAGGATGAATCCGCAAAAGAAAACGAGGAAGCAACGGGAGAACAAGCAGGTGAGTGTGCAGGGGACCACCAGTAGGAAGCGGAGGTGAGGGTCTCTCCTCAGGCTATGTCCTTAAATCTTCCAGAACGTTGATGTTCCTTCCATCCGGGCAAGCTGGATGAGCAGAGGCACCCCGGCCCAACAAAGCTCTTATTTAATTTCCCCCTCCCCGCTACAGAGAGAACAGACAGATAGCAAGACTATTTATTGAATTCTTGCCAGCCGGCAGCTCTCCCTCTCCCCTACAGGCAGGCCCAACCCTCAGCCTCCCACCTAGGGCCAGTGGGGTCACCGTGAGCGTGACCCCAGAATTCTTCTCCCAGGCTTCCTGAAACACAGCCCGGACCTTTCTGGATTGCCTCAGAGGCTCTGTTACTCCTTTCCCTCCATATCCTCCTTCTGGAAGTTTGAGATGTAATCCAGATGACCCTTGTCATGAGCTTCAAGATAAAAGGTCGTGTTGCTGCGGGGGACGCCACTTTGGTGTAATACTGGAAGCAAGAGAGGCGAGCCTGAGTCTGGGTGCCCGCTGCACCTCTGCTCCAGGTCCCCTCCCTCCCCAACTCACCTTTGGAAACATTGACTTTGTTGGCCGCCAAGATGTCCGCCTGAATGCTATCTATTTTCATGTACAAGTCCTCGGCATTGCTCTGAGGACAGGAGCAAGGGGCACCTGCTGGGGTCCCAGGGCAGTCTGGACTTGGAAGTGGGCGCGAGGCGGAGGTACGCGGCGGGCTCTGGCGCTGACGGGAAGAGCAGGGAAGGGAACGGAACCACGCGGGGGGCTGGGGAGGAGCCCAAGCCGGGGCGGTCCCTCCAGCGGCGGGCCCCCGGGCGCAGCGCGCGTAGGGGGGTGTGGCCCGGGGGAGGGACGGTGTGGAGGCGGCACCTTCCGGTGGGGCCCCGACCCTTGGGGGCGCGGACGCTTACGAGGAAGAGCTGGTAGAGCTCCTCTCCCATGGACCGGCGGACGTGCTCCTCCACCACCGGGAACATCTGCACGAAGTACTGCGACGGCGGGCGGGGCGGCGGGGTGACTGCGGTGCCCTCGCCGGGGGCCCACGCCCTCGCCGGTGGCCCACCCACCCGCCGCCCCGCCGCTCACCTCCAGCGTGAGGCTGGCCTGCCGCTGGCTGTTGCAGTGGTCCGAGTTGCCCATGGCGGCCAACAGGCTGTGCACCACGCGCAGGTGCAGCATCTCCTCCGCGATGCTCGTGTTGCTGCGTGCCAGGACCCTGGGCCGGGAATTCGGGCGGCGGCGAGCCCTTGGGACCCTCCGGCGCCCGGCGGCCCGAGCCCCTCCGAGACCCGCAGGCACCGCCAGCTGGCTTGCCGCATTCCACCCCCATCCCCATTCCCCCTGCCCGCTTACCCGATGGCCTTGGCTGCTGCGGCCTGCTGCAAGAACACCGGCAGGTGGGCGGTGAGCTGGGGAACCAAGGAGTCTGGCGGAGGGGGCGGCCGTGAGGCGGAAGGCCCTGCATCCCACCCCCCAACCCCCAGCCCTGCAGCCTCAATCTGAGCCACTCCCTACCGTTGAGGATCTTGGGCTGCAGTTTTCTGGTCTCCTTGACGGACGGTATCAGCAGCTCCACCAGGCCCTTGAGCAGCGCCTGGCACACGTCGTAGTTGACCAGGTCCTTGATCAGCTCGATGGCTGGGGAAGGGCAGAAGCCCTGGAGAGGCCTGACGCTCCAAACCGCCCCCATCCCCACCAAGCAAGCAAAGACCCCCTTGAACCAAGTCGCTTCCTTTTACCCCCCATCCCCTTCCTGCACTTTTCCTAGCACCTTTTACTGGCCAGCACCGTGCAAGATGTGTGTGGGAGAAGCTGGGGAGGCGACACCACAGTCCTGCTGGATCTGGGGCTAAAGCGGGGGGGGGGGGGCGGCGAGCCTCATTCCCCTCACTCTCCCTTCACAGAACTAGCTACAGAGGGAGGAAGAAAGGTTGGATGGTAAGCCTACCCATCAAGGAGGCTCAGAGGCTGTCAGAGCTGGAGGCCCCACTGAGGTGTCATGGAGGTGGGAGAGGCTAGGTCTTCAAGGGGCGAAAGGATGGGCCAAGACCCAGGAGTGAGGGAGACAGCGAGTGGGTGGAGGATGTGTGGCAGAGAGTGAGAAGGGTTGAAGCCGGGTAGATTGCAGTAGTTTCTGACAAACCATATATGGATCCCTTCTTTCCCTAGACTTTCCACACAGCATCCCATTGAAGCTCACCATAACCAAAAGAGCTTTGCTTTGCAATGACACTGTCTCGTTATTCCATTATAGATCCCAGGAAATGAGGCATAGTTAAGATACTACAGCCAGGAAGGATGTGGGAGCATAAAGGAAACACTTGATTAGGAAGGAGGAAGGAACTAGAGTTTATGGAGGGGGCCTTTCCTAGAGATACTTTCCAGTCATTTATTCATTTCAGCATTACCCCAGTCTTTGGGCAAGGCTGCCCTAAACGCCTGTTGCTCCAGGAATATTTTTGTCAAGAGGAAATCACAAAGACAGAGCTGCAAGAGGGCAGGGGAAGTTGGTCAAGTGATGGGACACTGGGGTAAGTTATTTTAAACTCACATACTTGCTACGTGGAAGACAAAGACAAAACATGCTGTTCCCCAGCTGGGTAGTCAGGTGCGGGGGGGCCTCTCTACGCTAGGGGGAGCTAGGGGGAGCTAGGGGGAGCTAGGGGGAGCTAGGGGGAGCTAGGGGGAGCTAAGACATCCGGGAAGCGCAGTTCCCTGACTAGCTCATTTACATACCAGGACTCATAATAGACACATGGGAACTATTACCACTAATATCTCTTCGAATAGTGAAAATTAACCTTTTATGTCCCTGTCAGGAAAGTTTTGCCCAGTAAGGATATGCTTGAGATAATTCTCTGCCATGGAAGAAAAGCGTTTGCTGGTAGGTGTAAAGGCACCGCAAGCGTGGGGGGATCAGCCAGTATCCGTGACGATGGGCACAGATTTCTCATATTGTGTTTTTTTCCGTCTTAATTGGCTCTTTGGTGTAAATGCCAAGAGTGTTTGCGGAATGAAACACTAGAGAATTGATAGTGTAATTTTTGGAGGCCTTACTTAGGTAAGGCTAACTGTTTGTGTCAAAAATAGGCTTTTGTCTTGTTAAAGAAATAATAAGATTTTGAGTTAGCAGTTAAACAACACTGTTACTTGGGGTTTCAAGGTTTCCTAGGGTTGAGCACCATTTTAAGATACGCTTCTCCCCTCACCAAGTCAGTAAGTATTGTTCTAGAAGAGTTGTTTAGAGTGCAAGCATGAGTTGGGGGGAATCAGAGTGAGCAGGAGCATCTTTCAAGCAGCCTCCTCAAAGGTCTAGGAACCTAAGATAGGTGGATCCCACAACCCAAAAGATCGTGATCTCGGATGAAACCGAGAATCCCATGCTTAACCCAGCTGAGCCACCCACAGCCCCTTAAAAAAATGTTTTGGGGGACGCCTGCCTGGGTGGCTCAGTTGGTTAAGCAGCTGCCTTCGGCTCAGGTCATGATCCCAGCGTCCTGGGATCGAGTCCCACATCCGGCCCCTTACTTGGCGGGGAGCCTGCTTCTCCCTATCCCTCTGCCTCTGCCTGTGCTCGCGCCCTCTCTCTCTCTGACAAATAAATAAAATCTTAAAAAAAAAATGTTTTGGACCCCTACCACTCAGAGCAGTGGGTGGGGCAGCTGCGATCCTGCGCTACTGGCCAACCCTACCATCTCACCCAGCGGGCTCATTTGCATACCCATGGGTGCCATCCTCCCTACTACATTTCTGTTAAAAACTGCACATTTCCTTGTTTTCTTGGACCAACATATGTCTTTTCCAAAAATCCCTTTCACAAATTTTCCTAGCAGTAGCACCGCAGCACAGGAACAGATACCAGTCTTGGAGAACTGTAGTTAGTTACAGAAAAAAGTGCAAACATAAGCTAAGTACACTCTGGTATCTCTTCAGATTAAATGTGTCCCCTTTTACTAAAGATTTCTGGGGAGAGGAATGTTTGCAAGTTTGCCTCATTTCTGAGCTCAAAGGAAAAGTTTCCAATGTTTCATCTGTTACGTATGGCATTTGTCATAGTTTTTTGTAGATATCTCTTAATGGACAGACATTAAATTTTTAGACTTATTTCCTATTAAGATGATATATGTGCATTTCTAGATGACATATTATTCCTGGCATATGCTGCTAGATTCAATTTGCTAATTTTTTTAAAAAGATTTTATTTATTTATTTGACAGACAGAGATCACAAGTAGGCAGGGAGGCAGGCAGAGAGATAGGAGGAAGCAGGCTCCCTGCTGAGCAGAGAGCCCGACTGGGGGCTCGATCCCAGGACCCTGAGATCATGACCTGAGCCCAAGGCAGAGGCTTTAACCCACTGAGCCACCCAGGCGCCCCGTCAATTTGCTAATATTTTGTGTAGAGTTTTTGCAGCTATCTTCATGAGTAAGATTGGTGTATAGTTTCTCTTTTGCATGCTATCGTTGATGGATTTTTATATTAAGATTAGGCTAACCTTAGAAAAAGATTAGGCTAACCTTAGAAAATGAGTTGGGGTTTGTATTCTCTTTTTCTAATCTTGAGAAGAGTTTCTGTAAGACAAGAATTTTATCTTGAATGTCTGATAGAATTCTCTAAAGCTGATTTTAGAAAAGAAATACTGATTCGGGGCACCTGGGTGGCTCAGCTGGTTGGGCAGCTGCCTTCAGCTCAGGTCATGATCTTGAGGTCCTGGGATTGAGACCCGCATCTGGCTCCCAGCTCAGTGGAGAACCTGCTTCTCCCTCTCCCACTCCCCTTGCTTGTGTTCCCTCTCTCGCTGTGTCTCTCTCTGTCAAATAAATAAAGTCTTTTTAAAAAAATACTGATTCTTTTTTTTTTTTTTTTTTAATGGTTAGAGGACTATCTGTGTTTTCTCTTTCTTCACAAGTCCATTTTGGTAGGTTATAATTTCTAGCAGTCTTCATCTACATTTTCAAACATTGAAATAAGTTCATGATATCTTTTTAAGATTTTATTTATTTATTTGAAAGACAGAGATCACAAGTAGGCAGAGAGGCAGGCAGAGGGAGAGGAAGGGAAGCAGGCTCCCTGCTGAGCAGAGAGCCCGATGCGGGGCTCGATCCCAGAACTCTGAGATCATGGCCTGAGCCGAAGACAGAGGCTTTAGCCCACTGAGCCACCCAGGCGCCCCTCATGATATCTTTTTATCATTTTAATGTGTGTAACATTTTTTTGGTGTCTTTTTAAATATTCTTTGTATTGATTATGTGACTTTTCTCTTCTGGATCAAATTCTTTTGCCCTTGAGTCCTATGGGGGTAACACACATGGATGCCTGCTTGTGCAGTGGTGTGCACTACAATGAGAAACGCTTATCTCAGAGAACCTAAATGTTACAGTCAGTAAGCATGCCTGCCATTTGCTCTAAAGGGGGAAATATCTTTATTTTCCAAAACTGTTTGCTCATCAATATCCTTGAAAAGATAAGTCTAGGACAAAAAGCAGTCAGTATTTTACTTAAAAGACACACAGAAATATGACAAATCTGTAGAGAATTGTCTCCTAGGATCATTTTTCTTTTGCTAGTAGTAATCCTTCAGTAGACATTCTTGGCTTGTTCCTGAACTTAGGAGCAAAGTGTTCAATGTTTCACTATTAAGTATAAAGTTAGGTGTAGATTTTTGGTAGATTTTTTTTTTTTTTAATCAAGTTGGGGAAGTTCTCTAGTTCTATTTTCCTGAGGGTTTTTTTTTTTTTTAAGTTTTATTTATTTGTCAGAGAGAGCGAGCGAGCACAGGCAGAGTGGCAGGCAGGCAGAGGCAGAGGCAGGCTCCCCACTGAGCAAGGAGCCCGATGTGGGACTTAATCCCAGGACGCTGGGATCATGACCTGAGCCGAAGGCAGCTGTTTAACCAACTGAGCCACCCAGGCGTCCCTTCCTGAGGGTTTTTATCTTCATCAGGTGCTGACTGTCAAATGCATTTTCTGCACTGATTATGTAATAATGTAAGTTTTCTTTTTTAGCCTGTTAATTTGGTAGATTAAATTTATTGATTTTTTTGAATATTGAACCAACCTTGCATTCCTGGAAAAAACTCCAATTGGTCATGGTGTGTGATTCTTTTTATATACTGCTGAATCCTAATTGCTAATCTTTTTTTTTCCTTTTTTTTTTTTTTTAAAGATTTTTATTTATTTATTTGACAGAGAGAGATACAGCGAGAGAGGGAACACAAGTAGGGGGAGTGGAAGAGGGAGGAGCAGGCTTCCCACCGAGCAGGGAGCTGGATGCAGGAGCCTGGGATTATGACCCTGGGATTATGACCCTGGGATTATGACTTTATGGCAGATGCTTAACAACTGAGCCACCCAGGCACCCCCTACTTGCTAATCTTTTGTTGAGGAATTTTGCATCTATATTGATGATGGATATTGATCTATGCTTTTTTTTTTTTTTAAGATCTTATTTATTTATTTGACAGAGAAAGAGCACAAGCAGGCAGAGTGGCAGGCAGGGGGCGAAGCAGGCTCCCCGCTGAGCAGAGAGCCCAACACAGGGCTCAATTCTAGGACCCCAGGACCATGACCTGAGCTGAAGGCAGATGGTTAACCAACTGAGCCACCCAGGCACCCCTAGAGTTGTGTTCTATAAATGTCAATTATATCCTACTGGTTGATGATGTTGAGTTCTAATATACTTACTGATTTTCCTTTTTTTTCTTTTTCTTTTATTATTTTTTAAAGATTTTATTTGAGAGAGAGTGAGAGAGCGAGAGCACAAGCAAGGGGAGCTACAGAGGGAGAGGGAGAAGTAGCCTTCCCACTGAGCAGGGAGCCTGAGGTGGGGCTGGATCCCAGAACCCTAGGATCATGACCTGAGCCAAAGTCAGATGCTTAACTGACTGAGCCACCCAGGCATCCCTATTTTGCCTGATATTAACAGAGATACTCCTATTTTCCTTTCATTAGTACTTTCACGAAATATCTTTTTCTATCTTTTTACTTTCAACCTGCCTATATTCTTTTATTTGAAGTGAATTTCTTGGAGATAGTACATACTTGAATCATTTTGTGTAGATTTATTTTGATTTAACTTTTTTAGACTTTTCTGTGGGTTGGTGTCTTTCATCAGTTCTTGACAATTGTCCATCATTGTCTCCTTAATGGTGCTGCCTATTCTTTTTTTTTTTTTTTTTTTTCTCTTTGCCTCTATTAGATATCCTCACTCTTATCCTTACTTTTCTTCCTCTCTCCCAGGTTACTAATTTTCTCTTCACCTGTGTCTACTCTACTGTTAAATGTGTACATTGAGTAATAAGTTTTAGCTGTTGTATTTTTTAAAAGATTTTATTTATCAGAGAGAGAGAGAGAGAGAGCAAGCAAGCATGAGCAGGGGGAGGGGTAGAAGGAGAAGCAGGCTCCCAGCTGAGCAAGGAGCCCAATGTGGGACTCAATCCCAAGACCCTGGAATCATGACCTGAGCCAAATGCAGATGCTCCACTGAACCATCCAGGAGTCTCTGGGTTGGCCTTATATTTGCAAAATTAATTGCCGGAAAAAACTTCAGAGCTAGGATGAAGATATTTCTTCCAAAGAGCATTTCCCTTTCTATTGGCTACCTGGGCACTAACTATTCTGAACCATTTTTGTCCAAGTTCAAGATTTGAGGCTTCCTGGACCACACAGGTGGTTGTACAGTCCATGCAAGGTCATTTGAGGACCGGCTTACTTCTGGCTCATCCTTATCTTAAGGGCTTTGTCTTCCCGGGTCCCAGCTTAATGTATTTATGCTTGAGGTATCACACCTCCCACCTGGGGCAGGCCCTGGGTACCTTCTTTCCTGCTATTTGATACTGCTTAGTTTCTTCAGGATCAGAAAGTGGCCTCAGGTTTGAGTGCTGGACTTACCATTCTTGGTTCCTTCCCCTAGGTTTTGGTCTGGTAATTGCTTACTGTACCTTTTTTTTTTTTTCTTTTTCTTTTTAAAGTAGGCTCCATGCCCAATGTGGGGCTTGAACTCACAACCTTGAGATCGAGTCACATGCTTTACTTACTGAGCCAGCCAGGCACCCCTGCTCTTTATTATTAAGAAGATTACAAATTTCCTTTTTGATATTTATGGTATGATGATGAATAGATATTTGATTTTTGCCCCTGGCTCCTAGGACACATTGGAAAAACCCTTGGAATCTCCAGAATGTGAAGTGTCCTTTATATGTTAAATGAAATAACTGACTGGGAGCCTGGGGGCTGATCAGTAGAAAGACCAAGGCATGATTACAAGATTGGAACTTTCAGCTCAATCTCCTGACCTCTAGGGAGGGGAGAGGGCCTGGAGAGTGAATTAATCATCAATAGCCAATGATTTGCTCATCAATCACCAATAACCATGCCTACCTAGTGAAACCTCCATAAAAATCCTGAAGCGATAGGTCTAGAGAATTCTGGATGGGTGAATGCACTGCAGTGTGGGAGGGTGGTGTGCCTAGAGCAGTCCCCCAAACCACACCTTGCCCCATACATCTCTTCCGTTTTCCTGTTCCTGAACCGTATCCCTTCTACTAAACTGTTAATAGTAAGCAAAATGCTTTCCTGAGTTCTGTGAGTTGTTCTAGCAAATGACTGAACTTGAAAGGGAGGAAGGCTTGCATGAATCCCCTGGCTTTGTAGCCAAGTTGGACAGAAGGATGAATAACATGGGGACCTAATACTTGTGACTGGCACTTGAAGTGAGGGCAGTCTTGAGGTGCTGAGTCCTTAAACCTGTGGAGTCTGAAGCTAACTCTGGGTAGTTAGTGTCAGAACTGAATTGAATTGTAGGGTACCTGATTGATGTCTGTGGAGAATTGGACAATTGCTTGGTGTGGAAATCCTCCTCCCCCCATTTGGTATCAGAAGTGTCGTGACTAAAAACGACTCAACATCCAAATTTCCTAGCCTACCATTATCAGAAAAAAGAGTCTTCTTCACCTGCCTATTGTTACCTATTCTTCTAGACTCACCTCAGCAACTAGATTTCAAGTAGCTTTGTCTGGCCTGTTCTCTCTCTGCCTCCACTCTGGACCACTGAGGAGTAGGTGTCCTGTGTCTCTGGCCATTTGCTCACCATGGAGTACTGCTTTCATCCAGTAATAGCCTCTCTACTACTGTGAACGCCAGTGAACGTATCTGAGGTGCCTCTGCCTCCCCCGAGCCTCAAACCAGTCCAGTCCATAAATGTTGAAGAGAATTGGCTGGATTCCGCATTCCCACGCGCTAGAGACTATTGAGGTGATGGCAGCCCAAGACTGTGGAAACTGCCAGCCTGGTGGGAGATGACCTCAGGAGAGGCTCTGCACTGTCCACCGTGCCCCTCGTCCACCCTGAGCCTGGGAGCCATGCCTGGCCCTGCCTCTTCAAAGGCTGGAGATGGCGCAAGGCCATCCTTCCAGCCCCCCATGGCCAACTCTGAGAGAACACTTGGAAGCCGGGACCTTATGCTTTCTCGTCAGCCTAGAACTGAGCCACATGCCTGAGTACTCACGGCAGAGAAGGCAGGCACACAGAAAGGTGAAGGGACTGCAGCCCCTCCTGCACAGTGGGGGACAAGGCACAGCGGGCCCAGGGGCCAGTGACAGGGAGCACACAGATCTGCAGAGCACGCAGAGCAGGTGTCTACAGGAGGCTGCGTGCAGCCCTTGCAAGCTTTACTTGCTTAACTACAAACACGCCTATGGTGCCTAACCACAGACATGTGCTGGTGACTTCTAATCTTGTCGGAAGACTGTCACTGACAGTGCCCAGCAGCTCAGTGAGTGGCCTGTTCACCTGGAGGCAGAGGCTGGAGAGGCAGCCAGCAGCCCCATCCTGGGTCTCAGACTCCATACACTCTTCTCCTGTCCGGTGCTAAGCGTTGCCAGCAACCAACACTCCCAGAAGGAGGGGGGCTGACTTCTCTCCAGGACTCAGAGTGCTCTTTGGCAGGAAGGAGAACCAGTTTGGGCTGGTGAGTGGGTCTAAGGAAAGGTACCAGTAAGGCCTCTCTCAGACTGCCCTTGTCTCAAGTCCTGGGTCGGGGTAGGGGTGGGGGTGGGGGGAGCGTCCCACCACCCATACTGCAGAGCCACGGAGCACACAGAGGCCCTGTCCTGAAGCCCTGCACAAAGCCAGTCTTGTCTCGGCCTGTTCTTCCCAATCACAGAATCAAAGATTTACTCTCTGGCGAAAGGGCTCTTTTTCTTTTTTTTAAAGATTTTATTTATTTATTTGACAGAGCTCACAAGTAGGCAGAGAGGCAGGCAGAGAGAGAGGAGGAAGCAGGCTCCCGGAGGAGCAGAGAGCCTGATGTGGGGCTTCATCCCAGGACCCTGGGATCATGACCTGAGCCGAAGGCAGAGGCATAACCCACTGAGCCACCCAGGCACCCCTGGCGGAAGGGCTCTTAAAGACATCCCTGCAACCCCTCCTGGTGCTTGGTATTCCGGGGACAAGCCTTGTATGGCAGCCCCTTTTCTCTCTGGAGCAACCTGATTCAGAAACCGCTGCTTCATTAAGAAACACTTCCTGGGATGTTCAGCTGCTTGCTGCTGGGCTTTCTCTTCCTTCCAGGTCTTCCAGGAGAGCCCTCCCAATCCCAGTGCCCCCCCTCCCCCCACTCCAGCCTCCGCTTGCTCAGATGTGGTTCTAACTTGGAATCACAGAGGGAGAGGGACCAGCTCATGACCCTCCCCGGCTTTCCCCAAACATTCTCCCACTTGGACAAAAATGCAGCCTGGGATGCTAGGCGGGTACATGAAAGCTCCAAGTCTTTCTCACTTGTTCTCTTATTGTTTGGTTATGAAACTTTCTTCCTTCTTTTTGAATTAGTGGGGTTTTGGATCTGCATGGTCAGCACACCCTCATGCCCAACTCTGCTGGGCCCAGGCTGCCGCAGCACACCTTGCCTCGCCTTAGGAATTGGGCCCTTCCAAGCCACAAGCTGGCAGCACTTTACTGCCAGGACACCTGGGAAAAACACTTGCCTACGCTTAAGAGAGTTCTTCTGCAGCAAGAAATGACTCAAAATACTCAGGGTAGAAAGAATGACTGAAAATATTTTTATGAAATTTCCCTGACCACATGTAAGACCAAGTTCTCCAGGAGGCAAATATCTGCTTTTGCCTACTCACTTTATCCTAAATGCTTAAGCCTTCATTGCTGGTATATCTGCAACATTGGAACTTCTCGGAAAAATGAAGATTTATTCACTGAATCATTTTTTTTAATGGTGAGAAAGTTTTTATTTTTTTAAAAAATTAAAAAAAGATTTTATTTATTTATTTGACAGACTGAGATCACAAGTAGGCGGAGAGGCAGGCAGAGAAAGAAGAGGAAGCAGGCTCCCTGCTGAGCGGAGCGCCCGATGTGGAGCTCGATCCCAGGACCCTGGGATCATGACCTGAGCTGAAGGCAGAGGCTTTAACCCACTGAGCCACCCCCACTGAATCATTTTTGATTGAGTTTTAAAATTCACAGCCGTCTATGTTTACCCCCAAAGTGAAAGGGCTAGTCTCTGCCCGCCAGTTACAACTCTTTATCCACTGCTCTAGGTCCGAAGCATAGCAGAGCCATTCAGAAAGCAAAGGGGATTACTGTCTTTGGCAGCTTCGCCAAAAGCCTGTGTTGCTGACAACACCCAACTGTCCTAAATTGGATCAGTCACTGATTAATTCATTGGTTTATTTATCTTATTTTTTAAAAAAGATTTTATTTATTTATTTTGACAGAGAGAGAGAGGGGGAGAGAACACAAGCAGGGAGAGTGGCAGGCAGAGGGAGAAGCAGGCTCCCTGAGGATCAGGAAGCCCCATGTGGGGCTCGATCCCAGGACCGTGAGATCATGACCTGAGCTGAAGGCAGATGTTTAACAGACTGAGCCACCCAGGTGCCCCGATTCATTCATTTATCTAGCAAAATACTTACTCACCATCTTCCATGTGCCAGACCCCTGTGCTAGGGCTATGAGGATGACGAAGATACAATCCCTGTCCTCAGGGATGACACAGTTTAATGGCAGATACAAGTAAGGAAACTGGTATGTATGCTGTTATATTGTAAGAGCCGTGGGAACAGAAAGGAAGTCAGGTTGGTGTGAGGGTAAGTTGAGGAACTGGGGGGTAGAGACTCTGGAGAAGGCTCTCTTGGAGACAGTAGTGACATGTGAGTTGACAAAGCCATGGAGGAGAAGGGAGGGACAGGAATGAAGAATGTGGCAAGTGCATCCCACCGTTATGGCCAGGCAAGCAGGGAGGTCTGGCTGGGACATGGGGGGTTGGGTCATGGAGTGAGACCTAAGCCTGAGGAGACAGGCTTCTGAGGACTTGGCACGTGCCAACCACCCTATAGGGCAGGTGTTTTTTCTTGTCTTTCATTTCAAACATTTAAAAAAATTATTCAGAGAGAGCACGCACATGCACACAGGTGAGCAGGGGGAGGGGCAGAGGGAGAGAGAGAATCCCAAGCAGACTCTGCACTGAGCATGGAGCCTGATGCGGGGCTCGATCCCACGACCCTGAGATCATGACCTCAGCTGAAATTAACAGTCAGATGCTCAACTGACTGAGCCACCCAGGCGCCCCTCCTGTCTTTCATTTCAGAGGAAACTAACTCAAAAACGTTGAGTATTTTGCCCAAGGCCAAACAGCTAAAAAGTAGCAGAACGACTCTGTTGGATTCCAAAGCTGGTATTCTTCACTTCTAAGCTCCGCTGCCTCAGCTCGGGTGGAGGACGAGGAGGACAGACAGCGTGGGCACCATGCTAGAGAGATGGAGATTGGTTTAGAGGTGAGAAATATAGAGACATGAGTTACAGCAATGGAGACAGAATGAACTAGAGGGAGATCTGAACGATATTAAGGAGTTAGAGTTGACTGGTCTTGGTAGAAGTTGGTTGTAGGTGGGAATCAGGAAGAGATGGCAGTGACCTACATTTCCAAGCACTGGGTGCTTTTCACTGGGATTGGGACCTTGGAGCTGGAATCTCAGGCGTCCAGTTCTGAACATGGTCTGTGACATCTGAGGCGAGATGATCGGAAGGCAAATGGAAACAACGAGATGAAACTCAGGAGAGCAGTGTGAGCTGGACAGAGGTCACTCAACCGCTCTGCCCATCGGCCACAAAATGGGAATAACAATTGTGCCTACTTTGTCAGCTTGTTGTGAGGATTACTGAGTAGACAGCTGGAGGCGTACCTAATGTGGGGTGGACACCTTATAAAGGTCAGCCACTCGTGTTTCTTTTTTCTTTTTTAGATTTTATTTTTTTATTTGAGAGAGAGACAGAGAGAGAGAGCATGAGAGGGGAGAAGGTCAGAGGGTGAAGCAGGCTCCCCGTGGAGCTGGAGCCCGATGTGGGACTCGATCCTGGGACTCCGAGATCATGACCTGAGCTGAAGGCAGTCGCTTAACCAACTGAGCCACCCAGGTGCCCTGCCACTCCCCGCCACTCGTGTTTCTGTCCCTGTCGGTGGTCACTAAAACCGTGGGAGTAGATGAGGTACCACAGACAGAAAGGAAAGAGAAGAGCAGAGACCTGGGATTGAATCCTGAGAGAAAAAGAACCTGCACGCAAGGGGCTGGTGGAGAGACTGGAATGTACAAAGGACTGAGCAGCAGTTTCCAGAAAGAGAGGGGGGAACTAGGAGAGTTCCGGGTCCGGGAAGGAAGAGACCCGAGTATTCAGGGCAGAGTGTGATCAGGAGGGTGAGAGCCACAGAGAGGTCATGCCCTGAGGGGAGGCTGAGAAGCAGCTCTACCGGCCCTCGCTTTCATTTGACAAACTGGTCGGGTCTGTGTCAGCTACAGTGCTTTGTGCTGACTGGAACAGCAGTAGACAAAACAGAGGCAAAGGGTGGCCCGCTGACACTCATGGAAACTTCAGTGCAGAAGGGAATCCTCCAATCCAAAGAGGAACTACAGAACCCACAGCCTGTCAGCCTGGGAAGAAAGTTCCTTGATCACCTGTCTGAGAGCTGAAGAAACCCTGAACAAATGACTTGCCCTGGGAATCACAGTGAATAGGAGACAGGGTCGTAGCTCAGTATTCTTTGGAGAGACGGAAACTTAGAAATCGCGTTGCACCTGGGAACTGTGGTGATGGCATGCGACTATTTCCCTCCGTCCCTCCTCCCTCCTTCCCTCCCTCCCTTTCTTCCTTCCTTCTCTCCTTCTCTCCTTCCACCCTCCTTTACTTCCTGAGATTTATTTGGGGGGGGGGGTGGGCAGGCGCTGAGGGAGAGTCTTAAGCCCACTTGGGGCTGGGGATGGGGCTTGATCTCACCACCCTGATCTCATCACCTGCGCCAAGACCAAGAATCGTTTGCTTAACCAACTGTGCCATCCAGGCACCCCAGCATGCGACTATTTCTAAGGTACTCAGCACCGAGGAAGTTTGTTTTATAATTTTTTGCTCCTAGAGCCTTGGGAAACCCGAGTCCCAGTTCACGGTCTTCACTTTCACGCGACTGCCACCTGCTGGCCACATGTGAGAAGTGTGCTTCAGGGAGCGTCCATGCACAGGTTTGCCTCCTTTTCCAGCGGGCAGGAATGAGAATACATTTGGCGAGTTGCTATTACAAGGAAGAGACCAGTGTCAAGGAGCTTCCTGACCAACTGCATTCTATCTCTGATTCCTGTACATCTCCTTACCTCTTTCATCACAGCCTGTTCAGAGCCCACCTTTTTTTGAAACACAAAAAAAGCATATTTTATACATTATTTCTTTGAAAAAAGCCAGTTGATAAAGGAATGAATGTTTTGTGCTCTGGTAGTGTATGTACTGCTCAATTAAGAATGACTGTAGCGTAGGGCACCTGGGTGGCTCAGTGGGTTAACACCTCTGCCTTCGGCTCGGGTCATGATCTCGGGGTCCTGGGACCAAGCCCTGCATGGGGCTCTCTGCTCAGCAGGGAGCTTGCGGCTCCCCCCTCCCCTCTCCGCCTCTCTGCCTACTTGTGATCTTTGTCTGTCAAGTAAATAAATAAAATCTTAAAAAAAAAAAAAAAAGAATGTAGCGTCTTCCATGGGAATCTTCTCTTCCACGCCAGGTTCCCTGAGTCCAACCCACCTTTGCAGGGGCCTCTGAGGGAAGCACCACCACCACCCTGGGTGCCCGAGGGGAGAGGGTGCCAGGCCAGGCCAGGGCGGACATGAAGGTTCTGAGGGCCGGGTAAACTGGGCCATTGGAAAGGAGTGCTCCCTGGGCGCCTGGGTGGCTCAGTGGGTTAAGCCTCTGCCTTCAGCTCAGGTCAGGATCCCAAGGTCCTGGGATCACACATTGGGCTCTCTGCTCCGCGGGGAGCCTGCTTCCCCCGCCCCCTGCCCCGCCTCCACCCCCCACCCCCTGTCTGTTTCTCTGCCTACTTGGGATCTCTCTGTCAAATAAATAAATAAAATCTTAAAAAAAAAAAAAAAAAGGAGTGCTCCCCAATGACTTCCTATTTAAAAACAAACAAACAACTACAGCAGACTGTAAATAAAACTTAGGAACAGTGAATAAAGAGTGGCAGTTGAAATATGTACTTTCCAGGAAATAACATATATTTTAAGAATATTCAGCAGACTTTTATTTTAACCTCTCCTTTGACATCAGAGTCTTGTGACTGTTTTTCAGTGAAGTCACATGGAGAGGTGGCCTCTTACACAGCCACATCCCTGCTGATATGGGTTAGCTCAGAGGAGGAAAGTAAAGGCACAAGGTTCTATGGCGCAAAAGGTGTAGTTTTAAAAATGAGATCTTGGGGCGCCTGGGTGGCTCAGTGGGTTAAAGCCTCTGACTTTGGCTCAAGACCCTAGGGGGCTCTCTGCTCAGCAGGGAGCCTGCTTCCCTTCTCCTCTCCCCGCCTGCCTCTCTGCCTACTTGTGATCTCTGTCAAATTAAAAAAAATTTTTGAAAAATGAGATCTTAATGGTATTTGCATGACCCTGAGAAGGGCATGAAGCTAAGAAAACATAATTGGGGGGGTGCCTGGGTGGCTCAGTGGGTTAAGGCCTCTGCCTTCTGCTCAGGTCACGATCCCAGGGTCCTGTGATAGAGCCCCGCATCGGGCTCTCTGCTCAGGGGGGAGCCTGATTCCCTTCCTCTCTCTCTGCCTGCCTCTCTGCCTACTTGTGATCTCTGTCTGTCAAATAAATAAATGAAATCTTTAAAAAAAAAAGAAAACATAATTATGTTTTATGGTAATAATAATATTGTCCATCCTCAGGTTTTTGGCTGTTTCTCAAAAGTGGTAAAAATGTTAAAAGTCTTGTTTCTGGGGCACCTGGGTGGCTCAGTGGTTTAAGCCACTGCCTTCGGCTCGGGTCATGATCTCAGGGTCCTGGGATCGAGTTCCATGTCGGGCTCTCTGCTTGGCGGGAGCCTGCTTCCCTCTCTCACTCTCTCTGCCTGCCTCTCTGCCTACTTGTGATCTCTCTCTCTCTGTCAAATAAATAAATAAAATCTTAAAAAAAAAAAAAAGTCTTGTTTCTGTAATACTGGAGAGATAGGACAGTGTGGTGGTGAGGACTTGGGTGGTGGGGTCAGCCTGCCTGGGTGTGACCCACAACTTTCCCACTTACTGTCTCTGAGACTTTGGGCTGGCTATTCAATTGCTCTGTGCCTCAGTTTCCTCACCTGAAAACTGGGCATGATAATAGTACCTACCTCTCAGGATTGTTCTGAGGACTGTGTGACACAATTGCAGAGCTTAAAACTGTGCCCGGCAAACAGTCCTCACCAGTCACTGGTAGCGATGACTAGTTGTCATTCCTGGTATTATGACTGCTGAGTCAAAGCTCTAGGCGCGCCTGGGTGGCTCAGTGGGTTAAACCTCTGCCTTTGGCTCAGGTCATGATCCCAGGGTCCTGGGATCGAGCCCTGCATCAGGCTCTCTGCTCTCTCCTCCTCTCTCTCTCTACCTGCCTCTCTGCCTACTTGTGATCTCTCTGTCTGTCAAATAAATAAATAAAATCTTAAAAAGAAAAAAAAGCTCTAGCTGGACAGGGACTTCGTTTCATTTGTCACTATACACTCAGTGCCCAGCTCAGTGCCTGTTCTTTTAGTAAATGAATGAACGAAAAATGTAAACCATTTAAAAATAAATCAACAAAGGACATTATCAAAAAGGTGAGAGCACAAGGGTGCCTGAGTGGCTCAGTTGGTTAAACATCTGCCTTTGGCCCAGTCATGATCCAGGGTCCTGGGATCGAGACCTGTGTAGGGTTCCCTACTCAGCAGGGGAGTTGGCATCTCCCTCTGCCCCTCCCCCTGCTTATGTGCTTGCTTACACTCTCTCTCTCTCTTTTGTCAAATAAATAAATAAATAAAATCGTGAAAATACAAAGTGAAAAGAAAACCTATAGAAGCCATTCTGGTATCCAGAATATACAAAGAACTCTTACAACTCAACAGCGAAAAGACAAGCCAATTTCTAAAAACGGGCCTAGGACTTGAGAAGGTATTTCTCCAAGGAAGAAATATAAATGGCCAAGAGGCACCTGATAGGATGTTCAACATCTTTAGTCATTAGGAAAATGCGCACCAAAGCCACAGTGAGGTACCGCCACTCCACCATGAGCTAGGATGGCTGTTAAAATTTAAAAAAAGGACAATGACAAGTGTTGGCAAGGATGTGGAGAAATTAGAACCCTCATATATTGCCGGTGGGAATGGAAACTGGTGCAGCCGCTGTGGGAAACAGTTTGACAATTTCTCAAAAGGCTGGATAGAATTACTCTATGATCTGGCGATTCCACTCCCAGGTATACACCTCAAAGAACTGAAATCACACACTCAAACAAATACAGGTACGTGCATGTTCATAGCAGCACTATTCACAATAGCCAGAGGGGGAGACAGCCCAGATGTCCATAAGTGGGTGACTGGATAGACAATCTGTGGGATATACACACGATGGAATATTATTCAGCCATAGGAAAGCAGGTACTGGTACACGCTTCCATGTGGATGAAGTTTGAGATCATGATGCGGAGTGAAAGTAGCCAGATGCAAATGGTACCATATTGCATGATTCCATTTGTATGAAATATCCAGAATAGGCAAATCCATGGAGACAGAATAAGGATTGGTAGTTTCTAGGGTCTGAGGGGGAAGGGCCAGGGAGCAAATACATGGTACACGGGGTGATGAAAATGTTCCAGAGCTGGATGGGGTGGTGGTTCACACAACCCTGTGGGTATACTCAACACCACTGAATTGTTCATTTTAAATTGGTTAATTTTGTTATGTGAATCTCACCACAATTTGAAAAATGCCTTTACGTGGAAAAAAGGAACAAAACCAAATCTGATTAATTTCTTTCTTTTTTAAAGACAATATTTATTTATTTGAGAGAGTGAGAGAGCATACAAGTGGGGAGAGGGTAGAGAGAGAGAGAATCCCAAGCAGACTCTCCACTGAGCGTGGAGCCCGATGTGGGCTGAGATCACAACCTGAGCCCAAATCAAGAGTCAGATGCTCAACTGACTGAGCCATCCAGGTGCCCCAAGTCTGTGACTAATTTCTAAGTAGATCATATTCCTTAGTATCAGGAATCCATGTAACTTCACAAAACCAAGAATCCTAAGAAAAATTAACAATGACATTCTTGTCTATTGTCAGTCTCTCTCCAGGTCTTTGAGGGGCAGGGGAAGAGATATCATACATTCAAAGACTTGCCCATGTCTGTCCTGTCACTTAGGACCACTGTTTCCCTGAAGTAACATTTCTAGAGGATTCCACTAGGTTAGTGTGGTACAGCTTGCTCAGTCACTAATGCTGCTGTTGTACTTTGTGGCTGACAAACCACACTTTAAACTTCACTACACAAAACATGATCATTTTATTAGCAAGTCAAATTAATCCTAGGTTCTAGGTCAATTAGACAAAAATGTTATTCCCCAAGTGACCATTTTTGCAAATTCACAAACATTTCCATTTTATCATAAATTTGTTTCTTATCCCTACATGTTCGTTTCTTAGCAATTTTTATGAGATGGTACAGTGATTTTTTTTTTTTTTGAGATGGTACAGTGGTTTTAAGATATGTCCACAAAAATTTTGTCTGTTTTCTCTCAAGGGCTGAGCCCATTTTCTCCCCCACCCCTAATGAACAGGGTAAACAGAAGTGACAGTGTGCAACTTCTGAGATTAGATAATAAAAAGTAGTGGGGCCTCCTCTTTGCCCTCTCTCAGATCACTCACTCTGGGAGAAGCCAACTGCTCTGTTGTGAGGACAGTCAAGCAGCCCATGGAGGGGCCCATGTGGTGAAGACTCAAGGCTTCCTGTCAACAACCAGTTCTAACTCACCAGGTGTGTGAGTGAGCTACTTCAGAAGCCGGTGCTCCAGGCCCCGTCACACCTTCAGATGACCTCAGCTCCGTGAGATATCCGGAGCCAAAACCACTCAGTTAAGGTTCCCAGATTCCTGACCCACAAAAACTGTGTGAGATAATAAATGTTTCTTTGGGAGGGCGCCTGGGTGGCTCAGTTGGTTAAGCATCTACCTTCAGCTCAGGTCATGATCTCAGGGTCCTGGGATCGAGTTCCTCAGCAGGCTCCCTGCTTCTCCCTCTTCCTCTGTATTCTCTCTCGCTCTCTCAAATAAATAAATAAAAATCTTTAAAAAAATGTTTTTGTTTTTTAAGCCACTAAGTTTTTTTTTTTTTTTAAAGATTTTATTTATTTATTTGACAGAGAGAGATCACAAGTAGGCAGAGAGGCAGGCAGAGAGAGAGGAGGAAGCAGGCTCCCTGCTGAGCAGAGAGTCCGACGCGGGACTCAATCCCAGGACCCTGAGATCACGACCCGAGCCGAAGGCAGCGGCTTAACCCACTGAGCCACCCAGGCGCCCTAAGCCAGTAAGTTTTGAGGTAATTTGTTATACAGCAATGGATAATGAATACAGATGGATTGATTTAACAGTTTTTGTAGATTACTGCAAAGTTGGAATATAACGACTTTCATTTTGTCTTCAAAGCAGCATTTTGAGGAATTGGCATCTTTCTCTGCCCAAGCTCTGTAGCTGCTGTGGCAGGGAAGGGGGACACGGTGGGGGACGCTGCTGGACGTCACCCTACTGCATGGCCTAGCCAGCCCATCCTTGAGAAGAGGGGATGGGGACAGGTGGGACAGAGAAAGGGAGACCAAGGGTGAGAGAAGGAGGGACCAACAAAGGGCAGATAGGGGTGAAGGCCCAGGGAACTCTGAAGTCCTGGCTTCTCCCAGCTCTCTTAGGTCCTACTAATACAACCAATACTCTATATTTTACAAATATTTAAAAGAAATGTGTGGTCAGTAAATTGGTAATTTGGTGAATTGGGCACTCA
The DNA here is from genome assembly GCF_963455335.1 of Martes martes. Lineage (NCBI taxonomy): Eukaryota > Metazoa > Chordata > Mammalia > Carnivora > Mustelidae > Martes > Martes martes. The sequence continues at coordinate 156,899,495 of NC_137891.1, forward strand.
GCAAATTGGTCATTTGGCTAATTGATTTTTGGCAGGCATATCTTTGGCAAATTAACTTGCAATGATCGATCTGCTTCTAATTAAGTCATACATTGTAATTTTTATGATCCTAAGGTAATTGATTTATAAAAGATACCAATATATTTACACACACATATGTATTTCAAATTCCCAACAGAACTCATTAATTTCTTCTGCAAAACTCGCTATGACTTTGACCTTTCTCTTGTCTAGGAAGGGAGACCAGTGAGCAATCCCTTCTGCGGCTTTCGACTGCTCGTCATGATTAAGTCCCTGCCTGCCACCGGTTCCTGGAATAGCAGTCCTCCCTGGGAGGAAACTGCCATTTTTCACTTCACAGAAGTCATAAATGGAGATAAATTCCAGGCAGGACCACTTTGAAGAAGGCCTCCCTTAATTTTAATTTTGGCTCTCTAATGTTAAATGGGATGATCATTAAAAGAAATTCTAAAATCTTAATTCTAGGGGAAAAGAAAAAACCCTGAGAAATTAGTGGACATCAGTACCCTTTGCCTGGTTATTTCTACTTCAAAGTGAACAGGCAAAGAATGAACAGCCAGAATCCCCTGCACTGAGGACTGGAAAACCATTCCTTGGCGCACAGGGTTCTCTTCCAATCTTTCAGAAGAAAAAAGGTGCCACGTGGAGCCATAATAGAGCCTGAGGGGAAAGGAAAAATCAGGACTAGCCTCTCGTTCCAGCTGTGGTCCCCAGCTGTCTTCCTGGTGGGCCCCCGATAATAGGGAGCTAAGATAACCCATCTCTGTTGTGTCCTGTTGTAACACTTGACCTACATACTACGTGAGAGTAAAATAGTGATCGTTTTATGACACTAAATTTGGAGCAGTTTGTTAGAAGCAATAGGTGACCAGAGCATCCACTCTCTGCACGTGTGGCCTTCCTGTCTCTTGCCTTCCTCCAGGGAACTTTCCCTTTTTCTCCCTCTCCATACTCTCTTCCTTGGCCCTAAGAACTCTCAAGAAATAAAAGGTCATTTGATACACACAGCTTCCATGTAGCCATCTGGGCCGAACAAACCAGGTATTTCAAACTCTAATTCCAATATGATGACTGTCGTATAAGCTTGGATATACACAAGATTCACTCATCTCCATTCACTCATTCGACAAATAGCTAAGAGGCTGTTTTTGCCAGTACTGTGTAGGTACCAGGGGTCCAGTAGTAGACATAGATGATGAAGTCTCAGGTCTCGGGGGGCTGATTTTCTTACTGTAGAGCACAGACACTAGACAAGCAAATGAATGAACAAGGTAATTTCTGAAAGAAGTAAGTGCAGTGGGACGCCTGGGTGGCTCAGTTGGTTAAGCGGCTGCCTTCGGCTCAGGTCATGATCCCAGCGTCCTGGGATCGAGTCCCACATCAGGCTCCTTGCTCAGCAGGGAGCCTGCTTCTCCCTCTGCCTCTGCCTGCCACTCTGTCTGCCTGTGCTCGCTCGCTCTCTCTCCCTCTCTCTCTCTCTGACAAATAAAATATTAAAAAAAAAAAAAAAAAAAAAAAAAAGAAGTAAGTGCAGTAATGGAGCGTGTTGGAGAGACCCCGAGGGGGGGCAGTGGAGGGGACTGGGGACACTTTAGAGAGAGTGGTCAGAGGCCTCTCTCTGAGGTGATGTCTGAGCTAAAGTTTGAGAGGTTGTCCATCAATCCAAGATCTGGGGGAAGAGCCTTCCAGAAGCTTTGCTGGCCATGGCAGGTGTGTAGAGTTTTGTGCAGGTGCAAGGGCAAACTATTTTTTTGAAATGATTGTTCTGGCTGCAATGGGAGAGTGGCTTACGGGAGGCCAGGATGGAAGCAGAAGTTAGAAAGGATGGGAGGTTAGCTGTGGGCGACCATGGTGGTGGTGGGAACAGATGTAAGTAGGGACAGAGCGGAGAGGACTTGGTAAGGGTGGGACAGGGAGGCAGGTGAGAGAAAATAGATCATTTAGTACTAGTTCTACACTTTCTACTGGAGCAGTTGAGTTGGTGGTGGCACCTTTTACTGAAAATAGGAGATAGGGTAGGATTTGGGAAGAAAATTAAGAGTTCTGTTTTGCCTATAAATTTCAGATGTCTGGGGAGATTTTGGGGAAGAGATCAGGCCAGAGACACAGTCTGGGACCTGAATATTTAACATATATGTGGTGTGTAAAGCTGGGAACTAGAGAAAAATCATGTGGACAGAAGGTGCAGGTAAAGAGATGAGAAGTAGGCTGACCCAACAGTCAGGTAGAGAAATAGGAGACAGTAGCAAAGCGAGCCTAACAAACATGGCACACCCAGCTCGAGGGAGGAAAACAGGAAGTTGTATCACAGAGCCCCAGAGAAGAAAACCAGTTGCCTTGGGCTAGTTGGGTCAAAAGCAGCTGAGAGATCAGGTAGGAAGAAAATGGAAAAATGAGTAGCTGGAGGGGAACTTGGGGTCAAGGAGGAGTTTGCACCCTTAAACGCTACCATTTAATTTAATTGGGGGGGGCATGTCTCTTAAATCTCTTTTAATCCACAGATGAAAGCCCCCAAGGAGGGGCTTTTTTTTTTTTTTTTTTTAAGATGGGAGATACAGAACATATTTGCATGTCACTGGAGATGATCCTCTAGAGAGAAAGAGAGGCTCTGTTTATGAGAGGGTTTTATGAATGTGCTTCAGAAATAAGCAGAAGCAGGAGAGCGGGCCTGCGGTAGGAGCAGGGACACTCAGCTGAAATGGGAAAGAGGGCAGAGAACATGGGTCATAGGCCAGGCAGGCTGGCAGATTCGGAGGTGGGGAGGTGGAGTTCTCGATGAAAAAAGAGGTGAAGCTGTCACCTGGCTCTGGCACCGCTGACCCCCACTGCAAGGGAAGGAGTCACTTTGCCTCCTAAGCCTCACCACCCCCTTGTCACTGGACTCTCCCTGAGAATTTTACCTTCTCTGCAGCCTTCTCGGGGGAGCGATGTCAACTAACCCCAACCTCCTTCCCCTCCTCCTTCTGAACTATTCCTTTTTCTTCTCAGTGCAAACAAACACAAGCAACCCTCCCGCCCCCAGCCCCAGTGCTTGGCAGAGTACTTGGCACACTGCAGATGTTCAATCAATATTTGTTGTTAAAAACAAACCAACCCTGCCCTGTTATGCTCTACCACCTAACCCTGGCTTCTCTTCCATGACTGTTGCCATCACCCTGGGGGAACTTTAGCTTGGTTTTGCAATTTGGTGTCCTCCAACTCAGAGAAATCCCTCTCTGATCCTCTCTGGTCGACACTGTTAGAACCACATCTGAGACCTGTCAGACCTCCCCTCTCCTGCCTTGGGAGGATTTTCCGTGGGAGCTGACCTGGTGGTCTCTCCCTGAGCTTCCTTCCCCTCTGCCCAGCCTGTGGAATAGCTCCCTCTAGTGGACAACTGCACATATACACGCTCTATTTCCCAGTTGGCACCAAGACACTTTGAAGTCCCTGGTGAAAGAGCGTTATTCCTTCATTCACCAAACATCTGTTGAGCACCTGTTATGAGTCTGGTCTATCCGAAATGCTCTTGGAGCTCACAGTTACACTGTTATCACAGGAGCAGACATCAAACCAAAAAGGCAAAGGCAAACCAAAAAGAGAAAGCGTCACGCTTCTCTGCCTCTTTCAGGGTTCAGGGTGTATGGGCAGAACTCCCTCCCTCTCTCCCTCAACAAATATGCAACAAGGACCTACCCTATGCCAGAGACTGGTCTGAGAACATAAGGATAGAAGTGGTAAGAAGTGCACTGAGGGGTGCCTGGGTGGCTCAGTTGTTAAGCATCTGCCTTCGGCTCAGGTCATGATCATAGGGTCCTGGGATCGAGCCCCGCATCGGGCTTCCTGCTCAGTGGGAGGCTCGTTTCTCCCTCTCCCACTCTCCCTGCTTGTGTTCCCTCTCTTGCTGTGTCTCTCTCTGTTAAATAAATAAATAAAATCTTAAAAAAAAAAAAGGAAAAAAGAGAATTGCTTGAAACTGTGCAGTGCATTCTGGAGAAGACTGCTCCATGGCTGGGGGGACACCAGAGGGGAGGTGCAGGGTGGTACAGGGGAAGGAGGGCTGACATCTGAGCAGGGCTGGAAGGCAGGTGAGGGACGGCCTTGGAGAAGAAAGGCATAAGCTAAGAAGTGATGATGAGTAGGAGTGGTCATGTGAGCTCCATGGAGGTGGTGGCAGGGAGGGAGGCTCAGTGCCACCCAGCAGTCTTTTCAGGCCGTTTGATATGTTTCCTAACATGAGTCCACTGCCAGATCACTGCTGCACCACCCGCACCCCACCCCCAGCTCCAATGCAGTGACAGCTCTCTGCTGCTGGGTCTAACCTTTACTCAGGTCCCTCCACTACCCTACCCTTCACTGCAGACCCCTCCGGGGCTAGGAGACACTCCTCCAGCTGGTAATATTTTAACACAGCATTACTTCTCACCATACAAGGTCCACTTTCCCAAACACAACTGCAGGGGTCCCAAAACTATACAAATGGCAATGCTGCTGCGGGAAAAACAGACCAACATCAATTTCAACACTGCCTCTGAAAAACAATTGATATTTGAAGTCCCCCTCTGGACCTTGGCTGGTTTTCCCCAGGATCTCACATGCACACCTGAACCGTGGTACCTGCCTGCTCCTCCTGCCCTTCCCAGGCTTCCTGGATCTGGGGCTCTACCTGCCTCCCATTTTGGACACGGAAATTCTGATATTTACTAACGTCCACACCTTCCTGTTTCACGGACCTCTGTGTCTCGGCCTCCTCAGCCCTGCCCATTCCCCTGTCCATAGGCCGCCTCATTCTCCACACCAAGGAACTTCCCAATCCTGTCCATTCCCTCTTCCCAGGACCTCTGTATTTGGCTAGATGAGGACATTCTTACTTTGTTGTCTGACCAACACGCAAGGCCTTCCAGCTGGCTTCTAGGCTTGAGTCTCCCTGTGGTTCTGACCTGGTGTGGCCACCGCCACCCAGGTAACCTCCTGGACAGAGTGCCCACTACTCCATCTGGCATTCAAGGTGCTCCTCGGTCTGGTCCTGGCCTACTTTTCTAGGTCTTCCTGGGCTGAGACATCTACCAAACTTCCACTAAATGATCTACCTGTCATTCCTCTGATATGTCTTGTACTTCTGTATGTCTGGGCCTTCAGTTTATACCATTCCACTTTCCAGAATGCCCTCCTCTGCTCCTTTCCACTTTCCCAACTCCTTCCCGTTCTCTGAGATCAGCTCAGACACTACCTTCTCAGCAAACCCTTCTTTGCTCCCTCCTGTTGAAAACAGAATCTTCCTTCTCTGAACCACTATAGGAACAGGGAAGGAAACAACATCCTGTAAACACCTGCCGTGAGCTCATGTTAAAAGCATACGCTTAGGGGCGCCTGGGTGGCTCAGTGGGTTAAGCCTCTGCCTTCAGCTCAGGTCATGATCTCAGGGTCCTAGGATCGAGCCCCACATCAAGCTCTCTGCTCAGCAGGGAGTCTGCTTCCCCACTCTCTCTCTCTGCCTGCCTCTCTGCCTACTTGTGATCTCTCTCTCTCTGTCAAATAAATAAATATAATCTTAAAAAAAAAAAAGCATACGCTTTGGGGGCACCTGGATGGCACAGTCGGTTAAGCATCTAGTTGGTTTGGGCTGAGGTCCTGATCTCAGGGCCATGATCTCAGGGTCATGAAATCGAGCCCCATGTTGGGCTCCACGCTCAGCGTGGACTCCACTGAAGACTCTTTCTACCTCTCCCTCTGCCGCTCCCCTCCACCATGGGCATGCATGCATTCCTTCTCTCTCAAATACATAAATAAATCTTTTTTTTTTTTAAAGGCTCACATTAGGGCAACCTTCTCGGGTCCCCTCCTTTTTCAGGAGCTTTGTACTATTGCTCAATAAACTTTGCTTTGCTGCTCACAATAAATAAATAAATAAATATAAACATTTTTTTAAGATTAAAAAAGGATCCCTTAAAAAAAAATAAAAACCTATGCTTTGGAGTCAGATCTGGTTTGACTCTGGTTAGCTGCATAACCTTGAGAAGCATACTTAATATCTCTGTTCTTTGATGTTTTAGCTTCAAAAACATAAAAATACTCACCTCCACCGTTCATTCCTGTGAGCATTTGAATACCTAATATGTGCCAGGCTCTGTACTCTTGTTGTTGTTTTGAGAATTAAATGAATTGATGCACAGAAAGTAGCTGACACAGAGGAGAAAAGCAGACTCTCTGCTGAGTGGAGAGCCTGATGTGGGGCTCAGTCCCAGGACTCTGGGATCGTAACCAGAGCCAAAATGAGACACTTGACCGACTGAGCCACCCTGGCGTCCCTCCAGTTTAGTTTCTCAGAAGAAGAGTCTTCTGGGTGATTTCTGGTTAGTGGGGAAGTACCACATAAGACACAGAACCAGAGGGTGCCCGGGTGGCTCAGTCAGTTAAGCATCTGCCTTTGGCTCAGGTCATGATCCCAGCCAGGGGCCTGGGACCGGGTCCCAAGTCAGGCTCCCAGCTCAGCAGAGAGTCTGTTTTTCTCTCTGCACCCACCCCCCTTGCTCCTGTGTTGTCTCTCTCTCTCTCTCGCAAAAATGAAAATAAATAAAATCTTTTTTTTTTAATAAATAAAATCTTAAAAAAAAAAAAAAGACTGGGAACCAGCCAGCACTGGACCCCGGTGGATCATAGCAAATGTTAAATTACCACGTGGCTGATGTGAAGTATAGAAAGTGACTGTCGTTTTCTGAATAACTTGCCGATCAGAAGGAACCAGCATCTACCATCTGCCAAGGCTCTCCGGGATACCCAGCAAAGTTCTTTGTGACTAAGAGAAAACTGCTCAGAGCTAGTCTGTCTAGTTCTCATGATCAGCTTCCGTAACATGTGAGCAGGAACAGACCCAGCAGCCCCCCTACCTTCATACTGGACTTCCAGGTGCATCGTGCGCAGCACCTTCAGGACGCACTCCACGATGCTTGGGTGGGTGGTTCCAATGATTGACTGACGAGACAGACAACAGCACAAGGGGATTACTTAAGATCTAGTACACCTGGAAGAAATGAAGAGCAGGCTGGCCAATGGCTGGGCAGCCTGGCCAAATGGGGAGAGGGAGGGTAATGGTGAGTCAGTTGGGCCGAGGTGGCCACCTGCTTGCTGGAGGGGAGGGTGGATACCGGTTAGGGAGAATTGAATTCCTCCAAGATCCTACATCTTCTCTCCCTCAGGACGTCACCTGATTGGGGAACCCCTCTTTTCTACCTCTTCAGTCTCTGTGTGTGCATCAGTTCCTGTCCATTGGCGTGAAACCTCCTCAAGCCCACCCACTTTGCACGCAATTGTCCTTCGGCTTGATCTTCTCTTGTTATTGCCCCTTTTTCTCCCTCCACACCTAAGCCTCCCAGGAGCCCGGGGAAGCCACTTCAGCCTCCGTGCCTCCTCTGACAGGCTGCTGCAATTTAACTTCTCCTGCCATGGGACCAACATTCACCCAGACTTTTCACGTGGGGACCATCTTTCTGTTCTGCCTACACTTAGCCTCTCTATGGTATTTGACCCAGCTGGTCATGTTGTCCTTGTTGAAACTCTTTTCCCTTCAGTTTCACAGCCCTGGGTTTTTTCCTGTTTCCTTTTAATGGCTTCCATTGCTCTTTACCAAAGAGGCAGAGTAGCCTATGGAAAGACTAAGAACTCTGCAGTTAGGAAGAGTTGGATTTAAATGCCTGCTTAGTACATACCTCTTCCTCCGTGTGTGACCTTGAGTAAGTCACCGAATGCCCCTGTTACCCCATCTTTAAAGTGTCTGCCTCCATCAGCTATGGTGAGGACTAAGAGAGATCGTGGAAGTAAGCCCCTGGCACAGTGCCTGGCAGGTAGGAGGCACTTAATACATGGAAACCAGAAATAACAGTGATAATCAGCTGTTTTGGTGGCCCATCTTGCTCAGCTGTCTCGTAAATGCTGGTGATTCTCCTCTTACTTGGTTCATTTTACCTGGCTGACCTCACTCACTTCTGTCATTTCAGTGATCCCGTCTCCACTCAGGAAACCCAACTGCCATCCTCCTCTCGGGTCTCTTTTCAGACTTTTATTTTCTACTGTGTGATGGGTGGGGTGTCTACCAGATGTCCTTAACAGTAATCCTTAACTGAGCTAGCACTCAGAATTACTTGGGGAGCGTAAAAAGAAAAAGCATCACCAAAGGCCTCCTGAATTACCAAAGGTCATTACCAAAGGTCAGAATCTATGGGAGGGAGGCCCAGGATTTTTTGTTTTGTTTTGTTTCTTACACAAATGATCCATTAATATCTTCGCAGCCGGCTGGGCCTGCTCCTTGGATGGCGCTGGGGAGCCACCAAGGCTCATGGAGTCGAAACCTAACTCCTCCCAAGTCCGATGGGTTCTTCTTGCTCTCCCCTCGTGGTGCACAGCTCAGCCGGCTGCTGAGCCCCAAGCGGGCTGTCATGTTTGACGGCTTTTCTTTTGTTGTCCCTTGTCCCAGGCGCTCTGCCTCAAAAATGTCTGTCTGACCCAGTTGCCTCTGTTCCCACTGCCACAGGAGAGGCCTCACCATCCCTCTACCCTCCTGTCTCCCCGCATCCACCCAGCGTGGAGCTGTTTTGAGAGCTTTTGCTAATGGATCCTAAGACCCCTCTTGGAGCCTCTTGTCCCTCCTGACTAGCACGGTGTTTTCCTGTGCCCACCATGTCCCAGATCAGATCCCACTTACATTCCAGGGCACTGAGAGGAAGCCAGAGAGAGAGAGAAGGAGCTTTCCCAAGCCCTGGCTATCTGGCCTCTCCCTCCCGTGCTGTCTGCAAAAGCACCGTGATTCCTTCCCTACCAAATTGACTCCTGTAAGCTTTTCTACAGTCTTTTCATCATCCTTGTTGCTTGTCTCCACCACTTTTAAGCCTGCCAATATCTTTCTGATCCTTAAGTAAACAGGACAAATCACTCTGCTGGGAGACATGAACTCTTTGCCCCGCCTTGGCCTTCTGGAAGTGACGCTGATTGAGTAGCAGACACGCCATGGGAGGCTGAGCTCTGTTTCTCATGCCTGCATGAAGGGCAACGGTGGCAGGTAATTTTAAGGCTAGTGTGTTGCATCAGAACCATGGGCGTGTGCAGCCCGGACCCACCTGCGCAGTTCTGAGAGTCTGCAGGGACAGCTGCTGAGCTTTAGGTGACGCACAGGGCAGCAAAGCTATCAGACCTTTGTATACTTGATTCTGGTACTTGGGATTTCCGTGGACCAAAGAATCCAACAGAACCTGCACTTCTTCCTGGGTCTCTTCGGATTTCGACTTTGCCAAGAATTCTGCTATGGATCGCACGCCTGAGCGCAGAAGAGAGGAAAGGCTCAGTTAGAAGGGGATAAGGAACACAATCCTCACTCAAGGTGACCTAATATGGGCGGGGGACGACGGAGATGGGTGAACCAGGCCCGTTCAAGCTAAGCAGAATCAAGGCTTAGTTCTCGTGTTGCCTCACTGTCTTGTTTGCTTCGTGGTTCCGTGACCGGAGGATGTGGTTCGACACAGGCATGTCAGCGTGTCAAAATCTGTTCTTAAGTCTAAAATGGCTCTGCAAAAGGCACAATTAAACATGGGTTTTGGGATTGCTGTGTGATGATAACACGTGTGCAGCATTCAGCGGGGTTTACAAAATGTTCTGACAAATGCTGCCTTGTTTAATCTCAGGTTAACCTATACCAAGAGGGAGATGTTAGTCCCATATTATGGATATATACACTGAGGCCCAGAGAGGCCATGGGGAAACAGAGGAGAACCACGATGAAAAGTTCTTTTGAAAAAGGGGTAAGTGGGGGGTGGTATCTTCTCCATTCCCCTTGACGAGAGCACTTGATGGAACATAGGGAATTTACAGGGTTATTTACCCTTCTCACCACACTGTAAGCTCTTTGAGGACAAGGATTGTATTTTATTCATCTTTATTCACAGCACTATATACATACATGTGTGTGCGCGCGCATGTGTGCCCATATTCAATGATTTTATTTCCATTTTATTTCTAGAGTTATTCATAACTCACTTAATTTCACAAAGGATTTTAGGCAATGGCTTAATAAATCTTTGTAGAATGGATGCATGAAAGAAGATATATTTTAAATGGAGAAGTATTTCCAAAACTACCATGGAAAGATTGGAGCAAATGATGAATCAAGAAAATCATAAATCTGACTCTCGTGGTGGTGACACGGACAGGAGCTAATTGACTCCACTGTACAAAGTACTTCTGTGCAACCTTTTCCAAGAGTGGTGCTGGGTGCCACCACCATTTCACCCAGGCCCCTAGGAAGACATGGCATCGCCACGCCCATCATAACACAGTACCCACCATAGCTTTCACAGATGAGCTCCTTGTACTTCCTGCCATAGTTTGCAATAACCTGAAGTAGCTTGATGGCTTCCTTCTTGTCCTCCTCCTTGACCTTCTCCAGCCCAAGTATTTCCAAGAGTGTGAGGATGCCTCCAACTTCAAGAAATTCTATAAGGTACTGATTACTGTTCAGGGGAATACAAGAGGAGAAATAAGACACTTGTCATGTTCCTTGGCACTCACCTTTCTAAGGGATCTCAAGGTCCTTCCTTCACATACTTTGCCCCCCTATCCAGGAAGTGTTCATGGGCAAAGAGGCACAATAATTTGGAAGTTCTTCTTTCCAGCGGCAAATGCAAAAGTTAAATATGTTGGATGTTTCTTGTGTTTGGTTTTCCAGAATCTGTTCCTCTTCTTCTTGAAATAGCATCTCACCTATCCCTTGGGGAATCACCCCTCTGCCACTCACACGGGCTGTGTGGTTTTGGTGGGGTGAGCAGGTTACAGGCTATGCCATTATTGGTGGCAATAATTGGTTGGGACCAGCCATGTGACCTCAGTCCAATGAAGCTCAACACCTGGGACTTTCTTGGGAACCCCTGGCAAAGATATGCTCTCTTTTGAGTGTGGCTGAGCAGGAAGGACGCATGTCCGGAGCTTCTGAGGGCCAGAACACATGGAGGCCTATGAATACAGCGGGGAATAGAGCTGAGAAATGGAGACAAAGAGAGAGGGAGAGACCAAGTACTGATGACATTTTTTGAGGCCCTGCGTCTAGCCAAGCTTAAAATATGGATTTCTATTCATGTTGGTAGAAGGTGGTGGTCCCATGTAGTGTGAATGCCAAGGGCACCATGAACCCCATATGCAACTGAGACCCCAGAGTCTCCCTAGAAGTAGAACTCACCTGCTCACAGCTGACAAGAAGATGCCAATAGACTGTAGGAGCTTATCTAAACATGAGCCAGTCATATAGCTGTATGACAAGTTAAAGAGTGAATCTCAGGGTGGTTTTCCACACTGTAACCAGATACTGCGTTGATTCCTGGTACCATCGATGGCCCAGGTTGACCAACAGTTGAATTGTGCCCTTTATCCGAGAGGGGCCACTAGGTTGAAGGGGAAGTGGCAACAAACACGCAGTGGGGGGCACAGGGGTGGGCGGTGCTAGCAGGCTTGTTCCCGGTTCCCCAGGAAGCTTTTCTGGGGTCAGTCAGCCACCTTGGGTCTGACAGGCCCCCTCCAGAACAAGGAGGCTCTGATGAATAAAAGGTGCATGGAGAAAGCCTAGTCAATTTTCCAAGCCTCTCTACGCCATGACCATTGCACCCTTGGGTCTCAGCACAGTTCATTACTTTATGCCTCATTTTTAGACTTCTCTAAAAATAATCGGCTTCATCATTAATTCTCAATTTTGCACTTGCTCAAAGCTTTACACTGGAGGTCACTATCTTTATGAAGGATTGTGTGCCTTCCTAATAAGAACAACGGGAGATGGTGGAAAAATTAAACTCTGATTTAAAACAACCTCCGTATTTAGTGTTATTTTTTAATGTGAGCCTTGCAAAAAGCTTCATTGTAATAAAGCACCCAGAGCACGCATCAGCTCGGATACAAGGTATGAAATCAACCCACAACAGAAAAGGAACCAGTCAACAATTACTAGGCTCATAACACATCACAGGCTCTTAGAACACTTAAGAAATTAGCTGAAATTATTGCAGCTCATGGAGGATGACTGAGAGCTTCCAAGACTGATAAAGGCTAATGTAATGGGTTGGAGGTAATGGTGCTTTGTTGGGGGGGAGGGCGCGTGAGGCAAATTATCTCTGCTGCACCCTGGTTCCCAGGATGCCAATAGAAGTGGAGACAGATTGGCTCATTAGGAAAGGCTCTTTACTGCAAAAACAGTGTTTGCTCTGGAGCCAGGCTCCCCTGCCTGTTGCCGCGACAGCTGGAGGCCAGGTTATCAGACCACAGGGCAGTCTCTGTATTCCTACCTTGTCCTCTATCCAGGTCCCCACGAGCCCCCGTTCCTGCCTCCCTGCCTTCTCCCTCTTTTCCTCAGTCATCAGCCAGGCTCACCAGCTTTGTCACCTCTTCTTCCTCTGTCCCAGGCTAGTCTGGCTTTCATAATCACTCATTACACGTGTTTCTGGTCCATTGTTTCCAGCAATTAGTTCCAGAAGTTTGCCACAGTATCAGCAGGCGCTAACTAGTACTAAGCATTTAGCGCATGCCCGGCACAGGGACACTCTGTTTGCCTTGTCTCATTTAATCCTCACCACACCCTGGGGTGGCTGCTAGTCCTATGTCCGTCTGCTTCCTGAGGAAACAATTTCAGACAGGTGAATGACCTGTCCAGGTATCAAAGCTAACTGACAGAACTGGGATTTGAAACTAGCAGTCTAGGTCAGAGTCTGAGTTCTTCCTGTCAGGTCTTCCCACACGTAGACAGACAAAGGGAGTGGGGCTATTTATGCAGATTATCTCCCAGGATGGTGTTGGAGGTGGAACTGTGGGTCTGCCCTGTCCCTGGGGAGGGAGGTGGTAAAGGAGAGTGGATGGTGTATGGGCTTTGGGCCAGACAGACCCATTTCAGACCTTATCTTTGCCATTCACTAGGAAATTACTCAACCTTTCAAAGCTCGTCTCTCTCTCTCTTTTTAAAAGACTTTATTTATTTCTTTGACAGAGAGAAAGAGAGAGAGAGAGAGTGAGAGAGGGAACACAAGCAGGGGGAGTGGGAGACAGATAAGCAGGCATCCTGCCCGCGGGATGCGGGGCTCGATCCCAGGACCCTGGGATCATCACCTGAGCTGAAGGCAGACGCCTAACGACTGAGCCACCCAGGCGCCCCAAAGCTCATCTCTCTTATTTCTAAAATGGGATAATGCCAAGCACCTATTAGGCTTGGCGTTAGGCTTAAATGAGATGATATTTGTATATCACATAGCTCAGTGCCTAGAGCATAAAAAGACTCAATAAATGGTAACTAATACTTTTGTCATTATAATAAATAAATCCTTAGTTTTACTGGTCTCTTCTGGAAGTTCGAGGCTAAAAAAGGGGTTTGAGGCTAATGTGAGATTAGGTGGTAGTCAATTTTACAAGACATAATGATGTTATGTTGATTTGTTTTCCTTCCAGATCCACCATAACTAGAAGGCTGAGGAGGAGGCGTGGGGTCACTCACGTAACACACGACATCACTTCAGCTGGTCTCTTTTCTCTATTTATGACAAGGTCACAAAAAGTTAGGGAACTATGCATGGTGTCAGGTGTAGGCAGTGAACAAACAGCTGTCTGAAAGCACGGTTCTTTCATTCATTCAATAAGCATGCCGTAGCGTCTCGTAAATGCTGGGCGTTCTTACTGGCACTTGGGAGATGGGTAAGGATGATACAGTGCCGAGGGTCGTGAGGGCAATGACTGAGTAAGAAGAGGACATTACCACTTCAGGGGCGGGGAGGAAAGATCCTGCCACAGAGACTGAGAACCGGCCATGGGAGAAGGTGGGGGACTGGACAGCCTAGGAAGGGGCAGTGGTCAAGCAGGACCGGTGAGTGAGGCACGTGCTTCAGTTGTGACATTTTGAGGGGCCTCAAACCACTCAGTGATCAAATAATGATCTATAGCACCATTAAAAAAAATCAAAATACTAAAAAAAAAATCAAAATTAGTACCAAAAAAAATCCATGATGAATAAAATATTAAAGTTCTGACTGAAGATGGGATATGACCCTGTACTTGTACAACCCTGCCTCACTCACCTTCTCCTGAGGTCACATGGAAAATGCTGCCAAGTAAGATGAGGAGGGCAGAGGGTGGTCTAGATTTGGTGACCTAGAGGTTGCTGATAACCTTGGGGAGGTTAGTGTCACAGGTTGTGAAGTGGAAGCCAAATTGTGGGTGCTCATGTTTCTCAAGGTGTCATCTTTGGACCATGAGAGACCTGGATAGGTCATTCACTCATTTGGGACCTGGACAGGTCATTCACCTGTCTGAGATTGTCTCCTCAGGAAGCAGATGGACATAAGTAAGGATCAGGGTCCCCCATCAAAGTGCGTATTAGAAACAAAGAGGCCAGGGAGCCTCCCTCAATCTACTACATCAGAACAGTGGGTTGAGGGTGGGGAGGCAGACTGGTGATCTGCAACTTAAACCTCTTTCATGCACACTAATGTCTGAGGACATTGGGTCAACCTAGAGACATTATCAGCGTTATTCCCCTTGGCCTGTTCTGGGCCTGAGTCTGATTAGAAATTTTATTGATGACTTAACTGTGAGAAAAAGAGAGCTGTGGTTACTGAAGCCTTTAGTTCTGCCCAGCTGCAGGCTCTGGTTCACTCCTTTCTTTACCGAACAAACATGTAGTACGTACCCCTTATGTGTTAGGCATGATCCCGGGAATTAGGAATGTAGAGATGAAGAGAACAGAGGTGATTCCTGCCCTCACAGAGCCTATACTCCAGTGGGGAAGAGATTTTTTAAAAAGACTTATTTATTTATTTGAGAGAGAGAGAGAGAGAGAGAGAGAGAGAGAAAGGTGAGGGGAGAGGCAGAGGGAGAGGAAGAGGGAGAGAGAAATTTTAAGCAGACTGTGCTGAGCGTGGAGCTAGATGTGGGACTCCATCTCCCAAACCTGAGATCATGACCTGAGACTAAACCAAGACTCAGGCGCTTAACCAACTGCACCACCCAGGTGCCCGAGGTATTTTTTAAAAGAGCTATTTATTTATTTGAGAGAGAGCATGTGCATGCACAAGAGCACCCAGGGGTGGGGGGAGGGGCAGAGGGAGAGAGAAAATCCCAAGCAGATTCCCACTGAGTTCATGGAACCTGACACAGGGCTCAATTTTAGAACCCTGAGATCATGATCTGAGCTGAAATTAAGAGTCGGACGCTTAATCGACTGAGCTACCCATGTGCCCCAATACTAAGCAGGTACAAACAACACGATGTTATAGTCATTAAGATAGAGGGCCTTCTGTGAGGATATGTAACAGGGGAACCAAGGTTAATTTAGGGCTCAGAAAAGGGCTTCCTGAGGAAGGGATGTTTAGACTGAGGTCGGAATGATGGAGTAAGAATTAGTCAAATAAAGAGTAGGTTTAGAGGAAAGGAGAAAGCTCAGACAAGGAGAACAATATATAATAAAAGGATCTGGGGGTGCCTGGCTGGCTTAGTCAGTAGAGCGTGTGACCCTTGATCCCAGGGTTGTGAGTTCAAGCCCCACACTGGGTGTAGAGATTACTAAAAAAGTAAAGTCTTAGCGGGGGAAAAAAGGATCTGAGATGATCCATGGATTGCTGTAGGCACACAGAGCAGAAATATCCCGAAATATACTCATTACCCAAATTTTCAAATCTGTCTTCAACCCCAATCTGTCTCTGGGACCCCTTAGCATGGACACCTCCAACACAACATGTCCCAAACCAGACTTACCTACCCCAACTCCTTTTCTTCTCTTCCCACATAATGGCACCCCATTCACCCAATTTTCCAAGCCAGAAATGTAAGAGTCATTGTGTGGGGTGGAAGAGGAGAAGGTTGTTGGATGAATAGGTATAGAACTCAGATTCCAGAGAGAAATGTGGTTAGGGGTACACAACTGAGAGCCCTTAACCTGGACTGGTGCTGACATCATCATGATAGATTAGGTCACTGAGGGAGAGGGATGTGGATGGGGAGTCCCAAGGGAGATCCACATTTCAGGGATGGCTGAAGCAAAAGAGGAACAGACCGAAAGAAAGGAGAAAAGCAAGAGAATCGGTATCACAGAAACCAACGGAAGAGTGGGTAGTTTTTTGTTTTTGTGATGATCTGTATGTGCTTTTCCCCCTTCTTTGCTCTTTCTTTCTTTCTCTCTCTCTCTTTCTTTCTTCTTATTGAAGTTTAATTGACATATAACATTATGTTAGTTTCAGGGAAGAGTTTTTTGACAAGTGGTAATGGTTGACAAATGCCGCTGGGAGGTCATGTGGGATGACCGAGGATGCAGTCACTGGGTTTTGCAATTAGAACAACAGCGGTAACCTTGACAAGACCTGCATCGGTGAAGGGTACAGAAGGCAGATTGCAGGGGGCGGAGGAGAAAAGGGAGGTGAAGCAGCGTAGACAGGGAAAGTCAATAACCTTTTCAAGAAGCTTTACCATGAAGGGCAGGAACTAGGTGGAATAGTGGTTGAGATGGGGATTTAATTTAATTTTTTAAGGTAGAAGAGATTTGAGCGTATGTAAATGCCGATGAAAAAGCTGGTAGGGAGGCAAAAGGGAAGTCCATCAGAGAGAAAGAATAAAGACCCTGAAGACAGGGAGAGGATTAAGCCCAGAGAGAAGGAATACCCGCATCAAATCTGAAGGGAGTGGGGTGAAAATGAGGATACCCATATAGGGAGGGAAGACAGGAAGGGAGGGAGTTCTTGACTTTGTGGATGCTACTTTGGTCACCAGATGTCCTGATCTACAGTTTTAGGGAGAAATCAAGAGAAAAGCTGTCCCAATAATCTTCATTCCTTTTCTCCTTTGAAGATTGCCCAACTTATTTCTGTTCAGTAAAGGATACATGAGTCTCAGCCAGGTCGTCAAGCGTACCAGGAACAAGCTGGCTCCCTGGGAAAACTCCTGCTCCAGTTCAGGAGAGGTCTTGCCTTGGTTGGTCTTGATGAAATTGTCAAGGATGTGACTCCTTGCGACTTTGCCAGCGTTGTCCCAGTCCTGTAGAAAACTCAAGAGGCGGCTAATTGCTGCCTGCTCCTTTATAGAGGTCATGGTCAGTCAGTCCTCAAGTTGGCTACAGAGGGAGGGAAAACAGACAGGTCTCCTAATATTTAGTACCGTGCAAGTCCCATAGGTTACTCTATGGGTTTTGCTTTTCCAACAATCGGCTGGAGGCGGGGTGAGCCTCTGTCACCCACGTAGATGTCACATTCAAAATACAGCTCTAGAACTGACCGTCTCCTACTTGAACAGAGAGGATTTAGCTGTGTTGTGATGGCATTAAGAATATCAAGGTAGTAGGGCACCTGGGTGGCCCAGTGGGTTAAGCCTCTGCCTTCAGCTCAGGTCATGATCTCAGGGTCTTGGGATCAAGCCCCACGTCGGGCTCTCTGCTCAGCAGGAAGCCTGCTTCCCCCTCTCTCTCTGCCTACTGCCTTGCCTACTTGTGATTTCTCTCTCTGTCAAATAAATAAATAAAATATTAAAAAAAATCAAGGTGGTAAATGTCTACTTCACCTTGAAGAGCTAACATTTTAGCTCCTTGGATCCTCTGCGGATGCTAGCAACTAAAGAACCAGCTGAAATGAAGGTGCTTTCACCCCTTACTTCACCCAGGACCAGAGATTTGGGGGTCTTTAGAGACCTGGCCCTTCTCATACCAATCAGCTAAGGAAAAATGCTGCTTAACCTTGTACCTTGGGCTTTTAAACAAACTCTCTTAAAAACAACTTAAAAAAAAAGTAAGAAGAAAAAGTTTCCATTCCATAGTTGGATTAATGGGCTGTGGTTTGTAGGAGTCTGTGTCCTTGGGAGAGTGTTTTCAGTGGGGGAGGGAAGGTTTAAAATAAACCCGTTTTCCAAAAATAGTTGTGATTGAAAGTGTTATTATCCATAACAAATGTTAGTGCTGATGGGAGAGAGGCATGTGTGATTCTTTTGTCTAACAGACAAGTGAAAGTCATATTTCACATTATCATGGGGTTTTCTGTGATTTACAGAATATTTGTGAAACATTACTTGCAGGGGCCATGATTGATATGGAGAGAACAGCTTGTGTGTAGGGGAGATGTGTATTTCACGAAGACTGTTCAACATGAAATTTACAGTCCCATAAAGTGCTTCTACATCTTCGCCAGAGATCTAGTTAAAAGGACTTTACAGTCTGAAACATCCTAAAATTGATTCTAAATTAACGTTTCCTCACATGTATTTGAGATATTGATGGGGCCCAGCTATCAGAATTTTATTAGGAAGCAATAATCTGAGGCCCACGGAGACAGACATACATACACACCAACCTCCACTAGTTCCCAGAGGACACTGGGTATGTGCTCCTGGGAAGGGCGTCCACATAGCCTTGGGGATGGAGACAGCCACGAAATCCTGTCAGCCTTAACAGCCAGGTGAATGACTGTGGATCAGCCTAAACACAAAAATGACCAAAATCCCTCCTAGGATCAAACATCAATCACTGCGAATGACATTATAGCCCTAAGTCTGAGAATAACTTTCAGAGGCCGTGGCCACCTTCAACAGCCAAACCATCCTCAAGAAAATGGGGATGAGTGGTTGTTCTGGACCCAAGGGAAGAGGAGTTGAAAAACCACCATTAGCTTTATAAGGCAGGAAAGCACCCTGTGCCCACCCAGCTGTCCCCCACCCTCCACCCCCTGCTGCCATGGGTGGGCTCTTTCTAGGATCAAAATTTGAAGGCCATTAGAGATGCACTCAGCAATTCTAGGACATGGAGGGTGGGAAACGTCCAGCTGGGCACTCCCCATGATGGCCCCTGACATTTCCTTGGATCTTCCCTATCTTACCCTTTTCTTAATGGGGAAAGGAAACCACAGATGGCAGCTTGAGAAGTCACAGTGAGGCCACTGAACATGCAGCACAGGCCCGTCACGTGGCACTGTGTGAGGTGCAGTGGGAGATGGGGCACTGCCGGGGCCCTGGGGGAGACTCGGATCTTGTGGTACAAGGGATGAACATGAGATCTGGAGTCAGACTGGAAGCTAAGGAGAGGTGCCTCAGAAGACACCAGTCCTGCAATCCCTTGATCTCAGACACCTTGATCAGAACCTCCAGACCCTGAGATAACTAGCTTCTGTTGTTTAAGGCCACCCCACTCCCAAGTCTGTTGTGCTTTGTTATGACAGTCCCAGATTATCCTCACTTTACTAAACCTGCTTTAGGCTATATTTATGTCTTACCCTAGCACTTGAACAATTAGTTTCTCATCCCAGGCTCACTTCCATTTTTTCTCCCCTTATCCTCACAATATAGTTTTCCACAACTTATAGTTAAATCAATAGTTAGTATTTACATTATTGACCAGGTAGACAAACACTGTTCACTCAAGCTGTAAACTACAATTACATTTTCTTTCTCTTATAAGTTGGGCTTTACCTGGATGAATCATTGCTTTTTTTTTTCAATTGTGTAGATTTCTTGAGTACCTAGAGCGATTTTCTTCCAAATGTTCCAAACACATAGCTGTTTTTCCAAACGTTCAACCCCTAAGTGATCAGTTCCACCTTTTCCGTGGCAATGTCTTTCCCACAGACCTCAGTCTTTCTGCCCCAGTTGGGACCGGTTGCTTTCCTAAACCTGGCACACAATTGTTGTTCTGGGATTTCCTTTTGCTAGTTTTCTCTGCTGACTGTCCCATTTCCTGGACCTAGCTCTTCCTCCTTTTTGGTTCGCTCTCTTGTTTTGTCGAAGCACATTCCTCAGTAGTTTCCTAAGAAATGAAAATTACTTTTTCGTGTGTATCCTTGAAAGTCTCCAAGTATATTGACCTCGTGTTATATTGGTTGGGTATATAATTCCATGTGAGGAATAAACTTCCCTTGGATTGAGCCTCCCCAGCGTTGCTGGTTGAGAAGTCTGACGTCATTCTGATTCATGTGCTATGGACTGTGGCATGTTTTTTCATTCTCGATGCTTTTAAACACTTTTCTGAAATGGTGGGATGGTATGTTTGGTTGCAGGTCTTTTTCAGTTAGTGTTCTGGGCTCTTGGTGGGCTCTTTTGAGCAGGTGCTGTGTCCTTTGGGTTTTGGAAATTTCTTTATCAGGCAATGACTAGTCTTTTCATTGATGAATACATAAATGTCACTCAGTGGAGGGCTTTTCCTGCCCCCTGGGGGTCTTTCAGGACTTCTCTACTTTCCAGGGGTCGGGTGCGGTGAGAGGGTTGGGGGGTGCTAGATGCCTGACATGTGGCATCCTGGGAGTGAAGGTGGGGGAGGAGCAGGGCTGCCTTCCCCCCTATTTCTCATCCCTGCCTTTCAAACTATGCCTGAGGTCTCTGAGTATGAAGGCCTCCAGAATTCTGTTTCCTTCCTCCTTATGCAGCACGAGAGTTTAGAGTGGGCATGTGGCTTTTGAGGTGGGGACAAAGGGCTCTGCATACTGACTTCAGCAAGTCCCCCTGTGTTTAGCCCCTTACCTCATGTCTAACCTGGGCTAACTTGGGTCTCCAAGGCACTAAGCTTTATAGAGATTAAAATGGGTGAACTGACTTGCTTCTCGTTGGTAATCTCCCCTTGTGGGCACTCAGTTTGTAATTTCTTAGCATGTTTCAAGCCACTTGCCTTCCCACTTGCCTTCTACCTGTCAAATATTTGTCCAGCTTTCACCTGGTGTTGCCTCCTTCTCTGAACTTTTGTGACTTAATACCTTTCTGTATTTCTTTTTAAAAAAGATTTATTTAGGGGCACCTGGGTGGCTCAGTGGGTTAAAGCCTCTGCCTTCGGCTTGGGTCATGATCCCGGGGTCCTGGAATCAAGCCCTGCATCGGGCTCTCTGCTCAGCGGGGAGCCTGTTTCCCTCTCTCCCTGCCTGCCTCTCTGTCTGTGAAATAAATAAGTAAAATCTTAAAAAAATAATAAAAATAAAAAGATTTATTTAGGGGTGCCTGGGTGGCTCAGTGGGTTAAGCCTCTGCCTTCAGCTCAGGTCATGATCTCAGGGTCCTGGGATCGAGCCCCGCATTGGGCTCTCTGCTCAGCGGGAAGCCTGCTTCCCCCCCACCCGCCACCTGCCTCTCTGCCTACTTGTGATCTCTCTCTCTCTGTCAAATGAATAAAAATAAAATCTTAAAAAAAAAAAGAGATTTATTTATTTATTTTAGAGAGAGAGAGAGAGAGAGAGAGAGAGAGAGAATACAAGTAGGGAGAGGGGAGAGGGAAAAGCAGGACCCTAGGATCATGACCCCAGCCAAGGCTGACAATTAACCAACTGAGCTACCCACGTGCCCCTATATTTCTTTATTTTTTTAAGGTTTTATTTATTTTTTTAGAGGTGGGGGAGGGCAGAGATGGAGAGACAAACTTAAGCCTGAAGTGAGCCTCAATCTCATGACCCTGAGATCATGACCTGAGCAGAAACCAAGAGTCAGAGGCTTAACTAACTGAGCCACCCAGGTGCCCTGCCTTTCTGTATTTCTTTAGTGTTATGTCAGGGAGGTTTGGAGAGGTAGGGGAGATAAGGACCACAGTTAGGTTTAGTCAAGAGTCTCCAGCCACTTATTTATTTTTATTTCAACTTTTCTTCAAAATAAGACTTTTAAAAATTTTATTTAAATTCAATTGATTAACATATATTATATTATTAGTTTCAGAGGCAGAATTCAGTGATTTATCAGTTGTACGCAAAAACCCAGTGCTCATTGCATCACATGCCCTTAATGCCCACACCCAGTTGCCCGCCCCATCCTCCCACCGCCCTCCTCTCCATCAATCCTCAGTTTGTTTCCTACCAGTTGAAATTTTCTTCTGGTTTGTCTCCCTCTCTGGTTTTGTTTTATTTTTCCTTCTCTTCCCCTATGCACCTCTGTTTTGTTTTTTAAATTCTACATATAAATTCTACATACAATTGTCTTTTTCTGGTTGACTTATTTCGCTTAGCAAAATACCTCTAGGTTCCATCTGCGTCATTGCAAATGGCAAGATTTCATTTTTGATGGCTGCAATATATATATATATATATATATATATATACACACACATACATACCACATCTTCTTCATCCATTCATCTGTCAATGGACAGCTCGGCTCTTTCCATAGTTTGGGTACTGTGGACATTGTTGCTATGAACATTGGGGTGCAGGTGCCCCTTCGGATCACTACATTTATATCTTTGGGGTAAATACCTAGTAATGCAATTGCTGGGTTGTAAGGTGGCCTATTTTTAACTTCTTGAGGACCCTCCATACTGTTTTCCAGAGTGGCTGCACCAGCTTGTATTCCCATCACAGTGTAGGAGGGTTCCCCTTTCTCTGCATCCTTACCAACATCTGCTGTTTCCTGACTCGTTAATTTTAGCTGTTTCCAACTGACCAGTGTGAGGTGGTATCTCACTGACGCTTTGATTTATATTTCCTTGATATGTTATGTTGAGCACTTTTTCATGTGTCTGTTGGTCATTTGTATGTCTTCTTAAGAGAAATGTCTGTTTATGTCTTCTGCCCACTTCTTGACCGGATTATTTGTTCTTTGGGTGTTGAGCTTGATAAGTGCTTTATAGATTTTGGATACTAGCCCTTTATCTGATAAGACATTTGCAAATACCTTCTCCCATTCTGTCAGTTGTCTTTTGGTTTTGTCAACTGTTTCCTTTGCTGTGCAAAAGCTTTTTAATCTTGATGGAGTCCCAATAATTCAATTTTGCCTTTGTTTCCCATACTTTTGGAGACGTGCCTAGCAAGAAGTTGCTATGGCTGAAGTCAAAGAGGTTGCTGTCTGTGTTCTCCTCTAGGATTTTGATGGATTCCTATCTCATATTTAGGTCTTTCATTCACAAAATAAGACTTGATGAAGATTACAAACCCATCCCCCCCCCAAACCCAAACAACCAGTAAGTACAATTTTAAAAAGAATTAAGAAGAAGAAAACAGTGGGAAAAGGAAAGAAATGTCCCAATTTCAGGAGGGAGTTGCTGGGGTAAATTCTGTATCTGAGCTTCTTTTTGACTACCAAATATAAGGGGACACATTATGTGTCTTTCAAGGTGCAGGGAGCAGAGATGGAATGATGGCAGAAGAAACTAATGTTTTTTAGTGTTTCTAAGAGCTAGTCACATAGAATGTATTTTTTGGACATTATTTGTTTTAATCTTCTTAAGTTCCCGAGGAGGTAGTTATAATTATCCCCAGTTTTCAGATGTAAAAAACAAGGTTTAGGAAGGTTTGCTCATTTATTGGAGGTCTCACAGCAAAACAGGGGTGGAAACAGAAACTGCACTCATATTGTGTAAAACTCTAGAGTGCAGGTTTTCTCCATTAAACCCAAAGCAGTGATTCTGCTCTCCCTTGTGTTCCAAAATGTCACCAATAACCTCTTGTTGTCAGATTCTGTGGCTAACTTGCAGTCTCATCTTGCTTGGCCTCTGATGGATTGTGGATGACTCTCTGAACATTTCTTTCCTGACCTCACTCTCTCCTGGTTCTGTCCCTCACTGGATTCTCCTTAGGCTCTTTTGAAGCTCCGTTCTATTCTCAGTTATCTTCTCACACTTCATAATTTTCACTCCTACCCCTTTGTACTATAGCGCAGGCTTCAGGACTCCTAAACCCATACTGCCAGCCTGGGCCTTCCTCCTGAGGTCCAGATGCCCGTATCTGAAGAACTAGTGGAAGTCTTCCTCCTTATATTTCACACACTCTTCAAATCCTAAGTCCCTGGGGCACCTGGGTGGCTCAGTTGGTTAAGCATCTGGCTCTTGATTTTGGCTCAGGTCATGATCTGAGGGTCCTGGGATGGAGCCCCATGTCAGGCTCTGTGCTCAGCCGGGAGTCTGCTTGAGATTCTCTCCCTCGGGCTGTCCCTTCCCCATGTTTGCGCACGCACGCGCACGCGTGTGTGTTCTCAAATAAATAAATCTTTAAAAAATGCAAATTTGACAGACTTCCCTGCTTCAGACTCTTTAGCTCTTCCTCATTACCCTCAAGATAGAGTTTCAAACATCTCAGCCCAGAGAACTTCTGTCTACAAGTGAAATCTGACCTCCGTTCACCGTAATCCCCTCCCCACCCCGCCCCCGCCCCTTGTCACTGTTTCCAGTGGGAATTAAAAGGCGGCTGCCAGCTTTCCCAGGCTTCACAAACTGATTTCTAAATTCCCCATATCAAATAATTTCTTTTCCTCTAGCTCAAGCCTCCTGTCTTCCCCACTCTGCTGTGCCTTGGTGCTCAGTTACAGGCCTCTCCCTCACGCTCACGACGGCTTGGGCACCCCTGTCTTCCCGCTCCCCTAAACGCGGCCGGGTGGTTTCAACGTCCACAGTTTCCATCTTTGCAATCTGGGGGGCTAGCATCATCCCTGGATCATAACAGGTGCTCCACATCTGTCACACTGTGCTCGTAATGAGCATTTTAATTTCCTTAACCCCACACGGTAATGAATTAAACAAATGTCTGGGTGCCAAGTCCTAGCCAAGCACGGCTTGAGTGGGACTGGTTAACATGACAAACATAGTCTTTGGCCTCAAGATGCTTCCGAGAGTGGCCGGTGGAGAGAAAGGCAACCCGGCGATTTTAATGAAAAGTGAAAAGTGCTCTATTGGGGCAAATCCTAGGATGTGTTGGAGCATGTAGGAGAGGCACAAAATCTAGACTCCAGTGACCTTGAACCTGCACTTCCAACCAAGCCAGCATTCACACTCACGAGCTACTCGCTCAATGCTTTGACTTGCCTGTGACGTCTGAGATCCCCAGCTCCTTACCCTTCCATCTACTCTTGGGTTTAACAAAAAGCCAAGAGGCAAGAATGTCCTCACAGTCCTCTTCATTCTTCCTATGTGATCTGTACCCACACCTGTCCTCCCGTCTTCCTTCCCCCCTCCCGGGGCTCTCCATCCGTC
This sequence comes from Martes martes, assembly GCF_963455335.1. Taxonomy (NCBI): domain Eukaryota; kingdom Metazoa; phylum Chordata; class Mammalia; order Carnivora; family Mustelidae; genus Martes; species Martes martes. The sequence continues at coordinate 156,924,395 of NC_137891.1, forward strand.
CATCCTGCCTCCTTAGGGCCCTCACTCTAGCAACTGCTCCCTCCTCTTCTGTGTCCTCAACCATTCTCTTTATTTAGGTACTCTTCTTGATAACGTACTTAATTCTTATATCGCCTAAAACAAAAACAAGTGAAAAATGAAAACAAACCGCACTTCCCTCAACCCCACATCCCCCTCCAGTCGTCTCTCTGGTTTTCTCACTTCACAGCAAACGTTCTTAAAAACCTTCTGCACACTCTTTCCTGTTCGCCCACTGACCAGTCTCCCCTCAACCCACTGTGATTTGGCTTCTCCCTCCCCTGCCACCCATCCCCCTCACTCCACTCCCATCACTTCACCCAGTGTCTCTAACCTCCTCATTGCTCAGTTCTGTGAGGACGGGTCAGTCTTTTGCTCACTTGTCCTGCCGCTGCCACAGGCATTCCTCCTGCTCAGAAAGCTTGCCTCCCTGATGCCTCTGCACCATGACCTCTTCTCTTGGCTGGCCTGCGTCTCCAGCAGCGGCCTCCCTCCTCCCCATCTTGGGCCTCTGGTCCTGTCGCATTGCATGAAGGCCTCAGTAAGTTGCCTCAAACACAAGTAGGAGTCTCTCTGCCTGACCTCCAATCTCACTGTCAGCAATTCCATTAAACATGAAATTCCACAAATAGTGGCAGACAAGTATGTCCCATCCTTATGCTATGCATGTGAAAAAGACACGATTTGGAGGCTGCATAGAGTCCTCTAGACTCTTCAGTGTCAACAGCATGCTAAGTGCTACTACGGGGGTATGCACAGGACACTGTGGGAATATGAGCAAGGGACATCGAACCCAGATGTGGGTGGGGGAGTGAGGTAGTGGCTGCTCTGGAAGGCATTCCAGAAGAGATGCCAACCAGGCCAAATGGGGATCTGTAGCCAGCCAGGTGAAGAAGTGATGAAACTGTCTTTCAGGTAGAGGAAATAAAATATGCAAAGGCTTAGAGAGGAGAGACTGTAAGGCATATTTAAAGGATTGCAAGTGGGAGACGATATAGGATTGTGGTTAGGAACACAGACACCAGAGCTCCATGATCGCCATACGTATACGTATGCCATCATGCTTATTAAAATCTCTCTGTAAGTGGCACAGCTCCCAGCTGTGTGACCTGACACAAAGTACTTATTAACCTCTCTAGTCTTCTGTTCTCTTGCCTGAGGAGAGATGGTAATACCTCACGGGGCCAACAGACCACCTCGCATAAAGCTGAGCTCCTATTTTCATGGCTGAGATTGCTCAGAACAGCTGAAGGACAGTCTGAGGGTAGAAATGGCAAAGGATAAAACTGTGACAACAGGCAGAGGCCAGAGAGTGAAGGGCTGTGCGGGCTGTGCTGCAGGGTCTGCACACAATCCCCAGGGCCATGTGAAGGTACTGAAGGGTTTTAAGTCAAGGCTGACAAGAAGAGAGTTTGTTTTAGAAATATCCTTTTGGGGCACCTGGGTGCCAAGTGGGTTAAGGCCTCTGCCTTCGGCTCAGGTCATGATTTCAGGGTCCTGGGATCGAGCCCTGAATCGGGCTCACTGCTCAGCAGGGAGCCTGCTTCCCCCTCTTTCTCTGCCTGCCTCTCTGCCTACTTGTGATCTCTCTCTCTCTCTGTCAAATAAATAAATAAGTAAATAAAATCTTTAGAAATATCCTCTTGACTGCAGTATAGAAAGATGACCATAAGGGGGCAAGGTTGGAAGTGGGGCACCAGTTAGGAGGCTGTTCCCCTAATCTCGGCAAAAGATGCTCGTGACAGTAGGGCTGGAGAGAAGCACAAATGCCACACATTTCTGGAGAAGGGAAAAGCAGCAGGACCTGGAGACTGGCAGAGGAGGATGAAAGTGGGGGAGGAATCGAGGATGTCCAGGTGACTGGCTCTCTACCTCACAGAGGACATAGGGCCCATGAGGTACACTTCCCTTCTATACCCTACCAGGTCAGCACCCAGCCCTTCTCTGTACATGAGTCTGCCCCTCCAGCCTCCATCTTTCTGACTCTCCTTAAACACCTGCTCGATCTTCACCAACCAAAATCAATACATAAATAACACCTTCCTTGAATGCCTTTCCCTCAAGCTTGCTTCTATCCTTCCTCCCTTCTTTACCACCCAAATTCTCCCACTGGCCTACAGGATAAAGTCTAAACACCGTGTGGCACACGGTGGCACAAGGCCCTTCAGACTTGGGCTCAGGCTAACCGCATCTCACGTCTCACCTGCCTAAGCCCTTCCAGGGCCCTGTGGATCTCAGTGCTGCTCTACCAACAAGAATGGCCAGCTTCCTTTTTGCCCTTTGGCTGATTCCCCAAAGTAAGTGGGGGCTGTTGGTTCTGTGGTCCCACCTATGCCATCTCTTCTCCTACTCTGCTGTAAAACTTAACCTTCCATCCCACTGGAGTGTGAGTTCCTCAAGGGCAGGGGTTGGTCCTCCCTATCTTTGTGTCTTCAGGGTCTGGCATAATAGTTGGCACAAAATAGATGTTTAATAAACACATGCTGGGTGACTGGATGAAGGAATCAGCCAGCTCTTGTTTGGATGGTTATATCTGAATGTCCATGATATGTAGGTCCATAAAACTACCAACTTCGCAAAGCCGCCATGTGCAGTGGCAGAATCTCCATCCAAGAAGGCTGGTGCAAAGTCTATGAGGCATTTTACAGCTATGACAGAAAATAGCAATGTCAGCAACGGTGTCATCTCTGGACACTAAGGACAGGGATTCAGTGCCATGAACGGTCAGTTAAATTGTAATTGGAGTGAACTGTTCCTCTGCAAACCATAATGTTCTTTAGCTGCAGCCAAATGGCGTTCAAGAAGGAGGGAAATTTTTTTGAAATGTCAAGGAAATTATTTCCAATTTGGTGCTCACAACCAGAGACTCTAATGATCAGTGGAAATGAGAAGCAAACAAATTAGCACTAATGGAAAATGGCTTTTGGAAAAGGGGATTTAATTTATAGTCAACTGATCATGGCATGCAGCATGCAGTAAAAGTCAGCCTCACCAGCTTGATCATAAGAACTGGAGCACACACGGAATGCCAGAGAAAAATATACGTATGCCATCATGCTTATTGGAATCTCTCTTGTAAGTGGTGGCAGCCAATTAAAATAGTTATTATTTTACCTTGGAGAGAAAATGGCCTGAAAAATCAAAGCACATGAAATTAAAATCCGGATTAGGAACCGTGGTCCAAATTGGTTTGTTTGTGGCCTTTTAACCTTGGCAAAGTCTTCTGTAAGGACCACAAACCTACTTTGTCTTCAGCCCAGAGTAGACTCTTTGTTTTTAATTTCCTCTCCATTTTCAAAGGTGATGAATAAATCTGGACTCATCCATAAATCATTTCTATAGCAGACAAATGGCTCTTCCTCACGCAGGGAAACTAAAATCACAAAATCTCAAAAACCCTGGCTATTGTACTAAAGTCAAAAGTCTTTAGTGACAAGCGAGAAGAGGTATTAAAAACCAAAAGGTCACTTGATCTCGTTTCTAAATAAAATTTCTCAGAGGGCTTTTTTCCCCCTAAATCAAAGACACATTTCTGAAAGCAAGAAGCCTCCAGGGCACAGGCTGCCAGCCTGGCTCCCTGTCCCCGGATGGCCTCAGAGACAAGGCCGTCACTGTCCCCTGTTCCTGCAGGCTCCACTGGCAGAACAGGACAGAGGCCTTCTCTTCGGGCTCCCACCCCAATTCCTCACTCTCGGCTCCACATGTGGAAAGAGAGACAGGGAAAGAAACATTCTCCTTCTGACCTCAGGCTCAGGGACAGGGTGTCCTGGCCTTTACTTCTGCCCTCAGGGTATATATGCTACAAATGGTCACTTTCGTCTCATAGATTCCCTTCCTTCTGCTTCCCCCTGCATACCTTCATCTGAGATCCTTCCAGCCACCCATCACTTCCCTACAGACTCCAGGTGCCCCATCTTTTCCTTACATTTGCCTTTCCCTCCATCCTCTCCCCAGAGACCACCTTTCTCCCACCTTCCTCTGACAATGTCCTCTGCCTTCATTGCCTCCTCAGACCTACCCTCACTCTCTACCCAGACCTCGCTTTTCCTCTTAGATCACTTCTGCACTCTCCCCACAAAATGTTAACTCTCTAGGTCAACCATCACCTTTCTACCCACATTCTCCTCAGCCCTGCACTGCTCTGTGCTTCCTCCTCCCTGACCTGATTTCCTACCCTTCTTTCCTTCTCAGCCTCCTTACTCTGTCCTCAAGAGCCTTTGTTTCCCACCAGCAGGCTCCTCCACCCTTAGCTTCTCCACAGCTGCTCTGCCTCCTCTCAGCCTGCCCCCAAAGTTGGCTCTACACCAGGTGCCACTTACACAGAGCCCTCCCTGGTTGAGGTTGCTTATACTCTTATACCCCAAAGTTCTCAGGACTGGCAGCGGGGGGGCTAGCGTCTGCTCATCAAAGCCCAACCCAGTTCCTTCTTCCAGTTCTTTCCTGTAAAAACCCTTACTACTTTGAGGCTCACACCACTCTGCTCTATTGACCATTACCCCACCTCATATTCATATCATCACTTACAGACTCCAGGGCTTTGGTACCTAGCTCACAAGCATCCTTTTCCCTCCTTAAGTCCTGCCATCATCTAGAGGGGCTGGCCATGTCAACATCTTGACTGTCCTGTATTTCACTCCAGCCACCAATCCCATGGCTACACCCTGGGCCTTGCCATCACATGGGACTACTCAAACTTCATTATTCCACTTTTTTTTTTTTTGGTCAGAGAGAGTGAGCACAGGCAGACAGAGAGGCAGGCAGAGGCAGAGGGAGAAGCAGGCTCCCTGCTGAACAAGGAGCCCGATGCAGGACTCAGTCCCACGACCCTGGGATCCTGACCTGAGCCGAAGGCAGCTGCCCAACCAACTGAGCCACCCAGGTGTCCCTCCACTTTTTTTTTTTTTTTTAAGATTTTATTCATTTATTTGCCACACAGAGATCACAAGTAGGCAGAGAGGCAGGCAGAGAGAGAGGAGGAAGCAGGCTCCCCACCGGGCAGAGAGCCTGATGTGGGGCTCGATCCCAGGACCCTGAGATCATGACCTGAGCCAAAGGCAGAGGCTAAACCCACTGAGCCACTCAGGTGCCCCATTATTCCACTTTCTGATCACACTTCTTTCATTCAACTCTTTCCAAGATATGTGTTCGCCTGACTTCACTGGGACCCCCAGTCCATAACACTTTTACACCCTCTTAGGCAGCTTAGGTTCTAAGCTCCATCATCTCAACCTTTTGCCAGGATATCCACTTCCTTGTCCTCTGTCCTTCCATTTCATCTGCCTGATGAAACCCAAACCTGGATAGATTCAACTAAGCTCTCTGCACCCACTGCTAGATGCCTGAATACTGTTGGGGGAAACAATACCTCCCACACAACCATACAGACCACTGCTGTGACACCGAATGGTCACCAACCTCATAGCTGCCCAGAAATCTGCACGCTGCCTCAGTCATCGTGCCCCCGTTCTTCACTCACTGAGACTAGTTCAGTCCTTCTCTGCTCTTCTCAGACCTTGCACACCATCTCCAATCCCACTCTGATATCATGTCCACGTTTCACAGAGAAAATAGAAACCGCCAAACAAGAATTTCCTCAACTTCCTGCCACCAAACCTACCAATATGCAGATCTCACATGCTTCCTTTTTGTCACAATGCAAGTGTCCCTCCACTTTTCTAGGTGAATTTCTCCACCTTATTCCTTTTCTGGGGGTGCTACTCTCTCAGTTATTGCCTTTTCTCTGTCATTTTATCCTTTTTTCCTTTTGCTGGGTCCATGCTAATAGCACTTCTCTCACCTGAATAAAAATCTTTATCTCCTTCCAGCTATTGCCTTCTCCTTTTTTCTTGGGAAGAGCTAAACGTCTCAAAAGTGTACTGTACAGTTTTTACCTTCTCACCTTCCCACCTGCTTCTCAATTCACTGTAATTTGACCTCGTTCCCATGGCTCCACCGAAACTGCATTTACAAAGGTCACCAACAACTTCCTTGTTTCTAAATCCACCGGATTGTTTTCAGACCTTATTTTACTTGATTAGTCATCAGCCTTGAATACTTTCCTGCCGTGGCTTCTGAAACACCACGTTCTACCACTGACTACCTTACCATTCTGGACATTTCATCTCAATTAACTTTGCAGGTTCATCCTCCTTTGCAGATCCTCAGACTTGGGAGGCTTCTCAGGGCTCTCTCTCTCTTTTTTAAAAGATTTTATTTATTTATTTGACAGAGAGACAGTGAGAGAGGGAACACAAGCGGGGGGAGTGGGAAAGGGAGAAGCAGGCTTCCCGTTAAGCAGGGAGCCCGATGCGGGGCTCTATCCCAGGACCCCGGGATCATGACCTGAGCCGAAAGCAGATGCTTAACTGACTGAGCCACCCAGGCGCCCCTCTCAGGGCTCTCTTGTAGGCCTTCTTCTATTCTTACTCCTATTTATACTTTCTGGGAAGCCCAACAAATCCATCCACTGGTGTGGTTGATGCCTATAAGGCACTACAGACCACTTTTCTATTTCCAGTTTAGGCTTATCTTGCAAGCACCAATCAGGCATATTCCAACCTCTTGGGACACTTCCACCTGGATGTCCCACTGTTATCTCAGACTCATCAGACCCAGAACTTACCCTCTCCTAAAAACCCTGCTACCTCTTCTTTCTGTTTACTCAAGACAGGAATTTAGAAGTCATTCTTCATTTCTCCTATTTGCCCCACCAGGCACCCCATCCAGTTCTTTTTAGCTCATAAGTATCTAAGGAATCTATCTCCGCCTCTTCATTCCTGCTACCTCTCCATTCTTTAGGCCACCATAACCTTTCCCCATTACTGAAACAACTTCCTAACTAGTCTCCTTCCTTCTCCCAATCCCCAATCCATTCTTTCCATTGATCTCTCTAAAATGCAAATCTGATCATTATTCCTTTGCTTAAAGTACTTCAATGACTCTCCATTGTCCTCAGGATAAAGTCTGAGCTCTTGTGCTCATAGGTATAAAATACAGTGGAAAATTTTTATCATCTACCCATAAGCTCAAAGCTGAGCTTGACATCAAAGACCCTCCAGGATTGGAGATTGTCAAGCTGAGTTTGACACCAATGACCCTCCAAGATCCTAACTGTTCTTCCAAGTTTACTCTCACATTAGTATCTCCACTGGCCAGAAGATGCTCAAAATTTCTGGCACTCATCTCTCAGTTTCCCCTCGTTGAGCTCCTGCAAGGAGTCCTTTGTCCTCCATATCCCCATGAGTCTTTCAAGGCCCAGCTCAAGACATATCCCCGTTGTCATAATTGCCCCTTCAACACTTTCTGAGACCCTCAAATCCTTAGGGCCTATTCTTCTGTAGTATTTATCCCTCACACGAGTTGGTTCATGTATGGTTTCTCTCCCTCTCCTTTTAAGACTTACGGAAGTCAAGACCAAAAGCGTAATCTTCACTAGAGGTCACCTACATAATATGAGCTTAGTAAATATTTGTTAAATACACGGATAAATGCAAGAAAACTGTACTCTCTAGCCCCTTTATGTCCCCAACGGACAGAACATTCAAAACAGAACATTTTGAAGACACCACTCCCCTGCCTACCACTCACCCCACCAGCCAGAATATGCCTTAACCCACTGGATGGAGGATGGGCTGGCACGTGTCCCCTAGGCCGTTTTGTACGGTTTTCTACCTCCAGCCCTCGGAGCTGCGTCTGGTAAAGGACGGTAGAGGTAGGAGACGACGTAAGTCAAAGGGCACTGCCGTCCACCCCGTAGGATAAGACACGGTGGGGAAGGGGGACCTTCCCATTTCCAGAACACCGCAAATCTCCCGCAGACCCTCTTACCTACACGGGAGGGTGGGAACTCTTCCCGAGAGGCGTCCCGGTTGACCAATACCTGACCCAGATCACGCGAGTCAGCCAATGGCTGTGAAGCACGGCTAGAACGGGGCGGGGAATGGTTGCTAGGGCCGAGCCGTGGGGTGCCGCGAGAGGCTCGGAGAGAGACTCGGCGGTTGCTAGGCCGGGAGGTCACAGAGCGCGGCTCAGGGATTGGGCAGCGACGGGAGAGGGGGATGGTGATTGGGCGGCGCCCAGGAGGCTCCCGGGTGAGGCGCGGGCGCGCGAGCGGGAGTTCCGGCGGAGGCCCGTGCTGAGGGCTGGCCCCTTCACCATGGCCTCGGCTGAGCTGGACTACACCATCGAGATCCCGGATCAGCCCTGCTGGAGCCAGGGTATGGAACGAGGGTCGGGTCCCATCTTGGGGAGGTAACCTGACGAGTCTTTGGGTCGCAAGCGCAGCTGTGACTCCGCCCCTTTCGGAGCCCCGCCCTCTCGCGACCCGCCCCCTCACGGGGTCCTGCAGGTCCTAGACTTGGTCGGGCCCACAGAGTCCCGCCCCGCACAAGCCCCGCCCCGGAGTGGTCTCCGCGTCCGAGTCCCGCCCCTTCCCTGCGGCCTCGGCTCTGTTGGGGGCTTTTTCTGTCTTTTCGGTGGCAGTTTTCAGGTCCGTGCCTTCGTTTCTCCCCTCGAAGCTGAAGGCTGCCGAGGGCAGGGGCTGTCCTTCCTTTGTTTGGGGTCAGGCTTCCCACTTCCAGCCTCTCGTCAGCGGTTGTGGCTGGGGAACCCACCCACATTATTTTCCACCCACTGTTTTCCCGGGGGTCCTTGCAGAAGCCCGGGACACGGGACTCATCCCTCCCACTTTCCTTGGCAGTAGTGAACCAAGCAGTCTCTGCCGTCAGGTAGAAGTCGGTTCAGATACCCCCTTTAGTAGCTAGATGACCTCTGGCAGTTTCCTCATCTGGAAAACGAGGCTACCCATAGCAACCGCCTTTCCAGGGCTGTTGGTTGCACAACTGAGGTAGTTTGTGTGACGGACCCAGCATAGTGCCTGGCATGGAGTAAGTATAGTTTTTAGCATTCCTCCTCCCTGGAGTCGTATCATTAAAGAGCGATGTGTGGGAGGCTCCACAAAATGAGTAGCCTTGTAGAGCAGGCCTGAGTCCCTGCAGTGAGAGTTGGATTGCAGGCCCAGAGAACGGAAAGTTTGGCGCTGACTGGGAATTTTGATAGAGGAGGCTTGAGGTACTGAGCCCAGCATGTCTCTCCCTCCTTTGGTCCACACAGCCTTTCCGCCCTCCAGTCTCACTGCCAACCGAGCAGCCTCTTGTATGGCTACTGGTGATCTTCCTTAATGTAGAGGTTTACTCTTAATCACCGCTCTGCCTAAAACCCTTCAGTGGCTCCCTAGGGCCCTCAGGATAAATCAAGTTCAGGTTCCTTAAGGTGGCATTCAAAGTCCTTTGCACTTTAGCAGCCCCAGCTTATCTCTTTGATCACTGTGTCCTTCCACTGTTCAATTTGAGTTTTATGTTCTGGCAACCCAAACTGCTTGTGATTCTCCACACACTTCTTGCTTCTCTGCCTCTACTCCTGCTGTTTCCTCTGTCTGGAATGCCCTTTCCCCTCTGCTATGCCACACTGTCCCCTTGTACTTGTCCAGTTCGTCATTGAAGGCTTAGCTCAGATGTTGCCTCCTTCAGGAGAGCCTCCCTAGGCCCTTCCCATAGCATCTTGTGTTATTGGTTGGGGTCTAGGAGTAGAGGGCAGCCCCTAGTCTTCCACAGGACAGATGGCCCTAGCTCCTTAGGGCTGCGTATGGTGGCAGAGGGCTCTTGGGCTTATGGGTGTAAAAATACTTTTCAGAAGTTTGGCATCAGGGAGAGATGAAGCCAGTTAATATTCTTTTTTTTTTTTTAAGATTTTATTTATTTATTTGACAGAGAGAGATCACAAGTAGGCAGAGAGGCAGGCAGAGAGAGAGGGGGAAGCAGGCTCCCTGCTGAGCAGAGAGCCCGATTCAGGGCTCGATCCCAGGACCCTGAGACCATGACCTGAGCCGAAGGCAGAGGCTTAACCTACTGAGCGACCCAGCCGTGCCACCAGTTAATATTCTTGCCTGTGGAGAGCCACCAGCTGCAAAGGGCTGGAGCTGCCCTTTTTGTGGCTAGGAGGGCAGATGTGCTCTCTCAGCCCATGTGAGCATCCTGGTGGTCTTGGTTTGCCTCACTTCTATCGCCTACTGGTTTTAGGGCTTTGGCAAGTTGTTGAACCTTCCTGGGCCTCAGATTCCTCCATAACAGTGCCTCTTTCACAGGATTGTGAGGGTTTCCGAGACAGTTATTGGATGTGTGGGCCTGGCATGTTGGTGTATCTCCTCTTCTCATGGCTCCCCTCACTGCGTCAGGAGGCGGGGTCCTAGAATTGGAAGAAACCTCAGGGGGCCATTTAGTCCTACTAGCATGAGGGTATTCTGTTGCTTCCAGACCCTTCCCTGACGGGACACTTCCTCCCAAACATCCTGGCCTGCTGTAGGTAACTGGGATTGTTAGAAAGCACTTCCCTTTCTTGAGCCACTATAGGCCTTCCTGTCGTTTCTGTTTTCAGTTCAGCATTTGGTGTGTCCTGGCCGCAAGTTAGTTGCTGGTGCCTGAGAAGTGACTCACGCACAGGCTCCATTCAGGGAGCTGTGGTCTTCAGGAGGTGGGAGGATGTATAAGCAGGTGGTTTCACAATGATGTGGTAATTGCAGGACGAGAAGATCAGGGTGGGTGCAACACAGTGAGGTAATCTCTCTTCCTCTCTCTTCAGGAGGTCAGCTCATGCCTTCCTCACATCTCTGTTCTCCAAGAGGAATACCTCTAGGGCTGTCAGCTGTCCTTCCTCCGATGTGGTTCTAAGGACGTCCTCCATCTGATTGCTTCTCTGGATTGGCTTTAGTTCATCATGCCTTTCCCTCTCAAAGCGCATGCCCCAGAACTGGGCTGGGGGTTGTAGCCCCCCTCAGCAGGAGATAACAGCACTATGCTCCCCTGAATCTGTTTCCCATCTGCAGAGAGCTCCCTCCAGGCTGACATGGTTTCACATGGGGATAGCCTGAGGGGATCCTGGAGACTGTCTTTCTTTTGCATTTGCTGTTTAATGGTATAGAAGTATGTAGGGCAATCATGTTTGGTTTCTGGAATTTCTCTCCCCCATATTTGAACATGAAAACTGCGATGCCCAGCACTGCTGTGAGCTGACAGGCGAGCAGCTGCTGCTGGCATATCAGTTATGTAGAAGGCAGCTGTGGATCTAGGGTTGTTCAGAGCCCAGGCTGGGCAGCCCTGGATCCTTCTGCTGGGAATCCCACCAGCCAGAATCTGTGACTGCCCATGCCGGGAGAATAGTCTGTCCACTCCTTTGCTGAAGCTGATCCCTTGACCTGGAATCTCCCTGCATCCTTCTTCCCTGACCAGTGATCCCTGTGCCCTCCTAATACTCTGTTCTCATCTCATTTTCTTGGGGAAGGTTCTATTCTCTTGGCTCCCATAGCAGGGATCCCTGTGGTAGTGCTTTTGACGGTTTTGCTCACTGTTGCTAGGGCCTGGCAAGGATGAGGTGCCAAAGGACCTGAATGGAGTCAGGTGCTCTGACATCCCAGGCTGAGGCTAAGCTGCCCCTTCTCCCAGCCAGAGATTGGTCAGCCAAGCGCTGCCCCAGGCCCCTCTTTGGCTTGCTGGCAGGCCAGGAGGCCTTCTTAACAGCATTATATTGCTTTCATGCTTAGTAAACACTTTCAGAAATAATTGATTCACGGTGTCTGGATAAGGGGCCTACCCTTTGAGTACAAGGAAGGCCTTTGGAGGTCACAAAGAGGGGAAGTGACAGGTTTATTGTGAGCCCAGGTTTTATTGTGAACCTGCTCTTCTGCTAAGCACTTGCGAAAAAAGAGAAAAAAAAAGAGTGGGGGCCAAAAAAAGAAAGGCCACTTAACCTTCAGGAAGCTTTCACTGGCACCTGGGAAATAGTTTTGAGTGGTTTTGAACACCATGGTGGGCCCCAGTGGTTACGGTGGGCTTCTGGAGAATAGTGGCCCACTGGACCTAGAACTTTACAGGGCTGATGGGGAGATGGTGAGCAAAGAAAATGCAGAAGTAGGGGCACTGGAGGAGGACTGAGGTGGTCCCACAGAGCTGCCGCACCAGAGAGGCCTTAGAGGCCCAGGTGAAGAGTAAGTTGGGATTTCATCCTCTCCTTGCCTGTGGGCCCCCCAGTTTTTTTTTTTTTTTAACAGGAGTTTAATTTACAAGCATACCTTGTTTTATTGTGCTTTGCCTTATTACACTTCGCAGATGTGGGGGTTTTTTGTGTTTTTTTTTTTTTTGACAGATTGAAGGTTTGTGGTAACCTTGCATCAGGCAAGTCTATGGGTGCCATTTTTCCAACAGCATTTGCTCACTTCATGTTTCTGTGTCATATTTTGGTAATTCTCATAATATTTCAGACTTTTCCATTATGATTATATTTTTTTATGGTGATCTGTGATCAGTGACCTTTGATGTTACTATTGTCCTTGTTTGGGGACGCCACGAACCCCATCTGTGTAAGACAGTGAACTTAACCAATGATTGTTGTGTGTGTTCTACCTGTTCCACTGACTGGCCATTCCATTGTTTCTCTCCCTCTCCTGGGGCTTCCCTATTCCCTGAGAACACAGTATTGAAATTAGCCAGTTCATAACCCTACAGTGGCTTCTAAGTGTTCAAGTGAAAGGAAGAATCTTCACTTTAAATCAAAAGCCGGAAATGATTAAGCTTATTAAGGAAGGACCATGGAAAGCCGAGAGAGGTCCTCTTGAACCAAATGGTCAAGTTGCGAAGGCAAAGGAAAAGTTCTTGAAGGAAATCAAAAGTGCCACTCCAGTGAACATACGAATGCTAAGAAAACAATCTTACTGCTGATGTGGAAAAAGTTTTAGTGGTGTGGATAGAAGATCAAACATTCCCTTAAGCCAGAGCCTAAATCCAGAGCAAGACCCTCACTTTCTTCAACCCTCTGAAGGCCAAGAGGGGAGGAAGCTGCAGAAGGAAAGCTGGAAGCTGGCAGAGATGGGTTCCTGAGGTTGGAGGAAAGAAGCTGTCTCCATAGCATAAAAGAGTATGGTGAAACAGCAAGTTATGGTGTAGAAACCAGAAGACTTGGCTAAGATCATTCGAAGGTGGCTGCACTAAACAACAGATTTTCAATGTAGAAGAAACCGTCTTGTGTTGGAAGAAGAAGCAACGTAGGACTTTCATAGCTAAAGAGGAGAAGTCAATGCCTGGGCCTCAAAGCTTCTAAGGACAGGCTGACTCTCTTGCTAGAAACTAAGGCAGCTGGTAACTCTTTAAGTTGAAGGCAATGCTCCTGTACCATTCCGAAAGTTCTAGGGCCCTTCAGAATTATGATAAGTCTACTCTGCCTGTGTTTTCTGAATTGAACAGCAAAGCCTGGATGCCAGCACATCTGTTTCCAACATGGTTTACTGAATAGTTGAAGCCCACTGTTGAGGCCTTCTGCTCAGAAGAAAAGATTCTTTTCAAAATATTAGTGTTCATTGACAGTGTATCTTCATCACCCTTGGTCACTCAAGGGCTCTGATGGAGGTATATGATAAGATTAATGTTGTTTTCATGACTGATAGCACAATATCTATTCTGCAGCCCATAGATCAAGGAGTGATTTCAACTCAAGTCCTGTTACTTAAGAAATACATTTCTTGAGGCTAGAGCTGCCACAGAGTGATTCCTCTGGTAGACCCAGGCAAAGTAAACCGAAAACATTCTGGAAAGGATTCACCATTCTAGACACCATTAAGAATATTTGTGATTTATGGGAAGAGGTCAAAATAGCAACATTAATAGGACTTTGGAAGAAGGTGGTTCCAACCCTCACGGGTGACTGTGAGGTGACTCCACTTGAATGGAGGAAGTGACCGCAGATGGGATGGAAAGAGCAAGAGAACGAGAGTCAGAAGTGGAGCCTGATGCGCGGCTGAAGTGCGGCCGTCCCTTGAGAAAACCTGAACAGGTGAGGAGTTACAGCTTACGGAGGAACAAAGACAGTGGTTTCTGGAGATGGAACCTGCTCCTGGTGAAGACACTGTGAAGATTGTGGAGATGACAATAAAGGATTTAGGACATTCCGTAAACTCAGTTCCTGAAGCGGCTTTAGGGTTTGAGAGGATTGAGTCCCAGTTTGAGAGGACTGCTCTGGGTAAAATGCTATCAAACAGCATCACGTGCTACAGGGAAATCACTTCTGAAAAGAAGAGCCAATCAGTGCAGCAGACTTCCTTGTTGTCTTATTTTAAGAAACCACCACAGCCACCCCAGCTTTCAGTACCTACCACTCTGACTGGTCAGCAGCCATCAACATTGAGTCCAGACCCTCCACCAGCGAAAAGATTAGGACTCGCTGAAAACTCAGATGATGATTGGCATTTTTTAGCAATAAAGTATTTTGTTTAAAGATTTTACTTATTTATTTGACAGAGAGAGTAGGCAGGGAGGCAGGCAGAGAGAAGGGGGGAAGCAGGCTCCCCGCCAAGCAGAGAGCCCGATGCAGGGCTTGATCCCAGGACCCTGAGATCATGACCTGAGCTGAAGGCAGAGGCTTAATCCACTGAGCCACTCAGGTGCCCCAGCAATAAAGTATTTTTAAAGATTTTATTTTTTAATTTTTTAAAAGTAAACTCTACACCCACAACCCTGAGATCAGGGGTCCCATGCTGTACTGACTGAGCCAGCCAGGCACCCCAGCAATAAAGTGTTTTTAGATTAAGGTATGTACATTGTTTCCTTAGACAACGCGAGTACATACTTCATAGACCATAGTATAGTGAAAACAACGTTTGTATGTACTGGGAAACCAAAAAATTTGTTTGACTCACTTTATTGTGATATTCGCTTTTTGGGGGTTGTTTGGGAACAAACCCACATATCTCCAAGGTATGCCTATATTTTTTGGAATCACAGTCTCTTTCGCACATTAACGAAAACCCTTTCTAATTTGTCTGCTCTATACCAGGCGCCGTCTAGGCTCTGGATTTGAGGTCCAAGCCTGGTGGACTCTTTCCAGGCCTCCTTTCTCTGAGCTCACCAGGGTCTCTCTTGCCCTTCCTCTGCTGACCATGTCCTGCTCACGTGCCAGGCCTGCCAGGAGCACCTCTCATGATTTTATTAATGGCAACCACCTTGTGAAGGAGGGAGAGGTCTTACTCTGTTTTACATAGGACCAGAAACTCCAGGGAGGTGAGGTGTCTTACCCCAAATTATCCCGGATTTCAACTCGAGTTCCACTCCTCAGCTAGTGCGTGCGGATTCCTGTTGCCCTTAGGAAGTATTGCCTGACTATAGTTCCATTTCTAGGACACAATTAAGGACACACACAAAGAAAGAGGTGTCCAACAGAGTCCTTTTATAATAGTAAAAATTGGAAACATCATGTCCAATAATGGGAGATTGGTCACCACAAATTATGAAATATTCTACGGTCGCTCCGTAGCCACTAAAAAGAGTGATGTAGAAATATATAAGCTGACAGGGAAAGAGGTTCACAATATATTGCTAAATGGAAGAAAGCAGATTACAAAACAGTGGGATTCCAATTTTATTAGACATTCATTTTCTCCTTTTCTGCAGTACCCACGTGCTGCTCGTGAAGGAATAATAGTATCTGGGGTTCATTGAACTCTTTTCTTTGTGCCAGGTACCATGCTAAGCCCTCGACAGACATTATCTTATTTAATCTACATATTAATAGCCCCATTTTAAAGAAAGGTTTTATTTATTTATTCGACACAGAGAGAGAGACAGAGAGAGGAGGAATATAAATAGGGGGAGTGGGAGAGGGAGAAACAGACTCCCCGCTGAGCAGGGAGCCGGATGTGGGGCTCAATCCCAGGACCCTGGGATCATGACCTGAGCCAAAGGCTGTTGCTTAACAACTGAGCCACCCAGGTGCCCCTAAGAGCCCCATTTTACAGATAAGGAAATTGAAGTTTAAGGAGCTTGCTCAAAGTCTGGTTCATAATTATTTGTGGCAGAGCCAGAGATTTGGACGCAGATAAGGTTTTGTTTTATTTTTATTTTTTGTAAAGTTCTAATTTTAATTCCAGTTAGTTAACATACAGTGTTCTGTTACTAGTTTCAGGTGTACAGTATAGTGATTTGACACTTCCATAGAGCACCCAGGGCTCATCACGACCAGTGCGCTCCTCAATCCCCATCATCTGTTTCACCCATCCCCTGCCCCACCCTCTGGCGAACATCAGCTTTTTCTCTATCCTTAAGAGTCTGTTTCTTGGTGTGTCTCTCTCTCTTGAATTCAGATATGGTTTTATAAAGTATGTACTGTGCTACTTTCCTAGGCTCTTACTTCAAAAAGTAAAAAAAAAAAATTATAAATAAAGTAACTTAAATATAAATATATAAATACGGGAACTGTTGAGCACCTGACTGGTTCAGTTGGTAGAATATGTGATTCTTGATCTTGGAGTCGTGAATTCGAGCCCATGTTGGGGGTAGAGTTTACTTAAAGAAAAAATAAATACTGGAACTAGGTATATGAGATTCTAGAAAGTTTTGCTGGGGAGTAGAGGACACTGAGGATCCTTTTAGTCTTTGCATTTTAAAAAGAAAACATAGGTTCTTTGCATTTTGATTCTGACTTACAGATAAAAAGCATGTATTGTGCTGTATACCCTTATTTCTTGTCAGCCTTTCCTTTGTCTTCTCCACATGCCCCCGGGATATACACAATCTAATCTATGCTTTAGTTTTATGACTTGAACTGTTGTACAATATGTGTATCTGTAATTTTTCTATTATTGGTGTCAGTATTGTTTTGTTGAGAAATTCTAGAGGACAGGGAGACTGTGAGATTAAATTGTTTTGTGGGTGCTCAAGAATCACCAGGGTTGAAAAGAATACTTCTGCCTTACCATGGGGCTAAAATAATATTTTAACTCTCATTGCAAAAGTGATAACATGTTGATTTTAGAAAGTGGGTAAAAAAAAAAAATCATGAGAAATCAGTTGCCTCTAGTCCCAGAAATAATTGCTATTAGTATTTGATGTGTTTTTCTATGCATATATATATGTGTGTGTGTATATACGTAAATATATATATGTACCTATAAATATATATATATATTTTTAAAGATTTTATTTATTTATTTGACATATCACAAGTAGGCAGAGAGGCAGGCGGGACAGTGGGGGAGCAGGCTCCCCACTGAGCAGAGAGCCCGATGTGGGGCTCGATCCCAGAACCCTGGGATCATGACCTGAACTGAAGGCAGAGGCTGTAACTCACTGAGCCACCCAGGCGCCCAGCACCTATAAATAAATAAATAAATATATTCTGTTGTATATGCTGCTTTTCAACGCGCTTTTTCACTTAATGTATTACTAATTTTTTAAAAGATTTTAAAGTAATCTCTATAGCCACCATGGGACTTGAACTTAAAACATCGAGGTCAAGAATTGCATGCTCTACAGACCTAGTGAGCAAGGCAACCCTATTATTATTAATTTTTAAAAATAATAGCATTATTGAGCTATAATTCAGATACCATAAAACTCACCCTTTTAAGCTTGTGTTGTTTTTTAGTATATTCATAGAATTGTGCAGCCGTCACCACTAACTCCAGAACGGTTTCCGTCACCTCAGAAGAAACCCTATACCCATTAGTAGTCATGCCCCATCCCCCCCTCCCTTAGCTCCTCGTAACCACTACTCAGCTTCTCTGTGGATCTACCTATTTTGGACATTTTACGTAAATGGAATCCTGTGTTATATAGTCTTTTGTGGCTGGCTTCTTCTACTTAACATAGATATTCGAGGTTGATCCATGTTGTAGCCTGTTGGCACATCATTGCTTTTTTTTTTTTTCTTTTTAAAGATTTTATTTATTTATTTGACAGACAGAGATCACAAGTAGGCAGAGAGGCAGGCAGAGAGAGAGCACAGGGAAGCAGGCTCCCTGCTGAGCGGAGAGCCAGATGCAGGGCTCCATCCCAGGACCCTGGGATCATGACCTGAGCTGAAGGCAGAGGCTTTAACCCACTGAGCCACCCAGGCGTCCCCGTCATGCTTTTTTTTAATGACCAAATAGTATTTCATGGTATGGCTATACCATATTACTGATAGGCATTTGGATTGTTCCTACTTGGTGGCTCTTATGAATATCTGTGGCTCTGAACATTTGTGTCCAGGGTTTTGTGTGGACACATGCTTTCATTTCTCTTAGGTGTGTGTTTTACCCAGGAATAGAAGTGCTGAGTCTTGTGGTAACTTTTTTTTTAGATTTTATGTATTTATTTGTTAGAGAGAGAGAGAGAAATATAGAAGCACAAGCAGGGCGGGGGGGCTGCCTGGGTGGCTCAGTCGGTTAAGCCGCTGCCTTCAGCTCGGGTCATGATTCTAGGGTCCTGGGATAGAGTCCCACATCGGGCTCCTTGCTCAGCGGGGAGACTGCTTCTCTCTCTGCCTCTGCCTGCCACTCTGCCTGCTTGTGTTCTCTCTCTCTCTCTCTGACAAATAAATAAATAAAATCTTTAAAAAAAAAAAGAAGAAGAAGCACAAGCAGGGGGAGCAGCAGGCAGAAGGAGAAGCAGGCTCCCCGCTGAGCAGGGACCCTGATGCAGGACTCCATCAAGGGACCTTGGGATCATGCCCTGAGCCGAAATCAGATGCTTAATTGACTGAGCCATCCAGGCGTCTTGGGTCCTGTGGTAACTTGATGGTTAATTTTTTTCTTAGGAACTGCCAAACTGCTTTCTAAATGCACCTTTTTGTGTTCTTACCCGTAGCGTATGAGGGTCTGATCTCTCCACGCCCTCATCAACACTTGTTACTACCTGACTTTTTGATTATAGCCATCCTCATGGGTGTAACATGCAGTTTTCATTTTCATTTCCTTAAGGACTGCGATGTTGAA
Organism: Martes martes; assembly: GCF_963455335.1. Classification (NCBI taxonomy): domain Eukaryota; kingdom Metazoa; phylum Chordata; class Mammalia; order Carnivora; family Mustelidae; genus Martes; species Martes martes. Next base: position 156,943,203 of record NC_137891.1, read on the forward strand.
CATCTTTTCATGTGCTCATTGATCATTTGTCTCTCTTCTTTGGAGAAATGTGTATTCGAATCCTTTGCCTATCTTAATCGGGTTGTCTTTTTATTGTTGAATTGTGAGAAGTTTTTGGTATATGCCAGATACAACCCCCCTATCCGATATATTATTTACAAATATCTCCTCCCATTCTGGGGGTTGTTCGTTTCACTTTTTTGATGGTGTCCTCTGAAGTACAAATATTTTGAATTTTTTTTTTATTTTTTTTTAATTTATTTGACAGACAGAAATCACAAGTAGGCAGAGAGGCAGGCAGAGAATGAGGAGGAAGCAGGCCCCCTGCTGAGCAGAGAGCCCAATGCAGGGCTCGATCCCAGGACCCTGGGATCATGACCTGAGCCGAAGGCAGAGGCTTTAACCCGCTGAGCCACCCAGGCGCCCCAAATATTTTGAATTTTGACAAAATCCCAATTTATCTTTTTTTTTTCTTTTAGTCCTTGAATTTTCGGTCATGTCCAAGAAACCGTTCCTTAATGCCAGGCCACAAAGATTTACTCCTGTGTTTTCTTTGAAGGGTTTTATTAAAGGTTTTAGCTCTTACGTGTGTGTCTCTAGTTTGATTCGTGTATTATCAAATATTTCCATATGATTAAACATTTTTCTTTCTTAGAATTGCTTGTCAAAGATGGCATGCTTTTGAGATTTTTGATCCATGTTCCAAAACTACTCTTGTCCCTGTCCTTTCCCTCCCCCTTCCTACCTGTCTTCCACTGTTGGGATTCAGGCCTTTGCCTTCGCTGGCCTTGCGTGTTACTGCAGCCTCCTCCCCGATCCCAGCGGAGTCTAATCCAGTTTGGTGATTGGAGGTGGGGTATGAAAAGAGGTTGCCGGGAGCCCTGGGTGGGGGGGGAGGTTTCCTGGAAGTGAACAGTGAGCCGACTCAGCAGGTGGAACGGGCATTAGCCCATAAATGGGCATAAACATGGAGAGGCGGCGGCGCGGCACACTGGGCCAGGGAGTGAGGAGCACGTGCGAGGTCCTGGAGATGGGAGCCGGGTGGCGTGGGGGTCCAGAGAGGTGGATGCTGGCTCTGCCGCTTCCTGGCTGCATATTCTTGGGGAGAGGGACTTACTCTCTCTGTGTTTTAGTTTTCTCATCTGTGAACTGGGAATCCCAATTCCTAGGATGGTTTAGGACCCAATGAGGCAGCATATATGGGGGCTCTGGCTGGGGTGGGGCAGGGGTCCCTGAGGAGGAGGAGGAGGCAAAAGATCTGTTGATGGGCAAAGACAGCTATGTGTACACGTTTGGAGCTTAGGTGGTAGAGACTTGGTTCAGCCTGGGGGCTTGGGTTTTGTTACCCAGGGCGCTGGCTGGGGCAGTGGTTACAAGCTGGTCTCGAGACCTCTTGGGTTGGGATTCCAGTTTCACTGGTTATTAGTTGTGTGACCTTGAGCCAGTTATCTATTATCTCTGTGCCTTAAGTTGTTCATCAGCAGAATGAGAATAATCGCAGTACATTGTTCATGGGATTGTTGTAAAGTTTGGTGAACTGACACATAAAGGGCTCAGAACAGTGCTCGAGGCGAAACGCTCTTTTCCCTATTACCATCGCTGTTTTTCTTGGTGATGGGGAAAGGGGGAGAGAAGAGCTGGAAGGAGATGTGGACTTCAAGAGGTTTGTGATTGCTTAGGAAGTGGATTTGATTGCCTGCACCGAGTCGTGGGAAATCTTGGAACATAAATGAGAGGTAGAGCCAGAGCCTGAGTCTCGTCCCCAAGGGGCAGCAGCCAGAGGCCCTGTCAGCCACAGGAGGGAACCGGGTGATCTGGTCAGTGGAATAAGCACAGAAAGAACAGGGGCTTTTATAAGAGGATGGAGGAATCGTGATCTGGATGTGGCAATAAATAACAGTGGCCATAACTATTACTTGTATTACACTGGAAAGGGCAGTGGGTATCAAGAAGAATGCTCTTTGTCCTTGGATCCATCCTTCACTTGGTAGCCCCATGTTCATTCCAGCACGTTTCTCCTGCGTGCCTGAATGGGCCAGCTACAGGGCTGGGCCCTGGGGATGGAGTGATAAACACGCCACGCGCTCAGCGCCTGCCTTCACAGAGCCTGCTGGCTAAAGGGAGAACAGACATTAAATCATCCTACAAGTCATTAATCAATCCAGATTGGATCCTGCCATTTCCCCAATTCCAGAATCGTCCTTTGCTCTTGGAATAAAATCCCAACTCCTACGCCTGGCTTGAAAGGCCCTGCAGGATGGGACCCCAGTGCCACTCTTGGCAGCTCTCGCAACCACTGTTGCTCCTCGCCCTGGCTTTGAGCCCCCGGGACTGCTTGCTGGGCCTCACACCAACCCCAGCATCTCCAGAGCCTCCTGCCCCCACCCATGGCCTCTCTCCACCTGGTGTGTTTGTACTGGGCCTTCAGGGCAGCCCAGCACGTGTGTCTTGCTCTGGGGGGCCTTCCCGGTTGCCAGCACTCTCAGCCACGTTGCCAGAGCACCTTGGACTTTCTGGGTTATAGCACTTGAAATCTAGAATCAGAGCGGGCAGCATGGTTCCAGTGGGAGGAGGTGAGGATGAGGGCTGAAGTTAGGAATGAGTAGAGAGAGTGGGGCCCCGGGATGAGACTGTGTGGGGGGAATGGGAGATTCCCATGGGCAGGAAGAGCAGTTGTGGCTCAGGGGCTGCCTTGAGTGCCTGGCTTGAATGGAGGGATGGGTTCCCGCCCATGATGAGCAGGACCGAAAGGCTGGGCTCTGGGAGTGGGCGGTGTGTTCAGGGTGTCCATATTCCGAGAGTTTCTTCGTGGAAAGGCCTCTCTGGGGAAGAGTCATTCCTCCCTGAGTTGGTGAAGCCTGGGCACCTGTAAAACCTGGTGGAGCAGAAGGGAGTTTCATGTCCACGGGCAGGTCAGAGGGTCTGCAGAAGCTGTTCGAACCTTCCCCAACCGGGAATGCACCATCATGGCCGGTGCGGGCTGACCTTAACTTCAGGAGGCCGCCAGGGGGTGTGGTGTCCCTTGGCTGCCTTCTCTGGGTTGGAGATAAATGCTGAAGCCTTTTGCTGTGTCTTGGTGGTTGCCCAGGAGGGGACCACTGTAGGCTGGGGGAGGGGAGACTGTGCTCAGTCAACTGCACGGAGGTCAGAGAGCCTCCCTGGGCAGGTCTCAGGAATCGAGTTCCTGGATCTCAGAGGTTCAAAGGCAGATCCAAGTGGGTGGCTGTTGATGGCTACCCCTGAGGCTGCTGCAGCCCAAGCTTCATGGGCAGTCATCCTCAGCAGGGTGGGCTAGGGCCCCAGGGAGGCCTAGACGCCTTTCTGCCAGAAGGGCCAGGACAGTCGAAGAGCTGCCCTAGCAGGGGATGGGGACACCAGGCCGGGAAAGGTGGTGCAAATGTTTGGAGTGGCCTGAGTTAGATCTGTGGGACCATCTCCCTGTCCCCGGGGCCAGGCAGGCATCAGGGGAGCCTGGGAGTGCTGGCACTGAGGAGCACGGGCAGCTCCTGCTCCAGGCTGAGTTGCAGCCCAGCCTGGGATGCCCCTGGGGGCAGGCCGTTAATCTCTGAAGGCCAGAGTCACCATTGCTGGAGAGCAGGAACATTGAACTTTTCAATCATGTTAATTTCCACAGGAAATTGTTGTCTTCCTTTTGTCCAAAGGTTAGTGATTTATATTTACCGTCCTCTTAACTAGCCTTGAAATTTACTGTTGCCAGGTCACCACCGGCATCCATAAATCTCGAGGTGGCCGCTAAGCGGAGACAAGGGGCTTGATACTGGGAAGGGCACACCCTGGCCCTTGTGGGAGGGCAGATAACTAGGAGGGACAGTCCTGGCACTGAAGTCCCCCTGAGTGCGTGGGTCCTTACTTGGCGGGGGAAATGAGATGAGGTTTGACCAACAAGGCTGCAGGGAAGCTTCTGGGAAAGTAGCCATGGAGGAAGCAGCTGGCTTGTGCCTTGGCACATCACTGAAGGAGACATTGCTTCTAGTTGGGGACAGTGCCAGTGGCACAGAACATCTGAAGTGGGTTAGTTAGGTGGGGACCAGGGGCCAGATTCCCAGCTGTACACTTCCTGGGTGACCTTAGGCCAGTAACTTAACCACTCTGTGCCTCAATGTCGTCATCTTCAATAATATTCCTTGCAGTGTTGTTATGAGCGTTAAGTCTTGGCAAATATTGGTGATGATTATTCTCTGGCAGGAGAGGGTGGGTGGTTTAATGTGGTCCCTCAGAGTCTGTCTGCTCTACCTCCCTGTTGGCACTGTCCTATCCTTTTCTCCTTTTAAGATCTCCTTCTTCTAACTGCTTGTGAAATTAGAATAGGGCTGGCAAACTTTTTCTGTAAAGGGCCGTAAGTATTTTAGGCTTTGTGAACCGTAGGGTCCCTGTTGCCATGACTCATCTCTGCTGTTTTAACATGAAAGCAGCTACACACAGTAAGTAAATGAATGAGCATGGCTGTGTTCCAATAAAACTTTCTTGTAGACGATCAAACTTAAATTTCATATAACTTTCATGTGTCACAAAATATTAGTTCTTTTGATTTTTTTAACCATTTAAAAATATAAAAACCATTATTCTTTTTAGTGTGCGGTTCATACAAAACTAGAGCATGGGCCACATTTGGCCCATGGCCTGTAGTTTGCTGACCTCTGGATTAGAAAGTGACATTGCATGGAGGAAGTTCTCACTTTTCTCGCCTGGGCTATGTCTTTGAGTTACGAAAGAAAGGTGCCCTCATGTGGGTTTTTCCAGTGACCCTGCATTGCCTCCTGAGAGGCCTAAATGCCACTTGAGGCGGGATAGAGGAGGGAGCCCTGTGGGGACCCGAGGCGTGGGTGCTGGCAGGATATGCCAAGGTCTGGCGTCCGTTGCTTCTCTGCCTGCAGCTAGATTGGCCCTGGATTGGCCAGTCATCCTCACCCCGTGTGCCACCTCTAGTGCTGACAGTTCCCCCATGTCTCTGTTTCAGAGAACAGCTCCAGCCAAGGTGGGAAGGAGGCGGGGAAGCGACAGCCTTTGGTGATTCTCTTGGGCTGGGGTGGCTGCACGGACAAGAACCTTGCCAAGTACAGCGCCATCTACCACAAAAGGGTGAGTACTGCAGGCTTGTGGACACCGTGCCCCACCCCCGGGGTGGGGGCACTGCCACCTGTGGCCTCTCTGTGGCGAGCTCAGCCTTGGCCGCCCTCATCTCTGGGCTGCAGCGACTGCTGAGCACCAATGTGACAGGCCTGGTACTGAGAACAGCTTGTGAGGAAGATGCTGGGGTCATGGGGACTGTGGCAGGATTATCCCTCCTTTGCTGCCCGCTCTGTGGCTGGGTCTGTCTCCTTCAGCCCCCTGACCTGCTTCCTCTTCCTTCCTCCCCAAACCCCGTGGTGGGCAGCCCAGCCCTGATGTGCTCCCAGCTGTGGAGTTGGCCTAGACCTCAAGTCTGTTGTTGCCCAGATGGGCAGCAAGAGCCTGGGCTGAGAGTGTGGGGCACAGTGAGTACCCCCAGGATATTCTCCATTTTCTGACCAGGTGAGTTTCTGTCTTGGGGTTGACATGACACCTTCACATTCCCATGGCAGAAGAGCCTCTTGAAAAAGAGATTAGGCTGGAGGTCTTTTGGCTTCTTCTTAGGCTACCCCAAGAGTTGGATGTAGAGCTTGTGGTAATTGGAGAGAGCCCTAGGAGGGTCTGGTTATATTTTGGAAGCCTCTTTCACATCTGTGGCTTCTGGCCTGGCCCTGCCCTCCTCAGCAGAGAGATGCCAGTGGGGACAGCCCTCGTTGCCACCTGGAAGCCATGGGCCGAGGAGGAGTGGGGATCTCCAGTGGTCAGCCAGTGCCCCCAGCCCCTCGCCTCAGCCTCCCTCCACTGACCACCGTCTGCACTGGGCCTGAAGGGGGTGTGGCCCTGGAGTGGGAGAAGGGTTGGGGGCAAAATGTTGTTCTGAGCTTGAGGCCTTCCCCCAGCCAACAAGGCTGGTCCTCTGGTGTCGCCTTTTATGAATGGCCTTGCGTTGCGGGTAGTTTCAGCTACTTCTGAATTCTACTCACTGGACCAGGCTTGTTTGTCTGGCTTCGCCATTGGACTAAGATCCCTGAGTGGAAGAATAGGAATAGGTGAGTGTGGCCAGAGCAGAGAATGAAGGAAAGGGCAAATGTCAAGAAAGGAGGGGGTCTAGGGGGAGGGTGTGGGGTTAGATTCCAGGGAAGGCAGCAGGGTTGAGTTGGCAGGGCTGGCGGAGGGCTCCTCTGGGAAAGGAAGGGGGTCAGGACAGGATGCGTATGGAGAAAAAAATGTTCCAACTCCAAACTCCTGATAGTAGATTATTTAAAAGAAAGTAAAAATACTGGATCTACCACCTAGAGATGACCTCCGTTTACTCATTTGTGCCCATCCTTTCAGCTTTTCTCTGTGTGTAACTTTTCTTTACCTAACAAGATCTATTGAATATACTTAAAAAAAAAAAAAGATTTTATTTATTTATTTATTTGACAGAGACAGACACAGCACGAGAGAGGGAACACAGGAAGGGGGAGGGACAGAGGGATAAGCAGGCTCCCTGTGGAACCGAGCAGCTGAGCAGGGAGCCCGATTGTGGGGCTTAATCCCAGGATCCCGGGATCATGACCTAAGCCGAAGGCAGACGCTTAATGACTGAGCTACCCAGGTGCCCCATTTACTTTTTTAAAAAGGATTTTATTTGTGAGAGAGAGAGAGCACAAGCAGGGGGAGAAAGGCAGAGGGAGAAGAAGGCTCCCTGCTGAGCAAGAAGCCTGATGTGAGACTTGATCCCAGGACCCCAGGATCGTGATCTGAGCCAAATGTAGATGCCTAACCGACTGAGCCACCCAAGCATTCCAGTTTTTGAATATACTATTTTGCATCATGCTTTTTCTCAGATCCTGATCTCTACCTTGCTTAATCTGTTTTCATCTCCTTGAGTTTGCAGTCCATATTCAGATGCTCTACAGTCCCCAGAATGCCCTTTATAGCTGATATGCCCAAACTAGGATCCAATCTAGATTACCCATTGGATCTAGTTACTTTGTTCCTTAAGGCTCTTTTATTTTTTTTTTTTTTAAGATTTATTTTTATTTATTTATTTTTTAAAGATTTATTTATTTATTTATTTGACAGACAGAGATCACAAGTAGGCAAAGAGACAGGCAGAGAGAGGAGGAAGCAGGCTTCCTGCTGAGCAGAGAGCCCGATGCGGGGCTCGATCCCAGGACCCTGGGATCATGACCCAAGCCGAAGGCAGAGGCTTTAACCCACTGAGCCACCCAGGCGCCCCTAAGATTTATTTTTAAGTTATCTCTACACCCAGCATGGGGCTACCAGAGAATATATCCAGGAGTGTGTGATCCCGAATCGTGCTAGAAGGAAAGTATGATGGGTGCTAAGAGGCGTTGTGTGATTTGGCATTTGGGAGAGCACGGGTGACCTTGGTGAGAACAGTGCAGGGAAGTTAGAGGGAGGGGACGAGGTGGAGAGGGCAGGTGTCAAAGATCGTCTCGGAAGGTGGAGAGAGGGTGGGATAGAGTTAGAGGGGAATACAGTGTAATGGCAGAGACTTTTAAAAAAATAATTTTATTTGAGAGACAGTGTGCATGTCGGGGGTGGAGGGGGAAGGGGCAGAGGGAGAGGAGGGAGAGTCTTAAGCAGACTCCCTGCTGAGTACAGAGCTAGACGTGAGGCTCTGTTTCGGGTTCTTGAGATCACAACCTGAGCCAAAACCAAGAGTTGGATGCTTAACCGACTGTGCCATCTGGGTGCCCTGAGGCTTTAAAAATTTTTTAAAAAATGAGATTGGTTTGTCAGGAATTGAGAGAGAGAGAGGAGGAGACTGAAAATACAGGAGAGGGAGGCAAGGACCCATGGCAGGACTGCGGGTTCGAGTGTGCCCAGAGATGGAGATCTGCTTGGTGGGGGGTGGGGGGGAAATTGGGATGTGACCTGCAGGGACTTCTAGGAGCATCTGACTGGGGAGTTGGCAGCGGAGATGTGGGCACCTGCGAAATCTCAACATGAGGCCCAGACCTACGGGCACAGGGAAGCTGGGCATACATGTGCCCTTCCCTGGGAGTGCTGGGGCCCCAGAGGGTATGTTCCGCATGTGTCCTCATAGGTGACGCGGGGTTGGAGGGCACACACCGTGTATGTCCTCATAGATGGTGTGTTGACAGGAATTGCTGTTTATGTCTCCATGTGAATGCTCCTGGTCAGGAGTGTGTGTGTGTGTGTGTGTGTGTGTGTGTGTGTGTTCTTGAAGGGAGTGTAGCATGTCACTGTGTACCTGCCAGTGGTATGTGTGCACGTGGGTGTGTCTTGCTGGCTGTGACTTTGTTGTGTACTTACACGTGGCATGGCGGGTGCACATGAGTGAGTGGTGGGTGCCACATGCGTCTTTGTCTATGGGATACGAAATGGGTGGGCTTTTGCTGGGTTCTCGGAGTTGCGTGTGCGGCCGTGTGATGTGGGAGTGTGTTTGCATTTGTGGGAAATGCTGTGTCTTGGTTGGGGAGGGTTGGGGCGAAGATCTTTCAAGTCCCGCTGGTAAGTGAGAACAGAGCATTTTATGAACTCTCCCCAGAGTCTAACCGGCCAGGTGGCATCACTGGCCCCTCTGCAGAGTCTGGGGAAGGGGGCTTCAGCACACCCCAGGGCCCCAGTGAGAATAGTGCCAGGAGGAGTCGAGGACAGGTGTCAGACTGGAGTCAGGGGCAGGGGTGCAGTGAGGGGGCTGACGGCAAGGTTATGTCAGCTGACCATTAGGTTTTGCTCTGGGTCACTCAAGGCTGTTCTCATTATTATTCCTGCCGCCACTGATGGCTGCTACTGTTGGTTGACTTTGTGCCTGGTACTCTTTGGGGCACTTGAGGTGTGTGTTTTCATTCGGTCTTCACCATAGCCCAACGAGGTGGACGTTATCCCAGTTTACAGATGGAAAGCCTAGGCCCAGGACGATGATGCAATTTGCTCTTTGCCCCTACTGTTAACAGTGGTGCCAGGAATCAAAGCCAGACCTGTGTGACCCCAGAGCCTGCCTAACTCAGATTCCGCTGATAGAGGGCCCTCTGTCTCTTGAGCAGGACAGTGAGAGGGGATTAGCACTCAGGCACATGGCATTGGCTGCCTTTTCTAACTGACATAGGAGAGGATCTGTCTGGAAATTTTGAGGCATGCTTGACCCAGGCATGGAGGGGTACATGAAATTGGCTCAGATTTTAGAATTTGAGGAATAACAGTGTTTATTATATTTGGAATTTCAAGGCGAGTGGGAGGAGCGATCCCAGGCCTTAGAACCAGAGAAATTGGGGTGCCAGGCCCCTGTGCCAGAGAGCAAGGACTCTGCTCTCAGAAACCAGAGATGGACTTGATGTGGATCCAGCTCACGAGTGGCCTCTGGTGGTCAAGGCTGGGGCATGCAGGCTGCATCTCTGGTGTCAGATTTTATGGGGGCAGCTCCTTGTGCCTGGGAGGGTGGGGATGGCGCAGAGCAGAGTCACTGCAGCCAGGTGTGGCCAAGCAGTGAGGCCTTAAATATGCCAGAGTTGAGCAGATGAGGTGCAAGGGGGAAGGTGGGAGAGAGACAGGGCACGGGCCAGAGATGGCTCCCGGCCTCATGGACCGTGCCAGGCTGAGTGGCTGTGGCCAGCATGAAGTGATTATTCCACAACTGGGCTTCGAGTGTACCTTGCACTCTGGAAGGCCCCGGTGTCTGTGAGCGGTGAGCTGGTGCCTGGAACACCCGTAGGCTTACGGGCCATCAGAGCTGCGGGACATCTCTGACCCTAGCTTGGACTCCCCCCTCCCCCACCCGCACCCCACCCCCATCCCTGAGGACCGACCTGGCCTCTCTCCTCTCCCCAGGGCTGCATCGTGATCAGATACACAGCCCCATGGCACATGGTCTTCTTCTCCGAGTCCCTGGGCATTCCTTCACTTCGTGTTTTGGCCCAGAAGCTGCTTGAGCTCCTCTTTGATTACGAGGTGGAGAAGGAGCCCCTGCTCTTCCATGTCTTCAGCAATGCCGGCGTCATGCTCTACCGATACGTGCTGGAGCTCCTGCAGACCCATCGGCGCTTCTGCCACCTGCGTGTGGTGGGCACCATCTTTGACAGCGGCCCCGGTGACAGCAACCTGCTGGGGGCTCTGCGGGCCCTGGCGGCCGTCCTGGAGCACCGGCCCGCTGTGCTGCGCCTGCTGCTCCTGGCGGCCTTTGCCCTGGTGGCAGTCCTGTTCCACATCCTGCTCGCCCCCCTCACGGCCCTCTTCCATACTCACTTCTATGACAGGCTACTTGATGCCGCCTCTCGCTGGCCTGAGCTCTACCTCTACTCCAGGGCTGACGAGGTGGTCCTGGCCAGGGACGTGGAACGCATGGTGGAGGCACGCCTGGCGCACCAGGTCCTCGTGCGCTCCGTGGACTTTGTGTCATCTGCACATGTCAGCCACCTCCGTGATTACCCTACTTACTACACCAGCCTCTGCGTCGACTTCATGCGCAGCTGTGTCCACTGCTGAGCTCCTTGCCCCACTCACCCAACTCCTCTCTGCTCCAGAAATAAACGCCCCACACCTCCCCACAACCTCTGTCCGTGGGCAGTGGGGTCCTCTCCTGCTTCAGCTCCATGACACCCCTTTGGGACTCCGTGGTCCCGCGAGGAGAGAACTCCCACTGCAGCCTCTGCCCCAGGAATGGTTTCTCCCAGGATCCTACGGGTGGGAGTGCCCGGACAGATTTCCGCGGAAATCTTGCCCTGGCTGTGTTTGGACAGGCACGGGTCAGGCTGCGGACGCCTGGAGCTCTTAGGCTGGGTAGGGCTCACAGAGTGGGGAAGGTGGGGCTGTTGAGGAGCCCCAGGGTTGATCTTTAACTTCTTGAAAGGCGAGTGAGCTTTGAGTAGTGGTGCCGGAGGACAGGGTCAGGCTGGTGCAGGGGCTAGGATTTCTGCTCCCAAGCCCCACAGCATGACACGCCATCTGCATAGACCCCACTTGGTAGTTGATGTAGAGAGACTTCTCTCACCTCACCGCTGGAGAGAGGGGAGCTGAGGATGTGCAGGTGGTAGGCCTGCCGGGGTCCACAACGCTTTGCTGGGAAGCTGTTGGTCCAGGAAGGCTGCAGGGTGTCTGACAGGCAGCTGGAGTGAGAAGTAGGAAGACAGTGGCGCCATACAGGAGCTGGGACAAACTAAGTTGGTAGTGGGGGAGACCAGAGCCGGGGTGAGGACTCCTTCATCTCCTTGAGAGACCCACTTGGATCATCTCCAGGCTGGAGAGGTGGCTTCAGCCTGAGTTCTCTACCTTCTCTTGTTCTTTAAGTCCCTGCTGCACAATGCTGGCACATAGTAGGTATTCAATAAACATGCTGATTGAATGAGCTCACTGTGGCATTCAAGGGACTTGGGTGGGAGACAGGGACGGGCTTTGGAAGTTTGACAGGCAGTGAAGGAGATGGCTGGCTAAGCTCTGGGTGGGAGCTGATGCTTGATATTCTCAGGACTGATGAACCCTCTGGCTCCAGAGCCAAGCTCAGTCTGCATCTTGCCCGCCCTCTGTAATCTCTTGGGACCATGGTCACTGATCCCCTATGCAGTGTGGTTGCATTCCTAGCCACGGCCAACAGGTGGCAGTGCTGCCTGGGCCATAAGACCAAGCTTAAGGATACCACAGCTGAGTAGGCTTCACTCAGGGTTAATGTGGCCTATTAGAGAGCATATGCGCCCCCCCCCCCACCTGGGCTGAGAGTAACCAGCCATCAGGGATCTATTGAGTCCAAGGCAAAGAGAGGGGAGAGTTGAGACCTGAAAGGAGCTAGCCCGATGGGAACTGGGCATTTCCCATTTTTCTCACTGGGGCCGCTCTGTTCTGGCAGGCTGCATACATTCCCTAGAACCTTGGGCCCCAAGATTCTTGGACTCGGGATATTCAGTGCCATCAAGCTGGGCCTGGGGCTCAGCAGGGCCTTCCCTGAGCTCCAAACAGGTTGACGTGTCACCGGGGTGCAGGAGGCAGGAGCGGCAGGCTGGACCCTATTCTGTAGTACACACCAAGGGCACCCCAGATGTTGGTGCGTCTAAGGTGAGGGGATTTGGGAAGATGGGGAATGGACCTGGTGTGTGACACTGTGTAAAGGACAGGACTCATCTGCAGCTTTGAGCACCTGCCTGAACACCCAGGATGCAGATTACTACCTGGCAGCGTGCAGCTCTGGGGATGACGATTTGATAAAATGCCATCTTCAGTGCTGGCTGCCCAGCTTCAGTTCCCCCATGCAAGAGTCCATCTTGGACAACTGGGCTTTCTCCCGAGGCCACCCGAGGATCTAGGCAGTAGCTACACTGGGGTGTTGCTCACTCACTATAAAAAAAAGCCGCAGTGGCTGAGATGGTCACTTTGGTCCCTGGCTCATTTTGGGGGACTAGAAAGGGATAGAGGCTTGGGGTCTGTGTCTTTACCTAAGCTTATAGCTGCTCTTGTTCTAGATTGGGGGATAGAGCTGTGTACCCCCAAGCTCTGACCTCTTTTGTGATTAATGAGCTGACGATTCTGCATCGATAAGGAATTAACCTGGAGCCCCTACCCATCAATAGTCAGGAGTCCAGGTCCCCAGCCCCACCCCCACCCCCGATGGAATGCTCCAGGGGCTCCCTGAGCAGACCAAACCTGCACTGCTTTGCACACCCACATCCAAGTCCTCTGCCCCACACTGCTGCCAGGAATTAACCCCTTAACTGCTTCTGTCCACACTGCCCCATCACATAGCCCTTCATACACACAGGCAGCAGCTGTTTATATTGGTTTAATCCATGTCAAATGTAGTTTACAAAGGGAAAGGACAAGTACCTTTGTATAGAATATACAGACACAGCATCACACCATGGGGCCCAGGGGAGGGGCGGGGGAGACCACTTTCCCTGGGAACAGCAGTTCTAATCCCAGGAATGGTTCTTGGCAGAAGGCTGGGCAGCCAGGAGCACACTCATCCAGCCCCCATCTCAGCCCCTGCTTCAGCTCGGTTCCCATTTCCTGTGTCTCCCCCCTCTCCCAACTCCTTATAAAGAGCCCCAGGAGCTAAGACTAAGAGGATCGTGTCCCTTGGGGCATGTGCCCCATGTCTGGGGGAAGAAATATACACCACTGAACACCGAGCACATAGGAGAGGGAAAGGGATGCCATGGGGGAGAGAGAGGCAGGCGCCCTGAGAGGTGGATGGGCCGAGCCCCCAGCCAGCCCTGAAGGGGGCACTGCTCCCAGGTGTTCTTAAAAAAAGAAGAAAATCATACAACCAAAGGGGAGGGGACGGGGTGGAGGGCGAGGAGTTGTCCCATTTATACACAACATTGTAAACATACACAGTCTATATTACATGTGCTTCAGTCTGGCATTTGCATGTCTGTCTGTCCGTCTGTCTGTCTAGGGGCTGGATCTCAGGAGCCTTGCCCCGCTACTCCCCCTTACCTCCACCTCCTTGCCCCACCCTGGGAACAGAACCTGGAATAGGTATGGTCCCCAGGCTTGGTAGCAGCCAGCAGGCAGGGCCTGGGCCTCAGCCTCCACTCTGGCTCCAGAGTCCTGTGTGTGTGTGTGTGTGTGTGTGTGTGTGTGTGTGTGTGTGCATGTGTGCACACACGCATATGTGTGCGCGCGCATGTATGTACATGGGGAACCTGTGTGCAAGTATGTACAAGGGGGAGGGTCACATCACAGAGGCGGGCAGGTGGGGCTGCTCGCAGCAAGGGCCACCAGGGGCGGCTAGCTCACAAGTAGATTCTCCGCAGGTCTCCGGGCGCTGTGATGGTGTTGCACTGAGGGCAGAGCTTCTTGGCACCCTGCAGGGAACAGGGAGGGCTCTGGTCACACACTACGCTGCTTGTTTGCTGGTGAGAGCACCCGGGCCTGCAGCCACGTCTCCCTGTGACCGTGTGTGCTGGCACCTTGGTCCTGTCAGCCCAGGCTGGGGATGCACAGGCGGCCTCTGCAAGCAGGCAGGCGCACTCCTGTGCTGGGGGGACGCCAGGATCAAACCGCCTGGCCAGCCCCGCAGCGGGAGCCCCGGTAATGAGAACAAGGCTGGGTCCAGCTGTGGCTGCGGCGGCCCTAACGAGATTACATGCGGCCTTTGATCAGGACACAGAGCCCACGTCCGGGCCTTTTATTGCTGTCTCCGGGCGACATTTTAATGGCTGCTCCGGAGCGAAGAACAGGGGCAGGAGCAGAAGGAGCCTAGTAATGGCAGGGGGAGGGGCTGAGGCCCTGGTCCTGCTTACCCACAACCAGCCTCCTCCTGACCAGGGATCTCACCAGTATATGTGATAGAGGGAGCCTTGGGGGTGGGCAGGGGGAGGGGAGCAGGCAACAAACCAATGATGGGAGAGAATAAACCTGATGGGGGAGGAGAGAATGGGGGTAGCCTGGGGCGGGGGGTGAATACCCTGGCTTCCTGCTGCTGTGTTCAATGCTCATGCTCTCCCCTGCCCCTCGCACCACCCTCCCCTCAAGCAGGCTCAAGCATAAGCATGGACGTGTGGGCAGCACCGGAGACCGCCCCCCACTCCCCAAACCGCATGCCACCTCACCAGGGTCCGTAGCCAGCACTCCTCGCAGTGCACATGCCAACACTGGATGGACGTTAGGGGCATCGAGTAGGAGTCCTAGGGAGGAGCGGGGCAGAGAAGGGGTCACTCTGAGGCTGGCCCACCCTCTAAAGAGCTCAAATCACAGTGCAAAGGCCCTTTCCAACCCCCAGAGGGCACTGAAGCCTGACCAGAGGCATCCCAAGTTCCCTTTCTCTCACCATACAGATGAGGCATTTGTAACGGTCCCCACGGGATAGCTGCCGTTCAAGTTCCCTGACCCGAGCCTTCAGGGCCTCAAACGTGGTCACAGCTGAATCTTCGGTGATTCTGTAAAGAGGATGGCTTGGTTGGGCAGGCAGAGGGCAGGCAGCAGGCTGGCATCTCTAATCTAAACCTCCAGCCCACACCTCCTTTGAATTCTAGAAGCATATATATAAATGTCTCCCATATGTCCCTGGCCCCCACCTGCCCAAATCCTCTATCTGAAAACTCCTCTTTCTAGAATTGAACTCTTCACCCTCCTTGTTCCTCCACCTCCATCTTGGTGAATTTCCAAACCAGATACCTCGGAACTATTCTCAAACCATTCCTTCCCAGTCACCCTCGACACCTACAATCTGTCATCTAGTTTCTAGTATCTCCGTAGTGTCTCCACTGCTACCTCTGGTCCAGGCCCTCATGGTTTCTCCTAAGATTCCTCTGCTGACCTGAATGGCCCCTCTGCCTCCAGATCCTTCATTCCATTCTCTCAGCACCTAGAATTTTGCAGATTTGACCATTTCTACTTTAACATTTCAATGTTTCCCTCAGAATACAGCTCTATCAAACTCCTCGGAAGCTGAACAGGGACTCCTTGGCCTAACCCCGGCCCATATCCCTCAGCACCCCGCCACATGTGATGCTCCGTCCACACCAAACTGTGAAGCTTCCCACACCCAGCACCATTTTTCACGCGCCTGGCCTCTGGCAGCTCTTCCTGCTTCCTCTGGCCCACCCTGCCTCCTGCCAGCCCCACCGTGGGTGGCTGGTCTCCCGTGCTCTCTGGCACCCTGCAGCGGACCACACCAGAGCAGTGCAACTGCAAACATCCCTGTCTCCTGGGCAAGATGCAGTCTCCCAACAGCAGGCTCCTCATGCCACCAATACTGACTACGGACATTAGCCCACGGTGGGCACGGGAGTGTGAGTAAATGTTTGTTGACCCAAAAGCCAGTCTCACCCCCAGAGTAAGAGGTGTGGGGACTGCACAAGTCCCACAGAATCCAGGTCCTGGGCCACAGGCCCGCCCTACCTCAAGGGCTCCTTGTTGTTTCTTCCTGGGCACATCAGACGCCCTGAGAGTCCTCACCTGCTGTTCAAGCTCTGCCCGTGAAAGTCCCTGTAACTTCTGGAAGGCTCTTTGGGCTGCAGTACTGAACAGTGAAGAGCTAGGACTAGCTGAAGGAGTGGGGTGATCCCTCCCACCCCTTCTGAAACAACTGAAGAGAACCCAGAGGAGCTCACAGAAGGAGAAGAATGCTGCCTGGAGGAGCAGAAAAGATGCTACTAGAGATGGGCCTTAGGGAATAATGATGATGATAACACAAAAGAGGCAAAATTTATTAAGCACTTACTAAATGCCAGCGACTGTACTGAGGGATTGAAAATTATTATTTTATTTACACCTCACAAAAACCCCATGAGGAGATTGTAATATTCCCATTTTATATATGAAGAAACTAAAGCAGTAGAGGAACATGAAGTAGCTTGCCTATGGTTCACACAGAGTGGGGGAGCTGGGATTCAAACCCCAACTGTTGCTGTGATCCACCGACCACTCTGTGACTAACATTACAACACTGACAATATCCAGGAGGAGCAAGGTCTCCAGGCCCAGGGACTAGGACCGGGACCGGGAGGAACAAAGGCCAAGAGGTCCATGTGGCCGTAAAGCTCACCCATGGGTAAGTGCTAATGTGGGGAAAGTGGGAGATCATATCAGGGAAGACTTTGGAGGCCACAATCTGAAAGTGAAGCTGATCTCATAGGCAACGGAAAGTTGCTGGGCCCACCGGAGGAAGGTGGTAAGAGGGACCAGTCTGAGGGGAATCGTAAGTGTGGCGCTGTGTGGGCAGAGATGTTCTCCAAGGATGGCCTGTTCGGCCGGCTTGGAACAGACAACTGGTACAGAAAGCCCGAAAACTTACAGGTGGTATTGGCGTTAAGTGATATTAGGGGGCATGGGAAGGATGGTGAGTAACATTCCATGGGCAGCAACAGACTTTGATCTCTAACCTTTCTCTCTCAGGGCACCAGCAGCAACAAAGAATAGGAAGTCTTGGTGGTGTGTCCCTGTGTCAGGGATGCCCTCAATCTATTATTCCATGGGTCCTCGACTCTCTCTACCCTGCCTCTATCCATGGAAGCTGCGAAGGGAATGACTCCGGCTCCTCTGACACTGGCTGATGCTGCAAGTGTCCACTCAACTTTCCAGATCTGGAAGCCTTCATCAGCCCCTCGACCCTTACACACGCCAGCACGGCTCTTCCCCTGGTGTTCTGCCCAATGCCACATGTGCCATTCTCATCTGGACTGTTGGTGAATTTCTGCCAAGGAGACAAGGTAGCTGTGCTCCCTTTCTCTCTAAGGACCAGGCTGGGCATTTGCCTGGTCCTATGTAGTTATTTTAAAAACTGGGACCCTGAGGCCTGGAGCTAGGGACAAAGGCCCAGAGCAGAGCACTCTCAAACTCTGTATCAGAGGAATTAGAGCTAGAGAGGCAAAAAGGATGGGGCCAGGAGAGAATGAAGCCATCTCTCCCTTCATCTCCAAAAGCTCTATAGGCCACATCAGACTGCAGAGCCCATCTTACTGTGGACTTGCTCGGCAAACACCTGCTTGTTATCTCTGCTCTGGTATCTCTCCAGTCCCTGACCCAGGCTACTTGTGAGTTACTCCTGACACCCTCTGGATCATGGGGTAGAGAATTTCCTGGAAGCTGCCATGGCGTCCTGCTTCCCCTGGGTTGTGGAAAAGATCTAGGGCGGGAACCCACGTTGTGTGTACCAGGAAGTCATGGGGACTGACAGGTTCCAATCTTGGTGGGGCCAGACCCGGTGGAGATCTCCGCACATGACTCATCCCAGAGAACCTCGCCTACTGGTGCCTGTGCTCACACAGGTGGGACAGAAGTCCCAACTTCCCCCAGCCTTGGGTGGGTAGTACCTTCATGGATGGCCACTGGCTCTGGCCCCCACCTCCCCCTCGGGCGCCATCCCTGATTAATGATCTTGTCTTTCTGATTTATGAGCAGCCCCTCCAGACAAGGGTGGGCGCCCCTTACGGCCCCGCCCGCCCCGCTCAGCTGGAGTAGGAGAGAATTATTAAATAAACATCCATACGTCATTCCTCCCCCCCCAAGCTGGTTGCGCCGAACCCGTGCGGCCCGCTCCAGCACTGACACGGAGCAGCTGCGGTGATTCATGGGCAGCCGGGCCCCGAGCCGCGGCCCATACATCATGCCAGCAGCACTCGCGGCCCCGGCCGAGATAAACTGATCAACCACAACGGGCTGGAATGAATTTATGACAACACAAAATGGAGGGAAACAAATGGGAGGTGACCCTGGGCCAACGACCCGGCCCTGCACCGGCCTGCAATCCACTCTCCTGGCAGGAGGCAAGATGGAACACTGGCCCTGGAATGAAGAGGCTGCCTTTTAACCCCAGGCAACCTAGCCTCCAGCAGAGAGAGGGGTGGGGTGCGGAGAGGCAAGCAGTGGCCAAGAGCAGCAACTCCAGGCAGCTAGAGCTGGACAGTGCCACTTCTAGGATCCAGAACTGGCCTTGCTTGGGCTTCCGGAGAGGCGGTAAGATGCCCAGCTGATTTCAAGTCCTTGTGACTCCTGGGGATCCAGGCCGGGGCTGGCCAGTCTCATGTGAAGTGCTAACGGATCCCCTTTCCCTCTGCCAGAGAACCCAGGCCAAAAATTCCTTACCAGAAGTGATGAGACCCAATGCTCCTGCCTAAAATCCACTGCGAGCGCCACCCGGGACAAGAAAAATGAAACCAATTTAGCTCCCGATTAAGAAACAGAAACTGGAGATGAATCAAGTGCGCCGGCTGGGCTGGGCGGCCATACATCACATTCCCGGGCGGAGGCCGCCACAGCGGGCAGGCAGGCAGGCGGACTGCTCCTCCCTCCACCAGGACTCCCAGGGCAGTGGCCCAGCGATCAATTCACAAAGTCACGCTTAGCACCAGCTGGGCCCCACTGCTGTTGTGTGCCCAGGGCCGCAGGACTAAGCCATGCTCTGGAGGGCCAGGAGTCCTGGCAGAAGGCCTTCCTGCTAGCAGAGAGCCCCCCTCTCTCCCCTCCCTGAACTGCCATCCCAGGGGCCCCTCTCCTGGTCGGACACTCACTTCTCGATGTCACTATTCTTGCAGGTCTTCTGCATGGCCTCCTGCTTGCTGCTCTCACCGTTGCTGGTAGATGGCATCTCTGCTGGGACAGAGGGGCAACTGATATTCTGGCCAGACTGGGCAGCACAGGTGAGGGACTGGGCTTGAGTCAGTCACCACTACCCAATGGATGTCCCCTTTCCCCCACTACTCTCAAGGTGGGTCAGGACTTACCATCACTGGCCCATTTAGAGAACTCAGGTGTGATGCGTGTACTGGGAGGGCCGCCACTAGGGAAAGGAGGGGAAAAGAACAAAGTGAGCCCTAAAGGCAGGCAGAGGAGCCCTGAGGGTGGGTACTGGGTTGACTCCCCTGCCTCAGGACTTCCCATCCTTCTACCCCACCCACCCAAGCCTGTGCCCACACTTGCTTTAGAACTGCGCCCCGGAGTGCCTCTCTCTCCTTGGCTTCACCAGGCTCCTCGCCTGTGCAGGGGATGACATCAGCCTCTGTGTATCTGGCATGGTGGTCAAGGACAACAGATCCTAGGTTGCAGTAGGCCGTGAAGGTTGAATCCTGGTTAAAGCTTTGACACTGACCCCAAAGGTTGGGGGGGTGGGGTGGGGGGAGGGTATAGGCAAGTACCAGAGCTGCTGGCTACTTTTTTAATTCCCTTTGGCCTGTCCCACCAGCCCCACCTTGTCCCACAGTGCCCCAAGGATACTGCGGCTTCCCATATTCCAGAGTGTCATCCCCATCCACATCCAGGTCAGCGTCGCTGTCTGGATTCTCTTTGCCGCTGCACATGACGAAGCCAGAGCCTGTGGGAAGCAAGACATGAGTAGGACCAGGGGCCAATGAGACTACACCAAGTGTGCCCCTTCTGCTGCCTCTAGGTAAGGCTTAAGTTTGGGGCCAGGTAAGGCCCAGACAGAAATTTGGGCCTGAAACACAGAGCCAAATACTTAGGTACTCTTGGCTCTGACATTTCATTCCCTTTCACTCTGTATACCTCTTCCTTTTCCTCTGCCACTTCTTGCTGCTCCTGGTGGTCTCTGCTCATGAACTAGCCCATTCATATACTATGTCAGGCCCTCGGGAGACACTCAAGCTAGCCTGCTGTCCACCTGTCTTCCAGGTCTAGGAAGAGCAGGAAGAGGACACAGAAATTCACGTCTGTAGAGCCACCCCCACCCAAGACCTGGCCATCCCGTGTCCCATGGTCCACTGTGACAGTCCATCAAAGGGAAGAGCAAACTGGCTAGGGCTAGTCAGAGCCACACAGCAAGACCCCCAGCCAACGTCCTGATTTTGGCCGCCAGGTCCTTGCCAGCAAAAACACCAGGCAGCTGTTCAAATATTTGGTGTCTGAAGCGCCTGACATTAATTATTCATCTCCACCTCACTCAGCCCAGATTCCTGGACAAGTGCAGTTATAAAGGGATTAGGAAGGGACAGACGAGGGAGGATAGGCACGCACACCTGCTTCTCAAAGCAATCCACGAAGGCAATCAGGCTGGGTGGAGGCAGGGCCATAGGCCAGGCAGATGGGTGACCCTACCAAGGTGTACTTGGCCCAACCACAGGCAGACCCTTCGGCCAGTGGGGAGGGGTGAGCTGCTAAAGCCACATCAGGGCCCCTTACCTGGTCCTGTGCCCTGATACTCAGGATCACCCTTCCTGACGGGCATGGTTAGGGGCCACAGAGCCTTTTCTCCCTCCCTGCCCCTGTCTCCGCCCAGTGGTCTCAGACCACATCCCACTGGCAAGCACAGCAGTCCTGCCAGGATGGAGAGAGATGAAAACGGTGGAATCTGTGGCAAGTGGAATCGGCAAGGAAATCCTCAAAGAGGTGAGGAAGTAGTTTGGGGTTCTGCCTGATGATCTCAAAAAGGTCTTCTTGTCCGTTCTTTCCACTCTCATCAAGACAACAGTCTTATGATGGGTCCTCAAGCCTTTTGTCTGTTCCTTCATCCTGCTTCCCAGATGGTTCTGACCCTTCCTTTCCTGGCTCCAAAACCAGCTATGGTCTCCCACCTCATGCGTATCTCCTCAGCCAGGCCCAGCAAGATGTGGATGTTCCTACTTGTCCACCTTTGCTCTTTCTTCATGTCGCCCCAAGCACCCCATGCCTACACACACACTCTTTACTGAGCCTTACACAGCCCTGTTATGTCCTGCTCTGCAGACTTTTGCTCATGCTTTTTGCTCCATGTGGAATGTTCTCCATCTTTTAAGCCCGTTTCAAGAGCATTTTTCTTCCTGATTTTCCTTCCCCCACCTACGCCTCCCATCTCTGGTCTCTCAAAGATTTCATCCATCCCAAAGTCAAGTAGCATGAGGGAAAGCGAGGTGCTAGGCACTGGCTATGCTCCCCTCTGCTCCGCACCCCCGCCAGCCCTCATCTCCCCTCCACACTGAGGCACCAACAAACTCAAGGCAGCAGGCAGGTCAGCAGCGGGGCCATTAAGCTGAGAAAACACCAAGTTACAGCTCTGTCTCCTGTTCACGGCCAGGTGTCCTGACAAGCAATTCCCTCCCTGTGGCTGAGTGGCACCTCTATAAACCCTCTGACAGTTTGGGAGACAAACTCTGCCATCAATCAGAATGGAGCTATCAGGTTCACTTACAGCCTGTGCCCCTGAACCCTGCCAAGGTCCCCTCCCCCAAGTACACACAGTTCAGTAGCCAGCCTCACAGCCTCGCCTTGGCCGGGCCCTGCCCAGCCCTGCCTGGTGAGTGTACAAGAAGGAAAGCAAAGGACCCAGGGCAAAGCTGAGAAAACAGGGTACCACAGAGCTGCCAGGAAGAGTCCCGGTTTCTCAACACAGAAAGCAGCCCTGTGGCCTAAAGTCCTCTCCTTGGCCAGGCCTAGACCAGGACTCCCACCCCAGCGCAGCCACTGTGCTTTCCCTGACCCTCCACGTCTGTCCCTGTGCCACCGCCTTCGTACATCTTGTTACCTCTTCTCCCTCCTGGCCTACAGAACAAACGCCTGCTTGTTCTGCAAGTCTGACCTAGCTCAGCCACGCCTCCTGCTAAGAACTCACAGTGCCTATGCATACAGTTGCTCCAGAAATACCCCAACATTCTTTCAACTTTCACTGAGCTCATCCTCAGTCTGGCCTGGCATTGGAGACACAAGAGTTTCAAGATCTGATCTCCACCCGTGAGGTGCTGAGTGGGAAGACTTCCCCGGGTATTTCTACATAGGTGTCCCTTCCTTGGTGTCCACCCAGACTCCCGTGCAAATCCAAAGTCATATTTAACTACGTGTACTGTCACGTCCCTCACAAACTGCAAGCCCAGGTCGGACTCACTGCAGTGGTCTCAGCAGCATGCAGCAGAGCTGGCCAGGCCCACAAAAGTGATGGCTAAAATGCTGACGGCGCTGTCCTGTCAGGTCCTGAGAGCCCTATGTCCGAAAGGAGGCGGAGGCCTGAAGCCTCTCAGGATACAACCTTCCCTGTCAGACCCCAACCCCAGCTGGGCAGTGATGACCTGCCAGGCAGGACAGAGAGCATGGCACATCTTATCTGCCAAGGAAAAGGCCTGTCTCTGGTTTGTGACCCTGACCCCATCCCCCTGTGGAGACAGATGTTGGGAACCTCTCCCTACCCCACAGGTGTTCAGAACAGGCTGCTACTGCCAATTTCCCTCTTATGCTGCCCCAGCCTCCTCCAACCTCCTTCCCAGCACATTAAACTTTATTTTCTTAATGAAATGTCACTTGCTGACTTCTGGCAGAATCATAATAAAAAGAAACTGCCATAAAGCCATTTTATGCCGACAGCGTCCCCCCACCTCCAGCTTGGCACCCTCCCCCCAATCCCCAGCTTCGAGAGGAAGGCTCCATAGCCGTTTTATGTTCTCAGCTGCTGGAACATCCCAAGCCAGTACTCAGAGGCAAGATGGCACACACAGCTCCTTTCCAAGCCTCTGGCTCCTGTTCCATGTAGCTCCAGGGATAACAAGCAAGCTGCCGCTCCTGCTGCTGCTATCCAGGGAAGGGACTCAGCTCCCAGGATCTCCAAGATGACCTGGAGGAACCTTTAGTCACCAGGGGAGGCCCTTCGTTATGACTCAACCCCAGCTAAAGTGGCGCAATGTGCTGAGCTGCTGTCTCTAGGCAAACAAGGCTGCTGGTCAGTGATGCTCAGCAGAGTGGGTTCTGGGAGGGGAGGCAGTGTGAAAAATCCCTTCCCTCCAAACCTATACTTAGCAATAGAGAGGATTAAGTGCAGAAATGATAAGCAAGTCGAAATTTTATAAAAATGACCTCTCCCATAAACTCATTTCTTCCTGGGTCATCGAGAAGAAAAAAAAAATCAGTGTTAATTTAATCAATTGATTAGGTGATCGATTGAGAAACTGGAGATGCCCGTTTACTGGGGGCACTAACGTCCTGGAACCCGAAACCACAAAAAAGGAGCCATCAATTTCCTCACCTGCTGCTTCTAACAAAACCTGAGCCCAGAGAGAAAGGAAAGTCTTGGGGCCCTTCAGAGGCCATGCTCTTGGGGAGGGGTGTGAGGGGGGGAGACAGGGGCAGCAGTTTCCGGAGAGTTTTACACTGGAATTAGTTACAGATGCAGTTACGGTGTCTTGTGTAAACGCCATCGATTGGGGAGCTGACAGTCTGGGGAGCTGCGATGCGGGACAATCAATCGGCCTGCAGTGTCACCTGCCACCTCGCTGAACAGTTGACAATGCAATTATCCAGTGTGGAGGCAGGGAGTTGGCGTGTGTCAAACGCACTTAGCCACTTTCCGGGCCTCCTCAATAACGCGTTTCACTGCCTCACGTCAGGAAAGACGCAGAGAGACAGACGCCGTTTAAAACCATTGATACTTGCTCCTTCTGCCTGCACTCCCTCTATCCCAGCTTAACAATTGTGTTCCAAAAGGCGATTAAATCCCCGTCAGTTGCCACAGGGGACAGAAGGTGCCCTGCTCCCTGCCACCTCTCCTCACCCCTCCCACCAAGCAACAGTTAGAACTAAAGGTGGTAGAAGCTAGAAAGCAGCAGCCCCAGCCCTCCCTGTTCCAAGACTGCCGCCAGCAGCTGGCTGCTCCAACATCTGTCACTGACCGGACCACGCAGCACGGCTGCACCAGGGATGCTTTTAGCTACGGGGGTCCCCTTCTTATGGGAACTAACATGCCAGAGGGGGCAGCAGCTAGGGGAAGGCCTAGTTCTCTGTGCCCTGGGACTCACAGTACCTCTCAGATCCTGACCCAGGATCTGGTGATGTTTTAGCAAGCCACAGCTCGTTAAAAGATCGGTGCCAGAGCTGTCCTCTCTGTGAGATCTCATTCCAGGCTACTGGGAACCAGCCTAAATCCAAGAGAGGAACTTGAGAAAGATGGAGTCACCAGGCCAGGATCTGGGGAGGGCAGAGACCTGCACAGCTGGGACTCTAAGTACTGTCATTCTCCCTCCCCTCCACCTGTTTGATTCAAAGGGACTCACTGCTGGATTCTAGCGAAGCATTTCCTGTCAGGGCTCAGACACAGCCGCAGCACCCTCTAGTTCCTGTGCAGTCTCCTGGGAGAGGTTTCCATCTTCCACACTCTTGTGCCTGCTCCCATCACTGTTACCTTATCTGAAACCAACCATTCCCGTGTCTTCTCTCTAGCCTGTCCATTCCAGACACAATGGGCTCCAGGCTCCTCAAATCCAGCTGGGTGAACTTTCAATGGCAACCAATACAGGGGAAGGATCAAAGCTCACCGTAAGTCTCTTTTTGAGGACCCAGGAGCTGGAGACAGGAAATGAGGAGAGGTGCGGCTCACTCATCACATACCTCCCTTGGATACAGATAGGAGCAGGTTTGTCCCAAGGGGCTGTATCATTAGGTTCTCACTGAGGCCTGCTGCTCTAGCCCAGAAGCCCTTTGCTCTGCCCAGGGCTGGCATGGTGCCCCAGAAGAGGATCTTTTCCCCCTAACTGCTAAGCTCTCTCAGGGGAATGTTGGGGAAGCTCTAGGCTCCATGCTACCCTTTATGCAATTCTAATGCTGGGTGGGGGAAAGAGCAGTAGCAGACTAGCAACCCTAAGGTTCTGAGAGGACATCAACAGCTCAGGCACACAGTTCAGGAGTTCTCTGAGAACTGGGAAGGCCACAGTATTTCCTAGACACTGAAAGTTTTAGGTCTTCCGACCTGTCTTGAAATCTTTATTTCCTTTAGCCTCTTAAAGATCTATTTCTAGTTGGACCAATCTTGGTGCTTGTTGCCTGCTTACCTGTTCTGTCTTGTCCTTCATTTTGTTCTAGAGTTCCAATTCCAAGCACTCCTGGGCCCGAGCTACCTAGGCTTTGCACTCGATAGCCATAGATCCATCTTCAAGGCCTGTTTCCCTCAGCCAAGTGTCTCCACCAAAACTCTTGCTTGTTCCCTAGCTCCACAGCAAATTATACTCAAGGTAACAGATCTGCTCCATCAGACCAGTTCCCAGTAGGCCTGGTGGGAAGCTTGCTGAGGATGACGAAGGGGCCCTGGTCTGGGAGGAGGGATAGGGGATGATCGGATATAGGAACTTATCTGCAATTCTTCAATTCTTTCATATCTAACAAGGACAGCAATCTCTGTTCTGTCAGCACGCACAGCGCAGCTTAAATGGGCCTCAGCACTCGCCCGCTCATCCTGCCTCTGCTCCCTCTCTCTGAAGTCGGCTGGGCAGCTTCTTCAGCCGGCGTTATCACTCCCTCTAACCGGTCTTGGCAGGCAATCTAATTCCTCCTGAAAAGGTCACCGCCATTTTAACTGCCTTTCAATCACATTAAGCACGCGCTGCCCGGCTTGCGGCCCGGCCCGCCCGGCGGGCGATCAATGCGCCGCACTGACACCAGCCCGCCTGGCGGGGCCACACCCAACCCCCCAAGAGTTGGGGCCTACCGGTCCTGGCCAAGGAGGGTAGACTGACAGATGGCCAGCTTCTGCAGCCCGGGTTTCAGGGGCAGAGGCAGTCAGGATCAACCAGGGCCTCCTTTGATGCCCCCCTCCCCCCCACCGAGGAGCCTCAGCCTCCTCTGCTCCACTGCGCCCCCGCTCTCTGCCTCATGGCCCCCGCTGATCTTGCTGTAACACAGCCTTTCAAGTCTGCCTGTCTTTTGACTGCACTAAGCTGTTTAAGAGGCGGCAGCAGCTTCTATCAGGCAAGCTGGAGCCATTCTCTGCAGATAAAGGAACCTCCGGCCCTGCTCCCTCTTCAAGCCTCACTCTCATTCTCGCTCTCCAAACCGCTCAAAGAAAAGACCCCTTTGAACTCCCCTCAGGAATTCTTGAAAGGAACAACCTCACAGTGTAAACACTCAGGGAAAACTGACACCCGCCCAGGGCCTAAGAGCACCGCACACCGGCTCTGCAAGGGTGTCCCAGTGCAGGGGAAGGACTGTCAAATCAGCAGGCCCCGTCTGCAGCTGTAGCCCCTGTAAGCCTGGTCTGGTGCCCAGAAGGCCTCAGGTCCAGTTCAGTGCCAAGAAACCTAAGAAGTTGCCACAGTGATGGAAGATGTATCTGTAGCTGCCAACAGAGTGAACCCAGAGCAGCGTCCTGCAGCTGACCCTGATGGGCCACCGCCAGACACCTGTGTGTCCCATTCCCAGGATCCTGGGGTTTTTGCTGCTCATCCTTCCAGGGCCTTAGATACTCTAGAGCTCCAGGACAGGAGCAGAGTGATGTGGCAAATGAACTTTCTCCAGCTCAGGGTTGGGCAATGGTTTAGGCTGATTTACCGTCCTGCCTAATACCTTCACTGTCCTGACTGACCCCAAAGGCTTGGGGAATGAGAGAAACCCAGAGGCATAATGCCCGACCTGGACTTGGAGCCCCTTCATGTGTCCAGTCTGCACTGCACGGTGCTATGGAGACCACTCCCCGGGACCGGCCCATGCAGCATGGCCCCGACAAGACAGAGACCCTCTTCCCGGCTGCTGTGAAGTTCCCCAGGGACCCACCAGTACTCCCATGGGTGTTGCCTGGAGAACTGGAGGCAGACAGGAAGCAGACTGGTTCACTCAATGATGTTAAGTCCCAGGGCCGGCTGTGCTTGTACAGAAAGAGGAGAGCTGGAGGCCAGGAGGCAGACTCTTTCCCTCTTCCCCTGACCAAAGCAGGGGAGTCTGACAGGAGGACATGACCCTAGGCAACTGGCCAGTCTACTGTATGACCTGGTGGGGGGGATGGGAGATTTCCACTGGGCGAAGCCATATCCCTCCAAGGAGCTAGGAGGGCAACGGAGCTGCGCAGTGCCCTGCGGACCCCTCTGTATTAACGGGGGCAAGCCCAAGGGGAGCAGGGAGCAGCTGGGCCCAGGCCCCTCTTGCTTCAGGGCAGAGGGCGCCCAGGGAGAAGGGATGGGATCAGAGCTAAAATTAGATTCCCCAATGAAGCTCATGGGAGGTCAAATTTTGCCATAACTCACTCTCTCCTCTGTAACTGATTTCCCTGACGTGGGGCTGAGGAGGAGGAGGAAAATCCAATGTGTTTGCCTGGAAGCCCTCAGGGCCCCCAGTGCTGGAGGTGTACAGCAGGTTGCTGGATTCTCATTTATCAGCCTTAAGAGGGATGGAGTGATAAATGCATAACCGTCCCTTTAATATTTTATGCAGGTGCTAACGCGGCTTGGCTGTCACCTTCAATGCATCACCCGAGGCTGAGAGCCCCCCTCGTCACTCCTAGCTTGCAGCCTCAATTCCATTTCCCCACCCAAATACATCCATTTTAATATGCACATCACAGGCAGGCAGCACGGTCACAAAGGAGCCCCGCCAGCAGCAGTTCCCACGTGGTGGAACGGATGACCAGCCACCAGCCCTGGCCTCTCGGCTCCCAAGAGATGGGATACCCAGCAGAGGCCCGGCCACCAGAGCACCAGTGCTTTATGTGTCAGCCGCCTGTACCTCGGAAACCACCTTCCAGGAGAGTGGTGGCCCGGATCCGCTTCTGCCCGCACCACTCATATTCCTCAAAGCGGTTGCTGTTCTCGTGCTCGATGTCCACAGCATCATCCTCGGCCATGCAGGAGCCTTCCCTCTGTGAAGAGCAAAGCAGGACCATGTGGGTTCCGGGCCACCACCACCTGGTCCCCTGGGTCTATAAGGAAGGCATAGCCCTGACCCCCAGCTTTGGTGGGTCAGATGGGCCCCCAGCTCTCAGCTCCTTTCAAGGAAACCAATCCAAAAGTCAAAGAACCTTTGCCTCTTCCCAAAAATTTGCCACTGGAGCCCCAGGGAAGGAGTGAAAGTGTGAAAGCAAAGGAAGAGGATGAAGAACGGAGAAGCAGCAGCTGCTGAGACCACACGGGGACCCCAACACAGCCCCTAAATCTGGGGGCAGTCAGCAGCTAGTATCAGGGAAAGCGAGGGGGGGAGGGGAGAAGAGGTAGGTAGGGATGGCCCCTCTACCTTCGAAAGGCAATGCTCCACATGCCTACTCATCTCCTGCTCCGATCCTGCCAGGGGGCGGTTGCACAGGGGACATACCTGCCCTTCATCTTGCTTCCTCCGTTTCATTTTCCCAATCCGAGCTGCATGGAGAAACCGAAAACAAAGCACAGAACAGGCAGAAGGTCACTGGAGCTCCCAGGATCCCAGTGGAGCTGACACATCCTGACCTCTTGCCAGCCATTAGCCCTTTTGTTCAGGGTCTGATCCGGCCCTCATTACGCAGCACCTCTACTCTTTGGGGACTGGGTCTCACCAGGAGCACCTGGGGAGGAGACTGGTGCTGGGCCAGTAGAGTGTCTACTCTTTGGCCACAGATGGCTCAAGTTCAACACATACCTTCCTACCTGTAGTGCTTAGTAAGTCCAATGAGCAAAGACTCGAAAAGTTGCTAAGTATCTGCCCAGAAGGCCAAGACCATGGGTTCTCTTAGCAAACATCTCTTGGCTAGAACCCAAGGTCCCTGCCAGAGGGCCAATTTGTCCTGCTGTTCACTCATCAGCTAAAACCCCTTTTGTTCCTGTGCCAAGGGCCCTGAGGCACTGCCCTTAGTGTCCTACCTAGAATCTCTCAGAACGATTTTCTCTCAAGTCCACTGGTCCCATTTAAAAAAAAAATTTTTATGGAATGCTTCATAAATTTGCATATCATCCTTGTTTCGGGGCCTTGCTAATCTCTGTATCGTTCCAATTTTAGTATATGTGCTGATGAAGAAAGCAATCCACTGGTCCCATTTTACAGAAGAGGAGACTGAGGCCCAATAATAAAGGTATAGAGGATCTGAGTCAGAGAGCCCAGGGTACCTTGAGAGGACAGCCTTCACTATGCCTACCCAAACCTGTTCCATCATTTCTAATCAGTGCAGGGGGCTGGCAGGCCCCCGAGGCAGACGGCTGCCTGCCATGCTGTCCCACAGGGGCTCAATTCCAAAGTGCATACTGTAAGCCCCCAGCACTGCTAATTAATGCTGAGAGATGCAATCATTTCTAATTAGCTCACTAATCCCTCTCTGCAGCCCTCCTGTCACTGAAGCAGGAAGGGGTCAAAACAAGGGACTGCCACCCTCCCCATGCAACAGCAGGAGCAAAGCTGGCCACTCTGAGATCAGACTGACTGGGGGCTGTGAGAGCCAGCCAGGGAGAAAAAGGTTCCCACTGCCAGGCCAGGAAGAACTTTCTCATGGATACTGACCCTGGTGGGAAGCTCATGAATGAGGTTTTGGGAGAGGGACACAGGTGAAAGCTGATGTTACAACTTAAAGCTTCAGCTGTGTATTAGGCTCAGCATCAAATACCTTACACAAAGTAACTCATTTAATTCTATATTCAACCTAAAGCAAGGCTGCATTATCCATTTTAACAGAAGTCACTTAAGACTCAGAGAGAACAAGGCACTTGCTCAAGTAGCTAAAAAGTGGCAAAGACAGGAGAAATCATGCCTGACTCCATAGGGAGATTGCTCTTCTGTCCTGAGTACCACACCCACCCTGACTGACTGCAGCAAGGAAGACTGATCCCTGAGTATGCTAGGGCACTAAGAATATGCACATATACCTCTTGCCTGTTCGGAGGCAGGGAGCCACTCCAACTCCAAAACAGCAGCTCTAGAAAGACCCAAACCAACTGGAAAGACATCACCCCATCAGAGATGGCATGGGGTTTGAGAAATCTTGATCTGTAGCCTGGCCCTTATCTTCACTTTCCTGTGCTCTCTCTACAGAAGAGGGGATGATGTTCTAGTACCCACCTTGATTTTGTAGACAAAGATCTAGATCCCTTTGCCTTAACTGTCCTAACACTTGGAATTTCAGGCCTGAGCCACCTTTGCACCCTGCATCCAGGGCTGGGATGGAGAAGGGATGGTAGACATCAGAAGGGCAAGGGACCCTGATGGTTCTTGAAGCCCATATGGAGCAGTGTGCCAATACGAAAGGCCTATGGCAGACACTGACAACTGAATAAAGAAATGAATCTTACAGGTCTGCCAAGGAGAGCATGATACTGGACACTGTTCTTGCCCAAGCCACCCAGGACAGAAGATCCTGTATAATCCCAGGAAACCACCTGATGGGCTGAACAGCATCTGAAGATTCTCAGATAAGCAAGGCAGGTTTGGTTTAACTTGCAATTCATTGGGTGCCTGGGTGGCTCAGTCACCGGGCTTCTGCCTTCGGCTCGGGTTGTGATCCCAGAGTCCTGGGATCCGGCCCTACATTGGTCTCCCTGCTCTGAGTCTGTTTCTCTCTCCCTCTCCCCGCTGTTCCCCCTGCTGTGCTGTCTCTCTAATAAATAAATAAAATCTTGGAAAAAAAAAAAAGTAAACTCGCCATTCATCTTTTAAGTCCTGAACTAAGCTTACTAAAGTGTGGGCAGGGAAAGGTCTGTGTTTGTGCAAGGAAGCAGCAAGACACGGTCACAGAAGCACAGGTTTTGGAGGTAAACTTCAGTTTAAATCATGGTTCAGTTACCTCCCAGCTGCACAATTTTAAACAAATCACCTTTACCTCTCAGAGCCTCAGTTTGCCTATCTACAAAATGTGTTACCACCTTCTCAGAAGTGTTATGATAATGACGATTAAAATGGTGTCTGCCCGTGATTAATGCTTTCCTTTTCCTGATCAGGGCTCAGCCAGGCAGCAGACCCAAGTGGCAGGAGCTGGGGATCCTGAATGTCCACAGCCTCACTCACTCACCAGCTGGCCCAGAGACCCTAAGCCCCTTATAGCCAACACCCAGATATACCACACCCTTGTCAGCACAAAAAGCTAGGTTCATCCAATTGTGTTCAGCAAATAGTAATGCTCCAGAGGTTTGAATCCAAAAGGGGGGGGGGCACCAGGTAGTGCATACATGATGTGCTTTCAGAGAAGGCCTCTAAGAGCTGTCGAGCCCACGCTGATCACCTTTGTGAAATGTGGGCCGACTGATAACTCAAAGAGCCCTGGGATGAGTTAGTTCCTGTTGCCGTGGGAACTCCAGATCTCACTGCATTGTCAAGTCTCAGCAGAGAGGCTGTATTCACACTACTGGGCACTGATTAAAAACTGGAAGAAAAACATTCTCAGCGCCCTGCCGGCTTGTACAGTGAGGTCCCAGCAGTCTGCAAATTCAAAGCTGAGCTCCCGAGTGGAATTGTGTAGCTTGTTCCTCATTCTCTGGTACTTATTGCCCACCAGGGTTCTTGAAGGCCTTCAGAGAGGCGTGGGCAAGAACTGGAACCATAACCTCCATTAGACAGACGGGGAAACTGAGGGCGGCTGCCCTGGTTAGCACAATCTCAGGCGCTGTGACTGCGACGAAGCCCAATGGCCCCAATGTCGAAGAGACCCAGGCAAGCCTGGAGCTTCAGGCAGTGAGGGAGGGAGGAGGCCGGGGGTGGGGCGGAGGGAGGGGCCGGGCAAGACTCACCATTCAGTCGGGTTTGCCGGTTGGCTCGCACTCGCAGGAAGGTCTGGGAAAAGATCACGGACAGAAGCAGGGCGCGGGGGGGAAGAGAGGAAGAAAGCGTCAGGCGCGGTCTGAAGCCCTGGCCCCCGCCCCAGCGCTGGACCCCAGTCCTGGCCTGCCCCGCCCCAAACAGCCCGTAAACAAACCTACTTCCTCCCTCCCGCCGGCCCCCCTGCTCCGCCGGCCGCTCCGGGCCCTCGGCATAGCCGCCGGGGGATGCTCTAACGGGACCCCGTGGCCGCCGCACGGTGCCGCCCCAACCCCGGTCTCCGGCGCTCCGGGCCCTGCGGCCGCCCGGCCGGCGAGGGCGGCGATGCGGGCGGATTCCCCCCGGCTGCCCGGCGGCGGCGGCACCTCAGCTCCCACCGGCGGCGGCGGCCATGTTGGCCCTGATCACGTGACCCGCTGCCGTCGCGCGCCGGGGTGAAAGTTCACGATTGGGGGTGGGGGCGGCGGCCGGAGCAGGACCAGGACCAGGAAACGGCTGCTCGTACTCCGGTAGTAGCCGGCTGGGGCCGCCCTGGGGTCCCTCCCACCTTCCGCAAAGCCAACCCGCCCGAGTTTTAGCGACCGCCAGGTCCTCCCACCGCGTTCCATTCCCCCTTGCCAGCGCGGAGCTCCTTCCGCCCCAGAGCCTCGGTCCAGCCCCGGGCCCCGGACCCCGCCTCCCGCGCGGCCAGCTCTTTGCTGGGGAGGAGGCGTCTGGATTCCCGGTCGTCTGGGCGATCCCACTGAATGTCCCAAACTGTCCCTCCCCCAGCTCCCACCCCCTAGCCTTTCTGTAGTCCCGTTATTAGAGGATTCCCATTTCAGCGGTCTGTCGGACAGCCCCTGGAGGTTTCGCAAGTACCGCACGCCAATGCGGTGAACGCGGAACTCGACATCCCCAAACATCGGCCTTCCACCGGGGTGCCCGGTTCGGAAGTGGATACCACCATCCACTCAAGTGTGCGCATACCGGAAACTGTGAGAGTTGTCTTTGGCCCCGCCCTCCTTCATTCCTCACACTAAGTCCAACTTCAGATGCCACAGAGTCTATATTTAAAGGACTCTTGAATGTTCCCATCTCCACCTCTATGTATCTCTTACTCATCTTCCCAGGCCTAAGCAAAAATATCTTTTCCTCCCGTTAGAGTACTTCCATCTCTATCTTCATTGTAGCTCATACAAATTCTTATGGTGGACTGACCACTCCAGGGCTGGGGCCATGTGTCAGTCATATGGGTGAACCCAGGGCCCTGCATAGCGCTTGGCATGACCTGTTTCTTCAGTGGCTACACCTGCCTTGGATGTCACTGCTCTAGGTCATAATCTTGTGAGTTCTCAAAATTTGTCTCTCATCTGGCCTTCTGGTCTTCAGTTTCTCTCCCTGCGACCCATCCTTCAGACCTCACACAATGTGATCTTTGTATTATACAAAATTGACCCCCATTTCTTTAAATCCTTCGACCTCCACCTAGATGATCTGCAGCATGGCATACAGGCCTTTTTTCTTCAGACTCTTCGACTACTTTTGCTCTCTCCCTTTGCCATCTTGGCACTCTACCTTTGCAGGGCTAATGGTAGTTCTTTGAGCACTCTGTGCTCTGGACTCTGGGCTAGATTATCCTCCATGCTTCCATATCTGCTGCTTGGTTGAGGGTTGTTCACCCTTCAGGACTCTGGGAAGGCTTCACTTTTCCCCAAAGGTTGGGTTAGTTGCCTCTTCTGAGTTTTCACCATCCCTTGGCTTCCCTCTGATCTTGTATATTGTGCTTGTTTACATGTGTGTCCCTGCTACCGGGGATGGGATCATCTCTATCCATTCACCCAGCACAAGGTCTAGCATGTAGGACATTATCAGTGGGAAGGGGAAAAGGAGATTTATAAGGGAAGCCCCTGAGCCCAGTGCAGGGCTGAGAAACAAGGATTCAGGGCCAGACAGATTACAGTTCAAATTCTGACTCTGTTACTCATAATTTATGGGTTCCAAAAAAGGTCATATCCCCTCTCTAGGCCTGTTTCCTTAGCAATAAATTAGGGGCAACGAATCCTAGCCTGTACAGTTGCTATGAGGGTAAAATGAGGTCATGGTTAAGGGGGTTAGGTAATCCAGTGGGGGCTAAGTATATGGGAATCCAAACCAGAAACCAATACCCCATGCTTTCAAGACCTAGTTTGATAATTTAAAAAACAAAACAAAAACAAAAACCAAAACCCCATAATTGACCAACTAGTACATGCCAGGCATTGTGTAAGGATCAGGGGATGGAATACCTAGCTAGTCCCTGGGGTACTTTCAGCATCACATTCTACCAGTTTCCCTTGTATTTTACATGCTAACAAAACTGAACAGCTAGCATGTCCCCAAGTACATCATTTTGTGTTACATCTCTATGCCTTTTGCACACAGGGTTGCCTTGAAATGGCAGACCTTCCTTGTCCACCAAAGTGAACTCCTACTTGTCCGTGTTCAGTTGTTACCTCCTCTGTGAAGCTTGCTCTGATTTGCCCCTCTTTATGCTGTGCTGTCCCAGAAACTTACTTACAACTGTCACAGCACTTAAACCACTGGCTATAATTATTTATTTGCAAATCTAATCCCTTGAAGGCAAGGACACTGGGATGAGAATGTTTGAGTATAAGAAGGGAGTAAAGAAGGATGAGACAAGGACCTTGCCTTGGAGGAACTCCCAGTCTAGTGAAACAGTCATGCTCGTTGTGATAGATTAAATATGGCCACAATTCTTTGTGGCTCCTTCTGTCAAGAGGTGCATTCCTTCATCCCTTGATTATGGCTTAGCCTTACGACTTGTTTTGCCAAATTGATGTGTGAGTTCCAGAGTCTAGGCCTCAAGAGGCTTTGCAGTTTTGGTCTTTGCCCTCTTGGTATGACACTGCCCTGAGGCTTCCAAGGAAGGAAGCTGATCTAACCTACTGGAGGATAAGAGGCACATGGAAGAGAACCAAGGCATCCTGATTTCCCAGAATGAGAGGCTTTCCAGCCTAGTCAATCTCCAGCTGAATGAGCTGCATAAATGAGAAAAGGCCCAGTCAACTGAAAAAAACCATGAGAAACAGCACATTGTGTTAATCCACTAAGTTCTGAGATAGCATGTTATATGTCAGTAAATAATGGAAGCATAGCTAAACAGGTGATCACAATATAGGATGATAAGGGCAATCATAAGGATATACAGGGATCATGAGAAGAGATAGCTAATCCAGAAAGGCTTCCTGGAGGAGATGGTATTTGGGCAGGATATTGAAGGATAAATAGAAATGTGACCTGGTGGGGTAAAATAGTCCCATTAGAAGAAACCACACGTGCAAAAGTGTGCAGGCAAGAAAGGAATGGCACAGACAGGGAGGGAGTGATTGGCACTAATACTGTTCTGATAGCCCATAGGGTTCATGGAGGGCAGTGTTAGGAATGGCAGCTGGAGATAGGGGTTGAACCTAAATCACAGAAAACCTCAGTGCCATGCCTTAGCATGCCATGCCTATGCCTGATGGTAGTTCTTTTCCAAGTTCGGCAGGTACTGAGGCTGACTGCTGTGCAGGATATCCCCTAAGGACAGGGCTCTGTCCATCCCTTCGGAGTGGAACTCTTGGTGCAGAGCCTTGTCTGCCTATCACACCAGAATTCCCTGGGGTTGGGTCATTTCTCCACTTGCACTAGGGTTATCTGGGTGAGAGCAGTGTTTCCAGGGGCTGGACTGGGCTGCCTCTCTAGAACCAAGGTTTATGAGAGTGGGGATTCCTCCTCAAGGCTGGCACTTTGGACTATGCAGTTTGAGTCCCATATAGAGGTACAGAATCCCTATAGAGCTAGGATGTTACCTTCAGGTCCCCTCTTGCTGTGATCTCTTGGGACTGTGTGATTACTCCCTTCCCGTTTGCCCAAGGCACTCATGGGCCACATCTGTCTGACTCTCTCGGGTCTGATACCAAGGTTTGGCAGGATTGAATCGTTATTTGCTCAGGGGATCCTGGTTTTGAAGTCTGAAGTCTTCAGGGGATTGGGACTAGGTCTCAGGGCCCCCATGAAACGAAACCACATAGGATTCCTCTTGATGAACAGGATGCTTTAGATGTGCTCAGAGCCCACCAGAACCCAGGTGACCTTGGCATCACTCCTTAAAACCCATCTGTCGAAGGCCCATTCCCCAACACCTGTTCCTTCTGGGTTCGGTTAGGGGCACTGGATGCAGAGCGAACCAAATACAGTTCAGGCTTCTCTTCTCTCCTCCCAAGGAGGGGAGGAGTTGGCACCAGGCAGCCCCCTCTAAGCTTTCATCCACGGGGGCTTCCTTCTGACGCTAACCCAGCCCCTCCTCACCTGGTATCTGTCTGAGTGGTGCAGGTCATCGGTAGTGGAGGAGTGTGGGGACGCTGTTGGGGACTCTCCTTCTCTCTTGATGGAAGCAGACAACAGGAGGGACTGGAAGAAGAGAAAGGACATGTCGCCTCGGGCCAAATGAGACCTGCAGTCAGTCAGTCCCCTAGAGTTCCCAGCCCAACAGAGCTTTGGGGAGAGGGGCAGAGAGGAAGGCTGAGGGATAGTCTCGGAAGGCAGGCAGGCATTGGGGCCCTGGGGGTGTGGCTGTGGGAGACCATGGCTTGATTCTAGGAAGGCGTAGAGACCCCCAAGGGGGTCCAAAGCTCCCAGACCCCAGGTAATCTCTGCCCCAGTGGGGCAGGACGCCTTGCCCTCCCCTAATAGGCTGAGATGATACATGTTTTGTTCTCCCATAGCAAGTAGAGACTCTGGGACCCCCCTCCCGGGGGGTTGGGGGTAAAGCCACACACCTGCAGCCCTGTCTGCCCCTAATACAGGCTGACGGCAGCCCCGCTATGGAGACAGTAAATTAAATAGTATGTATGAGTTTCCCACATGCAGCTAGGGATGTACGCCGGGTCCATTTATCCCAGCGCCGCAGCAGTGACCCCAGCAAGAACCCCAGCACAACTAACCCCCCCATGTCAATCCTGTGCGGCCTCTCCTACATGCGCCCGCAGTTTAGATTAATAAACTGTCTGCTTTACATTGTGTGCGAGCGCCACAATTCTAAATACCACATGGCACGTTCAGCGGGCTCTTGCCGGCTCTTGCCAAGGTCTGTTCAGCTGCAAACGGGGCTTGGGCGGGGGGCCTGGAGGCCTGCAAGCGATCCTGACTTCCTTTCCCCACCCTCTCCAGCCTGCACAGCTCGGAGCCGGAAGCATACAATTCCCTAGGAGGCCTCCCCAGCCTAGAAACTATGCCAAATCGCCAGTGACAGCCCAAAGAAAGCAATTTGGGAAAGATGGAGCAGCCATTTATCCTTCATCTCCGACCGAGGCTTAGGATGTGACCTGCATGTGGTGGCCAAGCTGCACATCCTCAGGCAAGGGCCCTGGGAGGGGAGGGGCGGCTGCTGGCCTGGCAGGGCGCCCTGACTCAGCCTCTCCCCAAGGAGCTGGTAGAGGAAAGAGCCCGGGAAGGGCCTGCCACTTGGAGCCCTTTCTTCTCCCAGCCAAGGCCCGGTGCCGACTGTGGTGGGCTTTTGGGCAATGTCCTTCTCCTTTTCTGGTCCCAGGGAGGACGCTGAGGAGGGGAAACAATGTGGGGGTCCCTGCCCCCCTGCCACGAGAAAGCTCGCTCTTGTGTGCTTTCTCTCTCTCTCATTCTCTCTAGGTTAGAAGCCCTGAGAGGCCCAGCATTACACCTGGGGCAAGCAGAATAAAAAAAGGTCACTGGTGCTTTTTAAACATGGACCAAAAAGCAGTAAAATGTGTTTTGAAAAAAAAATCCCGGCATTAAATCATGACTTTTTGCCTGGCTCTTCGCCTCATTAAAAGTGGCCTTTTGGAAGGTAAAATTATCATTGTAAGCGATAAGATCTTTAAGAAAATAATTCACGGCTTCTTCACCCTTTAATATGATAGCCGCCACCGGCTAATTTTTTTCTTAATGGCAATGAGGCCATCAATCTTGTCTAAGGCCCCCTCGCCCTCTCCCCCTCCTCCCTCCCTCCTTCTCCCTGTCCTCTCAGTCTCTGGCTTGAACCTTCTACCTCACGCTTCTTCCACCCATGGCCTGCTTCCCTAAAGCCTCAGCCACAGGCAGGGGACAGACCCTGCAATGGTCAGCTTTGGGCGTGTGAGCATGAACCTGGGAGTGGGCAAACAGGGGTCCTCGCCTTGGAGTCTGATTATCAACACGCCTGTGTCGGTGGTGGCAGGATCCACGCATGTTTTAAGACTTCCCATGTGAGTGTTCTGAGCTCCGTTGTGTGTGCATCTGCATCTGTGCGGGGCCAGGTATGGATGTGGATTGCAACTGTGTTTATCCTTAGGATGCCGGCCTCTCCGGGGCTCAGGGCCCAGCCCTGGCAGCTGCGCTCAGGTGCCAGATGTCAGCGGCTGGCCTGTCTTCCTTAACCAGAACCGCTGAGTGCTGGAGGCCAGGCCAAGCCCCATGAGTGTGGCTCCCCACCTGCACGGTCCACAGCTGCGTGGCAAGCCCCACCTTTTCTCTGCAGAGCCAGAAGTCTTTGCTTACTTGGGCAGAGCCTATATTTGCCTCTGCCCCACCTCTGCCCAACTTTCTGTGGCGAGTGATTTCCTGAATGAAGGTGCAAAATCCACTCCCACCCTTTCTGAGGCTTCCAGGGCCAACCCTTACAGGTAATGTTAAGGCTCTGGCTCCTTTTCTCCAAACGGCCGGATGTCCCCGGTGCCTTTAAGACTTCTCAATGCAGCGGCCCCCTTCTCCAGACTTGCTCTCTTCAAGTGCTGACCAACCCATGTTTTGGAACTTTTCTCCCCTTAGAGTCTAGGGTACCAGGCTCTCCTGGGCCCCTCCTAACTTGTGACTCTTTCTCCTCTGCCCCCTTTCCCGGTGCCTGTACCTGATCTTGACCACCCCAATGCAGGGGTCCCCAGATTCTCATCTTGGCTTTTGCTCTAATTTCTTTGTGCATGCCTCCAGACTGCATCATTTCTGAAGCTTTAACCCTCACTCCTCACTTCCTATAAAAAGGGCCGGGGATTCCTGCCTTTATGAGTCATTTTGAGAACTCGTAAGAAAGGAGTTGCCTTACGGAGGGTGAGGAAGGGGACACTCAGTGAGTAGGGTCTAGTCCTCCTCCCCAGGTCCCTACTCCCTCAAAATCATCACCTTTGGGGAAGCAGTACCATCTGCCTGTGGGGCCACCTATGGGAGTTCTTGGTACAAATCATGTCATTGTGTGAGGCCTCTCTGGCCCCTCCTTCAAGCCAGCTACTTGCCCTTCATTTTTCCCTTTCTCCGTCTGATGCTCTCAAACTTCTCTCTCACACTATCTGTTTGGAGGGGGTAGACTGTCCCCCCAGAGGAGCCCAACATCCTCCCTGGTTCCCTGATGCCCTCAGGACAAAGTACACACACACACACACACACACACACACACACACGGCCCGGCTTCTAAGGCCTGTGTGCTCTGTCTTGACCTGCACTTCGGTACTTTTCTTTACCTGCTATAGCTCACTTTCCTCCTTTGAGTCTTAGTGTCTGAGCCCCACCATGTCCCCAGGTCATTCTTTAGCTTTGACCCCTGTCCTGGCTGGAAGAGGAAGAAGTCAGATGAACATACTCTGGCTCACACTCAGACTACATACACATGCACACACACAGGCACACGCACACACATGCTCAAGCACACAGGGCAGCCCTTGGCCTCAGGCTGATGACCGAACCCCGGAGACAGTTGGGGATCCAGGAAGAGCTCCTTTTCCTCAAGAGGAATCAATAATGGGGAGGCCTAGGTTAGGATGAGTAGGAGGAAAACACACAATCGTCCACCTACCTTGGGGGTGCCTGGAGCCATGGCATCCTTCAGAAGGGAATTCTTGCTGCCAAGAAAGAAGAGAACAGAGTGACCATCCCACTTACCCAGGGTGTGCAAGAGAATAATAGCAAGAAGACCCCAAAGAGAGAAGGCACGGCCAGCTTAGCCCAGCCCTGTGCAGCCAAGCTCTACCAAGGCCACTCAACCCCAGCTGGCCCTGACTAGTTCAGCCTCCATCAGGGACCAGTGGCAGGAGCTGGCTCCTGGGAGGGGGACAGAGACACTAGGCCCGTGGGCTCCCTCACGAATCTGAGGAAACGGGCTTTACCTGCCTCCTGGTATCAGCCCCGAGGATTCTGCATTCCCGGATGCCCCCTTCCCTCCACCTCCTGTCCCCAGCCTGCTCCTAGTTCCTATGGGATTGGGGTGATGGAGCTGACATGGCTCTTGTCAATTCTCCCTCCAACATGCTGCAAACTGCGTTAGGCCAGGAATGATCTCCCCCTGATTCAATTTGTCAGCCCCAGGCCCTCCGGCATCGGGCGCGGCAGGCGGGCGGGAGCTGGGCCCTGAAATATGGTGGGCGGCTCAGAGCAGGCGGGGGCGGGGGCGGGAGGTGATGGATGGGCTGTGGGGGAGGCGAGGACTGTGTTTAATAACAAAATTGGTATGCAAGGCCACATCCCGCGCTAAGCATGAGTGATCCAGAGCCACAAAGTATTACAAATCCCTGCTAAACAGATGCTGACAATGGAACAAGACGTATCAAATCAGATCCACTTCAGAAACATTAATATCCCTGTTCCTGTCCCTCCCTCCCTGCTGCCCCCACTGTGCTTACCACATCTGTGCTCCCACATTCACGCACGTGCACTCACACACACATACAAATACATGCACACAGAGGCGCTGGCTGATACGTGCAGGAGGCAGACACAGCCCATTGACATAGGGCCCCTGCACAGGCGCATGCAAGCTGTGCAGGTAGAACACATGCACAGGGCTATCCGTAAGGCACAAAAGACACACAGACCCATACCCAAGGCACACGTGGACTCACGGGGCAGGGTATGGACCCAGGGGACACCTACAGGGTCAGACACAGACACACCCAGTATGTGAGCCAAGGCTTAGGCAGATTCAGATAAAGGCATCCGTTGTCCCCCAGGGGACGTTTGGCAATGTCTGGAGACCCTTCTGATCGTCACCACTGAGGGCAGGGAGTTTGCTACTGGCATCTGGTGGGTAGAGGATATGAACCATCCTACAACATATGGGACAGCCCCTCACAGCAAGGAATTATCTGGCCCCAAATGTCCATAGGGCTGAGGTTGAGAAACCCTGGCCTAGAGGCAAAGACGCACATATCCACCGTCCATAATTCTGTCCTTAGTCACGAGGCTCAAACACGGTGTAAAGAAAGACCCATTCACAACAGTCCCCCAGACCTGGGTGAAGAGCTGCTCAGGCGCCAATATCCACAGAAACACATGCGCAGATGCAGACACCCACGTGCTCGGACACGCACCCACACATGCAGACACATGTGGACGCACACCCACGCGGATACACACATCACCGAGCGGAGGCCACCAGGCTCAGTGACAGCACGAGCCCAAGGTCTGAGTGTAAACACAGAGCTCTCTGTCCATGTGATCACATCGTGCGGGCATCACAGACTGGGCAGGACAGCCAGACCAGGTTCCACTCAGTTCCATTGGGTTCTTGAACAGTCCTGCTGTTCAACTCCTGCTCCTGGCCAGGCCCTGTATCCAGGCTCTGTATCCAATGGGGATACAGAGAGGAGACTGAGTTTCTCTTGAGGAGCAACTAGTTGGCGACTTTACGATTTTGAGCTTTCCCTCCCTCAGTCAACAAGAACTGACATCCCGTTGCACCTGCGTCTGGACAGGTCCGGAAATGAGGCATGTACTGAAGCCGGAAATGAGGCATCTGGTAATGAGGCATTTGCCCTGTTCTCACTGGACCCCTGGCCTGAGGTCTGAGCTTTGTCTGGACAGGATCAGGTTGGGACCGAAAAGGAAAGAGTGAGCAATGATTATGCACCGACCACATGGGACGGGGCTGGCAGGTATGCGCCAGGAGCTCCATATGTGTTCTCGCTTTAATCATCACAAAAACTTTACAAAGGACGTGAACAGAGGGTAAATGATATACCCCTGTGTTCACACAGGCCATGCAGGTTTAGGGATTTGAGTTTCGGTCGGGCCGAGTCCAAAGTGCTGCCTTTCCATTGTTCACGCTGCTTCCCTGAAGATACTCAGGGGTTAGGCTGGAGGACAGAGTTCTTGGAGTTCTTTTTCTCTCTCTACTTGGGGGACATCCCACTGATGCTGGGCTTTAGTTTACTCTGCTGGTGAGCAGAAGTAAAGACATCTAGGGTGAGAATGTCCAGCCTCTCCCTTTGCCAATACTTTTCTTTTTCCCTTAAGTTGGACTGGTCCTGCCTCAGGCTCCTTCCCCCTCTTGGAGCAAGTGCGCCCACCCCACACCACCTTTCTTCCAACAACCTGATTACCTCAGGTTTCCCGAGTGTGCCTGGTCCCCCAGGGACAGGAGTCTGGTGAAAAGCCTGCCACCGAGAGAGGGGGAGGTCCGAGCCTCAGAGTTACAGGCAGACAGGCTCCTGCCCAGCCCACCAGCTCCCCTGCCTTCCATCCCTCCCTGTTTCCACAGCCCGCCCCCAACGATTTCCTCACTTCTCAGTCACTCGCTGCCTAGTGATCCATGGGTTTTAAATTATAACTGGGACCCAGGAAACGCGTTCCTAAGTACAATATTCATGGGCTGGGCTGACACTTTTAATTAAGGTGATTTACACTGAATTATCCTTGGAAATAAAGAAATGGTGTGCTGCCCGGGAATAAACCATCATCACCAGCCGCCTTTGTAAGTTACACTTCGTTTTAATCTATTTGGGGAATTGTTTATCTAGTTCATTACCCAACCAAACACCGAGGCCGGCCTTAAATAAGGCTTAAGTGGGGGTGGGGGCATGACCGTCTCCATACCCTGCCTCTCTAGAGTCACCCAGCCTCCCTGTGGCTCCTTTCAGCACTTTGAAAGCACTGACCAGAGAGCTGTCTTCCCATCCTAGACGCCAGATCTCAAAGTGACTTTGGAAGCCTCCCAGGAAAGGTCCCCAGGCTCAGGCCTCACCAAGCCACACCTCACTCGCAGCTCCAAGCCATCTCTCCATGTCTAGGGCTCTTTCCCTTCTCTGGATGGAAACTCCTACATGGGGGCCCCAGAGGAGTCTGGGGGCCACTCCCCACCACCCTCCAATCTTCAGCCCCCTCCCCCCCAGTGTTGCTGCCTGCCTGTCTGCACACATCCAATGTCTACCCCATCACCATCCCAGAGACATCTGAGGCTTAGCATGCCCAGAGCCCTGTCCATTGTCTCCTCCTTTCATCAGAAACTTGCTTCTCTGCCATCAACACCTTTCTGGTCACCCAGGTCAGAAAGTTCTTCCTAGTAAGTATGCTGTGGGTAATCACCTAAGTTCTCTTGCTT
This sequence comes from Martes martes, assembly GCF_963455335.1. Taxonomy (NCBI): domain Eukaryota; kingdom Metazoa; phylum Chordata; class Mammalia; order Carnivora; family Mustelidae; genus Martes; species Martes martes. The sequence continues at coordinate 156,986,395 of NC_137891.1, forward strand.
CTTCCTCCACCAGTCTCTTAGCATTCCTGTCTTCTCCGATCCCAAAGCCACTGCCATTGTCCCAGGTCAGTGGGTCAGCTCATTATCTGTCCCCTGGACCCTTGGTCAACCTCCTCACTTGCCTCCCTGCTTCCGCCCCCAGTTCACGCTCCACACCCGCCTCCAGAGTGCTTCTCCCACACTAATGCAAGTTGGTCAAGTTTCCTGTGGCTTATCAATATTCTGACTCCCCCACTACCTGTGTGCTCCTGGGCGGGACTGAGAAAGGGGAGGCCGGTCTGAAGGAGGGTGTGCGCGCACAGCCTGATCTCAGATGTGAACGTACTTTGAAAAGTAGATGTGGTTTGCCAACAGGAGTTCTGACTCTTCTTCCTGAAGGCATCTGTGTGCCCACGTACATGTGGGAATGAGCATGTGTGTGTGAGCATATCTATGTGTGCTGGAATGTGGGGGTGTATGGGTGCCTGTATGTCATGGACATGTTTGCCTGTGTCTGTAGGAACTAGCCAGCCCTAGTTTGGGAGCTGGGAGGTCCCTCCTTCTCTGTGTGAGTCCTCAGGTGGGTCTGAAATAGTGGCTTCCTGGTGGTGGGGGAGCAGTTGCGAGGGAGGAAGGTTGCTGCTCTGTGCTGTTGGGCAAAGGGAGGCAGAGGGCACAACACCAGGCCCATCCTGAAGAACTTCTGGGGGAGCAGCCATTTGGCCAGGACGGGGGAGGCGTCCCAGGGGATGGACAGGCACCCTGCAGGGGCATCCACAGACTCGGCAGCCCACCACGCCTTTGCCTTCGGAGGGTGGGAGAGCAGAGGCAAAGGCAGGGTAAGAGAAGGAAGTGGGAAGCTGGAGGAAAGAGGAGAAAGGATGGGAGCAGGGAGAAGGGAGCATGGAGTGGAAGGGAAAGGAAAGGACTGGAGAGCTGGAGAGGAAGGCTCTGGCCACATACCAGGGATGGGGGATGCCCTCCTTCCACCCGCGCCCGGGCACATACAAGCTCTGCCCTCCCACAGGACTCAGTTTCCCCATCTGCGAAATGGCTGGTCAAGGGTCACATTCAGCCCAGGGAGTCGGTGGTGGCAGGGAGAGAGGAGGGAGGAATCTTAGGAGCCCAGGTGCCACATCTTATCCCCACTTCCCTGCTCTCCTCCGGCCTCCCAGAGAGAGGGCAGGGGCGGGGCAAGGGCAGCCAAGGCTGGGGCCCTCCCCGCGCGCTACCCGGGCTCCGCGGCGCCCTCAGCCCGGAGGGAGCTGACACACTCCTTGGGAATTTATCACGCACCCAATTACAATGTTAATTGGCAAGTTCCTGAAATCAATTAATTCGCAAATTTTTTCCAATTAAAAATCCAGATAAATCACGAGGGCGGTGGCGGCCGGTCCAGCCTGCAGTCCGGTGGGCGCTGCGGCCGCAGGGAGGGGAGGGCGGGAGAGGGGAGGGGAGGGGGCGGCGGGCGCGGCTGCCCTTGAACGCCTTTGCCGGCCGGTCGGACTGTCAGCGCGCCGGGCGCGGCGGGGCCGAGACAGATAAAACCATCGACCCGTCGCCGCCAGCGCTTCGGCTTTATCGATCCGACGGGAATTTCACTTGCTGTGCAGATCCCGCTGTCCGGCTGTCAGACACCGGGTGGAGGGGGGGCGTGCCAGGGGTTAGGGGGTGCTGGGCTGGGCCTGGACGTGAGGGGCACAGAAGTAGGGGACGCAAGACACAGCCGTGAGGGGCGGAGCCGATGTGGGGGCTCTGGGTGGGGGAAACAGACGTGGGGGTAAGGCAGTGGAAGTAAGGGGTGCCCCAAGAAAATATGGGGGTGAGGGGGGTTGGTGCAGGATCATGGCTGGGGGCACTTCTGTGAGTAGATGTGGATGTAGATGTGGATGCCCTGGGCAGTGCAGGGGTGGAGCCACAGGGACTAGGCTGTTGTGTGGCCCCCCACTGAGGAGGCAGTAAGAGAGCTTGGGCCCCCATTTTCCAGATCCTTAGGGATCCACAGCTTTTACAGAGGGCCGCAGGTCCCTCCACACACCTCTGCCTCTATTCTCCCTTCATACTGAGGGGAAGTCCTCTACAGGAAGCAAATCACCCAGGAGCCCTCCCAGACAGCCAAGGTGTGGAACTTAACCTGGCGGAAAGGTATTTCTTTCCCCCATGTGCCCCTTTTAGGCTGGTCCCAGGTGTGTGTGTATGTGGGGGGGGGGTGTGGAGGTCAGGGGTGTCTGTGTATGCTGGGAGCAGTTAAGAGCATGGCACTACAGTCGAGTGCTTGGATTTGAATCTTATCATTACCACTTGATGGGCTGTGCAACCTTAGAGAAGTCACTTAGCCCCTCTGTTCCTCAGTTTCCCCATCTGTAAAATAGAGTTAATAATTTTTTATTACCTATCCTAGAGAATTGTTGTGAAGATTAAATACATCAGTGCAATGTAGAGAACTTGGCATGTAATGAGCGTTCAAACAGGGTTATTATTTTTATCATTTCTATAGTCTTCTGTGCTGGTTTTAAGTATTCTCACAAATTCTTTGATAGTCCTCCTGTCAAGACGTAGAGCTTATAGAGTTTAATTCTCTCTTGAGTGGGACCTGGACTTGGTGACTTGTTTCTAATGGAGAGAATGGAATACACTGGAAGCAATAGCATATGACTTCTGAGACTGGATCATATAAGGCATTGTGGCTTCTTCCTGAGTCTCTGGGATCACTTCCTCTGCGGGAAGTCAGCAGCCATGTCAGAGGGAAACTCAAGCCGTCCCATGGAGAGACCCATGTGTGGACGAACCATCTGGAAATGGCTCCTGAAGTCACTGGCAGACCTTCGGATGACTGCAGCCTTGCTCACGTCCTAACTGCAGCCTCACGAGAGACTGAACCAGAAGACACAACTACCCAACCGAGCTGTTCCTGAACTGATGGTCCACAGACACTGTGGATAATAAATGTTTGTTGTTTCAAGCCACTGGGTTTGAGGGTAATTTGTAACACAGCAACAGATAACTAATACTTCTTCCTTCAAAATTCAGTTCAGGCTGCCCCTCCCATAGGAGGTCTTCTCTCCTCCACGCTGGGGTTCATGCTTTCTCCGTGCCCCACGGTTCTTCCCATAGAGTAGCCTCTACCCCTCCCCGTTTCTCTGGCCCTGCTCCCCGTACTCTCATGCAATGAGCTTCTAGGGGTGGGACCAGTTCCGGCTTACCTCTGGGTCTCCTGCACCCCTCGAGGGGGATTAGGTGAGACGGCAGAAGGAAGATCAGTCAAGTCTGATGACTCGGACTGAAGGAGGGGGGGGTGGGGGGTGGGAACGGTGGGGCAGGCTGTTCCCCTCTGGCTGACGTATCTTCCAGAGCCGGCGGCAACGGCCAACGTCTCCTATCCCACGTGCTCTCCTATAATAGGACCTTGCCACTCCCCCATCAAAAGGTGGGGTATATGTCTGCTCCCCTTCAGTCTGGCTGGGCTGATACTGCCTTGACCAACAGAGAACAGTGGAAGTGGTGTTAAGTGACTTTTGAGGCTAGGTTGTAAAAGGGGATTCAGCTTCCATCTCGTGGGCTGGAACATTTGCTTTAGCGCCCTAAGCTGCCCTGTATGGAGTCCAACTACCCGGAGGTTGCCAGGCTATGAACAGGCCCAGGCCACGTGGGGAAGCCAAGTGGAGGTGCCTGGGTCATATCTCCAGCTGAGGTCCCAGCTGATAGCCAAAATCTGTCACCAGACATGTGAATGAAGGGGGTTCCAGATGATCCTAGCTCCCAGCCATTGAGTCTTCCCAGCCGGGGCCCCGGACATCGTGGAGCAACACAAGTCATCCCCTCCGCACTCTGTCTGAATTCCTGAACTCACAGATTCCGTGAGTATAAGGAAATGGTTGCTTTAAGTTACTAAGATTTGGGGTAATTTGTTACACCCTGCTCTGTCCCTTTGATAACCCGGCTCCTCTATAGGGCGCTCCCCCTGGTCCTTCAGACAGGGAGAAGGGAGGGAGGATGGAGAGGTTGGGGGAGAACACACGCCTGAGCCCATTCTTGATTGTCATCTTTTTGACCTTGAGATTCACCGAGAAGATAGAGCCTATGCCCCTGGATGTCAGCACAAGGCCACACGGCTGGTCAGGCTGCCAGGCGCTGTCCCCGCCTCTGCTACCCTACCCTGAGGCTTAGCATGGCAGGGCAAGGCCCGTGGCTGTGGCTCATCCCTTTCCAGCTCCTTTTGTGCCCTTTTGAGGCTGAGGCCTAAAGAGGGGTCACCCTCTTCCCATCCCCAAAAATACAGCAAGGAGGGAAAGCCATCACCATTTGCCTGGAGGGTCTGAGGACTGAAAGCAGAGTAGAGGAGAATAATAGGAGGGCCTTGCCTTCTACCTAGAGGCTGGGGACTGGGCCAGGCAGCTCTTCCTGGGACCTGGTGTCTACAACCGAGAGTGGAATCATCTGGCAGGCAGACTCCCCCAGTTGCTGGCTTACCTGGCAGGCAGCTGGGCCAGCTGTTCCAGTTCTTGTTCCATATGCTCCTGCAACTCACTGGGCCTTAGCAGCACCTGGCAGATGGGGCAGATAGGGGCTTGGCTGTCAAACAATGCTGCTGCCTTTTTCTTACCTGGGGAGGGAAGAAGAAGAGACAGACAGATGAGCTGGGCTAGTCTGTGGACGGAAACCCAGTGTCCCAATCCTCCAGCCCAAGTCTGCTGCCTCCCAGGGCTTCCTGACCCTAGAGGAGGGTTGAGCCTGAGGGTCTCAGAAACCATGACCATTCACTCTTCTTTGCGGCTCATGGCCATGAATGGCATCTCCTTAACCGGCTGCCCCTCTGGGAAATCTATCAGGACACAATCAATGTTCTGTGCAATCAAAGCTGGATCACTCCATTTCATATAGGTTAGGGAAGGTCTTGGTGTAATCATACCATCACCCAGAATATCCAGCACCCCCTCTGTCTCTCCTTTCCTCATGCTTTCATATTCTCCAAATCTGGAGAAGGAAGAAAAGAGGGAGAGGGGGGATTCATTCCTGCAGTCAATCAACAAACACTGTCTGAGGGCTGGTCTGCTCTGAACAGCCCCAGAGCAGTAGGGCCACAGAATATAACCAGATCTAGTTCCTGCCCTTGAGGCCCTCACAGTCGAGTGGGAACGACCAGAAAGGACTCATGTGACTTCTGGGGTAGCATTCTCTCCCAGTTCCTCACTTTCCCAGGATTCTGCCCACAGGCTCTCCTTTCCCTATTCTGCACGCTGAATGATCTTCTTCCTTCTTACGGGCCTAACTCCCATCTGCATCCTGTAGACTCCAGAATCTGTGTTTCTGCCCTAGATCCTTCCCTGGTTCTCTCAGCCTCTGTATCCAAACGTCTAATGGACTTTTTTTTTTTTTTTTAAAGATTTTATTTATTTATTTGACAGAGATCTCAAGTAGGCAGAGAGGCAGGCAGAGAGAGGAAGAGAAGCAGGCTCCCCGCTGAGCAGAGAGCCCGATGCAGGGCTCGATGCAGGGCTCGATCCCAGCACCCCGAGACCATGACCTGAGCCGAAGGCAGAGGCCTTAGCCCACTGAGCCACCCAGGCGCCCCCGCCTAATGGACTTTAATGCCTGGATGTTCCCCCAAGAATCTGAAAGTGAATGATCCAAAAACAAGTCCCTCAGCTTCTTTACCCCTTGCCAAACTGCTCCCCTTCAGCAATGCTCATCTTAGTTAATGACACCAGCACTCACCTTGTCACCAAAGCCAGGAACCTTCGTCTCCCCCGAGGCCCCTTCCCTTGCCTTACTGTCCCTCCTACATTCATTTAACCACCAGGTCCTGTCCGTTCTGCTTCTTCAGTATTCCTGGAATCTATAGTCTCTCTGGGTCTCACTACCTCTCATTGGCCTCTTGTAAACCTAACAGATTCTGGGTTTCTCCCTCCAAAATACCCTTCAAATCGTATGGGAATACAAGTGGGTATTGTGCTGGCTTATGCTGGCTTGGGGGCCAGCTGGGAGCCCGCACTCTGTCCCCACTGTGTCCCAACTCTGTCACTATTTCTGTTGCCGATGGAGACCAGAGCATACTATTCTAGGAAGGAGGATGAACTTGCCTAGTGCACGCCTCTTGAAGAGCCTAAACCTTCTCCCTGTCACTCTTGCCACCCAGTGCTCCTCTGCCTTCTGCTTAAGGCATGGGGTAGAGCAGGCCTATTCATCCAGAAACATTCTTGCTATCCACGTAAACGCCAACTGTGGAAAGACTACTTCAGCTTTAGCCAAGATCTTTCTTCCTGCTGCTTCTTCCCACTGTTGCCCAGAGAGGGTCAAAATTAGCTTTCAGAGAGATAAAGGTCATGCCAGTAATGACCAAGGTGGTTGAGTTGGGTTGCTAGATTAAATAGAAGATGCTTAATTACAGGATGCCTGGATGGCTCAGTGGGTTAAAGCCTCTGCCTTTGGTGCAGGTCATGATCTTGGGGTCCTGGGATCGAGCCCCGCATGGGACTCTCTGCTTGGCAGGGGGCCTGTTTCCCCTCTCTGTCTCAGCCTGCCTCTTTGACTACTTGTGATCTCTGTCTGTTGAATAAATAAATAAAATTTAAGAAAAAAAGATGCTCAATTACATTTGAATTTCAGGTAAACAACGAATACTTTTTTTTAGTATAAGTACATCCCAAATACTGCATGGCATATACTGATACTAAAAGTTACTCATTGTTTTTCCAAAAATCAAATTTACCTGGAGGTCATATATTTTTATTTGCTAATTCTAGCAACCCCATGCCTGAAGGAGCTCCCAGTTCAGGCTGAGCATAGGAACTTTGCTTTGACACAGGTTGTGTATGGTCCCAGCTCTCCTGGATGCCCAGACTGAGTCATCTCAGAGCTCAAAGAAAGCAGTAGTTCATTCTGGGTGTGTGTTTTGAGGAGTGAAAAAAGAAAAGTCTTAACCAAAGAAATGAAATATAAGTTGCACCTTAGAAGTGTTGTAGGCAGAGAATGGGAACAAATGAATGAGTTGTGAGTTTCCTGTGGGCAGTGGTCATTTCTTATCCAACTTGATATTTACAGACAATTGAAAACAGACCTGACATTGACTAGATGTGCAGTAATGAAGCAAAGGAGAGGAAAAGAGGAAGGGAAAGGCTGTAGGAAAAAGAGCGGATCATCCTAGAAGCCAGATGACCTTCGAATAGCTGGGAGGTCCACTACAGAGGCTTGGCGTGTGCCAGGGTGGGGTAGGTGTGGCTCTAGTTTGTGTGGTTAAGTCTCTGAGGAGGGGAAGGGGCCCTATTGATCATGTGCCTTGCTGGCTATTCCTCAGATGCTCAGAGGACAGCTGCAAGGCAGTTCTGAGTCGAAGAAGCAGATGTGGCCTGGTCTGGAAGATGGGAGATGAGGATTCTAGTCTCAGCTCTGCCTTGAACTTCACTCAGCCTGAGAATCTCAGAGGTGAGTGAGACCCTAGAAATTCTGCAGGCCCATTACCTTTGTTTTACAGATGGGGAAACCAAGGCCCTAACTGGATAGTGACCCCTGTAGTCAGCTCATGATCTCTATACTTCATTTATTTATTCACTCAGCAAACATTTATTAAACAATTATTTTACTTCAGGGATTATTCTAGGAGAAACTGGAGTTCAGAGATAAATAAGACACATGTTTGGCCTGAAGGAGATCACAAAATAAGAGGAAAGCTGAAGAAGGGTCAGTGGGTCCAGTCAGTGCCACCCAGCCAGGGTTGAGGGAGGTGGGAACAGGTGCTCCAGGGTGGAGACTGGAGGGGCCAGAGGGTGGCTGGGAGAGTCCAGGGGGAGGCAGTGCCTGATGGAAGGCATGAGGGGTGAATCAGGGAGAACTGACAAGGCTTTTGAAATGGATCACTGAAGCAAGGCCTGGGGCCGAACTGGGGGAAATGGTAAGGGAGGACCCCTGACAAAGAGGAGGATCCAGGGCATGGGGTCTGAGCTGAGGTGGAAATATCAGGGTTTCTGCCCCTTTAAGCCTGGGCCACCAACTCTGGCTCCTAGGGATTCCTAGAGCCCAGAGTTTTCCCTCCAAGGTTGGGACCAGGAATCAGCAGTCCTATATCATTGTTCTTAGTTCATCTGCTTTGCTGCCACAGAGATCTACTTTTCTGAGCTTGGCTTCGGTTTCCCCATCAGGACAATGGGCCCTCTTCCTGGCGCCAGCTTTAGGAATAGCATTGACAGTGATCAGCCAAGGGACCCTGAAGCCTATGCCCTCCATCCCACCCCCCATTTTCTCAGGGGTTAGAGTGGCAGGTGTCAGCCTGGCCATGGGCCCCCTGCTTCCCCTCCCCCACTGTGTTCCCTATAATTTTACATTGAGACCTGTGGTCATGACGTGGGTTTTACTGCACTAACGACATGGCCTGCCCAGGTTTAATGACAAAATCCATACTCTGGCCCTAGGCCTGCTCCTCGTTTGCATAATTCCCAGAATACAGCTCCCTGAAGCTTTTGACCTGGGCCATTACAGTGGCCGTAAAACGGGCCATAAAACCGCTGGGAATGGCCAAGAGGAGGGGGCTGTGGTCTTGTGGGGGGTGGGAATGAAGTCCTCAACCCCCTACTCTTCCTAGACCAGAGTAGGCATCCTGGCGCTTATCTTCCACAGTTCCCAGAGTTATGAGAGTCCTTCTCAGGCTGGAGAGACCTCTGGAAATCCCTAGTACAGCTGCCCATCTGATGTAGGAATCCCTTCTCCAACGCCAATGCCAGCATCACAGGCAGGCAGACTAAGCCCTCCAGAGGAAGGCTGTCAGGAAGCATCTGCTCCTTGAGCATCCCTCACTCCTGCCCCTGCCTCCGCCCCCTCGCTGGCCAGACCCTTTGCCACAGGTGGGTCCAGGTCATGGGGGCCTCGGCTGAATTTTGTCCCTCTTCAGGAGGCCTAGCTCCACAGGGAGGTCAGGATGCAGGCTGAGCAGCCTAGTGGGGAGACGCGGGAAGCATGAGGGGCTGGGGACAGGGACTGGGACGGGCTGTCAGTGCTAAAGATGATGAATGGGGGAGGTGAGGCGGGAGGCCCGGTGTTATCGGCGGCGGATGGCGGCGCGGCGCTCGGCGCTCCTGTTAATCCCCGGGCGCTGCCTCAGCCCTTGCACTGATAACGAGGAAATGGGACTGACAACAATTTTTAGCTGAGAGATTCTTCACCAAAATGCCAGGCGGCCCGAGGTCTGACAGCGCCTGATTGAGTGTGTGAGTGTGTGGGGGGAACGCCCGCGGCCCCCTCCCCTCCCATGCAAAGATGGATCGCTCATTCCGCCTCCCGTCCACATTCATTACCGCACCTCCCTCCCGCCCCCGCCCTGCGCGCCTGCCACCGCCACTTGCCCGCCCGCCGCAGGTAACCCCCGAAGCAGGAGGAGGGCAGGGAGCAGTGGGGCCCGAAACTGTCCTCAGCCTTCCGCAGGGCACCTCGAGCTCCAAGGGCCAGGGGCGATGACAGCGTCGATCTCCCTAGCTGTGTGGCCTCCATGAGGACCCCCCCCCCCCCGCGCGTTCTGAGCTGCTTGGAGCACCATCCCACCAAAAACGGTGAGGCTCCACCAGGAAGCGACCGGCCGCAGGCTGTGAAGCCGGATAGGCACGCCGAGGAGAGCCGAGCGCTCCCGCCAAGTAGCGTTTTCCTTGCCGGGGCCAGGCTCCAACCGGTGGCGCCCTGAGGCCTCTGAACCCGGCCTCGGGCACCTGGGGTCCCAGATCAGCCCTCTGCTGCCCCCCTCTGTTGGGAAGTGCTGACCATTGGGAGCAGGAACTCCAGGGCCCCGCAAAGTCTCTCCTCCTCTGCCACCTTCCATAGTGAAGCCTGGCGCAGGACTGGACGCTCGCTTGGGGCTGGGGGCTCATTGGGAGGGAAAGCCCTCCCTTCCTAGGTCACTAACCCACATCCGACCCTGCGACGCCCAGCCCAGCGATGGCTTCTCTGGGTTGGCCTCTTTGGTTGTGTCCTAGTTCTGTCCTCTGTGGGTTCCATTCTTGGCTCTCTGTTTAAGCAGCAAGACCCGTCTTCACGATCTTTTCTCTGCAGACCACGAAAGTCAGGGCTTGACTGCCTGGTGTCTGATGTAAGAAGGCGGAAGGTTAAATAAGAGTGAGGGTACAAATAACGGGGCATGGCAATACAAGCTGGGCCTTTTAAGAGAATGTGTGTGTGTGTACAGGTGTGTGTTTGTGCATACAAACACGTGTGCCCCAAGTAGAAAGGCTTCCATTTCCTGGTGAGCAAGACACAGAGGAGCCTTCAAGCAGAATTCAACAGAGTTGTGTCTTACCAGCTGTGACACCTTGGGCCAATCATCACCTAACACTACTGAGCTTTGGCTTTTCCCCGTGCAAAACAGGTATAATAATATCTAACTCCTAGGACCTTGGTGAAGATTCCATTAAACCAGGGCTCGGTACAAAGTGATGAGTCATTATCATCTCTAGTGTGCCGCTAGCACAGTTTGTTGCTTGTGCCTGTATCTGTCCCCTTCTGACATCAGCCTGGCCTTGCCCTGTATCTGGCCTTCTTCCCTGCCATGGTCAAGATTGTGTACCATTCCCTAGGTACCCTGGCCCTGGCCTCTCTGGCCTCCATGGAGGTCCTTCTTCCTATCCATCCATACCCATCTATCTGTTGATTGGTTTACATGCCAGTGTATCCATCTGTCCATCCACCTAACTATTTATCCATTATCTGTGTGTTAATAAAAATAACATTTTATTGAGTGTTATTGTATGTTAGGCTGTAGGCTTAATGTTGTGCCTATTTTATCCCATCTCATATCTTTACAACAGTCCTGTGATGTAGGTATTATTGCAATCACACTGATGAGGAAAATGGGGTTTGGAACAACGAAGGACAGAGCTAGAAGGTTTTAGAGCAGGATTTCAGTTCAGGGCCGTCCGACTCCAAAGCTAGTGCTCCTAACCACTGCATGATACCCAGCTACTTACCCACCTATCCACTCACCTACGCCATACTTCAATAATATTCAACCAATGTCAGTTGGATGCTGACAGTGAGCCTACTTTTGTACCCATGCCATGCAGTAATGAACAAGACAGGTACACTCTCTGCCCTCAAGGAGCTTGGGAACTGACTGCAGATAGGGACCTGAAACACACGTCCCCAGAGTGGTTTTAGAAAAAGGGAAGTACATGGAACCGTGGGAGTGAATTAGCTGGCCTGGGAGGGGAGGGGAATGACATTCAAGCAAAGGTGTGAGGGATGAGGGGGGACCAGCCAGGCAATGATTGTGGGGAAGTGATGTTCTAGGTACAAAACAGCGGTTTGAAGATCCGAAAGGGGAAAAGGACCAACTGAGGAGCTGGGAAGTGTGCAGAGTGCCTGCAGCCGAGTGAGTGAGGGGCTGAGTGTTGAGATATAATGAGAGAGAGGCCAGATTCTGGAGGACTTTTTAATTACGTTAAGGGTTTTTTTTAAAACGTACAGGAGAGTTTTAAGCAAGAGAGAGACATATCAGGCTTGCACTTAAAAAGATCATTCTAACTGCAGAGAATGGTCTGACGGGGCAAAGTAGAGAGCGCAGGAAGGCTGCTTTGAAGGTGATCTCACTGACTCAGGTGGGATACAGTGGTGCCTTGCTGGAGGGCGATGGTGATGATGATGGTGTTGGTGATGGAGGTGAACAGAAGGGGATGGGTTGGACGTGGGGGGTAAAGGACTGAAAGGAGCCAAGGGTGATTCCAAGGTTTCTGGCTCGAGCAACAGGAGGACGAGCAGCCGGCTTGGTGAGGAAGCAAATGAGTTCAATGTTGGATGTGGTGCTTAGTTTGAGGATGTCTTAGCAGACATCCATTTGAAAATGTTTTCTGGGTACTCTGTGGGAGCCAGAACCAGAATGACAGAGCTGGAGGCGCTGGCATAGAGGTAAGAGCTGAAGTTACCAAGGCATTCTCTGTGCCAGGCACAATGTCTGGCATATGGTAAATAGTCAGTAAATATTTATGGAATGAATGAACCGGTTAATGAAGTTGAGCATAGGTGAGATCGGCCAGGGAGCAAGTACACAGAAAGAAGAGGCTGGAACAGACCCTGAATAACTCCGACAGGTGGAGAAAGTTTAAGTCATCAAGGACCGAGAACCGTCAAGAGGAGGACGAAAACAAGAGCGATGTCATCAAAGCCAAGAAGGAAAGAGTGTCAAGGAGGGGGGGGTGTCATCGGTAGGGTCACATGCTGCTGAGAGGTCAAGAACATAAGGCGTGAAAAGTGTCCCCTGCACCCATTATATCTACAATACAGCCGTCTACCCCCACTTCATCCATCCGTCACCATCCAGACCACCTAATTACTCATCTTGCCCCCTCTCGCTCTTTCTCTTTCTCCGTCTCCTCCCTCCAGAAAACCATGATTGGCGCCTCTGTCGAGCGTGGGACAGGAAGAGTTAACATGCTGACAGATGGCATTTTTTACCTTCAGTCAATATGAACAAGGCCCCAAGACTATGATTCCAAACATCTGGATTTCATCAATATGTGATCTGTCATCGTATATTGGCATTCCCCAGTCCCTGCGCCAGAGCAATGCGGCTGGTTTTATTAATACGTCAAATACATTATCCGTGTAATACACTTGTCTGGCTGGGGCCTCCCGCTGGGGCGGGGCGGCGGATTTGAATGTATGATGAATCAGTTTGCATTACATGTTCGTAAGTCATCATTTGTCAGGATTAATAGGCATCCCTGGTCGAGGAGGTGGGGGTAGGGCCGCCGGAGGAGAGCCGTGCATTTAGTGATTGCCCGTATTTATCTGCCAGTACCCAGGGGTGCCCTGAAAACAACCATGTACCCTCCTGCCCAGACCCCGGGGCCTCGGCTGGTGCTCAGGGGGAGGCTGACATTTTTAGCAGTTCCTGAGTCCCTCGGAACCACATAGGCCTATCTGTCTCTGCTTTGGGCTAGGCAAACAGCCATCTGAAGGGTATGGCCGGGGCCATTGGCACAAGCTGGCTAACTCTTACTCTCACTCTACGGGACTTGGAATTCCTTCTTCCAGGGAGACTTCCCCAACTCCCCAGACCATACCAGGTGGCTTCTCTGTGTTCCCCCAGCCTCTCATGCCACCTCTAGTGACCCAGTGTTACCACTGCTTATTCTGCGTCTGTCACCCTCCGTAGACTGGAAATTTCTCCAGGGCAAGGAGTAACTTGTTTACAGCTGCAACTCCAGCATCTAGCAGAGGACATAGCCCCAAGTTAGAGAATAGTAATAGTAATAATGGAAATCAATAAATATTCTTGGAATGAATGAATGAATACATGACAGTTGACCTTGATAAATTCCCCAAAGGACGCAGACGTTAGCTGGGAGACGTCGTGGGAGTTTTCTCTGATTTCTTGCCTCTGCCCTGACCCTTATCTAGGGTCTGGTCTGGTCCTCTATCCTACTGTAAGTGCGTTGTCCTTAATTTGCTCCTCTTCCTTCCATGAGACGGTGCAGACCCCCTCACATAGCACCAGTTCCTTACATGTGGCCTTGATACACAGATATAATACACAGGTGACCCATTCATGCTCGCATGCCGTCTTCCCTTCTCCCACCTCTGCCTACAAAAGCTCAGATTGGCCCTGCCCACTCCACATGGCCTCCTACCAGCGCCGGGTCCTTAGAAAACAAGAGCCTGGCTGGTCCCCTGACCCCGTTGGTGATGGATGCTCTTTCCTGTCTCTAGACAGTGGAGGGGGCCTGGATTGAGCCAGCCACGTCTCCTGGGTGGCCAGTGGCAAACTTACGCAGGACAGCCCGGTAGAGGTCAGCCTGTGGACAGGTTTAGGCTCAGACTTGGGCTTGAAATGGAGCCGAGGGCTCGGGGTGAACTCGTGATCAAGCTCACTGAGTGTGGGGCCTGGAGCCCCAGCTGTTGACCCCATCAGCCTTTGCTCCACCGAGGGCTACTTAGAGACTGGTGGGGCTTCAGGGGTCCCAGCTCTTTCATGCTCTTGACCTTGGCTGTCCCACATACAACTGCAGCCTCTCTCTTCTGGAACCACGACTCACTTCCCCTCCTCCCTTAGCTAATAACTTCCAGACAGCGCCCTGGGCTGGGCGGGGCCAGTGGTGGGTGGGGCAGATGGAGCCTCTGGGGTGGGGGTGGGGGGTGGTTCCCTGGGATTAGCCACGCCTGACTGTAGAAAAGGCCCAGTTCAGGAAAATCTTCCTATGGGCACATGCACACCGGTCCTCTCAAGTGTCTGGACACACACGTGCACGTGGGGGGCACTAGCACACACAGGTAGGTGCTCACACAGTGTGGGCTTTTTTTTTTTTTAAGACTTTATTTATTTATTTGACACAGAGAGAGATCGCAAGTAGGCAGGGAGGTAGGTGGGGGGGTGGGGCTTGTGGGGAGGGAAGCAGAGAGCCTGAGGCAGGACTCAGTCCTGGGACTCTGGGATCCTGACCTGAGCCTAAGGCAGAGGCTTAACCCACTGAGCCACCCAGGTGCCCCGAGTGTGGGCGTTTTTTCACATCTAGATAAACACACCAGAGCACCTCTGCTATCTGGGAGTGTGGATGGAGTGTACCTGGATTGCCACCCACCCCCCCTTGTCTTCCCTGCCAAGGAGCCAAAACACTAGCACTGTACTGTTTAAAGTAAAGTAAATCCAAGTGTGCTTTACCCCCCGCTGGCTCTGACTATGGGCTTATAAAAATGAAGTGGGAACCTCTGCAGCTGTGGGCAATAAATCCTGAATCGCCAGGAGGGCATGTTACCTGCTTTCTGGGCTGATGGGTGGGACTCGGGGCACTGATTACAAGTGCCTGCGGGGCTGGGTGGGCAGCGGGCCAGCTCCTCGGCCTCAGGCGCTGCCTGCTAGCCCAGCTCTGGGCCCGCTATCTCCCGCAGACCTGCAGAGGTCAGGAGACCCAAGGCCCTAGGGCGCTGGGCGAGGACCGAGAGAGAGCCGCAGAGAGGTAGAGGAGGAGGGGGGCTGGGGTGGGGAGAGTGAGCAAGACAGGCACGTGCTGCTAAGGCTGAGGGGAGCCCTTGCATCTGGAGATCAATTAGCATCAATTACTGACTTCATTTAATTGTCGTCCAAGATGAATTTGTCATTTTTAGCTGGAAATTAATGGGAGACCTTCACCTCTCCCTGGCAGCAGCCGCGGAGCCAACAGCGGTCACCTCAGTCTCCTAGGAGCCCTGAATCCTGCTCGGGGGCCTGGGCCAGGCGGCTAGCGGGGCTTCTGGTCCCTGGGCAAGCTCTCGCCTGCCCCAGGCCCAGCCACCCTGGCCCACTCACCCCAGGCCAAGGTGGGGGCCGCGGGTCCCACAGAGCCATCCTTCGCAGCCTCTGGCTTCAGCCAGAAATTAATTTGCTGGGCTGAGCATGTTTACCTTTTCCCAGCAAAGGCGAGACAGTAAACAGCGGACCGGCGGCTGAAATTGAATTGATAACTGCATCAACGTGCCAGATAACGCCTAAAATAATACGCCGATAAGGAAATTCGATTTGATTTGCTGCTGCGCATCAGATTGGCCCCATCTGTAGCTGCCTGTAATCATTTTCAATTGCGTTGGGAAACCTTATTTGTCCTTAAATATTTCTGTCATTTTTCATTGCTGGCGACAGATCCTTGGGCAGGTGGCCGGGGTGCGCTGCCTCTGTGGGCGCGGGGCAGCGGCCCGAGGAGGAGGGGTGGTGAGGACTCTCAGGAAAGGAGGCAGGGAGCAGGCGGCCGGGCGGTGACAGCTGTTCCTCCAATCAATCATGCTGTCGACAGGGAGGGACGACTGGCTGGCAGAAATTGAGTTTGCCTCACAGGGGACGATTGAGCAAATTAATAGCCCATTAGCCAAGCAGTGACCTGAGAAATGAAGGTGCAGGGGTTCCTGCTCACTCAGGCCGGCTGGGGTGGGGCAGGGCAGGGGGAGGGTCTGGGGAGGAGGTGGGGGAGCACGAGGAATGTACGCTGTGAGGTGGGGTGGGGAGTGGATAGTTCAGGAAGAGTGATGTCAAGTCAGGGGAGGTGGGCTGGAGAGGCGGACAGTCTTAGGAGAGATGCCGGGGAAGGAGGGTGCAGAGGTGACCCCACTGATGATGATAGCTCTTTACCATCTTCCCATCATGCCCTCCGGGACTGAGTTCCGTGCCAGTGAACTCTCCTTCCTCGGTCCCTAGGTACTTCCTTTACTTCCTCTCATCACTTTCCCGGAAACCAGGCCATGCCCTGGAGACACCTCTCTCTGGAGTCTTCCCCTTCCCCAGCATAGGCTGTTTATTCTCCCAACTTCGGGTTCCTCAGGCCTGGAGGGGCAGGGCAGTGTCCTCCTTGTGCTCACTGCCACTTCCAGCCCACCGTTTTTCACCCTATGGGCTCTGAGGTCAAGTTCTCCCCTGCACCCCTTATCACTGGTGTCCCCCATTCTCCATGGTCCTCCAGGACTTGGACGCTCACTTGTCTACGCCAAGCCCCATCACTGACCTCCTCAGTGGATGTTCTTCCCTGGACTCACTTCCTCCTGGAGGAGCTGGTCAACAGCCTGAATTGCTCTGCGATAGAACGCCCTCTCTCCCCAACCCTCCTACAGTCTCGTACCCATCCTACTTGCCTCTCCCTCTGTCCGTCCATCTCCCGAGACACCACTGATTCATGGATTCTAGCCCAAGTCCTAGGGCCCGTCACTGCAACACCCTCTTGCTTCCTCTGCCTCCTCCACCATCCAACTGGTCTCCTTTTTGTCTCAGACACACAGGCGGCTAAACGCAGCTAGGGAAAATCACAAAATCACGCAGATATGTGCCAATAAAAATTCACAGTTTCCAATCCCAGCACTACAAAGCAATCCCTTAACATGCCCTTGGTCAGCTCTGTCTCCCTTTTCCCACAGAGACAATCCAATAATATTTTACTATCCGGAGTTCCCCGCCCCATCTTCTGTCCCCCTCTCTCTTACTAGGTGGCCTTGCTTCCCCCTTCGCTTCAGAAATCTGAAGTCCTTACGTACGAATTCCCTCCACTTCCAGATCCACACTGGCCTCCTTCTTCCAGTTTCAGAGGAAGAGGTGTTCATCTTCCTGTTCTAGCCATAATCCCTTCTCCTAGGTTGAGAATCCCATTCCCGCCTATGTCGGCAGGGAAAGCTGTTGTGGGACCCTCTCTCCTGTGCCACCCTCCATCAGCACTGACATGCCTGGAGTCACTCCGCCCCACAACAATATGAACAACTCCTCTTTCCCTTCTGGATGGCGCCTTGTAGCTGACACTCTCCCTTCTCCTTCCAGGTTCACCTAAGATGCTCCTCCGAAGAGTCGTGCTTGCTGTCCACCCTCCTTTGTCTCCTAGCACTCCTTAACTTATTGAGGTCTGCAACCCCACCCCCCACTCTCCATCAGGCTGCTCTCAGTTAGATCCTCAATGGTCATCATTCGCCCGCTATGACAGATCCTCCACTGATATTCATTTATCTGTTAACTCAATAAATATTTATTGAGGGTCTTCTATGGGGTAGGTACTGTCCCATGCTCTAAATCTATGTCCTTTTGGAACTTCCAAAGCAGGAGGAAACAGATACAATGAAATTATACAAACAACTGTAAAATTGCACTCATGCCGAGGAGAGGTGAACAGTGCTATGGGAACCCATAAAGGCAGATTTGCCCTGCTCAAGGAATCCAGAAAGGCCTCCTTGAGGAAGAGGCAAAAGTTGAGAGGTGATGGGTAAGTACAAGCTGGGTAGAAGAAGAAGGAAAGGGATAACGTCCACCAAATACTTCCTCCATGCTAAGTACTTTACTGTTTGTCGTGGAAACAGGCGTGGAGAAGCTCTGTAAGTTGCCCGCGGTTACCCTGTAAGCCACGCGGCTGGACTCAACCCTCCGACCCGTGCTCCTGACCCTGACCCTTCCCTTCCATGCTCTCGGACGTGAGCTGTGGCCCTGTCTTCATCCCCTCCTCTCTCTGCACGCTGTCCTCCTCAGTCCCCACCTCCAGTCCTGTCCCATGCCTATCACCGTGCACCGATTCGGATCCTCTACTTGGATGTACTGTAGGCTCTACAAGCTCAGTGTGCCCAGGATGGGACTTGTCTTTCTCTAGACCTGCCCTCCTTCTGCTTTTTCTATTTTCATGCGTGGCACCCTTCTCTGCAGACTTCCCTGCATCGGCGGTCTGGACTCCGCCTCTTTACTCTGGTCCCTACATCTGAGCGGTCTTTACCTCCTAAGGAACCCCGGCGCTGTCTTTTCTCCATGGCTTTAGTTCAGGCATCATCTCCAGTCTTTCCTGTCAAGTCTCCTAACGCCTCTGTGTCCCCTCTAATCCAGTTCTATCTCTACAGCCAGCGGGATCTTCCTACAACACAAGTAGGATCCTATCATTCAGCCACTTAAGACCCTTCCTCGCCTCCCAAAGCCCACAGCATAAATTCCAAGCTCCTTATCGTGCAAGCCCGTCTCCAGCCTCGTATCCCCTCCAGCAATGTTGTGTGCTGTAGCTGGGCAAGGGCCAGCTCTCCGCAGCTGGTCCTCACTGCCAACAGTGCTCGTGACATCTACCTCCCCATAGGCAACGTATAACTACTATTTGTTCTTGAAGACCACACCCAGACGTTACTTCCTCTTTCGCACACGTCCTACCTATGATATGGCAGTGATTTGTTTGTCTATCTCCCCTGGTAGACTCTGAGCTCCTTGAGGGCAGGGAGTTTCTCTGATTCACTTGGTAGACTCAGGACCCGATTGTAGGCAGGGTCTGGCACAGAGTGGGTGGTAGCAGCTGCTGAATGATTCAGCGGCCTTGTTGGTGGGAGGAGAACTTGAAGGGACTGTCTGAAAAGACAGTAAAAGATGGGGTGGAGGGGTAGGAAGAGGGGAAGGCAGGCCGATGAGGTCATGCTGTCAATTTCTTTTGTTTAAATAAAGCCTGGTTTCATGCTCAGTGACAGGGAGAAGCCCTTGAAAGACAGAAGCTCCAGCTGTCCTAGAAAAATACCAGTGTCCACAGAGCTGGTGTGAAGAAGGTGGGCTGTGGTCACGTGAACACAGATGGGCAGTACAATCCCATGCCTAGAAACACTGACAGACATATCTGCACAGAGCGGACAGATACCCACGTGCTCAGAGAGGGTCTCCAGTAGCCTCCCCCATCACAGAGCCCTCTGAGGGGCTCTCTGCTAGCCCACCACCCCACCCGGAACCCCTGGGCTGCTCTCTCTCTCAGCAATTTCCCTACCCAAGAAAGCTCTAAGGGTTTCAATTACCGGCGCTTGGGATTTAGTGCCCTGGGCTTCTCTGACTGGAGGAGATTTATTTGAAGGTTTAGTGTCGTGGAGAATTCACGTCTTCACTCCCAGGAGCCCAGCTTCCGTCCTGAGCCCCTAAATCAGGAACCAAGATGGGCTATTGTCACTTACCGCATTAGCCTCGTTAGCGGACCAGGAGGGGTGATTAATAGCAATGCACACACAGCCATCCTGCTCACTGGCCGCTCTGTCGCTGCGAGTGACCCAGGGAGGGGGTGGGGAGGGGCTGAGCCGGCTCTAGGATAACTAAGGGGTCTGCATAAGAGCCTCCCCCCCCCCCCCCGCCAGACAGGGAAGTCCCTGGGGCTCTTCTAGATCTGGGGATGGTTCAGAGATGCGCAGGCTGAGCCCGAGACCACCCTGCTGGAGGCCCCTGGGGCCTGACTCCTGGAAGAGCGACAGAGCAGGAGTGCACGATGGAAGCCGGTTCTAGGATAAGGCCCAAAGTGTGCCCCTGTGTGTGTGAGAGATGTGTGCACGGTATGGGGTGGAGGTGGATAGAGAGAGCGGGGAGTGTGTGTGTGTGTGTGTGTGCAGGAGGTAGAGAGCAGTGGGTACGCTGATTTCTTTTCCCAAACACTCTGAGGGCTTACTTACTATGGGCCAAGTGATATTCGAAGAGCTGGAAATACAGCACCGAAGAGGACAGACAGGGCCCTGAGAAAGAGGAGGGGTGTGTGTGTGAAAGAGAGAAAGGAAGAAGCGTGTGAGAGAGAAATGCAAGCGAGCAGTTGGGCGCGAGAGAGGTGTGAACCCAGGAGCGGAGAGGGAGGTTCATACGAAAGGCGGAGCTGGGGGGAGATCTGTGTGCGGGGACGGGGAGAGGGCAGGTGTAAGGGAGAGGGTGGGAGATATTTGTGTGAAACAGGCATGTGTGACAGAGTGGGTGTGTAGACAGGTTTGGGATTGAGAGGACACACTGTGTGTGGAGAAGGGTACGGAGTAGGGCACACAGTAAGGGGAGGAGAGGGGAGGGGGTTGTCTGGTGGAGATCTGTGTGTGTGACGGAGAAGGGTGCATGCGTGCGCGCGCGTGTGTGTGTGCGTGTAAGGAGCCAGCAGGGTGTGTTAGGTGCTAGAGAGAGGAGTGTGTGAGAGGGAGCGTGTATAAGGAGAGATGATGGGAGAGAGAAGGATGGGTATTTTCTCTTTTTTTGTTTTGTCTCTGCAGTGTCTCCCATCTTGTCCCCTCCACAGAGTTCCTGGAGTCAGGCTAACCTGGGTTTGAATTTCAGTTTTGCGCTCTTCATTCACTTATTTATCTGTTCATTCACCTGTTACTGAGCATTTACTGGCTTTTCCTTTCAGTGCCTCATTTTTCTTACCTGGAAAGCAGAGACTAACAGGGCGATGATGATAACTCAGTGAAGTAATTTATTAAAATGTCTTGTGAGCCCACAGAATTAGGAGCTGGAGGCACCCTGGCCCAGCACGTGGCGTGTGGGTCAAGAAATGGTAGCTGGAGAGCCAGGGCTCCCCTGCCAATCCTGTCTTCCTTTCTCTTTTTTCTCTCTTCCCTCGCGCGCTCCCAGTCACAGCTGAGCCATGGTATTAATTATTAGAGCCAATTGACTGTTTAGACTCTGATGTTTTAACTAATCACCACTAATGGCAGACACTGGTGGGCAATCACAATCATTTAGTTCCCAGGCAAACCCCTTCTCATAGCTGAGAGCAGACCGGCGGGGCTCGGGGGGTGTGCGTGTTTAACAGTTAGTGGGACTGACAATGACGGGAGGGACGGGATCACTGCTGCCTCGACGAGGCCCCCCTCTCCTCCCTGGTGGCTCTGGGCCAGCAGCCTCGGGCCCAGGGGCCCTCTGGAGCCATCAGGTCCCCCGGGGTGGGTCAGCTGAGCCCTGCCTCAGAGTAGGTGGCCTTCCTTCCCCACGCTCTTACTTCTCTGCCCTGTGACCTTTGCCCATCTTTTTGACTTAGAATTCTGCCATGGGAATCCTGTCTCCAGCAACCACTCTGGACCAGAAATATCCTAGCTGCTCCCCTTCCCTGAGCTGCTTTTCAACTGGAGTTCCTAAAAGTCTGCTTCCAGGAAGAGTCGTTCAGACATAGGTTCAAATCCCACCTACTCGAGGGGCATCGGATTGGGACAGGTACGCTGGTCGGGACGGGAAGCTGCACCCTGTCCGTGTAGGCTGAGGGTGGGGCAGCGAAGGGAGCGAACTTTGCTGCTGAGGGTGGAAAGTCACCAGGGGTAGGCGTGTGTCCGGAGCTCTGGGCCCCTGAGAGGCCACCTGTGTGCTTGCCCTGCCTTCTTCACACGGAGGCCTCACAGCCCCAACCTGCGTGCAGCCCTGCCCAGCTCCCAGGCCCCGGTCCCTGCAACACCTGCTCCAGCCTAGCTGGGGAAGCCAAAGCCCCAGAACTCAGGAACGCCCGCCTTTGGGTAGAGGCCCTGCAGGGCAGGCCCGTAGGGTCCACAAGTCCTGGAGGGGGCGGCCTAGGTGCCCGTGGCCAGTAGGTGTCGCTGTGGCTCCAGCAGTGGGAGGGGGTGGCGGGCAGGGGGCCCTGTAGGAAGCCTAGGGGCTGGATGCCCTTTGGCCTTCCTGCCCTCGCCTCAGGTCTCTCTGCCAGGGAAGCTTCTCCAGGGCTTCTCAAGCTTTAAGGGTACAGAACTCTTAGAAGGTCATATTAAAACGTAGATTCGGAGTTGGTAGTCCTGAGGTGTGTCCCAAAGAATGTTGAGTTTCTCCAGAGTTCCTAGGTGGAGCTGGTGGAGCTGTTCCGTGGACCACCCTCTGAGGAGCAAGCTTCTAGACTGGACAGCTCCCTAACTGGGGGACTCCGACTGCGCTTCCTTCCAGAGCCAACCCGCACCCTCACTCCTATTTCCTCAATAAAGCTCCTAGACATGAGGCCGGGGGTAACTCTTAAGGATGCCCTCTTTTTGGGGACCAGCATGAAGCAGGCAGTTTATAGGGAAGCTCTGACACAAAACCTAACTCTGGTCCTCTGAGGCAACCCAGTCCCACCACCTAGCTCAACTCCTAAATTTATTGATTGATTTAAAAATATTTTATTTATTTATTTGACAGAGAGAGAGAGAGAGGGAGAGAGAGAGAGAGAGAACAAGCATGTGCACACACAAGAGCAGAGGGAGAGGGAGAAACAGGTTCTCCCCTGAGCAAGGAGCCCTCCACGGGGCTTGATCCCAGGACACTGGGTTCATGACCTGAGCCGAAGGCAGAAGCTTAACCAACTGAGCCACCCCAGCGCCCCTTAACTCCTAAATTTAAATCTAAACCTGAATCTAATCCCGATTCCCCCAGATAACCCCAGTTCCCACCATCAGAGCTATATCCTGATACTGACCTCAGCTCAACTCTTGAGCCCCCCTAAATCCAACAACTGTACTATCCATTGTTTCAGTCCTGTCCCAAGACTGAATGCCCCCTTAGCCTCTCTGATAATCTTCCTGATCCTCTGCCATACTTTCTTTTCAACACCAGTTTGAGCCAGGAAAGTGGGGGAATAGGATAGGATCTGAGAACATTTGCCTCATCAGGCTGGTCCAGGCCTTCCGTTGCAACGACTAAGGCATTGCAGAGGGGAAAAGCGATTTGGTATTCTAGTTGAGATTAGGGATTCCCACACATATTCTGGAAGGTCCCTTGCTGCTGGGGAACGTGGCAAGTCTTGTCCTTATTCTATGTTCTCCTCTGTCCTAAAGGATCCATTTTTGGGGATGTGGGGAAGGCAGGGAGGAAGTATATCCATTAGCCCAGTCCTGATAGCAGGTGAAAAAGGAGGATGTGTGCGTGTGCGTGTGCGTGTGCGTGTGTGTGTGTGTGTGTTGGGGGTGGTGAAGCAAGCAAAGCACTCTCTAGGGCTTTTTTTTCCCCCCTAAATCAAGATTTTTCTGAGGGGCTCTCCTCTTTTCCCAGCTCTGTCTACAATGTGGCCCTCCTGGGCACGACAGAAGCTGATCTGACATTTTGTGATTTTAAAGAAGGAATGCAATTTTAAATAGGAATAATTTGGTTTTGCCCTGGTGGGCTACCCACTGTGACCCACTCCTCAACCCCGGCGTGCAGGAGATAGGTCAACTCAGAGAAGAACCATCTCTCACGCTGGGAGGCACAGAGTAATAAAAAATACGGCCGCGCATGTCGAACACCTCTGCCTTTAAAAAGCTCTCCCTTCTCCATTTATAAATAGCTCTATTTAGGAAAACTGCTGTTGCATTTCTAGAGCACCTCCACATTTATAAAATAACTCCATAGTTTTACAGATCACTTCTCATCAGACGTTTAAATGAAAAGATCCTTTTGAATACCTTGGAAAAGGAACTTAACGTCCTTGTGCCTCAATTTTCTCATCTGTCAAATGGAAAGAGTAGAAGTAGCTCCTTCACAGGGTTATGCATAAAATCATTTGAATAGCGCCAGGTACATAGAAGCCCTTTATGTCAAATGTTTGCTGTTATTATTGCTGTTGTTGTTATTACCAATACCCTGGGATATTTAGCACCTGAGATCGGGAAAGATCGGGATAGGCAAAGGTACTTGTCCAAAGTCTGTTGCCAGTAAGCTTAAGAATGAAACTCTTGGGGCCCCTGGCTGGCTCAGTGGGTAGAACATGTGACTCTTGATCTCAGGGTCGTGAGTTCAAGCCCCACGTTGGGCAGGGAGCCTACTTAGAAAAAAAAAAAAACTACAAAAAATGGACATTTGGCTTCTATAGTCTATTGCTGTGTTCTGTCTACCACACTAAAAACATCTGGCCAAAGTGACTGGGGAGGGGGGTGGGTCCATGAGTCCCCTGCCCTCTGCTGGGTCTGGGGAATAGGAGGGAACAGAGGAGGTGGGCTTGCTCCCCTTTGTTGAGTCGTGGGAACTGGTGGCAGGGCCTCACGGGGGGCAGGAGACTGGGTAGGCTGTGCTCCTGGTTCTGTTCCGTGGCTGCCCGCTGGGCTTCCATGACCCGGAGAGAGAGCTGACACTTCCCATGGCAGCTCTGGACCCAATCCCCCCACCAGAAACCTTTTGCTCTCCTCTCCAGCTGGTGTCTTGTTCCTTTTACATTGGCACGCTTCTCCATCCATACTCCCCACATTCTGCCTGGTGGCTCAGTCATAGGCAGACTCCCAGGGCAAGAGTTGGGCTAAAGGTAGGGAATCGAAGTAAGGAGGCCGGGAGAACGGAACATGAGTTTTGGAGTCGGAGAGATCTGGTCTGGAAACCTACCTTACTTAGCATTACTAGTCATGCATCCTTTGGGCAAGTGCCTTACTCTACGGGAGTCTGTGTTTCCTCATACCTAGAGACAGAGGATAATACTACTCACCTCCCAGGTTGCTCAAACCAGTGAACCAGTGGGCATAGCGTGAAGCTTTGTCTTACAACAAAGACTTGCACAGAGTAGGTCTCAGCATGCCTTCCTGCCTAGCTGGGAAATGGGGGTGGCGGGGGCTGCTGGAGGCCTGGGAATGCGAGGGGACCAGGCTGACAACCGGGGAGCCTTGGGGAGGCTTGGCCCACAGGCACTAGAGTTCCTCTTTCCACACAGGCC
Organism: Martes martes; assembly: GCF_963455335.1. Taxonomy (NCBI): domain Eukaryota; kingdom Metazoa; phylum Chordata; class Mammalia; order Carnivora; family Mustelidae; genus Martes; species Martes martes. The sequence goes on from NC_137891.1 coordinate 157,011,156, forward strand.
CAGCCCTCCCCCAGGCAGAGTGGTCAGTGGTCATCAGGACAACACAGGCCTGTGTCATGAGGAAGGCAGCTGTGTAGGGGGTTGGGCTGGAGGTTCTGTGCAAAGAGGGCCCGAGGCAGGGGCAGCTGGGCCGCCTGGCCAGGCACAGCCTGTTACCAGCTGCACCCTGGGGCCCTAAGCCCCGCCACCACCAGCACCCCCTAGCTGAAAGTCACCAGCCCTAGGCTCCCGTGTCCTAGTTCTCAGTTCTAATTACAGAGTGGGGCTGAGGAAAGGAATCCAGTGGAGTCTCCCACTGTTCAGCCAGGGTTTGCTCAAGGGAGAGGCTGCCCTCTGCTCTCTCTCCCCTCTGTCCACTGGTCGGTCTGTCCCTTTCTCTTGCTTTCCTTTCCATATTATCATGAGCCATTCTGAACTTAGTCCTGGAACACTCTCAAAGTTTGGAGGCCAGTGCCTGGGAAAGAAAAGCACCCCAGGCTCCAGGGCTGGGCCCAGAGGATCCCACTGCAAGGCTGAAGGGGGAAGGAGTGAGGAGGAGAATGGGGCTGGGGCTCAGAGGTGGAGAGGTCTTCCTGGAGGAGGGGGTGGTGCTGGAAGTCTGGAGTGTAGGATAGATGGCAAGAGAAAGAAGGGAGGACAATAACCAAAGTAAAGGCAGGGTGACGGCCCAGTAGGGCTTGAGAGCGTGGCTGGAATAGAGCAGGACAGAGGGGTCATGGCATCTGGGTGATACTGCCTGGTCGGGGCTCCCCTGGGCCTTCGACCCCCATGGGCCTGTTGACCCCCCTCAATCTTTAGACAGGGCATTGAGGCTTACAACTAGAATAGTCCATGGCAGAAGGATGCATCTTGGCCATGTCTGTGACTCTCATAAGCCAGGCACTGGCGCAGCATGAAGCAGTTTGATCCTGGCACTTGGTGGAGGTGGCTGGGTCATTACCCCACTCTGCTGATTCGGGAGTGAGAGGAGTCAGGTGAGATGCCTGGTGTCCCCCAGCAGCACGTAAAGGAGCTGGGACTTGCAAGGTTGGGCTCCTCAGCAGGCTGGAAGGGCGTTCCCGTGTAGACCGCTGCTTACCGGCCAGCCTCGTCTCTTCCCCACTTCCTGCCGTGTGCACCGTGGTTCTGGCCACACCGAACCCTTTCAGTTTCTCACGTGGGCCATTTTCTCTCACCCGCGGGCCTTTATATGCATTGTTCCCTCTGTCTGGATGGCAGACCTTTCAGATCTCGGCCTCACGGGGAACTCTGCCGGGAAGCGCTACTCTTTGAATCTTTAGGCTCAACTGTGTGTCCCCATAGCCTCCAAGCCTTCTCTGTCACGTTGTAATTAAGCTTTTCTTGTCTGGTTTCTCACCAGGGCCTGGCACAGTGAGGGATGTCAAATGCGCTCAGGCCTAGCTTTCCTAGCTGCACATCAGCACCACGGGAAGGGGGTTGTGCCTGGGACTCAAAGAACACTGGGGAGGCTAGGGGTGGTCCTGGGCCTGCCAGGAGCAAACGGTCAGGAGGGGGCATTGGAGAAAGCAGAGACTCACTTGAATTTAGGTTCACGGCAGGACCTGGCCTAAAGCAGGCCCTGGTGAGACTTTGAAGTTGGACAGGTGTCTTTGAGAGGAAGGCTCTCGAAGGATGGGGAATACCACACCTCATGGAGACCAGAGGACTGTAAGCCTGGGGCAGGAGGTTGAATGGAAGCAAACATGGACAGAGGAAGGCATTCTGCCCCCTCCCTAGACTCTCTTTGCCCGTCAGGGCCTGGGCTGCCCACCCCACCAAAGGGCATCACGTGGGTGACTGCCCAGGAGGCTGGTCCTTCTAATATGCTGAGTGGCTGAACTCAGCCCGTCATAAACCACACCCATGAATCCTGGCACCAGGCACTGCTCCCCAGCTCAGGGCTTACCACAGAGCACATGTCCTCTGAAGACCATACCATGGACCAGCACTCCCAGGGCCTCCAGCCTCATATCTGGCTTTGCCTTGGGCCGGTGACTGTCCCTCATTTATCCGGCAGCATTTTACATCTTAACCTGGGCCAGGTACACAACCTCCACACCTGTCCATGCAGCCTCAGCTTCAACCTGCTGACTATATGCACCCCATTGGCCTGCCCTGTATCTTCTCCAGGCCAGGAGCTCCCTGAATGCAGGGGCTTTGTTTTAGAATTTTCTCATTCTTGGGTGCCCGGGTGGCTCAGTGGGTTAAGCATCCAGACTCTTGATTTCTGCTCAGGTCATGTTCTCAGGGTTGTGTAATCTAGGCATTGGGCTCCGCACTCAGTGGGGAGCCTGCTTCAGGACTCTCTCTCTCGCTCTGCCCTGCCCCTACGCTTTCTGTCTAAAATCAATTAATCAATCAATCTTAAAAAAAAAAAAAAAAAGCATCACCTTTTCTTTGCAGTTCCCAGCCTAGGTGTTGTTTATAAATATAGTTTAATTTAATTATTGGGAAAGACAGAGAAGTAGATACAGGGATGAGGGCTTTGCCTCCCTTAAGCCTGTTTTGTTACATGTAAAATGGAGACAGTGATCCCCATCACTTGGGATATCTGGGAAGCATAAGTGAGATTAAGACTGACATGAGTCCTTCTTTAAGGAATGGATGTTCTTGTTATCTTTATTTCACAGATAAGCACCCTGGGCTCAGAGAAGGTTGGGGACTTGCCCGAGGTCACACAGCCAGGAAGTGGAGGGGCTGGGATTCTAATGCATCCTCTCCCCCTCTCTGCTACACCTCAGCTGGGGGAAGGGTGTGAAGTTTGGCTGCAGGTAGGGATGTGTAAGTCAAGTAGGGGAGTCGGGTAAGGTTCTTTTTTTTTTTTTTAAATATTTTATTGACTTGACAGACAGATCACAAGTATACTGGCAGAGAGGCAGGCAGAGAGAGAGGGGGAAGCAGGCTCCCCGCTGAGCAGAGAGCCCGATACGGGGCTCGATCCCAGGGCCCCGGGATCATGAGCCGAAGGCAGAGGCTTTAACCCACCGAGCCACCCAGGCGCCCCTCGGGTAAGGTTCTTATCTGACCAGTGGGGTATGGAGTTCAGCCTGCGGGACACAGCCTGGCAGGGTGAATCAGAGAGGAGAAAGAGTGGGGAGAGGCTCGCCTGCAGGCAGGGGGCTCCTCAGCAGAAGACATGGCCCTGTCTTCTGGGTGCCTGATGAATTCTGGGAGAGGAAGCAGGTCTCAGGCCCAGGAAAGGCAGCGGGTAGGCTGGATAGAAGGGCATGATGGTAAGAAGTCTTGAGATCCCAGCATCTGAAGGTGGGAGAGCCCCCGGAGATGGATGGCAGAAACGAGTCCACCCAGCCCGGATACTCTTCACGCCCTGGTTCTGCAGACAGGGGTGGGACTGGCCACCTGCCATCATCTGTGCACCTGGGCTGGGGGGCCCAGCCCATGGGCAGCCCTGGGCTCCAACTACCTCTGCCCCCTGGCCCAGCAGCAGGCCCAGCTGGCTCACCTTCTCAATCAATACTGCGCTCTTAATGGGCCCAGCCACCAGCACCAACCAGGGGCATTAAATGTTAATTATATCTATTTGGATTTGAAAAATTTTATTACTCAAGTTAATTATGGCTGGAGTCATAAAAAGGTTTCAGAGTGAAAGGGCTGCCTTATTGGGGCCACTTTCCCCAAGACAGATTGGAAAGGAAAAGAAGAAATAAAAGCATCTGGCTCAAAGGGCTGGGCGCTCCCCATCCACTAGGCTGAGAGCCTGGGGCTCGGGACCAGCATCCTTTAAAGCCTAGAGTACAGCTCGCCCACCAGCCGTGCTGGTGCCCGGAAGACAGGAGAGGCCGGTCCTGGGAAGGCAGGGCCTCGACTCGCGGCCCCAGTGTGAGGGGTGCCTTCGGTAGAGAAGGGCACCCTGCCCATGGAGGTCCAGGGAAACTGCTGAGAACATCTGGGCTCCCAGAGATCTGGATTGAAGGATATGCCCGGGGCTCCTCTCCAAGTGGTCTTGAGACTAGGAACTCCTCCAGCCCCGCTCCCCACCCTGGCCTGGCCCCACCCAGCCCAGTCTGATTGCTTCCTGCCAGCCCCACTTATGATTCATGGGCCTGACCTGCAGCTATAAAGTGTTCACTGTAGCCGGCAAAGACGCAGGATTTACAGCTCTGGGGTCAGCTATAGGCAATGACACACACAATAGCTGACTCACAAGGGTGCCCCGTTTCCAGCCCACACATAACTCTCTCCTGCACACGCAGGTACACATGCACACATCTCAACGGAGACACAGACGCACCTTCATGCCCAGGAGCTATCCTACTCACGCACGCAGTAATGGGAATTCCATTTGTGGAGCAAGCATGGTGTATTGGGTGCTTTACGGGCATTTGTCTAATCCTTAACACCAATCCTGTAAGGTTGAAGCAGTGCATTTTATAGAAGAGGAAGCGAACTAAGGCTCAGATAGGTTAAGCTGTTTCAGCACATGTGCCCTCCGAGGGAACCAGCTCTACAGAGAGCCACGATGCCTACGCTGTTGGCCAAAGAAACAGTAAATCTGTCAGCAGTCTGAGGGGGTGGGAGTAAGACAGGCCATCCCATCCCTCCTCTCTCTTCCCCATCAGAGGAGCTGGAGGCTGCTTCAGAGTGGGAGGGAATGTTCTAGAAGCAGACCTGCCCCTTGGCCCCCTGCAAAGTGATAGAAGGGAGACTAAAAGCCAGGAGAGGAAGGCCTTAACCAGATAGGAGGCTGGAATTGAAAAGTGCTCAAACTTTTAAATGTCGTAAGTCACTGGGAATTAGGGAGGGATTTGCCCATGTTGTGAAGGGATCAACTGCCCATCCGACAAAGGGTATTTGAGGAAGGATAGCTGGTAGGGAGGAAAGAGGTTTCATATATGTGTCTCCCAAGTTGAGCTCCTCAATATACTGGTTTATTATCATTATTGTCACTCTGGTTCTCATTACTATTCTCTTACTAGGAAGACCACGTAGAAGGAGTCTGCCACTCCTCTCTTTGGCTCACGCAGCATTTGCCTCTAGTTGGTTCCTCCTGTTTTCTCAGGTCTCAGAATTTCTGCCTTTCCCTTAGAGCTGGTGCCCAGTGTCCCTTAGGGCCAGCCCTCTCTGTCCTCAGCAGGGACTCCGCTCTCTTGGCCGTTCCTCATTCCTCCCTCTCTTGGGTTTTTGCCCCTACATTAGTCCTTTCTTCTCTGTCTTCACATGTGTATGCAATTTCTTTCTTGCCGTGGCCAGCCCTTTCCTTGACCTTGTTAATTCCTCTATGACCTTTCTAAGTTTCTTCTGTCTTCTCATCTGCCTTTGCCTTCGGGGATAGAGCGCCCATCACCACTGGTGTCACTACCATGACCTCACCCCCAGCTGCTCACTGGCGCCCCATGGAAGCCTTGACCCTTAGCTCCTCTGTGGCCCCCTTGTCACGGCACCCCCAGCTTTTCCTCACGCCCCTGCTCTGCCATCTCCCCTCACCTCTGCTGGCCCTCCTCTTCCTGTCGTTCTTCCTCCTCAGCTGACTGGACACCAGTATCTTGTCTCCTCTTCCCAGTCCTCCTGACTCAAGGTTCATTCCTGGGCTCTTTGCTCTTAGAGAATTTTTCTTCTTACTCTTGGGGACTTCCATGTTCCCCCTCTTGACGTGACTCCCAAAGCTGCCTCCGTGTTTCTCCTGAACTCCCATCCTGAGTTGTCAATGGTCCAAAGGACCTAACTATTGAAATGCTCTACTCCCACTCCCAGTGAAACATGCTGAAATTGGTCATCATGGTCCTTTCTTCAAAATGGCTCAGCTCACTTTCCTCCACCTCATTTCCACGCATAAAATAACTATGGTTCTGGTTGCCTGGCCTTCCCAAACACCAGATCCACTGATTAAATTAATACACTGAGCAAATTTTTTCCAGGTAACTCTCATGTGCAAAGCCCAAATAGCCCAGGGTGGCAGAGGTGGAGATGGGAGGCAGAACAAATAGGGGGCAGTAGGAGGCCACGGAGGGGGAGGGCTCTGGAATTGGGTAGATTTGGGTCCAAAGCCTGGCCTCTCCACCACTTGCCAGCTATGTGACACTTAAAGTGAACATAGAGGGGCACCTGGGTGGCTCAGTGGGTTAAAGCCTCTGCCTTCGGCTCAGGTCATGATCCCAGGGTCCTGGGATCGAGCCCCACATCGGGCTCTCTGCTCAGCGGGGGGCCTGCTTCCTCCTCTCTCTCTGCCTGCCTCTCTGCCTACTTGTGATCTCTGTCTGTCGAATAAATAAATAAAATCTTAAAAAAAAATAAAGTGAACATAGAGCGCTTCCCATTTGCCACACACCGACTTCAAGGTCTTGCCTTTCGGACCCACTTCATCCTCACTACCGTCTTTTGCAATATTGCTATAACGATTCCATTTCAGAAATCAGAAAAACAGACCAGAGAGGTTAAGGAATTTGCTCAAGGTCACGCAGCTTAGTAAGTGGCTGAGCCAAAGGATGAACCCAGGCAGGCTGGCAGTCTTTACGACCACTTTGCTATATTTAACCTCTTAGGGTCTCAGTTTTGTTCTGTTTTGTTTACTATGTTGTCACCAACATCCAGGAACCCACTGAGTATCTGTTGAGGAAAAGAGTACAAATAAATGGCTAAAATGCACCTGTTGGGCTTGATGGCTTGAGTAGTTGCTGACCTTGGCCAAAGCAGGGTCAAGGAAGAGGTGGGGCCAGAGGTTATGGCTGCAGGGGTCTAAGGAGTGAAGGGGAGGGAAGGAGGCTAGGTGGGGGTCAGGTGTGGACCGCCCGTTCAGGAACGGAGAGAGGGGCATGGGATCTGGGTCATGACCGCTGTGTGTTTTAGCTTAGGGAAAAGGGCTGGGGCTCCAGGAGGGGGCACCATTGCTGGAGCCGGGCCTCAGAGAGGACGTGAGGAAACAGGATCCCAAGCACAGAGAGGGGACGCTTCCTGACTGGCAGGGATGTTACTCTGTTGGAGAGAGACAGGAGTTAAACGGATAAGGACAGCCTCACTGGGGAAGGACTGAGCTGGAGGAAACTGCAGGGGCTGGAGAGCCGGGAGAAGGGAGATGCCTCCATAGTACCATCTTTGGTGGGACAGCCAGTGATCTGGAGGGTAGGCGTTTGAGCTTCTCCCCTGAGCTTTCCCCCAGGATGCTTAGTGCCAGCTCCGGAGACGGGGCTTGGGTGGCTGGATTAGAAGTGGCTACTTCTGGCTGTGCCAAGACAAGCAGGGGGTGGGGGAGGGCAACTCTTGGGCTTGGCGTACCTGAGCCCTCAGCTCAGTCTTGCCGGTAGCAGCAACTAACTACTATTGGACCGCCAGCATCTTACACCCTGACAGGGGAGCAAAACCCTGTTTCCAGAGCTGGAGCCAGCCATGCTTTCCTAGAGTAAAGCAGTAAAAGGGGAAAATCAACATCCCAATGATCTTGTTTATGGTGCTAAGTAAGCTGTACAGCTTAATCCGTTCGAGGTTAATGAATTTACGACTTGCTTTGGAGTTTGACAAGGGCTATAAAAGAGAAATGAATGCTCTGGGCAGCTCCTTCCCTAGCTGCTGCTTAGGGTTAGACCAGCCTGGCCTGGCCCGCCCTGGTGAGGGAGGGGAGAAGATTGAAGTGGTGGGTTCATGGCCAGTTGCCTGGGAGAGGACCAGAGAAGGGATGATCTAAGGGCCAAAGGACCCTTTCTGGAAACTTCTGCTAGGCTGACGTGAGCTGGGGCCCCCCGGTGCTCAGGATCTTTGCATCTTGGGCAAGTCGTTTAATGTCTCTGAGCCTCATCTGGAAGAGAGGGATGATCCCATCTACCTCTCAGCGAAGCCGAAGCCGTGACAAAGAACTTTGCGTCAGTCCCCGATAACTGGTAGCTGTGGTGACTACCGTATTCTTCTGTCTCACATCGTAATTTGCTGTTTATTTGTCTGTGTCCCTCACCATGTGCCCACTCGTTCAGAAGTCCAGGGAGTCTGTTACACCGTGTGCCAGGCCCTGTGTCCCACACGAGTTGGTGCGAGAGGCATATACCTTACAGCCCCCGAAAGTGCAAGGAGAGCTGCGAGGGGAAGGAGCGGGGAGCGAGTTACTCCGGAAAAGCACAAAGCAAGGAATGGCAGGGCCTGCCTGTCCCATCTCAGCCAGTCTGAGTAACGCCTTGTGCGGTTACAGCACTTGGCAGGTCACGGAATACTTCCATGTGATTCGTTCTTTTGATTCTCACAACAATCCCATAATGACCACATTTTCTGAATCAAAAATTAGAACCCAGGGTGACCACCTGCTGTGACAATAGGTCAAAACATTGGGAATTCGGGCTGTTTAAAAAACTCTGTGACATGCCGAGTTCCAGAAGCAGGGAGGGCAGGGACTGCAGCATCTCTGTTGGAACAGTCAGAAAAATGAAGCTCAAACCGTCAGTGAGAGAACAGAGGCTTTGCCTCGTCCAGCCACCCAGCTGCTTGCTTCTGGGGACAGAGGGCCTGGCGCGGAGGCCGCAATCTGTGTTTCTCAGGTGAACACGCCAGTCTCTGTGTGGATGTGTGTCTCTGCTTCTGGGAGCAACTCTCCTCAAAAGAGCCATCAGTATTCCTCATCTCCCCTTCCTTCTTCTCCATCCTCCCTCCAACGCGCTCTCGTGGGGGGTGGGGTGGGGTGGGGTGGGGGGCTGGTTGGTGGCATCCCATCAGCTGGTTCTCGAGGTTAGATCTCAGTAGCCCTGTCGCCTTATTCTACGGGCAGGCACTTGGGCACGGGGTCTCACTCCTGCCTCCTCGAACACTTGCTTTACTTGACTTCTGTCACAACCCACTTTCCTGTTCCCTTCTTGCCTCCCTGGACGTCTCTTCTTAGTCTCCTTGCTGGAGCTCCCTCCTTTTCCCACCCACTAGATACTGGAGTGTGAGGCCAGGTCCCTCGGCAGGCACACATGAGTGTGTGAGCGAACCCACAGGCAGGGTGGGCTCCGGTGCCCTCTGCTTACACTGGGGCTGGTTTCTCAGGCTTTCCCTCAGGGAGTACCTTTTTCCGGTTCCCCTCCTCCTAGCTCACCAGCCCCTCAGTTCCAGCGTCTTCAGCATTGTCTCTCTGATGCCGACTGTCCTTGTTCTCCTACTCTGAAACCAGAGTTCCTCTGGGATCTGTTGACAGCTCCTTACAAACCAACCACCCCAGACGCCAAGGATGAGGCGGCTCCCGTTTTGCTGGTGAAGACATGGCCTCCCAAGGTGAGCACGGGCTGTTTCACGTACCAGCACAGGTCAAACACAGGAGGTGGATGGGGCACAAATGCTGGTGTCACCTGGCTCATCCCTTGGCCCCACCAATGTCACCACTAACAGACACTGCCTCTCCCGTGGTCCTGGCCATTGGGCCCCAATGCTTCATCCTAGAGATGAAATCCAAGAACATGAAGAACACAAGAGTGGAGTAAGAAGACCCGGCTTGGGCCCCAGCTTTGCCAGAGAGGAGTGAATAAAACACCAGGAGATCCCAAGTTCTATCCAGGGCCCTAAAGGAAGACCTAGGATCCTGCCCACTGTGGTCTCGCAGGTCTCTCTTTCCCCTCACATCCTTTATTTCCTCAGAGCATCCACTCTGGACCCCCAGCTCTCTCTGCAGAGCTCCTCATGTCTCCTTCCCTCTGCCCGGAGGATGACACTCTTAGGAAAACACTGAGGCTTTGGTTCCGCCTTTTCCCTTTCCGTGGACTCCAGAACTGAAAGTCATGGTTGCCTGGCCAGACACTTCATTTTCTCTGGAGACCATCCCTCCCTCCTCCTCAGGAATGTGTGGGAAAGGGTTCGGCCATGGCAAGGATTCCCTGGCTAGCACCCTGGGGAGTCCTTTTGCTCTCCAGGGAGGGTCCCTGTGGGCCCCACCTGTCCAGCTGGTCCTACTGCAGGGGACAGGCAGCTGGGACCCGTCCTGCAGGCGTGGAGGCTGAAACAGGCTAATGAATCCTGATGGGAGAAGTGACCTTTTCCAAATGCCACATGTCATTGGATTTTATATCACACAAGGACAATGTGCCATGGGTATTAAAATCGTTTTTCCAATAGTTATATATGTGTGTGAGTGTGGTGCAGAGTCTGTATGACGAGAGGAAAATCCTAATGAAGATGTCATCAGACGAACCTTCCTTCCTCAGCCCCACACAGGCAGGCCTTCAGGACACTCCCTCTCTCAGCCAGGGTTTGGCCCTAGATCTTAGCTCTGGACCACAGGTAAACTTTTCTCCCACCAAGTTTCCTGGCTGAGACCCTGGCTCTGGACCTGGCCTTGGCTCCACTTCCTGGTCTAGGAAGGTATACCCAGCATCAGAGGAAAAGCAAGACCTAGAGACAGCAGTCACCCAGAAGTTGATGTCTTGTAGACACAGGCCCAGGCATGTGGGGCTCCTCCCCTTGGCCTCCTGGAGAAGCTAGAGGACACTTGGGAAAGGAAGGACATATAACCAGAAGGAGCTGGTTCAGAGGCTTCCAGAACTCTGGAGGCCAAGAGAGGCTGGACTTGGAGCCAAGAACCCCAGACTCTTCTGTTTAAATCCTCCTCGTTCCCATGGTCTAGCTTATATCTGCAATATTCCTGATAGGTGGCCTGCCTAAACACCTCCAAGGCCAGGAGACTCCAGACATCCCCAGGAAGCCATTTCAGCTCTGGAGAGCTTTGGCTGTTTAGAAAGTTCACACACAGCTTGAGCTAAAATCTATTTCCCTGGAAGTTCCACCCACAGGTCTGTGTTTAACCCCTTGGCCTCAGACAGAAAAGTCCTTCATCTCTGTTTTACAAGATAGCCTTTTGGGAATCTGAAAACACTAACAGTGTTCCCTGGAGTCTTCTTTTCTCCAGGTTGAGCATTTCTAGTCCATTCGGTGATTCCCAGTATGACCCAACTTCACATAGCATGACCCCTAGACACTCCAGTTCTGTTCCACTGAGGACATAAGACCCATTTTCTATTGCCACGATGGGCAAAGGAAGTCTGCATGATAAGGGGGAAAAGAGCAAGCATCCAGAGTCAGAGCCCAAGGTTCAAAATCCCAGCCTCGGGCGCCTGGGTGGCTCAGTGGGTTAAGCCTCTGCCTTCGGCTCAGGTCATGGTCTCAGGGTCCTGGGATCGAGCCCCGCATCGGGCTCTCTGCTCAGTGGGGAGCCTGCTTCCCCCCCCCCTCTCTGCCTGCCTCTCTGCCTACTTGTGATCTCTCTCTGTCAAATAAATAAAATCTTTAAAACAAAACAAAACAAAACAAAACAAAACCAAAATCCCGGCCTCATTCTTTAATAGTGAGAGGAATTGGTTCAGGTCCTTCACCTTTTTGAGATACGGTTTCTTTATCATAACCTTAGACGAGGCAACACCTTCTTCACTGGAACAACTTCTTCAGGATGTGGTCCAAGGACAGGCCAGGACCTCTACGGAGACCTCCTCAGTCAGAGGAGGTCAGCAGAGGTCGTAGGATGAAGGGCAGAAAAAGTAAACAGTATCCACAAATAGCTCCTTGTCCCAGATGGGTGCCCAGAACTAACTGCCCCAAATCCTAGTGAAAAGCTTCAAGCACGCAGCCTGTCCCCATTCTTGCCCTTCATGCTCAGACAAACAAGGCCGCGTGTAAGAGGCTGCTTGTCTCAGGGAGGGGGCCACTCCCTTCTTAGGCCCCACAGCACCAGAACCCAAGTATCGCAGCTCAGAGTGGGGCTCCCCAAGTCCAGGCAGAGACGAAGATCCAGGTTGCACTGCCTACCACAGAACTCGCCCCGATTCCCAGAGACCCACCATGTCTTTGGCTTGTGCAGGCTCTTGAGTTACCAGGGTTTGAATCTTGGTCTAATGGCTCGCTAATTGGGTGTGACCTTGGCCGAGTTCCTTAACCCTCTGTACCTGTTTCTTCATTTGAAATATGCTGATCATTTACCTACCTCAGGGTGTTGCAAGGATTATGTGATTTTATACATGTAAAACACTTAGAACAAAGAAAGTTGAGCACACGGTAAGCACACAATAAATATTGGCTATTATTATTACCCCACTCCTAGGACAGTTGTGAAGGTCATGGGTGCTGGATAATAGGAACATGTCATTCCTGGCATACAATCAGGCAATTGGGGGTGATTCGAGTTGTTGACTGCCTGTTCTCCTGCATTGGACCTGGGCCTCCAGGTTGGTCTGATCGGTGCAAAGTGGAGCAGAACTATCCGTCCCCTCATTGTGGGATCCAAATGATATCAGATACTAGGCGGTGGGGGTGGGGGGAGGGGAAAGCCATAGCACTTCCCGGATTCTTCTGAATTTACTATTGAAGATTCCCCAGAGCTTCTCTAGCTTTTCTCCCTTCCCTCTGCATGTCCTCAAAATCAAATATTTATCCTGGTTGCATTGCATCCGGCTGGAAGTTTCTACCCATTATTTGAGCGAGTCAAGATCATTTGCTATTCTGATTCAGTCATCTTTCCTTCTAGAGTTGTGGCTTCTGCAGGTCTCATCAACAAGATTTTAGATCTTTTGTGGAATTCCATAGTCCAGAGCCAGCAGAGAGAAATCCCCTCTGCCTAGCAGCCAGCTGTCTCAAGTCCTCCTTGTTTACCTGGTCAATTCATTCTCGTCCTTTGGGACCTAACTCCAATGTCAAGCTTCCTTAAAAACCCTGGACTTACATTTAGTTTAAAAAAACATTTGTCAGAATATTTCATACTCACTATGAAGGCTGGAACCAAAAAGACTCTACCAAGGGCTGGTGAGAGGATGTAGAGAAACTAGAACCCTCAATATTTGCTGGTGGCAGCATAAGATGGGGCAGCTGCTTTGAAACCCAGTCGGGCAGTTTCTAAAAATGCTAAATACGGCGTTACCATAAGACAGAGCCATTCCACGCTGAGGGGTATACCAAGAGAAGAGAAGCCGTACTTCCACACGAAAACATTTGTGTGAATGTTCATGACAGCGTTATTCATCAGGGCCAAAAAGCAGAAACAACCCAAATGCCCTTCAACCGATGAACCGATAAATAACATGGGCTATATCCACACAATGGAATATTATTTGGTCATAAAAAAGAATGAAATACTAATACATGCTACAGTACGGATACACTGAAAGCAGGCTAAATGAAAGAAACCATTCACGGCCCCCCCCATGTATTACAGAATTCCTTGATATGAATAGGCAAATTTTTAGAGATGGTAGTTTAGTGGTTGCTTAGGGTTGGGGAGTGGGAGGAGGGAGATTGACCACCAGTGGGTTTTATTTATTTATTTTTTAATGGGACAGAGTGTTCTGAAATTCCGGATTCTGGATTCTGATGATGATTGCACAGTCCTGTGAATACACTTTAAATACCCCAATTATATTCAACTGTACACTTCAAATGGTATGTTACACGAATTTTACCTCAATAATGCTTATATATATATATATATATATATATATATATATATTTGAGAGAGATAGAGCAGGGGAAGGGGCCCAGAGAGAGAATTCCAAGCAGACTCCATGCTGAGCTTGGAGCCTGATGGGGGGGGTGCTCAATCTTACCATTCTGAGATCATGACCTGAGCCAAAACCAAGAGTTAAACACTTAACTGACTGAGCCACCCACGCGCCCATCATAATGCTCTTTTAAAAAAACTTATCAGGTATCTACTACAAGCTAAACGTTGGAAGCAATAGACCTGGGGATCTGGGAGAGAGACTGGGGAAGGGTGGTAAAGGGATGTTCCCTGGAGTGAATGATTCTTGGGCTGTATCTTCATGGATGAGTAGAGATTAGTCAAAGAAGTAGAGGCAAAGGGTGTGCTCAGCAGGAAAAACAGAGAAATAGAGCGAAAAGTATGAACTCTGTAGTGAGACTGCGTAGATCTGAATCCTAACTACCATATACTCACTATATGACTTTGGTAAGTTACGGAACCTCTCTATGCCTCAGTTTCTTCATCTGCAAAATGTGGATAATTATGGCATAGTATGAATAGTCTAATAATAAAGAATAATACAGTGCAACATGGCCAGGGTGATGATGAAATGAGTTAACACATGTCAAGGGCTCAGAACCGAGGCAGATACATAATAAGGTCTCGATAGACATTAGTTATGTGGGTTACAGGGTACAACACTGTTTGGTGTTAAAGGATAAGGCACAGAAGGAAGGGAGATGAGAAGGGAAAGGTAGAGATCAGATCACAGGGAACTTGGATGAAGGCAGAGAAGCTTGGTCTGGAACAAGAGGAGGCATGCCTCTGGAAGAGAAGAAGAGAAGAAAAGGTTTAGGCTCAAAGTTGAGGGATGTCAGGTATCCTGGGTTTCTACATAAAGTAGGAAGCAAGAGTGGTAGAGGGATAGAAGTGAGTCGACACTGAGTCAGCTGAGACTCAGATGACGTGGAGAACAGGTCTGTAGAGTTGTGTGATTTTGCTCACCAGCTCTCAGCCATGGGCATAGAGATGGACTATGGAAATGATCCAGAGATAGGGTTTTGCTAAGTAGTATCACAGGACTGGTGCAGAGGGCTTGAGGAGTACGGGTGAGAAAGAGTTCAGCGGCTGAGTCCTGGTAAAGAAATAATGAGCAGGGTGTGCTGATACACTGGCAGAAAACATTAGAATTGGGTACCAGAAGGCTTCATGAGGTCAAAGGGGAGATGTTCAACTGTAATTTATTTGATTATTCATTCCCTCATGCAAACAACCCTTACTGGGAACCAATCACGAGCCAAGGATACAAGGGTGGGACCTGCTGGATGCTATCTTTGCCCCTCCCATGGGAGGTGGTTAGGAAGTGAAGCAGAGTCTGGGTGTGAGAGACAGGAAAGCATAGGTGGCTGGAATGGAAAATATTCAGAGGTAATGCAGTTTTTTGTTTTTTAAAGATTTTATTTATTTACTTGACAGAGAGATAGAGAGCACAAGTAGGCAGAGCAGCAGGCAGAGGGAGAGGGAGAAGCAGGCTTCCTGACAAACAGGGAGCCCAATTCGGGACTCTATCCCAGGACCCTGGGATCATGACCAGTTGCTTAACCGACTGAGCCACCCAGGCGCCCCATGGTAATGCAGTTTTTTAATCCAATAACTTGACCTTCATATAGCCTCCCCCCATAGCATATGCCCAAACTTCTTGCCATAGGCTACAAGGCCCTACTTCCTGCCTCTTTCCTGCCTCTCTGACTTCATCCTGTACCATTTCCCCCTTAATACCTTCTAGCTACTCTGGCCTCCTTATCAGGTCTTTGAGTACTCCCACTTCTTCCCTTTCTTGGGACCCTTCTTTGCATGCCTGGCCCCATTTCCTCCATCAGTTCTGAGCTCAAATGTCGTGGAGGAACCCTTTCCCTGGCCATCCTGAACAGAGAAGTCCCTCCCACCATGACTGTCTATCTTAGCATGCTGTTTATTTCCTTCATAATACTGATCACTCTAATTACCCAGTATTTTCTACATTGTTTGTTTCCTGCCTCAAACACAAAAGCTTTTGATAACAACAGGGGTTTGTTCACACCCTCTCTCCAGGGCTGAGGACGCAGGCTAGGTGCTTCATAAACACGTGTTCAATGGATGAATGACATGGGATCAGGGTGGACAGATAAAGTGGTGGTGAAGACCACTGAAGCTGAGGTGGTCAAGCCCGAGAACTAGGGGGACTGGATGGCTCATCATTTTGGGGGCCCTGAGACCCCCTAAGATGAGGGAAGGAATGGGGGAGAGAAGATTGATATAGGTGTACATGTTGGGGAACAACAAAGAAATCGGTAGATGACAAAGATAGCAAAGAGACATAGTCTGATGAAATACCAAGAGCTTGAAGGGAACAGGGATTTTGTCTTTACATGAGGGTAGACCAGTGACTGCCTGAAGTGTGCAGGAGGGGAGCATGAAGCTGGGATCCAGAAGAGTCCGTGGCCTCTGCAGACAAGAGCTGTAGACGAGGCCTTTGCAGAGAGCTGTATTTCCGGCAGGATGGGAAGTAGAGGGAATATCCAGAAGCTGATG
Source organism: Martes martes (assembly GCF_963455335.1). NCBI lineage: Eukaryota > Metazoa > Chordata > Mammalia > Carnivora > Mustelidae > Martes > Martes martes. Next base: position 157,027,093 of record NC_137891.1, read on the forward strand.
TTGTGCGGAATTGACTGGGGTCTTCATGGGGTAGAAGGGAAAAGCTGGGAGGGGAGGTGGCAGAGGGCCTGGGGGAAGGGGTGCATAGTAATTTGGGGATGAAAACACTGGGGGAAAGACTGTAGGGGCTTGTACTTGGGCAGTGACCGGGGATGGCTGGGATGTGACAGCTGATGGGAAGGACAGTCCTACGGTTCCAAATGGAACCTTGGGATCAAGATCATTGCAAGGTGAAGGTGACCTTGCTTTGCAGAGCCGGAGTAACGGTATCTGCGACAAGGTAGTTCAAGCTGTCTTGACTGCCTGGATCTCTGCTTTATGTTCTCGCAGCACCTTGGACCCAACCCCATGGATGCGTGGAAACTTGGCAAATGGCCAGTTCCTAACCCTCCCATCAGCTCCCGGAGCCTGGCCCCACTAGTTTGCAGTCTCCATCTTTGGCCCTTTTCCCAGAAGTGAGCCTAGAGTAGAGAAGGCAGAGTGAGTTGAGGTGAGGGAGAGGAGAGGAGATGTGGTGAGGAGGATTACTCAGACTTTAGCTCTGCCGGGCCCAACCCCACCCCACAGTCAGCACAGCCACGGTCCGGCTAAAATAACAAGTCAGAGACTGAAACACTGGCCAGCCCTCTTTGTTTACTCAGCTTTTTCCCCACCTTTTTCTTTGGACAATGCCCTGCTGGGCTGGGGCTGTCCTGCTGGGTCGTTGCTGGGGCTCCCCCGCCAAGATGGAGCCCAGCTGCTCAGCTGTTTACAAGGCGATTCCGGTTTACACGGGGGCCCATCCTGTCCTGGCTGGGCTGGGAGCTCAAGTCAGAGCCCAGCCAGTGGCCTCTCGTAGCCCCGAGTGCCTCAATCTCCTTTTCAGGCTGGGGAGCAATAGGGCTGGGGGATCCTACATGCCCAATGCCAGGGAAGGCACTGTCCTCAAGACGGAGTGAAAATGGAGTAAGACCCGGCCCTACAGCCAAACTTCTGCCCTTAGGAGCCCCAGAGAAAGAAGGACTGCTGCGTCCCATGGCCTCTGTCTCTGTTCTTTCAGGTGGGAACTTTCGACAACAAAGATGGCAGCCCCCTGCCCCCCAGCCCCCATTCTTCCTGGTACCTAGGGTCTGGGAACAAATCTCTGCCTTATCTGCCACCTCCCTCCAAGCTGCTCTGAGGATCAAAGGAAATTATGTGTATGCCAAGACTTGCAAAGCACTTGTGACTATGATGGAATGATCTACGGTAATTCATTGAAATGAAACAGATGATCTCCATGTCCATGCTCCCCAATCCTCTTCAGTTGGAGCAGGAAGAGGAAAGTGATGGCCTGCTTGTGGGCTACAGAAAGCACACGATAACCATATGTTCTCCTGGACTTATCTTTAAAGCTTGATCTTTAAATATGATTTGAAGGACAAGTAGGAGTTAGCCATGAAGAGGGTAGGAAAGAGACAGTTCCAAACTAGAACTAGTGGGGAGAGCCAGGAAACAGCCTGCAGGTGGACCAGCATGGTCTAGCTGGAGAAAGCCAAGAATTACAGTATGGCCAGAGGGGAGAATAATTCTGGGGGGACATCGAGGGATGATTCCTGGGAGGTAAGCAACCGCTGGTTGATGAAGCCCAGCTCTTTGTCCCGAATGGGGATACATTTCCTTGGAAGCAACTGCCATCTACATTCTGTTGATTTTAAATTTGTATCTTTACCCTGGAGCTCTCCTGGGAGTATCAGACTCTCATATCCAATTGTCAGTGGATGTAAACACCTGAAACTCAAACTAGCCAGTAGGAACTCCTCCTGGTCTCCTTCCAAACTCAGTTTTTTTTTTTTTTTAAGATTTTATTTATTTATTTGACAGAGATCACAAGTAGGCAGAGAGGCAGTCAGAGAGAAAAGGGTGGGGAGGAGCAGGCTCCCCACTGAGCAGAGAGCCGATGTGGGGCTTGATCCCAGGACCCTCAGACCATGACCTGAGCCGAAGGCAAAGGCTATAACCCACTGAGCCACCCAGGTGCCCCACAAACTCAGTTCTGATCCTAACTCAGGACTCTGCCCTGGTTTAGCTCCACTTTCCCTGATGCCTATCTTTAGCTTCCTTTCATGGATTCTGGCCTGTTCTCTTCTTTCTGACTTGGTATCCCCATGGACCGATAGCTCAGTACCCACCTCATGGTTTTCCTGGTCCCAACATCTCCCTTTTTTGCATGCAGCATTCCACGTGCAGGCCCTACACAAATCTGACCAGGCAACCCCTGCCTCCTTCAAAGTCTTCAGTGGATCCCCATGCCCTCAGGATAAACAAGATGAAGTTCAACCTCCTTAGCACCTGATTCGTAGAATTCTAGTGAAGGGGAAATGAGATGATGCACAGAAAGCACTTGGCCAGCCACCTAGGACATTTTGGGAATTCCATGAATAGTAGCTATTATTACTACCATAATAATAATTACACAGTTTGTGTCATATTATAATCATAGTCTAAGCTCCCCCCAACCCGCATGCTGCTGCTTGTCTTTCTCTTCAGTCTCCTTTTTTGCTATTCTCCTCCATGCTTTCTTCCGTGAGATCCTAGAGAACTCCTCTTTCAAGCCTCTATGTCCTCGTCCATTTCACCCAACCTCATTTCAGCCTGGAGGACCCTTCTTTTTATTATTTACTCTATCAGCTCCCCATCATCCTTCCTTATGAGCATCTCTCTGCAAGCACAGCAAGAGAACAAAATGCTACGGACACGCATTTCACTTAGCCATGGTGACTTGGTATTGTAGAGAGGAGCGGTGACAATGATCCAAATCTTTAGTGGCAGTAGCTGATGGTAGAGATCAGAAGCTACCCTTGAGGCAGAGAGTCACAGACACCCAGGGAGCTGAGAAGTAGTTGAGCCGGAGAAAATGGGCCTGGCAGAATGGCTGGCCTTGGGAGGCTGGCTGTGGAGTCTGGCTGGTCAGGAGGAGTAGAAGGACCAGTAAAGAAGATTTTGAAACGTACCAGGGAGAGATTAAGTCTGATGGAAAAGGGGCTCACCATTTAGCAAGGAGTCAGACAAGTAAACAGAAATTGTGTTACAACATGATAAATATGATAATAGAAGTGGTGGGGTGCCATCGAGACATGGGTTTCAAAAAGAGTCCCTTCCCTAATGAATTTCAGTGTGACAGTTGCATACAACAAATGTTCACGAGCCCATGCTCTGTGTCAGGCACGGTGCTGGGTGCTGAGGACGCGGATAGGGATGGATGAGCTGATTTCTGCAACCTAGTGGGAGGAGACGGCCAAGCTAAAAAAATGCCACAAAGGCAGTCAAATGTCTCCTGTCTCCAGACTGCCTCTTCGCCCACTTAGTGTGATAGGAATCATTATCATTTAATTCCTCAAGCTAAAAGCCTGAACATTATCTCTGACTCCAAGATTTATGTTTTAGATGAAACCTAAAACATCCTGTAGAGGATGGATTCGAGGGAAAGGAGACTGAAGGCAGGGAGACCGGCTAGGACTGATGCAGTAGTTCAGGGGAGACGTGATGGCACTGGGTTGGATTAGGCTAAGAGCCTTGGAGAGAGCTGGCTAGATCTGAGAGTATTTGAGAGTAGGGTTAACAGAATTTGAATGGATGATTCAATGGGTGATTGAATGGACATACCAGTAAGAAGGAAGGAGGAGTCCAAAATGATCGCAGGGTGGGGTGCCTTGCTGGCTCAGTTGGTAGAGCCTGTGACTCTTGATCTTGGGGTTGTAAGTGTGAGCCCCACGTTGGGTACAGAGATTACTTAAAAATAAGACTTTTAGGAAAAATGATCCCAGGTTTCTGGATTGGACATCTAAGATTGTGGTGCCATTTAATGAGATGGGAATGAAAAGAGGAAGAAAAATGATATGTATTGTGCTTTAAGTATCTTTATGGGGAGATGTCCAGTGGGTAGTTGGAAAGTGAGTTGGAAGCTCAGGCGGTTGATGTGGATTAAAGTTGAGATTCGGAAGCCATTGGCTTACTGGGGTAGCGTTTACACGTGAGTGGATGAGATCATGCAAACAGGCTGTGTGCGGAGAAAAGCAGAACAAAAATAAATTCATTCATTCATTCATTCATTCAGTAAATTTATTGAGCACTTACTGTGTTCCAGATACTGTTCCAGGTTCTGGAAGTAAAACAGTGGACACGGAACTTAACTTCTACTGGTGGAAGCAGACAATGGACAAATAAAAATGGAATAGGGATAAGTGCAATGAAGAAAGACAAAGCAGGGCAAGGAGATGCAGAGAGCGATGGCAGGCAGTCAGGGAAGGGCTCCTTGAAAAGGTGACATTTGAGAAAAGGTCTGAATGAAGGGGGCAAGAGACTCATGGGAATCTGTGGGTAGAGTGTTTCGAGCAGAGGAAACAAGGTCAAAGGCCCTGATTGGGAATATGCTTTGGCGTAGTAAGGAGCAGTGGGGCTGATGTGGCTGGGGTGGAGAGAACCCATGCGAGAGGAGCAGGAAATGGAGGCAGAGAGGAGCCAGGGGCCAGACCATGAGGTCCTATAGGCCAGGATGAGGAACTGGATTTTCTTCTAGTGTGACAGGAAGGCCTGGAAAAGTTTGCAGCAGGGAGCAATACAATCTGACTTAACGTTGTAAAGGATTACTCTGGTTGCTGTGTGGAGAACAGATTGTCAGAGGGCAAGAAAGGAGTGCGGTGGGAGATGATGGTGGCCTGCCTGACCACAGGAGAAAGGAAGATGGTGAGAAGCAGTCTGAACACAGTCCTGTTGGCAGATATATTGGCCAAGTAAGGTAGGAAGAGGTGCCAAGAATCGGAGGGGAATCAGAAAGGAGGAGACTTCAATTCTAGTCTCTTCTCTGCTCTAACTCCGTGGTCTCTGCAATGCCATCTGACCGTCCTCTGCTTCACTTCCATTAGTCCAGCAAATATGTACAGATTGCCTACGGCAGGCAGGCCCTGTGCTAGGTGCAGGGCGAAACCGCTTAATTCTAGTAGGAAAGAAAACAAGCAATTTGAGGAAGCGATAAACATTACCCCAGAAACCAATCAGGGTACCGTCATCAAAGGTGACAGGGAAAGAGGGACGGGGAAGAAAAGCTCCCGTGGCGGTGACCCTCGAGCTGAGTCAGGAGTTAGAACTGCACCTCTTGCTGGGTCTGTCTCCCAGCTTTGCTGGGCGTTCTCTGAGACAATAGATGGAAAAGCACATTGACGAAAGCAGTTACAAATGATTGTCTTAAGTTGGCTCAGCTCTCCTCCCCAAAATATACACCCATCATTTCTGTTAAGACCTGGAAAAATAAACAAACACACAGCTCCTTCCTTTGTGCTAGGTTGGCCCTCCAGGGCACCACCTTCTCCAGCACCTGTCTCTGGAGCCTTCATGGGATTATCCCAAGGATGCCAGGTCTTCCAGGAGCTCTTGGTATCTAGAACCACCACCATGTGCCATCTCACAAATCATCACGGGGCTAAACTCCCCTTGGGACTCAGGACAACAAAGGCAGAAGGCATCTAAGTAAATGACTATGGAAGGAAGGGTCTAGAAAGGAATGCCCCTTCTGCCTCCTCTTCTCTTATCCTCTCCCTATGCCCTCCCTTCTCCCTTTTCTCTTGTCCTCCTCTCAGCAGCCCCTTACCCCAACACCTTCCCATGGGGTTCAGGCCAGCTGCTGCCCCTGGAGGTCGTGCAAAGATCTTGGGCTCTGCCAGGGTAGGGTTCTAGGCTAGAGAGCCTAAGTCAGCAGGCTTTGCCCACAGCCCCACCCTGACAGGCGGTGCCTCTGGCAGCAAAGTCATGGCCCTGACTCCTCTGTCTCCACGTTTAAGAACATCTCTAACTGCTCCTTGGATAGCTCAATTAGTAAAGTGAATATATTATATAAAGTCTAAAAGATTAAACTATCATCGTCAGCCCATAATTTCATGAAGAAGTCAGGGGACCGTATCCCTCTTATTAACTCTATAACAAATGTGATGAAAATGTTCAAATAGAATGTTAATGCAATGTTACGTGTAATTTTCCCAGGCGATTTTCTGCTGAAATATTTCTTTATTAATAGTAATTGAGGGTATAAATTATGAATGAGGCGATTTTCTCCTTTCAGTAGGAAAGACGTACTAATGGCAATAATTCTTTATAATAATTTTTGGGGAGAGTGTGGCAGGGAGAGAGGCTAGTCTAAAAACAGACAAAAGCCCCTTTCCCGAGTCTCCCTGGGGGGACGACACCTTGGCCCTAGCCACCTCTCCGTAGCTTTACATACCGCAGACCGCCTCAAGTGAATTCTTTGTTCTTCATCAATTTTCCAAAACCCTCAAGGTCTGTTTGGAGGGCAGGAAGGAAGTTTCGCCTCTGGTCCTCAAGTGGGACAAGTTCTGAAGACAAACTTTTCTGCCTGGAAACCGTTCTGATAACAAGACCAAAGCCAGGCTCCTTAGCTGGGCTTCCAGGTCCAATCAGTTTGTACCCAGACTGTTTTTATAGCATCCTAGAATATTCAAGAAGGAATGGCCCTCAGAAATCTTTCCATCTACCCCCCCCCATCTTTGTCTATAAATGAGAGGGATAAAAGGGTGGAGAGTGTGCATGGGTTGTTCTATGTTACACAGTGAGTCTTTTGGGGAGAGCAGGGACTTGGCCCAAGTGACCATCCCCCCCACGCCTCTGCAGGTGGACAGCCCCAAGCCTCTCTCTCTCCCGTCTCTTCAGCTTCATTCTCATGGGTCCCCAGCCTGGGTGTCCTCCTCATCTGTTAAGACCCAGCTCAAATGTGGGGCACCTCTGAGTAGGTGGTCTATTGCTCATCAGTCTTAGTCACATGGCCTTGGTTTCTCTCTGTTTAGGACTGTCATCCGTCTGGACAGAGGTCCAGGAGGGCAAGAGCTGCACAGAAATACTTTCTAAATTCTGCAGAGCGGTTTGACTAGTGCCTTTCTCTGAGGTCTTTCTCCATGTGGAGATATCCCGTTTGACATTTGCCCATTCATTTATTGGGCAGACATTAAACATCTACCATGTGCCAGGCACTGTGCTAGGCACCAGGGCAACAACAGTGAATCTATCCAAAGAGAATGAAGATAAATAAATTCGGTGTTCTTAAGATCACAAGTGGGAAAGACAGTAACAGGTATGCAAACACCTACGGGTGGTAACGCATGTAAATAACACATGCTTATTTCATAGCAAATGTTTCTTATTATTGAATGTTTGAGGAACTGACAGGCAGCCCGTGTGGCTGGAGAGGCAGATCCCACAGGACCTTGTGGCCACAGTCAGGATTTTATCCTGAGTGAGAGGAACGGTCACTGGGGGTTCTCAGGAAGGGGGTGGCGTAGTGTCACCTATACTGTTAAAAAGAATACTCTGATGGATTGCCAGTGGGCTGTGGAAGTCGAGAGTGAGGGCACCACCTAAGATGGCTTGTAATTTTGGCTGTGGTGCCATTCACTGAGTTAGTGACACCAAACAGGGAACCGACTAGGGGACAGAGGACATGTTCGATTTTGGACAAGTTGCATCTGAGGAGTGCGAGGGTCAAACAAGTGGGAATGTCCGGAAGCCCAGGTGGAGTCCGGAGTGGCGGGTCCAGGTTGGGCCCTGTGGACTGGTTTCAGCCTGGGGCCTCTGGGCTTACACCGCGCCTCGTGCGCAGGATTACATGATCTGTGTTTACAGGTCTGTTTCTCTCTACTAGACTTGAGTTCCTTGGGGGCGAGAACGGGGCCTGGTTAGTTTCTCCACCTTTGGTCACCAGCACAGGGCAGGTTATACAGTTGCTGGTGGCAAGAGTGCACTAAATGAGCAAATGAATGAATGGGCGAATGCAGGGAGGGGCCATGTGTTTATGCTCTTTGAGGCAACCCCTGTGGTCTTGGGGGTGCCTTAGACTCTCTCTGGATTGCTCTAAACAAAGGCTCTAAACAGAGATCATTGGGAAATGCTCTCGGTGACTTACACAACCACCATGGTATTAGGCATTCTCGATATCCTTTGTAGGGCTCTGTCTGTCACTGCCATGAGTGGGGCAGGAGAAATGGTCCTCTTCAGGTCTGAAACTCTGGCTGGGGGCTCTACGGTCAGTTTGTCTTCCTGACCCAGGATCCCGCCCCACTGGGAACCTCATTACATGCTCTTCCCTCCACCTTCTTGCTATGTCCGGATCCCCAGCAACTGGTCAGAAATGGGGCTGCTGGAATATGAAAATCTTGTTTTGTTCAAGATAGTATTTTTCCACACCTTCTGTTTGGACTCTTCCTGGTTCCCTAACTAGAGTCCATATAGCAGGAAGCTCCCACCTCCTGCACCTTGATGAGGAACACAAACCCACCCACTCAGTACCATTCCCAAGAGCCCAGGTTTCAGGAGAGAAAGATGACAAGTGCTTTAGGGACATATTCCAGGATAATTCTCCACCAGTTCTTCCCTGTACTTCACCATCTCTGGCTGTTTCTCCCCTTTAGACACAAAAACCTTAGGAACATTCTAGGAATCCTTGGCAGGGGCAAGGGCCCAGGCCCATACGATCAGGCTGGCTTAGCTCTCTGCCCTCGGAAAGCAGTGAGGGTGGGGTGGGAAACAGAGCTATGTTAGTGATGTTCTCTGAGTGACATAGTGACCTCTTGACCAGAGGCCACTGGGGTGACCTACAAGGGCATCTCTGTCTCCCCAAGCAGGGCTCTGGGGCCAGGAGGCCAGGCAGAGTTCTAGAGGTCTTTTCTACTCCCTCAGGGAAATCTGTCCATTAGTAAGTTGCCCTCTGAATTAGGGTAATGTATGTGCTCCTGCACAGACCCCCCAGACTGTAACGGTCAGCCCTGAGGCTTCTCCAGCTCTGTTTCAGATCCATACCACTTGCCTGCAGAGACCCCATCCCCTGCTCAATACTAGGTCATTTCTAGACAAGGAAAGCTCAAGGCTAACCCAAGGCAGCCTTGATGGGGAGCGGGAGATAGATCTGACTGTCAGGTTGGAGGTCCCCAACTCTAGAGTCTATCTTCTGGTAATGATCCCTTCCTTGTCCTACAGGCCGGGGCCTGGGAAACAGGCAGGCTTAGCCAGAGTGGGGCTGGGACTTGATCCACACTCCACTCCCCCCCAACACTTAGTCTTGGCTCCCCTGGGCACCCTCCTCCCACTTTGGCCCCCTTCCTTGTTGAGCCAACAGCTCGATCTTGATCTCTGGAACAGGAAGGTTGACTCCAGAGGGGCCTTCTCTGAAAGCCAATGCTAATCGGGTTAGGGGCCAGGCTAGGGCGCTGCACTCCCTCTGTAGGACCAAGTGCAAGTGAAAAAAACGCCAATTACCAGATGACAAAAAGGGTCCCTGCCCCTGGGGAAGGGCAAGCTGGGGGGAGGGACGGGAGGGGCACAGTAACTGAACACCTTGCCGGAAATAGCTCCCATCAGTCCACTTAGGGAGCCATCAGCCCCGGCAGATTTATGGGCAGCGTGTGCCCCTCTGATAGATCGGACTATTTAAAGGCAGCCGAAGCCTCCATTTATATCAATGTGGAGCAGAGAGGGAGGGTGAGAGGCTGCGGCGGGGGAGTGAGGAGCGGCAGTGGGGGCATGCACCTGACGTGGCACTGGGGCTTCAGAGATGAGGGGAGCCTGCCTGGCGGGAGGACTGGCTTAGGCTGCGGGGACAGGAGTCTCCAGATCAAGTCCAAGCGGTGCCCAGGGAGGGCCAGGTGGGAGGGCTTCAGAGGTTTCCCAGCAGCATCTCTGCCCCAGCCCCAACCCACAGTCTTTGCTAGCCCCGCCAGCTGAAACAGGGAGCTCAGGCTAATACAGAAGTGGAACTCCTGATTGCATTTCTAGCCGGGCCCCCGCCCTCCCAGCTGCGGGGCATGCTTGCCCTCCCTGCAACCTCCCCCTTGCCTGGGCTGAGGGAGAAGGAATTGGGTTAGGCTGGGGGCATTAGCTGCTGAGGAATGGCCTGCTGCCTCCTGCCTGCTTGTCCCCAGCCTGCACTTCCTGGGGGCAGAGTGAGCTGCGCCCATCGCTCTCCCCGGCTCTGCCTGGGCCTTCCTCCCTAACTCCATTACTCCCAGGCTGAGGTGCTTACCCGACCCATGGTGGTCCCACTGATAATTCACCTCTCAGGAAACTCTGCCTTTCTGACCTCTCATTGCCTCCTCCCTGACTCCCGCCCTCCTCCTGCCCAGCCTCCTCCCCAGGCTTCGAGATCTGGACCCAACTGGGCTTATTCTCCTGGCTTGGTGGTAAACCGCTGTCATTCACCCATAGACTGCTAGTAATGGAATCAATGGCTGTTAGTTTGTTGGTTACTGATTCATTAATTCATTCACTCATTCATTGAGTGCAGACTGATCACTGTCTACGGAGGGCTCTGTGCTGGGTCCTGGGGATACTCAGCCGATTCTGGTATAGTCCCTAGTCCTGGGGGAACTTAAGATTGCAGGGCAGGTAGGCAAGGGAACAGCACAACCAAACTTGTCCCTGCAGGGTGGAGTGCAGATTAGTGGGGGTGCGTGCAGAGGCAGGAAGGCAGAATAGTAGTTTTCAACTCTGGCGGCAGCACAACAGAATTAACTGGGGACCTTGAAAGTGAGGATGCCCAGGCCACACAGAAATCAACCAAATCCACATCTCTGGGGAGAGATCCAGGCATCAGATTTTAAAAAGCCTACCCCATCAGGAAAGTCCGATGTCCTGGAGCCAAGATTGAAACCAGTGTATTAGAAGTCTACTGTAATAGTCCAGGCAGGAGTAGACAGTGATCCAAACAAGAATAGCAATAATATGGATGGAATGGAGAGGAAATTTGAGAACTGTTTCTCTTGCAGCTGTTTCTAACTGGTAACACTCTCTGGTCCCCCATTCAACCTCTATTCCCACCATTTTTATCATATGACCTCAATCATAACTTCACAGAAGAAACTGATGCCATCGGGGAAAACTTGGCAAGATGGTAAGTCCTTGTAAGCAGGCAGCAGTTCTGAACTCACGAGGCTCAGTGGAGCTCTCACAGGACAGGCACCTAACAGACATTGAACTGAGCTGACTAGTGGGCACCTAGAAGTGTGGGTCCCCAGCTCAGGAGACGAACATGAGGAGAGAACACAGACGGGGGGCACACCAGCCCTGGGGATGGCCAAGGGGCTTGTGGAAGGAAAGGAGCACAGAAAAGAGACAGAAGGGACAATCAGAGAGGTGGGGAACAGGGGTGTGGAGGGGGAACAAACCGAGTAGACAGGTTTCCCGCAACACTGTCCTGGGTGCCCAATATTTATCCTGCATTTGAACTTCCCTGTTTGAAGAAGGTGCTCTGTCTCTATTTTATAGGCGGAGATCCAGGCTCAGAGAGTGTAAGTCAGTTCAGGTTAGGGAACCCCCAGTCAGGAGCTAAGATGTGAAACCATGTCTGTCCAATCAAAGATATCTTAGCCCTAGGGAACATGGCAGGACACAAAAGGGTCACAGAGCCCAGTGACAGGGAATTTCAAGGATGAGGAAGGAGTCAATAGTATTAAATGCAGCAGCTTCCCCTCTTCCTGTTCAGCTGGCCCCATTTCCCTGGATGGCCTCGGAATAGGCGCCATCATGGCTGGGAGGAAATCATGGCGCCCCTCAAGTCCTCAGCTCTTTGGGCTAGAGCCCCTTTCTCCACAGTCACTGTGCCACTTCAGCCTCCTCCAGCAGCAGGGGCCCAACAGCCCGGACTGTGTGGGGTGTGTGTGTATGGAGGGGTCTGCCTGGGGTTCAGCTCAGCCCAGTTAGCGCAGAGGGGCCCAGCCTGGCCTTACCCCTTCGGACCACGGATGGTGCCAGGAAAGAAGGGGCTGCCTCCCTCCTCCCCAGCTCACAAAATCCTTCTGGCCTGGAAAGGCCCTGACCCATCGTCCCCTTCTCAGGGAAATATCCCAAAGCTATTCCCCACTGCCCTTGCCTCATGAAGGGCTCCTTCTCCGTTCCCTGGAATCCCACCACAGCACTGTCCTCGGGCCTGTGAGAACTTGATCCCAGTGTATTCTGGTTACCTGGTGGGCCCCAATTAGGTCACCAGCTACCCAAGGGCAGGGAGCAAGTATGATTCTTGACAGGCTCCTCGACATCTTTCTGTGGGGGCACAGGATAAATTCACATTGATGGAAAGACTCAAGAAACGTTAGGACAAGGCCGGAAGGGGACATGTGGGGTGGAGGAGGGGAGGGTAGGAGAAAGGAGGCCCTTTCTGATTTATAACGGTCCAAGCAGGGCAAATGGCCCCGAGCTTTCTAGCAACGCTTTCCAGTCCTTAGGAAGAACTGCTGGGGTCCTCCTAGGGAGCTGCCTTTTTGGGCTTCCTTGGGCTAAGCATGTCCCAGTCCCCTCCAGGCAACCCCTGCACCCTTACCCCTGTGGTTGTCTGGGACCCGCTGAGTCTGAGGCGCAGATTGAAACAGTGGCAGCAACGACATGGCCGGGAGAGGCTGAAGGCGTCCCTATATCTTTGCTCAGGAAATGGCCTCATAAAAGTGACAGGGAGACGCACCTATGGATGCTTGTTAAAGTTTTATTACTAATCACCTCCAAAGTCAGCGAGGCATCGGGAGGGAGCTGGGAAAATGGAGTCGTCAGGGCCTGGGAGCAGGTGACAGCTGCCTCCGCGTGGGAGGCAGAGACTGCCCCGTGGGCTGAGGTGGCCACCGTTCCCGGGGTGCCCCACTCTGCTCCACCGGGATGGGGTGCCGCCCTGGCACTCTCCCTCCTTGTGAAACAGAAGCTGCCTCGTTCATTCCCGTGCCTAGCAGGTCACCACGCTGAGTCCAAGCCTCCTCTGAAGCATCTGACCCATCCCCGCCCCTCCTTCCCAGGGCTGCTGTCCTGCTCAGGCACCCCGGCTCTCGCTTGGCCCATCCTGACGGCCTCCTAAAGGGCCCTGCTTTTGGTCTGCGGTCTGGCCCTCTAGACAACCTCTCCCACTGCTGCTGGGGTGATCCTGCCTCTTCAGCGGCCTCTAGTTGCCTCCAGAATGGGTCTAACTCCTCGCTATAGCATGGACATTCCTTTGGGACTTGGGCCCTTCCTTGACTTCTAACACCAATTTCCACTATTTCCCTCCAGGGCTGGACAATTTGGATTTCCCCCCAAATCCATGTGCTGTCTGCCAAGAAATACCTTGTCCCCAGGTGCTTGGTAAACATAGGCTCTTTTTTTTTTTTCTTTTTTAAAGATTTTATTTATTTGACAGAGAGAGAAAGAGATGACAAGTAGGCAGAGAGAGAGGAAGGGAAGCAGGCTCCCCGCTGAGCAGAAAGCCCGACACAGGGCTCGATCCCAGGACCCTGAGACCAGGACCTGAGCCGAAGGCAGAGGCTTAACCCACTGAGCCACCCCGGTGCCCCTACATAGGCTTTTTTTTAAGGACCCAGCTCGGACATCTTTAGAAGCCTTCCCTAACCCCTCCACACATTCCTCACACTGATAATTGCGGTTCCTTGCACAAGTGCTTCACAGACTATAAACTTCTCTAGGGCAAGATTCAAGTCTGATTCATCCCTCCACCCCCAGGCGTCTGGCTTGGCACCATGGTTTGCCGAACGAAAGCATGAATGAAGAATCGTTACAAGGTTTGCATTCTGCGAGGCCGTACGCTACACAAGGGTGGGGGCAGTGAGGGTCTCACTCATGACAGTGACCCCCGTGCCCGGGGCCGAGTGACAGATGGGGCGTCTGCCCAGGGCAGCGGTGCTGGGAAGGAGGGGCAGGGAAGGTCAGATGGCTTCAGAGGAGGTTCGAACACGGCTTGCTGACTTGCTAGGTACAGGAGTTGAAAAAGAGTTCAACTCTTTATTGAATAAGAGAATGGCGATTAAATGAGATAATGTGTGGGAAAACATTCAAACTCTAAAGATCCTGTTTTTATTGTTCTGTTCCCACGCTTCCTGCTAGCATCTGTCTTCTTGTCCATTTGGTGACCACCGCCTCTGTTCTCCGGGAGCTGAAGTGACGAAGGCAAGAAAGGAAGCCGAAGATATTGGAAAACCTTGAGGCTATTTTTCCTGTTTCCAAAGTACGCCTGCTCCTCGAGACCATCATGATTCCTCCCCCTTCCAGGATCTGAAGGGGGCGAGAGAGGTGCAGAGTTTTCCCTCACTCAGTCAGCCGTCAGCTCAACCGTGTAGAGAAGAAGCCCTTCTGTGGGCCCGGCTCTGCGCTTGTGCTGGGGACACAGAACCGTCAGACAAGCTCCTGCTCCCTACAAGCTCTCACTGTGTCTCAGGAAGGGATACAGTTAGCATGGGTGTACAGCCTTGTCAAAGGCCACCCCATTCTGGAGCGCGGAGCTCTGTTGACACTAGCTGGGTGGGCCCTGAAGAGGACAGAAACCAGGGAGCATGGAGGCTGCTGAAGGAACCATGACTCGGCTTGGTCTGAGGGGACCCAGCCAGCCCCCCACCAAGTCCCACCTCAGGGACAGCCTTCCTGGAGGCAGCTCAAGGCTGAGGGAGCTGTAGGTGGGGAAGTGGGGGGTCCTGCCAGACATCCAGCTCCCTCACAGGGGGCCGCTTCACCATGCTTTTCTGTATAGGCCCATTCTCCCTGACGAAGCACAGGTCACCCTCTTGCCTGTACGGTCGGCAAGTGAACAGGTCAGAGCTCTTCAGAAATTACACACCCAGGGCGAAGGGAATGACATTTGACGCAGAGAAGTGAGAGTCCTCCAAAGTGAGCCAGGATGCCCTGACCACCTAGGGCCAAGTCCCTCCAGCCACCGCCCTTGAGTGACAGCAGCTTCCGTGGACACAGCTCTCTCCCTCTCCCCCTTCGCTCTCTTTTCGTTCTTTCTTTTTTTTTTTCTTAAGATTTTATTCATTTACTTGACAGAGAGCACAAGCAGGCAGAGAGGCAGGCAGAGAGAGAGAGAGAAGGAAGCAGGCTCCCTGCTGAGCAGAGAGCCCGATGCGGGGCTCTATCCCAGGACCCTGGGATCATGACCTGAGCCGAAGGCAGAGGCTTTAACCCACTGAGCCTCCCAGGCGCCCCTCGCTCTCTTTTCCATGAGTCCGAGCTGTGGCCCCTCCGCGTCCCGGGCCCCACCGGCCGGCTCCAGCCCCCACTCCTGTTCCTTCTGAGCTAGATGGTGGTCTCCCCCGAGGTGCCCCCTGCCTCACCGACGCAGGCTTGGTCAGATCCTGTGGTGCTGCCCGCCCCCCTTCCTCCTTCTCATCTCTATATATCTGTCTAATGAACATTTCAATAAGCCGAGCACAGCTTTTTCCACTTAATAAGCAGAGTGCTGACTTCATTGCGGGTTTGCTCTTCACTTATCTGTTCAGGGCCTTAAATCACTCCCAGGAAAAAGCTTAGCAAAGGGAAACCTGGTACCCTGGCTATTGGCTACTCCTGTCAGCACCCTGCCCTGCTGGGCCTGAGCTGAGGGGATGCCTCTGCTTCCACGGAAAAGCCAGAACATGTGAATAAACTCCTGGGAGCCAAGAGACAGGAAGGCTGAGGGCCGGGGCTGGGGGGTGCTGGAGCCACCACCACTGAAGGAAGTTCTAGAGGCAGGGCGGAGGTGGCAGAGCAGAGCAGGCCTGGGCTGTCCTGCTCCAAGCTGGGGACAAGGGAGGGGTGGTGGGGGTGTTGGAGGCCAGCGAAGCTCTGTAAGGGAGCCGTGCTAAGCAAGGTATGTTTAATGAACATCTACTCTATGCTAGGAACTCTGCTAGGGTCTCGAGGCAAATAGTGCACAAAGGATCATGGCTCCACCTTCATGGACTTGCTTTCCAACAGGAAAGGAAAACAGTAAACAAACCATTTACTAAATAAAGGACAATGACAGGTGTTATGGGAATGAATAATGGGGGCTGGGGAAAGCTGCCCTCAGGAAATGAGGTATAAGCTAAGGTCTGAAAAGACTGGCTGAGACAGGTGACAGGTGACTCTGGTGGTGGGGGAGACCAGAACAGCCCAGTAACCGCTCACTTTCACGGGCCTACTGCATGTTGTGTAATTGTTATGTGTTGGGACCATGTGAAGTAATGGCAAAGGACACAGACTTTGGAGCAAGACACGCCTATGTCTGAATTCCAGTGTGGACTTACTAGCTGTGTGATCTTGGGGAAGTGAGTTAACCTCTCTGTGCCTTGGTGTCTTCGTCTGTAAAATGTAAAGTACCCACCTCGTGGGGCCGTCGTAAAGATTAAACTTGATCCTCATTGTAAAGAATGTTTAAAGTACCTGGTGTGTAGGACATGCTCAAGAAGCAGTAAGTGTTTCTATCTTATGTGTCTATTCTCCACCGCCACCCCCCCCAAGCCTACCAGAGGTCTTTGAAAGCTTAGACAAAGTCTTCTAGGTTTTATGTCCGATTAGACAGGGAGAACTGGGAGAGATTTGCTATCTCACAGGGTGCAAGGACTCTCCCAGAAAAGAGCACCAGGCATCCAGCCAAAGAAACGTATGACCCTTGGAGTATATGCGTATATATGGAGGGGGATGGGCCAGGGGATGCTGTTTTCCAGGATCCTTCTGGATCTAGTTGGCACGAAGACTTCAGGGCAAAAGGGTACAGACTCAATTAAATGTGAGCAAGTGCAAGGCAGCGCCTTTTGTGATAAACACATCAAAATTCCCTCTCCGGTGTTCAACTCTGCATGGTCAGCCACAGCTCTGGCAAAGGACCTAGAAATCCTTCTTCATTTAGACAGCTCCCTGAGGCTGTTGGCCAAAAGAGGAAGAGAATTGCAAGTAAGATATGAAAGAAGAAGGAGAACATACTTCTCGAGGTGTCCAGCTGGAACAGTCCTCACTTGCAGGGCTCTGCTGGGTCTCTCTGTCCTGTCCTGGAGAAGATCCAGGGGGTGCGAGACTTCCTTACTGGGAAAGGTTAAATCGCTTACTCTCAAGTCTGCAAAGTGAAAGGCTGCTCGGGGATGTGCAGGAAATCACAAGTGGGGTAGAGAAGGTGATTAAAGACTTACTCACGAAATCCTGAAACCCTAGGCAAGTGGGTTTGCTTTGGAAGCTTGAGCCCATTTGAGATGAACACAGGTGATTGCCATTTTACACAGCGGCCAGTGAACTCCAGAAATTCATTAGCCCAAGGAGTGGGTCTAGCAAAAAACATAAATGAATCAAAAAGTATTTGGACACATTTATGAAAGAGTCCTCTATGTCCCTTAATCAGGGTTTGTTCATAGTGAATGAACCAATGAATATGAATGACCCTGGTTTTCAAGGTATTTCAATTCAATGCAATAAATATTCATGGAGAACCTACTATGACAAAGCATTGTTGCAGGATGTAAACCTGAACAGTTTCTATCCAGAAGCTTACACTTTTATAAGAGGATTAGAAGGCACAGTGTCAACACAGGGAGAACATAGCGAGTGCTGTAAGAAAAATGAAGGAGGGTATGGCCACTCATAGAAGGCAGAGATTGTGTAAGGTTTGGAAAAGGGATCAAGAAAGATTTTATGGAGAAGGAGATCTTCGAAATGGGCCTTGAAGGACAAGTTCGTTTCTAGCAAGTGGAAGAGGAAATAAAGGTATCCCAGAAAGAGGGAATGACAAGTCCCAAGATGTGAAGGTGGAAAAAGTAAAAGGACATGTTTAGGTATAGATAATAAGCACAGTGAGAAGGGGCGGGAGGGACGGGAACAGAGAGAGGAAGGGAGAGAAGAGATACTTAGAGAAGAACAGAGCAGCGACCGTCGGCGAATAGCCAACGAAAGTCTGGGCCACCCTCTAGCGAATAAAGGCAGGGTCAGAATTGCAAAGGCAAGCTCTTGAAGATCTTCTGACAATCGGGGCCTGAGATGGAAAGGAGCGGGCAGAGATTAGGGTAGCTCTTAAATTTAAGACTCAAAATAACTGGTAGATTTCAGAGCTAAGCAGAAAGAAGTTCCTTCAGCTCAGCCCCTAGGGAGATGCAGAATGAGGCCCCATGGTTCCCCGTTAGTACAGAGATTGTCTTTGCCACTTCTGACCTCGTGGAGATCTTAGTGGGCAAGAACATTGAGTCCAGTCACAATGGGAGCTCCCTGGTACTCCCTCTCCGTCCAGTGTCATTTGTACAGAGGAACTTTGATTAAAAATGAACATGAGGAGCAGCCAGGAAGAGATAAGAAAGGGAAGGAGATACCTGAACTTGGGCAGCCAGGCTGGAGAGTTGTCTTAAAAAGAGGACAGGTTTCCTAGAAGGCAGTGGCTGCATCTTGGGACAGAGAAGGGAGTCATTTGTTCATTCCGGTTGTTATTAACTAGCAACTTGTGGAGCTTGTTTTATGTGCCAGGCACGGTGCTAGAGCCAAGGAAATACAGAACCTGTCCTTAAGAAGCTCACAGTCTGGGAGGGGAGAAGAACATATGGACAGATCATTAGAAAATGGTGTGGTTAGAAAAGCTAGGTACTGGGTGGGTACCGAGGAGGGGATGGTCAGGCAACATCAGGGAGGGCTTTAAGCACCACATGTCCCTTGAGGTGCATCTTGCAATATGAGTGGGAGTTTCCAACAGGTGGATGAAGGAACAGAGGGCATTCTAGGCAGAGGGAAGGGTATGTGCTATCAAGGAGGTAAAAATAAATTGGTATTTGCAAAGAAAGTACTTCAGTGTGGCTGGAATTTAGGGTATGCATGGAGGCGCCGTAAGGGCTGAGACTGGGGAGGTGGGTGCGGTCAGCTCATAAAGGGCTTTGAACGCTGTACTAATGAGCCTGGACTCGATCCTGCCGGCAAAAGAGGAGCCATTGAAGGAGTTAAGGCAAAGGGGAGACATGGTTGGATTTGCCGTTTAAAAATATCAATTCCCGGAACAGTATGGAGGAGAAATTAAGGAATCAGAATTGTTGGCAAGAAGACTAGCACAGGAGCTATTGCCGAAGTCTAGGAGAAATGATGAGGACAGGTCTGAGCTAGAACAGGAGCAGTGGGAGTAAAGAGGACGAGATCAAAACAGAGTGAAGGGGTGAGTGGGGAAGGTGAGCTGAGAAGGCCATTGCCTTTTACCTGCTTGCTCTGGAATCTCAGCCGGGACCTAGACTGCCTCTCCACCTGGCTGCGTGTAAGGAGGCAAGATCTGGAAGGCAAGATCTCGAAGATCCTCTGACACTCGGGCTGCTCCATTATGGAGCCCTGGCTGAGCCCCACAGGTGTGCCTCAGATGATTTCTAGGGAAAAGGTAGGTTTTTCTGTCTCTCCATTCTCCTGTCAGCTGATTCTGGGCCCCTGATCAATGCCTCACTCCCATCCCAGCCCAACTGTTTCCTGTTCTTGGGTCTAACATCGGAGCCCTTCCTTCTACACACCGAAGACGCTATAGGATGGTTCCTGGCTGCGCAGGACAGACAGCTCTGTTGAACATGGACAGACCAGGGAAAGTAATCTTGAGATAAGGGCCAGGATTCCTACTCTGCTTCGCTTGGGGCCTGGTACCGTGCTTGGGGAGTGAGCTAGCCCAAGAGTGCGGGCAGGTAAGAAGGACACTTCCTATGCAGTGAGAAGCAGTTCTCACTTTTTGGCCTAAGACTCTTCTCAATGCCCACCGGGCTGCCAGCTGCCCACATTCTAGGCTTTGCCTCTTCAGCGACTCTTGTCCTCAGTGAAGCCCGAGTGGACGAGGAGAGCCAGCCCTCCTTATCTCCATCCTGCCTCCATCTCATGAGCAGGAGCTGACAAAACCTGTTCGCCTCTCCAGTTCCACACACCACCCTTCTCCCTGCTTTCACGTGTCCTGGAGGCGGGCGGTTGTGGGCGGCCTCAACCAAGCTCACTTGCCTGCAGGATTCTTACTGAGTTTGACACATGAAAGACACTGGTGGACAGGAAGAGAGAAGCAGTTGGGATAACATTAGCCTGGTTCCTTGTTCCTCTACTGAAGGTCACAGCTCCTAAGCTCAGCCACAGTCCCAGTCCCAACTCCATGTGGGATCTGGCGCATGCTCCCTCAGGCCGGAAGTGGTAACAGCTCCCCTGCTGCGCTCTACCTTCTCTCTGCCAATAGTCCTTTCATCAGACTTTCCTCAGCTACTCCATTCGTAGAGCTCTGTTTCACACTAGAATCCCGACTAATACTGCAGGCAGGCTCAGATATATCATCACACTAGCTAGACATACATTTGTTCCAGCAAGTTCTCTTCCGTTCCATCCTACTTTGTCTACCACCGGCCTTTTAGGATTGTGTTAGTAAATGTCACTCCTTGCTGGGTGGATCGGCAGACTGAAGAGCCAAACAAATTAAATTCCATGCTTTTAGCCTGGGCAGCTTCTCATGTAGCTCTACTTAGATGTTCATTCCTCCAGCTTTGTAACAAGTACAATGGCGAAAAACAAGTTAAACCGAGACACGGAGAGTGTCAGAAGTGGGAAGCCAGGGGCACCTGGGTGGCTCAGTGGGTTAAAGCCTCTGCCTTCGGCTCGGGTCATGATCTCAGGGTCCTGGGATCCAGTCCCGCATCAGGCTCTCTGCTCAGCAGGGAGCCTGCTTCCTCCTCTTTCTCTGCCTACTTATGATCCCTTTCTCTGTTAAATAAATAAATAAATAATCTTAAAAAAAAAAAAAAGAACTGGGAAGCTGTAGGGTTTGAAGCATTCATTCATTCATTCATTTGTTCATTCATTCTTACATCTTAGCAAATATTTGTGGAGCACCTACCATGGTCTAGATACTATGCTAGGCACCATGGATATAATAATAAACAAAATACGCTACTGGTCTCACTGTGCACATGATTTTGTTGGAGAGACAAACGAGTGATTAGGTAGTTATAGTAAATCGACCTTACTAGAGGGATGTATACGGGGTGTAGTGGAGATACGTGTTATGTATCCTAATCTTGCGCGGTGGGGCAGAGGAGGCTTCCCAGAGGAGATGAGTCTAAGCTATGATCTGAAAGAAATCACGGAAGTGACAAGGGTGCAGAGTTGGGGGAAGGAGGAGGGAAGAGCTTGTGCAAAGGCCAGGAATTGGAACCTGGTGTGCTGGAAAGCTGAAAGTAAGTCAGTATGGCTGGAGTCAGTAGGTCAGGGGCAGAGTGGTGAGAGATTAGTCAGGAAAGATGGTAGACCAAATCATAGACAGCCTTCTAGACTGTTCTAAGGAGTTTGGACTTTGCTCTGAGAGCAATAGGGAGCCACTGGTGGTTTTCAAGTAGGGAATGGACACGATCAATTGTGAATCAAAGTAAATGCCTGTACCATGATGAATGCTGGAAGAGGCAAGAGAGAAGCAGGGGGCCATCTCAGAGGCAGAGACAGGGACCGGAGCAGGGACAGTGAGACTTGATAGAATGTGGCTGGTGAGTGATGGCTGTTGGGAAGAGTGGGAAGACAGAAGAGTCAGGGATTGCTCACATTTCCAACTTCATGTCCGCGGAGAGGGGAAGTAAATAAAGGAAGAGGGGAGGAGCAGGTCTGGAAGGAGGTGGAAGATGAGTTTCATTTGCCTTCTTGAGGAGATGTTAAGATGGACAGGTCTGTGGACAGCCTAAAGAAAGCCGGTTATGGGGATCTGGAGTTTCCACGTTCACAAGTTCTGAGTCTGCTGTTGGGCTCTTTTCTCTGAGCACCCTGAGATCGTCTCGGGTGAGGTTTATCGGAAGCACGAAGCAGCCTGCACACTTCCTGTTTCAGTAGCCTGCTGCCTCTTCTGGGATGGCATCTCCCAGCCCTGGAGGGGCGCTAGCTTCTACTCGCATACATCAAACCAGTTCTAACTCTGGGTCAGGCCCCCGGAGGTGGGGGCTCCCATCCATCTCCCATAAAGAGGGAAAATGGAAGTGCATGTCAGGATGAGACAAAATATATGGCTTCGCTTCTGGAATGTCGGCTGAGGAGCTCCGCCTTATGCAGTAGGCTAGCCTGGGAGCGGGACAGGATTCTGAGCGGGGAAGGAACACGGGGAAACTGTAACCGTAGCATGTGTAAGCTGGTGGTGATGGGCAAGCTGAGTTGTTTGGAGGCAGGGAGGTTGCTACAATAATGCAGAAAGTGGCTTTTTGTTTATTGTATAGGGTTTTCTAATGCTAATCAAATTCGTAAAGGTTTAAAAATTGATAATGTGGATAATGGTTTAAGAAAATGGGTAGGGGCGTCTGGGTGGCTCAGTGGGTTAAAGCCTCTGCCTTCGGCTCAGGTCATGATCTCAGGATCCTGGGATAGAGCCCTGCATCAGGCTCTCTACTCAGCGGGGAGCCTGCTTCTCCCTCTCTCTCTGCCTGCCTCTCTGCCTACTTGTGATCTCTGTCAAATAAATAAGTAAAATCTTAAAAAAGAAAAAAAGAAAATGGGTAAGCATCTGACTCTTGATCTCAGCTCAGGTCTTGATCTCAGGGTTGTGAGTTCAAGCCCCATGTTGGGTTCCACGCTGGGCATGGATCCTACTGAGAGGAGAGGAGAGGAGAGGAGAGGAGGAAAGAGAAGAGAAGGGAAGAGAAGCATAGAAAAGAAAAGAAAATGGGTATAGTCATTCACTGCTGAGGAGACTATGAATTGGTATAACCTTTCTGGAAAGTTTTCTATCAATATGTATCAACAATTTTTTTTAAAAGTTCATACTAATATCTGATCCCATAATTTCTTTGCTAGGAATCTAACCCAAGGTAATTATTAAAAATTCTCAAAAATATGTATGCTTAAGAATGTTCATTAGCATGTTATTAATAATGGTGAAAGAAAGAACCATCTAAGTACCTATAAAGGGAGAATGGTTCAATAAATTAAAATGCAAAGAAATAACAAAGAAAGTAAGTGAAGAAATATTTTAACATTATTGGGAAAAGGGCATTGGGAGTATATTTGAATAGAATTAGAAATGTTCACAAGAGAGTGATTAAGTGGTAGAGTCATGGTACAAATGAAATTTCGTATCCTGGATTGAATCCTGAAACAGAAAAAGGATATCAGTGGAAAAACTGAAAATCCAAAAAGAGTTTGTAGTTATAGTTCAGCGGTTTAGTTAATAATAACATCGTACCAGTGTTAACTAATTCTTCGTTTCGATGAACAGAAGATGTTAACTTTAGGGGAAGCTGGGTGAGTGTGTATCAGAATACCTTCTCTATCTTTGTAATTTTTCTGTAAATCTGTAGCTAACATTTTTTGAGGCTTGCTACATGTCAGGCATTGTGTAAACTACGTTTCTTACAATATTTCATTTAATACTCACTACTCTCTTAGGAGGTAGATACTGTTATAGCCCATTTTATTTTATTTTATTTATTTGACAGAGAGAGAAGGAGATGACAAGTAGGCAGAGAGGCAGGCAGAGAGAAGGGGGGAAGCAGGCTCCCTGCTGACCAGAGAGCCCGATGCCGGGCTCCATCCCAGGACCTGGAGATCATGATCTTAACCCACTGAGCCACCCAGGCATCCCCATTATAGCCCATTTTAGAGATGAGGGAATGGAGGCTCAAAGTCACACAGATTTAAAGTAGTAGAGCCAGGATTTGAATTCAGATATTCCTGATTCTAAGGTCTGTGCTTTTTCAACTGCATTGAAAAAAGAAACACAGTATCAAATGGTTAGTAGCAGTTATCTCTGGGAGGCAGGGTCATGTTTCTGTCTTTCCCCCTTGGGGGTTGTTGTGGGAAGAGAGAGGATAGGGGAAAGAATGGGCAGGACTTCCCATCTGATGACGCCTGGGTGATAAATAGAATCAAGAATCAAAGATGGCAGGGGTGCCTGGGTGGCTCAGTGGGTTAAAGCCTCTGCCTTCAGCTCAGGTCATGATCCCAGGGTCCTGGGATTGAGCCCCACATCGGGCTCTCTGCTCAGCAGGAAGCCTGCTTCCCCCTCTCTCTCTGCCTGCCTCTTTGCCTACTTGTGATCTCTGTCAAATAAATAAATAAAATCTTAAAAAAGAAAAAAGAATCAAAGATGACAGCACACGTGGGCGCTCCTTCCAGCGAGGGGGCCAGTTCTGGGGGGTGCTGGGGAAGACAGTGACTTTGGCTTCTGCTCTGCTGGGGTGGGGGCGCTAGGGGATGGCCAATGTTGCCTGCACAGTCTGAGTGGGAGGTCAGGGCCTGCCTTAGGGTCCCCATGATTGTGGGGACCATGGTTTAAGTACACCACGTGACATTAGGAGAAGGCATGCAGGCAGGGGTGGAGGGAGGGAAGGAGATGAATGGGGCTCACCCAACCAGGGGGAGCATCGCAGGGAGGCCCAAGAACTTCCTGAGTGTCTCCCCTAAGTCACCATTGAAGCTGCTCACAGGCTTACATGGTACTAATGGATCCTACAATCGAGGCTGCTAAACTTTACAGCTCCTGCTAGTCTAGCCCCGAGGCTGGGATAAGTTGGAGCAGGAACTGGGGACAAGTCCTCAGCAGATACAGTTTCGCTGTCTGGAGAGGTTCCTGCTCCTGAGGGTGGAATGCACCCGGAGACTGGCACATGGTGGGTTCCCCGAGGGGATGTCTCCCTGACCCCAGATATCTCTCCCTGCCTCCTCACCAAACCTGCCTCATGCAGTAGGCAAGGTCAGACCTGGGCCCTCTAGGCTTTTCCTCTGGACTCGTCTTGGGGCAACTCTCCAGACCCGTGGGACCGCCTGGCCTTGACAAGAGGACTGTGGAGGAACACCAGTCAGCAGCCAGGAGGGCTCAGGAGGGCACTTCCTCTCTCTTCTCGCTTGATTTGTTCTCTTTCTAGCCCTCTGGGCAATTGGCCCTAAGGGCCTCCCAGGCTTCTGCCCCACAGAGGACAAACTCCAAACTTCTCAGCTGGCTCCAGTTCCCCGCAGAGCTACAGGTTGAGGACAGGGCTCCCATGGTGGCTTGGAGCCCCTGCGGCTTCTCTTTTTTGCATGTTGAACAGATGGAGCCCAGGCATAGGATAAATAAACCAATTAAATCTGAGAAAACAACGTCCTGCTACTTCTCTCCAGAACCACTGCCCACCCTCGAGTCAGAATGAGGGTGGGTCTGTCTGAGAGCTAAGAGGCTGGTGTGGGGACTCTCCCCATCCTTGGCTAGAGACCCCCTCCTTCAGGCTGGCGCCTGCAGCGTGGGGTGTTTTCCTAACGTGGTGAACACATGTCTCTGGAGGACCATTGTTTTCTCTCTGAGGTCCTTCAGTTACCCTGGAGGAAGGAATGGGAGAGGCCAGGTGTGCCTCCTATCCCTAGACACACCAGGATTGAGGGCCCCACCCCTGGGAACAATGTGACAGAAGAGAGAGATGATCCCCTTTGGGCTCTGCCCCTTTTGAGAACCTCGGAAAATGTGGAGAGAAAAAAAATCCCACCATAGATGACATTTCCTTAGGTATGCTGTACCTCCTTTACTGAAATTTGACCCGCCTTTAGCACCGGTTCACAGAGATCCTTCTCGATGGAAGGCACTGTGCTAGCTGCTGGAGCTAGAAACTAGTAAGACACTAACAAGAGGACACAGCCGTCCAGTGTACTAGGCATGACAAGGCTATAGCATGTCTGTTCTCATAGTGGCTGTGAATAAAGTGCCCATTTGTGCCTGGAGGGGTCGGAAGATGGCACAGAGGAGAGGACCTCTGAGCTGGGTCTTTTTTTTTTTTTTTAAGATTTTATTTATTTATTTGTCAGAGAGAGTGAGCACAGGCAGACAGAGAGGCAGGCAGAGGCAGAGGGAGAAGCAGGCTCCCTGCTGAGCAAGGAGCCTGATGTGGGACTCGATCCCAGGACCCTGGGATCATGACCTGAGCCGAAGGCAGAGGCTTTAACCCACTGAGCCACCCAGGCGTCCCTCTGAGCTGGGTCTTAAAAGTACCACGGGGAGTGTACCGAACAGACTGAATCAAAGGGTCGGCATGGGGTGCTCAAGTGGAGGAGTGCATGCCTGGTGAAATGTTATGTGCAAATGCTTGGAGGCTCGGAGAGCTTGGGTATTGCCCTGGAGCAGCGAGGAGCCCTTGGTGGGGTTTAGACACGTATGAGGATGGCAATCTAGCAGCATTGTGCTAGCAGCAGGGGGAAGGAGGGGTGGGACAAAGACTGGATGGTGAACACAAGCTGGGAGGATTTTTAGAGAATACTAGTGAGGTCCATGGAGGACCCCATACTGAGCTAAGTCAGTAGCAAGGGCTAGAGATGACGGGACATACAGAAGGGATGGTAAGGAATCCATAGGACTTAGTGACTGATGGAACATGGGAGATGTGAGGCCAGGAGGGAAGAGATCGAGGAGACCTGGGTTTCTGGCATATGCGCCCCAGAGAAGCATGGCAATGTTCACGCCGAGAGAGAAATGACAGAAAGAGAACGAGTGGTGTGTGTACGTGTGTGCATGTCAAGGTGTCATAATGCTATGTGGGGACAGGCCTGGCCCACATGGGGGCATTCAGAATGCCTGGGTTTGCGGGGCTAGAGCCTCGATACCAACGATCACTCCAGGATTTCATGACTGGGCAACTGAAAGGATGATAATGTCATCAGCAGAAATAAGGACCCCTGAAGGTGAATTATGACGGGGGTGGAGGCTTGATGATGGATTGAATTTTGCGGGGTCTACGGGACAGAGTGCTAAAGGTATTCACCAGGCATTTGGAAAAATGGGATCAGAGCCGCGTGAGGTCAGATTTGGAGCTTTATATGCAGGAGTCCTCTAAGTAAGGATGAGAGTTGCAGCCGAAGAACGGATGAGATCATCAGATGCAAGTGTGTACTGAGAGCAGAGGGTCAAAGACAGAACGCTGGAAGACACCCACTTCTATTTAGGGCGGGAGGGGGGCAGAAAGCAGGGGAAGAAGCTGTCTGCACGAACCAGGAGCGTGGTACCGGGGAGAAGAGTTTCTGAAAGGCACGGGCAGGTGAGCTGAAGAGGTGCTGAGTAGGGCAAGGGCTGAGAGACTTAGGGACTCAGACACAAGACTGTTAAGAGAGCAGATCCAGGGAAGAGGCAGGGATGATGGCAGGAAGGAGCCAGGGCTGAGAAGCGGAGGGGGTTAAGCATAAACAACCCTTTGAGCCACGAGACAGTGAAGGGGGCGCGTTTTGAAAATGGGAAAGACCTGGCTAAGTTGCATTTCTGTGATGCATGAAAGGACACATTTCCACTTCAGGCATCTCATGGGGCTGTTGGTGATGTCCTTCTCTTGTCCCGGGGCCTCTCATGGTCATGGATCCTGAGGGCTGCTGTGTTAGTGATCCTGGAGGAAGGGTCCCCTGCCACCGCTGACACTACGGAACACCTTGAGGCATTCCTCCCTTCTTTCTGCCTTGACTCCTCCTATGCTTTTGCAAAATGAACATTGACTGAACAGCTATGCTGTGTCACCTGTGTCACCATTAGGTGGCCCAGGACAGCCGGGAGGGGGAGTGGGGCAGGGGCAGGGGCAGTGAGCTGTGGGCAGTGGGCAGCAGCAGGTGTGGGGAGAGGAGGCTTGGCTCTGAGGCTGTGGTGGGGCCTTTGGGATTGACTGGAAGAGGGCTGGGGGAAAGAAAGGACAGATGCGGCCTTAGAAGTCACAGCTTTGGGGTGCCAGTGTGGCAGGGTCCAGAGTGAGCCCCAAGGCCCTTCTCGCCTGCTCACAACCAGGGCTGGGGGCGTCAACGATCCTGGAGCAGGCACTCCATCCCGGGGTAACATGATCCTGTAACGCAGGGCTCCTCTGATGTGGGCTGCTTGCCTTTTACAGCATTAGGGGAGCAACATTTCATGGAAAATTCAATAAATCCCCCTGTACAGCCAGACGTCTGTAAACAATGGCTTCCAAATTCAATCAGGCTGGGGACCCGCAGCAGCATTTATGAGCTCTAACGTGGAATATTATATAGGGGAGTGAGTCGCGGGGGCTGGGGGAAGGGCTTCCTGGAAGATGGGCCCTCCTGCGTGGCTCCCGCTCTCAGATCCTGGTGGCGGAAGCGATTCTCCAGGTAGAAAGCCTGGCTGTTGAAACTCTTGGGCGGCGCCCAGGGGCCCCTGAGCCAAGGTTCTGTGCTTGGGGAGGGGGACAAGAGATTTGGCCTTTGGTACTGGCTGTGAGGAGGCTGAGAGTTCAGACCAAGCCAGGCTGGGAGCGAGCTGCCCGCCTGACCACGTGTGTGAGCCACCATAGAGGGCTTCCTCTCTTGATCACCGGCTAAGGCCCCACAACTTGAAAATCTCCTATCAACTTTCTACCTCTTTGGTTCTACGGTGTGGCAGTGATCATTAGAGAACTAGTCCCTCTCTCCTGCTCAGGTTCGCAGCAGGGTCGGCGGGCCAAGGATGGGGACTATAACTTTGAAAGAATAAGGGGGCTGATGCTTTAGGGAGACTGAGGTCTCGCCTGCTCTTCAGGCCCCCCCAGATTTCTCTTCTCCTTTGCCCATTTAACACTGCAAACTCTGGCCCGCTCTCCCTACCTCTCCCTTTCCACAGTTGTTGCCTTTGAACCCTCTGGCAGGCTTTCTCCTGCAAACCAAATGTTATGGGGCAGAGGAAAGACCCACAGCTCTGGATTCAAATCCAGTCCTCGTCGTGGACCAGCTATGGTCTTGGATAAGTCACTCCCCTCTGACTCTCAGTGTCCTTACCTGTGTGGGAAGGATAATATTAACTGCCTCCCAGGGCACCTATGAGTGAAGTGCCTGATGTTCTAGCTTCCTTTTCCACATTTCTCCCCCTCTTCTCAAACCTCCCTTTGATGAAGCTTCTGCTAATCATTGAAAACTGCCCTCCATGCAACCAAAGTTCTCAGAAGTTCCATCAGCTCTTCTCTCACATCCTGCACACCTCTCAGTCTCCCCTGTGATTGGCTTTCCTGTGGGCCTGAAGCCAACCGGAAGAGCCTCAAAGACCACAGTAGGCCCTGGCCACACTGGAGAGCCCATGGGAGGGGCGGAGGCAACTCTGACCTGTGCCATCACTGAGGTTCCTTCCTTAGACACCTGGGAGGCAAGCTTCCGGAGGGCAGGGGGCTTTGCCCGCTTTGTTTCTGGCTCTACTAGACATAGAATGTCTATGTCTAGAGCAGATGTCCAGAGCAATGTCTACCAATGTCTAGAGCAGAGCTCGACACCTGGTAAATGCTCAGTCAGTATTTCCTATATGCATCTGTCACTTCAGTTTGGTAATTTTCCTGTGGTTTTTCTCTGGTTCCAGAGGGAGAATGGAGAGTTTGCCTTCTAGAAAAACCACAAACCCTCCTGAAGGTCAAGAATCCTCTCTTCCCTTGAAATGTCCTTGGAATGTGCACCAGGCTTCCCCCATGGAGTGGGCAGGGGGTAGAATCACTCCCAGCAAGGATCTCCTGGCAAACCACTGCTAGAAATGTGACTTTTGGGAGGATGAGGGGGAAAGGGTGATTCTTGGGGCGCCTGAGTGGCTCAGTGGGTTAAGTGTCTGCCTTCGGCTCAGGTCATGATCTCAGGGTCCTGGGATTGAGCCCCACATCGGGCTCTCTGCTCAGCGGGGAACCTGCTTCCCTCTCTCTCTCTGCCTGCCTCTCTGCCTACTTGTGATCTCTCTCTGTCAAATAAATACATAAAATCTTAAAAAAAAAAAAAAGAAAGAAAGAAAGGGTGATTCTTGCAAGCAAGGCTCTATGAAGGCTCTAGGTTAATCCATGCCAGGCCTTTATCTCTAAAGGATAAATCCAATGGATTTAACTTCTGTGGATTTGGACTGAATACTCACTTCCTTCCCCCTGCAGAGGACATTCCATACAGCACAACCTCCCACCCTTGTCAGTCTTAGAATACAGGGCAAAAGGGAGAGAAAGGTTGGCCAGCCCCAGAATAACACTAAGCAATATTTATAAAGGATTTGTTACACGCCAGATTCTACACTCAACACTTCTTGCCTTAGCTCATTTAAACTTTGCCTCGACCAATGTGGAAGGTACTAGTATGATCCTCATTTTACCTATAAGGAAACCAAGGCTTAGAGAGGTTAAATTAACATGCCAAGATCACAGGGTCAAGAAGGAAAGGAATAAGATGGGACCTTAGAGCTGTCTGGCTTAAGCTATTAATCACTACATTCTGGTGCCTCAGAAGAAGGTGGAGACCAGTCTGGGCTTGAATGGTTCTGAGGCCCTGGCAGAGATCAAGAATTCTCCCTCGGCTTCTGCTCTGTTCTGCTGTTCCCCCGTCCACTCGCAGCTTCGATTTACAGTGGGCAACAGAGATTGTCTGAGAGAGGTGACAGGCCTCCAGCCTCCTTCTGGGCACTGCTGGGGGAAAAGAAAGAAGGCTGGACTGGACCAGGGGAGAGGCCTGGGCTCCCTGACCTGAGCTACAAGCTCAAGTGGGATGTTCTGCTGCCCAGCTGGGACCAGTACCAGCCAACTGGGCACACCTTTGCCGTCTCAGACTTGGGCTGTAGGCTCCACCACTGTCAACATTCCACCCATCCCGAGGGAGGAGATCCTTTAAGATTGGAGCCAATGTTGGCCTTTCCGTTTTCCATTTGTCAGGATGGGGGAGAGGGTCCAAGGAGATAGGGCCATCTCTCCCCACAGCCAGATGCCCAGCCTCTGGGGCTCTGGAATTCACTCCTGAGGCAGTCATGCAAAATTATTGTGTGGTTTTTTTTTTCCAAATGTCCAAAATATGATGCCATGTTCATGGTACACCGCAGTCACGTACCCCTGCCCAGGCACAGGCGCCTTCAACGTTGACTTCGGTAATGAGCTGGGTCTGTGCTCTGGCTTTCTCTTTTTCTCTCTCTCTCTCTCTCTCAACTCCCCCCTCCCTCTCTCTCTCTCATTCTCCCTGCTCGCTGCTGTAAGGATCAGTCCCCAAAGAAAAATGCCCAATTTGTCATGTCATGTCCAGCTGTTAACCTCCCGTCGGTAAGCCATGGGGAAGACTTACTTTCTCCTATTTATTTATTTGCCACTTGGACAATAGAAGGCCCCAGGCCTGCTGAGTTCTCCATAATAAAGCCACCAACGATCTCCCCCCTCCCCCCTCCCCTCCCCCCACCCCCATGTCAACAACACTAGCCAACCTGCAGGTGTCACTGGGCATTAACCCCGGGCTTAACTCTGGCTCTGCTGAACCAGAGGGAAGGGGGAGGGGGTGGCGAGCGAAGGTGGGGGGTCTGATGGGGAGGTCTCCGCACAAAGAGGAAGGCCTGGGGATGGGCTGGCTCATAACCATCCCTCCGGAAAGCTCACTGTGCTGAGGCTGGGGGAGGGAGGGAGGGATCAACCAAATAATGCAGCTCCTTCTTCCCAGCCTCCCCAGTGGTCTCCAGGCAGAGCCTTGGCCAGCCGGTGGCAGGCGCCGAGCTCACCGCACCTAGCAACACTGCCGAGAGACGGGGGCCTGCAGGAATGAGGCCCCGTGTGGCTGGGCCTAGAGTAGGCCCGGGAAAGGGAAGGGCTGCGGCAGGGCGGAGAGGCACAGAGCCTCTGGGCTCCAGGCTGCTCCCTCACCCCTGCTTTCTCTAGCACCCCCTTGCTCCCCTCTCCAGGCTTCTTTGGCTCAGCCCAGTTTGCCAAAGGAGAGAGAGGTGCTCCAGGGAGGCCCTGCTGGCAATGTCCAGGCTGGGCTGCCAGTTCTCCTGGGGATTAAACAAGGGGGGGTGTGTAGGGGGATGGGCTGCTTTTTAGTCAGTGGCCCTTCCTTCTGTTCAGATGTCAGAGTGAGTTACAGATCACACCGAAGGGCAGCCCCCATGGCCTTTCATCTGGGGCTCCCAGGCCCATAGTGTCGATAGGACTGTCCTATCTCCAGGGACTCGCGCTTCCCCTGGGACAAACTATGGCACGGAAGCCCAGATTAGGATTAGCTGGATTGTCCTCCCAGGCCAGTTCTCCATAGTTCCGTACTTCCCGTTGACCCCTTCTCCACTCCAACATCCTCCCCATCCCACAAGAGACAGGCTGAAGCACACAGACATTAGTAGGGCATTTCCTAAGGCTAGTCACTGGGGGTGGAGGGGGGACTCGATTTGTAACCTACCACTGACTGTCCTTAGTGAGGCTTTGACCTTGGACTAGCAGCATCCGGAGACCAATGAGAGACTTGGTCAACCCCTGCCCGTTGAGATTTCTTAAGTAACTGTTTCACGGTAAGAGCTCGCTATTTGCGCATCGGAATGGAAATAATCAGGAAAGGGAAAATTATGGTTGACTGTAAACATGTCTGGAGGGTCCACAGGGTTCTGCACTGGTACCCACTCTGTTCTTGGCCCAGTGTTGCCGTTATTTAACGAGAAGCAGCTAGAGAGACTCTAGGGCCTTAGAGGACCAGAGTGCAGACAGAGGTCAAAAATCAAGAGGACCAGGCAGCCGCAGGTCAAGCCCAGACTCTCCTGCAGCTCCCGTCCTGGTTGCCACCGTGAGGGAAGCAAGGACCACCTTCTATCGGGACTTCAAATGCTAAAATTTTTCTCAAGAGGAATTCCTTGGTATTGTATTTTGTAAAATGACCTACATCCAAGAGCTGTAGGGTAAGAGGGATGCTAACAGTTGCCAGACTGAGGTGACCAGAATGGGAAGGCAATTGACCACACTGGAGGTGTTCAGATCATGTCCAGTGTGAGGGGGCCCACCTCTAGAACTGCTCCACGGGCTGCCTTGAAAAATAACACTGTCCAGCGGGGGCTTGGTGACACCGATCCAAGACAGAAAAGGGGAAGATTCTATGGCGGGTAAAAGATGGGACTACGAAATAGGTCTCTGAGGAGTCTTCCAATTAGTGCTCAGAAATTAAGCTTCTAGAGGTTTCATGACTCAATCTAGCAGACAATGTGTACAGAGGAACAAATCCAGACAATGGTATGAGACGGACTTGGACTAGACCCCCAGCTCAGTTGATTACTATCTACATGACTTTGGATAAGTTACTTGACTTTTCTGAAGTTCAGTTTCCTCTTCCGTGAAATGAGCATAAGGATACCTAACTCCCGGTTGTTAGGAAGATCGAGTGAAATAATCTAAGTGAAAACGTCTCGAAGAAAGCCTGTTTTATAGCAAACCACGATAGCTGTCAATTACTGTCTCCTTTCCTTGTCTGAAGCTTCCTTGGTTCAGTCTCTGCCTCAACAAGGAGTGTTGTACCTCGTGGCCACCATGGAAGGGGGAGATGTGCAAAGCACCCCTGTTCGCGGCACCTGGCTCGTCTTCTCAGAGAGTCTGATCTTTCTCCCTCCCCACTTCTACATCACCCTTGGTTCTGGGCAGAGATGTTGCGGTGGCTGGCTTGTGTGGGAGGCATCTACACATTTCTTATCTGGCCTGAATAGCAGGCATTAAAATGCATTTTGGTTCACCCAGGACAATAAAGAAAAAAAAGGAAGCTTTAAGTCACTAATAAAAATCAAATGTAGGCAGTTTGCAGGAGTGATCAGCTCAGAGCTTTGCTGTTCTCTTGTTAAGGGTCTGGAGCCATAAATAACTTCCCCATAAGAAGGCAGAGGCGAGGGGGAGTGAGTGAGAGGGAACGCAACAACACAAAATTTTTCATTTTTCTCCATAAATCATTTCAGCGTGCGATAATATTTGTTTTTTCTAATGAGTCTCTTGTGATCCATTCCAGGAGCTAACATCAGGGCCTGTCAGGGGGTGATGTGTGGTACAGTTCAAGGCTTTACAAAAACTGCCTGCTACACAGATTTTTTTCCCTCTCTTCCTTATGCTAAGTATTCATGAAGCCCATTATTCTGTGCTCCTGCTTTACGGATTCTTCCTTTCTGTCTTTCTCCTTTGGGCAGCAACTGCCCGGCTCTCTCCTCCTGCTTGTACTGAAGGGCTTTGCTGCAGCCTGGGAAAGAGACGTAGGCAGTGAGAGAGGAAGCTGGCTCGGAGGTATCAGCAGGAGGCCTTGAA
This sequence comes from Martes martes, assembly GCF_963455335.1. Lineage (NCBI taxonomy): Eukaryota > Metazoa > Chordata > Mammalia > Carnivora > Mustelidae > Martes > Martes martes. The sequence goes on from NC_137891.1 coordinate 157,060,755, forward strand.
GTGTAGACTTTGAGCCTGGGTGGGTGGAAGAGACTTCTTCAAAGTTCAACCGAAGCTGTGTGAGAGAATGCATTTCATAGTCTGGATTTCTCATGGCCGGCTATGATGGACCCTCTCAGAACAGGCAAGACCACCTGTCAAGGCGAAAGCACCCAAAGAGAGCGGACCCATGAACGGAGCCAGATTTGTAAGAGAGATTGTGCATACCAACCACGCTGAAGAGTTTGGAGTTTATCTTATAAGCAAAGGGAGTCAACAAAGTATTTTACAAAGAACCAGATTTATCTTTTAAACTCTCATGATGATTGTGGAGGATGGATTGGGGAGTCGTGCAGGTTGAAGGGAGCAAGGAGTGAGACCCGGAATCTGGAAATTCTTGAAGAGTGTTGCAGTGATACAGATGGAAGAAGGATACGGTAGCGGATTCAGAAATAAGCGATTTTTTGGGGACACCTCAGTAACCCTCTACTCGTCCTTTAAGACTGATTTTAGTATTACCTTTGCTGTGAAATAATTTCCACCATCTCCAGATTGGCTCACCCATTCCTCTTGGCTCCTATAATATCTTCCTCATACTTCTCCTCCCTTCGAACCACTCTTCACATTGTACGATGACTATTAGCTTGAGCTCCTTGGAGCTAGGGTCTGGGCAAACCCTGCAATCCTTGCATCTTGCCATCTAATATATTCATAGCACATAGAATTACTCAGTGGTACTTACTTTGAATAAGCAAACAAAAGAGGAGAGAAAATAGAACTAGACAGAATGTAGAAAGCTGAGGGGTTTAGGGGCAAGTGTAAGAACAGGAGCCACCCAAGGAGACTGAGAAGGAATGCTCAGAGTTAGGATAGATCTATGAGAGTCATGTCCCGGGCTCATGGCAAGTCATAGGAATAGACCTTTTTTTTTTTTTTTAAGGTTTTATTTATTTATTTGACAGACAGAGATCACAAGTAGGCAGAGAGGCAGAGAGAGAGAGGGGGAAGCGGGCTCCCCACTGAGTAGAGAGCCCGATTCGGGACTTGATCCCAGGACCCTGAGATCATGACCTGAGCCGAAGGCAGAGGCTTTAACTCACTGAGCCACCCAGGCGCCCCAGGAATAGAGCTTTTTAAGAAGAAGGTGAGGAGGGGTGCCTGAGTGGCTCAGTTGGGTAAGCATCTGACTCTTGATTTCAGCTTGGGTCATGATCTCAGGGGCGTGAGACTGAGACTTCTGTTGGGCTCAGAACACCTGCTTGAGGGAGTCTGCTTGAGGGTTTCTCTCTCCCCCTCAACCTTCCCCTCCCTCTGCTGGCTTGCTCTCTCTCTCTCTCTTAAAATAAAATAAAATAAAATAAAATAAAATAAAATAAAATAAGAAGGCAATGATTTTGGGTGCCAAATGCAAAAGTGAAATCAAATAAGACAAAGAGAGAGGTGTCCATGGGACTTGGCAGTTCAGAGGCTGTTAGTGATTTTTGTGAGAGCAGTCGCACTGGAGTGAGGGCAGGCAGAAGTCAGACCAGCCAGTTCACTTTTGGATGGGAAGTGAGAAAGTGTGGACTCTTCTTTCAAGAGGGAATGTGAAAAATAGTGGTACTTCGGGGGAAAAACAAAATCAAGCGAAGATGTTTTCAGGAAGGAGGAGGGTTTAAAAAACATTTGTTGGGTAAAACAAGACAGAAAAAATGAGTGTAAAAAAGAAATGACACACATATAGGAGAAATCCAGAGCACACCGGATAACCATACCGGAAGACTACTGATCCGTGTTAGAAAAAGGTCTTGAGTGGCATACAGCAGGATGATGTCTTTTGCCCCATTCAGCATTTTTTTTTTTTTAAAGATTATTTATTTATTTATTTGACAGACAGAAATCACAAGTAGGCAGAGAGGCAGGCAGAGACAGAGAGGAGGAAGCAGGCTCCCCACTGAGCAGAGAGCCCGATGCGGGGCTCGATCCCAGGACCCTAGGATCATGACCCGAGCTGAAGGAAGAGGCTTCAACCCACTGAGCCACCCAGGTGCCCCCCATTCAGCATTTTTATCAACAACTTGAAGTCAGAAAGGATAAAGCTGACAAATGTATAAGTGAGACGAGGCTAAGGACAGCCAAGATGGGCTACAGAACCAGGATTCAGAAGTCATTTCCGTAAGTTGGAACACAAATGAAATTTAACAGAACAAGTAAGTATTCTGTATGTAGACTAAAAAAAATACATAAAATCTGAGAAAGTGTAGGTTGGAGGAATTATACCTTGAGAAGAATTCACGGGAAGAAGACCTGGGAGTCCTGGGTGACTTTACATTTGCCAAAAGACTTTGTAGAACTTTGGCCACATTAATGAGGTATGGTGTATAGAACAAAGGAGGGTTGGTCACACCACGGCGCAGGCGAGACGGTCTACTCTGACTCGGGCATCCTACTACTGGCGGGCCATTGATAACTAGGGCAGATTTGGTCAGGGTGGAAGGAGGTCTTGAAACCGTGATTTGTGATCAATGGTTGGGGCAGTTGGGGAAAGAATAATTTGAGACATGCAATAGGAATTTTTAAAGACTTACCAAAGAGTAAAGAGGAGAGATTTCTTCTGAAGAGATTCAAAAGGCAGAACTTTAACCCAGGGCAAGAATTAAATAAAGGCAAATTAAATTTTGACCTAATATGAGGTAGGAAGACTAAGGATCCCCCCACCCCATGCATGGGTTTTAGGATTCCTAAAGCCATATATAAAATGTTGCATATATGTGAATAAGTATGGGGTCCTTGACTTCCAACAAATTTTTAATGGGGTCTGTCACACACGCGCGCGCACACACACACACATTAACAACCTCGAAAAAGGGAGAACTGTCTCTCTGTTATGGCAGTTGGAATGGAACTATGACTTCCAGAAGAAGCAGGCTTCCCATTACTAGATATGTTTACATAGATGCAGAAAGACCTAGTAAAACCTCTATCAAGTTTGGAGGTCTGATTCAGGAAGAGGTTGCTTGTAGACCATGAAAAGGAAGGTGTGCGTGGTTTGTGTGTGTGTGTGTGTGTGTGTGTGTGTGGGCGCAGAGGGGTAGAGAGAGAGAGAGATAAAGGGGAAGGCAAGACAGAGGTACTGAGATAAACACTGTCATGGGCCGTTTCCATCATGTACTCACAAGAGCATAATAAAGCCCTTGTAATATACTAGAACTTGTGTGGTCCCGGGGCCTAATTTGCATACTAATTACTGAGTGCAAATGGGACTGAGGGGTAGGGAGGGAGGGTGGGGGAGGCATGCAGGGAGCGAGGGGCCTGGACTGTTTGCTCTGCCATTTCATATCATGCTAACAAGCTAATCCGGCGTGCAGTTAGCTCCTGATATATAACTGCTCATTAGTATTATAATAAAGTACATGAAACAACCATAAAACGTTATATACTGCACAAGTGTTGTTTTCTTGCCAATTATCTGCAGGCGGATTTATCACCACAGTTGTTTCGAATTCCCCTTGGTGAGGTTTGGGCGGAATAAAGAAAGGTGTTGGTGGCGGCGGCAGCAGAGGGGGGCCTTTTCGAGGGGCAGACCATGTGTTTTCTTAAGTAGCACTTACTGATGCGCCATTTCATGAGAGCGAAGCAACGAGATCCCATCCTTCCCCATCTTGGCAGCTCAGGGGGAAAGCGAGGAGGGTGAGCACGGAGGAAGGATGCGGGACCCTGCGGTTCCGGACCCGGAGATGCTGCGCCCATAGCCCTTTGGACGGCACAGAACCTCCGAGGACAGGGTCCTGTATCAGGACCGCAGGCAGTTTAATGAGACCTTGTAAATCTGCTCCACTTGCTTTCCAACCTTCCAGAGTGGTGGCCCAAGTGACCCAGTTCAAAGCAACACTTCACCCCACTGCCTTACCCCAGAGCGCTTCCTGGAGGACTCCTAGCCGAGACAGCCTTGTTTGGGGAAGACAGGCCAGAGATCAGTGGTTCTTGCAAAGAGTTGCCTTCTGTCTCGGGGTGCTCCAGGCACGCCTACCACCCAGTCCCCCACTCCGCAGGGGAAGCTGAAAGTAAGTGAGGGAACAGCCCAAGAATTTTCCAGCCAGTCCACGGAACCCAGGCCACATGTCTTAAGGTCACTGTACTCCATCACCACCAGCAGACACAGGAGAGGCCCATGATGGTTGGTGCTGGGATTGGGAAATGGAGAGGCCCCTTTCGTTTTTCTGTTGGATTTTTTTTTTCCTGTTGGATTTTAAGAGCCCCCTTTTTTAGTGATGGAGCAGGAAGAGGCTGTAGGGTCCTGTCAGCACCCCGCACCCCCGCCCCAGGCTGCAGGGGAATTGCTGAGCTCTCACTGCAATTTGCGGGCGAGGTCTCTTTTGGACTGCCTGCACCCACAGCACGTAACCAGCTCCTGACAGCCTCATGGTCAGGAACAGGCCACAGGATCGAAAATGCCAGTGCTTAACAGGGAGCCCTCCGGCCAGAAGCCTTGGCTAGGCCCTGTGTGTCCTCTCAGACCTGCAAGGCGACGTCGACTTTAGTCATTCCCCAGGAGCTGTGGCAAGGCAAGGAGGCAATTCTGTCTTGCTCTCTGCTGTCTTGTAGTACCAAAGGATGCATGGGGGTTCCGGGAAGTGGATGTCAGCTTCAAAGGCTGGAGACATACCCCCAACAGCCACACTCCCTTTAGTGATCCATGGTGGGTCTGCTAATTCACAGATTAAATTCAGCCTTTGAACACATCTGTCCTAGACTCTGGGCTCCTTCCAAAGAACCCAAAGGGTAGTAAGCCAGGCCCGGCCAGGCAGACCCAGTAGGAGTTTCACTACATTCCCAGAACTGGCAGCCTCCGGAAGGGAGGGCATGTGGGAAGCCCCGCCACATGGAAAGGAAGGGATGGAATAAAGCTGGTTGGTCTCCATGGCCACCACCCTCATGAAGCCAGAAAGCTTTACTCCTAACAAGAGGACACTCTGTAACTCCCCCTGGCCCTGTGTATGCTCCGTGTGCTCTAGATGTGACATACAAACATGCTGTCACTGTCCCCTGGACCCCACAAGAGCTCCCCTTTCTCCCCGTTTGTGACATCTCCACTTGAAGAGCTTCATAATGTGCCAGAACTTTCTGTTCTCGATATGTCCTTTGTTGTCTTCATTCTCTACATCCTTTAAAAGTCTGTCTGAATCAGACATATCTGGCTGAAGAAGTGACCACTGGACCCTTTCCTAGTGCCAGAGGCATGCTTTCATGTCCCAGAGACTTTAGGTCGATGAAATGGAGGACCACAATTTTCTCTCACAGGCAATTTCGTTTTATCATTTGGTTATGATGATAACCGTGGTGTTGAATGCAATGATGATAAAGGAATGACCACTTCATTGGGATGCCTGATAGTCTCCAAATCCAAGGAGAGAACAGCGGGCTGAAGGGCGATTCGCGTTTCTAGAACAGATACATGCCAGTGCTGTGGCAGAGTCCACAGCAAATACATGGTATTTGGGATATGGGGGCACTTGTCATGTGACTTTAGGATATGGGGGCACTTGTCATGTGACTTTGGGATATGGGGACACTTGTCATGTGACTTTGGGATATGGGGGCACTTGTCATGTGACTTTGGGATATAGGGGCACTTCTTTTGTGACTTGACGAAAGAATCAAGTTCAGGTTCTTCAGCAGAGGCTACCAGATCTTCCAAGAACCCACCTCCCTCTTCACCCCATCTTCTGTGCTCTGTTCTCCCCCAACGTCCCTGCAGTGCTGAATTGGTCTAGTTCCCCCTAGCAAAGGAGGCTTTCCTGTTTGCTCATTCTGATCCCCTCTGCCTGGAATGGCCATCTACTTTTTTCCACTGCCAACTCTTCATAACTTGGGTTGGACATTATCTCCTGCAGAAGCTTTTTCTGAGACCCCTAGTCTGATCTGGTCTGCCCTGACGTGCCTGTACTCACCTCTAGCTCAGTGTCAACTGGCAGCTTTGGAACCTCTGAAGGGCAGGTATCTTATGCTTACAGTCCTAGCACCTAGCACAGAGCCCGGCCCAGACCAAGCACGTAGAACATGTTTTTACTGACTACGGTGTGAAAGAACCAATGCCAACTGAAGGCTCGTAAACCCACACCAGCATCCCAAGCCAGATAGAGCCTTCAGTGAACACTCTTCGTTTCCTCGCTAGATAACAACCGCTAATCCAGCATGCATCAGGCACTCAAAGCCAGGCGGTCCCCACTGAAACCAGAGAGAAGGGGCAAACCCCAGTTTCTGTGATGTCAAAAGTCCTTTGCTTCACTGTCGTCCACTTTCACCTTCCTTTGTGTCTAGACCTTAAAGGAGCAGGTACCTACTGACCGGGTCTGGGCACAGCTCCACTGTGGCTCCGTCCTGTTGCCACGGGCGGGCCACCACTCCCAATCCCGGAGGACCCTGGAAGCCCCCTCTTGCTCCCATGTGGTGGTCGGGGGTCTTCAGGGGCTGTTCAACAGAAAGCCCCAGGAGCCCCCTCTCCTCTGGGATGTTCCCACCTGCAGGAGCCGGAGGTGGACAGGGAGCAGGCTACTGATGGAGTGGTGGTGATGGAGAGGAACTGAGACCCCGACACAATGCCCCTAACCCTGGGAAGTCACACGAGGAGCACTGAAGTCATACTGTCACTGAAGTCACACTTCTTTCCCATCGAAAGACACACTGTGACCATGAGAAATAAGAACATGGGCTTGGAAGTCCAAAAATACTTCCATCTCTTCTAGGCTATTCACCCTTGGGAAAACTGCTTTGCTTTCCTCAGCTTCACTTTTCCTACCTATAAAATGGAAATAATAAAGCCCACCCATAACGTTAATAAGGACTAAAATATTTGATAGAAGATATCAACGTATGCATATATCTGAAGTGCCTACCCCTGATAGACAGCAGGAACTTAATGAACAGTAGAGATAATACTAATACCAATACTAATACTAATAAATGTAAAGGTCTGAATTTAGATCTAAATACCCAACAGCATATGGGATGCCTGGGTAGCTCAGTTGGTTAAGCATCTGCTTTCGGCTCAGGTCATGATCTCGGGGTCCTGGGATTGAGCCCCGCATCGGGCTCTCTGTTCAGTGGCGAGTCTGCTTCTCCCTCTCCCTCTGTGATCTCTCTCATTCTCTCTCAAATAGATAAATAAGATCTTAAAAAAAATAAAATAAACAATAAAAACCCAAGAGCATAGAATGGGGTGAAAGAGACATGATTCAGCAATGAGCAGTTTGGGGTTTGGGTTGGTAACCAGCTCAGTAGGAGCCAGCAGCAAGTGAGAGATCCCACGGCATTCACAAAGCAGTGACAGGCTCACCCTGCTCCGCCTCGGGCAGCACTGGTCTGGGCACCATTCTCCAAGAGCCCCAACCCACCATACACATGAAGACCTCCTGTAAGCCACAGAGCTTGTCCACATGGAAAGCACCACTATGAGCCGTCAGCAGCATATTACTAAGCGAGGTAGAGATCATCTGTAGTAGGTATTGCAATAAACAGTACTGCAAGGCAGGGCAGGGGACTCAGCACCATAGAAGGAAAGGGGGAGAATCATCAGTTTTTAAGAAGGAGGCTGGCAAAGGCAGAAGGAGCTGATTTCTGTAGGTTCCCCATGAGAAAAACCAAGAACAGGAAAGTGAAAGCTAATTTAGACTCCTCAAATTTGGGTTCCTTTTAAGAAAAGTATTTTCTAACAATCAGATATCCAGACAAGGACTGCTTTGAGAAGTAATGAGCCCCCCCCATAAGAGGTATTCAAGCAGAGGTTGGTTGATGTTAGTTGGGTCTAGTAGAGAGAATTCAAACAGGGAGGTTGAGACCAGAGCTCTCCTACCCTGAAATGTCATGGCTCTGTCATTGAAGGGGCAGGGAAGAATCAGAAATCCTCAAATTGATCACGTATCTGATATTCATTAAACATCTACTGCATGCCAGGCATTGTCTAGATGCTGAAAAAAGTAACAAAAATAAGGAAAAAAGACTCAGTGCTCTTACCTCTCACGGGGTTAACTGTCATGACAGAGGTCTGGCAAAGTGCTTGGGTGCACGCCAGACAGAATAACTAAGTCCTGGGAGTCCTCGAGCTGAGTCTTTAAGAAATGCTCTTACGCAATGGAAAAGGGAAGCAGGCAGGGGTACAACAGATGGAAGGGACAAGATGTGCAAAGCCGTGGTACCGTGCACAGCAGGACACATTCAGGGACGATGAGGTATGTGGGAAGCGAGACTGAAGACATAGTGCAACTTGCTGAAGACCTTGAATGTACAGTAAAGGTTACAGAAAGCATAACGGGGATTGAAAAACAGTGGCACAGTCACACCTGCATTTAAAAATGATCACAAGGGTGCCTGGGTAGCTCAGGTGGTTAAGCATCTGCCTTCGGCTCAGGTCATGATCCCAGGGTCCTGGAATAGAGCCCCATGTCAGGATCCTTGCTGAGTGGCGAGCCTGCTTCTCCCTTTCCCTCTGCCTGCCACTCCCCCTGCTTGTATTCTCTGTCAAATAAATAAATAAAATCTTAAAAAAAAAAAAAAGATTTATTTGAGAAAGAGCACGAGAACGAGTGGTGGGGAGGGAGGGACAAGGGGAGGGAGAGAATCCCGAAGCAGACTCCCTGCTGGGTGTGGAGCACAACGATCTCAGGACCCCCACAAGGGGCTCCATCCCAGGACCCTGAGATCATGACCTGAGCCAAAATCGAGAGTCAGACTCTTAACTGACTGAGCAACCCAGGCATCCCAAGAATGTTTTTTCTAATTGTAAATGTAACATATGTCCTTTGTAGATAATTTAGAAAACAAAGAGAACTCTAGAGAAGGAAACTCAGTGAGTGACATATAATCCCACCACTCGGTATAATATGTTGGTGTGATTCCTTTTATCTTTTCCTAGGCATAGTTTTAGTTAACCTTATTTTAGGATCTCTGCTAATATTCTCCAAAATATTCTCTGAAATAGTCTCCAAAAACATGATTATTTAATAGCTGTGCAATATTCCTTCATATGATTTCACTATAATTTATGTACTCATTCCTTTGTTGTTGAACAGTTAGGTTGTTTACAAATTTTCCCAGCTATACATAACACCGAAATGGTTATCCTTATGCATAAATCATTGACTATGTGTCCAGTTATTTTCTTAGACTAGATTCCAAAAAAGGAATTACTGAAGTAAAGGGCATGAATATTTTAAGGATTTTGCTACACATTACAAAATTGCTTCCAGACAGGTTATACAAACGTGTGCTTTTACGAATAGTATATAAAAATGCCTATCTAACTCCAACCTTATTAACACTGAATTTTATCATTTTAAAAGTTGTCCATTTGTATAGGCAAAATATTATCTCATTTATTTAATTAATATTAGCTATATTAATTTGAAGATTTTCCTATTTCTTTCACAAACTGCTTGTTCATGCCTTAGTTCATTTTATATCGAGCTAGTAGTGCTTTTCATTGATTTGTAAGAGCTCTTTATATATTAAGAATACCAAATGTTCTGCTGTGCTTAAAGCAAATCTTTGTTGAAAAACAAAGATCTGAAAATGTCACCTGAAAAGGTGGCATTTGGGCATTTGTCTTTCATTTTTGTTTGTGGCAGGACTTGCATTGTTGTACAGAAATCTAAAAGCTTTGGTGACTTCTTCTGTTGTGTTTATGCTAAGAAGGTCCTTCCCTAACTGGTTATACATATCCATATTTGATACAGATCTAGCTATGGCTTATCCTCTGCATTTAACTTTTTAATTCATCTGGAATTTATTTTGATATAAGGTACAAGACAAGGAACTTACTCTTTAGCTACCTCCCAATATTTCTTTTCTTTTCAGGCGAAGAAGAACAGGTAAAGGGCAGGGAAAGGGGGAAGAATCTAGATTGAACCAGGTTTTGTTTGTGTGTTTGGTTGAATGGTGCTTAAGGATCATTTAAGTTGCAGAATGACAAAAATATACAGATGTCACTTTCAAATATGTTGAATATGCGGTGTCCTGCAAAGGTCCAAGATGGTGAGTTGGCAGGTGGACTATGAAGCATGAAGCTCAGAAGAGAGGTTGAGGCTGAAGTTGTAGCCATGGAATCATCAGTGTTGAGAAGCCAAGTGGTACCACCGGAATGGATGAGCTCTCACAGGGTAGAGGCGTAAAGTCGGAAGAGACAAGTGAAGGTATTCTGGGCAGCAGCCATGTGAAGGGACGTACATAGGAGGAGAAGCTAGGGAATGAGAACGAGAAGGAGTAGATAAACCCCAAAGGAATGAGTTGGAGAAGCTAAGGAAAAAGAGAATTTGAAGAGGGGGAAAGGTGATCCAAGTACCCATAAAGCAATGAGATTGAACATGGTCTACAATGCGTTGCGTGAGCTGGAGATGCGGCAGTGGACACGTGAGAGTTAGGACTGCTTTTGAACAAGTTTATCAGTAAAGAGAATGAGGAAGATGGGGCAGTAATGCACTTGAACAATAGCGTAGAACAAGGTTTGCAGGGGAGACGTGAGGGTGCTTGAATGTAGAGGGAAAGCACCGTTAGGAAGAGGGATGTTGAAGAAGACATGGCGGTGTAAGGTCTCAAGGAGCAGCAGAGACGGGCACCAGGGCACAGAGGGAGGATTGGTATTGAGTCGGGACCCAATGCTGTGGAGATGACCATCTGGGTCAAGGGTAAAGTTAAAGGGGAGAAAAGTTGAGCTTTTGGTCTCTGGTCTCTCTGGAAAGCAGGAAATGAAGTCATCCAGGGAGAATGAGGTAAACAAAGGCAAGGAAGTAAATTTTTTGAGGGAAGGAAAGGCTTAAAACTGCTGTGGGAAATGGAAAAGGGAATTGAATCTAGGCCGAGCTGGAGGACTGGTGAGAAGCATTCAGGGCCCAGCTAAAGTTCTTACCGGGCAAAATGGTTGTGTGATTTTTCTCAGTCCAGCATCACAGGGCGGAGGTAGGGGAGAAAGCAGATACTTACGCAGAGTTGGATCTGAGATAGGCAGGAAGGCAAAGGGGTAAGGAAGCGGAACCAAGAAATTCTTTAAAAAGATTGAGGGTCAAGGTTGGGTAAGAACAAAAGTAAGCCTAGGAGGGAATGATGGGCTTGTTACATTAGGAATGGTCCAAGGATAGAGGGTCTATATAAGGTAAAAAACCAGCCTCTGTGAGAGTGAGGCAGTAGCACAGATGTAGAAGGATAGAAGGGTCTGGCTAGAATGTGGGATTTCTGAGGTGAAGAAATCCTGGGACACAGTCAGACAGAGGGTGGGGCCGTGTGCCTCTGGCCTTCTACTGTAGGAGTGTAGGAGACTGGAGGAGAGAATCGGGGATTTCGATGGTCCCTGTGGGTGTTGAAATTCCCAGGACAAAGGCGGGAATCGGGGCCTGGGGAGATATTGAGTCAAGGGCCAAAGTTCACAGTGACCAGTGGAGAGAGGTTATCAGCAGATGGCAGTGACAAGAAGACCAAGTGGCTGGCGTAGGCTCAGAGACCAGGGCTGGTCGGGGCGGGGTGGGGGGGGGGTGGCACTGAGCAAGCACCTCACTGCTGAGGGTACGAGAGGCCAACCAACAGGTTCAGGGCACTGGTGAGCCAGCCAAAGGGGGGGGCAGTGGGCGGCAGGCTCTGTTTATTTTGTTGGTGGGTTCAATCGCACATTCATTCCGAAGGGATGTGATGAGATGAGTCCGATGAGTCCTGAGCACAGAGGGCACTAGGTGTGGCGATGAGGCTCTCTCTCCCAGAGGAATGCACCAGAGCCAGCAGCCTCTCCCCTTTCTGCCAAAGGTGGCCCCACTCTCTCTCAGCAAGCCCCCCACACCAAAGTCCTGCCACCAAAGCCAGGCAGGCCGTGACACGGCTGATGGCCGGTAGGAGATCTTCTTGTTACAGCTTTTTCCCCAGAGATAAATAGGCCACGGTAAAAAAGATTGCTACATCCTTTCAATAAAGATTTTTTTTCTTTTCCAGACAGCTTGAGAAATGTTTTAAAAGCTTCTCACATTTCCAGTGAAACCCACAGAGAAGAATTTTGCTTGTTATCAGCCCTGGAAGCCTCTGATAGACGGGTGACATTTTTTTTCTTTTTCTTTCTCTTTTTCTCTTTTCCTTTTTTTCACCAGCTGAAGAGAGAGTCACAGTGTGTTTTATAACTGGCTCTCTGCATTTCAAAAGCTCAACGAGAGCTCTCTGCTAACCCCGATAAGCCTTGGGCTCTTAGCGTCTTAAATACCTCTGACAAGCTATACATTACAGCGCTAATAATTTGCCAAATTTGCGCCCATAATATGATATCTGTGAAACGTCAAGGGCAGTAATGCGATTAGCGGTCTCAAATGAAATATCGAACATTCAGCGTTTAGGTCCTGAATAGGGGGAGAAAGGAAAGGAAATCAATTTCAAAAGCAGGAGGGAAAAAGGCGATAAGCGTGTAATAAAAATAGAGAGAGACAGAGGAGAGATGCGGAGGAAGAGAGACAGGCAGAGCAAGACTCGGGACGAGATAGACCCCGGCTCGTATTCATGTTTTCGGCAGGTAAGGGATGTAAAAAAAACTTTTACAAATTAGTTGGAATACGAAGCCGCGAAATAACCTTTGGTCACCACAGCAACTGGGTTTGAGGTGGGGGGGGGCGCAAGGAGAGAGGTGGGGGCTGGGAGCGGAGAGAGGGGTTGGCCAAGCCTAGGGAGGGCCTTTCACTGGCTGCCCCCAACAGCCCGCTTCCATAAAACACAGGAAGTTGAATTACAAGGAGTCTGAGGGTGGGCTCTTGCCCTGCCCCCACCCACCCGAGGTGGGAGAGTCGTAATGGACTAATTATCTGGCCAGCAGAGGCGGTGGCGGCAGTCGCAGGAGAGAGGGCCCGGGCTGTCACATACCAGGCTCTAGACTAAATAACAACATCTCACACCTGCAGCTTTACGAGCCCTTGCCGAGAGAGGAGCGCAAGCCCTCCCCTCTCCTCGGCCCCTCCAGCTTCTCCCCATGCGCTGTGGGCCCCCACTCGAGCCAGGCTGCCGCGGGGGCACCGATGTGTGTGTGGTGGGGGGGGGGGTGGTCCTGGCCCTTGCTGAAGCCTTGGTCCCTCACTCAATCCTGGCCACCTGCAGTTACCTCCTCGGGCGATGCCCCTTCTCCTGGGTCCCGCGGGTAATTCTCTAGGGCTGTCAGCAAGGCAGGGAGCATGGCCCCATCCCAGAGTTCTCCTGGGAGCGGGTCTGTCTCCACCTACAGCCATCTGCCTCGGGCTGAGGGATGGGGCTGCATTGGAGCACGAAGGCAGAAAGGACTAGGGGTTCCCCTTAGACCTGAGGGGACAGCAGAGGCAGGAGCCCTCAGCACAGCTCTCTGCTTTTTGCTCTTTTCATTTCTCGCCCTAATACCATGCTTCACAGAGAGAAGCACTTTCAAAATGTGCCGTGCCTGCCCTTTCTGCACCACTTGGTCTTGGAAGTGACCCCATAACCCTGAACCTCCCTCTTTTGCGAGGAGATGAGACAGAGCGGCATCAAAAGAAGAAAGAAAACCTCGATGGATGTAGGAGCCAGTGCCTCATCAAGGGGAGGGCAGTCCAGGAGAGCAGGGCCAGGTCCGTTCCCCATGCCCCATGCTGAAGTCCCCTGGTACCACGGTCACCCTGCGGGCAGCTGGAGGATGCCAACCAGGATGCAGGCCAGCTCACTGAGGCAGAGAGAGCCTGGAAGGTGCAAGATGGGCCGGGGTGGGAGAAAAGCAAACAGGCTGCCTGGGGCCTGCCCCAGACCCTTCCCCAGGGCAGCCTGGAATGGCCATTCCAGGGCCACTTCTTGCGGCACCACGAGCCATTAAAATAGGAGTGCTCGGGGAGCCATCAGCCCAGCACAGATGACTTCCCCAGATGTGGCAATGGGGCAGGATGTGGAAGCCCCAACCCCAACTGTACAGACAAAACATTCCCGCACTAACCATCCTCGGAAACCCCACAGCCCAGAGCCCCTCTTACAGATGCTTTCTAGACCATTTAGCAGGAGGCAGTGTTTATTTTTGAACATATGTTCTTTCCCATCTCTCGCCTCCCTTCTCCCTTACTGGTCCTTCCATACCCAAAGCTACCCTCTGGATGGGCTGCTTTTGGATGTCACGGCCAAGCTGCAGTGTGGCTAGCATGCTTTGTTTGGGCTTGGCTGCGGGCTTTCGTGTGGGCACACACACACACACACACGCGCGCGCGCGTGCGCGCACACATTTACTCGGAGCTCTGTTAGTGGAATGCATGTTCCATACCAGCTCAAAGAGGGCAGATTCTCAGAGGCTGCCCGAGTTTGTGAGCAAATCCTGAACCAGGCTGGAGGTTCCCTACTTTCCAAAACCCACGCCCTAGTCAGAGATGGTTCCTGGGCGTAATATTCCTATTGGGAAGGTGAGATAAGCAATAGAAGGTTGGTGCCCAGAAGGGAAATTCTTGGCCGGGAGCTTGGAATGGGCTCTACTTGGTTCTCTATCCAGGCATAGGGCCCAGCATACTGCCATGCTCAGTAATCGCCTACCCCCTCAACTGAGGCCTCTTTTCTTCAATAAAGGAAAGTCCTCCAGTCCCTAAGGGACCCGCTCAGATTTTGCCCGCTTCAAGTAGCCTTCCTTGGGGCACCTGGATGGCTCAGTTGGTTGAGTGTCTGCCTTCGGCTCAGGTTATGATCTCAGGGTCCTGGGATGGAGCCCTGAGTCAGGGTCCCTGCTCAGTGGGGAGCCTGCTTGTCCCTCTCTCTCTGCCTCTTCCTCTGCCCCTCCCCCTCCTCCTGCTCATGCTCTCTCTCTCTCTCAAATAAATAAAATCTTAAAAAAATAAATAAAGACGACTTCTTTAACTCAAATAGCTCAGAGTTCTTTATCTCCTAATAGATGTGAGGGCTCACATTTACTACATGCCTCTTGTACTAGGCATTTTACATGTTATTTTATTTGGGTTTCAGAACTTCGGATATTATTACTTGTATTTTATAGACAAGAAAAGAGGCTCTGGGAAGCTGAGTGATTCGTCCAATCCAGCGAGCAAATGGCGGAGCCGGAATTCAAACTCAGGTGTCTGTCTGAATCAGAAATCCCATGATCTTTCCATTACATGACAGAACTCCCCACATAGAAATGTTTTGCAAATACTTGTCACAGTCTTTACTAAAGTGTGGCCCCCTGGAAAGAAAATAACACCCTGGGTTTAGTCTAGCCAGGGCAGACTAGAGAGACTTTTCTCAATGAAGTTTTCTCAATGAGTTTGTAGTCTTCTATCCTCCTTTGTTGCTCTATACACAGTTGACCGTCAACCAAACCCTCAGACTTTCTCACTCTTTGTCTCCCCCTCACTCTGTTCCCAGACACATAGGTAGGTCTTCGGTCTTCGTTGCTTGTTCCCTGTGCCTAGAAGGCCCACCTCCTCATTCATTCTCTTGCTAATTCATTCATATACGCTTTCATTCATTCAGTAAACATCAGTTGAGAGCCTCCTATGTGCCAGGTATAGGTACTAGGAATACGCTGGTGAACAAAAAAAAGAGACAACTCTCTTCACTGTGCATATGGTCTAGGGGTGTGATAGGCATTTGAGGAATGACAGAAATACATGTGAGTCTGTGACACGGATAAGTTCTGCAAGAGCCATCCATGTTGCTATAGGAGATGTGACCTTGTCAAGAAGGTCAGGGAAAGTTGACCTACGGAAGTAGTAACAGAGCTGAGATCTGCTGTGAACCACATCTCCCACCCCAACCCCCACCACGGGGCCCCACTGACACTTGACTTTGCCTAGGGAACTCCAGCTGTCTTTCAGATCAGCTCCTGCAGCACTTTCTTGTAGAGTTTTCCCCAGTCCCCTGGACGAGGCTAGATCTCCATTGCTCTCTGTGTTCTTCTCTGTAGTGTTTCGCTTACATTAACTACTTGTTCAAAATCGATCCTCCTAACAGATTGTCAACTCCATGAGGGCAAAGATTGTGTCGCCCTGCTTGCCTGCTTTATGTCCCGTGTCAAGCACAGAAGCTGGCACGTACTTGACAGTCAATAGATGTTTCCTGAATGAATAAACTTGCTTTCCCACCCTCTACTGGTACAGCTGAAGTTTTGGATCCAAGCGCAGGAGTTTGCATTTGTTAAATTTCATGTTAGACCATCCCAGTCGTTAGTATTCTGATAAATTTCAATCTGTCTAATATTTAGAGTACCTACTGTTTACCCTGAGCCTACCTGATGTTGGTGATACAAGGAAACTTGCACAGTCTTAGCTCTTGGGGAGCCTACAGTCTACTTTGAGAGACAGAGAAGAAAACTAGTAGTTCTAGGGATGCCTGGGTGGCCCAGTCAGTTGAGTGTCTGACTCTTGATTTTGGCTCAGGTCATGACCTCAGGGTCATGAGAGCGAGCCCCATGTTAAACTCTATCCTTGGAGGGGAGCTGCTTGAAGTTCTCTCTCCTCTCTTCCTCTGCCCCTCCCCCCACTTGCACACACGCGCTCTCTCTCTCAAATAAATAAATACATACATAAAGGAAAAGAAAACCAGTAGTTCTAGAGCAGTTGTTATGTCCAGAGAATGGAACTGTTAAATCTGGCTGGGGGAAGAGGGGCAGGGAAGGCTGAGCTGAGACCTACGGTTTTAATTTCAGATGGACACGAGGCAGGGAGGACCTTTTGAGAAGAGGTGGCAAATGTGTTCTGGCATAGAGGCAAACCTAGGACATGTGGGGCAAATACATGGCAAGTAGTTCAGTTGCCATGTGGGTCAGAATAGGGAGTCTTGTAGATAGCTTCTTATGATCACACACACACACACACACACACACACACACACACACGGTCTTGGACTTCGGTATTTTCTTGTCATCCTTTTATTCCCCCCAATATGAAGAATGTCTTCTTGACAGAAAATATGACAGAAAGTAGCTTCCGGTTATGTCTCTGTTAATCCAAATCCATTTTTCATGCTAGCTACGAGTTCTCTAAGAGACATATCTGATCACAGCACCCCCAAGACCCTCCCCGATTTAAAGCTCTCGGTGGCTACCAACTGCCCCTAGAAGTCATACTTTTTGTTATGGCAAACAAGGCTCTTATCCACTTGGTGCAAGCTTATGATTCCAACCCCACTTTCTCCTCACACACATCACTGTAAGCCATAGTGGCTTAACTAACATCTGCACTCGACTTCCAGCATTACCTATTCTGTCTGTCCAAATGGGGAGACAGAGAGCAGGTATGTTGAAGATGTCCACGGCTTGGATGTCTTACTACTTTCCCTGGAGCATTCTGCTTCCAACACCATGATTTCCACTTGCTGAATTATTTATAGTTCCCTGAACGCTTTTCTTTCTTTTGCCACTGGGCTTTTGCACATGCTACTTCCTTTGCTTCGAACACCCTTTCTCTGGCTTTCAGACAGGCTGGCACCTACTTCCTGCAGTTTTCAGGATGCAAGTGAGGTGTTACTTTCTCCAGAAAGTCTTTCTGCCTCCACTTCCGAAGACCTGCGGAACTATGTGCTCATTTTTATAATGGCGTCACTTCTCTCTGTTTTAATTTGTTTTCTTACCCTTTTCCCTTACTTGACTATATCTGACTTACTGTCTCATGTTAAGCATGTAGCATTGGGCTTGGTCTGTGCTAAACCTTTAACAGGCATTTGTCAATTAAATGAACGGTCACATAAATGAAGAAATGAATGGATAAACTGCTCACGATTCCTGAAACACACACTAACTGATGTTTGCGCCTTCTGGGCAGCTCATTCTGAAACTAAACTCTTCGTTTCTCCCCACGTCTCCCCACCCACCAGTGAATCTCTTTCTCCTCCTCTCCCCTTTTCACCTCTGTAAATGGTACCTATGCCCATTGGTTCTTATTAGAAACCTAAGAGTTTCTCATGGTTCATTTGTTCATTCATCATTTATTAAGCACCTGCTCTGTGCCAGGCACTTTGCTAAACAGTGAGGACGTGGCCCCTGGCTTCACAGAGTTCACTGTCCCGTCAGGGGTAAGTTTCTGAAGGCTCTCCATCCTGTCTCTGAAAAGAACTCCAGAAAGACCACACGTTGCCTGCCTGTCCATGCTGGTTCTCAGGGGTGTGATGGGCACAGGAGGGCAGGATGGTGGAGAGGAAAGCGCTGGGGCTTTGGCTTCAGGAAGAGGTGAATTTAAGTCCAAGTTCTTCCTTATCCTGAACCAGTTTTAATTATATTCTTTTTTTTTTAAGATGTTTTTTATTTATTTGACAGACTGAGATCACAAGTAGGCAGAGAAGCAGGCAGAGAGAGGAGGAAGCAGGCTCCCCGCTGAGAAGAGAGCCCGATGCAGGGCTCAATCCCAGGACCCTGAGATCATGACCTGAGCCGAAGGCAGAGGCTTAACCCACAGAGCCGCCCAGGCACCCCTATATTCTTTTTTTTTTTAAAACAAAACACAATATTTTAATGTATAATATTAAATGCCTACTCAAAGCGTGGCATTGTGCAAGGTGGCGGTGATTCAGAGGCAAACAAAGGAGACATAGTACTCCCTGCACAGAACTTAGGCTTGGTGGATGAGACAGGTATTAAGCAAACACACAAACAAACATATCACTACAGTTCATCATGAACACTTAAAGGTAAAGATAATAAGTAGAAAAATAGGAGACATTTTTATTAGATTGGGAAGAGTTCTCTGGGGGAAATGGCATTTAAGCAAAGATCTGAAGCATAAGGACCCAGCCATGTGAAGAGGTGGGTGGGAGGCAAAGACCCCCAAAGTGAGGAGAGGGACAGGGCTGATAGGGAGCCCGTCTCACCACGCTAGGGATTATGAACTTGACTCTAGGGGCCAAGCATCTTTTTTTTTTTTTTTAAGATTTTATTTATTTATTTGACAGACAGAGATCACAAGTAGGCACAGAGGCAGGCAGAGAGAGAGGAGGAAGCAGGCTCCCCGCTGAGCAGAGAGCCCAATGCGGGGCTCGATCCCAGGACCCTGAGATCAGGACCCAAGCCGAAGGCAGAGGCTAAACCCACTGAGCCACCCATGCACCCCTAGGGGCCAAGCATCTTAAAGAGATTTCTGGGTTGCCCAGTGGAGAGGCTAGATTGGGAGGTGGCAAGAATGGAAGAAAGACACCAAGTAAGACTGTTTTAGCTGTACCAGATGATAGGTGATGACAGGCTGCTTGGGGGTGGGGGTGGGGGTGGTGTGTGTGTGTGTGGAGAGAAGTGGGCTAGAAGTGTATGCCCTTAAGAGAAGTCTCAGAGGTGGCATGGTCAGGACTGTGTGAGGTGTCAAATGTGGGGCCCAGCAAGAGGGAAAGTTCAAGCAAGGGTTCTGGTTTCCTGTGCAAGCACGAGGATGGGGAGGGGGCATGGGAACAGTGGAGAAGGAGCAGATTGGCCAGGAGGGTCAATTATTGGCAGTATTCCGGACAGGTAAGTTGGAGTGTCTGTCAGAGATCCGAGTGGTGGTAGTCAACAGCAGGCAGGGGTCTGAGGTAGACTTAGAGTGGGGACGGGGCTGGGGGGTGGGCGGGGGAGGACGGAAGAGTGAAGGGAGGGTGAAGGAATTCATTCCTCTCTCCGAGCCACATTTTCGTCACTTCTAAAGTGGGAACAGTAACACGAAATGAGATAATGTAAAGCCACCTGGCACAGGACAGGCTCTCCATAAATCCCGGTTTCCCTCCTTTCTCTTCCTCTTGCCCTCTAATCTATTCTCACTTCCTTTCTCTTCATGGTTCTCCAAGCCCTTTCCCTTTCTCGCTGACCCTGTACCTTGCCCACAGTTGTCACAAAGGTGAGGAGAGTGAACTTCTGAGAAACTGCTACGGAACTCAGGGCTGGGACTGGTCGACTTAAATTTCATGCTTTCAACAGTTCCACTCTGCCTTCTACTTGGAACGCCCTTCCCTGTGCGTTTCCACGGCTTATCAAACTTGGGCTCTCCGTAAGGAATCATTCAACGGTTTTGCCAACTCTGTGACGTTTTTTCGAGGTCTCTAGCTGATTTAGGTACTTGCTGCTTCTAGGTGGTTCTGCAGCTCGTTCAGACTTCTATCTTGGCACGTATCGTAGCATACTGACATGATCTCTCTAGCTGGGCTGTCTCCTCTGTGGACTACAAATTCCTTTAAGCAGGAACTATTTTTAAAGCTCTGTATCTCCAGCATTTAACTTAGAGTAGGCAGTCTATTAAGAAATGTTGCATGACCTCCAAGGCTCTGAGATTCCATGATTTTAAGCAAAAAGTTCAGATGAGTGGAAAAACAAGCACCACCCACAGCTCCTTTGCTATCCTGTTAGAAGAGTAGCTCTAACAGCCAAGATCACGTCCAAGGGAGTCAGGCTGGAAGGTTTCAGCATCTCATCTTTCAGATCAACGCGCTGCAGTGACTGGCAAGCCAAGTAGTACCCAGAGGCACCTGCAGCCAAGTCATTATTCCAGATCCCAGTGAAAGGACTGTATTTTAGGAAAATGCATGTAATTTACAATTGTAATATTCCTACACCGAGGTAATATAGGAGGACAAGGTTATCATTTCTGTGCTAAATGCCAAAAAGAAGGAGACTTCTGTAAGCTACAGCTGTTCCCTTAGACTCTTGGAGTGTCTACAGAGCTCAGAGAACCCTGAGATTGCCAAGAGAGACTTCTCATATTTTGTGATTTTCCTTCATGGAATGCCAGCCATTTTTTTTTCTTTACTCACAATTTCGATCCAGCATATAAAGGGAAAATAAAAGGGAAGTGACTTAAACAGTAGGTCTGGAGGGCTTTGACCAAATGGGATGCCTAGAATAGAGTAGGCATTCCATAAATATTGGCACAGATAAACGGTTCTAAAGCCCCAAATGCCTCCGTTTTTCTTTCCGAACCTGTACTCTGACCATACATAATCCCTTCATCCTCTCTCCTCCTAGAGCGCGTGAATCTTATGACTTACTTACATCACTTGCTATTACTGTACCTGACTCCGTCCTGAGCACATGGGCCACACCCGATGTTGTTCCAGAACTGTCCCCTGAACTGTATCAACTCATCATCAGTTGGCATCTCGGTGACCGTCACAGCTCTAGAAGTATCTGTCCATTGGATTCTAGCCACTGCTGCCCTTCTCGCACCCCCAGTGATGTCCACCCAGGGTTCTGGATTCCTCCCGTGTCTTCGGAACCTTCTACTCTGCCTCGGTTGAAATCTTCTTCAGTTCACTGAGTTAAATGGAGAGCACATAGAATATTGCCTCGTCTCTGCTCCTGGTCCCTATCCATTGCCACTCTCTACCAGTCTCCTGGACTCTCCTTTCAGAACTGGTTTCTACCACCTCAACAACTCCCTGGCACAGTCCCTGCCACATCTCCCCTTTCTAACTGTGTCCCCCATGACTGACCCATTCCCAAGGACAGACTCTTGCCCAGCCCAGTTCCTAGCCCCCTCATTTCTCGACTCCTGCCGGACATACCAACCTTTGCATTTGGAGCTTGAGGAATTAGTGTAGAGGTTATATGCATGCAACTTATGAAGCACAGACTTCAGAACCTGTAAAGTCTCTCCCCAGTCTGAGAGTCTGTGATTCCAGTATCTCACCTTGAGCTCATCTGAAGAAAACATTCGATTTAGTTTCATTCATGCACCTCATTACTACTTTAGTCAAGGGTATATATTTTTTAAAAATATAAGAAGTAGCTGGAGGGCTGACCAGAGCTCAGCTTGGCCCATGCGTGATGCTTATCCTCCAGATCAAATAGGGAGCTGCAGTCCATCTTGCAAGCCCCCAGTGGACCAGTCTACACTGGAAGTGGTCACTAGCATTAGTTGATTGGAGTTTGACCGTAGAGCTTCTAGTACAGCTCACAGTGGAGAAAGTCGGAACCACTCAGAACAGGGGATGAACACCTCACGTTCTAGTTTCTCTGCCATCTTGGAAGTCTTCCCGTCAGGCCACATTTCCAATAAGCAATGAAGAATCAATTCTCTGCATATTTTGGTACCTAAGACAAACTTCTGGTTTCTCAGCATTTTATTCTCAGGGAGGTATGGTCTTCCAATACAGTTCCCATCTCAACGTAGTTCTAAGATTCTGGGCCACTCGTGGAACAAATACTGAATGCCTGTTGGGTGCTGGGCACTGTGCTGGGATTATGGCATTGAACAAGACAAAGCCCTGCGTTCAAAGGGATCACTGTCTGGAGGAGTAGGAGTCAGATGCAAACAAATACAATCACCCAATCTATTGCTTGGTTATATTTAGGATGAAGTGCTACAAGATGTCAGCTGCCTATATATTGGATCTGAACAAGCAATGCTAAGGGGACATTATTAAGGGTGGCCTAAGACATTTCTCAAATGGTTCTCTGTTTCTCCCTTCTTGTAGGCTCCCTCTACTTCTGGAAGAGAAACTTCCAAAGCTAACCAATACCTCCGATGCAGTAAGGGAGAAAACAGAAGGCATTGACCACGCAGGTATAAAATGCACATATACCCAGGGGGACAGACACATGGCTGTGTGTGTGTATGCATGTACACAAACACACACACACACACACCCGGCAAAGGAAGACCCATGAGACATGCCCTGGGGGGAAGAAGAGGAAGAAAAAAAATGAAATCCAAACAGTCTTTTTCACCCCGAAAACATATAATTTTGTGTAAATTTTTACTTTAAACATCTCTCTTTTCCTGAGCTGTGATATGGGCCCTGTCAAAGCCAGGGCCAATTACTGCCATTAGGTTCCCATCATGTCACCGCTTCTCCCCCGTCAGGAAGGCCCTCGCCTCACAGGCCTATAATCTGCACTCACTTTCGCTCCATCACTTTCAGAAGGAACAAAATTGTTTTGTGTGTTTTTTTTAAAAGGGCCTTTATTTGGCCCCTGTCAACTCTGAAAAGAAGAGAGAAAGAGAGAGAGAGGGGGAGAGAGAAAAGAGGAGAAAGAAAGATTGTTTAAGTGTTTAACCGTGAGATTGCCAACAGGAAGCATGATGAGAGGCAGCCCAGGTCTCCTGAGGAGGGTCCGGGCTTGGGAAACCCTGGGCCTTGACCCCCCTTTTTGGACCAGTTCTTTCTGTTTCTAGAAGGGCTCTTCTCACAGGTGCTGAACTCACAGCTTAGGAAAGACACCATCGGAAGACATCCTGAGGGCCCGGCCTGGCTGTGAACCACCAGATCAGCTACTAAGAACGTCACAAGCCAGAAAGTGGAGTCACCTTTTGGGGTTCCAAGTCTCCTAAGTCACGGGATGTGGTGGGGGAGTGGGTCGGAGAGGCCCGTCAGGAATACCAGAAGGTGCTGTTAGCAGAAGGTAAAATGAAAGCCGGCCCACCGGGACAGTCTTGCTAAGTACACGGGTTGGCTTGGTCCCTCCCTTAGCTCAGCGGAGACCTTCTGTGCACCCCTCAGGTCAACGGCCTCCTCCCGGGGGCACCGAGCTCACCGCTGGGCAACTCTCCCTTCATCTGAGGCTCACGCAGCACCTGAGCCCGCCGCTCCTCCTGCTCTGGAATTACACCTTCCCGAAATCTGCAGCCAGTTATCACACCCCCAGCCCGGCCTGGCCGGCCCAGCATGGCACTCCACTCCCGCCGCCTCCGTCGTCACTTAGCCAAGCTAAACAGATTTAGCTCCTTTAATCTTTCCTCATTAGCTGGCAATCTGGAAAGGAAACAAATGCTCACCCCATACAGGTTCAAGCTGTTGCTTTAACCTTGTAAAAGCGTGCAGGGCGCTGGGGCCATGGAGTCAGTTAGGATCATTACCATGAGAGGCCACTCCCCCGCAGCCGGCCTGGAGGGGCCTTCTCCACTCTTTCCGAAGCCACTCCAGACTGTCACCTCCCTTCTAGCTCTTCCTTCAAACAGTAGTGCATGCGTGTAGCCCTCTAAGCCAGGTGGCTTCCCGGGCCTTCCTATGGTTCTCCTGGAAGAGCAGGGGAAGTTTCTCCCCAGCCAGGTTGATTTGTTCGAGCCCAAGCCCACCACACACACGCCTAAGTAGGTGCCCACACCAATGACTTCTTCAGGTTCCCGTGTCATTCCTTGGCCGCATCCCACCCCCATCAGCTTCTTCGGCACACACAATTTACCCCCCTCCCCACACTGCTCCAAACTGAGGGCTCATCAGTGGGCTCAGGAGGGTGTCCTTCTCCCCGAATGGATTCCCTGCCGCTGATTTTCCCTTTCTGTGCAGTCTTCACCTACATGTCTACACCACTGGAGAAAACCTGAACCTGTTTTAACAAGAGCCACTTGTGGTGGACCCATTACAACACATCTGTTGTTCTGTTTCCAATTTGATCACTTAGCGTTACTCTGTTTGGTGTGGTTTGGCCCTTAGGCACACTTACACACGCACGCACACACGCACGCATGCACGCACTGCTCTCAGTTCTGTTTTCCTCCCAAAGATGACAGGTTCCCTCCCCCTTTCACTGTGTCTAGCTCCAAACTAACCGGATGAACATTTTTAGGACCATTTTAGGACCATTTTGGACCATTTTTTAGAAGTCACATCCGTTTCACTTCTCCAGGCTCCTGATGGCCCCTTTTACTTTCTATGATTTTCCAAGACATAATTATAAGTGGTTCAATCAGCTCCCCGCTTAGCATGTTCCCAGAACACTGCCCTTAATACCTCATGATGGATGTCATCCTGGCTTGCTGATTTGTGAAACCTTTACATTTTCTGAGTATTCTCCTACCTGCTTTCTATCAGTACCGATTTTTGCACTGTCTGCATTTACTTCCTAATTATCCAAATTCCTTTTTGTCATTTTTCTTTTTAAAGACTGATCTAAAAAATGAGCTGAGTATCTCTGCCCTGTAGGAGGTAAGATGAATCTCCCACTTCTCCTCATTTATTAACAGTCTATGTGCTCCCTGGTCTTTCCCCCACCTTTCCCTTCCCCTCACCCTCAATATATTGCAAAACATGTTTATTCCCTTTAACTCTTCACTAGTTCAAGTTCCTCTCTACCTCCTATGGTTTGTTCTCTTGCCCATAAGCCCCAGGATCTCTCCTCTGCTGCCTACCAAAGACAATCCTCTTATTTTGCTGAACACTAGGGTGACCTCACCCAAAGCTATTCTAGCTGGCTAAACCTTTCTTTTTCTCTTACTATGCATCAGAACTGGGCTGAGGTTCTGAGTGTTTTTTCAGCCTTCTCCTCCCCGGGGCTCCAAAATTGGACTGGCATCTTTGGAATATAGGGGGGAAAACTGAAGCTAGCTGCCTGCTTTCCCCACCTCACCTGAAAGGCCTCGACCATCATTTCCAGTTTCTCCCATCCCCTGCCTTGAAAATGTTCTCTGCACCATTCAGGCTCACTGGCTTCCATTATGGGGTTCTAAAGACGTTTTCTAGATGTCAGAGTAATACTTAGCTCTCACTTTTACCTCTGGGAAGACTTGGTTTTCATTTTGCTCATTTTCCCTGTGAGACGCTACCTTCCCTCTTTCTCCTTTCATTCATTCATTCCCCCATTCACTCATTCATTCAACTTGTATTAAGTGCTTGAGCACCTACCGCAAACACTGGGGATAGAGTAGTGAACAAAATGGCGGGATGCCTGATCTCACAGTTCTTGAGGTCTAGTAGAGGAGACATGAAATACTCTCCAGGTGGTATGAGAAAGTAAAGGAAGACAAGACCTACATTGGGAGGACAGGAAAGGCTTCTTTAAGCAGTGACGTTCACAGAGGTGGAAATGATGGGTAAGATTTGGGTGCAGTGTACACTAAGGAAAGTTTGAACGTTTGATGAACCAAAGGAAAAGTAGTTGACTGAGCACAGGGAAGGGGAGAATGCCCTCGGCCAAGGCAAGGGAATAATGCCCTAAACTGAGGATGAAATTCAAGACAAGGAACAGGATTGGGAAGGAAAATTATGCTCCACTGGGCCTTAGAAGAGTTGAGGAACAACTCATTTCCAGTACTTTGGAACATTCCAGTTCATCCCCCCTGTTGCTTTGATGACAGGGGATGGTAAAAAATCGAGTGAAGCCATTGGATTTATTCTCTCTTCTGCCTTAGCTAATCAAGTGACCCTCCAGATTTTTTCACCTATAAATGGGAGTCTAGGCTTGGCTAAAGAAAAATGCAAAAGATACAATTTCATGAAACAATTCTACTCCGGAGTGAAGGTGGGTGTAGGAGGGGTGAAAGTTTTGGAATCTTCGGGAATGGACGGGCAATTTGGAAGAGGTCCCTAGGTGATGCTGATATACCATCCAAGGGTTAATTTTTCAAAATTAACCCCTCTTGAGTCCCAGTTTCCTCATCATTAGAAAAAGGGATTAACCCTATCCACCTATCTCCACAGATCGCAAGAAGACTCATGCGAATCCTTTGAAAACTACAGAGTGTTCTTCGGCTTACTAGTGGTCAGAATGGAGAGAGAAGTCTTCACTGTGGTGACCCAGGAAGAGCTGGGGGGCCCTGTAGTCGCTATGTGGCCCAGAGTGAGGAAGAGGCCAGCAAATCCTGAGGAAGATCTGCCCCCAGAGCCTCCAGAAGATGGACAAGGTACGAGATGCAGCCCTGGGGATGGGAGAATGGTACAACCTGGACTCTTGGATGATGTAATATTCTAGGTATCTTCCACATTGCCATTGGAACAGGGTTGGAAAGGCCTCTGAGCACATCTAGGTCAAACACCACCTGAAGAGAAACCCTTCCATCAGCGTTCTTCTGTGTTCTGGGGCACCCGTCCCAAGAGTTGAGACTCAAAGGCAGAACTTCTTGAGGAAAAGAAGGGGAGATGTGTAGAGAACAGGGATAGCCATTAAGGGGCAACTGAAGGGTAGAAGAGGTCTCCCTGCCCAGCAGTGAGTCTGCATCCCATCTGCTGACTCCATGAGGTTTCCCCATCTCTTCTAGGGTGTGCCTTCTGGGGACACATGCACAAACCCGATTTACACAGGTGGGACCTCAGGTCAAGGACACCAAGAGCTTCTTCGAATATTCACCAGAGGAGAGGGTCCCCTGGCTTGCCTAAGGAAACAATCCCACTGCTCCCCCCCCCCCTCGCCCAACCCTGCCTCAGGAAGAAAGGTCATTCCCTCCTCCTCTCCACAGCAGCTTTTCAAAGGTTAAATTCAACCAGCCCGCTCCACCACCCCCCTCACGCCCACCCCCAAACAAGAGAGGAAAAGTTAATTGAAAATGCTGTTTAATTTTTCAGCTCCAGTGGATCCTACCCCAGCACAGATGGCTCCCCCAGGACTGTCTGTCCCGAGCCCATCTCCACCACTCCATGGCTCCCCCCGCTCCCGAGCACGGGGGCAGAGGCACAGCCAGCAGTGGCTCAAAGGGAGAAAAAAGAAGGGGGAGGGTGGGGGGGGGCACGGCCACACAAAAGAGCATTCTGAGCCCTTGGTTCCCTGGCCTAGGGAACAATGCTCCCGACTTGATCCTTTCATAAAGAGAGTTTCTGGTGTCAGGAGACAGCCGCCCAGCGCCCAAGCCGCCCGCACAGGCCACTTCACTGCCCACCACCAACTGCTGTGCTGGCTGGGCTTCATTCCGCACCCCCCTCTGCGTCCAGCTGGAAAGGAGTGCGGTACCAACCCCCACCCCACTCCCCCACTCGGAGCAGCCCGCTACTTGTTGCCCCCTAAAGGCTCTGACAGGGCCCCAGAGAGGCCAGCCAGCTGAGATGAAAGGCGAGGACTCTAACTGGATTACCCCAACCAGCCCCAGGACTAAAGAGGCCAAGAAGCCCTAATTAAAGCCATCCCCCTGCCCCCTTCCCCCCCAACCCCAATCACCGCAGCATTTCTCCTTTCATCCCAGGTTCTCCACTTTGTTCAAATTTCCGCTATTGATGAGTTACTAGGCTCTGGAGAGGTGGGGTGAGTGGAGAGAGGTACAGATCTCCTCAGTCTCCTGTAGCTTAAAGCACTGGCTGTCAACGTGCTTGGACTCTGTTGTCCCTGCGTTTATAGCCGAGAGGGAGAAACCCTAGCGGGGAGGAAAAGAAACTCGAGGCAAGGGAGCCAGAAGAGGAGGAGGGCATGGGTCCGAGGGCAAGAGGCCATCGTGCCTGCTGGATGAACGGCATCCCACGAGGTCAGCCTGGTGATCTGCCCCATTGACCGATGATGGGCTATGTGGAGAAGAGCAGCAGTGATCTCCCTCCCCAAGGGGAACCATGTGGGCTGGGCGGGTGGGCTCTGCCTTCCTCCTCTCCCCTTCTTTGTACCACCCCAAATTTCCCCCACTCTCACCTTCCCTTCCTTGCCCAGAATGAGCCACTTGCCTTTGGCTAGAGAGCATGATGGGATATCCGAGCCTCCATGAAAACCCTACCACGATGGTTCTGGAGTTTGTATGAATCAGTTCTCTCCTTTTGGATCTTCATCATCTCACAAGGCAGATATTTTTGCCTTCACTTTACACATGAACTTGAGATGGAAAGATTCCAAGGAACTTCCATTACCACACCTACTGTTCGGCGAGTCAGTGGTAGAATGAAGACAAGAGGCCAGGCCTCCTGACTCCTACGTCAGTGTCCTCCCCTCAGCCAAACTCCCTGAATGTCAGAGAGGCCCAGGGTGAATGGGAGTGCTCTTTCCAAGGATTCCGGGCTTGCTCTTTGGGAAGAGGAAGTGGAGGTTTTACCTTTCTGGGGTCATCCCAGCCTATGAGGCATGGCCAGAGGCTGAGCGATAACCCTCGGGGCAAACAGATGAGGGCCCCATGGCACTTTCCCTTTTCTACTCCCTGGCCGGTGGTGACAATCTTCCTTGGCAGTTCCTTCCTTCCAGTGCCTTCAGCCTGCCTGTCTTGGAAGAGAGGGGGAAGAGTTCCAGCGGCCACTGGAGCCTACTTCCCTATCCCACTATCAGAAGCTGCTGGCAGACCGGGTCTTCCTGCATACCTGCCCCGCTCTGACCACTGTGGGACTGTCAGGTTGGTGAGATGGCCCTAAGGAGATTAGTGTCCTGGTGCCAGTACCCGGCTTCCTTGTAAGCGACGAAGGGACAACCACCTCTGGGCTGGGATGCCCGGGCATTGCTTGGGCCCTGGATCCACGCAGAGGAAGCCTCGGTGTTTGTGTTTATTCTTTTGTTCTGTCTTGCTTGCTGCCCCGAGCAGAGGTAATGGATAGGAGTGCTCTTTTCGCCTCGTTTTTTCAAAATAAGGGGGGTCAGATGGGACACCTTCCTGAGGTGTTAAGGGTGGGGGGAAAGGATTCCACCAACCAGAGGAGGGCGGAGACTGGGCAGGGCATGGGGGGAGGGGAGTGGAGAGGATTGGAGGGAGGTCAAGGGAGAAACGAAGAAAGAGGAAAAAAGAAAAACCCAGCAGTGCGCCATGTCGCATTGTTCATGCTCAGCCCTTCAATTTGCTCTCTGCATTCT
Source organism: Martes martes (assembly GCF_963455335.1). NCBI lineage: Eukaryota > Metazoa > Chordata > Mammalia > Carnivora > Mustelidae > Martes > Martes martes. The sequence goes on from NC_137891.1 coordinate 157,090,042, forward strand.
CCTGCCGTGGGGAGAATGTTACGCTGGCTTAAGGGACAAATCAGACACAAAATAAAGACCAACACTCAGCAGTAAAGCAATTATCGCAACATTTTATGCCAGGACTGTTCCTTTTGAAGGCAGCCTGGTGCTACCCGCATGTACCTTAACCCGTTCCTAATAACCATAAAGTTACCATTATTTACGGTACAAGACATTAAATAAATAATGCAAACTCAGGCAGGCGAGCAGATCGCGCCGAGCTAGGCAAGAAGGCTTCCCTGCTGTGGGCTGGCTGCAGGGGTTAACAGGGGATGGAAGGGACGCTCCCAGCGACCTGTCTAGGCCTCACTTGCCCTCTCCCATGGGAGGCCATGAAGAGCCAAGAGGGCACACAGCACAGCAAGCCGGAAGGGGAGGACAGAAACTAGGTAAGGCCTGACCGGGAGCCCAACCAAGAGGGAATCCAGCCAGGACCGACATGGCCCATGGTCTTGGCCAGAGTCCTGTCTCCTTGATGGTTGCTTGGGAGGGAGCCAGGACCTAGAGAACTCTCTGGAAGCCGTGTGGTAAAGGGGGTTGAATGGGAGCTCCACAGTCAGTCAGACCTGGGTTCAAATCCTACTGCTTCTTAAAAGCCTGTGGATCCTGTGTAAGTGGCGTTCTCTTTCAGTTTCAGTTTCCTCGGTGATAAAATGGCAGACATCACATGCAGTTTTGGGAGCTGCCATGAAGATAAATGAAATGAATGTAAAGCAGGGAGAACAGTGCTTGGCACTTAACATCTATTTAATGTTGATTTTTCTTTCCCTCTGAAAGGAATTCTTAGCCTCCCGTTTAGAGATCAAAACTGGTCATGAGATGACAGCACCCTGAAACAGGCCCGAGCATTCCAAAGGTTTCCAGTGCGAGGTGAGGACCTGGGAGAGAGGCCAGAGACACAGATTGGATAAATGGATAGATGCCTCCTTCTTAAGATGGAAACGGTCATGTGGCCTCCAAAGGACACTGTCCATTGATGCTGAGAAAGATACTGATGGCAAAGAGATTGCGGGGGGCCCCAGTCTCTGAAGCCCTCTTTCCAAGGTGTCAGACACTATCTGCAAAATCAAATATGCAAGAGGGGGCTTTGCCCTTTCCGTCTGTTCCATTCTAACCCACTTGTCATAACCTGTGCCCAGCTGGAACCCCAGAGAATCAAACTACGTTCAGTGTTGTTACAAGACCGGATTCCTGACGGGAATCTCCAAGGAACCGGCTGCACTGGGTCGCCACTCTGGGCTTCAACCAGCCTCTCCTCCTTTTGCCTCCTCCTGGTCTCTGAATCTGAGCCCAGGAAGCCGGGGAGAATCACAAGGGCCTGAGCCCCAGGGGTCCACGCTAAGGTGGTCCTTACAGCTTCTGTGTGGCAGCCATTAATGTTCACACCCCTGGGCAGATGAGCTCGTGATCCAGCCCAAAGAGGTGCCAGGCTGGACTGGCCCACGGGCTTGGCTTCTACCCAGATTGGGATATTTTTGAGGTGTATCAGGATTATCTAACCAAAGGTAGTTGATCAGCATGCCTAGAACTTTGAGGAGCATCAGAATTGAGTGGAGAGCTTATTAAAAGACAAAGTGCTAGGCCCACACCCAGAATTTCTGGTTGAGCAGGTCTGGAGTGGGGCCTGAGGATTCCCACTTCTGAATTCCCAGGTGATGTGGACACTACCGGTCCAGGGACCCGGGTATGAGGACACTGGCTGGGAAATCTTCCTCTGGTCAACTTTCCCAGTGCCTTCTCACTACCTCAGACCTGGTCTTCAAAGATGGACTAAAAGACCCACTGTTGGAGGCGGGGATGGGGGTTGAGGTTGGGGGGGCCTGGGGTGATTTTTTGGCTGCAAACCAGAGAACAAAATCAGAAAAGTACTCTCAGTGGGCCAGTGGATGAAGGGTGGCACAGATCTAGACATCTTACAGCACCTAAATACGCGTGCACACGAAAATGGGCACATTCTTCTTTTATTTCCTTTAGCCAAGATTTGGAGTCCAAGCCTCTTCTTGCTCACTGGGGCGAGTTTTCATCTCTGGAATGCTTTATTTTTGGTAGACATTTCAAATGGACCAGAATTAAAAGACCAAAAGAAAAAAAAGTGAATGTAATCTTAAAAAACGAATTCACACATAATTCTGTAGTATTTTCCTGTCAAATGAAATTAGATGTGATTTACGTTGCAATGTGCTGTGTGGTGCGGTGATAGCATTGTTATCTCATTGGATTATAATTATTTGTTCCTGTTTTTTTATTCTAGACTGTGAGCTCCTTGAGGACAGAGACAGTTCTTACTCTGCCTTGTCGCCAAGGGCCTGGCATAACGTTTAACCCAAGGAAGGTTTAACAAATATTTAATGAACAAATATTGCTCTGTGAAGAAGAGGCCTAACACCGTGCACATGTTTATTAAATGTAAAAATGAGAATAAACCCATTCACCAATTCTCCTTCTCTCTTCCTTGGACTCTTTGCTCCTCCAATATTTCGAGACTGGAGTCCGATGGGTGGGGGCTGGTTATCATTGGCAGGTCTGTAACCCGTGGAGCTAAGAGCACACAGATTCCTCCCCAAGGACTCCCAGAACAACTGATCGGACTGCAGCCTTAGCCAGCAGCCTTAGAAAGTGGATGTGTGGGCTGTGGATGGGTACTTCTGCCACAAATTCAGGGAAGGGAAAGACCTGTGGACCTGGCCTGTCCGAGGAATGGCTGGTCCCCACACCCGACTGGTGGCTGCAGCCTGTTTCCTGGTCAGGGGTCCCTCATCCTTTCTCTTTTCCTGATGTTCCAAAGACCACAACACCACCACAATTTTCTGTTTTATTGTTGGAGAGTTAGGGTGCTGGGGAGGGTCAGCAGAGGCCCAGAGCAGGGAACCCACCTGACTCCTACCACTAGGGGGTCCTAAGCCACCCTGGCCTCCCCTCCCCCACAACCTAAGCCTGCACTTGTCACAAAGTCAGTCCTGGCAAAGGCCCTGCGGCAACTGGGGGTGGGGGAGGGGAGAGCGCGAGGGAACGTCATTCTCTGCGGGCTTAAAGTAAGTCAAAGGCTCTAGTAAGTCTTGTAAAGGAAGAAAGGAGTCCCCATGCTTGGCCCTGCAGGGCTTCCCTGCTGACTGGGTTCTTCTGCTCCTACCCAACCAAACACCCCCCAGGCTTCTCTGCTAGGGCACTGCTCCATCCTCTTCCCGTGGAGGGAGATGTGACTTCTCCGCCTTCCTGTGCTCCCATCCCAGCCTTCCCGCCAGCCTGGGGGTCCCACAGCTGACTGGCCTGCAAAGAGGACTCCATGTTCAGAACCCACCCCCTCCCCCTCAACTTTAGCATTAACCTTTCTCTCTCTTACAACAAAAGCCAAACTCTTTCAAAGCCAATCTGATTGAAATTCAAAAACTTTCCAGGGCCCTCGGCACCACTCTCTACTCCTCCCCATATTGACAGCCGCTCACCAGCCACCCCCCAACCTTCCAACCCCTCGCCCCCCCCAGCAATGCATAAAATAGAGGGACAAAGGGCTCTCCCACCCCCTTCCCCCAAGCACAAGACTCTCCCTTTGTATCATTGTATCACTTGAGGCTGGTGGAAAAAGAGAGCTGGCTCTGGGCTCCCCATTGTCTCTGGCCACCCCACCCCCACTGCCTTCTGCAGCTTGGAGGCCTAATGCTGGGCCCAGTTTAGTTGACCAAACCAGGAGAAGTTGGGGCCCTCTATGGAGGCTCAAGGCCCACCCTTTGATGGAAGGAAAGAGCCAAGAGCAAGTCTAGGCCGGAGGAGGGCCTGGCCTCATGGCTCCCTAGCCACACATCCGGGTGGGCTTGAGAGTGGACCTAGAACAGCAGCCCCGAGCTTGCTCCCTTGTTTTCCTGGACACCAGATGGAGATCCTCCCTCCCTCCCTCCTTCTTCTTTAGAGACTCCCTCCCTCCCTCTGCTGCAGGAGCAATTAGAATGGTCTGGCAGGCTCTGGGGAGGGGAGGGGGCCCAGGTGGTAGCCAGGAGGCTATTAGAGAATAGAGAAAGGCAGCCGGGGGACACCTCCCTGAGCAGGGTGGCAGCCACTGGGGAGGAAAAAATCTAAACAATTTTCAATTAATTAATTAATTCAACAAGTATTTATTGAGCACCTACCATACGCTCACTGGGGAAATGGCTGTGGACAAAATCTCTCTCTAGTGGGAGAGAGATAACCAACAAATTGAATCAACATTCAGGTATAAGTGTATATGGAAAAATAGAGACAGAAAAGGGGCTAGAGAGCGCTAGGTGGGGTAGTGTTAACGGGGAGAGGGGAGGGTGTGTCATGAAGGCCTCCTGATACAGTCAGAATTTAGACAGAGGCCTATCTCAAGGAAGTGTCTGGGAAAGGAGGATCCCAGCCTGAGGGAACAGCAAGAACAGAGGCCCTAAATTATTGATAAAGGAAGAGAAAGGCTGAAGCAGTGAGATCAAAGGGAAACTGTAAGCATGAGATTAGAGAGGAGCAGCGAGGCCAGATAATGTAGGGTCTCTTAAGCCTTGATAAGGGGGTTGGATTTTACTCTGAATGGGTGGGAAGCCAGAAGGGTCAGATAATTTGATTTATGTTTTAAAAGTTCCCAGGGCAAACACAGAAGTGGGGAGGCCTTATCAGGAGACTGTTGTAATTACCTGGGCGAGAGATGATGGTGGCTTGGACCAGGGACTGAGGTAGAAATGGAGAGGAGTGGCCAGATTTTGGTTATGTCCTGCTGGTAGAACCAACAGGATTTGCTGGTTGGTTGCATGGAAGGCGCGAGAGAAAGGAATTAAGGAAGACTTCAGGGTTTGGGGTCTGATCCAAATGGAAGACTGAAGTAGCCATTTATTGATAAGGTGGAGATAAAGGGGATACTTATTTGGGCCCATGCACTTAGAAGAATGAGGAGTTCAGTTCTCGGCTTATACATCTGAGCTGCCTATTAGACATTCCAGTGGCGATGTCCAGTAAGCAACTGGGAACAGGGGTTTGAGGTTGAGGGGACAGGCCTGGGCTAGAGGTATACATCTATGAGTCGCCTGCACATGGCTGGTATTAAAGCCAAGAGACAGGATGAGATTGCCTAGGATGGGAGTGTAGATAGAAGAGTGGAGAAATCTGTGGCCAAGTCCAAGGGTACTCCAAAGCTTAGAGGTCAGAGAGAGGAGGAAGAACCAGCAAAAGAGGAGCAAGGAGTGAGGTAGGAGAACCAAGGGAAAGCGGTGTCTTAAAAGGCATGTGAAGAAAGGCTTGGAGGAGGGAATGATAGGTTGAGTGTGATGTGGACTGAGGACTGGTCACTGGATTGGGCAATAGAAGAAGTCACTAGTAAACTTGACAAAAGCCATTTCGGAGGAAAGATTGGGGAAAAATCTGCATGGAGAGGGTTTGAGTGAGAATGAAAGGAGAGGAGGGTGACAACAAGGATCGATGTAAAGGGGAATGGGATTAATGGAAGGGTTCTTAAGAAGGTGGTCAATATCGACATATATTTGTATGTTAACGGGAATGATCCAGCAGAGAGAGAAAATCTGATGATGAGATGGAGAGGAGACAACTGTTGGGACAGTGAGTGTCCTTAACAAAGTAAGAGGGACAGGGATCCAGAGCATAAGTACAGGAGTTCTCCTTCTAGAGAAACATGACATGACACCTATAGCAACAAGGAGAAAGCTCAAACAGAGGTACAGATACAGATGAGTTGAGGTCCATGAGATGGGGAAGCTGGTATAAGTTATCTTCTGATGGGTCCATTTTCTCCCTTAAATGAGAAGCAAGAATTAAGCAGAGAGAAGGCAAGAGGTGGACGCAGCTAGGGTTGGAGTTTTGCTAGGAGAGTATAATGAAAGAGAGAAAGGTAAGGGAGTTAGTTGAGGGTACATAAAAGGCAACAAAAATAACAGTGGGCCCTGAAATCTAAGCTAGGTTAGGAGAGAAATTAGGGCATGATGTGGTAAGGGACAGTGAAAAGCTGGTAGGACCAGTGGAGTATTGTCCCACTGGGGCTGGAATTGAGGCACTTAGAGGGGCTGAATTGGTGTAATGAATATTACAAAGGGGTTCACTTTTGGTAATGACAGTGACAAGGTTTTAGGGATGAACTTCAGAGTCCTTCATTGAGGTAGAGTGGAAGACAACATTACTAGAAGAGAGAAGGTCTAAGAACAAGGAGAGCTGGGAATTGGAAATGGTTCTCGGGGAGGGGGGCTGTCCTTGGACCAGGAGCACTGGCAACGCAAATCTTTGGGCTGGACTCTAGACCTATATGATGAGAAACTCGGAGATAGGGTCCAGAAGTCTAGCACTCCTGGATGATTTGATGATGTTAATGTTTGACGATTACTGGTATAGTAGATTTTGATGGACTGTGGGAGTTGGGCAGGGGGTAGGGTGAGAGTGGGATCAGATTAGGGCAGTAGTTCTCAACCATGGGCACATGACTTTAGAATCACCAGGAGGGCTTTAAAACTCCCAGTGCCCAGACTGTCCTCTAGAGTCAGTGAAATTATAATCTGTCAGGGATGGGGACTTTGAGGATATCAGTATTTTTCAGTTTGTCCTGTGATTCCAATATGTGGGCAAGGCTGAGAACCACTAGATTATGCATTATACAGAGCTCTAAAGAATGACAGAGTCCAGGTGATGATGTCCTCCTGGGAGCCAGGGACTTTGGTGGTGAGTACATTAACAGAAAGCATGACGACACTGGTCCAGGTAGACTCTGGGGCAGAACTTAGTGGTGAGGCTGGTTGTGCTACCACAGAAGGTATGACAGTATTTTTAGGAGCATGTGGACCTCTGGAGTTTCCACATTCCGCATTCCAAAGTTAATGTGTCTTTCTCTTCTGGGAACCCAGAAGCAATGTAGTTTGGGAGGACAGACAGATCTATAAATGAAAGAAAGAGGTATGTTCACTGCCCACCAAACACACTCCATGGTAAATGCTGGCTTCCTTTGGGCATGCCCACGTCTAGGGAAGCAAGGACTCTCTGCGCCAAGTTCTGGCAAGGTCTCTGCTGATGCACTGTTCCAACCAGTGAGCTCCTTGGCCAGGCCAGGCTTTCCCCCAGCTGGTTTCTTTTCTCATGGAAGCACAAGCAGCTTTTCATGTATCAGGCATCTTGGCCTCCACGTCCAGTCCAGATGCCTTGGGAGTTCAGATAAGAGAAGGAACACAATTAGCTTTGGAAGAAGATGTATCCTAAGAATTTAGGAGCAACTTCTAGCAGAAAGGGAGAGTCTTGAGAGTTGCATAATATGTGCTTAATAAATGTAGATAATAAACCCAGAAATGACGAGAATTATTGAATTTGGGGGAATGGGGAGATTATCAGGTCCTGGGGAAAAGGAGTAAGGATGATCATATATGCATGCTTTACGGTTTGGTCTTTACGCAGGAAGACTTGATTGAGGGAGATTCTCTCATATAATAAAACAACACTAAGGCCAAAGAGAAGGGTTATCACATGGTGGGGATGGGGCAGTAAGGGATTATCACACACCTGCGGATGGGACGAATTGCTAGACACTGGAGTCTGAGCATACCCTGGTGAGACCTAATGGTCACTTAAGATTCCAGATTATCCCACACAGGTGTGTAAGGGTCCAAGGACATAAAGGGCAGGTGACTTTATACAGGAAGAGCTTAGTCTCTAAGCATAGGGTAGAAGACTGGTGGTGGGGGGAAGGAATCATCAAGTACATATATGTCCAGAATCACGAGCCTTGAGAACATATCTGGATTGTGGATAAGGTGAGGTAGACACCATCAGAAAGGAGGGAACAGACGTATGAAATATGTCTGTCATAGCAGCATTGTTTTAAAGGAACCCCCAGAGGTACCTCAGGAATCCTGGGCTCTGAGACTCAGAATTAATTTGAAAGGTGACACTAATGTAGCTCTTGCTCTGTATCTAGGGCAAGGGCGGAAGTGGTCAGAGGAGAAATTGTCCTGAAGGTCCCGCCCCCAACCTCAGGCCAGGAAATATTATGGCCGGGACTCTTTGCCTTTAAAGCAATAGGCAGGTGGGCAGGAGGAAGGGGCCACTGTCTTTCTGCTCATCAGGACGGGGACCACAGGAAAGAGCAGGCACCTTCCACAGCCCTCACGCTGTCGTTCTCTGCCCGAGCAGTTCCTTGTTCTCCAGAGCAGGCTGCAAAATTATTCAGCATTCCCAAGCGACCATGCTTGATTAAGTTTCAATTTTAGCAACTTGCTAGGTGAACAGGGGAGGCTGTTTCATTGTTGGGGCGGGGGAGGGAAGAACTAGACTAAAAGCTGGTCTCTGGACCCTCAGCCCACATCACACTAATCTAGACACAGCAGCACCACAGGGGACGCGGGAGGGAACAAAGGGCAAGGGTGAAAAGCAGGAGCGGCTGATGTGGTGAGTCCTCCTTCCCTACTCCATGGCCTATACCTTTCTTCTCGTACACCAGCTCTGCAGGGTTGGGATTGGGAGGGGACACTGGTTCATTCATTTAAGCCTTCGCATCTTTCCACAGCATTTCTCACCCCGTGGGTATTTAGCCCAAGCTCTTCAGAGTGGGTGTCTGCGTTTCATTCATTCATTTCACTCATTCATTCTCCTGCCATTCCTTCCATCTTCTAGGGATATCTCACTCACTTTCACAGCTTTTGTTGTGATAGAAAGGTTAGTGGGTCTAACAGACCTCTCTTCTGAATTCCATCCTGGGAAAACTGGTACCCCCAACTTCACCAGGATTCCCCCATAGGCACCTAAAATGCAGTGTGTCAAAAGCAGAACTCATTCTTACTCCCCTTCACCCGAATTTGTCCTCCCATTTCAGTGGATGCCCCTTCTGTTCACCCTGCCACCCAGTCTATCCTGGAGCTACTCTATTTTCCGCTCCGAACCATACTGCTCTTTCTAAAGTACAAATCTGCGGTGTTTCCTAAAATTAAAAACTCTGATGGTTTCCCATTGTCTTTAGGATTCGGACCAAGCTCCTTAACAAGGTTGATAAAAGCCCCACATGCCTGACTCTTGCCTACCTCTCCTGTATAATCTCTTGTCACTGTTTCATTTACCCATTCGTTCAGTGACTGTGCATTGAGTGCTTACTACCTGCCAGATAGTATTCCAACTGGTGGGATAAGGCAGTGAACAGAATGGGTCTCTGCCATCTTGGAGTTCTAGCTCTCCTGATGTACTTTCTGTTCCCCTCTCACCTCCGGGCCAATATATACAAAGTTTATTATTCTGCCTGGAAAGCTCATTGTCTTCCTTCTACCAGAATGTCTCCCTACTCCAGTTCCCCTTGCCTAGGTAACTCCTACTCATCACTTAGGTCTCTCAGGCTCTCCAGACCAGGTTAGTTTCCCCTAACCACATGCTTCTAAAGCAACTTGTACCAGCCCCATCAAAGCACTCAACTACATTTTCTTTTAACTGCTTTTTAAGCTCTCTGTATTGCCATAAGACTTGTACATTCTTTGAAGGCAGTTTTCGACATCATCTTGTATCCTCAGTGCCTAGCATTGTGGAATTCTGAGAACATTTATCTTGCCATCCAAACATACTTTTTTTTTCCCCAAAGATTTTATTTATTTATTTGACAGAGAGATAGAGAGCACAAGTAGGGAGAGAGGCAGGCAGAGGGAGAGGGAGAAGCAGGCTCTCTGCTGAGCAGGGAGCCCGATGTGGGATTCCATCCCAGGACCCTGGGATCATGACCCGAGCCGAAGGCAGCTGCTTAACTGACTAAGTCTCCCAGGGGCCCCAAAACATACTCTTCTTTAAAAAATTGTTCTTTCCTGTTCATATTAATGGTGCTACCCATTGCTCACAGGCACACAACTTAGAAACTTTATCATGAATTATTTTTTCTCACTTGTCCATACGTCAAAATCTTAGCTAAGTCCAATAGATCCTCAACCTCTGTCATCTCTCTTTAGTTTATCCCCTCTTTTTTATTCTCACTATTACTGTTCCAGTTCAAGTCCTCAGCTTTCTTGTCTTTTGGAAATACATCTTTACTAAGGTGTAATTTACATACCACACAATAGACCCATTAAAAATGCAATGATTTGGATATATCCAGAGTTGTGCAGCTATCACCATGATGAATTTTAGAACATTTTCATCACCCCTCAAAAAAAAGCCATACCTTTAAGCTATCACCCCCAATCCTTTTATTCGCCACAGCCCTACCAACCACAAATCTACTTTCTGTCTCTACAGGTTTGCCTATCTTGGAGCTGTCACATAAATGGAACCAAACAATACATGGCCTTTTGTGTGATGTAGGCAAGGTTCATCCCTGTTAGAGCATGTATCCATCCCTGTTTTTTTTCCAGCTTTATTGAGATATAATTGACATGCAACATTGCATAAGCCTAAGGTATACACTGTGTTAATTTGATGCACACCTATTACAAAATAATTGCCACAGGGCGCCTGGGTGGCTCAGTGGGTTAAGCCTCTGTCTTTGGCTCAGGTCATGATCTCAGGGTCCTGGAATTGAGCCCCACATCGGGCTCTCTGCTCAGCAGGGAGCCTGCTTCCCCCTCTCTCTCTGCCTGTCTCTCCGTCAAATAAATAAATAAAATCTTTAAAAAAACACACACACACAAAACAATTAACATAGTAGGGCTAGTTAGCGTCTCTGTCATCTCACATAAGTACCATTTCTTTTTGTGGTGAGAACATTTAAGACTAACTCCCTTGAAAAAAAAAAAAGAAAAAGAAAAAGACTGACTCCCTTAGGAACTTTCTAGTATATAATATAGTGTTGTTAACTGTAATCACCATGCTGTACATGAGATTTCCCAGAATTTATTCATCATATAAGTGAATGTTTCTATCATTTGCCCAACATGTCCATTTCCTCTCACTCATCAGCCCTTGGAAACCCCCATTCTAATGTCTATTTCTATGAATCTGGCTTATTTATTTATTTAGTCACCTCTACCCCCAACATGGGGCTCGAACTCATGACCCTGAGATCAAGACTTGCATGCTCTACCAACTGACCCAGCCAGGTGCCCCTGTTTGACTTTTTTTAAGATTCCACATGTAAGTGATATCCTACAGTATCTGCTTTCTCTGTCTGACGTATTTCACCTAGCATAACGTTCTCAAGGTCCATCCATGTTATGGCAAAGGACAGGATTTCCTTTTTTTTTTTTTTTTAAATGGTTGAATACTCTTACGCTGTATATGTATGCATCATGTTTTGTTTATCTGTTTGTCTGTTGATGGACACTTAAGTTGCTTCTCTGTCTTGGCTATTGTGAATAATGCTGCAATAAACATGGGATATTTCTTTGAGATCCTGATTTCATTTCCTTTGGCTGTATACTGAGAAATAGAATTGCTGGATCAGATGATATTGTATTTTTAATTTTTTGAGGAACTTCCATACTGTTTTCCATAGTAGCTCAGCCAAGCTCCATCCCCACCAACCGTACCTCGAGGGTTCCCTTTTCACCACATCCTCACCAACACTTGTTACCTCTTGTCTTTTTGATGACAGTCATTCTAACAGGTGTGAGATAATATCTCATTGTGGTTTTAATTTGCATTTCCCTGATGATTAGTGATGCTGAATGTATTTCATGTACTTATTGGACACTGGTATGTCTTCTCTGGAAGAATATTCAGATCCTGTGCTCAACTTTTAATCAGATTTTTTTTTCAACTATTGCTTGTAGGAGTTCCTTATATATTTTGGATGTTAACCCCTTATCCAACATATGACTTGCAAATATCTTCTCCCACTCAGTATGTTGCATTTTGATTTTATTGATGGTTGCTTGGGATGTGCAGAAACTTTTCAGTGTGATGTAGTCCCATTTACTTATTTTTGCTTTTGTTGCTTGTGCTTCTGGTGTTATACCTAAAAAATTGTTGCTAAGAATATCAAGGAGCATGTTCTCTGTTTTCTCCCACGAATTTTATGGTTTCAGAGCTTACATTTAAGTCTTTAATCCATTTAGAGTTAAATCTTGTGAGCATTGTAAGATAGGAGTCCAATTTCATTCTTCTGCATGTGATTAGCTAGTTTTCCCACTAGTTTATTGAAGAGACTATCCTTTCTCCATTGAGTAGTCTGGGGTCCCTTGTCAAATATTAGCTGACTGTTTAGGTGAGGGTTTATTTCTGGGTTCTCAGTTCTGTTTCATTGTGCTGTGTGTCTATTTTCATGCCAGTACCATACAGTTTTGATTACTACAGCTTTGTAGATAGCTTGACAGCAGGAAGTGTGATGCCTCCAGCTCTGTTCTTTTTCAGGATTTCTTTGACTATTCGGTGTCCTTTGTAGTTTCATACAAATTTTAGGGTTGTTTGTTCTATTTCTGTGAAAAATGCCATTGGAATTTTGATAGGGATTACATTGACTGCATAGGTGGCTTTGTGTAGTATGGACATTTCACCAATATTAATTCTTCTGATCCATGAACATGGGTTATCATTCCATTTATTTGTGTCTTTTTCAATTTCTTTCACCAAAGTCTTATAGTTTTCAGTGTACAGCTCTTTCACCTCCTTGGTTAAAGTCATTCTTAAGTATTTTATTGTTTTTGATGCTATTGTAAATGGAATTGTTTTATTTCTTCTTCAGACATTCCATTGTTAGTGTATAGAAATGCAACCAATTTCTATGTGTTGATTTTGTAACTTGTAACCTTACTGATTTTTGTTGATTTGTTCTAACAGGTTTTGTTGTTGTTGTTGTTGTTGTTGCTGTTGTTTGTTTGTTTTTTGGTGGAGTCTTTGGGATTTCCTCCATATAGGATCATATCACCTGCAAACAGTTTTACATCTTCCTTTCTAATTTGGATGAATTTTATTTTTCTTGCTTGAATGTTCTAGCTAAGACTTTTAGTACAATGTTGAATAGGAGTGGCGAGAGTGGGCACCCTTGTATCATTCCTGATCTTACAGGAGAAGCTTTGACTCTTTTGCCATTGAGTATGATGTTTTAGTTGTGAGCTGGTCATATGGCCTTTATTATGTTGCGGTGTTTTTGTTATAGTCAATTTGTTGAGAATTTTTTTTTAAAGATTTATTTATTTATTTTGGAGAGAGAGAGAGGTGGGGAGGGCAGAGGGAGAGGGAGAGAGAAACCTGAGCAGACTTCACACTGAGTGCAGTGCCCAACAGGGGTGTGGGTGGGGGGCGGGTAGGTGCAGAGCCTGAGGTGGGGCTCAATTTCATGACCCTGAGATCAGACCTGAGTCAAAACCAAGAGTCAGATGCTTAACTGGCTGGGACACCCAGGTACTCCAAGAAAATTTTTATCATTAAAGGATGTTGTATTTTGTCAAATGCTTTTTCTGCATCTATTGAGAAGATTACATGATTCTTATCTTTTATTCTATTAATGTAGTTTTTCAGATTTATTGATTTGTGTATGTTGGACCATCCTTGCAAACCAGGGATTAATCTCACTTGATCATGGTGTATGATCCTTTTTTTAAAGTGCTGTTAATAATATTCTGTTGAGAACTTCCACACCTATATTTATCAAGGATATTGGCCTGTAGTTTTCTTTTCTTATAGTGTCCTTATCTGGCTTTGGTATCAAGGTAGTGCAGCCTTGTAAAAATCACTTGGAAGTGTTTCCTCCTCTTCAATTTTTGGCAGAGTTTGAGAAAGATTGGTATTAATGCTTCTTTAAATATTTGGTACTTCATGTACCAGCCATTTTATGACTGAATACTATTTCATGGTTGGATAAATTACATTTTGTTTATTCACTCATCACTTGATGAATATTTGAATTCTTTCCACCTTTGGCTATTATGAATAATGTTTCCATGAACATCTGTGTACAAATTTTTGTATGGACATATGTTTTCAGTTCTTTGGAGCATAAACCTAAGAGTCAGAATTCCTGGGTCAAATGGTAACTCTATGTCTAACTTTTTGGGAAACTGTCAGACTGTTTTCAAAGTGGTTGCACCATTTTAACTCTCAATAGGAATTTATAAATGTTCTAATTCTCCACTTCCTCACCAACATTTATCTGACTTTTTGATTATAGCCACCCTAGTGGGTGTGAAGTAGAATCTCATTGTGGTTTTGGTGTGTATTTCCCTGATGGCTAATGATATTGAGCATCTTTTCACATGTTTATTGGGTTTTCATTTCTTCTTTAGAGAAATAGCTATTCAAATCTTTTACCCATTTTAATATTGGGTTATGCTTTTTATTATTGAGTTTACTTCTTTCTTCCCAATCTGGATGTCTTTTATTTTATTTTCTTGCCTAACTGCTCTGGCTAGACTCTCCAATACAATGTTGAACATAAGTGGTGAGAGCGGACTTCTTATCTTGTTTTTTGATATGCCCAATTTTCCTCATTGAGGAAGTTCCCTTCTATTCCTATTTTCTTGAGTGTTTTTATCATGAAGGGCTGTTTAATTTATCAAATGCTTCCCCCCCCCCATCTATTGTGATGATCATTTGGTTTTTGTCCTCTATTCTATTAATATAGTGTATTTATTACATTGATTTTTTTTCAAATGTTAAACCAACGTTGCATTCCTATTTAGTTATGGTGCATAATCCTTCCTTTAGATGTTGCTGGATTTGCTATAATTTTATTAGAGATTTTTGTGCATATATTCATAAGGGATCTGTAATTTTATTTTCTTATGATCCATTTGACTGGTTTGGCATCACAGTAATATTGTCTTCACAGAACGACTTGGGAAGGGTTCCTCCTCTTCTATGTTTTGGAAGAGTTTTGAAGGATTGGTATTGACTATTCTTTAAAAGTTTGGAAGAATTCACCAGTGAAGCCATCTGGAGTTGGGCTTTCCTTTGTGGGAAGTTTTAAAATTACTAATTCAATTTCTTTACTTGTTATAGGTCTACTCAGATTTTCTTTCTCTTCAAGTCACTTTTGGTAGTTTTATTTTTCTAGAAATTTGTCCATTTTGTCTAAGTCATCTACCTTTTTTAGTTATCTACTTTTTTTTAGTAGTTATCTACTAAACAACTGTTTAGTTATTCACTAACAGTGTTTTTTTTTTCTTTTTTTTAATATCTGCAAGGATGGTAGTGATGTCTCCTCTTTCATTTCTAGATTTTGGTAATCTGAGTATTTTTTCTTTTTTTCTTATTCAGTCTAGCTAAAGGTTTGCCCATCTGTTGATCTTTCTGAAGAACCACTTTTTAGTTTTGTTGATTTTCTTCTTTGTTTTTTAATTCAATATTTCATTTATTTTATTGTCTAATGTTTATTATTTCCTTCCTTCTGTTTGCTTTAAGTTTAGTTTGCTTTCCCTTTTCTAGTTTCTTAAATTCCAAGGTTAGGTTATTGATCTGAGATAGTTCTTCTTTTTAAAGATTTTATTTATTTATTTGACAGACAGAGATCACAAGTAGGCAGAGAAGCAGGCAGAGAAGCAGGCAGAGAGAGAGGGGGAAGCAGGCTCCTTGCTGAGCAGAGAGCCCGATGCAGGGCTCGATCCCAGGACCCTGAGATCATGACCTGAGCTGAAACCAGAGGCTTTAACCCACTGAGCCACCCAGGCACCCCGGTTCTTCTTTTTAAAGTGTAGGTGTTTAGGGGCACCTGGGTGGCTCAGTGGGTTGAGCCTCTACCTTCTGCTCAGGTCATGATGCCAGGGTCCTGCGATCAAGCCCCGTATCGGGCTCTTTGCCCGGTGGGGAGCCTGCTTCCCCCTCCCCCTCTGCCTGCCTCTCTGCCTACTTGTGATCTCTCTCTCTCTGTCAAATAAATAAATAAAATCTTAGAAAAAAAAATAAAGTGTAGGTGTTTAGAACTATGATTTCCCTCTGAGCACTGCTTTAGCTGCATCTCTTAAGTTTTGGTGTGTTGTGTCACCATTTTCATTCGTATCAATTTCTAATTTCCCTTTTGATTTCATCTTTGACCCCTCCATATGTATCTTTAACTGTCCCTAAGAAACATATCCAGTACTTTCCTTTCTTGTTGATATTACATTTTGTTGCCCGACTAGTCTTAATGAAGAATGGTTTAGTTTAATAAACATTTCTTTAGTACCTACTATGTTCAAGCTGAGGGTTGGAAATACAAAAATGGTTAAGACACTTCCTTCACTGAATTAATGCTCAGTACAGTGGGAGAGATGACCCTGAAACAGATAAGTATAATAGAGGTTGATAAATTCAATGACAGACTTATGTTTAAAGTTCCAAAGAATATAGAAAATAAAGTAATTAGCTCTGTTTAACAGACTAAATCTTACAATAGAGGTGATTACTGAGCAGGGCTTTTAAGGACAAATAATAATTCATTAGTTAGGCAGAATCATTAAAGATCATTTCCCAGGCAGTGGAAACAATATGTAGACTTAGAGCTGTGAAACAAAATATTGTATTCAAGACCACCTTTCCCCCCATCCTCAGTCTATGAGATTCTGGTGAAGCAGATTCCACCCATCACTCCAGGGTAATGGATGTGACCCAGGCATAAGACAATTAGAGCATTATGTTGCCCTGGCCAAGGTGATGGTTCAGGATGGCACAAGTCAAAGCCAAAGGGTGGTACTGGGACTTCAACTGGGATTTTGAGTAAAACCATTTGCCTTTCCATGCTGGAAAGTGCCAAATGAACAGCTAAAAACTCAAGTTATCCTCACGCAGTTGAAACTAGGAAGAAGGATGAGAGCCAAGGGAGAGTGTCTGGCACATAGTGGGAACTCAAAAAATATTCATTTAATAAATGCATGAATGAACAATGTGTAGAACAGAATCCTGAGGAATACCAAGATTTCCCAGCTGAAAGCCATCTCAACTTCCTCCGATCTCCCAAAACTCCCAGAATTGTTCTTATGGTGTTTAAAACCCTTGATTTCATAGTATAGTTATCTATAAACCTACATTATCTATTCTCATAGGATATAATGCTATCCTGATCCTAACTATTGGATATATATACCCTACTACTTCAGCATCAACTTTTATAACTTCAGCAGTACTTTAAAACTTGAATATGCCATATACAATTGATTCTGTCCTTCTCATAGTTTAGTCCCTCTTCCAGAATACTTCAACTCAATTCAACAAGCATTTTTTGATAACTAACCAAGTGTCCATCACTTATAAAGTGAGATCCATTAGTGGAGGGTAATATCAACTTAAGAGTGATCATCAGCACTTTTTAATGAAATGCAATAGAGTAAGACAGAAAATTGTAGAGTGCATCACATAAAGTAAGGAAACCACTATCTTTGTGAAACTTTTGCTTCAGTTGGTGAGTGTGTATACTGAGTCACACTGTAAAACATATTTTAAAAATATAAATCATAGTGTAAAAAGTTTGAAGGCCACTACTCTAAGACACACATATTACCAAGATGCACAGGTCTTTGGTCTGTAACTCAACAACTAAGAATGCCCATGACTTCCCTCCCTGTATCTCTAGCCAAAATTCTGAGACTTTTTTCCCAAGCCCAAACTCTGAAAAAGGATCACAAATCTGGTTAGAGTCCTTACTTCTGTTGCAGCAACAACATTAAACAAAAAAAACCACCTAGAACTGTCCTTTCAAATCTAACACACAACCTGGCTCCTAGCAGTTCGCTGCTGTTAATTGTGCTACTTATAATAACAGCAGTTACTTGGCACATGGTGTTTGCCAGGCAGTATTCTAGGCTCTTTACATGTATTATCATATTTACTTCTTTTTTTTTAAGATTTTATTTATTTATTTGACAGAGAGAGAAAGAGAGAGAGAGAGAGAGAGCGAGAGCGCATGTGAGCGCACAAGCAGGGGCAGTAACAGAGGGAGAGGAAGAAGCAGGATCCCAGGACCCTGAGATCATGACCTGAGAGCAAAGGCAGATGCTTAACCAACTGAGCCACCCAGGTGCCCCGATCCTATTTACTTCTTATAATAATCCTAGAGGTAGGCAATATTATTGCCAATTTCATTTTATAGATTGGGGAGACTGAGGCACAGAAATATTGACTCCATTTCTCCAAAGCCACAAAAGTAGGAGGTGGTGGAGCTATTTGACCCCGTGTCGTCTAGTATTTCGGCCCATGCTCTTAATCACTAAGATCTAGTGGCTTCCCAAGTGGGCTTTACTGTTGGACAGACACATCCATGTCTCAAGGAACAACTCTTCCAGACTGGGCTCGAGTAGCTCTTTCTTCTTTTTTTTTTTTTTTAAGATTTATTTATTTATTTATTTGACATGGGGGGGGAGGGAGAGAGAGAGAGAGAGAGACCACAAGTAGACAGAAAGGCAGGCAGAGAGAGGGGGAAAGCAGGCTCCCTGCCGAGCAGAGAGCCCGATGCGGGGCTCGATCCCAGGACCCTGAGATCATGACCTGAGCCGAAGGCAGAGGCTTAACCCACTGAGCCACCCAGGCGCCCCTCGAGTAGCTCTTTCTTGAAGAATATTCTTCACCTGGTAGCTCCTATCTTTCCTAACCATCCATTTTGACAAAGAATAGCCTAATTTATTTGGCCCTGGGTTCAATGTTAATCGGCAGGTTGGTTTAGACTCTCACTAGTTCCCTCGGAGAGAGAAAAAAGGAGGAAAATGAGGCCAAAAATGCATTTCAATTTTTAAGGTTATTTTTAAAAAGCAAGATGATGGGGGAAGACAGCATATATCTGTCTCTTGAAAGGAAAGAGCCTCTGTCTCTTGCCCGTGGCTTTCTCTGACTTTGAAGCTCTGCTTCCTGCTGGAGCCTCCGAGCTCTGGGCGCCCTCTCAGCCCACGTGCTCCTGTTGAAGGTGATGAGGACAAAATTGGGCCAGGTCGCCCAAAAGACCCCCATCCTTTGTTCTCAGTGAATGCTCTCTCTTTCTGAAAATGCTCAGCTTTACCCAAGAAAGGGAAAGGGCAGACCCTATTTCATTAGAAGAAAGGAAGAGGGTCTGGGAGACTGTTCCTTCCCCAGGTATCGGTGAGTTGCTAAATAACAGGGAGAAGAGTCAGAGAAAGGACAAAAAAATAAAAAAATAAATAAAAATAAATAAAAAATAAAATGACACAGCACAGCTCCGAGTCTCTCTCCTATCAGGTTTTACAGAGGGGCAATAGATTTTCTTCATTGCCAGTCCTGACTTATCACAGCCTTGTTTTTAATGAGGTATAATAAGGGGAACATTTTGTAACAACACGGTTCCCCTATTTTATCCCGCAAACAGCTGTGTCATGCTTGTGGCTGGAAGAATGAATCATATCTCTGCCGGCATATGCTAACTCCCATGTAATTACCCCAGCATCTTAAATAAAGCAGGTCCTAAACCTGTCGCTCACATTACAAGCAAACGGTGCAGACCTCGTAACTGGGGCCTCTATCATTACAATTAATTTATCACAGAAGCAACTGAGATTAGAGGCTAGAATTAAAACCCAGAGCATGGAGAGTCACCGTAGTGACACTGAAAAACAGGCTCTTGAGAGGCCGCTCGCTCCAACCGCTGCCCGACTAATGCCTTTCCTGGGGAAAAGCAGCCTTAGTGGGATTTTGTTTTCTTTCCATTTTTTCCCACTCCAAGATTTTACTAAAGTGATTTCCCTGCCTCTCTTGATTCAGAATGATGCTGGAAAGATTCTACCTGATACTTAAAGAGAACTCGGAGCAGGAGTCACCATTTCCTCATTCTTAAACGACCACTGTCTCTCCATGCGTACAGTCCCCTGAGACGGCCCATTTGTTTTTGTTATTAGAAAGGAATTTCTCATGACATCAGTTTGTTTCCTTTCAGGGGGCAGGAGACTGGGGGAAGGGGGAAAAGAGCCCAGAGCGTTTGCTTCAAATACAAAATGCTGTCTGTCGCGCCACAGGCTGTGGTTCTCAACCAGGGTTCCTCAACTGAACCTCAGGGACCAAAAAATTACCTCAGTAACTATTTTCTTAGTTCTCCCAAGGATGATACGATTAGTCCATCTAGACAGTACATTCTAAAGGCACAAGAGAGAAGTTAATTCATTATGTTGAGGGACAGCTTAGGGCATCTGTGCTTACTCTGGATGGAAAGGCTGATAGACAGACAGACTCTGGTACAGCATTATTCAGAAAGCCCACCAGAGAACCCTCTTCCAGGCCACAGGAGTCTGCCTCGCACCCACCCCCCCAATCCTAGTCACAGCAGGTCTCACTCAACCCCTCCTTTCGTTTATGAGGTGGATAGGGCCTTCACCGACCATCCCACTGAAAACCTGAAGTAGAATATCTCTGGTCTCCAGGCACGGATGTTGGGGGATCCTGGGGCTGCTTCATTGTTGTCATCGTCACCAGAGCTCAGCAGTCTATTCTCTGTCAGTTCTGCCTGTTGTGTGGCAGAGTCTACTGTGTGCCCACCGAAACCTGTTTCTTCTTCCTGGGCGTACAGCTAGACGGTCCTCCCTAGCCTCCCTTGCGGTTAGATATGACTGAATTCCAGTCATTGGATCATAGGTGAAGGTGATGTGTGCTATGCTACTTCCCCTGGGCCAATAAACGTCTCCTACTTGATCCTTTATGCTCTCTTTCTTTTCTCAGATGCTGGCTAGAACATCCATAAGAGGATCATGAACCCTGAGGGTTGACGAACCTGAATTCCCAAATCACTCTTACGAAGCTGCCCTCAGAACAGGGTTTGCTTGGTGTAGAAATTACCTTACCCTGACTAATGAACTCTAAAAGTGAGCTGACCCAGCCCCTTCCCCAGGAGGCTCTACAGCCTGTGAAGGATAGGTGAGGAAGGAGAGTCTGGATCCCAAGGCTGGGAAAACAGATTTGGATAGAGTGAGGGGCTTAGGATGGCAACAGCCAGCTGTGGGCCCAGACTCTCCACCTGGAAGAGGGAGCTCACAGCGTTGGGGGTTTCTTGGTCCCTCACATACTTGATTTCATCTGATAGGCTTTGGAAGGTTCAAGGAAGAAGAGGTAATGAGGGGGTAGTCCGAAAATCTGATTCAAATAGAATAATGAACATGTGTATGAAAGCAAACTAGAAATCACAATCTCGAATCAGATCAAGTTGCTGGGCTGCTTACACATCTCGGCCCTCTCTCATCTGGTCACTTGTCTACTCTTGCCTATTGCCTATTCTCCAGCTCCCTGGACATATCTTCAAACACCTTTCCAAGGTAATCTGCTTGCCACAAGCTTAGGAGCTCTTCAAGGTCAGGAGAAGAGCCTCATTCCACTCTATACCACTTTAGCCGGTACCAGGCCTAGAACCCAGGACTAGCTCAATATCTGCAGAATGAATGGGCACAAAATGTTGCACATGTCGGTTTTTTGTTTTGTTTTATTTTTAAAGATTTTTTTAAGTCTTTATTTATTTATTTGAGAGAGCGAGAGAGCAGGAGAAGGGGAAGGGTCGGAGGGAGAAGCAGACTCCTTGTCGAGCAGGGAGCCCGATGCGGGACTCCATCCCAGGACTCTAGGATCACGACCTGAGCTGAAGGCAGTTGCTTAACCAACTGAGCCACCCAGGTGCCCTAAAGATTTTTAAAAATTTATTTGAGAGAGAGAGAGAGAACACAAGCAGAGGCAACAGCAGAGGGAGAAGCAGGCTCCCTGCTGAGTGGACAGCCTGACTCGGGACTCTATGCCAGGACCCGGGGATCACGACCCAAGCCGAAGGCAGACGCTTAACCAACTGAGCCACCCAGGCCACCCAGGCACTCCCAACGTGGCACAGATTAATGTGATGAGTTTATCTTCTAACTCCGCACATTGGGATGCTCTCTAAAATAGTGCCCTAGACACTGGAGATGGTTCCTCCCCCATACTTCCTTTCAGCTTTCTTCCTGATCCAGAGCGACTATCTGGAAGCTGGGCTTCTGGCATTGAGAGGGTGGAGCAGAGCTAACTGGCCCACAGGAGACAGAACTGATCTCCTTGACAGGTGTATGTCAATTAACACCAGGACTGAATTAGCCACAGGATATGCCAAGGGCCAGCAATGTGAAACGTGAACAAGCCCAAGTACCTCATGCTACCAGAAAAGAACTCCTTTTCCTCCTACAGAAGGACCGTTAGCTCCACATAAGCTGTTCATTACTCACCGAAAGAAGGAGCACAAAAATGCTCTGAAAAATATGCGGCATATAAAAGGGGAACAGGGTTGCCCAGGGGGCTCAGTTGGTTGAGTGCCTGCCTTCGGCTCAGGTCATGATCCCAGGGTCCTGGATCAAGCCCCGCATCGGGCTCCCTGCTCAGCAGGGAGCCAGCTAATCCTTCTGCTCTTTACCTCGCTCATGCTCTCTCACTCTTGCTCTCTCTCTCTCTCTCTCAAATAAATAAATAAAAATATTTTTAAAATAAAAAGATAAAATAAAAGAGGAAGAGATCAGTATTAGCACTGGTCTGATCTCCCTCCTTCCTTCAAATGTCTTTACTGCACCCCTCTCTCCCTACCCCTCCTGTCCACTTGAGAAGGAGTCTGCAGAGATCTCGTCTAGACCAGTTCTGGTCTGGCTTACAGAGCATTCTTGGTTTTATCTCACTTAAAAAAATATTATCCCTTTATGGAAAAATGAATTAAGTCAGTTTGGAATAGACATTTAGGAGTGTGGGTGCCGGAGTGCCTGGGTGGTGCAGTTGATTGGGCACCCGACTCTTGGCTTTGGCTCAGGTCTGATCTCAGAGTTGTCAGAGAGAGCCTCTCATCAGGCTCCCCGGTCAGCGTGGAGTCTACTTGGGTCTCTCTCTCCCTTTCCCTCTGCCCCTCCCCTCCTCAAATAAATAATCTTAAAAAAAAAAAAGTGTGTGGGTTTAGAGTCAGGCTGATTAGGTTCAAGTTCTAGTTCTGTTACTTATAAGTAGAGAAATCTTAGGAAAATTACTTAACCTCTTTTTTTTTTAAAGATTTTATTTATTTATTTGACAGACAGAGATCACAAGTAGGCAGAGAGGCAGGCAGAGAGAAGGGAGAAAGCAGGCTCTCCACGGAGCAGAGAGCCCGATGCGGGGCTCGACCCCGGGATCATGACCTGAGCCGAAGGCAGAGGCTTTAACCCACTGAGCCACCCAGGCGCCCCATTACTTAACCTCTTGAAGGCTCTGTTTTCTTACCTGTAAAATGGGGGTGAAATAAAAGCAAGTTCACGGGGATTGAAGTACTGTACGCAAAACATTTGGCACAATGCCTGACAAATAACGGGCACCCAGGAAATGTTAGCTGTCATTGTTTGTTTGTATTTTTAAAGATTTTATTTATTTATTTGACAGAGAGAGATCACAAGTAGGCAGAGAAAGAGGAGGAAGCAGGCTCCCTGCTGAGCTGAGAGCCTGAAGCGGGGCTCGATCCCAGGACCTGGGTCACAACCTGAGCTGAAGGCAGAGGCTTTAACCCACTGAGCCACCCAGGCACCCCGCTTAGCTGTCATTGTTTTGGTTTCCTGTCTCTGGATTAACACCCATCTTCCTGATGAGAACGATGATCCTCTTCCTGTTGAAGTCAGTCCTCCACATGTGCTCTGGATCCTATCCCTTCTTGCCATT
Source organism: Martes martes (assembly GCF_963455335.1). Lineage (NCBI taxonomy): Eukaryota > Metazoa > Chordata > Mammalia > Carnivora > Mustelidae > Martes > Martes martes. Next base: position 157,113,475 of record NC_137891.1, read on the forward strand.
TAAAAACTGCATCATTAATCATCATCTCTTTTTCTTGTACTACCCATCTTTTTCTTTGTCTGAATCATTTCCATCAACATTCACATATGTACTCATCCCTTCTATTAAAAAAAAATCCCTCACTTAACCTCACATCTCTTTACTTGCCATCATATTTTTATGCTCTTCTTTAGAGCCAAACATCTCCAGTGTTGTCTACGTATGCTATGTACCTTTTCTCACCTCTCATTAACTCTTCAACTCATGACAATTTGAATTTGCCCTGTCACTCCACTAAAACGGCTCTCAAGGCTACCAATCACCTTCCATATTGCCAAATCCCGCAGACACAACCCTTTACTTGATCTCTCAGTAGCATTTGACATAGCTCACCATTTGCTCTTTTCTTAAAATTCCCCTTCTGCTCCTTGGTTTTACCATCCTTCTCAGAGTCCTTTCTTCTTCTACTAAATCTTTAAATGTTATAGGTCTCTGGGGGTTGGATCTGTGCCCTTTTCCCCTGCTTTTAACATGATTTGCCTTGGTGATTTCATCTTTTTTAACACTCTAAATAATGAAATGTTGTTATAAAGAAAACAGCAAAACATCTCAAATATAGGACACTGGCTTTGGAACTAGGCAGAGCTGCAAGGAAGCTGATATAAAAGACTAGAAAAAGAGTAACTTGTATCATGTAGAGGTAAATACTTGGTTAAGCAATAGTAATCTGGAAGACAGAAAATGGATCTAATGAGCTAGTAGAACTGGAGGAGATCTTACAGTAAAATATTGAAATCACGAGCTGGTTGCTTTTAGGTACATTTGATGAGGCACTAAAAAGAAAGAGATAAACTTTAAAAAGAATTGGCTAGTCTACAAGCAGAATTCAGTGGAAATACAAAGAACTCAGAACTTAATGGGTTGAAACATAAAACTTTCTCAACTCCAGCCTCTCCAGTAAAAGATTTTCAATTAAGATCCATCCTGGAGCTAAAGATCAAATTTAGGATGCTGCCAGAAGAGATCGTTTTAAGGTGAGGTAAAAATTAAGGGTTTTCATTAAGCTCTGAAGGAAATAAGGTGGCATCTAGTAGGTTCTTTCTGCTGGAAAAGAGGCTCCTAGATAGCTTATGAGTGTGGTTCTCCAGCAGCCTGACATGTCCAGACTGCCAGTAATTAAGTCTGGATAGATCAAGTCTTGCAAAAACCGTGGGTGTGGCTTGTGGCACACAGAGTTGACTAGTATCAAATATATAGAAAACCCACAAAGTTTGTGAGAGAGTTGTATTGGCAAAAACACTGTCAGCTCCAACTAAAAGAGACTGAGACTTTGAAGATGTAAAAAGATCTCTGAGTCCTCAGATTTCTGTGGACAGGGAGTAGGCAGAAAAATCTGCTCAGCCATCGAAAAGATATGCTATTTAATGTTCTTTTTAGAAGCAGTCAAAGCAGGGCTCCTGGGTGGCTCAGTTGGTTAAGGGTCTAACTCCCAATTTCAGGTCAGGTCACGATCTCAGTGTTGTGAGATTGAGCTCTGCATCAGGCTGCGCATTGGGCATGGAGGCTGCTTAAGATTCTCTCTCTCCAGGGCACCTGGGGGGCTCAGTGGTTTAAGCCTCTGCCTTTGGCTCAGGTCATGATCTCAGGGTCCTGGGATCGAGCCTGGCATGGGGCTCGCTGCTTAGCGGTAATTGCTCAGCAGGGAGCCTGCTTCCCTCCCTCTCTGCCTGCCTCTCTGCCTACTTGTGATCTTTCTCTCAATCTGTCAAATAAATAAATAGAATCTTAAAAAAAAAAAAAAAGATTCTCCCTCTCCCTCTCCCTTTGCATCCAAGAAGCATCCAAGGCTGATGGAAAAGGAAGAACTTCTAGAGGATAGAACAAAGAGCTATAGTGAACAATGGATTAGAGAGCTACTCCCAGAAAACAGAACTGCGGACTAATCAAAGAATTCCCAACTCCCAGGATGGTTGGACCTGTTCAACATTTGCCCAGTAGAATTTCAGAACTGCTATGGATTGATAATTTCTATATGCATCTAGTTCTTCTCTTCTTTGAATGGAGTAGTTTATTGCTGTTATCTTGTACCTATTCCATCAATGTATATTAAATGGGTGGTGGCGGTGGTGTTTTATTTATTTATTTTGGTTCTTAGGTCATCAGATAAAGAGAAATCACAGTTAGACCTAATATAGGGATTTTAAGATCCTAGACTTTAATAAGCCAGGTGCCATGATTTAGATAAAATGTGGGGGAGTCTTGGGATTGTAGGTGAGTGTGCTTGGCAAGTGGGAGTTATGCAAATATTCATGAATAAGAGGTAGACTGTGCTAGATTAGATTATTGTCCAAAAATATTTACTCCCCTGCTGTCTCCATGGAGAAGTTTACTTTCCTGCTTCTTGACTTTTGGCTCAATTATGTGATTGTTTTGGCTAATGGTACATTGGGTCAGATATTCCCAAGCACGGACTTGAAATGTACTTGTGGGGTTGGCCCTCTTGAAGAGATGTTCACCCTATATAGCTGCTCTCTCTTCAGCCCAAACTGCAGAATGAGTATCCATGGATCGGTCTAGAGCTCAACCACTTGCAAGGAGCAAAGACTCTTGGCGGAGCTAAAGCTAGATTAGCTGACTTACAGATGCGTGAGAAGTAAGTGCTACTGTTGTATGCAACTAAGATTTTTGTGCTAGTTTATTATGTAGCAACAGCTAACTGGTTCTTTTTCATTCTTCAAATGCAACATGCCCTTTCCTGCTTCAAGACTATTGAAACAACCTGTTCTTTTTTTTTAATGTGCCCTGTGCTCATTGTAGGTCTCCACTTCAGATCTTCATACAAATGCATTTCTTCAGAGACCACCTTTAGTACATCACCCAATTATCCTATATTATTATGTCATTTATCTCATAGCATTCACCCCTGTGTGTAAGAATAAATACTTAGTTTGTTTGCTTTCTCCACTGGACTATAGGCCTTGTAAGGGGAAGGACCATAGCCACTTATTCACTAATGCACTCTCAAAGTTTAGGATTAGTACTGGCACATAATAGGTTATCAGTAAATATTTGTTGAGTAAAGGAATTTTTAAAGTGAGTGAATGGACTTGGAATACTCTTTGGCCTGCCTAGAAAATAGCTTTAGAAAGTGTAATTCAATTTTTCCATTCTTCCTAATTTTTTAGAGATTTATTTATTTGTTTTAGAGAGAGAGAGAGAGAAAGACAGCTGGGGGAGGGGCAGAGGGAAACAATCCTCAAGCAGATTCCCCACTGAGTCCAGAGCCTGACACAAGGCTCGATTCCAGGACCCTGAGATCATGACCCAAGCCAAAATCAGTAGTTGAATGCTCCATTGACTGATCCACCCAGGTGCCCCTCTTCTCCTTATTTTTAATAGTAACCGCTTTATTCCCTTCCTAGTGAGCTATGCTTCCCAAATAATTAGGCTGGTGAACAAACCAACCAACATAGTTAAAATATATAACTGATGGGCTCCTTCTTTACATTATGTCTGATTGTTTTGAGACAAATATTATGACTTGGGGTCAAAGATATAGATCAGGCTATCTTCTGTTCTGCCAAGGTCAGAGCAAGTTTTTTTCACCAAGCTTGGTTGGTGCATTCCACCCACTCCAAAAACATAAGCATACCCATAAAAGACATGCAGACACCCAGAGCTTTGGTTCGAGGCTATGACAGAAACATGAAGTCCAAAGATATCTTCTGCCTTCAGGCTGATGACTGAGCCCACAGCCTGGCAACTCTAGCACATACCTTCCCCAAGCTACCATTAGCTTCTTCCCTGTAGTATTTGCTGCCCCTGCTACAAGGTCCCAATGTCAGTCTCTACAGCGTTTCTGAAGTCACAGACCATATACTGTGAAGAAGCAGAGGGGTTCCAGAGCATGAAGATCCTCCTATATGGGAGAGATAGAAAGAAAAACCAGGGCCTGGATCCTGGTACTAGCTACAGATTGGGGTCCGACTTTCTGGCTTTTCTAACCCCAAGCTTCTCCAAGTCAAGATCTCTGAACTTTTTATTTTAAAGTAAGATCTATGCCAAACATTGGGCTTGAACTTTTTTTTTTAAGATTTTATTTTTATTTATTTGACAGAGAGAGGGAGCACAAACAGGGGGAGCGGCAGGCAGAGGGAGAGGGAGAAGCAGACTCCTTACTGAGCGAGAAGCCTAATGCGATGTGGGGCTCAATCCCAGGACCCTGGGATCATGACCTGAGCTGAAAGCTTAACCAGCTGAGCCACCCAGGCACCCCTGGGCTTGAACTTAGGACCTCAAGATCAATGCTCTACTAACTGAGTCAGCCAGGTGCTCCAAGATCTTTTACTTTAATCTCTAAAACTTTTCTACTTTCTTTTCTTTGTTCAGGCACTAACATTTTATTAAATATTATATTAATTTTATGATACAAAGATATAGGATACGGACATATTCTATATGATAAGAAGATATGAAACGTAATAATAAAATGAACATCTGTGAACCACCATTCAAACTTAAGAAATAGAACATAACAACTAATAGTTATGTGCTCCTTCCATCTCCCTCCCTCCCTCCCTCATCCCTTCCCAGACTTTTGTGTTTTCTTTTGCAACTGTCCTTTTTTTCTACTCAGTGTTATATTTCTAAGGGTTCTCTATGTTGATTCTTACGGTAATTGTGCTTTCATTTTTACCTCCTTATAGTATTCAGTTATACGACTATACCACAATCTGTTAATCCATTCTCTTGTTATTGGACATACAGGTTATTTACAGGCTTTGTTTTGTTGCTATTATGAACAATTCTGCTGTGAACATTCTTGTACACACATCTTTTGGAGGATGTGAGCAGGAGTTTCTCTAGGGAATATACCAAGGGATGGAAATGCTAAGGCATGTGATATATATCTGTTCAGCTCTACAAGGATGTAAGCTACAATGCATGAGGTCAGTGTTTTCTGTCTATTTTGTTCATTACCATTTCTCCAAAATATAGACAGTGCTTGGCACAGAGTAGGTGACTCAATAGTTAGTGGTTGAATAAATGAAGATAATGCTTTGTTTTTTCAAAGTGTTGATACCAAATTTTTTTTCCCAGCAGCCTACCACGTGCTACTTATTATTACTTTTTTGATCAAACCCAAATACCTCTTTCCCTGACCCATTTGCTCCTGTATTCCACAGTGGACTTTTCATTTTCTTCTCGGTTCTAAAGCTAACGGACTTGAAGTGGTCACCCTCTCTGTGTGAACTAGCACAGTTTAACTCTTCCAAGCCTCAGTCTCCTCACTTGTAAAATAGGCATTGCAGTGCCTTCCACTGCAAAGATTTTAACACACTCAATAATGATACCAATGAATGATAAATCCTATTACAGAGAAACTCTCTGATCCGACGTATTGGTTGATTATCCAAAAAGTCCCGTAAAGCAGAATGTCATTTAAAAAGATATACACTTACCTCAAACATTTTATTTTAACTTAAAATATACAAATGTAGATTCTTTCTCCAATTTTTTGATGTAAGGCCAAGGAATGTGTCTGCTGACTGGCTTTCCAGATCTTTCCTGCATAAATCACACCCATAATACATGGTCTTCATTTCTTGGTTTTAGTTTTTTATAGCGGAACAAGAACTTAGAGAAATGAGAGGGCCGATTCCCAGATTGTTGTGATGTTTTCCCTCAGTCAGTATTATTCACAGCTCTTTGAGCCGCCATTATTTTAAAAACTCACCTTAGTTTTCAACTTGGCTTTCATAAAACAACAACATAAAAATCTCTCTAATTTTATTGTTGAATTAACAAAATATTTCATGAAATCAGGCAGTTATAATAGCAACTGCCATTGGCATAAACAGGCTTAGGGGCAAGTATCTCCGGGTCTCGGTTACAAGTCAGCTGGTGGGAGAAGCAGTGAGATGGCGTATCCGATAACAGCAAAATCAAGAGTAGCCATCACCTGAGAGTACACTGTAGGTATTAGTACAATTTACACACGGCATAGAAAGCAATGGTTAACCAGGCAAGTAAGTTAAGTCAAAGTTAGTTAAGAGAGCTACTCAACTATTATTCTCTTCGCTTCTACCATTGCCACAGTTACAAGGCCCATCTATCTCCTCAGCTGATCCCCCTGAATGAAATCAGCCTCTTATGTTAGGCGTGGTTCATTTTCTAGGTTTGTCCCATTGGCCAGTAAGGGACAGAGGAAGACGTGGACTCCCCAGTGAATGAAGACTGGTAGGCTGGAGGAGATTCTAAGATACTCAGCGATTGAAGGGTTACTCTTGATTTCTAAGAGTTCCTTGTCCCTGATAAGTTGAGATAGGAACATAAGTAGAGAGAAAGTTCCACCTTTCTACACTGTCCTCTGACAGGGCACAGCACTGTGGTGAGGAAGAAGGTCTGACTTTAATTAGTCAGACCGTCACCCTACTAAACTCCACTGAAACCAAAACAAACCAGGCAGTCCCATATGTCATAAGAATTAAAGGCATGGTTCCCACTTCCTAACGATGCTTTTACAGAAACCGTTCCACTGTAAAACTTTATGATTTGAATCTTTATAGCCGCCAGCAGAGCACATGTTCACTGCCTTAAATTATAACTTAATCACAATAGAAGCTGACTTTCCAGCCCTTTGCAGTCAAGACAAGAGAGGGAAGGGCCTACAGAACAAATTGGCCACTATTCCTCTGCCCGCCTGCCTCCTCCTGGGTTGTAGCGTCCCAGGATGTGCAGGGACGTGAAGAAACACACACTTCGCAGTCCAGGAAGACCTAAGAGAGAAGCTTTCAGTAAGGCCTAGAGACATGAATATAGTTCTGTCTGGCACTCACGTGGTCTGATCAAGGCAAAGTGAGAGCTGCCAAGAGAATAAGAGGAAGAAAGGGAACACCAATAGGGCTCACAGGTATCCTAATCCCACCTCATCACTGTGCTGCTCAGATGATTCTTCCTTAACTTCGGTTGAGCATCCTCTATCGTTGGAGACTGAGTTGACACAAAAGGAAACAAAAGTACAATCCTACTACCTCTTCTCAGTTCAATATGGCTAAAACATCAAGTCAGAGGAGGAGAGTAATAGAAGGTGTTGAGCCCCCCTCCAAAAAAAAGCCAAAGCCAGATCTTGAAGGGCCTTTATTTAGACAATAGGGAGTGATTAAAAAAAAATTTTTTTTAAAGGGATGTCTCGCTCTATTGAGTACTTTGAGGAGGAGAGGGCTCTCCCTGGGCCCTAGAAGGTATATCATAAGGGCCGGCCTCATTCTCAAGTCTTTACAACAATCTTATTATTTTTTAAAGTTGTTATTTATTTATTTGACAAAGAGAGAGAGATCACAAGTAGGCAGAGAAGCAGGCAGAGGGGGAGGGGGAAGCTGGCCCCCAGCTGAACAGAGAGCCCAATGCGGGGGCTTGATCCCAGGACCCTGGGATCATGACCTGAGCTGAAAGCAGAGGCTTAACCCACTGAGCCACCCAGGCACCCCGAGACTGATATAAAAAAATTTTTTTTAAAGATTTTATTTATTTATTTGACAGACAGAGATCACAAGTAGGCACAGAGGCAGGCAGAGAGAGAGGAGGAAGCAGGCTCCCTGCTGAGCAGTAAGCCCGATGCCCAGGACCCTGGGATCATGACTGAGCCAAAGGCAGAGGCTTTAACCCACTGAGCCACCCAGGTGCCCCATGATTAAAAATTTTTAACACTGAAGTGCCATGATGGAATTGCCTTTTAAAAAGACTCTACATCCAAAGAAGATGTACAAATGGTGAAAAAAATGAAAAGATGCTCAACATCATTAGTCCTTAGAGAAGTGCAAATCAAAACCACAATGAGATGTCACTCCACACCCAGGAGGATGGCTAGTAAAAAGAGAGAAACCAGCCAACCAACCAGGAAATAGCAAAGATTGGCCAGGATATGGAGAAACTGGAACCCTCACATACTACTTACTGATGGCAATGGTGGCTGTCAACTATGTAGACTCTATGGAAGACTGTATGGCAGAGAGTTAGCCAATGACCCAGCAATTCCGCTCCTAGGTATATACCCAAGAGAAACAAAAGCCTGTGTCCACATAACACACCACACTAGTGCTCATAATAGCTGAAAAGAGGAGATGACTCCAATCTCCAGCAAATGATAAATGGATAAACCAAATGTGATGCATCTGTATGACAGAATATTATTCAGTCATAAAAAGGGCTGGAGTACTGACATATGCTGTAATGTGAACGAACCTCAAAAAATATGCTAAGTGAAAAAAGTCAGACATGAAAGGCCACATGTTGTATGCATCCACTTATGTATGATGTCCAGAATAGGCAAATCCATAAATACAAAGAGTGGATTAGTGGTTGCCAAAGGGGGGTTAGGGGGCACAGTTTCTTTTTGGGGTGATGGGAAAGTCCTGGAATTAGTCAGGGGTGATGGCTGTACGCCATTGTGAATATACTAAAAACCACCAAGTTGTATTACTTCAAAACGAAAAAAATGATGAAATTTATTTGATTTTTAAAAAATAGACTGGAGAAGAGCAAGATAAAGACCAGAGAGACTAGTTTAGAAACCTATTTGAATAATCTAGGTAAATTATAAGAGTGAGAAAGGAAAAAAACAGCAGGGATCTGATGAGGGACTAGACTAAGGTAGTGGTAGTGGGGATCGAGGAAGACACAGATTTAAACGTATTTAGGGGTAAAAGGAATCAGATCTTAGTGCTTAATGTGAGGGGTTTGGATGACTAGATGGGCAGTGCTACCATTAACCAGAATAGGAAACAAAAAAAGAGGAGGAGTGGGCTGGAAGGAAAAGATGATTTCTTTTTTGGACATGGTAATTATGAGGTGGGAGCTTATAGGTGCTTCATTCAGTCAACCAATATGCAAACACCTACTAGGTGTCTGGTAGGAATACCCAGGAGGCAGGTATTGACTTCATTTTCAGAGCTGGATAGAATTCTTCACTGGATGTAGCTATTTTGGGATTCACAACACAGAGAGCAGATAGAATCATTTAGGGAAAATGGGTAGATGAAGGCTGAAGACACTCTTTGAGGGTTAGGATTCCTCAAAAGAGGCGAAGAAAAAGTAGAGAGGCAGAAAACTGCAGAATTCAAGGAAATGTAGTATGAAAAGAAAGTACCAAGGCCAGCTACAATGAAGGGTGGTCTGATTAAAATAAAGGCTGAAAAAAGTACCCACTGGATTTGGTAATTAGGACGCCCCATCCGCCTACCAGTGCAGTGATGGAAGTCAACACCTCTGCAAGCAGTTGGTTAATAAGGAAGCAGAGACAACTTTTCGTTCCCTCTGTTGAGGGATGTTTATTGAATGCCTGTTATGTGTCCAGCGATGATAGGGAGGAGATCCTTCCGGGAGGTTTGGAAATAATGGGAAGGAAAGAAATAGGACTGTATGGGACACCTGAGTGGCTCAGTTGGTTAAGTGGCTGCCTTCAGCTCAGGTCATGATCCCAGGGTCCTGGGATCGAGTCCTACATTGGGTTCCTTCTCAGGGAGGGAAGCTTCTCCCTCCCTGGGAGGGAGGCAGGGAGCCTGCTTCTCCCTCTGCCTCTGCCTGCCACTCTGCCTGCCTGTGCTCTCTCACTCTCTCTCTCTGACAAAAAAATAAATAAAATCTTAAAACAAAAAATCAAACAAAAAAACAGGACCGTAAATGCAGGAGGACGGGGACACAGAGGGGAAGGGAAAACTGGCAGGATAGGAGAACACAGTTAGTGTGAGAAGTTTAAGGTTGGTGGGTTCTGAGTGATAAGGTTCACGGTGTGGCCATGGGACTAGACAGCGAAGTTAATGGTGATAAAGGTCTTTAGAAATTAATAGGCCAAGAAGCTATAAATGTAAGGTATTGGATCATTCCATCCAACAGATGAGGAGGAGAGTCAGAAAATTGGCAAATAACAGAAGGAAGAAGGAAGAGACAACAGAATAGTGCAACAGAAAGGGCCTCAAAGGGGGTATTGTGTTCATCATCTCTTTGTTCCCCTTTATTACAAATAAACACACTTGTATATTCCACGGCCAGCTGCACAGACGCTGCTCCATGGTAAATGCTGCTGACTGACCGACATGGCCTCCCCAAAGCATCTCAGGGTCTCTTAAACAAACTCCTGACATTCCTCCCAAACTGAGTTCTCTCCCATTATCTACTGTCTGTGAATGGTACTGCCATCTAGCCACTCAGGAAGCAGGACTGACACTTTCCTTCCCCTCTGTCACTCTTCAGATCGAATCCACCAGAGAGTCTTGCCGATTTTACCTCCCAGGCGTCTTTCTCCACCTGCCCTCCAGCACTGTAACGCAGCTGCCATCCCCTCTCGGCTTCCTGGCCCACCAGTGCAATCTGCTCTCACCGCCACCAATTCACTCTCCCCTCTATGGCCAGAGTAGTAGTTTAAAAATGTGCATCTGTTCCAGGCCTTGGCCCCCTTCTTCTCCATCTCCAAACCCTCTGAAGGGTCTCCATTGGTCTGAGGACTCTGACTGAGCTCCTTAAGGCCAGACCTGTCTCTCCTCAGCCTTGCCTCAGACCACACAGTCACCAGCATGTCCAATTTTTCCCCCCTCCTAGGCCTTGTCATGAGCCCTCCCGTTGGGGCCTTTGCACGTGCCACTGCCTCCGCCTGGCACCTTCCCCTCTCCTTGTTGCCTCGTTAAACTCCTACTCAACTTTCCTAAAACCCCTGTCTGGGTCACATCATACCCTGAGGCTTTCGCAACCCGCCACAGTTACCAATTTTACATTTGTTTGAATAAATATTTGATTAATGTCTGTCTCCATGAGGATAGGGGCTGTGCCTGACACACGCAGAAGGAACACAGTAAATATTTATTGAATGAATGATAGAGTAATAAACTTGCCCAGTGTCATTAAGTGGCAGACCTGGGACTATGTCCCAAGAGACGGAGCATTAGGTGGTAGATTCCTTTCCATTTCTGAGATTTTGTGGTTTCTAGGTGACTTTTCATTATTTTCCTTTCCCTTGTTATACTAGACCTTGTGAACACCCCTCCATTGGGTATCAGAGGAATTAAGGCCTCTAAGGACAGGAATGAATTCATTCCTTCGGGTGCTAGAAATCTTTCCTTGGTCAGAGACTTAAAAAAGACTACTCAATGGCAACCTTAGTAATCGATCACTTTGTCTCCACCTAAACACATCGAATAACAAAGCTCAATTCTTCTCTGAAAGATTCCTTCTGATTTTTCCTTTATTTTCTTTAATAATGTATGAGTTGAGCATTTTTTTTTCATGTAATTACTGGCCTTTTGTATTTTTTTCTAAAATTAGTGCTTATATCCCTTACCTACTTCTCCCTCTGTCTTAATTTAACTGATTTATAAACTCTGTAGATTAAGGAAATTAGCCCTTTGCCATATCATGTGGCAAATATGTTTTCCAGTTTGTAGATCTTCTGATATTATTTATGTCATCTAAACAGTTCTATTCTAAATGGAAGAAAATGTCAAATAGACACTAGGACAAAGAAATTTTCCTCTTATCCTTGTTCTCCAGCTCAATTCCCCTCCCAAAGGCAAGTGCTATTAATGGTGTCTTACAGATCTTTCCAGAGCTTGCTTGAACAATAACAATCTGTATGGTGTCTGTTCCACCCCCCGCCCCCACAGAAAGTAACAGTGTACTCCATATTCTGCAATTTTCCTTTTTACTTACAACACAGGGTGTATCAGAGACATCCCTGCATCAGTACCTAAAGAGCCAACAGACATTGCCCAATTGCCCCCCGTAGAGGATGGAGTGATTTACACTCCCATCAGCAATACACGTGAATGCCTCTTTCCATACCCTTCACCAAGACAATGTTAAAACTTTTCTTGATCCCTGACAACCTGATAGGTAAAAAAGGCTGCATGCATTCCTCTAAGAGTGAAGTTGAACATCTTTTCCTATATTTAAAATGCTGAGGACGATTTACAATTTTTTGTGGCTTTAAGACTTTTCCATTTTCCAAGAATTAGGATTAAGAAGGATTACTGTGATTACGGGAGAAAGGATCTTTGCTAATCTTGATCTAGTAGCCTACTTTCCCACTAGGGTAGCGGTGGGAGGGTTTGAGCTTTGGCCTTCTTTTTATCAGCAACATATCTGTGACTAAGTCTAAATTATGGTAGAGTAGAAAGAGTTTGGGCTTTAAGGTCATGCAGACTTGAATCAGAGTCCCATCATCCTCCTTTCCTTATTGAAGTGTTGCTGTGTCAGGCCCAGTGAAGGATGCTGGAGATTCAAAGATAAGGAAAATAGGGGAGCCTGGGTGGCTCAGTGGGTTAAAGCCTCTGCCTCCCGCTCAGGTCATGATCCCAGGGTCCTGGGATCGAGCCCCACATCGGGCTCTCTGCTCAGCGGGGAGCCTGCTTCCTCCTCTCTCTCTGCCTGCCTCTTTGCCTACTTGCGATCTCTGTCAAATAAATAAATAAATAAAATCTTCACACACACACACACACACACACACACACACACACACACACACACAAAAGATAAGGAAAACACAGTTCTTGCCCTCCAGGAGTTCTCAGTACAATGAAGACACAAGACACATAACCAGTACATGTAACGCAGAATACGTAACATGAATGCTGTTGCTGATGGGGTATGGATGACAGCCGGTGGCCCTGTGGACGATGAACTGGGAAAAGATGAGACCAGAGACAAGGAGAACAGTTATCAGGCTGTGGCAGCAATCTAGGCAAGCATGAAGAAGAACCACATTCTAGATATAATGAAACAAAATAAGTAAGACTTAGTGGTTTTGGTAAAAGCAAGGGATGAGACTAGAGTAGTGCACTGAGGACTGAGAGGTGAGGAATCTGTTCTCTCTTCGCTATGACAGTTCTGGTGACATATTAGATGATCGCTCCTCAAACAGTCCCTCCTTCCTCCTTCCGTGCCTCCACCTCCATCTTCCCGCTCCCCAGATATTGCCTTGCCCATATGGCTTGCTTTGACTTCACCGCAGGGTGGAGTCATCTTCCTACCCTTGACTTTGGGCTTGGCTCTTGATGTGCTTCATTCAGGGAAATGTTAGCAGATACTAAGCAAGCAGAGGATGGAAATGTGCTGGCAAAGTTGGCCTTGGTCTCTTGGGCTCTTGCCTTTCACCGTGAGCAAAAACATGCCCCTGGGAGTTGCTGGTTCAAGGAGAATAAAGGCACATGGAACAGCCCTGGAGCTCACCCACAATGGAGCCAAGCCTGGCAGAGCCCAGCCTAGATCCCCTGATCCAGATATCTGTGCATTCAAGAAATGAATACCCGCTACCTTCGAGCACTCAGTTTTGAGTGGTTTGTTATGCAATGTTGGGGCAAGAGCTGCTAATACAGGTTTCCAACAAAGAGATCTCTTCTCTAGGCTAAACATCCTCGCTTCCTTCCACAGTCATCATATGCCTTCTCCTTTCTCAACAAGATATACCAACTGGGACCAATTAGGGGGTACTCCCCAAAGTCATCAAATTAGAATTCTGTGTTCATGAGGGCCTCTTCTCCCTCTTCCCTTTCACTCTGCCTCCATCCTAGAGCCAGCCAAATAGAAGGCTCTTTCTTCCAAAGGGAAGAAGAGATCTGTCCTTGGGGACTGGGCTCAAAGAGACTTTAGAATTAAGAGGTTCAAACTCAGACGCCATGAATAAATCAGAAGGGAGTGGTCCTCAGCACCTGGCTAATTCTAGAAACTCAATTTATTCTATAAACCAAAAAAGAAGGCCAAGAGCCATCTAAAATGTCTAAAACATGGAAACTAGTTATACACCAATGGTCTGTAGTTAGGACGCTAAAGATAATGTTTTTTATCCAAAGTCGCCTAATGCTAGGAAGATAAAGGAGGATTAGGGGCAGATCCATGTTTTGTGGCCTCTGAAGCTTAGCATATACAACTTTGAGGGTCCTCTTAAAAAGAAAAGAAAATGAAACAGAAGTACAACTATAAAATTAGGTTCAAAAGTGAGTATGTATTTAACACGACAAATGATAGCACAACAAATAAGAAAATTTTTGAAGTTGACCATAGGCACGCTGGGATGGCTCAGTTGTTTGCATCTGCCTTCGGCTCTGGTCATGATCCCAGGGTCCTGGGATGGAGTCCCACATCGGGCTCCCTGCTCAGTGGGGAGTCTGCTTCTCCCTCTCCCACTCCCCCTGCTTGTGTTCCCTCTCTGGCTCTGTCTCCTCTCTCTGTCAAATAAATAAATAAAATCTTTAAAGTTGACCATAAACATCCCCCCAAATTTTTAATATGATTTTAAAACTAATTGTCTGATATACCCCTAAGTGATTATTTCCTACAATTTTGGGGTTGCAGACTTTCTGATGGACTCTTCATATGAACACGTTTAAGTATCATTTTCTATAGAAAAATTGACAGATAATTCAGCCTTCTACCACTGTTGATCAAACTTTATTATTTATAGCTTAGAAGATTTTCTTTCAGCTTCAAAACTCCCTATTAGTATTGTTATATAAATCTTTTAGTATTGTTGTGAAATTTGGGGAAACATCTATCAAATTTCTTTTGTAAGGAATTGTAAGATTTCAATGCATTTTGAATTTTCCTGAATACTCTTGGACTTTATTGACACATTTTTTTAATCAGTTTATTATTGATGTCCTAGCTATAATGGCATATTAGGAGTTTTATGTTACCTTTGGTGATGTCAATATACTGTGGAGATATGTAAAATATATAACTTCACATAAGAATACACTCGTTATGAATAGTGTTATTATGGGTTTATGCCCTATAAACATAGGAATTTTAATAAACTCTATCTTATGTGATTTCCATTGAAAAAATGTGTATGATGCGTTTATCATTGTATATAGTACGTTAAGGAGAATATTCCCAACAGGGGAGAGGCTCTGTTTTAACCAGGCATTAATAAGAACCAAAATTTCTGGGGCGCCTGGGTGGCTCAGTCAGTTGAGCATCTGCCCTCGGCTCAGGTCATGATCAGGGTCTTGGGATCGAGCTCCACGTTGGGCTCCATGCTCATCAGGGAGTCTGCTTCTCCCCCTGCTCATGTTCTCTCTCTCCCAAATAAATTCATAAAATCTTAGTAAAAAAATCATAAAACAAAATTGTAGTTTCTGGATCCATATATTTTCAGCCTTGCTTCTCTTCTATTGCAGGGTGCCATGGGGGCACATTCACATTTCCTGCAAGGTCTGGCCACCCACCTTCTTGTCCTGATGCCACTGAGTTAGCAGAGGGGGCAGGAGCACTACTCCTGAGAGCCAGCTCTACACTGAGACAGCCAGTAGTAAGTTACACAGCATGGACAAGACCGCAGCCCACATCAATAGATCCCATTAAACCCAAATAAACTAAATATATTCCCAATTCAACTTCCCTTAACCAGGTCCCCCTAACACCTGTAGCCACTCCAAAGCCACTCCACAGGAGGGGACGTGCAGTCTGAGCGGAATCAGGGGTCTCACTCAACTTCAGTTAAGGTATTTTATTTTTGCAAATATAAAAATTGTGACCATGTAAAAATATTGTTAAGTCTTCTCCCAGTATCTTGAAAGGAGCCCTGCAAGTAAGGGACCTTTATAAGTTTCAATTTCATTAGCTTCATAGAAAATCTACTTCTGGGGGGATTAAAAAATAAAAATCTCAGCTTCTTCTTGGTCTAGGCACCATCAACAGACGGTAGTATCCGTGGGTTTTTCTCCATTAAGCAAATATTTATTGAATTCTGACTACATACCAGTCACTAGGGATAGGATGCTGCTAAAATGAACACAGTCCCTCATGAACTTATGCTTTAGCTAAGAGATAGACAGCAATCAGATAAAGAGCCATTTTTTAGGTCAATGTCATGAGAATATTTCTTTTAGCATTATGCCTGCCATGCCCCAATCAAACCGATTATTGTGATTTGTGAATGTGAGAGGGGAAGGGCAGGAAAGCAAGGAGCTACTTAGTGGAAGGCCCCTTAGGAGCAGCTCTCCTCCGACCTTGTGGTCCTCTGTGGGCTCAGAGTCTGGGCACTGGGCTCCACACCTGCCAAAATCCGCTTGGAGCTACAGTCAGTCTCATCCTCTGGGACCTTGAGGCTGGAAAAGGCTAGCTCAAAAGGGTTTCTCCAGAAGGGGACCTCAGTTCTCAAAGCCCAGCGGAGGAAACTCTGGATGCTGGTCCAAGGAAGCAGAAGAAGGACCCTGAGGTGAGTAGTAGTTAGTGCAGCTAAGTACATCTCAACCTAACTAAAAATGGGAAAATGTTGTGAATTTCGCTTTTTTTTTTTTAAGATTTATTTATTTATTTGCGAGAGAGCGAGCAAGCATGTGGTGGGGAGGAGTAGAGGGGAAGGAAGAGAAAGTCTCCAACAGATTCTGCATTGAGTGTGCCCAATGAGGGGCTCGATCCCAGGACCCTGGGATCCCAACCTGAGCTGAAACTAAGAGTCTGTCACTTAACTGACTGTGCCACCCACCTGCCCCATGAATCTCTTCAGTGAACATCACCAGGACGTTCTGATTTTCCAATACCCCTTGCCCTTCTCTTCTCCCCTCTACAGAGTCAGCCAGTTTGCACATCTTTTACCTTCTTTCAGATAAGCGTCTTGAAATAGATATCTACACTCATTATCTCCACTTCTCACCTCCAATTTACTAGCCAACTCACACAAGTCTAGCTTCTGCTACTAAAACTGCAGATACCAAGAGTTACAGGGGCTGTTGGTGTCCCGTCTGTATCCCTGCCCTTACTACTAGAGGGCACACTAGACTTCCAAATGCCAGGACTTGTGTTCATTTGCTTCCTAAGACATCCAAGGTCTGCTTTCTTGCCCAAACAGCAGACTGGAAATGTCACTGAATTAATGCCCTCCAAGAGCAGCTCTCAACCAATGACCCGCAGGAGTTGGTATATAAATACTCCAGGTCTCTCATTCCTTGAGATAACTATGAGATGGGTGTTCTGCATTGACTTCCAGAATTTTCCCTGGGAGATTAAACTCCAACTGCTCACAGTGGCTGCTGGCTTGATAACTCATCCTTTACTGGGTGTTCCCCAGTCCTGTTTCACTCTCTCCCACCTCCCAGTGTTCCTTCATCTTCCAAAAACACTAATGTTTATCTCAGGGTCTGCTTAGGGAAACTCAGACCTAGCACCAAGATCACTACCAACATCCTAATCATTTCAGTCCTAATTACTTAGTCAGTTAACAGATATGCATTGAGTACCTGCTAGGTGTTGGGCACTGTCTAATTTTCCCTCACCTCTTTGTTACTTTTGATACTGGCAACCCCTCCTTCTTGAAGCCCTCTTTCCTTGGATTCAGACTTCCTTCTTTCATCAGCAGCTCCTGTCCCACCTACCCTCTACACAGTGATATTCCCCAGAGTTCCCAGCTCCGCCACTGCTCTTCCCACTTGACATGCCCTTAGTGATGTGACATACCCACATGGGGTCAAATCCCACTTATTTATTGAAGATTTCCAAATCTCTTTATCTACTTTTACTCTCTCCTAGGTTCTAGACTTTTATGTTCTACTGCCTATTGGGTATTTTCACCCATAAGCTGCTAAATCATGCCAAATTCAATATATTCAGTGTTCAAAGGGTTATTGGATGGGTTCTGTGTAAAGACAAGTATGTAAGGAAATGGAAGAGAAGATATTGGTAAGAAAGCAGTTAAAAGCAATGCACCACAGGATCTAGGCTCAAAAAGGAGGGAAGTGATTCTGAGAGGCTGAGAGATTGGCACGAAAACGGAAGAGTCAAAGGCAGTGTGGGATTACCCAACAGATACACATATTTTCAGGGCACCAGCAAAGCAAAGGGACCACCTACAACATATCTGGGGAAAGAACCTGAAATTTAAAAAAAAAAGAGTGCTGAAATAATCACCACGGGAAAAGTCAGAACTTTACTGGATTTCCTTATGCGTATTTTACAAGTTAGTATTGTTTTTATTTTAAATTCCATAGGGGCGCATTCTCTTTTCTGGTGCTTAGGAAGATTAAAGGTCTGGCCTGGGTCTGGGAAGTTGATGAAATTAAGACATAACTAGAAGAGACGCAAGGGAGAGAGGCTGCTGGAAGGATAGGGGTTGTCATCCAAGATTAGATGTTCTCTTAACTGACCTTGTCTTTACTGACCTACTGGATTCACTACAACTTTTCATTTCCACTGTGACACTCACCAGTTAATGGCCACAGCACCCTGAATGTTCCTGGTGAGTAAGCTAGTCTGGTACGTCCGTGTCTGGTTCCAACAGTTGAGTGGAAGTCGCTGTTCAGGCCCCAAATTGTTTATGCCAATGAAAATGGTCAATGAATTTACATAATTTAAGTAAACATTATGTAAACCAGTGGTACAAAAAGAAAAAGAGAATTGTTTCCAAGAATACAAAACCAAATGCTTTGGAAAGTCTCAGTAACGGTAAATCTCCTTTTCATTTCATTTCATTTCATTTCATTATTTATTTATTTATTTGTTTGTTTGTTTGTTTATTTAGAGCCAGAAAGAGGGAGAGTGAGCAGGAGGTGGGGACCAGAGGGAGAGAGAGAAAATCTCAAGCAGACTCCATGCTGAACACGGAGCCTGATGCAGGGCTCAATCTCATGACCCTGGGATCATGACCCGAGCTGAAACCAAGAGTCGGTCACTTAACCGACTGAGCCACCCAGGCACCCCTAGGTTTCCTTTTTTTAAATGCTCTTGAATTGGGTATGGGTGGGACAACTGGAAAATAGTTAACATCTACTAAATGTTTACTGTGTGTCAGGTACCACACAAAGCCTTTATATAAAATATAATAACTCTCTAAAGTGAGTACTGAGGAAACAGAAACACAAAAAGACCAAACAACTTGCCTGAGTTCGGACGCAGAGCATCCAGGATTTGAACCCAGGCTGTCTGGCTTGAGAGGCTGTGCTCTTTACCATTATTACGCTATTCTGTACAAAACCTGAAAAATCCTAATAATAGTATCTGTGCTAAGGTTATTTTACAAGAAGTATTTTTTCTACTTTTCTGCTTTATCTTTTTTTTTTTTAAAGATTTTATTTATTTTTTTGAGAGAGACACACACACAGCAAAAGAAGGAACACAGGCAGGGGGAGTGGGAGAGGGAGAAGCAGGCTTCCTGCTGAGCAGGGAGCCTGATGCGGGGCTCCATCCCAGGACCCTAGGATCATGACCTGAGCTGAAGGCAGACACTTAACGACCGACTGAGCCACCCATGCGCCCCTCTTGTTCCACTTTAAAAAACTTGAGGCTAAAATCCAAAGATGATTCCATATGGGTGCAGTCATTCAAGAATCAAGGACTCCACACTTAAGAAAAGGTCTTAAGAAGATGAGCCAGCGGTTGTGCGTTTATATGTTCTAAATTAGAATAAAATGTTGAACACCTATATGTAGTAGTTTTCATGACTTCCTACCTTAACTGATTTTGATTCATCAACATTGTAGCAAAGCTGAATGAGTAAGACTTTTTCTGTTTTAGCATTTAAAATTTTGGAGATGAAATAGCAATAGATAAAGAATCTGTTATCTTCTGAAAACACAGATCTGAATATAACATCTGATTTCCACTCTTGACTCTAGGAAACAAGCTGAGGGCTGCTGGAGGGGAAGTGGGTGGGGGGATGGGGTAACTGGGTGATGGGCATCAAGGAGGGCACGTGTTATGAAGAGTGCTGGATGTTATGCACAACTGATGAATCATTAAGCTCTACATCAGAAACTAATGATGTACTATATGTTGGCTAATTGAATTAAAAAAAAATACCTTTGATTTCCATTCCTTTCTCCCACTCCCAACTGGGAAAAAATCCAAAGATACAGACGGGATCCTTCTTACCTCTGTGATTTTTATCTTCAGCCAATTCCCTTATTCCTATTTCTAGTCATTCTGCCAATTACAAGCACATCTCATTTTATTATGCTTCACAGATAATGAGTTTTTTTCAGATTGAAAGTTTGTGGCAACCCTGTGTCATGTGAACCTTTGGGTGCCATTTTTCTAACAGCAATTGCCCCCTTTGTGTCTCTGTGCCATAGTTTGGTAATGCTGGCAATATTTCAAAAATTTTTTTATCATTATTATATTTGTTATGATGATCAGTGATCAGTGATCTTTGAGGTTTCTATTATAATTATTTTGGGGTGCCATGAGCCCCACCCATATAACCTAATTGATAAATGTTGGGGGTATTCTGACTGTTCCACTAACCAGCAGTTCCTCTGGTGTCACTCCTTCTCGGGCTTCCCTATTCCATGAAGACACAAAAGTGAAATTAGGCCAACGAATAACCTTACAGTGGCCTGTGAGTGTTTGAGTGAAAGGAAGAGTTGCATATCTGTACTTGAAATCAAAAGCTAGAAATGATTAAGTTTAGCGAGGAAGAAATGTGGAAAGCCAAGACCAGCCAAAAGCTAGGCCTCTCGTGCCAAAAAGCCAAGTTGTGACTGCAAAGGAAAAGTTCTTGATGGAAGTTAAATGTGCTACTCCAGTGAACACATCAACGATAAGAAGGCAAAACAACCTTACTGCTGATAGGGAGAAAGTTTGAGAGGTCTGGATAGCTCCAACCAGCCACAACACTCCCTTAAGCTGAAGCCTAACCCAGAGCAAGGATGTAACTCTCTTCAATTCTGTGAAGGTGGAGAGAGGTGAGGAAGTGGCAAAAGAAAAGTCAGAAGCTAGCAGAGGTGGGTTCATGAGGTTGGAGGAAAGAAGCCATCTTCGTAACATAAAAGTCCAAGGTTAAAGTAGCAAGTGCTGTTGTAGAAGCACCAGCAAATTATCCAGATCTGGCTAAGAACATTAATGAAAGTGGCTACAGTAAACAATAGATTTTCAGTGTAGGTGAAAACAGCCTTAAATTGGAAAAAGATGTCATCTAGGATTTTCATAACTAGAGAGAGTCAATGCCTGGGTTTCAAAGCTT
Source organism: Martes martes (assembly GCF_963455335.1). Taxonomy (NCBI): domain Eukaryota; kingdom Metazoa; phylum Chordata; class Mammalia; order Carnivora; family Mustelidae; genus Martes; species Martes martes. The sequence continues at coordinate 157,134,398 of NC_137891.1, forward strand.
CAAAGGACAGGCTGATTCTCTTGCTGGGGGTTAATGCAGCTGGTGACTCTCAGTTGAAGCCCATGCTCAATGACCAGTCTATTTACAGCATGGTTTACTGAATATTTTAAGCCCACTGTTAAGACATACTACTCAGAAAAAGATTCCTTCCCAAATATTGCTGCTCATTGATGATGCACCTGGTCACCCAAGAGCTCTAACGGAGATGGACAATGAGATTAATGCTGTTTACAAGTCTGCTAATACATCACCCATTCTGCAGGCTGTGGATCAAAGAGTCATTTCAACTTTCAAGTCTTGTTATTTAAGAAATATATTTTGTAAGGTTATAGCTGGCATAGAGAGTGAGTCCTCTGACAAGTCTGGGCAAAGTATATTGAAAACCTTTTGTAGGGGCGCCTGGGTGGCTCAGTGGGTTAAAGCCGCTGCCTTCGGCTCGGGTCATGATCCCAGCGTCCTGGGATCGAGCCCCGCATCGGGCTCTCTGCTCAGCGGGGAGCCTGCTTCCTCCCTTCTCTCTCTGCCTGCCTCTCTGCCTACTTGTGATCTGTCTGTCAAATAAATAAATAAAATCTTTAAAAAAAAAAAAAAAAAAAAGAAAACCTTTTGTAAAAGATTTAACCATTCTAGATGCCATTAAGAATATTTATGATTCATAATAGGAGGAGTTTGGAGGAAGTTGATTCCAACGCTCACGGATGACTGTGAGGGGTTCAAGACTTCAGTGGGGGAAGTAACCGCAGATGGGGTGGAAAGAGCCAGAGAACCAGAATTAGAAGTCGAGCCTGAAGATGTGGCTGAAATGCTGTAATCTCGAGATGTCACTTGAACGGAGTTGCTTCTTATGGGTGAGCCAAGAAAGTGATTTCTTGAGATGGAATCTCCTCCTAGTGAAGATACTGTGAAGATTGTTGAAATGACAACAAAGGATTTAGAATATTGCATAAACTTAGTTGATAAAGCAGCAGGGTTGAGAGGATTAACTCCAATTTTCAAAGAAGTTCTGCTGTGAATAAAAAGCTATCAAACAGCATTGCATGCTACAGAGAAACTGTTTGTGAGAGGAAGAGGCAATCAAGGAGACAAATCTCATTACTGTCTTATTTGTCTTATTTTAAGAAATCACCAGAGCCACTCCAGCCTTCTGCACCCACCAACATTGGGTCCGTAGCCACCAACATTGGGGCAAGACCGACCCTCCACCAGCAAAAGTATTACGACTGGCTGAAAACTCAGATGATGTTTTTGTTTGTTTGTTTGTTTTAGCAACGAAGTATTTTTAAAAAGATTTTATTGACCTTTCCTGGCCTTTACTTGTTCTTTCCCACTGAAGGCCTTAGGGCCTTTCTCCAAGTCAAGAGAGTCCTTATTCTTATTCTGGGAATATGACACTCGAGTAGTATTTTCACTAGAATCACAGGATCCCAAAGCTAGAAAAGTTTTTCAGTCATGTTATCTACCCCTCACCCCCACTCCAAAGCTTCAAACCCCTCATGGAACACTCCTTCTCATCACTTGGCTGTCTGGCCTCAGGGTATCCACAGACAAGCTCAGACCTCAACCAGGGACAGATGGCAGGTGCTGGAGCCAGAGAACCCAGAAATTCATCCTTGGGCTTCATGAGGTTTCCATGTTTATTCACAAAGTTCATGTTATAGTTACAGCTTTAAGTCTCTGTTGCCAACTCCTTCTCTTACCCTAGACCATTAATTTAGTTATCAGGATTCTTTCCCCCTCCCAACTTACTCATCTTTCCATATTGTTCTCAATGTTTTCACCTCTCTAGTTCATTCATTTGCAGTTCTAAGAAACCTCTACTTCGTACAACCGACTTGAAATATCAAGTTCTTTAATCAGTTAATTAAACATGTATTTATTGAATACCTACCACATTTTCCATCCCACAAATTTCTCTTTCCTTTGATAGCACCATGAAACTCCCCTTCTCCGCCCTGAGACTCTTACAGCTGCCTCACTATTGGCCCCTTCTCAGCCTCTCTCCTTTTCCTAAACCCCGATCCCATCACAATAATCACTGGGATCAGATCATTCCCCTTTCCCAAAGCCCACAATGGCTTACCTCTCTACTCATATTGAACCTTGGAACCATAGGCTTTCAGAATCTGCTTTGGTGGTTTCTGGCCCACCTCCCCTACTCTATTGCCCTCAAGGTCAGTGCTCTAGGCTGCCATGACACATGAAGCTACTACAGGGTAGCACTTTTGTTTTCATTTATTTTCTTGCCTTTCTTTTGCTCTTTTTTTTTTTTTCATCTTTCCCATTTTCTTCCTCTCCCTCCTATGACCTCCATGGATGTCTCACTTGGGAAAACTTAATATCATCTTACTCAACCACTTCCCAAGTCTTGTCACTGAGGAGTCTCCCCTGGTGTTTTATGCTTGAGGCATTGCGGTGTGCCCTATGCCCTTGCTAAGGTGAATGAGCAAGAGGAGACCAAGTTACATTCTAAAAAAAGAGATCTGACAGAAGCAAAGGAAAGAACAAAACAAACAGAAATCCAGTAAACAGAGAATGACAGGAAAACGATTTGGCATTTCTCATAAAGTCAAACATATACTTACCATATGACCTAGAAATGCTACTCTTAGGTATTTATTCAAGAAAAATGAAAACTTAAAATACAAAAACATATTCACAAATGTTTATATAAAAGCATATTCACAAATGTTTATAGTGGCTTTATTCATAATTACCCCAAACTGGAAACAACCTTTATATCCTTCAACTGGTGAATGGATAAAACGGCAGTGCATCCGTATAATGGAATACTACTCAGAAAAGAAAAGAAACTACTAAAACAGGAAACATGACACCAGAAACTGAGGATCAAGGGGAAGATCACTGCAAAGGGGAATGAGGGAATTTCTGAGGATGACAGAACATTTCTGTATCCTGACTGGGCTGGCAGTTACATGATTGTATGAACTTGTCAAAACTCCTAGAACTGTATACTATAAAAGGTGAATTTTACCATGTGTAAATTATATCTCAATAAATATGACTTTAAAAAAATATATCCACCAAAATAGAAGAATTAATAGAGATGCAGAAACAAACAAAAAATAATAAACCTGATTAATAATACAAAAACTGGTTCTTTAAAATACACCAACATATACAAATACAGTAGATAAAATTCTGGCAAATCCAAATGAGAATAAAAGAGAAAACACATAGGCAAACAATATTGGAAATAAAAAAGTGGATTTAATTTTTAACATAAAGAAAATCTAAAAATTATAATTTAAGTATAACCATTACTTAAAAAATAAAAATCTACATGAAATTGTGTGTTTTTCTAGGTAAATATGAATGTATAAATTAACTCAAGAAGAGGTATAAAATCTAAGTAGGCCAATAGTCATATGGGGAATTGAAATGGTAGGCAAAGATATAACATCCCCGAAACCATTAGTTCCAAATAATTTACAGATGAGTTCTACCTTCAAGACACAAACAATTTCTATGTTATTTATATAGTACAGGAAAAAAAGTGGAAATTTTGCAACTCGTTCTGCTAGCCAGCAGTTCTCAAAGTGTGGGCTAGGGAATCCCTTAAGATCCCTGGGGACTTTTCTGGGAGTCCATAAGGTCAAAACTACGTTGATAACAAAACTAAGATGTTTTGACTTTTTCATTCTCATTCTTTCACACAAGTGTAGGTGACATTTTCTAGAGACTAACGAATAGTATGTAATGATGTCATTGCTCTGGCAATTAACGAAATGTGTGCTTGTACATTCGTGTGTTTTAAAAATTTGCTTCATTTTAGTTTCTAATATTGACAGGAAACACATGAGCAAAAATTCTTTGAGATTCCTCAATAATTTTTAAGAGAGTAAATGGGTCCTGGGACAGAAATATTTGAGAACCATTGTATTAAACTAATATTACTGCAACATGAAAAAGAGACAAAGAAGAAAACTATCAGCTTACTTAAGAACATCAGTACAAATGTCTTAAATTTAATTGTTCTAAAAAGGCTTTTTCATAACTAATAACAGCTCAGATTTATCCAGAAATGTAAGGGCTGATTTTCTATCAGGGAATCTATTAATATAGTTCATTACATCAATAGATTAAAGGAGAAAAAGTCATGATCACCACACAAAATGACACTTTGAAAAATGACACTTTAAATTCCCATTTCTGATTTTAAGAGGCAAGCAAGCAAACAAACAAAAAACAAAACAAAAATTTAAAAACTCTTGACACGCCAGTAATGGAAAGAAATTTCTTTAATTTGATAAAGGACATTTACTAGTCCCATTAAGGTCAGGAACAAGAAAATGATGCCAGCTTTCATTGCTATCATGGTAACCAATAAACATGGCACTGGAGGTCCTAGATGGTCCAATAGGATAAGAAAAAGAAATAGAGGGGCGCCTGAGTGGCTCAGTGGGTTAAAGCCTCTGCCTTCGGCTTAGGTCATGATCTCAGGGTCCTGGAATCGAGCCCCGCGTCGGGCTCTCTGCTCAGCAGGGAGCTTGCTTTCCTTCCTCTCTCTGCCTACCTCTCTGCCTGCTTGTGATCTCTGTCTGTCAAATGAATAAATAAAATCTTTAAAAAAAAAAGAAATAGAACCATTACAAAGTTAGACATAAAACTGTCACAATCTATAAGTGATTAAACTTTCAACTTAGAAAATCTAAAAATTAGCTATAAGAACTCAAAACGAATACTAGATTTCAGGAAAAGCTTGATAAAAGATCAACAACAATCATTCCTTTTCCTATACACCAACTATAACCAAATAGAAAAATCTATTGGGAAGTATCTAATTTATAACAGCAAGCAAATTGTAAAATACATGTGACTAAACTCACTGATGTGCCCAAGATTTATATGAAGAAACTGTAAACTTTATTGAAAGACATTAAGAGAAGACAAAAATAAATGAAGAATACATCATGTTCTTGGAAGAAACTCAAATTAAACTATAAATTTAATGAAATTCCAATTAAAATACTTATAGGATATTTTATGGAACTTGGCAAATTGATTCCAAAGTTCACTTGGTAGAGGAAATATACAAAGGCAGTCAAAAAAATTATGAGAAAGAAAAACAATGTGACAAAGAAAAAAGAAACATAATGAAAATGTAGAATATGCAGTTCTGGGTCCCTTAAAGTATAAACATGTCCTGTAATGCTGCTGTAATTGAAACAGAGTGATGCTGGTACAAAAATGGACACCCCCCCCCAAAAAAAAATCAAGGGATCAGGATAGAATCCAGAAGCAGACCTATGAACAACCTGGTATCTCAAATCAGTGGGGGGAAAGGTGGAGTATTTAACTAATTATGTTGGGACAACTGGAAATTACCTTAGAAAAAACTAAAATTATAATCCTAATTCACATTACTGAAAAAGATTTATTTTAATTGTATTAAAGATCTAATTTGGGATGACAAAACTGTGAAAGTATTGAATGAGATTATATATATATAAAATCTTTTGAAAGTAAGGATGGCATTCTAAGCAAAACAAACCTCAGAAGTCATAATAGAAAAAGACTGGCAAGTTTTACTACATAAGAAAACCTTTTGTGTGATGTAAGACAGTATAAATAAAGACAAGCCAAAAAAAAAAAAAAGCAATAAGCTTGGAAAAAATAGCTGCAACATATATAATATATAACAGAAAAAGAATTAATATCAAAATGTAATGATGCAAGCCTTCAAATCAATGAGAAAAAGACAACAATCTAATAGGGAAATAGGCAAATAATATAGACAGGCCATTTGCAGAAGAAATACAAGTGATCAATAAATATATGGAAGCACGCTCAAATTGACTAGTAACCACAGAAATACAAATCTGCAAAAGATTAATATAGCTTTTTTGCTCGTTAGATTTACTGAGAACTGATCATAGCCAGTAGGGGTGAGATGTGGGAAAATGAGTATTCTCATTCACTGTTGGATGGCAATGTAAGCAGATACAATCTTTCTGAAGCACACTCTAACAAAAACTTAAATTCTCACATCTTTTATCTCAGCGCTTCCGCTGCTAGAAACTTACTTGCAGAAACAATTGCATACAGCCATAAAAAGATCTGTGCAGAAGGTTTGTGACTGCATTGCTTGTGATAGTGAAAAAGCGAAGCACTACAAGGATTCCAAAAGGGAAACAACCAGATAAATTTATGATAGTTACAAAATATGGAATAGCATTAAGGGTTAAAAGAATAAGGTGATTCTACTATGCATTGCCATGAAAAAATTTTAAAGATATATCGTTAAGGGGTGCCTGGGTGGCCCAGTCAGTTAGATTTTGGATTCAGTTTTGGCTGGTTGTGATCTCTGGGTTATGAGATGGAGCCCTGGATTGGGCTCTGTGCTCGGTGCAGAGTCTGCTTAAGACTCTCTCTGTCCCTCTGTGCTGCACGCTCTTTTGCTCTCTCTCTCTCCCTCAAATAAATAAATGCACCTTAAAAAAAAAAAAAGATATAGTGCTAAGTAAAAAAAGCAAAAAGCCTGTTTATGGTATGATCCCATTTGTGTAAAAACATATCTTTTAGGGGCGCCTGGGTGGCTCAGTGGGTTAAGGCCTCTGTCTTCAGCTCGGGTCGTGATCTCAGGGTTCTGGGATCGAGCCCCACATCGGGCTCTCTGCTCAGCGGGGAGCCTGCTTCCTCCTCTCTCTCTGCCTGCCTCTCTGCCTCCTTGTGATCTCTGTCAAATAAATAAATAAAATCTTTAAAAACAAAACAAAAAAAAACATATCTTTTACCTACATTGAACTATATCTACATAAGTGTACACATCTATAAATAGGAAAAGGTCTATAGGAGGTACATACTAAACTATAAATCGTGTTAACCTTTGTGGATGGAAGCAGGATTACAGAAGTGGAGGACAAATTTACTTTGTAATTATTCTGTAATTTATTCTTTTTCAATGAGCACCTATTTCTGTTTTACCTGTATGTTTTCAAAATCAATGAGGAGGAGGAGAGGAGGAGGAAGAATAGAAAGAAGAGAAAAAAGAGGAAGAGGAAGGAGAGGAAGAACTGTGATATCCACAGTTAGAGGTGATACAGGCTGAAGCGAGAGCATCGGTTTTGAAAGGAGGAAAGAATATTTCTCCCAGGCTCTTTTTAACTCCCTTCATGCATTTCCACTAAGTGGATTACTTAAAGGCTACAATTATGCATGTATCTGCCTTCATAAACACAGAGACTGGTAAGTATTCATCTCTGTGTCTTCAGAGCCTAGCAACGTGTTTGGCATTCAGCAGATGATGAGCAAGTGTATGTCGAATGAGTCATCATCTGGAAGATAACAAAAAGGTAAACACACAGTTTTAGGTAACTAAGTAGATGAGATGGGGTGAAGGTGAGGGTTGGAGTGGGTAATGGCGTCATTACCAAGTAAAGAAAATAGGAAGTTTGGGGGAATTATGACAATAGCTAACATTTAATGATTACTGACTATGGGCAGGTATTGTGCTAAATGCTTTATATCCATTATCATTATCACGTTGACTCCTAAGAACAACCTCACACAAGGAAAGAAGAGTCAAGAGACTTTCCCAAGGTCATGCAGCGATTAAATACGGGAGATGCGATTCAAACCAATATCCTAGACTCCATGCTCTTAATCCCGAGGTTAGAGTGCCTCTCCAAAGATGGAAAGTTAATAAAATCAATTTTGACATGTTGTGATTGAGATGCTAATGGGGTATTCATTGAGGTGGAGCTGTCCAGGGGGCAGCTGGATATCACAAGCCTGCAGCTTCTTAGAGAGGTCAGAGCTAGAGATATGGATTGGAAGTTGTCTATGGGAGAGTGGCATCTGGGAGGTCAACATTCAATAATCATTCAATAAATATTTTTTTAGATTTTTAAAAATTTTTATTTATTTATTTGACAGACAGAGATCACAAGTAGGCAGAGACAGGCAGAGAGAGAGGAGGAAGCAGGCTCCCCGCTGAGCAGAGAGCCAAATGCGGGGCTTGATCCCAGGACCCCAGAATCATGACCCAAGCCGAAGGCAGAGGCTTTAACCCACTGAGCCACCCAGGTGCCCCTCATTCAATATTTATTGAGCTCCCATATAAGCTCCAGCCACATATGATATCAAACATTCACTTCGAACCGATTTGATTCATAGAAAGCTGACTATATGAAAGTACTGTGATCTGGTATTTTTAATTGTTGGTCATTTCTTTTTTTCATGTCTGACGCTTCCAATTACACAGTAAAGTATCTTAAATACTAAATTTCTTGTATTCCCTTGTTACAAGGCTCAAAACATGTTTGTCAAAAAAAACCCCAAAACATGTCTGTCAATAGAATGCTTGAGAAAATATTAAGAAGTGAGCAGCCATACACAAGGCTAGCCTAAGTCTTGGGAAACCAAGTGTAGATAGTCTTCATCTCTGTTACCGTCCAGAAGCCTAAACAAGCAGTCGGGTTTCGGTAAACCAAATAAAAGATGTTTCATCAATGTCATCAAGGTTAACGATAGGCATCAGAAAGTTGTGGCTTGGAACAGTGGGCTAGTTGCCAGAAGACTCACACCAAATTTGCCTTGGCAAATTTATCCAAGTCCAGAATCTGGCCCTCAGCCTCGCTGGTCCAGAAACTCAGTCCTGTCAGGTGAGAGACACCAGGGAGGTTTACACACGTTCACTAATCATGAAAAACTGAAGTACAAAACTAGAGTGTCAGTTTATTAATATACAAAGAGGTATTTGTATCTACCATCATCGGCCTGTAGCCAAGGGACATGCAAAGCCCAATTGTTAGCAGACCGGATGGTAAGCTCAGAATCAGCACGCACGGAGCTAGTAATAGGATTAGGGTGTTTAACAGCACCAGGCTCTGAAGCATGGAAGAGGAACAGAGCACCAACTTTGGAACCAGATTAACCTGGATACACACAGAGCTCCTCGCTTCCTAGCTGAGTGGCGGTGGGCAAGTCACTCAATCTCTCCAACCTCTTGTTTTTAAGAGGTGAATGAGGATACTTGCTTCTCAGGCTTACTGTGAGGATTAAACTGATCATGCACAAAATGCTAGAGACCAGTCCCTGTCATGTGACAGGCACTCCGTAAATGGCAGCTACGTCTCCAGCCCTGTACCAGGGACATACCTGTTGTGGGTGGACCCTTTGAGAATACTTGCTTTGAAGCAAATAGGGCAAATAAGAGTGGGGGCAAAAGACTAGAAAGAAGGCTGCTGCGGGACTCTGGAACATGGTACCATGCATACAGCTGGTGTGGGGTAGGGAGTGGGGAGAGAGACGTATACAGATTTGAAAGATATTTAGGAGGTAGGCACTACGCTGGGTGTTTTACATAATTATTTATAGTCCGGACAGCAACTTATAAAGCAGCCCATTTTTCAGATGAAAGTCAGAGATATTAAGCAACTAGGTCAGGATCACGTGGCAGGGACTGCACTGTAAATGAATCACAACTGGTTCGACTCCAAAGTTTCTCATGTCTCTACAAATAAGATAGACCACTGTTCATATCTTGGTTCTCAACCAAGATGTCAATTGTGAGGAATATAGTAATTTCTTACCACTAATAATGAAAGTATTGAAGTTTGGAGAAATGATTGAGTTTTGAGAAAACAGAACTTGGAGCAGATCAAGGTTATCACTCTAATAAATAATGTCATGATTGTACACTTCCATTATGATATGCTTTCTTGAGGCGGAGACAAAGAGAAGGAGGCAGAGCTCATGGGCCAGAAATTATACATCAACGCAGATTTGTCTATGACAGATGACCATGCACGTGAACCTCATGTACTGTGTGGGATGAAGATAGCTGCTTAGGAATGGTTACTCCAGGGAAGAGGCATTCTTTTTGAGCAAAGAAAGTCTTAGCTGGGCCATTTACAAGATGTCACTGTAACACTGACAAGCTCTTCAGACAGCAGACATTGGTGCTGACCAAAGGATAATCTCACAGGACCGTGTTCTTAGATTTTCATCTTTCTAGTCACACTCACATACAAATTATCATCTGCTGCAAAAATGTAATCTTTCTAGAGGAGGGACAATATCATATAACAGAGTTCAGCTCCTTTTCCACAGGCATGGACAAGTCAGGCTTTTCCCAGTTTTACATTTACAGCTTAAATTTTTAACCCAAGCATAAAGTTTTACATTTGTTCTTATAAAATTTTGCTTTTCATTTATTTGAGATTCAAATTTCATCCCCACAAAATGGATGCAAATCAGCTTTGTCCCTCCGCAAATATAATACACGTGGCTTCTATATTCCTACTCCAAATATCACTTTAAACCAATTGCTGTTTCTAGAAGTTTTTGTAAGTTATTCATTCATTCAACAAATGTCACTGCGTGCCAACCAAGTGCCAGGCCCTCAAGGAGTTCCCGATCTAACAAGGAAACAGGGGGACAATAACACTAATGACACTAATGACAATGACTACTATTTACCACCTCCTACTCTGTGCCAGGCACTGTGGTAGGCCCGAGATGAAAGAGAGGGGTAAGAAATATGCCTCCATTGAAGGGGCTCCCCATGCCTTCAGAGGGCATCTGTATAGTCCTGTGGGAGAGGGAAGTATATTAACTGGTATTTGCAGTAGAATAAACAGATGCTCTGCTAGCAATAATAGTAGTGTATTTAGTAGGAGGACAAAAGATGGTGAGGTTAATGAGGGATGAAAAGGAGAGTTGGAAAGGTCTTAAAGAAGCAGTGACCTTTGAACTGAATTTAAAAACGATGAGTAGGTATTCTCCCAATTAAAGACAAAGCAGGGGGAAAAGCGTAACTCTGGCTAAGGCATGTATTTTTATACATACAAATATACATACAAAACTCTTTTTTAAGAGTTTTATGTGTTCAAGGAACTGTAAGAAGTTTGGTAGAGATGGAGGTTACAGTAAATAAAGAGGAAGGAGGGGGTTGAGAGGATCCAGCACAAGCTGAGGCTTTTAGGGCAAATGATGGGAGGACTTTATATGCTATGTTGTCCAGGAGGCAATGGAACTGAGGGGTTCCAGGCATGGGAATTACTAGAGCAAGGTTTGTCTTAGAAACAGAACTTTGGTAGTTATGACAAAGATGAATTAAAAGGGTCTGAGTTCAGAAATAAGGAGATCAATAAGATAGAGGCTTGGGGTGCCTGGGTGGCTCAGTCAGTTAGGGGTCTGCCTTCGGCTCAGGTCATGATCTCAGGGTTCTGGATTCTGATGACTAAATGGCTTATAGCATGTAACAGGTACTCAACACATTTGTGGAATGAGTGAATGAAAATGGTGATACACTACTCAATTCTCCTACTATCATGTCTTGAGTGTTCTCTGCACTGCACTCAACAGGGATCAGGAACCTTCTCCACATACTAAGTTTCCAATCGCTACTCCATCCTTTCCTCCACAGTTCTCCACAAAATATCTTGCTTCCTACTTTAAAGGTGGAGGCCATAGCATCTTCCTCCCCCATTTAGAATCTTCTCTTCTATCGTCCTTCCTAGATTTGCTGCTCATCTCCAAAGCTAACCATTTTATTCATCACCTTAACTATCTCTTTTGCACTTGTTTCCCAGATTTGCATCCTTCATTATTCCCGATCTATATGATCATACATATTTTCTTCCCCCTTCAATTACTCATACCAGCTCAGAGAATGTGAAGGTAACATACTCACCCTAGAAAATATGAGACCTAGGAAACAGACTTATGGAGAGTTCACATTCTGTTGGTAATATACTCTTTAATATCCTGCCAGGCATGACTTTCATAGGCTCAGAAAATGCTTGGTGCTATGACAGCAAATTAAAAGCTTCAGTTCCCCTCTACCCCCCCATTTTTTAAAATTAAAAAATAAAAACTTCAGTCCCTATGACTGCTTAGGCCTGGGTCAGACGTGGCCCCACACACTCCTCAACTGCTGGACTAGGTGGGCTTGTACTAAGGCAAGGACATCCCTCTTTAGCAGGAGATCGGCACCCTTCCTTTCTGAAGATACTATCTTGAAAGTGGCCACCAGAATGGATTCTAGGTCAGGGATGAATCAAGTCATATATTCCAATACCCGTGAGTTCCTCTGACAGATTTTGGATGGGATTCTTCAAGCCAATTGCTCTTTTTGGTAATGTAGTCTTGGTTCTAAGAGTCAGTTCCTGGACAGAGCTCTCCCTTAAATTTGCCTAATGTCAATGTCTCTAGGGCAACAGAAAGAGTTTCTCTTGGGGGGACTCAGGGATCAAGAGGTCTAAAGGTCCAAAGAAAGCTCTGCCTCTAAGCTCTCTCCTCTCTCCTCCCTTTCCCTCTCTCTCTCTCTCTCTCTCTGTCTCGTACTTCCAAGCTGGATCCCCAAATCACCCATCAGTAATACTCCCAGAACAGAGTACCAAGTTGAGAAGGAATCTGTTCTAAGTCAGAATCTCTTCCACCCTGATCCAATAGATGACTCCGTAGAACTTCCTTTAGTCAATTGAACTGACAGAAAGAATACAAGTTTTCAGCATCAGACAGGTCTGGCTTTGAATCTCAGCTCTGCCACTAACTAGGTGTGCATTAGTCAAGTGTCTTAAGTAGTTCTCCCAGTCTCCACTGCATTGTCTGTAAAACGGAGATAAAATCTACCAGAAAGTTTGATGTGTAATAAAACTTAAATTTATTCCCCTGTTTCCCTTCTACTTCCTCTGTAACAGGCTCCGAACATCAGCCCCAATGCCACGGTCAGCTTCGACCAAGTCCCTCCCTTCTTTGCTGTGTCCTCTTCATCTCTTGCCACCCCCCTCTATTCTATACTGTATACCTGCTGGAGTGAAGTCTTCTCAGTTCCCTGAATACATAAAGCTCCTCCTCCATAGTGCTGTCCAACAGAACTTTCTAAAATAATGAAAAAGTTTTGTCCCTGAGCTGTTTACTGTAATAGCTACTAGTCACATGTCAGCGATTGAATTGTAGCTAGTGGGACTCATAAAAAATATTGTAATCTTATTCAAGTCTAATTAAATTTAAATAGCCCCCATATCATAACTGACAGGTTTAGACTGTAGGTCTTTATGTTTGCCATTTTCCTGCATGAAATGTATTTCCCCACTTTTTACCTAGCTAACTTCTACTTGGGCTGAAAATCTCCACCTGAACACCTGTTCTTCCAGGATGCACATCCTGAGACTCTGGACCCAGTTTGGTTTCCCCTTTGTTGCCTTCTCCTGTTATATCACTAATCACATTTTATTTTAATGACTGTCTGTCTATACTTTCCATTAGGTTGTCAGTTTCTTCGGTTATCCTATCTATGGACTACCTCCCTGATCTGGATGCCTCTTAATTTCCCTTTTAGTGGAAATCACAGGAGCTCAGGATTTAGACTTTTTCCAAGTTGGGGACCATTACCTTTGAGATAACTACTGCATATTTGCATATGCTTTAGGGATTGATCAGAAGTGGCCTTAGACCATTCTAAGGACAAGCCCAAGTCAGAAACTAAAAATGATAGGAACCATAAAAGAGCTCATTTAAAAATGAAGAATTTCTGTATGCAAAGTAAACAACAAAACCCTACCATCTTAATATATCAAGACAAATGATAACTAGGGAAGAAAAATGTACAACATATATGATAGATAAAAAAGGATGACCAGCCTTCTCATAAAAAAGCTCTTAAAATCAGTAAGAGAAAGATGGAGAAAGGATATAAACGGGCAATACAAAAAAGACAGACTAATGTCAATAAACATTTTTGAAATGTTTAACTTCATTAGTAATTAAAGAATGCAGGTGAAGTAAACAAAATACCATTTTTTGCCTATTTGACAAAATGAAAATGTTGTATAATATATTGATGAGTATAAAGAAATAGGTAATGTGACAGTAAGCATAAAAATGTAAATATATATATATTTACATGTGCATGGGGGGTAGGGGCAGAGGAAGAGGGAGAGAGAGAATTGTAAGCAGACCCTACATCCAGTGTGGAGCCCAACAGTGTGGAGCTCAGGGTCTCTCAGGAGACCCTGAGATCATGACCTGAGCTGAAATCAAGAGTTAGTCAGATGCTTAACCAACTGAACCACCCGGGTGCCCCAAATACGTACATTTTTTTATTCAACAATTCTCCTTTTATCCTAAGAAAATAATCAGATACTTGCCAAAGGTGAATTTACAAAGATGTTCTCTGCAGTGTTGTTTATCACACTGAAAAGCTGGAAACAACCTAATTAGATAGCCAGAAAACTGGTTACATAAAATACGGTACCTCTCTGCAATGGAATACTAAGTAGCTATTTTAGGTTGGTGCTATAGATCTCCATTTATTGACATGGAGCATTATCTATAATAAATGAAAAAGTGAAAAAACAAGCATGTTAGTACAATCCTCTTTGCATAAAAATATATGTCAGCTTACTTATCTGTCAACTCATATAAAGGAACCTGGAAGGACAGATGCCAAAATATTAATGGTTCTCTCTCTTTCCCCACTTAAAATCATGGCGGTTAGCCAGTGGGAGGTCCTCCCCAGAATTCTCTGGTGTGGGGTTTGGTGTCCCCTCAAATGGGTCACAGGAAACCTGAGAAATATCCAGTACCAGGTTTCCTGTTTGAGGCAACTGTAAGTCACTGGGAGCATGAACCCAACCTATCTTATTCACTGTGGTATCCCTGGTGTCTTGAATTGCTTGGCACATAATAGGCATTCAACAGATACGTGTTCAATTAATGAATTATATCAGAGCACCAGTTTTACTTAATGATCAGCATATTTAAACATTGTCCTGATACATTAAACCCAGAATGTAAAATCCACAAAAACTTAGGTACTACAAGACTCCCAAATATATTTCCTATACACCATTACAATGCTGGGGGGGCCTGAAGTTCGTGTTCTTTTATCATTTGTGTACTTTCCCAGAAGAGTTGGAGAAGCAGTGAATAATATCTTTGTGCAAGGTCTTTCCCAACCACTTCTGAGGCTACATATCACACCCTCTAACTCACAGATGAGAAAATGAAGGTTTGGTAATTGCTCAAGGTCACACAGTTAAAAAGCAGGGGACTCGGGATCCAAATCCAGGCCCGTTTGTCTCCAAAACTCATCTGTGGCTTGAAAGGTGCAACGTATGACAATGAAAAGGACATTGCAGTTCTGTGACAGCGAATGTCTGTGCTTCCTAACGAGTCACCACCACTTAGCCCGGAGCTCCCATGTCGAAGAGGTGCTTTTTCTTAACCCTTGGAGAATCCAGAGGACGATTTGTCACTAGGGTTATTAGCATTTTTCCCCGGATATCGACAGCTTGTCTTTCCTCCCTCCAACCAGTGACTGATTTCTTCAAATGCTCGCCAAATACAGCCCAAGTCACCATGGTAAACGTATTGACAGAATCATATTAACAGCTCCTGAGCATTTACCGGGTTGTAAGTTATGCAGGGAGAAGAAAAGATAAGAAAAAACACAGGAAAATAAAACAAGTTCAATCAGCAGTGACAATTATTTATTTAGAAGCTGTTGGTTTGGAACAGTTTTTTAAAAATATATTTTAATTGCTAATTATGGTTTCTTCAAGAGAGTGGTCTCGGTCAGAGTTGCTCCTCCTCAAAGCTAATCATTAATATTTTAGCTGCTCAGCTCAGAAACCGTGCTGGATGCCGTTGTGTCTATGCAGTCGACTCTAGCTTCGGGGCTTTGCTGGTAACGACTGCGCTGGTTGGTTTGGCACACAAGTCCTCAAGTTGGCTAGTCCATTTACCATAAGGCAGCAGACATTGAAGTCCTTAGTTCTTGAAAGATTGAGGCTGGTTCAATAAGCAAAATTCTGCTCTAAGCCACCAAGACAACTGACAATTTTTCAAAGGAATGACCTATCTTTTCTAAGTTAATTTACACCTTTTATTGGGGAACATAAGTGCTGCCTTAGGCAAGAGAGAGAATACAGAAGAGTTTGTTTTCAGTTTCTAATTCCCTGGGTACTCCTGGGTGAACCTGGTAACAAATAAGGTCAGCCCCTGGGCCCAGGGAGCTAGTGCGGGGGAAACAGGCGTGAGGGCACTCTGGGGTCCCTGCGTGTGAGTATGTTTGGGCACAGCCTCGTCCCATCTCCCGTGTTTCCAACTTTGCCTGCTTCTTAAGGAGCATCTAATCCTCACGGGAGAATTTAATCTGTTCATTTGCACGCATCTCATCAACACCCTGCTTTGTTGAGAACTGTTTGATGTCCCAAGGAAAAGACTTCGAAATCTTTTAAAGCCTTTTTGATGTGAACCAGAAAATCACGTTTTGTCAAGAGTGCACTCAACTTGAACCTCAAAAGGTTCAGGACGCAGAAACCACACGGTTCAAGTGGGATTTAAACTGGGCAAAATCACTTCCTTGTCCTCCCCTGCAAGTCCCTCCCCCAGCCTTTGTGCTAATAGCTTCTGTGCACTGTTGGGCCTTTTTTTCCTTTCTATTTATTCTCTCTTTCACTCACACACACACATATCTTGGCAAGAAAATCTTAAGAAAAAGAAAACTGTATCACCCCCAGAGAAGTAGCTATCTCCCTGCGAGGGATAGAAGCGGTCTCCAACTCTACCTTGTCCTCATGGATCTGGAATGATCACCATGGATTTGGAATGATCACCAGGCCTCTGGGGCCACTTTAGGTGAGGGTCAAATGATACACAGAGCCAAAAGCTAGGACTGCATCCCTAATCAAGGTCTTTAACTAGATACTAGATACAAGCCTACAGCGTCCTGTGCCCCAGGACACTTGCTTTGGCAGAGAAAACTGGAAACTTGCTTCAGAGAATAGCTATTTTGTGTGTGAAGGAAGCACCTACCTTAGGACTTCACAGTTGAACTTGGAAATGAAGAGACAGGAGATTTGACTCTTCCCAAAATCAGGGAAAAGAGCTGAGCTGACAGAGCATACGCTAACCTTTAACTGTCTCTTTCTAAAGGTCTCTTCTGTTTTTTCCTCCCAAGGCCCTCAAACACAGTTACTCAAAGGCCAGTAAAAGTTTAGACTCAGGAAACGGACTCTCAATTGTTAAAAAGTCCAGAGTGTTCCTGATATCCTAAGGAACACCAGATGCCCTCTTCCCCGTGCCTGTACACACATCAAAACTTCACTGACCACTAGCTCATGTCCTGCTAACTATAATGGTCACCACTGATTTGAGTGGCTACTGTATATCAGACACCATGCTATAAATACAGTATTTTAGGGACACCTGGGTGGCTCAGTTGGTTAAGCCACTGCCTTCAGCTCGGGCCGTGATCCCAGGGTCCTAGAATCGAGTCCCACATCGGGCTCCTTGCAAGACAGGGAGCCTTCTTCTCTCTCTGCCTCTGCCTGCCACTCTGCCTGCTTGTGCTCTCTCTCTCTGACAAATAAATAAACAAATAAAATCTCTTAAAAAATGCAGTTTTTAATAAAACAAAAAGGTGAGTCAGCTTGTTCCCACTTTACAGACAAGGAAACTGAGGCTCAAAAGTTTAAACTACCTACCTCAGAGCAACACATCTAATAAGAGCCCAAGCTGTTGAACTAAAGCCCAATGTGTTGAACTCCAAAGTCAGTGGTCTTGGCTTACTACCATGTTGTTCAGCACTGCTCTGCTACAGTTTTTGTTTTGTTTTGTTTTCTTAAGCTTTTAGTGTTCTGTCGATTTATTTATTTAGTATTTACTGAGTACCTACTATGGGAATTTTTGCTATTTCAGTAAGTGTAAGGCACTATTCCTTCCCCGCTCTCTCATCTGTGACTACTGCAATGGCCTTTTTACAATGATCTTTTTTTACTAACACCCTATTTGAACCCATTAGTCACACAACAGCCATAGTCTCTTTTAAATGATAAATCACAACATGGTATTTCTCCATTCAAAATACTCTGTGGCTTCCTGTTGCATGAAGAATAAAATCCAAACTCTCTATGATCTAAAAGATTCATGGAGATCTGGCTGCTCTTTCTTTCATCTACTGCTGGATTCCCCCAAGTTCACCCCATCCCAGCCCTCAGACTCTCTGTCCCTCAAATGTACCAGGATCCAAACGCTTCTGTGGTTGCCACTTGCTCACCACTCATATTTCCTGTTCGAACATCACCTCCGGGGGCATACCAGGCATAGTGGACACAGCGGGCCATTTTTTATGACAAATAATCATGCCATGATCAATCATAACAATTATTTTCTTGATTGATGCTTCAGTTTTAACGTAAGTGATTAACAACTGAGAAATAATGTTGTGGGGTTTTTTTAAGAATTTATTTTATTTATTTGGCAGACAGAGATCACAAGTAAGCAGAAAGCCAGGCAGAGAGAAGCAGGGCGGGGCGGGGGGAGCAGGCTCCCCACCGAGCAGAGAGCCCAATGCAGGGCTCGATCCCAGGACCCCAAGACCACGACCTGAGCCGAAGGCAGAGGCCTTAACCCACTGAGCCACCCAGGCACCCCTAATGTTTTGTTTTTAAAGATATTCTTTTTTTTTTTAATTTTTTTTAAGATTTTATTTATTTGCCAGAGAGAGAGAGTACACACAAGTAGGCAGAGAGGCAGGCAGAGGCAGCGAGAGAAGCAGGCTCCCTGCCGAGCAAGGACCCCAAGGCGGGACTCGATCGCAGGACTCTGGGGTCATGACCTGAGCCGAAGGCAGCGGCTTAACCAAATGAGCCACCCAGGCGTCCCTTGTTTTTAAAGATATTCTAATTTAGTAAACTATTAACCAGATGAACTAAAATTTGCCCCTAACAAATGAAAATGTCACACCCCACTTCATAGTTTGTTCCACTGTTTCAAAGTTTAAAACATAAGTAAGAACTCCAAGAGGTCAGAAAGAATGGCAGACTGAAATAACTCAATTTTTGTTTCTTTATCTTTACAATTAGCGTGCTCTCATTGTTTATTTTTGAATTTCCCATTTGCATACAGGAGTTGAGCCATATCACAGGAGCTGAGGACAGAAGTGAGCTCAACTGCTTCAGAAGTGTTAGGCACTTGCTCAGAAAGCTAACTGAGCCTGCAGGTGTCATGGGTCCACAGGATAACAAAAATTCTCCCAATTCCTCCTTACAGAATACAGTGTTTAGTAAAGAATAAAACTAAAAATGTGTTAATATAAAGTTACCTACATATTGGTAAAACTCAAGAGTGACCCCAGCAATTTTTCAGAACTTAGACCAACAAAAGATATTTTTGGAGAGAAATATTCTATAAATATTTTATAACTGACATTGTTTAAAATCACCAGTGCACGATGACATTAAAAAGCAGACCAACTTTTAGTTGACTGTTGTTTTGACATTCCTCTACAGACTAACACAGCACTTAATTCCCCTCACCAGCACACACGACACTCTATCACAATAAAAAAGTTGTAAGTGCTGTGATACAGGGAAATACAGGTATTAGGAGGACAGAAACAAGGGGAAAGGAGTAGGAGAAGAACAACGGAAATATAATGTCCCAGAAACCAAGGGAGTGGGAATTCCAAGAAGGATGAAGTCAGGGGTTAGTTGTATCCAGTACCATAAAGGATCCCTCCTCTGAACTGGGTGCCAGGGCCAACCCGGAGTACGGCCTAGAGATCTCCCTTTACAACATCGAAAGGTAAAAATCAAGTCTGCTCTCCTCTAGCTGGCATGTGAGTTAGCTCAAAGGGAAAATTCTTATCTTTGGTCTTAACCATTTCTTAGTGTAAGAGGCAGAAAGATAGAAAAGCACATTATCATATTAAGCCAATGGCAGGTCTGTGATCTTTAGACCCTACTCCTGCAAAGAACTCAGCCAATGGCTGTCAGTAGCCCTGACCAGTGCATGAGAAGGGAAGAGAAGCCACTTGGAGGATGGCTTAGGGATAGAGTCTTCTGGTCTGTTCCTAGTTGGCTATTGTGCTAAATCTCATATAAATGACCACAAAGAGAACTGCTTACGTAGAATACAACTTAGTCCTCCCATCTGCTCTCTATTTACCCCATCTCACTCACTCAAAGAAAGTAGCAAGCATTTGACCACCTTTAAGTCTCTTTTCATTTTTAAACTCCCTTCACTAGGGGCGCCTGGGTGGTTCCATGGGTTAAGCCTCTGCCTTCAGCTCGGGTCATGATCCCAGGGTCCTGGGATCGACCCCCCACATCAGGCTCCCTGCTAAGCTTCTCCCCCTCTCTCTGCCTGCCTCTCTGCCTAATTGTGATCTCTGTCTGTCAAATAAATAAATAAATAAATCTTTAAAAAAATAAATAAATAAACTCCCTTCACTAGGTAGCTCCTGCACCAGTCTGTACTTTTCGGATGGTGAAGCGGAAATAACCATCAGTTAATTTAACCTTTTTATAAACTAATTCAGAAAAGAAAATTAATTTTGTAAATAACACCAACAACAAAATCAGACACATTCGCAGCAATTGTGACTATCAATCCCATTCCACTTGGCATTTGGAAGAAATGGAACCAATCAGTAATGAGTTCTAGAACTAGAGAAATCATCCAGCTTTATCAAATCATCTCTCTAAGATTCAATCCTTAAATGCTAGTCATGGGCCTTTCACATAACATAGTCTTCCGAATTATCTTTTTTTTAAATTGTCTTTTTTTAAAAAAGATTTTATTTATTTATTTGACAGAGAGAGATCACAAGTAGGCAGAGAGGCAGGCAGAGAGGGGGAAGCAGGCTCCCTCGATCCCAGGACCCTGGGATCATTACCTGAGCTGAAGGCAGAGGCTTTAACCCAGTGAGCCACCCAGGTGCCCCTAATTGTCTTTTTTTTTAATTTTTTTTTAAAGATTTTATTTATTTATTTGACAGACAGAGATCACAACTAGTCAGAGAGGCAGGCAGAGAGAGAGAGGAGAGAGCAGGCTCTCTGCTCAGCAGAGAGCCCGACGTGGGGCTCGATCCCAGGACCCTGGGATCATGACCTGAGCCGAAGGCAGAGGCTTTAACCCACTGAGCCACCCAGGCGCCCCTGTCTTTTTTTTTTAAAGTGGAGCCCAACACAGGGCTTGAACTCACAACCCTCAGATCAAGACCTGAGCTCAGATCAAGTTGTACAGCTAACCAACCAAGCCATCCAGGCACACCCAAATTGTCTTTCTAAAATAAACTTTTTAGAAGTTTTTAGATTTACAGAAAAATTGCAAAGATAGTGCAGACAGTTCCCATATCCTCACACCCAGTTTCCCCAATTATTAACATCTTATTTTTAGTATGGTACATTTGTTATAACTAATGAGCCAATGTTGACACACTATTACTAACTCAAGTTCATATTTTATTCAGATTTCTTTACTTTTCACCTAATGTCCTTTTTCTCTTCTAGCACCTCCAAACTATGTATTAAATCATAAACTAGATTTTTTATTATAAAAACAGTATGTACACATATTACCTATTCAAATACTGCAGAAGAGCATACAATAAAAAGTATTACTTCTATTTTCCTTCCCAGTTATACTCCCCAAATAAAACTACTGTTAACAACCCCCTTTGTCCCCTTCCAAAAGTTATATATGTGTATAAAGACATATATGTATGTATCTTCTTTTCTATACAAAGAGGTCATATACTTCTCTGTACCTAGTTTTACACATAAGAACCTATGGTCCTAACTTACTTTTTAAAACCACTACCTAGTCTTCTGTTACATAGATATGTCATAATTTACCAATAATGTACTTTTCTTTCCCCCTATCAATGTACATTTAGGTAGCTTCTGTTTTTTCAAATTACAAACAATATTATAAAGTACATATATCCTTACGTACTTGACCAAATATATGTAGGATAAATTTCTACATCAAAAGATATTTGCATTTAAAAGTTTCATAGGGGCGCCTGGGTGGCCCTATGTCCCTGTGTCCCAGCACCTTCATCAACATGGGTACGCTATGAAACAAATTGTTCGTAATTCCCCGAGATGTTTCAAATGTTCCATTGTCTTCCCACCTCCATCTTCAAATATTCTTTCCCTCTTTTTAGCTTTCTGGTTACTTTTGATTTTCTTCCTGCCCTCTCTGAGAAGACTGTCTTGTACCTTTTAAAAAAAAATTATTATTGAAGTATCTAGTTGACATACAATATTATATTAGTTTCAGTGCATAGCGTAGCGATTCAACAATTCTCTCCATGACACAAGGTTCACCATGATAAGTGCAGTCATCACCTGTCACCATCTAACCTTCTTACAATATTATTGACTATATTCCCTATGTTTCACTTTTCACCTCCCTGACTTATTTATTTTCTAACTAGAAGTCTGTATCTCTTAACCCTCCCTTCACCTGTCTCGCTGCACCTTTTTCTACACTTACACTCTTGGTTTCTTCCCCACTTCTCCAGCAGCCTTGCTTTTTCCTGCTCACAAATTTCCGTTATAGTTTTCCTGCAGCTCCCCATGATTCAACAAAAAAACAGTTCCCCTGCCCTGCTCTCCCAACCTGCTGGCCCTTCTGAACCAAGAGAGAATGTTAATAGGGAAACCTGAAGATCTTTAATCTGGGCCAAAATATCAGAAGGAATAAATTCATCTTGGTGTAACTCTAAAGAAAAAGAACACTGAGAAGAATTCTGCATTATTTCCTTTGTTAGAATTGAATCTGTTATTTTTTCTTCTACATTCCACACCTGGATTTCCTCTCTTTAAATCAATAGTTCATAATTTTTATTCATTGCTCCCTTTTTTTTCTCTTTTTTTTGGTAGCCAGAATTGGAGAGGAGGCAAAAGGAAGGAAGGAAACAAAGGGAAAATCCCAAAGTGGCTGACTGAGGAAGAGGAACAAATGGGCAGGAAGGGTAGAGGTAAGGAGGTAAAGCACAGCTTTAAAAAAAAAAAAAAAAAAAAAGCCAACTTCTTAAGTCCTCAAAGAAAAGTTCTTTACTTTGGATCCATCACCACCCCCTTCATTCCTGAGCTCTAAAAACAGGATCCTAGTGCAGGAATGGGTTTGAGGGTGGGGAAGAGTAAAGTGGGAGTGAAAGGATCCTATTCCTCAAACTGCAACCCCCTCTTCATCCCCAACTTCTTATCCAGCAAAGCTCTATCCACCACCAAGAATCAGCTTAATAGAATAAACCACTTAAGGCTGAGGCTCAGAGAAAGTCAAAGACCCCACAATCTCCTTGCCTATTAAGCTCCTTAGAAGTTAGAATGCTGTTAAAGAAAGTGATATTATGGCCAAGCAGGCTACTCAGAAAGAACACAAGGATAGTAAGTTGGGAGGAGAGAGGCCAGTTTGGGGGTTTATAAGCATCTATCGTTAATGAAAGATGATGGGGCAGCGGGTGGATCCTGGAGTGGGAGCAAAAGTAGCCAGCGTGAGAATGGGTGCTCTTGTAGGTCTTCAGGTTGAGACTGAGGAGACTGGTATTTACAGAATGTACAAATGGGACTAGAATCTGGATAGAGAAGAAGTAATTGTTTTCTTAGGCTAAAGGGGAGAACACAGATTCACGTAAGCTCCACGTAAGTAATCAGAGAACAAGCAAAATAAAGCCACATACAACAGTTCTTTCTTAGGTCACATTTCCCAATGATTTCAGGCATTCTGCCGCTTCCTTATCTTCTCCCCAACACAGCTGGCAGAGTCCACAAGCTTGCTCTCTGAAAGGCTGCCAAGGAAGAGGCCAAGAACAAGACTCACCAAACCCTTTATTCCCAATAAAATCCTGATGGCTCCCTGTCCTTCCCCTGGTAGGAGTTTAGCGTGGAATTCTGGTTATTTCCACCCTATGCCAGTTAGGGTAGTTAAAAGGAGGGATCATCAGATGAGCTGTAGTCTCCTCGCTCCAGTCTCCATGTAACTGGAGCCAAGAAGGCAAGACAACATTACAGGGACCAGGTCCTTAATGTCAGTCGGGAATTTTTTTCAGCTATAGAAAGAACTGTCACAAACTGCACAAACTCGTAAGAGAGCAGGGCTCATCAGTCACTGCCTCTATAATATAATCAAGAATAGAAGCTGGGGCGAACTAGAATCTAAATAAAAATTTGAAAAAAAAGAAGAAAAAAACCCAAAACAAGAATAGAGGCAGGTGAGGGAAAGGCCTGGTCCAAGAGACTTCAAAACTGTGACAGAGACCTTGTGATAGCAACTATGAAACCCAACATGTATTAAGGGTCTACTTTGTGCCAGGAACTATTCTTGGGACTTTATTTGCATCTTATATGAACTCACCTACCTCCTAACAACCCTAGGAGACTGGTATTAGTGCGAGTCCTACTTTACCCTGAGGAAACTGAGGCACAGAAAGACCACACACATCTGGCCTGTCTCAGAGTTAGCTCTCTTTGAATGGCGCTGTCTGTGAAGTGCAGATTTCCCCACCGGCAGGCTCTGGCCCACAGACAGCATGAGGAGTTAGCAGATGCTAAAACCATCTGCCCCCTCTCCCATGGAGGGGTATATCTGACAGACTCGTTTTTGTTTTAGAAAGTTCCAGGCAACACATTAGGGACTGAGAACAGAGATGAGTAAGACACCATTCCTACCTCAGGGAACTCACAGAGCAGGTAGGGCGAGAGAGAGGCCTGTGAGTGGGCCAAAAGAGACCTCGCCTAAGGGCTGCCTCACTACAAAGGAGTCTGACAATTTCTTCCAATGTGGACACACCCTGGCATACAGACACGAAGTACCGAGAAGTGTCTGTTGCACCGTGAACAGATACAAGTATTATTCTTATTACCTCACGAATCTGACCCACAGTCTTTCCTCTTCTGGGGTTTTCCTCCTTCCCATTGGCTCGGCAGCCAAACTTCCTGCTTCTGAATCTCACCTCTGCTATCCCTTGCTTTTGTGACAGTGGGTACGTGCTTAAATGCTCTGGGCCTCGGTTTCCTCATCTGTAAAATGGACATGATAACAATATCGATCTCAAAGGGATTTTATGAGGACTAAACACACGAGTACTTGTAAAGCACTCAGAACCGTGTCTAACTCATGGAAAGCACTCGAAAGGTGTTAGCTCTTCTTATTAGGAGTAGTGCTGTGTGTCTGTCTTTGCCCGCAGTCATTTCTCTTGCAATAAAAAGACTGAATTTAAATGCGTCTGGTATGGTTAGTTTAAGGAGGATAGGAAGTCTCTGGGACTAAATAGGAGGAGAACAGTTCCCCTGGGAAGTTGGAGGAATAACCCTGGAACTTGTTAATTAAGATCTTGTTAATGAATCTGCTTGTTAATGGTCTATTAAATAATCACACAATGAAGTTTACCGCACAAGTAAAGCCTTTTTCAAATGCTTGCTCTTTCCAATTCTCCTGGCTCAGCTCTGACTTCTAAAGATCTCGCCTGCGGGGCAAGTCCTTCCAAATCCTTCCAAATCTGATAGCCCTCTTCACCTTGTCCTACTCACCTGTAGAGCCAGGTTGTTCTTGCGGCCCAAGCAAGGTCTCAAGGGCAGAAAGCCCTCTTCACCTCGATTCTGCCTATCAATCCTTTGGCCAAGGCATTCTGCCTCTAAGTCAAAATATTTCCCTCCCCAAAGTAGGAACAGAGTCACGGGCCCTGGGAATTGAAAAAGAAAGGCGCTCTGAACTTTGCTGAGAAGAAAAGCAGAGGGTGAATTCATTTCAGTGGGAATCCGGCAAAATAATATTTCAGCTCAGATGTCACGGATCCATACAGAAAGTAGCCTGCCAACCTGCATCCACAAAGAGTACAAAACTTTTGTCCCAAACCACCTGGGAAAATAATGCTTCAGCCCAGCCCCTGTCGGGGACCGCAGTCTCTCTCGTGGAGTCCCGCTGCAAGGATGGAACTGCAGGTAGGAGGGCTCCCTCTAGGTTGAACACTCAGGTATTTCATAAACCGCTTTACTCCCCCAAGACCATGCTGCTCCTTAGACAGATGCTCCCAGAAGGGGAAGAACGCATTATACGGGGTTTGGGTACGTGTTATCTGTGGTCTGTGTGCTCGTGTGCCATTTATACGGTAACTTTTGGATGACAAAACACATCCGTGTTATCTTTCCTGATTCAACAACCCTGTAAAGGAGGGCGAGGATTGTTTGCCGCCTTTCATTTTATATGAGGCTCTGGGGCTCAGAGAGACGGACGGACCCAGAGGTACACAGCTCGTAAATGAGAAGCTGGAGCTTCTGGCTCTGGGCTCTTGGCCTGTAGCTGAGCTGTTTCCAAAGCCTCTATTTCTAGTCATCACTTCCCACTTGTCCATGTGCCAGGGGCTGCCCAGCCCAGCGGTGGATCCTTCAGACTATGTCAAAGCGGGTAGAGCCAGCTGGCAACGCTCGGCATAACTCGGTCGAGGAAACAGGGACCCTGTGTTCACGTATTCTCACAACAAATATTTACTGAGCCAGGTGTTACAGGAGGAGAAACACTGGGTAGAGTCACATAAGAAGACCGACCTGGGCCCGTGGAGGAGGGGCAATTAGTGAAATAATTACAATACAGTGTGATGAGTGTTTTAAAAGGGGAGAGTAGGTCCAGAAAGGGACACCACCCCCAAGTCCATGAGCAAAATAGATGAGAGCATTGGCTCGTGCGCAGGTGCCTGAACCACCTGAAGCTCGCGGTTCGCTGAACCTTCCATCCACCCGCAGCTGTGCCCACAAGGGTTAAAGCTTGCAGCAGAGAGCCAATCTGCAGGTGCTGGTGACTAATTCAGCCTCTGAGAGATTCCTCTAACCCTCCAACCCACCACAAACCCTTATTTCTTTACAAATGAGCATTTTAGCATAAGAAGAAAGCTTAAGGGCTGGGGAAGAGGAGAGAGGAGGCTGGCAAAACCCCTCTCTAGCCCCAACTCGGCAGTATAACAGCAGTGAGCAGCCAAGCTGGCTGGAGCCCAAGAAGTACCAAAGCGCGCACTGGCTCTCTCACATCTGGCTAAGCACCGCGAGCCCCTCCACTGGGCCACCTTACAGCTACTATACTGCACCAAGAAAGGGGCGGTCTGAGCACGTACCATCAGCTGGTCAGCAATAAGGGAAGAAAAGGGAAACAACCCAAGGAGGAGCAAGGGCCAAGGGGGCAACTAGAGGCAGTTGGACAGATCCCACCCATAACAGGAGACTGGAGAAGAAAGACACTGTCTTAAGCGGAGGCTGCATCTTCACTCTTACCACTCCGGGCTTCTGGGTGGAAGCCCAGCTCTTCCCCTCTGCTTGCCCATACTGACTCCCCTTCCTCCAAAGCTGTACTCCTTGGTGAGATCTTCCCTCTGAGACTCTTACCTTTGGTGAGTGACTCATACACTTTAAGGAATCTAAGAGTGGCCTGCTTGCTAAATATACAGATTTTCAGGTCACATTCCCTGTGATTCTGATTAGGAGGTCTGGAGTGGGCCCTGGGAATTATTATAGGTAATAATCCCCCACCTCACCCCCAAACCCTCCCCCCCCACCACTAGTGGTAGGGAAGCTGGTAGTCCTTAAATCACATTTTAAGAAGCCCACCTTTGGGAATGACTCCCCCTGAGATCCCAGAGCCCCTGCTGTCTGTTATTTTATATCATCATTTCTTTTTTCATATATACATCCTAACCACTCACCTTAACCATGGGCCCACAAGAAGAGGAAGTATCATCTACTTTTTTGACTCCTCTGCAAACAGCCCTGAGCACTGAGCTCTACAGGAAATGCTGTGGCTGTTGAGTGATGACCATGATAAGAGGCCACGGGAAGGAAAACCACAACAGGGATGTCAGAGTACCGAGGCCCTGGCTGGAGGGAACTGTTTTTAGTATGCCTACGTGTGCCAGGCTGGAACAACGGTTTGCCTTGCTTTCTTTTTTTCCTTCTTCAATAGTCTTGGCACTACATGCCTAACCTCCCTCATGAAAGTCATGCCTGAACAAAGCACCTCCCATAGGAAACTTTGCCAAGAAATCCTGCCAAGAATCCCGGGTGCTGTGTGGCTTAGTTTGACGGTCAGGGAGGACTTTAGACCTTGAGACTTATCGGATCTCTGTGCAAGCAGAGTACACAGCTGAACATCAACTTGAGTAAAAAGACCAGGGCCCTTGATCTAGCCCCCGAAACATCCTCAAGGGTAATGGTCTTCCATATTCAACAAATATTTCCTGAGTACTTTGTACCAAGCATGGTTCTGGGTATTCACGGGTCTTAAGATATCATATGTCATTACAAAGTATTTTATAGTGACTTATCTTTAGAAAGTTACTTTTGTTTTGTTTTGTTTTTTAATAGTGAAGGAAAATGAAAAAATGGCAACCTACTGAATGGGAGAAGATACATGCAAGTGACATATCTGATAAGGGGTTAATGTCCAAAATATGTAAAGAACTTTTACAACTCAATACAAAACCACAAATAATCCAATTAAAAATGGACAGAGCACCCGAACAGACTTTTTTCCAAAGATGACATACAGATGGCCAACGGACACATGATAAGATTCTCAACACCACTAATCATCAGGGTAATGCAAATCAAAACCACAGTGAGATACCACCTTACACCTGTCAAAAGGCTACAATCAAAACCACAGAAAGTAACAAGTGTTGGCCACGATGTGGAGGAAAAGTGCACGGCTGGTAGGAATACAAATTGGCGCAGCCACTGTGGAAAACAGTATGGAGTATTCTCAAAAAATTAAAACTAGAATTACTGTAGGATCCAGGAATTTCACTAGTGGGTATTTACCCAAAGAAAATGAGAACACTAGTTCAAACAGATATATGCACCCCTATGTTTATTGCAGCATTATTTACAATAGCCAAGATATGGAAGCAGCCCAAGTGTCCATCCGTAGATGTATGGACAAAGAAGATGTGGCTACTTATATAAACAATGGAATATAGCTCAGCCATAAAAAAGAATGAGATCTTGCCATGTGCAGCAACATGGAGGGACCTAGAGGGTATAATGTTGTCTGTCAGTCCACTCATATGTGGAGTTCAAGAAACAAAACAAAGGAAAAAAAGAGAGCAAAAACAGACTTCCTTTTTTTTTTTTTTTTTTAAAGATTTTACTTATATATTTGAGAGAAAGTTTGAGAGGGGAGAGGTCAGAAGGAGAAGCAGACTCCCTGCTGAGCAGGAAGCCCAACGTGGGACTCCATCCCAGGACTCCAGGATCATGACCTGAGCCGAAGGCAGTTGCTTAACCAACTGAGCCACCCAGGCACCCCAAACAGACTCTTAAATACAGAGAATATACTAGTGGTTGCCAGAGGGGAGGAGAGTGGGGGGATGGGTGGAACAGGTGAAGGGGATTAAAAGGACACTTATCTTGATGAGCGATGAGTAATGTACAGAATTGCTGGATCATTATACTGTATGCCTGAAACCGATGTTTCTACTACTCTATGTTAGTTATCTCCTCCCTCTACTACTCTATGTTAACTATACTTCAACAAAACAGACAAAACAAGAGAAAGTTACTTTAAAAACAAGACCCTATATGATGTTCGGCTTCAGAAGTATATAAGCATTAAAGAAATATTCTCAGGAACACCTGCCTATAGGATGAAGTACTATAGAGATTCGAGGTCATGCCTCAGGTCCTGGCAGACAGAAATTCTATTTTTCCTTTATCATAAGCAGTCCTTGGCAGCTCTGGAGTTCTTTCTTCCACTCTCAGATGCTATACTTTGTCCATAAAGGCAAACTGCCACACCTAGCCCCTTTGAATAAAGTAATTCCTTCTTGATGTCCAGATATCAGCTTAAAGGTCACTCGCTCCAGAAAGTTATCCACACTCACAGACAAGATTAGGTGCTCCAGCTTCTAATCCCGTGGCATTTTATACTTCCCCTATTGTACTTTTCACAACATCCGGCAATTGCTTGCTAAACTTTAAGCTACAGTAAGGCAGGGACTGTATATAATCTGCCTTGCTCATCATTGTATTCCCAGCACTTAACACAACGCCTGGAACAATGCAGGTACTTAGTAAATACTGATTGAATAATTACACGAATTAATGAGTGCATCATATTAGCAAGATGGAAACTGAATCATGCCTCATGTACTCTGCCAGTGTTATCCATAATACACCAATAAACACCTAAGATAAGCAGTAGTGTTCCTTCTGTGGGGCCAGCACAGTATGGAGGCAGAGCTGAGGCTCAGAGGATCACCCCAATAAAGACTCCAGGAGGCACTTCCATGACCAAAGAATGAATATAATGCTCCAAATATCACTAAGAGCCTGAGAGTTAAATCAGCCGTAAGCCACAACGCCAGCCCTGTTATAGACTTGATGGTAAGATCTCTCTTTCAAGTCATTCAACTTCTCCTAGACCCAGCTTTCTCACGAAGAGGGTATTAGGCCCTTCAGCAGCAAGGACCCTCTTTAAATAAAGAACAAGTGACAGTTAAGAAGCTACTCACACTGTAATGGGAAGCTGGAAGAAGAGGGCAGCTCTGGCAATGAGGCATCACTGCAGTTAGGAAAGGGTTAAGCCCAAACGTCTGTCTGGGATCTCTTACCAGTAAATCAGCCTTGACTGCTGCTCAGGCTGAATGAAGCCCCACCAGGTTGGCCTGTCAGGAAGGAAGCCCATGCGTCCAGACTTTTGTTGTTCTAAGGATTTTTTTTTTTTTTTTTAATTTTACTGCTCAGGAAGGAAGGCAAAGCCTAGGCTCTAACTGCAGTCCCTGCTGATTCCTTACCCCAGCACGCACTACTGCCTTCACCTCCCTATCCACCTCTTGGGTCCAACTCTTCTCTTTTCTGGAATTCCTTCCTTCCCTTGACTTTGGCATTGGGGCCTAAATCTCAGACTTTCCTCCCTTCTTTGACAACTCAAAATTAAGAATGGTGAGCATTTTCCTTCCTACCTCCTGTATATGTGGAAAGGACTGGGGATAGGGTGAGAGGAGAAGTGGGTGCTCTTCACCACCAACACGGACCCGAATCCCTTCTCGCAACAGAGCCATGAAGGACCTGACAAGGATTGAGGTATCGGCCTCAACTGGCCACCAGTGACTATTTCTGCTACATATGTTTGTGAACAGGAGACTTTTCAAATCTAAGCCACTATATTTAAATAATAGACTCAAATCCAAGATCCTCAGGCAGAAGGTCAGTCTCGCCCACTCCCATCCCCCTACTCTCCACCTCTCCCACTGACGTGCAGAATCATTCTCTGATATTCCCAAGCCCCATGGGGCTTTCTTTCTACAAAGAAGAAAACACTGAGTTTATTTGTGCACTCAGGGTAATGGACAGCCCTCTTTTACTCCTAGGAAAATGCACACAGAGCCATGGAAGAGGCCTATCCCCGCCCAACCCTGCCCTCCCCTTCCCCTGCTAATCCCGCCCCAGCAGCTCCCCCAGCTCAGTCCTGCTGCTGTATTTCTCTCCTGACCTACAAGCCCCCTTCAAGCCCCGTCCTAAGCCTCCCCCAAGCAGAGACAATCCATCATGCTGTGGGACTGTGACACACACAGATGGGGGAAGGTTCACAGATTTCTCTCACATAGGCAAGAGGGTAAAAGTGCCTGTATAACTTAAAATCTAGGGACATACTAGAAACTCTGGGACTTTGCATTCTAATACTAGTCAAATACCATTACAGAAAATCTGATTACATATAGCTCAAATCTCTACCACAAACAAATTCTAATGGTCCATTTGTTTCAAATGATATCTGATAATACAAAGTTCCAGAACAAGAAAATATGATGAGATCTGGCTTCTCTGACCTGGGCCACTGCCTTGATACCTAACTAACCCTGGTCAGGTCGCTTCCTGACTCAGACTGCATTTCTTTAACTCTAATATTGCTTTGCTTCTAAATAAAATGAAGGGAGAAAGAGGTCAGAGGGCCACCAAGGCTAATCATGGTGGATGGGTAATAATGAAGGGAGGCGAAGCAGCTGCGTATTGCAGAAAAGGGCTCTCAGACTTTCTCTCTCCTTTTTCCATATTGCCATACGGCACGAGTGTGTGAAAGGATCCTACATACATGCCAGTTGTTAATGACCCTGTGTTTGGCTACATCAGTGCTTCTAACAATGAATATTATACCACCAGATTATCCTTGAAATAAGTCATTAGGTATTGAATGCTTAGTATGTCTGAGGTACTGTTCCAAGCATTAGCTGTGTGCTTAATCTCATTCAGTCCTTCACAACAGCTCTTTAAGTTGTATAATTCCCATTTTACAGGTGAGAATACTGAGGCCCAGAAAGGTCAGGTAATTTGCCTAGGATCACTGAGTAAGTAAGTTAGAGGGTCGGGATCTAACTCCAGAGGCTGAACTCCTAACTACTGTGTTATACTGTCTTTCCACCTTTGATCTGAAACATTTTCAAGTTGAGGCTCCAAAAGGGTAAAATGCAACATTTATTCCTCTCACAGGTATTTATTCTGCTAGGCCACTCTGACTTGGTGTAAGTCACACTCCAAAAAGCAAAGACCAAATGAGAGCACTCTAGGATTAGCTGGC
Organism: Martes martes; assembly: GCF_963455335.1. Taxonomy (NCBI): domain Eukaryota; kingdom Metazoa; phylum Chordata; class Mammalia; order Carnivora; family Mustelidae; genus Martes; species Martes martes. The sequence continues at coordinate 157,166,723 of NC_137891.1, forward strand.
ACCTAAAGGGGAGTCATACACCTGAAAATAAAGCAAAGATCTGTCCAGGACTGGCCCTTGCCCCCTCCCTACAGCTTTCGCACTGTCTGCTGCTCTAAGATGGATGCAAAGCCATAAGTCTCAGCCTGCAAATGAATTTCAGTGGAAAAAGACAACCCTCATCTGGTGAGTCACACTCAGGCTTACTGGGCTTGATTTCTCATGAGACTGTACCAAAAGGTCCCTTCCTTACACATACAGCTCTAGACTTTCCTGCAGCTCCGCGTCTGCTGAACAGAATGTGCTGGATGCAGCACCATGTCTTCCCCCCAAAAACACAACTTTCATTTCCTCTAGGTCATCTTCAATCAGAACACATTCCACAGGGAAGATTGACGGTCAAATGCCTGAATTGCCAGATGGTTATGTGTGTCTACAAAACCTCCACATCCCTTGTCTGTTTCCAGCTTTACCCAGGACCTGGGTAGGAACTTGTTTTTTTAAAAATACACATCAAAAGCAGATCAGCATTTGTGGACACCATGATAGGGGACGTAATGCTGTGAGAAAACATTTGGGAAGGGGATAGCCTCTGATCTTAGGTTCCTAGAGTGTTAGGTGAGAAAAGCAAATTTTGAATTATTTTTTAAGCTAGGAAAGATTCTTTTGGTACCCCAAATAATCAATACGTCTATAGCTGAGAAAGGCAATTTCATGTATCTCTTGAAAAACTCCCTACCTACTTTTGTCATTATTAAACCTCAAGGCGTAAATAAATTCTTCTTTTCTTCCCTCCAACCTCTACACCTTTGGGATAGAATAGTCTAATAGATATTACTCAGTGCAATGCCAAAGAGTGGCAAACAGATGAAAACTTGGGAGAAAAATTAGGTTATAATCACCACCATTAATTTATTCAATACTCAACTAACACTGAACCCTTGGATGTGATTGGCACCAATGTCCCCCCCAATTTTTTTAGTACTAAAACTAAACTGTGCTTAAGATTATAGAAAAACCTAATCCATTGGGTAAAAAATGGAAGGGAATGAATTCCTCCTGTTTACTCAGCATCTGCCAGGTTTACTTATTCATACCACAGCCTATCATTTCTCCAGGCCTAAACCCATAGTCCCAAATCAGGATCTTTTCCTGGAAAAGGCCTAAGAGAGAGACTAAGTAGGTGAAAGTTCTTTTGCAGAAAATTCTCCTCCTTGCCCAAAGAAAGAGATGTTTACAAATTCCCACCCACAGCACAGACTTGCAGGTTCTATTCAGCCACAAACGTCACAATGTAAATGGTATTTTTTAAACGTGAAGGCATTTTAGCTGCTATATGGCAATAAGTTATCCTCAAGTCTGCAGTTCATCTGTCGTTAGGGGGGGAAATGGCACTGGGAAATGCTGTTAAACTGTTGGAAGAGAATATTCAAATCCAAAGATTACTGTAATTTTGGTGTTACAATTGTGTGGGTTTTACACTTAAAATGTATCATTACTCCAAATCCCAAGTATTTATAAAGAGTACATTCCAACATGTACGCTGATATTTATTGACCAGATGGACGTGGTTAATAAGACTTCAAAATATGAAAAACCATTATGAATATATAACTCTATTAAATGTATTGTCACTCCAGCTGCCGAGTATTTACAAATAATACATTTCAATGTGTGCTAATATTTATTAACCAGAGGGATGTAGCTAACAAGGGTTAAAAATAAGAAAAACTAATATAAAAATATAATTCTACTTTTTCAGTTTCCTCTTCTGCCTAATGAGGAAAGGGGATGGGGAGGGAGAGCAACTTTTGTTATTAGGATACAATGTGTGTTTTTTGTTTTCAAACAAAAAAGGGCCACCAAATAATCAACCTGGGGCCGCTGACCGGAAGGCAGCCCCGGAAAACTTCCCGTGGGAAGAGTTCCAGAAATTGCCCGGACTTTAACAAGCCCCGCCGTGCTGGCTGAGAGCCTCAGACGGTCCGAGGCGACCGAGACTCGCCTCGCCCGAAAACCAGCCATCCTGCGGATTCACGAACCCCAGGACTTGGGAAACATTCCCCGGAACGTTTTACAAATTTAAAAAGCAAGACGGGGAAACATTTCGAATCTACAGGAGAAACCTCAAAGTCCTCGGCTGCCGAGGGAAATGCTAGCACCAGATGCGCGTGTACACACGTCCGTCCTTCTGGACGCGCCCCCGCGCCCTCCCCCACGCCCTCCTCCCTCCCCTCACCCTCCTCACCCCCTCGCCGCGCGCTGGCCGCCCGCGCGGGGTCCCCTCGCCTCCTCACACAGCCACGCGCTCACCTGCACCTCCCGCCCCGTCCCCCATCAGTCCGACCCCCCGCGTGGACGTGCCCCCCCCCCCGGGTCACACTCGCTCCCTTGTCCCCTCACCCCGCCCCACACTCCCTCAGCGGCTGAGACGACAGGACAGGAAACCGACCCAGGGCTCGGTTCCTAGTGCGACCTGGGGCCGCGGGACGTGGAGGGCGGGGCGGGGCGGGGCGGGGGTGGGGGACCAGGCCGGCCCACGGGTCCCGGCCGCAGGCGGCGGCGGCGGCGGCGGCGGCGGCGGCGGCGGCGGCAGCGGCGGCAGCGGCGGCGCGGGTCTCGCCCGGCCCTGGGGCAGCGCTCGGAGTTCTCCGGCAGCCTCCTAGTCCAGCCGAGCGACGGCGAGGTCGCCAACATTTCTGAAACCACTTGAAAGCCACCTCGGTGGCGGAGGCTGGGGGGTCCTTTCCAAGGGGGGTCCTTTCCAAGGAAGCCAACGGTGCCCGCTCTGTGGTCCTTCCTTCCCTTGGCCGGGCCTCGCGCCTCTCCGCGCCCCCTCCCCCAAACGATCAATTACCAGCCACCCTTCTGCCGGGAGCTGCGAGGGGCTGGCTGGCGGCCGCGAGGAAACGGCAGCCCGGATCACTTCTGCATGACAATTGATGGGAGGGAGGGCGCGAGGCGAGGAGGGAGGACGGCTGCGGTGTTCGTTTTCTCACCATGGTGATTAGGCATTCCGGCCGCGCGAGGAGGCAGCCGCCGACCAGAGCGGCGCGGCGTGGAGCGAGGACAGGGGAAGAGAGCGAGAGCGGGAGCGAGCCCAGCCGCCGGGCGGGCGGCGGGCGAGCGGCGCGCTGAGCCAAGCCAAGCCAGGCCAGATGGCTCTGCAGCCATCAGGGACTGCTCCCGTCCAGCCCGGCCCCACTTTAGCTGTGCAAACATTTCTTTATCCCAACAAGACAATTAAACCCGGCAGCATGAAAAGGAGTCTCCATGACTGTGCTGAGAGTGAACAACCAGAAACAACCATACATTACAGGAGTTCTTGCCCTCCACCCCGGGCGAGAGGAGAAAAGGGGCTGTGGGAGAAGTCGGGGGAGCAGCTGAGGGATAACTGGGCTAGGTGTGGGCGGTGGGTATGGAAGGAGCCATCTGACCCATCTCCCCTGGCGATCTGCTGGCCCTTCCACAGTGGTCATCTGCTCCAGCTACAATCCAGAAGTCGAGCCTGGGGACCTGACAACTGTCACAAAGATCTTCCCCAGTGAGAGCAATTTTCCTAAAACCCCAGGTTAGGATCCCTGGCCACTCCAGTCCCAGGGCCCTTGGGAAGAATCCCCCTTAATACCACCCTCAAGATGTAGCCAGGACTCCTCATTCCAGACTGCCCTTGGGCGTATGTGGGCTCAGCTGATCTGTTAAGACACAGGGTCTTCGATGATACATGACACATTCTCCGGGTACAAATACCATCTCCTACTCAGAGCTCAAGAAAGACTTTTCAAATACATCAAAGATGAGAGCAAAATAGAACATCCAGGAATGCTGTAAGCCACCCGGTTTCCTGCCTACCTGTGAATCTGCCTGACACAGGGAAGGGCCAAGGAAACAGGGCCACTGCAGGGTCAATGCCCAGTGCCTGTCCCTGAGGTGAATCAGAAGCCTGGGCCAGTCATTGCTCCAACTGGGACAGTTCTGGTTCCTCTCAGCCCTCTGGTGAGCATGCATACTAGCCAACTCCAATTTGGGCTGACTGAGTAGAATGACAGGCAGGCTGGTTCCCCACCACCACCCCCCCAAAACACAAAAAAACCTGCATCACCCAGGCAGGAATCTAGGCACAGGGGTGGCCAACAGAGCACAACAAGGAAATGCACATGGTAAGAGCCAGGGCGCTAAGGGGCTAATAAATGTATAGATTCTAGCACAAGGCAGCAGACAATACTTATCTTCCCTTTTGTTGTAAAGTTTCCTTAATGAGGAAATGTTTATTTTAAAAGCCCTGGGAAACATATCTGAAGACACTTCATATGTAAGACACACGTGGACTATTCATAATTGGTCCATAAATTTTAGCATCATTTCCCTGGACAAGAAGCCGTGGAGACTGGTTCAGGGAGTGACAATAAACAGGAGTTACCTCGGTTCCCTTCCTGGGGAATTACGCATCCTCCATGAACGGCTTCTCACAAAACACTTCTCCCTTTCTCCAGGGCAAATAAGTCAGTCCTGATGAGTCAAGGCTTCTTTTTTCCATAGAACCCAACACCTACCTCACGAATCACCTGTGATGCCAGGTAGGTGAACAGGGAAGCAAACCGGAAATCATCTACTAGGAGAGACAACACTTTACCCAAATAGCTACAATTTAGGTCTACAAAAATGCATATTTAATAGCAAAAGAAAGCCTGCCTATCAGCACCCAGATTTAAGGAAAGAACACGTGTGCATTACACCATGTCTGCAGGCCCCTCTTTCAAATGCGCTCACGTGTGGACATATCTGCATATGGATGCAGTGTGTGAACAGGGGGGTGGCTGCGACAGTAAAAACTGTCAGTGTTTCCATTGTAAAACTGATTTTTCATTGACCTAAAACTCAGTCATAAAACTTCTACTCTAAGTAAAGGACACACACACACACACACACCCCCATACTCAGCTCCCACCCCCGAAAAAACCCCCTAAAGCTAAGTGCCTATTTAGAAGTTTTACTGTTGTATTTAATTAAGACATTTTTTTTACATTTTATGAGAAAAATGTATTTATAAGAAGAGAACTGAAGAATAAGTCAACCACATCAGAAATTAACTCTAAATTTTAAGAATAAAAAACCAGAATATACCTGGTTAATTTTGGCAATCTGACCAAAAGTCACTGCATCCTATTACTTTGCTCTTTTGAACACTTTCTATCCTCTCTTCTGGCCTCCCCATCCCCCCTCACTGCCCCAGCTGCCCCTTAAGCTCTCCCTTTGGAAGCAGTCTTGTACACTGTCACTCGATTATCTGAGAAATATTACTTATTTCAAAACGGTTCTGTAGGGAGGACCTGAAAGGCATCTAGTGGGAATAATCAGGCCTTCTAACGGCCCTTAAATATGTATTTACATAAAACAGACCATAAATATTCCGACACACGTCGGCATATGACAGGAGCCAAGAAAGCTGCTGCCGACTTTGTCACAGTGCCTCTTCAACCCTTCCCTACAGAAAAATGTTTCTCCCGCCTTCCAAAAACTCAAAATCAAAAGCATAAACACTCCCCAGTACAACCCTGCGAAGCCTGCTCTGCCCCCTAAGGAAAGAAAAGGAGGAAGGAACCCAGACCCAGGGCCATCACAGGCTAAGAGGCTCCTCTTCACTTGGCACCTTTGTTTCTTGTTAAAGATTAGTCACTAATGCAACTCTAGGTAATACTGTGGGTGTGCAAACATCCTACGCTCAGACACCCCTATAGGTTTTATGTTTGTGTAAGAGAAAAAAGAGAAGACAAAGTACTCTCAAAAGAAAGAATATTTTAAGCAAATAAAAGGGGAAAGGGTCCCCATTTCTGCAGCACTACAATTTGAAATAAAGAAGTTTCCCCACCCTTCTGATCAGAATCTCATTAATTTCAAGGTCAGAATTCCATTTCACTTTGGGAGATAGACTCATTTAATTTTTCTCCACCCAGGCGTATTCCTGTGTGAGGGAGCCATCTCCATGGGGAATGGCACCACCACACAATGCAAACCAGGCAAACGGAAGAGTTATGGCTTTGACACTCGGAGGGGGAATGGATAGCCACATCTATGAGTTCTGACTTGACTAACAAGCTTCCTCCTGCTCTGGGGGTCTGACACAGGTTTGGGCTAAAAAGAGAGAGAAACGGAGACCAGCCAGATCTGCTGGGAGAGAAGAAAGGAATCTTGATCTCCAGATGTTACTTGGCGGCATGTTAGGTTGGAGAGGATTTCATCTTTGACTTGTATTTGGAGCAAAAAGGGGGGCAGAATCACCCAGGCCAGCTTTAGCCAGAGGTCAGATGACAGCTCGCCTTGATGGCTTGCCCACTGACAAATGAAAACTGCACTGAAGTAAAACACAACAGACCCACAAGACGCCAGCGTGTCCTGCAGGTATACCGGGAAAGCAGGATGGTAATGCACGTATCAGCTGTCCACAAGGGGAGACGACGGAAGAGGGGCCCAAGCAAAGTGAGAGAACACATGGGCACTTGTGCTAGCAGCTTCTCCCTGAAGTGGGGAGGTCTCGGGCTTACAGACGCTGACATAAAAGACACACTTGCAACATATTTCAAAACCAAAGAGCGATGGATTTACAAGGCAGGTTGATTTTATGATGACTTTTATTGAAAAGGTACGCTGGGTTTAGGCAGATGCCTTTTAGCGCAGGAAAGTTAACACAGTGCCTAATTCAAGGAGACAGCCTGAGGAAGCAGGGCCGACAGGGGAGAGAGCTACAATGTCTCTATTACTCTCCTCGGCATCATAAAGAGAAGAGAAAAAAATGGTATTCGTGTTGGTGGTTATGGAGAGGACAGGAGCACAAAAAAAAAAAAGAAAGAAAGAGGGGAAAGCAAACCTCAGATGTAGTTTTCTTAAGAAAATAAAATGAAGCAAATCTTAGAACAAAGGGTTGGGTGGAAAAACGCCCTCAGTTCATAAATTCTCACCAGGCTTGAAGAAAACTGCTCTGCCTACCCACAGCCCAAAAGCGACAGAACACAATTATTCTCTGATTCTATTAGAGGAGAAGATTGCAGGGTTCAGCACTCCTGGTCTACAAGTTCCAAATAAAGGCTTGGTTCCAACTATTAGCAAGGGTCGCCAAAGCTCAATGAGGCACTGGGAGAACACAAGAAAGCTGTTCCATAAGCAGAAATTAATAATAGTTGTGAACATCAAATATGGAATAGTCACACAGGTCAACCGTGTCTAGCCCTAAAAGTGAGCCCCAGGATAAGCATCCAGCAAACCTGTTAAATCCCAAGAGAAGTCGGCTTTCTAGCCTTGCGATCGCAAGGAAAACACAGCTGTTTGAAATGCTTTATGGTGATTGACGACACCTTTGTCCTTCTCTGAAAAATAGCCTGATGTGGACAAGGGCTGAGAGTTGGGAAAATAAAATCACGTGGAGTCCATTGGATGTGATACAATGGAAAAAAGCTAAAAAATAATGTCAAGATCAGAGAAATATAATGAGGATAGCAAAGAGAGGAGGGATGGACAAGTTTCTTCAGGCCCCCCCAAATATCCTAGGAACCTACGCTTTCTAATAAAATGACATTTGTTCCTGTATACAAATGGCACCCCTCTTCATTCCAGAGCGAGCCCCCAGAGAATAAGCCAATCATGCCCTGGGGAGAGGCAGCTTGGAGGCCAACTTGCCTCTGGCTACCATCAGAAAAACATGTCCTCCCGGAACTGTCAATGCTCATCGACATTAGACAAGTAAATGTTAGCACTCCACAGCCACTGAGTGGGAAGGAGCCGGCCCTCCCTATTTCTAGGAGCATGAAAACTGCCACCGACCTGTTGAACACTACTGTGAGGCAGGGCTTGCTGGGGGTAGGGAAGGCTCGCACCAAAGTACTTACATCTGTCATTCCGATCCTCTGGGCTAGAAGAGGCTTCCCGATCCGAAATGAGGCCAGAGACAGCAAAAATCTTCTTCCCAGTATCATCAACCTTAAGTGAACCGGGGGAGCTAGATGGCAGCTGTGTCCCAAAGTCATATTCCTTGCCATCTGCATCTGAGAAGCGCAAGTGGGGAGACTCTGTGTCATGGCAGTTCTTAAGTCGCTTGGCCGGCGTAAAGGCTGACTGGTAACTCTCGCGGTCCTCAGTGGAAGCGAAGGGACGGAAAGCCCCCACTCCACTATGATTCAGCATACTGATTGGGGTGCAATCTAGATTTGGGGGAGCAAACTGAGGGTGGAGGTGCAGTAAAGAAGGGGGAAAATCACGATTGGCAAAAGTGCCGGGCACCCCACCTTGCCGATGGTACATAGAGGCAAAGGTGTAGGAACCGTTGGTGAAGGGAATATGCACGTCCTTGTCTACTGAGACAGGTACACCAAAGGGTCGTGGCTGCTGACAAGGGATGGAAGCATCGCGGCTGGCCTCAGCCGTAGACGCCAGGACCATCAGTGCTGGGGATGCCAGCGGGTTGGGGAGGTAGGATGAGTTCTCCATCTTGAAGGCTGCCCGGTGTAAGTCCATCGGAGTCTCTTTCTATGGCTGGTGTCACACGAGAAGCAGTCTTCCCTGGGAGGGAGGCCGAGCGGCACCTTGGATCAGGGCAGGGAATATTACTGGGGAATCATCCCCTTCTAAGACCTGCGGAAACAGCAAAGAGAAGAAAAGAGGGGGGAGGAAGGTCAGGGGGAGGAAAAAAAGGGAAACCCCAAGTGATCGAAACACCATCCTTCTGGCTTACAGATGCTCGGGCAAGAGACACCAGAGGCTTTAGGAGCCAGTGGGCAGCAGCATCAGACCATTTTCATTCAGGAAAATCAATAGACAACTTACTGTGATGTACGCGTAGCTGACTTTGGTCCCTACACGTTCCGGGTGAAATGCGCCTGAGCCCAGCAAAGGAAAAAAAAATCATAAAACCTCCAAATACAATATTCCCTGAGCAAATGAGCTTTGGAAGGCCAAGGCATCCAGTAGATTAGGTGGGGTCTATATTTTAAAGGGTTTCCACCTGCACACACCGCTCATGGCAGGCCTGATGTTCAAACAGAGGCGAGGTTCTACCTAGGTGACCCCCCACAAACACATTCTCTCTTCATCTCCCCTGACAACGCCCCAGTGCTGAAAAATTCCTAAATCAAGCACATCTAGACCATCTGTACATGCTAGTCGGTACGAATTGTACGTGTGGATAAATCACACACATTGGCACACACATCAACACATATCTTCATGTATCATTTAAAGCTGTTTCCAGAAAGAAGTGCAATGTGAAGAGACAACAGCAATATTATTTTTGATGCACACCCCTCTCTAATCATACAGGTTTTCTCTTTCCTGAGAAGGAACAAAACCTTCATCAGTAAAATGCCTGGCATCTCTGACAATATTTAACACCATAATGGGTGCCTTTGGCGTATGTTCTCTAGAAGCGGCTGTCTTCGAGGGGCAGCAAAGAATGGATCGGTAATTTTAGTTACTAATGCACTCGCTCTTAAGTAGATTTGTAAACAGCCTTGAATTTGCCATTGACATTTGGAGCAAAATGTTAACAAAATTTCTGACTTATTTTGCTCTGCTTATTGGCCTGGTCACAGTTGTTGTCTGATAAAGGCCCATGGAAAAATCTGGAGTTCGAAGAGACTTCCTTCAATTTCCCTTTTAAATTTAGGTTGTACACCTCCACAGCCACTGATTCCATTTCAAAATTTATTTTGAGTAGGGGGTTGGGGGAGTGGGAGAAGGGCTATATATAAAAAGTCAGGATAACATAAGATGAACACTAGAATTTATTAGCTTCAAAAATATACACTAGACAGAAACTTAATGAAACTCAAAGTGTAACCAAAAATCACCATCTGCTACAAATTATCACCTTTAAATTGAGAGTCATAGCTCAAATAAGAATTTACCCCCTCCCTTTAGGGAAAAAAAAAACACAAACACCTAGATAATGGAGTATCTTTGATATTCCCTCAACTAGAGAAGCCTCAGTTAAACTGTAGATGAATCCCCTTGGCTTAATGCAGTGCAAAGAGAGTATTTCCTTCTCTCATCCTGTAGCAGACGTGTCAATGACTGTTATTAATTGGGAAGATGAGTGCACACCATCAGACTGCTTCCTCATTTGGCATCTCTCCTTATAGACATCATTGCTAAATTACCAGATTATGTATCTCACATTAACGGATTTTTCTCTCTTCCAAATTTTAAATAACTTTCCTGTCAAGTTATAGCAGCTCAGAGAATGATCTGCCAAGGACAGCCAGTTAGCCTGACAAGCCTGGTCTGGGAATCCTGTTCTTGGCTGTTTCCAAGTCGGATTAATGGTCACACAACATGGATGCTCTAAAGTGGGTCTAGGGCCGTTCCAAGGGTTCTAAGCAGCTCTTCATAACAGAAATAACTAACTACTTGTCTCTCAACAAGCAATATCACATGAGGCAAGCAGGAGAAAAGGACAAACATAATGCACCGCAGGTGGGGGGTGAAGGGTGGAATGTTTTCCCCCCAAATAACCAATTGCCCAGAGAATTCACTTTCTATTTTTACTTCCTGGATCACCTCATTATGTTAAATGAGTTTCATAAATTAGCAATCTGGCCACAGCACCGGACACTCCAACAGAACACGGTGAATCACTCAAACCTGGTTATTCATTTGAAACTTCATTATACTGAAAATAAATCAACAATATTTTTCCAGGCCACATCTCTTTTACTTCACTGTGTGGGCGTTGGTCTCTGTGGGGGGAGGGTTTGTGTGTGTGTGTGTGTGTGTGTATGTGTTTTCTTTTTCCTTTTCTTTCTTACCCCCTCCTCACATTAACAACTTGTATAGATGGGGCTTCAGCAGACCACAGTCATTATGAAAATCTATAGTTAATACACTCCCAATGTCAAAATGTCATGGGTTTAAACACAGAACCCAAAATAAGAAAACTAACTGACCCTCTTAATTAAAAAAATATGGATTGTAAGATAATCAGCTTGATGGAGCATTTGGGTGACTGTAAAGAACCAGGCAAAGGCAAAGTAAGTAACTGTTACTTTTCTGCCTCTATGCTGATTTTTTTTAATTTAGCACTTCGTGCAAATCCAGATTAAAATAACTCCAGCTATTGATCCGAGCAGTGGAATTGACATTAATTTTAGTTCACTTCTCACTTTGCAAAGGGATCAATAGGAAGTAATAACAGCTGACATCCCCGCTGAAAGGAGGAGAAAGAAGGGCTGAAGACAGAAATCGAAAAGCAACCAAATAAATCATCAGCTACTTTTCCACGGCATCAGACAAACTCCAAACAGATTGCAAAAAGTCTTTGTTGAATTAACTAAACAAGGAGGAGGGATCAATCCACGAAGCTAAATAAATTGTCTGGCAGGCAGTGAGGTTGGACGGGGGGACCAGCAAATATTGAGTTTTAAAATTTTCAAATCCTTGACGTGATGGGTTTGGTTCAGGTCCGTATGTGTGGGAGTTTGTTTGTTTGTTAAATCACACACCCGACCCTGGTTTAAAGTGATTACAAAACGCCAGCTAACTGAATAATTAGTGAGATTACTAATTGCGTGGTTAAACATGCCAGAACCAAGACAAATGAAACGAAGAAACTGGCGTTTGGAACGTGAAAATGTCTGGAGCTGGGCTGATGCGCAGCGCTCCGCGCTCTCCGGCGCGAACTAGCCACTTTCGCATTGAAAAACCGAAAGCCAGAAAGAAAGTCTCAGAGAGTGGGCGATCTCCCACCCCAGCCTCTGACCATCCCCGTCCAGGGTCTGGGCTTCCTGACCCGCGCTGGGATCCGCGTAGAAGGAAGCGGCGCTGCTGCTGCCGCTAGGAGCCAAACCCACTTGCAAATGACTGCCACAAAGAAAAGCTGCAAAGCCTCTTTCCCCGAGCCCTGGCTCTGAACGCCCACCAAACTACGACTCTGCGGGCAATTAAAACGCACACACAACACTCCTCTGCTTATTACAACAGGTGACATTTTTGTGGTCTCTGAATCGTTTCCAAAAGCCAGGAATTAAAATAATAGAACAAATTAAACGATATTTTTCCTTTGCATAAATAAACTTTTAAAAAATTAACAGGCAACTTAAAAAGCAAAGAACAACGGGAAGTGGGGCCAGGGTAGTGGGGGGTTGTGAAGAACTCAGGAAAGAATTTTTTTTTTTTTAAGTTCACAGACTTCTTCGCTTGAAGAGAATTCCCGCACACCAAATGCCCAGGGGGTATTTGGAAACACCGCTCTAACAGAAATTTTACCACCATATGCAAGAGCTCAGGAAGCATAAGCTTAACACTATTCCAAAGGCTGGGGCCAACGCCTGCAATTCAGACGTGGCCGGGTATCGGTCCCAGATTTGGGCCCCGACCCAGGCCCAGCGTGGCCAACGGGTGCGAATCCGAAATAACCCGGCCTCTCGAAGAGTGAGGGGCTGCGGGGTGGCCAGCTCAGCCAAGCGGGTGCAAAATTCAGTCGGGAGGAGTCTTAGCCCGGGAAAACCAACTCTTTAAGGGGAAACGGAGGAAGAAGAGGTGAAGGCGAAACCTGCAAAAACTTGGGGCCAACGCAGAGCCGAGCCCACCACTCCTTGGCCTGACGTCTCCCCCAGCTCTCGGCTGCCATTGCACAAAGAATACTTTAGATCCCAACAACCTCTGCACGAAAGCAGCTGTTTGTAACTTTGGGGGAACCAGGGCGCCGGCCAGGCAAGAACCGACAAGTGCGAGGAGCCCCGGTCCACAGCCGGGCAAGGCCCGCGGGGCAGGGACTGGGGGGAGTCTGCCTTCGATCAAAGTCCAGGGACCTCGTGCCGCTGAACAACCCCGCCCCGCGGGTCACCCGGGTCTCCGCGCCGCGCGCCACCACTTCGGCGGGCAGCCACCGGGCTCATGGATTCTGGCGCTCCTGTAAATGCGGGCCGGCGCGGGGCAACCGGGCCCTCCCGGTTCCGGGACTGCGGGCCTGGGGTGAGGGAGGGAGAGTTCTGCCTTTCGCGCCTACGCCGTCCGGCCGCCGCACACGACGCAGCCTCGCAGAACAGGTGTGTGTCCCCGCTCGCTGGGCGCCCGGCCCCGGCCCCGGTTGGTCACGAGCGGGGCGGCGCCGCCCTGTCCTCGGCCTTCCCCCACCTCGCCCCTGATCGCAGCGAGCGAACTCACGCCACTTTTGCCGGGTTTCCGCGGGCCAGGAGGGATGGGAACGGAAGACTCCCGCATCTCTTCCTCGACGCTCTTTCTACCTTCCCCCCTCGGCTCGTTTTTCATTTTGGGCAAGAACCCCCCGAGACGGGCAGAGGAGGAGGCCGGGCATCCCTGGCCGCTCAGCTCCCTCCAGTCTGACCCGCCGCTTCCTCACTGCCCGCCCTTTTTTCTCTTTATTTTTCCTTTTTTTCCCCCCCTCTGCTCCTCACGCCGAGTCCGGAGCGGGGGCTGGAGGCGAGACGTGGCTGGTGGGCATCGCGGGCAGAGCGCGCCCGAGTCCTCCCTCCCTGCTCTTCCCGGGGCAGGGAGGCGGCGCAGGCCACAGACCCCGGACGGCCCGGCCCGGCCACGCCAGGCAGGACTGAACCCCACACCGAGCGCCCCCGCCCCACGCACCCACCCGGTGCGACGCGCGCTGGGCTCGGAGCCGGGGCCCTGGCCCTCCGCTGGACCTGCGGCCAGGGCCCAAAAAAGCTGTGCGTTCCGAACGGGAAACGAGAGCTTTTCCTCTGCCTCCGGGCAGCCGGAGTCCCCGCTACTTCGGGACTCCCGCGCGCCCTTGCCGGCCGGGGACCACCTGGGCCTCGAGCTCTTGGAGGGGCTCGTGGAGCAAAGGACGGACCGGGCATCCCCTCGGATGGTCTCACCACCGTGGGCGGCCTCGCCCGGGGGGCCACACGGAAGCTCTCCGCCCAAGTTTGTTGTGCCCTGGAAGAAAAGGCTTTCCCTTACAAAGCACAAAGGCGAAACGCCCAGGCCGAGCCCTGAAAAGCCCGGGGCTGGGGAGGGGGGCCGGCGGGAGGCTCGGGAGCGCGGTGGCGGGGCCCGGCTCCGGGCGGAGAAGGTTGCTCGGCAGGGGCTGACGAGCACCGCGGCGGTGGCCGCAGGACTGCAGCGACCTGCGTGCTCGCTGAAAAGTTTTGTTCTCAAGTCGGAGGGAGAGAAATTGTTACTCAGTTTAAGGCAGGTCTAAGATTAAAATAAAAAGAGCCACGCGCTGCTGTCTACACGGCGGTCCTCCCGCCCGGCTCCGTAGAACCACGGGGCTAGAGTTCCGTCCCCGAAAATCCCGGGAGACCTCCCACGGGTCCGGCTGCTCTAAGGCCAGACCGGTCCAGCCGGGCGGAGCAGGGAGTTTACCGGTTGCGTTTAGAACGGTCCACCTCAGTGCCAGCACCTGCCTCCTTCCTGCGCGCCGCGACTCCCCCCACCCCACCCCCACCTCCCTCCACGCCCTTCACACCCGCCCCCGCTGGGAAAAAGTGAGCCGAGCACCCGCGGGCCCGAGGCTCCCAGCGCTGCGCGCGTACCCCACCGGGCCGGTGGCGAGCAGTGTGGGGGCGGTGGGGACCCTGCTCCCTAGGCTCTCCCCTTCCCCACCCTGCCCGCCGTCTCAGGCTTCCCACTGAGCACCGCCCGGGCCGGGCCCTGCCGGAAATCGCCGCGGGGTACGCGGGGGAGCCCGGCGACTAGGCTATCTCCGCATCGACCCAAACAAAGTGGGAACGGGGCTTATTAAAAGATGGAAAAAAGAAGTCCTGCTCCCTTCCCCGGCTGTCCCCTCACCCTCCCTACTTGTCCAATTCCCGCGTCTGGTCCCTCCCCCTCGCACCCCCCAAATAAAACACATTAAGGAAAACTCAAGACGGAAAGTTTGAGCGAGGCAGCGCACGGAGTGCGCAGGGCACCGTTGCCGGGAGGCACAGTCGCGGAGACCTGAGACGCGCCAGCCCAGGTTCCAGTCCCTGCCCCTGTCGCGGGGAGCCGCCCGAATCCCTAGGAAACGGACCCGGAAAGTTAGGTTCCCGAGGAACCCGCCGCTCTCGCACCCACCCCTCTGTGTACGCGCACACACCCACACCCCTTTCTGGTCTCCATACTTGCCGTGGAAATTCCTTGGGAGAACGGTCGCACTTTTCAGGACACGGAGGGAAGGAGGCAGTGAGTGTGGTGCATGAAAAGTCCCGGGTGCGCAGAGCCGGCGGAGGCAGCGGTGGCGGCGGCGGCGGCAGCGGCAGCAGCAGCAGTAGGCGGCTGGCCCCGGGTTTGTGTTCGCGAGCTGCCTGGGATTGCATGTACAGATCAAGAGACTCGGTTGGTGTGAGAGAAGGAGCAGTGCTGCCTCTCAGCGCTGGCTCTAATCAGTGAATGAGCCTCCACTCTCCCAGGGACTCGGAGACACACACACACACACACACGCACGCACACACACGCACACATTCTCTCACACTCACACACATACAGGCACTCTGAGCACTGAATACATTAGGGCACTAAGGGACTCTGGGAAATGGAGTCCAGACCCAGGGCACTCCTGGAGAACAGACCTGCTGGCCCTCAGGAAAGAGCTGGAAAGTCTTGGGGTCGCTGGACATTGTGGAAACCCAACAGAGAGCACATGCTTTTGTTCACACTTCCCCCTCATCACACCCTCCCTCCCCCGGCCCGGGGAGATCTCAATGAATTGTTTGGTGCTCTTCCTTTCTTGAACCAAAAGTGACCAAGAGTAAATGGTCTTTAAGGCTAAAATCTTTAAGGCTGACACCCACAGCAGCTGAATGACTCCCAAATCCTGGCTTCCTCATAAACTCTGCCTTTTTCCAGAAAAATCTTACCTACTGCTTTGCTCCTGAAGTACTTCTCAGGGTCTTTGCCTATAACAGTAAGATAACAGATGAATATAAATAAAACTACAAGTTTTAGAGATGGTGGAGAGGGCCTAGTTTAGCACCCAGAATCAAGAATTTAAAATTTTACTGGTATTTATGTTACAGTTCTTTTTTTTTTCTTTCAAATATTTTCTATCCTTTTTTAAAAGCTTTTATCTATTTATATATTTGACAGAGAGAGATAGTGAGAGAGGGAACACAAGCAGGGGGAGTGGGAGAGGAAGAAGCAGGCTTCCCTCTGAGCAAGGAGCCCAAATGAGGGCTCAATCCCAGGGCTCATGATCCCAGGGATCATGACCTGAGCCCAAGGCAGATGCTTACGACTGAGCCACCCAGGTGCTCCTTTTTTTCTGTCACTTTTTTTTTTTAAATTCACCAAGTACAGAAAGATAAATAGGGGGAAATGGATGGAGAACTAACATTCCCTGAGTGCCTTCTAAGAGCCAGGTTACAGGACTAAATGCCTTTACATAACCCCATTTAATCCTTAGATTAATTCTGGAGATAATATTATCATTATTTTATATATAAAATAGGAAACTGAGGTTGAAAGGGTTTTTGCAATTTGCCCATGGAATATGGTTAACAAGTCTAGGATAGCAGGTACTCCTAGCTCTGAAAGCAAAGCCCAACCAAAATCTAATCCTGGTTTAAGAAATCATTCCTTTGTTTGTGGCTCAGTTTCTGAAACCTCAGATTTCCCATCTGAAAAAAAAGTGGGGTGGGGGGCTGGGGGGATAGAGTACATACTGATAATCCACTCAGCAAAGAACCACATGGGATTACAAACTGTCTCTCTAAAAACACAGAGCCCTCAGAGTCTCATTCTTGCTATTATTGCATGGTCCTTTTTTCTTATGTTTAACATTAAGGTAGCATCTACACATCATGTATGTTTAGGTTCTTAATTTTATTTTTAAAATTTTTTCTTTAATTTATTCTTAATTTTAATGAGCAATTCTTTAAGTAAATGATTGATTTGATCAATCTAGAGTTCTATGGTTATGACTATTTCTGTATCTGTAATTCATGGGATTGCCATTGTTTGTTTAGGAGCCTCTAAATCTTAGTCCACATTTAGTCATTCACTCACAGCAGGGTTTATTATAGTAGGTGCTATTCTTCCATTAGTTTATTCTTTCCTGCTGGAGTGTAAGCTTCCTGAGGGCAAGAACTATTTTTGTTTTATTCAGCATTATATCCTCAGTATCTAACAGTGGTAATCTTTTAGCTGAGTGCATATATGAGGACATAAAAATAAAGTGAACAAACACAATTTCTGCCCTCAAAGAGCTCGCCATCTGGTAGAGGAGACTAGAGGTAGAAGACAATTTGGTGGCTGCTATTGGGATGACCGTGTAATTTACTGGTGTGCGACAAGTCTGATCATGAAAAGGAGCACCATTAATAATTACACTGTGATGGCCGGTATGAAAAAGGACCAACCCAGCTGAGCAGGTTGAATGGTCATTCCAGCTATATGGGGTGTTTCCTTCATTCATTTAACAAGCATCTGTTGAGAATTCTCTTGTGTGATGTGTTGAAGGAACTATGAGCTGCTTGATTTCTCTAGAAATTGAAGTATGAGGCATTGAGCAGCAAGAGATAATCAGGACAAGTGGGGCAAATCACAAAAGGCTATATAGCCTAAGTTAAGGAAAGTGGACTTTATCCTGTAGCTGATGAAAAACCCCTAGAGTGTTTTTCAGCGGTGTGACATGGTAAGATTTCTGCTCAAAAAGAGTACCAGTTATTGGGTGAGCATGGTGGAGGTTAGGCAGGAGGCAGGAAGACCAGTTAAGATGTTTATGACAGGTAAGTCATTTGGGATCTAGTAAAGCCTGAATCAAGGTACTGAGGCAGTGTATGGAGAAGAGGGAACACATTGCAGTGAGATTGAAAGGTGGGATCAACAGGATTTTGGGGTGCCTGGCTGGTTTAGTCGGTAGAACATGTGACTCTTGATCTCCGGGTTTAAGTTGGAGCCCCACATTGAGTGTAGAGATTACTTAAAAAAAAAAAAATTAAAAATAAAAAAAAGGCAGGGCCACCTGGGTAGCTCAGTCAGTTAAGCCTCCAACTCTTGATTTCAGCTCAGGTCTTGATCTCAGGGTCATCATGAGTTCAAGCTCCCAACCCTCATTTGGCTCCATGAGGGGTGTGGAGTCTATTAAAAAAAAAAAAAAGACAATAGGATTTAACCACTTTCTATGGTAGATGAAGCAAAAGAAGACCCTCTATGAATCTGAAATAGCATTTTATTATTTGGAAGACAAGATGCTATCAGTCCTTTTTTTTTGAAGTAGGCAGAGAGACAGGCAGAGAGAGAGGAAGGGAAGCAGGCTCCCCATTGAGCAGAGACCCCGACACGGGGCCTGATCCCAGGACCTCAGGACCATGGCCTGAGCCGAAGGCAGAAGCCCCAACCCACTGAGCCACCCAGGCACCCCAGTACTTTAATGTTCATTAGTAGTTAAAGGCTTCCTCAGATCAGCTTCTAGAGTTCTCATAAATCCAGTGGACATTCTCATGAGGAGATGATAAAGATAAGCCCTATGTCAATCATCAAACCAAACATTTTTGAAGTGCTACCATATTCAGTGCTCTGCACTATGATGCAAGTACTTAAGAATTAGATGAAATAATGAAAAAATTAAATCCACAAAACCAGAGCACAATTATATAATGCAAAATCGAATATGTAATACCCCACGAATTCACAGGTCATTGTCCAGCAACCTCAGCTATCCAAAACACAATGGACCAGGAAATAAGCAAAAAGGGTCCCAGAATAGCCAAAATAAACATTACAAAGTCCTTGCACTAAAGTTAACACATTTTACTCCTAGGAGAATTCCTCAAGCTTTCACTCAGAGCCGATTTACTCTTTCTTAGGTACAATTCTAATAAGCTTGATTATTTGGCTTTCCCATTTACAGCTGATTAAGATTGTCAAATTAAAAGGGGGCAGCCATTAAAAAGGAGGAGATAGACTTGGATGAACTGACACGCAAGGATACCTATTGTATACTGTCAAGTGGGAAGACCAGCAAGTCATATAACAGTGTACGTAATATGATCAGATATTTGTATGTACCCAAGTATGTACACATATTGACAGAAGTGGCCTGTAGGGATATACATTAAACTGCCAACAATAGTTATGCCAGGGAGTGGGAGTGGGAATGTGGGTGGGAGAGGGGAGAGGGGGAGGGGAAATAAAGAAGGGGCTTTTTGCTCAAATGCTTCTGTTTGTTTGTGTTTCAGTGAACATATATTAGTTTTGTAATTTTAATATCCATTAAAAAGCATATAAAAGGAGCAAAGGGCAATGTGGTTAGAGTGAGCACATTCGCAGCCAGAAGCCGTGACCAATATACAAGAAGCAAGCACTAAAATTCACAAACTAGAAGACGATGGGATTCTTCAGTGTGAAGGCAAGAAGCCCTATCCCATCAGTGGCCCCAGAGGATGTCACAAATTCCAAACCAGCAAAACCCTAATGCTTGAAGGGCTAAATCATCAAGGAACACATCACGCTTAGTATATTTTACTTATGAGAGCAAGCAAATATGTAAAAACTTAGAAAAATAAATTCCCACCTAAAGTAGATTTTGATGCTTTAGGAAATCTATTGCATTTGTCTGAAAAAAAGACATTCATGGAACACACCATTCCCTGAAAATGAGAGGTAAGGGAAATAATATTTTAGGTAAGAGCAGAGCTGATGCAGAATAAGGAATGGTCCGGAAAAATAACATTCAACAGATATTTACTGGGCCAGGCACTAAGAACACAAAGATAAATTTTAAGAGTCCATCCCTGCCCTAGAGAAGCTTCCAATACCAGCAGCAGAGACAAATGAGGAAGCAGCTAGTAAGCAGTGCTGTAGAATGTGAGCAGGGCTATAATGGAGATCCTGAGTAAAGGATGTCCGGAGGCATTGGCTCTACCTGGAGCTACTAAGAAAGAAGGCAGGGACTGAAGTGGGTGTTCAAAAAATAACCATTATAAGGGTGCCTGGGTGGCTCCATTGGTTAAGTGTCTGACTGGCTCAGGTCATGATCTCAGGGTCCTGGGACCGAGCCCCATGTCTGGCTCCCTGCTCAGTGGGGAGTCTGCTTGTCTCTCTTCCTCTGCCCTTCCCCCTTGTGCTCCCTCTCAAATAAACAAGTAAAATCTAAACAAAAAACAAACAAACAAACAAACAAAACCCCCAAAACATTATATAGGATGACATTTAAATTGTGTTAAAATGACGATTATGAGGAGGGGGCTCCTCATAATATGGCACAGTCAGTTAAGTATCAGACTCATGATCTCAGGGTCATGAGATGGAGCCCCGCAATGGGCTCCATGCCTCCTTGAGATTCTCTCTCTCTCCCTCTTCCTCTGCCTTCCCACCCCTCCTCCCCCACCCATTCTCTCTCTCTCTCTCAAAAATAGACTATCATGGAATGACATTAAGTAGGACTTTGAAGGATAAAGCTTATCTAGGGAGGAGAAGAGTGAGTTTACCTAGGTAGAAAAGTGGGATGAGTCCTCTAGGGCAAGGGAACAGCACATGCTAGGGCACAGAGACATGAAAATTCTTGGCGCATTCAGATAGTGCATTTCAAACTTTTCTAAAAGAAAGGGGTGATGGTAGATAGTGGTGTCTAAGAGCAAGCCTGAATTTATGTATCAGGATTTATCTTGAAATACTTAATGGAAAATTTGCCTTCAACTCCACAAATATATTGTGTTTGAATATAAAACAGTGTTCTCAATGATTTATCAGCTGATAAAACTGATGCTCCAGAAAGATGCACCACATTTGTCCAGTACGTTCTCATATCACATGTGTAACACTAAATAATCCAGGGGTTATTTTTTCTCATTTGAAAAACAAAGGCATAGAAGATGTAAGAGCGCATTGGGAAAGTAGATCAATGGATTGTGGAGGGGTATTTTTGTCTGTTAAGGATCTAAACGATGCACTATCTAGCCAACTCCTACTCCTACTTCAAGCCTCTGCTTAGGCCTGATCTCTTCCAGGAAGCTGCACTACCACCGGCTCTTTTTTTCCCAATCCGTGTTATTGGAGCATGCTATGCATTTATCTGTCCCCTTACCACATGGTGCTGGAATTATCGATTAAATTTTCAGGTACCTCCACTAGACTTTGATCTGCTTGAAAGCAGTTATTTTGCATAGGACTTAGCACAATAGATACTAGTATCTGTTAGATTGAATTGATTAAAAGGTAAGGACAAGATTCAGGAAGTACTACCTGGCTTTCCAAGACAGGACAAGGTGTTCCTCTATGCACTCCCACAGAATCCTGTGCTTACCCTGTCAAAGCTAGTATTAAACTATACTGAAACTGTCTACTTACTTGTCTGCTTGTCTGTCTCCTGGTCTAGACTGTAAGCTTCTTTTTTTTTTTTTTTTAAGATTTTATTTATTTATTTGACAGACAGAGATCACAAGTAGTCTGAGAGGCAGGCGGGGGCGGAGGGGAAGCAGGGTTCCTGCTGAGCAGAGAGCCTGATGTGGGGCTCGATCCCAGGACCCTGAGCCAAGGCAGAGGCTTTAACCCACTGAGCCACGCAGGCGCCCCTAGACTGTAAGCTTCTTTTTTTTTTTTTTTAAAGATTTTATTTATTTATTTGACAGACAGAGATCACAAGTAGGCAGAGAGGCAGGCAGGCAGGGAGAGAGGAGAAAGCAGGCTCTCCACAGAGCAGAGAGCCCGATGCGGGGCTCGATCCCAGGATCCTGGGATCATGACCTGAGCTGAAGGCAGAGGCTTTAACCCACTGAGCCACCCAGGCGCCCCTGTAAGCTTCTTTTTTTTTTTTTAAGATTTTATTTATTCATTTGACAGACAGATCACAAGTAGGCAGAGGCAGGCAGAGAGAAGGGAGGAAGCAGGCTCCCTGCTGAGCAGAGAGCCCGATGCGATGCGGGGCTGGATCCCAGGACGCTGGGATCATGACCTGAGCCGAAGGCAGCGGCTTTAACCCACTGAGCCACCCAGGCGCCCCTAGACTGTAAGCTTCTTTTTTTTTTTTTAAAGATTTTATTTATTTATTTGACAGAGATCACAAGTAGGCAGAGAGGCAGGCAGAGAGAGAGGAGAAAGCAGGCTCCCCGCCGAGCAGAGAGCCCGACGCGGGGCTCGATCCCAGGACTCTGGGATCATGACCTGAGCTGAAGGCAGAGGCTTTAACCCACTGAGCCACCCAGGCGCCCCTAGACTGTAAGCTTCTTAAAGGGAAAGACGGTTTGCTCACCACTGCATCCCAAACACTTAACAATCATGGTAGGTGATTGATGATTACATAGAATAAATGAATGAATGAATGAATGAATGAATGAATAGCCATTACAAATTCTCATGACAGAAATGACATGATCAGATCAGAGTTTAGAAAAATAGCTTTGGAGGCAATTTTAAATGTAGGCTGGAGAGGGATAAGACTGGAGACAAAGAAATTGGAAAAAAATGAAAAAGAAACATAGGACATACTGGTAAAAGACTGTCCTTTCTTAATAAATGTCTTTCTAATTGGCTAATTTGATTAGATGTTTATATGTATTTTACAAGGCTGACCTCTTTAGTCTCTTAGGATTCCCTAAGGGAGGATATTCAGTTACCTCGGTGAGGAAGCCTTTCCTGACCCCAACCCCCACCGAGTTGGTGCCTTCATGTACATCTGGAGGTCATTGAGGGCAGTGACTACATCTTATTCATCTTAGTATCTCCAATGCCTAGGACATGCCTGCTCAATAAATGTTTGCTGAATGAATGAACACATAAATTGATCTATTAGTATACTGTACTCAAGCTCCGACCAAGACACAGAGGACCTAATGATCCCTAGTGTGCAGGTTTCTGGATACAGGAAACAGAACAAATAAAACAAGACTAGATACAAAGGTACACCTATTCCACAGGTAACACAGGGTAAATTTCTCTCTCTGACCCCTCCATCCTCATTCTGAAGAATAACTCTCATTGAGTGAAAATCAATAAAAGTCATTTTAAGGGAAGTAGGTTTAGAAAAAGGCTCTGAAGGAGGAGAAAGGAGGAGGGGAACTTCAAGTTCAACCAATTTGGGCTTTTTTTTTTTTTAATGAGGACTTGTAAGCTGCAAAAAACCTTTACAAAATAAAAAGTCTGCTTTTCTAAAGTCCCTTTCAAAGGAACCCCCCCACACACAGACAAACGAACAATCTGAGATTCCCAGTTTTGTAACCAAAAAAGAAAAATAAGATTCACAGCAGAAATAAAAATAAATCCTCCATTTCTCAGACTGACATCAACAAGAAACTTTCTGAAGTAGTTGAGGACAGTTCTCAGAGACATTCAACCAATATCCGTGGTGAGACTGACCCAGCAATCTTAAGCAACAAATACTGACTGCAAACTATGGACAAGGCACTAAGAAGTTTTAAAAGATATTTAAGAAGGAAGGAAGGAAAAGAAAGGAGAAAGGAAGGAAGGAAAGAAGGAAGAAAGAAAGGAAGAAAGAAAAAAAAGAAAAGAAAGAGGAAAACAAAATAAAAGGACATGAGATGCACTTCCTACCCCATAAGAAGCTTGTGGAATTGTGGTGTTAAGTTATAATCACAAGATAATCCTATGGAAAGTTCAAAAGAAAAGTTAATATTCTCAATTACAATGCAGAAAAAAAGTTCTTCAAATGAGTAACACAAACTGTTGTAGGATTTCGAAGGACAGAGAGACCATTAGGGTTTTCATTTTTTTTTTCCTTTACTTTTCAGTCCTGGCAATTTTATTTGCATTTCTATAAAACACACACAGACACTTGCTACTTTTTAATATAAAAATTATACATCCTCATTTAAAAAATATATAAAAATATCCAAAATAAAGTGTGACTTTAAGCTTTCCTCTACGAGGGGAGGCATAAACATCAACCTCGTGAAAAGTCAGGACTTGGGATCCGGGCCCAGGGTCACAGGAGATGGGTTCTTAGGACACTTTCACAGATCCTGATGTGTTTAGGGACAGAAGGACAGAGAGACCATTAGGGTTTGAGGTATCCTGACGTGTTTAGGGAAGAAGTAGGATTTAGACAGGATTAGTGGCGATAGAATTTGAATCTTGAAGAGCGGGGAATATCACAAGAATAGCGCCCATGGCATGTCAGGGAACATTTTACTCATGACCGCATCATGAAGAGTGTCTGTAATGGTTAAGAGTTAAAATCTGAATGGTTAAGAGTTAAACCATTTTAAACCAGTTAACCATTTTAAAATCTAAAATGGTTAAGAGTTAAAACCTGGGTGGCTCGGTTGGTTGGGTGACTGCTTTCGGCTCAGGTCGTGAGCCCGGAGTCCTGGGAGCAAGTCCCGCTTCCAGCTCCCAGCTCCATGGGAAGTCTGCTTCTCCCTCTGACCTTCTCCCCTCTTGTGCTCTCTCTCACTCTCTCTCTCAAGTAAATAAATAAATAAAATCTTTAAATAAGAAAAAGATGGGGCGCCTGGGTGGCTCAGTGGGTTAAATCCTCTGCCTTCGGCTCAGGTCATGATCCCAGGGTCCTGGGATCGAGCCCCACATCGGGCGCTCTGCTCAGCAGGGAGCCTGCTTCCCCCTCTCTCTCTGCCTGCCTCTCTGCCTACTTGTGATCTCTGTCTGTCCAATAAATAAATAAAATCTTTAAAAAAAATAAAAATATAAAGAAAAAGAGTTAAAATTTGAGATGGATCCATATAGCACTGCAGTTAAGAACAACTGAAGGCAGATCTGGGTTTGAATTCTGTTTCTACCACTGAAAGGTTGAGGGGCCTTGTCACATTCATTCTCTCTGAAGCTCTGTTTCCCCCATCCTAAAATGGGGACAGTATTAATTACACCTACCTCATAAAGTTGACATGAAGATAAAATGAAAGTTACTCTCCATAGTTCTTGGCAAATAAGTGCTCAGTAACTGATAGTTCTATGCTCTCCCCCCAGAGTCACAGTTTGTGGTCTGAAACTTCTAGGGATTGAAAAAGAATTTTTAAAATTAAAAATACAGAACAAAACAGAACTGTATAGAACAGGCAGTCAGCCTTTTTACTTTCCCTTCATTCAACAGAACAGCGTTATTCCTGCTGATTCCCATTTGGATCATGACTTTAGCATACTTATTGTTTGATTTTGAAACATCCTTTCTTGAAATGTATTCTTCCTAAAGGCACTCTTCCTAAAAATACTCTGAATCCTGCTCACCTCCACTATCATCTCCATGCTTTTCTAGACAAGAGAATGCTTCTGGAGGAAAACAGAAACGGTGTGGATTTCAGATTTGTGTTACTTGCATTTATTCATTCATTGACTTAATAAATATTTATTGAGTACCTATTTTTGAAAGATGAAAAGCTATTGAGGGGAACCTACTTCACTTCCCACCTCCTACTTGCACCTGTAATTTCTTTTCCTTGTTCTCTCCTGTTGCAGAAAGGGAAGAAGAGCCCCTCTTCCTTTTAAAAGCTGGACCCTCCACCTGTGCTTTGGAGCCCTGGCTTTCATTGGAGGCCTTTGCACTAGTATAGTCTCTTTCCTGTTTCCAACCTCGTCCTCTTTAATGGTTCCTTTCTAGTCAATATTTAAACATACTCAAGTATCCCTCATTAAAAGAAAAAAAAAAGATAAATCCTCCTTAGTCTTTCACCCACATCCTTCTCCAGCTCTTATGCTCTCCCTCCCCTCCTTCCCAAAGTATTAGCCCACAGACTCTGCCTTGATATTATTAACCACCCCTTACTCCTCAGCCCCATCAATCTGGAGTTTGTTCCTGCCATTCCTCAAAAACTGCCTTAGTAAGATCATCAATTTTTATTTCTCCTTTTACTTGGCCATTCTCTGTTTGAAATGCTTTCTTCCTTTAACGTCTGTGACATCACACACTTCTGATTTTCTTTTCTCTTCTCTAGATGTTCCTTTTTGACCATCTTACATCTCTTTTGTGCAACCAATAAATGTTTTTCACATTCTGTTCTAATGCACACATCTCTTCCTACTTTGGCTTTTACCTAAGGTAAATGCATTCACTCCCATGGCTTTTTTTTTTTTTTTTTTAACCATTGGCATACCTACAACTCTCAAATCCATAGTTTCACACTCACATATCCAACTGCCTCCATAAGCCCTCTACCTGAATTTTCCACTGGCACCTTAAACTTGGCATATCCAAATCTAGACTTATCATCTTCATTCCCAAACCTGGTCCTCCTCTGGTGTTTCTCAGCTCAGTACATGCTAGTACCAGCTGCTCTGAGAGTCATCTTTGACCATTCCTTCGTCACCATTCATTACAAATCAATGACTGATTTTGTCATTACACTTTCTAGATATTCTGAAAACCATCTTCTTCTCCATTTTTACCACCATCGTCTCTTATCTAAGCTACTGCAACAGTCTTCTTTAAAAAAAGGGCTATCACTGTCAGTGCTTATGTGTAATATAATGGCTGTCCATTGACTTTGGGATAAAGTCCAAAATCCTTAATATGGTCTACAAGGTCTTGTAAGTTCTGACCCTCGTCTGAGCATCCACCTTCATTCTATGTCCCTTTCCCCACTTCTCTCTCCCTAAAGACATGTTCATCTCCCATCAGTGCTTCAGTGCATCATCTTCTCTCCTCTTTCACACCTATCTCTCCTCCTCTCTCCTAGCAATCTCTCCCCTTCACCTAACCACTCCTATTCGTCTTTTCAGGTTTTGGCTTAAATGAAAGCAGAGTTGGTTAGTTCTCCTTCTATACATTCATATTATGCCCATTCTTACCTTTTTTTAAAATATTTTATTTATTTGACAGACAGAGATCACAAGTAGGCAGAGAGGCAGGCAGAGAGAGAGGGGGAAGCAGGCTCCCAGCGGAGCAGAGAGCCCGATGCAGGGCTCGATCCCAGGGCCCTGGGATCATGACCTGAGCCGAAGGCAGAGGCTTTAACCCACTGAGCCACCCAGGCGCCCCCATTCTTACCTTTTCTAACACTCCTCACTTTCATATGGTCTACCTTCACTAATAGTCTCTAAACTCCAGGGTCCTGCCCTGCCTATCAATGTATTCTTAGTGCATAGCATAGTGTCTAGCAAATTTTGGTAGTAAAATATATATTAATATTTTCATATAGTAAGTGACAGATCAGTTTCAACTTTATTTCTGCAAAGTCTTCCTTAACTCATTCAAGCAGAATTGATAACTTCCATGTTAACATAACCACTATACCAAAGATACTATCTGTATCTTATTTCTCTTTGTATCCCTGGCACTTCACTTGGAGTCTGGAACCGAGTGAATACTCAATATATGCTTATAGAATTGAACTAACAGACTTTGCCAACCAGCTGGATATGAGATCTGAAGGAATACAGAAAGTCAAAGATAACTTCTGAAGTGTGGGCTATCCTTTAACAGAAATGGAAAACTTGGTAAAGGAAGGTGGTTTAGAAAGTAAATATATGTAGTTCTGAGCATAGCTATTGATAGTCATAGTGACAGAGGGAAGGATTTATACAAAAGGTCAATAAAGCAATGGAGTCCTAAAATGGAAACATGAAGATAAGTCCCAGAGTAGGCAGTAGTCTGCTTTAGCCAGGAGAGGGCTAATGGATGGGATACGTTCTAATTTGCTTAGGACAATCCCAGTTTACATCTGTTATCCTAGCATAATAATTGATGGTGCTGCCCCCTTGTATGCTTATAGGTGTCCAAATAAATTAGAGGTGCCCAGCTGGCTCAGTTGGTAGAGCATGCAACTCTTGATCTCAGGGTCTTGAGTTTAAGCCCCATGTTGGGCATAGAGCTTACTTTAAAGAAAAAAAAGTGTCCAAATAAATTATATGACCAGCCAACCAGAAGACCACATGAATTTGTGATAATAGTGAGTTAAGGGCAAGAACATTTAGGACAAGAGCATAGCAAGAAATTAGAATGATTTCAAGTTGCAGACAGTGAAGGAATGTACTGAACTGAATGAGATTTTTTATTTTATTTTATTTATTTGACAGACAGAGAGAGAGAGAGAGAGATCACAAGGAGGCAGAGAGTCAGGCAGAGAGAGATGGGGAAGTAGGCTCCCCACTGAGCAGAGAGCCCAATGTGGGGTTCAATCCCAGGACCCTGGGATCATGACCTGAGCCGAAGACAAAGGCTTAACCCACTGAGCCACCCAGGCGCCCCTTGAACGAGATTTTATAAAGAGCTATGAAATGAATGAGCTAGCCACTTCTGGATAAGCAATGTCACAAAAACCGCTGATAGGTGGGCATTTTCATCCATATTTTACAGATAAACTAGTTGAAGCTTAGATTAAATAGCCCACTCAGAAAGTTAGCTAAAATGTAGCTTAAAAAGTAGAGCATAGCGCCTTTTTCTTGCTCCCTGCTATCTTAGTGGCTGCTCTTGTTTGGGGTCTGCCCACACCTAAGGCAGGAAGACAGTGGTTGCAAAGAAGACAAAAAAGGTACTGGAGTCTCTTTACTCTGGGCTCCAACTGATTATGAAAAGTGGAAAGTATGTGCTTGGGTACAAGCAGACTCTGAAAATGATCAGACACAGCAAAGTGAAACTGATCGTCCTTACCAACAACTGTCCCGCCTTGAGGAAATCTGAAATAGAGTACTATGCCATTTTGGCCAAAACTGGTGTCCATCGGTACAGTGGCAATACTACTGAATTGGGTTTAGAATGTGGGAAATACTGTGGGGTATGCACACTGGCTATCATTGATCCACGTGATCCTGATATTATGAGAAGCATGCCAGAACAGATTGGTGAGAAAGCAAAACATGCAAAACTCATCTTTAATGAAACTGGCTAGAGCTTGTTTAAAAAAAAAAAAAAAAGTAAAACATAGCTAGAAAGCAGAACTAACAAAATATAAAAAAGTAATTGAAAAAAAAAGTCAAAGAGGGAAATAACTGGAGGTCATGAGAGGTCCCTTCTCTGATAACTTGTAGACATTTTGAGTGGGAAGGCAGAAATAAGCATCAGTATGATGACTTCCCCATAAAAGAAGGCAACCACTATTACCAACATTCTTCAATAAAATTTGCAAAGTTAGTGCTCACTAATTTTCTGGAGTCCTGAGCTTTGTTGAAAACCAGCCCCCCACTTTTTTTTTTCCAAGAGAGAAGCAATTCCAGGAAGTAACTTTAGTGAAATGAAAAATAGACCCCTCTACCCTGGGACACACCTGACTTCAAAACCAGCTTGTAGGTAGAGAAAAATCAAATATTCAGGGGCAAAAGGAAGTTAATCTTGGCTAAAATGGATGTCAGAGAAAATATCATTGCAATGAAAGCCAAAGCAAGAAAGGGATAACCTAAGGAGAGCCTGGAAATATATGTGTAGGAGTGAAAATTACTCCCAAAGTCAAACCACAGCAAAGCAGTGGAGTGACACCATGGCCGTATGGGCAGAGAAGGTAAGACAAAGGAATATAAACATTTCATGAGGATGACTTAAAGGTTCTAAGTCAGAAAACGAGTTGACACTTGTGATCATACCTACAAAGTGAGTGAAAAATTGAATTTTACCTGTAAATATCCTTCAGTCTTTCCCAAGAGCTAAATAAGGTGCTCTTTACTATGTAATAATAGGAATTTCACTTTTTACTGCCTCCCTCATTGAACGGTGCCTACTAAGCAATTATATTTCAGCGGTGCTGCATCTTTCCCCTTTTCCCCTTCTTCTGAAGACTAGAAAGAGATGAATGCACATAAGCAGTGAGAATTTTACTTTAAGGCTATCAGTTTTAAGAAGCACTTTGCACAAGTGCGCTGCATTTAAGAATGCTTTTGATACATCTGTCTTTCCGTGGGACAACCCAGCCTGGTGTGAAGAACAAGTACTATAAACCAAGAAACCAATTTAGATAAATTTAGAATTTAGATAAATTTAGGTAAATCTAAAATTAAAAAAAAAGATAAAAAGAACTTAGATAGAATTTAGGTAAATCATATACTTTCTCTATTATCCATTTTTTAAAGTTTATTTATTTAAGTAATCTCTCCACCCAATGTGGGGCTTGAACTTACAACCCCAAGATCAAGTGTTGCATGTTCCCACAGCTGAGGCAGCCAGGTACCCCATAAAGTGAGTGGTCCTTTTTTTTAAAGTAATCTCTAGGCCCAATGTGGGGTTCAAATTTACGACCCCAAGATCAAGAGTCGCATGCTCTGTAGACTGAGACAGCCAGGCATCCCTCTATTATTTGAATAGTCACTTTTTTTCTATACATATTGTATGGTTGGTTGTTTTTGTTACTGTTGTTTGGTGACAAATTCTACACAAAAGTAAGGTTAGGTATTGTTAAGGAATGCCTTGTAAATATTAAATCTGTTTTTAAGTCATTATAAAGGCAGATAAATTATTATGCTTTTCTTTATTCCTTTCCTCTATTTTTGTAACAACCTAACATTTCTTGAATAAAAAGACTCATGAAACTTAAAAGTTTGAATAAATGCTGGAGGTCAAGTTAAAATTGGTATTTAAGAAATAATTCAACTTGTAAGGCCTCTTCTTAATTTACATATTAGTCAATCAATAAACAAACATTTGTTCAGTGCTTCCTGTGTGTCAGGAATTATGTTAGGCTGTGGGAGGGGAGGGATCATCAAATCAAAGACAGTTTGGATTATAAGAAACATCTCAATTTTCTGAGCTGTTAAAATGTGGGAAAATATGCATCTAAGAAGTGATTTTATGTGAGTAAAAAACAATGAGCTTCCACGGTGAAAAAACAGAATCTATCCATAGTCTATCCATATCCAAGTGAGAACTAGAAACACAAAGCATCTCCAGAAGTTTAGCGCAGCAAGAAGTCCCAAGGAGCTGAGCGAGGGTAGGGAGGGAGGGACCCTGTGTATGACATTGGCCTAGTTCTGTTAAAGCATTTTCTACCGATTCTATAAAGGCATTGGCAGGAAAAGAAAAAGCTAAAAACTAAGATTTATACTTTCCCCCCTGAAATGGGACAACTTTAAGTTTTGTTAAGACTCCTGAATTCTATAGTTATACCAACCAGAAACCATGATATCTCTTGTGTTGGAAAATTTAATTTACCAACAGTTACATAAATTATTAATTAAGCAAATACATACTTTGCTAAAATAAAAAGGAAACTTGGGGGAAATGGCCCAAATCATTTAAAATTTGAGCTTGTAATAATGGATGAAAATACTCTGAGATCATAGTTCTGGAATCATTTCTATGCTGGGAGAGTGAAAATCAAAATTGTTCTCCAGGGGAAGTTCTAAACTGTATCTGCATTTACAGCTCTAGATTCGTTTCCCGGGCCACTACTAAGTCCCTGTTTCTCCACCCCCACCCAGAGCTATAAGCATCAAGACCTCCAACCTCTGTTTAAAGAGGACCCCAGTTGATGCTACACCTAAGAATTCAATCTTAGGACCACTGTTCATTCCTCCCCTCAAAGAACCTTGGACTTCAAGGTTCTTAGCTCCCACTGCTGTCCTCCACTGCATCTACTGAGACTAATCACACTTCTGCATGAGAACAAATACTTGCAGGACCTTCCAGACGACATCCGACTTTTACTAAACCTTTGTGTCCACTGTTCTCCAGGAGTCAGCTGTGACTAAATCGCCAAGCTTCATTCCACTTTCCATAGGTCAAAGCTCCAAACAGAATTACCTGCTCTCTTCCCAAATTTGTCCTCTATGGAACTGTCGTTCCTAAAATGTTCTATACTTCCTTAAGCCTGGTGTAATCCCTCTCCTCCTTCCCTACACAAACCCTCCATTTACCTTCTGGAATTTCAACTCCTCTACACATTCAATCATTTCCTGGAATGTTCTTTCCACTTCGGTACTTATTTCAACCTGGCCTTCTCTAGGCCACTTCCCAGGCTGCTCTCTCCAGTGAGGTCTGTTTATATTTTTCACACCTATTTAGTGTCAGGAGACCCTCGTGCTAGTCAGAGTCCACTGCTCCCCCACCCTTTTGTGAAAACCCCTGCCGCCCTCTCCCTGATTAGTCACTGTAATCCACCTGCCCTGTGTGGACTCATTGTTCACAGAAGACACTGGCACTTGGTTACTGTGTTCTCTTTTCTTGCAAGTCCTGCCGTCATCCTAAGTGAGTTCGAGTCCTCATGAAAGACCCACCTAATCGCTGATGTCCTCCTCCAGTGCTATTTGGCCACCTACCCCCGACAATCATTCATCACCTAAAACCCCTCTATTTTCTTTCTTTCTTCTTCTTCTTTTTTTTTTTTTTTTTAAGATTCTATCCATTCATTTGACAGACAGAGATCACAAGCAGGCAGAGAAGCAGGCAGAGAGAGATGAAGGGAAGCAGGCTCCCCGCCGAGCAGAGAGCCAGATGCAGGGCTTGATCCCAGAACCCTGAGATCACGACCCAAGCCAAAGGCAGAGGCTTTAACCCACTTAGCCACCCAGGTGTCCCTATTTTCTTTATTTCTAAAACCACTAATTCTTTTCCCCCCTTCCCTAAAATCACTAATTCTAATAGTCCACTTTCAGTTCAGTTATTACACCAGCCTGATGGCAAATGCCCTTCCCTCTGTTCTAAAAGATTATCGATTGCTTCACTTCCTTTCTATCGCCCCCTACCTATCTTTAGTTCTCCATCTATCTAGCTTAGCGTTCATGGTCTATCATTTCACTAGCTCTTAGAATTACCCTGAACTCTCTCCTTGAATGCCCTCTTTCCTTGTCTTCTAAGACACCACACTCTCCTGGTTTCTCTTGCTTGTCCAGCAGCCTTTCACAGACATTTTTACTGGTTTCTCCCTCCTCTATTACTAAACGTTTAAATGCCGGAGTGTTTCAGGCACCTGTCCTAGGTGCTTTTCTCTTTTCATTCTATACCTTTTCCTTAAGTAATCACAGCTCTTCCAATGGGTTCAATTATTTACTATCAGTATGCTTATGCTCCTCAAATTCATACCCGAATTCAGAATTGTTGTTTAAGCTCCAGATTGATGTAACTAACTGCTTACCTGACATCCTCAGATGAATACTTCCAAGGTATCTTCAACTCAGTGTGTTCAAAAGTAAACTCATCACTTTCCCATTAAAGATATTCTTTCCAGAAACCTGAGTCACCTTTGAAATCTCCCTCTCTCACTTCTCCCCATATTTAAGTAAGATCTGTTAATTCAATCTCCAAACTATTTTTCAAAATTTGTCCACTTTTCTCCATCCCTACCACCACCTCTCTGGTCCAAGTCATTATCACGTGCCATGACCAATAAGTGCTAGAATATACAACAGCAAAGGGTCTCTTGTCTGGATCACTTAAATAACTGGTCACATTGAAATCCTTTTTTCCCTCTAGTCTATTTTCCACTTTGGAAACAAAGATTCATTCTTTTTTTTTTTTTTTTAAGATTGTATTTACTTGTTTATCAGTGAGAGAGTAAAGCAGAGGGAGCAATAAGCAGGAGAAGCAGGCTTTCTGCTGAGTAGGGAGCCTGATTTGGGACTCAATCCCAAAACCCTGAGATCATGACCCGAGCTGAAGGCAGACGTTTAAATGACTGAGCCACCCAGGCATCCAAAAAACTTTTATTTTGTCTTTTAAATGCAAATCTGATTTTGTCATCTCTTGATGTGTGGATTAAACTAGATTATGCATGTAAAGGACTTAGTGTCTGGCACATGATAGTCAATAAAGCTAATCAGTGGATGTATGTTGAATAATTCAGTAAATGACTTTGGAATAACCGGCCAGCCATTTAGAAAAAAATACAGCTTTATCCCTACCTCACTCCTTAGACCCAAAGCATGTGGGGGGCGGGGAATGAAACCATAAAAATACTTGAAGAAAACACGGGGAAATATTTGCATAACCTTGGAGTTGAAGTAAGCTTTCAAAACATGTCCCAAAAGTTAGAAGCCATAAAGAGAAACTAGTAATCACATACCAGTGTAAACATTCTGCATGGTGAAAAAGGCCATAAATAAGACTGGAAGACAAATAGCAAATAGCGAAAATATTTATCATACTTAATTTAAAAGAGTTAATAACAAATATCTAACTAGCTCTTATAAATCAACAAGAAAATATTAACAACCCACTAGCAAAAGGTCAAGGTGCATAAATAGAAAATTCACAGTCTAAGATCTACAAGTGTCTAAGAACCTAAAGAAAAGATGAGTAAAACAATAAGCTATTATATTTTACCTAAAGGTTGGCAAAGATTAGAAAGCTTGACTACATTCTGTGGAGGTAAGGAAAATGGGCACTCACCTGCACTTTAGCATAAATTTGAACAATCTTTCTGAAACAGTTTGGCAATGGGGAACATAATATGAAATGTGTGTACCTCTTGATACAGTAATCCCACTTCCAGAAATTTACTCTAAAGAGATCATTTAAATGGTTCAAAAAGATGTATGCTGAGAATGTTCACTGAATAAATTATAAAATTGGAGATAAATATTTATCGAAATTGCAGTGATCTTCCTTGGCACTGTTCATGATATGGGAGATACAGAAATTACAACGGAGAGATAAAATTCCTTTTCTCATGGAATTTACATTCCAAGGGTTAGAAAGACATTAAACTAATAAACAAATAAGATACTTTCAAGTAGTGACACATGCTTTGAAGACGTAAAACTGGGTGCAAGAACGTGACAAATTAAAAAGAAAAGGTGTTTTCATCTATAGCAAGAGAAATTTTCCCTGATGTGAAGAGCTGAGGAGTACTGAGTCTACACATGAAAAGGACACACTGTGTCGTAAGAAAACCAACAAAGAACAATTGAAACCAAGATATATCTTTATTAAGTTCTTCATCTTTCAGAATAAAGGAGGAATTCTTCAGCCATACAGGCAGAAAAAGCAGATCACTTATAAGAAGGAAGAATCAGGTTGGTCTCAGACTTCTCCATAGTGACATTCGGTGGCTGCAAAGTTTCTAGGACAATGAAGTGAGTCCAAGAATATAATATCTGGTCAGGTTGTCATTTAAGTCAATAAGCCAATAAGACACATTCTCAAACAAGCAAGAACTTGGGGAGTAAATAACATGCAATCCTTTCTGGAAAAAAAAAAAAAAAACCAACTTCAGATGAAATCAAGCCAGTCAAGAGATGAATGAAAATGCTGGACTAAAAGTAGAAAAACAATGGAGCATGACTTCAAGGGTGTGAGGGGAAGCAAATGCAAGCCATGAATTTTATTCTTAGTCAAGTTGTTTTTCAAGTAAGGCATGCCCTGTTTTATTGTGCTTCGCTTTATTACATTTCATAGTTTTTTATAAATTGTGGCGACCCTGCATTGAGCAAATCTATTGGCACCATTTTTCCAACAGCATTTGTTCATTTTGCGCTCTGTGTCACATTTTGGTAAATTTTTTTTAAGGTTTATTTTATTTTAACAGAGACAGAGAGCACAGAGAGCATGAGCAGGAGGGACAAGAGGGGACAGGAGAGAGAATCTCCAGCAGACTTCATGCTGAGCAGGGAGTCTATTGTAGGGCCCGATCCTGCAACCAGGAGATCACAACCTGACCTGAAACCAAGAGTCAGATGCTTAACCGACTATGCCACCCAGGCACCCCTCATTTTGGTATTTCTTGCAATATTTCAACCTTTTTCATTATTATTTTTCTTTTTTTATTAATTATTTTTATTAACATATAATGTATTATTTGCCCCAGGGGTAAGGTCTGTGAATCGTCAGGCTCACACACTTCACAGCACTCACCATATCACATACCCTCCCCACTATTTCGTTATTATTATATTTGTTATGGTGATATGCAGCCAGTGATCTTGGAGGTTACTATTGTATTTGGGACACCATGAACATTTATTATGGGGTGCCATGAACTGTGCCCATATAAGATGACAAACTTAAACCATAAATGTTTTATGTGTTCTAACTGCTCCACCAACTGGCAGTTCCCCTAGTCTCTCTCCCTCTCCTAGTCCCTGAGACACAAAAATATTGAAATTAGGCCAGTTAATAACCCTACAGTGGTCTCTAAGTGTTTGAGTAAAAGGAAGAGCTGCACATCCCTCACTTTAAATAAGAAACTAGAAATGATTAAGCATAGTAAGGAAGGCATGTCAAAAGCTGAAATAGGTCAAAATCTAGGCCCCTTAAGCCAAATAGTTAGCCAAGTTGTGAATGCAAAAGAAAAGTTCCTGAATGAAATCTTAAGGGCTACTCCGGTGAACACATGAATGAAAAGAAAACAAGAGCCTTATGGTTGATACGGAAAAAGTTTGAGAGATCAATTAACCATAACACTCCCTTAAGTCAAAACTTAATCCAGAGCAAGGCTCTCACTCTTTTCAATTCTGTGAAGGACAAAGAGGGAGGAAGATGCAGAAGAAAAGTCAGAAGTTAGGAGGGGTGGGTTCGTGCAGTTGGAGGAAAGAAGCCACCTCTGTAACATAAAAGTTCAAGGTGAAGCAGCAAGTGCTAATGTAGAAGCTGCAGCAAGTTCTCCAGAAGATCTGGCTATGAGAATTCATGAAGGTGGCTGCACTAAACAACAGATTTTCAATATAAGCAAAACAGTCTTATATTGGAGGAAGATGTCATCTAAAACTTTCATAGCTAGAGAGAAGTCAATGCCTGGCATCAGAGCATCAAAAGACAAGCGGACTCTTTTGCTAGAGGTTAATACAGCTGGAAATTTAAAGTTGAAGCCAATGCTCATTTACTGTTCTGTTTAGAACATGGTTTACTGAATATTTGAGGCCCACTGGTGAGACATCCTACTCAGGAAAAAAGATTCCTTTCCAAATATTGCTGCTCTTGATGGTGCACCTGGTCACCCAAGAGTTCTAACGGAGATGGACAATGAGATGAATGCTGTTTTCCTGCCTGCTAACATAACATCCATTCTGCTGCCCAAGGATCAAGGAGTAATTTCAACTTTCAAACTTATTTAAGAAATACATTTTGTAAGGTTATAACTGCCATAGAGAGTGATTCCTCTGAAAAATCTGGGCAAAGTACAATGAAAACTTTCTCAAAAAGATTCACTATTCTAGATACCATTAAAAACATTTGTGGGGGCGCCTGGGTGGCTCAGAGGGTTAAAGTCTCTGCCTTCAGCTCAGGTCATGATCTGGGGTCCTGGGATTGAGCCCCGCATCATGCTCTCTGCTCAGCGGGGAGCCTGCTTCCCTCTCACTCTCTGCCTGCTTCTCTGCCTACTTGTGATCTCTATCTGTCAAATAAATAAATAAAATCTTAAAAACAAACAAACAAAAAAAATTTTGTGATTCATGGGAAGAGGCCAGAATAGCAACATTAACAGGAATTTGGAGGAAGTTGATTCCAACCCTCATGGATGACTTTGAGGGGTTCAAGACTTTAGTGGAAGAAGTAGCTGCAGATGTGGTAGGAAGAGCAAGAGAACCAGAATTAGAAGGGAGCCTTGAAATGTGGCTGAATTGCTGCCATCTCTTGATAAAACCTGAACCGAAGAGGAGTTACATCTTATGGATGAATAAAGAAAGTGGTTTCTTGAGATAGAATCTCCTCCTGGTGAAGATGCTATGAAGATTAAGGAAATGACAATAAAGGATTTAGGACATTCCATAAACTTAGTAGATTAAATTTGGAAGGATTAAGTCCAATTTTGAATGAAATTCTACTGTGGGTAAAATGCTATCAAACAGCACTACATGCTATAGAGAAACCTTTTGTGAAAGGAAGAGTCGATCAATGAGACAAACTGTCCTATTGTCTTGAACCTATTGTATTGAACTTGAACCATTCTCAAATGTTTGTGAGACATATTATTATCAGACATATTTTCTGTAACTTTTCTAATTCATATCCTCTGCCCGTTCTTCTATTGGGTAGTCTTTCCTTTATTCATTATTAGGTTTTCTTCATATATTGTATCCACAATATATTTTCATCTTCATATATCCACAATATATCAATCAATCCTTTATTATGTAACTTGCCAATATGTGATCCTAGTCTAGCATATCTTTCAAGTTTGTTGATAGTGTTTTTCTTTGTATAGAAGTTAAGTCTTATACCTAGTTAAATCTTTTCCTTTATAGATTCTAGATGGTATGTCTTACTTAAAAGGAACATTTCAACCACATGATTAAAAAATATATATATTCAGGGTGCCTGGGTGGCTCAGTCTGTTAAGCATCTGCCTTCGGCTCAGGTCGTAATCCCAGGGTCCTGGAACTGAGCCCCGTGTTGGGCTCTCTGCTCATCAGGGAGCCTGCTTCTGCCTCTCCCTCTGCCTGCTGCTCCCCCTGCTTGTGCTCTCTCTCTCTGTCAAATAAATAAATTTAAAAAGTCTTTTGAAATAATAAACAAACAAATAAACAAATAAATAAATAAAATATTCTGCTATATTTTCTCCTGTCTCATAAGTTTTCTCTTTTTCACTAAGATCTTTACTTTATCAGATTCACATAAACTTAAGATTGTCAGACTCACATAAAGAATAGAGATAAACCTTTCAATTGACCAGAATGCTTGAGACCCTGACAGAGGTGCCCTATCTCAATCTGTAAATACCTGAAAAGCAGAATTAGTAAACAAGCAGCCTGACGAGATCGCCAGACCTAGTAATTTAAAAGGGGGACTATTTCATCCAGGAGATCCAAGACGACAAGAATCCTGAGTACCTTTACTGGAGACATAGAAGGGAGGGGGACTTCTCCTGGCCAGAGGAAATAACTAGCCCTGAAGCCTTGAAATGTTCAGGTTCTCCTATTTCCGGTATCTTTCTTTATCCCATGGTCAGTGCTGGATGCATTAACCTAACATTTATCTCTGCGGCTTTCCTCTATTTTGAATTGTATAGCAGACCACATTGAAGCTTTCTTTCCTTAGATGTGTTCAGCCACTGATTAGTAATTAAGTAACTGTTCCCAAGGGCCTAGGAGATCTTGGGTTCTTCTCATCACCTGCCCATTAAGTTAAATTCTCTCAGGGGCAAACTTATTTTCCTTATTCGTAAGTTCTAAGTCCTAACTACAACAGTTTTATCTGGGAAGAGAAGTCTGATTGAAGAAAGATTACTGAACAGTTCAAAACAGTATATAACAGAGAATTTTGTAGTGTACGAGTTAGCGAAGGTTTTTACACATGGAAATTAAAGTGATGCGGACAGGTCTGCCACTCACAGGGAGGTGGTCGCTGGAACCAGGGAACCGTGGGGGACAGTGAAGCTAGGGACACTAGTCGGGAGCTGCTATAGTAATTGGACAAGCCAGCTCCAAATTCTAGACCATAGAGTCTCTATCAAATTCCTCTCCGGATTCTTAGCCCTTAGCCCAAAGTGAATTCGAACCTCCAGGTACTTTAAAATATGTTGCACCAGGTTGCCTGGGTGGCTCAGTTGGTTAAGTGGCTGCCTTCTGCTCAGGTCAGGATCCCAGAGTCCTGGGATCAAGTTCCGCATCTGGCTCTCTTCTCAGTGGAGAGCCTGCTTCTCCCTCTTCCTCCTGCTCTACCTACTTGTGCTCTCTATCTCTCTGTCAAATAAATAAAGTCTTTTAAAAAAATATGGTGCACCAAAATATTGTCTGTTCTATTAACTTATTAAACCTCTTAATTTGACTTAGCAATACCTTCCTTTATAATGACATCAGCCATTTATCAAGGACCCACATTGTGGACATTTGAACATTTTTCTGTAATCTTACAACAACCATATAACAATTTACAGATAAGCAAAGCAAGGTTCAGAGAGTTTTAAGACACTTGTACAAGGTTTCACAGATAGAAAATGACAGTCCACACACCAAATAACATATCATAAATTAAGAGAAGTGAAGTATTATCCAATCACTTTTCTGGAAAACAACAAACATTTTTGACAAAACCTGAGCCAAAGATAAGCTGAAATAGTGGTCTCCAAACTTCTTGACCATGCATACTTATCGGTAAAAAAGCACACCCTCTCCCAATATATGTATATTTATTTCTAAATTACTACCATCAGCTAATATCTCAAGATACAATATATACTTAGGGCAGAATTCATTATAATGTATGTAAATCCTTACTTCAAATACTCTTCTGAATAATTTCAAAAAGTTTTTGCTGACTTCTTGTCAGATCTGATTAGCTTATGATTGTTTTTATCTGATAATCTGTCTAAGAGCTCCCATAGGAGTAGAAGTGATTGATTGTGCTTGCAGTTTTTGGTATTATTTAAAAGTCATGTTTTCTTTGTAGGAATTTTTTAAACCCTCTGTCCATTCCATGAAGAAATTTAGCTAAAACTAGTTAATACAATTAGTAAATCCCTTAACTGGGCACACATTAACTGCAACACATCCTAAGAACCTCTGTCAGCCCCAAAATTTATAGCAGCAATGTCCACAA
Organism: Martes martes; assembly: GCF_963455335.1. NCBI lineage: Eukaryota > Metazoa > Chordata > Mammalia > Carnivora > Mustelidae > Martes > Martes martes. Next base: position 157,206,891 of record NC_137891.1, read on the forward strand.
TAGCCAAACCATGGGAAGAGCCCAGATGTCCATCAATAGATGAATGGATAAAAAAGATGTGGTGTATATATATATCCAATGGAATACTGCTCAGCTTTAAAAAAATAAATGAAATCTTGCCATTTGCAACAACGTGGGTGAGACCAGAGTGTATTTGCTAAGCGAAATAAGTCAATCAGAGGAAGATAATTATACGATCTCACTCATATGTGGAATTTTTAAAAAATCTTTCTTTTTTTAATTTTTTTAAATTTTTATTTATTTTTATTTTTTTAATATTTTATTTATTTGTCAGAGAGAGAGAGAGGGAGAGAGAGCGAGCAAGCGCAGGCAGAGTGGCAGGCAGAGGCAGAGGGAGAAGCAGGCTCCCCGCTGAGCAAGGAGCCCTATGTGGGACTCGATCCCAGGACGCTGGGGATCATGACCTGAGCCGAAGGCAGCCGCTTAACCAACTGAGCCACCCAGGCGTCCCATAATCTTTCTTTTTTTTTTTTTTTTAAAGATTTTATTTATTTATTTGACAGAGAGAGAGATCACAAGTAGGCAGTGAGGCAGGCAGAGAGAGGGGGGGGAAGCAGGCTCCCTGCTGAGCAGAGAGCCTGATACGGGGCTCGATTCCAGGACCCTGAGATCATGACCTGAACCGAAGGCAGAGGCTTAACCCACTGAGCCACCCAGGCGCCCCTCATATGTAGAATTTACGAAACAAAACAGAGGATCATAGGGGAAGAGAGGGAAAAATAAAAGAAGATGAAATCAGAGAGGGAGACAAATCATAACAGACTCTTAATCATAGGAAACAAACTGAGGGTTGCTGGAGGGGAGGGAGTTGAGGGGATGGGGTAACCGGGTGATAGACATTAAGGAGGGCACGTGATGTAGTGAGCACTGGGTATTATATAACACTGATGAATCACTGAACTCTACCCTTGAAACTAATAATACACTATCTATTAATTAATTCAATTTAAATTAAAACAAAACGAAGCAACAAACAAAAGCAGAAACAGACCCGTACAGAGCACAAACTGATGGTTACTCAAGGGAAGAAGGATGGGGGGGGGGGATGGGCAAAATAGGTGAAGGCAAGGGGGAGATATAGGCTCCCAAACATGGAGTGACTAAGTCACAGGAATTAAAGATACAGCATAGGGAATATAGTCAATGGTATTGTAATAGCATGTGACAAGGTAGTTACACCTGTGATGAACATAGCATAAGATATAAACTTGTCCAATACCTATGTTGTACACCTGAAACTAATGAAATGTTGTATGTCAACCATACTTCAATAAAAAATTCCATTGTGCATATATATATAAAGAACCTTTGTTAATCTTCTATATTGTCGAATTCCCTGCTCCCCATCGGGATACATTATTTCCCTTCATGACAGGTGACCAGGTGACCTACCAAGTAGAGAGCACATGGACATCTGGACCTTTTTGTCCACTTGTATGGTGGGTGGGTCTGGGTCTGGAGTGTGGGGCAGGACCAGGATTTGGCCTATTCATCTCAGTTTTAAGGTTCCAGAGCTTATCAGTGTCATAGCAAGACTGTAGAACTCAGGTCTGCTCCCTCATTTTCCTTTCCCCGACCACAAACTGAGACAGAATCTCATACAGGCTTGCTGCTGGAAGAGGCTTTTAGGGGAAGCTTGTCAGAGCCCCCCAACCCCGTTACACTTTAGAGGGAGATGTGGGATGAGGTGCCCAAGCCTCCCAACTCCAGGACCCAGCCAAAGGTCAGGTTTCCTCACTTACTGAGCTCATCTCCACCCCATTACTACTCTGGGTCTGGGCCAAGAACCAGGATGTCCTCTTTCCCAGGAGTGGTCACTGCTCCTTCATCCCCCTTGAGTTTCTAAGAGGCCCAGATCCTGGAGGCAGCAGGGAAAGCAGGAGGAGGCCAGCTAATTAGCCGGTCACTGTGATTAGCCATGAGAGCCACTCTCCCTCCAAAGCCTGGACAGTAAGGCAGGGGCAGAGCAGCGGTGCAGGGCCACCTGCCCACCGCACAGATGTCCTGTGCCTGGGACAGTCTCTGCAACCCCACCCCATCCACTTCCCTGGCTGGGCCTGTATCCTCTTTCCTCCCATTCTGTACCCCCTTCCACAGGCTTCCTAGACTGTGCTCAGAAAGGCAAGAGAAGAGCCATTCCCCCCACTACTCTTAGGAGTAACATCTAGTTTTGCCAAAGGGGGTTCCAGGCTGTCCCCACTCCTTAATGTACACTGAGAGGTTATGGGTCTTTAATGACCTGGAACCCAGTCCTTTCCCTTCCACGACACCTATAGAGATGGAATTGTCTGGACTTCACCAGGAGTCTACTCAGCACCCCACCGTACACACCATTCCTGCCTAAATCGCGAGTCCCTCTCCTCAACTCCCCTTCACTTTGAATGACTTAGAAATTGACTTTTGAACACCCAGTTTGGGCACCACAGCCACCCTAGGCCCTCTCAAATCTCTTCCAATAAGTAACAGTAGCTAGTAACTAGTAACCCTCAAAGAGGACTTACTATATGCTCAACACTTTATACAGATTAGCTCATTTAATCCTCACAAGTCTGTGAGGTCAGCCCTATAGTTATCCACCTTTTATAGATGAGGAAATTAGATCACAGAGAAGTTAAGGCCCTTGCCTGAGGTTACCTCGATGATTCATGGTGAAGCTGAAGTTTGAACCCCAGCAATACAGATCCAGAGGTCTGCCCTTAACCACTGTACTATGCACCAAGATAAACCTTGTATAGACAATTGATGTTCTCTCCACTTTTGTAAAGTATGACCAAAAGCATCAGGAAATATTATTGATCTGCATTGTATAAGCTACACAAATTCAGCTTCAAGTATAGTCCCCCAGCTACCTTCCAGTCAAATTGCTGCTGCCCCAAAGGCCTTCCTACACAGAAATTCTAGAACTGCTGCTGCAAATGTCTTTCGTTTTGCTCCTTCTTGAGACCCTCGATATCCTGTGGACACCTTCATTGGTGGTCTTGTCTGCTTTCAGTGATATTCCTTTCCACTCCTCAAGGGAACACCTGCAGTGCTCGCTAGCTGAATGTTTACTCCTCTTTCTGGAAGGAAGATGAAAGCGAGCAAGGAGAGCTGGGTACACAGACATCCATCAACTGGGCTTTTGATCTCTCTGCCCGGGGATGCAGATTTCACACCCAAGCCAACTGCAACAAGTTTTACTAGTGAAGTTTCCTGTAATACCCCATCCAGTCTGGAACTGAATCTGCACCGCGGCGGGTCCCTTCAACGCCATACCCCTTCAAGGGCCTAGGGCTGGCTCTGGTGTGGGTGCAGTAAGCTCACCATGGATGATATGACAGGACAAGCCATTCGTTCCTATGGAGTTTGAGCAGCGTCAGGCCCCAGACTCAGAGTTCCTACTGTGTGCAGAAGCCATCGTGTGTCCATACTTGCCACCACTGCCAGTGTGAGAGAGAGACTTGCCAGACACCAAGGCCAGCCCTGCCCAGGGCTCTTGCCCTTGGGCCCCTGAATTCTGATGCAGGGTCAAGTAGGGAACCTGGGCACAAGGGAAGAAACTGTCTCCCGGCTCTCAGACAAAAGAGATTCGGCGAACAGATTGGGGGGGGGGTCACCAGGAGGGACTGCCAGGTGGCTGTTGGAGGGGAAGAGAAGCAGTCAGTGCAGGCAAGAAAGGCAGGGGACCAGCTGTGGCAGAGGCCAGACAGCTGGCCAGCCAGAAGAAACGCTTTAGGATGTCATTCGGGCCCGAAACGCGCCCTCGACAGGGGAAGTTATTGCGACGTCCCTGCAAATATAAAGTGCTGTACAAACACTAAATCTAAAATGGCTAATAATTTTGTTATGTTAAAGCATTCGTGTCAGGTAATTAATGTACTCATTGTGATCATTTAATTTTATGGCAGGTAGTGTAGGGCTGGACAGAAATAGGGCTCTTTGGCCCAGTCCTCTCATTTCTCGTTAGATAAGCCAGCAGCACAGTCTCCCTGATCTTCTGCACCAAGGTCCTGCTGGAGGGGCTGCTGCAGGGGTGGGGATGGGGTTTGTGAGGCGGGACCTGGGTCTCCAAGCTTCTGGGATTTCACGTGCCTTGGCCCCTGGTGCCTAGAGGCCCTAGTGCCCCCTGGTGGTACCTGAGGTACCACCATTTCCTCAAAGGAAATTCCTAGCTGAACTGGTAAGGAAAAGAGAGAATTGTCCTCTCCTAATGGAAACTTCTCTCTCGACAAGTATGCTGCTAGGCTACCAGGTGCTGTGCCCAGTAAAGAGGGAGTTGGCAATCCTGTGTGGTGTTCCTTGGTTGGGGGCGGGGGCAGGGGTTTTGTAGCAGTTAGGAGCTCCTGGAGGGAACCAAGAAGCCCAGCCTTGCCCCAGAGAGCCCCAAAGGGAAGTTGTTGAGGCTCCAGCCCCCAGTGCAGGCCACTATGAAATTCTATGGAGAGAGGAACTCTCGCTGCTCTTTGCTCAGTCTACCGAGGGTCCAGCTTGCGGCAGTGACTCCTTCTTCCCTCTGCTCTCTGTATTCCTTCTCCCTGCCTCTCACTCCTCTGTCTCCTCAACATACCCCGGGCCAAGGCAGCGACTCTCATTCCTTTCCCAAAACCTTCTCGTAATCTCTTCCATGGGGACCCCTTCCTGGTTAAGCGGGCTCCTAAGAAGAACCTCATCTTCTATCAGTTCTTAGTCCCATTCTGCCTGCCAGCCTGGAGTGGGGCTCAGGGGGGTGTAAGGCTGGCTTGCTTTTCTTTGCCCTGAATGAGCCCCCAGTCTCAAACACGCCTACCTTCACACAAATGCACAGAAACCTATCTCCATCTTGACCTTCCCACTGATCCCTGTGTGCTGAGACATGGTGACCAGAAGGCTTCTGCATACTGGAAATTTTAAGATTGGCTTGGCTAGATACTGAATTATAACTTACAGAATCCTTGAATCCTTGACTGTGGTCAGTGCACACTCTTGTTTCTCTCTCTCTTCTCTTTCTCTATTCTCTGCTGGACTTACCTGTCATTTCAAGAGACTGTGGGTATAGCTTGCCCAATAACTAATATATTTATTGCCGACCCAGAAAGATTTGGGATCTATCCTTCATAGTGGCTTTCTTTGCTAAAATCAGCAGTAGCTGCCTGGATGACCCATAAAGTCCAGCTTACTTGTAACCAGGTGGGCAGGGCCACAGGGAAGACAGAGAGTCCAGCCAGTGGACCATGGCCTTGCCAGTCTCAGAATCAGCGTATGCTTAGGCAGCTCTCTGTGTGGTAGGACACTACCCCACTCAGTTGAAGGAAGGAGAGGACTACTGCCTTCCAGACCTGTATTTAGCCTAGAGCTCCATGCTCATTAGCATAAGTCTGACAAAGGAAAATCACCACACTACTCTCACGGAGGCATCACCACGTGCCAGGGACTGTACAAAAGCACTTTATATATATTTTCTCATTTCATGCACCCGAGCTTCCTATGTCATGGGTGCCATCTGTGGCTTCATTTTACAGATACAAGAACTAAGTCTCAGAAAGGTTAAGTAGCTTAAAGTCATATGATTGCTGGGGAGCAGAGCTGGGATCTGAACTCGAGCAGTCTTTGGCAGGAATCCACGTGTAAACCACTACTCTGTATCACCTTCTTTCGTGCCGTGTCATCTGCAAGTCCTGGCCTTCCATTCTGAAATAATTATTGTTGTCTATTCTATGCTGGGGCCCACGCTGAGCCCTTAGGAAGGATGGGCATTATCTAAGAATGACTGATTGGTTGAGGTTTCCCATTCGCAAGTTCCTGTTGTAAGTTGTACCGGAGAGTCATCTGTACCAGAGAGTGAACAGCTGCCCCATCTACAGATCCTTGCTAGGAGAAAGGGCTCTGGGTGCTTCCTTCTGCAGAGATGACCGTGCTTGGCGTCAAGTGACTTTACTACTCTGACCACAGCTAACTGGGTCAGGGCTGGACATGTGACCCAAAGGCAGCCAATCTATTCGTTGGTCAGGAGCCCACGAAGTGGCCTAGCAGGAATTCTGCTCAACAGAGTTACGGACTGGGATATGGCCAAGCCAATTAGATTCTTCTCCTTGGAAAATAGAAACTCACGTTAATTGTAAGTGCTAGGTGCTGCAGAAGCAAGGACAGAGTACTAAGTGACTATACGGGCGAAAGACAAGATTGGAGATCAATGACTGCTCACTCAGAGGCAGTAATGAAAATACCTCATTTCTAGAATTACACTGTATCCTGAACAACAGTGTTCTCAGAGTTTCTAAGGGCTCTGTGAAGTCTCATGGTATGGCTCTGTCTCGACTTCCTTATTACTTTCTATGTCCTCACAATGATCCCCTATTACCAACACAATCTCAGTGTGTCCTCATGGAATTCACGATTAAGTGGGTAACACACACAGACAATGAAGCAATTATGGCAGAGTGTGATAAACGCAGCCATGGCGGAAGCCCAGGAGGCTGTGAGAGCACAGAGGAGGCACCAGGAAGAGCACATCTAGTCAGAGACAGTCAGGGAGGGCTTCCTAGAGGAAGAGGAATTAGATACAGTTCTCATCTTACTCAAAACACAAATCATCACCCTTAAAATGACCCTCATTGTCTTTCCATTTTCTATTCCTGTCATTGTATTCCCCTTTTGCTCATCCTACTCTACCTTCACTGGCCTTCTGGGTGCTCCTGAAACACACTGGCTCCCGCCTTAGGATCTCTGCTCTTCTTTTTACCTGGAATGTCTCCAGATACCCACTTGTTCAACTCCCTTACTTCCTTTAAATTTTGCTGAAATCTCATCTTCTCAATCAGGACCACTTTGGCATCTGAGTTAATACTGCCGCCTGTCTGCCAACTCCTGTACCCAGACAGTACTGATCTCCTTACTCCACTCTTTTTCTTTATTCATTAGAACTTATCATACTTACCATCTTCCAACATACTTGATGATTTACTTACTTATTCATTTATGGTTTTTCCCCCAGGTCCCCACTTGCCTGCCCCAGAATGTAAGCGCAACATGGATAGAGGTCTTATTTTGTTTATTGACTGTTTCCCCAGAGACAAAGATTAGTATGCAAGATGTTTAGTAGACTGCTCTTGGGATCAGCACCAATAGGGGCAAGCACGATTAGGCAGAGGGAGAAGATGAACTAGGAAGCTTCTAGGAACTTCTAGAAGCTTCTGAACTAGGAACTAGGAAGCAGTCCCAATAGGACCTCAGCCAGTCCTATAGGAAGCCCTGGAGCTGGGATGATCTTTTAAAATTACCCAGAGTTGGGGGCACCTGGGTGGCTCAGTGGGTTAAAGCCTCTGCCTTCGGCTCAGATCATAATCCCAAGGTCCTGGGATCGAGCCCTGCATCGGGCGCTCTGCTCAGCAGGGAGCCTGCACCGCCCCCCCCACCCCCCCCCCCCGCCTGCCTCTCTGCCTACTTGTGATCTGTCAAATAAATAAAATCTTAAAAAAAAAAAAATTACCCAGAGTTGGGACAAGTGGATCTTCATGCCCCAGTATGGATGAGTCATTGATGCAACTGCCTTTAGAAAGAGGCAAGACCTTGGGCAAAGAAGTTTTCTTCAGCTGAGCCATCCTCCAACAAGGCCAGCTGTTGAGGGCTGCTAGCAGCGCTCCCAGCAACTGGTGGAATCAGTCCTTCATTCCTGAACAGGGAGCGAGGCAGCAGATGACTGCATTCACTGCGATCGACCCTGGTACCACTTAGATTCACTTTCTCATGCTGGTTCTGAGAGCACCTCCTCCAGGATTTCTGCAGGCCTCTCTTTCCAGGGGAAACTTAGAAGAAGTTTCGAAGAATGAACTGCAGACCCCACTGTTGGATCTGGTCTCAGAGTCGCAGATTAGATCCATTATACTCCTCCTCTGCTCAAAATTTGCGATTCCTTTCGCCCTCAGCTAGCGCATCTGTTGGTCTTGATAGCTTAGCCAATGGCATGACGCAGACTCTCAGAGGTCTCAGATTGGTTACTATTCCCTTCTCAGGCTGAGGTTGTTGCACTTGTCCTTATATCATCAAATTAGGAGAAGGGAGTACCAATAGATCAAGTATCAAGTGGATTGCCTGGCTATTCCCATTGTGTAATTGCAGCCCTGCTGTCTCCTAAAGATCTGAGCCAATTACCTCTGCCAAGATGGAATGACTTTTCTTCTTGCCTGTTGTCTGTGGCATGGCGAACCTGAAGAACCCAGGCAGCAGCCATAGTATATAGTTTAATGGGCCTCTTGCTGTGTCTTCTAACAGAAGTGTTCCCCTTTAGGTATCAGCTCTTCTAAATTTGCAAAGCCCAGCATGGTATATTTCACACATAGATCACTGGGAGTAATTGTAAATGAGGCTTTGGTTTCTGGACCCCACTGGGGACACATCTCCATATAAAGATCTTTGATTTAAAATGTATACTGTGTCCTAAGGGGCACCTGGGTGGCTCAGTCAGTTAAGCGCCTGACTCTTGATTTTGGCTCAGGTCATGATTTCAGGGTTGTGAGATCGAGCCCCACATTAGGATTCATGCTGGGCGTGGAGTCTGCTTAAGATTTGCTCCCCCGACTTGCCCTCCTAAAAAATGTACACCATGTCTTGGAACAGAGTTTCTTAATCTTGGCACTATTGACATTTTGGGATGGATAATCTTTTATTTGGGTGTGTGGGGGAGAGAGAGAGGTTGTCCTGTGCATTGTAGAATGCACGTCCCTAGGTTCTATCTACTAATGCCAGTAGCACTACCTCTCCTTCTCCCTTCCTCTAGTTGCAAAAATGAAAAACATCTCCAGATATTACCCAATGTCCCATAGGGGGCAAAATCATCCCCAGTTGAGAGCCAGTATCCAAAAACATGGTGCCCTGTTCTCAAAGAGTATCATGTCCTAGCTGGTGTTTCAGCTGTGCCTTCAAAGAGCCATTTCATTGTTCAGTTAGGTTAGCAGCTTCTGGGTGCCATAGCATGTGATACAACCAACGGACCCCTTGTTATGGGCTCACTCTTGCACCTCCATTCCTGTAAAGTAGGTCTCTTGGTATGACATGGTAGATAGGATATGAGATTCTATGCTGATGGTTCAGATATTCTGTAAGCCTTCATTTGATGGTGCTGGCTAAAGCTCTAGAGGCAGGAAAGGCAAACTCATAACCAGAATATGAAGCTATTCCTGTCAAAGTGAATTTTTACTTCTTCCAAAATGGAAAGGCTCAAAATAATCAACTTGCAACCAATGGGCTTACTGATCTCCTCAAAGGATGGTGCCATCCTGGGGATTTAGCAGTGGTCTCTGTTACTTCTAGGCTGAACATCGCACTGTGGCAGTGGCTAGATCAGCCTTGGTAAATGGGAACCCATGCTATAAGGCCTGTGTGTAACTTCCACCCACCCCTGCCATCATTGTTACTCTATCCATGCATTCATCGTACTGGTGCTGGGGTAGCCAATGACAGAAGCTGGTTGATGTCAACGGGCTGAGTCATTTTATTGACTTGATGGTTTAGTTCCCTTTCCAATGGTGGATATTCACTGGTGGGCCCTAACATGTCATACAGAGATCTTTGTGCTCCACTTTGTGCTCATTCTCATATGTCCATTCACGGTCTACTACCCCAGACCTCCTTGTCCGTGATCTTCCAGTCTTGCCCCTTCCAGCCGCCACAGTCATTACCCACAGCCCTTGAGTCCATAAATATTCTATCCTTGAATCTCCTTTCTTTCCACATAAAGTAGGTGACCAGGGGACTCTGCCCATTGAGAGGATTTTCCCTCACCACTGTTTCAGGGTAGCCACTGTCCATCTCTGCTTGTACCCACACATTGCATCAAGCCATCCATAAACTGAGGTAGGGCTTTTCTCTCCTATTTCCTCATTATAAGGAATCCTTCCATACAAGCTAGGTGTGAGCAGAGGAGAGGCACTGGCACACCAGTGGTAGATGACATGGGATACTACACTGTAGCTTGCTTATGCACTCCATTTCTGCTCATGCTCGACCTCACATGGAGTTCTTCCATCTTAGGATGCATTCTTACTGGGCCTGCCTAACTCCATGACTCGGTGGATCTCAGAACTCAGTTTTGGTGAAAGGGTGAAGTTTTAGGACCTGCCTGAAAAAACATGCAGCAGCAAGGGGAGTATGGGCCCACAGGGAAGGTTTGAAGGGACACAAAGTGGAGGTGAAGAGAGAATCAAGATATTTTCTCTACTACTGTTTTAATTTTCTCTACTGTTTTAATAGTAATTCTTTCTGTGTAAGTCTTTCTGTGAGCCAGGCACTGTAGTAAGTCCTTCATATGAACTGTTATGAGTTATGAATTTATGAATTTAACCCATACAACATATGAAGTGGGCACGATTCTATTATTCACATTGTTATTATTCCCAATTTACCGAGGAAACTAGGACTTGGCAGGGGTTAAGGAGCACAGAACTGGTAAGTAGTGGAGCAAAGTCTGAATCCCAAGACGGTCTGACTCCAAGACCTAATCTTTAAATAGCCACAGTATCAGCCATTCTCTTCAGGCCAGCTGCCTTGAGATAGAATGAAGAAAGGGGGTGCGTGTGTGCATGTGCGTGTGTGCGTGTGTGTGCATGTGTGTGTATGTATGGTGGCCAGGGAAGATTTTTCTAGCTCTGGCTGTACTCTGCTGTGCTGAAGAACTTCAGGATTTTTACTGGTTCATCCATCCCTTCATCCAACAAACATTCAATGAATACCTAGTTACTACAGAATTATAAGGAGTGAAGGAGATGTCTTGCCACTTGCTACTATACCCTTAGGGAAGGTTCTCCTACATAAGGAGGGTAGCTGCTCAGGGTAAGAGTAGAAAAGGGAGGGGGCGCCTGGGTGGCTCAGTGGGTTAAAGCCTCTGCCTTCAGCTCAGGTCATGATCCCAGGGTCCTGGGATCGAGCCCCGCATATGGCTTTCTGCTCAGCAGGGAGCCTGCTTCCCTTCCTCTCTCTCTGCCTGCCTCTCTGCCTACTTGTGATCTCTGTCTGTCAAATAAATAAATAAAATCTTAAAAAAAAAAAAAAGAGTAGAAAAGGGAGGACCTCTACAGGGAAGGCTGTACTCATTGGCACACATAGCTCTGAGAGCTGGAGGAGGAATAAGGTGACTTGGCTATTTGGCCCAAAGATGCAAACTGCTTTCCTCTGCTTTAAAAGCTGCCCCTGATGGGCCTGGTCAGAAGTGTTGATGGTCTGGTCTTCAGAGTTCCTTTAGTTATAGCCTATGGGTCATCTTCCCTTTCTCGGGGCTCTCAGTCCTGATGTCTCAGCAGCACCCTGCCCCACCGCATCATTAGAGTGATTGATTACTTTCTGTCCAATGGGCCCAAGTTTCTACCTGTTAAGTAACCACCTGTCTGCTTGCTCCTTGCGTGCATTCTGGAGCCTCAATCTTACCCTGGCTCAGGTCCTATTTTTTGTTTCTTTTTCATTCAGCCTGGAAATATTAACTACCAAAATAATAATAATTTACATTTAGTAAGCTCGTACTGTGTGCCAAGCCTTGTGCCTGAAGCTCTATGGATGACATCATTTAACTCTGTGTCAACCCTTTGGGGAGGTCCAGGCCTACTGTTAGAAGTGGAACAGGAGGTCTGCATGTAGAAGCGGCTCTTCCGGCCAGGACTGTGCTGTTCCTGGGCCTGTCCTGCACAGTCAGACCACTACAGGACCACCAGAGCGCCTGGGCCCACCCAACACAATGCCTGGGCTCACTGGCCTCACCCAACACCCACTGTCCCCAGCTGAGCCCCGTGGTGGGGTACACAGGGCTTTTGGCTGGGTTCCGCTTACCCCTTCCCTTCTGTGAACAGTCATCTCTGCCAGGTCAGCTCCCTTTCCCTTGGCTTCCTTTGTGCTTTTCCTGGCCTTGGTTCATGCTGTTCCTTCTGCCCAGAGTCCCTCTTTTCCTTTTTCTGCCTGGCAAAATCCTTATTTTTCAAGCCTCGCTTTAATGTCATCGTGACCTCCCTGCCCTCCCCTGTCAGAATTAATTGCTCCCTCCTTTTGTGTTGCTCAACAGCACTTATCACAGCGAACTGTAGTTACTTGTTCCGCCACTCAGCCTAGGGGAAAGAGAGGCAGGGACCCGTTTCCATTCACCTCCTGGTCTCTGGGGCTCAGGGGCCGCCCAGTGTTTGCTGAAGCCCACTGGGACTGGGGCAGGGGGCTGTGAAGCTTGGCTGGGGACACCCCTGGGACAGGACCCGGGTTCTCTCTGAATCCCTGCTGTCTCTCTAACCTCTTTCTCTCTGGCTGGCCCAAACCAGATTTCAGGGACTATGACAGGATCCCCCCCTGAGCAGGAATATGTCCGTCCTCTCTCCCCTCCAGATGACTCCCCTTCTTCAGTGGCCAGCCAGCACGCCTCCTGACACCCCCTCTAGCCTGGTGCTCCCCGCTCTCCCCATTTAGCGGCATCTGCGGATTTCATTAACTTGCTACTTAACCCCTCTCACTCAGATCAGCTCTGAAGATGATAAATCAGGCCCAGGGCTCATCCCTGCAGCGGCCAGCCTCTCCACAGCCCCCTCTAACGAGGCTCTGGCCGCCCCTATTCATCACTGGCCACCCTCCCTTTCTCCTGCGGTTTCACTGCTCTTACCCCCCCACCCCCACCCCTGTGCAGACAGTGTCAGTAGTGTTACAGCCCAGCCACTTGGGGTTGCCTTCTGGATGTAGATTCAGGACAGACCCTGGAGCTGATGAGCTTCCTAGGCCAGACTGCTCTTGTCCCTGGGGGGCTGTGGGCCTTGGCTTCCCTGGGCAACTGGGGTTAGCCCAAAGGCAGCACCCAGGGGCTGCAGGAGATGGAGAACCTGGCTTGGAAAAGGATGGGAGGGCTAATGGAGCAGAGGGCTCCCTTCCTAGCTATAGGCCGGCCTTTATTTCTGTGTAGGAAGGGGCTGGGGGTGGGGGGCTAAAGTGGATGGACCTGCCTTCTCATTCCTTCCTTCCTTCCACAAGACGTTCCGCTCCTTCCCTGCCTAGATCTTTCCAAGACCCCTCCTTTCAATGTCCTTTTCTGTGATGCTGCCTGTCTCACAGGCCCCCACCCTCTCCTTACGTCCTCACAGAGCATGGGTGGGAGGAGGACTGCTGTAACAGTAACCCAGTGGCAGGGTGTGCAGAGCAGCACCCAGACACTTCCCCAGAGAGCCCCCCCCCCACAGTGGCAAAGCTTCCCCTGCTCTGAGACTCCCTCATCTTTCTAGCCCCCCCTTATTTCTTGAGGTTCCTCTGCTTATGCTCAACCTGTGACCCCTCTATCCTACCGCCACCTGTCACTGAGGCTGCCATTCTGCTCACCGGATGGATCACCTGTGCCTCCGTGGCTGGCCAGCAGTGTGGTTTTTCTCCATTTAGCAAAACAGCCCTTTCCCTCCCACCCTCCCCCTGGCCGCTTCTCTAAGCCTTGCCTAAATACCATCTTTAATTTTCCTTTCTCTGTACAGTTACCTTTCCCTCTCTCCCTCAGGCCCCAGGTCTCTCTTCCTGACTTCTCTCTCCTTCCCTCCCATGACTCCTCTCCTGTTCCCTTCTCCCATTTGTAGGCATAGACTCCCTAAAAGGGACCACCCCAGATTTGTCAGGGATCTAGCCCTTTTGTAGTTCTAATCAGGGTCCTTCTGGTTTTCTCTGCCTTTAGAGATCTCTCTGGGCCCCTTCCTGTCACCTCCATCTGCCCTCATTGTGTCCCCTCCAACCCCCATTCTCACCTTCAGGGGACAGTGTCTTGCCCTCAGCCCCCACCCCCACCCCAGTTCCCTCCCTACCCCTTCCCAGTCCCTGCCATGATCTCCTGTCCTCCTCTCCTTCAGCATTCTTCTTCTGAAGGGATCAAAGCCATTGGATGTTCACTCAGCAACCCCGCCCCCCACCCCCACGTGTGCTTTTGTCAGGTGCTATTTCTACAATGTCTTCATTACCTCCTAATTGGCCAAATCTCTTTTCTTTATTTTTCTTGTTAAAGACAGATTTAAGGAACGAGTTCAGTAGCTCAGCCATTTTCAGACCATCATTAATTTCCCGCCTTCTTATTTATTAATGGAGCAACTTCCTTGCTGGTATTTCTTGTTCCCTGGATATCTCTGTAAAAGCCTGCCCGGCTCATGCAGCCCCTGGGACCAGTGCTAACTCACTCTGACTTTGTGCTGCCCTCAGCTGCTCTGGCATTCCCTCCACAGCCCCCCTGCTCCTGCAACCCTCCTTGCTCAAGACCCACGCCCCCCGTGTTTAGGCACAGAGCCTTCCCTCCTACACATGGAGAGGCCCAAAACTCCCAGTTCTCTCCTCCACCCCTTCTCCCTTTCCACAGTTTTCAGGTTCTACTCTAAGCCAAGCAAATGCGTGCATGCTGTCTCGTTGACTCCTCAAGATCTTAAGAATGAAAGAACAGACTAGAGCTCTGGGAGCGACACTGACCCTGGTAGGGTCACTTTGCTCAGAATGGTAGCACCAGGATGTGAGCCCAGTTTTACCGGGCCCCACGGCTATGGCTTTTCCTCTTTGCCAGCCCACCTCCGGGAAGCCCGCAGGGAAAGGTCATGTTTAGGGTAAGTGGTGATCCAGAGGGAAATCCCGGGACCAGGGAGAAGGCAGCAGCACAGTGGAAAATAGAAGGCAGTGGCCAGAGCATTAGCAGAAGTGCGGGCAGCAAGCAGTATTGGGTGAGCAGTCTCCTTCTTCAGGCCCTCTGGGTTCCACTTTCTTAATCTCCCACTCCAGTTAGCTAAAGGACTCGTGTTCTAATGGGGACATGACTAATACATGGGAGCAGCCATCTGGGGACTTTTTCTATGCCTCTGAAGGCTGGGTCTGTGCCCTTGCTCTTTTGGAGGCCTTTTGATTCCAGTTCTCTGGAAGCCTCATTCCTTCTCCCCAGGTGAGGGGGTTGGTCCAGCTGCCGCCTGCCAACCTCTGCCCATGCATGGGTGTCGGTGAGAATCAGTAAGCACAGGGCTCCTCGGGCAGACAGCTACCACCCTAGAACCCAGGCCTCAGGTCTAAGCATATGCTGACTCCGCCAATGGCTCCTAAGCCTTCTTGAATATGAGAGATGGGGACTTCTGGTATGGTCTTGTTAAGATCTTTCCATAATCAGGAATATTCCTGTAATCCCCTAGGCTCTGAGCCTAGTCTCCGGGTGAGGCCCTCGCATGCCCAGGGCTCAGTGGCTGAGGCTGTAGCTGCTTCCACAATGCCAGTGAGAGGTGAGATAGTGATGAGGATGGTGATCCCAAGTCAGGGTGCAGGACTTGAGGACCACGTGGCTGCAACTAACTGCCAAGTCATTGCTCTCCTCTTTGGAAAAGAAAGCTCTGGGCACATAGCAGGATCCAGGGAAGGAAAGGGAGAGAAAGAACTCAGGGCAGAAACTTCCTGTCCGATCCGGGGCCTCATCTAGCCCTCCGGCACCACCGCAGTCGTAGCTGGGAGCAGCAGCGCAGGGAAGGAGTCCCCTGAGGCCAAGCCCTGGGAGCCATGTTTTTACACTAAAAGACCTTGTTTCTTGTCTCGTCCTGGTCATAACCCTGCTTAATAGAGACATTAAGATGAATGATTGAAGCTGCCTCTTTCCCTGCAGCCAGAAGGAGGGACAGCCTGGGTGACCCTGTACAGAGGGGACACTGTGTGGGATGGGGTTGGGGTAGGAGGGGATCCACAAAGCATCCCCCTCCAACACAGAGCCTCAGCTTTTGTAGGCTGAAACCTCCTGTCCCAAAAGTGCTCCCCAAAGGCTGCCTCCTCCAGCAGCGCTTCTCTGCACTGACTTCCAAGGCTGCCTCTGCCCTCCCAGCATTAGGGAGGGGCTGATGCCAGCAGGAAAAAACCATCACAGGTGGATAAGGGATGACCGAGACAGAATTTTGCTTATATAGACTTCCAAGAAGGCTTTGATAAGCTTCTAGACACACAGGTTTTCATATTTACAAAAACAATGGCTAACAGTGATTGGGTGTTCTCTGCCTGTTTCCGGTGCTGTGTTTTATAATGCATTGTCATACCGACTCTCACAACAGCCTTGTGATACAGAAAGAATTATTATCCCCAATTTACGGATGAGAAGACTGAAGCTTAGAGACGTTAAGCCACTTGCCCAAGGTCACCCAGCTAATAAGTAGGAGGTTGGGCTATGAATCCAGACAGCCTGACTTCAGAGCCTGGGCTGGGAACCGCTGTCATCATATACTGCCTCTAGTCTTAAAAACTGTCATAGTCTGGGATTGGGAGGTGGGCCGGGAGGATTGGGGTTTTTGTATCAGACAGGGAATTGATTTAGAGGTCAGAGACAACCGTTAGGGATAAACAGGCTCATCTACGGATGGGGCTACAGAGGCGGTGGGAGCCCCAGGGAGAACCACTGAGACAGGCCTCATTTACCATGTTTATGACAGGTCTGGCAGAGGGCAGCTCAGGGAAAGCTGCCCCTTCAAGATGATGCCGAACACTTTTGGGCAGGAAAATGTCTTGCTTTTTGTTTTTCCCCAGTCTCCTCCCCCAACCCCCGCACCCCTCTCACCTAGTCCTAAACTGGGCAGGCATGGAGCAAATAAATATTCAATAAACAGCTTCTAAAAGATAGCGGCTACTTAAAAGCGAAGAGCCATAGCAGCCTTGGACCACTTTCCGTGGAAAGGAAAATGCTCTGTGCTTGCAGATGTAAGCAGATGAGTGTGTGGGGAAGGTGGGAAGGTGGGCCAGAGGGATTGCTACTCAGCATCAGCATCACTGAGGAATTTGTTAGAAATGCAGAATCTGAGGCCTTTCCCAGACCCCATTATCACAGTTTGCATTTTAACAAGATTCCTAGGTGACTGGAACGCACCCTCAAGTTTGAGGAGCAATGACCTAATACAGAACACACCGAGTCACTGCTCTGCTTTAAACCCTTTGGCTCTCTATTGGTCTCAAACTCAAGTCCAAACCCATCAAGAAGGCTCACTTTAAGACTAGGCATGGTCTGACTTTTGCTTCCTTCAAACTCCCCCTTCACCACAGGCTCTGTCACACCTTCTGCTCCAATAGCACTGAGTTTCTTCCCATCCACGTGGGAGTCATTTCTTTGCCTCCTGGCTTTGCTCAACTTACTCCCTTTGCCTGGACTGGCCTCTCCTCTTCACCCTTTTCTCCCTGCCCTCCCCCGTGGCCTGGGAAATTCCTACTCAAAAAACACCGGACTTCAATGCTAAACCTTTCCAGCTGTGATTGGTGCCTCCTCTTCAAACTTTCACTGCAATTGGTCTGTCTTTCTGATCACAGTTATCGCTCTCAGTGACACACTTCTTTATCAGTGTCTCCCTCATTTCAGTGTAAGCTCTACGAGGGCAGAACTGTGTCTATTGTTCATGATCTTGTCCTGTGCTTTCAAGGAGGCTAGCACAAAGCAGGAATTCATAGAATGTTGTTGAATCTTGAAAAAGTACACACTTTGAGAAGGATGAGCTCAAGCTCTTAGATCAGCTGGGGCTGCTGGAGGGGATCCCCTGAAGGCTTCAGATGCCTCCTAAAAGCCCTACAGCATTCTCAGGTCCTGGGAGGTATGGTCAAGCAGTATGGTCAAGTATGGTCAAGTGCCTACAGTATAAGAATGCTGAGGGATGCCTGGCTGGCTCAGTTGGTAGAGCACGTGACTCTCCATCTCAGGGTTACGAGTTCAAGCCCCTCCGTTGGACACAGAGCCTACTTTAAAAAAGAAAAAATTCTGAGCAAACCCTTGCCCTGTGGATTAGTGAGTGCCACACTGGGCGGGACACACAGATGGGGCTTGGGGGCTCAGAGGAGGGAAAGGAACAATCATTTGGGGATCAGGAAATGCTTCCTGGAGCAGGGCACATTTCTCAGGGAGTTCAATGGTAGAGACGGAAACAGGGAAGACACTCTTAGTTGAGAGGCTACCACCAGCAAAGAAAGTCTTGGAGGCAGAGAAGTGCAAAGCACCTTGTTGAGTAATAATTAGTTTTTTTGGCCTGGAAGAGGAGGAGAGGTAAAGAACTACTAGGAAATAAGACTGGAAGTGTAGGTTGAAGCCTGAGTGTAAAGCACTTGAAGGCCAAGTCGAGATCAGGAGGGAGGAACTATGAAATCACAAGGGGTCTAGTGGAAGGACGAGGCTGTATTTATCTAGGAAGGCCAAGGAAAGGGAAAGGAAGTACAAGTTTATTCATTGAATCCTGAGAATATGCTGTATAATGGGGGTCCTAGTGGGTTGGGACTGATACTGGGCTACATCCACTACAGGGAATTAGGCAACATCCCCTGACTCTATTTGAATCTACTGTTTTACATGGAGCTACAAAGCCAAACAAATATATTTGAACCAAGCCTGAACCATGCTGGACCAGGTATATACCAGCATGATTATAGTGGGGGGGGGTGTGGACAACCCAATGGATCCCAGATTGCCAGAAGAGCCAGCAGAGCTTGAGAGAGACAGAGGCCTAATGATACAGAAGGGAGGAGGCTGGCAGACGAGCCAGTTTCCACAGTAAGGCTAATGGGTGAAGAGGACCACGGCTCTGGTTCAGTATGATGGTTCTTACATAAACTTGCCCAATCCTGGCTACTCTCATGGTAGTGGGTTTGCAGAATGAGAGGAAAGAGGAATAGTTGAGTAAGTGGAAAGAGCTGTTTCTGAAACACTTAAGAGCTCAAACACCTTGAGCTGGGCTTCATGTCCTCCTAGCTGAATGTAATATGGAGGGATTCTTCTTACTTTGTGAAAGACTGCTGTGCTCACACTGTCACAGTATCATGAGAATTGAGCACATCAGGCAGAGGCATTCAAGGCCAGCATCTATGGTGCACTTAGCGACAGAAGCCAGTGGAGCACAGTAGCTTGGATGGAGCCATGGGCACAACTGGGGCTTTTTATTTTTTTTTTTTTTTAAGATTTTATTTATTTATTTGACAGAGATCACAAGTAGGCAGAGAGGCAGGCAGAGAGAGAGGGGGAAGCAGCCTCCCTGCTGAGCAGAGAGCCCGATGTGGGGCTCGATCCCAGGACCCTGAGATCATGACCTGAGCTGAAGGCAGAGGCTTAACCCACTGAGCCACCCAGGCGCCCCAACTGGGGCTTTTTAAAGAAACATTGCCGGGGACTGGTATTTCTTTTTTTTTTTTTTCCTTAAGATTTTATTTATTTATTTGACAGATCACATAGTAGGCAGAGAAGCAGGAGAGAGAGAGAGAGAGACACACACACACACACACACACACACACACACACACACACACGGGAAGCAGGCTCCCTGCTGAGCAGAGAGCCCGATGTGGGGCTCGATCCTAGGACCCTGAGACCATGACCTGAGCCGGAGGCAGTGGCTTAACCCACTGAGCCACCCAGGCGCCCCCAGGGACTGGTATTTCTATAGGAGCAGGTGGGGCTAGCATTAGCAAGACTGGTATAAGAATGTTAACATAAACTCATTGGTACCGCCAGCTGGAAAAGCCTTGCAACAGACAAACTACGAGGCCATCTAGGGAATAGAAACAGAACCACCAGGAGGCAACACTTTGTGAGTGGGTTTGGAAAAACTGAGGGAGTCCGGCCTGGAGGATAGGAGACATCAGTACCACTCCAAAGGGTCCAGGTTGAATGCTGGCATTTGATCAGTGATGAGAAGCTCTAACAGGCAACAGGAGAGAGCTGAACTTGAAGCGGAGATGGGAACAGGCAAAAGGCAGATGTGGGAGGCTGATGGCCAACCTGAAGAGAAACCTGATGAAGGATATTCGACTCACTGAGCACATACCTTACGGTGCTTTTTTCGCTTTATTGGTTAAACAGATATTATCTCCATTTCTGAGTGGAGGAAACAGGCCAAGGTAAGATGACTTTGCTTATTCATCAAATACACACACTTGGAATATAAAGATGATTAAAACACAGTCCTCTTCTTCGAAGACCACCGAATATTGGGGGTGAGAGATACAGGGGCAGACAAGGGCAGACAGAAGCACAAAGTACAATGACACCAAAAAGAGGTTCCCCAACTCACAGAGCCATTAAGTATCAGAGCCAGGATTCAATTCCTGGTTTGTCTAGATCCAAACCTTAGCACCTGCCACTGCTTTAGCCACATGGCAACAGTTTTCGGCTTAGTCAGAGCCCAAGTTCTGAGGAAGGGTGGGAGCCCATGCTGCTGGCAGAGAAGTTGTAAGAGCAAGAGGAGGATATTGGGAATTGGGATGGGACATGTACGGGTGACCCAGCAGCAGCTCAGGTCCAGAAGAAGATATGATGGTGGCCTCAGGGTCACCAGGTCAGGGAGGCTCTCCAAGGACAGGACTGATTCCAGCATCTAGAAGTGGCAGTGTGTGGTTCTAGTTATGGGAGCCACTGGAGGCAACAAACCAGGCTGGTTCTTAGAGTGGCAGACTGGGACTAGAGAATGGGGGGGTGCTCTCAAAAATCAAGTTGGCATTGAGAAGAGAGACCATATTGGGAGTGGCTAGTGGCCATGGGGAAATGGTAATGAAATCAGACAATTTGGGAGCTGGAAGGAAAACTTGCCCAGTTTCTTTTTTGCTTCTGTTGAATTCAATAGATCCTGACAGGATTGTCTGTCCTTTTGAAAATAACTCTTTTGCTTTAAAAACGTGTCTTTTCCCTCCCCTCTCAGCCCCAGATTCCAAGAGGCCTGGGGCCCCAGTCTTTTCTAGGGATGCTTTTCCTCTGACTAGAGTGACTGGATAGCCCAAGCCAAGCTTCATAGTTGGGGTGGGGCTTTGAGCCACACCTCTGGGCCACGTGAATCAGCACGTTCTCTGGAACAGTGGACAAGGCAGGGAGAAGTCGGGATGGGAAGTGGGGAGGCTAGGACAGAGAAGGCAGAGTGGAACAGCTTGGGGAAGAGAGCCTCCCTGGGCAGGTGGCTCCATTTGATTTCCGATTTAAAGGGGAGGCTTAGATGGCCAAGAAGAAAAAGGCTAATAAGAAAAATATTAAACTGCAGTGTGTGTGTCCCCAGGGACTTCCTGTTGCCATGACTGACCTCCCGGAGAGCGCCATTCGTCCCCGAGCATGGCAGCTTTATAGGCACTTGTAGGCCTGCAAAGAACACCAATTTGCTGCTGCAGTTTGTTTTGATAACTGAAACTTTCAATAAATCTATATTAAAATCAAAGGGAAAATTAACTAGGCCCCAGTGAGGGGCACGGAGATAAGGGAGCACATTACCACCCTGGCCTCAGCCACCCCACATCCATCTCTTAGTTCAGATTCAGGTCACCAGGGAGATGAATGGCTCAGGCTCATGGGGAACAGCCCTGGGGAAAGCCGGGCAGAGAAGGCATGGCCAGGTCTGGCTCCCACTGCTCCTGCAGCAGAGACTATGGGCGGCAGGGCATGGGGGCGTGAGAAGGGGGGGTGGTGGTGGTCATGGCGGGAAGAGGAGTTGGACAGAGGCATGGAGGAGGGGTGAGAATAACAGTAATAACAGCCAATATTTACTGAACTCTTTATCCTGGATGCTATGCTAAGCATGTTTGTATTTAATTCTAATAAGTAGATACTAGTATTATCGCCACTCCACAGATGAAGAAACGGAGCCTCAGAGAGGTATGTGGCTTGCCTAAGGTCACAGATGGAGTCAGGACCCCAGCCTGAACAGGCTATCTCTAAGCTCACACTCCTCCTAAGTGCACGACGCTGTCTTACGCAGCTTACAGGGACTATGAATGGCAGAAGCATTCCCAGTTCTTAGATAAAATAGTTTCGGACCCAGTCTGGTTTCTCTCAGCTGTGCCAAGTCTAGGGGCTGCCATGCCTGCACTGTCCTTGGGTCCTGGATTCTCTGCCCTTCCACTGCTGGTTAAGGTCCCAGCTTTGCTGGCCATCTTGCTATTTTCTCTTGTGGTTTCACAGGGCAGCAGAACCAACTTGGCCCTCTCTTTAATTCCTGCTTTGTGTTCACTTTAGCTCAGTCACCTAATCCATCAAACAGGGGGCACCTGGATGTCTCAGTTGGTTAAGCGTCTGCCTTCGGTTCAGGTCATGATCCCTGAGGCCTGGGATCAAGCCCTACATTGGGCTCCTTACTCAGTAGGGGGACTGCTTCTCCCTCTCCCTCTGCCTGCTGCCCCGGCCCTGCTTGTGCACATGCTCTCTTTCTCTCTCTGTGTCAAATAAATAAATAAAATCTTAAAAAAAAAAAAATCTATCAAGGGCGCCTGGGTGGCTCAGTGGGTTAAAGCCTCTGCCTTCAGCTCAGGTCATGATGTCAGGGTCCTGGGATTGAGCCCTGCATCGGGCTCTCTGCTCAGCGGGGAACCTGCTTCCCCTGCCTCCTCTCTCTGCCTGCTTCTCTGCCTACTTGTGATCTCTGTCAAATAAATAAATAAAATCTTAAAAAAAAAATCCATCAGCCAGGAGGCTGTCCAAGGTATATCTGTGTCTGTGTACCAGACTCAGTTCATCTCCCTCCAAAGATTCACTTGCCCCATCTGTACCACCACCCTGGGCCTTGGCCACCAGTTTTTTGCACAGCCCAGCTGCCATTATCATCATCTTATTTACCAACACATCTGGTTGTCTTAGCCTCCTCAGGAGGAGGGTTAGGTTTCGACAGAGCTTCCATTGTGCCCACTGTGATGGGACTGCAGTGGGCCTAATTTGGCCAAACCAGGGGCTATGACTCCTCTCATGACTTCTAGTCTCAGATGCACTGCTGTGCTTTAGGGTGTGGGATCTGGCACCCTCTGTGGCTACCGGCGTGGTGGGGGTAATACAACCTCCTTTTTCCCTTATAAGTGATGGTTCTTTTTTTTTTTAAGATTTTATTTAAGTGATGGTTCTATAAGGCCTCAATGACTAGCTGTGTTTTCTATGAAGCTCTGGTCAACTTTATAATACACAACCTTATATTTTCTTCCTTTTTCTTCTCTGCCTCATTTCCCTTTACCTTTTCAACTCTTGCTGCCCTGGGATTATATTTCCCAAAGAAGTTTTACCACATAAGCTTTACCTCAAGCTCTGTTTTCTACAAAATCAGAAAACAGAGGGAATCACATCAGAGCCAAAGGCTCGAGGGAACCAAATGCTGGGTTAGGCAGCAGTGTAAGGTACCAAATATATATCGATCTCTTAAACTGTTCTATTATTTGAATACATTTGGCCTTGTCTTTGTCCAAAAAGAGCTTATATATAATATAGTCCGGTGAGGTCCTGGAATCTGTAGGGGTGAGCTCTAGAGTACCAAGGAGGAAAGAGCACATTCTGGGGAAGTTACGAGCACCATGGAAGACTCCATGGAGGATATTGGTACTAGGCCTTAATGGAAGCCTCCAATTCATACAGTGTAGGTTGACTTCATTCTTACAGCCAAAAAGGTTGGTTGTGCCCTATTCCTAGGCCTGACTCAGGACATATGAAAGCCAGGGACAGGAGAGACCATTTCAGAGCCTCTCATTTGTCTAATTTAATTTATCTATTTACTTATTTGTTTATTGTCTGTTCTGCCTCTACCTTCCCCTTCCCAATATAAAGGCTCCTCAAGGACCAGGTTTTGGATGTCTTACTCACCAATACATCCTTACATCAAAAACAGTTGCCAGGGGCGCCTGGGTGGCTCAGTGGTTTAAGCCTCTGTCTTCAGCTCAGGTCATGATCTCAGGGTCTTGGGATCGAGCCCCACATTGGGCTCTCTGCTCAACGGAAGCCTGCTTCCTCCCTTCTCTCTGCCTGCCTCTCTGCCTACTACTGATTTCTCTCTGTCAAATAAATAAATAAAGTCTTAAAAAAAATACTTAAAAAAAAAAACAACAGTTGCCAACATCTAGCCAAGGCACTATAAATATATGTTGACTAACTAATCAACTGGGATTAATGTCTAGATGACATTAATGGGAGGAGTAAGACCCAATTCCAGCTCCAAGAATCAGAGAGGAAAATGTGCTTTACTGACCTTGGGTTAAGTGACATCTGTCCCTACTGATGTTTATTTCCTCATTTGTCCACAACCATTTACCAGATTTCAGCTTTATATTCAGAACTGTGCTGGGTATTACTGATACACCATGAAGAATACAGAAATAATGCTTACCTTAAATGAATTTACAGGCCTGGGGGAGAGACAACAAGGAAATAGACAATTATAAAACAATGCAATAAATTCTGTAGGTGTAGAGTAGAATCACCTAGCCCATTACATGGGATTAAGGAAGACATTCCCTAATATGGGTATTACCAGGTATTCCCAGCTCAAGCAGGAGCCATTATGTTAATGTCAGATCTCACAGAAACGGTGGACCCAGAAATGACTTCATTTTCTTATGTGAAAATACGCAAATGGAAGACAGAGGGCTTGGTGATCAAAGCTGGGCCCAGAAGATGGTTCCTGGCTGACTGGGAAGCTGTTAAAACCATCACTGGTTTGGCCAGAGTGGGGGCTTCCCGCCTCAGAACCTGTTACCCATGACTTCCCAACGTACCATAAACCAGTTGAAGAAACACATTTCTGTCTTTAGCCAGACTCCTCTCCAGATGACAGAATAGACTGTCTGTGGTAGCTCCCTATAGTTGAGGCCAGAATCCTTTCAACTCTGACGTTCCCTCCGGAGCCGACCCAAACAAATCAGTTCCCTCTTACGCAGGAAGCAGAAATCTAAGAATTTTCTTCTTAGCCTAAAATCTGCCTCCTCTCAGCTCTCTCCAGGCCCACCTCAGAGAGTGGATGGTAATAATGACTTGTTGAATGAACAAATCATGAGGAGTTATCTAAATATAACACGTCATCTTATGAGCCTATACTCACCTCATGAGTATATTGGGAGGTGGGAAAACGGAAGTGGGGGACCTGGGTCGCTCTAGGCCTTAGAAAGTTTTCGTTATTTAAAATATTTCTTTCCCAGCTCGGAAGGGAGCTCCCCCTTCACTTTCTTCTGAGTACGTGCCACCCCAAAACTACAAGTCCCATAAGGCCAGCCGCGGGGAGTCACCATCTTGACACACCTTAGCGCGCATGTCGGCGGTAGAGCGAGCATTTGGGGAGAAGAAGCCCCGCCCCCCTGAAGCCCATTGGTCGAAGGAGCAAGCGGCGGGCTCAGCGGTTGGCCACCGCGCCCGCCCGTCAGTCGCGTCGGTCGGGGTCAGAGTGCGCGGAGGTGAGTCGGTGTGTTGTGGACTCGTGGTGCTGGCTGCCGCTGTTGAGGCGGCCGGGAACGGGCGGTGGGGAGCGGGCGGAGCTGGCCTTGCCTCTGCCTGGCCGGCGCCGCAGTTGGCGCGGGCCGCGCCCGCCGCCGTAAACTGCCCTGAGCGCCTGCTGAGGCCGAGGGAGACGTCGGGGCCTGCACCTGGAGGGAGCCTGCCGCGCTGGCCCCGAGGAGGGGGCGTTGCCATGGCGACAGCCTCTCCCGCCGCTGACGGGGGGCGGGGGCGGCCCTGGGAAGGAGGGCTGGTCTCCTGGCCCCCTGCCCCTCCCCTTACTCTCCCCTGGACTTGGATGGGCCCAAGTTGGGGGCAACACCCTGGGGTGGGTGATGCGGAGAGGCCCCCAGCTTGGGCCCTCGTTAATGCATGCGGGGTGAGGGTCGCGGCGCGCAGTTTGTGCAGTCTGGGGTGCTAGCCCATGTGCTCACCCTGGATGCATGATCTACTGAGTAACGTTCTGGCCGAGAGGGAGTGGGGCAGGGCTTTGCCAGACCGACTGGGTGGGGGGTGATTAAGGGTACTGACTTTTTACTTGGGATTACTAGGGAAGAGGAAGAGAGGTTTGACCACAGTAGGTCCAGAAACTCAGCAAAGAGGTAGTAGATAGAATAACCCCATTCCTCCCTCTCCACATACACGAGGTTAGCGCTTTACCTCTTTGTAAATCTGTAGCAGTGGTAGTAGTAGTGATGGTGGAACGAGTGAGTAACGGGCCTAACCTAGCTAGCTTTCTGTTTGCTTTTCCGCAAGTGTTCCAGCAACAGGTGTTCTCTTAAAACAAAAAAGTATGAACTTGAATTGAGGCTTGACTGCGAATTCTTGCATAATGTAACTTTTCCTGGTTGACTTGGAAGATGCTGCATGTGGCTCCTTCCTGGGGGTTTGGATTCTGCCCTTAGGGCTGGATTTTTGCAAACGGATAATGCCCATCATTTTCTCTGCTCTAGGTCTCTGGCCACCTCTATGGGATTAGCTCTTATCAGACATGTTATCAGTCTTCCAGCTGAAGGGCAAAAAACCACGAATCCCATTGGCTAAAGACTGTACACTATTTGAACTGGCTGATGTGATTGGCTGAATGATTTTTGATTGTAGAGTTTCTACCAGGAATTGGCTTCATCAAATTCTGCTTTATTCTGACTTTATCATACATGGCATGCCTTGTTTTAGTGGGTTCACTCCTGGAGCTTAAGTATATTATACCTGAATCCCCTACCATTTAAAAGCCAATTTATAAACAGGGACTTGGAGTGTGACTCCACTAATGTGTGTGTCTGTGATCTTGGTTAGAAACCCACTTGGCTGCCTTTCCTCAGAGAGGTGGGGTGTGGGGGAAGGGAGCTGCTGGGAAGTGATTGATAAGGTTTCCTTTATGGATTCTGTGGTGCTTCACTGGAGCTCAGAGCACTTTGGCAACTTAAGCACTCCAAATTAAAAGCTCATTAACAATTCCTGCCCAAAGATCCTGTAAATAATCGGCTAGCTAGGTCCTAGAGCTTGGCTGAGAGCTCTCCTTCCAACTTGAAATTTCCAAAGTGCTTTTATTCCCTTTCATTTTGAAAAGTGTTTTCTTTGTGGTGGGGTAAGTCTGTAAATGGTCTTTCCCAGGGGATCTGAGTAGCATAAGGTCTTAAGTGAGTAGAGTGGCAGACAGGAATAGATTGGTTCCAAACTGAAGTGTTTTCTCTGCTCCAGGGGCATTGCTAGCTTACAAGAGCACCTCTGCAACTTCTAGTCTTTTTGGAAAATCTGAATTAGGTGATAAATATGATAGGTGTCCATTAATGTTTTTTGACTTAGGGTTTGGTTACACTTTGACTTTCTTAGGACTTGAGGTAGACCTGGAAGTATACTGTAAGCGTGTAATGGTTTGTTTGGCCATTTTCAATGTGGCCTCTGTGTTTGTGGCAGCCAGCCTTTCCCCCAGTCCTGGTCTCAGTTCCTGAGTTCTGAATATTGTCAGCCTTACCAGTGTCTCCTCCTTGACTAGACTAGGATTCTGGTGTGATCCCAAGAGACACCATTTCACGGCCATCTTTCTTAGGCCAAGCTCAGCTATTATAAATGTTTAGTGTTTCTAGGAGATAACCTCCTTAGGAAGAAAAGTGTGCTACTAGAGAACATGAAATTCATCATTCCAAATATATATAGTGCTAGTAGCTTCTGAAAGCTCTGTTCGGGTCTTGTTCTTCGGCATAGATAACTGTTACGCCAAAGTAGTTTGAGTTTAGGAGTTTGAGGTTTCGGGTGGTCCTAAAATTGTTTCAGATAGCAGCCGTCCCCTGGGGATTTGATCCTTTATACTGAAATAGAGTTGTTGCAGAGATGTGTATTTATCCACAGCATTGGGGGTTTCCAGCTCTCACAGAACCTTCAGCATCCCCAGCTGGCAGTCTTGGCATCTTCGAAGTAAGGAGAGGTGAGAATCTTGTTGCATGGTCAAGTTTGGCTTGACTTCTTTCTTATGAGTATTTGGGTTTAGAGGGTGAAGGGGTGGTGGTTGGTGCAGATTGTGTTTTTCTGTAGTTTTATCTGATTAGACACCATGTGCTCAAAGACCAGTGAAATATACCCAACGTCTATAAAGTGGCAAGGATTAGAGGTGGGGTAGCCATACTCTCAAGTTCTGTTATGATTTCCTTGTGGGCATTGCATGAGCACCCTACAATAGGTTCAGAAATAGTCCTTCATCCTGAGAAATACACAGCTTAAGATAACAGGAGGAACACATTGATTTGGCTTCTGATAATGCACTTGACCAAGGCCTTTGGGATCTTGCTTTGATTTGGTTTGGGATTCACAGTTGGGTGGATGGTGAATCCCAGCCTGTCTCCATTTTGCAAGGATCAGGGCTGGCTGAAAAGGCAGACTCTGACGATTAATTTCCCGGATCTCAGAGGCTGTTTGATAACAAAGGGCCAGACACTTTGCTAGGACCAGAATTGTAGTGGTGAACAAGACAGCTTCTGTCTCTGATACCACAGGGCTTACAAATTCAGGGGAGAGATAGGTAGTAAAGAAGCAGTTCGGATACACTCTGGGAGTGCTATAATAAGGTAAATTTAGGTGCTTTGGGAGTACTCAAAAGGGTCTACAGCCCAGACTTGTAGGCTCCTCATCTAGAATTAAATGAAGACATGAGGGACCAAGTGTAAAGGTCAGAGTTTTGTTGAGTTTGAGAAACTGAAGTTCAGTGTGATGAAACAGCATATTCAGTGGACAGGGGTTTAGAGAATATGGTGAGAAACGAAGCAGGAGAAGTAAGTAGAGGCCAAGGCCTTATAGGCTCTTAGGATTAGGTTAGACTAGATCTATTTTCTATAAAGGACCAAATAGTAACTATTTAGGCTTTGTGGTCTCTGTCACAACTATTCAACTCCATTCAATTCTGCTGTTACAGCATGAAAGCAGCCATAGTATGAAAATGAATGAGCGTGGCTATGTTCTAGTAAAACTTTATAAAAACCAGTGGCAGCTGGATTTGGTCCATGGAACATAGTTTGCCAACGCCTGGCTCAGACTATCATAAGAGCAGTAAGAAGCCATTAAAAAGTTTTAAGCTGTGGACTGATAATTAGATTTGTGTTTTTGAACCTTAAGAATGAACTGAAGGGGACAATAGTGGAGGCAGAAACCAGTTAAAGGAGCCGGTGACCGTTGCATGGTAGCATTTTATATTTAACCCTTTGAGGCAGTATTTTGACACTTAAAAATTGAACACAACTGAATTTTTGCATAATGTGTATACTGGTTATCTTTATTAATTTCCTGGCTATCGACTAGAACTTAAAGCATGTCTATCAAAGAATTTGTTGGTAATACCCGCTCCTATTTTACAGACTAGAAAAGATGTAGGAAGGGAAAGTAGGTGTGGAATGAATGAAAAGGTTTGGGGAACTCTTTTCTAATCAAAGAAGTAGGGAATAAATGGAGCGCCAGTAGGAATGTTGGTCTTTGGGCTCCTAGCTTGGTGTCAATTTCTTTAAATGTTTTGAACTATACAAACAGAGGAGGACACATTTTCATAAGTTTTCCAGGGAATTGTCCTCATTCTGTTACATGCCCTACTCAGTCTTAACTTTCCTTGCTTGTAGCAACCTGATGACCTTTTTTCTGTTTTGGGTATTGTCTCCTGGTTCAGGTATGCTGGTATATGCCAGGCACAGGAGCCAAAGTGTTTGTTGAGTGTCTGATGAATTGTCTTCCTCCTCCTGCAAGCCTACTTGCCTTGTTGAAGGGAAGCCTATAGGTTTCTGATAACCCACATTAAGGTGTTTGTGTAACCTTGGGCTAGTGACTTACCTCTCTGAGCTTTACTTTCCCATCTGTAAAATGCAGATAATGGGACTTAAGACGGTCGATTAATGGATTTAATGAGATAATGTATGTAAAGCTCTTAGCACAGTGTTTTAATAACTTTAGTTACTAATAGTATTTTAGACAATAATTTTTTTTTTTTTTAAAAGCAGCCCACAATTGGGTGAGTTGGCCTTTGCCTTCGTATGTTTTGGGTCCTCACAGTTGTCATTATGGCTGTATGAGAGAAACATAACCACTGGTGGTGAGAGCCAGTAGACAGAAGGGAGTTACAACTAACGGAAAGGGCCACTTTTCATAATGGAAAATTTTCAGCCATCAGGAGTCCAGAAAATCAGAACTTTCTTCAGGGTAGACCTTAGCCCCAGTACCATCAGGGAAGTGAATTGAGTGAGCAGCTGCCCGAAAGAAATTCACCAAAGTGTGACCAGTCATTTCTCCCAGTTGGTCAGGGTCATTTATTAGTGTTGCCACCCTTGTGGCCCTACATCTTTGTAAAGTGCCTCTTGAATGTTTTTTTTTTTTTATTACTTTTCACCATCACTCTGGGAATGAGTTAGGTAGTCAGTATTATTGTCCCTGCTTACCCCTGTGAGGAAACTGAGGCCCACAAAGGTTAAGTATGTTGCTTGAGGACATGCTGTGAGGTACCATCAGAGCTAGTGCAGATTTGCCTCCAGAAGAAATTGTGTTAGTTTATTGCTGTGATTTCTCTTCCTTTAAGTGAGAGATGTGTCGTCATTGCGGAACTGCAGACTGATGCATGCTTTGTCCAGATGTGCTAGGAGTGATTTGGGTCCCACTTTATCCACTTGGTCCTGTTGGGTTTTAATTGATGATTGCTTGGACCAGGGAAGCAGATTCCCTTTGGGTCATTGTTTTTAGCCCCTCCTCCTTTGGGGACATTCTTGGGGGAGCCTTGGGTTACAAGAGATTGCTTTGATATGTTCAAAATTGTGCCTTGTGCCCCACAGCTACAGGTAAAATCAAAAGGCGGATAATTTATGGGAGTGTCAGAGCTGGCCGCTGGCACCTCAGGAGGCCATTAGTATGCCTGTTCAGACCCTCTGTGTCCTTGCAATTGATTCCTCTTTGCATGAGCTTGATTTGGGAAGCTGTAGATCTGTGGGTAGTGATTGGATGTGACAGTCCAAACACCGGTCCCTAAATTAATCCTTTTAATAGTATTCTAGCACCAAGGCAATGTGGTGTCTTTCTGTCTTTAACTGGGGAGGACAGAATGGGGTGGGCTAGGAAGAAAGGGAAAAAAAGAAGCTTTGCTTGGTGCTTAGGGTCTGCTCTGTTCTAACATGTTCTGATTCCAGAGCAGTTGACATTGGGACTTCTGGCATATTCATTCAGCAAACACTGATTCACACTAACTTTGTGCCTGGCCCTGTGCTGGGTGCTGGGAATACAGAACTGATTAAAATGTGGTCCTTGCCCTTAAAGATCTATGGGAATCTCAGTGTTTTTCAGAGTTTTTAAACTCATGCATGTGAAAAAATTAATCTGATGCGTTTCTTTAATGCTACTTGAAATTTTAAAAAGCATCAAAGCGTCTTTAAAAGAACAAGCCAAAGAAACTATGCTTTTTTAACACACACATGCACACATACCTCTACCTGCTATCTTACAGCTTTCTCACCAAACTCTCTGAAAATTATAGTAGGAAAACTAGATTAAAATTTTAGAATATAGTGAAACAAAAAATTATGTACAGTATAGTGAGACAAAAAGTTATGACATAGGAATAGAGTGTGTTACTGGATCACACTTAAGTAATTAACTTTCTGATGGAGTATTGGAGAGAGCTACTAAAAGGGAGTTTGGAGTTGCATTTTGAAGAAGGAGCCTGGTGAAAATGGAAGTAACATTCCAAAGCAGGGGGAGTAGCATTTGCCAAGGCACAGATTTGTAAAAGGAAGCATCACATTTGGGGAAGCATCACATTTGGGGACCTGAGCAAGAGCTAGTCGTCACCCTGCCTCCTGCCAGTTTTTCTGCTCCTCTGGAAGTGTGTTTGAGAAGAGACTTTGAGTTTCTTGTGCTGCATTTGTTTTAGTCCAAGGCAACCCTTCCTTTTTCTGCTTTTTGGTACCCAGGGCTGCAATTTGTTTTTCTTGTTAAAATGTGGTAAATGTATTATGAGAACAGATTTGGGTGATTTGGACAGACCTGATCATTGCTTATAGCTGAGTTATTTTTAGTTAAAGTCACACCTTACCTCAAAGGAAAAACTGAACGTGTTTTTAGCCCTTTGGTGGATAGGGGACTCAATCAGGTAGGGAATGTGGGCCCTCAAACATGGGAGAGAACAGGGCCCCAAAGAGCTGAAGACCTCTGAGGCTTAGTTTTCTCGTGTGTAAAATGGAAATACTGTTCCCCCATTTTGCTTGAGAGTTAGGGGGATGAAATATGTAGATCACTAATACAGTGCCTGGCTTCTGGCTTGTAACTGTGTTTCCCTCTCCTCTTTCTCATGCATTACTGACAGTAGCTCCCTTCCATTGAGTGCTTAAACTGTACAAAGTGCTTTATATACGTTGTGTGGTTGCACTGAACCCCAAAGAGATAGGTATTGTTATTATAGCTGTTATTATTAAGAATATGTGGTAGAGGGGCTGGCTCAGTCAGTAGAGCATGCAACTCTTGATCTTGGGGTCATGAGTTCAAGTCCCACGTTGGTGTGGAGCCTATTTAAAAAAAAAAAAAAAAGAATATGTGGCAGAGTCAGGATTTGAACCTAGATTTGTCTGATTCCAGTGTTGTAACATCTGGGCTGTGTAACTCCTTGTTTCTATATCAGTTCCATCTTGGAAGCAGGGGAATGGCAGGTTCTTGGTACCTCTCCTCTGGGGTCAGGTGCTGTCTACAAGTGTAAGAGGTGCTTAAAGGGATAAGAGTACCATACTCTGCCCTTTGGTCATTTCTGTCCTACTTACGGTGTGAGAAACAAACCTTTGTCCCCTCTCACGTGCAATGGATGTCACAGCTGACTTGTAGGACATTGCAAAGAGATGTCTCCCAGCTTTGGCCCCTCGAAGGAGTTTGCCCAAACTACTGGTGTAGTGATTAGTTAGCAAACAGGCAAATCACAGTCACTTCTTTTTAAGTGCTGCCTTGAGCTGCTGAGATGGCTCATTGAAAAGGAGAGTAAGCCTCCTGTGGCCTGTGATGTTGCCATCGGAATGTGGTGTTCCTGAAGGTCTTTAGTGACTGTAGCTCTCCTGGTAATTTAGGGTTAGCAGCTGCTTCTGATGCTGAGAATGTTCTCCCTCGCTCCACCTTGGAACAGAAGCAGCTGTAGCTACTGGCCAAGGGAGTGACAGGTTGTAGAGAGCAGGAGAGTGTTTTGCTGAGGTGACGACAGCTTTAGAGTTCCTGCTTCCATTCTACTTTGGGGCCATCAGGAAGCTGTGTAGAGAGGTTTCAGGGCATGTCAAGCTTTGTTCTGCCTCAGCCTCTAGCTTTCAGCAGACTAGGCTGAACCCTCAGGCCCCCAGCCTCCACGGTGAGACTACAGAGAAGCTTGGGAGGTGAGCGGTGAGGCCTGCTCCTTGTGTTAGGGCAGTGGTCTGAGACCCTGGTGTGGGAGTCAGGAGCGCTGAGTTCTGTTGTTACTTGCGATGTGAATCTTGGGCAGTCCTTTACTCTTCCTGGGGCTCCTTTTCCCTGGCTGGCTGTGCTGTGTCTCCCCTTAGGTTTTCTTTCACCTTTAACAGTCTGTGATTTTCACAGAAAGTGCTCTGGCAGCAAGGATGCATTCATTAGCTGGAAGATGATGACATTCAAAGGCATGCGGTTTATTTAGATTTTTCCCAGGCCATTTTTAGCTGCCTAATACAGAGCCTGTGACTGAGTGGTTCCGGACACGTATTACTGTGCTCTCTGCTGATGCCTCCGTGACTCAGGTACCTGAGCCCTTGTGATACTGTCAGTCAGATTGGGTCAGGGACTTGCCCTGGACTGGGACCTCGGGAAGCTGTAGCTCTCTCAGGTGCGTCTAGTTGGCTGGACTCAGAGCCTGCCTCTAGTGTCTTAGAGTTTCTCTGGTGTGTGCTTCTGCCTCCCAGTCTAGTTTTTTTTTTTTTTTAAAGATTTTATTTATTTGACAGATGGAGATCACAGAGAAGCAGGCAGAGAGAGAGAGGAGAAGCAGGCTCCCCGCTGAGCAGAGAGCCTGATGCGGGACTCGATCCCAGGACCCTGGGATCATGACCTGAGCTGAAGGCAGAGGCTTTAACCCACTAAGCCACCCAGGCGCCCCCTCCCAGTCTAGTTTTTAATGGAATGGATTGAATCCAGGGATGGTACCAGCCTAAACCCTCCCCAGGGATTCCAAGTCAGTTGACCCTTGAACAACATGGGTTGGAACTGTGCAGATCCAACTTACTTGTCGATTTTTTCAATAAATACAGTACAGTACTGTCAGTGTACTTTCTCTTAAGATTTTCTTGACATTTTCTTTTCTCTACCTTTATTGTAAGAATTCAGTATATAATACATATGTAAGATATGTATTAATTGACTCTATGTTATTGGTAAGGCTTCCAGTCAACAGTACTATAAGTAGTTGTTTCTGGAGAGTCAAAAGTTATTGGCGGATTCCGCTCTGTTATGGGGGAGTCAGTGGCCCTAACTTCTGTGTTATTCAAGGGTCAACTGTATGGGCCGTTGGGGAGATGGGGTGGGTATAGACCCCGTATTTCATGATGGCCCTCTCTTCTTTCCTATCCCCCACGTTCCCGTGGTCTGTGTATGTGGATGTTCAAGGATGGCCCCCTCCCTTTGCTCTCTCTTCCTCCCTCAGTAATGGAAGGCTGTAAAATGTCTATTTACCCAAGACACCAGAATGACTCCTCTGTGGTTCCACTAATCTGGTGATTTGGTGCTTCTCTGGTCTCTCAGGTAAATACAGATTGAGGCTTTTTATAAAGGCATATTATTTCCCTCATTAAATGTGTGTTTTGGCACATGCGTTATTTACCTGACCGACAGTAATGGCTGCAGAGGAGCCATTGGTGTCTGTTGTGTAAATACTGTGCACAGAGACCGTCCTCCAGGGGCTGTGGCGCAGGCCTTTTTCTCCAAATCGGGCTGGCCCCATGGCAGTCCCTATTTACCACTCCTCTGTCTCATTTATTGCCACGGGCTACTTACTTACTACCTTTAATTGCTAGGAGAAGAAAAAGGGTCTCTGAGAATAAAGGTGTGTAAGTCTTGGTCTCTGATGAAAGATAGCATGCAGAAATACATAGAATCATAAACTGTTCCTTTTGAATTCTGCCCCTTGACTAGATACTTGAAGTCCCAATTAATGATACAAGTTACAGGATTAGAGTCTACAAGCTTGGGACAAAAGTATAAAGCAGCAGTAGGAAAGGGGCATCCCCAAGAGGCCAGAGGGTGCAAGGCAGGTGGGATGCCCCTGCAGGGAGTGCAGGGCTGTTTCCTGAGAATGGTGGCAGGAGTGCCCAGTGAGGAGGCATTGAGTGGGGGCTCTTAGCATTGAGACTTGGTGCTTTAAGGGCTGGCTTTGGCTCTTAAGTTAGACTGTAGGCTGTATGCACAGCCTACCTTTCATGGGCAATATGGAGAGATTGAGCCCTCACATACCATCTCTTCTTTCTCTCTTTCCTCCCCCCACCCCTTTTTAAAACCACATTGCAGCCTATAGATTAAAATTTTTTTTTAAAGATTTTATTTATTTGAGAGAGAGAGAGGGAGCATGAGAGGGGGAACGGCAGAAGGAGAAGCAGACCCCCTGCTGAGCAGGGATGCAGGGCTCGATCCCAGAACTCCAGGATCATGACCTGAGCTGAAGGCAGTAGCTCAACCAACTGAGCCACCCAGGCGCCCCCCAAAAAATAATTTTTAGAAAGTTTGGAATAGGTCCAATTTACATGCAAGTTGGAATTAACAGTACAAAGAATTTTTTGTGGAACAATTTGAGACCTAATGTTAACTTAATGTCCCATCACCCTGAATACTTTGAGTGTATTTCTTACATTCAGTGACATTTTCTTACCTAACCATTATACAACCAGCAAAACCAGGAAATTAATATTGCTACCTTACCTCCTTCTAATTCTGAAATTCCATTCAAGTTTGCCAGTTGTCCAGTGATGTTTTTTGTAGCAAAATGATCTAGTTCAGAATGTGCGTTGCATTTAGTTATCGAGCACCTTTAATCTCCTTTCGATTTTGCTCAGTAAAAGTTCTTTGACATTTATGACCTTGATACTTCTGAAGATTATAGGCTTGTTATTATGTAGACTGTCCCTCAGTTAAGATTTGTTGGATATTTTCTCATGATTAGAGTTAGATTATGCATCTTTAAACAGAAATATCACAGAAATGATGCTTTCTTTTCATGGCCTCCTATCATGTGGTGCATGATTTTGATTTTTCCCATTGTGTTCATTTTGATCACTTGATTAAGGTGATGTCTGCCAGGCTTCTGCATTATATACTTCCTGTTAAAATTAATAAGCATTCTGTGGGGAGATAGTTTGAAATACGTGAATATCCCTCACCAGACTTTAATTTATTAATTAGTTAATTAATTTGTGTATTTTAGATTCATGGTTTCCCTTTTTATTCAATGCAGTGTAATCTATTAATATCATTATTTATTGCCAGTGGGAGCCCCTTCAAACTGGCTTCTGCATCCTTTTGATTAGTAATTCCCGTCATTCTTTTAGCATTTCCTTGCTTTCTGGCCCCAAAACAAGGTGTTCTAGACTCATCTTATACTTTCCCTGCCATAGTTGCAGAATTAGCCATTTCTCCGAAGAGTTCTGGTTCTTCCACTGAAGAATGTTATTTAGACAGCAACGGGTGCTAGGTGTGCTTAGTGCTGCTGGAGTGTTGCTGCTCCCTGACCCTTCAATAGAGATAGAAAACAGATGTGTGTGTGGGTGTGTATGTGTCCATACTCACAGTTATGTCTAGCTTATTTATTTATTTATTTTTAAAAAGATTTTATTTATTTATTTGACAGAGAGAGACACAGTGAGAGAGGGAGCATAAGCAGGGGGAGTAGGAGAGGGAGAAGCAGGCTTCTTGCTGAGCAGGGAGCTCGGTGTGGGGCTTGATCCCAGCACCCTGGGATCATGACCTAAGCTGAAGGCAGATGCTTAATGACTGAGCCACCAAGGTGCCTATGTCTAGCTTATTTTTATATATTATATATCAGAAACCATGCGTTCACACTGTTTCCTCCAATTTCAGTTTCACTCCATGTATTTTTTTCCCTCATTCCATATTTTAATTCCATCCTGTAACAGTGAGAAACCTGGTTCTCATTACCCTTAATATACGCCCTTTGATCATTCCCTCTGTATGTAACCAATCTCCCATTTGTTACCATTGCTCCTTCCCCATCTTGAATGCCTCATTTACCTTGCCTGTGACTCCCTGCATCAGGCTTGCTCCCCTCCTCCCCGTACCCTCCACACCCCACATGGGCTCTGACATGCTACGTCACACCTTCTTGCCTCTATACAGATGCCTTACTTACTCTGCTTGGGCTCTGATACCCTCTACCCCCATGGCCAGACTCGTCTGCTCCCCCCATTTCAACTTATAGATACTATGTTCCTCTCCCACAACTAATGACTCTAAAGCCATAAGAATAAATTTTTTCAGGAAGGGAAGAGGAAGAGCTGCCCTCTGTTTCTTGACTTGAGTTGAACTTGGTTTTTAGAAGTAGAGGAAGTGTGGAATCCAGTGATTACTGACATGTGGAGGATTGGTCTCCTACTATTGTCTATTCTCAAGATTCCCTGTAAGAGAAGCTTTTTGATGTGGGTGAAATCAGTTGAGAAAGCAAGGCCTGCAGGCAAGAGGACTCCTGGTCATCAATGCGTCATTCATGAAAAGGGATAGCACACATATAGTATGCTGTATGGGAGGCCTGGAGCATTCTGGGCATGCAGGAGATTTGGCTGTTATTCTCTGAGATTGCTTTATGCCTTAATTGGATATATAGGCTCCAAGTAAGGTGGGGGGGGTCCAGGCTTGTCCAGGCAGTAGTAGTATAGAATAGTAGTAATAGTAGTAATAGTAAGCTATATTGAGCCCCTATGTGCCCGACACTGCTCTTAATGCTTTACATGTGTCCTCTCATTTTATTCTCACTTATGGAATAAGAACTATTATTGTCATTTTACAGGTGAAGGATGGAAGAACAGAGCTTGGCCAAGGTGCCATGACAAATAAGTGGCTCAGCCAGGATGCAAACCTGGAAGGCCTCCTTACTCGGGATGCTTAGTTGCCGTTAGTGTTTGGCAGATGGGGTCAGGTTGACTACATATACTATATACACTCGCTGTGAATATTGACAAATATTAGGACTCTCAAAAGTCCTTATCCATACAGCCTGACTTCAAGGAGTTAGAGGAGCATTCTAAGGCCCTGAGGGACTTTGGGTCCAAACTATAATGCATAATCTGAACAGAGTGGTGTCTCCCATCCCAGCAAGGCTTCCAGTACTGTTCAAGGCAGGGGGACGTGTGTGTGTGTGGCGGGGGTGATGTGAGGTTATTTTGGATTCTGGTTTTCAGAGGGATGTTGGCCCCTTTGCCTTTCCAAGGGATTCCATAGTGAAATCCAAGCCAGCCTTTGTCTACCCTAAGCTGAAGAGTTAGGGCTGCATTTTTGGCAATGCTGTAAAGCCATGGTGAAAACAAGCACTGTGCTTTGTAGGATCCATGAAGAACTTCAAATACTTTTCAGTCTTAGCACCTCTGAATCCCCATGGAATCTCACTACGGGGATGGGGAAATCGAGGACCCACATGTGTCCTAGTAAATATGCAGAAAAGTTATTGTAGGTCATTCAGTGAGTCAGGGAAGAGCCAGAAGGAAAAGTGATACTTGGCATTGTATATGTCCATTCAGTCAGTGGTCACCTCATTGCCTCCGAGTGTGCCCTGGACTTCACAGGCTGCTACCCCCTCAGCCCTGCAGGAAGGAGCCAGTGCCCATCTGCAGCCTTTCAGAGGCAAGCTTTTGGCTCTATTAGAATGGGGCTTCAGAAGGCATAAACTATGGCCATTTCTGCATTGAGCAGTGAGATTTCTCTTTTGACTTTGAGGATTAAAGTTGAGGGAATTTGAATATTGGGTGTAAGATGGGTAAAAGAAAAAACAAAATTTCTTCTTTGTTCCTTTTTTTTTTTAAGGAAGCCTGAGTTATTTGTGGGTAAAACTTGGGCTTTGTTTTTTAAATTTTCTTAACCCTCTAAAGAGCAGACATTCTGCAAATTTAAAGGAAAAACTTGAAAAGTGATTTGGATTTTTTTTTTTTTTTGCACATGTTCACTCAGAAAACTTTACTAGACCTTTTTTTCTTTTTCTTTTTCTTTTTTTTAAAGCAATGCTCCCATTACTGCCACATCTGGGTTTTCTCTTTTTCTTCCCTATTTAAAAAAAAAAATCCCGCAGTCATTCAGGGTCTCTAGTAGAGAGTGAGTCTAAAGGCAGCAAATGGGAAGGGAAGGCCTGAGGCTGTTGC
Source organism: Martes martes (assembly GCF_963455335.1). Classification (NCBI taxonomy): domain Eukaryota; kingdom Metazoa; phylum Chordata; class Mammalia; order Carnivora; family Mustelidae; genus Martes; species Martes martes. The sequence goes on from NC_137891.1 coordinate 157,245,876, forward strand.
CAGCTGTGCTCTCCGGGCGTCATTCATTCCCCCAGGGTGCCACTTACTGGTATGGGGGCTGGGGAATCACCAGCACATCAGGAGCAAGCTCCCCCGGCTGCGGCTGCGTTCTATTTCACCTTGGGCGACCGGAGGGAGGGAATGTGGAGGTGTGAGATATGGACTGGAAACCCAGGGGCAAATGGCTTATAATGAGCTGAGGAGGGAATATTTGGCATTTTCCACTGTTTGAGGCTCCTTAGCTCCCAGGATGGATTGTGTGGCTTGGTCACCTCATGTTACTTTTGGAACCTTAGCTTTACCTTAACTGTTGCCACCTGAGAAATGACCACAGAATTTTTCTCTCTCTCTTTTGAACTTTAGAGCTCCGTTTAAGGATGAAGGCCAGCGTGGCAGATTGTTCTGAGGATGGTCTTGGAGACTCAGAGCTGTCATAATGCTGCGGGGGCCAGTATTAGGGTCTTGAACTGCAGTAACGAATACTGTTGATTTCGAAAAGGGGTCCAGAAACACTGGGGAGTGGTTCATGTTGTGGGACTATTCCTGAAGACCAGATGGAACAGGGCCACCGTGGGAGGGGAGTAACCCAGGCTCTTTGTTCTTTTTTTTTTTTTCTTTTCTTTTTCTTTTCTTTTCTTTTTTTTTTAAACTTTCCTCCCCTAAGTTTTAGATGCTTCTGGATGTTCAATGCTAGCACCTTTACAGACTGGAGCAGCTCGATTTTCTTCATATTTACTTTCAAGAGCAAGAAAAGTGCTGGGCTCCCACTTATTTTCTCCCTGTGGTGTCCCGGAGTTCTGTTCCATATCCACCAGAAAACTGGCGGCCCACGGCTTTGGCGCATCCATGGCGGCAATGGTGCCCTTCCCTCCCCAGAGGTATCACTACTTTTTAGTGCTGGACTTTGAGGCCACGTGCGACAAGCCACAGATTCATCCTCAGGTAACTGTTGCATCATTGCTTCAGAAAAGGGGGTGGGGCGGGCAAGGAGGGAGGGAGGTTAGTCTTGCTTTCTGGGTTCCAGAGGAACTTTCTCATGTCTTCCTGGCTTCTAGCTACTCATCGGGAATCCCTGCCTAGGAAGCTGGACTTGATTCAGGCATGCTTTAGGGTAAGGTAGACCTGACAAGTCTCTGGAGAGAATTGGGCATATTGTTTCTCTCTGGTCTCGGCCTTTGGAAATCAAAATATTTCCTAATGTCCCATCCTTCCTCTCTCCTTTCCTTTCCCTCCTTCCTTCTCCTGCTATTGCTGCATGTTATTTTGAGGAATGTTGTGGAAGTCAGCCCCAAAGATGGCACCCAGTGACCCTTGCCTCCTGAGATTCCTAACCCTTGGTAGTTTTTCTCCCACACTGAATTGGGCTAGCCTTTCATAACCAGTAGAATAGAGAGGAAAAGCCATAGTGGGATTTCTGAGGCTCAGTCATAAAAAGTGCTGAGGTTTGCCTTGCTCTTTTGGATCACTTGCTGTGGATCACTTGCCGCCATGCATCGAGGGCTCTCAAACGGCCTGGGGAGAGGCATGCGTCTATAGGAACCGAGTGTCTTAGCTAAAAACCAGTACCAGTGCCATTCACGTTTCTTGGTGCTGTCTCGGAAGTGAATCTGCCAGCCCCAGTGGACATCTGACTTCAACCTCAGGAGAGACCCTGAGCCAGGCTGGTCCACTGAGCCACTCCTTCCTGGCTGGCAAAAACTGTGAGTTAAGAAGTGATTATTGATGTTTTAAGCCACTAAGTTTGGGGATGATGTGTTTTGCAGCATTCGAGAACCTGAAGCAGTACAACTGTTGGTTTGTTGGAAAGGAAAATTTCTTTGCTTGCTTTTTTTCCTGTCATCAACTGAGTTCAGAGACCTTTTACCTTTTAAGGTAGTGCTACTAGGAGGTTTGGATTAGCAGCACAGAGGCACCTGTGCTTAGAGATATTGGCATGCTTATTGTCTCTTTGTGGGGAACGATTGCGGGCTGATATGGCAGTTCATTGTGCTGTGGGGACCTTTAGTATGCCCAGCTCTAGGACTGTTACTTTTCCCTGTGGGCCTGGGTTATTAGGAGTGTAATTTTGGGATGTGTAGACATGTTAGTCTGGAGCAGCTTTCAGTGGTAGGGAAGAGGGGGGAAGGGGGAGGATGGTAGCATCAGGCACTTGGGAGATAGGGAGGAGTAGGGTCCATTCAAAGATGAACTGGGTTCATTTCTCATGGTTGTTTTTTTTCCCATGAAGAGGTTCTGTCTTTAGAATAGTAGATTATTTTCCATAAAGCAGATGCCACCACCCTTTTACCTTCCCCCTTCTCTCTCTTTTTTCTTGTTCTCCCTTCAAGTAGTGGTCTATCTTTGGGAGCATTGGAATTAGGCCTATGGAGGTTTGGGAAGACAGGAGCAAGATGAGGAGAATGTCCTGAGGGGAGGAATTTTGCATAAAAGGAATATAGCTTGGGTGCTGCCTGAGCCACACTTACTTTCTCAGCCTCTTGCTCCTGCCCATTCTCTAGAGTCTTCTCTGCCTCCCCAAACTATTGGAGATTCTTTGCTGGCTGTTTCTGGGTGGTGGGTGGGAATTTTGGTTACGTAGATTCTCCCAGCTTAGGAATCAAGGATCCAAATCATAACACACTATATTATTTCCCTTACTGATGTAGATTTCAGTTATTGAGTAAGCCCTAGTGGACATGAGTCTAAGATCCAACACATCCTGATTGCCTATGATTCATCCCTCTTCTGAACTCTTGTAGTCACTTGGCACCTTCTTTGTGGCATTTTCTACATTCTGCTTTGTGGCACATGCTTGTATATGCCTATTTCTGAACTTTTCAATTATATTGTAAGCTCAGATAATTTTGTAGCTCTGTTCTCTTGTCCTACAGAGAGTCCCATCAATGTTGCTGAAGGTGAAGCTTGATTCATGTCTCAGTTTGGTCTGTCAGGATCACCTTCCATCTGTCTTTGAAGGGCATTGTTCTTTTTAGTTATTTATTGCAATGCTAAAGATATAATGCAATACAGATTTAAATCACTCGTATCACCAACTTCCCACCCAAACTTAGGCACCAAGGCCTTCCTGACCTAGGCCGAGGTAGGACTTCTTGCCGTTTACCAGGTTCTGGGCCTGATTAAAGATTATCTCCAGAATCAATGAACCCTGATGATATGATTCCAAGGGCACTTAAAGAATTGGCTGCCCTGGTTCATTATTAGAAAGCATTAGCTGTTGCTTTAGAGAACTCAGGAAAAAGCATTCGCTGTCTTGCTTATCTTTAAAAGGGGAATACGAATGATCTTGGAAATTATAGACCTGTTAGTTTACTGTGATTCCAGAGAAGATACTTGACCTGATCGTCAGATAATCAATCAGCAAACAGCTAGAAGAGCATAGGGTACTGAGTAATAACTTACATGGGTTTGCGAAGAAGAGCAAATCCTGTCAGATCAATCTAACTTCTTGCTGTGACACAGTGATGGATTTGAGTGGATCTGGGGTAAGTGATAAATGTAATGCATCTCTACTTCATTAAGCCTCCACAATGCTGTGATCAACAGGTGGGAAGGTGAGTTGGGGGCCAGGCAGCTCTGTTGGACTACCATTGGATCATTCTCAGGAAAAGGATGGATAGCTCAGGAGTGATTTGAGACTTGTTTGTGGCAACTTAAAGCCTATCTCTCTTTGAAAAAAAAATCACTAAAGTTTGCAAGTAGCAGGATCCTGATAGGATTCTGAGGAATCTTGGAAGATGGTTTGGAGAATTTGTCAGTCCCACATAGGCTAGCATTCTTTCACTGAGGTTATCATAGTCATGTTGTCATTAGAGCCTCTGGGCTGTGTAGGTCTTCCGGTCAGCAGGGGCAGTGGAGAAATAGGAAAAGCTCAGGATAAGAGGGGAAAAAAAATCACTAGGGGTACAAAAATAGGACTTAGAAGAGAAGAGAAATTAAATATGGTTTTAGTGACTTATTTCTTCACATGGGAGGTGTTCCAAGGAGTATACTAATAACTTGCTCTTCATTTTAATAAGGATAAAAAAAGAAATGAATTTAAATGGAAACAGATTGAGATTTGGGATGAGAATGAACTTTTAGAAGAGACTGGAAAAGATGGGCTGCTAGCTGAATCCAGCCCTCCCTATTGCTCTCTCAGAATAGCTTAATGGCTGTCCACTCAACAGAGATGCTTTATAGGCAAGGTCTCTGTGCCTCCTGGGGACGAGCTTGGGACTGTGAATCAGCCTTCCCCCTCCCTGGCTCCCAGTTGCTTTGAATATTCAAGGCATCTACACAGTACATTTCCAGTCCTTATGAGAGCGTGCCGTTACCCCTTGGGGGTGGGGTGTAGGAGGGAGAAACAAGTTTGGGTCCAGGATCTATCTGAAGGCTTGTTACGGGGTTCGTTTTTCTGATCCATCTTTGGTCTTCAGAAGTTCCTGAGTCAGCTTATTGAGACTGTTCTTAAGGAATGGCACTGTGAAAACGAACACGTATAAGCTCTGTTGTACTTGGGTGAGTAAATGTATTGGTTATAAATGTGGTAAAATATGTGGTATTTTCCGTTTGTCATCATTTTTGCTGTTTATTTTTGTACTTTGTTCAGCTAGGTGTAGTTGGAGTGGTTGGTTTACCAGTGATAGGCTTCACTTTTCTGGATTTTGCACTCATTTTGATTTACATTTTCATTCAGATTAACATGGTAGATATTGGCAGAATATGAGACTTCACATTTGAAAATATTTTTCCCCTTAAATATTAATTTAGATGGTTTAAATTGCTTTAGAGACTCTAAGTTTGAGGAATAGGATTCCTTTCTTACTTTAGGAGTTGTTTCCTGATAGGGAAGTAGGTTTTTATCTGGTTTAGGAGAATCCTGACTCCTTTCTCCTGGTTAGCAGGAGTTCATGTGCTCATTTTGGTGTGGATGTGCATCGAATATTGGTGGTTGTGACCCTGAGGCCCAGGGAGCAGCCTGAAAGCTTTGGTGGGATCCTTAATTGTCCATCTTTAACCTGGGGGCAAGTTCTCTCACCACCTCACTGTATAGAAAGGAACAAAGCAAATGTAAGTGAGGACAGTGAGATGTAGGCCATAGCACATGAGGAGAAGGAAATAACGTCAGCTATCCGAATGGCCAGGGAGAGGGCCCCCCTGCTCTCCTTGTCTGTGGAGCAAAGTCCTGGCCACTGCCTGCCCTCCCTCCCTGAGTTCCCTCTGGCCGTCCATCAGGCTCCTGGGTATGGTCTTTTTCTCACTGCTCTGCAGCAGCCCTGTGACTGTTTTCCTTCTCATCTGTATTCAAGTGCCCATAACTTTGCAGAAAAATGACCTTTGGGGTTGAGGTTTTCTAGTGTTTGGTCTTTGTCCACAGGGGCTTTTCTTTCTTTCTTTCTTTCTTTCTTTCTTTCTTTCTTTCTTTCTTTCTTTTTTTTTTTTTTAAAGGAAACCTCGAAGAAACTCCATCTGCATTTTGAGTTAGAACTATGAGTAAAGGAGTTTCTCTTTTATAGAAAATTGTCCAGATGCTGGGTTATTTTGGGAGGGTAGGTGGAGGAAGGTTAATGGTGACAGGAGAAGGAGTAATACGGAAGAGAGGCATTTGGAGGATTTCAGTATGACTTAGAACTGGTATATCATTATTAGTCTTCTGTGAGAAAGACATTTTGGGAAACTTTACAGGAAATTGTTAAGCTCCCTACAGATCAAACTATATCGATTCCCTTCTCCATTCAGTGCTAAAAAGCAGGATCCCCCAATCCTTCCCACCCCCCCACCCCGCTCCCAACCAGTGTGCGCACACATACTATCTTCCTATGTAGTCACCTTTCCTTCTCCCTGCTCTTGGTTTCTGCACCCTCCAAGTGGACGGAAAGGCAGTTCCCTAGAGAAAGAACCCACCCTTCCTGCCCCATTCACTTGTCCCAGCCCCAGCTCCTTCAAGTAGGAGGGGTACAGCCAGGCTTTCTATTGGGAGGGCCCAATTGTTGGGTTGTGGGCCATCTGCCCGTGGCCCCAGTCAGCCTGCGCTTTTTTCTCTACAGACAGGCGAAGGCGCTGACGCTATTCTTCTAAACTGGGAAATGAAATGCAAAACCGACGTTAATGTAACATTATGGTTGAGATTAAATGCACCAAAATCAGGAAATTCAAAGTTATGCTTCCCACAGCAACTATAATTCAGCCTCATGTGGCGTGTGTAGTATTTTGTGTTAGTGCGGATGGTGTTATATGTTAAGACATTAAAGTTAACACCATAAGCAGAGCACAAAATGCTTGAGGGGGCTGAGTTATGACGACTGTGTGAGCTGTAAGTGTTCTTGCACAGGCTCCCGACTCCTGGTATAATTTTTCCCCTGCCCATCAGACCAATTATTGCCTTTCTTTTTAGTTATATTTCTGCTTTAACACATCTCTTTTTCCAGGGTCACCGTAAATGAATTCCTCTATTGGTGGCCAGTGATGGTGGTGGGAATGGGACAGCCCACTAGGCGCTTTTGTCCTTTTTGTTGCTGCCTCCATAAAAGTGGTGCTTCCCCCTCCACCTTCAAAAGCCCCCCTCCACAGACGGCTGTTTCCTGGTGGTCCCTTACAGGGATCCCCACTCCCCACCCCCACCATCCCTTCCCTCTGACTGTCACTGCGGCTCCTCACAACTGCTCCCTGAATGGGAACAAGCATTTGCTGTGTCCGGGTCTTGGCCTTGTTGTAACTTCACGTGAAAGCCGAAGGGCCCTTCTTTATTTGGAGCAGACATAGCAATGTCGAAGTAAAATATACATCGCCGGGAGTGGAGCACCGATGCGTGGTGGTGCTGCCTTATGTGTTTGGCATAGCAGAGGCAGAGATCGAAGTGGGTTTATTTGCTCTATTCACACTGCTTCTCTATCTTCCCCAGGGTTTATACCTTTAAGCTGCTGTGGTGTGTAGTTAGGGCTGTGGAGTCGCCTGGGGGTGGGACCAGGAACTTTCCTTGGGGAGCACTGGGTCATTGGTAACAAAATCACCACATAATTTAGTACAAATCAGGAAACCTCCCCCTAGCCTCTTATTATCCTGGTGGCCTCCCCAGGGCTGAGACAGCTGTTGGAATGCAGATTTTGTTAGACACTGGGCTAAGGTTGGTGGTGGGGAAGAGCTGTAAAGAATAGGGCCATTGATAGATGATGAATGAAATCAGGGACTGTAAACGAACAGTGACACTGAGCTGCCTTTTAAAGTTTTTGTTGGATACGACAAAACCAACCAAGTAAGCAAAGGAATGGGGAGGACCTCATTGTAACTACCTTAGAGGCAATGAAAAGGCCTCTTTTTACGCTTTGGAGAGCAACTTCAAGCTCTGTGTTAGGTGCTGGGGACATAGAAACAAGAAACAGTCCCTACCCTCAAGGAGCTGGTAGTCGAGGATAGACCTGCATGTAACCACTGTTAAGCATTTGATTATATCCTGTAGATAAGTACTTGGTGCAGTGGAGGCTCAAAGGAGGGGAAAGATCAACTCTGCTCATAGTGTGGAGGAGGGGGTCACATAGGCCTGATGTTAGAGAAGTTTAAGAGATCCAAGAGAGCCAAGTCAGCCTATGGCCTCTAGAATTGTTGTAGCAGGAATGAAAGAAGGTGCTCACAGAGTAAGCCAGGATGAATTGACCCGAGTCTGAAGAACTGACATGGATTGCAGGGTTGTTTGTGGGAATGTTGAAAATGAGGAAGAGATAGAGTGAAGGCTTTGAACATGACAAATATTTCACTGTTTGTTTAGTAGGATTATCTGTGTTGGTTATATGGTATTTCTCACATTCAACCGAGAAGGTGGTTTTTGTTTGTTTTGTTTTGTTTTTAGCAGCAGGGAGGGGCAAAAGGAGACTCCCTGCTGAGCAGGGAGCCTGATGTGGGTCTCCATCCCAGGACCCTGGGACCATGACCTGAGCTGAAGGCAGACATTTAACGGACTGAGCTACCCAGGCGCTCTGCGAGCTAGAAGGTCTTAGTGGGATCTGTGAGAGTATGAAGGCTAGGAGAGGTTTGAGAGAATTTTAGCCAATAAAGTGTGGGCAAAAACGTAAGGATCAACAAAAAATATGTAAGCTGAGGCCTTGAAGCATTGCCAGGGAGGGCTAATTGGATACCCCGGTGCTATTTAAGGTAGCACGGGATTGGGCTACTAGGCCTTCAGGGAAAAAGAACGGCTAGAGAATGACACTGCGGCTCCCTCTGACCCCCCAAAGTACTGGCAGTTTGGATCTGGATCTGCGAGACATCCCTTGGGAAGAAGCTACCTTCCGTAGACCGGATCCGTCAAACAGATAAGCTGGCTGACTAATACCGAGAGATTCGATGGAAGGGTTAAGGAAGAGGCAGGCGGGCCTGGGTAACAAGAGAAAATGTGCTAGAGCAGAAGTGTTGAGATGGGGGTAAACTCTCCCTCTGAGCAGGAGCAACAGGTACACAGCCGTAGAAAGAAAACAAGTAGTTTGGGATGGGGGTACTGAAATGAAATCCAGAGGAGTATTTAGCTAAGTCCATAGGCTTCACTTCTTCCTACCTCCATCCTGTCTTGTTTTTTCTTCTCTCCGATATTGATTACATTTCTTACTTTGTAGACTGATCTCAGTTGTTTGATATGAGAAAACTGATACTAGGAGATGCTTTCTCCATCCCTTTATCTTGTTGGGGAAAAGGATCCTGCATCATTTTGATTAAGATGCCACTGGGGTGATTATTTTTTATTTTCTTAATCCTGGGTGTTCACAATACTTTAAAAAAAAACAACAAAACCCCCACAGCTATACATTTATGTGATGAGTTTTGAGCTCTAGCCGTGAAAATTGAGTCATAGTCTAAAAGCCTGAAACAAGAGTGTTCCCAGATTGACACTAGCCCCCCAGGCTGGGAGGTCTGCAGCAGAAGGGTGAGCGGGCTGGGACAGGCAGACAAGGGTTTGTGAGTGTAGAGTGCTGCCACGGGCAAAGCCCCATTCGGCGCTGAGGGAATCAGAAAGGAGGTAAGTGGACCCTGGAGGGAGAGACAAACATCAGCAAAGCTTTTAATCTGATGTGCAGGTACCTTGGAATAGCCTGCTGTATGTAGTGGCCAGTGGACAATCTTGGTCTGTGGGCAGGAAAACACATCTGTTATGTGATCAGTCCACTTCTGTTCCAGTGCTGTGGTCAGTGTCTAGTCCTAGGGAGGCCTTTCCCAGCCAAGGGTTGGCCTGAAGGCTGAATGCTGGCAGAGGCTCTTCTTTGAAGATGCTGATGTTGCTGAAAGGAAGGGAGCATACAGGGTCCCACGGTGAGGCTGGGGGAGAGCCAGAAGAGAAAGTGTGAAGGTGTTAATGAATGGAGTAGAAGAAACAGAAGGAGATGTTGCAAGCCAGAGTTCATGGGAATGGTGGGGAAGGTGTTCGAAGGTTTTAAATAGAAATGGGCATGGGGAACCTGATTAGGAGGCATTATTTGAAAGAGTTGTTCGTAGGTTGGACTAAGTTAGTGATGGTGGAGTTGGAGAGAAAAAGTTATGTGCTGTAGCTTTTAGATGTGCTGGGAAAGAAGTGAGCTTGAGAACCATGCTTTAAAGTAGCCGGTGGCTTCTTTGGATACTGGTGGGCCCCTGAGGATCAGTGGCACTGAGATTTGGCAAGGAGTAAAAGTGGAACCTATGGTGGTTGTAAAAGGGGTGCTCTGAACTGAAGATTCCTATCAGGGAGCACCGATAAGCTGAGTTCCTTAGTGGTATTGTAAGTAGGATCTTTTTGATGAACCGTTTGGCCAGTAGCCTAGGGGAGGTAGGTAGTGATGATTAGGTAGAGAGGATGATAACTGGAAAGAAAGCTTGGAATCTTGCTCTCCAGAAGTGTGATAGAAACTGAGAGCCACGGCTTGAGATTGTGGTGTTTTAAAAATGGAGTTCCAGGGAGTGAGTCTGAATTGTTCATGGGTTGCTTTTTTTTCTTTCCCCAGTCTTAGCAGCATTTGAATGGAAGGCCAACTGATGGACTAAAAGGGATTGGTAGTTAATTGGGGACAGAGGAGGTAGGCATTGAAGAATGGGTATGAAACATGCCATTTTGATAAGGTCTACTTTCACTGGAAGGGTAAGTGGCTAGAGAAACAAGGCCAGGAGTAGACCTTAAAAGGGAGTTCATGGTGATGGTGTAGAATGTAGCAGCACTTGGTTCATGTTGGTGAGGATTCCCCAGCCTGGTACCTCGGGATATTCGTAGGAATTGCTGGGATCCTGTTCCAGATCTGTGCCCACAGTTAGGTATTTCTCAAGAAGTCTTCATTGGAGAAGGATCTAGAGCTGCTTTTTGATTCATTTGGACAGAAGGAAGGTGTTTTTTTCTGGAGAGGAGCACGTATTGTCATGAAAGAAGACCTTTTGTTGGCTCCCTAGCAGAGAGTTGCCAGCTTGCTCAGTAAAGCCCCGGGGTGTGACTTGCCAGTTTTTCTCCCCTGGATTGTGGCAGCAAGGAGAATGAAATGTCTGATGGCTAGAGCCAGGAATGGTTGGCAGATCTAAAGGGCTTGTCCCAAGTGCTTGAAAGTAGGCCAAGTAAGGGTTTGCTCTAAGAAAGGAACTAAGATTGTGGCACAGATTCTCACTAGATCAGTATAAGGAGATAATCTCATAGATGTTCTAGACTACACCTTTGTCAGTGTGGTGGAAGAACTAGCAGCATCCTCATCATGTAGGAGCCTGTTAGAAATGCTATTAGAATATCAGGCCCTACTCCAGCACTAAATAAAATCTGTAATTTGACAAGATCTTTGGGTAATTTGAAGTCTGAGACACTGCTCTAGTCTAGACTAGTGGTTCTTAAACTTAGTCAGAATAGTGATCAGAATTAACCTGGAGAGCTGGTTAAAACATGGATTATTGGTCCCAACCTCAGGGTTTCTGATCCAGAGTCTGGGGTAGAGGCTAGGAATTTGCATTTCTGGTAAATTCCCTAGTGATGGGATGCTCCCTGTGAGGGAATATGCTTTGAGGCCCACTGACCTCCCCAGCTTTTTCGTCTATAAAATAGGTCAGCGATTCCTGCCTGCCTTACAGAGATGTAAGATCAAATGAGCCAATGTGTGACAAAAGTGTTCTGTGCATTATAGGTAGGATGTCAGCTGTGTATTGCTTGTTCCATGGTCAGTGATTTTAAAAATCTGCTGTCATGCCAGCACAACGGTTTTCCTGTCCTGGCTTCTGGCCAGAGGCTTTGTACAGAGAACAGGGAATCTATGAAGCACCCCATGGAACTAAGCCTTCTGTGAAGAGACCAGTAGCCCTTTCAGAGGCAGGGCCCCCTGAAGCCCAGCCAGTTTCTCTGGTCTCCTGCCCAAGTTGCCTGGCCAGGACCTCTGTCTGCCTGAGTGGGCTTGGGCCTCTCCCGATTACCTGTTACCCCAAAGTACTGGATCTTTGGTGCAGTATTTGCACTGATTGGGAAAATGGTCTTTGACTAACCAAGCCTCTGATTTGTCTTGTAATCCTGAGCATGTTATGTGAATTTTCCTCACCTTACTGGTTGAGTAAATGAACAGTCATTGACTGCATGTGCCCAAGTCCCAGAATGTGGACTCTGGATCCCTAAAGTGAGGGAAACTGAGGGAGAGGCTATTCTGATGAGAAGTAATACAACATAGTGGTTTGGAGCATAGATTCCAGAACTGGACTCTGGATTTGAGCCCAGTCTCTACCACCTACTAATGGTATGACTTGCCTTAGGCAAGTTACTTGTACTCTTCATGCCTCAGTTGCCCTACTGGCAAAAAGGGATTAATAATAGCACTAGTCTCATAGGACTATTGGGAGGATAAAGTGTAAGTGCTCAGTACAGTGCCTTACATGTCATATCCATAGGAGTTAGCTCTTCCTAGTGGAATTAGTACTAGTAGTCGTCTTAATCCTGGCATCATTGCAGGGTATTGAGATAGAGCAGGTGGCTGGGAAGAAGGCCTTGCTTCTGGAAGCATAGAGAAAGCCTTTAGGCCTTCTATCAACATAGTGGGTAGAGCTGAGGCACCACCTAGAGATATTTTTTTTCCTGTACTGGAATGGTAAGTTGGACTTGGAACCCTTCCATTTCCATGCCCTCCCTTAGTCCTGCCTCTGGGGGGCCTCTCCTGCACACAACCCCGAGATTTGCTTAAATTAATTTTATGACCAATATGTATACAGGTAGCTACAAAGGAATCATTTGGTTGTTTGCTGCCCTGGAGGGTTAGCTTCAAAGAGGCCACTAATATCTGCAGTTATTTACAATTGAGTATATAAAAATGCTTGAACTGAGGTGGATCCAGAGTCACGTGAAGGTAGACACAGGCAGGCACACTCCTGGGTGAGGATGCAGTTTTGAAAACTTTTGGGCCCCTTCATTTATTGGTATTACTATTTTTTTAAATTCACATTATAGTAAAAGTGAATTATAAATCATTCTGCACACCGCCCCCTGCCCCCCCCAATAAAGAATAGCACTGTCTATTTTCAGCCTCTTTTCTACATTTTAATTGCTTTGGGTTCTGTAGGGATAGTGAAAACGGACATGTAGGTGAAAAACCAGCCTTTTAAAGCTCCAATTTTTTACCCTTCCTTGTCCTGAAACTTCGAGCATCAGCTCTCATCTGTCAAAGTGTAAATCAGCAATTAAAACCCAAACAGCCAAATGCCAAAGATGACCTGAAGCACAAAGCAACTGACAAACAAGTCCGGACAAATCGACGGGTAATTTATAAGCTTTGCCCTAAAATCTAATTATTTGGCAATTCGAATTTGCAGCCAGCCAGGGCTCGGCAATAAATTTAACCCGCCATAAATTATTTAGGAGCAGGCTGTGGTGTAAATCAAAACCACGAGTGTTTGTTTAAGAAATAAGCTCCTTGTGCATAAAATGTCTTTTTTTTTTCCCCAAGGGAGAAACTGTTAAGCAAACCGTGCCCTGTTTGTTGCCCAGTGCAGCCCTCACTTTCCCCTCTCAGCTTCCCCTCTTCCCTGTGGCCAGGAGGCTCCTCAATCCCTTGAGGAAGGGCCTGCCTTTTTTTGCATGGGACTCGTAGGCAAAACCCAAGTATTTGCAGAAAACTCATGTTTTTGCCATGTACTGCTTTTTGTACCTTGTGGTGCGATGTCGCTTTTGGATTTATCAAACCTTTCCTTGCAGGGGTGTTGTACAATTCGGTATTTTCTTCTGAGGCTGGAGGGAAGGGGTAGGTTAGTTGTTACCACCTCTAAACTGAAGGAATGCCAGTTCCTGGGTTGAGAGGAGGAAGCCATGAAAAATGATTTGCTGATTCCCTTATTTCAGACAGGACCATAGAGTCATCAGCTCAGGCAAAGGAGAATCTGTGCTTTGGAGAAAAGGTCTATAAGAACGTGACACTATTAAATCTTCTGTCCCATTGTCAAGAAATTCCAGCAGTCTAACCTAAGTCCCTTCTCCTTAAAAATCCTTTTGTTATTGTTGTTCTATCTTCAAATATAATCTTATCACTGAAGACACTTTAGTTGAAGGGAGTTTGAATACCCTGAAAGCAACCTACACATTTATTTCTTGTAATCTGCTGATTGTAGGTGTGAAATTTCACTTGAGATGCTATTACACTTTTGTACTCAGTTAATCAAGACAATCTCTGGTGTTCCTTGTTGAGCAACTAGAAAGCAGCTCTGTCTAAAACCTTTGCTCCAACTTATACCTCTGCTCACTTAGAAAGGTAAAAGAATATTTACTTAGTTCTTCCTTTTTATCTGTCTTCTCTCCCATTAAAAAAACAAAGAAAGGTTTGCTGCTGGCATTTTATTTAGGGAGACAACAGATACAGTAGGTTTGGAACCCTGGATACTTTGAACAATTCGAGTTCTGAGGCTTTTGTCCTGAGTTGTCAAGTTGTGGCTAATTCCCATCTACCATCAGCAGACCAGCTTTTGGGAACTATTATGCTCTATCCTTGGACAACCTAGTGGTCCAGGTAGTTTGTGGATAGTGAAGGGTGACCAGCTGTCCCAGTTTTAGCTCTAAAAGTTCTATGTTCCAGGGAACCCTGGGTCTGGACAGACAGAAAGCTGGATGTTGGTGGTTTGTAGCAGTTGAGGGAGGATGAGAAACCGCTTAAAGATGAGAGACAAGGTGCTTTGGGGTGTTCTATGTCTGCGTTTGAATCCTGGCTCCACCACCACCTTTACCCTGTTTGTTACCTTCAGTAGATCACTTCATCTCCCTGACCTGTGGGGAGCTGTGTAAAAGCTGAGATGCTTCTGTTAGAGCCAAGTGCTTGGCTTCTACCTTGCCATTTATGGCCCCCTCCGGTGTTACTCATCAGAAGTGGAGAGAGTGAGGTCTGGGTGCTAGAGATGCAGACCTAAGGCTCTGGGTTCCCACTGTCCCTGCCCTCAGAGAATAGTGCCATCTGCGTCACTGTGCAGCAGTGGTCCTCCAGGACTTTCTGCCCAGGGAGGCCACATTCTCTGCTCTGGTAACTTGAGAGCAGCCTCTCTTCAGAGGAGATAGCAGGCCAAGCCTCCTAAAGACAGCCTTTCAGCCTGGAAGAATCAGCTCTTGACCTGTCGGATTCTGAAAGCTGGGAGCCCTGTTCTCTTAAGTCTCCTTTCCCCATTTGGAGTCCCAGCTCTGCCCCTTACAAGGAGTGTAACCTCGAGCAAAGCACCACTTCTTTTTGGGCCTGAGTTTATCTGTAAAATAAAGATCTTAGTGATTCCCACCTCCTGAGTTGTTAGGAAGCTTCAATGAGGTCGTTCCTGTTAAGCATCTGGCGGAGGGTCTGCCATGTAGTAAACAACAAATGGAAGGAATGAAATGATTCCATTTTCCACGTGGCCCTGAGGGTGTTGGAGCCAGCTCCTCTCTACCCTTTGCCCAGACTCCAAGCCCCTCAGGCAGAGGAGCCACATCTCCTTATATTTGTCTCTATGTCCACACCCAGCCCCTCCCTGGTAAATAGTAGGTGCTTAATAGTGTTAGTTTATGAGCAGCTGCTGCCGCTGATATGACCTATCTTCCAGGATTAATAAGGGTAAGATAAGAAAATGTATTTGCAAGCACACCTGTAAGTTGAAAGTCCTAACACTCAGTATGTCCCTCCACTAAGATATCATCGTAGTGCGTTGTTCATTAGTTGTTCAGTATCTTCTCTGCTCACTAGTCTGTGTACTTCTCCAAAGCAGAGGCTACTTCTTCCCTCTAAATCCCACTCCCAACACCCGTACAGTGCCCTGCTCCCAGTAGATGCTGCCCAGGTAGTTTAATTGAATGCACATGATGTATGGATGTAAGGAATTGGGAAACTGTTAGAGGAGGAAGAGAGGGCTGGTGAACACACACTTGGTTCTTCTTCCCTTCTTGGTGCTACCTCTGCGTAAGCAGACACTCAACTACTCCTAAAAACTTCCTCCCAGGGGAATGAGGAGATTGAGGGAGGGAAAAGGAGGAGGGGCAGGAATAACAGTTTCATCATCATCAGAGCGCCTGCCTCCCGAAGCTAGCACGGAGGCACAGCTTCCTAAGCTCCTGGTTGGAATTAATGTGATCAACCTGTAACTTTGGTGTTACCTTTCCGATCCTTATGAGCCAAAAACTGTTGGCCTGCTCTGGGTGCACTGGCTGCAGAGTCATGCCCCCTTGGTAGAGTTTAGGGTTCCTCTCCCATGAATGGGCTGTTGGGGCCAGGATTTTGAGGTTCTGGGCTTGGATGGGTAATATGCGAGGCTAAGAAGTACCTAAGTGAAATCCTTTGTGCTCTGACTCCCCAGAGGGTCTTCTATCAGAAGCTCTTCTTTTCATCCTCATTGGCATAAATGAGTATGCCAGTGTGCAAGGTCATTGACACAGCAGCCGCTGATGGTGCTGAGAAGGGTCGCATGCAAAGTCGTGTTGTAAGATTGGCTCTTGGAAGTCTCTTCTTGGTCTTGGGGAGAAGGTCTGGTTGATGGACCTCTGGAGAGGTATGTTTAGGATAGGTCCAGTTCACTGTGTCCCTGGCCCCCAGGTCTCTCTGGGATCTCCCTTCTCAGTTTGCTTAGAGCTGAGGCTAGCTGCTTCTTCGTCCCTGGGAGGGTACTACTGAGTGTGAGCACAGGTTAGCTCCATTTCCCTCGGGGTGAGGAAGCCAGCAGCAGGAGAGGTGGAAGAGCAAGCTGCGGTGGGAAAACCCAAAGGCCGTTTTCAGAGAATCTACTGGGGATGCCGACTTGGTGCTGGTCAGAGCAGGAGCTGAAGCGCTTACTATTTTATAATAAATACTAATGAAATTCTAGATCTGTAATAACATTTCAGATATCTAAAACAAACCATGTGCTTGTAAAAAAGTGGAAAGAGATCAACTTTAAGCCATAAATTCTTGGTAATAGAGGGTTTTTTTCTATTTATGTTTGATAGATATTTTTGTTTCCAGAGGAATGTCAACTCCTAATTTCATAATGTATCATGGGCTTAAGAAAATTGAATTTAATAAAAGCCAGAGATGAATGGCATCCTTAAAGGTCCCAACACTTGTCTTTATTAGCAGGACAAACTGCAGGTCTCCAAACACTGCTTCTCTCCAAATGAAAGTTTAAATGAAAAGTACAGTTGTGTCACAGGTTCAATTTCATTGTGGGCCAAGCTAACATTGTTAGTGAGGAACTGGCTGTATTTGTTTCTTTAGACACCAGGGCAGCCAAACTCACCAGGCTGTGGAGCTCCTTCTGGGGAAGTGCTGCTTCTCCATAGCAGGAGAAGCAGGCTACATCAGAAATTTGGGCATCCGGTGAGCCCCACTTCAGAGGGGGTGCTTGGAAATCTTGGCTGTCTGGTTTTTCAGGGGGGCCAATATGTATTTTGTGTGTATGTGTGCCTCCATTTTATTTTTCAGCACAAAACTGTCTTCTGCCAGGTCTGCTAAGGAGTGTTCTTTGAGGAGTGAGAAAGGCCTAGGGGACTGGGGGAGTCCCCTCGTCTCAAGTTGGGAGGAAAAGTATCACCTAACCTAAGCAAAAGCTGGGGCCTCCTTGCCATTGCCCCCTCTGCCTCAGCCTTGTTGCCCTTCCTATCTCAGGGGGCTCCTGTCAGCTTCCCCATTTCGGGGGATCAGCTGGGGAGGCTAGGCAAACAGAACCTCTGGGTTTTTCTGTCATGAAATCTGTCTGCCTTGATTGGGTCTTCAGTCCTGCTTTAAGGCGTTGGGTAAAAATAGATGCTTTAAAAACAAGCCCGATAATCACAGGTGCGTTTGAGGGAGAGGCTACCTGGCTGCCCTGCGACATCAAGGAGATTGGCCATTTCACCCATCTTCCCACTCGTCCACGTCCTGCACACGGTCAGGTGTCAACAGCTTCCGTGCTGCTCCTCCAGGCTGTCCCTGGAGAGAACCAGTTTGCCTTGATTTTAGTGATACTAGAAAGATCCCCTCCAGAACTGGGAACCTGGGGTAGGGATGCCGCTGGAGCTGACTACTGGGGGCATGGAGTGGGCAAAGCCCCCCTTCGCTCTCTGCAGTGGAGGCCTTTTCCACATGCTAATTTTACTCGGAGGATTTTGCTTTTATTTATTTTTTTTATTATTTCCTATTTGTCTCTTCCAGATGTTTTCAGGGCAGTTTTTTTGTGTTGTAAACTAATTCCATTCATGTTTTAAAAATTTATGAAAGCGCTAATAAAAATGTCAAAGTGGTAAAAATGTTAGCTTTTCCTCTGCTTTGATTAAATTTTGCAAACTGTTTTTGAATATTAAAAAGCAATAATTTTTTTTATTCTCTCTCCTCGCTTTCCCTTTTCTCTCTGGTGCGTGTGTGCTCTCCTGCCCTCTCCCCCCTCTGGTGCATTCCTCCCTTCCCAGGAGCGATGTGGGAGGCGTGCTGCACAGCCAGCGTTCTGCAAGCCTGTTTGCACACCAGGACCTTGGTGCTGTGCATCTCTATTAAATAACGGAGACAAATTAATCTTAGAGACACCAAACAAATTGTCACTCCTCCTCCTTCTCTTCCATTACGTTCCAGTGGACTGGGAAGGGCTGGCTAAGTGATTGGGGGGAGCAGGCTGGGGGAGGGTGTACTGCCTGAAAGAAAGGTGGGAAGCACTAGCTCCTATTACTCTTACTCAGTTTTCTGCTTCTCTTTAGTATCCCCTTTGGCTTTATTTATTATTTATCTTTTTTTTTGTTTTTGAAAAACGAATGAAGAAACTCATCGGTTCTGCTTAAACTTCAAATGCAGAAGGCTCTGATCGGTCTTATGGCTGGTTGTCTAGGTGACTGGAGATCCAAGCCCATCCAGGGCAGAGGCCTGGGCAAGTGGAAGCAGTGGGGCTACTTTTGTGGGCTCTGGTAAATAGGCCTCTGGCAGAGAACCAGTTGGGGAAACTGGGGCAGCTTGTACTACTGTCTTCTTTCCTCTTTCCAGAGACGGTGGGAGTGGGGTGTGTGTCTAGTCCTTGCCACCTGTAAGGGTAGTGACAGTGGGAAGGTTAGGATGGAAACTGAGCTGGTGCCATTTCAGTCTTGGGTCTGTTCTGTCAGGAGTTTAGGAGTCCAAAACAGTCCCTCATTCTTGAGTTCCTTGAAATGGTTGGTTAAAAAAGTGTATTATTCTTTTTGTGTGTCTTTGCCATTCCAGGAAATCATCGAGTTCCCCATCCTGAAGCTAAATGGTCGGACCATGGAGATTGAGTCTACCTTTCACATGTATGTCCAGCCCGTAGTCCATCCACAGCTTACTCCCTTCTGTACAGAGGTAAGGGCCCTGGAGCGGGGCAGCCCGGGCTGCTGGGACAGGAGTTTTGGGTCACTGGCACGCTGTCCCTGCTGCTTAGGGGCAGCTTGAGTCTTACTGCTGGTTAAGGCAGGTGAGCATGGGACCCAGCCAGCAGCTGACATTTTACAAAGTCTGCCATTCCACTTGCACTGCTGTGGTCACTGGGGACCCAGGAAGTGGCACAATCTGTCCCAGCTTCCCCAGCCTTTTCCCTCCCTTATTGTCCCTACCCCTCCTGGTGACCAGCACTTGGAGTGCTGCCCCACTCGAGGGTGGTGCTTCCGGGGCTCAGTTTCTCTTCAGTTCCATTTCCCTTGGGGCCTCTTGACAAGAAGTTAAGATTTCAGCTTCTTGGAAGGAGAGGTTATGTTAAGGCTCTCTTAGTTTCTGGTGATGTTTTTCTATCCTGGAGCAAAGTGGCCCTGCTTGAGTTTGTGGGAAGCACGACCCTATCGTTGAGGAAAGAGAAGGGTGGTCTAAGTGGTATATGAGGCTGAAATGGCCTTACCCTTATGCTGTGCTGGGTTGGACTCAGCCACTTTGCCAGCAGGTTAGTATTGGCCCCATTCTGCAGATTGTGAAACTGGGCTAACTTGAGATCTTGATGCTTGCTAGAGGCTTAAAAGAGCTAATAGCGGAGAGCAGGTGCCCCTGCAGAGTTCTTACTCTCAGGATCTTCTGTGACTGGTTTCCCCTGTGACATGTCATGTTTTGCACTCTGTGGTAGCCACGGGCTGTAGTGGAATCATGGGCCATGTATGTGTGGTAGCAGAAGTAACAGGAAAACATGAGTGTTTCTGGAATCTTTTTTTTTTTCAAGAATTTGGGGCTGGGGTACATTCAAGATAGTGTGCCTTTGTTTAGAGATCTACTTTCTGCATATAAGTGAAACATGAGGAAAAAAGCTCTTGAGTGATCCTAAAACCATTGTCTTGGTGTGGGGAATGCTGGGAAAGGGCCTGCCTGCCACTGGTGGGAGGCCCCATGGACTTTGAGGTTGACTCAGCCCAGATACAAAGTTTCCGGCGGTCGCTACTGGGCTTGATACCAGTGTTTCACGCCCAACCCATATAGACCTTTTGGTGCAGGCATCCATCTCCCAAGGTGTGTAGTCTCTCACCCCCTTTGTTGTTCCCACTAATGATGTTGAGATTCTTGCTCCCTCTGGAATATGCGGTTTTTTCCCCCTTGCCCCCTGGAAATTACCTGTACCACCAGGGGGCGCTAATCTGTTCTTTTTGCCCCTTTTGGGAAAAAAAAAGTCACCATTTTAATGGTGAAAATCCCTTCCTTGTGGAACGGGAAGATTTTCCTTAAGCAAGCCACTGGCCTGAAAATGCAGTATCCTCTTATCCTTCTCTTCCTCCTGTCTGTGTGCAGACTCCCCACAGGGGTTCCAGCTGCAGCTAGGCTACCTGGCACAGCCGGGCAGGCCCAAATTTGGGAAAGGTTACTCTTGTTTTGGCATGGAACAGTGCTGTTGGAGCTCTGCCCTGGGCAGGAGTGGGTGCCTGAGAGTATTGGGAAAAGGGATCTTTTTGAGATCAGGGCTGCTGCTGCTTCTTTTGGGGGGGTAGGGGGAGGAGGGATTGTGAGACTATGATGAGAGCTATTCTTCTTTTTTCTGGAAAGTTTCACCCCAGGACACACATACATAATTTGGAGGGCAGGAGGCATGGTGAGGTTGGGACCCTTGTCCTGAAGCCTTATCTGAAAGTGAAGATGTGAGTGAGCTGTGGCACCAAGGGTGCGATTTCGCCTCAGGCTTCTGGAGCCTCCAACTCTCCTTGACCTGGTCCTGGCCTTTTGTCCAGCCTCACATCTTCCTGCTTTATGCCCCGCACTTTGCTCACCTAAGGTCGCCCCCTCATCGTCTCCCTGTGCACGTGATGCTCTTGCCTGTATGCTGCTCCCACTCTTGTCCTCCCCCTCCCCACCCCTAACACTTGTCCTCTAGGACTTCGCTCAGGGTCACCTTCTCTGGGGAGCCTTCCCTGAGCCCATGGCTGGTGCCACCACTCAAAGCCCTGAGCAGATGCATTATACTGTATTTACTTATGTGTCTCCCCACTAGACCGTGCATTCCTTGAGGGCAAACCTAGGTCTGATCTATCTCTGGCCCATCATTGGAGCCTGGTGCCAAGTAAGCACTTGACACATGTTCCTTAAATGAGTGAATATTGTCAAAGAGTATTCAACCACACCTTGCTGCCTGCCGCCCTGCCCCTGTCCCGAAGTAACTGTCCTGCTCACTCAGTCTTTTCGAGCAAGAGAAGTCTTCTTTGGAAAACCTCAGATCATCTAAATATTGCCCTGTTTCCATTCCAAATGGAGTTGGAATGTAGAGAGAGGCATGGGTACAGGATGCAGGCCATCATTGTGCGACCTCGTCCTGTGTGGCAGTGGGCTGCCTTTGGGGCAGAGAGAGAGATCATCACGGTCAGAGAGGATCTTTCTTCAGTAAGGATTGTGCCTAAGCATCTCCTCCAGTAGGATTCGCTCTTGTGCACAAGAAGTTCTTAAGAACCCTGGCCTGTGTGTGTATGTGTGTGCACATACATCGTGACACATAAGTATACATATGAGCACATGCTTGTGCGGGGAGAGACAGGCTCAGTGCTGGGCAGCAAGAAGAGGGATGCTGCCTTGAGTGGGTCTGTGACCCACATACAAACACTCTTACTGCTCTCTGTAATGGGCATGTTAGTAGCCTTCTTCACATCCTTTCTTCGTTCCAGTTCATAGTCTGACTTGTTTCTAACAGACAGGATGGGATAAGTTTCATTCCTTCCCAAGTCCTTACTCTCCCACATCTAGAATCTGCTCCAACCTGTCAGATCTCTGCATCTAGCAGCTGGGCTGCTGCCACAGTCCCTGACCATGTGTAGTCTTTTTTGTTGTTGTTGTCATTGTCTTGAAAAAAAAAAAAAACTAGAAAAAATACCAATTTTGCTAAATGCCAGTAAAGGGCTTTGTCTTGCACCTGTACTTATAAAGGGTGAGATTTATTGGTCTCTTTGTCTGAGGAGAAAGAGTAGGTCTGATTATCAGATTGTACACCAGAGACAAGTGCTTATGTAATCAACAAACTGTCTTGGTGTCAGAATACGATTGTGTTGGAGATAAACTGTGAAAGGAGAAAGCGCTGGATGCTGACATGCTATTGGCATTGAGTGTCCTGGGCTGCTTCCTGTAGTGGCTAGTGTTTATGATGAAGCCAGCTCGTTCCTGGACAAAGCCCTTGTGAGGGTAGGGGATCTCAGTAACCAGTCATGTTATCAGTCAGGGTCAAAAGCCCCTAGCCTTGTGGTTTCCGAGTCTGGAGAAGCGTGAGTTAATCTGTAATCCCTCGGTGAAAGGAGCCACAGAGCACACATTAATTCTTCCTCTCACCTCTCCAGCTTTAAGTGGTTAAGGTCTTTGAGCTCTGTTTAGCCTGTGAGCCCTGGTTCTCAGCTTAATAATACTTGGCTTTGCTCTAGTACCTTTCATTGTGAGGATGTAAAAGCTTTTTACAAATATATATTAACCCAAGTGGGATTGGGTTCAAACTGCAGCATGAAGGACTTAAGTTATGCCTAAGGTAGAACTTTCCAGTATTTATTAAATTTATTAAATTAGCTTTCATGGCTTCTGGTGTAAGTCTTAGAGATGTCTTATAGGTTATATCAGATACAGGGACTAATTTCTTAATTTCACACTCTTATTCAACTAGTGCCTTGGCGGAGCCAGTAAGATGTAGTCTGTCCTTGGAAGGATTCATACAGGGGAGTGAGGGCTTCCCCTGGAAGGGTGCCTCTAGCTGAACCAATAGTGCAAGCCCCTGTGTCTCTGGAGGTTGAGTTCAAACCCTTTAGGAGGTCAGCTGTAAGCTGTGTCTGGCTGAACCACGAGTGGTCTAGGAAGCATGGAGAGAGAGAGGGAGCTGGGCTCACTGGGCTTCTCCCAGGCTGATGATTCCAGGCTTGCTGACTGCTGGACAGGAGTGTGAGAAAGCCCCAGGACCCTGGAGCCCTACCACCTACCACCAGGGTGGAAAAGTCGGGCCTAGTCTGTAGTGAGAGGTCGTGCAGAGCAGTGCCCTGGTTTTCCTTTATAGTGCAGTGACTTTCTCTCCCCACATTAGTGATTTTCCGGGGGCCAAGAACAGGTGCTTGTGGAGTACATAGATGCTGACCCAAGACCCATTTCCAAGGAGGGAGGTCTCTTGACAAGGGTGCCATTGGTTTTTTCTGTGAGTGAGCCTTTCTGGAAACCCTTCAGTGCTCAGCTCATCTCAGTGACCCTGGGTATAAGGAGTCAAGAGAAATGGTAGACCTAACCTTGCCCTGGAAGACTCAGATGAGACATGGGAATGGCACACAGACCCCAGAGCTTTCCAAGAAGTACGAGTGGCTATAGGTTTTCCAGGATAGTCCTTACCCAAAGTCTTAGCTCCAAGCTTGGGGGTATGGCTTGGTCCTGGAAGAATGAAGCAGGAGAGAAGCGGGGCCAGGAAGAGCAGTGGTGGGTGCTTGTTAGTCACCTGGGTATTGCACCTGGAGTCAGCAACAAGCCCAGTCTGGACTCTGGCCTCTGTGTGCCTGACACAAAACACAGGGCCGCTGCCTCTCAGGGTGTGCTCTGGAAGGTGTGCAGGTTTTGGGTGCTGGCTGGGCTGGGCCTAGAAGGGGCTGCCAAGAAGAATGCACATTCCATGAGGGCAGGGATTTCAGTTTTTCCTCACGGCTGGATCCCTAGTTCCTGGAATGGGGCCCAGTACATTGTAGGCTGTCCATGAGTAGTTGTTGACTAAATGAAAGGAGGAGTGTTAGCCCTCAAAAATTAAAGCTGCTGACCCAGAGGTCTTCCTCACCCCTCACCCCCCAGCCCCACCCCTAGCCCTCAGTGGACCAACTTTCCTTCTCTTTGGCTCAGGCCCTCCCTCTGCTGGGCAGTTCTTCGGTCTCCCAAGCAAGGAAAGGGTGTGGAGGGGCCAGCCGGGCGGGCCTGCTGTGGGTTAAAGCCTTGCGAAACAACAGTGTAGTTAATCTTTCTAATTTATTTTCCTTTTAGACCATGGGAAGTCTGTAGGCAGCAGCTGTTACCCAATTAAAATACAGATTAATATAAAAACAGTTTCTGGAATATAAAATAGAGTGGCTGTGTCCTTACACTTCCTTAAAATACCACCTAATAATGACTTGATGAACTACAGAAACCCACCTAGAGGAACTCAGCGTTCTTAAAATGAAAATTTCTTCCCTAAAAGGTGTGTATTACCATTCCATGTAAGTCGCTATGAGAAAATAACCTTCCTTCTTAGAGCCAGCGGTTCCTGTGAGTTGGGTATTTGATATTCATTAAACGTAATTATAGTTTAATTGGAGTTTAATCCCCCCACCCCAACACTTTAAAAAAAGGAAGAAGAAGAAGTTCCCCAGCAACCCTGAGATGCAGCTCTCTGTAGAAGTAGCCCCGGGCACATTGGACATGGTGATTTCCAGCAAGGTCCAGGTCTGTGGATAGGGGCCTCCTGCCTCAGATCCCTGAGGCAGTCTGTCCTCCTCTGTGTTCGAAGGATATTTTCACTTTAAAACAAAACAAAGCAAAGCAACAAGCCTGTTTGAACCTAGGTCTGACCTGGGTGGAGCATAGGCCTGTGAGTCAGAAATTCTCTTAGACCAGGTTCCTTTATTATTAGGCCTTTGTGTCTGTGTTTCCCTGTCAGTTAAAGGTGTCAATTTCTTACTTGCCTAGTTGGTATCGAGGACCCAGGTGTTCAGGGTAAAGGGTAGATGCCTGTGGGGTTCCCCCAGCTCTTCTCTGATGTTAGAGGGGGAAATGCTGGACATTGAGACCCAGAGAAGGGGTGGACTTGAACCCATGTGTGGCTGTCCTGTGTGAGCATTCCTCAAGGTCTACAAGAACTTCTATGAATTTTAGATTATAATTTGTAGGGATTTGTTGGAGCTTATTGAATACAAGACACATAAAATCTTTTTCCTTTTTTTTTTTTCTTTTTCTTTTCAAAGTGAAAGCTGAAATAGGTATGAAACACACCCTGTGGTCAGCATGTGGATGTGTTTCCCCTTCTTGGGGCAGGATGTTGTGGAGAAAGTTCACCTTATGTCCTGGGACTTTATTCCCAAGGCCTCTGGCAGGTTCTGAGCCAAAAGCAGTGCAGGCCAGTCTTTTATGGCAGAATGAGAAAGGAGAGGATCCAGTCCGGCTTTGAGACCCTGTGTCCTGCTGTTCCACCTATTGGCTGTTTCTCTTTCCTTTCAGCTCACCGGGATTATTCAAGCCATGGTGGATGGTCAGCCGAGCCTGCAGCAAGTGCTGGAGGTAGGTTGAGTGACCTTTAAATCCTGACCTCTGACCCTTTCCCGCTGCCTTTCTCTCCCTCCCCTCCTGAGAATGTAGCCGTGTAATTTGACTATGATTATGGCTTGATTAGAATAACATTTGCTGTCACATCGGTGACATGCTGTTGAGAGTATTGAACCATTGATCTGTCATCTCCAGCTGTTCCCGTCAGGGTTACTGGCAAGATGTCCTAGTGCTGCCCCGAGTTCCATGCGGGGCCCCCGCCCCCTCCTGGCCCCTGGCCCTGGGCTGGCCAGCACGGGCAGCCGGCGCTGGGCACGTGGGGGAGGAGGGGAGCCAAGCCGTGGCACCGCAGGACTAGCCCTGGAGACTAAAGGTGTTTTTATTTAGCTTTAGTGTTGGCTTCTTGTGGCATGTGAGCACTTCATTAACTCACCCAGAACTCCCCATCGATGGCTTTTGTTTGCTGTCAGCTCCTCCAGGAGGTGCGGCTGGGCCTGCCTGCCCCACTGCAGCTTGCCGCTGGATGCACTGCGCCTGTCAGGGGTGCAGAGGCTGCACTGGGTAATGGTTCCTAATCAGAATAATTACAACAATTGCCTATGTGAGGGAAATCAAATTAAAGGCTTTAGAACCCTTGGCAGAGACCACACTTCTAGGATGTTCTCCTCAGGGAGCTGGAAAAGGTTAAGATGCTGCTGCTTGTGCTTCAGCCTGAGGGAATAAGCAAGGGCTGTGCTTGGCCTCAGCTTTTCTCCCACCCCTTCTGGCCTGGGGGAGGGAGAAGATCCCTTTCTCCTCTCCCTCCTCTCTAGGGGGAGGGGAGAAGAGAAAAAGCCCATGGATCTCATTAGGTGCTTTATTTATCTTTAAGACCAGTACACCCAAAGCTCAGCCCCTATTGAAGCACAGGAGGAAGTAGAGTTGGGGGTGGGTAGCAGGTCTACATTGGAGGTAGTTAGCCTAGAGGAAGTTGAGGGGTAGCCTGGGGAAGGAAGAAGATCTAGAGGCCCTGTCCCATGGGAGAGAGAGATGCAGACTGAATTTCCTGGGGCTCCTCAGGATGGAGTCAGGTTTAGGCCCACCCAGTGGCAGGTATGCTCCCTGTCCCTGGGAGTATACAAGCCTGGGTTCTCTGATCAGTCAAGCTCTGGGTCGGGTCAGTGTTAGGGTACCTGCAGTAGGTTGGGAGAAGAGAAGATGAACTGTGAGGTGTCTCACAGCCCCACTGACCCTCTTTTTTTGAGGGGAGATTCGCTCCTATGATTGAGGGGGCACCTCAAGACCAGACTCTCAAGGAGAAAGAGGGGACCAACCCATCCTTTCCTGTGTCCCAGCCAGGGCCTAGCCCCTGAGGGAGGCCACACGGCTATTTCCTGGAATGTCTCCGGCCAGGATCCTAGAATGAAGATGCCTGCTGTAGTCCAGCATCGAACCAGAGCTACTGAGGTTATGAGATTTTTTTTTCCCTCAGTTGTCGGTTGAGGGAGCTATGGTCTTCAGGAGGCTTCCTCCTGCTAATCTCAGGCCAGCCTGGAGCAGAATGCTGGGGGGATTCTGAGTCTTATCCATGAGGCTATTTTCTGCTACTTTAGCATACTTTGTGGGTGAAGAGGGAAGACACCTGACATCAGCCTGAATAGGGAGTCTCTGGCCAGGAGACCAGAATGGGCTCTGCTTTGTCTCATTAGCCCTGAGTTGGTCAAATAGCTAAAAAGCTGACTTCTTGTCCTAACCAAGGCCCTGAGCATAGTGGTCAGCTAGATGCTTATCTGACTAGTTTGGTTCAGGTAGGACTCATGCTAGACCTTCAGTAGCTGGGAGGGTGGCTATAGCTGATTGGGGATTGTCTTGGTAATTCCTCTAACTCTTCGTCCATGTAAGCAGAGAAGGGAAGGAAAAAGACAGGCTTTATTCCAAATACAGTATCACTTCCCTGGACAGCTCACCCTAAAAGGTTCTCACTAAACATCTGTTGCACAAGTGAATGGGCTGGGTTCTAAGCTTCCAAGGAATAACCCCATGGAATAGTAAGTGCTTCTCATGGGGAAGGTCCTGCTGGGCACTGGCTCCTGACAATCCTGTCTTGCTATCTTTTCCAAGACCACTGTGTAGGAGTTGGGGCATTGGGAGCCCCCCCTTAGCAGATGGGGCACTTACCTTGGGAATATAAGGCCAGTGAGCTGGAGCAAGGTTGGATGACACAGGCAGCCCTAGGATTGCCTTACTTCTTTTCTTACATAAAGTCTTGGGAACGGTTACATGAGTGTGAATGTGTGCATTTCCTCTGTGCAAGTGGGCCATGGAGGCTGGGGAAACAAGCCATTCAGCAGTGGAAGTTCCAGAATTTAGCTTGCTGGGGAGACTCTTCGGCTGAGGGGAATTCTTTGGTGTGCAGACTGTGAGGAGGGTCTGCACAGTCTGGCTCAAGGAGCAGCTCTGACCCCCTGAGAGGTAGGACCACTCTAGCCAGAGAATGACCTAGGACCTTTGGCCCTACTCAAAGACTGCTTTGGCATGGACCAGGCCTCCAGTATCTCTGAGATGTCCCAGGGAGCCAGCCTACACCTGCAAAGAGTTAGCTTCCTTCATGATTTCGGTGGGCTCTCCATTACCCACTGGAGTCTTCACAGTCTGGCCCATGTATCCCCCAGTGTCATTTCCTGTCCCTCCTTTCTACACACTGGTCACACTATTCCCTACTCATGTTTCAGTGAATCAGCAGGAATCTGTTGAGAGGACCCTGCTGGGTTAAGGATTTACGCAGTGAATAAGATGAATGAAAGTCCCTGCTTCACGGTGCTTCTAGTCTGTTGGGGGAAGCAGATACCAAGCACACAATTGCTTCTCACATACAAAATGATCGCTCCTGTGCCTTTGCCTGTGCTACCCTTTGCTCTGCTCTACCCCGTCATGCAAACCCAGCCACCAGGTCCCCTAGTTGGGAGTGGCGTCTTTGTGAAGCCTTCCTTTCTGATTCCTTTCTCTGTCAAAGGTAGAGCTGGTCACCTCCTCCTCTTGGTCCTACAGCATTCTGGTCGCTTCTCCGTGGCTGCATCTATTTTATTGTATTCGGATGATTTGCCTTTCTCGCCTTCTCAGCCTACTGTCTGTTTTGTGGTAGGCACTTAATACATTATTACATTTAATTCTCAAAACAACCCCGTAAGGTTAGTCATTCTACCTCGTTTTATAGATGAAGGAAGCTGAAGTTCACAGAGGTTAAATGACTTTTAAATGACTTCCCATCAGTGACACAGCCAGGATATGGAAGAGCCAAGGTTAGCACCCAGATATGTCTGACTTTCAATCCTGCATTTGTAGCAACTTTGCATTGTAGCCTTTAAAAACGAATCCTTCTGTGTGAGTGGCACGGTGGTCATCTGCTGTACTCCCAACCCCATGCCTGGATCTTCTGAAAAATAGGCAATGCTTCAGGAGTGCTTTATGATAATTCTCTCAGTATATACTGATTTTAGTATCTGTACTTCCCATGTGAGTGCAAATACTGAAACTGATTAAAGGGATGAAGGGAAAGAAATACTTAAAGTGTGTTTAGGAGCAGTTTTTATCCCTGTCTAGGCATTGAGCTCAGCCTTGAAAAGATTCTCCTGAATCTGAATTTGAATCCTCAACCAGGAGAGGAGAAACGTAAAGTCTAGGGCCAGTTTATGAGCTTTCAGAGACTGAAGCAGGCAGTGCCACCCCAGGGATCAAGGTGGAGTTCCAGCCCAGCAAGGGAGCTTTTTCTGCTAGACTCACGGTGAAGATTAACTTCATCTTCGTTTGGGAAATTCATAAATTTGGTTGATAAGCCTTTGGTGGGAGGGTGAAATGAACAAGTGAATGAATGAACCTGTGGATTGGAGTCCCTGTTTGGGGCCTCCTTCCCGCCTGTCCTCATGGCCCAGGGCATCCTGTGCCTGTGCTAGGCTTTGCTTTTGAGGACCGACTTACGGGGATATGTCCTTGTCCCATCTGGGGCAGGTTGCCAGGCATCGGGGCAGTGGAGGGGCTCCCTTCCCCCACTTATTCAGGTTTGTGGATCTTCCCTGCAGGGATCACCCTCCCGCTGCCCCCACAGCCCTGAGCCAAGGCTGAGAGCCCAGAGCAGAGCCATGGCCAGATAAGATTACATTTTTCTTCTGCTCTGATTACAAGCAGCTTATCTGTGTTTCTTTGGTGTGGCTCTTCACGGACTTGGGAAGAAAAAAAAAGGAAAATCTCATCTGTTCTTGTTGTGTACTTTTCAGAGGGTCGATGAGTGGATGGCGAAAGAAGGCCTCTTAGATCCAAACGTCAAGTCAATTTTTGTCACCTGTGGAGACTGGGACTTGAAAGTCATGTGAGTATGAGAAGGACTGCTTTACTGGCAGGGTTTGGAAACTATGGGACCAGGTCATGCCTTTCGCTGGCCAACACGTCCAAACCTACAGGGCAGCTGGCTCAGCGAGTCCCTGGAACTTTGGGGCTGCCATGGTGCGAAGAGGGCTGGGAACCCCGCCTTCTGATTCTGGAGCTGGGAGTAGACCAATCAAGGACCCTACTGGAATGCAGTTGTCTGGACCTTCCTGCCTTTGCCTGGTCCCACTGCTCAGGACAGCCTTTCCAGTTGTGGGGCTGCGTGTTACTGCCCTGGAAGGAAGGAATTAAAAGAAGATCCTTTTTTTTCCCTACCAAATGTATAGTGTTTACTACCCTTAATACTTTAGAAATAGTAATTCGTTTAATAAACCTTGGCACTTTTATTCCTGTTTTATAGATAAGGGAATTAAGGCACAGAGAGGTTAAGTAACTTGCCCAAGAACACACAGAGCCAGGATTCAAACCCAGGCAACCTGGCTCCAGGGTCCTGTCTCTTAACCATTCTGCTGTGCCACCCTTTTATCTGGGGTACAAGGCCCTGATGATTCAACTGCAGGCCCATTGGTGGGATGAGAGAGGGCTTCTTCTAGGGAGCTACCCAGTTCCCCAGCCTCCTTGTCCCTCCTTTGTCTGCACTGCTTTTTCTCCTTTGTCTCTGGGTCTTGCCCTGGTCATGGAAGACAGAACTGGTTCCGTTGCTGGGTTGACACTTTTGCCTCTTGTCTGTCCTCATGGATACCTGGCTTCAGACAGCCCCCAGGGAGCTAAAGCCGGGTGGAGGTGGTGGGGGCACTGTTTGCTGAGGATTGATAGAATCGATACCTCTGTGTTCTTTGTGACCAAAGGCAGCTGCAGGCATTCTGGGAGAGAGAGAGAGTGTGTGTGTGTGTTTGCACGCGTGCATGTGCGTGCACACTTGCACGCATAGTTGGGGTGTTGGTGGGGCGTGAGGAATAGTGGCTCTGGAGTGACATTTCCTACCAAATTAGGCATGATCTTCTCACCAAGGTCCTTTTTTATGCCTTTTGGATGGTGGATATTGAGATGAAGTTACACACTCGGGTGGATATCAAGCCTGCTGCTGGACACCGACTTGAGACAGGAGGAGAAGCAAATCCAAAGCACATAAACACCCACGCACCTCATGTTCACATCCCTCAGGTCATGTACACACACTGACTGGATACCTCTAGGTGTATGCACAGGACTCCCAGAGCTCCAGAGGATCTGTGTTCCCAGATGACACTCGTGGGGCAGAGAAATTACGGAGGCTGGATCTGGAAGCAGATATGAATCGGGGGAGGGTTCTGTGGGGAAGGTGAGGAGGAAGAAGGCTGTTGCTGTTATTTATGGCATCTGGGCTGCTCTGAGTGCCTGAAGCAGTGAAGGGATTTAGGTGGAGCTCCGCAGCCTAAGAGAAGCTGTTTGGGGTGGGCACGGTTCAGGCCATACCCAGCATCTGGGGCTCATGTAACCCAGTCCAGAGGCCCAGTTTCTCCAGATAGCCTCCCAGGACTCCCACTCTTGCAGGTGGATTTCACTCTTTGGTGTATTCATATCCCAGACACCCATATTCCAGAATCTTCTGCATTAACTGGGAATGGCATGTACATGTGTGTGTATGAAAACGTCCCTGTGCATCCCTGTGGGGACTGTCTGGCCAGGTCTCCTCAGTTGGTTTCTCCATGAGACAAAGAGGGAATTTCAGAGGGTGTTCTCTTTGGGTCTGGCCCATTCTGACCTATAGCACCAGATCAGCCCAGTGGGCCTGGGACAGACTGGTGACTCAAGAAGCTGCTTTGCATCTTCATAAGAACCGATGCCATCAAGAAGAGGGATTGGGTCGTTGAATCCGAACATATAGAAAAAGAAAAGAACAACAAAAAAATTTTTTTTAAGATTTATTTTAGAGAGAGAGAGAGACAGCATGAGCTGGCGGTGGGGGGTGGGGGGACAGACAGCAGACTACACACTGAACACAGAGCCTGAGATGGGACTCCATCCCAGGACCCTGAGATCATGACCTGAGCCAAAACCAAGAGTTGGTTGCTTAATCAATTGTACCACCCAGCCGCCCTGACACCAAATTTTAATGAGCATGTACCATATTTCATTTGGTCTTCCTAATTATATTCCCTTTTATAGAGGGAAAAAACAAAACAAAATTCGAAACCGAGGCCTAAACTGGTAGACTCGTAGCTAGACAAAATTGAATTCTAAGACCATGTTGCTTCTGAAAGAGAGGGATTGGGCAGACTGGTAGTTGGTTTGGGTTTGTATTGAAAAGACCAGTGAAGCTCTGAAAAAGAATATGCAGGAAGGAAGCAGATGTCAGGTGGCAGGGGCTGGGGGGAGGAGAGCTTTGTGGCTGCCTTTTAGAAGCGGGACTCCGCATAACTGCTGGGAAGGCTCTTAATTAAATGTGTAACAAAATAAAAACAGCCAGAGAGGAAACCTAAGTAGTGTTTCGTGACAGTGCACAGCTTATCGGTGTTCCTGGAACCTCTCGTCAGATGGCTCTCGTCAGAGCCATCACCTTTTTATGCTCCCGGTAAAGGCTGCTGAGGAGCCTGACAAGGGAGGTGGTAAATTGACACCCACAACTTGTTAGTATGGGGCTCGCTTCTTATTCTGACATCCATTTTCAGATTTAACTAAGTCTAAGGAATTCAGCAAATATTTTCATTTCCCACTCTAGTTTCCCGGAGCCATGGCTTTTTCTCATTGCTGCTCTTTCCCTCTCTCCCAACACCCACCCCCAGCCAGCTTCCCATCACTTTTGTTGGAAAGGGCCTGATTAGTGAGACACTGAGAAATGGGAACTGAAGTGGCAGCAGAAATCCCACTGGAGAAAAGAAATCTGCTCCGGTCCCGACAGAATCATTTTGTGTCCATCTTTTGTCAAAGCCAGATGAGTTGATTCTCTGTGGGCTTTTGATGCTATAGTCACAGATCCTGCCGAGGTGGGTTTTAATTTAGTGGGCACGGATTTAATTTTCCTTCTCAACTTGTTTAAGAAATGACACTTGTTATGGCTTTGGCCCTTGGTCAGCTTCCTCCCCTACCTGACCCACCTTTCCTTTGCCTTACCTCATGGTTCTTGAAGCTCTTCATGGCGTTTAGTATTCTTTTTCCAATTTTCTTTCTTCTCTGCCTACCCAGGCAGGGAATGTCTCTGTAAAGGGGTTCCATCTTTGACATGGCAGCAGAGATCCTGCTGGGGAAAAGCAGTCTGCCTTATCTGCCAGCTGAACTCCAAGCTTTGACATCCAACTACCTATTCTGTATCTCCACCTGAATGCCACAGGCCTCTTAAAGTTCAGGTGTCCTCCTTCTCCCAACACTTAGTCTTCCAACTTGCTCTTAAGTTGTGACTGGAACCAATGTTTGATAGTTCTGTCAGAAACCTGAGACTCATCCTTGATGCCTCTTCTCTAGCCACAACCAATTAACTGCCAAATCTTGTTGATTCTTCCTGCCAGAGGTTTCTCAAGGCCTTTGTCTTCTTTCCATCCCTGCTACGGCTGCCGTAGTTCAGGTCACCAGGTGCTGCCTTTTTTTTTTTTTTTTTAAGATTTATTTATTTATTTGAGAGAGTGAGAGTGCGAGCAGGGGGAGGGACGAGGGAGATGAAGAGAATTTCAAACAGACTCTGCGAAGCAGGGAGCCTGACACAGGGCTTGATTCCACAGCCCTGAGATCACAACCTGAGCCAAAACTAAGAGTCAGACGCTCAACCGACTGAGCCACCCAGGCGCCCCTCAGTTCAACATATTCTTCTTGGATTACAAAAGACTTCTAAGTCGTCTCTCTGACTCTAGTTTTACCTCCTTGCCATTCTGACTATAGCAAATTATGTCACATGCCCACAAAACACTCTGAAGGCTTCCTCTTGCCCTCAAGGCGAAGCCATGTTGCTTAATGAGGCCCTTGCATACTTTTTGAACCTCATCTTTTAATACTGTCTGTGCACCCTCCACCCCCAACCCCAGCCAGGTGCTCTAGCTGGCCAGTTCTTCATGATCCTTCGGAACATCAATTTCTAGGTGCCCTCCTGTGTGTTTCTGGAGCACATGTACTTATCTATACATGAAATTGTATTGTGTCTGCCTCTACTTGTCTGTCCCTCTCACTAGACTGTGGGCACCATTATAATCTTGAACAATGTTTGGTATGTAGTAGTTGTTCAATAAATGTATGTTGAATAAATGACAGCTCAGGAATGGAGTGAGCCTGTGGAATCTGTACTCAGGAAGAATGACAGAGGATCAATGGAAGGTAGATTCAGGGAGAATGGAACAGAAGAGGAAATCTTGGGCCTTCCTGCACCAAGCTGAGTGTGAGGGGTTGGAGAACTATGCTGCTAATGCTAGGAAGCTCCTAGATTTTCTCACTGCCAGCACAGGGTGTTGGGTCTTCCTTCCATGGTGGGTACTGGGTGAGATGGCCCACAGGCCTGGGCCATGGAGAAGTTTGGTCCTAGGAGCTGGCCGAAGGGCTCTCTCAGAGTTTGTGCCTTCTAAGACTGAGGGCTGGGATTGCTCTGGAGACATTTACATTAGATAATAAAGATAGCCAGCATGTATCAGGCATGTATTGTATACCAGGAGTCCTGCTGTTCTATTTACACATTATCTCACTTAATTCTATCACAGTCCTATGACATAAATTTATTTTATAATTTTCTTTTTAAAATAAGTGATGAGGAAACTGGAGTCCAGAGAGGTAAGTAATTTGTCAAGGGCACACAACAGTTTGTGGCAGGGATTTGAACTTAGACATTCTGACTCTGGAACCTGTGTGTGTAACCACTGTGCCATCTGCCCTTCATGGCCCATGGCTTTGTGATATGGTGGGGATTCCCTTCCCTCTTTCCTTTGTTTGCACTGAGTGGCAGGTGTTCTCTGACACCCTAGGCTGCCGGTACCCGATCTGGTATTGGTGGAGGTCTGGACTGCTAGGTTTATTTTGATATGGGGGCATGGTTGGCCAGGAGTTGTGGTGAGGGATGGTTTGGGGTGTCCGAGATCTTCCTTGATGAGCTACAAATGAATGAGTCCTCAAATCTGTTCTAAGGAAACCACTGCCAGTGTCATTTTGGATACCTCTTTCCTATAATATGTTTGGAAGCATGTAGGGGATCTCATCATGTCACTAAGCTCATGAAAGCCTTGCCCCTTGCCCATGGGTGTGCCATTTGGTCCCAGCTCTGAGCTGCATCACCTCTGATTAGCAGCCTGCTGGGGGAAGGGCCTTGAGTAAGAACTCCCTGGCAGTCCTGACTTGTCTCATTTCCCGATACTTTTATCTGTCACTGCAAGTGCTTGGGCTCCCCTCCTGAACTAATTAAGTTTGCATGTGTTTAGACACATTGCCAAATAGGGCTTAGCAAAGCGGAACTGAGCTACATCTCTTTCCGAGTAGGGAAGGAAGGGTAAATGAATGCTCTTCCACAAGGGCCAGGGAGAAGTGTGGATGACATGGAGTGGGTGTGTGTACAGATGATAGGCGTTCTGCCTTGGCCCTCCTAGGGACACAGCAAGCTTGCGGAGCAGCCTTCTGATTGGCTGGCAGGGGCAGGTGAGGGTCCACTCTCCAGCTCTCTTAGTGAATTGGGCATTTCTAAGAGGGCTAAGGATGGTTAGAGGACAGGCTCTGATGTATGATTTTTATCCCAAGCACAAGCAAGATTGGATGTCAAATTCAATGGGATTTACAGGGTGAGTTTGTAGGGCTGTGTGCTGTTTGCTGCCAGTCCGAACCTACCTAGCCCCCAGGCCTAGAACCATCTGTGTGAATAGCAGCACGCAGGGTAGCCTTCTGGGTCTCTGAGTACGCTGGACATGTGGATACTCTTTTGCCCTGAAGACCCCACGTCCCCGTGCTCAGTCTTGTGATCCCTGTGAGACGGCCTCAGAGGGAGGTGGAGAAGAGCAGTTTTGTACAGAATCTCCCCACCGTGGACGCTTGGTGAGGTGATAGCCGACAGCATGTTTTAGTGTCAGACCAATGCCTGCCTTTTCCCTGGTGCTGGGTAGCCCGAGGTCTGAGATGCCCTGTGGCAGAATGTTCTTGGATCCTGTCCAGACAGCAGATATGGGGGCATTACTATGTTGTGCACTTGTCCTCTGAAGTAGGGAGGGAAGGTGTTTCCTACACAAAGTAGTTAGGAAAGCCAGCCTCCAGCCGCCAGCCACGGGCAGCTCTCTAGCTCGCAGGCCAATGTGTCAGCCTCCTGGCCATGAAGAGGCTCTCAGTGGGCAAGATGAGCTCAGAGTCAGGCCAGGCTCCCAATGCGTGTGTGTGGTGGTTGGGGAGGGGGTTCTGGAGGTTGTATAGGAATTCTGGGCCTTCGAGCTGTAGCCTAAGCCCAGAGAGAACAAGAACCAGACCTTCTGCCCTCCCTTCAGCTTCCCTAGAGCCCTCTCGTCAGCAGAGGTGCATCGGGTTAGCCCCAAGAAGGCAGCTGGAGTTGATGGGGTCATGTTTCAGCTGCAGCTAATCCAAGTCACTCGATATAAATCTCTCCCCGCTGCCTCCCCTCCCTCCCTCCCATCCCCAGCCCACAGACAGGGAAATGAATCCTGGCCCTCGCCCTGAATACATCATGGCAGGCCTGCCTCTAATGAGAGAGGGCCATTCATTGTAGGGTGAAGCTCCCTGCAGAGCCTGGGATGCCATTAATTAAAGAAGAGCCACCTGAAGCCAGTCGTGCGGTGCAGCCTGCCATGCTCAGATGGAGTGGCGGTGGGGTAGCCTCGTTAGCCTGACAGCTCCTTGGGCTGAGAGTTCTTGGGCTCCGAGGAGCAAGGGGTGCCCCACCTCCCCCCGAGAGCCTTCAGGCCTCTGGGGCCAGCCGACTCAAAGACACGTGAGACTTCCCTCCGGCATGTGTCCTGGTACCCAGCACTAGTGGTAAAGGGGCTCCTGAGTGTGGGCTTGGGATTATCCCCTTTCCTGTGCGCGGGCCCTAGGGCAGGAGCAGGTTTCTCTGGAGTGCCCAGGGGACTCCTAGATCCCTGCCCGAGCCCCCTTTCCATTCTTCTCCATGTGGTCCTGGAGCCGCATGTCAGCAGGCAGTTCAGCCTGTGTCCTTACCTCAGAGCCTGAGTTTGGGGCAGGTGGTCTGGTCTGGAAGGATTTTGGACCCGGAGGGGCACTGAGGAGAAGCTCTGTTGTGTGATCAATAAGTTCGGCCCCTCCTTGGCAGGCAGAGCCTCTGGTGATCCACTTTCTGTGCACTTTTTGGCCCAGTGGTGGGACTGTAATGTTGGCCTCATCTCATCTGCTAGGAAGGTGTCCGAGGATCTAAAAGCACTCTGGTGATTTTTTGGAACCCTTGGAATGGAAGATTTGCTTGGCTAAAATCCCGATAAAAGATAAAGATGTTTGTGTGGTAACTGATGAGGCTTTGAGGTGTGTGTGGTCGGGGGAGCCTCGTGTGGTGGGCTGCCGCCAGGCTGCTGCCAGGCCACTGACCGGATGGCTCTTTGCTGCTTCATTGGTCCTGAGGCAAGAGCTGCTGCCTAAGTACTGGCCCCGAGTTACACTCCCCTTGACCATCTGTGAGGGTCTTACCACCTCCTCCTCCTTGGCAGCAGGGGCTGTAGGCATTGAGACCTTTGCGTAACCCAGAGTTGGGGTAGCTCAGCCAGTGTCTGCCTGGCTTGTCAGGAAGACAAATTGGTCTTGTGGCTCTTGGAGACTGTCTCTGGAAGTCTGGTTCTATCCTTTGTGGCAGTCTCTGGCAGTCTCTGACAGGCTGCTTCAGAGAGCCTCAGAACCAGCTGGAGCCGTGGCTTGACCATATGTTCCCTCTCTGCTTCCCCGAAGCTCACCTGGTACGGAATAGAGGCTGTTACTACCTCCTAGGCCGGGGACTCGGGCTGCATTCCTTTGTGTTTTGAATATTTCTGGACCTTCCCAGGCCTTGGCCATTTGGACTCCTCTGTCCTCTGGCAACTAGAGAGTGAAGGCTGGAGGGCCTATCCCCTGAACTCCCAAGGAGAAGGAGACACTGTTGCTCCTGGAAAATGTTTTACCCTGGGTGAGATGTTTCTGTGTTTTAAAAAAGAAAAAAAAAACAAAAAACAGAAAACTCTCTGTGACTCTTGAGACCTAACCTTTTTTTTTCCTAATATTTTTAGAAATCTTGGTATGAAATAGGCACAGTAGGGTACATAAAGCATACAAATGTGAAATGTACAGCTCCATAGGTTTTTATGCAAATACACACCTGTGCAGCCACCATCCAGCTCAAGATAAAAAAAAAAAAAAAAACCCTTTCCATCATCCTAGAAATCCCCTTGTGCCACTTCTCAGTAATGCCCTTTGCCTGTTAGGTAACCACTGTTCTGACTTCTGTTACTTTTGGCTCATTTTGCCTGTTCTTGACTTCCAATGAGTTGAATCCTACAGAATGTAGTCTTTTATGTCTGATTTCCTTTGCTCAACATACCATATGAGAGAGTCTTCCATGGTTGTTTTATGTATTAGCAGTTCAACCTTTTCATTGCTGTATAGTGTCCCCTTGTATTTCTGTACTGTACTTTATCCCTTCTCCTTTTGTTGGACTACATACCTTCTTTAGCCCTTCGGTACATGGTTGTCAAATGAGTATGGGAATGTTCATTTCGATATGAGAATCTCCCAAGGCCTATCCAAATCTCCCTCATCCTTTAAAACCTAACGCCAGTCCTTTGGATATGTGGCCTCCCTGTCTCTTCTGGAATCTGCACTGGCTTCCCTCTTCTCTGAGGGAGAGGCTGGCCCCAGGCCTGTGGAAATGGCCTTTGAGCCATACTGACCCATTTAGTTATTCTTTCAGCAGATGTTGATTAAATACCCACTCTGTCTCACACTATTCTAGGTGAGGAGCAAAGAGGAGATAAAACTTCTAAAACATTCTGCCTTCGTAGAGTTTACATTCCAGTGCATGCAGCCCTGCCCTCTGCCCTTTGGGCCCTGGTGCCAGAAGAATCTTGATTTTGCCCAGGCTCCTCTATCCTGTGGGGCTCCAAGGGAGCTGGGTGGCAATGGCCCTTGCCAGCTTGACAAGGCTTCTGTATGGCTTTTGTCTCCCTCTCCTGCTGTTACTGCTTGGCAGTGAAAGGGTTTCTCAGTATTGGTGCTTCCCTTCCACTGTCCAGGAGTCTGATTCCCTCCGTGAGAGGAGAGAATTAATCTCCAACTTTCCATGCCTATAAGGTGAGTGACCTCTGTTTTGTCAGCGCTTGCCAATCTGTCCTCTAATTCCCAGCCAGGGTAATGGAGACATTACTCTGTGCTAAAGCAAACCACCACTTCTTGTGTGGATACCGGACCGATCCAGGCACTAGGAATGACGGGCAGTCTGTGGGGATCTCCTCACAGGTGCACAGGCGTCTAGAGACTGCAGGGGCATTGACACCGGAGCAGCTTTCGTCCTGAACTGTGGTTGGCAGGTACAAGGAGGGGAGATGCCCTGCCATCGTATTCTCTTTAACCACTCTGCATGCCAGGGGGGCAGCTGCTTCACTTTGGTCTGAAGTGGGTTTCCTGTGTTGGGCTCCTAACAGCACATGAGAGGCTGCAAACACCCCAGTGGGGGAGAGGAGTCGGGAGGCAAGGGTCTTGGAAGATGAAGGCTGGGGAAGTCGAAGCTGCAACTGGCGTAATGGCCTGGGCCTGTATGATCTGTGGACTTTGGGGGCTTAGCTCAGTAGGGCTTGGGAGAGATGGCTGTGAGTGGGTGGGGTAAATTTTCAGTGTCCCTGGCTAAAGGGTGACATACTCAGACTTGATAGTTCTGTAAAACTGTTTCTTCCAAAGCCTGCAAGGATGTTGGTTTGGGGAAGAAAGCCAGCCAGCCCAGAGAATCCCGGGAGCCTGACAGGCCTTTTTCTCTGCGATTCTTTCTTGCAGGCAGCCTGAGGCAGCCTGTCTCTTTGTTAACAGAGTGACAGCAATGTGACACCATGGAAATAATTACTAACAAATCACGGTGCTGACTGCAAACAGCTCTCTGTCTTCAGAGGCATGTCAGGGTGCATTAGAGCAGGACTGGAGGAGCGACACATGTGGGGGCCGAGGCGCAGCCCGCACTCAGATGCCCTCCTCTTCTTCCCCCAGCCTGACCCCTTTCTGCTGTGGCTGACTCTCCTGCCTGTGGCCTTTTCCTAGAGGTCAGCTGAGGAACCCGCTGGATGAGTGACAATGTGACTAGTCCCACGTCCTCTGGGCAGGTAGCTAGGACTCCCATCTTTGCTAAGGAACACCTGGGTAGTGATGAGATCCAGGAGTTTTTCAATTAGGAAGCCCCCAAAAGGTGGAACGATGCACCATTTCTGATTTACCCTGCCAGTTGGGACCAGCTTCACCTGCCAGTGGTCTTGGGGTGTTGGGAAATATTTGCTCCAGCCAGACCCAGAATGTGGGGGAAGCCTTGCATCTCAGTGTTGGCTCAGCTCCCTTCCCCCACAGCCCTGGTTTCTTCTTCAATTGCCATAGTCAATTTTTGGTAAGTCGACTTTGTCCATTCCCTCTTGGTTAGCAGAGTGATTGCTCTGACTGTCAGGGCTGTAAATAATGTTCCTGGTGTGTGTAGCTGGAGGCAGCCGTGTGGGGTGGGGAACAGAGTGGAAGGAGGAGCAGCGCTCTGAGGGCTCCCTCGCTCTCCCCCCTCCCCTCTCATACAATATTTATCCAGGGATGGGAGTCAGATGCAGCGACCTCAGGGGTCACCCAGTTAAATAGCTTCTGAACCTCCCTGCATTCTAATTGCTGCAGTTGTCCTTTGCTCTGGAGACTTCTCCTCCCCATTGTCTGCTGAGGCACACACTAATGGCTCTCTTCCCTGGCCCTGCTGGGAGGCATATTGGGGGGGGTGGCGTGCAAGGGAGAGGGCTCATTGCTACCTTCCTTTCCCCGGGGATAAGGGAATCTAGGGCCTATTAACAAGTGGCTTTAGCTAGGAGGAGCACAGACCCCTGCCTCCCTCCTGCCCCTTCCCCAGAGCTGGCTGGAGGAGGTCAGGCAGTGGGCTAGGTTTATGGGGCCAAGGAGCTTCACCCATTTCCAGTGCTACAAGCAGAACTGTGGGACTAGTGACTCTTTTCCAAGGCAACAGACCCCGAGTACTTAGCTGATGAGCATCATCTTGTGTTTCCATGGATGGTCTCACATTCATGGTTTGGAAACTTCT
Organism: Martes martes; assembly: GCF_963455335.1. Lineage (NCBI taxonomy): Eukaryota > Metazoa > Chordata > Mammalia > Carnivora > Mustelidae > Martes > Martes martes. The sequence continues at coordinate 157,286,445 of NC_137891.1, forward strand.
AATGAGTGATATTTCCAGTTGGAATGTCTGCATTTTGCCTTAAGTTTGGCCGTTTGCAAAAAAAGTCTCTGGTTTCCCCAGAGGTCGATTTGGGTGATCGATGATGGTAGCAGGTGTGTCCCACTTGGTGATTTAAGAGTGACATATGCCACGTGTCTTCACTAGGACCTTCTTTGTGATTGTCAGTCATCCTCCACTGCAGCTCTTTTTCAGAGAAACTGCCCCTGAAGGTGCTGACCACTGTGTCTGCTGGAAGTGCTGGTATTCCAGCAACAGCCCAGAGTCAGCCCCCGCTGAGAGCCGCTCCGGCCGGAAATTCGGGAAGTCCCGTGCTGGGGACCGTCAGCAGCACAGGTGGTCGGGACAGAACGTGGCATGCACGTGACTAACTATAGGCTGAGTGGAGGATGGGAATGCTACAGAGAAGATACAGAACAAATGCCGTGAGAGCCTACAGGTGCACAGTAGAGAGACTGAAGGAGTAGTATTTTTTAGCAGGAAACTTTTTTTAAAAAACAAATATTAAAGAAATCCCAATATGTGTAAAAGTTGAACTGCTCTGGTTGAAGCTAGGGCAAGACCCTGTCCTTCTTCCTTCTGTTCCCCCGGTCCACAGAGTTGCCTCATGCCCCCTCTAGAGTCCTAGAACCCCACTGAGCACAGTTTAAAAACCGATAGCCTGTTCTAATGCCCATCCGGAAGTGCGACTCTGTGTAGGCCAAGTGGTTACCTGTTTTAAGGGAGCCAGGGAAGCTGGGGTCAGGGCAGAGATCAACCAGAGGGTAAGGGGAACAACTACGTCCTTGTGTATCGCAGCAGAGATCAGTCTACATCCCGGAACCTGGCCGCTTGCAGGATGCCTCTCCATGGAGCCTCCAGAGGGCATTGTAGGCCACACAAAAGCAGCCCAGGCAAAGGGTCAAGATGGCCACAGGCCAGGTGGAGACTGTAGTGGGGGACAAGTGAAATGTCTTGGAAACAGATCGGACTGCTAAGGAGCTCTTGATTTCCTTGGCCAAAAAAGAGAATAGCTCCTCAGCTGAGACACTGACCAAAGTGCCCTGGAAACCTCCTATCACCTGCTCCCGCTCCTCCCTCTACACTCCTCCCTGCTGCCTGCTGGGGCCATTCCATCTGGGAGAGAGCTCTAGCCAGGGCCTGGTGGCAGCTCTGACACTTCCCATAGTCACAACAGGTGGGGCACCGTGCCCTTTCCTTGGCGAAACTGGCCTTGGGGAGACCGTGGAGGGATGCTTGTCTTATTGTTTCACTGGAGAGGGGGTGGGGAGATAGAAGGTATTTGACTTCCTGAACTGTTTGTGGCACAGGGAAGTGCGTGTTTATACTTCATATACATCTTAAACACCACAGGGTGCGTGTGGCACTTGTGGCAATTGTGTGCTTGTGGTCATTTCTGTGGGCTCCTTGGGGGAGAAATGGTGGGCCAGTGGGCCAGCAAGCAGCAGAGCCGGGAGGGGCCATTTACATATCAGTGCTTTTGGAGGCTTTGAGCAACTGCTTGCCAATGGGGATTTGAGGTTGGTTTTCTCAGGGATGACCAGCAGCCTGGCCTATGGGGTGTCCCTCTGCTCTGCCTGCGTTCTGGTTTCTGTTTGGGAACTCTCCAGCGCAGCATGTCTGGGAACACTTCCAGCTGTGCTGCCAGACCCAGACGCAGGTGACGGCCTTTCGTCTGTACCATAGGGAAACCAAGAGGAAATTAAATGTCATTTGCCCCCTGCACAGCAGGTCGCTACCAGATCAGACACTGCTGATCAGAGCTGTGCAGAGGGTACCCAAGGGAAGGTTTATGCCTGCAGCCATGCCCTCTGAGCTGTGGAGACTCCCAGGTGATGGCCTGGCTCGCTCCCAGGGCTTTCTCTGCCAGGCTGGGTTCACCCTGGCCTGGAGCCCAGCCCTGTGCTACATGGCAGCTGCGGCCTATGCCAGGCCAAAGGTGCATGTGTACCAATGGGAGGGAATGGAGGGGACGGGCAGGGCCTGGGAATAGAGGACACACAAGAGGCCATGAGGTGATCGGCCCTTCCTCAGAGAACCTGCATAGTGCTGTGGAAAGAGATGGGCCTTTAGAATTAAGAGATCTGGGTTCAAGTCCTGACTCCATTACTTAGTAATTTTGGATCTTGGGAAAGTCACATTCCCACTCAATGTCCATGTCCTCATCTGTAAAAAGAAGATTACGATAAGCTCTGGATCCTGCCACCTATGGGGGAATCCTTCCTGTTGGGACTGGTGCCAGAGTTTCCTCCTCCTACCTCCCCTAGATCTAGAAGCCCCAGCAGTCCCTTGCCCATGAGCCTCCCTGTGAAATGAGGTAGCTAAAGTTGATGGGGAGTGGGGTGGACAGTAATTCTGGCCTGGAAGACACAGCTGGTGATCTCCCCCCACCTGAGGCCTTTCCTTCCTGTCCTGGTCCTCTGAGCTAGGCAGCCCAAAGCCTTTATAAGATGAGCATGGGTCATGGTGGTCACCCTCCCAGTTTGCAGAGCCCAACTGGCCCCCTCCAGCCTCACACTTGGCATTCTCCTTCTGTTGGGAGGACCTTAGGGCTTGTGCCTACCCCTCCCTTGCCTTGAAGTCCTAGCGGTAGGCCGCAGTTCTCGGCTCTGCAGTGACATTTATTAACAGGGCTTTGGGAAAAGATGTTTTAATACTGCAAGGTTCTCCCTAGAAAACTCCCCACCCCCACCACATCCCCCCCCTCCCAATCTGAAGCATGGCTGCTGGTGGTGAAATTCATTAGTGTTCCCTGACAGGCAGTGGCGACAGAGGCGCTCGCTGTCTGCTTCCCGCTCCCTCGCTCTCGTGCTCCTGCTTCACGCACACTGATATTTAAAGCTGATGGGCTGCTTATAGACTTCTTGTACCATGACAAGTTTGGGGAGGGGGGTGGGGGAGGAAGAGACAGACAAGGAGCCAGCTGTCACGCTGGTATTTCAAACAGTACTCTCTCCTGACCCTTTGCAGGCTCCAGCAAGTGTATCATCTTTCTGAAGCCTGTGGTTGGAATTGTAACCTGCAGCTGTCCCAGAGGATGGGAGCAAGTATGGGAGCAAAGTGGGCTGAGAAGTAGGCACTCTCCCAGGGCTGTGGGCAGGCACAGAAGAATGAATGGAGGGAGAGAGAGAGAGAGAGAGAGACTCTGTGTGTGTGTGTGTGTGTGTGTGTGTGTGTGTGTGTGTGTGTGTTCTAACAGAGGACTAAAGCAGAATGTTTGTAAGTGCTCCCCAGCAGTGCTCTCCCATCACCAAAAATAGGAGGGCCCTTTCTGCCGTTTTTCCTGGAGTGATCATTATGTTTCATGTTGTGATTATCTTCTGGGTGGTCTTAGAAACTCCCTGAGTCTAGGAATCAGGCTTGATTGGCATCTGCCCTTGAGGGTCCTGGGTCTCAGTGATACCCTTAAGTCTGTAATGTCAGTTGAGGTAGAATTTTCTTCAATTTTGTGTCTAGACTGTGGCCTTGATTTTTGTTCCTTTCTATTTGTGTGCTGATTCTTTGGATTTGGAGAATGAGTCCCAAGGTGCTTCCTTCCTTCATCCCCAAATGAGTTCTTGGAATTCATTTTTTGAAATTGTTCAGTGGTTTTAGAACGTCACCTTTCTGTGTCATCCCTAGCAGAGCTTCTCCAGGGTATTTTTCCTGAGTAAGGTGCTGTCTTCTCGAGACTGGTGGCCTGGAAGCCTCTCCAAAGGCTATTGCAGGTTTGGTCACAGCTGACCTCTTTATAGCCAGATTCCCTTGTACAAGTGCTTATGTAGGAACGTGTTTCCCTTGGCTGGCTCCTACAGCCTTCATAGAACAGGGCGTGGGGTTAACGTAACTTGCTCAAGGACATGTGGGCACTTGACCAAGTTGTCTCCTCGTGCAGCAGAGCCATGTGCTGGCTGGGGGTTGTGCTGCACTCTTCCGCCCCCCTGCCCCCTTCTAGCTCCAGGGTCTGCAGTGGGGGAGCTACTGGGGAATGGGCCTGACTCCTCTATTCCTGCTCTTTTAGCCTTGTCATTGCCATCAGTGCTGCCATTGGCTTCCTCAATTTCAGCACAGCTGTGTGTGTGTGTGTGTGTGTGTGTCTTACCTGTCTGGGGGCACAGAGAGGGGTTACAGGACACCCCTCTTAAAGCACCTTGGATGTGGGTGGAGAGTAGAGCCAGAATGCTTCTTCTGTCTGTAGACTGAAGTATATTCTTGAATTGTCCAGAATCATCTTTAATGTGATTACCTTCTACTGCCCTTTCCCCTGGCCTACGTCCTTCACCCCACCCTGCACTCTATCCTCTAGGCTTCTTCTTCTTTTTAGATTTTATTTATTTATTTGGCAGAGAGAGAAAGAGAAACTGAAAGAGGGAATACAGCAGGAGGAGTGGGAGAAGGAGAAGGAGGCTTCCTGCCAATCAGGGAGCCTGATGTGGGGCTCGATCCCAGGACCATGAGATCATGACCTGAGCCGAAAATACACCCTTAATGACTGAGCCACCCAGCACCCCTATCCTGTAGGCTTCTAGAAGGGGTTGTTGGCATGGGGCTGCTGTCTTGGGCAGCACTGTTGTCTGCCTTCCTGACCCTGCTGATTCCCACGTGGTCTTAAAGCACTGGAAGCTCATCCTGCAAGGGTGGCCTAGGTCATGTCTTTTGCCATAGTGCGTCTCGCAGGTGAGATGGAAACTAACCAGCTTTGATAAGCAGGAGGCTCCAGCGTTTATTTTTTTAAACATCAGCAGTGGCCAAGTGAGTGAATTCAATTATGAGTCTGCTTTCTGTCCACCCTCCTCCCTCCAGTGTGGTGGTTCAGAGCAGAGACTAAGGAACCTGTTGAAATGAGAAACCCCTATTTCCTGGCTTGACCCCCTCACTAATTCGGGTTAAATTGCTACACTGTTGCAGTGGTGACACATTGTGCCTGCCTCTATTTGTACAAGAGGATGCGGTGGGGGAGGAAGGACCAATTTGCACAGAGATAAAGGTGTCGTGGCAGATAACTAACGTCCCAGCCTTGTGCCCGCTCTCATTGTAGCTCAATTTGCTCTGTGTGGAAGCCCAGCCTTCCCCTCTTTCTTCCTTCCCTCCCCTTGCTCATATTTTACCTCAATGCCACAGTGTAATGATGCCCTGCGTAGTGGGGGAGGAGATAGGCACCTCTGGCTGACAGCCCTTCCCGATAACCAAATTCCAGCCCATCCATCACTAGCTACTCTCCTCAACTTGAGGAAAAGTGATCGTGAAAGGCGGGCCGTTTATCACCCAGGGTCTGTTTATCTCCTCTGGTTGGGGGGGGGCAGGACTGGAAACAGGAGAGACAAAGAGCTGTGTCCCTGGCTAAGTGCTGCCTCGCCTGGGATAGCCTGCCTGTGCTGGATGCAGACTCATCACCCCGGCCGTGAAGTCTCCTAATGGGTGCACTTCCCAGACTGGGATCCGCTGGGCATGGGACCTTTCCTGAGGCCTCGGAAACATGGCAGTTCTGGAACGCAGGACAACCGGCATGACAACACTCCACGCGCACGTTTGTATCAGAATGAGCAAGCGTAGAGACCCCACATGGAAACAAGCCCCACTCCCTCTCCAAGGTGTCACTTTGGCAGGAGCACCCATCTGGCTGATTGGCTTCGTCTGTTGGCCTACCCCTTGCCAGGCTGGGCCTTCCGTCCCTCTTTGGCACAGCTGTGGCTTGGGAGAAGACCGAGCCTTCCTCCCTACTCTTCCCTTTGCCCCTCAGTACTCCCCCATTTCTGCATATCAGATGGGACAAAACAGTGTGCCCTTGCAGGTGAGCAGTGTGTGTCTCCTCGAGCTTTTGGATAGACGGCCTACATCAAGATCTGGGTTTCATGGTCTTCCTAGAGAGGCAGAAAGGGATCACATGCGGCTCCAGATCTGGCTGGCCTCCTGCTCTTTCAGGGCTCAGGTCTGCTAAAAGTGCGAGTGACCTATATCTCCCTGATGTGGAGTTGCTCCTTAGACTTAGAGAGAAAAGTGCAGAAGGAATTTCGTGCATAACCTTTGCCAGCACTGGTGCCTGTGCTTCTGCTCATCCTGGCTGTTGGTGTCTGTCCGACCTCCGTGGATGTTGCTGGCCTCCTCAACTCAAGCCTAGCAGTTCTAGCAGAGCCCCCAGCTCTGCTTCACCTAATCTTCAAAGCTGAGCAACTGTTCACAATGGCTTCATCCTCCCCTTACCCATTAGCGAGGGTGGTGTTCCCTTAATGAGCTAGTCCCCTGCCTTGGCTGGCGCCGAGCTGGTCACACCTGTTTGCCATCAGGGCTGTCTGGGCCCAGCCCAAGCACTGGGCTGCAGGTGGTGGGGCTGGATGAGGGGTGGGTGAGGAGGGCTGGGTTCCTTATGCTTTGTGCCCTATGCTTGTTGGAGGGGGCAGTTTCTTGTACCCCTCTTCCTCCCACACTGTTCTTTCTAAGTGGGGGAGGGCTCTCTGCTTTTTTTTTGTTATTTGGAAGGTGTAATAAGGGAACTTGAAGAATACCTCATCTTTAACTCCTGCCTGGAGTTTGAGGTAGTGAGGAGCTAATCAGGCATCTTTGAAGAGGGTTTGATGTTCTGTGCTGATGACCCCAGGTCCTGGTGTGATAGGAGCAGCGTCACATGGTGAATGCGGAAGGTGTAGCCCCTCTCCAGCCCTAGGCCCCACAGTATTTGGAAAGTGATCGTAATCCCTCGGTTTAGAGCCCACGGCAGGACTGGGGGGCCCTTCCTTAAAGGGGGCCCCTTGCATTCATGAAGCTGAAGGAAGTTTTGATTTGGTTGAAAAAATCTCATTCCTTTTTATGGCCTGGACATAATTGGTTCTTTTCTATTGGCCATCAGTGATGTCATTCCGACCCTCATAAAGAAGGGGAAATCACACCTGTGGACTCGGTGCATAAAATTTCATTGGGCAACAGTAATAAGCATGGCCAGATGATGTTTGGGCAGTTGAGGAGCTCTGTGCCCAGTGATTCCAGCTGCACGGAGACCTGGGCACCATAAACCTGCCTGCACGTTCATGCCCGCAGGCTAGTCCAGGGCCCACTGCCAGTGGCTCTTTTCCTGGGATCAGTATCTGGTAGGAACTCACGGCTTTCAGACCCTTTATGCCAGAGGGACTTTTGCCCTCTTCCTTTCCAAATTGGTGGAACCATGTACCCCCTGTTACCCACGGACCATAGCCTTAGGCTCCTAAGAACCCTGGAGCCAGGTGTGACCTTGAGCAGTAACCACCATGCTTACCATGCTACCTGCCTCTCTAAGGCCCCAGCGCTGGCTTTTCTAGGGACTGTAAAGAACTCCATGTGCATGTGCGTGACTGATGCCTTGTGCAATCGGAAGCCTGAGGTCCTACTTTTTGTTCTCCCCTTGGCTTGTTGTGTGATCAAGCAAATCCTTTTTCTTCTCTGGGCACCACTTTCCTATTTTATGTAGGGGATGACAACTACTCTGACCTGCCTTTCTTGCCCAGTTTCTCTTGGTGCTCTCTCTGAGCTGGGTAGGGTTCTGTCATGGAAATGTGTAGCTGTCTTCCCGTGAGGTAACTGGAAGTTCAGGTTCTGGCATTTGGCTCTGTGTCTCTTGTGGACATGGGCCTGGACGCTGCTGCATCTCAACTGCTTGTGCCTTGGAGTCACAGGGCTAGGACCAGCTATGGACTGAAGGACTCCGCAACCTGAGTGCCTCTGAGTCTGCAGACTGCATGTAGACCTGCAAGTCCTGGAGCCTGAGCGAGAATTATAGTCCCATCGTCCCCTGCCTCAGTCAGCCACGGGTACAGATAATGTGCAGGGCTGCTGCTGAGCCATATCAGAGGCTGACCAACCTGCCCAACGGTCTGTCTAGTCTGTCTTTGATGCGGCCCGTCTGATATAGGCCCTCCTCCAAGAGGGTCAGATAGGATTCTACTGTGCCAGACCTTCCTACCTAGGTAGAAATGTCTACCTTTGAGATCTTGCTGAAGAGGGAGCCACCACCCCCCATCCCTCCCTGCGCCCCCCACCAGTGTAAGCCACAGCCAGTTAGGACTCCTGGTCCATGTCATCCAAAAGAATCGGGGCACTGGGAATGGCTAAGGGAGAATATGATAGGTAGCTCAGGACCCCTGCCTTTGGCTGGCTGGTCCCTCTGACCTAGTCCTTTGCAGATTCTGCTGCTTCTGGTGGCCCCTTCACTTACAGACTAATGTGGCTTTTCAAAAATAGCTGAGCTCAGCAAACATTTTCACAAATAACAAGGATAAGGAACATAAAAGAAAAATGGAAGGAAATGAGAAAGTTATCCAAACAATACAGTTCTCCTTAAGCAATCACATTGTAGCTTCTAAGGCTATCTTTCAGCCTTCAGAACCTTTCCTAGTATCCTTATAATCTTGGTCCTCGGTTCCCACGTGGGGACGGGCTGTGTGGATACTCCTTCATCATGGCCTCAACCAGAACTTTCTTTCTGGGAAGTGACTGGTTGTAGTTAATGTCCCTGTGCCACCTGGATATTTGAGAGGAATCTCCCCTTCAAGTAAGATATCTCGGGTCTTAGAAAAGCGAATTCTTACTGTACTGCCTTAAACATGGGGATCAGTTTCCTCTCAGTGTCTGCCAAACAATGGAGTGTAATGGAGGGGAGGCTGGACTGCCCTGGAACTTTCTGGACTGGAACCAGTCATCCTAACTGGAATCTTAACCAGGCTTCCTCAGAAAGGACTTTACTCTGTGGTCTCCACTTTCTTTTCTCTTACTCACCTTTGGACATGTTGCATGCTATCTTTTGCTCCCACCAACCCACTGATGCCAGATTCATTGGGTTTTTCTCAGCTGTCATCTTGCTTGACCACTCTGTAGCATTTGACACTAATGACCTGTAATTTAAGCTCAAAAATCAGTTATATATATTCCAGAAAAGGGAAATGTGCTTTTAGGTTGTTTAGGTTGACCACAGGTTGACACAAATTGAGGTCAAAAGTACATGTGTAACTCTGGGTATCTGGTACCCTGAAAAAGGTCCAGGAGCTCTGCCCTCTAGAATGAGGGTAGATTGGGTGAGTCCTGAGTCATGGTACATTACCTGCTATGGGATTCTGGAAGGGCTGAGAAGGGACCTCTGGGGGAGGAGGCTTCCTGGGCCTTCAGATCTTGGGAGTATTCTGTAAGGAAGAGATGGAAGTCTCTCTGTCCAGTTTCTAAAGACTCATGAGCAGAAGTTATAGAGAGACAGATCTTAGTTCAGTATCAAGAAAGGATGTTCTAGAATTGAAGGAGTTCAAAACTAGAGCTGATTGCTACGTAAAGTAATGAGTTCCATGTGTGTGGCAATGATCTTCTGGGGAGACCTGATTTCATATTTGCTCAGTAACACTTCCGAGACATTAGCCTGGGCCCTCTGCTCATCCTACTCCATACTCTTCCCTGTTGATCTATTCTCGTGGCTTTAATTTCATTTAAATTACATTAATGATTCAGCAGTTTATATCTCCAGTCCAGACATCTGCTCAAAACTGGATATGCGGCCACCTCTCTAGATATCATTCGCCTGCCACATGTCTCATGGGCACTTTGAACTCAGCAGACACTGAGTGCCCATCATATACCATACATGTACATGAAGCTGCATTCCCAAACTTGTGCCTCCTTCCAGCAGTGCATCGTGATTTGGGTAGAGAATTTAGAAACAGCCGTAAAATTGACTAAAATACTGGTTTGCTCTGGGTGTCTGATAGCCTCTCTCTGCCCCTGCCTCCCTCTCTCTGTCTGATTCAGAGAGTAGCATGAAGCTAGCCAAGCCACAAACCTTTGAATTGGGCTCTAGACCACTTCCTCTCATTGGGCCCCACATCCCATTTGGTTGCCAAGGCCTCCTTCACATCTCATGTCTGTTCCTTGCTCGTTGTTTCTACAGCCTCTATCTAGCTCTTGGCTACTATCCAGCTTTTTCAGGGTATTGTTTTTGTCGTCCCCAGATAAATCATTGTAAATCACAACTCTTCAGAGGCTCTCCATTGCCTAAGGCCAAGCTCTTCTTTTAGCAAGAAAATCCTATGTTCTGTCCCAGCTAATATTTCTGGTATCTTCCTCCATGTTTTCATGTATCCCAGTGCTCCAACTTAAGGGCTGTTTAGTCTGTTTCTTTTATTGTCCATCTCACTGAACAGATCGTGAGCCCCTTAGGGGCAGGGCCTGAGACTTTCGCTTTGAGCCCTAGGTGCCTGTCTATTATTAAACTTCAGTAAATGATTGGTTGAATGGATTTATGCAGGTACAACATCCTATTTACAGGGAAAGACCATTTATAAATTACAAGAAAAAGTAAAAACGGGCTTTTGGTTTAAATTCTGACCTCTTATCCTTTTGCACAGTCTCTTCTCTATCGGCAGAAAACCTCTTGCTAGAGACTTAAATGTGAACTGGAGCCCCTGCCCAGGTATCACCAACTTGCATGCTCCTTCTCTCTCTCCTCCCGTCTTAGATGCCTGCTTCTCTGCTGTAACAAAACAACTGCAAACTGGTGCATTGGAAAGAACATAGGCTTTGGGGTGAGATAGACCTGGGTTCAGTTCTTGGCACTGTCAGTTTTTAGCTGTGGGAGCTTCGGTGACCCCTCTGAATTTTATTTTCTCATCTGTAAAAGGTAGGCAATGGTACCTCCCAGCGCCGTGCTGAGGAATCACGTGCCAATGCAAGTAAGAGCCTTAGCATTCTACAGGCCATCAGAAAATAGTGGCTGCTCATGTTAGTTCGAATAGAGGCTCCAGGTGCTCACATGTAGATCTGGAGCCCAGTGTTCAGGGTGCTAGAGGTGGGGTGCCTTTCCTGGGCAGGGTGGGACCCATGGCTAATGGGTTAGCCTTCTGAGGAGGTGTGTTTGCATTTCCTAGATTCAGACTCCATACCTGGGACATGGATGTTCCCAACTTGTTCTCTTTTCCCTTTCTTGTAGGCTCCCAGGCCAGTGCCAGTACTTGGGCTTGCCGGTGGCGGATTACTTCAAGCAGTGGATTAATCTGAAAAAGGTACTGTGTCTGAGCCCCATTCGGGTGCTTCCTCTGGGACTCCTGTACCTTAGATCCCCTCCCCCCTTGCTTTCTTTATTCTACACGTCTCTGTTCTCTTTTTGTTGTCACCTTTTTCCTTTTCTTTTTGTTCTCTTTTCTCAACATCCCTCTTCCTCTTTCCTAGCTAACATGCACTGGAAGTGGACCTTTCTGGAAGTGGGGAGCTGTTTGGGGTAGAGTATAACATTGTCCTATGGCGGTGTCATCCAGATGTGCAGAGAAGTCGCAATGAAGGGGACTTTCTCAGTTCTTGCTCAGAACTGCATCACTGGGCTGAGCCGCATTGTCTTTAGGAGAGATGTGGTGCTAGCTGACCCTCTGGGAAAGTATCCTGCTTTGATGTGATCATGAGTGTGGCCTCTGACCATTCTGAGTGGCCCTGGTATCTCCCTCTGGTTGGGAGGTAGAATTGGTTCAGGCTAGCTTTGGTCCTGCTTCGCCCCAGCAGAGCCTTGCTCGTGTGAGAAGGACCGTGGAAGCTAGAGCCCAAATCCCTTGGAGTATGAGGAAGGAGACTGGCTCTAATGCAGCACCAAGTACCTGGGGAGTACGTGCTGGGGCTATGAGCTGAGAGGGAACCCCAAGTGGCTACAAAATTGGGGCCTGGCAGAGAATGTATTACCCAGAAAACTGTACTTTTCTAATATGTGCTATACTTCTCAGGTAAGCAGAAGAAAGGAGGTGTAGAAATAGACTCCTAAGATAGGGATTCCCATCACTCCGTTGGGATGCTTCCTCCCGGAGCCCCAGTCTACTAGAGAGACTCACCCCCATAATTCTCAAGTAAGGGCAACAGCTCTGGAGCAGCCTCAAGAACCCCATGGCGCTGATCAGCTTAGTGACCCCCAGGAAATCAGAGAAGAAAGAAGACACCAGGGGCCAGAGTAGTGGCTCCCAGGGGGGCTTAGAGAAGAGAGAGGTCATTGAAGGGTAAGACTAGGTATTGTAAGGATTTGGGTCATGAGCTGGGCATTCAAGGCAGGTGGAATATGAATCTGAAGAGGAAAGAAGACTTTCCAGGTGAGGGGAGCAGCATGCTTTTGGTGTGTGTGTGGGCTGGAGCTGAGTGAACATGTAGAGGAACAGTAGAGGAGAATGATCCTGGACTTCATTCCGTCCATCTCAGGGCAGCCATTCTTTGTGGTATCATTTGTGAACTCCTTTGCTTTCCCCTGGTACTCAGGTCCTTTACCCTTGGTCCTTGTTTATATTTTGACCTTCACCCACCTCTCCAGCTGACCTCCCTTGGACCTGAGCAGTAGCTACTTACTGCCTTCCATCTGTGGGTGAGGGGCCAGGCTCTGTCCTACCTTCAGGTTTTGGCCTGTGGCCTTACCTCTGCCTGAAGCGCCCCTGGTCACCTTCATAAAGTGCATTTGCTATTCTTGAGGATTCAGCTCAGGCATCATCTCTTCTGAGAGGTCAGCAGTCAGTCTCTAGTCTTGAGACCCCTTGGCCCTTTGGATATCAGTGACTTTTGAGTATTGAAACGGAGTCCCTCTGTGTTTCCTCACAGACATGTCCATCTGGAGCACGGAGACTGAGGCTGCCTCCTCTCTGTGTCCGAGGCGGCCAGGCCCAAACTAGGTACAGAGTACGTGCTCAGCGAGTAGTGGCTGGCTGGCTGGCTGATCTTTGAGAGCTGGCTCCACAGGCCCTCTCACACAGGGCTTGGCGGGGCTCTGCACAGGGGTGTGGCTGGGTCTGCACTCCTGAAAGACAGCGTGCCAGCTGTCAGCGCACATCTGAGGCTGCTTGCTGGCCTCAGCAAATGCAATGTGAAGGCCCGGCCAGGCGAAGCGGGCACTGACCATGAACAATTGCTCTGTGAAGTTCACTAGACTTTTTGGTGTCCAGATAGGTCCCTGCCTCCAGGTTCCTTGGCAGAGAGGCAGGAAAACAGCTGACCCATGTGTTAACATTGCCAGTCAAGGCTACCTTGATGCTGCTGGGGTTGGAGGCAAGCTGTCCTGAGCCTGTTCAGCGTGGTTCTCTTCGGACTGTGCCAAGCTATAGGAGGGACATGGGCACCAGTGGAAACTGGAGACCCTGTTCCCAGTTGGCCTTGTGATTGTGTTTAGGTAAACTGAGCAGGTCTAGGAAAAACAAGAGTAGCATGAGGCAAGTGGCATTAGAGAGGCCTAATCCCGTCCTCTCTGCCCTCTAGCCACATCATGTTCCAGATGTACCTGAGAGCCCAGCAGGAGAGATGACTCAGTTCCAGACTTTGGGCCTGTCTTTGCCAGCAGCCATTCCAGACAGAGAGGCTGCAGGGCCCTGGAGGTCCAGGGGCATGTTGATCTTTCTGACCTTTTTACAGCATGAGTTAGTGCAGGCTGCACAAAGATTCCTGCTCCCTTAAAAATAGTAACAATAAGAGCCAACCAGAGAGGTCGTCGCCAGGGTTGCGTGGGTATTGTGCAACGTATTACTCCGTGCCCTTCTTTCCCCTTGTGTGACCAGGCCCTGACTGTCTCCAGGGCCCTCTTCTGTCCTTGATCTGACTCTTTCCTCCCCACTTCCCTTCCTTTTCCTCTCCTCCTCAACTCCACAAGCAGAACTTTACCCGTGGAAAAAGTAGAAGGGGAGGGGTCGTGGTCTGTTTGGGTGCCAAGACTTAGCCATTGAGCGAACTGGGACTGAATTCACCATCCCCATTTCCTAAAGCCTCTCCTGTCCAGAAATGGTGTGCACTGCATCAGGGAAGAGCAGGTTCTCAGTGGCCAGGCTGCCACACTGCCCGCCTCCACCCACTTCCCCTGTAGCAGACTGAAGCAAGCCAGTGTTTGCTGACATTTGGAGTGTCATTGAATGATCTTACACTCTTATTGAACTGTCAGCTTAGAGAAGACTTGGGGCCCTGCTCCCAGCTCCCTCCAGGAGGTCAGAGCTGTCACTGAGGAGCCAGAAGAACACACACACACACACACACACACACAGGTGCATGAATATACACGTGTTTACTCAAGTGAATGAATATACCCAAGTAGGCATATCCAAAATTGTATGTATGTTTCCATTCATACATATGGGTATAAATACATAGTCACATATTCACCCTCAGAAATATATAGAAATATAACACAGGCACGAATGTTTATACATTACATACATATTCATAAAGCATGAAGACATGTGAAAATATATATATAAACATACACATCTTCATCAGTAAACACACATTGTTGAGTGCCCTCTGTGTTCCAGGTACTGTACTAGGCCTGGAGATACAACAGAAAAGATGAATATTAAATAATTCTAATTGCATTGTAACACTGCTAAGTTCCAGAGTCATGGCATCATTTCATAAGGGGGCCTGACTTAGGGAGGCAAAGAATGGTTCCCCGAGGAAGGGTGTCTAAGCTGAGATCTGAAGGATGAGTAGGAATTCACTAACAAGCATGTGGCAAGGCCCTGAGGTAAGGAGAAGCCTGGGAGCTTCATGGAACTAGAATGTGAGTTCCATGAAAGTGGAGAATTTTTGTCTCCTCTGTTCCCACTGTTCTGTCCTCATCACTTTGAATAGTTCCTGGCACACAGTGATGTTTAGTCATTATTTGTTGAATGAATGACTGCCTGGAGCATAGTGAATGTGGGGAAGAGGGGAGAGTGGTGAGGGATGAAGCTGGAGGGGGAGGCCACACTTGAGATTTTGATCCTTATCCTTAGGGTAAGGGGAAGCTATTAAAGGCTACTAAACGTAGGAGAGGTGTGGATTTTGAAAAAGCTCTTTCTGGCTACAGAATAGAGAGAGCTGAGTGTTGATATGGGGGGATCAGTATTGGTTTTTCTTGATGGGTCTGTAGTTGGCATCTTGGGGTGGGAGAAATTATGGACAACATTGCTGAACTTTTAGCATTCTTGTCCTGCTAATAGTGCCTTGCTCCAAGTCGTTGCTCCTACCAAAAGTACTCCGTCCCCACCATATGCACATACATTTCCAGTGGCCCAGACAAGGGTGGGAGTGGGGAGGTCCTGTCCCTGGTTGAGAACCACAGAATTAGACCATTGCTACAGTCCAGGTAAAAGACGATAGTCACCTGGATTGAACTGATAGGAGTGGAAATGTAGAGAAATGGATTGATTCTAGAGCGTTAAATGGTACAGTCAGTTCTGTTATAATGCAACATAGACCGTCTTAAAAATCACCGTGCTATGAAAAGTTGTAATAAAAAGTTGCAATAAAATGGGGTTAGGAGCACAATACTCAAAAACTTCATCAGTGACGTATGAAAAAAGATAGGAACCTAATAAAAATGGTAGCATAATTTTACACATGTTAAATGGCTAAGAAATACATAAATACTACAAAAGATATGGCACTCTACCTTGAAAAAACCATGAGGTTTGCTTGGCAATAGGCATGAGAAAGGTTGTAGCTTGTGAGTTATTGCGAAGTGGTAGAAGGAGAGTTCTCTGGAATTGGTTGGAAAGTTGTAGCCAGATGGATGCAGCTTATGACACATGTAGTGTTCCAGGAAGCTACGATACATTTGAAGTGTAAGCATCTGTGCATTCTGCATATTCTTAAACAGCTCTCTTCAGCTGGGTATACTTTCCTGTGCCTGTCTGGTATTGATTATGGACAAGATCACACATAAACAAAGGTAAAATTCGCATTCTGCTAGACTGTTTCCTAATACATTGACTGCATTGAAATGAATGTGCTCTTGCAAAATGGGTATTATAGCAGAACAGACTGTACAATGGACAGGAAAGAGTGACTGATTGGCTGTGACGGTTGATGATGAAGGAGGAAGCCACAATGACTCTTAAGGTTTATGATTTGAGCAACTGGATGAAATGGAAGGAGGAGAAGTTTGGGGATTAGAGGAGAAGATCAATTGGGACACATAGAATTTAGATGCTTTCAGATGTTCTTGTGAAACTACAGAGTAGTTGAATATATAGGTCTGGGGCTCAGGGATAGGGTCTGAATAAGAGTTACGGATTCAGGTGAGTTTTTGGTGTAGGAATGCTCACCGAAGCCATGGGAGTGTAGAATATACAGTGCGAGAAGAAAAGAGGGCCTAGGATGAGCACTGAGAAACGCCAGTACTTAATAGAGGAGAAAGAGTCAGACTAGAGGAGTGGTCACTGATAGTAGTGGTAAAAATTCTCATTTATTGATTGCATTTTGTGTGCTCTACCTGTATTGTCCATTATAGTTGCCAATTTTTTTTCATTTTAAAAGTTTAGTTAACTTATATGTAAATAAACTTTCTTGAAGAACTTCTTTTAAGTATATTTAGAACAACCTATATTGGTGAGTTTACATTTTCAACTGTTAGCTGCTTAAAATCTAAATAGAGATCTAATATTTCTAATGAAGATTTAGCATCTGAATTGATATATATATATTTTTAAGATTTTATTTATTTATTTGACAGAGATCACAAGTAGTCAGAGAGGCAGGCAGAGAGAGAGAGAGGAGGAAGTGGGCTCCCCGCCGAGCAGAGAGCCCGATGCAGGGCTTGATCCCAGGACTCTGGCATCATGACCTGAGCCGAAGGCAGAGGCTTTAACCCACTGAGCCACCCAGGCACCCCTGAATTGATATACATTTTAAGTATAAGTTACATACTTAAATACAAAATGGTTTATTAATTGTTCATTAGTAATTTTTATATTGATTACTTCTTGAAGTAATCTGTTATTATTTGCGTATCTCTATTTTTCATGTTTTAAGGTTGAGAAAACAGGTACTACCTTGTTGAGAAAACAAGGGAGTTAGGATGCAATTTGCTCAGTGTCCCACATTGATACCTGGTAGGGGTAGAAGTGAAATTTAGTTTTGCCTAACCTTTTGTGCTAAAGAGAGGGTAAAAATGAGAGAGTAAAGAGTGGCAGAGAAGGGGTAGACCAGATGTGGTGCCACAAAAGCCACAGAAACAAAACAATTTTCAGAACAAGAGGACCAGTCGGCTCGCAGGGTTCAGAAAGACTGAACCCTGAGCGCCTGGGACAGAAGGGCTCGGCGACCTTGGTAAAAATGATGGTGTGAGAGGACCTGGAGCCAAATTGGACCGAATTGGGGAGTAAATGAGCTGACAGAGATATTTTAACCTTTTCAGAAACATAGCTTTGAAGGAGAGAGAAAGGACGAGAACTGTGATGGGGCAAGCGTGGGGTTGAAGCAGGTGGTGTGTCCTAAGATGGGAGATGTGCTTGGTTGTAGGCACCGTTAGAGAAGGAAAGTTTAAAAATACAGGAGTGAGAGAGGTCTCTGAGACGAAGAGGAGAAGGTGGGGTGGAGAAAAGGATGGAAATCGGCTCTCTGCAGGAGGAAGACCGTTCTTCTGCCAAGAGGCGGGGGAGGGGAAGGTGGGTGCGGTAGAGGTAGAAGGCATGTGGATTTGACGGCAAGGTGAAGTAATTCCCATCTGGTGGTTCATTTCCCCTATGAAGTAGATGAGCCACTTGCTAATAGTGGAGGACTGGGAAGGTTTGTAGAAAGTGGAAAGGATTGCTGTAGTTTTAGTAAAGAGTAAAGAGTAGAAATGCGAGCCAGTCTCTGCCTGCTTGTGTGTACTATCTCTCTCTCTGACAAATAAATAAAATCTTTAAAAAAAAAAAAAAAAAGAAGTGTGAGCCAGCTTGAGAAACAGAGTAGGATTTCTAGGCAGTGTTGAGGGTCTCTTCGAGGTTGATGGCATTCATCCATGGTGGAACCACTCTCTTCTGCTGTAGGGCTTGTCTTTAGCAGAGCTCAGCTGCCTGGTTGTAGGCATGCCGGCAGCAGACACTTATATTCATCCAGGGTAAAGACTTTCCCAAGGAGTATGATGAAAGGAACAAAGGAGTTGAAAATACTGGCAAGACGGTCGTTGCCAAGATGGACTAGGAGATCTCAGCTGGATACTGAGGAGAGAGAAGATAGCAGGGGGCCTGATGGATATGGAAGAGGTAGCTAGGTCCCAGTAAGGGGAGGAAAGATGTGTCAGGTGTAGTTGAGCCTGCCACATGGAGAGATAAGAGATTATGGTTAGCATAGGATGTGTGATTTAGTGATTTCAGACATGGGGCAGTTCTCCATGTTGGCAAGTTCCAAGGTGTGCCCATGGGAGTGAGTAGTTAAGATTGGGGGGAGGAACAAGAGGTTAACAAAGGGATAGGTCAGATGCGACTTCCATAAAGAAGTGAGTATGTGGACTCAGACACACACACACACACACACACACACACACACACACACATAATGTATATATTCTCTCTGCATATGTATGGACGCAGAGGGGTAAATGTATATACAAAGATATGCCCGCATGTATGCATATATAGTTCGCATACATTCAGACCAAGCCAGGTAGGTGCGTGCACATATGCTCACAAATGGAATTCCCTCTGGGCCTGTTTAGACAGGTTTTGGGGGAAGCAAGCAGGTGTCTTAGGAGGATACTGAGCATTGACAGACAGGGCTCAACCAGTCACGCTCAGAAGTTGTAGGGAGGAGGTCACCTAGAATTTAACAGACCCAGATGTGCCAGAGTGTGAAGACTGTTGTTCCACTTTGCCTGTGCCATCTGTACTCTCCGCCCTGCTGTAATTTCTGGGTGCTCTGAAGGGGGTGGGGTTGGGGCCAGCTGTGAAAGAGAGAATAAGAGGGGGAGACCTTTTTGGGTCTCTCCAAGAAGCATTTCTGTCTCCCCCTCCCCTGAGAGTGGACAGCAGGAGAGACTGCTGAAGGAAAGGTTGGTGTCTACGATTGAGCACGACTTTTCCTGACCTTGGAGCATTCAGAGTCCCAATCAGTGCAGTAATAAATTAAGGGCTTATGGAGGAATAAATTCTTGGCCTTAATGAAGTTCTTTGCTGGGGGCCATAGGCAGGTCAGCAGGTCGGAGTGATGCGGATTGGAGGCCCCCATGAGTAGGCTCAGCTAGCTGGGAAGCCATCAGGAGTGAAAAGATCTGAAACTCTGTTGGTCAGGTCACTATTTTGGAGCTCTGGGAATTAAGCTGCTCAAGTGATAGGCAGCCTGACAGAGGCTGGGACTCTATAGAATGGTGGCTACATGGTGCCTCCTGCAGAGTCCCTCCATTGGGGTTATTCACAAGCTAATTTGGAAAAAACAGACCAAACAGAACTGAAAACTGAGAGAGGGGTATGAAAATCTAGGGGCCCTGCAAGGTGTTTTATTTTGGAGGGCCGAGAGGGTTTGCATCAAGACAGATGCTTCTGGACCATTCGGTGGTCAGAACCAGATGTGCTAGGGTCCAGGTCTTTGGCATCATCCAAAGTACAGAGCATTGTGTGGGGCAGTTATGGGCCACTATCCTGGTGGGAGCCAGCTCTGAGGCCAGGGCCTCTGGCTGTGTTGGGGAAGAAATATGTACACAGAGGACAGGACACAGAGCACCAGGTGTAAATGAGGGAGAAGTGGGGGCACAGGCATGGGACAAGGAGGGGGTGAGTGAGAAAACAACCTGGAGCTCTTGCTGCTGGGTTTGATGCTGAAGCCCTGGGAGGAGCCAGTCTTGGGAGCTGGAGGCTCCTGGATTGTAGAGCTGAAACTAGAACCCAGGCCTCAAGACTCCATGTGCTGAGCTCTTTCTCCTTTCATCCCACCCTCTGCAATGTCTGCCCTTGGGCATGAGTTCTTGGGATGTGGTCCAGAAGTAGCAGAGGGAACAGTGCTGTGTTTGGAATCAGGGGCAGCTGGAGCTGGAGAGAATGTCTCCTTTCTTCGCATCTCCCTGCCCCCATGGTGTAGTGCCCTGCCCGGCTTTTCCTTTAAATATGTCTTACAGCTGTCTGAACTCTGAAATTTCTTTCACTCCTTCCCTCGCCTTGTTAACATGTGTTGCCTTTGGGGTAATCAGGGAAAAAATATTATGTCCTTTTACAATTACCGGGTTTTGGAATATTAAAATGTCTCGCTGCATCGGCACTGTTATTTTGATTGGTATTCTAACCTTTGACTAGCCCATAAAGCGCGCCGCTCCTGAAGCCAATATTGCAGGACTGAAATTTAATTCCGAAATGATTCCAGATAATAGGGAGACAGATAATATATGCATGAAGGATATTATGTTTGGACTAACTGCAGCAGGGCCAGGGCTGGGGAGCTGAATAATAGCCCAGAGTGAGTTATAATCTGTGGGACAGAAATGCCTTACTGTCAGGGCCAGGAGAGGAACTCTTAAATCAAAGGCACAGGAAAGGGTGCGATTGCAGTGTGCTTGTTTTGACAGGAAAAGCACTGGAGCCAAGAGGGTAGGTATGGAAAGCTGTGGCCCATCCTTTCTCTTGAGCAAAATACCCAGGGCCCTTTGCAGCATCCCTAGCTTCGTCTCTCCTGTCCCTCTAACATTCTGACCATATCAAACTTATTGCCACTCTTCAAATACACTCTTCAAAGGGACTGTTTCACTTCCCTTTGCTCATTCTGTTCCCTTTGCCTACCTTGCCTTTCCCTTTTTAGTATGTTGAGAAAACTCCTGTTCATCCTTCAAAACCCTCTTCTGTGAAGGCTTCTCTGACCTGACCCCTGGTAGAAATAGTCAATCACCTCCTCCTTTGGATGGTTTCACACTTTATAATGAGTATATCACATGCTCTTGCAATTATCTGCTCACACGTTTGTATTTCCTAGTAGACTGTGAGCACTTTGAGGCCTACATGCCACCCATCTCTGTATTTCTGGTGCTCAGCACTGGATGGGACACACACTGGGCATCAACAAGAACTACTTGAAGCCACACTGAATATAGGGCTGGACTAATGAGCTCAGGAGTCCATGCCTAGTCCCCTGCCAGATCTCTCAGACAAATAGGCTTAGAGAAGTTAAGTAACCTGTCTGAGGGCACATAGCCAGGAAGAGGTAAAGCTAGGATTTGAGCCTGGATGAAGTGCTCTTTCCCCTGACCGTATAACTTAGGCAGGTGGGCAGGGAAGGAGTTGGAAGCCAGAGTTGAAAAGACAGACTCATTTCTTTGACTCCTTCCTTCCTTTCCTAGCTCCAGACTTGAGTCCCCTTTACTAGGGACTTTGAAGGGATTGTGCCTCCTGTCACTGCTAAGGACCTTTGGACAGTTACTCCATACAAAAGACACTTCTCTACTGTGTGCTTGTAACTAAGGATGGGGAAAAGTGCCTTGACAAAGTGCCTGCCTGTGGTTGCAGAGAGCTCTTAAGTTGGTAAGCAGGCAGAGTACCTGGAGCTCTTAGTAATGTTGGAAAACTTCACAGGCATTCTTCCTCTCCCACCGCCCTCAGCACTTGGTGGAACTGATGTTTTGGGTGTTTAAAGATAAGATAAGGAAAGTACTAATGGAAAAAGCTACAGTGAATGAATTTGTATTGTTAATTACAACCCTATCTGCATAAACCTACCTAAACACCAGGCCTGGCTATATGTGGAATGAACCCTTCACTTAGTCTTCAGGTGATGCTTGGTCTGGACACTGGTCCCTGGGGATGTTGCTCACAGGCTGGAGACCATTAGTGCAAGAAAAGGAGCTTTAGAATCAGATGAGTCTGGCTCAGACTTCTAACATTGCTCCCAACTAGCTATGTGATCTGAAGCAAATTTCTGAACCTCCCTGAATAACCACAGAAGCAGGCTCCAGAGTCCGGTAGGCTTGATTTAGAATCTTGACTGCACTTACTAGTTGTGGGGCTTCAGGAAAGTCGCTTCTTTAAGCTTCAGTATCATTCTTTATAGAAGAAGAAAAACAATACCATCACTCCTAGAGTTGTCCTGGACATGAAGTGTCCTCCCCTGTCCTCATACTGACCAGTAGGACCGAGGTGACTAGACATGGGGGTAAAGGAGAGAGGAGCTCAAGGCAGACTTTGTGCGTAGGAGCTAGGAGAAAGAGGCCCCCTGGCAGAATTCATGGGGGTACAGAGAGGAGGAGCCTCATGCCGTCTGTGGACGAGCTCACCCTGAGTGTGAAGGTAGTGAACGGAGCTGTCTATCTCCTCTTCCTGGTTCCAGCTGCCATCAGCATGGCTGGTGTACAGTGGAGTGCATGGTCACATTTACCTTCAGATGATCCCTGGCTCTGTCATTACCTGCCTTATGACCTTAAGTTACTTCCCTTCTCAGAATCTTGGTTTCCTGCTTTGTAAATAAAGTAGAGGTAATTAATAAAAATGAAGAGGTACTGGTCTAAATGCTTTATATGAATTAAGTCCCTAATCCCCCATTCTAAGAGCTAAGCACTGGTATTGGCATCTTACAGATGAGGGGAAGGAGATCCAGAGAGGCCGAGCACCTGGCACAGGGTTCACCTGCTAATGAGAGCCGGAGCAGCCTCCGAGTCTAGGTGGCAGGCTCCGAGACTGTGCTCTTACTGCTCTGTTGCCTCCAGCCCAGAGGAGGGAGGAATCGTTTTCATCTGGGGGCAGGAGAGAAAATCAACAAAGATTTCACGGGAATATTTGACTTGGGTCTTGAAAGTGTTGGGGAGATAGGGTGGGAAGGGCATTCCAGGTGGAGGCAGCAATGTCCACAGAGGCCTGGAGGAGTGCAGCAACTTGCCGGATTGGGGAACTGCAAAGTAGTTTACAGGGTTTTTAAGCTACTGATGTGGGCCAGCC
Source organism: Martes martes (assembly GCF_963455335.1). Classification (NCBI taxonomy): domain Eukaryota; kingdom Metazoa; phylum Chordata; class Mammalia; order Carnivora; family Mustelidae; genus Martes; species Martes martes. The sequence continues at coordinate 157,309,037 of NC_137891.1, forward strand.
ATGTTATGCCTTCTCCCAGAGAAGGTGGGAGAGTGAGGACAGGAAGGTACCATTGCCCAGTGTCTCGGTGGAGCCAGCCTAAGCTTCCTTCTAAGAATGTGGCAGTAGCTCCAGAAAAATGCCACGTTTATGTCCACGTGTGGGAAGAAAGAGTCCACGGGCCCAGGATAGCAGGATGGGAAAGAGGGCACAATGCCTTGTAGCATTATCAGCTCTGGGCAGTCTGACACTGCTGCGCCAGAGGACCTCCATATCCTTCCAGTAGAAGGTGGCAGATTACAGTGAGGAACCGGGGTGCCTGGTGGCTCAGTTACTTATGGATCCAACTCTTGCTTCTGGCTCAGGTCAGGATTTTAGGGTTGTGAGATCAAGCCCCGCCTCCACGCCCTGCTTAAGATACTCTCTCTTGCTCTTCCTCTGCCGCCTCCCCACTCTCTCTCCCTTGCTTAAAAAAAAAGCAATACAGTGTAAGGAATCAATTAGGTGATGTGTGTAAAGCTTTTAGCATGTGCTGGCACTTCGTGTGTGATTGGCTAACCTAGCACACTCGCAGCTAAGGGGCCAGCCTGCCTTGTTCTGCCTTCCCTATGAGTGTAGCCACAAGGGGAGATGGAACGAATGAGGGAGTCCACTCAAGGCAGCTGGGATTCCTTCTCCCTCCATGAGGGAGCAAGCAACTCTGCCCTGGAGTTGCTTGCAGTGGCCTCCATGGCAGATCTTTGCAATGAGGCCCACCTCATGGTCTGCCTCTTGCTGGCTGTGGCTCAGAGTCTGTGTCCTGACAGGTGATGCCACCTCTATCTCCTGGTCCCACTCTGTAGCTCCTCTGTCTGTCTCTTGTGTCTTTGAGGAAGTGAATCCGGAGAATAAGGGAGCTCTCCTGGATCTGTGTGGGGCTTGGATTTAAGCCTAGGCATCCCGACTATCGGCCTGCACTGCAACCCTCAGGCTACCCTCAAGGTTATTTTGCACTGTAACCCCCCAAGGGCCATGCCTCTTGGTTATTTTATGTGGCCTGGTCTGTCCCTGTGCAGGACCATGAGCCGCTCAAGCATAGGGACTAGATCTCATTCTTGAATCCATCAGAATTCTCGACCCACAGAGCTAGGCCAACAGAGGGGATGTCAGGAAGACCCTGTGGAAGAGCTGAGGGCCGCTAGGGAGAGAGGCGAGGCGAGGGAGAGGTTGACTCATCTACACTCTGTTGATAAGTCTGAGAGAAGTAAGGGAACTGAGTTACTCTGCCTTCTCCCAAGTTTTTGTTTTGTTTCATTTTTTTTTTCTTTTTGTGTTTTGTTTTGCTTTGTTGTTATTGTTACTGCTACTCTGGAACCAAAAGGAGTTACAGAAAAGGAGAGAAAAGGATAAGGAGACTTTCTTGAAGGCAGGAGGCACAGCCCTGTCTGCCTCCCTTGTCCCTCCCCAGTTGCCCTGCTGCCACTCTGGAAAAGCAGGGCTGACCACATCTGTCAGTGTCAATAACAGAGCACCAATGTTCGGAGCCCCAGCTGGTGCCAACCTCGGTACTCGGTGCCTTACATATGTTCATTCGTTTCATCTTCACAACTATACAGCAAGGGAGGGCTGTTGTTCCTGTGCTATGGGTGCTGAAGTAGAGACTCAGAGAAACTAAGCTTGCCCAAGGCCCCATGACCAGGATGTAAATTCAGCTTCTCTCCTTTAATGGCTTCTTTCTTGTCACTTGTCCTGTAACAGATACCACCTAAAGGCATTTCCTCTGGTCTGGCCTGGTTGGAACAGGGCAAACACATAACCAGCCATTACTAGTTGTATGGTCAGTGAAAGGCAGTGACTGGGGGAGGATAGGGATTGGCCTCATGATCGAGGTCTCTTGAGAGTGGCACTTACTTAATGGGGATCTTTCTGTGTGTGTATGGGGTGTGCCCAGGTGTACGTGGATATCTATCTGTATTTAAAGAATTGTATTGGTCCATGTGGGAGGCTTGTGTCTGTGTATACTCGGGTACTTGCACATGCCCACATGTAGGGGTATGGAAAGGGTGTAAATATGGGTTCTGTGGCAATACATGTGCACCTGAAGGTGAACAGATGAGGCCCTTATCTCTGGAGGACAGCATGGAACAATACAATGACTCCTGGGCTGAACTTGAAGCTGGAAGATTAAAGACATGGGCTCTGGTGTTGGGTCACTTGCCTTTTCTGAGCCCGTAGTTTCCTCATCTAACAAATAAGGGGGCCAGGGAAGGCAGTCTCTTCTGCCTTTGTTTCCTCTTTTTTGTTCTCAGTAAAAAATGAGACAGATGTAAGGAAGGTGAGAGAAATTTCCCTTAAACCCGTACCTACTTTGATCTCCAGCCTTGGGACTGTTCCACTATCCCACTAGGAGAAGTTGAGGGTCCAGGGAAGGCAGAGCATTGCCTGGCATCAGCTCAGAAGGGCTGGGGCTTGGGTATCGGATAGCTGGTCCTGTCACAGTTTGGGATGGCCTGGACTAGAGTTGAGTGCTGTGGAGGCTTTGGACTTCTCCATGAGAACATGGGGTGAGGTGAAGCTTGTTGTCTCCCTGCTTCTTTGCAGGGGTGGTGGGAAGGGGGCCTCTTGATACCTTTAAAGGCAGGGTGCAGCCCAGGCCTTTCCTCTGGCCTTTGATCCCCATTGTTGATTGTCCTGGCAGGTGCAGAGTGACAGTCAGGTAGAGACCAGAACAAAGAGCTGGATATGTGTTCACCTTCATATGGAACTTGCTGGTTCAACCCAAAGCCTTTGTGTGAGCTCACTTGGCCTGCTATCAGCTCTTTTGGGGGAAGAGTGGCTTAGGGTTGGGTGCTTTAATTTCCCCTGACTGATTCCTCAAAGCTGATTTGGGTGGCTTCGAAATATGGGACCTTTGGCCATCTCAGTCTTCAGATGGGATTATAGCAGGGTTTTGTCTATTCTGTCCCATGAATTAGCCACCAGCTCCCTGAAATTTCTGAAATTGACTGGCTGGGTGGTCACTAGAGAAGGAACAGGCATTGTGTAGACTCACAGTGAGGTGTCCTCGGTGCTGGGAGGACGTTTGTCTGTAAGCTAAGCTTAGATCAGCCTGAACCTAGTGACCTGTGCCCTGCCTGCGCCAGGACCTCTACATTCACATTGAGCCACCAGTCACTCTCTAAAGCCCTGTGTATCGGGCATTTAGACTCTGAGATGAATCAGGTCTAGTCTTTACCTATACAGGGCTCCCAGTCTGGCAGGGAAAATGGGGAAATATACAATAGAGGTAGTTAAGTACAATAATAGGAATTATGTGTATGGTATGTTTAGGTGTGCTTTTAAAAATAATTTATTTTGAATTCAGCTTTGTATGAGTTAGAATGCACAAGAGAGAGAATCCATGTAGGCATGTCTTTGTGTTTATATGTCCCTTGCCTGTGTGACTCAGTAAGCTCAGAGCTACCCAGGTGAGCTCATCCCAGCTGCATCTGGGCCAGTGACTTTTCAGGGCCTTAATGCAGGGCTCCAAGAGACGCTAGGCTGCCCTACGTGGTAAAGAGGAGTGGTCCTTCTGGGAAGATGAGGTCCAGGCTAGCTGCTTGGGAAGTACTTCTGAATGGGTGCAGACAGCTGTGGCTGTGAGTGCATGGGCATGAGCCCAAGTGTGCATAGGGCAGCAGCCAGGGGTCCGTCTTCAGCACCACGACCAGGGCTTATGGCACTAGGCCTGGGCTTTGCACCTACTTGGCTGCTGGCAGGAGGACAGGCTGCCGGCAGATCCCAGGGCAACCCTGAGGCCTCCCCAGTGGTGTGTTTGCTGTGCCTAATTACCCAGCAGTTGTTTAACTATGCAAGCTGCATGCCTGCCTTTATTGCGCTGTGATTGCCGAGCTGCCTATGGGGAGTGTCATAAAAAGATATAAAATGCCCATTATCTGTCTGACGCCCTCCTCCTGGACTGTGGGTGTTTGTGTTTTATTTTATTTTTATGGCTCAAGGGAAGCTCTGCAGGAAGGAAAGGGAGGGAAGAACAGGGAGGGGTGGGGGAGGCCCTACAGGAATTGGGGGCTGGGAGACTGAGGAGCCCCCTTCATACTGTGGTCAGCCGTGAGCTGAAGGGCTCTCCTGACCAGAGGAGAGAAGTGGAAATGGCAGATCTCTGGGGTCAGGACAGGTGCTCAGGAAGTAAGGCCAGACCTTCTCCTCCTCATCTACCCACAGCTTATGTTCCCACCTTACGTCTGTGCTGGCCCCCGCCCTGCTTGGGGACCTTGGGTGCAGGGTAGTTTGCAGAGGATTCTGTGAATTCCCACTCAGGTCCTCATGGGCTTTGATAACTGGAATTGCCTGCTAGCTTCCTAGAGCACATGGCTTGCTGTGGGACAGATACCTTGGGTACCACCACCTGCTCCTGAAGCCTTGTACCCCGATAGCTTCAGCTCCCCTTTTTTTGTCGGCCACTGCAGCTTGTTTATGCCACACCTATCCAAGAGTCACTGCGTCTGAGGGAAACCTCCGAGACCAGGAGAGGAGGGGAATTAATACAATTTGAACACTTGCCCCATTCCAAACAAACTGTGAGTCACTGAGGCAGAGATCAGACAGGGACCCTGCCCACGAAGAGCTCACACTGCGTAACCAGTGCAGACTTCGCAGTAGATGGTAAATCAGTGTTTGTCAAATGGGACTGGATTCAATATATTCATTCACTTTCATTCAGTAAATGGCTGTTGACCACCTACTAGGTCAGGCACTTTGCCAAGCACTGGGAATAAAATAGCAAGCAAAATAGACAAAATTCCAGCCCTCATTGGTCATTCGAGTTTATTGGGAGAAAAATTGAAGGATTTAAATGCTGGACGTGTGACTCTAGAAACCATGGCCTCTCACCTGTGACATGTTTTTTCCCATGCCTAAACCATCAAAGCCCAAGCTATTCCTGTACTACTCTTCTTGAAAAATCTTGACTGCTAGGTACAGTACAAGCTCTCTAGCCTACCTCTTGAAACTCCTTTGGGTTTTTAGCTGTACGAAGATGGCCTGCATGGTCACTCACAGGCCTTATTCATACTTGTGTTCTATTTATCTAGAATGCCCTTTGCTGCATTTCTGCCTCGTGAACTTCTACCTACCCTTCAAGACCTAACCCCTTTATGTGCTCTTTGAAGACTTGTTGTGTTTCCCATTGGCAACTTCCTGCTCTTTCACACACCTATTCATTAAGTGCCTATGTACTGTGGTAGAGCTTTCTGGCTTTGTTCACTTAGGTGAGCCTGCTGTGGGTTCTTGGCACTTCTTCTGTGGTAGTGTACTAAAAAAAAAAAAGTTTTGTTGAGCTGTAATTCACATACCATACAATTTACCCACTTAGAGTGTACCAGTCTTAGTATATTCCTAGGGTTGTGTAGCCATCATCCCTGTCTGAGTTTAGGACATTTTTGCCCCCCACACTTCCCATTTCCCCAAAATGCCCCTGCCCTAGCCAACCACTAATCTATTTTCAGTCTATGAATTTGCCTATTCTTGCAGTTCTGGGAATTTTTTATATGTGGTCTTTTGTGACTGGCTTCTTTCACTTAGCATCATTTCCAGGGTTCATCCATGTTGCACCGTGAATCAACACTTCATTTCTTTTCATTACCAACTAATACTCCGTTGCATGGATATATCACATTTTATTCATCCTTTCATCAGTTGGTGGATATTCGGATTGCTTCCACTTTTTGGCTGTTACGAATAATGCCGCTATGAATATTCGTGTACAAGTTCACTTTATTATTTTTGCATTTTGGTGTTTTGTTTGTTTGTGTTACACCTGTCTTTTAAGTAGATTGTGAGCTCCTCAGAGTAAGGGTCACTCCTGTATTAGTTGCTGTATCCCCACCACTTAGCCGTGGCTAGCTCTCAGTAAATATCAGTGAATGAATACATGCATGCCTTCTAATTCTCTTCCCTCTTGGGATGTAATAGCAGTTCCCCAAGCCACTCTGTCCCCTGTATCTATATTCTTCTATCTGCCACCCACACTGAGGCGTAAGCTCATTCATCAGTGTCCCAGACCATGCCCTTCTCATTTCCACCGTTGGCCTCTCTGGTGTAAGTTCTTTGCCCAACAACAGCTAGTCTGAGAAGCTTTCCTGAGTTGCCCCCTTGATGGCAAGTAAGGTCAATAAGGTCTCTGGCTAACTCAACACTGATGTAGAGACTGACTCTACCCCCTCCTCTCCCTCTTCTCCTGAGGGGCCCCAGATTGTTTTATACAGGGAGGGTAGGATCTATGGAAAGGCCCTGGAGGGGCTGTTAAGCTGGGTGGCCTCCTGGCTCTAGGCCAGGCTGGCTTTGTGACAGCTCCAGATACCTGGGTATCTGAGGAGAGGAGGTTGCCTCTGCCATTCTAGTCAGTAGCCCCTATGAACCAGGTCTATAAAAGAAAAGGAATTTCTAGAACCAATAGCCTCTTAGAGATTGGTAAAACCAATATTTCTCTTTTCTTTGCATTTACTCACCCTAATAGTTTGAGCCCATAATTAGAATTGGGCTTTATTAGGCTAATTAGGAGGTAGGAATGATGGCAGGAGGGCATGTGGAGATGCATCAGGGTGCTGGGCAGTAAATCTAGGGTTTTAATAGGCTTGCTCCATAATCAGGTGGTCTGAAAGGCTGACTGGGTGGCTGGGCCCCCTCCCCTCCCTTCCTTCTATTCCCATCACTCCTTGAAGTGGCCTTCACACTTTGCCGTCCTTGTCCTCGATACTGGCAGGAGCGCTGGGGATATGGGGAACTCAGGAGGGAGGGAGGAGACCCCACCCGGAGCTTCATTGCCTATGCACGCGCCGTCCAGCCTGGCGGCATGATTACCTTGCTGAGAAATCCGTCCAGGCGCAGGGCTGCTGATAGCAATCATTGATTAAGAGGGTAATTGTCCTGAAAATTCAGATTGATCAGAAGGCAGAAATGATAACTTGTGTAACTGTGTTTAAAGCCACGTCCTGTCAATAGACGAGACTGAGATGTATCGCGCCAAGAGGGGGGCAGAACGGATGGGTGTGTGCGGGCGGGCGGGCGCTGCCATCCTTCTCTCAGGGCTGAGCAGGATGTTTCTTGTCAGTAACCTGGACTATTGGAGATTCAATCACTTTTATCTCCCCCTCTCTCTCAATCCAAATGCCTTTTCATATTAGGAAATTAGAATCGGCCCTGCTCATGCAAGATTTATTAGCTCTGCTGAGCAGTCACACCGAAGAGTAAATGATTTTGCTTTGCTGGAGCTTTTTACACATTAGGACCCAACTTCTTCCTGCTCTGTGCCACTGACTGCCTGGAGGAGTGGGCTCTAGAACTGGAAACTCTCCGAGTCCGGTTCAGGGGAAAAGCATCACTGGGATCTAGCTTCTTGATCTGACAGAGACCCTGTTGTGTCTGGCTGACGTCCTTCTATCTGCTCCCCAGACAGGTCCCTTACTGGGATCTAGGTTGTCCCTCTCAGTTGAAGGAATCAAACCTCCTGAAGGAATGAGGTTCGTCCCTCAGAGTTGGGTACATGGCAGAGTCTTACCTACAGGGGTGGCAGTGAGACTGTGTATTGAATAAGGATTGGGAGCAGAAGCAGAGGATGGAGGGGCTACCATGACTTGACTTCTCAGACTCTGAGGTTGTCCTTCTGTCTCGGGTGGGGCTGCAGCAGCTAGAGCATCTTTCTGAGCTACTGGGAAAGTTGTCCAGGACGTTGCCTGGGAATTTAGAGCATGGGAGCTAGTTAGAGCAAGTTTAGGCGTGTCTGGGCCTGCTGGCTGGCTGTGTCTAGAGGGCTGCAGGGGGGTTGACTGGCTGAGGCTCTCTGATCTGCCAGTAATGTGGGCTCTTAGGGAAGGGAGGGGCCAAGTTCCATGTTTCTGGAATTCTCCTGTGGCCTTAGGCTTGAAAGCAGTATGGGCCTGTGTGCCAGCTGCACCTAGCCTGCTCCGGAGTTCAGGGTACCAGTGGGCTAGGTTGGTTTTAGGGAGGACCATTCTCCTTCACTGAGACTGTATGATTCCCCCTCTTACCCAACTCCTTGGGTCACTTGGACCCATGGACAAATGTCAGCCGCTATCATTCTTTCACCCTCTCTATTGTAGGTGTCTGATCTTAGAGGTCTGATGGCACGGGTGAGTGTGGAGAGTCCTGATACAGGGCTGAAGGAAGGTTAACAGATTCTCTGGGGTTTTTTGTGAGAGGGATATGATCCCAAGGACTACCCTCTGCCTACTTGTTTCTTTTACTTAGCCCTGTGAAGCCTCCAGTTCTCCAGTTCTCTGAGCTTTTTCAAGTTCCCCAAACCTGAGGGTTGGAGTTAGAAGTAACGGGGTCCCTGGGAATTAATGGTGGGAGTAGGTAGCAGCCATTTTGATCCAAAAGCAGGGCTGTGTTTGGGAGCAGGGGATAGGGGGAGGCTTTTTAGAGGAAAGTAGCTGACAAGTGTCTGCAGGATATTTCCTAGATAGGACTTGTCTCTAAGCAGACCACAAGGCCACCAGCTTTTTACTAAGGCTCTGCTTCTCTCTACTACCAACCTCCATCCTTGGAGAAGCCTTGACTTTCTTGGACCACTCCTCATGCTAGACTGGGTTGGGCAAGACAGGCCTTCATTCTGCACACACACCACCCACATCCCACTGTAAGAGTATACTAAGGGATAGAGAAATCTGAGGAGCTTAATGTAAAAAAAATTTTCAAATAGATAAAATGTATGTGGTACGGACATAAAGTTTTCTTTGTAAAAAATTCTGTACAGGGGCGCCTGGGTAGCTCAGTGGGTTAAGCCGCTGCCTTCGGCTCAGGTCATGATCTCAGGGTCCTGGGATCGAGTCTCGCATCGGGCTCTGCTCAGCAGGGAGCCTGCTTCCCTCTCTCTCTCTCTTTGCCTGCCTGTCTGCCTGCTTGTGATCTCTCTCTGTCAAATAAATAAATAAATAAATCTTTAAAAAAAAATTCTGTACAACTTTCTGTAAAATATTGATTATCATGTGGCATATTCTAATCAGGTTTAAGTCATTAAAGTCTTTGGATTATTTAAAAAAAAAATCCACGTGTCCCGTCTGGTGAGTTGTGAAAGAAGTGGGTGCGCAGAGCCAAGAGAGCTTCCCAGGGCCGAATGCCTCAGCCCCTGCCTCTCAGCTAGGCCTGTGAACTCCCTAGGAATACTGTGCAGTCCAGAGGGAGGGTCAGCTCTTGTTTGGCTTAGTTTTCTGCTAGGGCTAGTTTGGGCAAAGTCAAGAAAGAGCGGAAGTGCCATGGGTAGCTAGGTCCTGGGAACAGAGAACTCAGAATGCTGAAAGACTCCCAGTGGAGTGAGGGAGACATTCACTACAGGGTGATGTAAACGGTGTTGCTTTCCAGAGCCCAGAAGAGGGAGTGACTGAATTCTCCTGGAAGAGCTCAGACTGGCACCCAGAAGCGGGGGTCATGGGAGGAAGGGGGGTGGCTCTTGAACTCAGTCTGTGAGGAGGATGGGGAGTGTGCTATGGAGACAAGTGTGGGTGAGCCTCTGGGCAGAGAGAACAAGGAGAATCGTCACAGATCAGTTGTGTTAGGCCTAGGGCTGGGACCCAGTGGGATTTATTTTCCCAGCACACTTCTCCATCATAATTTGATTGTGTGGGCCACATCTCAGTTTTAGCGAGCCTTCATGGGGCCTACTTCCACCATCTAGCTGGGGCTGGGCTGCTGGGGGCTAGGAGCCTTGGATTGGACCAGCCAGAGCTTTAGGTCAAAGAACTGTACAGGACAGAGCCTTAGGAAATGGACCCTGGGGCCTCCCTCTGCTCCTTTCCTCTCCTAGTCAGCCTAAAGAGCAAGGCAGGGGGCCCAGCTAAGGCAACAGCTCTGGGGAAGCTTTAGGCCAGCTTACCCCTCCCTTGCTAAACCCATTCCAGCCCTGCCTGGGCCTAGATCCAGCCCTGCTGCCAGGGGCCCGATTGGTTCCCTGGGCCTGGTAGGGAGGCTGGGAGGAGCCCGGGAAACCGCGAGACTCATTTTCACTAGAATTTGACCTAAAGCAGGATTGGAAGGGAAGAAAAGAATCTGAACAAAAGTGCAGGCAGGAAGGAGCTGTTAACGAGCCTTTCTTTCTCTTCAGGGACGGAGCGGAGCGCATAGCGGGGCGCAGCGGCCCGCTCTCCTCAGCGGCTCTCTGAGGTAGCTGTAGTCTCCGGCCGCTGCCTGCTCTCGCTCGCTCTCCTTTTTTCCCTCTCCTCTTTCTCGGCTCTCTCTATTATGGGGACTTGCTCCAGCTCTTTCTCTCTCTTCTGTCTCTCCTTTTGTTCTCTCTTTGTCTATTTATCACACTGTGAAGGTTGAAAGAGATGTTATTAATCTGGGAGAATGAAGGCAGGATTAGTGGTATGAATCGGATTTTGAGAGGTGTAATGATAGAAAGACTCGCTCGGCTGGCGGCCTGCGTGAGCTTGATAAATGGGGAGCACTCCAGACTGACTCGCGCCTTCCCCGCGCTGTGCGCCCTGCCCGCTGGGGCGTGCCGCGCTCTCAGATCTGCCAGCCGGCCCACCCCGCTCCTACCTGAACCGGAGCAAAAAGCCAAGGGTAAAGCAGACACAAATATCTCCCATCGCACTTGGAGACATCATTGCTTTTAGCACCCTTTTCAAGTGGAGGCCTGTCGAGTTCTCAAAGGACTGTGGGCAGAGGGAGTAGGGACCCAGACTTCTGCCTGCCTCTAGGGCCTGCAAGAGTGGAGCTCCCCTCCTGCCTCTGAAATGGATGTCAGGGGTCGGGGAGAGACAAGACAGTCCCCAGACCAGTCAAGTAAGAGAACCAGACCCCTGTGATATGTAATTAAGCAAAGTGCTGTAGGGAGAACCATAGTATGAACTGTGGAGGTCAGGGTGGGACATAGGGGAGGGAGGAAGAGAAATCAGGACGGGCTTCCTGAAAGTGGTGTCCTGGCAGACAAGCAGGATTTGGAGAGGGTGGAAGAAGGCCAGTGTTTTGGGGGTAAAATGGTGTAAGCAAAGATGTGGGATCAGAAATAAGCCTGACTTTTGTGGGAGTTTCAGCTCAGATCCAGTGAATTTCAGATCAGGAAGAGACCTAAGAAGTCAAGTAATTAAAGGGGAGACAGGGCAGGGGACTAGAGTTGCCTGAATCATGTCCTGGAATGATTTCCTGTTTAAGCCCTGTTGCTTATTCTAAAGGTGCCCCTTCCACCATCCTGGTATGATACAGTGATCCTTTCCCTCCTCTGTCCTCTCTAGCTTTGGTCACATCCTTCCAACCTTTATTTGTGCAATCAGAAGATCCTGGCTCAAGTTCATTGCTGCTTGGTATCCAGCCCTTTCTTGGGAGCCTTGGCTCAGGGTCCTCCTCACACTGCCCAATGTGCAGTCTGTGTGGGAGTGCTTGTCCCAGCCAGCCAACTGCTGCTTGCAGGAGGTAGCACACGGATTCTGGGCTCCAGATGCCTCTGGGCCTAAGCACTTTCCTCCTTCGTAACGCTCTTGCAGTTCTCACTGATCACTTTGTCACAGTGACTGGGCGCTTCATGGCATCTGTATCATTTTCCTGCGAAGGACTGTGAATTCTTGAGGGCAGGGTGTACATGGGATTCAGTTGAGGTGCCAGGGTCTGGCAGGCCTTCAGTGACTGTGTGAGTCTTCAGTGAATAAGTGAATGAGTTCAGCCACTTGTGCAGTTTTTCCCGTTCCTTTCAGAAGAAAATGGTCTTGGTTCTCTATTAACTTTTCCCGGGCCTGACTACCCTTAGGAATGGGGAGGGGTAGGTGTGCACAGCAACTAACTTTTGACTTCGGTATAGCACCCTAACATCACATCGCATGACAGTGGTAGACCCTTGGATGGCTTCCCATCACCTTAGGAAACAATAATGAAGCTCTTTATTGTGTCCTCTGAGGCCTACATGTCTGGGCATCTCCTATCTTCCTCATCAGCCGCATCTCATACTTGTCTTCTGTGCTCCAGATACCAAGTGTTTGATTCCTTCCAAATGCTGTTACCCTTTGCCTAAAGGCCCTAGCACGCATCATGCCCCATGCCCTTGACCAGCAAACACCTCTCCCTCCAGTCCATCAGTTCCTGCTTCCCTGTCCTCAGGGAAGTGTTCCCCATCTAGGTCAGGTTTCCATCTTCTGTCCTGTCTTAACAGCCTACCTTTCTTCTTTGAGTCTTTACTCTAGGTCGTTAGTGGTTACTTACATTGCTCTTTATTTAACATCCGCTTTTTCCGACAGACTGAAGCTCTCTGAGGACAGTACTGTGTCTCTATTGCTAATGTATTCATGTGACCTGACATACGATAGGCTGTCCATAAATGTTTGTCACAAGCAAGGCAGTGTGATTGCAGAGCCACCAGTCCTCCGTTGAACCACATCTAGGCAGAGCAAAGGTGGCGGTGACAAGGGCCTACAGGGAACAGGATGGTGGGTGTGTCCAGAGAGGAGGCTCTTTGGGCGTCAGTCCTGGAGGCTCTAGGGTTTCAGCCTTCCATCTCTCAGCCTTTTTCTCTTCTGTCCAAACATCAAAGAAGAGAGGGCCTCTTCTGACCCTCAGAGGTTTTTTATTCTCTTTTTGGGTGATCTTAACCTACTCAGTTTCAAGTGCCACCCCTACACATTCTTAGAACTTTCTTGTCTCAGCTCAGACCTCTGAACTGAGCTCCAGGCCCACATGTCCACCTTCTCTAGGCACTCTGCCTTGGATGTCCTACTGAAGGCCACGTCAGTCTTCTAGCTGATTTCCCTTCAGGCCTGGTTAGGGTTTCTGCCTCTTGTTACAGGATCTAAGCTCCCCCCACCACTGCATGTAAGTTTCTGTGTTTCTCCTTCTAGCTTGGATGCTCCTTGAAGGCAGTGGCCTGGTCCACTTGATCTGTGTGTCTCCAGCACCTAGCACAGAGCTTGGCACGTGGTCATTGCTCAGTAAGTGTGTGATATGAGCAAGCCAATGAAGATGCAGAGAGCTCTGAGATGAAGGTTTTGAACACCCTTTTCATTTTTCCCAGGGAGAAGGAAAGCGAAGGTGTCTGTGCTATGTGCAAGCAGGCACATGCTTTCGTGTGTGAGGGGTTGGTGGTCGTGGTGGTGGTGTCACATGCTCAGTAAAGGATTATATTTTAATTTGGAAAGCACTTTAGAAACTTAAAGTGCTTTGCCTAAGTGCTGACTGCTATTAGTGTCTCCTTTTTATTAGGAAAAAGGACATGATTTTTCTCTTTTATCTTCAGGCCTGTCCAACTTCTGAGAGTCAAACTTAGCAAAATGCCTGCCCCTCACTGAGGACTAGTTACATGCCAAGTTCAAAGCTTTGGACTTGAAACACAGAATTCTGCTTTGCAGACTGGTTCTGACACCCCTGAGGGGATTAGCCCTAACAGCTCAGTATCAGGAAAGGGGGGGGGGAGGAAGGTGGGAGAGACAGGGTCATTTGACATAGTTCAAGCTGCAGTCCCAGGCCCCTCCCCTCTCCATATAGGTCTGGGTTGGAGGACGTAAGAACCTGGACCATTCTGGGGGATGGGAGAACAACCCCAGTGGTTATCAAAAACCCCACTTGTCATGCAATATGAAGGGACAGGCTTCAGAGAAAGAATTGGGGAGGAATGGACCCAGGCGAATTTGGTTTGTTCAGCTCAGGGATTTCAGGACCAAGAGGTAGCGACATCACAGCTGCTGGACCTGGTGATATTAAGAGCTGCCACCACAGTGGGCCAGGTCAGAGAGAGGGAATGTGTGTAGCAGTAGCAAGAGGAATTCTGATCTAGGAGACCATGAGGCAGGAATTTGCCTTGTGCCTTGCAAGCACCTTTGAGAACCTTGCTGGTTGGAAGGAAAGGTAACACCCCTCCCCATGGAGAAGATTTGGTGCTGCAGGGACAGGAGGTTTAGAAGGCCCAGCTGAGCCTCGTCATTGGGCCTCTCTGTGTGGCCTCCACCCCAGGCTCTTTTCTGATCGTCTACAAGATGCTCCTGGTCTCAGTCTGTCCTATCTCTGCCAGCCCTGGATGCTGAAGGCTCTGCCCATGGCCAAGGCACTGGGAAGTGGAAGCTTTGGCCCATCATGTTGGTGCCCTGCAGTTCCCAACTCCTAATTGGGCCCTAATCTGGGGAAGCTAGGGCATGGATGGGGTGAGGGGAGTACATTGAGCCTTCTGCCTTAACTGAATTTCCATACCTCCTGTTGTTAATTATAGAGATGTAATAATGCGATTAGTGCACGATTAAAAAAAATCCCTGATATGATTACCATGGATTTAATATCACATGATATATCATTATATCGTTATGCAGTGACAGATGTAATTGAAATACACTTATTGGAGCCGGGGGTGGTGTTTCATTCAATCCCCAGCACCCCGGGGAGGAGAGGGCTGGCTAAAAAGAAGCAATGGGAGAGGAAATTGTAATGAAAACAAAGAAAATTCACAAGGTAGCTCTCACCCTGGGCAGCTGGCTGAGACCTGCTGCCTTTGACTCTATGACAGTGCGTGTGGTGCCCCAGAGAGGCCAGCCTCTTCCATGGGGGCTCAGGCAGCGTGGCTCAGGAGCTCCTTATCTGGTTCTCGCCTCAGAAACCTCGGTGTCCCCAAGTCCCCTCTGACTCAGCAGTGAAGCAAAGGCTCTGGATTACTCCACCTGAACATAGACTCAGGACCCTCGTGGGATCCAGCTAAGTTGGCAGCTGTCCTCCCAATGCTGCAGCCCCAGCCTTTGCTGTAGTGGTAGTCCAGCTCCCTGGAGGCAGCCGTCCCGCTGTGGGCTGTGTGGAGGAAGATTAAGTACACAGAGACAATAATCATCCCACTCAAGGTCTGTTGATGGACAGAGGCGGCGGCAGCTCTGGGACCCCTGACCAGGGAACACTGTGGACATACTACCTACCAGACGTAGAGAGGATGGGATGTGTCAGCTGATGTGCGTGTCCATCCTCTTGCTGCTCTGCTGGGTCACAGGAGTGGAGTGGGAGCTACCCGTAAAGCCAAAGAGCTCAGAAAAAGAGAAGGAGGGACAGTCTCCCCTTCTCTCCTAACACAGACAGCCGAGCCCCCAGTTCTAAGGTTGGCTGTGGGGGGATTGCTGGTCTGCTGGGCAAGAACAGCAGTGGTTCTCGAAGGAGACTAGGTAGGGTCAACAGGAGCAGCAACTCTGAAAACCAGACTTTTCCGCTTGGCAAAGTTAATCCCAAAGAGAGGTTTTATTTTCCCTTCCCCTCAATGAAGACCATTTGGAGAAACAGCAGAGCCAGCCCCTGACCTTAAGAATCTCCCAGCACCGTCATGGGGTAACAGTTACATGAACAAACCTGGTATTACAGATGCTGTTCAGAGTGTGGATGGCTTTAAAGAAGGGACAAGTCAAGGAGGACTTGGTAAAGACTTGGAGTCAGCAGTGAAAGAAGAGTACGTGTTTACTAGGACAAAAAGTGAGAGAAGGCCAAGGGCATTCTAGGCAGGCTGAAGGAATTGCTCAAGTCAAGTCTTGGAGGCATGAAACAGCAATCCCAGGACTCAGGGGGCAGTAAAGAAGAAAAAGGACTTCTGATAGACTACAGAAATGATAATGGCTTTCACTGGGATTTGGGAACCCGAGAGAAGGATAACTTGGGAGAGGAGATGTTGAAACAGGTTTTTTTAGTTTGGGGTTTTTTGTTTTGTTTTGTTTTGATGTTTGAGAATGAAGTACCTGAGTGAAATCCAGGTAGAAATGTCAGGTAGGCAATAGAAAATATGTGTTTATACTCAAGTAGTGGCAAAGAGTATCGATTTGGAAGGTGGAGAGGTGGAAGACAGGAAGTTGAAAAAGTCACCTGGGGAGAGGGTAGGTAGGTAGAGTGTAGACGAAGGAAGACAGGAAGCGAGAAGACCTGAGGGCATGAGGAGGATGGTCTGCACGCAGAGGGGACTACAGGGAGAGTATGAGGAAAGTGGCAGGGCAGAGAGATAAGAGAACTCAAGGAGAACTAAAGGAGAAGAGTGTAAAAGCTGAAGCAGGCTGCAGAGAGGCGGGGACAGCAAAGCTCTGAAACCGTCCCTAGGTGTGGGCAGCGTGAGGAGGACTGTTGGCTTTAGCAGGAGCTGAATGACACCGGTCAGGCCAGAAGGCAGACTGCAGGGGTGAAGGAGCAACGGGGGAGGTGAGTGGAGGCGAGTGGAGATAACCTTGAGAAGTTTGGTTGTTAACAGGAAAACAGTCAGTCACCAGGTGGGGACCTGGAGTGAATGGAGGGCTTTAAAAATAATAATCTAATACTGACATAAATTTCAGAGGACTGGGCATTGTTTTAAACATTTTACACACAATAATTCATTTAATCCTCACATCAGTTCTGTGGGATAGAAACTGTTATTACCGGGGCACCTGGGTGGCTCAGTGGGTTAAAGCCTCTGCCTTCGGCTCAGGTCATGATCCCAGGGTCCTGGGGTCGAGCCCCGCATCGGGCTCTCTGCTCAGTGGGGAGCCTGCTTCCCCCTCTCTCTCTGCCTGCCTCTCTGCCTACTTGTGATCTCTGTCAAATAAATAAATAAAATCTTAAAAAAAAAAAAAGAAACTGTTACTACCCCCATTTTATAAAGAGGAACCTGAGACATAAATTCTGTAAAGTTCTATGATAGAGATTCAGACATTTGCTAGAATGCTAGTGGTAAGGAGCCAGCAGAGAGGGAGAGGTTAAAGATTAGAAAGAAAGGGGATCCCAGATTGAGGAGGACCAAGCAGGCAGGAGAAGGGTGAGATGTCAAGCACAAGTACGGGATTGGCCTTAGACAAGAAGCAAGGTGTCCCTTCTGTTGGAACAGCACTGGTGGAGGAGCAGGTGGGGAAGGGTACAGATGCATCTGTAGACGAGGGGCATGCAGTTGAAAGAGTTCTGCGCCACACCTTTTATGAGCTTTGTGAAAGTCAGAGAAGAGTAGGAGTGTTGCATACCACTGAGAATTGCTCACTTTGTGATCTTGGACCCACTGTGGCCACTTTCTATGCATCAGAGTGACTTTCTGGCATTGCTTAGCTCAGGTTCAGGTGTGGAGAAATGGAGTCACCATTGGGTTTTCTCAGGGAAGGTGTACTTGGATAAGTGGGCGGGGGGCTTGAAGACCGTGAAGTGGGTGCTTGAACTGGTAGATCCTGGGGCCTTGTTATCAACCAGAACTGCTCTCCCTCAGAAATTTTACAATGACAGATTCCACTCTGACCCCAGCCTCCTATCCTGCCAGCTTCTGTACCTCTACTCTTGCTCTTTTCCTAGTCTGTCCATCCCCTTCTGGTCTTGATCCTCTGTCTACCAGGCCTGGAGCCCTGGGATCTACCACTTCAAGTACCCACTCCCTACGGCTGGCTGAAATAGGTAGAGGAGAAGGTCATTAGAGCACAGGAAGTTGAGAAACTGAAAGGCCAGGTTCATGGCTGGGCTGCCCTGTAGATACTAAAGTTACCCAGTATGATGACCTGGAATGGAGTCCCAGAGAGAGGGGAGGAATAGTCTCAAAGCAGCAAGAAGTTGAAGGGGTATTGGCAGAGTATATCCAGAATTGAGTAGGTATTGGTTTTCTAGCTAGTATTGCTACATAATTAGTCACCCCCAAATTTAGTGACTTAACACAATAGCTATCTGATTTTATCTCATGGTTTCTGTGGGTCAGGAATTTAGGAGGGGCTCAGTAAATTTGTTCTGGCTCAACTTCTCTCATTCATTTGTAGTTAGTCCTTGGAGCCAGCACAGGGCGTGATTGGATCAGCTGGGAGCTGGCTGCGGGCATCTCTCTTTCCTTGCCTATTCTCATGGCTTCTGTATGTGGTCTCTGCACAGACTAGTGTGGGCTTCCTCACAAGATGGCTGCCCTGGGGCTGTCTGGCTATGTACCTCCGGAGCCCCTCAGGGCTCCCCGGCAAGTGTTCCAATGAATGAGGAGGAAGCTGCCTCCTCTATTTCTGAAATCGCCTTGAAGTCGCATAGCATTACTTCTGCATTACTCTGCTAGTTGAAATAGTCCCAACAGCCTATGCTGTTTCGAAGAGAGGGGCATAGACTCCCTCTCTTGATAACAGGGGAGTCAAAGTCACATTGGAAGAAGAGCATATGAGATGGGACATGGTGTTGCAGCCATCCCTGGAAAACACAGTCTGCTACAACTGGTGCTTGGCTGAGCCCAGGAAAGGGAGAGGGAACCGCATTCTCAAAGGCATTTCAGGTGACAGTGCCAAGAATATCTGGAGGTCGCAGTGGGAGTGGATGTTCTGAGTGACCTCAGGTATACCCGGAGAAAGAACTGGCCTCCCATGTTATAGTATAGGGAACTGAGGCTCAGAGACATTTGGCAACTCCTCCCAAGTGACAGTGCTAATAACTGGCAGACTGGGAACCGAATTCATGCTTGTCTGACTCCTGAGCTCAACCACACTGCCTTTCTCCGAGGCCTGGGCTGCTGGGTCTGCCATCCTCATGTTTACCTCTGTCCTTGGTACTTGGTTCACCAACTAGAGAAGTGCTGGCCAATTAGATAAGGACTTAAGTAGTAGTTGTGTCTGTCAGGTTTTCTCTCCCGCATCATCCAGAGCTTCCCCCTTACAGCTTCATCTTTTGGGTGTTCGTGGGAATGGCAGGTGATTTGATTGGATTCCTCATCTTGGGAAATGACCCATCAGCCTTGGGTCCACCAGGTGACATGTCACCCAGAGGTCTGGTTAAAGGCCTGCTCTTCCCCCCATGATGAGGAAGCTGGGTGGGTCCCATGTGCTGGTTGCAGCTTGGAAGCTCTGGGTTTTCCGGAAGTTACAGAGCCATCTGTGCTTCTGTATGCAGTTTGAGCTGGGTTCTAACCCCAGCCACTGCCCTGACCACTCAGTGGCCCCCCTCTTCAGGGCCCTGGCAGGTAGTGAATGGGTGGGCAGAGGCACCCTCGCAGCCATTGATGCCTCTTCCTTCCTCTTTGAAGGATCTGATGCTGCTGCCGATGAGGGCTACTTCATCTATTAAACCCAATACACTTGTCGCAGCTGCTAAGCCCCCGTAAGCCGCCGGGCGCCGTGTTTGTGATGGGACTGACAGTGCATGGAGGAGGCTGATTATACACGATTCCATTTCGCGGGCCCAGCAATGTAATTTCACAGGGCGATCAGCGTTTGCATGTAATAGCAGGCTGTGCTGAGGTGTCAGAATATTAAAGGCGCTAATGGCAAAGCTCCCTGTTACACAGGGGGCCACCCGCCGCGCCTACAGCAGGGCTGCGCGGCAGGCCCGTCGCAGATGGCTGGCCACTAAGCTAATGGGGCAGCAGCCAAGGCGGGCAGAGCCGCGAGAGAGAAGAGCCAGCCGGGAGCAGCTCAGCACCTGCTTCCCCGCGCATGGAAATTACAGCAGCCCAGGGGATGGGAAGTGTGTGTGCCTGCCTGGCACAGGGCTGCGGTGGGGTGGTTTGGTAGACCCAGCATCTTTCACCCCAGCTCCACCTGCCCCACTCTTTGGCCAGGAAGCCACAGCTGGGCAGGTGGGTCCTGGTGGCCAGGAGAGGGGCAGCTGGGGAAGTGGCACCCTAAGAATTCAGAACCAGTATGGAAAAGGGGCTTGGGCACAGGCTCTTGGTGAGAGCTCTTAAAACATTTTCCCACCCCTTGCTGACTGAGGTCAGAAAACTCCTAGGTCCTTGCAGGCTGGCAGGAGAGAAGGAGGGAGCAGGGAAAAGGAGCAGGTGGAAAAAAGAGGATGGACAAGTAATAAGGTCCCTTGATTGATGCCAGTGTTGCCATTGGAACACAGAGCTGGGAGGCAGCACCTGAAGATGGGGCTCTTTCTGTCCTTGTGGGCTGCCCCAGCCACACACAAGCCCTGGTCTGTGCTCTCACCAAGCCTGCTCCTGCCATTCTCCTTTGTCCTTGCTGTGTCTCCTGCCTGGAGTGTTGTCAAACTCCCGCTCAGCCCTCCACTACCACTCCCTCCAGGAAGTTTTCCTAGCTGCTTCCAACCTCACACAGGCCTGCTTCCCTCCAGTGCCCCTGTGGGCAGCCGCAGGGGATAGCCTCCCTGATTCTCCTGTTCTGCTGGTTCCCTAGGTCCCAGCCTTGACTTCTCAGCCAGAATCTCCGAGACACAACCTACATCACCTTGTCCTGAGCGGGGCTCCTGGGAAGGCTCTGCTCAGATTCACAGATGGATGTAATCTTGGGGAGGATGTCTGGAGGGAGTGGGGAGTGGAAGGATGCACCGAGTAACCCAAGGGAGAGTTTGGTGTCTCTGTGGGTGTGCTCACTTGATGGTGTGTGTATCTGGCAGGGAGAGACTTTAGAAGTGAGCGCTGGGGGTGGTGGGCATGTGGGTACAGGTGTAGAAGGGTAGCAGGTGTGAGGATCCAGACCACACATGGGTAGGAACACAGATTGCTGTAGGACCCTGTGTTCTCTGGGTGGCTTTCTGCATCTGCTGGCTGTGGCTGAGGGGTACCTCAGATGGCAGGAGTTGGAGGGAGCTTGTGGGACTGTGCCTGTGGGGGTTCCTTGAGGCTGGTGGTCACTTCTGAAGGTTCAGCTCTGCAGGGTGTGTGACAGTACCTGGGGGAGACATGCCAGGGTTCTCAGCAGGGGCAGCAGGGGGATAGCCCAGGCTGAAGGAGAGCAGTTTTAATTAACCGTTTTTAATATCATTTTGGACTTTGGCTGGTATGTGAAGGCCCCGCTGGAAGCAGCATTTGTAAAAATGAAATCCCTCTTATTAGGAGCTTGGCAGACCCATGTGCACGTGCTGCCCCCTTCCTCCCGCCTGTGCCCCCCTGAGGAAGTACTGGATGAGGCCATGTCACGGCAGCAATTGGTTATCATGCCTTATCTGGGAGTATGAAACTGTGCGCATGACACCCGCGGCCACGCTGGAGACGCCAATTCATCTCGCCCTCGCTCTGACAAGCTAGGCTGCCCTTCCTGAAAGGCATCCGTCAGGCGGGACCAGGACCGCTGCCTTGCCTGCTACCTCTGCTTCCCTGCCTGGGTTTTCGACTTGCCCTCGTCCAGCCAGGCTCAGCCCGGCCCGCCACCCCCCTTCCACTTGTCCCAGTCTAGGGGAGATCTTGGGGAGTCATAATTATTATAATAATCTAATCACGGTGACGCGTAAGGGCAAGCGTTATCTGAAGTGGTCTTCCCGCTGAGCTGTGATAAGACTCGGGGTGACGGGCAGATAACGGAGCTGCCCTGTCCCCAAGCCGCGAGCAGAGCAGAGGGGCCTCCGCAGCCCGCTGCCCGCCCGCCGCTTTAAGCCGAGAAGCGGCAGCACCTGCTAATGCAAGTGTTTAATATTTGATGGGCTGGGATAAAGCAGGATCACCTTCGAATTGAATTGAGTGTCAGCCGAGAATCTATTACTGAAATTCGGGTGTGATTTGACAGCAAAGTAGACGATGTTATTCTTCACTAGTTACTGCAATCTTCTCCCCGACATCACTTAAATATTTTTTTCTTTGCTTGAGTAAACACACATTATCCTTCTTTTTTCCCCCTTCCTTCCCTTTTTCCTTTTTAGAGGGGGAAAAAAACCCATCCAGCTCGCCTTCTCCAGGCTGATAGGGTAGATTGTTATTTCTTTATTTGTCCTATTAAATGGAATTTCTGATCGTTTAATCCGGCCTTTGTAAGTGATTTTAAAGTACTTGAAAGCCGGCCCGCCACTGCTCTCTGGCCCACTGCGCTCCAGCCATGGCCCTGACCAGGCTCAGCAGCTCGTCCAGCTGTGCACCACCCACCGGCTACTTCCCTCGCTGCCTGCCTTCCCCCAGCTCTGCCCTGGCCACAAGCCAGTGTTCTCTCCCCTGCCCTTGAGCCTCACACTCAGCCCCTGATTTGGGGGTCCAGCTGTGGCCTGGGAAAGTGTGGGAGGGTTGGCTGGGATGTTGAATTGTGGCTGGTACCTCTGTGGTCAAGGAAAGCGGCTCCGGAGGGCACTTAGGTTGAAGGACTCTCAGGACCAGGGCTTGGTTTCTGCAGCTGGGAAGGAAGGGTACCAACCCCTTGGCCTCAGCACGGACTCTGTGTCCAGCCTCCTGTCTTTGGTTTTTGACCCCGTGTTAGGCCCTCCTTGCTGTGAGGGAGTCTCTAGTGGGATGGGGACCTCCAGTCCGGGGCATGGGTGGGGCCACTGCAGTGCCTGTCTGAATGTGGCTGCAGTCCCCTTAGTTCACCTCGTGGTCTCCGCACTGAGCTTTTGGGAACTCCCCCAAGCTACACTCCTGTTGACCACATCCCATATGCTTCCTGCCACTGGGACCAGGGTAGCCTGGGGTTCCAGGACTTAAAAGGTGAGGGGATGGGTAATGTCTGAAGGCCAGCCAGCTACACAAGCCCCCTGGTAGAAGCCCAGGACTTCGCTAGCAGGTGGAGCAGGAATTCAGTTCTTACTAGGCCACTCAATAGCATTCTAACCCTTGCAAATCTCTTCTTTCTGGGCCTCAGTTTCCTCATCTGTGATGTCAAGTCTGTTGTGCCTGTAAGGGATTGTGAAAGAAAAGTGCCATCCCTCGTCCTGCCATGTACCGCCCCCCACCATGGAGGTTGGTGGCGGCCAGGTGGCGCGAGCAGGGGATGGAGGGGGGCAATGAAGTGCTAGGGGCCTGAGCAGATCGATGCCCCCAGCACTTCCTTCCCCAACCCCAGGAAAACAATTAAGTACAGATCGATGGGTGGCCGCTTTGAATATGCATAAGTGAGCACTTGACCTTCAGCAGAGATCTGTTCCCCCTACCACACACACATTCTGGTGTGCACGCACACACACAAACACACACACACACATACCCACACACTCTTCATGTGTTCCCCTCACAGCTGCTTGAGTCGACCAGGTGACCTTAGCCCTCCTCTGTTGAGCCTACGCATGGCATTCAGCCTTCCACAGCCTGGCCTGCCTCTCGGTCTAAAGCAAACAGACCAAGGGCAGGTGGTCAGCCCCATCCTGCTTCAGTTTTCCTATACAGAGTGCAGTTTGCATATGTTGGTCTCCAGGTCCTTCCTGACACCAGGCTTTGTGACCAGCAGTACCGTGGGGAGGGGCCCAGCACAGTGCTGGGTACCCTAGGGGGGTTATCTAACAGGGCTGCCTGGTGAAGGGGGTGCCCTGATGACACGATGGTCCTGAGAAGGAGGAGCCTGGCAAGGGTGTATCCATTGGGGGCTGGAGATCTCTGATGGGGAGATGCCTAGGACAAAAGGACCTCTGAAAGAGGAAGGGATTTTCTGGTGGGGGCCCTGGTGGAAAGGGGACCTAGTGCAGGGACTCTCATGAAATGACATAATGAGAGTAAGCCCTTAGGGGGAAGATTTGGCTGGAGGGTGGAGGTGGTGAGTCCTGGGGGTCAGGGCCTCTGTTAACCATTCTTGCCTCCTGTCTTCCAGGCTTACAGCTTCGCCATGGGCTGCTGGCCCAAGAATGGACTTCTAGACATGAACAAGGGCCTCAGCCTTCAACACATAGGCCGGCCCCACAGCGGCATTGGTCAGTCCCTCCACATATACCCCCTGGCAGCTCAGTCAGCCCCCTGCCCGCATGCCCCAGTCCCCTGGCACACAGAGGGGTTCTGTGGCTCATCGTGTGCTCTAACGGGGTGCTTTCCATAGCTGGGGGGAGTGGGGAAGGAGGGTGGTGTATGGGAAAATGGAACCGGACCACTGGAAAAGATCTCTCAAAACACTGTTTAGGAGGAGACTGGGGTCTGGGCTTTGGGTGGGTCACAGGTGGCCTTGGATTCAGGGCAAGATGCCCCCAAACCTGCCTGCATCTCTGGTGGGTGATGTCCTCAGAGGGGTGGGCACATGTCAGCTTACCCACCCCCGTGGAGCTAGAGGAGGCTGTTTAATATTGTTTCAAGTCTGTGGCTACTAAACTGGGCGATCAATGGGAGTTAAGGAGATGAATTATTTAAACCTCACCAGCTTTTAATTAGTCGGGGTCCTTCTGACCGATGGCTCCGTCCACAGGGTATTGACTCCCCCGCAGGAGCAGCAGCCTCCATTGAGTGGTGCCTGGGTTGGGAGGGGCCACTTGGGGTACCAGGTGGGGGTGCACCCTCAGAGGGATCCCTGCTTGGAGGGGGCTGGAGTGGCTGTGGTTCTAGGCATTGGAGGCTCTGCTAACTTCGGATATATCAGTATTGGGCAGGGGTGTGAGTGAGTGTAATGATATATCTGGGTTGATTTTCCTGAGGGCATTTGTCTGTATATGGAAGCGGCCATCAACCTGTGTGTGTATCCACCAGAAAGTGTGTCTGTTCATTTCTGTGTATCTGATATTCTGTGTGCGAGCACACGTCATGCAAATGCTTTCAGGTGGGATACTTGACAAGCACAGGCTTTGTTCCAAGTGGGGAGGAGCAAGGGCGGGGGAGTGGTACTCCTGGGAGGTGGTATAATCATAACCTGTGTACCTGTGGGGAGCTATGGTGGCAGAGGCACCGGCAAGATACACCAAAAGGACCCAGTCACCTGTCACAGACTAGCCCTTCATCCTTTCCACAGAGATCACTGGTACATAGTGGGTGCTGGGCATGCTGAGTGGAGATGCTTGTCCTCAAGGAGGTCATATCCTAGGACGAGATGGAGACTGAACTAGGTACTAAGGGCTGTGATAGGAGCACCTAGGCTGTCCCAAGGGAGGATTCCCCCGTCTTCAGGGGCCAAAGTGACTTCTGCTCATTTATGTACATCTCACTGACTTCAGGGATGCCGTGTATCATTCTTGTTGGGACACCCCAAGGCTCCTCTGGGGTCCAGGGTGGAGGGAAAGAGGAATCAGTCAGCAGCTCTAAGGAATTAGGGGTACCCCACAGCAGCTGCTTTTCCCTTCCATAGGAGTTATCCCATACAACCTGGAGGAGACCCCAAACCTAGCAAGGTCATATGCTTGGGAGCTCAGCAGGGAGTTTCCTAGAGAAGAAAGACTTCTGAGTCAGGAGACCCTTGCAGGATGATCAGGAGTCAGCACACACTGTCAGTAGTTGAGTCTCACTGCCAGAGGGATCATGGGGCTGGGTCAGCCTTAAGCTGGGTGCCCTGTGTCTGCAGATGTGTCCCAGGGTGTGTTTGTGAGAGGAAGAACTTCCTCCTCCCTCTCTGTTAAGACTCCTGAGGTGTTCCCTCTCTAGGGAAGAAGGTTTTTCCATCTGGCTGGGCCACAGGGAACAGTCCACGGTTACAAGTGACAATGGGGTAAGGGCTTTGGAGCTAGAAGTAGTTCTGGCTCTGCCACCCAGAGCCCTGTGAGCTCAGACAAGGGACAGTGCCAGTGCCTCTCAGGGCTGTTGGGGAGGTTCTGTGAAGCTTCCTGTGTAAAGGGCTGTGTGGTGTCTGGCCTGGCACATAGTAGGTGCTCAAGCAGCTCCCCCTCCCCCGTGGCCCTGCCAGCACCATGGCCTCCACAGGGCCCGTGGGGTTCCTTGCACTGGGTCTTTGTATCTCTGAGCACAGAGGGCTGCCCTGCCAGCTCCCAGCTGGCTCCGAGGTGTGGGTGAGGGTGTTTGGAGGGGAGGGAGGATGCAGGGCATTAATTGGGCTGGGAGAGGCGGGGAGGGGAGGCGTTGGTTTTGAGCAGTGAGGTTAATGGCCCTCGCGCCAAAGAGACAGCTTTAATGAGCTTCAGCTGGCGGTGCCCCGAGTTACTGTGCGTGCTAAAAGGGTCGCGCTGTAAGAGTTTGATGTGGACTGTTTCCCAGCCCTGGGGTCAAGGGTCAGCTCCTGTCACTGGCCACTCAGGCTGGTCCTCAGTGACATAGTGCTAATTAACTGCGTGAGGAGCTGCCAGCCTGAAGTGGGGAGTGGTATGCATATTGAGGGGGGGGCGGCATTGGTGATGGGGGCCAAGGGTTCCACAGATTCCACAGCTTACCCATCTCTGGGATCCGCTTGGCTCTCCCATGATGCTATGGGGGGCGGGTAGGCAGTTTCTCTGTGCGTAAATCACTGATAATCCTAGGACCTCGAGAGAGCTCCAGAGCCTCTTTCTAAGGTATGGGTGGCAGGGGCAGTTTGTGGGCCTACCTGGGTGGGCTGAGCACCCGGTGTGGTGGTGCTGAGAGAGCGAGGGGCAGGTGTGCTAGAGGGTTGGGCGGCCAGCCTGGGGCTGGGCGGTAGGCTATAGAAGGGGAGAGGGCCCGCTGGGATGAATGTACATGGCTGAACTGTTTGCGGGGAGCCGGGGGGCATCCTGGCAGAGCAGTGCCCTGGTCAGAGTTGGGCTGTAATTCGAGAAGTCTGAGAGGTTTCACGGGGAGGACTAGCAAGGAGAAACTGCAGAGGGGGTGGTTCTGTAAGGTTCATGGAGGCGACGGTTAATTCAGAGCCAGCAGGAGCCATGGGAATGGAGGCAGAAGACCCATCAGTGAATGTTTACCTTGCACCTGTTATATGTGTCAGGAGCCGTGATAGGTGTATTGGTGAGGATGTCAGAGTGCCCTGCCCCCACGGAGCTCAGGTACGGTCGTCAGCACAGGTCCAGTTGGCCCTGGCTATTGGAGGGAGAGGTGGTGGAGCTCCAGGCAGACAGGGGTGTCGGGGGCTGTCAGCATGGCCTCTGAGTCAGGAGAGGGACATGTCCTCCTCGGGTGGTGGATTTGGCCTTGTGAGCCCCGTGAACAGGGTGGTGTGGAGCGGGGTGTGGGTGAAGAGGGACCACATATGGGGGACTGCTGACGCCTGGCGGTCCGCGGACTCCGTCTGCACCCTTGCTGTGGACCAAAGGCTTCGGGGCAGGGCGGCCACTGCAGGTGCCTTCGGAGCGCTGTGCGGTGCTTCTCGTGTTTCTACAAAGGGTCAGCAAGCATTTGGGGGTGCTCTTTATTAACTAATGTAATTTTCATATCAGTTTTATGGAAGGCAGGCATTAGCATTCCCATTTTATAGACTAGGAAGTTGAGGTCACAGCTGGTTGAATTGAAGAGCAGGGCTCAAACCCAGGTCCGTCTGAGTGCAGGCTCTATGTTCTTACTGCTGTGCTGAACTAGAAGGCACCTTTTTGGTGTTGGGCTTTGTGCTACCAACAGAGACATGAGGAAGAACACAAGCTCACTTCCCTCATTTTCCTCAATCAGTGTGAACAGACAGGCCTTGACAAAGCCTTGTCAAGGAAGAAAGGAAAGGAGGCATTGCCACCCTTTCACGCCTGCTACAGTTGCCCTCAGAGCCAGAGCCCAGCAACTCTTGGCTTCTGACCTCCTTCTGGCTCTGACAGTTCTTACTCTGATTTGTTTGCTCTCCACCTCATTGACCAGGAAAATCCTGCCCGTTTTCCAGGGGCCACCTCTTCTGGGAATCTTGTCTGGACTTCCCAGTGTGCATGTACAAAATACAGCCTTGGACTGCATTCACAGTTTGTCGGAGGTGATGTTCAGGCCCTCCATACTTGATATCTCTTAACAGCAGGTCCCAGAAATCTGCACAGGAAACATCAGTAAAATCTCACCTGTTTTGGGGACATGGCGGCCCCACAGACTGCTGATTTCAGCTGGCTAGGAGAGTAACTGGAAACTTCCCTGATGCCCACTGGGTGGTCCTGCCCTGGTTCCTTAGCTCCTCTGCTCAGGGCCTGAGGAGGGTCCCTCTGAGGCTCACGGTAAGGAGGGACAGCCAGACACCAAGTGGACTCTCAGGAAGTCGTTGCCCAGCGTGGTTTGGCAAAAAGAGCTGGGCTGGCAGGAGGCAAGGTGGGAGCCTGGCCCCAGGGGGGCAGTACTGGCCTGTGGTCTCCCCTGAAGGAGTAGGGTGTCTATCAAGAGTCCAGTCAGAGCGCATTAGCTCTGTGACACGGATCTCATTAGCTCCCGTGAGAGGTGTCACTGCAGGAGAATCGTCGGCTCAGGGAGATGCTTGTACCAAAAGGAAGAAAGGACAGTGACAGCCTTTTCTCTGCCGCCTCTGCCGCCACGCTCCCTGGGCCGCCCGCCCTCCTCCTCGTGGGGGTGTGGGGGTGCTGGCTAATGAGCTCGTCTACAGTACAGCTTTGCTTTCCCCTCCTTGAAGTTCCCCAGGTCCCTCTGAAGACCTCAGGCCCGGGATTAGCACACACCAAACGCCAGCCCCCCTCTTGCCCAGCAGGGAGTTCCTTCTGATCACCCTGCTCTGCTGCCATCGGCAAGGGAAAGGAGGTGGGGCCAAGACAGAGCCACTGTGGCTGTCAGGGAGGGGGGTTTTCACCCTTGGAAGGCTCAGGCCCCTCTTCCTCCCTTGACAGAGTGACCATGTTCACTTCTCTGCAGTGGGTTCTTTCTTTCCAGAGTTGCAGTCTTTTCCTCCCCTCCCCCTACCATTGACATCTATCCAGGCAGTGCCCCATCCCTATGGGGCACCCTTCTCCCAAGGCACGGAAGAATGTGGGGACAGTGGCCGAGGGTTGAGCGGGTAGCATTTAGATCTGGTCTGATTTAAGGCTTTCTGGCTGAGCTAAGGGGCTTCAGAATCAGCTAAAAACTAGTCTGGGCTTTGGAAGACCTGAGGGTGGTGAGTATTGATATAAGGCCTCTGCAGACCTAGTAGCCCTCTCCCTGGCTATCCCAGAGAGGCAGAAAGGTGCTGCTCAGGCCACCCCCAAGTCCCTCCACTTTGGCCGTCTTCAGGGTGGGTTCAGGAGGGGGCAGAGAGAGCTTGAGTATGTGCTTCCTTGGCTCCACCCCCACCCCCCACTCCATCTACTTGTTTCTGGTGTGGCCCAGAGAAAGTGAGCAGCTGGGGGACGGGTGGCTATGAGAAGGGATAGCTCTCTAGGCATCGATGGGCTCCACTGGCCTGCCTCAAGGCAGTGTTCCCCTGGAGGGGTACTCCTTCCTTCCTGAGCTGGTGCCCTCAGAGCCCCGGGGATGTCTGAGGAATGGGTCCTTGCCAGACACCAGGCTCTGGTCTTCAGTAGCAACCACAGGTGGAAAAATGGCTGGACGGATGGACAAGCGGACTGCCGGATGGATGGGGGAAGGTTCTGGTATATGTGTGTATGTGTTGTGTGTGTGTGTGATGCACTGGGAAGTACAATCTTTGTTTCCCTACCTTCCTAGCCCCCAGCCGGCCTGGCCTCCCCTTGTCTCTCTCTGTATCTCCTGTCAAACCGTCGCACACGTAAATGACAAAGAAATCAGAAAGACAGATCAATGCCGGCCAAATTAGCACTTGCAGATAGACTGTGCGGGGATGTCAGCGCCCTGACCCCTGGTGATCTTGCAGCCTCCGCTGCTGATATTATGCAAATTGCATCCATCTGGCAGGACCTGCGTGCTGGCGGCTCCTACTCAGAGGAGTAATGGGCTGGGGGTGGGCGGGAGTGTTGGAGCAAGAGTCGGTGGAGTGAGTGTGTGCGTGTGTGTGCGTGTGTGAGCATGTGTTTGAGTGTGAGGATGTGTGGTGCCCACTGAGCACTGGGCGGTGATGGAGTGATTGACAGGGCAGATAAGGGGCTGCATTGGATTCCTTTGGGCTGGGGGATTAGGAGCAGCCACAGATGGGAGATAACTGGACTTCATTTCAGTTTATTTTCCTCCTTATCCCCGCTCCCCACCTTCACTCCCCGAAAAACACAATCTCTCTAGTTTGCGTTTTCATCAATATTTGCAAGTCATTACCACTGGTTTAAGGTGAGAGACAATGTCAGGGCCCAGACCAGGCCAGCCCCTCCCCGGATTGCATCCAGGTCTGGTACCCTGGAAATGAGCGCCATGTGTAACCAAACAGCCTTCACTCTGGTGGTGTTCACAGCATGCCTCCTCCCAGGCCCTCAGTACTCCTGGGTGGGGCCACGCCTCATGGACCAGCCCCAGACCCACTCAGCTGACCTAACGCCCCCCAACAGTCCTTAAGCTGGGCCCTGACCTTGCCACCTGAAGCCTCTGTGTGACATCCAGCATCGGGTGCTTCTGCCCAGTGTTAGCCCCAGTTCCTCCTTGACACCTTGTGACCAGGGCCCAGACCCCGCCTGGGCACAGTGGGGCTTTAGCCTGTGGAGGGGCAACTTGGTCTAAATCGCCTTCCAACACTGGTACCCCACATTTACTGAGCGCCTGATGTAGTACAGAGGAGTTCCCAGCTGTCATCTCATTCCCAAACCCTGTGAGCTAGGGGCTGTCTGCACTAGCGTATGTGAGCACACTGGAGCTCAGGAAGGTTCCCGTTCACCCCAGGCAGCAGAGCAGGGATGTGGGAGAGCTGGAATTTAAGCATGTATCTCTCTAAGGCCAGAGCTCGAAACCACCCAGTTCTGTGGCTTCACTGCTGTGGCAGCAGACCCAGACACTCCACAATCAGCATGCCTGGGCCGGTGGAAGGGAGCCACCCTTGTACAGTGGGCAGACACTTTCCTTCCGCTCCCAGCCTCTGAACACAGACCCTGACCCAGACCAGAACCCCTGCCAGGCTGAACCAGACCAAAAGGGACAGGATTCAAACACATGCCGCCCTCAGGAGCAATGTGTCTGAGACAGTCGGGCTGTAGCAAGAAGGACGCACAGAGGACAGAACGCACCCAGCGGCTGAGCCAGCCCCAGGATATGTCACCACATGTGGCATCCAGGCCCCTGCAGCTCAAGAAGAGGGGCTGAGCATCTCGGTCCAGGCAGCTGTGGTGGTGGAGGGTAGAGCTGTCCCAGGGGCCCCTCCAAAACTGGGTCCCCACTGTACCCTCCCACCAGGCAGGGTTGGACGCCGAGAGTGCTGGGGACATGTCCGGGGACACGTGTGCAAGGGGAGCTTGTCCTAATGAGGAGAACATGGCTGCTAGTTAGGCGAGGGGCGGGCGGGGAGCCGCAGAGCTGATTGAAGGCAGGGGCAGGGGTCAGACAATTAGGCCCAGATCCGGCCGTTTGATGTGAGTTCTGAGGCCTCAAAGCCTCCCTTCAGCCCGCTCCCTCCACTCCCTCCTCTCCCTCCTCTTTCCTTTCTTCTTCTGCCCAAAGGCAGGAAGGATGGAAACGCTTACTCTCACTGTTACTATTATTAAACTCTGCGGCAGGCCAGCCAGACCCCAGGACTCCTGCCCACAGGGGGCACCCCAGGCCCCCAGGAGGCTTCTTGGGCCCCAGGGGGCATCTGGCCAGAGGCCAAGACCAACCTGAGGGCAGGGATGAGCTGAGCTCCCAGCACAGGGTAACCTTGCTCCCTTTCTTGCTTCTGAGGCAGGAATGAATAGGGCTGCCCAGTGGAGATTTGGGCCTAGGGCTGCTTTGACCATCACCTCCTGCAACCACCTAGTTCTTGTCTGTTCTGTCTGGGGTTTGAGGGTGAGGGTGTGGTTCATTCACACGCATGCCCCATCACACAAATAGTTGTCTCCAGCAGTCACACCAAAACCGTGCTCTGCAAGGTAGAGCGACATAGAGCCACACAGCCCCACTGTACTGTCACACACACACCGAAGTAGAGTGTCTCTCCGACCCTCCCCTCATGTCATAGTCACACATACCATCACAGGGACCCTCACTTTCGTCACACCCAAGGTCTTGCACAAAACCCCTGTCTCCTGCAGCAGGGTCCTTGGAGATGAGCCCCTCCCCAGAGTGTCTGGGAACAATAGTCAGATCTTGTGTCCGGGGTGGGTGGGTGCTGGGCCTTTCCAGTCCCCCATCCTAGGAAATAAGCCTAGAGAGCAGGTACTGACCAGAGAGTGGGAGGAAGCCAGATTGGGGGGGCAGTGGGGAGAGGGAGGGTGGGAGCAGAGATAAATGTTAGCTCATTTCTTCCGTAATTAGTTACTCCCTCATCCCCGCGTTGTAATTGTGAACAAGCTGTAATGTTTAATTAGTCTGTAAATGAAACCCCAATTTCATAATGGCCTGGCTGACAGGGCTAAGTGAGCAGGGGAGGAGGCAGCGGGGAGGTAATAGGAGGGGTCTGTTGGCGGGGGCTTCAGTGGGGAATGGCTTGTAGGATTACCTCCTCTTCAGCCTCAGCCTGGGTCTAGGGCTTGCCCTCCCCAACCCCCACCCCACACCAAGGTCCTCTCCTCCAGCCCTCCTTACAAGAGAATAGAGGAGGAGGAAAGAGGCTGGCACCCTCCTTCCCCACTCCCTGCCTGCCCTCCAGTTTTCTGTGGGGTTACCACAGTCACAGCCAACCTATGTGCTTCTGGTTGGAGAAACTGGCTCTGGGGCGCAGGCCTTGTGACTCCAGCGAGCACGATGCTGCCTCCCTCGGTCCAACTTTCTTCCTCCTCAGGTCATCCTCCTGAGAGGCCTTTGCTCCGCACCTGGACCTCAGGATCTGGTCCTCCACCTGAAGGAGCCAGTGATGGCAGAGGATAGGCCCCTCCTTGTCCAGTCCCGCGGCTAGGCGGAATCCAGCACCTGTGCCAGGCTTGCACCCCAGCCAAGACCTTGCTCTCCGTGGGTCTCACCGCAGACTGTGATAAGCTGGAGCTGCCGCAGGGGGGAGCCCCCGGCCCCACCGCCGGCTCATCGGTCTCCCTGTCTCCCCCACAACATCCTCACCGCCTGCACACGCCCCCGCCCCGCCTGCTGCAGCCATAAATCTCAATTTACGAGGGCGGCTCTGGTGGGGGAGGGAGGCAGCGCCGCTAATGACGGCTCCTCAGCCGGATTTTTCATGTTGCACAGTCATAAATTTTTAAGAACAGCATGGGCAGCACGTTAGCAAGTTATCGAGGCTGCCTCCGTGCTGGCTGCCTAGCTCCGAGAGATTGGAGAAGCAGGCAGAGCCGAGGCAGCATTTGGGGCAGGGGTGGGGCCCAGCAGCCGAACTGGTCTGCAGGCAAGGGTACTGTGGGGCCCAGCAGGCAGGCCAGCGTGAGCCTTTGCCCGGGGCCAGCTAGTACTGCCCGAGCGGCCGGGAGCCAAGGACAGGCACAGGGTGGGAAGAGGCGTGTGGGCACACAGACCATGGCGTCGGGAGGTGCTGATGGATGCCTCTGCTCCAGGACTTGACACCATGATGTACAGGGAGCCTGGAGACATATGGATTTTCAAAGTGGCCACTTTGAATAGAATTACAAACCCTGACCATGTGCACAGTGAAGCCTCTGCCCTGGCAGAGCTACATTTGGTTCAAAAACGAGGTGGGGCCATTTGGGGATCATTCTTGAGAACTAGGGTCCCTGGAGCCACCAAGGGATTCCTGGGGAAATGCCCACAGAGGGGCAGACCTATGGATGTGCTGGGGCCCAGATCCTAGAAACAGGATGTCCTTGTTCTAGTCAAGACTCATCACTTCCAGGTTGTGTGGTCCTGGATATGTCATTCACCACTCTGAGCCTCTGTCTCTTCCTCTTTAAAATGGGGTTGATGGTGACTCCAACCTCCCAGGCTTACTATGAGGAGAAAGGAGGTAATGCATTTGAAAATACTGTAAACCACCCCACCCTCCCTGCTCACCGAGTACCAGTTAGCTCATTTGTCTAATTTAGATCTTTGTAAAAATTCTGAGGAGAGTATCTGAGAGAAAGATCTTTGTGGGGAATTGTGGGGCATTCATTCACTTCTGTTCAGTCATTCATTCAGAAGATGTTTGCTGAGGTCTTCTGGGGGCCCAGGCTAGTGCTGGCTTTCAGAGGTGAGGGAGGTTCCTTGCCGGGAGGTGTTGTGAACACTTGTGGCTGAGGCAGCTCAGGGTTCCCAGCCCTGTGCCTGGTCCCCACGTAGAGTCAGTGGGCCAGATCCAGCCTGGTCCTACCATGGGCACACCTAAGCTTCAGGCTGCTGAGGGGCCCACAGAGGTCTTCACATAAGCCCCAGGTTGAATGCCCACCTGTGTTTCCTAATCTGTGCAATTGAGGGGTAGTGATCTTAATCATCCTCAGGAGCCACAAGCAGAAGGTCAAGAAATTGGATGTTGCTCAAGTCAGCAAAGGTGGTATGAGTGTGCATATCAGGTGTTCAGGATGTGTCCATGGCCGTCCACCAGGAACAAATGCTGGTCCTGTAGGGAGAAGAACATCCCCAAGCTGGGCCTTGTCGCCCAGTCCCCTGCCCCTTCTCGAGCCTCTCATGCCCTCTGCACTCCAGCACAGGACCCTCCCCCATTTTCTGGAAACTGCCATTCCTTCTCTCACCTCAAGGCCTTCCCACATGGCTTTATGGTCCTTGGGAGTCCCCCATTCCCATCCCTTGGCCTGATTAACTCCTGCTCATCCTTCAGAGAGCAGCTCAAAGTTTGCTTCCCCAGGGAAGCCTACCCTGACTCCTACACTCGGTCAGGTCCTCCCCTGGGCACACCTGCCTACTACCCAGCACTTGCCCTGCACGGCCTTTCCTCACAATCCTAATTAATAGTCCTTTAATGCCTCTCTCCTCAGCTGGATTGTAAGTTCCCTGAGGGCAGGAACTGATGCCTGTTTGTTCAGCTTGTATCCCCAAAGGGTAACCTTGTGTCTGGCTCATGTAGGCAGATAGTAAATAAAATGTGTTGTTTTGAATGAAGTTGAGCTGAGGTGGCTGTGGCCCACCCCTGGGTGCCAGGGCAGGGGGAGGCGGCGAGGGCAGTGCCTGGAGCTGAGGTGCTTCCCATTAGTCCTCATGATTAATTCACAGCCACACTGTGATGGAGTGGGCTTGTCCCCAGTCAGCGCCTCCGCTGGGGCCCACCTGTTAGCGACAAACAAACAAAGGGGATAAATAATGCATTGGGATCTGAGCCAGGCAAGGCGGCGGTATTGAAATTAATAGGGATTAGCTGAGCAGCTTGAGGATGAAATATTTACCAGGTGGGACTGGGCTTCGGGGAGGCAGCCCCCCTCGCAGAGTCCCCAGGCAGAGCGAGGCCCTTCTCCAGGGCATCACTGCTAGGACTGGGGAGTCCCACCACCGATACTGCTGCCCCCAGATGCATCAGTTTGCTGGACAGACTTGTGGCCAGACTGCTGAGAGCTCAGGTCCCAGCCAGTGTCCCGGCCCAGCAGGTCTTGGGGAAATCAAGATACTAGGAAGGAGGGGAGGTGGAGAAGGG
The DNA here is from genome assembly GCF_963455335.1 of Martes martes. Classification (NCBI taxonomy): domain Eukaryota; kingdom Metazoa; phylum Chordata; class Mammalia; order Carnivora; family Mustelidae; genus Martes; species Martes martes. The sequence goes on from NC_137891.1 coordinate 157,343,899, forward strand.
CTCAGCCCCCAGCACTTTGGAAGCTGAGGACAAGGACCTTGACTCATTTTCAGGGCCCGGGCATGTCTAGGCTTCGGGCAACAGATGTCAGGGCTGTAATAGGTTTGCCTGTGATCTTGCCTCCCATCCTTCCCTCTTTCTTTTCTTCCAGTTCTTCCTTTTTTCCACTTAACATGTGTTTACTGAGGGCCTCTGCACAGGTAACATTAGTGCCCTCGGGTTTGTGATCTAGCAGGAGGTGACAGACAAGGATCCCTAACACAAACATGAGGGCCCAGGTAAGACACATGAGGAAATGATAGCAAGGGGTGGGGCTTTCCAGCAGAAGGAGGGCATGCAGAAAATGCCGAGAAGCAAAAGAGCCTGAACTCTGGGGTCCAGCAAGAGAGTGAGGAAGACAAGGCCCAAGGGGGACAGATCTGGGCAGATCCCCAGAACTGTATAAAGAAGTCTGGACGCTGTCCTGAGAGCAGTGAAGTGCTGTTGGAGTGGTGGTTGTTATTTTAATGATTAACTCTTAAGCTTTTTACTTTGAACCAATTTTACTTGCAGAGAAGTTTCTATACATCTCTTACCGAGCTTTCTCTCATGTTGGCATCTGACATAATCACAGCATCTGACATATCAGCACCAGGAAATAAACATGGCTACTATACTGTGCCCTACACTGGAGGGCTTCCTTGAATTTCAGCAGTGTCACCAATGCTGTCCTTTTTCTGTTCCAGGATCATTGAAGGGTTTTAGGACAGGGAGTGAAATGACCAGATTTGTGGCTTAGAAGGACACCTTGGAGGAGATTGACGGGGGCAACGCGGTCTCCTAGGTGAGAGGTGGTGGTGCCCTTGACCAGGGTGGTGGCAGTGTGAATATAGGTTTAGAAATCACTGGGATATCTAGGGTGGATAAGGCTCAGGGCTGGATGGAGAGTGAGAAGGGGGCCAGTGGCAGCTCTGAGCAGTACCCACTCTGTAGGGACGATCAGAAGAAAGACACGTACAAAGAAGCTGAAGGAGTTGGGGAGAGAGGGAAGATGCTGTCACCGTAGCCCCCGGAGAAGAGCTTCAGGGCATGAGTTAGTCCACTGGGGCGATCTAAACCACTGGACTTGAGCCCTGTGAGGTTAGAAGGATCATTCGAGAAAGTGGTTCAGTAGGATGCAGGTGGGGAAATCAGGTTGTAGGGCAGGAAATGAGGGAAGGATGCCTTGAGTGTTGACTGGGAAGTTTGGCTATGAAAGGAAGGAGAGGTTGGGTACCAGGCACCAGAGGGGGAAAAGAAGTTAAGGCGAGGTTGTTTTTAAAGATGGGAGAGATTTGATATGTTTACATGCTTCTTTTAAGGAAGCAGTGCAGAAAAACCACTGAGGCTCTGTCAGAGAGAAAGGGGCTTGCTTAGCATGGAATGCCCCCAAAAAGGAAGTGTGGTGGAGAACCCAGGTAGAGTGAGGGCAGGCTTTAGAAGTGCCATCAGGATGCGCCCTCTCTCCTCCCTCTGTTAGCAGGTGAGAGAAGAGCGCCCCCTATGGCTCCTGTGAAGTAGGTGACCAAACTGTGGGAGAGGAGTGGGGGTGGGGGACTTGAGAATGGTGGGAAGTAGAGAAAACGCAACATTGCCGCCAGGGAGAAAGGGAGAGAGCGTGCACACTGATCAGGAACATAGGAGGCTGGCTGGGTGGCTTTATACAACCGGGTGAGCTTGCGGACTGATTGTAAGGGGCACAGATCTGTATGGTTGCCATGTTCTCTAGTCACCCTCCACCCAGATGCAAGCAGAGAGAAGGCAGTCTAGGTTTTTCCAGGCAAGGGTGAAGGGAAGAAAAGGGAGCAAGAGAGTTGAGAATATTGGCAAGAAAGGACTGAGATGATCACCCATGGAAGGCCGGCTCCTGTGTGAGGTGTGTTGGTCATGTTGCTAGAATGGGAACTGCTTGGTACATACCCAATAGCCATTGTCTTCCTTCCTCACTAAATGGAGCCCTTGTATCACTAGGGGCAGCAGCGTGTACCCAGTTAAAACACCACTTATTTTAGTTCCTCGTGCGGCTAGATACGATTACGTCCCTGAGTTCTGGCCAGTGAGGTAAAAGGAAAAGTGTGCGAGACCTCCAGGAATGATACTTTTAAAAGGAAGTGACTCAGCCGGGAAGTACATTATTTTGCTGTTCCCGTCTTCCTCTTTCCTGAAATGTGGATGTGATGCTTGGAGCTCCCGAAGCCATTTTGGACCAGGAGGTAACCTGGAAATTGGAAGCAACATGCTGAAAAGGGCAGAAGGAAGTAGTCTAAGCCCCTCGTGGCTTTATGGAGCCACGGGGCTTTCAGGCAACTTAGATCACAAACCATAGACATAAAAAATTTTTCTTCATTCAGCTGCATTTTTTTCCCTCTCTGTTTTCATGTGGGTTCCCGTCAAAACCTGACTCTTTTAGCCTTTCTAGTGGAACATGGCCTGTGTCTTGAGATATAGCAGGAAACAATTTGGCCAGATGTTTCAAGAGAGCATAACAAGAGTTACCAGCTTCCTGGCTCGAAATAACAGCACCCTCATTGCCCTTTGCTCCTCCGCCCTTCAGCCAAGTTTATGTTATAAGGCCCATTTGTTCTGTCTTTCTCTCTCCTGTCTTTACATTCCGTATCAGTTGGTATGCTTCTGGCTACAAGAAAAAGAAAGCTCAGTGCAAGGTATCTTAAATAATTGGATTTATTGGAGTGCCTGGCTGGCTCAGTGGGTTAAGCCTCTGCCTTCGGCTTGGGTCATGATTCCAGGGTCCTGGGATCGAGCCCCACACCAGGGGGGTCTCTGCTCAGTGGGGAGTCTGCTCCCGTCACCCCCGTCTGCCTCTCTGCCTTCTTGTGAGCTCTCCCTGTCAAATAAACAAATAAAATCTTTAAAAAAATGGGGTTTATTACCTCACAAAAGTTTGGAGATAAGGTGATCCTAGGATTAGTTAAATTCAGCATCTCAGCAATGTCATAAAGGACCCAGACGTTTCCCATTTTTCTGTTCTGTTATCTTCAGCATGTTCTTCACAGGCTAACTCCCCTAATGGTTGGACGATGGCTTCTGCAGTCCCAGACATTATATGCAGACATGAAAACATCCGGCAGAATATAAAGGACTATTTCCTCCTTGTGTTTCTCTTCATAAGAGTGAAGTTTTCCGTGCAGGTCCTTCAGCAAACTTACCCTCATTCTCACTAGCCAGAACACACAGCCACCCCTACACCAATGACCCACAAGGGGGCAGGGATCACCGCAGGTGGCTCAGACCCAGGGCACTCACCCCTGGTCCCATGATCGAGGAGTGGGCTCTGCCAGGCTGGCAGCAAGAGAATGACTGTTGGGTAAGCAGTCACAAGTAGACAGGGGAGAAAGTAGACAGGAGGCAGGTGGTGTATCTGGAGAGAGCAGAGGTATTCATGTTTCAAGGTTCCAGTGAGATGAAAGAAAAGTGTATTATTGCCAGTAACTAGGGAGATTTGAATTTAATATTTCAAAGGAAGAGCAGTGGAGGATGTTAAAAAGGTAGAAGGTGTAACTGTGGAAATGAGTAGAAATGGGATACAGCGGAAACGGTCGTTAGTGCTGAGGTCAAAGATCCAAGAGGCTGCCAGCAGGTTTCTCCAAGGACAGGTTGTAGAGGCTGTGGCAGGCAGGTCTCTTGGGAAGGAGGTGGTCAGGGTCTGGATTGCCAGCACATGCTTCTGAGAAAGGCCTCAGAGAGGCTGCTAGCACATGGGTCGGGACAGGTTCACAGGTGCCTGGAGCAGTACAGGCAAGTGGCCTAACCTGTCTGTATCCCATTGTTGGCATTTTGGAAAAAATCTACCCCAGTTGGTCAGGCCATTCTGGAAGAGGGTAAGGCCCTGTCACCTTCCTATTGGAGCCACTCAGGGACCCTCAGAAGATAGTGCCACAGGAGACCCCTAGGGACAGGGTAAGGTGGAATGGGGCAGAGGTGCTCAGCTGTGCTCTGGAGCTGCCTCTGCTCCTCACCCCGCTCCTGGCCAGGTCCCCTTCACTCGGCCTTGAGTTATCTCGCTAACCTCTGACTCTTCTAGCTGTAGTATCCCAGAGTCAGGAGGAGGAGGGCGAAGCTTCTCGGCCCCTCTACCTGGATGGGGCCTTGGCTGGGAATGAGTGGGGGAGGCGGACACCCGTTGTAATGGCCAGAGCAGCCGCCCTGTTACTACGGCGTATTTCACTTTTAATTCTGACATATAATGTAATGATCTTTTTTAAGGCCCGATGATATTATCTGCCTGACTAGATTATTGAGTCTTCATCATCTCCAGATAAATTTATGGCCAGGACGAGGCTCAGGATTTATCATCAGTCAATAGAGCTCGATACTCTAACAAGGCGTGTAATAAGATATACATATTTAATGATCCAAGGGGAGGAGCGCTAATGGGAGCCCAGAGTGAGTGGTCCACAGGGCCAGGGCTCTGCCCTAGAGCTGCCATAGCTGTAGGGGCTATGGTGCCCCATGGTCCCCAACTCTGGGTTTTCTCCTGACCACCTCAGTGTCCTTCCTGTTAACATCCAGAGGAAGAGGAGGCGGTAGGGAAAGGGTTGGAGCTGGGGCCTAGGCCTCTTCAGCCCAAAGAGTGTAGAGATACCCCGCCAGGGAAGTCCTCTCTCTGCTTCTGGGCCTGGGATGGGGGTGGGGGTAGTAGTGTCCTTAGACCTGTACACCCAGGCCCCTGAGCATTAGGGCGGGCCCACAAGGGGAGGGAGTGCCGGGGCTGCGTACCCAGGCCGCGCTGATGGTGACGGATGGTTTTTCATTACAGCCTCTCAGGTCCTGCCCGCGCCCTGTGTGGAAATTCTATTTATTCCCTAATTTGTAAAAATTCCCTCTTTATCTGATCCCAATCAGGGCGGGGTAATTGGCTCTCTGGGGCAGCGGCTGGGGTCCTTGATGAAGAGCTATGTGGATGTACCCAGCCCGGCCCCCGCCCAGCCCGCCACCAGGGCCCACAATTAATAATGATTTGCAAATGGCAGACAAGCAATAACACAGAAAGATGTGGCGTCCGCGCTGCCTCTTCATTTCCTCCCCTCGCAGATATAAATGGCCACAGAACAAAAACCCAGCACTATAAATTCTGGAATTAGTTATTCACTGGGATAAATGGGGCCTGGAGCCACCAGCCCCTCTCCCACCACCCTTCTTGCCTGCTTTCCCTGATCCAGGTGTGTTCGCGGGCCTGACTCCTGGCTCCTCTGTACCTTTGGCTTGTGGTTCAGTTCTACAGTTCCCTCCTAGACCCTTCTCCCCCGCACTGTAGCTAGCCCTTCCTGTGTGGCCCAGAGTTGGGAGCGGTCACCTGCTCAGGATTTGTGGCTTCCTCAGACTCCGCCTCCACTCGTTGACCTCTCTTGGCTGCCCAAGCTGGCTTCTGTCCCCTTCAGCGCTAGGGTCTAAATGGAGGTGACAGGTCCTGCCCAGCCTGGGAGTCTAGTTCAGGATTGGTCTTGGGTGTCTTCTTTGGCATTTGGGACTGCTCTGGTCAAATGTGATGTGAGTGACATAAGGCTTTGACGCCTGCTCGCCGGCCAGGGCGTTGCGGGCTGTTGGCATAGGCGTTTCCGGGCACTATGCCCTCTCGGCCGGGCACATCCTCTCCCCGCCCCCCAAGTGGCTGTGAGCTGGTGGGTAATGGGCGTGTAATGGCCTCATTTCCATGCCCGGCCTCCAGGAGCGGCGGTAAGTGTTTGATTGCCTTAATTTCCAAACACATCATTATCCCAGCTTTACCAGCGCTTAATAAACACTTTATGAGGATTTTTTTAAAAACATCTTCGGTCCGCATACTTCTCTGAAGTGATAAACTCTAATTAAGTCTAATATTTAAAAATATGGTAATGGTGAGTTGTTTGAATAAGTGGACTGCATTTCTGTAATTTCATTATTACGTAAAACACGCTAATTATTTGGAGCGCGCTTATTACGGAGAGAGAAATCGCCTGCTAATCAAGATGAAATTGCCTTTTCCCCTTATTGTGGAACCACCGTCATCCTTCACCATCAGCCCTGTGGCACCTCCAGGCACCTCGGTGGGGTGGAGGGGGCGGAGGGGAGGGGCTAGAAGGGGTCACTTTGGAGTTGAGGCTATAAGGGCCCTGACTGGGGGGGAGCAGAGGGAGCTGTGGGAGCCGTGTCTGGGGACAGGGGTCTGTATCTGGGGGTGGTGTTAGGTGGGCCAGGGTAGCCCTGTCTGGGCACCCAGGGGACTGCATGGGCCATGTCTGGGACAAGGAATAGGGGCTTGTGGGATATCAGGGGATTACTCCTGGAATAACGTTATTATTGGATATTATTGGAATAGCAACCACAATAATAATCACTAACCCAGCCACTGTTTTAAGCACTTCACAAATAAAAACTCATTTCATCTTTCAACAACCCTTTGAGGGAAGTAGTTGCTATAATTATCATTATCGTTCCCATTTTAGAAGAGAAGAAACCAAGACACAGAGAGGTGAAATAACACCATAACTTGCTCAAGTTCATAGTTACAAAGTGATGGAGTTTGGATTTGAACCCAGAATCTCAGGATATCCAGGGCCCTCTGCTGGTTCAGTCCTAAATTCACTGCCTTGGCTCCTGTCTTCCGAGTTACCCTGTGCTGCTGTACCCTGAGTTGTACCCAGTGTAGCTTGAGATGCTGGCCCTCAGCATAGAGTTGCCCAGTTAGCAAATAAAAATATAGGGCACCAATTAAATTTAAACGTCAGCCAAAGAACAAATAACTTTTTTTTAAAGATTTTATTTTTATTATTTATTTAACAGAGAGAGAGAGAGAGCGAGAGAGGGAACACAACTGGGGGAATAGGAGAGGGAGAAGCATGCTCCCCACTGAGCAGGGAGCCCAGTGTGGGGCTCAACCCCAGGACCCCAGGATCACAACCGGAGCTGAAGGCAGATACTTAGCCACTGAGCCACCCAAGCGCCCAGAACAAATAATTTTTTAGTATAAGTATGTCCCCTCTGGACCTGGGGACTTATTAATATGGCAGTCCTCTGTCAAGCAGGCCCAGCATTGACCCACTGGCCCTTTGCTCTCAGGCACGATGCTGCCAAGATGTGCTAACAGAAAGATGTAGCAGCAAAATGAGGTTCTAGAATGTCAACACATCAGGGTTCCTGCTCTTCCGTCCTTACCAAGGTTCCTGCTCCCAGTGCTGTTCCCACCCCTTCTTTCCTGGCTCCTGCTCCATGGGCTCTGGCCCCCATTCCTCACCAGCTCCTGGAGATCACTAAGAAAGTGTGCTTACCAGGCTGAGTTTTTGAGACAGAAGGCCTCCTATTTGTCTGAGTCTTACTTTAGGCCACACTGCTTTACAGCCCCATAAAGTCAGCAGCACATCACCCTTCTGCCCCTGATGTCTCCTAGTCCAGTTTGTCTCTTTGATCATGTCTTGTTCATTCTCTTTCCTCATTCCAACAGAGACATATATGGGAATTGTATATATAATGGAGACATCATTTCAGAAGGGTGGGGAAAGTGTGGACAGTTCAATCAATGGTGATAGGACAATGGCTATCCACTGGGGAAAAAAAGTAAAGTTGGATCTTCTATTTCTCACCATATATGAAAATAAATTCCAGACAGATTAAAAAGTTAAATATAAAAACAAAAGCATTAGAAGAAAATATATGATAGTTTTCTAATAGCACTGGGATAGGGAAGGCCTTTTTCAGTGAGATACAAAGCCTAGAAGCTATAAGGGAAGTGCCTGATATGTTGACATGTCCCATAGGAATCTCGAGATTTAACACTAAGTTCACCACTGCCCCAAACCTACACCACCTCAGGTTTGCCTTACCTCTGTGGGTGGTGCTAAGATCCTAGACTCACCCCCTACCCACAGCCCCACACTCTGTCTCCCCCCAGTAAACCTTGCTTGTTCTGTTCCTTTAAAAGCTCTTGCCTCTGTCCAAGTCTCCACACCATCCGTACATCCCCACCTCCGTCTCCACCACCACTGGGCCGGTTCTGGGCCACTGTTTCTGGCCTGGACCATGGTACAGTCTGCTAATCGGTGTCTGTGCCTTCAGGGTTAACCTCTCCAATCCTTGAGTGATTATTATGAAATGCAGATGTGGTTCTGTCTTGCCCCTCCTCACCTAGTTTAGCGTCTTCCCGTCATTCCCGGAGTAGTAAGCTCTGAAACTCCTTAGCTTGGCATCCCGTCTGCAGGGCTTCCTCTGGCCAGTCACTGCCGGCCTGTCCAGCTTCGTCTCTTGTCGCGCGCCTGCCTCTTACTCTTCAGCACCCCCACTGCCTGCTAGACTTAAGTACTTGTCTCTACACACACTACATTTCCCCTCCAGCCATGTGCCCGTGTGCTATTCACTATGCCGGAGTCACCTCCCCACTCCAAGCCCAGCTTGCTGGCTGGCCCCCTCCCACATGCCCTTAGACTTCTGCCTGGCTTTGTCCCTGGGGACCCCTTTCCCCATCCTCAGTGCCTTTTCTGTGCTGACTTTTCCCGCAGCATTGCTCACACCGCACCTGTGACAGGTCTGCAGCCAAGCTCGTGACCCGGCTTGGCCTGTGTGCGCCCAGCACGGGGAGGTGTCAGTGTGTGTTTGCTGAATGAAGGCATGCATGAATAAATGGTTCTCTAAGAGTTTCCTTGGGCCCTTTCCCTCCTGAGGGTGGCCCTCACCCAGGCCCTGCTTCCCGGAAGCCCTCTACTGTTCGGTTCCCAGACAAGTGCTCCTAACTGGCCAGTGTCAGCCTCAGGTCATTTTCCTGTGTAAGCCCTCACTGGGTGTCCTCTGTGGTCTGAGCCCTCCTTCCGTTCGCAGCTTTGCCAAGCAGATATTTGACTACCCTTGGGCCCAGCCAACAAGCTTATCCTTTGTCAGGTGCTAGCCCCACTCACCTCTCTGACGGATTTAAGCGTCTGCACATCTGTTATGGAGTTGGCAATATAAAAATATTTCCAACGTTAAGAATATTAATGCCCCAAACAGAAGAGAGTCATCTTGTCACAAGCTGGTAACCCTGCAGGAACATAAAATCAGGCTAGTCTTCTAGAATTTGGAGGTAAGGAAGACCTACCTTGGAGGCCTCTGTTGTGGGCAAGAGACTGTGTACCTCCTGCCACTCACCTTCTACACCATGCCAGCGTCAGGCTGGCCTTGTTAGCTCAGTGGGAGGTGCCAGAAGGGGGAGCTGCTGACCATGTGGCCCCTGGGCTTTAAGCAGAGGACTCTCCCAGAGGCCATGTTGTCACCAGCCTCACCCTGCTGCTCCCTCTGAACTTGTGGCCTGTTAAAAGGCTCAGATTTGTCTCTTTGCTTCTGCTCCATTTCCTCATCTTCTAGCCATACGGTTGACTTTTTGAACTGCTTAGTAGGTTGCACTGACTCACGAGGTTTCCGGGGCTAGAAAAAGAGCCTGGGCTGGAAGCCCACAACTGCCATACCATGGACTTGGGGAACTGAAGCAGGTCTTCCCCAGTCTGGGTCTTTGTTGTAGTGGACCAGTTACAACAAGTTAGACTCCAGAATGCTCAGTAAACAGGATCAGTAGTCAGTGTGAGCTTGTGCAGTGAATGCCAGTTGGTCTCAGCATGTGTGCTGGCCTCTCTGTCATCTGCGTCATAGATTGTACGGGATTTACCTTCTCGCCGTTGGGTCACCCGGGAAACTAGCATCTTTGCCTTCCCTCCAAAAAGAGGAAGTACTCCAAACCTAAAGTACTGACAAAGACGGGGTGTGGAGGGATGTCACCTGCTCAATGCTCACAGTTAACACAGATAGCATCCCTGATCACCCCTAGTGGAGGAATCTGAACTTCAAAGAAACTTAAGCACTTGCCACAAGCACATAGCCAGTGGGCAAAGACTAGAAATGGGTCTCTCTTTGTCATTTTCAGAAAACAGTGGTTCCTGGAGATTGGAACACAGGGATTGGGGGTAGAGAATGGCAGAGGTGAGACCAGAGAGAGCAGGGACCCGTTTTTTATATAGGGCCTTTACCTTTCAGTCATATTAAAGAGTATAGCCTTGAACCTGAGGGCAGCAGGAGCCATTGAAAGGATTTAAAGAGACAAGGATGTGATCATATTTGTGTAAGAAAGATCACTTGGGCTATAAGAGAATGGATTAGAGGGAGAAGAAAGAGGATAGGCTGTGTAAGAGCAAGAGATGATGGGGTCTGCCCTGGGCGATGGGGGTGGGGGGGGGTGCTGCCAGAATGAAGGGAAGTAGATGATTAAACAGTAAGAAGATAAAATTCACAGTTGATGCTTGAGAATTGGGGAGGGAGAGGGCAAAGTGTCAAGCCCAATTCTCAGGCTTCTTTGGGAGCACTTGGGGTGCTGTTCATTGGGATGGAGAACACTGGATAGTGAAGACATGTGGGAAGGATATTGGTACATTACTGGATGTTTTGAGTTTACATGATCTAGAAAGAGATGTTCCAGAGCTCAGGAGAGGTGCAGGCAGGAGACGGCGATCTTCAGGGCTCGCTGAAGCTCAGGGCGTGGATGAAGCCAGCCAGTGTGTCCAGTGGGGAGAGGTCAAGGACTGACTGGGGCCAGGCACAGGTGGGAGGTCAGTGCTGGCTCTCTGGATGGCTGGTGGCCTGGGGGGAGGGGCTGGGCACATTCACTTGGGCCAGGGGAGGCAGATTGAGCGATTTGTCCAGCAATGAGGGAGGAGCCAGATGAAGTCAATAGAAAACTAATTTTCTTTTCTGCTGGAAGAAATGAGGTGTGTGGCCGCTGGGTAATTGCAGATAACGAGGGGACTTATTCTTAATATGCACAGCGGCCATGGTCCCCAGAGTGCAGGAGACAGGAAGGATTGGAGGTGCCCTGACAAGGCCAGACATCTTTGGGAAGAAAATCACCCTATCGTAGCACCTTTTGACGGTGCCATCACAGCCTCTGGACCCTATCATAAACCCTCCTGCTCCCAGGGCCCTTCCTGCCCCATCTCCAGCCTGCCCCTCCTACACAGATCTTCCTGCCCCCTTCTCCTTCCTGTCAGCTGCCTCACTCCTGTCGCAGCCCCCTCCCTCCACCTTCTACCCCCACAGCACAGGCATACACACTAAGGGAGACAAATGACGAGGCCTCAGCTGAGCGGGGTGCGTGTCCGGCCCATAAACCACGGGGACGGGTCACGTCTGGAGTTGCCATGGCCGCCACTACCCACCCATCTGTCTTCCCACTGTCCTGCCTCAGACCAGCCCTCGTGGCTTCCTGAGTCCCTGGAGGAAAAGGGTGTCCTGTGTCTGGGTCCTGTATCACTTTTTCATGTCCATATCCCCCTTGAGTATGTTCATGTTGAGGTTGGCTAAACAGGACCGTGTGCGACTGGTCTGCCCTAAACAGGGCTCAGAGTCATGTCTGGCTAATGACATGGGACCTGGGCCGGCTGACTCCCGCTCCCACAGCCCTTCTCTAGCTCCGTTGGGCCCTGTTTCCTAGTCTTAAGGTTCTAGCAAGGGCAGGCTGGAGGGCTCAGTGGAAGGAGTTGGCCCTTGACAGATGCAGAGGCCTCCTGACCCCACCTTGACCTTACCACCGCCCCGCACCTGATTATGACATCGAAGTATAATGCTTCTGCAATCACAGCATCGATCCCATGAGGGCTGGTAGGGGCTGAGGTCCTGGTTATGGCCCAGGAGCATCTGTAGGAGGTGGGAGAGGGGTGGGTGGAGAGGCAGGCGAAGGGATAGGGAGTTGGCTGGTGGTGTTGGCAGTGGAACAGAAAAACTCTGGGCACTTGGGTATTTCCATCCTTGGCTTTCTGTAGAGGGACAAGTGTTAGGCAGCTGCACCTCCTGCTGGTGGCATTAGAGCAAGTCCTGGCCTGTGTCCATGATACTGAAGGCCCGGAGTACCTGCTGCTGCAGCCGCCAGGGTTCCAGGAGTTTCTCTCAGGGACCAGTACTGGAGAAACTGCTGTGACAGGGTCTGGCAGGCGCAGATGTACTTAGATACAGCCAAAGACAGGACTACTGAAGCCTGACCGGCACCAGCTTCGAGCCTAGTGGGGTGGGAGAGGCAGGGCTTAGCCTGAGCACACAAGCATGTCTAGCGGAGGATTGCTGGCCAGGGTGTGGGAGGACCGCAGACCTGGACCCTCTCCACTGCTCTGGGCTCCACAGGAACAGGGGCCCAGGCAGGCTGCTGTTGTAGTGCACAAGCCTGGGGCCCAGAGCAGGCTTCCCAGGCTCCCGGCCCAAAAGTGCCAAGGCCTGTGTCTCGTTACCAGCCATTATGGCCTGGCCCACATCTCTCTCTCTCTCTCTCTCTCTCTCTCTCTCACACACACACACACACACACACACACACACGCACGCAAGTGCTGGCAAAGTCACCCTGGCCGTGGGCGTGATGAATGGCCGCACAGTAATGAAATGGAGACATCAAGGCGGGTGGCGGGAAGACGGAGTGTGGCGGACGGGCCGTCCCCACGCGGCGGCAACAAGAAGGATCGCCCAGCGGCCGGGGGCCGTCAAGGGAGAAATTACACATTTACTCTGCCTTTTTCTTACTGCGACGGCGCCCATACATCACCGCTGGGGCTGGGGCGGGACATGCCGGCCAATTTCCAGCATGAATTATGGGACTGAGCAGCATTGAGACCATGCTTCCTGCTGGCCCAGCCTCATCCAACCCAACGTGAGGCTGGAGATGCCGCCACCACGGGACAGGATCCCCTGGTTAAGAGCCTGTGACTCCTGAATCTGACCCTGCTCCCCTCCCCCAGCCATGTAAGAGCACTTGTGGGCACAGAGGGGAAGGATCTAGGCCCCATCTCAGTGTCCTCTCTTTCTCTTCTCAGATGACTGCAAGAACATTGCCAACATCATGAAGACACTTGCATATCAAGGCTTCATCTTCAAGCAGACATCAAAGCCGTTCTGATTGGCCGAGGACGGGATGGGGCAGGACAGGGTAGCTGCTTGGCCCAGCCCAGAACCCTCCTTTCCCTCACCAGAGGGGAAAAGGGAGAGTGGCACAGCTCTACATCCAGAGTGTCCCCCAGCCTGCCCTGTGGGCTTGTGCCCTGGGTAAGGGCTTGGCCACTCGGCCCCTCTGGAGCAGACACTTTGTGCCCCCCACCCCAATCCCTCAACCTCAGCCCAGTATTAGCCCCTCCCATTGTGGGCCTGGGCTAGGGGGACCCAGGCACTCACCGCCTCTTCCCTGGTACACAGGCTTCTGCTGGGGCCACCGAGCCCCCCTGTGCCCCCTCCCATCTGTAGTGCATGGTGTGTGGTGCCCCCAGGGCTCCAGGACAGATCAGGCCCCACCTTGTGTCTACCCCCATCCCCGCTGTGAACGTGCCACTGAATAAAAGTCGGGGAAACGAGGCTGTGGGTGTGTGTGGACCGGGCGCTGCTGTGCCTGATGCCATCCAAGGTGTACAGGGGTTAGCGCATGTTCCGGGCTGCTCTGGGGCTGAAGGCCACTAGAGTGGCTGGCAGTCACTGGAGCACCTCTGAGAACCTCCCTGAATAAGCACAGGGCCACGGGCACTGTCTAACCACAAGGCAGTGTTCGAAGTGGCTGGTATCTGAAGCCACCGCTATGTGTGAACCATCTTGAGAGCAGAACCAAGTACAGATGTTTGGGTAACACTGGCAGTGGTGAGAAGGCTGCTCGGGGCATCCACGCAGGCCGGTCCCAAGGCCACCCCTGTGGAGTGGGTGTGTGGACCGTGCCCCCCGCCCCCCCAGCCAGGGGTGGGAAGGAAAAGGAAGCAGCCCAGTCCGACTCAGCAGCTCTATTTACACAGCAGCACCCGCACCCACTGTGGCCTCTCATGGCTTCTTGGCTTTCTTCACAGAAGAGGAACTGGAGGCTGATTCCCGTCGCTTCCTCTGAGAAGACACAGAAGGCGATGGAGTCAATGGCCCCCCCAAGCTCTGCTTGGGCTTGGTGCACGCGTTTCACACTCAGGGCGAGCGATGCCCACGGCCACCCAGTCCTGCCCTCAGTCTCAGAACCCATCACAGTAACTGCAGGCACTGGAGGGAGCGGGGCTGGCCGTTCGCGCTCCCCTTGCCCAACTGGGCTCTTACCGAATTGGGCGTGAGGGGCGCGCCCACCACATCAATGATGGTGTCCTTGGTGGGGTCGGGGCCGAGACCGGGGTCAGGCACTGCTGGCTCCGCAGAGGCTGGGGCCGGGCCAGACGCTGGTGTGGTGGGGCCCCCGAGCACACCGGCCCGGGCCAGGGCCTCATGCCGGTGCCGCAGCATCTGTAGCTCGTACTCGCAGTTGGCGCAGGCCTGCTTGAGCTCGTAGAGCAGCACCAGGTCACTCCGCAGCTCGTTGAACATGTGCACCAGCTCCTCCGTGGGCGTCGGGCTCAGCTCTGCAGGCGGTGGGTGGAGGGCGCAGGCAGAGCCAGGGTGTGCGGCAAGGCCAGCGACATGAAGTGCCCTCCCCCGCCCAGCCTTGATCGCGAGCCGCAGGCGGCCAGGTCCTGCGGGCCCAGTCCCCACTCACCCACACCAAGCTCCAGCAGCATCTGCTCCAGAGCCTTGATCTTCTTCTGTCCCACGGAGCTTGGCAGCTTCATCTACAATGACCCAGGCTGCTAAACCCTCTCCCCAACAGGTGGTTAAGGACAATGGGGACCAAAGGCAAGGGGAGCGGGAGAGAAGTGAACCCCTGGAGGGAGCTCTGTGGAACAGAGCAAGAGCTTTGACTTCAGCCCGGCCACACCCCCAAGACCTCTCTCTGAAGCACATGGCACCCTCCCTCCCAGTGCTCCAGGGCCACGGCTACTGCCACGCGCAGGCTGCGGGAGCCCAAGGCCCCAACACGGCGATGGAGGCGACACGTACCCGCTGGCTCCGCAGGGTGACACCGGCAGATTTGAAGTCTGGGAACTTGATGCCTGCAGTCTCGGGAACAGCCTGGGGGAGAAGTTGTTATGGAGACCGAGGCACAGTGGCAGGAGGGCCCAGAGTTCATCCCGACGCCCTGCCAGCTCTGGGTGCCCTCAGAGCCCTGCACCCTGAACTGGGCTGACTCAAGTCTCCGCACCGGTTTCTCCGCCTCCTTTTTCTGGGGTAGCTTCTTCTTGGGGGCCTTGCGCTCGGTGCGCCGCTGCTCCGCAGTGGTGTCGGCCGCCGTTATCAGCTTCTGCAGGTCCTGGCTACGCTTCTCCCGCTCCTTCTTCCGGGCCTCGATCTTGCGCAGCTCCTGCAGCAGATACTCCTCCTCTGCTACCTGGGAAAGCGAGACACCCCAAGTGTGAGGGCGCATGGCCGGGGGGGGACCAGGGCAGATGGGGAGCTGCAGGGCCACTAGCCTGTCCGTGAGCCACACCGAGAGGAAAGGGACCACGAGGGAGGGGGAGCGGTGTGGAGTGGGGAGAATGGCTAGCGAGGAAGGACTAGGTGGGGCGGTGGGGGAACCGGGTGGGGAGGGAACTGCGAGCCTGCGGGATAAAAGCAAAGTCTTCAGGGACTGACCTGCTCCGGGGTCCGGTTGTAGAGACGCTCCAGCTGCTCCTTCCGCCGTCGCTCATGCCCAGCATCAAACACCGGTATCTTGAGGTCTGTGCCTGGCACAGCCCGCACATTGGCAAGCTTGGCACAGATGTGATAGTACCGCTCCTTCAAGTCCTCCACAGAACGCTTCTGAGGATAAAGACAAGGTGGGAATGGACGGTGAGTGCCCAGAGGCAGAGGGAAGGGGTCGCATGAAGGCAGGGGGCCAGCCAGGCACAGGGGTGGGACACACATGCAAATGCATAACACCAGCTCACCTTGAACTGCTGGTGGTCATAGCGGTCGTGGATTACTACAAAACGTAAGTCAAAGCGGCGGCTGAGATCAAAGAGATGGTCCGTCTCTGCCTTAGTCCAGGCATCATCGTGGAGGTACAGCTGGTACTCCTGCTCTGAGTACACGGGAACCTGCACAGTCTACTGGCACAGAGGAACAGAGTAGGGGCGCACCACGTCATGGCCAGTTGGCTTCAGCCCCCTTTGGTCACAGCCTGTGATCTGTGTACCGCCCATTCCTAAGCGGGACCAAAGCAAACCGTCTGCGTAGGGCCCTGCACATTGCAGCCTGGAAAGGATGTTTCCAGGTGAGGAAACACACTGCTTGCCCAGAGACCCCAGCAGGCTAGGACTGCGGCCTGCCTCTGGATTGGGCCCAGGAGCAATGTGACCATGCCTTCAGCTCCAGAGCCTCAGTAACAGGATGCATGCTCCTGTCCCCAGGGTTAAGGTGAGGGGCTCACATGTAAGAGCTTCTGTGGAGTCCAAAGGTTAACTCTGGAGTAGAGCAGATGGCTAAATACTGGAGAAAGGCCCAGGATCCACGAGTCCGTGGAACCCTTCTCTGAAGCACTACTGCCACCCAGTGGTGACAATGAGACTTGCAGCTCCCCAGAGCAGCCCAAAGTCTCATCTCTACAGAAAAGGGGCCTGAATCCTACTCCCAGCACATGCACCCCTGCACACATCCCTGCCTCCCTCCTGCCATGCCCCAACCTCCAGACCCTCCTCAGGGACAAAAAGTACCACCACCAGCTGAGCTGCTCAATCAGAAACCCCAGGAAGGAGTCAATGTTAGGCTAGACTAGGGAAGTCCCTTTTCTCTATCAAAGACCACACTGGTTCTAAACCTGCTCTCAAGACCCTGTTTCTAGCTGCCTCCTGGACTTCTCCTACTGGAGGTCCCACATACACCTCAAAGTTAATATGCTCAGGTGACAGATGTTAACCAGACTTAACTGTGGTGATCATTTTGCGATATACACAAATATGAACCTGAAACAATATTGTATGTTGATTATACCTCAAAAGAAATATGTGTGTGTGTTCAGTACTGAGCTCATCACCCTCCCTCAAACTTCTAGCTCTTTCAGGTCGATTCTCAAGCCAATGTCACTGTTAGCCAACACAGGTGCCCAAGCCAGAAGACTAGAAAGGATCTTTAAGCATCTTAACTCCTACCTTTACCTTTGACCCCTCCCCTTCCACAAAGCGGGGGCTTTTACCCCCAGGATCTCTATCTCTACCTGCCATGTCCCAGTCCAGACCATCACCACCACTGCCTGCGTCAGAGAAACAGCCTCCCCACCAGCCTGTCTGTCTCCATTTGATCCCCCTCCAAACAATTCTCCATCTGCATCCAAGATGTGATCTCTCTGACCAGTGCTACTACCTAAAGGACAGCCTGTAGACCACTGCTGTTTGCAAACTGGTACCAGTGGTCTATGTTAAGTATGGAAAGTGAGAGTAGGCATTTAGAATCCTTTACGACAATTTCACAGAAATCACATCCTACTGAATCGAATATGAAGAAACACGCGGGTTGGGGGGCACCTCAGTGGTTTAGGTCATGACCTTGGGGTCCTGGGATCAAACCCCGTGTCAGGATCCCTGCTCAGTGGGGAGTCTGCCTCTCCCTCTCCTCTGCCTCTCCACCCACCTTGCTCTCTCTCTCAAATAAGTAAAGTTTAAAAAAAAAAAACCACGGTCTTGTATTTTGTCTTTTCTTGTCACCTGTCAGTCTCTGATGGACTGGAAATTATTTTTTTTAAGCCCTTCATCACAGATAATTTGAGAAGCACTGTTCTAGAATAAATATCTGATCATGTCACCCATCTCTTCCTAAAACCTCAGAAGTTCTCTACTACACTAAAAGTGTCTTCTAGCTAATTCACAAACTCTTCAAAAGCACAGGTCAGCACAGGGACAGGCACACTCTAAGGATCAGTGAATATTTACAGAATCAACCAATGAACACAGGGGTGGATGACCCAGCCTCTCTGCAGCCACACCCTCACGTGCCCCAAGTTCCAAACAAATGACTAGCAGTGTTGGGAACTCACTAGGCTCCCCTCAGCCTTTGTTGTTCTTGCCTAAAGTGCATTTCCACTTCCACATTCCTTCCTCTACATAGGTTAACTTCTCATCCTTTTGGCCTCTTACAGGTATCAGCTCCTCTTGGAAGTCTCTCTGGTTTCCCAGGCTTGGTTAAGTATCCCTTCCAAGTATTCCAATTCCATTTAATTAAGGAAAAAAAAAAAAAAAAGCTCAGGACCTGTGTAGCTAGTTCTGCTCTCAACGGGCTCACAGTCAAGTGAGGGAGACATTCATTCATTCAACATATATTCATCCTGGGCCTGCCAGACCTATGCTGAGGACACCAGTGCTGAATGCTAAGTAAGACAGACAGCCGCCTTACCTTCTCAGAGCTCAGAGTCCGCTGAAAAAATAATTTAGTCCAGTGTGGTGAGTTTGATGCCAACCGTACACCTAAGGGTATAACAAGTGACACCTGATCCAGCCTGGGGACAAGGGTTGGTCAGGGAAGAGGTGACAGGAAACAATAAGGTTACTTTGAAAGAGAAGAGTGAAATAATCATGATTCTCTTTTATAAAGACCACCCTGACAGCAGTAAGGACAGATGAGGGCAAACAAGAGCCTGGGAGGCCAGCTGGCAGGTTTTGGAAACAATCCAGGTGAGAAGCGAAGAGGCCTGAACTAAAACCGCACCAGTGGAAGGTAGGGAACAGGGCACAGACCTAATTTTGGGTTAAAACCACAAGACTTGGCACCTGGACATAAGGGGTAAAAGAAGACACCATCACAGGTGAACCCTGTGTCTCAGGCTTGAGCAAGAGAGCAGGTGGGGGCCCCAGGAACCAGCAGTACTGGAAGGAAGATCATTAGTCCACCTTACTCCGACTTCATTCTCCACCTGCAGTCACCACGATCCTTCTAAGACTCAAATCGGATCCTGAGAGTACTCTATTTAAAAATCTGTCAGTCGCTACCCAAAGATATTAGGGCCAAGCCCAGATTCCTAAGCCGGGCCGCCAAGCCCTGCCTGACTAGACCCTGCTGACCTCTTAGGCCTCATCTTGCACCATGTCCTACCCCGGGTTTAGGCTTCATCCAGAGGGAAACGCCTGCAGCACACCATACATGTGACTGGTTTTCTATCTATGCCTTTGCTCCTGCTGGGCCCTCTGCCTGAAAAAGTCACTACACTCTGTTCCTAACATTGCCTGGTGACATACTTGGACACAACTCCAGCTCTAACTGCTCCAAGAAGCTTCCATGGCCTTCAAGTCCTCCCCAAACAGCATGCATCCTACTGGACTGTAATTACCTGTGCCTCTCCCCACTCCCTCCCCAACAATATGGAGAGTTTCTTGAGGGTAGTTATTGTTGCTGGCGTAATTCTGTGTTCTGAATACCTAAGGTTTGACTTGGCATGAAGCAGTTTTTACCAAATACAGAAAGAACATTCTTTTGTCTTCTCAAATTGTCTCATCCAACCTTTCCTCCCATCTCAACACCTCACCTCTTGGTTGTCCCTTCTCAATCCTATACCTCCAGCCTCTCCCTCCACTGGAACTTAGGGGGTCTGAGGATGGTGGTGAGATGGAGGAAAACCAGGTCTCTCTGAGGTGAGGGAGAATGATGGGTCACACCCGGATATGCTCAGTCTGGGAAGCCTGTGGGCCATCCAGGCAGAGCAGTGCAGGTACAGCTGGCTACACTGGGCTGAGAGTGGGGAAAGTCAGGACTTGAAGGCCTGGGATCAGGGCCCAGTGTTTTTGGCCTCCAAGTCGAGGTTGCTCCAAGCTGTAGGGACTGTGACACTATATCATATAATGGCTTGAACAACAGCCTAGGAAATCCTAGCCTAGTCCAGCTCTGCCTCTCACTGGCTGGGGGAGTGTGGGTAAGGCCCTGCTCCGTCTGAGCCTTAGTAATCTAGACCAGAGATGATTCAGCTCGGACCAGGGTGCCGGCACAGGGAATGAAGAACAAAGGCAGATGTGGTTTATTATGGAAACAGAATCAGTGGACTCAATGATTCGATGTATCGCTGAGATTTAGTTCAAATGCCACCTTCTCACAGAGGCCCATCCTAACCACATTATCTAAATTAGGCCTCCCCTATAGCCTACAAGTTCACTCTTCAACTCATTTCATATATCCTGGTTTCATTTTACTGATGACTCTTATCTGAAAGAATCCTATTTATTTGCTTACATGTTTGTCATCTATCCTTCCCTGCCTTCTTGGTCCTATTGTTGAATCAAATAATTAGAGACTACAGGAGAAGTGACATCAAGGATGATTCCCATGTTTCTGGTTTGGGTGGCTGGGTGGACAGTGGTACCATTCACTGATATGGGTGAGGAAGAGAGGGAACAGATGAGTTCTGCTCAGGGGTACCTACTTGAAGTTCTTACGGGGCCTTCCTGAAGAGACATTAAGTAAATGATTGAAGATATTAAGTGGGGTCACTGGCATGTAGCAGGCAACCAAAGCTACAGAGAAAATGAGACCCACTAGGGAGAGAGTACAGAGAGACAGGGACACAGCTCTGAGGAACAGCAACATTTCAAGGGCCAAGAGGAACCACCAAAAACCAGACCAGGCCAAGGAAAGGACAGGATCCCATGGGTGGATGAGACCCATGAAGTCTCACCCTGCAGGTATCTGCCATGTGGACTGAGTGAGTAACTGTGGTTGACACAAAGACTGACCGTGCCTCTGGAGCCAACCCCAGGAGGCTGAGAGCTCCCAGGAGTAGCTCCGAGTGGCTGAGCTACATTGGCCTATGTCCAAATGGTGATGGCTCACCTTATTGAACCTGGCGAAGGGGTAGTCCTTGCCCTCCTCAGCTGCCCGTCTCCAGTGGAAGAACATAGCTCCATCCTTACGGGCTGGGTTGGTGAACGGCATCCACTTCCAGGGCCGCACCTTCTTGGAGCCTAACTTGGCTTTCACTGTGCGGTAGCCTTGACCAGTGTCACTGGGCAGCAGTGGGGGTGCATCCCTGGCAGCAGAGTTTGGAGAGATGAGAGGTTAGAGTCAGAGGTGTGCAGAGAGCCTTTGGGCCCAGGCTGATCTACCCTGGAGCAAGGAAGTCACATCCTGGAATGAGAGGTCTGAGCTCCTCCTGCATCCTACTAAGCAAGCAGGAGCCCCGACTTGGGAGGGCAGCAGGGAGAGAAGTGGCAGAGAAAACCAGGAGATAGGGACATGCAGACTGGTCAGGGACCAGAACCTAGGGTGCTTGGGATTTTAGTACTTGCTTCTTGTCAGAGTAGAGCAATGCATAGACCTCTCGGTGCATGCCCTCGGGCCTCTTGAAGGTCAGTGTCTCGGAGGACTTCTTGGACTTTTTCTGAGAAGAGAAACCACAGGATAGGAACCACAGCCTAGACTCCCTTCCCTGAAAATTCTCTAGCCCAGCCCAATCCCTGAACAAAACAGCACCTACTGGTACAATGATAACGCATACACACTTGACACATAACGACACACTGGGAAGGCCCACTCACAGGGAAACCTCTAGTTGGAGCAGGTCATTCCTGCCCAACCCCACCTCGCTGGGTAGAGCCCCGACCTGTCAGAGTAGAAGATACTTTTCCACCGTCTCTCAGAACGTCACACCGACCCGGTGCCACCCTGCCCCAATATCCAACAAGAGTCTCACTCTTTTGGTACTCTCATCTCTTAGGAGTATCACACTCTCTTGGTCCCCACCATTTCCCATGGGTGTCCCACCACCTCCATCCCATCTCATCAAGGTAACACTGTCTGTCCCATTATGTCACACCTTTTATCGCCCATCTCTCTAGAAGCGCAGCACCGCCCCCCTTCTCCCCGCTCTCTCTCCCATTGTCACTGCTCCCCACTTCACTCCCAGTACCCAAGGCTCTCAGGCGCCCCCGCTACCTTGTCCGGGTTGATAATGTCCTTTTTGCTGATGGTCCCGGAAGCTGCATCCCCCTCTGGACCTCCGAGTTCTAGTATGTCCCGCACATCCGCGCCTGTGGCCATCGCGCCTGATGGGGGAGCGCCCCGAGGTCAAGGGTCAGTACCTGAGAAGGGACCAGGCTCAGGCCAGGGGGCGGAGCCACTTCAGCCCCAACTGAGGCGGGGTGAAGAGGCGGACCGCTACGAGGAGGGCAGTCCAGGTGTGGTCGGGGTTCGGCCTGTTTCCCACCGTTTGGGTCTCCCTAACGGCGCCGTCCGCCTCCTAAACCCCAGCGCCTCGGCACCTGGATTCTCTGACTGCGGGGGCCACCGCTCCCCTATCCCCGCAAAGCCGCGGACAGAAACTTCCGGTCGTGCTCACTCGAAACGCGGCCGGCAGGAACACTTCCGGTCTGTGCTGCGCGGAAATGGAGCCGGCTGGCAACCCAGTGCGAAAGCGGCTGACTGTGGTGAGCTCGTCGCGGGCTTTGGCTCCCACCAGCTCGCCGACGTTCGGGTGCTACCTGCTTTCCTGCTTTCTGGCATTTCCGCTCTACGTTGCTCTGTTGCATCTCGGTCAATAAAAACAGCGCAGAGTTTTGGAAGTCGCTTAATTCCTCTGAGGCCGTTTTATTTATGAAATGGAAATTGTAATTGCACCTGCTTAAGTGAAGAAGGACCGATAATCCATGCAAAACGTTAGCAAATTGCCTGGCACGTTTAATTTTTTTATTAAATGAATTAGTGGTGTTAACGGCCCCTGTTCACTAAATGTTAAGTGTGTGCCAGGCACTGTGCTAAGTGTCGGAGGTGAAGAGATGAGCTAGTCAAAGCGGAGCATCCCAGGATGGCTGCCAAGATGGAGTGAGGCCTGCACCCTCACTTAACAGCTTCTCTGAGGGAGCTTCCCCTCCCATGGGGCTTTCCTGGAATCAAACTGGCCTGGGAACTAACGGCGCTAGTGTGGGTTACAAAGAGGCCCAAGAACACAGCCCCAAGCAGGGAGCAGCCAGAAGAAGTCTCTCTTAAAGGAAGAAACTTATTAATCTCCCTGGAGAGAGAAACGTCTGGAACAGGAGGTCCTGCGGAAGCGCAGAAGGGACAGGGAAAGCAGCTCTCAACTTCAGTCTCTGCATACCAACCCACAAACATGGAAGACACGTAGCCATTGAGCATGGAGTGAGGGCTCGACAAGGCACTGAGGAAACTAGACCCCAGGCTGCCAAAGAACCAAGCAGGGACTCGAGGAGCACACAGCCTGCACAAATTAGCGATCAATGCTGTAGCCTGCTCTGGCTTGGAGGGGACAGGGACGCAGCAGCTGTAGCTGCCAGCCTACCTAGATCCCAAAACTTTGGAGAACTGGATCTGGAGGTAGAAATCTTGCGCTTTTCCAGAGACCTGATTTCTGGATGAATCCCCTGGGCTCTAAATAGTTTCTAGGCAAAGCCAGGGTCTCGTGCAGAAATTGCCCACAGGGTAAAGGAATGGTCCTTCCTTGGAGCCAGAAGAGGACAGAGTGATGGGAAAGAGTCCTGCACCTGTGCCTCAAACACTTGACTCTACTTGTAGTTAGTTGTGTAATTATTTGTTTTATATCTATCTCTGCCGATAGACTTTTTTTGGAAATTTATTGTTTTTGTTTTCTTTTTGAGAAAGCGAGCACATATGAGTGGGGTTATGGGGTGGGGGAGCAGAGAGAGAAGGAGAGAAAGAATCTTAAGCAGACTCCATGCCCTGTTTAGAACCCAATCCTGGCTCAGTCTCACACCCCTGAGATCATGACCTGAGCTGAAATCAAGAGTCGGATACTTAGCCAACAGAGCCACCCAGGTGCCCCTCCCCTGACAGATTTATTTCTATGAGGATCATGATACATAAATGTAGGTACGTATCAGGCATTGTTCTAGGCTCCGGGGATGCAGTAAGTGAATGAGATACAAATGTCCCTTGGTGGAAAAAGAGAAACCCAGCAATAAAACAATGTTAGTTTTTATGGTGACAAGAGCTATGAAAAAAAATAAAATAGGGTGATAGGATAGGGGACTACTTTACGTAGTGTGGTCAGGAAAACCTTCCCTGAAATCTGAGCTGAGGTTTAAATGATGGAAGCAGCCACAGACTACGTGGGGAAAGAATGTTTCAGACAGGAGGAATAGTAAGCACAAAATCCCTAAGATGGAAGGAACTCTCCATATTAAAGGCACATAAAGTAAAAAGACCAGTGTGGCCAGTGGTGAGTGAGGAGGGGGAGAATAGGAAGACTTGAGATCAGAGGTAGGTATAGAGGGCCATGGTAAAGAGTTTGGGTTTTACCCAACGAGCAATTAGATGATATCTTTTCTTTCTTTCTTTCTTTTTTTTTTTTTTTTGAAAGATTTTATTTATTTATTTCACAGAGAGATCACAAGTAGGCAGAGAGGCAGGCAGAGAAAGAGGAGAAAGCAGGCTCCCTGCTGAGCAGAAAGCCCGATGTGGGGCTCGATCCCAAGACCCTGAGATCATGACCTAGGCCAAAGGCAGAGGCTTAACCCACTGAGCCACCCAGGGGCCCCAGATGATATCTTTTCTTGGCCACAGTCTAGATTCTATCCTCATCCTTGGAGTGTACCACTATAGCTGCTGTCATTGGGAAATTCCCAAATGTATGGTCCAGAGCTTCTCATCCCTTGGGGAAATTGAGTCCAGGGATTGGGAAAAGGGGACAAGAGAAGGATGCCTCCCTCGACCTATCTGAGGAGCCACTGCCCACACTTCCTCAACCAGACTGCAGGTGGCAACAGGTTCCACTGTCCACCAGGAGAGGGGCTTTTTCTGCAACCCCCGTCAGGTCCTCTGTGGGGACACAACATCACTTCTGGAGAAACTCTTCACTGCAGTGACCTATTGCGGAGCCAGGAAGAGGGACTTCAGGCCAGGACACTGGGGCCATAGAGCCAACCTTAAAGGAATTTTTGCTTAACTCTAAGAGCAGTATGAAGCCACTGAAAGGCATGTGGGAGTGGCCATGACAGCCTGCCAGTTGGGGGGTCGGAGGAGGAGCTGGAGGAGAAGAACCAGGTGGGAGGCAGTGGGAGCATCCCCTGGAATTAGGAACATGCATGATTGCTTGTGGACACAGGAAACAGAATTTAAGGGGGACCCAGAAGCCCGTCCCTCCTCAGCTTGTCTATTCACATCTGGGCCCAGAACCAGTAGACTGGGGCTCCCAAGGACCAGGCCTGGCTCTTCCCTTCCTTGCTTCTTCTCCCTTCTCCTTCTCCCCTCTACCTCCTCACCCTCCACCCTGCTCCTCACCAAGACTATGCTCTCCTTAGCAGCGGCAGCAGATCTCCTCATTCCCGGAGCTCTCCCAGCACGAGGTGACCACGGGCTTTATATGCACGGGGCTCCTTAGAAACTGCGGGAAAGGGGAGGCAATCTGTACATGCTGTGCTCAAGATCCAGAGCCTCTCACCCTGACCTGATCTTGCTCAGCTTAATTATCAGGAACATCTTCCAACGAACGAGGAGAGATTTCCCACTTTTCGAAATGGGCAAAGAGCGTGATTAGGAAAGCCCCAGAAAAAGTGCTACAGGGGCGCCTGGGTGGCTCAGTGGGTTGGGGCCTCTGCCTTTGGCTCCGGTCATGATCCCAGGGTCCTGGGATCAAGCCCCGCATCGGGCTCTCCACTCGGCAGGGAGCCTGCTTCCTCCTCTCTCTGCCTACTTGTGATCTCTGTCTGTCAAATAAATAAATAAAAATCTAAAAAAAAAAAGAGTGCTACAGCCAACACATGTACAGGTAAACAGGCAGCATCACCGGATGAAAGAAGTGGAATGAAATGAGAAATAAGTAAATTGACGAAAGGAAATGGAGAAATTGAAAACGATAATGAGATATAAGTGTTTGCCTTATTGGGTAGGTGAAAACTGTAAAATAATAGTTGTGATACCCATTCTCAACAGGAGTACTTCTGCCCTAGTCTCCAGCCTACCGGATTGATGAGAATGTCGAATGATGCGATTTTGTTCATTAGTTCACTCAACAAATTGTTTAGCACTTACTGTAGTCACTTAGAAGTGTGGCACTTGGGGTGCCTGGTTGCCTCAGTCAGTGAAGCATGCAACTTATGATCTCCGGGTCATGAGTTCGAGTCCCAGGTTGGGTGTAGAGGTTAGGTAAATAAACTTTTTTTTAAAAGAGGAAGAAGCCTAGCACTCTGTGCCAAGCCTTGCGCTAGTCCTGAGTATACAGCAGTAAAGACAAACGCCATCGCTGCCTTCAGCAGGGATCTTGGGCACTTTATCTTAAGAAATAGACTGGGAAAGTTATTCCTCAAGAAGAAGAAACAAGTAAATGGAGGGGAGCTTTTGATTGGCCCCGATCAAGATGGCCCCTCCCCAAGGCCCCGAGACTTTCAGGTGGAGCCCCTCGGGGAAAAAGCCCATAGGGAGCTGGCTGGGGTCAGGAAGTCCAAGGCAAGAAGCTGGGGGTAGGGGCTTTCAGGAAGCTTGTGTGGGCCCTGATTAGTTTTGGGATCAAGAACGATGAAGCCCTTTTCCGGAACGACTGAAGGACACAGGCCACGCCAGCAGCCAGTTGTCTGAGAGTGGGGCAAGACCTTCTTGGGGGGCTCTCTGGGCTGCCACCAACCCCCAGCACTGAGTCTCCAGACGTGCAGCCCAGTAGACACTCCTCCCCCATCCGCCACAGAGGAAAAGCTTGCTGTTGGTCCCCTCACCTCTGCCTACTTTAGAGTCTCTTGGGTGTTCTGTACCGCCCCCCATTTCGACCTTTCTGGAATTCTCTCTCTCTCTTTTTAAAAGATCCTATTTATTTATTTGAGAGAGAATGAGAGAGAGAGCATGAGAGGAGAGGTCAGTGGGAGGAGCAGACTGTGGGACTCAATCCCGGGACTCCAAGGCCATGACCTGAGCCGAATGCAGTCGCTTAACTAACTGAGACACCCAGGGGCCCCTGGAATTCTCTCTCTCGAATACATCTCTCTTCTTCCCCTGCCAGTGTCCTATTGAGAGTCACCAACTTTCCAGAGTGGATTCCTGGCTCCTGCCCTCACCCCCTCACCCCACCCTCATCTCCTGACTATCTTATGCCATGTGGCTCCTCTTTTTTTTCTTTTTTTTTTCCTTCGCAGAGCCGTCTTCCCAGCTGCCAGAACCATGATCCAATAAGTTTCTATTGTTTAAGCCACCCAGTCTGTAGGAGTTCTGCTGGAACAGATTGAACTGAGATATTTTTCATTTTTTTTTCTTTTTTAAAAGATTTTATTTATTTATTCGACAGACAGAGATCACAAGTAGGCAGAGAGGCAGGCAGAGAGAGAGGGGGAAGCAGACTCCCTGCTGAGCAGAGAGCCCAATTCGGGGCTCTATCCCAGGACCCTGAGATCATGACCGGAGCTGAAGGCAGAGGCTTAACCCACTGACCCGCCCAGGTGCCCTGAGATATTTTTCTTTTAAATACATGTTCATCTTTGGCGAGCCACTCCTTCTAAAGTCTGGATCCCTTATAAAACTTCTTTGCAAGTCAATTCTCTTGCTTTTCTGAAAGTGTTACAAAGCTCAGTGGTCTTCTTTGGGGTTGGAGGCCGCATGTCCAAGATCCAGGCCTGCTGCACTGACCCATTTACGGGGTAACCTGTAAGGTCAGAGAGGGGTCTGGCTCAAAAAGGGGTTCCCCCCCATAAAAAGGGGTTCCCCAGTAGGTCCAGGTTGTAGTGCGAGCTGTGTTAGCAATTTGGCCTGGTTAATGCCAGAGAACATGTTCTATATCATTTCAATCCTTTTAAATTTATTAAGAATTTATTAAATTTATTGAGAGCCCTTTTATGACCCCGCATATGGTCCATTGGTGAATATACCAGGTACACTTGAAAAAAATGTGTGTCCCACAGTTTGGTATGGAGTTCTAGAAATACCAATTAGGTCAATATGATTGACAGTATTGTTCATATAATCTCCTTTAATGATTTTTTTTTGGTCTATTGTATCAATTGCTGAAGGGGGTTTAAAATCTCCATCTATGATTGTGGAATCGTCTGTTTCTTCCTTTAATTCTGTCCATTTGTGTTCCATATATTTTGAAGCTCTGTTATTATTATAATTATTATAGCTTCCCGGTCAATTGACCCATTAATTATTGTTATATATCTATCTTTATCTCTGGCAATAGTCTTTGTCTTAAAGTATACTTCAGTTGATAGTAATAGCGACTCCAGCTTTCACAAGCTTGCTGTTTGCATGGTATATCTTTTTCCTTCCATTTTCTTTCATCTTTTTGGTATGTTTACATTTTAAGTGCTTCTGTTATACATGTTTGAGTTTTACTCTTTTTCATCCATTTGGACAACTTCTGCCTCTTGAGACCATAGGTGTTGGATGGGTAGCAAAAAAGAACAAGCTTAGGTCTGGCCACATATGTATCCTTTATTCTTGGTGATGAGTGCTATTGGACACTACAGACATTATAGTGGACCCAATAGCTTGCAGGCTGTGTTGGGCAGTTCAGTTTGCAAGGTCACCTGGTTGTCCCATGGATAAGCACTCAGTCTCTATCAGGGCCCCAACATACGATAAAGCTCTTTCTCAAAGGGAGATCAGTTATTTGCCAAACAGGGCACAGCTTTCTTCCTAAATCCCAGGGGCTTCTTCTGCATTGTTCCTCCGGGGCTTGTTATAGACTCCACCAGCATGGGACATGAACATGATCGGATCTGGGGGGGTCATGGAGACCAAATGGCCTGTTTTATTTACTTGGCAGCCTCGACCAACTGGGCAGTTTTCCTTTGTTCTGGATTCCTCTCAAAGCAGACAGCCTTTCAGGTGACTCAGTAAATGAGTGGGGAGCCAGACACCCAAATATGATGTATACTTCTCAAAAATCCAAGAAAACCACCAACTACCACATTTCCACTAATCGAAGTCATCATCAACTGCAAAGCACACTTTCATTTATATTCCGCCATGAAGAATTTTTAAAAGCACTAGCAGTTCAGCCATAATATACCATTAATTGTAAGAAGAATTTCATGTCAGAGATGTTAAAATGTGAAGAAAAAACATTTTGAATGTACAAAGAACCACTGAATTGTTCAGGTTCAAATAGTTAATGTTATGTTATGTGAATTTTTAATTATTTTTTAATGTGAACCAATGAGATGGTCTTCTGCCCCTTTCATACGGTAGGAGGGTGTAAGGCAAGGTAACATGTACATAAGACAGGCACTTCCTCCAGACACACCCCTGATGTCTATTTCCACAGGGTTTGCTTTATTTCATTGAATCTAGTAGGATGCTGTGATCCTGGCACATTCTTTTTTTTTTTTAAATTAATTTATTTATTTTAGAAAAAGAGAGAGCACAGCAGGAGGGGCAGAGGGAGAGGGAGAGAGATCTCAGGCAGAATCAGTGCTGAGTGCAGAGCTTGACGCCAGCTCGATCTCATGACCCTGAGATCATGTCGTGAGCAGAAACCAAGAGTCAGACGCTTAATGGACCACACCACCCAGGCGTCCCCTGGTGCATTCTTGATTTACCAGAAGGTGTCAATAGAAGGCTTTGACAGAAATTATGTCACAGTTCCCGCCTGCTGACAGGGATGGTCAGGAGTCACTCATTAACCTCAACAGAGGAAGAAAGAGGAACTTCTGCCAGCAAGGGAGGTTCAAGGGGGTAAAATTTTGGATGCTCCAAGTCATCTGAATGCTTTCTTTTCTGATCGGTGCTCTAATATTCGCATAAAGGACCTGGCAAGGCTGTCATTTTACCTGATATTATACCACAACAATTCTCAGTATCACGCTTCATTTTTTTTTAAGTTTTTCTTTTCTTTTTTTTTAAAGATATTTCTTATTTATCTAACAGAGAGAGAGGGAACACAAGCAGGGGAAGTAGGAGAGGGAGAAGCAGGCTTCCTGCTGAGCGGGGAGCCTGACCGATCCCAGGACCCTGGGATCATGACCTGAGCCAAAGGCAGACGCTTAAGCAATGGAGCCACCCAGGCGTCCCTTGGTATCACACTTTAGATTTGATTTTCAATTATACTCAGCCCCATTACTGCAGGAGATAAGTTATTTTTATCATAGACTTAGAAAGTTGACGGTTTGGGACTTGTCTTGAGCCAAAATTTCAGGATATTGAGATTGACATTCTTTTTCTTTACTCTGTCCAGAAAGAAACCCTTCTTCACTGCAGTTCCCAAAGCCCACTGCCCTCATGCTGCTCTGTACAGAGGGCATTTGGTTCCCCAAGGCTTTGCCTTCGGTGCAACTTTCATTCAGGTGGTAATCTAATAGTAGCAGGCCCGGGGCTGCCTTTGATATTAGCTGGGTTTTTACTGTCCAAAAATGAATACAAATTCATGACTATTCTGATATCAACGTGTTTATCAGTTAAAGGCATAATTTTTAGTTATGTTTTCTAATAAAAACAAGCAGCCAAAATTGTTCCGAGAAGAATTAGGAGACTAAATAGCAAGAAAAACTCAAAATATTGTTATTGAGCTACAATTTTAAAAGGTAGCAGGCCGAAAATTACAAAGAGAAAAGTTCTAGTTGACCTTCAAGGAACAGAAGTTTCCTCATTTATTCAAATTGACTTTAGAGCATATAAGAAATTGAAATTTTTCTCAATTCAAATTATGAAAATGGCACAATATCAGAACCTAAGAGGGGAATACTTTGAAAAATAGATAATTCTCTGGGGCGCCTGGGTGGCTCAGTGGGTTAAGCCTCTGCCTTCGGCTCAGGTCGTGATCCCAGAGTCCTGGGATCGAGCTCCACATCGAGCCCCACATCTGGCTCTCTGCTGCATGGGGAGCCTGCTTCCCCCCCCCCGCCCCCACCTGCCTCTCTGTCTACTTGTGACCTCTGTCTGTCTAATAAATAAAGAAAATATTTTTTAAAAATAGAAAATTTTCACCTTATGTAAACAATTTAAGGAAATAAGAAAAGGCTGAACATTCTGCTCCCTGGTCAGGGCACATGGGGGCAGAGCTGGAGGGTGGGAAAGGCAAGCTACACCAGAGGTTGGAAGAACCATGTCAGGCAAAGAACTTGCATCAAGACCAGGAATGAAATAAATTCATGTGGGTGATTTAGCCCAAGAAGTGTGATCACTGGATGTCGTGGAGTCTGGTGAGATGGCTTCCCCAAGAGTATGCCAAGAGAGAGGCACAGACAATGGTTAAAATCCTGAAGGAGATGGGGGTTACAGAATGTGAAGCAAGAATTATAAGTCAGGTGTTGGAATCTGCCTTACAATTTAGGGGCGGCTGCATGGCTCAGTCAATTCAGTGTCTGATGCTTGATTTCAGCTCAGGTCATGATCTCAGGGTAATGAGATGGAGCCTGGCCTTGGGCTGCACTGGCATGGAGCCTGCTTAAGATTCTCTCTCCCTTTCCTCTGCCCCTCCTCCTGTGCTTTTTCTCTCTCTCTCTCTCAAATAAATAAATAAATCTAAAAAAAAAAGAAGAAGAAGAATGTGCCAGGATCACAGCACCTTAGACTCAATGAGCATGTGTGCTCTCTCTCTCTCTCTCTCTCTATACACACACACACACACACACACACACACACACACTTTAAAAGAATATATATCAATTTAACTTATTATATTAATAATTTAAAATGTTTAAATATGGGGCACCTGGGTGGCTCAGTGGATTAAACCTCTGCCTTCGGCTCAGATCATGATCTCAGGGTCCTGGGATGGAGCCCCACATCAGGCTCTCTGCTCAGCAGGGAGCCTGCTTCCCCCACTCTCTGCCTGCCTCTCTGCCTACTTGTGATCTCTCTGTTAAATAAATAAATAAAATATTTTTTTAAAAAATGTTTAAATATGATGTCTTAATAAATTCTATACCCATTAATGATCTAAAAGAAAAAATATCCTAGCAAACTAGGAAAAGAATAGTCTTAATTTGATACACTATTTGTTTTTGATAAAGCAATGATAAAAGCCTGTAGCAAATGGTTGCACCTGGATGGCACAATTGGTTAAGCATCCAGCTCTTGGTTTGGGCTAGGTCATGATCTCAGGGGTAGTGAGATGAAGCCGGTGTCTGGCTCCTTGCTCAGTGTGGAGTCGGCTTTGGATTCTCCCTCTCCCCCTCCCTCTCATTTGTGCTCTCTCTCTGTCTCTAAAAATAAAATCTAAAAAATCTAAAAAATCTAAAAAAAATAAAATCTAAAAAAAATAAAATCTAAAAAATAAAATCTAAAAAAAATCTCTGTCTCCAAAAATAAAATCTAAAAAACAAAACAATAATAAAATGAACAACAACAACAACACCCACAGCAAATGCCACACTTACTGGTGAAACAATAGACACATTCCAATTGCAGTCAAGAGGAAGACAAGAATAACTTTTATCACCATTACCATTCAAACTGGTGTCAGATGTTCTCTCCAATTCAAGAAGAGAAGAAGAGCAATAAGACACATAAACATTAGAAAAGCAAGAGGCAAGTTGTGATTATTTGCAGATGACACTATTGCTTACATAGAAAAACCTAAAAAAATCAATTGACAAAGTATTAGAACGAATTAGAGAATTCAGCAAGGGGACCACATACAAGATCGAAGTGCAAAAATCAATAGCCTTCCTATATACCAGCAATAACCAATTAGAAAATGTAATAGCAAATAAGATGACATTCACAATAGCAACAAAAACTATTAACCACCTAAGAATACACCTAAAAAATAGAATTTATTTCAGGCCCTTAAGAATAGTACAAAATTGGGAAATCCATCAACCTAATCAATCACATTAATAAAATCAAATTGAAAGCTATACAATTATATTACATAGCAGCTGAGAAAATTCAAGAACCATTTCTGGAAAAAACCCTAAGTAAAACAAGAGGCACCAGACATTTCCTAACTATGATAAAGAGTTAGTCTATTTTCCTTTTCTAAGACACTAAGAGCAAACATCATATCAAATGGCTAAATGCACTGCCATTAAAGGCAGGAACAGGGAAGGCAGCAATCACTGCTGTCCCTCAAAATTGGTTTTGTGTAAAAGTGAAACAGGATTTGAAAATGGGAGTGGGTGGCCACGTGGGTGGCTCAGTCCGTTGAGGGTCCAGCTCTTGGTTTTGGCTCAGGTCATTATCTCATCCGTTTTGGAATTAAGCCCTGCATTGGGCTCTGTGCTCTGTGAGGAGTCTTTGATATTCTCTCCCTCTGCCCTTCCCCAACACACACACACTCTCTCTCTCTTTCACTCTCAAATAAATAAAAAAATCTTTAAAAAAGAAAAAGAAAAATGGGAGTAACAACTTCATATAGCAGAGCTCATTACAGAGTCCACCAAAATATAGAGGGGAATGCCCCCTCTGTAAACAAGACTACTTTGATTTCATATTATACAAATAGGATGGAAATTGAAGTCACACTTAGAGACCAATACTGATCAAAAAGGTCTTACTTTCTGTTTTTTATTTTGATTTTTGATTTTTGATTGTCCTTAAAGATTTTATTTATTTGAGAGAGAGAGAGCAAGCAGGGAGAAGGGGAGAGGGAGAAGCAGATTGCCCTGCTGAGCAGGGAGCCCAGTGTTGGGACCCTGGGACCATGACCTGAGCTGAACAGAAGCACTTAATGGACTGAGCCTCCCAGGTGTCCCAAAAGGATCTTACTTTCTTTTTTTTTCCTATTGAAGCCATTGCCAAGCACTATCCAGATTTTATTCATGCTGTTCCTGTCCTCTGTTTGAAGGAAAGAGTTTTAAATTATCCAAACAGTCCTAAGACCCAGAGCCAGTTTGGGCAGTGGGGGTGATGGGGGTAATGGGGACTGGTGGCAGGAAGGAGGGTCTGAAGTGCAGCTAAGCCCCAAGGGTGCAAATGCTGTCACACCAGTGGAGGTGGGTTCTGGCACGTTTCACTACTCTCCTCATGCTCATGTGACACCTTTTGATATCCTATCTCAATTTTATCCTGTTTTAGATACTCAAGTCTAGGTTTATTCCTTTTTTATTAATTTTAGACAGAGACAAAGAGAGTGGGGGTGGGCAGAGGGGGAGAGAGAGAGAGAGAATCTTAAGCAGACTCCAGGCTGAGCATGGAGCCCAATGCAGGGCTTGACCTCACAACCCTGACATCATGACCTGAGCTGAAATCAAGAGTCAGATGCTTAACCAACTGAGCCACTCAGGTACCTCAATTCCTTTGTTTTTTGTTTTGTTTTGTTTTGTTTTGTTTTTTTAAGAAGGAGAAAGGAAACCCGACCAAGATGGGTTCTAAACAAATTGGGGGTTGGGGCTTTTAAGCAGGGGGTTTACTGAAGCTACACATTCACTTTCCACCCCTAAGAAAAAGCAAACGTAGGTTGCATTAGAGCAAAAGAACAGCGTCAGTTGGCGGTGTCATGAGGGGCTGTTTTGTTTCATGCAAACATTACTGTGGGTTAAAGTCCTTGAGAAGCATACTCTGAAACAAAGATATCATGATATCTGTTAAACTGGTACTCTTGATACCAATATCTGTAGAGGGAAAGGGGAAAAGCAGGTCTGGGCTTTTATACGATTAACATTATTGTATTAGTTCGAGGGAGAAGTTGGACTGTGATAAAATCCCAGCAAGACCTCAGTTGGCCCCAAGAGATGCTCTGCAGGTGAAATGACCCTTCCAAGTTGTCTCTAGATGGAGTAAGGAAACCAGGCCCTTGCATTCCCATCCCAGCTGGTCATCAGATGTGGGCTATCCTGGGGAGAGGAACGACCTGAGTGAGGCAAGAAGACTGAATTACTTATAAATGAAAGGATATCAGTTTTGCATCAGTGTTTTCCACCAAAATACTTTATACCAGAAGACAATAAAATAACATCCTTAAAATACTCAAGAAAATATGGCCCAAGCATTTTATACCCAGCTAAAATGACCAGAAAGTATAAAGGCCATAGACAAGTTGTTATGAACACGTGAAAGCTTAGCAAATGTTGTTCCCATGAGATCATTCCTGAGGAATCTACTAGAAAATGGCCTTTATACAACCAGGAAATAACCAGAAAAACTTCAACATGAGGATTGGCAGTAAAAACTGAATTTATTTAGTTGTAGAACTAAAAGCAAATGTCAAGATTAAGGGTGACAGAATGGCATGTACTTGTTATGTGCTCTGACAATGTAGATAAAGTGCATATCAAAAATGGGGGAAAGGAAAAAAATTTTTTTAATTTTTTTTAAAATGGGGAAAGGGAGAATATATGAAAAACAGGATAAGCTCACCAATCGCCTTATAGTTATTAAGAGTGAATAATAATATATCACTTTAACTAAATGTCAGGGAGAGGAAGCAGAAGGTGAAGAAGTTGTAACTTGTTAATTTTAATATTGCTCAAAGTAGGGATCAGTGGACTATTACCTAAAAAAGGAAGGAAATAGTATTTTGCAAGGGTATTATTATGAAAGTAACAATTAGAACAAAATATTTTTTCTAATTTTTTTTTCCTCTCTCCTTTTCTTTGGAGCTTCAAAAACTATCCAAAAGAAATAGTTTTTGAAGCTCCAAAGAAAAGGAGAGAGAAAAACAAACAAACAAACAAACAGGTGACCATATTGTGAGATATTTTAAATTGAAAAAAAAAACATATTGGTCTTTATCAATAATATAAATGAGGCAAACTCACATATCAAATGAAAGTATTTTCAAATCATCAAACCAAGCAAAGTCTAACCCTGTTACATATTAGACACACTGAAAACAGAGACTGAGACTGTTAAAAATAAAAGGATGGACAGACACATATATGCTAGGCAAAATATAAAACACAGAAAATGCAAGGTTCATGTCTATCTGTCCAGGTAGAATTCTGACCAAGAAGCATTAAAAAGGAAAAGAAGGGCTTCTTATAATTCTACTGGCTAAATTAACAATGGAGGTAGATATCTGCTTTATAACACAGCAAAAACTACAGGACAGTAAAAACTACAGGAG
This sequence comes from Martes martes, assembly GCF_963455335.1. Lineage (NCBI taxonomy): Eukaryota > Metazoa > Chordata > Mammalia > Carnivora > Mustelidae > Martes > Martes martes. Next base: position 157,379,591 of record NC_137891.1, read on the forward strand.
ATGTAGATGAACTAGAAACACATCAACAAGAGGAAAGTTTAATACTTTACTCTCAGTTGAAGACAAATCATGTGGACAAAACCAAAATGAATAAGGATTTAGGAAACCTAATCCAGTGCTACTGCAAATGTGGTTAGAGGTGGGTGCCAGTTCATGAACCGTGCTTACCAGATGCAGTGAGATTGGAAGCTTGCCCCAGAATATAAATCAATGCACCACTTCCTTCATGGAGAAAGTCTTGCTACCAAAGTGGGGAGATCAGCTGAACTATTGTGAGCTTATAGTGACACAGTAAACCAGCTACTTTGAGTCGCATTGACCTAACAACATAATCAATATGGTAACTCTTACAAATACACATCAGACTCTGAATCCCAATATTAAAGAATATACCTCTCTTTGACGTGCACGTGGAATGTCCATATGGATATCTTAGGCCATAAAGAAAAACTGTAATAAAATGTAAATAACACAAACAGTGCTGTCTAACTACAATGTTAGAAACTGATAGTGCTAATAACCAAATTTCTTCCACTTGGAACTTTGTTTTTAATGCATATACTTTTAAGTGATTCCTGCAGAAAAAAGGAAAAAGAAAAAAATAAGATTTCTTGGAAAAACTACTATTAATAATGAAATCATTCCATTGAAATAAATGATCTACAGTAAAAATCATTATCAGAGGAAAATTCATACAGTAGATACGTATGTCAATGAAATGAAGGTAAATAAATGAAACATTGGCTAGAAAAAGCATAAGGAAAGAATTATTAAGATAAGAGTGAAAAATTAGTGAATTAAAAAACAGAAACAGAAAAAAATAAAAATAAAAAACAGAAACAGAGCAAAAATAGTACATACATAAGAAGACTTAATGTTTGAAAACACTAATACTGTACACAAACTATTAGACAACTTTTTCTTGAGAGAAAGAACAAATATACAAGCTAAATGATAAGGGATATGTGGCCACCAAAACATAGCCTACCAATTTGTATGATTTTATGCAAACAAATATGAAAATCTCAAAGAAATAGATAACTTTCTAAGTAAATAAAATTTACCAAAGTTGAACCCAGTAGAGACATAAAGCCTCAACAGATAGAATTATGTAGAAATGTAATTTTGTAAAACAGAAACCCAACAAAAAAAGTATCAGACCAAGATGGCTTCACAGAGGATTTATACTAAATCTTTAAAGCAAAGGTCATCTGAATGTTGCTTCAACAATTCTGGAGCATAGAAGGTGAAGAAATACTTCTAATTTCTTTTTTGTGAAACAAAGTATAATATTGATAGTAAATGAATAAAACAGGTAAAGTATTAGCAATCATAACCCAGCAAATTAAATAAATACATAACCAAGTGGGATTCATTTCAGGAATACAAAGATAATTTAATAATAGGAAATCTGTTAACATAATGTATCAAATTTATACACGTACCCTGAAAAGGCATTTGACAAATTCAAAGCCCATACATGTTAAAGACTCAATGAAATAGAAATTGAGGGATATTTCCATTACATATCTTGACCCCAAATATAGCATTAATATTAATGGGCAAACACTAGAGTCTTTCCTGTTTGTGATATAATAAAAAATAAATGTGGGTTTTTGTTCCAGGTTCCTGGCACAGAGCTTCAAAAACCCTTGAAATTTTCCGAATGATAGGAATGTCTTGTTATTCATGAGTCCCTTGATACTTGAGTTTATAAACTCAATATTTTATCAACTCAATACTCGAGTTCACGCTAATAAAATGATTCATGGCAGTGATTCACGGGCAGAGGGATCTGATTGCTTCAGGATGGGGGCTAAGGCCAGAGGAACCAACCATGCTATTAGAGGGTTGGAAATCTCAACAACCTCCCACACAGCACACACACATACCAACCTTGGCAAAAGGGAGGGGGACTGGGGATAGAGTTCATTCATGAAGACAATGGTTTAATAATCCTGGAGCACAACGGAACTTCCCCATTTGGTGAACACCTTGATGGGCTCAGCCATCTCAGATTCTGTAAGGTGAGGGCACAGAAACTCTGTGGCCCAAGGTAGGCCACAGACTCTGTGGCCTCAAGATCTTACTCATCATTTAGCTGTTCATTAGTATCCTTTATAATAAAATTGTAACTGTCAATACTGAATTACCAACCTGAGGAGGTTGTAAGAGGACGCCAGCTTGTAGCCAACAAGGCAGAAGTACTAATGGCTTAAGGATTTTCATCCAACATCCCACATGGGGCCAGTCTTGTGGAACTGAGAACCTTCCCCTGTGGGGGTCTTCACAGAACCCCTGTGGGTAGTTATTGTCAGAACTGAACTGAATTGTTGAACACTCAGTTGGTATCAGATAATTGGCTTGGAACTCATTGCAAAAATCAGAAACAAGACAAGGATGGCCACTATTTTAATACAAGAAAAGGCAATTAGAGGCATAAGAATTTAAAAAGAAGAGATAAGATTACATACATGTGCAGATGATATGTTTTGAGGAACCTTATAATGAATGAAGACCTCCTATGAATAGTAAAAGCATTTTGCAAAGTAGCAAGATAAAAAATTACATACAGAAATAGTTTTCATAACCACTTGGAAGAAACAGTAACAACAGTATCCGCTTGGAAGAAATAATGGAAAAGAAAGTCGCAGATCCCATTTACAATAGTATAAGCAAAATAAATGTAGGGACAAATGTAGGCCCAAATTTAATGAAAATTGTGTAAAACCGACATTAGAAAAACTGTAAAACAATCTTATGGGACAAAAAGTAGACTTGAACAAATGGAAAAAGATGCCTTATTTTTGATCAGAAGAATCAGTACCAGAAAGATACCAACTTTCTTCAAGTTAAAATTTACAAATTTAATGTGATCCCAATAAAAATATCCAAGTTACTAATTTTTTTTTCCTGGAGCCAAACAAGTTGATTATTAGTTATTTTGAAAAATAAATACAAGACTAGCCAGGAATTGGGGCACCTCAGTGGCTCAGGGGGCTAAGCCTCTGACTTCCACTCAGGTCATGATCTCAGGGTCCTGGGATCGAGCCCCACATCGGGCTCAGCAGGGAGCCTGCTTCCCCCTCTCTCTGCCTGCCTCTCTGACTACTTGTGATCTCTCCCTCTCTGTCAAATAAATTAAAAAAAAAAATCTAAGTGGCATTTCCATTTAAAAAAAAAATCTCTCCCTTGCCCTTGCCCCCCAAAAATAGCAATGGGGGAATTACCCATACATTGAAACATTTATAAAGCCCTTGTAATTAAAACATTATGCTATTGGTGCATAAGTAGACAGATGACTAAGGGAAGAGAATATAAAATCCAAAGACAGACTCCAAAGGCATATGGAAATTTAATGTTTGATAAACAAATGGTTTATCCTCTGATAGCCATGTGGATAAAAATAAAACTGGATTCATTCCTCATACCTTATACTAGGATAAGTTCTAAATGGATCAGATACCTAAATGAAAAAAAATTGAGTCATACAAATATGGACAACTTTCTTAACTGTGATTCTATACCTGGAATCAATAAAGGAAAATGGATAAATTTGTCTATCTAAAATTTAAAAAAAAAATTAAATGCCTGCCCAAAACACCATCAGCAATGTCAAAAGTTAAATTAAAAAATGTAACAAATGACAAAATTGTAACTAATATCTCAAAGGCCAATATCTCTAATATATGCAAATTTTCTAAATATTAAAAAGAAATTCAAATCCTTGTCTAACAACCCAGTAGAAAAATGGGAAAATTATAGAAAAAAAAATGCAGGGGTGCCTGGGTGGATCAGTTAGTTAAGCGTCTGCCTTCAGCTCAGGTCATGGTCCTGGGGTCCTGGGATAAAGCCCCACATCAGGCTCCCTGCTCATTGGGGAGTCTGCTTCTCCCTCTGCCCCAGTTTGTGCTCTCTCTTTCTCACTCCCTCTCTCAAATAAACAAAATCTTAAAAAGAGAGAGAGAGAAAAATGTTGACTACAAAGAATGAAACACATGGAATATATAAACGTCCATGAGTTCATAACAATATTTTGAAACCTCATTGTTACATGCTAATCCTTTGTGACTCATTGTTTTGAATACCTTCTGCTGCATAATAAGCCCACCGCAAAATGTAGCAGCTTAAAAAAACCCAAAGACCTCATGATACGTATGACCATGTAATGACTCATTGACCACCCCTGGACATTGCTAGAGCATGATCTCATTATTCCAAAAGTTGATATTCTTTTTTTAAGGGAAGGATCCAGGGGCCTCTCCTGAATATCTTGTATTTCAGGCTATTGGAATCAATGATAAGAGAAAGTAATTTATAGAAAAACCACAGCTAATAAATGAAAAAAAAAAAAAGTGGAAACAGAAAAAATATTTTTTTTCTGTTTTGCACTCCTTTATGAAATAATGGATCTAGGCAATGATCATCAATTATAATTAAAAGTTGTGGATGGGGACACCTGGGTGGCTCAGTCAGTTAAGCATCTGCCTTAGGCTCAGGTTGTGATCCCAGGATCCTGGGGTCAAATCCCACATCAGGCTCCTTGCTCAGCAGGCAGCCTGCTTCTCACTCTGCCTGCAGCTCCCCCTGCTTGTGCTCTCTCTCTGTCAAATAAATAAATAAAACCTTTAAAAAATTTAAAATAAAATAAAAGTTTTGGGTGGAAGTTGATGACAAACTTTAAAGGAGGCTGGAAATTCCTGACCTCACTGATTAATTTCAACCTCATTACAAGCCGGCTGTGCCTCCTGACCTGATGTGGTAGAACCTGTAGCACCACTTACCAAGTATTCACGACAAAAACAAAAATCATCAAGCCACTAGATGCAGGTATCAGTTTATAAAGAATACAGAGAATAGAAAAATATGTTAAATGACATCACAAAATTACAAATCCAAATCCATAATGTGGGAAATTCCACATGCCAAAGTACCCAGTTTCTTGGATAAATAAATTGCATAAAACAAAACCAAAATGAAACCAGTAACAAAGAAAGAGTGGCCATTCTATTGATTGAAAGAGACTTAAGAGTGGCAAAGTTCAGGCCCAGCAAGATGGCGGCCCCCTTGGAGCTCAGCTGCTGGGGAAGTGGTGGTGGTGGTGGGGTTCCCATTGTACATGGTGAGTCCCTGGTGGTGATGTTTTATGACAAATTTTATGGTGCACTCTTGAACATCAGTATCATACATGATACACAGAGAGGTTCAAGAGGGGAGGTAGCAATTCTGATCACTGATGACATTATTTTTCGGCTGGAAAAACACTTAATTTTTGAAGAACACAAATGCAAATCTGACTATGAACTCTGGGCAATGCAGGGGGCAGGTATACTGGCTTACATTGCTCTTGGAGAAAAGAAGCTGCTTCTAGCAGTTTTTCCACATTCTTGATTGACTGACAATTCTTGACTGTGACAAAATTCTTGGGTTTGCTTCCTGAATTCCTTTTCTTTCTAGTTTGATCCTGCCTGGAAAAATGCCTTGGGGGAGCATTGAGCATAGTATTCTCCTGATCAGAGGACAGCCTCCCCTCTTCCACCTCTGAGAAGCGGAACACATATACACAGACAAGCCAAGGGGTGCCTAAACCTTCTGGCAAACAGACTGGGAACATCTCTGTTTTTCTTTGGAGATATGCCTACTTTGGGTGCCTGTGTGTTTGGTTTTCTTGCACCTCTTTACAAAGTGAGCTTTCCCAAAGTTCAATTATAAGAACATTTGAAAGAGCTCTCCAGGCTATGTCGCTTTTGTGATGACATCCTAAACAGTCATTTTAGGAGCCCCTGGGTGGCTCAGTCGTTAAGTGTCTGCCTTCAGCTCAGGTCATGATCCCAGCGTCCTGGAATCGAGCCCCACAGCAGGCTCCCTGCTCGGTGGGAAGCCTGCTTCTCTCTCTCCCACTTCCCCTGTTTGTGTTCCCTCTCCCACTCTGTCTGTCTCTGTCATATAAATAAATGGAATCTTTAAAAAATAAAAAAATAAAAAAAACCAATCATTGTAGACTTGGCCTTAGAGATGAACGACAATCTTTGCCAAAGCCTTCCACTTCCTCCTGGGAAACTGGCAGCACGCGAGCGGCTTCTCGCACAGGAAGAGAGCAGTTCCTTACAATGGCCATCATCCTGCTCTGTGACCAAGTGTTTGCCCCGAAGTCATGTGATTTTGCAGTAATGTCTTACACTAAAGTATGTGAAGGCAAAAAAAATACACACACTTCTTGTGTATGTATGAGAAAGACATTTTTTGGTATAAGACTTTAAAACCAAAAGGAACTTTCTATGCCATCTTTTTTTTATTTTTTATTGCATGAAATACCCACTAAACTTTTAAATTGTATTTAAAAGCTTGTATTCTAGTTTGGTAATGCAGTTTATATAATATCAAGATGAACACTACATGAACTTGAAGGGAAACAAAGAAAACACATTGTGTGTGTGTGTGTGTGTGTGTGTGTGTGTGAGAGAGAGAGAGAGAGAGAGAGAGAGAATAAAGATTATTTATTTATTTATTTGTCAGAGAAAGACAGTGCAGAGCACAAGCAGGGGGAGCAGCAGGCAGAGGGAAAAGCAGGCTCCCATCTGAGCAGGGAGCCCAGTATGGGACCAGATCTCAGGACTCTGGGATCATGACCTGAGCTAAAGGCAGACGCCGAATAACTGAGCCACCCAGGCATCCCTATTTTAAAAAAAAATTTTTTTTTTGTAATTTATTTATTTGTTAGAGAGAGAGAGAGAGAGAGAGAGAGAGAGCACAGGCGGACAGTGTGGCAGGCGGAGGCAGAGGGAGAAGCAGGCTCCCCGCCGAGCAAGGAGCCCGATGCGGGACTCGATCCTACAACGCTGGGATCATGACCCGAGCGGAAGGCAGCCGCTTAACCAACTGGGCCACCCAGGCGTCCCCAGGCATCCCTATTTTTTAAAAAGTGAAAAAAGATTCCTCCTCTTCAACGAGGTGGCCTTGCAGCAGACTCAGAGTTGCAGACCTTTGTGCAGACCCTAGCCGGCAAGACAGTCCCCTTGAAGTGGACCCCAGAGGCACCACTAAGAAGGTCAAAGCCGAAATGCAAGGCAAGGAGGGCATCCTGCCCGCCCAGCAGCGTTGGAGTTTTGCGGGCGAACCGCGGGAGGATGGCCCCACGGTGTCAGACTACAATAGCCAGAGAGAGTCCACCCTGCACGTGGTGCTTCGCCAGCGAGGTGGCCTCATGGGGCCTTCCCTCCTCTCGCTGGCCCGGAAACACGACTGCGACAAGATGATCGGCCCAAGTGTGACGCTCGCCCGCACCCCGGCGCTGTCCCCCGGTCTCCAGAAATGCACCCATGCCAGCAACCTGGCCCCAATAAGAAAGTCAAATAAGGCTCCTGCTTCCTCTCTTCCTTGTCTGGGGGGCTGGGGGACGGCCTCCAGCCCGAGCCACAAGGCCCTGGGGCCTCAGTCAAGTTTTCCTTTCTTTGACTGGAGCAGTAAAAGATAAATAAATAAATAGCAGTGAAAAACCTGCCTTCATCTTGGCAGGTTTTTGCCTTTGGTTCTGGGGTCTCTAACTAAAAGCTACAGTTCTGTTCTGAATGTGCACCTTAATTTATTCAAACCCATTTATTCATTTATCGTTTTTCCTAGACCAGTCTGAATGTCTCATACATGGCTCTTCAGCTAAGGCTTTTTTGTTCTGTTTAGAAATGTGATGTCTATTTTAGGAACTAGGAAGGAAATACAAATTACTTCAATAGAAAGCCTGCATTTTACTTTTTTAAAAGAGAGAGGGAGGATAAAGATACCTACCAACCAAATGCAATATGGAGATTTTGTTTCGCTCCTGATTTAAATAAGCCAACTATAAAAATACATTTTGAGACAATTGGGGAATACTGAACATGGACTGATTTTTAGATGAATTAAGGAATTATTAATTTTGCTGTGTGTGATAAAATTATGGTCATGTTCTGGTTATAAAATTAGTCTGTATGTGTTAAGAGATTTTTACCCAAGTATTTACAAGTGAAATGATATGATGTCTTGGATTGTTTTAAAATACTCTAGCAAGGGGTGTCTGGGTGGCTCAGTCCTTAAGCATCTGCCTTCAACTCAGGTCCTGATCCCCGGGGTCCTGGGATCGAGCCCCGCATCTGGCTTCCTGCTGGGTGGGAAGCCTGCTTCTCCCTCTCCCGCTCCGCCTGCTTGTGTTCCCTCTCTCCCTGTGTCTCTCTCTGTCAAAGAAATAAATAAAATCCTTAAAAAAATAAATAAAAATAAAATAAAATACTTTATCAAAAGAAAAAAAAACTAGGGGGGAGAAGGACAAATTATAAATAAGGGGAACAGAGTGTTGATAACCATTGATGCTGGGTGATGGGTGCATGGAGGCTCAGGATTCCATTCTCTCTATGTATGTTTGAAACTTTCCATAATAAAAAGGTATGAATTCCCTCACTCATATCTCTCCTGGTGAAGCCATTGAACTCAAAAGAGCAAGATCAAGTGTTAGATCAAATAAAAGTTTTATAATATAAATTGCTTTCTTTAAGTTGCTTTCTTTGGTCTTGAAAGGCTTTTAACAGTTAGAAGTTAAAATATTATGGAAAAATAAAAGACCATTGTCACAGTCTGTTAATCCCATATGCTTCCCGTGAGAAGGATAAATACTTACATGGCAGTTTTATGGGACCCAGAGCCCAATATAGGAAAATTTCCCAAAGGGCTCTCTAATCCACCATCTTTATTTCTTCTTCTTCTTCTTCTTCTTCTTCTTCTTCTTCTTCTTCTTCTTCTTCTTCTTCTTCTTCTTCTTCTTCTTCTTCTTCTTTAATCATCAGTGGGTAGGGGAGCAGGTAGGGGAAAAATTGAGGCATGAGGTAATCTCTTATTTGACCAGTTAGAGCAAAGTAAAGATGGGGGCCGGTGGCCTTTAGTTTGAGATGCACTGGTGTGCTAGAAACATATACGCATTAAGGCCAGGAGGACAATCATTTGAAATTGCCAGGTGAAGCTAGCTTTGCTCTCATCGAGTATCATTTGGAAAGCATCTCCAGCAAATGGCTCTTTTGAGAACTAGCACCTGGCTTGCTACTGGAGGCCAAGACAGTATAAAAACACTTAACCGTGAAATATTTGGTGACTATACAGCCCAGACGGATCCCAAACCATAAACTAGAGGGCACGTCATCCATTAATTAAAAATGGTACTTACAGGATCAGGCCCAAGTCTGAACATACATGTAAATTGCATGAACTGCTTCCATCCCCAGTATGGCCACTCCTGTCATATGTCATCCATGCCCAGCCTATACCTAGGACCTCACAGAGAGCTTCCTGTGATCAGCGAGCTAAGAAGGAAAGCTTTTAGCCTTTATAGACTACTTGGCACAGACACTGGCAGTGGCCAAACGTATACTATTGTGTTATATGTGCCATTATATTATATTCAGAGTGTCCTTGAAGGACTGTAGAGAAGAAAACTCTGAGTAGAATTTCAGGTAACACATCTTTTTTTTTTTTTTAAGGTTTATTTATTTATTTATTTGACAGACAGATCACAAGTAGGCAGAGAGGCAGGCAGAGAGAGAGGAGGAGGGAAGCAGGCTCCCTGCGGAGCAGAGAGCCCGATGCGGGGCTCGATCCCAGGACCCTGGGATCATGACCTGAGCTGAAGGCAGAGGCTTTAACCCACTGAGCCACCCAGGCGCCCCAGGTAACACATCTTTTTGTCCACTTTCCCTATTAGGGAAGCTGACCTGAGGTAAGGTCCTACAGTGATACAAAAAGGGTGGCAAATTGTTAGCTATAGGGTCAGGAACTTGGAAGGGGCAAGAAAAGAAAATGGATGACAAGAAAGATGGGAGAAGAGGTATGTAGATGGATTCAAGATCCTCTGAAAATGGGTCCAGACTATAAACATATTTATGCATCTTGTGAATCTTCAAAATGGAGGAGACTTTCCACACTCTGGAAGACAAGAGGACCTGTTCTCTGGGGGTTGGTCAGCCTCCTCTCCCAGTCACCCCAGAACTTGCTCAATGGATTCATAAATAAAATGGGCTCGATGACATGGACTTTCCCTTACCAAGGTTGAGTGGGCTTGCTGCCATTGTCGTTGCCCAATGCGCCAGCAAGGTGACTAACCTTGGGGTTAGTCCCTTGCACTTGGGGACAGCTAGGCACCCTGGGGCAGTTTGTTCACATCATAAAGTGGTAGTGATTTGACCCCAATGGCATAGACACTTGTTCTGATTTTGATTTGTTTCCCCAGCTCACCACGTCTCTGGAAGCACCACCCACCAAGGCTTGTTAAGTGCTGTGTGCAGTTCTAGTAACCATACTTACAAAAAATGTTCACTTCAATGCAAAAAATAATTTTGAATATGGAATTCCATTAGACATAGCTTTCTCTTATTTTTATTCATGAAAGGAAAAGAGAACATTTCCAATAAAGAGTACATCTGTGAAATTGCAGTGTGTCTGGATTTCTCGAAAAAAACTGTTTGTTGGGTGTGGTAGAGATGCTGTTCCATACTGAGATATTATGTTCCAGGTGGCGGACCCCGGGCACCAGAACTGTGGAAAGATGGTTATTCTGTTTGAGGGCATCTACTGAAGGAAGGAAGAGCAATCGATCACCATTATGTTGAATGAGACTAAGCAACCAGGAAACATAATATTATTTAAAACTTTTAAAATCATTTGGTGAAACAGATAGGTTTATAAGTAGACTGGAACAAAGAAGGTAGACTCTAAGTCTGCAGTTATGGAATACTTAGCAGTAGCTGGCATGTTGGACCAAACATGTGGCTGAATGAGGGGCAAGTGGAAATGAAAGCAAATTTGTTTCATTCACAGAGTAGAAATATTGAATCAAAATATAAGTATTTTTACTAATTTTGTTGTCTTCCTAGAAGGTATCCAGGTACAGAAACACTCTTGTTTGAATTTATTTTTATTTTTTTATTTATTGCTTTAAAAGTGGTATAATTACAGAAGGGACGCCTTCTGCTTCCAGATGCAAAAAGATGCTATATTGGTTTGCTAGGGCTGCCGTAGCAGACTGGGTGGCTTAAACAACAGAGGTCTGTTTTCTCATAGTTCTAGAAGTTGGAAATCTGAGTTCAACGTGTTGTCAGGACTGGTTTCTTCTGAAACCCCTCTCCTGGGCGTGTAGATGTCTGTCTTCTCCCTGGGTCTTCCAGGATCTTCTCTGCCTATCTGTCTGTGTCAAAATCTCCTCCTTATAAAGATACCAGTCAGATTGGATTAGGACTCATCCTAATGTCCTCATTTTAACTCAATTACCTCTTCAAAGACTAGTCTCCAAATACAGTCATATTCTGAGGTACTGGGGGTCAGGAATTCAGCATATGAACCTGAGAGGGACACAATTCAGCCCATAACAGGTGCTTTGAGAATAGATTCATCTGCAGGAATTGGTTCCTGCAGGGCTCCCCCAGTGCATGCTCTCAGTTCTGCTTTATCAGCTCTGTGCACCCTTCCTCCAACTCCTGCAGACTTTGCTGCTAAAAGCTAACACTTACTTGCAGCATTCTGAGGATTGCCCTTGGGCACTGGACTCCTGCCGCCCCTCCCCTTCCCCCACCCCCATATGCCATTCCACCCCGCCCACCATGCAGAGGGTTGGAAGGGCCTGGGAGTCTTACAAGACCACTTGACCTCCCACCCCAGCCAGCCCTTAACCCGTCATTGGCTAGGAGTACAAAAGCCTATGTCTTGGGGCGCCTGGGTGGCTCAGTCGGTTAAGTGTCTGCCTTTGGCTCAGGTCATGATCCCAGGGTCCTGGTATTGAGCCCCACATCAGGCTTTCTGCTCCACCAAGAGCCTGCTTCTCCCTCTCCCTCTGCCCCTACCCCTCCATCCCCATCCCCCAACCCCCACTTGTGTTCATATGCTCTTTCTATCCCAAATAAATAAAATCTTAAAAAAAAAAAAAAAGCCCGTCTTTAGGACAGACCAAACTCTGAAGCCTAATTATTGCCCTAGAGCTCCCAGCAGGACCAGGTGTATTTGAGACATCACGCGAGCAACCTCACTCTTGCCTGGTTTCTGCCCCTTTAGGAATCTGGTTCACCATTCCCTCACTGGTTCTCCCAAGAACTTTCCTTAATAAGCCACTTCCATATGGGCCCTAGCCTCAGAGAGGACTTCTGGAAGAATCCTACCCCAAACCTATTTTTTGCTGGTGAAACACAACAAATAATTCAACCTCTGTCAAGACCAGAAGGAAAGAGGCACAGAAGGAAGAATTCTTGTTGTTTAAAGATCACTGAAACAGGGTTTTTAGAAGTAGACACTGGAGATTTAGTCAGAGCTACTAGCACAGAAGCCTCCTGCCCTGGGATTGTGGTTTGTCCTCTAGAAATTCTCCACCAGGTCTCCTGAGGGAGATTTTCAAAGGGAATTATGACTGAATGGGATGACAGTAAAGGAAGGATTTAAATAAAAGCAGAGTGACCCTGAGGTAAAATTTGCATTGGGAGAGGTAGTCACAATTTAATTAGAAATTCCCACAGCGTTGAAATTTTCTGAAGATGGACTTGCCAAAACTTATCAGAAATGGAACATGGTGACAGTTCCTTGACTTAGGTGACACCTAGTGTGTGGAAGACACGAAGACCACGGTGACCTAGGGGCTCTGACATGTGGAAATGACCTTTCAAATAAGCAGACCCAATTCATCCACAATTTTTTAAGAAGATTTTATTTATCTATTTATTTACTTACTTACTTATTTGAGAGAGACAGTGAGAGTGTCAGAAGTGGGGGAGCAGAGGGGAAGGGACAAGCACACTCTGCACTGAGCCTGGAGCCCAGTGTGGGGCTCGATCCTACAACCCTGTGATCATGATGTGAGCCAAAATCAAGAGTCAGATGTTTAACTGACTGAGCCCCCCAGGCACCCCTCCTCCATGATTTTAAAAGATACGTTCAGGGGGCACCTAGGTGGCTCAGTTGGTTAAATGACTGCCTTTGTCATCCAGCATCAGGGTCCCTGCTCTGCTTTCTCATTCTCTCTCTCTCAAATAATAAATAAATAAAATCTTTTAAAAAAATAAAAAATATACTCAGACTAGAAATATGATTTTAAAAAAGGAAAAAAAGAAGAAATATGATTACACATTCCACCCTGAAACTAAAAAAAAAAACAAAAAACAAAAAACAAACCTATATTATATACTTTACCCATGAATTTTCCACCAGAATAGGTAGTTTCATAATGAAGAAAGGCAACATATTTCTTTTTTCCTTTTTTTAAATTTTTAATTTTTTATTACTAACATATAACATACCATTTGTTTCAGGGGTACAGGTCTGTGATTCATCAGTCTTACACAATTCACAGTGCTCACCACAAAACATACCATCCCCAGTGTCCATCATCCAGCCACCTCACCCCCAACCCCACTCCCCTCCAGCAATCCTCAGTTTGTTTCCTGAGATTAAGTGTCTCTTATGGTTTGTCTCCCAATCTGGTTTCTTCTTATTTCATTTGTTCCTCTCTTCCCCTATGATCCTCTGCCTTGTTTCTTAAATTCCACATATCAGTGACATCATATGATAATTGTCTTTCTCTGACTGACTTATTTTGCTTAGCACAATACCCTCTAGTTCTATCCACGTTGTTGCAAATGGCAAGATTTCTTTCTTTTTTTTTTTTTTGATGGCTGCATAACATTCCATTCCATAACCACATCTTCTTTATCCATTTATCTGCTGATGGACATATGGGCTCTTTCCATAGTTTGACTATTGTAGACATTACTGCTATAAACATGGGGATGTAAGTGCCCCTTTGGATCACTACATTTATATCTTCGGGGTAAATACCCCGTAATGCAATTGCTGGATCATAGGGTAGTTCTATTTTCAACTTTTTGAGGAAACTCCATACTGTTTTCCAGAGTGGCTGCACCAGCTTGCATTCCCACCAACAGTATAGGAGGCTTCCCCTTTCTCCACATCCTTGCCAACACTTGTCATTTCCTGACTCATTAATTTTAGTAATTCTGACTGGTGTGAGGTGGTATCTCATTGTGGTTTTGATTTGTATTTCCCTGATGCTGAGTGATGCGGAGCACTTTTTCATGTGTCTGTTGGCCATCTGGATGTCTTCTTTGCAGAAATGTCTGTTCATGTCTTCTACTCATTTCTTGATTGGGTCATTTGTTCTTTGGGTGTTGAGTTTGATAACTTCTTTATAGATATTGGATACTAGCCCTTTATCTGATAAGACAGTTGTAATTATTTTCTCCCATTCTGTCAATTGTCTTTTGGTTTTGTTGACTGTTTCCTTTGCTGTGCAAAAGCTTTTTACCTTGATGAAGTTCCAGTAGTTCATTTTTGCTTTTGTTTCCCTTGCCTTTGGAAACATGTCTAGCAAGAAGTTGCTGTAGACAAAGTCACAAGGGTTGCTGCCTGTGTTCTCCTCTAGGATTTTGATGGATTCCTGCTTCACATTTAGGCCTTTCATCCATTTTGAGTCTGTTTTTGTGCATGGTGTAAGGAAATGGTCCAGTTTCATTCTTCTGCATGTGGCTGTCCAGTTTTCTCAACACCATTTGTTGAAGAGACTGTCTTTTTTCCATTGGATAGTCTTTCCTGCAAATAAATTGACTGTAGAGTTGGGAGTCCATTTCTGGGCTCTCTATTCTGTTCCATTGATCTATGTGTCTGTTTTTGTGCCAGTACCATACTGTCTTGATGATTACAGCTTTGTAACAGAGCTTGAAGTCTGGAATTGTGATGCCACCAGCTTTAGTTTTCTTTTTCAACATTCCTTTGGCCATTCAGGGTCTTTTCTGGTTCCATACAAATTTTAGGATTATTTGTTCCACTTCTGTGAAAAAAGTTGATGGTATTTTGATATGGATTGCCTTGGATGTGTAGATTGCTCTAGTTAGCATAGCTATTTTAACAATATTTGTTCTTCCAATCCATGAGCATGGAACATTTTTCCATTTCTTTGTGTCTTCCTCAATTTCTTTCATGAGTATTCTATATTTTTCTGAGTACAGATCCTTTGCCTCTTCAGTTAGATTTATTCCTAGGTATCCTATGGTTTTGGGTACAATTGTAAATGGGATCAACTCCTTAATTTCTCTTTATTTTGTCTCACTGGTGTATAGAAATGCAATTTCATTTCAAAAGAAATTAATAAGAAATAAGTCATCTGAATCAGCAAAGAAGTCAAACTCTCACTCTTTGCAGATGATATGATACTTTAATGTGGAAAACCCAAAAGACTCTACCCCCAAATTGCTAGAACTCATATAGGAATTCAGTAAAGTGGCATTGATATTATATCTTGCCACTTTACTGAATTCC
Organism: Martes martes; assembly: GCF_963455335.1. Classification (NCBI taxonomy): domain Eukaryota; kingdom Metazoa; phylum Chordata; class Mammalia; order Carnivora; family Mustelidae; genus Martes; species Martes martes. The sequence goes on from NC_137891.1 coordinate 157,394,918, forward strand.
TATATGAGTTCTAGCAATTTGGGGGTAGAGTCTTTTGGGTTTTCCACATTAAAGTATCATATCATCTGCAAAGAGTGAGAGTTTGACTTCTTTGCTGATTCAGATGAGTTATTTCTTTTTGTTGTCTGATTGCTGAGGCTAGGACTTCTAGTACTACGTTGAACAGCAGTGGTGATAGTGGACATCCCTGCCATGTTCCTGATCTTAGGGGGAAAGCTCTCAGTTTTTCCCCATTGAGAATGATATTTGCTGTGGGTTTTTCATAGATAGCTTTTATGATATTGATGTATGTACCCTCTATCCTTACACTGTGAAGAGTTTTAATCAAGAAAGGATGTTGTGGGGCACCTGGCTGGCTCAGTCAGTTAAGCATCTGCCTTCAGCTCAGGTCATGATCCCAGGGTCCTGGGATTGAGGCCCACATTGGGCTCCTTGCTCAGCAGGAAGCCTGCATCTCCCTCTCCCTCTGCCTGCCAGTCCCCCTGCTTGCTCTCTCTCTCTCTCTCTGCCTGTCAGTCAGTCAAATAAATAAATAAGATATTTAAACATCAAATAGAAAATTGAGAGCAAATAGAAATACCCAGAACTTATCCTCAGAGTATAACTCACAAACAGGAAAGACTACACATTCCAGTTTAAGAGAATGAGAAGGAGATAAATGCCAGAGACTAGCAGAATTGTTGCTGGAGCCCACATAGATGTGGCTACACAAGAGTAAAGAATCTAGGTGGTCCAACCAGTGGCAGAACATATGTAACATCAACAAGATTCACTCCTCAAGGGAGAGGAACCCACCCTGAAGGGAACTACTGAGAGCAGGTCTGAGAGAAGTCATGGGAAGTGGCTTGGGAAATGCCTGCGATCTTTGGAAGGTACTACTTTTAAGGGAGAAAAAAAGAGGCATCCTGAAAGATAGCAGTGGCCCCAGAAGGCCTCAGTAGATGATGAAGAAAAGGAAAGAAGTAGCTCAGAATAAGGATTCTTCTTAAATAGATGAGATCTAAGGATCAGAGAAAATTTGACCAGAAATAGTTACCCTACAGTAAAGAAACAGCCTTATACTGTGGAAATGGAAGAGGGAACTCTTGAGATGAACATTAGTAAAAATACTTAAACCTTCCTTCTTTGTTCTCCAGAAATTCCTCCTTCAAATTGTTGGGGTCCATTATCAAAGGAACGAGACTGAGACAAAGTGAAAGTTATGCAAAACTTTATTCTATGCCAAGCATTAGAAGTCAGACTGACTGGCCAGGGCCACCTCGGAAGAGAGCAACCCCGTCCCAATCTCACAGGTTTGTTTTATAGGGCATAACCGCAGACCTCAAGGTAGGTGGCTTCTATTGTTAAGGCATTTACTCCCGGAATCAATACCCGGAACCGATACCAGGAACTACTGGAGCATTTATTCCCAGAATGAAGTCCGTGGATGTAAACAACAATATGGCTACCTAGGCAATATGGAGTCACTCTAGCTAAGCAGGCCCTAATATTAAACAGGTTTCAACATTAAATCAGCCCTAACACAAATATATGGTCAGAAAAACCCAACGCATTCCAAATACTAATGAAAAAAAAATTAAAATCAAGCATACATACAAAGATACAGTAAGTGTTAAAAATGAAAATCAATTATGCATTTTCAGATGAAAACACTCAGAAACATTTCTATCATATAGCAGAGGAAAATCATAAAACAATGAATTTAGAATACTTTAAAAACCAATTGTAGATATGGCTGGGGGTGGAGTGGGGCATGGGTCACAAGAAACAGAAATGCAAAAAAATACAAAATGGACCAAACCATAAGATGATGTAAAATGGAGTTGATTAGCTCAGGAAAGAGACTGAAAAAGGTAAAATTATCTCAGAAATGAAGATTAAATTACAGGATGTCCAAGGGAGAATAAATTAGCTGCAAATACAGTAAAGGATATAGAGAATATACATGAAAAGAGCCAAGAAAATGATTCAAAAATAAAAAGTTTTTTTTTTAAAGATCAGAAAGTTAAATTAAAAATGTTTGAAAGTCCAAACATAATAAATAAAAAGATCAGAAAGTGATCGATACAGAATATAGGCAAGGAGGAACAGATGTATAATTGGAGTCTCTGAGAAAGAAAAGCAATGGAGTGGAACTAATTTTTAAATTCTAATTTTAAAAAAATGGTTTGACATTTGATAGGATCCAAATGTATGTATTTTATTATATTTTAAAAGCACCACATCTGGGGCGCCTGGGTGGCTCAGTGGGTTAAGCCTCTGCCTTCGGCTCAGGTCATGATATCAGGGTCCTGGGATCGAGCCCCGCATCGGGCTGTCTGCTCAGTGGGGAGCCTGCTTCCTCCTCTCTCTCTGCCTGCCTCTCTGCCTACTTGTGATCTCTGTCTCTCAAATAAATAAATGAAATCTTAAAAAAAAAAAAAAAAGCACCACATCTGCCTGGAGAAATCGAATCAGGACAGGTAGAATTATTAGACTTTAAAAAAAAAGAATTATTAGACTTTAAAGATTAAAAAAAAAAAAGTATGGATTTTAGGAAGAAAGACCAAGTCATTTAACAGGAGGAAAATCAGTACAACATTATGTTCCTGACGTAAACATTCAGTACAAGAAAACAGCAGAATAGCACCTACAAAAGGAGAGATATTGTGAGACAGTTTGCCTGTAATACCAAGGCTGTAGGAAAGCAATTTTAAACACGCCCCAACTCAGGCAACATTGTTCTCATTAGCTCTTCCTGAAAGGGGAATGGAGTTGCATAGGAGCTCAGTTTTTGTTTTTTTTAAATAACTTCTTCTTTTTTTTTTTAAGATTCTAATTATTTATTTGACAGAGAGAGAGACAGCTAGAGAGGGAACACAAGTTGGGGGAGTGGGAGAGGGAGAAGCAGGCTCCCCCCTGAGCAGAGAGCCCAACATGGGGCTCAATCCTAGGACCTTGGGATCATGACCTGAGCTGAAGGCAGATGCTTAACCAACTGAGTGACCCAGCGACCCAGGTGCCCAGGAGCTCAGTTTTTATATGCTATTAAATTAAGCTGGTATAAATTCAAATTAGAGCATTAAAGCTTTGTGATATTGAGGATAGTTCCCATGGTAGCCACAAAGAAAATACCTATAAAATATATGCAAAAGGAAACCAGAAAGAAATGAAAACCTATAAAAAATCAACTAAATACAAAAGAAGACAGTAGTGCAGGAAATGCGGTGGGGAGTGGCATGGGGAACAATGCTGTAAGGCATATAGAAAACAAATGGCAAAATGGTAGAATTAAATCCCTTCTTGTCAGTAATTAGGTTAAATGTAAATGTGTTAAACTCTCCAAAGACAGAGATTAGTAGATGGATTTAAAACACATGATCCAACTACATACTGTGTACAAGAAGCTCACTTTAGATCCAAAGACCCAAATAAGTTGAAAGTGAAAGAACAAAACAGAAACGGGCACCTGGGTGGCTCAGCGGACTAAGCATCTGCCTTGACTCGGGTCATAATCCCAGGGTCCTGGGATCGAGCCCCATATCAGGCTCCCTGCTCAGCCAAGAGTCTGCTTCTCCCTCTCCCTTTGCACCTCCCCCACCACCTGTGCACTTTCTCTCTCTCTCAAATAAATGAATAAAATCTTAAAAAGTAAAAAAGAAAAGAAAAAGATAAAAGATAGGTATTTTTCTGTTACAAAATAAATACAGATACAGATAGTAGCCAAGAGGGAGGTGAAGTTGCTAAACTAATACCAGACAAAACAGACTTTAAATCAAGATGGGATGCCTGGGTGACCCAGTCAGTTGGGTGTCCAATCTTAATCTCCGCTCAGGCATTGACCTCAGGGTCCTGAGTTCAAGCCTGAGTTGGGCTCCATGGTTACAAGAGACAAAGAAGGATGTTATGCATTCCTAAAATATTTAATACACGAAGAAAATATAACAGTTACAAACATTTATGTATGTAATACTAAATCAAGATATATAAAGCAAAAACTAAAAAATTGAAGGGAGAAATACAGTTCTACAATAATGGCTGAATAATATTCCATTGTAGGTGTATGCCACATCTTCTTTATCCATTCATCTATTGATGAACACTTAGGTTGCGTCCAACTATATATTTAAATTACAATTCAACTTAATTGTACACCTGGGTTTACATTTAGAATTCTTACATATTGGTGTAAATAATAATAAACTATATGCCTCATAAGGCAATTTTAAGGAATTTAGGTGATTCTTTTAATCTAGCCTTTTTATTGAAATCAAATCCAGAGCCTTAGATAAATTAAACTGTTTGCATGTTTATTTATCACATAAGTAAAATCTAGAAGTCATACAGTCATCGTTTAAACCCCAGATTTAGGTGTCTGGGTGGCTCAGTCCATTGAGCAACTAACTACCTTTGGCTCAGGTCATGATCCCAGAGTCCCAGGACCAAGTCCTGATGAGTCATGCTCCCTGCTCAGTGGGGAGCCTGCTTCTTCCTCTGCCGCTACCCCCTGCTCATGCTCTCTCTCAAATAAATAAATAAAATCTTTAAAAAAAATACCCAGTGTGCCTGGATGGCTCAGTGGGTTAAGCCTCTGCCTTCCATTCAGGTCATGATCTCAGGGTCCCGGGATTGAGCCCCGCATCGGGCTCTCTGCTTGGCAGGGAGCCTGCTTCCTCCTCTCTCTCTGCCTGCCTCTCTGCCTGCTTATAATCTCTGTCTGTCAAATAAATAAATAAAATCTTTAAAAAAAAAAAGTCTCCTGGATAGTGAGAAAAAAAATTTTAAAAAATACCCAGACTCCCCAAACAATTTATCAAAGGGTTTACCTTAAGTGTATTAATTAATATTGATGAAATTTCAATTTCCTTGATTTCATTTACTTTCTGAATATCAGTTAAAAGTCTTAGTACAGAGGTACCTGGCTAGCTGAGTCGGTAGAGCATGTGACTCTTGATCTAAAGGTTGTGAGTTCAAGCCTCACACTGGGTTCAGAGCCTACTTAATAAAAAAGTCTTGATACGAAAGAGTTCCTTAAAACCTTTTTTATGACTAGTAATTGACTTGCTGTCAACTTGCACGTCTTCATTCTGTATCTCCATCCCAGCAGTGACATGGATGCCACCAATCAAAGGCTTTTCTTTTATCAAACACACTCTTCAGACAAAGAAATTAGATGAATACTATTTAAAATGCTTCTAAGGGCGCCTGGGTGGCTCAGTCATTAAGTGTCTGCCTTCAGCTCAGGTCATGATCCCAAGGTCCTCGGATGGAGCCCCGCTTCAGGCTCCCTGCTCTGCAACAGGCCTGCTTCTCCCTCTCCCACTCCCCAAGCTTGTATTCCCTCTCTCGCTGTGGCTCTCTCCCTCAAATAAATAGGTGAAATCTTTTTTTTTTTTTTAATGTTTCTAAATACCAGGGGTGCCTGCGTGGTTCAATTGGTTAAGCAGCTTCCTTCCACTGAGGTCATGACCCCGGCATCCTGGGATGGAGCCCCACAGCGGTCTCTGTGGTCCACAGGGAGCCTGCTTCTCTCTCTCTCTCATTCTCTCCACCCCCCTGCAGCTCCCCCTGCTGGTGCACATGCACACCCTCCCTCTGTCAAATAAAATCTTTAAATAAAATTAAATGCTTTCAATAATCTAGTTGTTTACATAGTTATTTACACGAAGTTCTAAATTTAAAAGAAAAAGATTTTATTTACTTATTTATTTGAGAGAGACAGCATGGGGGGGCAGGTGGTTGGAGGGAGAAGCCGACCCCCTGCTGAGCAGGGACCGGATCTCCAACTCCATCCCAGGACTCCAGGATCATGACCTGAGCCGAAGGCAGTTGCTCAACCAACTGAGCCACCCAGGCACCCTGAAGTTCTAAATTTTTATATTAGAGTGTGATGTTTACCTTTTAACCAAAGTCTTAGAACACATTCTAGATCAATTTATTTTTTTCACGTGCCCCATCCTTTTTTTTCCCTCAGAGATTTAAGACATTAAGATCCAGAGTACAAAAGACTAATTTCTTCAAACTATTTACTGTACTCCTTTAATAGATCAATACAAATTCAATCAGCAGCACTGTTGTTGAGGGGCTTGCGCCCTTGACTTTCCATGCATCTGCAAAAGAGGACTGGCCTTCCTTATTCAAAGGTCATTTCCCAACTTCTTCAACAGTAACCTGCAGAGGAACCGACTTTCCTTTACCCTGGTGGTATGGTCGCGCTAAAAGCTTCCCTACTTGCCTTGCTTCAAAATCAGAAAAGCCGGTCTCTCCTGGGGACCCTGAGACACCTCAGCAGCCCCTCCTCATTTCTCTGTTCTTACAAGGGACAAAAGCAGCAGTTAAAAGGCTGATTCCCTAACCACATGAATGGCTGTCAAGACATAGCATCCAGTGAAAAGAGGTAACTTTTGGAATAAACGGTGGATAATGACACTTACATGAATTTATTTTTTTTAACATTTTATTTATTTATTGGATAGAAAGAAAGCACAACCAGGAGGAGGAGCAGAGGGAGAGGGAGAAACCGGCTCACCGCTGGGCAGGGCGCGCGATGCGGAACCGGGGCTGGATCCCAGGAGCCGGCGATCATGACCTGAGCCGAAGGCAGACGCTTAACCGCCTGAGCCACCCAGGCGCCCCCATTTAAATGAATTTAAAAGCACATAAAAACATTAGTAGGGAGAAAGCAGGTGAGTACTTGCCGGGAGATGGAACGGTGGGAGCGAGAAACCAATATGGATTATAAATTTATCCCATGATGGCAGCTCCTCAGCGAGGCCTTCCAGCCGCTGAGAGCCGGAGCCAGGGTCTGGGAGTCCCTGCGGCCCGTCTCCCCTTCACCTCTCAACCCATCTCAGGCCCCAGGCAAAGGGGCGTAGGCGACTTGCGTTAAAAATTTTAGAGACCCGAGGCTGGAGAGGGGGTGGCCCTCGGGCGGGACTTTCGGGGAATCGCTAAAGCCCCAAGGCTAGTTGGTGACGGCTGGGCCGTCAGTGGTGGGGACCCAACGGAGACCTGGAGCAGAGTCCAGAGGAGGTCGAAGTCACTCATGCAACCCCAGGCGTGAGTGCTTTTACTGGGGTGAAACAGTCTCGGGACCTGAGGAGTGCGGGAAGGGAGAAGGGCATCAAGAATTACCATTACCATTTCTAGGTGACCTGACCTAACCTAGAGCTTTCCTCTGTCCGTTAATTTGATTAAATTTGCAGCAAAGAGGTGAACTCAGTGGCTGATTGGATTTAGGGTTGAAGCCTCGTCTGTTTAGGACAGACTACACGCGCAAAGCCATTTGAGTTTAAATCTAGTTCTGATCTCCGCGATTTTCTTTTTCATCCCAGCGAATGACGTAACCTCTCTGAGCTTCGGTTTTCACATAGTAGGATGCCGATGACAAAATCCACCTCACGGGACCGTCGTGGGGACGAATGGGCTAATGCGTGCGCATCACTCCCTCGCCCAGTGAGAACACTCGGGAAACGATTGAAAAGACACCCGGAGGCGCCTCGCAGGTAACGCGATCAGCCCCTGTCCTGTCCCGGCCGCACAGGTGGCGGGATGGGTGCCCGGGGCTCCGCCCTGAAGGGCGTGGCCGACCGAAGGCGCGAATCTGTGAGCCGCGCGCATCCGGCGGGGCCCCATATGAAGCCAGGCCCTGAGCCTGGCCTCTCAGAGCGGCTTCGCCCTGGCCCACGACCGCACGCTCTGTGCCCGCGCGCTGGAGCCAGTTATGGTGAGTCTGGCCCTTCCCACGCAGGGGCAAAAGTCCTGGGGCAAAAAAGGGAGCGGGAGGTCCGACGGTCTTCGGCGGGGACAATCGGGGGTCCTAGCCCCTCCTGGGGAGGAGGGGGTCGAAACATTCGAAATGGTTCATTTCTTGGGGGATGTGTTTCCTGAGCGCTCGACCCTCACCCCCGCGTGCCTGCCCTGCCCGAGGGGGTGCCCTCCTCCTCCAGACAGACGGACGCGGCCTGCCCTGCCCGAGGGGGTGCCCTCCTCCTCCAGACAGACGGACGCGGCCTGCCCTGCCCGAGGGGGTGCCCTCCTCCTCCAGACAGACGGACGCGGCCTGCGGGGGAGACATGGTCGGGGTTGGGCCTGCTGGTTGCTGTCCCTGAAGTCTCGGGGCATGTCCGCTCCCTGCCTGGTGCCCTGGAGGTCCCCAGACTACCGTCCTGGTCCTGGGCGACTGCACACATCGTGGAAGGGATGGAAGGATGGGCAGAACGCAAGGCCGATGAGGCAGAGGGGCCTGGGGTGGGTTCGGTTAAAAATTAGCTAGCATCTGGAGTCATAGCCATGGGGGGGCGCGGGGGGGTGGGGGGAATGATTCCTTCTTTCTCTCTCTCCCTTCCCGCCATCCTTCCTTCTTTCCCTTTTTTTTTTTCCTTTAAGGAAACTCTTTTTAAAAATTTTTCCCAGTTTTATTGAAGTCAGTTGGCAAACTCGAATCTACTCAAAGTGTACAACACGATGATTTGATGTGTGTATACGTTGTGAAATGACCACTGCAATCAAGGTGATTAACACATCTATCACCTCACGTGGTCACCTTTTTGTGTAGGTGAGAATCCTTAAGACCTACTACCTTAGCAAACTTCAGTAATTTCAGCATTATTAGCAGCCATCACCATGCCCTACATTAGACAGTGAACTTCTTCAGCTTTTAACTACGAGTCTGTACCCTTTGACCAACCTCTCCTGTTTCCCCACACCCCAACTCCTAGCAACCACCATTCTACTCTCTGAGTTCAGACTTTTCTTTTGTATATTCCACATCAAAGTGATCCAGTATTTGTCTTTCTCCGTCTGACCTATATCACATAGCATGATGTCCTTCAGGTTCACCCATGTTGTCACAAATGACAGAATTTCCTTCTTTTTAATGGCTGAATAATATTCCATTGTATATATTATACCTCCCCACTGTCTTTTTTTTTTTTAAGATTTAATTTATTTAAGGGACGCCTGGGTGGCTCAGTGGGTTAAAGCCTCTGCCTTCAGCTCAGGTCATGATCCCAGGGTCCTGGGATCGAGCCCCAAGTCGGGCTCTCTGCTCAGCAGGGAGCCTGCTTCCCCCCCCCCCCCCGCCTGCTTGTGATCTCTGTCTGTCAAATAAATAAATAATGATTTTATTTATTTAAGTAAAAGATTTTATTTATTTATTTGACAGATCACAAGTAGGCAGAGAGGCAGGCAGAGAGAGAGGGGGAAGCAGGCTCCCCACCAAGCAGAAAGCCCCATGCAGAGCTCAGATCCCAGGACCCTGGGATCATGACCAAAGCTGAAGGCAGAGGCTTAACCCACTGAGCCACCCAGGCACCCCCTATGTTCTCTTTATTTATCCATTCACCCTGTCAACAGACACTTAGGTTGTTTCCATATCTTGGCCATTGTGAATGATGCTGCAATGAGGTGTGCAGCTATCCCTGAGATCCTGGTTATATTCCCCTCAGATAAACATACAGAAGAGGAACAGCTGGATGGTAGTTCTACTGTTTATTTTTGGAGGAACTTCCATACCATTTCCATAATGACTGTACCAGTTTATGAATTCCAACAACAGTGTACAAGGGTTCCCTTTTCTCCACATCATCCCCCAACTATGGTATCTCCTGTCTTTTCAATAATAGCTATTCTACAGTTAATGAGGTGCTAGCTTGTTGTGGTTTATATTTGCATTTCCTGATCATTAGTGATGATCAAAACCTTTTCCTATACCATCAGCCATCTGTATATCTTCTTTAGAGAAATGTCTATTCAGGTGTTTTGTCCATTTTTCAGTGGAATTGTTTGTTTTTTTGCTATCGAGTTGTATGACTTTCTCATATATTTAGATATTAACCCCTTATCAGACAGATGGCTTGCAAGTATTTTCTCCCAGTCTACAGGCTGCTTTTTACTTTGTTGCTAATTTCCTTCTGCTGTACAGAAGCTTATAAGATTTTATGTATTTATTTCAAACAGAGAGCCAGCACAAGCACAAGCCAGGGGGAGGGGCAGAGCGAGAAACAGGCTCCAGGCTAAGCAGGGATCCCGATGCATGGCTCGATCATGACCTGAGTGGAAGGCAGACACTTAACTGACTGAGCCACTGAGGTGCCCCAGTCTTTAATCCATTTTAAGTAAATTTTGCAAGTGCTGTAAGAAAGGGATCTACTGTCATTCTTTTGCACGTGCATATCCAGTTTTCCCACCATTATGGAAGAAACTGTCTTTTCCCCTGTGTGTTCTTGGCACCCTTGTCAAAGATTAGTTGACCTGTTTGTGTTGGTTAATCTCTGTGTGCTCAATTCTGTTTTGTTGGCCTATGTGTCTGTTTTTATGGTGGTGCTGTATTATTTTGATTACTAAAGCTTTGTAACATAATTTGAAATCGGAAATGGTGATCCCTCCAGCTATGTTCTTCTCTCTCAAGATTACTTTTGTTATTTTAAATCTTTTGTGGTTTGATTTGAGTTTTAGAACTGTTTTTTTCTATTTTTGTGAAAAATTGCTTTGGAATTTTGTTAGGGATTACTTTGAATCTGTAGATCATTTTGGATAGGGTGGACATTATAACAATAATCTTCTCAATCCAAGGACAGGTGATAGCTTTCTGTTTGGGTCTTCTGTTTCTTCCTTCAGTGTCTTATAGTTTTCAGAGTACAAGTTTTTCACCCTCGTTAAATTTATTCCCAAGAATTTTATTGTTTTTCATGTTTTTGTAAATGGGATTTAAAAAAATTTTTTTTCAATAGTTTGTTGCTAGCGTATAGAAACAACTGATTTTTGTGTATTGATTTTTCATCCTGCAACTTGACTGAATTTGTTTATTAGTTCTAACAGTTTTTTGGGGGGAGTCTGTAGGGTTTTCTATATATAAGATCATATCATCTGTACACAAAGAAAATGTTACTTCTTATCTGATTTGGGTGCCATTTATTTCTTTTTCTTGCCTAATTGCTTTGGGTAAGACTTCCAGCACCCTGATGAAAAGGAGTGGTGAGAATGAGCACCCTTGTCTTCTTCTTGATCTTAGAGGGAAAACTTTCAGCCTTTCATCATTCAGTATGATGCTAGCTGTGGGCTTGTCATATCTGGCCTTCATTATGTTGTGTTTGTTCCTTCTTATTTCAGACTCAGGAAGACCAACTGAGAGGCAACTGCAGGCTTTTAGACAAGAGATGATGGTGGGGTACACTAGGATAGGATCAGCAAAGATGGAGAGGAAGGGTTTATGGAATTGGGATTTGAGCTGGGTGAGACCCTTGAACTTCTAACTTTTTTTCAGGATCCCACAACGGAAGATCCAGTTCAGTTATCCAGCAATAGCAAAGAGACTTCCACAGACTCTTTACTTCGAACAGTTGAGGAAATTGAAGAGTTTCTGAAGGATGTCTCTGAGACATATAAGGCAAGAACCTCAGCTGCACCAGAACCGCAGCTTGATATACCTCAGACTGCCCATGATGAAGACAACCAACAGGAGTCAACCCAGAGGGGGATGATTCCTTTGACGTCTACAATGATGATTTCTGCATGTTCTAACATCCCTGGGACAGACCTTATTCAGAACTCAATAATACCCACTGCTAGAGCCCTTGATATGCCCCCTGAAGACCTAGGTGAAACTTTTTCCATGAACCCAAAGGTGGCCTTCTTTGATGAGAGAAAACCCACAACAACCTCTTGGATGACAGATACTACTGACAACCCAAAAACATTCACTGAATGCCAAAAGGTAACTATCACTGCAAACAAGATAGCAATCCCCAGTGAAGGTAGCCAGATGAAGATGATGACCAGTGACGACCAGATCCTCTACGAAAGACCAGGGATAACTCTTAAAGAGGGCCATGTGATGACCGTTAGTGGTAACCAGACCTTCACTGAGGGCCATACAATGACTTCCAGTAGTGACCATAGCCTGAATTGGAACCAAAGGACAACACTGTGTGAAGAGCAGATAAAGACCCTCAGTGGTGACCAGACCCTCTATGGAGGCCAGATTACCTTCAGTGTGGACCAGACCCCATGTGGGGGCCAGATGAAGACACTTTGTGATGACCAGACCCCTTATGGAGGACAGATGGCCTTCGGTGAGGACCAGATCCTCTATGGAGGCCAGATGACAACTCTTAAAGGGGGCTATACAATGACCTTCACTGGTGACCAGAACTTCACTGGGGGCCAGATGACAATATACAGTGGTGACCAGACCCCCTATGGAAATCAGATGATGACCCTTAAGGGGGATCATATGACAACCTTTGCTGATGACCACACTCTCTATGGAGGCCATACGATGCCATATCAATCACCATCACTACCATATCCAGGGTTCCTGTATCTTTCAAGCTCCCATTTGATCCAAGGACAATCCTTAGAAAAGCAGAAGAGCAACATCAAGACCCAGAGTCGTCAATTCCAGAAGAATCCTGGGACTTTGAAGACCTATACTTGCACGTACCAGGACTGTGGGAAATCATATACTAAGCCTTCCCACCTCCGCATCCATGAGCGCAAACACACTGGTGAGTGAGGGCTGAGGGACTGGGAGGTGCCTTTGTAAAACTTTGGGATCATTTGAGATTGTTGTTGCCTCTCTCTAAGTCTGGGACCTCAGAAGCCTAGAAAAAGTTGGCCTATTTGAAAGGGTAGGGCATATAAAGCAGTCCCAGAAACAGACTACGTAGTTCTGGGCCTGAGCCAATCTGGCTGCAGCCTTTTGTGTTGTTACCTGTGCTGGGATGATGGGAATAATGGAAGGCTTCGTTTGCCCTCCTGTAGTTGGTTTTGACCCTACCTCTGCTGGGACTGACACTACATGGACCTCTCCTGAGACCCAACAGATACGTACCCCTGACCTTATCTCCTCACTGACTTTCCTGCTGACCTTTGCTTTGCCTATTTCTCTTCCTTTCCCTCCTTCACAATTTTTCTCTTGTCCTTCTGGCTCACGCCGCCTTCCTTGTTTTCCTCTTTTACTTACCACCTCTGGTCTCCTCTCCTCTCACACTCTCTCTCTCTCCCACTCCAACGCGCTCAAGCCCTTTATCTTCTGTTTTCTCTTTCCACTTCCCTGTCCCATGCTGCCCGGAAGCATGACAAATCTCTCTCTTTTTCTGGTCCAGGGGAGAAGCCATACAAATGCAATGTGAAGGGATGCACGTGGAAATTCCCCCGTTCAGATGAGCTCAACAGACACAAGAGGAGGCACAGTGGGGAGCGACCCTACCTGTGTACTAAATGCAACCGGAATTTTGCACGATCTGATCACCTGAAGCAGCATCAGAGAATCCATAGATAATACTCTCCCATGACTACGAACTCATCAGAACAAGAGGAAATGAGTTCAGCTGAAAGATTCTCTCTACTAAGTCTTTGTTTGCTCTGTACCTGGCACTGTGCCAGCATATAGTAAGAGCTTGATATTATTTGTAAGCTTTGAAGGTTTTTGTTTATTTTTTTCAGAAACATACAAGGAATTCGTGTGTGCATTTCAATAGGCTCAGAAGCACTTTTCATTTGCATCCCACTCCAAGGGTTACTTTTGACCCTGTGCTATTGATCCTTCTAGATCTTGCTCTGTGCCTTTGCCTCTATGTGTACCAGTAAAGATGTATATATGTAAATGATTGAAATTTATACATAGTTCCAGTGTGCAAAGAATGTAGCATTCTGTATCTAAGCTCATGTTTTCTCTGGGTCTCCATTTCTATGCAGTTAAGAGGAGGGAGACACTTGGTCACATCTTGTGTAAAATGCTCTAAAATTAAATGGAATTCATTTGGATGAGTACTAAATCTATTCAAAAGTTGAACTTCCTGTCATGACTGTTTCTCAGGCAAAGTGTCTCTTTCCCACTCTACCTTCTCCACATGCTGTCAGGATACAGAGAGTGATCGCATTGGGACAGGGGTGGTCATGGGATGGCTGCCAGGGGAAGGATCTATCCTTGCCACTGGGTTCTGGGCCCTTTGCTCATTGCTTCTGCAGGCGGAGTGACCTGCAATCTGTTGGTCTTCGCCTGGGCATGATTTGATAACTGCTTCAGAGAAGCTCCGCCATCTTTCCTTGTTGACTAGGTCCTCCTCCAGCTCTCAAAAGATTCTGCCCTCTTTGGGCTTGACTCTCGTCCAAACCCCAGCTTATATAATATCCTCCTGGCAAAAAAAGGCTGGGAAAAGTCAAGGATGTGATCTATCCCACTCCTCATTTCCAAAAGGAGCACTTTGAAAAGCTCTTTCCACCCGGAGCCCTAAAAGGGGAGTGGACCACAAAACACCAGGGCTTCAATCAGCTCTGCAGCATTTGAAGTGCTTTTGACCCACACACTTCCACCTCACCCCCAGAAACTAGATCCCTGAGTCTTTAAGGGATTCAAACAGCATTTAAAAAACCCTATCTTGGGCGCCTGGGTGGCTCAGTGGGTTAGGGCCTCTGCCTTCGGCTCGGGTCGTGATCCCAGGGTCCTGGGATCGAGTCCCGCGTCGGGCTCTCTGCTCCGCAGGGAGTCTGCTTCCTCCTCTCTCTCTCTCTCTGCCTGCCTCTCTGCCTACTTGCGATCTCTGTCTGTCAAATAAATAAATAAAATCTTTAAAAAAAAAAAACCCTATCTTCATGTTGTATTTGGCATTATATGAAATAGTCCATGTAAGTTAGAAGTATAAACAAGTGAACATCTGTGGGAGCCCGTCACCTCATGGTGCACAGTCAGGTGTCAAGATGGCCAGTTAGGACAGTGAGCCAAACTGAAAATAACAACCAAGTCTTGCTTCCGGCTATAGAGAAAGCAGGATGCAAAGAGAAGAGGCACCAGCTCTTCAATGTTCCGTCTTTTCCCATGAAAGGGCACCAGGCTAGGGTTAAGGGGCATGCAGTGAGGACGGGGGAAGTCTTGCACTGCCCTAAGTAAAAAGATTCTCCTACCTTTTCGTGGAAGGGATAACAGAAGAGGAAGAGGGGAAAGTGTTAGGATTGGAAAAGTACTGAGTCAGTTAGAGGAAAAAAAAAATCTCAGCAGGTTCCCCAGTGAAGAGGCTTCTGAATGGAGGTGCCCAGGCTGGGAATGCAGATATGCAGATCCGCATATAAGCAGGGCTGTCCCGTGGAGTGACTTCTTGACAACAGCTCTGTTCAGAAAATTGTGGTGCACCTGCTGGGCACCAAGTCTGGTGTGGAGAGAGCAGCTTTTTCCCCGAGAGAACTGGCAGGCAAGGTCTTGTAATTAATTACCTACGGTTGGGCCTGAAAGATCACAAACAGGATTTTGGCCTGGAGCTGGACTCCTCAACTTCACTCCTTGATCCTTCAGGGCCTGAGCGAGAAGCACAGTCTGCTCCATGAGGGACTCAGATGAGCCAGACATTGCAATAAGTCTGGTTAATCAGTTTGACGGCCATGATCAAAGTCACTCTAAGTAGAATATCAGGCCAGTCCAGAAGAGTGAATATAGCCGTGAGCCCCAAAAGCTGCCAAGCCAGACAAAGATACGTAGCTCTTTAGCATCTATCGTAGAGAGCCAGGAGGCCTTCTATCTAAGCCACTTAATGGACCATTCTCTGTTGCCAAATTCATTGATCCAATGGTTGTTGGCCATTACACAGACCCTCCTCCGCTGGCCAGCGGGGAGCCAAGGACTCTGCGGTTAGCCAATAGTACTTGGGCCAAGGAATTGAGGCTGGGATAGGGTTAGTAATCATCTCAATGGAAGAGCAAGGGCAGATAAGTGTACAACCTTCTCTTTTCTTTTTCTTTTTTTTTTTTTTTGTACAGCCTTTTCTAATTGGAGGACAATGAGAATAACCACACAGCCTCTATAGGGCAGGAGTGAGTAGAGGGAAGGAGGCCACCACCACTGTAGCCAAGACAGCTCTGATGGAAGACCCTGCACTTCTCTCCCAGATGTTCTGGTTGCCGCCTTCTCTGACAGGAGTGAGTTTACATTGAGGGAGGTGTTTTGCTCCTGTAGAATCCAGTAGTGGCAATGTGTCATGTCCACACTAAGTTGGTGCACTTGAGGTACCAGAAAGACCCTAAGAGACCAGTAATTGCCTCTCAAAGAATGTGTACCTTTCAGCCAACTCCAGGGGTTTATGGATTCAAAAACCAGGTGGTGCGTCTAGCCCATGGCACAGTTCTGTCATAAGTTGTGCTTAGTGAACTCAGAGTTTGCTGAAACTTGTAACTCAAAGGTAAATGTGGATCTGTGGGAACCAGGGGAAGGTCAGCCAGGGTGGCCCATTGGAGAGCCTCCAGGTATTTTGCTAAAAGCCCCACTCTAAGGGAGCTGTCTTTCTGGTAACCCAATAGATGGATGCCCCCAATATTCCTACATTGGTTATGTGAGAGCGCTAGTAGCCAGAGCACCCCACTAATCACTAGGCCTCCCTAATGTCTATCAAGGCAGTCATCTCTGGAATGAGACATCACACCCCTTTCCAAGATAATGCCCAAGAGTTTCACGGGGCACTAGGTCATTGTGCCCTGCCTGTGTTAACGACCCACCTTTGTGTTGCTTGGTGGTCAATAGAGCGTCCCGTTCTTATGGGCTGGTGCCCTTTGGTGGACCCACTAGGAGGATGTTATCAATATAACAAAGGCTAGTGCTCCTTCTGGGAGCAGAACTTTTTCCAGGTCACACTGATGGCAAAGAGCTGGAAAATTTAGGTAGCCTTGTAATAGGACATGAAAGGTGTATTGCAATGCATTGCACATAAAGACGAATTTGATCCTGATCATCTGGCTAGAGAGGGGTTACTAAAAAAAACATTTTAAAAAAAACATTTTTAAAAAAGATTTTATTTATTTATTTGACAGACAGAAATCACAAGTAGGCAGAGAGGCAGGCAGAGAGAGCGGTGGAGGCAGGCTCCCTGTGGAACAGAGAGCCCAATGTGGGGCTCGATCCCAGGACCAGACCCTGGAAAGCCGAAGGCAGAGGCTTTAACCCACTGAGCCGCCCAGACGCCCCTAGAAAAAAAAAAAAAACATTTTTAATAGCAGTTGCTACATACCAGCTTGGGCAGTAGTCTCTGTGACAATCATGATACCAGGTACTTCCAGAACTATGGCCCTGAGCCCTCTCTAGCCAATCATGAATCTCCAGATACCCTAGGCCATGCACAGGCCAAACTGGTCTATTGAATGGAGAAATCATCTCATGGAACTTTGGCTTCCTTGAGATGGGCAGTGTGGATGGTTATTTCTTTTTCTCCCTCAAGCAGTCAGTATTGTTTGGGATAGACAGCAGTACTAGGCACTGGTAGGCAATAGGGTAGGTTCATCCACAGGTCCCACTAAAATGCAGCAGTTCTTATCAGGGATTTGGGGCAAAGGCAAGTCATCTATAGACATAGACAACACTTCTATACCAATAATACATTCACTAGTGGGAGCCATAGCAAAGGAAGTTTGTAGGGACCCAAAAGGACCCACCCATACCTAGGCATGGGGGAGGGTCCCAGTGGTAGAGCTTTATCTGTTTCCCCCTCATTCTGGAGCTAGGATTTCAGGGATCACAGTCACCTGTGTGCCAGCAGCCAGAGACCCAAGAAATGCAACTCTCCCTGACAACGGTGTTGAACCTTGACCTTGGTGTAGGGCCTCTGATACCCCATGGGACCAGAGGGGTCTTGGCCCGTCCCAAAGTCTTATTTTTTTTTTTCCAAAGTCTTATTTTTGAATGCCAAGAGGTCCAGGCGCACTGGGAGGAACCTGCTAATCAGATACCCCCCGCAAGCCCTGATTTCCTTGTCCTACCAATTTCTTTCTTTGAGACTGTCACAAAGTAACCAAGTTCAGAAATCTTTCTGGAAAGGCTTTACCCAGGCTTCCCAGGAGAGGGCGCTAGTTTATTACTCTTAAGGCCACTCTTTGTCCTGGTCAATTTGCTTTCTTGCCAGTGGCTGCTTTTTCCGCCCAAGAATTTGTCAGTGAAGACTTGGATTGTATCACAGGTGGACTGACTTGATCTCATGAAGAGGTTTAACGAGGCCTGGTGACCAGGGCCAGCAGGGGTAGCATGAACAAACTTGGAAATTTGAGTCTGGCTAACAATCCGACCAACTGCTGTTCTCTGTCCCTCATCGTAGACCAAGGGATCACAAGGATGGTTTGCAGCGACATTAGAGCTTCTGCAAGTGTGGTCCAAACACGGAACTTGTCACAGGTGGGACAAACCTGTTGGAGCCACATAGCACCCATTGAGGAAGGAGGTCTCAGATGTTTGCCCACCGCCAAGGCACTTCCAAAGAGAATTTGTAGCAGTGCGCCTGATGAGCGCCTCTCTCCGTTGCTAGTCCAACAAGGTGATCTATTTCATTGCAGAGGCAAATTCACCAAGTCTCTAGGTCTATTTGGGCGACAGGACAAAGACCTCTACACTCTTTGACTGAAGTCAAGTCTCATATCACGCTACATTGCAGGACGTCCTTTGGCATCAGCAAAAGAGCTCATAGTTATCGGGTGCAGTTCAGCGTGTGTGTTCTCACAGTTGTCGATCCCATTTCTGGAGGACCATGAGCAGTAGCAGCTAGGGAACAGATGCCCTAGCTTTCCTAGAGTTCCCAGAGTTTCCTAGAGTTGGATTTCTCATTGGACCCACTGGGGCAAGCCCAGCCAGGAGTGGAGGGCTAAAAGGGACCCATGATTCCCCTTTGAACTGAAAAGTATCTGTAAATAATCCGCTAGCACCCGCACGGCCACATCCTGTTGGTATGGCTGTGGAGGTGCCTTGTGGGGCCCTCAGGGGTTTTATTCTTCCAGAACAGCTTTGTGCTCAGCAGGCCCCCCTGTCTTGCCGCATCAGTTTGTTGAGTTGCCAGGTGCAGAGATGGTTCATTAGGACAATGAGCCAAACGGAAGGTAAAAGTCAAGGCTTTATTTACTTTCTCTGACAGTACAAGCAAGAGGTGAAGAGGAGAGGTGCTGGCTCCCTAAAGCCCCCAAGTAAAGTCACTTGGATATAGACAGACAGGGGAATGCCCTCACTGCCGAGGAGCCCTGAACTGAAAGGCTCCTGTCTTTTTAAGGACCTAAGGAATCTGAGGGAGGATGGGGAGGAGGGCTTCAAGTGGAAAAGTACTGATTCAGACCACCAAGGCTCCCATAAAGAAACCTCTGAATGTCCAGAGGCCACTGGGCTAGAAATACATATGCACATGGACATGTGTGGCCCGTTTGCAAGAAACAAATCCCAACCAAGGGACATTCCACAAAATATCTCACTAGTGCTCTTCAGAACTGTCAAGGTTGCCAAAAACAAGGAAAGTGTGGGGACAACTGAGTGGCTCTGTCAGATAAGTGTCAGCCTTCGGCTCAGGTCATGATCCCAGGGTCCTGGGATCGAGTCCCACATCAAGCTCCTTGCTCAGCAAGGAGCTGCTTCTCCTTCTGCCTACTGCTCCTCCTGCTTGTGCTCTCTCTTTCTCTCTCTCACACACTCTCTATCAAATAAATAAAACAACTTTCTCAAGATTATAACATTGTTTCATGGCAAATGAGCCGAACATTCTGCAACAGAAGATGGAGGAAATGAATATGGTCCATCCACACAACGGAATTCTATGCACCCATTTAAAAGATTCTAGTCGTTCTCTATTTGCTTCCACCAAACAGTCTCCAAGACATACTGATAAGCGAAGACAGCAAGACACCCAGCCGTGTGAATAATCCGCCATTTATATATTACAGATAGGTCTGGAAGGCACATTACCAAAGAAGCTTCATTTCCAAGGAGAGGCTCAGGAGCAGGAGGAGGACTTTTCCCTGACCACTATGTTCTTCTGCCTTTTGAATTTTGTACTACATGTACATACTGTCTATTTAAAATGTTCTTCATGAGCCAGGCGGAGGAAAAGGAGGACAGAAACGGAAGAGAAGACTGAAAGCCAGAGGTCCTGCTTATCTTTTATCTCAATACTTAATACAAGCAAAAGTCTGATTCATTGTGTGAGGTGTGAGTCAGGCAAGGGAGAATTGAGTGAATGGATGAACATCTGAAAGCCAAAAGACGACGTATTTATTGGAAAAAGCCACTCTTCTTGCTACATCATATGTTAAGAGTAGAATAGCTGTGCCAGTGTTTTCTCAAACAAAGCCTGTTCACGTGTTATCCCTCCTCTCCCTCCCCCACCTGACCCCTCACACAGTTTCTGTACCCACTCAGGGCTCCATTCTGCAGGTGGCTTCCATCCCCATTGCCCCAGAACCCAGGATTCTCTTTAAAAACTGTCTCTTGGGGCACCTGGGTGGCTCAGTGGGTTAAGCCTCTGCCTTCGGCTCAGGTCGTGATCTCGGGGTCCTGGGATCGAGCCCCGCACCGGGCTCTCTGCACATCGGGCCTGCTTCCCCCCCCCCCCCCGCCTGCCTCTCTGCCTACTTGTGATCTCTCTCTTGTCAAATAAGTAAATAAAAATCTGAAAAAAACAAAACAAAACTGTCTCTCTAGTCTGTGGAGGGTGGCTGAATTCTACACCAGCGCAGACAGAGGACAGGGTGTTCTCCTTTGGACCCAGACCAGATCCAGGAAAGTTGCCTTTGGGAGGGCATTAGCTACAGCCCCAGAGCCTCAAGCCAGGCAGCCCCCGGCACCTGTTTGACAAAAGCAGGATCGTCATCAAATGCACCCAGGGCAGGGTGAGTCCCCAGCATAGCCAACCAGCAGCAGTTGTGGCTGAGGGCTGGGAGGTGACCTGTAGCAGGAAGTCAGAAATTCTTTTCGCTCACATACCTTATGCAACCACTTCTCGAGAATCTGCTTGTCTGTGCAAACCACGCTCCTCCATCTTCCCCAAATGCAATCGCCTGCTCCTCAGCCCAGTAAAATCCATCCATTCTTCACCCAAGGCAACCGAGATGGGCTTTCCAAATGCAACTGTAATCATCCATTTGGGAGTCAGCCTTTCCTGCATTTAGCTCAGAACTCCAGGGAGAACTAAGATCCAGCTGACCACTTGGCCACTGTATCCCCATCACTGAGACCCCTGGGCACCCAGTAGACACCCAGTAAATTTTCTGATGAATGGAAGAGAATGCATACAATGCAACTTCTAACCCTGTTCAAGGACAATGTTCCAAAGGCCTTTGGAAAGCCTTCCCCCATTTTATTTTTTATTTCGCATCCTTCCCCCCAAGTTCCCTCCCAAACTAGCCCCCTGTACTCTCTGAAATTGTTCCATAATCTGGGAACTCCCCTACATCCTCCATCTCCTCCAAGAAGCTATTTCTTCTTCTTGCCTTCACATCCTGCCACATCTCTGCCTTGTGAAGACATCCCAAACCATCCACCTATCCTAAGATTCATTCTCCCATCCCATCCACCTTGGGATCTCTCACTACAGTGCTACTTAAAAAACATTGTTCTCCCAGGTATTTGCAAATTATGTATCTAATAAGGGGTTAATATCCAAAATATATAAAGAACTTATACAACTCAACAGCAGAAAAACAAATTATCAGATTTAAAAATGGGAAGAGGACCTCAATAGACATTTTTCTAAAGAAGATACACAAATGGCCAACAGACTTGTCAAATCACTATGTTGTACAGTTGAAACTAATGTAACATTGTGTGTCAATTATACTTCAATTTAAAAAAAAAAAAGGAATGAGGGGTGCCTGGGTGACTCAGTCAGTTAAGCATTAGACTCTTGGTTTGGCTCAGGTCATGACCTCAGAGAGGTGAGATCAAGCCCCATGTCAGGCTCTACACTGACCATGGAGACTTCTTGGGATCTTCTCTGTCTCTCCCTCCACCCCTACACACCCCCCATTCATTCTCTAACTCTCTAAAAAAAAAAAAAAAATGATGAGGGGTACCTGGCTCAAGGTACCTTGCTATCTTGGCTCAAGATCCAGAGAGGTGGGGCGCCTGGGTGGCTCAGTGGGTTAAAGCCTCTGCTTTTGGCTCAGGTCATGATCCCAGAGTCCTGGGATCAAGCCCCACATCAGGCTCTCTGCTCCGCAGGGAGCCTGCTTCCTCCTCTCTCTGCCTGCCTCTCCGCCTACTTGTGATCTCTGTCTCTCAAGTAAATAAATAAAATCTTTAAAAAAAAAAAAAAAAAAGATCCAGAGAGGTGTCCCTCTGAGTCTTTGACTAAGTACTGATCAAGCATAAGAAGAAATTACTCATGACTAAGAAGAAGAACCCTGAAAAGTAGGCAAACAATTCCTGGACCTCACACAGGATGGGAAATAGTTTGTTTTCACCAACCAGAATGCAAGAACATAATATATGGATCAGGAAGAATCCTCAGAATGTTGCCTTAGTAGTGGGGTTAAATTAGCCCTAGAAAAAAATGCAGTTCTGAGACTGTTCTAAAAAAGCTGAAAGTGTAAGTCTCATGATACAAATGCCCCAGACGCCTGGGTGGCTCGGTCGTTTAACCATCTGCCTTTCTGCTCAGGTCCTGGAATTGAGTCCCACATCGGGTTCCTTGCTCAGCGGGGAGCCTGCTTCTCCCTCTGCCTGCCGCTCTCCCTGCTTGTGTGCTCTCTTTGACAAATGAATAAATAAAATATTTAAATAAATAAATAAATATTCTCCAAGGGAAAGAAAAGTAAGCCTCAAAGAGATCCAACTAACTCCAAGAAAGTGCAATGCATGCCAGAATTAAAAACTAACAATATGTAAAGGAATAAAACAAAATCCAGCAACCAACAATGTACATTCACAATTGTCTGGCCTCTAGTACAAAATTATCAGCTATTCAAAGCAGCAGGAAAATAATTATCAAGAGAAAAACCAACGATTACAGACTCAGAAATGATGAACATGATGGAACCAGCATCTGAGGACATTAAAACAGCTCTTTTAACTATGCTTCTTATGTTTGAGGGAGAGAAAAATATGGGCATGATAAGGAGAGAAATAGAAGATTTTTAAAAGATCCAGATGGAATTTCTAGAGATGAAAAGTACAGTATCTGAAAAACAGAGCAGATTACACTGTAGAAGAAAAGATCTAAAATGAGAAAGAAAAGACTGAAAAAAATGGACAGAGCATCCCTGGCCTGTGGGACAACAGCGAACAGTCTATTATATGGGCAGATTCTGAGTCAGGAGAAAAAGGGGAGGGGGTCAAAAAATTGACAAAACATGCCAAAAAATCCAAATTTTATTAAGACTATAAACCTTTAGATGGAAGACATTCAGTGAACCCTGAACAGAATAAACAAAGTTCAAAACCACATAAAACAAATCATTATAGGGTTTAAGAATATATACATATGGTAAAAACAAAGAAAAGCAAACACAAATTCACCAAAATTCAGGATAGTGGTTACCTCTGTAGAGGATGAGGCCCCTGGTCAGAGAGGAGCACGAAGGCTTCAAGTATATTACTGTGTGCTTTTTTTTTTGAAGTGGCCTAAAGGGCAAATACGTTATTACTTCAAACTGTATATAAGCAAACTTTTTTGCACATGATCGACATCAACAATAAAAATACAGAAAAATAAACTTCATCCATTCTCCTTCCACAGTCACTTAGAACACAAACTATTAACCTGGGAGTTATCCTTGACCACTCCCTGGCCAACCAGATCCAGCTATCCCTGGGGTTGATTTTATCTCTTAAACCTTTCTACTACTCTCCACCTACCCCGTCACACCCTGTCCCAGCCACCTTCCACTCTCTTCCACTCTCACCTGGAATGATCCCTTCCCCTTAAGCAGAAGAAACCATTTTTAATCATGACTAATTCTCGCTTCTGGTTGAAGGTGTCAATCTTGCCCTACTTGCTATCTGGTGCAGAGATAAGTAAATTGCCCAAGGCCACAAGGCCAGAAAAGGACCAACGCTGGATTCAAAATCTACTAATCTCACTCCCGAGCCCACAAGGCCTTTACCCCACCCACACTACCTGGTGTTGAACAAGATAATTCTGGGAAAAGGCTTAGCCATAGCCTGGATAAGGTAACCTGTAAACTTTTTCCCTTCCAGTAACTTCCTCACCTCCTTATCTGCCTCCTAGTTAGTGCTTACCACTGAGCTCAAACCCTATTTCCTAAGGGAATGCCTTCCTAACCTTTGTCCTATTACAGGCAAGTCCCTGATATTTGTCCTCACTGCATTCCAAATGTCTATTGTCCTTCCTCCACTAGATTGTGACCTCCACAAGGGCAGGGCCCCTTGTTGCCTGACACTATAGTGTCTGGCACACCCCTGCCCTCTCTGGCTCCTTCCAGCTCCATTCCTTGGTGAAAGTGATGGGTCTCCAACAGACCTCTCTCTTATGTCCCAACAAGCAATCTGGCCTTCTGACCCTACCAGCAGGGATGTGTGTGAGCCATGTAGGGCAGGGAATGGAGACCAGTGCTGGCCCACTGAGCTTGAGATGTCCTGCTTCACAGAAGGGACCCGGTACCCAGGTGGGAATGAAAGAGACTTTGGGCTCTTGAGACCTGAGGCCACGCATTGGGTCCCAATCAAGTACTCCTCATGTCCACTCATGTCATCATGTCCACTCCCCTCAGAGTTTGGGTGAAGGCACTGAATGCCTGGTGCAGATACACCGGGGCTACCAAGGGAACAGACCAAGGTGGCCATGCAGGAGGAGGTAAGCGTGAGGATGGGGATCACAAGTGTCACCCTACCTGTGGGACAATGCTCAGAATAAATTTGAGCCCCCAGAGATTTGGCAGCTCTTCTTGGCAACACTGAGTGCTTTCAGAATGTTTAACTGTGGTCTTAATGGCCCACAGCCATTAAGACCACAGTCATGCTCTGAGTCCTTAGTGTCCAACACAGGACAGGACCAAGGGTAGACATCCAGGAAATTGAGGTCTGGCTAACGCCCATGAGTCCTTCAGGGCTGGCTCAGGCACCTCCTTTTGAGAAGTCTTTCTTCCCTGACACACCCTCCCATTATCCCTGTGCCCTCCACCCCGAGTCCCCACAGCTGTGATGCTCCTGTAGTGGACTCAAAGAACGTTTGTCGAATGAATAGAAACTTGCTGGTTTGACTCTCCTCTGAGCAGTTGTGTGGGTCCAGCAATCTGTCTAGAATACTTTTCTCTTCATTCACCTGCTCAGTTTATTCCAACACTTAAAGGATTACTAGATATTACATATACTCACTGAGCTCAAGGGTGACTTTCCCTTTAGGTGTTCCTCCTCTGCATGGCCACCACACCTAGGTGGACTTCTCAGCCCCTAGACCAAGATGATCCCTTGGCCACAGGACCTGATTCATATCTCTATGGCTATCACCTGGCAGTGTTTGGCAACAATCCCAATTCTGGTTGGGATCCCAGCTCTGCCACCTGAGTTTGGGCAAGTCTCTATTAGTTTGCCAGCCAGTGGAATGGCTGGCTGAGAAGTCCAGAAATGAGACTCAAAATCACCTGAGTACTCAGGATAGCTATTATTCTCTCAACCCTACAGGACGGAAAAGGGCAAGACGGGGCCTTTAATACCTGGTATTTGGTAGCCCAGGTACCGGTTAGGGGAGAAGAGGAAGTTACAGTAGGCTTTGTCCTTCTCTGCCCCAGTCTACTGTCCTCCACCCAAAGTCACCTAGAAAACAGAGCCTGAAACAAGAACTAAGTACTAATGTTTTATTTGAGAGGTGCAAACCCAGGACACTGAGTGAGAAAAGGGAAGCAAGGCAGGGAAGAACTGATGGTAATGCAAAGTGATACCAGTTGGGTCCTGCTTCATGACAAGCCTTGAAGAAACACAGCAGGTGTGTCCAATGGCTACTTGGGCAATCTCCCCACTGGAGAAACAGTGCCTTGCAGCTATCGAGGAAAGGGAGGGAAGAAGGTACTTTATCTGCCTGACTCTCTCCCATCTCCCATTAGTTAAATGTTATCTCAGGAGCATTTACTCCCCCACACTTCTGGGCCGCTAATAGCAACCTGAGATGCCAGATCCCATGCCCTGCAGTGGGGCATTCCATCCAAGTCTCGAAGCTATAGAGAGACAATCTCTGGACATGAGGCTGGTGATTGCCAGAGAGACTCTGATTCAGTACCTAAGATGGGTCCAAAACAGTCCAACACAGTTTTTCTTGTGTACCAGATGAGGAAACATGGCATAGTTACCAAACACCTCTTCCCAGGTCACATGGCTAGTAAGTGGTAAATTCAGGATTTAAACATAGTCTGGTTCTGGAAACTATAGAAGACCAAGATAAGGAAGTTGGATTTTATGTAGCAGGTGAAGGAAAGTCACTGAAGAGTTTCAAGCTGGGCAGTGACACAAGATAAAGCGCTTTTGGATAAAGCTCCCAATCTCTACTTTCCTTCATTTTCCCATGTGGCTAACCTTGGCAAAAGTAGGTGGCCCCAGAGAGGAGAGGGCACGCAAGACAGTTCCGAGGAGTCTCTGACTGGGTCCAGAGCTCATATAGGCTTTAACACCACCTCATCATCTTTCTCTGTCTTCATCTAAGCCTATACCTACTGAAGACTAGCTGGTCAGAGGCAGGCGAGATCTGGGTAGAGAAACCAAGATGAGGAAAGGAGATTGGTCTAAAGACCAGCAGCAGGAGGACCAGCCATCTGTCCTTTGCTGGCCTGGGGGTCTGGGGATCCTGGCGCCCGTTGATGAATCCTTTGGTGTTGCCTGAGATGGTCAGATCTCATGAATTGTCGGCCGCATTGATCACATCTATGTGGTCTGTATCTCGTGTGTATCCGCATATGTCGTCCAAGCTCATCAGAACGGAAGAAAGACCACATACAGCTTTCCCACATGCATTTATAGGGCCTCTCACCTGTGGGGAGGTGACAAGGGACAGAAGAAATTAAGTAGAAGAACATGCCAGCAAGTGCTTAGAAAGGGGTCTGACTCTATTGAGGAAGAGCAGTCAAGGTTGAGAAACCAAAAGAAAACCAAGCAAAAGGAGCGAGGAGGCAACAAGACCAGCAGTCCCATGATTCTGGCATGGTCACACTGGACAGCGGGAAAGCACATTGGTGGGGCCAATATAGTTTGACCCCAAGCTTGAAAGGTAACAAGCTAAACCCAAGCCATTACAAACCAGTGGTCAAGCACAAATCTAAAGCCCAGAGACTCCTCTACCCCATCCAACCCTACCCCACCTATCTGATACCTCATTCACCTGTGTGTTTGCGTTGGTGACTCACAAGGTGGGAGCGCTTAGTGTAAGCTTTTCCACAGCTTTCGTACTGGCAGCAGTAAGGCCTTGAAACCGGGGATCTCCTCCTGAGAGCCCTTTCCTGGGACCTGGAGTTCCGCTCTGCTTTTGGGGGGGCATGCATGGGCTGCTTGGGTAAGGGGACTTCCTGGAAGCCTGGCTGGCTGAGAGAGTCCTGGGATTCTAAAGCCAGAAATGATGGGGACCCAGCTGGGCTCATCCTAAAGTCATTGGGTTCTTTAGGTGGCAACATCTGAGTCAAAGAAGGAAGTATTGCCTGGGCCTCAGTAGAAGGCATGGTTGGGACCAGTAACATTTTGGATGTTAAAGAGTCTCTGTTAGAAGGTACTGTGGCGGGGGCAGAATAAGGCATTGATGGAACATTGATGTGGGATGTCACTGAGATTCCACCGGGAGCTGAGACTGGCGGCCCACTGCGGGGCATCCTTAGATTTCTACCAAAGGTCATGGCCACCCCTGGAGTACTGGGCTCCCCTAAGGGCATCATCTGGGGTCCCTTGAAAATCACCATGCCTGGCTGGGAGGGAGACATTCCCTCACAGTAAATCATCTGGGAAGGAGTGCGAGTCACTTGGGAGCAGTAGCTCACACCATGCTCAGGCAGCAACATACTGAACTGTGGCCCCATTTCACTTGCATTCTGCCTGGGTGCCTCAGCTAAGGCCAAAGGGATCCTCTCCAGCTCTGTGCACGGAAGGAAGTAGTGAATGCCTGATGTGCCATCATTCGAAGAGGTATGCACTCCACTGCATCTAGGAGATGGAGACATGTCCAAGATGGACATTGACTTCTCAGTATCCTTGAAGAGAGAGAAGTGAAATTCACCCCTAGTTCAAATTCCAATTCCACATGTCCCTCCTTCCCAACTCCATCCCTCTTTCTCATCTCTGGACTCCACCCTTATCCAGCCTCCAAGACCTTTTGCCTGAATTATCCTAGCCCCAGGCCATTCTCCTGGGTGGACTTTCTAAGAAGCAAGTCTAGCTGATAGGAGCACAGTGGAAGCCTGGATGGGACTCGTGCCATTTTTCCTCCTTGTCATGTTTATGTCAAAAAAGAACAAAGAGAGCAAATAAAATATTCCACAGCCTATAGCTTCAGTAAAACTCTGAGAAAACCTTCAAACATATCTTTAAGTGTAAGGGCGAAAGAACATCCAAAATTGGCCTAAGTGCAGAAAGCCACAAGAGTAGGAAGAATTGAGGGTTCAGATGGGTCATGGCTCTAGCAAAACTTAGAAAGCATCTGCAAATATTTACTTACAGAAGAGGGTCTGAGCTGAGTTGGAACTGCTGTGGACAAGTCTGAGATCAAACATTGGAGGAGGTGAGGAAAAGAGGACGATTTTTAACAAGGGTGGGAGATTAGCTTGGAAGTCAAGAGGCAGTATTCCTGGAAGACTGGTGTAAAGGGAAATAAAGAAGAGATGGGCAGTAGAACCTCTTGAAACAGGACGAGATCCAAGAAAATTTTTTATTAGAGAGAGCTCTTGCTGAAAATCCTGATTTCTCACAATATTATTTTGAAACTATCTTAATGAATAGTTTCCATCTATTCCTCCACTGCGACAGTCCAGAAAAGACCAATCCATTCAAATATGAAAAACAAAACATAAGTAAAAAATACAGTATCCACAGAAGATACTAAAACACCAAAAGAAATTGAATATTGCAATCTCAAAAAACCAAAACAAACAAACAAATCAGGGCTCCTGGGTGGCTCAGTTGGTTAAGCATCTGCCTTCAGGTCAGGTCATGATCCCAGAGGGTCCCTGGATGGATCCCAGCATCTTCTCCCTCTCTCCCTCCCCCACTGCTTCTCCTTCTCCCTCTGCACCGCCCCCCCCCCCCACCCCAGCTCCGGCTCAGGCACTTGCTTCTCTCGCTTTCTTTCTCTCTCCCAAATAAATAAATAAAATCTTAAAGAAATTGACCGTAAAAAATGTTGCCACAGATCAAGAAAAAATGAGCAACATTCACGCACACACACAAAAAGAAAGCAAACTTAAGAAAGCAATTCCGGCTTTTATACCAATTTCAGAAACATCACAGAACAGAAATAGCGGAATTCAAAGAAGTTATGTCCAGATAATAAGGTACAAGTTATATTAGAGGGGAGCAGGGGAGACAATGATAAGGGGCATGGAGGGGGCTTCTGCTGTGGTGGCAATGTTTCACAGATCTTCACTGTGTAATAATCCATTAAGCTGTACACTTATATTCACGTCTCTGTTTGTTATTTTTCATTAAAATAGTTTCAAAATAATATTGTGAGAAATCAGGATTTTCAGCAAGTGAAAAATGCTATTTTAAAAATCGAGTAGAGGCACCTCGGGGGCTCAGTTGCTAAGCTTTCGCCTTCGGCTCAGGTCATGATCCCAGGGTCCTGGGATCAAGCCCCACATCGGGCTCCCTGTTCAGCGGGAAGCCTGCTTCTCCCTCACCCTCTACCCCCACTTGTGTTCCCTCTCTCACTGTCTCTTTCTCTGTCAAATAATTAGATAAAATCTTTCATAATTAATTTGTTAATTAATTAAAAATCAGAATAAATTAAGTAAAAATAACGGTAAATTTAAATAGGAAATATTCTATACATTTTCCCTCCCAAGAGGGAATTTGTAGCTGTAAATGCTTGTAATAATAAAAAAAATCTCAAATCAACAATCTAGCTTTACACCTTAAGGAACTAAAAAAAAAAAAAAAAAAAGAACAAACTAACACCAAAGCTAGCAGAAGGAAGGAAATATTAGGAAAAATATCAGTGAAACCAAGACTGGTTCTTTGGAGAGATTAACAAATTGCCAAACCTTTAGCTAGACTGGCCAAGAAAAATGTGAAAGTGAGGACATTACTACCCATTCCACAGAAACGAAAAAGATTATAGAGTACTATGAACAATTTCATTCCAACAGTTTGGATAACCTAAATGAAATGGATAAATACCTAAAAAGACAAAAATCTACCAAAACTGAATCTTGAAGAAGTAGAAAATCTATACAGACCCATAACTAGTAAAGAGACTGAATCAGTAATCAAAACCCTCTAGGACAAAGAAAAACCCTGAACTTGATGGCTAATGGTGAATTCTAAATATTTAAAGAAGGATATCCATGCTTCTCTAATTCTTTCAAAAAACTGAAGAGGGAATACTTGCTACCTCATTCTGGCATTGCCTTGATACCAAAGCCAGGCAAAGACATCACAAGTAAACTAAACAACAGACCAACATCTTTCATGAATACAAATACCAAAAAAAATCCTTAAAAAAAAATCAGCAAACCAAATCCACCAGCATATTAATCAGATTATACAATATAACCAAGTGGAATTTATTCCAGGAAGATAAGGCTGATTCAGCATCTGAAAATCAAAGTAAAATAAAGGGGGGAGAAAGCAGAAAAAGCATTTGAAACAATCCAATACCCTTTCATGATTAAGGAAAAGGTCTCTTAAAAAGCGAAGAATAGAAAGAAACTTCCAATTTGATAAAAGGCATTTATGAAAAATCCATAGCTTAAAGCATATTCATGATGAAAGACTGAAGGCTCTTTAAGATCAAGAAGACAAGGATGCCCACTTTGACCACTTTTATTCCACATTGTATTGGAAGTTCTAACCAGAGCAATCAGATAAGAAAAACAAAAGGCACCTGTTTTGGAAAAGAAGTAAACTGTCTGTTCCCAGATGATATGATCATATATGTGGAAAACCTAAGGATTACACATACACCTGTTAGAACTAACAAATTCAGCAGTAGTAAGAGTCATTTTATAAAAGATTATTTATTTGTTTATTTGAGTGAGTGAGTACACATATGTGAATGTCAGAGAGGGGTAGAGGAAGAGGGAGATAATCTCAAGCACACTGCACCAGAGTGTGGAGCCCAACTCAGGATTCCATCCCATGACCCTGAGGATCATGACCGAGCTGAAACAAAGAGTCAGACACTTAACCAACTGAGCCACCCAGGCACCCCATAAGTAGTAAGATTCAAATTGAAGGCATGAGTAGATACTTTTCCAAAGAAGACATCCAGATGGCTAACAGACTAATGAAAGGATGCTCACCATCACTCAGCATCAGGGAAATACAAACCAAAACCATGATGAGATACCACCTCACACCTGTCAGAATGGCTGAAATTAACAACAGAAGAAACAACAGGTGTTGGCGAGGATGCAGAGAAAGGGAAACCCTCTTGTACTGTTGTAGGAATGCAAACTGGTACAGCCACTCTGGAGAACAGTATGGAAGTTCCTTAAAAAGTTAAAAATAGAGCTATCCTGTGACCCAGCAACTGCACTACTAGGTATTCACCCAAAGTACAAAAGATACAGATTCAAAGGGGTACATGCACCCCCATGTTTATACCAGCATTATCAACAACAGCCAAAATTTGGGGATATATATCTATCTCAGTCACACAGTGGAATATTACTCAGCCATCAAAAAGAATGAAATCTTGGGGGTACCTGTGTGGCTCAGTCAGTTAAGTGATTGACTCTTAATTCAGCTCAGGTCATAAGATCAGGCTCCCTATGGGCCTCTGCACTGGGTGTGGAACTTGCTTAAGATTCTCTCTCTCCCTCTCCCTCTGCCCTTTTCCCCACCTCCCTCTTCCTCTCTCAAAAGAAAGAAAGAAAGAGGAAAAGAAAAGAAAAAAATCCTGCCATTTGCAATGATGTGGATGGAGCTAGAGTGTATTACGCTAAATGAAATTAGTCAGAGAAAGACAAATTACCATATGATCTCATTCATGTGTGGAATTTAAGAAAGAAAACAGGGCATCTGGGTGGCTCAGTTGGTTAAGTGTCTGCTTTGGCTCAGGTCATGATCTCAGGGTCCTGGGATGGAGCCCCACATCAGGCTCCCTGCTCAGTGGGGAGACTACTTCTCCCTCTCCCTCTACTCCTCCCCTGCCAGTGCTCTCTCTCTCTCTCTCTCAAAAATCAATCTTTAAAGAACAACAACAACAAAAAGAAAACAGTGAACAAATGAGAAGCAGGGAAAAAAGGAGGAGGGACCATAAGAGATTCTTAATGTTACAGAACAAACTGAGGTCTGAGGGCAGGGAGGTGGTGGGGATGGGCTAGATGGGTGGTATTAAGGAGGGCACTTGTGATGAGCACTGGGTGTTATATGTAAGTGATGAATCACTGAATTCTACTTTTTTTTTAAGATTTTATTTATTTGTCATAGGGAGAGCAAGAGCACACAAGCAGGGGGGCAGCAGGCAGAGGGAGAAGTAGGCTCCCCACTGAGCAAGGAGCACCACCATGGACTTAATTCCAGGACCTTGGCATCATGACCCAAGCTGAAGGCAGACGTTTAACCAACTGAGCCACCCAGGTGTCCCTGAATTCTGCTCCTAAAACCAATATTGTACTGTAAGTTAACTAACTAAAATTTAAATTAAAAAAAAAAAAAAAAGATTTGGGGATGCCTGGGTGGCTCAGTCGGTTAAACCACTGCCTTTGGCTCAGGCCATGATTCCAGGGTCCTGGGATCAAGTCCCACATCGGGGTCCTTGCTCGGGCTCTTTGCTCGGCAGGGAGCCTGCTTCTCTCTAGCTTCTGCCTGCCAGCACTCTGCTTGCTTGTGAGCTCTCTCTCTTTCTCTCTCTCTGACAAGTAAGTAAGTAAATAAAATCTTTAAAAAAATAAAAATAAATTAAAAAATAAAAAAAGATTCAAATTCAATATACAAAAATCAGTTGTTTCTATACACTGACAATAAACGATCTGTAAAGGGAATTACAAAATCAATTTAATGGATAATAGCATCAAAAAGAATTAAATATTTAGAAATAACCAAGGAAGATAACTTAATCACTGAAAACTACAAAATATTACTGAAAGAAATTAAAGACAAAATAAACGGAGAGACATCTTAGTGTTCATGGATTGGAAGACTTTAATAGTTATGTCAATGCTATGCAAAACAACCTACAGATTCCATACAACCTCTTACTAAAATACCTTTTTTGCAAGAATAATCTACCCCCTAATATTCATGTGGAATTGCAAGGGACCCCAAATAGCCAAAAACAATTTTGAAAAAGAACAAAATTGGAAAATTCACACTTTCTGATTTCAAAACTTACTACAAAGCTAAGTCATCAAAACAATGTAGTATTGGCATTAAGTATAGACCTATTCATCAACAAAAGGAATAGAGCCCAGAAATAAATCCCCATACATATGGTCAAATGATTTTCAACAAGGGTGCCAAGATCGTTCAATGGGGGAAAGGACAGCCTTTTCAATAAATGGTGCTGGCAAAGCAGGATATCCACATGCCAAAGAATGAAGGGCCTTTACTTAATACCACATACGAAAATTGATTCCAAATGGATCAAAGACCTCCACACAAGAGCTAAACTATAACTCTTAGAAGGAAACAAAGGGGGAAAGCTTCATGACATCAGATTTGGCAATGATTTCTCGGATATGACACTAAAGGCATGGCAACAAAAGAAGAAAAGAGAAGCTGAATTTCATCAAATTAAAATCTTTTGTGCATCAAAAGACACCACCAGAAGAGTTATAAGGGCAACCCGCAGAAGGGGAGAATACATTTGCAAATCACATATCTAACGGAGACTAATATCCGGAAGATAGAGGGAGCTCTTAGAATTTAACCCAAAACAACCAACCCAATTCAAGAATGGGCAAGGGACTTAACTAGACTTTTCTCCAAGGATATACAAATAGCCAATAAGCAAATGAAAGATGCTCAACATAACTAACCATTAGGGAAATGCAAACCAAAGCCACAATGTGATACCACTTCACACCCGTTTAAAATGATTGTTACCAAAAACAAAAAAACAACCCAAAGTGATGGCAAGACATGGAGAAATTAGAACCCTCGTGCACTGATGGCAGCAATGTAAAATGGTGCAGCCACTATGGAAAAGGGTATGACATCCCTTCAACAAATTAAAAATAAAATTACTTTATGATGTAACAATTCCATTTCTGGTATCTCCCTACAAGAATTGAAAGCAGGGACTGAAATAGATATTTGTATGCCCATATTCAGGGCAGCAGAATTCATCGGAGCCAAAATGTAGAAGCAACCCAAGTGTATATCAGCAGATGAATGGATGAACAAACTGGGGCATATACCTACAATGGAATATTATTCAGCCTTAAAAAAAAAAAAGAGGAAATTCTGATACATACTTCAACATGAATGAGCCTGGAATACATTAAGCTAAGTCAAATAAGCTGGTCACAAAAGGACAAAAAAATGTATGGTTCCATTCATATGAGATATTTAAGGAAGTCAAATTCAAAGACAAAGTAGAATGGTGATTGACTGCCAGGGATATGGGCAGGATGGAATTGGGAAGTTACTTTTTATTGGTTAAAGAGTTTCAGTTTGGACGGCAAAGGAGCATAGTGGAAGGGAGGGAAAAATTGCAGGAGACTCCCTTTCTTTTTTTTTTAAAGATTTTATTAATCTATTTGACAGAGAGAGAGAGAGATCACAAGTAGGCAGAGAGAGAGGGGGAAGTAGGCCCCCCACCGAGCAGATAGCCCAACAACATGGGGCTTGATTGCAAGACCCTGGGACCATGACCCAAGCTGAAGGCAGAGGCCTCAACCCACTGAGCCACCCAGGCGCCACCCCCCCCCCCCCCACCGCAGGAGACTCTTAAAGGAAACAAACTGAGGACTGCTACGTGGAGGGATGGGGGAACTGGGTGATAGACATTGGGGACGGTAGGTGTTGTAATGAGCACTGGGTATTATAGAAGACTGATGAATTACAGCCTCTGAAACAAATAATACATTATATGTTAATGAATTAAATTTAATTTTTTTTAAAGATTTTATTTATTTATTTGACAGACAGAGATCACAAGTAGGCATAGCGGCAGGCAGAGAGAGAGAGGAGGAAGCAGGCTCCCCGCTGAGCAGAGAGCCCGATGCGGGGCTCGATCCCAGGACCCTGAGACCATGACCTGAGCCGAAGGCAGAGGCTTAACCCACTGAGCCACCCAGGCGCCCCAAATTTAATTTTAAAAAATAAAAATAAAAAGAGTTTCAATTTGGGAAGATGAAAAAAGTTGTGGAGATTAATAGTGGGGATGGTTGCACAGAAATGTGGTATGACTAATGCCACTAATTATACACTTAAACGTGGTTATAATGATATTGTTGTTATGTAGATTTTACCACACTTTAAATGTCTAAAAAAGGTCCCACTGGTCAAACTTGTGACAATTTGAGAATCAAAAAGAATAATGGCTACTAGTTTTAACAGAAGCTTTGAACATTGTGAATTGAAGTGAAAATTAAGTGTTTTTTTAATCTCTTTCTGGTAGGAAAGTTATTTCAAAATCACGGAAAGAGTCCAGTGGTTTAAGAAAAATCCTACTTTACAGAAGAACACAGACCAATAAATGTAAAAGGAGTGGTAGAATTGGAAAATCATTATTTTACAACCCTTAACAAAACTTTCGATTAAGGAAAAATTAACATTTGGTTGACACCAAAAGAAGATTGATTGGTGGGGAACTGGGCATTTGGGTCTATCCAAGATAATGTCACACAGATTACTTTCTGACCACAAGGCTAAACGTTAAGTTTGAATCAAGAGATCAATCAGGCTTTTCACTAACTTAATTCAAGGGCCAAGCCTAGTGTGACTCAAATGTGGGGATCCAGGTTTGTCTCCTGAGGAAGAGGGAGCCTACCATACCTATGAGACCTTCTTACCAACAATCAGGAATCCAATGAAGCTTAAGGTCTAAGTTCAGTTTAGAAATGGATCCAAGAGCCAGAGGATCAAGCTAAATTATACCAGGAGAATGCAGGGTGATAAATCCAGAAGAAGAGTCTACAAGACCAAAGTCAGGATCATGAAAAATGGAAAGTCAGTCAGGAAAATAGAAAACTACTCTAATTTCAAAGAAACTCAAGAGATTGAACCACCAGATGTGGCGTGTGGTTTTAAACCGGATCCTGGTTTGGACATAGTTTAAGGGACAACTAGGGAAATCTGAAAACAAATTACATTTAAGATGATATTAAGAAATTAGAATTCTGGTAGGTTTGCAAATGTTCTGACTATGGAAGAAAATCACTTTCTTTCACCCTAGAAGGGTTGGGGAGAGCCTGTCTCATTCACCACTATACGCAGCTCGCATAAAGTAAGCACAGAACGGGCTCCAGATAATGTCTACCGCATGGGTATTTCTGGGGCGCTCAGCCCTCCTTTTCCTCCCTCTCATTGATGGCCCTCATAATTATTTTCCTGATCCTTCACAGGCAGACTTCTTTGGAAATGCTTAAAATATACACCTTCACCACTACCTTGCCTAGTTATTCCCCCAAATTCGATTTGGCCCCCATTTCTCCACAGAAACAGCTTTCATAAAGGTCATCCACGACCTTCGTGTCACTAAATCCAAACACTTGTCAGACCCCTTCTTGCTTGACCTCTCTGGAGCTCCTGCAACTACTGACCATACTCTTCTTCTAATGTTTTCCTCCCGTGGCCTTGGGAACCCATTTTGTCACACTTCCGTGGTTTTTCTCCTTCGGTTCTCCCTGGCTCTCCTCAGCCACCTCTACAGGTTTCCCGTACTGCCTACTTTCCAGGCACTCTTTCTCATGCTAATGATTCATTTAGGTTTATAGTCCACTTATTCTTAAACCAGTAGCTCCAGGGCAGAATTCTCCTGAATCTTCCAGCTGCCTACTACTCAGTCCACCTGGACAGCCCAAAGGCTCCTCAATGGACTGGTTCTAAAACTCGCGCTCATCCTCACTCGCCCCCACCCCCAAGAGTAGAAAACAAGCCTGTTCCTTCTCATCCTTTGCTCTCTCACAAAATGTCATTATTCTTGCCCAGCCGTACAGGCCAGAAATCTCGTAAGGTGTCCCAGATGGCTCCTTCACCACCTAGATGCAAATTAATGACCAGTTTTTGTGGTGTCTACCTCCAAAGCATGTCCAAGATCTTTTTGGTTTTCTCTATGCTCACCCTCACCTCCCTAGTGAGGCTGCCACTTCGGTTCTCACTTGGATCATCACAGCAGCTTTCCAACAACCACCTGGAATTCTGCCCACCTATCAGGGCACTCTTTACAAAATGCAAATCTAATCACGACTGATCACATTTAAATTCCTCAGGGGCTTCCTATGGGCTCCGGCCCTGCAGGACCTCCCATAAGGCCAGGAATCCCTGCCTCCCTCCCCTTGGGCCACTCTCCCATCACTCTCTGGGCCTTAGTTCTCAGTCCATCTCTCACTTCCTCCAAGGCTGATTGCCTTCCTGTTTCTGGTCTCAGACCCTGCAAACCCTTCACCCAGCCAGTTCCCCAGGTCCAGACCAAATCCTCAGCTGTCTTCCCAACCTCCTAAACCAACTCAAAGACCTCTGCTATTTGTTCCCGTGGCCCCCGTTCTTCTCCCTCATAGTAATTTGTATGTGTCCAGTCATTCAGCTACTTATTAATATAATAGCATAGTATCCTACAGTAAGCTCACCCCAGGGTCTTGGCAAAGGCCTGCTGCTTACTAATGTTTTTCCTCCCTGCCTGCTTCCCACTGACTTTCTAACTCTGTCTTCTTTCCTGGATATTCAGGATATCCAGGGCGTTCTGTCAAGTATGACAGGGCGTACCCCCGGACCCCGGCACAGGTGCTAACCCTGGGTGAATATTAACTGCATAAACGACACATCATTTATGTCCGCGATCTCCCATCCCTCCCCTTCCCAGCCCTACCCTCACACTTCTGATACCTCAGATTTCTGCTTCCCTCCACCCCCAGCCTGCACCCACCCACCCCCGCCCCCGACGCCCGGCCCTGGGGCTGAAGTCTGTACTCACCTGTACGAGCTGGTGCTGAGCCGGCTGCCACTGTCTCAGCATCTCCGCCTCCCGCTCCATCTCAGCCTGGGATGGGCTGCACATCAGGACCGTGTGCGGGTCCAGGCCCACACCAGATCACAGCTGAGACGCTCCAGCTCCGCGTCGCAGGTCAAGTGCCCCGCCACCACCACGCCACAATCACAATTGCCTAGCTCAGCTTCTACTTCCCACCGAGCCGGGGGGCGGAGCCAAGGGCCGCACCCACAGACCCACCCATCAGCAGCCGCCCCGCCCCGCCCGGCTACAGGGGGCACCCAGGTCCCACCCGGACACGGCAGGGTCACTAACAGGGGACCTCAGACCGTCACCACAGCTTGTGTCTAAAGCCTGCCCCCACCCAATTTACCCCATTCGGCCTTCAGTCTGAGCATCACTTTTTGGTCCTTTTGGTCCGAGCATGAGGTTTCAGACTCCAGACCTTGGAGACCTCGGAGTGGAAAAACCAGGGCAGGAGGCAGCCACAGACAGGGGTACCGGAGACAGGAGAACCATAACCAGCACCCCACCAGGTCAGGGTTCTTTGTTATAAGCTCCCAGAGGCCTGGATCTTCTCTGTTATAAACCAGGTACCTCTCTCCCTTGTGTGTACAAACCAAATTCTGGGAGCTTCCTAGCCCGTGTCTTTATTCCAGAATACTTACTGAGCACCTCCTGCGCGTCGCACTGTTTTTCGGAACTAGGGATATAACGGCAAACAAGACAGAACCAAGGGTCTTAACTCTCAAGGAATTTTCATGTGAAATGGGCAGACAAATGAATATAATAAAGTCAATAGTTAATATGATATTCTTTGGTGGCGAGTGCTACAGAGAAAATGAAATAGGAAAATGTGAGCTGAGCACTGAGTGCCTGAAAGGGACCTCCCCATAGGAAGACTGGAGGGATCTGAGGCAGGAGAGAGCTTGGCTTGCGGAAGGAAACACAGGGGTCCGCGGGGCCGCCGCTGTGTGAGTGCGGAGGAGAGTGGAATGACATGATAGGGATGGTCTTGGAGACCATGGACAGCAGTTTGAACTTCATTCAAAGTGTGATGGGAAGCCACTGAAGGATTTTAACAGGAAATTAATAGGATCTAAGTTTTTTAAATAATCATTGGGGTCCTTTGAGGTTTATGGATTATAGGAGATGAGATCAAAGCAGGGACACCAGTTAGAAAGCTAAAGGAGGGCGCCTGGGTGGCTCAGTGGGTTATGCCTGTGCCTTCAGCTCAGGTCATGGTCTCAGGGTCCTGAGAGCCCCACATCGGGCTCTCTGCTCAGCAGGGAGCCTGCTTCTCCTTCTCTCTCTCTGCCTGCCTCTCTACCTACTTGTGATCTCTGTCTGTCAAATAAACAAATAAAATCTTTTTTAAAAAGAAAGAAAGAAAGCTAAAGGAGCTCTCCAAGAAGGAGCGTATTTCGCAGGGGCTGGTGATGGCGATTAGAGGATATTTTAGAATGAAAAGGGAAAGAACGTGGTAATGGGTTGGAATGGTAAAGGGCTGAAGAGGATATGAGGAATCAAAGATGACCCCTAGATTTCTGGCTTGAGCAACCGAGTGGTGACTGCGCCGTTTGGGAATATAGAAAGAGAAGAAGAGCAGCTTTGGAGGTAGCTGAAACAACTCAATTTCAGGCATATTGATTTTGGATGGTCCATTAAACGTGCTCAGAGAGAGGTTGGGGTTTTAAATGTAAATTTGGGCATTGACAGCACAGAGATGGTGGTCATAAGGCCATTGGAGTAAGTGATATCATCTAGGAGCTTGTTAGAGAAAGGGACTGGGGACAGAATCTGAGCATCTCCTACATGTAAGTTTCAGCAGAACAGAAAGTTCATCCAAGGAGACTGAGAAGTAACAGACGGAGAAGTAGGGGAGTCAGGAGATTATATTTCGGGAAGCCAAGAGAAGTGTGCATTCAAAAGAGGGACGTGCCACCACATCAAAGCTTGCTGAGATAAGAACCAGGACTTGACAAGATGGAAGTCATGGGTGACTGACAAAAGCAGATGGAGCCTGGGACTACTGGTCTTGGAGTCACAAGTTCGAGCCCCATATCGGGCAGAGAGTTTACTTACATATACATATGTGTGTGTGTGTGTGTGTGTGTGTGTGTGTGTGTGTGTGTGTGTGTTTAAAAGACGTTTTGCTATAAAAGGGGGCAGAGAAATGACATGGTAGTTAGGAGGATTCAGGGAGGCTGAATGGGGATCCACCAATAAAGAGAAACTGATATTGAAGGAGGTAGCTTAATTATAGGAGCGACATTGATAATTCAAGTAAAGACAGGACCCAGACAGAGTACAAATGGGCAAGTGGGACTTTGGTGAGAGGGGGGACTTTTGTTCTTTTGTAACAGGTGGGGTAACAAGAGTCTTGAGTATATTCCTGTTTCCAGCCACTAGTACGTGGTGGGGCTGAGAGCAGGCCCTTGGGAAATAGTGGCTGTGCCTCTATCACTAACACCTGCTCGGGTCTCAACTTGGATGTCACTGCCTTCTGGGACCATCTCTGACTCCCAGGTGATGCCTCTCCCAGTTTCCATAAACTAATGTTTTTCCCAACATGGCATCTCGACTGTGCCTGCAGAATGAATCATATTTGATACATGGAGCAGATTATTAACAGCTTATCCTCTATAGGATAAAATTATTTTATTTTTAAATTAAATTAATTAATTACTATCAATTTAATCCATTTATTATTTATGAATAATAACATTAATAATTAGTTATCATTAATTTAAATTATTTGACTAGTTATTTAGTTAATTTAGTTAAATATTTTATTTTATTCTTTTTTAAGATTTTATTTATTTATTTGACAGACAGAGATCACAAGTAGGCAGAGAGGCAGGCAAAGAGAGAGAGGAGGAAGCAGGCTCCCTGCTGAGCAGAGAGCCCGATACGGGGCTCGATCCCAGGACCCTGGGATCATAACCTGAGCCGAAGGCAGAGGCTTTAACCCACTGAGTCACCCAGGCACCCCATTAATTAACTATTTTAAAAATTAATTTATTTTACTATTTTTTTCAAATTTCATATTTTCAAGTGACCAAGAAATGAAAAGAAAAAGAATGTGCAGAAAAGAAATATAGAAGTGAAAATTTTCTTTTACAAACCTTGTATGCATATTCTTACCAGTAAAGCAAGTACATACAGACAATTAGAATTACAGTACCAAAAAAATGAAAAAAGTAAAACTGTTTACATCAGTCATTTTCACATCAACCTGTTTGAACTTTGATCCTTTCACTGCAATCTGTGACCTTATGTAAGTGATCATTCAGTAACTAACAAATGATTTTAATAAAACCAAAACTGCTAAATTGTACCACTGATGTAACATTTACTTTCCTGATTCATCTTTCATTTTAAAACAGCAAAGACTTTTTAAAAATAAATTTCCATTTTAAAAGTGTGATTCCAATTCAGTAAAACATTTCGTGTGTGAATTAAAATTTGCCTTTAACCAGGGGCGCCTGGGTGGCTCAGTGAGTTGGGCGTCTGTCTGCCTTCGGCTCAGGTCATGGTCCCAGGGTCCTGGAATTGAGCCCTGAGATGAGACGGGCTCTCTGCTCAGCAGGGAGTCTGCTTCTCCCTCTCTGTATGCTGTTCCCTCTGCTTGTATTCCCCCTCCTCAAATAAATAAAGTTAAAAGAAAAATTCGCACTTAACCAAACAGAAGTATTTTGCCTCTCATTTGCATTGTTTCACTGTTCTAAATTTTAACACAA
This sequence comes from Martes martes, assembly GCF_963455335.1. Classification (NCBI taxonomy): domain Eukaryota; kingdom Metazoa; phylum Chordata; class Mammalia; order Carnivora; family Mustelidae; genus Martes; species Martes martes. The sequence goes on from NC_137891.1 coordinate 157,436,610, forward strand.
ACCTCCAGCTGGCTGCGCTGAAGGACAGAATGGAGGTAAATCAAGTTCTGTTTCTTTGCCTTTATAATCAATCACTGTAAAGCCGTTGAAGCTACTGTGTGAACACAGGCATATCTAATACCACACGTGTTAGAGACATGACCCAGGCCTAACGTGAGTTCCAAGCACAGCTGAGCACTCTTCTGAATTAACTTCCACATCGAATAGGGGCACCTGGGTGGCTCAGTCGGTTAAACATCCAACTCTTGGTTTCCGCTCAGGTCATGATTTCAGGGTCGTGAGATGAGGCCCTGTGCCTGGCTCCGCACTCAGCTCAGTCTGCTTGCCCCACTCTCTCTGCTCCTCCTCTCCACACCCCCCAAATAAATAAATAAATAAAATCTTTGCAAAAAGGTCTGTAATAAATATATGCTAATACATGATTTTCATGGTTTTTTCTTTATTTTTTAATTGAGATATAATTGACATTTACCATTATATTAGTTTCAGGTATACAACATAAGGATTTGATATGTGTATATATCATGGAATGATTACCACAATAAGTGTAATTAACATCCATCACCACCATTACAATCTTTTTCTTCTCCAAGCAACTTTGTGGTATACAACACAGTATTATTAACTACAGTCCCCCTGCTGTACATTACATCCCAGGACTTATTTATCTCACAGCTGGAAGTGTGTACCTTTGACCACCTTCACCCACTTTGCCCACCCCTCTCCTCCTCACCGGCCTCCCCCAGACCTCTGACGACCACAGTCTGTTCTATCTACGAGTTCAGTGCCTTGTTTTGCTTTTTGCTTAGGATCCACATATAACTGATATCATATTTGTCTTTCTCTGCCTGACTTATTTTACATACAAACTGCCTTCATGGTGCATCTATGTTGTCACAAATGGCAGGATTTCCTTCTTTTTTTACTACAGCTGAATAATATTCCATTGTGTGTATATGCATACACATGGCAGTGATCAACATTTTGTATACTCGGTGGTATCTTTTTCTCCATGTACAAGTATACATGTTATATCTCATTTTTTGTGCTTTAAATAAAAATGAGTCATTTTCAACAAAATAAAAATCAGGAAAATTTTCTGAATGCATCATCTGATTAAGACGTGAAGTCTGGAGTCAAGGCCTGGGTTTTAATCCTAGTGATGGCTCTGGTTCTGAGATTTTGGAATGTGTTATTTAATTTTCCTGATTCTCCTGAGGGGTGTCTGGAGGGCTCAGTCAGAAGACCATGGGACTCTTGATCTCCAGGTTTTAAATTCGAGCTCCATGTTGGGTATAGAGATTACTTAAAAATATAATCTTTAGGGGCACTGGGGTGGCTCAGTCCCTAAGCATCTGCCTTCTGCTCAGGTCATGATCCCAGGGTCATGGGATTGAGCCCCGCATCAGGCTCCCTGCTCAGTGGAATCCTGCTTCACCGTCTCCTACTTCCCCTGCTTGTGCTCCCTCTCTCGCTGTTTCTCTGTCAAATAAATAAATAAAATCTAACAACAACAACAAAAAACTTAAAGAAAAAATAATAAAAATAATAAATAATAAATAAACAAATAAAAATAAAATCTTCAAAAGAAAAAAAGAAAGGAAGAAACCAGTCCCTGAGAAGATAAGCTTTGTGACTTATCAATGTTCCATTAATGTCATTTATCCTATCAACCTCCCCCCAAAGGCAAGGCAGGGCAGGACAGAGCAAGCACTACCCCTTAGCTTTAGAACCTTTTTTTTTTTTTTTTAAGATTTTATTTATTTATTTGAGAGACGGAGTGAGAGAGAGAGAACATGAGCAGGGTGGGGGACAGAGAGGGAGGCAGGAGCAGACTGCCCACTGAGTAGGGAGCCCAATGTGGGGCTCAATCCTAGATTGAGATCATGATATGCACCAAAGACAGATGCTTAACTGACTAAGCCGCCCAGGTACCTGCCCCTAGAGCCTAATTTTGGTGTGGACATCTTGAACACCAGAGGCTTGTGGGAAAGAGATGCTTACTCTGGGGGTCCTGCTTCATGCCCCAACCTGAGACTACACCCCATCATTGGCTGGCTGTCCAACAGGCATGGCCCCCTGATTGCCTTATCATCCTTCAGAACCTGGCTTGTTCTAGACTCCAGTCTTGAGTTAATGAGCTGTGCCCCAACCCCCTGTGCCCCTCCCCCTGAGGCATCTCTGATTCCTGTGTGTACCCCTTACACACAACACAGCACAGTGCCAAATGCCAGGATCTGTCATAGGCACTTTCGTGGCTTCTCTTCTGTCATTTAAAGAAAGGATTAGCATATCCACTTTACACGTGTGGTAGAAATGGATGCCGACTCAGAGAAAAGCAGCCCCTCAAATCATAGGAAAGGTAATTCCCAAGCCGTATGCTGCTTAACACCCCCAGACTTGTTTCCCTGCTGGGAACACCCTGCCCTATTGTCTCTAGAGCTTCCCCAACCTGACCAACTCCTGCCCATCTTGCACTCCCTATAAGGTAGCCTATCCTGGTACTCATGCTGGGTTAGGTGCCTCGTCTATGCTCCCGCTGCCCTGGCACAGAAAACCAGTTGCTTTTGTTGTTGACAATGTGCTTGATATTTATTTGCTCAAGAGTCTTCCTTTTCTGGGTGCCCGGGTGGTTCAGTCATTAACCGTCTTGCCTTTGGCTTAGGTCATGATCTGAGAGTGCATCCGGCTCCCTGCTCAGTGGGGATTAATAAATTAATTATTTAAATAAATTAAGGTAATAAATAAATTAAATTAAAATAAATTGATTAATTAGTTACATTAAATCAATAAAATCTTTTTTTTTTTAAAGAATCTTCCTTTTCTGCCTTCTCCCTGCCCACTCTGAGGCTCACATATACACACCCTATTCCGTGTTTGCCTCTCAGTGCTCCTCAAAGTGCAGGCCATGGATGATCCCAGTTTGCAGACTTAACCAGTCCTGCAACAAGATACAAACAGAAATTGAGCAAAACATTTAAAATTCTTCTAGCTAGGGGCGCCTGGGTGGCTCAGTGGGTTAAAGCCTCTGCCTTCGGCTCAGGTCATGATCTCAGGGTCCTGGGATTGAGCCCCGCATTGCATCAGGCTCTCTGCTCGGCAGGGAGCCTGCTTCCCTTCCTCTTTCTCTGCCTGCTTCTCTGCCTACTTGTGATCTCTGTCTCTCTGTCAAATAAATAAAATCTTTAAAAAAAAATTCTTCTAGCTATGTGGCCAGTTATTTTTGTGTGTTGAATCCAATAATGAAAAACTGGGGCTTGTCTTGTGTATATCCTTTTTTTCATTTTATTTTCCTAGTAATTAGTATTCACTGTATTTTAGAAAAGAATCCATCCTGACTGATTAGGGGTGGGAAAAAGTTCCCTCACCAAGACAGACTGAGAAGCACTGGTTTATTTTTATTTCCCTGGGTTCTGGCATAGAAAGGCATTGAGGAGCTGCAAAAGTGAAGGATAAATGAATGCACTTGACAAATGTGTCTACCCTAAGGTAACAGAATGAACAGAGCTTGGTGCTGCATTGGGTTGATGCTGGGGAAGAATGGGGGGCATTAAGGGAAGTTCTAGGAGGTTGCTGAGGCCATTCCCTAAAATTATGGGGGACATTGAAAGAGGAACAGATTCCGGACATTTTACAGATAACAAATACATATTTGACCAGATTGACTTTGAGGTTACCTATGAGATGGCCACATAAGGATGCCCAGAAAGCATTTAGAGATCCAGGTTAGAAGCTCAGGACACACACACACACACACGCACACACACACACACACAAAAGAAGCTCAGGACACAAAATCAAAGCTGGAGGTGCAGATTTCTGAGTTGAAGCCGTTAGAATATAGAATAGGAAGAAAAATGGCTACAGAAACCTCCGGGTGCCTGGCACCGTGTCTGACACGTGGACGCGGTGATTAACTCTCGGTCAAATAGAGAGGTTGTTAGATGGGAGCCTGAACCCATCTTATTCTAAGCCCACACTCTCCCTACTGGATTATAAGTGTTTAAAACTTCTTGTTTTTCTGCTGCCCCAACAGCCCCACAAACAGGCTGTGAGCCCCCGAGCACCAGTGTGAAAGTGTGGTCTCTGCTACAAGTCCCCTCTTTGCCCTGCCCTGACTGTAACTAGTGCCATTCAAACACACCAATGACGTCCCTCCTGCCTTTTGCTTGGGTACTCCACCCTGACCCCCATAAAGGCACTTGTCCATGGTTCTCGCTCTCTGGGTTTCCCATCTGTTTGGTTGAACACGCTCCTTTGGTGCTACCCTCACCGCCACCTCGGCAGGGCACGCCGGCCTCCCTCTTCTCTACCTTCACTTTCACACGTCTCTGTGTGGTTTTAGTCTGTGCGCCTATAAAAAAAACAAAAACCAGGGGTGCCTGGGTGGCTCAGTGGGTTAAAGCCTCTGCCTTTAGCTCAGGTCATGATCCCAGGGTCCTGGGATCGAGCCCCGTGTCAGGCTCTCTGCTTGGCAGGGAGCCTGCTTCCCTTCCTCTCTCTCTCTGCCTGCCCCTCTGCCTACTTGTGATCTCTGTCTGTCAAATAAATAAATAACATATTTGAAAAAAAAGAAAAAAAAAACAAAAAAATTAAAAAAAACCACGTGTGCACACATTTTTAAGTAACAAAATTGTTCCTTAAACCATACTTATAAGCCCCTTTGACTTTCAGTCTGTGCTCTTTTCTAACAGGCACCACTCAGGATGGCAGTGGGGTGAAGACGACCAGAAAAGGCAAGGCTGGGAACCAGGAAAGCGCAGGGCAGATTCGAAAACATAGGAGAGCCAGAACTCAGCCATGACCTCGGGAGGACTGACTGGGGGTGCTGAGGTGGCTCAAGAAGAAAGTCAGAGCCAGATTTTAAAGGTACAGCCTTGGACTTCATCATAAGTTGCAGAAAGATGCTTTCTCTCTGCTTCCTGACAGTATAAAGAAGTTAAGGACAAAGGTACAAGTGTTGCACCAGTTTATAATAGCAAAAGAAACTTGGAGATAACCCAAATATCTACCAATAGGAGAATAAAAAACACACTGTGTGGGGTGCCTGGGTGGCCCAGTCAGTGAAGCATCCAACTCTTGGTTTCTGCTCAGGTCATGATCTCATGGTCATGAAATGGAGTCCCGCGTCAGGCTCTGCGCTCAGCGGGGAGCCGGCTTGAGATTCTCTCTCTTCCCTCTGCCCCTGCCACTCGGGTTCTCTCTCTCTCTCTGAAATAAATAAATCTTTAAAAAAACACACACATTGGGTGCCTGGGTGGCTCAGTGGGTTAAAGTCTCTACCTTCGGCTCAGGTCATGATCCCAGAGTCCTGGGATCAAGCCCGTGTGGGGCTCTCTGCTCAGCAGGGAGCCTGCTTCCCCTTCTCTCTCTCTGCCTGCCTCTCTGCCTACTTGTGATCTCTGTCTGTCAAATAAATAAATAAAATTTTAGTAAAAAAAACCACACACACATTATGTTACAGTCAAAAGTGGAATTTTAACTTCAAGCACAATGAATAAGAATGCCAGGTATCGTCACAAATCTCAAAAACACAATCTACTAAATGTTATGTGTCCTGGGTTGGATCTAGAACTGGAAAAGGACATTAGTGGAAAAACTGGTGAAATCTGTATAAAGTCTACAATTTACTTAGTGGGATTTCACCAGTATTTGTTCTTAGCTTTGACAGATGTATCACTGTTAGGTAGGACACTAACATTGCAAGAAGCTGAGTAAGCAGTTTACAGTAACTCTCTGACTACCTTTGCAACTCTCCTGAAATTTAAATGACTCCCAGATAGTTTATTTGTAAAAATGTAAGCACAAAGAAAAAAAAAGCAAGTTTTCTTTCTTTTTTTTTTTTTAAGATTTTACTTATTTATTTGACAGAGAGAGACTCAGCAAGAGAGGGAAAACAAGCAGGGGGAGGAGAGGGAGAGGGAGAAGCCGACTTCCCACTGAGCAGGGAGCCTGATGCAGGGCTCGATCCCCCTGGGATCATGACCTGAGCCGAAGGCAGATGCCCCCAAAGCAAGTTTTAAATGAAAATATAGACTCAAAGATAAAAATGAGTTAATGTAATAGGATAACATTTATACATAGTTTCAAACCATACAGATAATACTAGATATGGCTTATGGACACATACATATGTAATAAAGATATAAAAACCTTCACAAGAATGAAAAATACCCAATTTAAAATAGTGGTTTCTCAGAGCAGGAAGGAGGAGAGAGTAAGGAAGCAGATCCAAGAGAAGTAGTGATGGAATTTTAAAAATGTGGGTACTGTTTCTTCCTCTTTAAAGGAATTGGGGAATGTCCATCAACAGAGGAATGGATAAAGAAGATGTAGTACATATAGACCATGGAATATTACTCAGCCATCAAAAATGAAATCTTACCATTTGCAACAACATGGATGGAACTAGAGGGTATTATGTTAAGTGGAATAAGTCAATCAGAGAAAGATGATTATTGTATGATTTCACTTGTATGTGGAATTTAAGAAACAAAACAGAGGAGTATAGGGAAAGAGAGGGAAAAATAAAATAAGACAGGGGTGCCTGAGTGGCTCAGTGGGTTGGTCCTCTGCTTTTGGCTCAGGTCATGATCTCGGGGTCCTGGGATCAAGCCCCTCATTGGGCTCTCTGCTCGGCAGGGAGCCTGCTTCCCCCTCTCTCTCTGCCTGCCTCTCTGCCTACTTGTGATCTCTCTCTCTGTCAGATAAATAAATAAAATCTTTAAAAACAATAAAAAATAAAATAAGACAAAACAGAGAAGGAGACAAACCACAAGAGACTCTTAACTCTAGGAAACAAATGGAGGGTTGCTGAAAAGGAGGTGGGTGGGGGGATGGGGTAATTGGGTGACTGGCATTAAGTAGGGCACATGATGTAATGAGCACTGGGGGTTACATGCAACTGATGAATCACCAAACTCTACCTCTGAAACTGATAATACACTATATTTAATTAATTGATTTAAACTAAAAAAATAAAGTATCTGGAGCAAATATCATAGATGCTAAGATTTGACAAACCTGGGAGCCAAGTACATTGGTACTCATTATTATATTATTCTCTATATGTTTTAATGTGGTGGGTTGTTTTTTTTTTTTTCTGAGAAGGGAAAAAAGACTAGGAGGGCTTTCTGAATTGTCAAATTATGTAACTATAGAGCATATTTTAATTTCTCAGGAATGTCATTTCAACTCTCAACCCCAGATTGATGCTAATTCTGCTAAAGTAGAATTTTTTTAAAAAATTGTTTTCCAAGTAGAATTTCTAAAAAGTTAACTGGTTAATCAGAAGGTTGGAAAAGCTGATTCAAAGAGCATTTAAGGAACGAGGATCTACATAATTTCATAGGCAGGGGATACCTCAGTAAGTTTGCTAAAGGAGACACTTTTATGGACGAAATGTTTGTGACCTCCCCCAAAATTCATATGTTGAAAGATGATGGTATTAGGAGGTGGAGGTTTTGGGCGGAAATTAGGTCATGAGGCTGGAACCCTCATGGATGGGATTAGTGCCCTTATACAAGGTCCCCCAGCAGGCTCCCTCACTCTGTTTCTGGCCTTAAAAGGCTGCACTGAGAAGCTGGTGGTCTGCAACCCAGAAGAGGCTGTCACCAGCATCTGGTTGTGTAGGCACCCTGACCTCAGACATGCAGCCCTCGGAACTGTGACAAAGAATTTGTAGTTCTTCATAAGCCACCCAATCCAGGGGACTTCATAATAGCAGCCCAACCTACTAAGACAGAGATCAAATAAGTTAATGTAGGTAGCCCAGGGAATTAAAACTGCAAGCTCGCCTTACATGAAATGCTAAAGGAAGTTCTTCAAGCTGAAATGAAAGGAGACTAACAAGCAACATGAAAACTTCTGAAAGTATAAATCTCACTGGTAAAGGTAAGCGTACAGTCAAACTCAGAACACTCTAATACTGTGATATGGCGGTGTATTAACACTTAATCTGGTAGAAAGGTTAGAATATTAAAAATAACCAGAGCCACAATCATTTGTTAATATAAAAAGAAATGAGTTGAGACGTCAAAACATAGTGAAGGAGTAAGGGGTAGAGTCTCTGTGTGGAATCAAAGTTCAATTGTTTGTTTGTTTGTTTTTAGATTTTATTTACTTATTTGACACAGAGAGCTCACAAGTAGGCAAGAGGCAGGCAGAGAGAGAGGGGGAAGCCCAGAGAGCCGATGTGGGGCTCTGTCTCGGGACCCTGAGACCATGACCTGAGCCGGAGGCAGAGGCTTAACCCTCTGAGCCACCCAGGCACCCCAAGTTCAATTGTTATCTGTATAAAACAGGTTGTTATATCTGTAAGATGTTTTGTGTAAACTTCATGGTAACCAAAAAGCAAAAACCTATGGTAGATGCACAAAGGAAAAGGGAATCAAGCATACCACTGCATAAAAAGATCATCAATTCACAAAGGAGGACAGCAAGAGAGGAAGAAAGGAACAAAAGGCCAGAAAACAATAAGATGGCATTATTAGGTTCTTATCTATTGATAATCACTTTAAATGCAAATGGGTTGATTTCTCCAGTAAAAAGACACAGGGTTTCTGAATGGATAAAAAATAAGACCCAAGATACGCTGTCCTCAAGAGACTCACATCAGCTTTAAAGACGTAGGTAGGTTTGGGGTCTGGATGGCTCAGTGGTTTAAAGCCCCTGCCATCGGCTCAGGTTGTGATCCCAGAATCCTGGGATCGAGCCCCACATCGGGCTCTCTGCTTAGCAGGGAGAGGAAAAGATAACTAAAGATATTCCACAAAAAAGGAAACCGAAAGAGGGCAGGGTAGCTCTACAGTATCAGACAAAGTCGACTTCAATCAAGAGGGAGATGAATGGGGGATGGACTAGATGGGGGATGGGAATTAAAGACGGCACTTGGGATGAGCACTGGGTGTTGGATATAAGTGATGAATCACTGATTACTACTCCAGAAACCAATATTGCACTGTATGTTAACGAACAACATTTAAATGAAAATAAATAAATAAATGAATAAATAAAGCTGTAACAAGAGGGGTTGTGACTTTGAGCCCCATGTTGGACGTAGAGATTACTAAACAATAAATAAATAAACTTCAATAGAAAAAAAGCTGTAACATGAGGTAAAGACGGTCATTATATGATGATAAAGGGGCCAATTCATCAACAAATATAACAATTATAAAAATACATGCATCCAACATTGGAGCACCTAACATATACGAAGCAAATACCAACAGATCTGAAGGGAGAAATTAGGCAACAATACTATCGTGGGAGAATTCGCTACCCCACTTTCAACAATGGATAGACCCTCCAGACAGAAAATCAGTAAGTAAAGATTGGACTTAAACTACGCTTTATACCAAACGGAACCAACAGACATATGCAAAGCATTCCATCCAGCGATACACAATACACAGAAAACACACACGCATATATATCATATGGTGTATATATATTATTATGTATATTGTTACATGTAATTTATTATTATGTAACATTGTATATATTATGTATATTATTCAGCCATAAGAAGGAAATCGTGCCATTTGCAACATGGCTGGATCTTGAGGGCATTCTGCTGAGTGAAATAAGTCAGACCGAGAAAGACAAATAACATATGATCTCATTTATATGTGGAATCTACAAAAGCTGAACTCAGTAACAGTAGAATGGCGGTTGCCAGGGCCTTGGGTGGATGGGGTGGGTGGATGGAAATGGAGAGAAGTCAGTCAAAGGGTACAAAGTTTCAGTTATAGGATGAGTGAGTTCTGGGGATCTAATGTACAGCATGGTGACCATAGTTAACAATAGCTAATTATACATTTCAAGGTTGCTCAGAAAGTAAATCTTTATGTTTTCATCACAGACACATGCATGAAAAGGTAATTAGGTGAGGTGATGGAAATGTTAATGCAGTGGTTGTAATCATTTTGCCATAAATGTGGGTATCAAATATCAGGTTGCATACCCGAAACTTTACACAATATGGTGTGTCAATTGTATTTCAATAAAGCTAGGGAAAAAAATAGAAAGTTGAAGAAAAGAAATAATGAAAAAGGCAGAAATAGTGAAACAGAAAACGAGCATAAAACAAAGGAAAGCGACAAGCCCAAATTGACATTTTGAAACGATTAATAAAATTGATCAATCCTGGGGTGCCTCGCTGGTTCAGCCAGTGAAACACGTGACTCTTGATTTCGGGGTTGTGAGTTTGAGTCCCACGTGGGGTGTAGAGATTGCTTAAATAAATAAACTTTTTCAAAAAAAAGTATTATCAACCCTTAGAAAAACCAATCAAGAAAAGATAACTGAGTATCGCATTCTATATGTGCAGTTAAAACTTAATGAAATGTAATGGAATTGTAAAAGCCACCTTAAAGGGATTAATAAAGTTTTCCGGATTTATAAATAGAATAAGAAATATTAGAGCAGGGGCACCTGGGTGGCTCAGTGAGTTAAAGCCTCTGCCTTCGGCTCAGGTCATGATCCCAGGGTCATGGGATCGAGCCTCACATCGGGCTCTCTGCTCAGTGGGGAGCCTGCTTCCTCCTCTCTCTCTGCCTGCTTCTCTGCCTACTTGTGATCTCTGTCTGTCAAATAAATAAATCTTAAAAAAAAAAAAAAGAAATGTTAGAGCAATATGAATTTAAATGAAATTATACAAACATGAAGTAACAGAAAAATTTTAAAAGGAATAATATAATCAGTAAATGAAAGAAAAGCTTGAGGAAGAACTGAACTTTTTACCATGATAGCTTTCAAGAATAAAATATTAACTTTAAGAAACTAAAAAAAAAAGTGTACCTGGTTACATAAGATATTAACTTTGTGAGATGCTGGTGACAGGTATCTGAGAATACTTTGTGCTATCACTGAAACTCTCTGAAAATTGAAAATTATTTCAAAATAAGTTTTAAGAAAAACTTTTTAAAAAGGACATATAGTCATCCTTTCGCCTTATTACCAATTTTACGTAATTTTTCTTAATAGTCCCCTGCTGTGATCATAACTATTCTCCAAAGATCACTCTCAATCATCCCAAAACTCTGGCCTTACAGTGTTTGGCCTGATTCATTTACATCAAGCAGCATGTGTTCTTATAAACTCTGTTGGTCTGTGTGATATTGTGATTTATAGTAAGAATTATATATATTTGATTTTCCTCCCGTTTCTGGCCAGGAGGTCTTAAAACCCTTGGAATTTCTTAACTGAAGGGAGTGATAAAGGTATCTTTTTTTATGCTAATAAAGCAACTTTTGGAAAGCCCCTAGAGCACCTAAGGATGGGGGCTGGTCCTCAGAGGAACCAACCAGGCGATTAGGAATGGAACTTTCAGTCCCATCCCCTTGACCTCCGGGGAGGGGACAGGGCCTGGAGGTTGACTCAGTCACTCATTCGATCCCTCATGCCTATAATAAAGCCTCCATAGAACCCCAGAAGGACTGGGCTTAGAGAGCTTCTGGGTTGAACACATGGATGTTTGGGAAGAGTATGAAAGCTCAGCCCATGCATCTTTTCCAACTGGCTGGTCCTGAGTTCTATCCTTTTTACAATAAACTGGTGATCTAGTGAGTAAAACGCTTTCCTCGAAGTTCCTATGAGCCATTCTAGCAAATTAAATGAATCCAAGGAAGAGGTCGTGGGACCTCTGATTTATAGCCAGTCTGTTAAAAGTACAGGGGACATTCTGGACTTGGCACTGGCCTCTGAGGTTGGGTTGGTAGGGACAATCTTGTAGAACTAAACCCTTCATCTGTGGAATCTGATGCTGCTACCTCTGGGGAGATAGTGCCAGAATGCAGCTGAATTTTTGGACCCCCTGCTGGTGTCCAAGAATTCCTTGTTGGTTTGGGGAAGCTGCAACACACGCATGCGCGCGCGCACACACACTGGAATTGGGTCCAGGAATCTAAAAGAATTTGATAAAATTCTTAAGGATATCTTTTCCTAAGTGCCCACAGTTCTTGGTCACGCCGATTCGAAGAATGAGAGGTAGACCAGACGAAAAGTGGTGGGCAGCAAAGTTTATTGAACAATAGTACCAAGCCTCCAAAGAGGGGGAGGGCACCAGAGAGGGTTGCCCTCTGGTAAGTCTACGGATTTGGGGATTTTTTAAAAAGATTTTATTTATTTGAGAGAGTGAGTAAGTCAAAGAGCACGAGTAGAGGGAGGGGCAAAGGGAGAGGGAGAAGCAGACTCCCCGCTGAGCAGGGAGCCCAATGCGGGGACTCGATACCACAATCCTGGGTTCGTGACTGGAGCGGAAGGCTGACGCTTAACCTACTGAGCCACTCAGGCGCCCCCTGCGGGTTTTCCCGAGCGTGCTGGCAGCCTGTTTTAATCTAATCAACCCTCCACGCCCTTGTCACCCAATCAGGTTAGTGTCCACGTGCTCATTGACCTATCAGGTAGTTGTTCATGTGGGAACCGCCTCCTTCCAGGGTGATGTAAATAACAGAATGGGGTCTTTTTCCTTTAAAGGGTAGTTTCCTTTTGGTGGGGGGGACTTGCCCCTGCCTGCCTTTCTTCCCAATATCCTGCATTATTTGTAAGCGATAGAGGGTTCTCAGTGTTCTACCCCCCTGTTCTCTCTCTGAAGCAGACCCTAGATACTTCGGTAAAGGTTATAATAAAGATGATTGAGGCGATTCCAGGAGCAAAAGTGGCAGAGGAGTATATTGTGTCTTCGAATGTTCAGCTCACCAATTCTCTTCATGGGGAAACAAAAACGAATCTTAAAAATCAAATAAACTAGGGGCACCTGGGTGGCTCAGTCGGTTGAGCGTTCAACTCTTGGTTTTGGCTCCAGTCATGATTTTGGGGTCATGGGATTGAACCTGGCATGGGGCTCCCGCTCTGATTCTCTCCCTCTGCCCCTCCCCTACTCTTCCTCTCTTAAAAACAACAACAACAACAACAACAACAACAAAAAAAAAAACTAACTAACTAAAATGTATGTTTGTATTCTACTCTGCACTGGTAAAAATCAGGAAAAAGACAATTTTTTTAAGACAAAATTTTTTTAAGGTAAAATTTCAGGTCAGTCTGACTTGTCCGGCATTCAACCTTGCTTGATTGCATAAACTTAGATTTTGCATAAAATTGCTTCCAAGGTACCAGTTTCTAGGAGAAAAGGTTTTGCTTAACCCATTTATAGTATTAGAAGTTCAGCTTCTTTGTTTTCAGGTGGTTTGAGCAATATTGGATTTATATAAGCTCTTGTTAGTCTCTATGAACCAATCAGAATAAATGTCCTTTAATTCGAGAGTCTTTAAAATCTAATTTGCTCATGCCCTTAAGCTGTAGGAAAACATCCTACACCCGCACAATGAGATTTAAGGCTTTTCTCATTTGCAGGCCTGAAGATATCCAGAGTTTGCAGGTTCCGTTTTACCTGTCACTAGTCTGAGCAGACATAGAAACACAATGACTCACCAGTCCCCATCTCAAAGGGCCCTTCCTTTGTCCATTGGGCATGAAATATTTTAAGTGATCTGATCTCACAAATGGTATCAAGACCAACAAAACCAACAAACCGGATTCTCTGTCATCTCTCACCTGACAGAAAGAGCTCATCACTCACCTGGCAGAGACCACCAACAATCAAACCATAAAACCAGATTCCTGACAATCACTGCTTCCCGTGGGGAAAACTGAACCAGCCCTGCACCACTGGGCTCTTCTGTACACACACTGTTCTCAGCAGTGCAGTCCAGCCTGGTCTAGTGGCCTGATTCCTTCTGTTCCTGGACCAGCTCTGGGAAGGGAAGGACCCCCAGAATAAGCTAAACAAGTCGTAGATGAACAGACCCTGCCAATAACCAGAAACAAAAACAAAGAATCAGAAGGAAAAAAGAAAAGAAAAAGAGCAAAAGTGGAGTCACAAGGCCTCCTAGGGTTCACTCCAGCAGTCATGAAAATACATGATTAGGCTGAACCCATGGGTTTCTACTGCTAATGCTAATAGGAGGCAACTGGGCAGATTTTCCAGGGCTGAATTCCCAGCACTAATTAAGGGAAGAAAACTTTCAGAATCTCTGAGCAAGGCTTTCTTAGGATGGGTTTATCTGACTGCTGAAACCTCCAAGCTCACTATTAGGTAAGGTCAGGAGAGCACACAGCCTCTTTGGAAAAGAGGCCCTAAACTGCAGTATTAACCTTAAAAATAAAACTGCGAGGGGGTGGCTGGGTGGCTCAGTCGGTTAAATGCCCAACTCTTGATCTCAGATCAGGTCTTGATCTCAAGGGCATGAGTTCAAGACCCGTGTTGGGATCCACGGCACGGCGCCTACAATCAATCAGTCAATCAATCTGCCAGTTATTTTACCAGGGGAAAATGGGTTTCTTTGGGAATAGCAGAGAACTGCAATCAGGAACAAACAAGCTACCGTACAACCGCAGGCAAGGCCAGAGAACAAAACGGAGGAATATTCTTACAGAGGAAAGGAAGTCCACCAGAATAAATGGGAGTTCAGAGTACATGGTTCTTCATTGGCTGAGTTGGGACAGACTCTCATTGGCTGGGCTGTTGGTCAGGATAGGAGGAAACCTTTCTTCCTCCCACTGGGATAGTTAAGGAGGAGCTCAAGTAGTGAACTTGCAAGGTGCACCTCTCCCTGCTGGGTCTGCCCTTGACTGCTACAGACTCCTGCTCTGGTGAGTGGGAGGAAGTGAGAGCGCCCCCTTCTGGCTTCCCAGCTCCATTCTAAAGGAGATTTCCCTTTATTAATTTTCACAGCAGGTGACTGGCTTTTCTAATCACTGCCTTCAACTTCACTTGTTATATTTCTCTTTCCAGTGCCTTAACAATGTCATGAGCAAGCGCATTAGCTTCCGGTCATTCAGTATAATTGAAAACTCTAGTCTCCTATTCATCAACCCATCATCATCATCATTACAGTTGCCCCTCTGTTCTCATCTCCATCACACCCCACCCTTCTTCCTCTCCATCTTAAAGAGGATCTTCTCTGCAGCCAGGTGAATCAGAGATAATTGTCCATTTCCAGCTCCATTCTTCTGCTTCATTTGAATAAAAAAGCAGCGCTGAACAGATAAAGGGTTGAATGAAGGGTCCGACCACACTTTTCCCCTTCTCTAAGTATCTGTGGCAAATCTGACCTGTGGGGAGAGTGGGAAGAACAGGAGAGAGGTTCAGATTGACTGGACTTGAGATCTGTTACTCCCAATTTGTTACTCTTTTGTGTCTTCTGGTCTCTGACATCACCTTAGCTTTTCTTCGTGTTTTTGTCCTTGTGTCTCCCTCAGGGTTGCTCTATTTCCCTCCTACTCTGTCTGCATTCCAGTTCCTGTAATCACCTTGAACGGTGGAGAAGTTCTATCTGAAATCTAACTTGAGTGACTTCTTTTGAAGTTTCATACTTGGAACCTGGAGAGGAAATTTTGTATAGAAGGACCATCAACCTTGATAGTTCCTAACACTTCTCCAAACTTTTAGCATCCTTCATGAATCTTCCTCAATTTTCACCCTGGAGGAAGTGAGGCTGAAAAGGAATGTGTAAGAATAAGGATGGGGTGCCCTGGGAATAGGATGAAATAGTAATGGGGATCGAGTGGCCCCAGGGGTGGGGATAGGGATGGGAAAGGAATGGACACTGGGAAAAGAGGCTGGTGATAAAGATGGATGGGAATGGAGACCAGAGTGAAAATGGAGATGAGGATGGAATGGAGACCAGGTGGGCATGCAGGTGGGGCAGAAGCAGAGGCTAGAGAGGGGGCTAGAGAAGATGGGGATGGGAATGGAGATGGGAAGGTGGATCTGTAAGGAGAGAGGAATGGAGATGGGGATAGGAGTGGAGATGGAATGGAAGTAGAAACGGGAATAGGATGGAACGATGAAGTGTGTGGCATCAGGTTGGAGATGGTGATTCACATGAGTCAGGATGGAACCAGTATACTCCACAGCTCCCAGTGCTGGGGTCTCTTCATGCAGCATTCTTGAGTAGGGAACTGGCAGGGTAGCTTCAACTCAGCTATCTTCCATGGTGGCCAATGGCCTACAGGCAACTCCAAATCGTAGGAGTACACTCTTCTCCCTACGCCTGAGACTCATGTCCCACATCTCTAACGGCCCTCTTCCCCACTCTCCTTCCTCCCCTTTCTTCTGCTTACATGGAGAAGGGGGTTTGGAGTGATGGTTAGGAGTAGCAGATTTAGTTTGGTTAGCCCTCAAGTCCTCAAAGGGGTGGCTAGCCCTTGATTATTGGAGTACCTGATGCTGCTTTGTCCTCAACTCTGGTCCTAAGGGTCCCTCTGGAATAACAAAAGTCCTGTTCAACATCCTATTATAACCACTGTCATTGAATTGATTGAGCTAAGAGATGGTCACACCAGATTGAGCTGAGAAGTTGTTTTCCCCTCTGGATGTGAGTGGTTTTCTCAGTATGAACTGAGATTTCTTCATCAGAACAAGATGTACTTGGGGTGCCTGGGTGGCTCAGCCAGTTAAGCATCTGTCTTGGGCTCTCACGTCATGATCCCGGGGTCCTGGGATCGAGTCCTGCATCGGGCTCCCTGCTCGGTGGGGAGTCTGCTTCTCACTTCTCCCTCTCCTCCTCACTCATGCTCTCTCTCTGTCAAATAAGTAAATAAAATCTAAAAAAAAAAAAAAAAAGAAAAGAACAAGGTGTGTTCTCATAAGTACAGTCACGGACAGTGAAGGCCTCTATTGACTCAATTTCAGTGTGCTCCTTGTATAAACTGAGTTACTAAATCTCCTAGAAGAATGTTCCCAGAGACCTGTAGCCTGAGCCATTCTCCCAGCTCTCATTAAGGGCACTTCTTCCAGCCATTGCTACATTTCTTGAAGGAGACTCTGGCTCCGAACTTTGGAGAGTAACAATTCTGAGGAAGGTAGTGATTTATGTGAGGAGCCCAGGACTCACTCGTCCTCTTGACCAATGCGACGAAGGTTTATGCTTCCTTTGTTCAGACTCACACTTTCCCCGTGACCACTCCTTGCATCAATAGACTGACTTAATTACAATAGATTTGTAATAAGTACTGTTCCTTGGTAGTGTAGGATGTACGCATTGTTTTTCTCAGGAGATAAGTGGTAATTCCTAGCCCTTTTTATTTCCACACATATTTTACAGTATTCTTGTCATGTTGGGATTTTTTTTTTTTTTGCAATGAATTGCAATGAATCTATAAATCCACATGGAGAAACTTAACATATTTAAGCTAACGACTCTTCCAATCCATATTATGTCTCTCCATCTATTTAGATCTCCTGTAATGTCTCTTATCAGAGGTTTATAATTTTCCCTGAAGAGGTCTTGCACATATTTTCAGTAGACTTATTCCTATGACCCCATTTTTTAAAAAATGCTATTTCAATTTCAATTCTGGTTTTTTACAGGAATATAGAAATACAATTGATTTTTATGTTGATTTCATATCTGGCAACTATGCTGAATTATAATTATTTGTTTTTGGATTGTTTTTAAATATAGATAATCATGCATCTGTGAATAATACTGGTTTTATTTATTCCTTCCCAATCTTTTACCTTTTATTCAATTTTTTTTCCTTTTTATACATCACAGGCTATGATCTCAAGCACAACATTGAACTGAAGTAATAATGTGGGCATCCACGGCTTGTTTCCATCTCAAAAAGAAGTTTTGTTGCTCGCTATGGGATTTTTGTAAATAGCTTTTATCAGGTTAAAGAAATGTCACTTTATTCTTAGTTTGCTAGAAGTTTTCACGAATAGATATTAAATTTTATCATATGCTTTTTCTATTGCTATAGTGTGCTAACGAGTATCACATTTTTGTATTTGTGTTTACGGGGGAGATTGGCCTATAATTTTCCTTCTTCAAAGTGTCCCTGTTAAGTTTTGTTTCACAGTTATGCAGGCTCATAAAATGACTAAGGGAGAGCATTCCCTCTTCGTTAGTTCTCTGGAAACATTAGATCGTAATTGTGTCTCCTTGAATGTTCAGTGGCGCTCACTGGTGGCAGTCAGTCTGCCATCTTGAATCTGTTTGGTAGGCTTAGCAGCGGCAAGCTTCCTCCTACAGCGGCTCTTCCTGTGATAGCCTCCTAAAAACAAGCACTAACATTCTCCAACACCCAGCAAATCAGATATGATATATTGCTTCTTCTGATCACATGATCCTTAATAAATGCCCCTGTTAAATCCAGCCTATTTTAAGTTCCAATAATGAGAGAAGCTTGTGATAGCTTTGAGGTTATTACCAATTTAATAACATTTTCTGTTAATTTCTCCCCAAATAACCAATCTTGACAGGTCAGTGAGATTCTCCCAGAAAGTTCCACATAGGAAGTTTTGGTTTCAGCAGGAAGGTTTAAAGAGGTTTCCTCTGCCTTACGCTATGCACAAGAAGCCAAACCTGTTAACTTGCCCCAGCTTATTCCTTTGCTACATATGAATCTGTCATGATTTATAGCCATTCATTTTTCTATTTGAAGTGATATGTGATTGTAGACCATAGTGGAAAAATGGGAATTTTTCACCTCTGGAGGAGAAAACATTTCTAACTGTCTTTATACTCTGTTCTACGCCTAACCTTTTGTTGCAGCTATCAAAAAAAAAAAAAAAGTTATTATTCTTCAAAAATCTTTCTACCTGGAAATGCCCTAGCACTTTGCTACTTCAAAGTGTGGTTTATGAACTAGCAACATCGGCATCACCCCAGAGCTTGTTAAAAATGCAGAATCTCTAGTCCTTCCCCAGAATTTAGAAATCAAAATCTGCATTTTTGCAAGATCCCTAGAGGATTTGTGGGCAGGCTAGCGATTAAGAAAAACTGCTCTGGTTGATGCCATGTACCTTTCCCAGGACACACTACTGCTTTTGTCCTCCCCCTCCCTGCCAACCATCAGTGCATTCTTTTCTGGTGATCATGTCTGCCAAATTCAGGAAAGGACACCAGAAGACTAGTGTCATGAAAAATTGAGATTGTGCTTTGTTGTTGTTGTTGTTTTTTAATCCATTATAAGCACTATTAGTTTTCAAATCTCTTTTATTGCGAAATGTAACACATGTAAAAGTGCATAAAATATAAAGTACAAGCATTAATTCTAATGTGAACATCCATTTACCTACCACCCAAATCAAAAAAATGGAACTTAACTAGCACCCCAACAACAGCCCCTCACCCATACAAGTGTCTTTCCAGATCACCTGACCCTTTCTATCCTAGAGGTAACCATGATCCTGAATTTTCTGTGAATCACTTGCTTCTTTTTCTTTCATACCACATATGCATATGGCTCTAAACAATATGGTTTAGTTTGGCTTGTTTTTTGAACTCTATATAAATGGATCATGTATATGGCACTTCACGCACTTGATCTGTAAGATTCCTTTGTGGTATTGTAACTCATTCATTTTATTGCTGAATAATTTTCCATATGACTATGAATATGTTACAATGTGCTTATCTCTTCTGCTGTTGATGCCCCATGGAGCTGTTGAGGTTATTGTCAAAATGCTGCCATGATTGTTTTTATATAAATATTCTGGTGAACCATAATAAATATGCTGGTTTTATATAAATATTCTGTGCACCAATCCTCTAGGAAAGTGATCCCAAATTTTTCTCCCTTATCCCTAAAGACTTGAAAAATGTATGCATTCTCTCACACATTTTAAAAAAATTTTTATTAACATATAATGTATTATTTGCCCCAGGGGTACAGGTCTGTGAGTCATCAGGCTTACACACTTCACAGCATTCACCATAGCACATACCCTCCCCAATGTCCATAATCCAACCACCTTCTCCATACCACCCCTCCCCCCACCCCGCAGCCCTCAGTTTGTTTTGTCTCTCACACATTTTCTAATAGACCTTGTTTTTTACTCAAAAATTCACCACCATCGCTTTAAATTCACCAAAAAAAAGATTGAGTAGAAAGCACAGAGAGTTCCCATATACCTCCTGCCTCTACACACGCCTCTACACGTGTACAGCCTCCACAGTCAACATCCCATAACAGTGATAACATTTGTTACAATCGGTGCATCTACACCAATCCTTCATTATTGCCCAAAGCCCATAGTTTACATCAGGGTTCACTCCCGGTGTTGCACAGTCTATGGTTCTTGACAAGTGTAGAATGACATGGAACCATTATTGTAGTATACAGAATGGTTTCACTAGCCTAAGAATTGGCACATATTTTTAAGTATATCGAAAATGTTCACTGTAAGTTAAATAGTTGCAAAGGATTTAATTTCTGGAATATTACAAACATTGGTATATTAAAATAAAGCTTTTATAGCACTCTTTATTTTTGAAATATTTTATTTATTTATTTGACAGAGAGAGAGAGAGAGCGAGCGCACAAGCAGGGGAGCTGCAGGAGAGGGAGAAGCAGGCTCCCTAACGAAGCGGGGCTCTGTCCCAGGACCCTGGAATCATGACCTGAGCTGAAGGCTGCTGCTTAACTGACTGAGCCACCCAGTGACTCATCTAAATACCAGCAGACTAAACCCTATTGCAGTTTTTTATTTTTTATTTGCAAATAATTTTTGTATTTCCAAGGAAGTTGCAAGAACAATGCAAAGAATTCCTATATACCCTTCACTCAGATTCCTCAGGTATTAATATCTTACCGCATTTGCTTTATCTATCCCTAAATACTTTAGTGCATATTTCCTAAAGATAAGGACATTCTCTTATATAATCACAATATAAATATCATAATAAGGAAATAATACTGATATAATACCAAATAGCCTGTTCTTATTGTCCAAAAAATACTCATTTTTAAAAATATTTTTATTATTTATTTATTTGACACAGAGAGAGAGAACACAAGCAAGGGGGGCATCAGAGGGAGAGGGAGAAGCAGGCTCTCCTCTGAGCAAAATTAGATCCCAGGATCCTGAGATCATGACCCTAGCTGAAGGCAGACCCTTAAACCAACTGAACCACCCAGGCACCCCTAAGCAATAGTCATTTGAAGTAAAGAAAATCTAGGACCATGAGCTACATTTAGTAGTCATGCCACAAAGCCTTATTCTGGAGTAATTCCTCAGCCTTTCCTTGTCCTTTACGATCTTAACATTTTTGAAGAATAAATCAAGTTACTCTGTGGAATGTTCTTTAATTTGGGATTGTTCAGTGTTTCCTCAAGAGTAATTAAGGTTATGCATTTTTTGGCAGGAATACCAGGTAAGAAATGTGCCCTTCTCACCGCAACATGTCAGGAGACATATGATAGCTATTTGTCCTTTTACTAGTGATGTTAATATGATCACAAATTTCTCCACTACAAAAATAAAAAATAAAAATATAATTTTATTGATGTGCCAAAACATTTTGATTGATATGCTATGAAAGGGGAGAAAATGAAATCACATAAAATGCTCAGTAAAACCACACAAGGCAAAAAAGTGGAAGACAAAAATAGGGACAAAGAATAAAGGTGATGTATAGAAAACAGTAACAAGAGCATGCACCTCTTGATCTCAGGGTCACGAGTTCAAGCCCCACAGTAGGTGTAGAGATTACTTAAAAATAAAGAAAAACCAAGCTAACATGTACATTTCAAAATGGTTAAGATGGTGAATTTTGTTATATGAATTTTATCTCAATAATAAATACCCAGAACGTGAAAAAGAAACAATAACAAATATGGTTGATATTAATCCAACTATAATCGGTAATCGTTTTAAACGTCAATGGTCTAAATACAACAATTAAAAGACAGACTAGTTGAAAAAAACCAACCCTAACTATACATTTCTCCAAGAAACCCACTTTATCTTTTCATGGTATGTAATACTTTCATTTTAGCAAGAGGGAAGTATGAAAACATGAAGAAGATCAGAAGTTCTGTTCTGTACTCTAGCTTGGTTTGCTCCAACTGGAGGGGATTAAGAAACTCATTTTAAATATAATGACACACATGGGGCACCTGCGTGGCTCAGTTGATTAAGCATCTGCCTTTGGCTTGGGTCATGATCTCAGAGCCCTGAGATCTAGCCCCATGTTAGGCTCCCTGCTCAGCAGGAAGTCTGCTTCTCCCTCTGCCCTCCCCCAACTTGTGCTCTCTCTCTTTTTCTCTTGAATCAATAAATAAATTAAATCTCTAAAAAAAAAAACCACATGTAGATTAAAAGTAAAAGGATAGAGAAAGATATACCCTGCTAACATTAAATGAAAGAAAGCTGGAATGACTACATTAATTTCAGACACAAAAGACTTTAGAGCAAGAAAAATTATCAAGGATAAAGAATGGCATCACATACTGATAAAAGAGTCAGTTCTCCAAGAAGATATAACAATCCTTAATTGTATGCACCTAACGAAAGAACAAAATATGTGGGCAAAGACTGATAAAACTGCAATGAGAAATAACTGAATCCATTATTATAGTTGGAAGCTTCAATACTCCTCCCGTTAGAAACGGACAGATCAGTAGGCAATCAGTGAGGACATAGTTGAACTCAACGGTGCCATCCATCAACTACACATAACTGACATCCTATAGACTATTTCATTCAACAATAGCAGAAAAGAGATTCTTCTCAAGTTCACATGAAACAAGACAGACCACATTCTGGGCGATAAAACACACCTTAACGAATTTAAAAAATTTAAAATCCTAACAATATCTGCTCTCAGATAATAGTGGAATTAAACTAGAAAGCAATAACAAAAAGATAGCTGGAAAATCCCCAGATACTTGGAGATTAAAGTTACTATTTTCTTTTCAAAATCACTCAGCGTTTTGTGGGGAGAATCTTTGAGTCTATGTTAATTCACCCACAAGTTTTCGTATCCATTTGTGAGTCCTGCCTGAATCAATTGTTACTATTATGGTTGCTAGACAGTAAGTTTCTAACTTCCTAATCCTACATTTATTTGTTAGTTGGCCTTCTACTGTATGGAAGAGCTTTTCCTTCTCTGTTGTTTATTTCTCTATAATGGTTTAGACTCATGGATTCCTATTTGACTCAATGGATTATAATCCATACTCATTATTTATTTTCATGCTCAACTTGTCCCTGATTTGGCCAGGGAGAGCCACTGCCATCTACCACCTATGTCTCCTTTTGACATGTCACCATCTTTCTTTGAGTACTAACCTTAATTTCTGTCACAAGATATTCTAGCCTCAAGTGCAGTTTTCCAGTCTAGCCTTAGAGCCCTGGTTTCCTTTTAGTATGCATTTAAAAACCAAGATTTTATGGTGAGCACTGTGAATTTTGTAAGACTGATGAATCATAGACCTGTACCCCTGAAACAGATAATACATTATATATTAATAAAAACAAAACAAAACAAAACAAGATCTAGGTCCTAGATGAGCTCATTGCTCTTCAAGTGTTATTGTTTTCAGACCCTCAGTGGCCTGAACTAAGAAATAAGATTATACATATACACACGCACACACGAGTATAAAGCATGGGTTTCATTCCAGCCTTCCCTCTTTCCATGTTTGTAACTTCCTTCTCCAACAGTGAGAAACATGGCTTAGAGTTCCAGTTGGGGGATACGCAGAAAAAGAAGTTTGCAAAACCTAGCCTGGGATGGGAGCAGGGGAAAAAAGAAAAATCTAGCCTATACCATTCCAAAAAACAAACCAGATCTCAATATTCAGTACACCTCAAGGTATCTGTTTTTCTTTCACTGGAGAGTGTATCCGCATAATTCCACATTCAGGAGTTATTCCAATTGACTCTTTCCCCCCTTCCGTGTGGTTATATTTTTCATTTGAAATATACTTCGTTTCATTTGCTTCTTTCTATTCTGCTGTAGGCTTCTGCCATTCTTGGCTTTTTGCTTTTTTTTTTGCTATACAAAACATTAGCATGATTCTAAAACTCAGAACTGTACAAAAAGGTCTGCTCGGTAAAACATCTTTCCTCTTTCCCATTCTCAGTACCCTCATTTCCATCCCCCATTCTTTCCACCCAGAACCTGCCCAGATCATTTATTTCTGATCTCCATTCTGTTCTGCTTTTGCACAAAAGAACAGAAAAACACACATACTTTCCTATTTTCTCTTCCTTCTTACATAAAAGGTAGCATGCTGTAGCTGCTCGTCTGCACTTTCCTTTTATTTCCTTGACAATATATATTGGAAATCACTCGGCACCTGTTCATGTAGCTTCTTTCTTACAGGGCGTAGTACTCATTCGTATGGATGTACCACAGTTCATTCACTTTCCTGTGTCTGACATTGAGGTTGCTTTCGATGATTTGCAATTACAAACAATACTAAAGTGAATAACCTTGTCCATAAGTTGTTTTTTTTTTCTTTTAATTTATTTATTTGAGAGAGAGAGAATGCATGAGAGGGGAGAGGTCAGGGAGAAACAGACTCCCTTCTGAGCAGGGAGCCCCATGTGGGACTCGATTCTGAAACTCCAGGATCATGACCCGAGCCGAAGGCTGTTGCTTAACCAACTGCGACACCCAGGCGCCCCATAAGTATTTTTTTAAAGATTTTATTTATTTGACACACAGAGAGAGAAAGAGAGGGAGAGAGAGAGCACAAGCAGGGGGAGTGGTAGAGGGAGAGGGAGAAGCAGGCTCCCCGCTGAGCAAGGAGCCTGATATGGGTCTCCATCCCAGGACCCTGGGGTCATGACCTGAGCAGAAGGCAGATGCTTAACCGACTGAGCCACCCAGGCGCCCACTTCCATAAGTATTTTTGTATTGTTGGAGGCATATCTTGTGCAAGTGGGATAGATGGATCAAGAGATAAATGTCTATGCAGCTCTGACAGATATTCCTAAATTCTCCTCCATGAGGGTTGTGCCGGCAGTGTGGGAGAGGGTCTGTTTCCCCACAGCTTTGCCTTACCAACAGAAGGTGTCACAATTTAAAATTTTTACCAAGCTGATGGGTGAAAAATGGTATATCTGAGTAAATTTACTTTGTGTTTTTTCTTACTATGAGTGAGGTTGGACATCTTTTCATCTGTTTAAGGCCATTTTTATATCTTTTTTGTGAATTGTCTATTCATGTCTCTTGCACATGTTTCTGACAGGTTTTGGTCTTGTTTCCTTAAATTCTTTTTCAGAGAAAATGCATATATACTCTTTAATAAGGTGTTAATGATAACTGTATAAACTATCATATAAACCAATATTGCGTCTCTGACTTACTTCATTTTAGATGAAATGTATATAGATTTTCAGATTTAGCAAATTATGATAAAGTTAAAATAACTATTTCCAGCTGCAATATTGTGATTTATAATAAGAAATGTATATTTGGTCTTCATCTTACTTGTATCACTGAGCTTCTAAAGCCCTTGGAATTTCCTAAATGAGGAGACCGGTAAAGATCTTTTGTTAGGTTAATGAGGCGACAGGTGGACTGCACCTAACAGTGGGGGATGGCTGTCTTTAGAACCAACCATGTGATTAGAGGGTTGAAACTTTTAGTCCTATCCCCCTGCCCTCTGGGAAGGGAACAGGGCCTGGAGGTTGACTCAATCACCCATGGCCAATGATTCGATCACTCATGCCTATGTAATGAAGCCTCCATAAAACCCCAAACGGACTGGGTTCAGAGAGCTTCCAGATTGGTGAACACGCGGGGGTTCTGGGAGAGCGGTGCATCCGGAGAGGGCATGGAAACTCCAGGCCTTCTCCCCAAACATACCTTGCGTTATGCACCTTTCCCATCCAGCTGTTCCTTCCTGAGTTACACCCTTTACAACAAAGCGATCTAGGAAGTAAAATGTCTCCCTGAGTTCTTGGAGCCACTCTAGCAAATTAATCGAAGCCCAGGAGGGGTTCATGAGAACCTCTGACTTATAGTCAGTCAGTCAGAAGTACAGGTAACAACCTGAACTTGTGACAGGTGTCTCAAGTCCAAGGAAGGAGTTGCGCGAACTCCCAATGTATAGCCGGTCAATTGGTAACACAGGTGATAATCTGGGTTTGCAATTGGTGTCTTAAGTGTGGGGTAGGAGGGACAGTCTTGCAAGACTGACCTCTTCACCTGTGGGATCTGATGTTATCTCAGGACGGATAGTGTCAGAACTGAGTTAAATTGTAGAACACTCAGCTGGTGTCCAGAGAATTGCTTGGTAGCAGGGGTGGGGGTGGGGGCTGGAGTAGGGGCCGGAGTTCGGGCAGGTGTTCCCCTCCCCCCACAGTGGAATTGGTCCAGAACCGAATTTGCCAACTTAAGTCTATCAAAAATTTCATTTTCAAAAAATAGTTTTAAATGCTTCAGAAAATATGGTTGGAAAGGAGTGATTAATAACAAAGTCCGTGCAGTGACAGAAGTCCTTCAGAGAAAACTGTGAAACTGGTCACTCCCTCAAATAATAGCATAACTTCTACATCTAAAAGAGAGATTGGAATGTTAAAAAATAAAATAAAAAAAGAGAGCCAGAGAGCCCCCTGGCTGGTTCAGTTGGTGGAGTGTACAGTTCTTGATCTCAGGGTTGCGAATTCAAGCTCCACATTGCAGGTGGAATTTACTTAAAAATAAAATTTTTTAGGAGAAGAGAAAAGCGTACACACATGGATGCACACCCCACTCCCATTAGAACAATTTTCTCTCCTTCACTTTGATTTCAAAATGCTTCAAAAGAAAACCTTACCTAGATTTACCCAATCTCCTTTGCCAACATCTTTTGTGTTTCCTTTACAACCTTTCTTGCTAACTTTTTTTTTTTTTTTAAGTAGTCTCCACACCCAGTGTGGGTCTTGAATTCACGACCTTGAGATCAAGAGTCGTGTGCTCCACCAACTGAGCCAGCCAGGCGCCCTCTGACTTGCTAATTTCTCCCAACATTGTGTAAGCGCCCTCTGCCAACTCTGTCAATCCTGGGCAGTGGTACTGGCACCACAGTGTAAGGCCGTAAGCTTTCTACTACTTTGGCAAGAAAGAGTACAAATGAGTCCATCCCAGTCCTTGTACATGGCTACCAAGGCAACTAGGAATTTGGGTAACGTGACTTTTGCTTTTTCTTTTAAAGATTATGCTTGGCATACACAAGTTAAAACTGTGACTGTCTCTTTCCCTCTTTCCAGACCTGGCCAAGCAGAAGGCTCCAACATGTGAGATGACTCCAGCTTGGTATGGGAAGAAATGAATACATTGGCCTTGTTGGTAGAATGGTATTATTATTAACAGTTGCACTTCAGTAAGCCATCACGGATTTGGTAGACCTCCAATTTCCATATTTCATTCAACACCATAAAAAATGCCTGTGTCGGAAACAAAGTTCCTACTTTAACATTTGGTAAAATATGAAAGATCAACAGAGATGAAGCCTACCTCTTTCTCTCAACTCCTTCTAGTTGCATACATGTGTACACATAAATGTGTCATCAACGTGTAAATGTGTCATCAACTTCTCTTGCAGGGACAAAGTGCGGGACACTTGCTGATTAAACCAAGTGCTTCTGGAAACAAGCTACCAGTGACATTGATGCTGCTCTCTTCCCGTCACTTAGACACCTGGTTTACCAGCCAATTTTGCCCTAGGCTGAGTGCACTGTGACCTTGATCCGCAAGCCAGACATCAGTTTCCCAATGAACAGTATTAGTGGGAATCAAGAAATTAGAGGCTAGCTTTCCATTAAATATGTTTGGGGAAATAGAGGTTGAACAATTGCCCCATAGTTTGTATAGAGAATAATCAAATGTTCTTGCTAACTGGTTTTGTCATTGACTTTAAGTTGTACATACATATTTATATAATCACTCAGTAACTTATTTTTAAATTTTTCCATAAATCCTTTCAACAGCAATGACTTTTTAAAAAGTGCATATTTAATAAAAATACATGTATTGTGTTACATTTCTCGAAAAAGTTTATGCAAATGTGTAAGTTGCACAAAACGTCTGCTGACATTTACCATCCACTTTGGAGGATGTGGCAAAATCCTTGGCTTCATAAAAACTAAGACATTAGCAACTACATTGAAAAATGGTCAGATGGGGGTGCCTGGGTGACTCAGTCATTTAAACATCCAACTCTTGGTTTCAGCTCAAGTCATGATCTCATGGGTCATGAGTGTGATTGAGCCCTGAGTCGCCCTGAGTTGACTCTGAGCTCATGGGGAATCTGCTTGAGAGTCTCCCTCCCACCCCACCCCCCAAGTTCTTGTGCAAGTGCTCTCTCTCTTTCTCTCTCTCTCTCAAAAATAAATAAATCTTTAAAAAAAAAAGGTCAGATTGAACTTGTGTCACTGCAGAAGGTACATTTAAAAATCCTTCTGTTAAACATTCTTTTCATCTGGGTCAAGTGCTTGTTCTCAATTAATTTCAATCATTTCAATTTCTCCCTTTTCCTTGCATGATTTTAGCTGTTTAAGTATTGGCTACACTAGTAAAATAATTATAAAAACGGTGGAAATTAGGCCAATTTGATATCCGTTAACATCATATGCATCAAAGAGAAAAATTAGTGATACTAAGGTCAATAATGGGTAGATTTTTTTCATTCCATTCATTCAGTCAAAGTAAAACTTTTTTTTAAAAGATTTTATTTATTTATTTGACAGAGAGAGACATCACAAATAGGCAGAGAGGCAGGCAGAGAGAGGGGGAAGCAGGCTCCCTGCTGAGCAGAGAGCCCGATGCGGGGCTCGATCCCAGGACCCTGGGATCATGACCTGAGCTGAAGGCAGAGGCTTTAACCCACTGAGCCATCCAGGCACCCCAAAGTAAAACTTTTGAATGATTCTACTCTTGAAGGTGAGATATCTGACTTTAGCATTAAAGCCCCTGTAAATTCAGCTGAAGAATTTAACACGGAAGGCATATTTATTTGCTTTTGTATTAATAATACAAATACAAATTTGGTAGAGTACACATTAGGCGAAAAACATTGTTTTTACTCAATTAATAAACTTACATAACAGATTAGAAAAACAAAGCAAAACCGTGACTACCTCAATCCATAAATCTCCCAAAGTTGCTCTCCATTAACTTCTCTCTACATGTGATTCTTCAGTAACACCAGATGCTACATTTCCCTGAAAGCTCTGGCTTAGTTATTACAACAAAAATTTGGAAGTGATTTGCTCAAGCAAATAAAACAGATAAGCCAAAGCTATCTCATCAGGTTATCCAACCTATATATCAAAACCATAGGAATCTTGGGGCACCTGGGTGGCTCAGTCAGTTGAATGTTGGACTCTTGATTTTGGCTCAGATCATGATCTCAGGATCTTGGGATCAAGGCCCAAATTGGGCTCTGTGCTGGGCACGGAGCCTGCTTATGATACTCTCTCTCCCTCTTCCTCTGCCCCTCCTCCAACTCTCTCACCCTCCCTAAAAACAAAAACAAACATTGACAGGAATGTTAATAGGAAAGTCACAAAATAAATCAAGGAATTATAAATCTTACTGTTTTTTAAGAAATTTCTTTATTTTTTAAGTAATATCGACACCCAATGTGGAGCTCGAACTCACAACCCCGAGAATAAGAGTTGCGTGCTCCACCAACTGAGCCAGCCAGGCACCCCCAAATCTTTTTTTTTAAATATTTTATTTATTTATTTGACAGACAGAAATCACAAGCAGGCAGAGAGGCAGGCAGAGAGAGAGAGAGGAGGAAGCAGGCTCCTTGCTGAGCAGAGAGCCGGACACGGGGCTTGATCCCAGGACCCCGAGATCATGACCTGAGCCGAAGGCAAAGTCTTTAACCCACTGAGCCACCCAGGCGCCCCAAGGCACCCCCAAATCTTAATGATTTTAGAAAGTACACATTGCCTGCAAAAGTAATCCAGGACTATTTTAATTAGAGAGGTCTTAGAATTTGTTTTAATTAATTTAATTACTGATAGAGCTACAGCCCCCTCATAACTTTCCAGCCTGTTTTTACATGTTTATTTTTCCACATGGACTTTAGTACTAACTCGTTGACAGTTTGGGGATTCACAATTAAATTTATAAGCTTACCTAGGGAGAGCTGGCATTTAATTATGTTGAATCATCCTGTCCAACGATAAGGGATGTCTTCCCCTTTGCTTATGTCTACTTTTGTATGTTTCAGGAGAGTTTTCAAATTTTCCTCAGATAGACTTTGCACATTTCTTAAGTTTTTTCCTAAGTGTCTTCTCTATGGTAAATTAGCTTTTTCTTGACCATCATATCCGCTGATTATTATTTATATACCTGATGGCTATTTACATCTGCTCATTAATTTTGTATCCTGATATTTTGCTGAATTCTTTTACTGAGTGAATTTTATTATTCTGTTTAATATCTAATTTAACAGTCAATATTAAATATTGATAGAGGTAACGCCCTACAAAAGCTCCTTAGGGTACTCAATTTTTTAAAAGAGTTTATTTATTGGGGTGCTTGGGTGGCTCAGTCGTTAGGCATCTGCCTTCCTCTCGGGTTGTGATCCCAGGGTCCTGGGATGGAGCCCCATGTAGGGCTCGCTGGTCAGCGGGAAGCCTGCTTCTCCCTCTCCCACTCCCCCTTCTTGTGTTCCCTCTCTTGCTGTGTCTCTCTCTGTCAAATAAATAAATAAAATCTTTTAAAAATGTATTTTACTTATTAATTTGAGACAGAGAGATTCAGAGAGAGAGCATGAGCTAGGGGAGAGGCAGAGGCAGAGGGAGAAGCTGACTCCCCACTGAGCCGGCAGCCCAATCCCAGGGCCTGGAGTTCACCATCTAAGCCAAAGGCAGATGCTTAACCATCTGAGCCACCCAGGCACCCCTCTCAATTTTTTTTTGTTTTAGCTGAAATATAGCTAACACACAATGTTCCATTACTTCCAGGTGTACAACATAGGGATTCAACATCTCCCTTGGCTGAGCTCACCAGGAGTGTAGCTCCCACCTGTCACCATACAACGCTATTACGCCATTGGCTATATGCCCTGTGTTGTACCTTTCATCCCTGCTTCCTATTCATTCATAGCTGGAAACCTGTACTTCCCACCCCCCCTTCTTCCATTTTGCCCCACACCCACTCCCATCCCCTCTGCCAACCACCAGTTTGTTCTCTGTATTTATGGGTCTACTTCTGCTGTTGCTTGTTTGTTTGCTTTATTTTTTAGATTCCACATATAAGTGAAATGATACAGTGTTTGTCGTTCTCAGACTTATTTCACTTAGCATAATGCCTTCTAGGTCCATCCGTGTTGTTATTCGGAATGTGGAGAGATTCAGATTTTAGCCGCCGCTACTATTCTTGGCAACCTAGATTTCGTACTGAGGTTTTTTTGTTTGCCATTTTATAGAGGGGTTTTTATATTGATTTCATTTTTCATATTTATATTTATTTATATATAATATAGAATATATTTATTTTATATTTATATTTATTTTGTATTTATTTGTATATGATTTATATTCTATTTTATATTTATATTTATTTTATATTCCAGATAAGGGTTTATATTTGCCATTTCATAGAGGGGTTTTTACAGTTGCCAAAATAAAATACAGGTCTCCTCATGGTAGACGCAGGGAGGCACCCCTCAGATGCCCCTGCAGGGAGAGCTGGTTTTCCACCTGCACGGAGCACAGTAGCCAGATGCCCTCCAGCTGCCAACGATTTCAGAATTGGCCTCATCTGCAGAAAACTGCCTGCCTGCAGCCCCTACCTGGGGACTGGAGGGGCGGCGGACAGGCAAAGGCCCAGCTGTGTGTGCCAACACCAAACACCGTGGTGCGTGATACTTGCTAGAGCTCCCTGCTGGGTTAGTTGAGGCTCATGGTAGCCATATCATAGTTCAAATTCTTACTCTGCCCAGTCCTGCTTCCTCCCCCTGCCACTCACCCATGTAGACCCCTGGTAAGCTTCTTGGACCTCACATTACGTTTCAGTATCTGCCTCTGGAAAATCTATTTGGGGTATGGATTGCAAATATTTTCTTCTGTGAGTGATGATTGGTTGGTTACGGTTGTGTCCCAATATAGTCCTGCCTTACTGACGTCATCTGTTGCTCATTATGCCCCCTGCCTTCCTTGGCCACTCAACACCAGGCTCACTGTCAGTCTCTGCAGTGCTGCCCTGTGATCACTCCTGGTCACTTCAGCGTAGCCAGCGATGTGCCTGTTCACACCTTGGCCTCTCAGCTCTTTGGTGTCCTCTCCTCCAGGAGCCTGACATCCATCCTGCCTCAGCCATTCAGCCCCATGGTCACACCCCAGACTTTGTCACTACAAATTATTGCAACTCCCTATAATCCTAATTTCATACAGTCCACCCTCCAATCAGCTCCTCCCCTATTTCCAATTCACACCTTCTAATACTCCAACTCCGAGGAGCCTTTGGTTTCACCATTACCTACAATCCATTTATCTTACCTCTTTGTCATTCTCCTAGATTGCTTCCTTCCATACGATTATGGACTGAATTGTGTCCCTCCAAAATTTCTATGCTGAAGCCCTAATCTCCAGCGTGATTGCATTTGGAGACAGAGCCTTTAAGAGATAATTAAGATTAAATGAGGTCATATAGGTGGGGCTCTCCTCTGATAGGACTAGTATCCTTATTAGAAGAAGAGGACATTATGCTAAGTGAAATTAGTCTGAGAAAGACTAATACTTAAGATCTCACTTATATGTGGAATCAAAAAACAAAAGACAATATAAGAAACTAAGCTCATAAATACAGAGAACAGATTTGTGGTTGCCAGAAGTGGGGGATGGGGTGGGCAAAATGGGTACAGGGGGTCAAAAGTACAAACTTCTAGTTATAAATAAGCCACAGGGATATCATGTACAGCATGGTGACTAGAGCTAAGGATACTGTATTGCATATTCAAAAATTGCTAAGAGAATAGATCTTTTTTTTTTTTTGAAGATTTTATTTATTTGGGGCGCCTGGGTGGCTCAGTGGGTTAAGCCTCTGCCTTTGGCTCAGGTCATGATCCCAGCGTTCTGGGATCGAGCCCCACATCGGGCTCTCTGCTCAGCCGGAAGCCTGCTTCCTCCTCTCTCTCTGCCTGCCTCTCTGCCTACTTGTGATCTCTGTCTGTCAAATAAATAAATAAAATTTAAAAAAAAAGATTTTATTTATTTGACAGAGAGAGAGAGCACAAGTAGGCAGAGAGGCAGGCGGGGGGTGGGGGAGCAGTCTCCCTGCTGAGCAGAGAGCCAGATGCAGGGCTCAATCCCAGGACCCTGAGATCACGACCTGAGGTGAAGGCAGAGGCTTAACCCACTGAGCCACCCAGACGCCCCCTAAGAGAATAGATCTTGAAGAGTCTCACGACAAGAAAAGAAAATGTGTCGATATATATAGTGAAGATGTTAAGACTTACTGCAGTGATCATTTTGCAATGTATACAAATACCAAGTCATGTAGTATATCTGAAATTAATATGTTATATGTCTGTTCCACCTAATAAAAAAGGAAGAAGAGTCACCGGCGATCTCACTCGCTCTCTGTCCACACACATAGGAAAGGTCGTGGGAGGACATGCAAGAAGGCAATGGTCTGCAAGCCAGGAAGAGAGGCTTCACCAGAAACCAACCCAGCCAGCACTTTGATCTTGGACTTCCAGCCTCCGGAAGAGTAAGAGAATAACTGAGTAAGAGAAGCAACTGTTTACGTTGCTCAAGTACCTTGGTATGCCAGCCAAGATAAGATACTTGGCTCCTACACTTCCTTAGCCAGTGACATTTTCATGATCAAACATAACGAACCATTGTCAATGCTCTCAAGTCCCTTGGCCAGATCTCAGTTTGTATCGCTTGCTCTGCAAAACCCAAACCTTGGCAGAATCCAGTTCTCCCAGCTCCTCCACGTCAGCATCAATACTGCAGAAAAACACGGCTGAGCAAAAGGTCACTGTGTTGGCCGGACTCCTTCACATTGCTGACCACCTACCTCCAGTGGGCATTTAACTTCCTGGCAATTATTCTACATGTTTCTAGTCCATTAACTCTCTTATTTGCGTACTTAATTAGTTTACATCTTTTCCTCCCTCTTCACACAGGTTTCATCCCTAACTCCCTGCTGATGACTTTGCTCCTTGTTTCACTGATAGAGGCCACCAGGAGAGCATCCCACCGCGCCTGCTCTCCGGCCTGCCGGTCTCCCAGCATCTCTCCACAGGCACTCTGCCTTCCCGCCTCAGCTGTCTGCGTCCTTGCTCTGCTCCTGCAATTTCCCCACAGCCCCGATGTTTACTTGCTAGTGGATAATTGCTGCCAGCATTCAGAGATGCTGTATAATCTCCCAACCCCCCCAAACCCAGAAAACACGAAGGCAAAGGCTTCCCTTTACCCTATTTCTCCTTCCAGCGATTACGCTGTCTCTCTGCTCCCCTTCAGAGCAAAATCCTTCAAAATAATGATCTGTTCTCACCATCTCTAATGTCTCTCCATCCGTTCTCCCCTGAAGTCATGTCAGGCAGGTTTTCAACCCTGTTGCTTCTCAGGGCTGGGCCGCTCTCTGCCCTCCTCTTTTTTTTTTTTTTAAGATTTTATTTATTTATTTGACAGACAGAGATCACAAGTAGGCAGAGAAGCAGGCAGAGAGAGAAGGGGAAGCAGGCTCCCTGCTAAGCAGAGAGCCTGATGCGGGGCTCCATCCCAGGACCCTGAGATCATGACCTGAGCCAAAGGCAGAGGCTTAACCCACTGAGCCACCCAGGCACTCCCCCACATACATATTTTTATTCCACTTTCCTTGTTTTGTGTCAGTCCTAAGTCCACCTAACCTAATCTATGTTACCTCCCTACTGTGTTCGTTTTCTGTCTTCCCATTAGAATGTGAGCTCCATCGGGGAAGGAATTGTTGCCTTCTTTCCTTATTCACCACTTTAACTCCAGCATCTAGAACAGTGTCTGGCATATAGCACGTGCTCAATGAATACTCACTGAACCAACAGTAATGCCAACTTGCCCATAAATATGAGTAGCTCATCCTCTGCCGCAAGGACACTTGTAAATATTTAGGTGTCTACCTAGGCAAAGAAATGGTGTTCCTTTGATTTTGCCTTGGTAATTCAAGTACATTTTTAGCAACGAGCAAAGGCTAACCCAGTCACCATGAATCAAAAACTTATGAAAATCTTCCCCAGGTTGAGGCAACTCTATCCTTCAGCAGTGATCGGGTCAAACTGTAAAGGGAGTGAGTAAAGCCCCGCTGAAATGAACACTTGCACTGCTCTCATCACCCACAATTAGCTCACGGTGGGAGAAAGCCAAAGCAGGATTTCTAAAAGGAAATTAGCCAAATCGTGTAGACCAAAATGGTCAGATGTCTTGCCCGTAATTCTCAAGATCATAAGAACTATAGCCAGCAGAAGAACTGGATAAGCTCGTGTAACTTCTCATTGCCCTTCCAGTGCCATCCACTTGGGAAATATTTATGTATTCAATGGTATTTTGCTACCTTATTCCAAAGCACTACTGAAGTGTGTCAGAACTTCTGTTCACAGGAACAAGAAGGGTGAAAGATCACCCTGGTGACCCTGAATTATAATCTACAAACTGATGATTGCATAGACCTTAAGATGCACCAGAGAAATGGGGCGCCTGGGTGGCTTAGTGGGTTAAAGCCTCTGCCTTCAGCTTGGGTCATGATCCCAGGGTCCTGGGATCGAGCCCCGCATCGGGCTCTCTGCTTAGCAGAGAGCCTGCTTCCTCTTCTCTCTCTCTGCCTGCCTCTCTGCCTACGTGGGATCTCTATCTGTCAAATAAATAAACAAAATCTTTAGGGGGAAAAAAAAAAAAGACGCACCAGAGAAAAGAGGCATCACTTGAATTTCCCTGGAGGGAACCATCCCAGCTTGGACTGACCACCCACATAACCTGGTCCAGGCTTCCCACCTCAAGAAGACATCCGTGCCAGAGGCATGGCAGCTTCTCAGGCCTATTTCATAGATATTTAACCTTAACCTTAAAAACAACCTGGCTGATATTTTATACTGTCTCCTTATTTGCTCTCTGGATGCCAGCTGACACTTATCCTGACAATGGACTCTGATCTCAGGCCGATTTGTGAGCAACACAATGAGGTCACAGCTTTAGAGGAGTAATTCTCTCACCAAACTCTCTTCTGCAAAGAAAAAAGTGCAAGCAAATGAGCCATGTCTTTCATTGCATAAAAAAAGACCTTACTCAGGGGCACCTGGGTGGCTCGGTTGGTTAAGCGACTGACTTTGGCTCAGGTCATGATCCTGGAGTCCTGGGATTGAGTCCCTCATCGGGCTCCCAGATCCACGGGGAGTCTGCTTCTCCCTCTGACCTTCTCCCCTCTCATACTCTCTCTCACTCTCTCTCTCAAATAAATAAATAAAATCTTTAAAACAAAAAAAAAGTTCTATTTTTTAAAAAAAGGCCTTGCTCAATTCTTACCTCAAAAATTTAAAGACAGGGGCGCCTGGGTGGCTCAGTGGGTTAAAGCCTCTGCCTTTAGCTCAGGTCATGATCCCAGGATCCTGGGATCGAGCCCCCGCATCGGGCTCTCTGCTCAGCGGGGAGCCTGCTTCCCTTCCTCTCTCTGCCTGCCTTTCTGCCTGATTGTGATCTCTGTCTGTCAAATAAATAAATAAAATCTTTTTAAAAATAAATAAATAAAAAATTTAAAGACACAGTGAGTGTGTGGTCCCCTCTCTTTTGGCAAATAGATCAAACGACGAGGTCAGTTCCGCCAGGTCACCACGGCCCTGGGCTTGCTGTCCCTTCTGAATGCACAGGTTTGGTTTGGGTTCTTGCTTACAAGGTACAGAAAATGTTCCATTCCAAAGTAAAAAGGATCTTCTCCTCTGGAGGAAGGGGAAGAAAAGTACTATCTAAAAGATAAGGAAAAGACTCCAAAATCGTTGATGGGTTTTTATCTGATTATTGTTGTATGGCTTTGGTATGTCAAAATCCAGGGGTAAAAATATTACGCTTTCCTTAAAACTGTTCTTTTGGCTCATAAAGAAACTTCACATCACCACGTATTGGGTCAGTTCTCAGGGGATCCCCAAGATACCAATGCTCCTCCTGTAGGAAGACTTTCTAAGCTCAGGGATGCAAAACCATTGTTTTTGATTGCTGCTGGAATGGGACCAATAAAGCCTTCCAGACGCACCATCCCCAGCGTAATTTCCCATACTTCCATACTCTTTCCACAAATAGCCATCGCCATTAACGTGTTTCAGTGTTTCATTCAAAATGGATTAGTTCCTGTGGCCAGTGGCCAATGTAATTATAATGAATGTTGTATTAATCCTTATGATATTTCCCTGAATTCAATACATCACTGTATCTTAATCTTCCGCTCTTCAGTTGCTCAATTGCCCAATTAGACTGTCGGTGATCATTTATTGGGACTTATTTCATCTGTGGTACATGAGCTGACTTTTGGCATCCAAGGAATTGGTCTGGCGTATGTGATTATGGGGATATTATCCTGGTTATGCACCACTTCTAGTCTCTCCCCTAAGCAAAATTATAGAATCTCAGAGAAATAAGTGAAACGGAAAGTCTTTGGACATTAACTTTCCAAATATACGGTGTTGCCAGGTCCATTAAGAAAAATTATCCGAGAGTTTAGAACAGGTTGGTAATATCACATATAATAACACTCTGGAAGATATTACAACAGAAAGATTTCTGCCACCAGAAATCTTAAGAAATCTTATGGTTCACTAGAAAATGCCCTCCTGCTTGAAAACATTGATACTGGATAAATTTCAACAAATAGACATTCATACATTTTGCTAGGACCTTAAGACACTAAAGAAAACCTCCAGGGGCCTAAAACAGATACGGATTACTGGAATTGGTGATATGCCAACGCGGAAGCTAGGCTATCATGGGGAAGGTGTCACTCTCAGAAACCTAAAGCTTTGGAGGTAAATAAACATTATGGGGAATGGGGGATAAGTTTTGGGCTTGTATGAAGGAAATAACAAGAAAAAAACCTGTCTGTCTCTGTTGTGACTTTGAATGAAAATAATAATAATAGCCTGTCCAGAATTCTAACCATGAACCTGTCCTCTCATGAATCTGGGGTTCAAATTTATATCATTTAATCTTACAGATTGTTTAGCCCAATATGAGCAAGCAACAAAAAACAAACAAACAAACAAACAAAACCTACCACATGAGGAGAAATAAGCCACCATGAGACAGAGGCAGCAGAAACAGAGACAAATAAAAACAGTTTAGAGTTTAGCTTTTTTTTTTTTTAAGTTTATTTGTTTTGATAATCTCTACACCCAATGTGGGGCTTGAACTCATAACCCAGGGAGGTCAAGAGTTGCATGCGCCAATGACTGAGCCAGCCCCTAGAGTTTACCATTTAAAAAGCAATCAGCAAGATCCACCATAGATTAAAGTGTGAGATTATCTCATGAAAAGCATTTGATAAAAATCCAACATAATTTTGAAGTAAATGATAGCTGTGGAAGGACATGCTTTACTAGATACCAAGACTTATGAGACGTGATTAAGATGTGAAGGCATTAGTGCAGGCACAGACAGAAAAATGGGGCAGACATACATCCTAGAAGGAGACTCACACACAGGGACTGTTGCTCTATGACAGAGCTGTCACTGAAAAGCAATGAAGGAAAAGAAGTCCTTTCACTAAACGGTGCCAGGACAATTGGTTATTTGGAAAAAGTGAAGCTGGACTCCTGGCTCATATCATATACTGAATTATTTCCAGGTAGACTAAATACTTTGTCAATCGGGATCCAGTCTGGCAAAAGAAAGCAAACAAGTAATGTGAACCGGAACAATTTAATATAAAGAATTACTAACTAGTTACAAGGGGATTAACTACTTAGAGGAGTAGAGAACTACAAATAATGCAGGCAGAGCAGACACAGAGAGCAGTCACCACCTCTATGGCTAGGGCAGAGCACCCAAGAAAACACATTTGGAAGGGCGCCCACCACCCATCCAAGGCTGAGTTGCAGATCTCATTGGAGAAGGTGTCGCTGCCCTCCACTGGTTGAGAGAGAAGGTGCCGCAGACCACGGCTGGCCGGCAGAAAACTGCCCACTGGGGTGTTGGCAAAACTTACTGGGAAATCACTGGCAGCAAAACCCACTGAGAAGCCATGGCAAAGAAGCCACTTACTGGCAGCTGCACCTTTGGAACCAGAAGGAAAAGCTCCAGGACCAAGAAACTACCCTCCTCTCGCAGTGTCTCTCTAGCGCCCTCTTCTGGCAAGACTTAGAATTGTATCTGCCGACAAAAGACAACCATTCCTAAGGTGCCCTCCAGGATGACAAGGCAGGACAAAACAGGGTGCATTTGGAGCTGAGCACTAGTAAACTGATAACTGCATTAAATATATAAACATGAAAAGCAAAACCGTAAAGCTTTTAGAAGACACTATAAAAGAAGAGATTCATGGCCTCAGTGTCCCAGAGGCATTTACAGCACCGACCATAAAGGAAAAGATGGATCATTTGACTGAATTAAAATACTATTCAGGGACACCTGGGTGGCTCAGTCGGTTAAGTGTCTGCCTTCAGCTCAGGTCATGATCCCAGGGTCCTTGAATGGAGTCCCACATCCGTCTCCTTGCTCAGCAGGGTGCCTGCTTCTGCCTCTCTCTGCTGTTCTCCCTGCTTGTGCTCACTCTCTTGATCTTTCTCTGACAAATAAATAAATAAAATCTTTTTAAAAAATAATAAAATAAAATGCTGTTCAACAAAAGACTCCATTAAGACAGTGGAAAACTAATCCTCAGAGTGGCAGCCAATGTCTGTAGCATATATAATCAATGAAAGACTTGTACCCAGAAAATGTAAAGAACTCGTGTATATAAGGGATTGCAGAGGGTGGGCTTGGAAGGGGTGGTGGTAAAAAAAAAAAAAAAAAAAGAACTGTATATGGCAAACATATTTTCCAAAGATAGTATCTCCCATCCCATGTGCTCTTATATAGTCTAACTTTCTAATCCCCCAGGAGTTAACTGAAACATTTTACATATCAATAATAAAAAGAAAAAGGATATACAATCCAATAGCACATTGGGTAAAAACATTAAACATGCATTTCACAAATGAGGAAACACAACAGCCAATAAATGTATGAAAAGTTGGTTAACGTCATTGGATTCAGGAAAATGCAAATTAGAACCACAGTGAGATATCCAATAGAAGACAAATGTTTTTAAAGTCTGAAAATCTCAAGAGTTGGTGAGGAAGTAAGTAATGAAAATTTCCTGACCTGGACCCTCTAGAAAGCAGAGCCTGAGACAAGGATTAAGACAAGGACTAATGCTTTATTTTAGATGTGCCAGCTAAGGGCAGTGAGGTGAGGGAGGACAGGAAGGGAGCAAGGGAAGCTAGGGTGCAATGGAATGCTTGCAGACCACCACAGATAATGTTGCCATAAACTTCTTTGTTCCTACAATCTGCCTTGCATGTGCACAGACTTGCGATTCATGCTTTGTAACCAACTTCAAGGAGACACAGCAGATTGTTCATTAAACCTGGTCACTCTCTATGTGAGAAGGGTTGCAAGATGAACTACACTTTGGAAGAGAGAAAGAAGGCTCCTGGTTCCTAGCTTCTCTCATTTCCATTTCCTTTTCTTGTTTCCAGGTTCCTTCCCATGGCTCTCTGGCAGATCTCCATGGTGTGAATTTCAGCCAAATCTGGAATTGGTCAGGTGACCAGGGACAGTTTGAATGCT
Source organism: Martes martes (assembly GCF_963455335.1). Classification (NCBI taxonomy): domain Eukaryota; kingdom Metazoa; phylum Chordata; class Mammalia; order Carnivora; family Mustelidae; genus Martes; species Martes martes. Next base: position 157,477,159 of record NC_137891.1, read on the forward strand.
CAGGAAGAAAAAGAGAGAAAAGGAGGCCTTTGAGGAAATCTGAAGGCACACAAGGTTTGTGTCACCATAAAAGATATTCATATACACTGCTGATGGAGTGCTAAATTGACACAACCCCTTGAGGAAAATTTTGGCAGCAAAGTTTACAATGCATGTACCCTGCAGCCCACCAATGCTACTCCCAGGTTCATACCTTTTTGAAATTGATGCACATGGGAACCACATCACATGCACAGAAATGTTTACAGCAGCATTATCCGTAGTAGTCAAAATCTGGAAGTATCTCAAAAAAAATGCCCATCAGCAAAGGAATGAGCAAATAGATGGTTGTTTGTTCTTACCTTGTCATACTACACATACCGAAAATGAACAAACTGTGATTACACACAGCCGTATGGATAAACTTAAGAACAAAATGTGAATTGAAAAAAAGTAAACCACTGAAGTATAACATGTATTATGAAGCCCTTCATATAATATCCAAAGATGCATAAAATTTAGTGACATGCTTTTTTTTTTTTAAAGATTGTGTTTATTTATTTGACAGAGAGAGAGAGAGATCACAAGTAGGCAGAGAGGCAGGCAGAGAGGCAGGGGGAAGCAGGCTCCCCGCCGAGCAGAGAGCCCGATGCGGGGCTCGATCCCAGGACCCTGAGATCATGACCTGAGCTGAAGGCAGAGGCTTAACCCACTGAGCCACCCAGGTGCCCCTAGTGACATGCTTTTTAAGGTCACATACATAATCTGTAATAAAATGTTAACAAAAAGCAAAGAGGTTATACCCACAAAATTGAGAATGACCATTATCCTGGCAGAGGAGGGAGAGGAAGGCAATGGGAAGGATCTTCCAAAAGGCTTCAAAACTGTGGGTGAGGCTCTGCTTCCCAAGATGGATGATGGGCACACTCGTCTTTATATACACCGTATGGTCTTCGTACGTTATCATTCTCTATGGTGTTTTTATTCGTTATATTACCCTTTGGGATGCAAAAAATCATTTCTTTTATAATTTATAAGAAAACAAAATGTGTCAGTCTGAAGGATCTTGGTTAGTATGGACCTCAACAAAATAGGATCTCAGAGGTGATAATTACATTGGTGATGCTTACCCATTGTGTAGAAGAGAAACTGACTTGGTCAAGGACTCTATGTGCTTGATCTCTGTGGTAATAGACCCCTACTTTAGAAACATTTTTTAGATCCTGAGTCAAATAAACATTCTTATAGGTTGAATTTATATACAACAACAATGGTAGAAAATTCAACCGTGATGTTTACAAAATCACATGTCTCTTGATTTTATTCTAGCCCGGAAAAAGGATTTTGTGCGTTCATTGGTAAAGAACACTAATGAACCGGGGGCGCCTGGGTGGCTCAGTCAGTTAAGCTTCCAACACTTGATTTCAGCTCAGGTCCTGATCTCAGAGTCGTTCAGTGTGGGGTCTGCTTGAAACTCTCTCTCCCTCTCCTTCTCACCCTTCCTTCAAGTAAATACATAAATCTTTTTTAAAAAAGTATTGAGCGGGGTGCCTGGGTGGCTCAGTGGGTTAAAGCCTCTGCCTTCGGCTCAGGTCATGATCCCAGGGCCCTGGGATCGAGCCCGGCATCGGGTTCTCTGCTCAGAGGGGAGCCTGCTTCCCCCTCTCTCTCTGCCTGCCTCTCTGCCTGTTTGTGATCTCTGCTTTCAAATAAATAAATAAAATCTTTTAAAAAAAAATTCACAAGCTCTACAGATGGAGCCAGCCAGGCTCCCCTATATAAAAATAAATAAATAAATAAACAAATAAATAAAAATTAAAAAAAGTATTAAGCACCAGGTTGAGGATTATGACTTATGACCTTGGGCTGGTATCTGACTAAAAAAACTAGAAATAAAATTATATAAGGAACCATAATCATATTGGAAATAACAGTCTTGTTAGTATGTGACAGTAACGAGTTATAGATTAAGTAATTTTTGATAATATATAATTATTATGATATCTGTACTATTATGATACAGGCGTACCTCAGAGATATGGTAGTTCCAGTTCCAGATCAATGCAATAAAGCAAATACAGCAATAGAGTCAAAGGAAATTGTTTCCCATGACATAGAAGAGACCTGTTTATAGATAGTCTATTAAGTGTGGAAAAGCATTATGTCTAAAAAAAAAATGTACATAACTTAACTTAAAAATACTTTTTTGGGGCGCCTGGGTGGCTCAGTGGGTTAAAGCCTCTGCCTTCGGCTCAGGTCATGATCCCAGGGTCCAGGGATCGAGCCCCGCATCGGGCTCTCTGCTCAGCGGGGAGCCTGCTTCCCCCCCTCTCTCTGCCTGCCTCTGATCTCTGTCTGTCAAATAAATAAATAAATAATCATTAAAAAAAAATACTTTCTTGCTAAAAAGTGCTAACCATCATCTGAGCTTTCAGCGAGTCCTAATCTTTTTGCTGGTGGAGGGTCTGGCCTCGCTGTTGATGGCTGCTGACCGGTCAGGGTGGTGGGCGCTGAAGGCTGCAGCGGCGGTGGTGGTTTCTTAAAATAAGACAACAAGGAAGTCTGCTGCACTGATTGGCTCTTCCTTTCAGAAACGATTTCCCTATAGCACGTGATGCTGTTTGATAGCATTTTACCCAGAGCAGAACTTCTTTTTTTTTTTTAACAGCTTTTCTTTTTCTTTTTTTTTTTAAAGATTTTATTTATTTATTTGACAGACAGAGATCACAAGTAGGCAGAGAGGCAGGCAGAGAGAGAGGGGGAAGCAGGCTCCCCGCTGAGCAGAGAGCCCGATGCAGGGCTCAATCCCAGGTCTCTGGGATCATGACCTGAGCCGAAGGCAGAGGCTTTAACTCACTGAGCCACCCAGACACCCCCAGAGCAGAAATTCTTTCAAAATTGGGACTCAGTCCTCTCAAACCCTTCAGCAACTGAGTTTACGGAATGTCCTAAATCCTTTACTGTCATCTCCACGATCTTCACCGCGTCTTCACCGGGAGCAGGTTCCATCTCCAGAAACCACTGTCTTTGTTCCTCCGTAAGCTGTAACTCCTCACCTGTTCAGGTTTTCTCAAGGGACGGCCGCACTTCAGCCACGCCTTCAGGCTCCACTTCTGACTCTCGTTCTCTTGCTCTTTCCACCCCAGCTGCGGTCACTTCCTCCACTCAAGTGCTCAACCCCTCACAGTCACCCATGAGGGTTGGAACCACCTTCTTCCGAAGTCCTGTTCATGATAGTATTTGGACCTCTTCCCATGAATCATGAGTATCCTTAATGGCATCTAGAGTGGTGAATCCTTTCCAGAAGGTTTTCGGTTTACTTTGCCTGGGTCCACCAGAGGACTCGCTCTCTATGGCAGCTGTAGCCTCAAGAAACGTATTTCTTATATTATAGGACTGGAAAGTCAAAATTAAACTGCGATCCGTGGGCTGCAGAATAGATGCTTCTTTAACAGGCATGAAAACATTCATCTTGTCCATCCCCATCAGAGCTATTGGGTGACCAGCTGCTTTGTCAATGAGCAGTCTTATTTTGAAAGGAACATTTTTTTCTGAGCAGTTTTCAACAACAGACCGACACTATTCAGTAAAGTATGTTGTAAACAGATGTGCTGTCATCCAGGCTTTGTTGTTCCTTTTTTTTTTTTAATTTGTTCCCTCCAGAAGTTCAATGCATTTCCTTTTTATATAGATTTTTAAAAATTTATTCATTTGACAGAGAGACAGAGACAGAGAGCACAAGCACGGGGAAAGGCAGAGGGAGAGGAAGAAGCAAACTCCCCGCTGAGCAGAGAGCCCAATGTGGAGCTCGATCCTAGGACCCTGGGGTCATGACCTGAGCCGAAGGCAGATGCTTAACCATCTGAGCCACCCAGGTGCCCCTTTGTTGTTCCTTTGATGGAACACAGGCAGAGTCGATTTCATATAATTCTTAAGAGCCCTAGGATTTTCGGAATGGTAGATGAACGCGGGCTTCAACTAAGTCACCAGCTGCCTTAGCCTCTAGCCGGAGAGTCAACCTGGCCTTGGAAGCTTTGAACCCAAGCACTGACTTCTCCTCTCTAGCTATGAAAGTCCTAGATGGCATCTTCTTCCAATAGAAGGCGGCGTGTCTACACTGAGAATCTGTTGTTTAGTGCAGCCGCCTTCGTGAATTCTCGTAGCCAGACCTCCTGGAGAACTTGCTGTGGCTTCTACAGCAGCACTGGCTGCTTCACCTTGTACTTGCATGTTATGAAGACGGCTTCCTTCCTCCAGCCACCTCTGCTAGCTTCTGACTTTTCTTCTACAGCTTCCTCCCCTCTCTCGGCCTTCAGAGAACTGAAGAGAGTTAGAGCTTTACTCTGGGTTGGGGAATGTTGTGGCTGGTTTGATCTTCTATCCAGACCACTAAGACAGGGGTATAGCTCAGTGGTAGAGCATTTGACTGCAGACCACTAAGACTGTCTCCATATCAGCAATAAAGTTGTTTTTCTTTTCCATTTTTTTTTTTTTTAATCACGGATGTGTTCACTGGAGTTGCACTTTTAATTTCCTTCAAGAACTTTTCCTTTGCAGCCACAACTTGGCTCTTTGGCTTCAGGGATCTGGCTTAGGACCTATCTTGGCTTTCCACACGCCTTCCTCGCTAAGCAGAATCATGTCAATTTTTTTATTTAAAGTGAGAGACACGTGACTCTTTCTTTCACTTAAACACTTAGAAACCATTGTAGGGTTATTAATTGGTCTTATTTCAATATCATCATGTCTCAGGGAATAGGGAGCCTGAGGAGCAGGAGAGAAATGGGGGGACGGCCAGTCAGTGGAGTGGTCTGAACACACCCAACATTTATTAAGTTTGCCATCTTGTAGGGGTGTAGATCATGGTCCCCCAAAACAATTATAATAGTAACACCAAAGATCACTGATCACAGATCATTATAAATATAATAATAATGAAACAGTTTGAAATATTTTGAGAATTACCAAACTGTGACACAGACACACAAAGTGAGCAAACACTGTTGGAAAAGTGGTTCTACACAGGGCTGCCACAAACTTTCAACTGTTTTGTTTTTTTTTAAATACAGTATCTGTGAAGTGCAAGAAAGCGAGGTACACCTGTAATTAATTAATTCATTGATTTTAATATATACGTATTTTGGTCCAGTCTCAACTATAAGGAAATTCTAGGTCACAAATTGAGATGAGGGGAAAGACTTATAAAAACAAAAACTCAAGAAGCTAAAAATACTGTGTTTATTCAGGTGCTGATTTCTCTTGAAGATAAAGAAAGACAAAGTACTTACAACCCAGTGGGCAATACAAAAAGGCTTGTTAGCTGACTAGTCAGTCCAACTCTGGCAGAGACCATAATCCCAAGTAAGATTCAATTTGAATTGCTCTGTTTTCATCATAACTTACAGACATTCTTAGTGTTTCCTGACATCAGAAATTAAGCGGGGAGGGGAAAGCTCTCTGAGAAGCCATATTGTTTTTACCACCGAGTTTGACTTAATCTCTCAGGCTCAGAACCCCTTGTCTCAAGGCTTGAGATAATGCCAATATTTGTAAAACATGTTTCAGAAAATTTCAGAGAGTCACTTATTCGGTCTGTTGTAGGGAATCATGCTAGTTTGTAAGATATGTTTGTTAATACTTACTTAAGTCACTATGAGAAGGAGTCCCATCCGTCTGTCTTCCCATAGCTGCTTGTATTAACCATACAAGATTGGAGATTTCCAACCAGGGCGAGGAAGCAGTTTAGGTGGTGATGGCGTTGGCAGAAGGGAATGGGGGAAGAAACAGTGATGGAGGCGGAGACGACATGTTGCTGGCAAGAGAATGGACTGGGAGTGGGGCGACTGGAGACAGTATAGGCAGTGGAAACTGGGATGAGGGTGGCCTTAATGATGGGATCAGGATGAGGAGCCTGATGTGGATGGGGATAGAGCTAAGACCGGGCTCTCAAGGGAAATTAAGATGGGGGATGGAGGAAATTAGACCTAGAAGAGGGAGGGTACACATCGGACGAGGATGGTATGGGGGAGGGATGGCATGGGGATGCCAGGGATGGTAATGGGCATCGGGCTGTATGTTCTCCTGGGTGAATGGGGGAGGAGATGCAGGTTATAGAAGAATTGAATAAAAACAAGAATGGAATCGGAACTGAGTATGTTGCAACGTTCATCAGGGAAATATTCACTTGTTCCTTCATGCTTAATTATTTACTGGGTAGCTACTATGTGAGGCACTATTCTGCATGCTGAGAATACAAGGGGGAAGATGACCAAGTCTTCCCACATGGAACTTATAATATTCTAGTGAGGAAGATAGAAAGTAAACAAATGTGTTCTATATTATTATGAGAAGTGCTACAGATAAAAGCAAAGCAAGATAAAAGGATAGAGGGATGGGGGTCACCATTGTAGAAGGGTGGTCAGGAAAGACTTCTCTGAAGAGCAGACATTGGGGCAGAATGAAAGGAGAGAAGAAGTCATGCAAATAGCTCAAAAGAGCTGATGTCCAAGGCCAACCTCTGTGCTGTCAGTGGGTCCCTTTCTCTCTCGGCCCCTCAGGATTCCATTTCCAATATTTCTTCTCTCTTCCTCCATCGATCTTTTGGTCTCTACTGGATCAATCCCCTAGATATACTGAAATAAGGTGCTGTAATTTTTCCCATCTTTAAAAGAAAAATCTCTCATGTCCCTAACCCACCCTCCAGCTAGCGTCTACTTTACCTTTTCACAGCAACATTCCTTGAAAGAGTTGTCTATCCACCTGACTCCCACCCTTCTGTTCTTTCTCTCCCAGACATGCTCCCCTAAGCTTTTGCCCCACCATTTCCTGTACTGTTCTTGCCAGCGGCATCAATGACCTTCCTGTTAACACATGTAGGGGGTCAATTCTCAGACCTCCTCTTATTTGACCTGTGACGCAGTTGACCCCTCTCTCTTCCATCAAATCCCTTTTCCACTAGGCTATCAGGGCGCTGCATTTTCTTGCTTTTCCTCCAAGTGTACAGCTCCAGCTCAGATCCCCTGAAACCAGACTCCTATACCCGAGTGGACCTCGAAGGGCCATTTCCATTAGCACTTGCAAAACTGAACTCCCCATTTTCCCACTCAAACCCATTCTTCCCACTACCTTCTCATCTGTTAGCAGATTAATCCCTTCTAGTTAGGCAAAAACAACCTTGCTTTTCTCCCCCATACTTCCAAACCCAACCAGTCCTACTGTACCTTCCTTTAAGTATGTCTAGCATCTTGGGCCACATCCATTGTCAGCATCCTGGTCCAAGCCACCCACATCTCCGGCCTGGCTAATGCCCCAGAAAGCATCATCAGAGCTGCGGGGGGTGAGGGAAGGGACAAAGGTGGCCCAGGCAGCACAGGGAAGAAACGGTGTGATGGAGAAGAGTGGGAGCTCCAGATAGATGCTACTGGACAGAGAGTGGGTGACAAAGAGTGGGGAGAGCTAATGTGAGCGCACACCAGGGACCAGAGGTGGGGAGTCTGGATCGTTACCTGCTGGAGCTTGGGTTTCTTCTGAGCCAATGAGAACTCAGTGAAACCTCACCAGACTGGCTTCAGCATGGGAAATGGACTGAGAACGTGGAGGTGGGGGAGACCCATTCGGAGGCTGTTGCTGTGGCGTAAGCAAGAGCTAATGGCGACGCAGAAAACTGAGAAGCACATTCAGGATCCTTAGGAGATGGTTACAGACCCGGGAGTTGACTGTAGGCAGGATGTGGGGGAGGAAGCTTTGAGCTTGGGGACGGAAAAGGTGATACGGCTGCTCACTTGGCCTTGATCCAGCCATACAGAGGCCACCGAAGGTGTTGTGGGGAAGAGGAGAAATCAAGTTCAACTTCAGGTTTAATGAACCCAAGTGCCTGGAAGGGTACGTGGTCGGATACACGGACCTAGAGCTAAGGAGCTGAGCTGGGGTGGTATTTGGAAGTAACCTAATTACAGATGGTAACTGAGACCCGAGAAGGGAGGGAGCCGGACCAGGAGAGATGGATACAGGGCCGGAGGGGGAGAAGGCCGCGCCCAGAACTCTGGGGAACACAAACACTTTGGGGAAGAAGAGCCAAGAGGAAGTCAGAAAGGGCGAGGCTTAAGAAGTCGAGGACACACCAGGAGAGAGCAGTTGTCACAGAGAGCTTTCCAAGGTCAGAGGGCATCACGGCTGAGCCCAAAACATACCAATGTGAAGGTCATTGGTGACCTTGGCAGGAGCAGTTTGTGACTCCACGGTGTCTGAAGCCACACAGGATTGGAGATCAAGGGGTGAGGAAAGAGAGAACGAACACCTTGAAAAGATGAGGCTTCCCATCCTTTCTATAGATGACACAAAATACATTTTCGATTTTCAAACTAATATAAAACTTGCATGTATGCTTAAATTCAAATAAGCCCTTTCTAAATGATTTTAAATGCAAAGTTAACATATTGCCACTTTTCGTTGAAAATAACTTCTGCTGTGGCTGTCTCACTCCTTCTCCTGAGGGTTGCTCCTCCTCGGTGGTGCCCCCCAGCACAGGCCTGGCTCCTCCATTTGGTGGCCCAGCAGGGTTTGGCTCTGATGGGGACAGGAGAGAAGGGAGGACAGGGAGTGGGACTTGTGGTAAAGACAGAGTGGGGCCTTTTCAAAAAAAAAAAAAAAAAACAAGGGAGGTTTTTGCATGTTGATAGGCTATAAATAGAAACCCATACTCTTGAAGGCTCAACATGCTGAAAGGTCTAATCGATAAAACATGAGGGTTGAAGGTGGGGGGATTTGGAGCACAGGAAGGACCGCTGAGGATGTCGGGTCCCCACCCACGTACTCCCAAGGCCTCAGTGGTCACAGCTGTGAGGGGCCGAAGGAGGGGACAGGCTTAAAGGCACCAGGACAGGTGCCAAAGCTGGACAAGAGCCAGGAAGAGAGAAAGGAGGATGTTGGTGCCTTTGGGGTTGGGGTATTGGACCCTGACCCACCCAAGAAGCTGGGGCTAAAAAGAGATGTAGCCTCTCCCTCAGCACCCTCAAGGTGAGGGCCAAGAGGAGGAGAGCCCACCAGCCTGGGAAGAGCCTGCTGAGCCCCTTCTGGCCAAGACCCCTCCCTGGAAGGCTCTCACTCCCTGCTGAGGTCCCCATTCCCATCCCCACCTGCCAAGATGCCCCCTATCCATCAGCCAGAAGGATGGGAGAACTGGAATATCTCCCACCCAGGGCTGTCTCAGCCTCTGAATTGCTGCCACGAGGTGTGTGCTGGCTCTGACTTTCTGTGTTACTGTCCTTGAAATTTCCATTTCTGCTGGAGGTGGGGCCCTGGCCACTGAGAGCAGGGCACGCTGCTGGGGGAGGGAGAAATGTGTGTAGTAGGCCCAGGGGAGGCCACCTGGTTCGTGATGTCCCAGTGGTGACCCCAAAGTATAGACAGAAGGGCAGAGGGTAGGAATTGTGTTGAAAAGGAGGGTGGGACAGGGGACACACTATTTTTCGTTAGGTTAAGTGTTTCTCGGATGGCCCCTGGTAGAGACGAGGAAGTATGTGGATCATCTACAGCTTTTGACAAGGTTTTTCTCTGGTGCCATCCTGGAGAAAACAAAAACCCCAGGTTCTGGCCCTGGAGAATCATGCTGGCAGAGCAGGAGTTAATGTCCCCCTTCCCCTCTCCCCACCCCGCCTCTCCATTTGCCCTTCTATGAGGCCAGAATGTTCCACTCCAGACTGAGGCAAACAGCTTGGGAAAAAACTGCCCATCAGCCAATGAATCAGATATCACATTGAATCTAGCACTGTCAGAGCCCGAGATCAAGGAGAAGGCCAGGGTGGGGGAGGGGGCAGCAGGTTGCTAAGAGAGAAGCCTCCTGTTGTCGCTGCCTGAGTAACTGGGAGGGTGACAGTGATGACTGGGGGTGGGGTGATGACAAGCTCAGCCCTCACTGGAATGAAAGGCTAAGGAGAGAGCTTGGTCTGTCCCTCTGTGTCCAGACAAGGAAGAGTGGTCTCTGCTGCAAGAGGCCAAGCCCCCAGGGTCTTCAGGAACCCAGGCTTATACTTCCAAGGTATAGAGACAGCCCCCTGCTGCTGCCCCTGTCTTGCTGCCCTCCTCTATCCCCCCACCTAAACCCTGGCCTTTCCCAGTGAGCTCAGGCTGGCACTGGGTCACTGCCAGGATTGTGTCCTGGTCACTGCACCCAGCCCCAGTCGCTGTGAGAGCTGGTTGTTCCTTCTCTAAATAATTTCCCTCAGCCACATGGGAATCAACTTCCCTGGAGGTTAGGCACCTTCCCTGGGGTGCAAATGGCTGTCCTGTCCCACTTGCCTAAAGCAGGGACAGATTCTGTGGTATGATTCATGGTCCAGTGTTCCCTGGGGAATCAGGCCGAGGAGTCTCCAGAGGAGACCATGTCCACATCTTTGCTGAACTTTCTTCGTCTGACCTGTCCTGTTCCTCACTCACCTTGTCCCACACATACTCATCCAGTAAATCACTTAAGCAGGAATCTCCCCAGCAGGCTTTCTTCCAGGGACTCCAGCCAGTCTAGAAAACCCCGTATCATTCATTCACAATCAGCATCACCCCCGGCCTCCTGTGAACCACAACCCATTGTCGCTCGAATTTCAGTCTCACCGAGTACCTAATAACTGGTAATAAATTCCTTCCTGTTTAAACTCAATATTGCAGATTCTGTGGCCTGCAACTAAGGACTTTGACCAATAGAATGATTCACATGAGAAGGTTGTGTCAATTAATGCTCAAGGGAGCAGGGAGTCTGGTCTAGGAGTGGGACTGGTCATCTGACCTGGTTGGGCTTTGAAGGCATTGGAGGTCCTATTGGTAACAGAGGATGACATAGTGAGGACTATTTACCCATTGTTTTTAATTTTGTAAGGAACATAATGAACACCCATGAGTTCAACACTCATCCCAAGTTATATTATCAGTAACGTGGGTCTGCCAATGTGCTCCTCGGGACCTGTGTCTCCCCCAAGAGGTCACTACTATCTGAAGGCTTTATCACGTATGTGGATGCCTAAGTAAGATATTGTTTTTGCCTTGTCTTTGAACTTTATGAAGAACATAGTCATTTGAGACTTGCTTTTCCACTCAGGATTATGCTACTCAGATTTACCCATGTTGTGGCATATAAAGGAATATCACTCATTTTTACTGTTGTATAGTATTCTGTGTGTGAATACACCAAACCCATTTATTCTGGGGCCACTGGGCCCTTGAATTGTTCTTGAATTGAATTTTTTTTGTTCTTACACAAAGTGCTACCAGCGACATTCTCGTCTCCTGTCTTCTGATGCATATGGCAGAAATTTCTCTTGGCCATAAACCCAAGAATTGAATTTCTAGGTATATGATTATCCAATAGCATAAAAGAAAACCAAATTGTTTTCCAAAGTAGCTGTTCAATTTGCACGCCCACCGTCAATGTGTAAGAGATCTCTCATTGATCAATGTTTTCTTCAGGAAGTATTGCTCTTAATTTTTGCCAATTGGCTGTATTTAAAATGGTATCTCATTCCAGTCTCGATCTCCTGATTATTAATAAAGTTAAACATTTTTCATCAATTTATTGACCGTACATGTTTTCTTCTCCGAGAATGCCTTTTGTCAATTTTCCTGTTGAATTCCTTCTGTTTTTCTTTTTTTTTTTTTTAAGATTTATTTATTTATTTGAGAGAGAGAGAGAGAGAGAGAGTGTGCCCACAACATGTGAAAGCGGGGGGAGGAGGCAGCGGGAGAGGGAGAGAATGTGGAGTAGACTCCCCGCTGAGCACAGACGCTGACCTGGGGCTCAATGTCGCAACCATGAGATCATGACTTGAGCCAAAACCAAGAATCAGAGGCTTAACTGAGTGAGCTACCCAGGTGCCACCCCCATTTTTAAAAGATTTATTTATTTATTTATTTGAGGGGGGAGAGGGAACACATGTGCACACCTTCTCTTTTTCTTATTATTTTATAGTTATTTATCTACACTAGATATTAATCTTCTGTTGATTATATGTGTTACAATTATTTTCTCCTTTGCTGTGATTTATATTTTTATTTCTTCTGTGGTGTCTTTTTAATAAATGAAAGTAAGACAGCTAGTGAAGAGTATTTTGATTAATGTTAGGAATACTATTACACCAAATGATTCTAAAAATTGGAATTATGATAAAATCTGATCACTAGTTTCTGATTTGTATTATTTAAATTATTACAAAGAGTTCTAGACCTTAAAACAATATAAAGTTTGGGGCGCCTGGCTGGCTCAGAGGAGTGTGCTACTCTTGGCCTGGGGGTCATGAGTTTGAGCCCCATGTTGGGTGTAGAGATTACTTACAAATAACATTTTTAACCCGAAAAACAAATTATCCAGTTAAGAAATGGGCAGAAGACATGAATATAGGTATTTTTCCAAAGAAGACATACAGATGGCCAACAGACACATGAAAAGATGCTCAACATCACTGACTATCAGGGAAATACAAATCAGAAGTACAGTGAGATACCACCTCACACCTGTCAGAATGGCTGAAATTAACAACGTGGAAAACAGGTGTTGGTGAGGATGCAGAGAAGAGGGAACCCTCTTACACTGCTGGAGTGAACGCAAACTTGTGCAGCCACTCTAGAGAAAAGAATGGAGTTTCCGCAAAAAGTTGAAAATAGGGCTACCTTTCCATCTAGCAACTGCATTACTGGATATTTACAAAGGATACAAACTTCTGATTTGAAGGGGCACACGCACCCCAATATTGATAGCAGCATTATCAACAGCAGCCAAATTATGGAAAGAGCCCATATGTCCACTGACTGATGAATGGATAAAAAAGATGTTGTGTATACATACAATGGAATATTACTCAGCCACAGAAAAGAATGAACTCTTGCCATTGACAATGCTGTGGGTGGAACTAGAGGACATTATGTTAAGCAAAATAAGTCAGTTAGTAAAAGACAAATACCATATGATTACACTCATATGTGGAATTTAAGAAACAAAACACGTGAATATAGGGTAAAGGAAAAACAAAGAGGGAGGCAAACCACAAGAAACACTTTTTTAAGATTGTATTTATTTATTTATTTATTTAAGAGAGCACAAGCAGGAGGCAGGGGCAGAAGGAGGAAGAGAAGCAGGCTCTCCACTGAGCAGGGAGCCCAACCCCAGGGCACTGGGATCATGATTTGAGCCGAAGGCAGATGCTTAACCTACTGAACCACCCAGGTGCCCCGCCATAAGAGACTTTTTTTTTTTTTTTTTTAGATTTTTATTTGAGAGAGAAAGAGAGAGAGCATGAGAAGGGGGAGAGGGAGAAGCAGACTCCCTGCTGAACAGGGAGCCAGATATGGAGCTCGATCCCAGGACCCTGGCATCACGACCTGAGCCAAAGGCAGACACTTAACTGACTGAGCCACCCAGGTGCAGCTAAGAGACTCTCATCAATGGAGAACAAACTGAGGGTTGCTGGAGGGGAAGTGGGTGAGTGATGGTCTAGAATGGGTGATGGGCATTAAAGAGGGCACTTGTGCTGAGCCCTAGGTGTTGTATGTAAGTAATGAATCACTAAATTCTACTCCTGAAACTAATTTCACACTATATATTAACTAACTAGAATTTTAAATAAAAACTTGAAACATTAAAAATAAATAAACAAAATCTTAAAAAATAATACATTTAACAAAATCTTAAAAAATAATACGTTTAACAAAATCTTAAAAAATAATATAACGTTCTTCCTAAAGATACCTAGTTAACATCTTTTTTCTTAAGAATTGGACTGTTAATCTACTCCTATATTTAGTGGTTTGAAAGTTCTTAGTCATTGCTTTTATACACACAATTAGTAGCTTTCAAATCATTAATTATTACAACATTTTACTCATGAAATATTAAATATACATTTGTACTTCAACTGGCTGAAAGAATTTGAGCATCTAAAGCAAAGAAGGACATTTTTTTAAAAAGATTTTATTTATTTATTTGACAGAGAGAGCCAGAGAGAATAAGAGGACGGAATGGCAGAGGGAAAGGGGGAAACAGACTCCCCACTGAGCAGGGAGCCCGATGTGGGGCTCAATTCCAAGACCCTGGGATCTTGACCTGACCTGTAGGCTGACGCTTAACGACTGAGTCACTCAGGTCCCCCAAAGATGGACATTTTCAGTGATTTGCATCTGCTACCCATATTTGAAAGCAAATATTCAGATATTAATAGTAAACCTAAATAACATGGCTTACTTAAATTTGCAGACATTGTTACCTTGATAAGAATTGATGGAAATCATGATCATGGACCACACACAAGTTCAAAGACGTCGGAAATGATACTAAAGTAAATGCTTGGCTGTTCAACCTTCTAAGGGTTCAGGCCAAAGCCACAGTTGAAGAGCTGATATGAGCCAAAACCCAGGCCTGCAGCTAATCTCTGGCATAATCCTAACACAGAATTATTTTAAACTGTACGTCATTAAATGATTTATAGCTAACGTTCTCCATATATTGGCATAGAAAGTTGGCTAGAATGACGATCAACAAATGTTGAAGATAATTGTTTTGGGATAGTGGCCCTTGGTGCAATTAAGAAAATGTTTCTAGTGCTTTCTACATTAGTTTTTATGATGAGCATATGCCTTTTATGATAATTGGTTTAAGAATCTTTTCTCAGGTGCACCTGGGTGGCTAAGTGGGTTAAAGCCTCTGCCTTCGGCTCAGGTCGTGATCCCGGGGTCCTTGGATGAGTCCGGGGTCGGGCTCTCTGCTCAACGAGGAGCCTGTTTCCTCCTCTCCCTGCCTGCCTCTCTGCCTACTTGTGATCTCTGTCTGCCAAAAAAAAAAAAAAAAAAAAAGAATCTTTTCTCAATCACAATATCAATAGTTACTAGTACTTAACAATAAATCTTACTGCTTTGATTACCCCTTGCTGTGTTCAGCGTATCAGGCCTTCCTTGTTTCTCAGCTAACTTTTCTCATTTGCTTGTCCATTTGGCTGAAGCACTTCCTCTAACAGTTACTTCAGAGAAGCTACATGGGCAGCATTTCCCCATTTCCACCTTCTCCCACCCTGCTCTGTGCCCCCCACCCCACTTCCTGCCAGCATTCACCCTGTTTCCTGGCTCCTACTTCCCTCATCACTTCTCAGACAAGCCCAAACGCATCTCCGGGCCTGAGATGGCCCCCGATTCCTTTGGGGTACATTCTCCCTGCTGCTGCAAGCCCAAGAAACTTAACTTCGATTAGATACAGGTGTGTTCCTGGTGGTCTTTTGCTGGTGGATTTTGACATCGTATGTAAACTCGTTCCCCCTGAATCTATGGCTATAGACAGAAGGTTGCAAATTAAAACTGAGTATTATTATTCCCAAGGTCTGTCTAAACCCTGCAAGCAAAGAGTCAGAATACATTCAAGTGATGACTTAAAAATATATATATGTATGTATGTATATATATATATATAATATATGTATATTATATATATATCAGGTGTCAGCTGTCAAATCTTATGATTAATGAACTCTGGAGCTGCCTAAATGAAAAGTGCTGCCAAATATTGCTGAAGAAACAGCTGGTTCTCCCCTTTCTTACCACACGCCTATGGAAGGTGGTATTTTCATGTCACACTGCAATGTCAAAGACATATGGAAAAAGATTGAGCCTGCACTGACATAAGAATCTGACTCAGGGGCACCTGCATGGCTCAGCTGGTTAAGCATCTGCTTTCGGCTCAGGTCATCATCCCAGGTTGATTCTGGGATTGAGTCCCATGTCGGGCTCCCTGCTCTGCAGGGAGTCGGCTTCTCCCTCTTGTTCTGCCTGCTGCTTCCCCGTTTGTGCCCGCTCTCTGTCAAACAAATAAATTAAAATCTTTAAAAAAAAAAAAAAAGAAATTTAAGAATGTGACTCAGTAATATCACTCTTAACAACAGGGTGTTAGGCAATCTTTTCCATTTTATTGGCATGTAATTTAGAAATGGTACTGTGTACAAATTGATTTTAAATGCGTATGTCCTGTGTAATCACCACCCATATCAAGAATACAATAAGTACAGCTTCCCAGAAGATTCTCTCGCATCCCTGCAAGTTAGTATCCCTCCCCTGGGTAACTTCTTCCTGATCTCTACCACTGTTGGCTAGCTATGCCAGTTTTTAACTTCATATGACTGTAGTCATATAGCATGGAGTCTTTTGTGTCTGAGTTTTTTTTTAATTCTTTTTTTTTTTTAAGATTTTATTTATTGGGGCATCTGGGTGGCTCAGTGGGTTCAGCCTCTGCCTTTAGCTCAGGTCATGATCTCAGGGTCCTGGGATTGAGCTCCACATCGGGCTCTTTGTTCAGTGGGGAGCCTGCTTGCCTCCTCTCTCTCTGCCTGCCTCTCTGCCTACTTGTGATCTCTCTGTCTCTCTGTGTCAAATAAATAAATACAATCTTTTAAAAAAAAGATTGTATTTATTTATTTGAGAGAGAGAGAATGAGAGAAAGCATGAGAGGAGGGAAGGTCAGAGGGAGAAACAGACTCCCCATGGAGCTGGGAACCCGATGCAGGACTTGATCCCAGGAGTCCGAGATCATGACCTGAGCGGAAGGCAGTAGCTTAACCAACTGAGCCACCCAGGTGCCTTACTTTGTTCTTTTTTATTGCCATGTAATATTCTGTTGTGTGACTACATCAAAACATATTTACCCACTCTGCCGTTGATGGACATCAGGGTTGTTTCCAGTGTGGATTATGATGAATAGAGCTGCTATGGACATTCTCTTCCATGTCTCCCAGTAGACAGAAGCATTCGTTTCTGTTAGGTATATATATCCAGGAGTAGAATTGCTGATTGTAGGAGGTATGCACGTTTAGTTTTTTTTTTTTTTTAAGATTTTATTTATTTATTTGACAGAGGGAGATCACAAGTAGGCAGAGAAGCAGGCAGAGAGAGAGAGGAGGAGGCAGGCTCCCCGCTGAGCAGAGAGCCCGATGCGGGGCTATATCCCAGGACCCTGGGATCATGACCTGAGCCGAAAGCAGAGGCCTTAACCCACTGAGCCACCCAGGCGCCCCTGCACCTTTAGTTTTTATAAATACTGCAGACGTTTTCCAAAGTGATCGTCTCAGTTTACACTCTCACTCGCTCTATGACTGTCTTGGTTTTTCCTCACCTTTGACCTTAAGATACAGAATTTTTTTAAGGGCCTGGAAAATGGTACTATTTTTAAATTTTTAAAAAAATATTTATTTATTTATTTGACTGAGAGTGAAATCACAAGAAGGCAGAGAGAGAGGGAAGCAGACTCCCTGCTGAGCAGAGAGCCCGATATGGGTCTCGGTCCCAGGACTCTGCGATCATGACCTGAGCCAAAGGCAGAGGCTTAACCCACTGAGCCACCCAGGCGCCCTATTTTTAAACTTGAGGTATGTATATGTATATAAAATAAGAGATGTCTGACTCCTTTTTTATTTGATCTTAATAAAATAAAATTATTTCTTTAAATTCTTAAATCAGAGTTAAAAATATATCCAATTAAAATTTTGATCAAAAAATTTTTTTAATATTTTATTTATTTATTTGACAGACAGAGATCACAAGTAGGCAGAGAGGCAGGCAGAGGGAGAGAGGGGGAAGCAGGCTCCCTGCGGGGCAGAGAACCCGATGTGGGGCTCGATCCCAGGACCCTGGGATCATGACCTGAGCCGAAGGCAGAGGCTTAACCCACTGAGGCACCCAGGCGCCCCTGATCAAAAATTTTTTATCATTTCTTTTGAGGGGAAAAAAAGACTGACTCTACCAAGTATTGGAAAGCATGTGCGGTTTCTGTGACAGTGGGTCTTGGCAGTGGTCTGTTGGCAATTATTTAACAAGTGGCTCTCTGAGAAAGAAACTCTAATTTGTAGAAGTTGCCAATTTCTGTGGCATAAATACTTTTTGACCGTGGCTGAACCCTCACACGTTGCCGGTGGGAGTCTAAATTGGCACAACCACTTTATAACATCATTTGACAATATCTACTCAAGTTGATGGGGGGACATTAATTCCACTGGTAGGTATGTGCACCGAAGATTTATATTACTTAAAATAGTCAAAAAGCCGGAAAACTCGAATGGATAAATCATGCATTAATGTAATGGGATACCACACGGCAATGAAAATAAACAAGTTGCTGCTACACATAACAACAGGAATGAATCTAAGAAATAGCAGAGAGTGTATACTGTGTAATTCTAATGATATGTAAGGTTCAAAAACAGTCAAAACTAGTCTAGGGAGTTAGAGGTCAGGATAGTGGTTACCTGGGGAGGACAGAGGGTGGTGATGGGGAGGTTTTTTTACAAAATGGTTATTGTATGAACTCAATGTTTGTGCCCCCCAAAGATCACATGCTGAAGCCCTAACCCCCCCATGTGATGGTATTAAGAGGTAATGAGGTCATGAAGGTAGGGACCCCATGGTGGGATGAGCGCTCTTTTAAGGAGAAAGCGCAGGGATGCCTGGGTGGCAGGGATGCCTGGCTGGTTAAGTGTCTGCCTTCGGCCCAGGTCACGATCCCAGGGTCCTGGGATCAAGTGCTGCGTCCAGCTCCCTGCTTGGCAAGAGCCCATTTCTCCCTCTCCAACCTACTTCTCCCTCTCTAGCCTGCTTCTCCCCTTGCTTGGGCTCTCTCTCTCGCTCTGTCAAATAAATAAATAAAATCCTTTTTTAAAAAAGAAGAAGAAAGCACAGAGGGTGTATGCTCTCTTTCCTCTCCCTTTATCCTCTCCCCCACACCCCATGGTAGAGAGAGGGCAACCTTCTGGGAGTGAGGAAGAGGTCTCTCACCAAGAACTGAATCTGCCAGCACCTTGATCTTGGACTTCCCAGCCTCCAGAACCAGGAGAAATAAAGGCCTGAAATTCGAGCCATCAGATCTACAGTATTTTGTTACAGCAGCCTGAGCTGACTAAAACAATTAAGTTTACACAGATGTGTTCAAGTTGAAATGATGCGGTAAGCTATATATTTATGATTTATGAAATTTTCTGTGGGAGTTATTTCAATTAAAGGGTTATTAAGCTAACGCATTCATGCAGTATTTGCACACATAAAACCAAAAATCTTATTATTATCAGAATAAATTAACTTCTCAACGTCTCTAATTCATAGATAAATCTTACTGTGTTCATAAATTAAACAAACTATACCTCAGCCAAACACATGAAGACAATTTCACCAAGGGAAACTTAGGCTCACAGTAAGGCAACTCATTCACATACTTAAGAGCAAAAAGAATATTTTCCCAACCCCCAAATACTAACTTTTAACCAATGAGCTCTCAATCCAGTCATGTCAGAGGAAGTTTCTGGTTCGAAAAACAGAATGTAGTACCTTCTCAGAAGGAGAAAAAGTCAAACACACATTTCATGACCAAAGCATTCACCATTAAGAAGGAACTTCTCATTCAACTGCTCTTCCCCTAAAACCCTATTTCCCCATTCTGACAGAAACATCCCTTTATTACACTGTGGGTATGAGGTTGTGATATCCCTCGGTTCTCCATCTGTTCCGGGTGAACCAAGGGAACCCGTGGAATCAGGACATTTCTCAGCATAACTGACATCTAGAACCACCCCAGGCACGCAGCCAATTCTGCTTGGAAAGTTACTGGCTCTGCCTCTTCTCGTATTTAAACCACCATACTTAGTCTACTTTAGGAAAGGGGAAAAGTTCCTATCTCCACAGGCTTTGGTTTTCTCACATTTTTAAATAAAATCTTTGGGCCATTGCCACCAGCTACTCCCACATTTTGCCTCTATCGCCATTTCCTGACATCTACATGGTGAAGTTAGGAGAAGCCGGACAGCTCCCAACACACAGACACAACACATAGACACACACACACACACACACACACACACACACACACACACAGAGTCTTTTCGTGGTCCTGCTTTCCAAACACTCTGGAAGCCATCCCCTGGTAAATAATCTTGTCTTCGGTGAATTTAGCAGCGTACCTATCGGAATCTGATATTGCTTAAATTCTTAAAGTGTCTTAAATTCTTAAATGCTTTAAATTCTTAAAGTGTCCACTAGAGGGCACTATAACACCACCTCTAACACTGATTCACAGCAGAATGGCTTCTGTGAACTCCCAAGGGAGACTTCCTCTTCCTGTCTAACCCACCTACATGGTCCTATCTGATTATTCCTTATACTAAGCACCTAAAAAAGAAATCGGTAGCATGAATAAGGGAGGAATGCAGCATCACCATCTATCCCCCTATTCTTGAGCCCTGGGTCCCCGGGCAGGATACTTTCACGATCCAGTCATTCCTTCCCTCAAAGTGTATGTGACTGACTCAGGTGCATTTTTAGTGAAGTTGATTTGGCAATGCCCGACCCCTGTCAATGCTCCAGAAAATGTCAAAGGGTTGAGTTGGGTCTAGGGTCATTACGAAAACATAAAAGATATGTCAACATTGTTGACAACCCCACCTCATGACTGGGCTGTCTCCTCTCTAGACCTAGTTCTTCTGATCACCCTCACCTGCCTCCCCTCCTTCCTTCTCCTGGAACTTTTGTCTCAGGACCAGCTCTCATTGTTTCCTCTCCCCAAGGCTGTTATATCAAAAGTCAGGACTAATCTCTCATTAGCTCACCCAAGAGAATGGGTGGCTTCATGTTATTAGCACAACTACTTTATCTTAGAAAAACAAAAACGAGCAAACTTTGGTGTTGAAAACATCTTTATGATTGAGTCTTGATAATAAAACATTACTTCTTATTGTACTTTTTGACAAAAATGGATATATCTAAACATAAATATATTCAAGATGGTGGCTTTTGCGAGTGCACGTGTTTGAGCCAGACTGCCTCAGATCAAATCCCATTGCTTGATGTTTACTGGCCGTGTGGACTTGGGCAAGTTACTTAACCTCTGCGCATCAGTTTCCTTAGCTGTTGAAAGAGGAAGGTAAGAGCGTCTACCTACTTCACCACATTGGTGGTATGAAGATGACAAGAGTTAATGAATGCATTTACATGGTGCCCGCTAAGCCAATCAGAGCTGATCTTCAGGATTTCGAAGTACTGAAGCCAGGAAAAGCTTCTCTCTGTTCCTCTGACACAACCAAGGCCCATGTAATGGAAGACCTGAGCTGCTTTCGGCTGTGTGGCTTCCTGCGTGGATCCTGCGTGGGGAATCCTGTGTGGATTCCGGAAGAATCCCACCTGCAGTAGAAGCTGTAATGAGAAAGGGAGAGAATGTCTGAGCCCCTGCATCTAGATCTACTCTTGCTCTCTCTGGGCAGGAGTCAATGAACAAGTCACTAAGTGCCAGGAGCTATGAGGACCACTTTCCAGGTATGCGCCCAGTAACCCCAATAACCTCAGAAGCGTAGTCCATGCTAGATAGGAGGAAACTTGCTCAAGATGGCAGAGTGCGAGAGCTGGGATTTCAGCCTGGGCAGCCAGCTTCAGAGCGGACATTCTGCATGTGGGCCCCGTATTCTTTGTTGTGGGGGCCTGTCCTGTGCGCTGTGGGATGTGAGCGGCATTCCAGGCCTCCTCCCACTAGACGCTTAGCACACCTTTCTCCCAGTTGTGACAACCCAAACTGTCTCCAGACACAGACAGATCAGCCCCTGTTGAAAACCACTGCGGCCACTCCTACGGCCTCCCAGATTCTTTTTGAATCGCTACCATTGAGTGACCCAGATGCTGTGTTAGCCACAATTCAGGGCGACCTGATGCAAGTGTCAAATACAAACAACCCAATTTTCCTCACACCCTGGGTCACCCACAACACATTGCTACCTAGACCCCGTGTTGTCTAAAACCCCAGGTCACCTACCAGCCTGTGTCCCCAAAACTTCTTGTCACTGAGTTTTCTATAACCCATTACAGAGTGGCATCCCTGCCCTCTGTCCCCAACCAGAGTTTCACAGGGTCAGAGCCACAAAGCTCTTCACAGAGACAAGGCACAAAATACCCACGGAGGCGGAGGCAAGGAGACAGAAACCCAAATGCCGAGACAAGGCAGGAAGAGGCAGAGACACTCCCAGGGACCGAGAGAGGCTCTACCCCGCCAAGAGGGCCATAGCTGGTTATGCTAAATGGGTCACCAGGGACCCACCAAGGCCCTTCCCCCCACCTCAGGATTAGACCTGGGGGTGGGGAGGCTAGATTCTCAGGGTAAGGAGCTTAGACCCAGCGTGACAGCTAATCGCCCACACGAGACCTCTGTCTAGGTCACCTAGCCGGGGGCAGCGCCCACCCCCACAGCCACTCCTCTGCTCCTCCCATCAGGGACTCCATGGACAAGTTTTCACCCCTGAAAAATCACAGCCTGGAGGGCGGGGGCAAGAGGTCAGACCGTCCAGCCTCCCCTCTAGCTCTGCTACCGGGGAGTCAGGGTGGGGTGAGATCCACAGGCACCTACCGTGTTGGTGGGGGCCGGGGAGCCCCCGGACAGAGATCTCGGGCTTCCCACTGGATTGTCTCAGGCAAGATCTGGCTGAGTCCAGAGAAACATCTCTCTGGGTTGAGAGCCGTGGTGGGGAGCAGAGGGTCCCTCCTGTTCCAGACCCCTCACCCACAGGGCCCCTGAGGATTACCAAAATGAAAGAATCACGCCTGGGTTTTGGGGCAATAAGTCTTTAAAGCAGCCCCACCCACACACTGGCCTGGCCTGGTTGCCATGGTGATACCCCAGTTGCTCCAAAGGCGGCTGCCAGGCCTTGAAGTGGGGACAGTGGAGGCAGCGGATCCTGGAACTGCGGCGGGTTGGGGTGAGAGGTCAGTGCTCTCTGGGAACATTCCCGACCACGGCTGGGGGCTGAGTGCCCAGGTCTGTCTCCACTCCTGCTCTCTCAGCTCGGGCCCCATCCCCAGCCTCCGGCCTCTACTTCCTCTGCGGCTCCCTGAAACGGACTACCTCAGAGGCCAAAATCCACCTGTAGTTCACTGAGGGCAGGGTTCTGCTGTGAGGACTGATCAGTGGGCTCAGGTCCGGAGGCTGGGTGAGGAGCTCAAGCATGTTGCCCCAGGGTAAGGGCTCAGAGAGGTTCCAGTGAAAAAGAGAGGGGATGAAGGTTCAGCATAAAGGTTCTGGAAAAATCCAGGCCAGGCATAGGTACAAGACTTCAGGCTTGGGGCAAACACGCCCTAAATATGACAGGAGAGGGGCGCCTGGGTGGCTCAGTGGGTTAATGCCTCTGCCTTCGGCTTAGGTCATGATCCCGGGGTCCTGGGATCAAGCCCCGCATCGGGCTCTCTGCTCAGTAGGGAGCCTGCTTCCTCCACTCGCTCTCTGCCTGCCTCTCTGCCTGCTTGTCATCTCTGTCTGTCAAATAAATAAATAAAATCTTTAAAATAAATAAATAAATAAACAAACAAATAAATATGACAGGAGACTTCAGTGAGGGCTCAGGGACGAGGACCCAAATGGGAGGGCACCGATGGGGCTCAGGGAAGGATCTGTACTGGTGCCTCCCTTCAGTACTGACTTGTTACGAAAAACAATTGTTAAATACTAAACTTCAGGTGAATAACTTTTTGAATGTATGAATTAAAAGGGTGTTTTGTGGTGTATCTATACAATGGAATATTATTCCACCATAAAAAAAAATGAAATCTTTTTTTTTTCAAGATTTTATTTTATTTATTTGACAGACAGAGACAGTGAGAGAGGAGCACAAGCAAGGGGGAGTGGGAGAGGGAGAAGCAGACTTCCCGCGGAGCAGGGAGCCCAATAGGGGGCTTGATCCCAGGACCCTGGGACCATGACCTGAGCTGAAGGCAGATGCTTAACGATGGAGCCACCCAAGCACCCCAAAAAGGAATGAAATCTTGCCATTTGCAACATCATGGATGGACCTTCAGGGATTATACTAAGTGAAATAAGTCAGTCAGGGAAAGACGATACCATATAATCTCACTCGTATGTGGAATTTAGGAAACAAAACAAACGAGCAAGGAGTGGGGGGGGGGGAGACAAACCAAGAAACAGACTCTTAACTCTAGAGAACAAATTGGTGGTGACCAGAAGGGAAGGGGTGAGGGGTGGGTGAAATAGGGGATGGGGATTAGGGAGTGCCCTTGCGGTGAAAAAATAATTACATGACTTAAAAAATATTCCTCTTTTTTTAAACAAAAGGGATTTAAATTCAGTTACATTCCTAGAGGTTTCTCCTAACTTTTCTGAGGTTGAGTTCTCTTATCTATAAAATGGGAAGAATAGTAACTGGTTTGTGGGTCATTGTGAGGACTAAATGGGAAAGTGAATGTGAAGTTCTTAACACAGAATGTACTCAATAAATAATAGTGTAAAAAAAGTGCCCTTAGAAACGGAAGAGACGGTATGAAGCAAGAACAGCAGTAACCACGCAGGTCGCCGCCTGCCAGCCGATGTTATCAGTCCCGAGGGCAGGAGTTTGTAAGGATCAATTTCTTTTCTCATTAAGAAAGACCAGGCTTTGTGGGGAGAAGGTGCACCCTTCACGAGGGAGAGGGAATGCTGCCAACCGCACTAGGAACACACTGAAAATCTGTAGCTTATGGGCTTTGTCATGTAGGCAGTAGGATAAACTTACTTTTCCATGGTACACTAATCACAGAGGTCTAGGGCAGAAAAGGGGCTCTCTTTTAAACATTGACATGTAATTGACATATAATGTTGTGTAAGTTGAAGGCAAGCAACATATTGATTTGATACATTTTTACTGCAATGTGATTAGCTAACACCTGTATTGGGTCACATGATTAACATTTCTTCTTCTTCTTTTTTTTAAAAGACTTTATTTATTCATTTGACAGACAGAGATCTCAAGCAGGCAGAGAGGCAGGCAGAGAGGGGGAAGCAGGCCCCCTGCTGGGCAGAGAGCCTGATGCAGGACTCGATCCCAGGACCCCGAGACCATGGCCTGAGCCAAAGGCAGAGGCTTAACCCACTGAGCCACCCAGGTGCCCCGATTAACATTTCTTCTAGGAATGGGGACAATCACAGTGTAGTCTCTTAGCCATTTTAATGTTTATAATACAATTTTGTTGTCTTTTTTGGTTTTCAAAATAAAACTCCAGCGGCACCTGGGTGGCTCAGTTGGTTAAAACATCTGATTCGTAATTTCAGCTCAGATCATGATCTCGTGGATTGGAGCACCGAGTCAGGCTTCATGCCTAGCGGGGGAGTCTGCTTGAGATTCTCTTTCTTCCTCTACCCCTCCCCCTGCTCACGCTCTCCCTTTCTCTCTCAAATAAATAAATAAATATTTATTAAAAAATAAAAATAAAACTCCCATTCCGTTGTTCTCAAACTTTTTGATTTCAGGACCTCTTTGTGCTTTTAAAAATAACTGAGGACCCAAGAAGTTCTTTTTTTAAAGATTTTATTTATTTATTTATTTGTCAGAGAGAGAGAGAGAGCAAAGGCAGGCAGAGTGGCAGGCAGAGACAAGTAGAGAAGCAGGCTTCCCGCTGAGCAAGGATTCCCAATGCCGGACTCAATCCCAGGACCCTGGGAT
Organism: Martes martes; assembly: GCF_963455335.1. NCBI lineage: Eukaryota > Metazoa > Chordata > Mammalia > Carnivora > Mustelidae > Martes > Martes martes. Next base: position 157,502,598 of record NC_137891.1, read on the forward strand.
CATGACCTGAGCCGAAGGCAGCGGCTTAACCAACTGAGTCACCCAGGCATCCCCCAAAAAGTTCTTTTTAAGTGGGTTTTATCTGTTCATATTCACTACATTCAAAGTTAAAAGTGAGAGACAGTTAAAATACATATAAATTGAAAATAACATATCCATGTATTACAGGTTAACAGAAAAAAAATATGTCTACGAAAAATAGCTGTGTATTTTCCAAAATGAAAACTTTAATGAGAACAGTGACATTGGTTTACATTATTGTAAATCTCTTTAATGTCTGGGTTGACAGGAGACAGCTGGATTCTTATACCTGCTTCTGCATTCAATCTGTCACCATATGTTGGTTTGGCTGAGTTATGCAAAGGAAATTCATCCTCACAATGTATGTTGCTGGAAAAGGGAGAAGTGTTTGAATAGACTTATCCATTGTGCTTATTCTTTCATACCACACCAAAACTCGCCAGGCGTAGTTTCCTGAAGGTTAGTTGCAGTGAAACCTGAAACTCCATTAATGAGCTTTTCATATTCTGTTACATGAAATCTCATGGGTCTGTCCTGCACCCTGAATGCGTCTTTTATCCATGTGTGATTTTGAACATCACGTCCCGGTCATTTGGAAGATATCGGTTCACTGAGTTATGCAGATCTTCCAAATACTGACACATTTCATTATACAATACAAACAAAACAACCCCCCTCCATGTTCATTGATGTCATCACCAACCTCATCAAAACTAAAAAGATTTCAGGGGCGCATGGGTGACTCAGTGGGTTAAGACTCTGCCTTTGGCTGGGGTGCCTGGGTGCCTGGGTGCCTGGGTGGCTCAGTGGGTTAAATCGCCTCTGCCTTTGGCTTAGGTCATGATCCCAGGGTCCTGGAATCGAGCCCTGCATCGGGCTCTCTGCTCAGTGGGGAGCCTGCTTCCTCCTCTCTCTCTGCCTGCTTCTCTGCCTACTTGTGATCTCTGTCTGTCAAATAAATAAATAAAATCTTAAAAAAAAAAAAAAGACTCTGCCTTTGGCTCGGGTCATGGTCTCAGGGTCCTGGGGATGGAGCCCCACGTGGGGCTCTCCGCTCAGTGAGGAGCCTGCTTCCCCCTTTCTCTCTCTGCCTACTTGTGATCTCTGTCTGTCAAATAGATAAATGAAAAATCTTTAAAAAAATTTTTGAAAAGGTTTCAAACTCACAGTAGCAGATAGATATTTGCCAAATTCTAATTTTCACTTGAAAGCTCTAATTTTATCAATGGCGACAAACACTAAGAAGTTGTTTCCCTTGAAGTGACGGGCTCACTTGGTTCACTTTGGAGAAAGTGGATGCCAAATACCCAAGCCTGACTATTTTTTGTCATTTGTTCTTTTAAGTAAAACCAGTGAGAAAAATGACTTTCAGCTCGTAAGTCAACTGCATAAGTGCTTTTCTCCGAGATTACTATCATACAACAGAATGCAGAAGACATGCTTTATGTATACTTCCCATTTGTCACAAAAATATTGAAAAGACACTTAAGGGTTGAAAGTTAAAATAATTAATAATTTTACTGTTTCATCAAGACATTTTTAAGTGAAACTGGCCTTTTTTTTCCTTTTATCCTTTTTCCTCTCTTTTTTTTTTTCTGCGCATGCACAGTGGCAGACAAAATTCAAAGCTTGCTGGTACAGTTGGGAGCCACACCCTGATTTCTCCTTGGGCATCAGGTTAGAACTGCCCACCTGCTGCCCTTGCATCACTAATGTGAATATCGACAAAGTGAAAATGGCAAATAAAAATTTGACATTATTATAAAAATCGTTTTTGTCTTGTGGGTCCCCTGTAAGGGTCCTGGAGACCCCTGGAGAACTTTGAACAAGACCTTGAGAATCGGTGCTTAAATTTGAATGAAAGAATTAGAGTGGTTGTACTTACTTTTCTTTTTAAATGACCCTTTTTGGGGGAGATATCATTCAAAAGTTTGTAAAATGCTCTCTTAAATATCCCATGGAAAAAAATGAAAGTCAATTCCATTTGTGGTACTACTTGCTTTACTTCCTCCAAAAAGGGGCGGGGAGAGGACTCAGAAGCGGTTTGGCCCCTGGGAGTGCACAAGGCATGTGAAGTCATCCATCATATGTGTCATGGTGAGCAGACACAGTCCTGAGACTGCAAAGGCAAATGGTGTTGGGAACTCAGGGCCCTCTGTCACCTTCCCCCACACAGTCTCAATAACCACACATGCCAGCACCACACGCAGGCACACACGCACATGTGGGCAGACGAGCCACACGTTTTACCATGGCCAATTTCACACAACATCAATGACAACCCCGACCATGGTTTATACTCACACAATGCAATCAGCCACATCATAGCCAACAAAAGGTCCCAGTAGTCAAACACCCATCCTTATTGTTCTTGAAACCAATTCACGTTTTATAGTCACAGTTGGAGAATTTCAATGGCCATACACCCAGTCTTGGTTACACTCAAAGTATCAGTGTGGCACAAAAAACATCTACTGGGTTGCCATGCAACTCTGTGTGCATATTGTTCACACGGTGAGAGCGTAGGCTTGGGAGACGGGACCAACTTGGGTTCAAGTTCAAGTTCTACCATGTACTAGTTCTGTAACCTTGGGCAAATTATTTAACCTTCTTGAGCCTTGATTCTAGAGAATGGAGGTAATTCCTACCTTGTAAACTTGATGTGAGGACGACACAAAATAACTGGACAAGTGACAACACCTCGTCTGGCCAGATGTGCCCAGGGATCCAGCTGTAACTGCCATGTACGGCTTTTGTCACCAGAGGGCACCAGGGCTCCAAGGTGTCCATAGGGGGAGCAGGAAGAAACCAGGCCAGAAAGTCTGGGATTCCTGGGAAGAATTCCTGAGGCAGGTGCAGACTGGGAAGGTGTGGGGGTGCGCACAGGGATATGCATGGGGCTGTACAGCCCCTGAAAACCCCAGACCCCAGTGAGGCTCAGGACACCAGAATGTGCTGCTGGGTAGGATGGGCACCTCTGGGTGAGAATTCTGATCTCACCTAGGAAGCAGGGCAAGTACTTACTATATACCAGGCCCTTTTCTATGCCTACTTCACACATACTTGATCCCCACAATACTATGATTGATGGTCACTGCTAATAGTATTCTTGTTGAGGAACATTGTGGAAACCGAGGGCCCAGCTTACCCGCATATGACATGGAAGAGCTGGGGTGCAAATGCAGGCATCTTGGCTTCAGAAACCCTGTTCCTAACCCCTGCTCTGCATTGCTCTCCCAGGGACCCCTCCCCTCCGCCTTCTGGGGCTCTGCCAGGACACCCTGACCCCTGCTGTCTGTCCTGGAGCTCAGCCAGACCCAGCTGACCCTTTCCCCTTTTCCAGCCTGCTCCCTGCCTGCTCCCTGGGCCTGCCCTGGTAAAAGACTTATCAGGCGTGTGGGGGGGACAGATAAGGCAGGGCCCCCGAACATGGCTTTATCCAGTCCTGCCATCCCCAGCTGCTGGGACTTTGGGGAGCTGCCAGCAGATGGAGCCCCACCCACCCAGCCCTATGCCACCCACACCCAGAGCCTGGTGTCCCTCCCTGCCATGTCACAGCTCCCTGTGATGTCATCATCTGTGGTGACATCATTGCTCCTCCTTTGAGTCTAAAGGGGCCACCGAGATGGGAGTTGGGGAAGTGGAATTAGACAGGAGTCTTAGCCAGGCTCCAGGTCAACAGGGTGGGTTGGGCTGGATGTCCCAGCATCCTCTCCAGGGTGGATGGCTATTTTTGGTATTGGCTGCTTCACTTAGAGCCACCCCTCTTCTGGTCTTCTCAATCCAAAGAGGCCCTGGGTCTGGCAGGGGCCGGAGAAATCTCCAGGCCCATTGCAGTGTGGCTCTGGGTATCAGCCTCTAGCTCTGAGCCGGCCCCCTGCTCCCCACAGGGAGGCCTGATGCTGGCGAATAGGAGCCTTCCATCACTTCCCGTGGAAAATGGCGAGGTGGGGAGGGACGAGGAGGATGGCCTGACAGGTGGACATAGCCAGACCTGCTCTGACAGTCACGTGTGTCAGCTTGCTTGTGTCAGCAAGTTTATGTTCACAGCCTCTGACCAACACCATCACACGCCAACAGCCATTCCATCTCACGGCCATGCCTTCGGCCACAGATGGCCACGTGTTGGGCCACACCAACACACCAGCACAGGCACACTATCCTACCTCCCACATGGGAGAGTGGGGAACCCCTCTCCCCTCATGTATTCTTCTGTATTCCTAGAGATTAGCAAATTCCCAGCACCTTGCACATGGACCTATGTGGTTAGTCCGTGGATGTCTGATTATACGGGACCTGTGACTGGGGTAGGGGTGCGCCTGGGAGAAAGCCAGCTCTTCTGTGGCCCCTCTTGGCCTCTGCAGACCCAAGATGGGGGCAATGAGGAAGCATAACTGCTATTCCCAGCACCACCCACAGCCCCAACTCCAGTGATGGTCGCTCCCCAGTCCCTGAAGGGCCCTGGGCCATGCAGGGGCACTGCTCCATCCCCTCCAGGTTGTTCTCAGGTGGGTTGGGACATTGACACTCAAAATTGGGTATTAGGAATGGTGGGTGATCTAGATGTTGGGTACCCCGGGCAATAGCCCACCTGGGTATTGGACCCTGAGGCTCTGGGTATTGAGAACTCTGGATTTTGGGTTCTCTGAAGTGTTAGGAGCTCTGGCGCCCTTGGCATTGGGTATTCTGGATTTGGGGAGATCTACAGTGTTTCAGAATCCGGGTTTTGCACGCTCTGGACATTGGGGCTACCCACCCAGCCCCACCCCCCCAGACAGGGCCAAAGCCAACATTTCCAGTCTATAGGCCTAATTTCACCTGGAGCTGCTAAGATCCAGCCTGACACCCTGCTCTGAGCCCCATGATTGGCTCATGCTGCCCCCTTGGACCAGGGCCAGAGACAGCTCAACAGAATGATCTGAGGGACACATGGAACCCCACAGACATCTCCTGGATTGGGAACCAATTTAATGCTCCCTTGCATTAGGATAGGACAGGGAAGATGAAAAGTACTGAGCACTGGGCTCCAAGTTCAAGGAGAAAGAATCCGAGCGCCGAGCCCAGGCAGGCCACTCCCAGCAATCTTGCCCTGTTCCTGAGGCTGGGACTCCAAGAAGGTGGAGATCAATGGTCAGAACAGGCTGCAACCCAAAACAACGTCCACCCTCCCACAACGTCTCAGCAGGGCCCCTCCCCCTCTGCACCCCTCCACCAAGCTCCTTCAGTGCCCTCTAGAAGCTGCCCACGTCTGGTCTTATCCCTATTGCCACAGACACACGCCCAAGCCAACTCTGTACGTCCCGACGGAGGCCTTGATCCTGAAGGCTGACGACAACAAAGGAGGAAGCCAGCCAGCACTGGGGGATCCAACGCTGGCTGCAGCCCTCCCAGGAAATAGCACTGTAACTGGAGGCTTGGGAGACACACCTTAGCCCACAATGGGTGGGGCCCCGCCGCAGGCTGCCTGCCCTCTCACTGCCTGGCCCCAAGAAGACAAGAAGCAGCAGGTCAGCGGACCCCACTGGTCCTCCTGTCTGTCCTAGGCCTGATCCCCCTACTCTCCTGACAACGGTCCAGGCTAGCCATGCCTGTCCCACTCTGTGGGCCAGCTGCCCAGGGCCAGGAGCTCCCAGCCAGGGACGAAGGCCATCCAGTTCTGACCTGGGCTCGGCCCAGACCTGCCTCCCTTGGGGCCTCATTTTAGTTGGGGGAAAAAAAAAAAATACAGCTGCTCTCGTCCCTGTCTCAGGGAGCCAAAATCTTTCTCAAGTTTCTCCTCAGGATTCAACTCACTGTATGGCTGCCTAAAGCCCTTTCTGGATCAAGGTGGGTAAAATGCACGCATCCATGAATCTCTCTATATGTATTCAAATATATTTTGTGTTCTGTCATCTCTGTCTAGCAAAACCCTCATGGGCAAATCTCCAGCCTCCCCACCAAACACCCCAGGGAAAATCTTTACCCCCAACCCATGGACTAAGGTGATAACTGCCTCCTCACCTCCCCCCTCCCAATTAATGCCTAACTATCCTCCCAGTAAGGCCTCAGGTTGCTGAACCCTGAGCACCTCACCCTCCCCAGTCCCAAAGCCTGAGAGCCTCCTGGGCATCTGGTTCTGAGTCTCCTGAAATGCTTCTCTTCATATGGATGCCTTCGTGTGAGGTAGGGAGTCTCCTCAGGCCATAATAATCATCAGACACTTCACTGGTCTGCTTGGGGCCTTCTTGTGCTCCTTCACCCTCCATCTACTGCTCCAAGAGCGAAGGAGCCCATTGAAACCCCCTTTCACACACTTCCTTGTCCCCACTCCCTACCTGGGGGCCTCTTCCAAGAGCCTCCAGAGAGGGAGGGAGAGCGAGACCAGAAACAGAATGCATGTCCTAGGCAGGAGTGTCAAGGAGGGCTTCAATTCGATGCTGCCAGTCCCCGGAGTTGGGGGCACACACACACACACACACACACACACGCCACTGCACAGAGTGGTGGCAGTGCACAACCACTCCTCTAGCAAACACAGACCCACCTGCTCAAATCCACAGCGTAAGCGGACACAGGCCCAGCCGACTCCCCGGGCAGAGGTGCACTTGTGCACGCACGTGCACATACACAGGACACTTGGCCATTCGTTCTGGAACAGAACTCCCTAACCTGCTGTCCCTGCTAGGTTTGGGAACAAGGTAAAAATGCAAATAATCTGGTGATGAGGTAAAGTGTCTCTCCAGATCCAATCAGGTCTCCAGTGTAAATAGGTTGTAAGGTCTGAGCCTACAGCCCTGGGGAGAGTTTGTGAAATGGGCTGTGTGTGGCCTGAGAGCGCTCCTGTGGACAGGAAATGTTAGTGCCTGATACCTATTATCTTGCTCAATGCCTCTGATCGTAAATTAATCAAGTGGAATCTCACTTGTGTGACTTTGGTGTGTGCTATCAGCTTCTCGGAGGGTGACTGTCCCCAGGGAACAACAAGACCACAGTGAGAAACAGAGGCAGGGTCCAGAGGGCGTACCATCTCCCCAGGCTCGGTCCCTGCCAGGCAGATGCCCCACTCAGTCTGGGGCAAGACCTGTTTCTCTGACTGCCAGTACGAACGGGTGGCTCTCACAAGGGAAACAAACTTTCCACCAACTGCCAGGCATTGCTGCCCAGGGAGGCAGCCTGGAGCAATGTGTTTTATACACAAGGATACACATTATCTCAGCTCATCCTCTCCACTTCACCCGGGGAGGAAACTGAGGCTCGGCAAACTCCTTTTGGCAAAGTCTCTTTTATCTAGTATTGGAACCCAGGTCTGTCTCCTCAGGGAGGGAATTAAGGGGCCCAGATTTGTGTCTGCAGCCCTGCAACACAAGCAGCCAAGTAGGGCTGACCAAATCAGTAGCCCAAGGAGCGTCCCTGGAGGAAGAATTACCCCTAGACCTCCAGTTCCGAGGATTAGGACCCAGGCCTTACCCAGCTGTGCCCACAGTCCCCAGAGGCACCGCTCCAAAGGCAATGGAATTTGCTCTGACTTCTCCCTGGGGGCAACGCAGGCGCAGAAGACCAGGGGCCTGGAGGGCCAACTCCAGCCCCAGCCCCCCAAAGCGCCCCAGGTCTTCTGGCTTCATTCCAGGCTAGTCCGAAGTGGGCAACGACATCTGCTTCCTCCAAGGGCCCCAGCTGGGGGTGGGAGGGGGGCGGTGGGGGCAGCAAGGCAAGGGCGAAGGGGGCTCCTTTGTGGAGCCCACTCCCAGGGGTTATGGGGATCAATCATCTGAAAGCTGGAGAGACTTGTAATTTTATTCCCTGGGAGGAGGAGCCTGAGAAGTCGGCCAGTGGGGTGGGGATGAAATGGGGGAGGGGGGGGACAGCGGCCAGGGGAGCTGTGTTCAGGGAGGGGAGGGACTTGGCTAGGTCTCCCAAGCCTTCTCCACTCTCCAAACTTTCACCAAACTCTTGGCCCCCGCCTCCCCGAAACCAAAACACAACAAGCTCTGGAGGAGCCGCGAGCGGAGCGGCGGGGCGGGCGGACTCGCGGCGGCACTGAGCCTCGGGAGGCTGATGCAACTTTCCCTTTAAGAAAGCCACCTGGGCGCACCGCGGTGCGGACCCAGCACGCCTGGGCCGGGGGCTGCAGCATGGTAAGGGGGCTTGGGGAAGGGAGCGCTGCGGCCCGCGCCTCTGTCTGTCCTGCCGTCGGTCTGGGTTTGGTGGCTCCTCGAGGCTAAGCCCCAGGACCAGCGGGCGTGAGTGTGTGTGTGTGTGTGTGTGTGTGTGTATGATCGCGCTTGCATGCGGGCATCTGTGGGTAAGAGTGTGGGTGCACGCACGAGGATGTCTGTCTCGCCGCAAAGATCGGGGGTAGGTGCGCGCGTCTGGGTGTCACCGCTGTCACCAAGGAGCTAAAGCGGGCGAGAACGGAGGGGGGGGCGCGCTCCCGAAGGGGGGGCGCTGCGTGCCGACGCCGGCTCGGTCGGGGGCGGCGGGCGCGGAGCTGTGCGGGCAGCGCCGGAACCAGAGCGTGTCACGGTCCGTCTGGGGCGCCAGTGGGTCTGCGAGCCGGGGGCCTGCGGCGGCGGGGAACGGGCGGGCCGGGTCTGCGCCCCGCGTGCAGGCTCCCGCTCCATCTCTTCGCACCGCTGGCAGGCCTGTCTGCCTATCTGGCCCCTTCAGCCGGCCTGCCTCCCTATCTGCCCGCCCACCCACCGGCCCGGTTTGGCTTCCCACGCGCCTGCGGGTCCCGGGAAGCCGCGCCAGGGGGTCCCGACGCCCCCAGGATCTTTGTCCGCGGCTCCCGGCCACGGCTTTGGGAAGGGACTACGGCCGTGCAGTTATTTGGGGGCTGCTACTCCAGGGAAAATCCGCGCCCTCCCTACCCCAACCTTCGTTTCGGGTGCGTGTGGGGCGGGCCCGGGCGGCCACAGGTGAGGGCAGGGGCCTGGCAGCCGGGGGCGCCCACCCCCAGCCGGCGCCCCGCACCCCGCAGCCACCGCGGGGCGGTAGAAGGCGGCGGGGCTGGGGCGGGACGGGAGGGGGCTAGCCAGGAGGGCCGGGAGGGGCCGGAGCCGGCCTGGGGGCGGGGCAGGGGGCGGGGACCTCGGCGCCCCGGTACTTTTCCACCGCTGGGGCCGGGGGCGGGGCCGCCGCCTCCACACCAGCTGAGAGGCCCACACGTGGCGGCTGATGTAACACCGCCCCCCAACACCTCGCACCCCGATTAAAGCGGACGCACTCCGCTTCGAGGAATCAGGGTGCTACGGGCGGTGCCGCAGCTCCAAGAGCGACCGCGCCCCTGCCTGCCGGCCCGGGGCCTCCTCGCAGTTCGCCGGCTGCTTCTTAAAGGAGCCGCGCCCCCTTTCGGGCCTGCTCTCCGCAGACCACGCCCCCTCGCTGGTCACTCTTAAAGGAGCCGCGTCCCCGGCTCGCTGACAGCTTCCGCACAAAGCCTGGGTCTATTTCTTTGCTGAAACAAGCTTGATGCTGTGGTTCCTAGAAGATAAAGCCTGGGGTGGAAGTGGGGAGCGAGAAATGGAAAAGGAAAGAAGGACCTGAGAACTCCAAAGTGAGAGAGCATAGGAAGGTTGGAGAACAGTGGGTGAGGGAACCGGTTGGCGGCACTGAGCATGCCCGAGTGTTTCCAAGGACCGCAGAGAAAACGCCCCCTTAGTCGGCCTACACTGCGACTGCGGCGGTGCCCGCTCAGTGCCCAGCCCTGGGGACACAGAAGAATCACACATTTTCCCTGGAAAATCTCTCCAGTTCGTGGGGAGCCAGATCTGGGCACAAGTAACCATGCCGCAACACTACATGTGAAGAGCGTGTTCATGAGATGTACACGCTTTGGGGGTACAGTGAAAAGGTGACTGCAGCTGGAGGAGGAAGGAAGGCTTCTTGAAGAGAATGCTACTGGGACAGGTTTTGAAGCTGGGTAGGCTCTATACAGATGGTAATGGGGACAAGGATGCTCAAGGAAGAGGGAATCGCCTGCATGAACATGGAGGCAAGAACCTCTGGGAATAGTCCCACATGGCCACAGGTGGCTGCAGGTAGCTAACTTGGGCTCCAGTCAAAACTAGAAGCCATCCCCTGCTCCCACAGCCCCTCCGCTCCAGCATCATAGTGAATAGAATTTATGTTTCCTCCTCTGTCTTTCTCCTAAACTATGAGGTCCTTGAAGGCAGAAAAAGAGCCCATCACCTTTCCATTCCCAGAGAGGACTCCAAGGCTTGGCTCAGATGGACCCTTACAACTGATTGACAGACAGCCCCCTCTGGGGAGAAGGAAAGACAGAGCAAAGGTAGCTGGGTCCTGGGACTGCCCTCTCACCATCCACCCTTGAGTGGCTCCCAGGCAGCTCACACCCAGCTCACCCACCTCCCACTCTAAACCTATAGCACCCCACACTCCTGTCCCTGGGCCTGGCACTGACTTTTTCCTGTTGCACCTGCAGAAACCAGAGATCCCCGATTGTCCTTCACCTCCTGTGCAGTTCATCACCATGTTCTACCAATGTCAGCTTCTATATTTTTCTCAGATCTGTGCACCTCTTCCCACCCTATGGCCACCTTCCTCATCCACACCCCGTCATCGTGGCCTGGCCTCTTCCAGACTGACTTCTCTTCCACTAACCACTCCCTCCCGTCCTTTCTCCACACTGTGTCTAGGGTGATGTTTTCAAAATGCACCTTCTACCATTTGCTCCTGCCAGGTGCAACTCTGCCTTAAAGCCTTTGATCGAGACCATTGCCCTCAGGATAAAAATCAAAATCCAGGCTCCAAAGGCCCTGACCGTGCTTATCTGTCCACCTCCATTTTTGGCCACTTTCTCCCTGGTGATCTGAGTGCAGCCTCAGGGTCTTTGCACATATTTAATTTGTTTGAATCTCTCTTCCTGTTCTCTTCCTCACTATTGCCATTTTGCCTGAATAAGTCCCCCTGAGCCTCTAACATTGCTTCCTCAGGAAAGCCCCCTGTGACTTTCAAACAAGGCCATGTCCCCTTGCTCCCAGCTCTCATAGAAGGATCCTTCTCCCTCAGCCTTTGGTTGTCTTCATCTGAGTCACGAGTTTCCCTTTCCCCCTAGTCTGTTAGAGGCAGGAGGGCAGAGACCAATGAGTTCTTGCTGCCCAGCACAGGTCTGGCCCAGAGCAAGCCTGAACTATTTGTGGAATAAATTAATTGAATTGTGACCAGCCCTAAATGCCCACTAAACAATCTAGGCCATATCTGTGGAGAACCATGAGGGGGAATCGGGGCTTTAGGGCTCTGGGAAGCTTAATGGATCAGCTAGAGGGGGGCACTTGCAGTAGAGTCCAAAATTAAGCAGAAACTTCAGAATTTACAAAGGAAGTATTACTAGTCCCATCTTCCAGTTAGAGAAAACTGAGGCTTAGAGAAGTTAAGTAACTTGCTCGGAGTCATATACGTAGTAACTGGCAGAACCAGAATTCCAGTCCAGGCCTACCAGGTCCCAGAGCCCAAGCTCTTCATCACATGCTAAACTAACTGCTTGCCAGTGGTGGTCCATATGTGGTACTTTTTGAATGGATAGACAGGGCCATTTAACAGAAATGGCAGAAGTGGGAGAAGCAGCAAAGCTTTCTGACCAGCTCTTGTTCATTCTCCTGGAGGCCACCACCAAGCTGTCTTCTGGTCACCAGTAAACACTCTGAGCACAAGGACTGTGTTTGTAGTCTGTGCTTAGGGATAACCTGAGTGAGAACACTCTGGAACCTGAGTTCCTGAGCAGAGTGCCTTCAGTTTATTTACCTAATCAGGGGACATAGTAATTACCAACCCAAGAGGTGTATTTGAATAATGCCATGGGCTGTTATTACCATTTGTTGGCTGAAGAGGGACAGCTTTGGGGAAGTCAGATCTCGAGTTTACAGCTTAAGGAGGGGTGCAGTGAGTGAGGAGGACAAGGGTATGACCTTCTAAAGGAGCACAGACCCCCTCTTCTCCTGACTGCCCCCAGAAGACCAAAGCCATGTTCAGGGACCTTTTTAGGACACTTTGAGAGGCAGAGAGGCCAGACTGGGTGACTGATGAAAGAGAAATGGTTACAGGTCTTATCCATGCCCATAACCCTTCCCGCACCCGCCTTGGGGAGAAGACTGTGCAGGAACCAAGTGGCTGGGGCCAAGTCCTAAGGAATCCAAGGGCTGATTTTCACAGGCAAGGAGATTCCTCCTCGTCCCTTCTGGCCTTCTAAAACCTTCCTGGGCCTATAGGAGAGAGGGGGCCCTTGACAGGTGGCTGTGGGTGGGGCAGAGTGGCACCGAACAGCCTTTGGAGTAGAGTCTGCTCCCTGGGAGGATAGAGAGGGCCCCAGAAGATGAACCCAGTCCCTCCTGGGACCAGGCCCTATGGAGGTTGAACATCCTTGTCCACCTAATCCAGGTTTTCCTCCCATGAGAGAATTCCTTGAAGCTCCTTGAAGGTTGAACCCTCTCCTGAGGCTTCTCAAAAACGAGCCCCTATTGCATCCGTGTCTAACATTAAACCTGTATATGGCCGCGCGGCCACTCCTTCTGTTTGTCTGCCGCCTCCGCTCGTCACACCCACACTGCGTCTCAGATGCTTCCTCCAAGGTCTCTGACTGGCCTGGACCGTCATTCCAATACCTCAGTCTCACCATTGCCCTTCAGTCCCATTTGAGCAAGACATCCTGCTTGTGTGCCCTGGGCTAGGGGCAGGCGTGGAAGGTAAATGAAACAAGGACCCAACCCGCGGGGAGTGCACAGACTCAGGTTGATGGACAGAAACAAATAAGTCTAGTATGAGTTGATAAGGACACCAGTAGAAACCTGCTAAAAAAAGAAAGGAGGAAGCAGTTTGTTCACTCTGGTTGGGGAGAGTGCCAGAAAAGGCTACAGAGAAGACGTAACATTTCAGCGTGGTCCTAAAGGATTTGCAGAATTTTACCGGGTGAGCAGGAAGGAAGACGTTGCAGACAGGGGAAGGCCTGAGGCAGGGCAGGGAGGTGGTCCCGTGCACCGCATGTTTGGTGTTCACAGAGCCTGTGGTCCAGGTCCAGCTTGCCCAGCTGTTCTGGAGCCCCAGATGAGTGGCACCAGGACGAGGAAGGAGCGTCCTGGCTGCCTGGCTGGGGTGATCTTGGGGAGCACGTGCTGATCCGCGCTGACTCCCCTTCAGGAGAAAGGTTGAAGCCATCCACACAGACGATGAAGGAATTGGACCCTGTCCCAGTCCTGTGTTCATTTTTTAATCTTTTATAGAATTGGGCATCTGGAGAGTCAAAAATAGACCTTTGCCCATTGGGACAGGAAGCCTGGAGACCAAGGGATTCAAGGGAAGGGTTGGAAGAAGGGTTAGGAAGGAGCTGATCGAGGGTCATCCAGAAAGGACCAGATGGGAAAGGGCCTGGCAGAGGGTAGGCCAGCCCGGGAGGGGAGTGAGGGCCTGCCAGCTGGTGGCCCGGGCCCAGCACTACCTGTCCTGGAGAGCTCTGACCACCCCACCTGGCTTGCCCTCACTTTCCTGGGCCAGGTTCCCACCCCGCTCTCTGCTCTCTCCACAGCTCTTGAGGTCTGTGGTCTGAAAGGTGCTGGAAGCAGAGCCTGTGAGCGTGGTCCAGGACTCCAGGGCCCCCCCAACCTGCTGCTGCCATGGTAGGAAAAGGTGCCAAAGGGATGCTGGTGAGTACAGGAACCAGACTGCAGGGAGGAAGGGGGGATCATGAGCACTGCCCCCTGGAGGCCTTCTGCCGGCTGCCTGCCATAACAGGAGGGCCCAGGGGGCTTCTTGGGACCCTGAGTCTGGCTGCACTGCTGGGGCTCCTGAGTAGTAGGGCTGTCCCAGGCCCCAAGTAGGCAGCCCCTTACCCGACAGGCTCAATGGTATTGCAGCTCTGAGCCCATAACAGGGCCGGTTCTGCCACAGAGCCCACAACGGCACATCAGAAGGCAGGAGCACACACCCCATCCTCATTAGGAGAGGTGCTCCGGCCAACAAGACAGGAGGACACGCAGGACCGTCACACAGTTGGACCCCAGTACCCCACCCCCACCGCGTGCTCTGCCCGCCACAGGGAGCATTCCGTATGTGCGAACCCAGGGGTCTTCAGGCCCCGTCTGGTTTTTCTCTCCTTCCCTGGTTCCTTCTCACTCTGAAAAGGAACAGAGAACATTTCGTTTGAATCCTCTTCTGAGGCCTCAGAAAACTCCCCTCTCCCCCTTCCCCAAGCCATGGCCTTTCCTTTGCCCACTGCTACGGACGGAGCACAGGAGAGCAGGAGAGGTGGTAGTGAGGCCCCTCGAGGGGCAGCAGGCAAGGGCTGGGCGTGGTCAGGGCTTGAAGGAGGAAGACTCGCCGATGGACAGAGCAGGTTGGCACTGGAAGCAGGAACTGAGAAAAAGATGTCAGATCCCATCCCAAGAGCAGTGGTTGTATTTCTTCTGTTGGGATCTTGCCTCAGGGACAAACTAGATGGGGCAGCTGTCAGGGGAGGAAGCCAGCGACGGAGCACAGCCCTGCCCTTGGCACCTCTCTCGCCCACATCAATTCCTTCCATTGCTTTTCTCATTCTGTGAAGGATTGACTGGCCTAGGGTCTCTGCAGAGCTCTCCCACCCCCTAAATAGGCCCTGTCCCTCACCAGAGATTTCTGGGGCTCAGAGTACTTGGTCCAGAGGAATGGCTTGGGAGTGGAAACGGGCAGTTTCTCTCCAGGGTAAGGACCCTCCATTCTACCCCGTTCTGAATGTCTAACACTCAGTCCCTCAGGCCTGCTCTGGCCTGGCTCCTACCTCGTTGGAACACGTCTGAATGAGCCAAGCTTCCGAAAGTACTCCCGAGCCAGCCTGAACTCAGGGTGCTCACAGATGGGCAGAGAGGAAGTCTCGTGATGGGGCCAAAATGGCCTCCCTTTCCCAGAGAACTCTGGGAATCGCCACAGGCCTGTCCTCCCGTAGGAAGTGGGGTGTGGCTCTGCCCCAGGCTACATGGAGATTCTGAGCCCCATGAAACCTAAGAAACCCTCGGAGGATTCCCCGGCTGCTCTTCTGTCTTGGGAGTGACCCTGAAAGGACTGGTGGGGGCAAGCAGTCGAGATGCGGGCCACAGAGGGAGCATGAATCACAGCGTCCCATAATCCCTGCCCTGAGCTGGGCTTCCCGGACTTCAGGCCCTGCCCGGCCAGCCTGTCTGTAGAAGGGAGTGCTGCCTTGGGACGCCCGTTCCCAGCCCCAGGATGTGCCTAAAGATAGCTGGGGCTCGGATGCCCTCTGCCCTTTGGCTTCTGCCTGCCACTGCTTGTTTGAGGCCCATAACATCTGTCCCCTGGGCTCCCCCCATCCCCCACCACAGCGGTTGCTAGAGATTCTATTCCTGCCTCTTTCTCAGTTCTGCTGATGACCTTGGGCTACTCTGTTCTCGGGCCCCAGTTTGGAAACTGAAGCCCTCTCCATTCAGGGCCTGTCTCTAGGACACAGGCTGCGAGAGGCGCCATCCCTCCTGGCTAGCTGAGTCAGCCCGTTTTTAGGTGTCTGTGCTCCCCTAAAGGCAGAGAGCTGAGGACACTCCTTTCAGACATGCCTTCCGCTCCATGCTGGCGTAAGGGCAGAAGAGAGGCTACTGAGGGCCATGCATGTAAGCTGCATGGACGGTCCCAGGCCTGTGGCTTCTTTTGCCATTTGTAACCTGGTATGCGGGGATGGGGTAGTTAACCCCTGCCGCTGGGTCCTTCCTTCCATCCCCTTTCTCTCTGGTTTGGGTGTGAGGACATGGGTCCCTCCTCCGCCCCCATCCCCAGGCTCTCTTCAGTGTCAGCAGACATCCTGTGTCATCCTTGGAGCTCCTGCCCTGCTCTCCATGGGGCAGGGGCCTGGCGGGGAAGCAAGGCCCTCTTCAGCACGTGCCCAGGCCCACATGCCTGCTGCACGTGTCCCTCCCCCACCCCCAGCCCAGATGGTCTCTGCCGGTCTAGCTCAGCTGCCTCCCTCACGCCTCAGCAGCTCCTAGGACAGGGCCATGCAAGAACCCAGCTGGCCAGGGTACCTCCAAGCCTGGGAGCAGCTGGGATGCTTGGGGGCACTGGGGGATGGGTGGGGTGATACTTGCATGGAGACCTAGTGCCTCTGTACCCGCATGGGGCGGCGCTGCCTGAGGCTCAGAGGACAGGAAGCTGGGGGAGAGGAGCCCAGGACAGGAGAACCCCACTGGGATCGGCTGTAACTACATGGCCTCCCAGCAAGGTCACCAGCTGGCTGATTTGGTCCCCTCCCTGTGCCTGCTCCCCACTGACAGAGTCTCGGGCAACAGAGGCTTTGGTGAGCCTCATTGGCCTCTCCCTGTGTCTTTGAGCACCCTGGTCGTTCTTGTCATTGGGCAACCTTGCGATGATGAAGAGCAGAGTCACCTGGGCTAGGGCGGTAGGCGCCAGAGCATCTAAATCATCCCAGAAGCCTTTGCAAGCACCACAGGCACCTGGGGCTGCCCTGCCCTGACCCACTCTGTTGCTTTGACAGGAGGATTTGTACAGTTTGTACACCTCTTATTTGCGCTGCCCATCACAGGGCCTGGCACACAGTGAGTCCTCCCCCAGCCTACAGCCTGGCATGTGGCAAGTGCTCAGCTAATAAGGGCTTGGCACATGCTGGGAGTTTACCAAGCACAGGGTTTGGCCCACGTTAGGCACTTCCTAGGGGAAGAGCCTGTCCTCGGCTAGGCCCTCACCGAGCACCAGCCCCAGCACATGGGAGGTGCTCACCCAGGACGGACTCGGCACGCATTGGGGCACCCATCTGTCAGTGCCAGGAGCACAGTGGGTCCTCCCCCAGCCCCACACAGGGCATACCATGCATGGGTCCTTACCTGGCACAGAATTTGGCCAACATGGGCTTCTCCTCTGGCACAGGACCTAGCCCACCGCTGGGGTTCGCTGGTGTTGGGCTGATAGGAAGGGGTGCCCTCTTCACCCCGGCTTGGCACCCTGCGTATCCTTATAGCTCAGACTTTGCACGTAGTGGGCCCTCTGCTAACACAGGTCCCGGCCTACAGTGAGTGCTTTCCAAACACAGGTCCCGGAGTGGTACAGCGGGTGCTTTCCTAGATCGGGGCCCGGCACACAGTAGGTACTCTCCTAGCTCAGGGACTGGCACATAGTGGGTGCTCTTCTTATAGGAGGCCTAGCCCAGAGTTGGGGCTCTCTTAGCCAGGACAGCCTGAACAGTGACCTAGGTGATCAACCAGGTGATTGGAGACGTGTAACTACACCCTCCCTGTGAAATGGACGATATCTAGATCCAGAGGAAAAGGCTCCATGTTCCTGAGGCCTCCTCTCTGGACCTAAGATCCTGCCCTCCCTTCCCCTTGGTCTCCTTCCCCTCCCCACCTTTTTGGGAGTACACCTGCTCCATCCTGTGCCCTCCCGTCCACTCACAGGGCTTCCCTGCAGCCCTTGCCCTGCTCAGTCCTAGCTCTGCAGGACCTTCCCCCTGGAGGCACAGGGCACAAAAGCAACTAGATTCCTTGCCCCTCTGGAGGCATGCCCACTCTTATTAAGAAAAGTCAGGGGTGGGGGCTGGGGGAGTCGGCCTCCCAAAGTGGGGCTGGAGCAGCTGGATCCCACTAATGAGGCCTCATTACGGCCAGGGCCCAGCTGGGCTGCTGCCGCCTCCTGTCCCCATGGCCAGGGCCAGAGAAAGCCGTCCAGCCAGGGCTGCCTGTTCTGGGCACCCTGCCCAGGCCAGAGCAGCCAGAGCCGGAGCCCACCCTGGGTGGAAGTGAGCATTTGGGCATCATGGGTGACTGGGCCTTCCTGAAGGCAGTGGCCCAGCCAGGGCCTTGGCCCGTAGTCTGTGCGCGCAGGAAGTCAGTGGAGTGTGTCTGGGGACCTGGCTGCGTGAGGCTGGCCCAGTGAGATGCTGAAGTCAGTGGGGTCTCAGACCATTCTTGGGAGACTTGCTTGAGCCAAGGCTGGTCTCTATCTATCCCCAAATATGGGGCTCATATCAAGGGGTGGGTCTACATCAAGGCATGGGGGGCGGGGAGGAGGATGAAATGAATTTTTATATATATATATATAAAGTGTTTAGGACACTGTCTGGCCCATAGTAAGCACTCACTATGTGTTATCTATTATCGTTATTGCTAATTCTCACTAGACTCGGTGATGGGTGGATATTATCCTTATTTCAGAGATGAAGAAGCTAAGATCAGACATATTAAGTGATTTGCCTAAGTCTATATGGTGAGAAACTAGCTGTGCTGGGGTTTAAACTAGGTCTGTCTGACTCTAAATCTTGTGCCTTTTTTTGTTTGTTTGTTTGTTTGTTTAAAGCCATCCTTTAAAAAAAAAAAAAAGCCATCCTGACATGTTCCCTTCAAGGTCACCATACTTACCAAGCTCACAGAAAGGCGAGGTTTTCTTTACATCAGAATGCATGCTTCCAGTTGGTGGGTGTTTGCTAAGATTGTACCATGTGCCCGGCACTCTGCCGACCTATCCATTTCCAAAGAGAGGTTCGCCTTCCGAGGATTGGAATACTCTTGTCCACCTTCCTGACCGCTGGGTCTGTGGCATCTCAGCATCAGCTGGAGACTGACCTGTGAGTGTGGTCTCAGAGAAGTGGGACTGGATGGGTCTGAGTGACATCCCGCCCCAGTGACAGGGATACCTGCTGGACGGAACCCAGCCCATACGGCACAGACTCCCAGAGCAACACGTCAGGCTCTGGGCAATGCGGTACAGATCTCTAAGAGTCCTAGTCCATGGGTCCTCCTTTGCCTGGACTCTGTGGTGACCACTCTCTGGGCTGGTGCCATCTTTCTTAGGACAGGTGACCGGGTAGTTCCTGGGACCAGAGCTTTCTTGCATGGTCAGCCACATTCTCCTGTGAGGACCTCAATCATCTTGGCTGGTTGAGGGTCTCCAGCTCTTGCAGGGGGGAGGGGAGGAAACCGCTCCAGGGCCCACCCCCACTTCCCCCCGCCCGCACCACTCTAGGCAGTCTAAGATGCTTTGTTAGGACCCTGTGGACTATGCCCCCCCTTCTTCCTGCCCTTCACCAGGTCTAGTGCCCCAATGGCACCCAACCACCCTACCAGGAGCCCACCAAGTGCCAGGCTTGGGAGCTCAGAAGCATCTGGGCCCTGAGGCCGCTCACTCTCTTACGCGCTCCCTCTGCCTCACTCTGTGGTTGTGAGTGTGTGTGTGTGTGTTTTGTTCCAATAACTTGCTGGGAACAAGGGAAAAACACAACAAACCCCACGCCTCACTCCAGCTCCAGAGCACCCGCCTGGGCTGCGTGGGGACTGGCCGGAGAGGGAGGGCCAGGGGAGGGGGAGGCAGAGCTTCGGGAGGAGACGAGGTGAAAGTAATTGACGCTGCCCAGCCAGCAGTGGGAGAGGCAGGGATGCGTCAGTGTCGCCTGGAGCTGGCAGAGGTGTGAATGAGCAGCGGAGACACGCTCCGCTCTCAGGGCTCATCCTGGGATGGCCTCGGCTTGTGGACCTGTGGCCCCCTCCTCCCCAGAACAGGTCAGTCACCTTCCAGAAGGTTGAGCGCCCCCCTCCTGGACCCAGGCGGTGTGGGAGGCTGGGCTGGGGGTGGGGAGAGGGGCTGAGTGGTCTGTGCCAGGGAGGAGCAGGCACAGCCAGCCAGGGAGACAGACACCAGCAAAAGTGACCCAGAAAGTTACAACTGTGCGAAGGAGTGCAGGAAGAGTTAGCTGTGTGGTGGGGGCCTGGGGGAGGAGAGTGGGGGGGAGTGTGGGCTCCCCCAGCCCAAGGACCTGCTGAGAATCTGCTCTGTGTATCAAAGCTGCATTGTCCCAGCTCCCGGGGAGACGGGCCGGAGGTGCCCAGGAATTGTACTAATCAATACAGCCCCATTGTCCGTGCCACGGCAGTTACTCCTATGGGAAGAGTGAGCGAGGGGGTAGGGGGATGTGGTACATGGACTCAGCAGTGACAGTGGGGATAGGGATCTCTGCTGGGAGGAGAGAGACCCCAGAGAACATTCACCAGTGTCCACAGCAAGTGCCCGGATGAGGTGGGCACCCTGTGGCCTCCTCCCTGGAAGCTGGGGTTGGGCAAAGATGTTGGGGAAAATGGGGCTGGTGGCAGCAAGGGTGAGGGGGACAGGGAGAGCCATCCTCCCCTGTACAGCATCCTGATTTGACCTTCAGAAGGGAAGAGAAGGAATGTCTTCTGGCGAGACGCATGTTGGGTCCCGAAGAAGCATTATGCAGAGCTGCCCTCAGACCTCAGAACCGCCAGGGTCACAGACCAGAGCCACTTCTCTGAGTGCCAGCCCCACTGCCAACTGCCTGGGGTAGAGACTGCCCACAGCCGCTGCGCATGAGGCCGGGCTGCTGGACTTCTCCAGGCCCACCCAGCTTTCCCCACCACTGCTCCTCAGGGCCTGGAGCGGAGCTGGGCATGCCTGGGGGTGCCCCTTCTGTCTGCTGTCCATAGTGTTGGCATGTCTCTCTCCACCAATCAGGGCTCTGGGCGAGACAGCACAGGGTATCCCCTTGCCTCTCTCACCTGCTCTACGAAGGCTTAGACTCCTAATGGGTGCCCAGAACTTTCTCTGAAGCTCTCCCGGAGGCCAGAGGCACTCACAGCCCGGTACTGTGCAAGCCTCAGGCAGATTTTCCCATGGTCCTGCCCCTCCAGCTCTGGTCCCTCTTTCCCGGATCTGGATCAGCGAGGCCAGATGAAGGACGGAAGGCTCTGTCATTGCAGGGCAGCGCTACGTAAGGGCCAGCCTGGCCCCTGGACCAAGGGGAGAGAACTTGGGGGAATAAGAATCTAGGGGTATGAGGCAGTAGTGAGGTCTTCTAAGGCGGCTGCAATTTACTGTAACGGCGTTCCTGCCTGAATTCCCTGATGAGGCTCAGAGAAAGTTGCCAGTGATCTGGATTTGGCTCAAGGTCAGTCTGGGATGTGGGGTCTTGTCTGTCCTTCTCCATAAAGTTTGTCTTGGATGGGACTTCATCCCATGAGCAAACCCCGGGGCTGTGGAGTTCTGAACCAGAGGCCTGCTGGATCCCAGCGGGGCCCGCCCAGCCAGGCGGCTCCAGGATTCTTCCGTGTCCACCGAGAGCAGGAGGAGGGAGCTCACAATTCACAAAAATATCCAGTGGACCCTGATCTGGGAGGGCGGGAGTCAGGAGCTAGAGGAAAGCCATAGCCCAGGGTAGAAATCCGGACTCTGTCCGAGTCTGGGCATGGAGAAAAGAGGGGGTGGCTCCCATGTTGGTAGTTACCTCTGGGAGGGGGCTCTGCGGCTTTGTTTCCTCGTCACTCTTTGCTGTGGGTTCCCATTTTTTGGTGATAAGCTTATAATGCTCTTATAACTAGAAGAAAAACAATAACATTTAAAAAAGTCATTTAGAAAGTTAGTGGAAACTAATGGGAGGTTCAGAAGAGAGTCGGAAACAGGAAAATTCCAGGCAAGGCAGAACTACAGAGGCTGGTAGATCTATTGAGGTGGCCTGGTCTGTGAACTGATTTCATAGTTAAGGACGCTGAGTTACAGGGAGTGGAAATGACTTGCCCAGAGTCGCTGGGGTAGCAGGCTCCAGAATGCTGGGGTTCTCACTCCTGGCCCAGGGTCCTGCCCTGCCAAGCCCAAGGCACAGTGGGGAGATCTGGATTCTGCCCTCGGAGCTGAACACTGCTCGTTCCAGGAGCTGATCTATCGGGGACTAAGCCAGGCACAGGGCTGTGTAAAGGACTTATGTAAGTGATTGTTCTGTATGGCTCACCTGGCTGGGCAGGCATGGGGTGGGAGGTGACAAGTCCTTGTGTGGGACTGGACCCTGCTGCCTCAAGGACTGCTCCTAAGGGGAAGGGCATCTGTGCATGCGTAGTCTTATGTGAGGGTCTTACATGCGTTTGTCTATGTATGGTGGGCATCATGGAGGACGATCAGCCAGCCTACCGCTCTCAACCACGGAAAGAAAGCCCCAGAGCCTGCCTTCTACTGCGCGTGGGGAGCTTGGGCACAGGGCAGGGCTGTCCCTATCCCGGAGACCACCGATCAGGCCCATGGCCATGGAGTCCCACGTGAGGGTGGGGGCTATCTAGGGAGCCTGGGGAGGAAGCACCAGCCCACTATGGTTTAATTCATCACCGAGGTGTGAGCAGGGGAGGAAGGGAGAGCAGTGAGGGGCTGAGAGTGAAAGATGGGTGATGGGCAGGAGAAGCCTGGAGCCTGGCCAGTCAGCAGGGCTGAGCTGGGTCAGGCAGACGGGCCACCGGTCTGGGTGAAACTGTGAGCACAAAGGGATTCTTTCGTGGGTGCCTGAGAGCTGACGTCCACTGCAGGGACAGGTCTGATCAGTGACACAGGTATCTACCCAGCAGATGAAGAAAATGAGCGGCTTAGGCTAGGGGAAAGGATGCAAGGAGAACAAAATCGAGGCAAGTACTAGAAAAGTCTTGCCAGCTGTGGGCCTCTCTTGCCGAGGAAGGCAGCGGCCGAGAGTGCCCAGAGCAGAGCAGAGAAGGGACCCGGAGCCCTCAGAAGCCCCGCGGGGCATGCATTTTGGAGATCCTTTCCTCTAGCGTACTTGGAGAAAGGGGGCTTGCTATGTCCTCTGCAGAGAGCCAAGCCCTCACCAGGCAAGTCCCTTGAACGTAGCTCGCTCTAGCACAGAAGTCAGAGGCCTAGCCGTGCTCCCACGGTGACCTCCCAGCCACAGCTCCGGGAGTCTGCTGCATGCATGGTGCTGAGCCGCAGGGCCCGGGAGCCTGAGCGGGTGCTGCGTCTGAGGGGTGCTTCTCACAGGGCTTGCAGAGCGTCGCTGACCCCCAGCTCCTTCTGCCCCGCAGACCCTTAGTGTGGTCAGGGACTCCCTCCAGAGTCCCATCCCTGGCTCCCCACCCCTGGGCCCAGTCCCAGGGCTCCTGCCTCCCCGAGGCATGGATTGTGGTCAGCATAGCTAAAGTGCTTAGCTCAGGGCCCAGTGGCGTGCGGCTCATTAACTGAGTGGCGCTGGCTCCTGAGGACGGCCTGGGGCACGTGGCTGGGGAGCACCCACACCCTCCCCGTCCCCCTCAATGTCAGGGAAGGAGCAGACCTCAGAAATCCCAGTCAGGTCCTGCTGAACTTGGTTGGGGGCTGGGAGCAGGACAGGTGCCCCAGCCTTCCAGCCTTGGGGACTTCGGTCTCTGCAAGGAGTCCTGACTTTGCCTTGCCCCGTGAAACACTCCTGGCCCCTTGGCTGTCTGTTACAGCTGTGAGTGCTGCTTCATGACCCCACCCCTGTACTCGGCAGCTGCCACAGTCTCCCATTGTGCCCCTAAGTAAACAAGCCTTGGACAGAATAAAACTGTTATTGTAGGGTCAACGTATAGGAGCCCTATTTGGCCGGGATTTGTTTGGGAATGCAGAAACTGTCCCCCAGCCGGACTCACACCCTCTGAAAAAATGCCCCCCTATCACCCGGACCATGCAGAATTGCTAGGCCTGTCCCCAAGAAGGCCCTTGGAGGTGGTGACAGCCTTAGGCAAGATTTTGTATAGGCCTGTCCCCGAGGGCACCCTCAGACTGTGAGCCACCCTCTCCCAGAGCCAGACTGGCCCTCAAGCCCCTTCATCGAGGAAGCTTTCCTGACCTCTCCCTGAGTGCCCCCCACCTGGCATCCTTCCTTATTCTTGTGCCCTGAGAACGTCCGCTTTGTGGTCACCTTACGGCTGCGATATAAAAATCACGGATTTGTTTCCGACATTACCGGCTTGCTCCGCCACCAGATTCTAAGCTCTGAGCGCACCGCCATGTCTGTTCAATTCACTGCTGGGTCCCCAATGCCTGGGGCGGGGCCTGGCATACAGCGGGTGTTAGTAAGTCTCCGTGGTTGCGGTATGAATGCATGCGGGTTCTTCCAGCCTGTCAGCCTGCTCTGGGCACTCCTCGAAGGGGACCAGACCCCGGTTCTCGGTGCCACGTCCCCAAGCCTCCCTCGAGGGTATGAAGGTCAGCATCTCCTCTGGGGTCAATACCAGTTTGGGGGAGCAGGATGGTCTCCCACAACACCTCACAAGAGTGTCTGTGTTGTAGGGGTCAGGGTACGCAAGCCGAAGGGTGCCCACCGTGGGAACCAGGGGTCCATGGCTGGGGCCTCTACTGGCCCCTGGTGCCTCCCGTGTCTGCATTCCCAAATAGGCCTTTCTGGAAAGCACACAGGTCCCCATGAAACCATTCCTCCCCTCTGCATTTGTCAGTCAGTGTCAGGATCCGATAGCATTTCAAAGCACCAGACCTCTTTGTTTATGGGCCAGTGTCACTGTTGTCCTTGACTATGTCTCTTTCAAGCTGAGGGTTGGTGTCACTTCAGCCACGTCTCTCAGGAGCCATGCTGCTCTGTCTCCAATCCTGGTGTCCTCTAGGGACTCCTGTCTCTTTCTCTCAAGGGAACAGCCCACCTCCGAGAGGCTGTCTCTGTCACTCCAGGGCTCTGTGCTTCTCTGCTGGTGATTCTAAGGGTCCCTGGTCTCCAGTGAGACACCCCCCCCCCCAGTCCTTTAGGTGCTCGCTCAGGGTGGCTTGATTTCCTTTCACCCTGGAAGGAGGTGGAAGGGCCATGGCATGGGGAAGGGGCATATTTACACTTGTAAAGGGACTTGCTGAGTCAGTTCCAACTGTGGGGTTGGGGTTCAATAGGGACTGTCCTCAGTGGGGCCTCAGGCCACCCAGCCCAGCCCTGAAGCTCCCCGGGGCAGGCCTGGCTTCCTCTCCTTGGGGCGAATCCCCTCATCGGCCCCTCCTGGCCAGCCCCCTGCTCCGCAGCCCATCCCCTCTCAGCTCAGAGACCTTTTTCCGGAGTCCCTCCCTCTGTTTCCCCTAGCAGAGTCTGTCCTCCAAGTCTGGCGTGGTGCCTACAACTCTGGTCTCCTCCCCCAGCTCATGGCCAGCACCACCCAGCCCAGGTCAGCTTCCCCAGTGTCCCCCCACCCCAGCTATGGCAGTATAGGTGGCTCCCTTGGGTCCTCCCATCCTGAGTCCCAGAACACCCTCCCTGATTCTGGCCCAGTTCAGTTGCTCTCCCATCTCCCACCTCGAGGCCCTGCCATCCTGTGCCCCCAGGAAAGTGTCTTCAGCTGGGGGAGGGGTCGGGCATCCCCTCCCCCGCACCGCCTGCCCATGGGCAGGCGTGCTTAGCCTGGTGATGTGGTCGTGGCGGGTGGGGGGGGCTGTCTGGACACAGGCCCCTTTGTGCCCAGCCCGACTTGGCTGCTTGGTATGAGGCTCAGCTGCTCCCAGATCCTCACCCAGAGGGGAGAGGGGAGGCTTTGGAGGGGCTGGGGCTGGGGGCTCTGGACTTGAGCTCCCTCTCCTCATCCCACCTCTCAGATGTTGGGAGTAGCTGCTCAGGTGGGCTGGTGCTCCTGGCACAGGGTGCTGGGGGGCTGGTGAGTGAGGCCCCGCTTGGCACCCTCTGGCAGCCGCTCCTCCCTCCTCCCCTTCTCTGCCAGGCCTGCCAGCAGCTCTTGCCAGCAGACGGGAAGCCCAGGGTGGGGGTGGGGGCTTGGAGGGTCCATAGTGTCCCCGCTGGGAGAGGCCCAGAGGGTCAGGCACGGGAGCACAAATGCCTTTCTGATGGTAGCTTCTCTCCTGTCCCCACAGAATGGTGCTGTGCCCAGCGAGGCCACCAAGAGGGACCAGAACCTCAAACGGGGCAACTGGGGCAACCAGATCGAGTTTGTACTGACGAGCGTGGGCTATGCCGTGGGCCTAGGCAATGTTTGGCGCTTCCCATACCTCTGCTATCGCAACGGGGGAGGTACCCAGCGGGCACAGGGCAGGGACCACCCACTTGGATAGAGCCTACCCACCAAGGCCCGGGCTCCCCCCTCCCTGGCACAGACCCCTCTCCAGACAGGCTGGCCTCTGGCTCTCATCTCCTTTGCCCCAATCCCTGGCTTAGGTACCCTTTACCTAAGGCACGATCATCCCCTGACCCTGGCTGTCTGCTGTTTGGGCCTGACCCTGCTAACCTGCTCCCTTGAGGTCAAGAGAGGTGGAGAAAGGCACCTCAACCTCCCGAGGTTCCCTGTCTTACACCCCCTGTGTGTCAACAGCCCCCTAAATGGCTTGGGGAATTTGAGGATCCCAGCAACTTAGGTTTGTGACTTTGCTTGGTGAACCCATCAAATCCCACCCTAACATGGTGGGTCTGGGGCCTGGCTTCTGTTCAGGAAGCCTCTGCCAAGTTCAAAGGTGGGCTGTGGGTAGGATACCTCAAGCCCCAGGCTCCTGCTCAGTGTGTGGCCCACCCTCCTCGGGCCTTAGCTGATCATGAAAGTTTTGCTGTTGGGTTGTCAGCAGGAAGAGGGTGGGAGCCTCCAAGCCCACCCTGAGCCAGGCCTTTCCCTGCCTGCCAGGAGCCTTCATGTTCCCCTACTTCATCATGCTGATTTTCTGCGGGATTCCCCTCTTCTTCATGGAACTGTCCTTCGGCCAGTTTGCAAGTCAGGGCTGCCTGGGGGTCTGGAGGATCAGCCCCATGTTCAAAGGTGAGGCCTGGGGAGGGTACACCAGCCCCCCACCCCCACACACATGCACACACATGCACGGGCCTCTGGGGCCCTACTCACCCATCTGTACAAACACTGCCAACCTCCCCGGAGCCCTGGTGCTGACCCCAAGCCCTACATCAATGGCCAAGGCCACGGATGCATGCTGGGATCTAAGTTTACTTGGCCTCCGCCCTCCCCACCTACCACGTGTATCCATAAAGCCCCTGGGCCGCCCAGCTCACCCCTGCTAAGGCCTCGACCTGTCCCTTCAATGGCCCTCCACAAAAGCCTGCTCCAGGGGGGCAGGGTGCGGGCCCTTCAGCGTTAACCTTGCTTCCGTCAGCTAGATGCGTGAGGCTGCCCCCCCTTCCCTCCCTCTCGCAGGTGTGGGCTATGGCATGATGGTAGTGTCCACGTATATCGGCATCTACTACAACGTGGTTATCTGCATCGCCTTCTACTACTTCTTCTCGTCCATGACACATGTGCTACCCTGGGCTTACTGTGATAACCCCTGGAACACGCCTGACTGTGCCGGGGTGCTGGACGCCTCCAACCTCACCAATGGCTCCCGGCCCGCCACACCACCAGGCAGCCTCTCCCACCTGCTCAACCACTCCCTCCAGCGGACCAGCCCCAGCGAGGAGTACTGGAGGTGAGGTCCCACTGGCCCCAGACCGAGTGGTGGGTGGGGAGGGGGGGAACGACATGGACACCTGGCACCAAGCCTTGGCTCTCCCCGCCTCCCCTCCACTCTCCCTGCCCAGCACCTCCCTGCCCAGCACCCCCCAGCCATCGGGCAACTTTCTGCTGAGCAGGTAGGGGGCCAGGACCAGAGCCGGAGAGAGGGCCTCAGGAGCTTACAGACGAGCTCAGGAGAGAAGGCTGACCCAGTGCTGGAGGGCTAGACGCTGAGTGGAGCATCCTGACCAGGGTGCTGTGAGGGAGGGAGGGCTTCAGCAGTCAGGCACGAAGCAGAGTGGAGTGGGGACAGCGGTGTGTCTTCCCTGTGAGAACAGTGTGAGCAAAGTCCTCAGGTCCCAGAGGAGCAGAGGCTGGTCCTAACCCTGAAGGGAAGCTCTTCTGCTGAGACTCACAGGTGTGTGGGAAACTCCTGGGACCTAAAGGAGCCAAGGAGGGGCACCAGCCTACTTGGAGAACTTCTATGAATTAAGCGTAGACATACCACTGCAGGGTGAAGGGAGCTGTAGAAGTTTCCTGAGCCCAGGGCTGTCATCATCAAGCTATGCTTAGGAAAGACAGTCTGGCACTAATATGGTGACAGACGGGAGTCTCAGGCTGCTGCTGGAGTGTTCTAGAACACCTTGTCCCCACAAAGTAGGAGTGAGGGCACAGGGGGAAGTCCTAAAGGAGACTCCCCGTGTCTTGTTGGGGAATGGGTGGGAAGAGAGTGTTGAGGGCCTGTGGGTAGGGCACGTTAATTCATTCCACATCTACAGGGTCTGCTCTGCCAGGTCCTGGGTACCCATGGGGTCTGAAGAGCCCAGAGGCACTCACCCAGAGGAGTCCACAGCCCTGAGGGGGTCCTATTAGGGCAGAGGTGTGGTAGGGGCACAAAGAGGGGATGGCCAGTTCTGAAGGGATGGGGGCAAGAGGAGGTGGTCCAGAAGACTTCCCCTAGGAGGGAGGAGGGAGGTGTAGAAGGGTTAGGAGAGACATGGGAAGGTAGGCCATGGCTGCGAGGTGGCTGAGGTTTGAAGTCTCTCCACCAAGTGGCAGAGAGTCATAGGTGAGAGGCCGAGGCCCCGGGGAAGCTGGAAGTCCTAGCAGGTCAGTATCCTCTGAGCCTGGTCCCAGTGCCCTGACCCCACAGGGCCCAGCTTCCCTGCACCAGCCACTATGCTGTGCCATCGACGTTCAAAAACAGCTAAGATGTGGTTACTACCACCAGGGGCTCGCGGTGTAGACAACAGTGCTCCTGCCTCCCAGTGAGGGGCAGGCAGAATTATCACCAGGCTGACTCAGCCCCTCAGTCGCTAGACAGATCTTTTTTTTTTTTTTTTAAGATTTTATTTATGTATTTGACAGAGAGAGAGATCACAAGTAGGCAGAGAGACAGGCAGAGAGAGAGAGGGGGAAGCAGGCTCCACTCTGAGCAGAGAGCCCAATGCGGGGCTCGATCCCAGGACCCTGAGATCCTGACCTGAGCCAAAGGCAGAGGCTTAACCCACTGAGCCACCCAGACACCCCTGGACAGATCATTTCTTGAGCACCTAGTGGGTACCAGACACTGCCCTTGGAAGGGAGACAGCATGAGGACTGAGACACTTGGCCCCTGCCCTCATGGAGGTCCCATCCACCGAGAGGACCAGGCAATTTACTGCCCAGTTAGGTGTTGTGCTACATTTGAGGCACGGTGTGGGCTGGGCAACTTGATCTAGACTTGAGGGGGCGGGAAGTCCGGGAAGCACAAAGCCTCACCCACACCCACCAGGCTGCTTCCGAAGCCCTCACCCTAGCAGCTGTCTGCCAGGGAGTCCCAGCTAGCTAGGGCCAGCCAGGGCAAAGTTCTGGAGATTTTATCCAGAGGGGAATAGTCCTCAAAGGAAACTGCTCATGGGTTGGGAGGGCTCACTGGGCGGCCCGTTGAACTCTCCTCAGTCAAGGCTGGAGCCCGGCCTGCCTCACTAGCCACAGCCCCAGCGGGACTCCTTCCTTGCAGGATGGCTCCCTGCTGCCCCCTTCTGGAAACCCTGAGAGGCCTGCCCAGGCTGGCTTCCGCAAGGAAGTGGGGAGAGCAAGCACCCCCATTTCCTGGGCCCCTACTATGTGCCAGGCATATTATCTCCTGTCCTAGTACCCCTGTTTTTCAGATTCAGAGGCTGATGTTCAGAGATTAAGGAACTAGGCGGCCACGCTGGGTCAGGATACACGCCTTCCCCGTGTGTGAATCAGGTCGATGGTATGAATCAGGCCAATGAGACTCTGCAGGTGTTCTTGGCCCATGCTCTCCAACACCCCTTCAGAAAGCTGTGTGATCACACTGGAGCCCCACCACAACCTCGTTGGCTAGCTCGTGCAGGTAGTATAAAATAGTCCCACTTTACAGATGAGGGAAGCAAGTCAGAAAAAAGATTAGGAGACACTTCTAAAGCAAGAGAAGCACAGAGGACAGATTTCTGAGCCCCAGTCTGCCTCCTGCCCACCCTCTGGCCCATGGTCTCCTCTCTCCTACCAGCCCTTCCGTCTTATTTCACCATTATCTTCATGCTGCTCTGATTCAGGCCCAGAGGCCCTAAGAAACGACCAGGCCCTCACCTCCATAGCCTGTGGAGCCCAGAGCACCTGAAACCCAGTGGGACTCGGGCCCCAGAACCCTGCTCCCAGTGTCTTCGTGGCAGCTCTGGAGTTACACAGACCTCCTTCAGATCGTGGCTCTTTCGCTTATCAACTGTTTGGCCTCGGGAGACCACCCAACCTCTCAAAGTCATAGCTGTTCATCCATTAAATGGGAGGGGGGGTCACAGCACCTACCTTGTTGTAAAGAGGAGATGAGATCATGCAGTTGGACCACGAAGGACAGGGACGGGTGCTCGGGTAGCACAGTGATGCCTGCCGACAAGCTCCAGCTGCTGCTGGAGACGCAAAGAAACAGATTAGGCTGTTTTATTCTCAAGGAGCTGATCACCAGGCTGGGGCAATTAAAAAATAATGCAGAATAATTCCAGAGATGTTATGCACCGAGAGCCAACTTGTAAAGATGTTGGGTTCCAAGAGTTCTTAGGTTAATTGATCTCAAAAACACATGGTCCCAAAACAAAACAAAAAACTAAATATGGTGCCATAAAAAAGAGAGGTAGAATTCACTACTTGGTACCCAGGCTAGCATTCTAAACTTTGTTAACCCCCTGGTATTGTAATGCTGTGCCCTTGCAAATCATATAAATGATTAAACAAAGTCATATAAAACACTACCAGTTGAACATACATAATTAGACAAAGTTAAAAAAAATCTTTTGAACAAGAAATGGTTTCTTTACATGGAATGCTATTGCCTGAAGTAAGGCAGGTCTGAGTGGTAGAAGCAGAAGGACCCTGTGGCTATTCTAGAGGGCAGAACTTCCCAGCACGCACGTGCCCCAAGTAGGTGTGCCCCATAGAGTGGGGCCTGGGCAGCCCGGAGCCCCTAGCCCAACTGCCTTCAGCTTTGAGTGATTTTGTCAGTTTAACCCCAATAGCTCCCAGAACACTTTTTCTGTGTACAATGAAGGAAAAAAGATTGAAAGCACTGCCGAAGGGGACCAGGTGCCTCTTGGTCGTGGTCCCGCAGCTCCTGAACTTCTGCCATCCCCTTGACCAAGAGCCTGGAGTTGGGGCGCAGAGGGACGTGTCGGACAGCGCCCTCTGTGGGTTACGGTGCAAAGGGTGGCCTCTGGGGAATTTCCGTGGCTGCAAAGAGACAGGCCTGCGGAGCAAACACCAAATCCCAGGCCTGGCAACATTGTCCCATGAGGGGACAGAGCAACATCGCATCACAAGGTATTAAAAATGTCACTGTGAGGTTTGAGAACTGACTTGGAAAAAAAAAAGTGAGAATAGCTGAGAAGGATAGAGGACAGTCTATGAGCTATTCTGAGAGGTCCTAGCTGTGAGAGGGGACAGAAGGGAGCCTGTATTTACCTAAATCCAGCTACAGATTATGCTAGATTGGTGTTATTATGCCCATTTTACAGATGAGGAAACTGAGGCTCGAGAGCTTGCCTCTTGCTCATCACTTCTGGCCTGGACAACTGTAATACCAGGCTGGTCCCCGCTCCCAGGTTCTCTCCTTTCTACTTCCGAGTCCCTTTACCACGGTGTTCACTTACTCATTCATTCATTCATTCAACAATATCTTTTGAGTAGTGCTCCGTGCCAAGCACTTCGCTAGACAGTGGGGGAGCTGGGTACTCCTGCCTTACAAGAAAATGGATGACAAAATAAACTAGGTTAAAAAAAAAAAAAAGGAGATGTGTGCTGTGGAGAAAAATCTAGCAAAGGGGGTAAGGGATGCTGGGCAGGGACCAGGGCTGCCATTTTAAGCAGAGTCGCCAGAAAAGGTCCCTTTGCAAAGAGGGTACCCGGAGTAAGTACCTGAAGGAGCTGAGGAGGGAGAAGGCGATGCCGACAAACCCAGTGGTGTAATTTGTGGGGCCCAGTGTGAAATGGACATATGGGGCCCCTTATTCAAATGTAGTCAGAATTTCAAGATGTCAATGGCAGAGCGTTAAGCCCAGCACAAGGCCCTTTGAAGCAGGGGGCCCTGTGTGACTGCACACGCCTCACACCCATGTGTCCATATGGATGTCTGGGGAAAGAGCACTCCAGACGGAGGGAAAGCTCATGCATGCAAAGGCCCTGAGGGAGGTGCCTGGCATGGTTCAGGAACTACGTGGAGCCCCGTGCAGCTGGGGCAGGGAGTGGGGCATCGAGTGGGAGGACAGGAGACCAGAGGGGTGGCAGACTGGGGACAATGGACCACTTCGGGCTTTGCAGCTACTGTAAGGACTTAGGCTTTTCCCTGGTGAGAGATGGGTGCTGCTGCAAAGTGTTGAGCCAAGGAGAGCCCTGAAAGTGCTCTTATAAAAACCCTTCGGAAGCTTCCCATTGCTCGCAGGATAAAATTCAAACTTCTCAGCCTTGCCTTTCATGGCTTCTTATAATCTGGCTTCTTCCTCTCCTTCATCCTTCTCTCTCCCTGCACCTTCTGTTCTAGCCTTGCTGAGCTACTGACAGACCCAGGCCAGGCCACGTTCTTTCATGAGCCCCTGTCCTGCTGCGAGCCACACCCTCAGCCTGGCATGCGTGCCCTCTTCTCTTCACCCACCTGCTCCCTTCCTCACACCTTAGCTCAAGCCTCACCTCTTCCGGGAAGCCTTCCAGAGTGCCCCTCCGCCTGGGATCGAGATGCCCTTCCTTGGTGCCCATGTGCCTGATCCGGGTCTCTGTGCCCGGCACCTATCACAGGGCCCAGGCCACAGGTGTCCCGTTGATTGAAAAGGCACTGCTGGGGCGGTGTAGGGCACCAGATAGAGCCACACATCACACATACATAGGGGAGGAATTTGGGTTCAGGCCTAGGCCTGCGTACGTCAGAGCCTCCAGTCTTTACTGAGCACTCCACCACCTCCCTCAGCTCATCAGGGATGGAGAAGCTAGTGTGGGTGGAGAGTTCCCAGAAGGCTTCCTGGAGGAGGTGACGCCTGACAGGATGTTTCCATTCTAGAGGAGAGGGCATTACTAAAGGAAGAAAGGCGCAAGCCAGGGTCTGGGATGGGCCCGAATAGGGCCGGGGAGACCTTGACACCCCGGGGACTGAGGAGGCTGGTCCAGGCTCAGGGTGTTACCTCCGGGCGCCTTTGAGGGTCCCGGAGGGGCTGCGAGCAGTGGTGTCTCAGGGAAGCGGGCAGAAGGGGTGGGGTGGGGCCCGTTGGGCTGGGGCCTCCCAGTGGCCCCCTTCTTCCACATGCCAGGACCTCATGAGAAAGAAGGAACCTGCCAGGCCGTACCCTGGGCCTTGGGACTCAGTTGCTGGGCATCAGGGGCCCAGGCCTCAATAACAGAGTGTCCCCTTCCCCAGGCTGTACGTACTGAAGCTCTCAGACGACATCGGGAACTTCGGGGAGGTGCGACTGCCCCTCCTTGGCTGCCTTGGTGTCTCTTGGGTGGTGGTCTTCCTCTGCCTCATCCGAGGGGTCAAGTCTTCAGGGAAAGTAAGTACCCTTCCCCCAGCAGGGTATGTGCCCATCCAGGAAGACCCTGCCTCCCCTGCTGGGGTTTAGTGTGTAGGGCTTGGGCACAGTGATAAGGGAACATGGTGGGGAGGGAGGGGCCAGAGGGCCGGTGGTGGCTGGGGGACCAAGCAGGGGCTGCCCAGGGCAGGAACAACAGCTGGGAGGAGGCCAACAGAGCCCGTCTTGCGCACAGGTGGTGTACTTCACAGCCACATTTCCCTACGTGGTGCTGACCATCCTGTTCGTCCGAGGTGTGACCCTGGAAGGAGCCTTCACCGGCATCATGTACTACCTGACCCCCCAGTGGGACAAGATCCTGGAGGCCAAGGTGGGCCATGGAGTGTGTCCCGGAAGGGGCAGAGAGGGGCTGAGAGGTCCCCGCCTCTGACCCCAGCTCCTCTGCCCGTCCTGCCCCGCAGGTGTGGGGGGATGCTGCCTCCCAGATATTCTACTCGCTGGGCTGTGCCTGGGGAGGCCTCATCACCATGGCTTCCTACAACAAATTCCATAACAACTGCTATCGGTGAGACCGCTGCCCCTGCCCTGCCAGCCCCGGGCTGCCCCCTCTACCCTGCAGCCTTCCCCAGGCTTTCCCAGATCCCCAGACCCAGTGCAGCCTCCTGGGCCTCCCCGAGGGCCCTCCATTCCACACATGGCCTGGAGGTCCTGGGAGCACTGGGTCTGGAGTGGGTCACTGGACAATCCCAAGAGAAGAGGGTGGGGAACGGTGATGCCCTATGGGTCTGTGGGGACTCAAGAGGCTCAGCCCACTTAAAAAGGCCAGGAGCAGACCAGAAAAGAGGTTGAGGGGGATTCTGTTCCTAGAATGTTCCATCTCAGGTCTCCTCCCTGCCCAACTGGGTAAAGGGAAGCCAGCTGCTCATCTTGAAGCCTGTTTCCCTCCCTCCCCCACCAAGGGACAGCATCATCATTAGCATCACTAACTGTGCCACCAGCGTCTACGCCGGCTTCGTCATCTTCTCCATCCTGGGCTTCATGGCCAATCACCTGGGTGTGGACGTGTCCCGTGTGGCTGACCATGGCCCTGGCCTAGCCTTCGTGGCTTACCCCGAGGCCCTCACCCTGCTGCCCATCTCCCCACTCTGGTCCCTGCTCTTCTTCTTTATGCTCATCTTGCTGGGGCTGGGCACTCAGGTAGGAGGTGCGGGACATGGGCCCGCTGAAGGAGGAGGTGGGGCCAGAGGCCAGGCCCCTGCTCTGACAGCCACACCCTGCAGTTCTGCCTCCTAGAGACGCTGGTCACAGCCATTGTGGACGAGGTGGGAAATGAGTGGATCCTGCAGAAAAAGACCTACGTGACCTTGGGTGTGGCCGTGGCTGGCTTCCTGCTGGGCATCCCCCTCACCAGTCAGGTAAGACCTGAGGGAAAGCCTGGGCTGGAGTGGCCAGGGTAGGGGGGTTTCTGGGGCAGGAGATCGGGGCCTCGGGCACTCCCAACTCAGCTGCTTACTGGCCCGTAGGCAGGCATCTACTGGCTGCTGTTAATGGACAACTATGCGGCCAGCTTCTCCTTGGTCATCATCTCCTGCATCATGTGTGTGTCCATCATGTATATCTATGGTAAGTGCCCAAGCTTCTGTGTCCTCTTGCGTCCCAGGCCCTGGCCTGCCCACGCTGCCCTGCCAGGCTTACTGACACCCCTCTCTCAGGGCACAGGAACTACTTCCAGGACATCCAGATGATGCTGGGCTTCCCACCGCCCCTCTTCTTCCAGATCTGCTGGCGCTTTGTGTCTCCAGCCATCATCTTTGTAAGTTTCTGGTCTGGCCCCTCCCTCCCTGCTGCCCCCGCAAGTGTCCTTCTATTGGGAACCAGCAGAGGGAGCTCGGGAGCCCATCTGTCTGGCCAGAGCTTCCCCACGGGGTCTCCGCACCCGCACCGGGGCACTGGGAGTCTGAAAGAGGTTGCACAAAATCGGATGGAGACTCAGAACCACCCAGGCACCGCCCTCGGTGTGGGGAGGGCGCTGAGAGCCCTTATTCGACTGAAGAAAGCAGACTGGCGGCTGCTGAGAGCTGGCCCTCCCTCCTGCCTGTCCTTGATGGGCCTCAGCAACCATTAGTGATACGGGTGTCAGCCTTGCTGGGCCTGGCTGAGCTCCCATCTCCAATCCCTTTAAGCCCAGGTGCTCGGGGTACGCAATGTGAATGCATGGGTGTTCCAGAAGTGGGTTGTGCAAGTCAGATGTCAGCTCCAGACTAGAGGCAGCCTCCTAAGCCTTCCAGGCACCAGAGTGGCCTGGCTCTGGAGAGGGAAATGCTCTCGTTCCACTGATAATCAACACCTGGGAGACTCCCATCAGGGAGTGGAATTTCTGCACGTTGTTCATGGATCAACTCATGTGATCCGACTCTCCCAGGTATCGTTGTCATTTCCACTTGACAGATGAGGAGACGGAGGCACAGAGATGTTCAGTCATTGACCGAAGTTGACACAACTAATAAAGGACAGAATTGCATTTAGAAGCCGCTGGTCCCGTCTGGAGCCCGTGTGCTGGGCCAGGCTACACCAGAAACGCCTGCAGGAAGGCGGACTGGTCCACGGGCTAAAAACCATCTGATTTTGCTCCTTTATGCCCAGGGTTGGGGGAGGAGCCACAAATTGTTTGACAATGGAATGGTGCCTCCCCAAAGAGGAAGGGCCACCTGAGTGACAGAAGGGTGAGCCTAGTGGCAGGGGCAGCAGTGTTCAGTCATGTCCCTGTCATGCCCAGCCTCTCTGGGCCACAGGGAGCTCAGCACTGGATTTCCACTTGAGCTCCTATTTCTGGGGGAGGGAAAAGGCCCCCGACGCTGAGGCCTCTGCCACATGGGGTGTGGGATCTTCCCGGACGTTGGCACAGCCACCAGCTCTGGCCACTGGCCCAGCTGTGAAACAGGAGCAACGGAAGCCTCCCATAAGTGGTGGGAGGCGGGGGAGGCCAGGCACTCTGGCCAAGCGCGTGCCCCCTGGGGGCTGTGGCTGAGGCCGAGGCCCGGGACCCTCCGGAGGGGAGCTCACCCTCCAGAGCTCCAAAGAGGCTGCCACCCTGGGCAGAGACCCAGGGTACCAGCCAAGGCAGAGCAGGAGGCAGGGAGGAGACAGACACAGGAAGGCTCCCGGGGTTTGGGCAGGGTGGCCGCAGGCTGGGCCCCGGTCCCATGTCTCTGCGAGATTGAGACAAAGTGGGCAGCGCCATCTCTGAGCTCAGAAAGCCAGGCCGGAGTCGCCCTAAGCTGAGGTCTCCAGGCCCTGTGGACCCATGTTTCTGGGCTGTCATGTCTTCTTTGGGGGCTTTACTTCTTTACATTTCTGAAAGGCTCTTTTTGACAAACCGTCTTTCTGTCAGCTGAGACAAGGGACTTGTTTACACCTTGATCAGCATCTAGTTTCGTTCAGGAAACTTGCCATAAGCTCCTACTATGCACGGCTTCCGGGAGGGGGCCCCCTAGTGGATGTGGATCTCGCCCCCCTGAATTTGGGCACCAGGATGCTGCTGAGGGCTCGGGAGGCAGCTGCTGAAGCCCCCCAGGGAATGGCCCATGAGCCATCTGCCCATCTTTCGGCTTCCTTAGTTTGTTGTCGTTGCTGGGGCCCCGGGGTTCATTTCCCATTCCACTCCTCTCTTTCCAAAACAGTTCCCGGTCCCCAGCCTGCCATTCACCATTTCTAGCCTTTGGAACCTCCCCTTTGGCTTCTAAGCCTTAGACAGGCGGGGCTTGGCCCTATCCTCTCCTGCATCGCTCCCATCTCTCTGCACAAGTCAGTTCAAATCAGCAGTGAAGTTGTGTCAGGCACTGTGCCAGGAACTAGAGACCCTGATGGGGTCCCAGGAGGCCCCAGGCCTATGGGAAACATGAAACAAGTGCTCAGCAGTTGGAAAATGCCATTGAGAGCCCTTTTAGGAAGAGAGATGATAAATCTGGAAAGGCTTCTTGAAGGAGGTGGCATTTACATAGGGTCTGACAGGAAAATGGAGAGGATTCTCCAGAATAAATGAAGAGGGAGGAAAATGCTGGGTACAGCCGAGACACTGAGACCAGGGCGAGACCAGGGTGAGACCAGGGTGAGAACCCTAAGGCCCAGGATTTGGCAAAAGGGAGCCATCGAGAGTCTCTGAGCGGAACTGACTGACTGCAAAGGTGGTTATCAGTTGTTCCCTGGCCGGTTCGGGATTATGGTGCAGACAGACCTCTCCTCCTCCACGATGCCTGATGCCTACCTGTCCCCCAGGCCCTGGACCCCTGGTTCCACTTGCTTTTTCCCCTACCCAAACCTTGACATTGCCCCTGTCCTGCCCCAAATGCCTCTTCCTAGTTCGAGAGACCAGAAAGGAAGGGGAAGGGGTGCTGGGCGGAGGGCGGAAGCCTGGAGAAGGGGGGGGATGGAGGGGAGAATGGAGGGGTGGAGGATGCAGGGGCTGGGGATGCATGGGCGGTGCTGGGCTGGCCTCAAGGGCACTCCCTTCCCCTACTGTCTGCAGTTCATTCTCGTCTTCACCGTGATCCAGTACCGGCCAATCACCTACAACCACTACCAATACCCAGGCTGGGCTGTGGCCATCGGCTTCCTGATGGCTCTGTCCTCCGTCATTTGCATCCCCCTCTATGCCCTGTTCCAGCTCTGCCGCACAGATGGGGACACGCTCCTCCAGGTGAGGGGTGGGGGCAGGCCACAGCCAGGTGAACCGGGAGGGGGTGAGTGGATGGGGCTTCATGGCCCCCTTCTGAAGCACCCATCCACCCTCCATGTCTACCTCTCCTGCAGCGTTTGAAAAATGCCACAAAGCCAAGCAGAGACTGGGGCCCCGCCCTCCTGGAGCACCAGACTGGGCGCTATGCCCCCGCCATCCCACCCTCTCCCGAAGATGGGCTTGAGGTCCAGCCGCTGCACCCGGACAAGGCCCAGATCCCCATGGGGTCCTGCAGCCGCCTGCAGGACTCCCGGATATGAGCACAGCAGCCCGGGGAGGGCCCCACTGGGAGGGCCCCACCCCTGCCCGAGCTCCCACCACAGAGACTGGGGAGAGAGGGGACGGGTGTCACCACCTGCCCCTGCCATGCCCTGGCCAGGGTGGCTGCTGTCACCTTGGTCACCACTGGTAGCGTGGTCATTTGTGCTCGTGTCCCCAGTGTTTACAGGTCCTTTGGATGCCAAGATGGCAGCTGGGGGTGGGTGTGGGCGATAGGAGGGTTGCCGGGGGTGGGGCCAAAGCACTTTGGAGGGGGTCTCAGGCCAGGTCCCCAGAGATCTGCTGGGCTTTACATGGCCTCTGATGCCCTCACACTCTGTCCGGAGCTGCAGTTCTAGGTGGGCCCCTACCTGTCCCGGTCCTCAGGCCTCCAGCCTCCTGACCAGTGTTCCTGCCCCCACAGCAGACCCCAGCCTCTGCCCAGGCAAATTCGGGTCTTCCTATCCAGGGGCAAGGTGAGGGGCTAAGGGGCTGTACAGTGTTATTTGTCAGGCTGTGCTGCCCAGCCCTGTTTGTCTGTGTAATTATTTTTGTAAAAATCGTATTCTCTGTGGTTGCCACTCCCATGCCCCCCGCCTTGGGCCCCTCTGTCTTCCCTGCCTGCCTGCACCTCACTCGGCTGCTCTGGGGTTTCCGCACCTCATTCCAGCCCTGGCTGTCAGGCCCAGCCAGCAGAGGCCCATGACCCGGCAGCCTGCCCAAAGCACTTGTTTCTGGGGGGTAGGGGTGGGGTGCTGCTTAGCAGGAGGTTTGAGCCCAGAGCCCTGGGAAAGGGGACCTTACACGAAACCCCCTTGCCCTCCCTCCACCAGGCTAAGGTCCAGTCCTCCCAAACTGGGCTGCCCTTGTTCATGTGCCAAATGGCCCCATCCTGCGTGCCCCATCCCCTCTGGAGCCAGAGCTCCTTTCCCCCCAGCCCTGCAGTGTCCGTCTGTCTATCCTCTGTGCCCCTCTGTGCAGTGACAGCCCCGAAGAGCCGCCTCTAATCGTCTGTAGCAATAATGGTGCATCGCCCACCCCTACCCATCCGTGCACCACTAGGATTTTAAAGTCCATAGATTTTAATGAAATTTCTATTCCTGTCTCTGAGCTGCTGCTGTGCTTTGTCTGAGTCCCCCAGGGGGACAAGAGTCGGGGCCAGGATGAGACCTCTGCCTGCCAGGCCTTTGTGGAGGACCAGGAGAAGAAAGGCCAAAGGCTCTGATGGTCGGAACCAGACACCAGGGGCTCAGCGAGGGGGTGGGGCAAGAAGGGCCAGACAGACGGAGAGCCTTGCATCCTGGCTCGGGCCCATCCAAGACTAGATCTGAAGCAGGCTGGGCCACAGCAGCTGAGGGGTGGGCAGCAGCGGATGGGGTGAGTTCCAGCAGACACCAAGGCCTACTTGACGATCAGCCCTTCAGGTGGAGGCCTGGGGTGTTGCACTGGATGCTGGAGTAGATGCTGGCCTTTCCCCAGGGCTGCCCTGAAGCTTCCGGCCCCAGCGGCAGGTGGTAGCCAGGTCTCGGGGGCGGGGGCAGCACTCGGGAGGCGGGGCGGGCAGGCAGCGCTGGCCAGGCCCTGTCCAAACCCCAGCCGTCCCGCGGGGGCAAGGCCGGGGTCTGAGACCCGGGCTGGAGGATCCCACGGGCTGCTGCCTGAATAGGAAAGAGCAGCAGTGAGCGAGCAGGGGCCTGACCCTCTGGCCACCCTGTCCGGCCGGGCCACCGCTGGGGTTGACCTGAGGCTGGAGGAGACATGGGAGGGCCTCGGAAGTGCCTGCAGCTCCCTGCGCATGGCTGCCTTTTGCTCCTTCAGCTCTGTAAGAGAGACGCCTCTGACACACAGCACCCAGCAGCTCTGGGCCGTACACCAGTGTGGGGTGGGGAGCGGGAGGCTGGGTGCTCCGGGGCCTCCTTGGGGTCCTCACCTGCCAGGGTGGGCGCTAGGCTTGCCTCGGAGGGCTGGGGTGCCCCTGTGTACTTCTCTTCCAGGCAGCGCTGCCGGGAGAACTGGCTCAGTGCCCGGCCTGAGGCAGGGGTGGGGCAGGGCAGGGTGCAGAGGCCAAGATCCCCATGGCAGGGCCCCCCAAACAGGCTCAGGCAGCCCATAGGGGTGGGAGGGACACTAGCTCCCCTGAAAAGCCCTTCTTTGAGGGGGTGGCTGGCTTGGACTCAGACTTATGGAAGGGAAGGAGACAAAGACGAAAGACAATTCAGCGAGTTAATCTAAAAGTGCTGACCGTGGGCTAAGGGGCTCAAACAGAACCTTCTGGATTCACAAACATAAGGACCATGCACATGTGAGAAATGGCCACAGCACCCACACACACCTTTCCATGCACATGTGCACCCAGACAGACACACACACACGGCTCTCCCATGCCAGGTGAGAGGCGGTGGTGTCTACACTCAGCAGAAAGGCTCTGGGCAGGGAGGCCCTGGGCTGCCGCTCACCTGCAGGACAGGGATCATCCTCTCCAAGGTGTGACACTCCTCCTCTAGGAGGCTCCTGGGACACGTGGGAGTATGGCAGCCACGGCCAGCTCCATGAGACCCAGTCTCAGTTAAGCCCTCCACCCAGCCCCTAACCTCCAGCCTCCCCACCGCTAGGACCTCCTGCCTCAGCCCACCCTGCTCTCTGGGGCCAGGCACTGGCTGCAGCCTTCCACCCCTGCCAGCCTCTGCCAGGACAGGATGTATCCTCCCTGTGCTGACCTCACAGTGCCCACCAGCCTCCCTTCTGCATTCCTGCAGGGGCCTCCTCCAGCCTCTCTTCTCCCCCACATCACAGCCCCTCCCCAGCTTAAAACCCTGCCACAGTTCCTCCATAGTGGCCCTGCAGCAACCCGCCCTTTCCACTTGTCAGCCTTCCTCTACTGGCCCCCACCAGGTGTGTGTCCCCCTTTTCCTCTCCCACAGTCCAGTCCTGGTACTTGGACACCTGTCCCAGCCCTATCCTCCCTGTGTCCACCCCCACCACGCACACTCAGGGGCCTCACCGCAGGTGTCCAGCAACCTGGTCGATGCTGGACACATTCAGTTGGTCTTTGATGATGCTGAGGTCCCTCTGACCGCTGCTGGCAGATGAGGTCACTGTCACTCTCCCCATGTTGCCTCACCCCAGGCCTTCAGGATACAAATGCCACTTCTCCTAGACAGTTCTGTGTCTTTTCTCACAAAGGCAACATAATAGACTGCAAAGGGGAGAAGTTCTGGAGCTTGGGTTTGCAAATGGGCTCTGCCACCCTTCAATGTGCATGAACTTGGGCAAATGGATTATCCCTTCTGAGTTTCAGTTTCTCATTGGTAAAAGGGTGCCATCATTCCCCTAAAGGCTTGTGTGAGAACTAGAAATAAGTGGCTGCTTACACACTTGTGAACATGCTCCTTCTCCTTTATCTCAGGCAGTCCCCAGCACTCTCTAGCCCAGCTCTCTTGGATCCCTACATATGGTTGTAGGAGGTCCAGCTCCAGGCCAGGAACTTCTCCGTGGAGCCAAGTGGAACCCACCAGCTGGCTGGGGTTCTCTGCCAAGCAGGGACAGCTCCCTCCTCTCCTACCACCACTTTACCTGGGTTCACCAGCTCTCATCTGCAATACCTCCTGTTCTGGCAAATCACATCTAGGCTCCTCCAAGGCAAAGCGCAGGACCCTGGGGCTATACTGGACCCAAGCCTGGGTCTGGTCCCTGCAGAAGGTGCACTGAAGGTAATTCAGGGGTTCCTTCGAGGGAACCATCAAAGGCAATCCTGGCCCCTTATCAGGCGCACAGCTAGCCCCTCTTAGTTCTGCCGCAGGGCCTAGGTCTGAGGTTCCCACCTGCCCTCGCAGACGGCCTTCTGGCGGAGCCCTAGGAGCAGCTGCCTCAGTTCTTGGCGCATGAGGTCTCTTAGGAAGGGCGGTGGTGCCAGAAGGGAGGAGGGATCAGAGGTGGGGCGGGAGCCAGAGGCTTGGGAGGATCCACGAGCCTCTTGGAGCAGTGACTGTAGCATCACCACCTGCAAGGAGAGCTGGGACACCTTGCGACTCGGACTCCGGAGAGAAGTGACAGAAGTGAAGGGGGCTGGGGGACTGAGGGACAGAGCGGAGTCAAGAGGGTTGGGGACAGTGAGATCCGGCAAGATCTCGAGAGCTATCAGGCAGGACCGGGGACCCGGAGGAGGTGGGGTAAATCACCCGAGTCCTGGGACAGGCCTGGAGTGTGGCCCATCAGCCCACTCCCCACCTCTGCTCGTAGCTCCAGGCTCAGGTCCACCGTCGTCTCCCCCAGAATCCTCTTCACTTCGGGCCGCTCCGGGAGCGGAACGTGCTCTTCTACCAGCTCCCACAGAGACGGGGAGTCCCGGAGCATGGCCCGCCCGCGCTGCCGCCCCCCGTCGAGCGGCCCGGGGCTCGCACCTGCAGGAGAGCAGGTGGCCGGGCCGCGTTACCTGGATAAGGCCCGTCGCTCAAGGATGGGCCCCGCCCCCTCCTCGCCTCACGGGCCCCGCCCCCAGCCCGTCGCGCTCCCCGGCCTGCCCAAGCCCCACTCTTGTTCTGCCGCCAGTCTCACCGACTGAATTACCCGGTCCGGAGCCGCCGGTCTCTGGCGCTGTCCCTTCTGCCCCGCTTCTGGCTGACTCTCGGGAGCCACGGTTCCCCGTCACGGCCCCCAGGAGCCGGGAAGTGGGAACCGGGGCTCTAGCCCCGCCCCTTCCGCGCGGCCGTCACCCGGGAAACCGCGCCGCTACCCAGGCTCCGCCCCCAGCCCTTCCAGGTGGGGTGGGCGGTGCCCGCTAGCCGGGAGTCGGACCCGCAGCCGAGGTAGGTGGTCTGGGAGTACGAACCACGCAGAGCCCTGACGCCAAGCCCTCTGGGCTCGTCTCGCGGCAGCTTTCGTCTTTGGGGCAGGTGGGAAGAACCGAGAAATCGGAGCCCACTGGGACCGTTATTACTTCATTGCCTCTCCTGGCCGGGAGGCAGCGGCAGGGTAAACCTTTCCTCCTAGAGTCGGCGAAGTCTCGCGAGCGACTGGGGCCTGGGGAACCCGGACAGCCCGCGCCAGACAGACGGGTTAGGCCAGGTGCCCTCCCACAAGACACACGCGGTCTGGAATCTGGGCCCAGATTCGCTAACCCCAAGCAAAGGGGCTGCTCCATTCACGTTTTTTACTAAAGCACCCACACAAGTTTCTGTGCA
This sequence comes from Martes martes, assembly GCF_963455335.1. Taxonomy (NCBI): domain Eukaryota; kingdom Metazoa; phylum Chordata; class Mammalia; order Carnivora; family Mustelidae; genus Martes; species Martes martes. Next base: position 157,545,952 of record NC_137891.1, read on the forward strand.
ATGTACAAACAACGAGCCGGCCCTGGGGCTACTGCCTTCTCTCTGAGACAGGGAGGCGGGAACCAGACTGACTGATCTAAGCCCCACCCGCCCCCCATGCAAAAGCCCAACCTCAAGATCCCAGGCAGCGACACAGCACCCCCTCTGGTCCCCTCCTGGGGCTGCTCCTCAGCAGGGGGCGCACCAGAGTTTGCCCCTACAATGTTGAATGAAAAAGGTTTCCCCTCCCCTGGGAGCACGGGGGATCCTCAGGTCTGAGAATTCCCCCTGGAAGCTACACTGCCCCCTAGTTGTACCTCCCACTCTTCCAGGCCCTAGGGGACTCAAGGGGGGAGAAACTGAGGCACAGAGAGGTGGAGTGACCTAGCCCAGGCCACTCCGTGAGGCAGTGCAGGGGCTGGCCCGACCCTGACAGTGAGGGAGGGCTGGGCTGGGGAGGGAGGGGCAGGAAGAAGGGTTGACCCCAGAGAGGGCCACACTGGAGGGGCTTGCCCAGGTTGGAAGTCCCCCAAAGTAGGTTCTGAAACTTCCAGGTGCAGCTGAGGGGGCCTATGGAAGACCCTCGGAGAACAGAGCCCACAGTCTCAGTCCTGGGGGGTCCCACAGAGTAGCCGCCAGCCAGGCTATCGAGGTCAGTCCTCTGGCAGGCAATCCTTGGCACTGGGAGCCTTTGTCCATAGTATCAGCCCCGGGGGGGCCATGACGGGGGCCGCCCAATGTCCACTGTGATATTGGTGAAGAGTGGTTGCCGAGACACCTCCAAGACCTGGTACCGCACTGACCCGATGCCATCCCGCTTCATGGTCAGCTTCGTGTTTTGAATCTTGGTAAACCTAGATAGGATAGAAGTGGGTCCAGATCAGGGCTACCCAATAAACCCAATATGGGATCTCTGGGGCTAAGGCTCAAGCCACCCTGGCTTCTTCCAGGGATGGCTCAGTTCTCACCAAACCATCAGCCCGTCACCTGCTTGGAACCCTTTTGCTCTGGCATCTGTTTTCAAAACAGAGATCTTATTCCCTTGAGTCCAGAATTGTGACACCCTCACAGATCTCTCTCTGATCTCAGACTTTTCTCCTAAGCCTTAGACTCAGACACAGGCATCCCACTGGCACCCCAAATGCAAGGGGTCCTGTGTCAGTCATCATCTGTACTCCCCAAGCCCCTCTTCTCTTTGCTATATTCTCTGTGTCCCTTACCACTTACTTACTGAGCAGTCCCCAAGTACCAGGCTCTGCTCTTAAGTACCAGGGACACAGTCAGGAACAGGACAGTAAGTCCTTCCTCTCATGGCAAGTCTGTTCCCCTAGGGGAGAGAGGTAACAGACAAGGAGCACATCAGAATGCTACGGGAGACAGGGCAGAGAGACCAAGATGGCTGCCCTGGGAGGCATAAGCACATGACACCAAAGCTGACAGCAGGGGGAAGGACATTCCAGGCAGAGGTAAGCACATGCTGACCCTAAACTGGAAATGAGAATCTGCACAGCCAGTGGTTCGAGCTTAATGGGCCAAGGGCGTAAGAACAGCTTGGAGGCTGGAGCGTGTAGGGATGGGGCTCTGGAAGTCAGAGGATGCAGGTTTTTTTATTCTAGGAGTGAGAAGACAGGGATTTTTAGCCCAGTCGGAGGCACGTGGGGAGGGCCAGAGGACAGGAACAATAGAAGGACAAGGGGGAAACAGGGAAACTAGTGAGAGGCAACTGCAGGAGTCCAGACAAGAGGACAAGAGGCAGTACTGGGGCAGAGGGGGTGAAGGGAAAAGCGGATGGGCTCAGAGACATTTTGGGAGAGGCACGGATACAACCTACTGACGGTTTAGACACACAGGGTGAGTGAAAGAAGAATCCAGGAAAACTAGATTTGAGGCAAAAGCCACTAGGTGGATAGAATCATTCCTTTCTTTGAGCCAGAAATGCCTTGCTGTCTTGCCACTTCCTCACCCAAGGCGGACATCACTAATTCATGAGGACACGGTGACCCGAAACAGGACCAAGGCTCCTGGCATGTGCTTTGAGAGCTCCCCTCCCACCTTCACTGCAACTGTTTTGATCCTCCTGGTCCTTCTGAGCTCAGCTCACGTCCCTCTCCAGAGCCACCCCAGCACCTAGCACTCTCCCTCAGATGCCCTGCAGCCCCTCTCCTCCCGTCCCTGTTCACCCTGCTTTTCATCTGAACTGCTTTTCCATCAGCTCCCTGGATGCCCAGTGCTTCATGCTCCTGCCAGAGGCCAGCCCACCACTGGTGCTGCAGCCTATCTCCCCACTCTTCCACCTGGCTTCAGAGCAGAACAACCCTACTGTTCTATCCGGGCGTGTGGCAGCCTCACACCCAGCACACCCCTGGGCCCCGTGATTCCTCCAAGCTTCCTTCCTGGCCCACCAGCAGTTCTGCCAGCCCTTCTTCACCTTCTTCAAACTCCAAGGGTGATCTTTCAAACCCGAATCTGATCCTGCTCCTTCCCTGCTTAAAGCCCTCCCATGACTCCCCATCGCCCCTGGCACAAAAGTGAAACTCCCAACCTGGGATCCGAAACCCCAGACACCCAGCACGGACCCCAATGCTGTCACTCCCAGCCCTCAGCGACTGTAATACCAGAGTCCCAGACTCTTAACTTATACCACACACGTTCACATTTCTAGACTGCTGCAAATACCATTCCTTTTCTCCAAACTGGCCTCCTCCACTAGCCTGGTGAATATAGCCCTGTGCCCAAGGCAGGCGTGTGACAAACACCTGTTGAATTCATGATCTTTCAAACCCTGGTTTACCATCACCTCCTCCTGGAGAGCCTCCCACCATCACTCCCTCTTCTGCCAAGACAGCACCTTGCCCTGATCACCGGGGCTGTAGCTCCCTGTCTCCCTCACTAGAGTGAACTTCCTGCGGGCTGTCCAGCAGGGACTGGCTCCAGACTCCCCCGCACCCACTCCCCCAGGTTAGAGCAGTGCCAGGAAGCCCTTGTCTACACTGCACATGCCCTCAGGTGCCTCTCCCAGCTGGCACCAGCACCGAATGTTGCTACGTCCTCAGGGATGGAACAGCCTGCTCCCGTCTCAGAGGGGTCAGCACTGTCTGTCCGCGCCCTGCCCCTTGTTGCTCAGGCCAGCTTCGTTGGGTCCCCAGGCCCAGGAGCTGTGCCCGGTGCCCGCTACCTCTTGTCTTGTCTGCTCTGGCATAAGGGAGGTCTGTGAGGACACCAACGGGAATGTAATCTACTCAGGGAAGATTTGAACCCTGCCTTTACATTGTTGTGACCTCTAGGAATTAGGCCAGGGATGACAGAAGTCTGGGGTGAGGGTGAGCTAGGGGTTGGGGAACAGGGATCAGGGGCATGGGAGTCCTCTCCAGGAGTCAAGGGGTCAGAGGCCTTGGGAATCACATCTGGGGATCAGTGGCACTGGGAAGTCCCTTCTAGGAAGTAAGGGATTAGGGGCACTTGGGGTCACCTCTGCGGGTTGGGCTCGTTATGCTTGTCCCGGTCGTGCTTGATCATGCGGTAGCGGCCTATGCGGATGTCTGGGCGCGAGATCTTCATCCCAGTCAGGGAGATCCTGGGGATGGGGACAGACGGGCTGGAGCAGGCACCAGGAAGGGCAAGGAGCCTCGCCCAGTCTGCGCTGCACCTGCTGCACCCAGTCTACTCCCCGCCCCACCCAGACTCACCGGTTGAAGATGTCGTCATCCTCGCCACCCCAGCCCCAGTACTCGTTGGGGAAGCCGTTGATTCTCAGAAACTGGGCTTTACTCAGGCCTGACACACCTCCGAAGTAGCCGGCATAGGGTAGCCTGTGGCACGGAAGGGCGGGTGTCAGCCGTGGGCCTGAGGGGATTCCAGGGGGAAGGCCGGAGATGGGATGAGGGGCCGGAAGCAAGGGGGCGCTGGGTGCAGTACCGACCGTCAGGGCAGGAGTCTGGGTCCAGCTGAGAAGGGAGCCCTCACCGGAAACCGAACTTGTCCATGGCAATGGCAAAGTGGCGAGGCTGGTCACCGCAGCGGTACAGGTTGCGGTCATCCATGGGGACCAGGTCCACGTCACTGAAGATGAAGCAGTCATAGGTGGCATCCTCTTTCAGTGCCTCCAGGAAGCCTACGTTGAGCAGCTTGGCCCGGTTGAAGGTGTCCTCGCCGTGCTGGGGTTGGTGCAGGGGACAGGTCAGCTCTGGGCCTGTGACCGGCATGCACCGGCCACTTTACCACTGGCCAGAGTGCTCCCCAAGCGGCTCCTACTACCCTGCCTCCCCCTGACCCCACTCTGAATGGCTCCCCTAAGTCCTGCCTTCCAAGACCTTCCAGGACTTGGCTCCAGGCTTCCCCAGCCGTTGCCGTCAGATCCCAAGGCTTTCTGTGCTACGTTCCTCAGCAGCCCTGGAAAACGCCAGGCTCTTTACTGCCTCGAGACCTTGCTGTTAGCTCTGGAATGCTCTCCTCTAACAGTCAAGCTAATGTGTGGACAGGCATCCCTGATCACACCTCCCTGCCTCTGCGTCATCGTTCATTCTGTCCTGTGAGCTTCGCTGAGTGTCCGGTTACACTGTGACCTAGAGCGCTCATTCCTTTCATTCTTTCACCCCTTCATCCCAGCATGCCCTGTAGCCCTGTCCTGGGTGCCAGGCACCTTCCCTGGGCCGGTGGAAGCCTTCGAGGAGAGCAGCCCGGAGCCCACTGCATCCCTGCTGAGCACACTCACAAGAGAAGATGAACAGTGAATGCCCCAAATAACCAGCGTCGAAGACAAAGAAACCATAGGGACTGAGCCATCCGGCCCCTTTGGCTCATCTGGATCCACATCCAAACCCCCAGGCAGCCTCTGAGACCGGGACAGGACCTGGTGAGATTCCCCAGTCTCCCCCGCAAAATGCCAAGCACAGGTGTACAGGCAGTCATGGCCCAGAGAGCCAGGGGTCCCCTGAGCAATGGGGCTGCAGGGCCAGGCCTCTTTGAGGCTGGGTTCCTGGCCATGCATGCCCATGCTCCCAATTCTAGCCAGAGCAAGGAGGATCCCATGGAAGGAGCTGACTGCTGAGCCCCCTGTCCCAACCTATCATCTCCAGGCTGGAGCTGGGCAGGGCCCTGGAGAGGGGTTTTTAGGCGGGCCCCTTGAGAGCGAGAGCAGGAATCATGGCCCCTCCTTCCCACCAGCCAGCCTGAGCCCCACAGGGTGGGAGCGGCTCGCCCTGCTTGCTCTCTCTCCTGGCCCTGCACCTTCCCTCCCACCAGCCCTTGCAGCAATTGTGCATTTTCTCCTGGCTCATCGGCTCTCCTTTCTGACCTTTCTCACCAGCCAGGAGCCCTGAGTTTCTCCCACGCGGCTCATAAACATGCCCAATTTTACCCCATCTGAAAAAGAAACCTCTCCAGCCACCACCCTACCTTTGCCTCCCCTTCTCGGCAGTGTGTTTTTTTTTTTTTTTTTAAAGAGTTGCCTCCAATTGGCTATTTCCATTTTGTCAAATCTGATTCCTTCTTCAACCCACTGCAATCTGCTTCCGCCCCCACCATGCCCCTGAAATGGTTCTCGCTGGGCCCACCTTGTTGCTAAATCCACTGGACGCTGCTTAGTCCATATCCTTCCTCCCCCAGCAGTGCTCACGTAGCTGCCATGCTTCCTTCTGGACACTTACTCCTGGGCTTCTGGGACACCACACTCTCCTGGGACTCCTCGAACCTCTCTGCCCAACCTTCCAGTCTGCGGTGCTGTCCCCTTCTCCACCCATCCCTTACATGGTGGCTTTCCTCTCTCAGGCCCCGAGCTCCCCAGGCAGGATGGACGTTGCTGGCTTTAGGGACCATCTGCATGCTGGTGGCTCCCAGATCCCTCTCTGCACCTCAGACCTCGCCGCTGGGAGGACTCATTGGTCCAACTGCCGGCTGAACATTCCTCTCGTACTTCACGCGGGCACTCAGACTCATCCCATGTAAAAAAAGAATTCAGGGTCAGGCTCTCCCTGAGACCTGGCCCAGCTCCTCTGTTCCATCTCACTCACAGGCGCAGCTAACCATACAGCAAATGGGCCAGGAAGAACCCTCCAGGTGTCCTGGTGTCTCCCTTTCCTTACTCTCTACCGTGTCACATCTCTCCCTTCACGGCCACGGCTGCTGCCGACCCACACACAGGTTCACTGTCTCTTTGCTGAACGTCGTACCCCTTCTCAACTAGTCACCCTGCCACCAGCCTCCCCTTCCGTCCCATTCCCCACATGCAACCAGAGCAGTCTTCCCAGGAAGCGAGCGTACATGCTGCTACTCGCTTAATCCAGCAGTGGCACGCCGCCTTTAGGCTGGAAGTCAACTGCTTCGCGTGCCTCCGGAGACCTTTCTGGATTTGGCCTGTGCCAGCAACTCCAGGCTCATCTTTGCTACCCACCCTACACGCTGGACCCCACACCCCCGCCAGTGGTTCCCGAACACACGAGACCAGCTCTCTGGGTGGGACCTGGGGCCTCCAGTCTGTCTGCAGACTGATCCCTACTCATCCCTCAAGACCCATCTCAACCACCACTTCACCCCAGGGCTACTGTTCAAGGCCCATCTGTGCCCCCACAGCCCCCTGCTCCAACTCATCCCACACGGTCGTCTTGGAGTCTATGGGGATCCAAGTCCAAGTATGGGAGTCCCAAGTACGGGAAGGAGGACCTACATCAGATCCTCCCCGGGTCCCAGCAGCCAGGCCTCATCAGGCCCAGGACAGGGCTGGGACCCTGAGCTGAGTTCCCGGGACCTCTGCTGTGGCCGTGGCCCTCTCACAGACTTCATTCCTCTAACCCGCCCCTCTCCAAGGGCTTCTCCATAGCCCCTCACAGCCAGCTGACCCTAGGTGTCTATGCAGGGCCCGCCAAGGGTAGACCATGGGGCTCATCTGCGCTGAAGCTACGCACACGGCCATTATCGTGTGTGCCAATGCTCGCGTGCACACTCCCCACCACGCACCTGCAAACCCTCCCATGTGAGCAGGCATGTACACGGAGCCCCACATGACCACAGGCAGGTGAGAAGCCATGAATGTTCCCACCCGCACTCACACACTGAGAGGCACACGGGTCTCCCCAGCCGCAGGTGCTCACGGTGCCCAGCCCCGGGGCCCCAGGCAGCAAACCTGGTTGATGACGTAGACGCCATAGCGCAGCCGCTGTCGCCTCAGGATGGGGTGCAGGTAGTGGAGCCAGTAGCGCAGGTGGTGCTCCCGGTGCCGGAAGGGGATGATGACTGCCACCGTCTGGGCCGGTGTGCAGTCGGGGGGCGCGTAGCGGCCGCCCAGGAGCACGCCCGGGTTCTCCCTCTGCACCCGCTCCAGCGGCATGGGCGAGGTGAACTCAATCAGCAGTCGGCCCACTGCAGGCAGGACGGCGGCAGGAATCAGCTGGCCATCGGAGGCCAGGGACGCCGGCCCTCTCGCTCAGCCCCGGGGGGAGGCCAGGGAAGCCCTGGAATGGCCCTCTCGCAACAGACCCGGACCCCTGTACCCCCGTAGGTCACTCCCTGAGCCAAACCGCGCCGGTCTTCTGCCCACCCCTAGAGGCCGGCCCTACCCTGCAGGCTCACCAAGGCCTGGCGGCGAGTCAGGACAGGGAGGCAGGACAGGAGCCGTGGGGCCGGGCCGGGCGCTGGGAGCCTCGGGGAGCCCCGAGCTGGGGGCGGTGGCGTTGGGCCGAGAGAAGTTGGTGCTGCTGCTGGCAGCTGGGTGGAGGGCCCGGGCAGGGCCGCGGGCACTGAAGCGGCTGAAGAAGGCCAGGTGCTGGGCGTAGACGTCAAAGTAGAGGATGACGGCCACAAGAAAGTGCAGCAGGCAGAGGAGGAGCACGGCCTTGCACACGCGCTCCAGCGTCCCCCCCAGCAGTCTGCTCATCCCGCAGGCGGCCGCCGGCCCGCCCAGTGGGCCCGGGCATCCGGCTGCCGGCCTGAGCAGGGGGAAGAGAGAAACAGACCCAGCGGGTCAGGGCCCGATGAGCCAGGCTACCCAGCCCCCGCCCCTGCCTGCTGCTCACCCTCACAGACCTGCATCCTCACACTTATTACCTGCTCACACCCTGTGACACTCACAGACTCCCATTCACACGGACACAGTCCCTGGCAACTCACTACTCACACAGCCTCACACACCTGAGTACTAACCCACAGACACACACGTTCCTCATTCTCGCTGCCACACATACACAGAAGCACAACCTCATGCTCCCTCACACTCAGGTGCACGCCCTTATTGCGTGACTCGACACACAACTCTGTGTGTCCTCAGAAACATGAACACATGACCTCTGATCACAGTGGTTCATACCTCCCAATGAAAACATTTACTTGCAGACTCACATGTGTACCTGTGCCCCAGAGAACAGACACCCCACAGGCCAGCATCCTCAACCCAGGACTCCTGGTCTGGGGAGGCGCGACCATTTACTGAGTACCTAGCATGCAGGAACCCTTGGTACTCGTGACTTCAGTTAGTCCTCCCAGGACCATGGTGGGCAGTAGTGGTGTGGTTGGACAGGTACCAGTGACAAGTAGGCCAGGCCAACTAGGACCAGGCTGGGAAGCGGCCCTCAGCATCCAGGAGGCCCAAATATGAACAAGATGTTTATGGGATCCCTGCCCTCCGGAGTGGGAGCTCAAAATACAAGGTGGGGCATAGGACGCCCCTCCTTTAAGACCTCAAGGATTGGGATGAACTTTCTGGAGTCTGCCCAGCACTTGCTGGTTCTGATTCCAGGAAGAAGGAACGCCTAGGCCCTGGAGACCCGTCCAGTACCAGCATGCCAGGGAAGGGTCTCCGGCCATGGCTCCAGCTGGGGTTCCAACAGAGCAGCACTTCTGGGGGCTGGGTCTCACTCAGAGATACACAGCATCACACAACCACAGCCACCGTGGGTCCCAGCTAAAGTCACCTGCACTCACACACACTGAGAACTACATGGAGTCACAGACACACCCCAGTGACAGTAACAGTAACGCAGAGTCACACACTCACAAACAAAGCCGCTGCTCCTCGACGTACACAGCCATGCATGCAGGCTCCCGGGCAGCTCGGACGCCCGGCCCCACGTGCAAACATTCCCACCCCTCCCTCCGGGGCAGGGGTTCTGGGTCAGGCTGGCGGCCAGGCTCCGAGGTGCCTTAGGGCGGGGCTGAAAGGCAGACCGGCCTGAACACGTGGCTCCCCGGGGCGGGGGAGGCAGTGAGGACCCGGTGGGTGTGGAGTCTGGGGGGGGGGCGTGGATTGGGGGAGTGGATGTGGGGCGGGGGCCGAGGCCAGGGGGAAACGTGAGTGGAGCGTCTCCCCGCGCCACGAGGCCAGGGCGAGCGAGGACAATAAGGGAGGCTGGCAGGGGGCGGGCAAGAGGAGCCCGGGGCGGGGGGTGGGGAGGGGAGGGGAGGAAAGAGCCGAGGGGGAGGGATGGGGGAGGGATGGGGAAACGCCAGGCCGGGGTCTGGCCGCCGGCGCCTCTCACCGGCTCCTGGGCGGGGATCGCGGGGCCGCGCTCGGGGCGCTCCTCGTGGGGCTGGGTCTGGAATGTCGGGGCCCTGGGCTGGGGGCCGCGCGCGCACCCCTCTCACCCGGCGCTCGGGGCTCAGCAGGGGGCACCGCTCCAGCTCGGGCTGGGTTCCCGGCTCCCGTGGCTGCGGACGGCTCCGTCCCCCATGGCCCGGCCCCGCCGCCTCCCGCCGCCCGGTCAGCGGCCCCCGCGGCCCCCGGGCCGCCTCCCGCCGCCGCCGCGGGCCATGGAGCCGAGCCGCCCCGGGGGGCAGGGCGGGGCCGGGCGGCCGGGCAGACCCACGGACCGGCGGACCGATGGACCACAGCGCCGCCGCCTCCCTCCCGCGCTACGGCGCCTCGGAGGGGCAGGCCCGGCCGGCGCGCCCGCGCGCGCGCCCCCGCGGCCCCCGCCTCCAGCGCGCCCGCACCCGCCGCGCGCCTCTGCCGTCCGCCCCTGCCGGCGGCCAAGCGCGGCGGACCGAGGGGACAGAGGTGGCACGAGACCAGAGAGGAGCGGAAGAAATCGGTAAGGCTCATCCCAGAGGTTGGGTTCGGGGTCCGGACTGGGGAGGGTGTGAGCGTGGGCTGGAGCGCGAACTCCGCCAAAGGGGGCCTGGAAGTTAGGCGACTCTAGCAGGGAGGATAGGGATTTGTCCTCTCATTGATGGGCACAGGTTTATAGGTATGCCAGCGGTCGCGGGAAGGAGTGGGGGGGGGTGGTGGTTGCTGGTTGGGCAGGACCCTTAAAGGCGTGAGGAGAAGCGTGTGGCAGGGGCTTCTAGGGTGACAGGGTGTTGGTAAAAGATTGCACAGAAGAGGGAGGAGCTGGGGCCCTGGGAACAAGAGCTCAAATTAGTTACTGGCAGGGGATGGCACTGGGATATGCAGAGGCAAATGAATGGGCTCCAAGCCCCTGAGGGATAGACAGTGAGGGATGCCTGAGGGTAGAGCCAGATAGATGTGGCCCACCTGGGCTTAGCAGACAGAACCTTGAAGACCTGGGACTGGGAGGATAGCCCCCTTCTCTGCACAAACACCTGGGTCCATTCATCCCCAGCGTCCCTTGCTCCTTTCAATAAAGATATTCAAGGCTAGAGTCCTCAGCCCAGCACCCTTCCTCTCCACCCAGGAACCAGCTCTGTCTAAAGCAGAGACTGTATATGAGACAGGTGCCAAGAAGCTGGCATTATGTTGAGGCCTATAGGTCGTTTTATCCTCTCTCCATGAAAGAATGTAACAAAGGAGGGCAACAGAAGCAGCACTGACCCAGACAAAAACCATGTTTATTTCACAAACACTGGGAAGATGGGTTGGGGGTAGAGGTGGGACACAGGTGCACAGCTCCACACGGTCATCAGCAACCCACTCCCCACACTGAGGCTCCAGCCAGGTAGTGCCTCCAAGTTGATGGGCAGCAAGAAGCCAAGTGCAGGGAGAGCCCTGAACACCAAGCCCCCTGAAAGGCCAAGGGTGACAGCTCCAGCTGTCCTGGGAAAACCACAAATAAATAAAAGTGGGACACGGCCCCACCCAAACAGATCATCTAGTCACCCATCTTCACTCTGGAGGTCTGCAAAAGAAGAACAAGGAGAAATCAGGTAGTGACAGAGGAATAAGTAAGACAGTAATAACAAATGACGTAAGGTCAGCCCTAGCAAACCCATGGTGGGATGGACAGACCACAACAGATGGATGATGGGACCAAGATGGACATGCTGTGACAAACAACGATGAACAGGGACAGTCAGACAACCACAGAGTTAGGCTGTGGGACAGAGAGATAGAGGAGTGGCACATGAACAGGACCCATTACCAAGAGTCAACCCAAATAAGCATTCACATTCAGACCACCAAGCTGATCCTCAGCCACACATACACATTGTCAGAAAAAATACACACAATTCAGACATACTGTTCTACTCACAGTATAGATACACACAGGCCTAGAGACACAAAGTCAAACACACCAAGACAGACTGACAGACAAGATCCCAATCCAGGCTAAACTACAAATAAAGACCAAAAAATAATACAACAGAAAGTCCCAATGAAAGACCTATAGACACAAAGCAGTAGGGAAATACACATTACACTAGTCAATGACACCACGCTGGAAAGCTTCAAAAGAGGAAAACCGAAAAATGGGAATTAAGTGGGGGGAACTGCTCAGGAGTTCTATGGTTATAGATGGAAAGAGAGTGAAGCTGGGTTGGGGACAAGGACACAGGATCCCCAGGGGATTCATCACCTGAAGGATTGCAACAATGACGCCAAAGAGGCCAATGGCACTGCCAAAGATCTCCACGATGAGAATCTTCACAAAGAGGCTGGGGTTCTGTGCATCAGCCAGGGCAGCTCCACTGCCCACGATGCCCACGCAGACTCCACAGAAGAGATTAGAGAGGCCCACTGTGAGGCCAGCTCCAAACATGGAGTAGCCTGAGGGGATGGAAGGAAGAGTATTGAGGCCAAGCCAGGCACAAAGGGAGAGGAAGACAAGGCCCCAACATGGACTCATGGGGCTAGTCACCACTCCTAACTCTGCAAAGCAGGCCAAACAAATGGAGTGAATGTTGAAATGATGGGTCTAAGCTGGGGCACAGAAGTGGGGAAGCAGACATGAAGCCCCAGGTTTTTTCCCTCACATATCCACCTACCTGCATGGTAGTTTCGATGCCCAATGGCCTGGGGGTCAGTGGCACTGAAAGGCTGCAGGAGGCAGAGAAGTAATCAGAAGCCACACTCCCTCCTCCAGTATCATTAATCACTGTATAGAACACACTGGAATAGATGCCCACCCCACCGTGGTTCTCCATACCTCAGCCATGTTGCTGATCACAATTGCCATGATGATGCCATAAATGGCCACAGCCTCACAGAAGATGATGCTGGTAGTGGTGGGCATGGGGGTGGAGAGGAGAAAAAGATGAGAAAGAAACAAATCTTCCTCCCCCAAAGAGTCCCCAGCCACCATTTCCCCCACTGACTTCCCACCCCATCAGGAGGCTGGTCAGAAGCAGCATGTCAGGTCAAACAAACAGGGAGCTCCCAATACAGATGATCTGGCAACCCTCCAAAGGTCCTACATTTACCTGACCAGATTCTTGGTCTTGATCCTGGGGGCCTTCACCCCTCCTCCAATGATAGAAGAGCCAGTAATATAGATGCCCCTGGTGGAAAGATAAAAAAACCGATGAGCAGAACCCAAGCTTGTCACTGCCCCCAAGATGACTAAGGACCCACTGACACCACCTGCTATGACTCACCTCTCTCCCCAGTCCCACCACCCCAACACTCACCATGCTGCCCCAACCACAGACAGAGAGATAGCTAGACCAATGCCCAAGTTTGACCACATGAAGGGGGAAGTTTCAGTCAGGAACCTGGTGTGGAAACGGAGGAAAACAGTTTCAGCCTTGGTGGAGAAGTGAGCACAAAATCCATATCCCAACCCTCCACGCCCACCAGTCCTGAACGCTGAGATAAAATACATCTTGTGTCCCAAAGGTCCATGTCCCATGCACGTGGGGATGGGGTGGAGTAGGGGCTTAGATCAGTGAAGGAAAGCTACAAAGAAGCTCCTAGGGGAAATCCTCTCCCTGCAGTCCCTTACCATGCCACATCAAAGCGGAAACCCAAGTCAAAAATGGTGTAGCAGATTCCTGCAGGAGTGAGGGAAAAAAGAGTTAGAGGCGGTTCTCTAGAGAGAAACTTCCCAACTTAGACAAGAAATATCTGCCCCGCTGTAACGTCCCCAAAAGTCTGCCTACAGGTTAAGTCAAGGGAGACTTGTCAGCCTGGCCTCCATGTGAAAGCACGGCTATCTATTCACACTCCTCAGCTCAGGCCTCCATTTTCTGCCACTCCCTCAGTAACCTATCGTCTCCCAGTTACACCACCTCCCAGACCAAGACCCTCCACGGCCATCTACCAGTCGGTCTGAATACCCTGGAGAAAGGGAGAGCGCACCGGATCCCACCCGCCGGATCTGATCCGCTGTTTACCCAACAAGCTGTGGGTGGGGGCGGAGGGCAAAACGACAGGGAAAAGAGGAACTGGAAAGGCCGGCTCGTGACCTAAGCAGGCCCCTCTGGAGCAAGCGAGGGATCGCAACAGTGAGATGGGGGAGGGGCGGTAGTGACAGAGAAGTACCGAGCGGCTCTCGCAGCCCCCACCTCCCCCCGTCCGCGCTCCTCCTCAAGGGGCTAGAGATCCGGGTCTCCTCTGTCAGGGTCAAAAGCCCCAACAGCCTTGAGGCAAGTCCTGGGGCCCCAGGCACAGACCCCACGCTGGGGCCCAGCATTCCCGGGACCCCACTTCTCCCGCTGGGCTCCAGCCCCGCCAGCGGGGCCCGAATGCTGGCCCCGCCCGCCAGGGCCCGGCCTCACCCACGACCAGCATGCAGGCCCAAAAGGCCACGAAGACCCCGGAGTAGAGCAGCGCTAGCCCCGTCATGGCGGCAACGACGGCGGGACTCGGGTCCGTGGGGCCACAGCTAAACCCGCGTCCCTGCGTCCACCGTGCGCCCCGCAGTCTGTCCGCCCGCCCCGCAGCGTCACCTGACTCACCCACGTGACGCGCGGGCAGCACGTGACCCCACGCCCAACCCTGCGCCGCTGTCCGTCCAGAACTTTGGCGACGCCAAAGCGCTGAGAATTGTGGTTGTTGTAGTCCCTCGCTTCAAAAAGGGATCCAGCAGTCCTCAGTACCTCGACCTCCGGCGGGTCACTTTCATCTCTCTCCAAACCACTCTTCCTCAGCCCCTATAGTCAGCTCCACTTGGGCTACACCAGAGCCTCCTCGCGGGGCTCCTCAGCTTGGCCTCCAAGCCAGTGCTGATTCCATGGGCCTCCTCCCTTGCTGTGCTCCCCAGTTCAGCGAGGGTGTCTTGCTAACTTTGCTCATGCTCTTCTTTCTGCCTGAAGCACGCTGCTTCGTGTTCATCTCGTTGCCCAGCTAACACCTATTGGTCCCCAGAAAACACTGTTCTAGGAAGCCTTCCCTAGCCCAGAGGCAGGGCAATGTGCCTGCTCTGGGCTCCCCTGCTGTCCTGGTGATCCCTATGAAACTTGTCACTCTTTAGTTTAAAATGCCATTTCAGGGGTGCCTGGGTGGCTTAGTCAGTTAAGCATCCGCCTTCCACTCAGGTCGTGATCCTGGGGTCCTGGGATAGAGCCCTGCATCGGGCTCCCTGCTCAGCAGGGGAGCCTGCTATTCCCTCTCCCTCTGCTTGTGCTTTCTCTTTCAAATAAATAAAATATTCAATAAAATGCCATTTCACTCAGAATAAAAGCCACAGTCCTAGTACTAGGCCTCTCCTGGTGCAGCTTCCCATGCCCCTCACCTGATTTCATCTAATATTCCCCCATTAACTGCACTGGCCTCCTTGCTATTCTTTGAACATACCAGCCATACCCCCACTACATCACCCTTGCATTTGTTCCCTCTGCGTCTACTTATCCATATGGCTCACTCCATAACTTCCTTTCAGTCTTTGCTTACCTTCTTCAAAAGGCCTTCCCTAATCATCTCGTTTAATACTGCAATCCACTATTCCTTGTGCTTCTTCCCAGCTTTATAGTTCTCCATAGTACCTATCACCATTTCGCATACTAAGTATTTTGTCCATCTCTCTTCCTCCACCCCCCATGAGAATTAAGTACCATGAAAGGGTTTCTGATGAGCTTACTGTATTTCCAGTGCCTGGCACACAGTGGGTGCTCCATATGTATTTGTAAAATACACGATTGGTGCCCATTTTGTCTGCTGCCACAGTCAGTTTACAGATCTGCCTCTACCAGTAGACTGGGCACTCCCTGAGAGGAGGGACCACATCTCCGTTTACCTGCTTCTTCAACACCTTGGACAGTGCCAGTATGCCAAGAGCGTCTGCAAACTTGGTAATGAAGAAATGCCCCATGGTGCGCTTGGGTGACCCAGTTGGTTAAGCGGCTGCCTTCAACAGGTCATGATTCCGGGGTCCTGGGATTGTGCCCCACATTGGGCTCCATGCTCAGGAGAGAGCCTGCTTCTCTCTCTCCCTTTGCCTGCCGTTCTGCTTAATTGTGCTATCTGTCAAATAAATAAAATCTTAAAAAAAAAAAGTGCTCCCAGGGCCTTCCCTCCTCACTGAAAGTAGTTTCACTGTCTTGTAATTGCTTATTTAACTGCCTCTCTTCCTAACTACACTGTGAGGACAGGAATCCAGTTAAATACAGTTCAGATCTCCACTCAGGACCTATAGTGTTTGATGAATAAAAAGAAACAGAAGGAGAAAAAGTATCCAGTTTATTCAAGTTTCTGTGATCTCCTGTGAGAAACAAAATAGGAATCAGTATAGACCAGCACTGTCCAACAGAACCTTCTGAAATAATGGAAACGTCCTATTGCTGCATTGTCCTCTCATGTGGCTAAATGACCACTGAAATGTGACTAGTGTGACTGACAAATGGAGTTTTTATTTTTTATTTTTAAAGTTAACTTTTTTAGTAATCTGTTGACCCACCATGTTGAACTCATGACCCCGAGAGCAAGAGCTGCACACTTTTCCAGCTGAGCCAGCCAGGCACCCTGAGAAATTTTTAATTTTAACTAATTCAAATTAACACTGAACAGCCATGGGTGTCTAGTGGTTACTTTGTCGGACAACACAGGTCTACACCAGTGGTTCTCAACTAGGGACAGTTTTGCCCCTACAGCAGACACTTGTCAATGTCTGGACGCATTTTTGGTTATCACAATTGGGTATGTTGGTGGCATCTAGTGGGTGGGCAGAAACCAGAGACAATCCTAAGCATACTATAGTGCACAGAATAGCCCGCCACAGCAAAGAATTATCTGGTCCAAAACATCAATGGTACCAAAGTTAGGAAACCCTGGTCTAGACTATCTAGGACCTTTGACAAGGGCAAACCCTCAACTGCACATCAGAAACTGGGACTGGCCAGAGGCCCTGGGCTGTTCCCAGGAGGACAGATGGGCCCATAAGACTTCAGGAAAGCCCCAAATCAGTCCCATCAGTCCAACAGGTATTTATCAAGCCACTATATGCTAAGCCTTGTGCCAGGGCCAGGACAGGAACAGAGCAGGATTCCCTTCCTCAGTGAGGGGCTGTCCACCCTTCCCTGCATCCAGGCTCCTTCAAGGATTCTGGCAGAGGAGGCGGATGCAGGGAGGATTAAAGGTCTTTGCAGCAATTCTTAAGTCCATCTGTGTCTCTGGCCCAGATGGTATCAGCTGCTTCCCTCATCCTCGTAGGCGATGGCAATCCCTCGTCTTCCACTCACAGCTCCTGTCACTGGTGTCTGACCCAGACGGGGCTGCAGCCCTTGCCAGCTCCGGGAACTAAGGTACAAGGCTGTAGAGAGAGGGGACTGAGGCCAAGTGGGTGGAATCTGGGGAAAGAGTTCAGCTGGGAGCAGAGACTTGGCACACTTACCTGCAGGGCTGCTCTCAGCGAGCTCTAGCTGGGGCCGCAAGGTCAGGGCCAAACACCCAGGATCATCTGATGGCTTCCACACAGGTGGGGGTCGGAGTTCCCCAGTAATGAGTGACACATCTGGGGTGTCCCACAGTTCTGAGTCGGGTGGTGGGAGGGGCACGTGGAAGGGAGAACCTGGGAAGGAGAAAAAGGATCCATACTGGCCCGATTCCTGCCCCACATGTTTCCAGCTCAGGCAGTACCCCAGCACTCACCAGGCAATAAATCCGCATAATGTGTGAGGTGGGGAGCCAGGCCTGCAGGTGGCCAGGCGGGGTTGCAGGCAGCTTCCAGCTCACATGGTGCCAACACAGGCCGGAAGAAGCCACCAGAAGGCTGTGGAGCTAAAGCACCAAGAGGGCAGGCCAACAGCACAAAGACATCCACCTCAGGGAAGTTGGCGAGCTTGGGAGGCGTGGGCCGCCCCAGGGCCAACACATAGCTGCGCTTGCCTGCAGCCTGAGCCAGGTTCCGCAAATGTGCCAGCGCCTCCTGGTGTCGGGCTACACCCAGTGTCCCTGCCAACAGTCCTACCACACGGGCATCTCTGGCCCTCTCTACCAGATAGTGTCTACGTGCCCTTAGCCGCCCAGCCCGGACACCTTCATCCTGAGTCTGCCCGGTATCTGGGCAGCAGGTGAAGAAGGGCTGCCCTGGTGCCCAGCCCAAGAGCAGCCGGCTCAGGTCTGGGTCAAGGTCAAGGTCAGCACTGGCTGCAGAGCCCCCCACATAGAAGGCACCATATTCTTCCAGACACCTCCCTGGAGCCAGGGGGAAGCGGCGCCCAAAACGCTCCAGGGGCTCAGGCTCTGGACTACAGGAGCCCACTGTCAATGGAAGAGCTGGGCTGGAGACAAGCAGGTCCAGGTACCGCGGGCGCAGGAGAGTGGCCAAGGCCTCTGGAAGAAGGAGGTGATATTAGAGTTGGGGTCTGCCAAAGGAGAAACCCCATCATCCCCAGGTGACTGAATGTGACCCAAAAGCAAAGACTAGGATCAAGCCCGTATCAAGAGCTCTGTGGGAGTGTACTGAAATGTGACTACCAAGGCACAAAGTAGTTGGCCCACCCTTCTTGTATGCCAAAGCAAAAACCCTCACCCAAGGCGTGGGCACAGGCCGGCTCACTTAGCAGCACCACAGGCGCTTTGGAGTCTGGGTTCTGGGCCTCAAAGGCCTTGGCGCAGAGCTCCAAGTGCACAGAACGTTGACCAAGGACGAAGGCCACAGGCAGTGGGCGGGCTGGAGGGCTTAAGCAGGCAGGACCAAAATGTACAAGGGCCTGAGCTCCAGCTTGCTCAGCACCCAGTACATCCACACAGCAGCTGCAGGGGAGACACCATTAGTGAGAAGAATTTTCTCAACAGGAAAACAGCAGCTGCCCTTCATGGGAAATGTGAAGCCTGAAATATCGCCGGTGAAGTAAACGATGTTATAAACGAAGACACTGTCATTCAGGGGAGCAGCTATAAGAGCGGGCATCATCATCAAGAAAAAACACAAGCCACTGGGGGCAGACACTGTCATAGGAGGGAAACACCAAGAGCCTTGGATCCTAGACCTACTCCCCAGCCCCGACCCCTGCCCCCAACCCTCACGCTCAAATTCATACCTGCCATAGGCCGTGTCGCCCAGAATGAACATCTTCGACCCTGTGGTCCCTTCCAGTCGTGCAGCCACGGCCCCAGCATCTCCCAATAGCTGGTCAGGGAACTGCAAGGCCACCTGTAAGTATAAGCCATAGAATCAGGAACAGCCTCTTCTCCACCCTCTTCCTCTTCAAGGAAAACCTTCCTGGAGTCCCTGCCGAACCTTCGAAGCCCCTCCTCCCACAGGAGCAACTGCCCCCGTCCACCCCAGCCCCATCCTCACAAAACTATCCCAATATCCCGATCTTCTGGGAGACCCATCCCGAGGTGAGCCACTCCTCCCTAACCTGCCCTCACCCGCTGACACCCCAGGTCGCGGACAAATTCAGCGACTCGCTCCAGCTCGTACACGCGGTGCAGGTCCTCCGGAGGAGTGAGCTGCCCCGGGGCGCCCGCGTCTCGCTGCAGCGCTGCCTCAGCGGGGCTGCTGAACGTAGATTCCATGAGGCACCGCTAGGGTGGCAGGAAGCAGCAGGGAGCTCCCTCGGTCAACTTCAGGCCCCGCGTCCTCAAAAGCAGCCCTCAATAAGTCAGAGTCATTTAACGAGAGCGGCGAATCTGGGAAGTCGGTGCGCAGCCTTCGGACCATCCCTCCACGACCCCAAACTCACGTTTCTCGGCTACCCCACTGCACGAGGGGATGTGGGGGATTACTTCCGGGTTCTTGAGGCGGGGCTGGCAGTAGTTTCGCCAGTCTTAAACTAGCACTGCTCTCGCCTTCCAATCCTCGCCAGGCCGCCCTCAGAGAACCAATGATCTGCTCCAGAGCCCAAGTCAATTGGGAGTCAGAGGAAGGCGCGGAGCCTTGTGGGTGTTGTAGTTCCTCTAGTCCTCGTCTCCAGCGGCTGGTTTTCCTGTTCAGCCCGCCAATGGCGCTCAGAAAAAGTGACTGCCCGGGTACCTGGCTGGCTCAGTCAGAAGAGCATGTGACTCTTGATCGCAGGGTTGCGAGTTGGAGTCCCACGGGATACAGATTAAATAAATAAACTTAGAAAAAAAAAAAAGCGACCCCCTGAAAATACTCGTTTGAGCATCTCCCATCGTGGTACACTGTTAAGCACTTCATTCCACTCTATCATCTAGGAAGTAGCATTGCATAATTTTCTTTTTTTTTTTTAAAGATTTTTATTTATTTATTTGACAGACAGAGATCACAAGTAGGCAGAGAGGCAGGCAGAGAGAGAGGAAGGGAAGCAGGCTTCCGGCTGAGCAGAGAGCCTGATGTGGGGCTCGATCCCAGGACCCTGGGATCATGACCTGAGCTGAAGGCAGAGGCTTCAACCCACTGAGCCACCCAGGTGCCCCGCATTGCATAATTTTCAATTCAGGTGCCAAACTGCCTGGGTTTGGATACTGTGCTCTGCCATTGCTACTTATTCAACACCTCTGTGGCTGTTTCTTCATCCGCAAGTGGGGGTTGTAGCAAGAGGATTCCTAATAATATTGTTGGCTCAAATGAATTTAGATACAAAAGTTTACAACGTAGTCCTTCGTATATCATATACTGAAAGCATCGCTGTTTTTCTCACAGTCGTCTGTTAATCGGGTAAATATGGAGCACTTATTGTTCACCAGGTACTAAATTCTTAAAGTTAACAGTCTTTGGAGTAAGACTTGTCCCAAGAGCGCCTGGCTTGCTCAGTAGGCAGAGCGTGGGACTCTTGATCTCAGGGTTGTGAGTTTGGGTCCCACGGTGGGTATAGAGATTATTTTTAAAAATAAAATCTTGAAAAAAACAACAAGAATTGTCCCATTTTACAGATGAGGACACTGAGGTCCTAGTAAGACACAGCAAGTCAGTGGCACAATCAGCATCAAACCCAGATTTGACTTCAGAAAGTAGGCTTTACCCCCTCATTCTCCTAGCTTATATATG
The DNA here is from genome assembly GCF_963455335.1 of Martes martes. Lineage (NCBI taxonomy): Eukaryota > Metazoa > Chordata > Mammalia > Carnivora > Mustelidae > Martes > Martes martes. The sequence continues at coordinate 157,566,423 of NC_137891.1, forward strand.
CTACATTTGATCATGGGGGATAGCGGAGGAAGACACTTGGATACCATGTAGTAGGAGAAAAGGACTAATAGAAACATTTCCGGGGTGCCTGGGTGGCTCAGACGGTTGAGCATCTGCCTTTGGCTCGGGTTATGATCTCAGGGTCCTGGGACCGAGTCCCACATCAGGCTCCCTGCTCAGCGGGGAGCCTGCTTCTCCTTCTGCCTGCTCTGCCTGCTGCTCCCCTGCTTGTGCTCTCTGACAAATAAATAAATAAAATCTTAAAAAAAAAAAAAAGTCTCTACATACTTCAGGAGAAGTGAGAAATCAAGAGTAAGTGAAAATGGGACTGAAGAAGGGTCTCAAGATGGCATATGAAACAGGGACTGATGCTGGCTGGCATGGAAAGAATGAATGAGGATGTGCCTCCATTCTTGTGTAAAGATGGGGAAAAAACAGGGGAAGGAGTGAGACAAACACAGGAGTAACTAGTTCTCCTATCACCTCCGAGGAGACACAGGTTCAGGAATGGAAATGGGGAGACCCAAACCCTGCTCTTAAGATCTTACTGAGGAGAAGGCTGGGGTGTCTAAGAGGCAAGGTCAGTGGAGACAGAAAGGGATGGAACCCTGCTAAGGGAGGAGATCAACAGCCATCCAGGAGCTGTCCCTGGTCCTGACTGAGCCCTGACCATCAGGAGCTGGTCACGTACCACAGAGGTGGGGAGCTCTGGGTATGAAGACAGCTCCACGTTATGCATTCCTCTTCCTCTGCGGGCTGCCATGCTTCCTACCACACATGCTCAGGCCCACTTTCTATATCTTTCCTCAACCATGTGCAAGTTTGGCCTCCATAACCCCATACAAGAAACCTATCCTGGAACTTAAAATCACTCTCCATTTCCTCCCTCTAAGCTGGACCCTGCCCCACCTCACTTCCAGCCAAAAGCCCCAAGTGCTCTATCTAGGAAACCATCCATTTCCATCAGAAATGAAAGTTGAGGGACACCTAGGTGGCTGAGTCTGCCTTTGGCTCAGGTCATGATCTCAGGGTCCGGGGATTGAGTCCTACATTGGGCTCCTTGCTCAGTGGGGAGCCTGCTTCTCCCTCTGCCTGCCACTGCCCCTGCTTGTGTATGCTCATGCTCTCTCTCTCTCTCTCTGACAAATAAATAAAATCTTAAAAAAAAAAAAAAAAGAAAGAAAAATTCCTCCATGCAGCCTTCCCTCACTGGTCCCATTCTCCCAGCTTAACGTGGTGGCTATGGAGTAGATTAGCCTTTGTTCAGAGAGAACAAAGCAAGGCAGAACTAGGGAGCTAGTACTCAGCATTGTTGATTTAATAAATGTATGCATGCACGAATGATGGGACTAATTTAATGGGTGGCAGTAGGGGTAGGGGGGAGGTTGGTGACATTACTGCAGGACCATTCCAACCCAAGGGCAATGGCAATATTATGAACAGCTCTAGCCTACGAGGCTTGACTACAGTGGATCCCTTCTGCTCTAGGAGCTAGAAGTTGGCCCCACAATTCCCTACAATGGCCTGGATCCAAACATCCTCCCATTCTTCCCCCGGGCCTTCGCCCAGTTAGGTGGTGGTGGCAGAGGAAAGGAAGCCGAGACAGCGATGCAGTGAAGATCCAGGTTTACTCTTTGGGGACAGGGAGGGGTGAGGAGGCATGGGTGGGACGGGGCGCCCCTCAGTAGTCAGCTGTATAATCTGTGCCATGAAGCCCCCGGCACAGCAGTGTGAATTCCTTCACCATCTCCTTCACCCGCCTCTTGTTCACTCGCTCACTGAAGAAGGGAAGGGAGATCAGGTTAGTACCATCCACCACCGCCGCCCTCTCCTCTGGATGCAAGCCCAGGCCCCGCCAGCTCTGCTCACCGAAGGATCTGCTGGCTGAAGGTGTCCTTCTGTTCAGGGCTGAGGCGGGCAGAGGGAAAACCGGGTGGCTGCAGGGCCTCCTTGATCCACATGCTCAGGAGGCTGAAGCAGTGTTTGTTCAGAGCAAATAGGATGTCGGCAAAGCAGTCCATGAGGCTGCGGGAGGCCTGGCCCCCAATGGCCTGAGGGAGATGGGTTCTCAGCACACCAGGGCCTTGCCCCTTTTGTGGCAAGGGTGCCTAGTCACATCCCACCCACTCCCGGACAGTTCCTCAGCCAAACTGCACATGACAAGTGAATGCTGTTTTCTGAGAGCCGGCTGATCCTCACAGCAACCCTAACAACTGTCAGCCATTTAACTGATGCAGAAAGAGAGTCAGAGAGTTTAGGGAACCAAAGGCTCCAGCTTCCCAGAAGGGCAGCTGCCTTGGCAGTGAGGGGCGCCCCACCCCCCTCAAACACTGGCTCCATCTCACCTCCAGCACTGCTATGAGCAGCATACGGCCATCCTCTTGAACCACTTTCCCCACGGGTTCTACTTCCCCACACCGAGGCAGCAGCTCTGTCTACAGAGGATGGAGAGGCCTGTCAGCCTCAGCTCTTTCCCCACTCTCCCTGGGGACAAGACTGGCACACCACACCCCTACCCTCTGGAGTTCTGAACAGGGCTGGGTACAGGATGGTGGGGGGTCAGGACTCAGCGTAGGACTCACAAAGAAGCCACAGGAGGCCTTGACAGTAGGTGCCTCGGGGAACTTGAGGGCCAGCACAGCTGCAGGAGAGGCAGAAGCAGATCAGATAGGGCCTAAAGATCCTCCTGAGGGGGCCCCAGGCCCTCCTGTCCACCTGGCCCCACTTACCACACTGGAACACAGCTTTGACATCCAATCGTTCACACAGGAACAAATCTGGCTTCCGCTTCAGAGCCTGCAGGAGGTGGAGCTGGTAAGCCCAGCCCCAACCAGCTGCAAGGACCAACCCCCCTTACCCCCCACTCACCTGCCACCCCAGGCCCCAACTTCACACACCATAGGTTACAGGCTGCCAAAATCAGCCACCCAGCCATCTCTGGGGGACCCACCCCACCCCATAGTTCAGTCAGTCAGGAGGGGAGCAGCCAGGGGATACTATGTACATGTACATGTACTTGAATGCACTGGTGTGTGTGAGAGGTGGGGGAGGGGTGTCACAATACAGAAAGCTTGGGTCCCAAGTCACTCCCTGAGCAAACACTTATTCTCCCCTCCATCAAGGTCAGATCTCCTGCAGGTTCCAGGTAGCCAGCAGTGACTGCTTTGATTTGGAGGCAGTCAAAACCCCCTGGATTTGTTAACAGGACAGCAGGAAGAGATGGCAGCTGGATGTGAAGCCCAGTCCAAAAGCACCCCTCCCCACATCCCACCTGCATTCCTCAGACACCCTCCAGCTTAGAAAGAGGAAAAGTAGGGTAGGAGCCTTGGAGCCAATGGCCCCACCATTCAACCAGGACACCTTGCGTCCAGGCCCTTCTCAGCCACACCCAGCCCAGGAGTCAGTGCTGCCATGTGGGGGGAATGGAAGGAGTACAGGGGCCAGAGAGCCCATCCCAAGTGGCACCAGGACACGAATGGCAGGCACATCCTCAGGTCACAGGAGATACTCTGCACAGCTCCAGCAGTCATCAAACACTGCTGCTCTCCAGCAGCCCCCAACGCATACCATGTAGATGCCTAACCCCCATCCCCTCACATACCTTTCACTACCCTAGGTTCACTCATGTACAAACACACTCACGCGTACCTTCTCTGGGAACACCCTACTTACCCTCAAACACAACTCTATCACATCCCTTATACGTACTTCCCCACATTTGCAACACACCCTGCTACATATTCACACCCCCAAACCTCCCCACATCCCCCAGCCATGTCCACATGCCCACACCTTCAAGCTACCCAGTCCTCTAGCATGTGTACTCTCCCGACACACCCATCCACAAACACACATATAAGTGCCTCACCCCCAAGGATGCACCCTCATAGATACCCACACACGTCCATCCAGGCCCAGAACACACTCCCTGTTCCCCACTCCTCCTGTGCCCCACCCCCTCTACTAGACTTGAGTTCTAAGAGAGTAAGAACTGTGCCTGCTTTTGCTTACCATTACATCCTCAGCATCTGGCAGAGTACCAAACATGTATTACACACTCAGTAAATATTTGTGGAATGATTAAGCAAAGAAACATCATTTACCCCAACCCACAGGAACCTCCCCATCAACCCCACACTAACCCCATGTCCCCATAGCTCAACACATGTATCTTCCACAACCTACATCCCCTAATACAGACCTACTGATACCACTATATACACTCCTCCATCAAAATACACACTCCCACAGCCCAACACACATACCTCCAACACATATCACTGTCCAAAACCCATCAATGCCTAATGCACATCAATACACAACATCCATCAGTGCACACGCCCACACTCAACTACACATTTATCCCAACACAACACACACACTATTTAGAGCAGCTACATGATTTCTGTTCCCAAAGTCAAAACACACAAATAAGGTCCAACACACTTAAACACACACCAAACACAAACACATCCCAACGCAGTCTCACAATGGAGCCAGCACCCCGCCTCCCAGCAGCAACAAACCCATCTGCCAGCCCCACTCAGGACTCTGCCCCGAGCACATTCATCTTTAGCCCCTCCCTTCAGAGCTCCTCCCGGCCACCTCTCCAGAGCGGGCTGGGGGCACTGAGGCAGGCAGTTCCCGGCAGGAGCACGGGGACAATGAACCCCAGGCCCTTTAACTCCAATCTTACCCCTGAACTTCTCGGGCACCCCAGCTGCACAGGAGCTGCTGGGCACAGTTACTCCCCCTCCCCCACCCAGGCCAGCCCAGCTCCCTCCCTTCAGGATCGCCTCTCCCTGGTCTTGGTGGAAGAATGAGCTAGTTGAGGCAAAGGGGCACTAAAGGAGGATGTTGGGTTGTCAACTTCCACGGAAACAGATGAAGAAACTCTATTCAACTGAACAGAAAAAAAATTTGTCAACAGAAAGCTAAAAATAGGCTTAAATTGAATTTCAACATAAGAGAAAGAGAAAGAGAGAGAACAGAACGTGAATGAATAAAACTAAAACACACCTGTGCCAGGAGTTGCATAAATGAATCAACAATATCAGGATGATCCCTGGGCCCTAAAATATAATAAAGATGGAACTTAAGAAAAAATTATACAAACAGCAACTCAACCTCATATAGTTATGTGGGACTGAGAGCCTGCAGGGAGACAGCGTGGGGGCACATGAGCAGCAGGAAGCAAGATAAAGAAACAAAACATACAAAAACCATGAACTGGGAGAAGCCCAACAGAAAGAGACGGCAAAGTGAAGGACGGGCCTGCCCCAGCTCCCTCCCAGGGGCCTTCCACCTACTCCCCACTCCTCCTCAGGCCAGTTCCCCGAGTGATCCTTTGGTGCTGGAGCAATGTTGGACTCCACAGAGCTGAACAAACAACCCCCACACTCTTGCTGCAGCCTCTGGCTGGCTGGGGTGGCCCTACACTGCCTCCTAGCACATACCTCCCCACACTCGCCATCAAAGAGGAGGGCAGGGCTGGTGGGAGGTCAGTCCTCGGTAACTCCCGTGAATGCCTGGCCAAAGGCCCCGGAAAGGTGAGGGCGTCAGGGCCTGAGCAGGTGCCCTCTCACTTCCGTGGCCTTAGAGCTCTGGGTCTGGCCAAGGAAAGGAATCCTCTGAGTCCACTTAAACCAGAGGACCTCTCCTTGGCTAGGGCAGGGCCCAGTATGCTGTGGAGATGGCTGGCCAAGCCACCAGCAGGGTCTGGGGAAGAAACTGTATCATGAGGCCCAAAATGAGAGCCTCACCCAGCAAAGTCCCTCCACATGGACACCGACTCAGCAGAGGGCCAGGCTAAGGGCTAACCACCAGCTCCCACCATCTGGACACACGAAGAAAGAGGGAAACCAGTCAACATGTCACCCCATGGTGCAGTGGGAGGGCAGAGACTGAGAAAGGAATGGCAAGACTGGGAAGTGTAATGGTAAGGGGGCCATTCTGTCCTGCAAGACAACCAATAACCAAATCTGATTGCCATTGGACACTAGTCTGCTTCCAATGCTGTTGACACCTGTGGCAAGGGCGAGGCATGTGTCTGGAGCTGCTGCTTGGGCTGCTCCACTCTGAGGAGGAGGCACCGCACAAGCATCTGCCTGAAACACCACTAAGGAGCTGTGTGATCTTGTGCAAGCCACAAATGCCCAGTTTCCCCAACCATAAAGCAGACCATGAGCTCTTTCCTGCCTCCCTCTCCAGGCTATGAGGAGCCACTGAGAAAGCCCACCTCCTTCACACCTGAGCCCCGAGTTACTCAAGTCCTGGAAAGTGAGGCCCAATGTGCCCCATTCCTGGGTCCCCCTGCGGATAGCATGTTTGATATTCAGCTGATGCCCTGCTAGCGGTGGGCCCCAGACGGTGGGGAAGAAAGGCTCCAAGGGCAGAGAGACCTCACCCTCCTCTCTTCAACAGCGTCTGATACCTACTCTACGCCGGCCTTGTTCTGAGCACTGAGGAGGCAGAGAGAAGAGCCTCAACCCTGCCCTTGAGGGGCTTAGTCTAGGGAGAGAGACGAACACACAGAAGGAGATTACTGAGTAGGACTGGTGCTGTGTCAGCAGTGTGTACATGATGTAGTTCCAGCCCAAAGTCAGAAACACCCAGTTCTGCCCCAAAGAAGCCTCTGAGGATCGATGAGTGGGCAAGGCTTGGAGGAGGGGCGCTCACCCAGTAAAGGGCACAGGGCACTCCAGTCAGAGGATCAAATGGGACACAGGAAGGGAGAAGTCAGTGTGGCTGGACTGCTGGTATGTCGGGGATGCTGGCAGGAGAAGACACTGAGGAGTAAGCAGGAGCTGCATCATGTGGGTGGGAGTGGGATGAGAACCTGAGGCAATGGAGAACGACGAAAGCGTTTCCAGCCAGGGAGGGAAATTACTCAGATGTGTGTTTCCTAAAGAACATTACAACTGCAGGGTGCAAAGAGGGGCCTGGGGAGAAGGGCAGATGTCAGGGAAAGCAGTTAGAGGACTGTTGAGGTGATCCAGACACCCCACACTGAGGTGTGGTCATGGAGGGAGGGGAGAGGTAGGCAGACTGTGGGATAATCAGGGTTCAGGACCACCCAGACTTGCTCCCGACTAGATATGAGGAGTGAGAGAGGTGGAGTTAAGGATGGCCACACCTGGTTTCTGGCTCAAGTTTCTGCCCACTTTGCACCTACCCACTGGAGCAGAGGCCTGCATCATGGGACCACACACTGACTATATAAGCAGAGAGCACTCTGGCTCCAGCGGAAAGCCCTGGTGAGTGCCCAGCCTGTGACCACAAATCCAGGCAAGACTCATGAGGCTGGCAGAGCAGCACCACTTCTTTTCCAAGTTAGAAGCCTGGGGTAGACAGCAGGAGAAGCCTGGAGCCCCCTGCTCCCAGCTCTCTCAGGCAGAGAGCCACAGAGAATAGAGTGCTGGGGCCACAGCCAAAGGGTTTCGACTTAGAACGTAGGGAAAGGAACCAACACTCCCTGAGTGCTTCCTGCGCAAAAAAACCCAAGTCAGGGGACCAAAAGGCACTACTTTCAGGCCTATAACGACCCTATCAAGTACATAAAATCTCCACTCCATGGACATGGAAACAGGCTCCACAAAATAAAGGTAAGTGACTTGCCCAAGGTCACACAACTAGTTGGTGGTGATGAGCTTAGAATCTAGGTCTATCTGACTCCAAAGCCCATATTCTTTCCCCTTTTCATTATATCCCAAAGAAAAGGAGCCAGCCTAGTGCCCCAAGTCCCTCAGAGCTCTGGCCCCACCTTCCCGCACATCAAGATTGGCCCTGAGCCCAGCAGGCCGGTAGAAGACATCATTCACTCTCTTATCCACTTCAACCTAAGATGTCAGCTATTTGTAGGGTGACAATTGTGCTGTGCTTGATCCTGTAAGTTTCCCATCAAGTCCCATGTGCAATTCAGGGGACAGAGGAGAACAGAGTGGGCAGCTTTGGCTCCCCAGTCAGGGAAGCAGAGGCAGTGGCAGTGGCGGCAGCAGCAAGGACCCTGGTCAGGACCTACCTTGCTGGAAGAGAGTGAGTGTGACGGAGGTGACGAGCAGGAAGAGGGCCTCGATTGGGGGAAAGTGGGCAGGTTCATGAGCAAAGATGTGGACCAGCTACAACAAAGCAGGGAATGCTGGTCAGTTGAGGCCCTGTCTCACCAAGAACTGGCCAGCATCCCTGGAATGCAGGTCAGAACCCCTGCCAGGGCACCCATTCACCCCATTCCACCCATCCACCCCATCCCAAGGTCAGATGAAATCTAGAATACTGCTGCCTCAGTCAGAAGGCCCACCTGTCGAGTGAGGTCAAGAGCAGAGGCCTGGGGGATGGTGCTGTACATCCGACCCAGCATCTCACACAGCTGTGGCACCATGGGGGCAAAGTCATCCAGCAGGGTCTTAACGGACTTCTCAAAGATAGCGCATACCGCCTTGGGAAGGAAGCAAAGGGACCCATGAAATAGACAACAGTATTATGATCATCAAATTTGCCAAGAGACTAGATCTTAATTATTCCAACTACTAAAAAGAAACTATAATTATGGGATGTGATAGGGGTGCCAATTATCATACAATGGCAATCACATTATAACACAGAAATATACCAAATTCACATGCTGTACACTTAAATTTAAACAATGTTAAACATCAAATATATTTCAAGAAAGAAAAAAAGAAAGAAAGAAAGAAACCAGAAAGCAAAGGGGCCCTGGTTAGGTTAGCCCTAGGTTAGCAGTTCACAATCAGCTGGAACAGAACTGAAGCCCTGCACAGAGGAGGCCTAAGGAGGGACCCTTACCTATAAGCCTGGCCTGGCCCTGCATGTCAAGGAAGGTAAACAAGTCTGAACCTCACCCCGAAAGGCAGGAGGCAAAAAGGCCCTTCTCAAAAGGGCACAGGATGGAACTTTGCAACTCAAGTCTTGCTACTTACATCTGCACCATTTCCTCTCACAGAGCAGCAATAGCAAGAAAATCCTGAATTGAAAAGGGACCAAAGGCAGGTCTCTGATTACAAAGTGGACCCCTGACTGTCACTCAGCACCAACATCGTAATTCTTTGGTCAAGTACTTTGTGATATTGGGAAGTTCTGAGTGTCTTCCCCCAAAGACTCCTTGTACCTGTAGGGCAAGATTCACCTCCTTTATTTCCTCCAGACCATTGCAAGCCGAGATGGGGCAACAACACCTTCCTCCTGCTCCATATCTAAGCACAGTCACCATGGGGATAGAGACCAAGGACGGGGGCTCACCTCCACCACCTGGGCATCATTCAGCCATTTGCTCAGCACCTTCTGGATAAGCTGGAAGACCTGCTGCAACACCACAACCACCTGAAGACACAGGAAGAAGTGAGGTGCCCCCACCACCACTCTCACCCACCCGAGATGGACATGGTAATACAAAGCAGGCTGGAAGTTCAGATCTATTACCCCAGACTAGACATTGAGGACTCAGTGAATGGGACCTTGGGGGAAGGGCTAGTTTGCTGAATCCCCCATGAATGAAAGAGGATATCCTGAATTCTAAGGATCATTTTAGAGGAAGCCTCAAAGTGCAAAGCAGGGATATTACAAGGGCTTCAGAAAATTACCAAAACTTTGTCACTTTAAAAAAAAAATCACTCTCTATCCATTTCTGCTCAGAAAAATCCTGTTAGTGCCAAAGCCTAAGGGCTAGCCCCTGATGAAGTGGAGATGCTGTGTCACTCAAACAGGCCTAGGGTGGAGAGCCCCAAGGTATACACATATATGGAAGTTTATGGAGGAGCAGAGAGCAGATTGAGGTCCTGGGAAGTGAGGGAAGGCAGGAAGGACAATGACTACCATGGAAGGAGAAGGGGCTCTGTTGGAGGATGCTAGCCCAAGTTTTATCTAGAGCCAAAAGGGAAACTGAAACTAAGGTGAGGAGTTGAGGAGAGGAGCCAGGATACTGTGACTTTTCTCCTTTTCTCCAGGAGAAACGGTGGGAACAATGATCCAAGCAGTCTCCCACATTTATTCAGAACTTTACAGTATGCAAAGTACTTTCACATAAGGTACCCAGCACAGTTCTATGAGATGAACAAGCCAGAGAGTCTGACATTCATGGTTTTGAATGGAAAGCTGAGGCTGGCCCCAGATCAAACAGCTTGTAAGTGGTCACCCCAACCCCCCTATGCCTAAGCTTACCATGGTACTTGTCACACTGCTTTGCGACAATCTGTTTACATGTATACATGTAGAGCATGTAAGTATCCCCAATGCCCACAGGGAACAGTGAATAGTGAAGTAGAAGTTGGGGGTTAAACAGGGGTCCATAATTACATCACTTAGGAGGCTGAAGGATAATGCCAGTGTCCCCCATGGGGCGAAGGAACCACAATGACATCACCCCAGTTGGGCTGGGGACAAAGACAACATCGCCCACAGGGTTGGAGGAGACAATGACATCACTCTCTATAGAGTTAAGGGCAATGATAAGGTCATTCACAGGGTCAGAGGACCAAATGCATCATGCCTCACGGGGCCAAGGGAACAATGACAATATTACCCATAAAGTTGGAGAGAAACAATGACATTCCCACAGGGTGTATGGTGGGGGGGGGGACAATGGCAACATCACCCACGGGGTTGGGTCCCTGTGGCACTGGCAGCTTCCGGAGCTCAGGGCCTTCATGATCGTCCTCATGATGACTGACATCCAGTGTGGTGAAGAGGTTGGAGAGAAGGCCCAAGATGTGGACAATGGCCAGCTTGTTGGAAGGATTAGGCTACGGGGAGAATCAAACCAAGCTCTGGATCTCCCAGCCTCAGTTTGGCCCCTGACCCCAGCCCTGACGGCCAACTCCAATCCCACCCACCAGCAGCCACAGCCCACACAAAGGGAAGCCCATCCCTGCCCTCTGGCTACACGTGTACACACACACACACACACACACACACACACACACACACACCCAGCTCACTCACTATCTCCTCTGCTAGCTTCTCCAGCTGCTGGATGTAGGGTGAGATAAGTGAGTGCAAGTTCTTAAGGATCTCCTCCACCTGCAGGGCTGACAGCAGGAAGCCCAGTGCCTGCATCAGCCACATGCACTGGCTCGTCTGTGGGGCAGAACACGGAGAGTCAGTCCTGGACATATCTGGTCGTGGGTAGGAGGAATGAACCTCTTGGAGGAAGGTTCCAAGAACAGGGAACAAAAGACAAGGGATAGGAAAAGGCAGAAGAGGATTTCCACAATATCCCCAAGGACCCCTAGAAACTTCTGGGCTCACCTTATGGATCTGTTTCATCAACACATCCTGGAGATAAGAGAAGGAATATGGGATCAGTGGAGTGCAATGGGCCCTGCGACCCAGCCCCACCCAGGCCCCTGCATACCTGGGAGACAGCCACGATGTTAGCAGCATAGGGTGGCAGGTCATACTTGCATTCTCGGCAGATCTTCTTGAGGGTGGACACAGAAGAGACAGAGAGCTCAGGATTGCCTAGGGCATGCAGTACAAGGGGCAGAACACTGTTGATCATGACAGGGTGGTCAGCCAGCCATTCAGACAGAGCTCCTGGGGGAAGAAGGAAGAGGGGAGGATATCTGAGGCAGGCCAGGCTGGCTTTGTACCATGTTCCTGTAAGGCACGCAGAGCTTCTGGCAGGATCAAGTTACAGTCTTAGTACTGAATAGGGAAATATGCATGCACATCCTCAAACAGGAGCCTTATAGCTGAGAAGCAGGAAGGAGTTACTCAGAAGAGGCCTAGCAGTGCTGTTCCATTGACAGCAAACTGGCCTCACTGAATTGCAGCTCAGAACACTGTAGGAAGGACCCCTAGATGTGCCAGGACAGTCTGTTGGGTGCAATGCTGATTGTGTGTGTGGGCATGTGTGTCTCTCCCATTCTGGACAGGAACCAGCAGGCTGACTGTGGCTAGGGATGGGTGTCTGTGGCTCTGGAAATGTGCTCATGGGTGTGTGCCAGGTCTCACCAATGGTGAACATGACAGTATCCGCCAGCTGCACGTTGCTGATGCTGATCCGTGGAATGAGGCCAATGAGCCCAGGCACCACATCAGAATAATTGACATCGATGGTCTCTGCGATGGATTGGAAGCCATAGAGCAGGGCCTCTGTGTGCTGAGGAAAGAGGGTGCCACTGGCTTGGCTGAGGAGGAGGTTATGACAGTTCTGGGAGGGCTGAGGGAATCAGGCTTGGGAGGTACCTGCCAGGAGTAGGGCTCCTCTGAGCTGGTGAGCAAACGGCCCAGCTTGTCATAGAGGTTGCTGAGCAGCTCGGCCCCCAGCATCTCATACACATACATGAGCGTATCTGAGATGTCCACCCTAAGAAGCAGATGAAGATCTTATACACTGCCCGATCCTGCCCCCAAGTCCAGAAGCCCACCCCCACCAATTCCCTCACAACACTGCAAAAGTGCCTAGAGAATAGAGAAAGGAGCCCCAGGATTCAGGAAGGCTGGCCTTGGGTTCCTCTCCTTATTGCCTTCATCAGTTCAGGACTCTATTTAGAGGTAGGACTGGCCTGCTACCATCACCTGTAAATCCGGAACTGTTCCTTCTCATCTGAGGACCAGAATCCATATTCCTCGTCAGAAGGGAACTGGGCCTTGTGCAGAAGCACATCCACTAGCTGGAAGTAGACTGGCCGGTACACCTGCTGGTATACAGCCTGCTTCTCTGCCTCGAAGGACAGAATGTCATCCTGAGAGAGCCAGGGAAGGAAGTTAGCCACCTAGGCACCAGGCCCAGAAGTCCATGATCTGCCTTCTATCATTACAGCTCAATCCTACTGGAGGTCACACAGACACACCTGCAGCGTGTACCAGAAGGTGAGGGTCAGGGAACTGGTGGTCTCGTTGACAGGGTAGTGGCCAGGGATGCCAGTACAGAACATAATCATGTTGACAAGGGCCAGGAAACTCTGCCAGTGCTCCACTTGATCCAGCAAGGCCCTTGGAAGGAGGACGTATAATAAGGTCATTCCACCTCCCCCAGTAGGGCTTCATAACTCCACCTCTTAGAGGGCCCTGCTATTCCCCACCCCCCACCAGCTGCCCCACTCCTTACCGGGAGTGGTTCTCGCCCAGGGCCACAGCAATGCGACAGATGCCATGGGAGGTCTCCATGTCCCCATTCTGCACTGCCTGTCGCAGTTGATCTTGCAGTCCCAGCACCAGCGGGATGAGTTTCAGGAGTGTGTTCACATACCTGGAGGCAGGAAGTTAAGGAGACCCATCAGAGCTGCCTGCCCATCCCCCACTGGCTTTGAGAGAGACGCACATTCTCTGTCTTCCAGCAAGTCCCCTCCCCTACATTAAACCCAAAGTGAAAAAGAGGTCAGGCCCTACATGGTAGCTTTAATGCTGCCCATGTTGGGAAAAACCTCAGGTCAGGGACCTACCTTCAGGAGAACTCTTATACAGAAAGTATAAGAAGGTCAGTGTTGAATGGGTTGAATTATGTTCTCTAATTATACTTACAGTTGATGCTGGCATGGGTTAAGACATCTGGGGAAGTTGAAATGAGATGCACATATTTTGCATGTGGGAAGGACATAAATTCTGGTGACTAGAGGGCAGACTGTTATTTCCTCCCCCCAGAAAATATGCTGAAGTCTTAATCTCTAATACCTCAGAATGTAATCTTATTTGGAAACAGGGTCAATGCAGATGAGGTCATAGAGTAGGGGAGAGCTCTAATACAACGGGTATCCCTAAAAGAAGGCAACCACATGAAGACAGACTTACAGGGAGAATGACATGTGATGACAAAGGTAAAGATTGGAGTCATGCAATCACAAGCCAAGGAACAAGACTGCCAGCAAACCACCAGAAGCTAGGGGGAGGTTAGGAAGGGCTCTCCTATAGGTTTTCAGAGGAAGCCAACACTTTGACTTTGGACTTCAAACCTCTACAAGAGTGAGACAATAAATTTCTGTTGTTTAAAGCTACCCAGTGTACTTCATTTAAAGTGGTACTTTATTACGGCCCCTCCAGGAAACTAATATAGACAGTGTTAAGGGAGACTGAACAAGGATAGGAAACAGAGGAGTTAATACAGGCTCAGGAGCCCTGATAAAGATTTCAGGAGACACCGACAGCATCAATCCCCACTGTCCACTCCACTCCCTATCACCAAATCTGAACTCCTTTGTACTCTGGTGGCAGTATGAAGGGAGAGCAGTAGATGATGAACTGGAAGACAGCTAAGAGGCAAAATGGTCAGGACTTGATGACTGACTGGATACAACAATGGGGAAGAGTTAAGGATAGCTCTCAGGTTATGAGACAACTACTAAGATGGTGGAACTATTTACTGAGGTCAGGAGGAGTGGGTGGAGGGGGATAGTACTAAATTTAATGGAAGGCCGGAAGGTGTAAGTTCAGCATTAGGCATGTTGAATCAGAGGTACCTGGTGAGATCTGCAAACAGAAGTGTCCAGAGAGTTGGATATGAAAACCTGAAGCCCAAGAGAGAAGTTAGAGCAGGAGACAGTCATGGGCAAACAACTGATAATTGAAGCTATGGGAGCAGATGAGCATTGCCCAGGAAGAAAGCACTGAATGAGAGAAAAGGGGGTCCAAGTCAGAGTCCTGAGGCACAATGATCTTAAAGGGGGAGCAGGGGAAGCACAGTATACAAAAGAGACAGAGAACACTAGCTCCACTCACTGGACAGCAGCCTGCTCTGTGGAGATCAGACTAATCAGAGGAAGTGATACTCTCGGCAGAGGTTGGGGGATCAGATGCTTGAGACCCTCTGCTACCAATCATAGTGTCACCAGAGCAACCTATGGAGAGGAAGGGGGACTGATGGACCAGAGGAGTTCTATCTGTATTTACCCCAAGCAGGCTGCTAGGCAGGCAGGTAGTCTCATAATCTCAGGGGTAGGATGAAAACAACAAGAGGCAACCAGCTCAAGATGTTGGCTTTCTCCAAATCCTCATTCTGGACAAGGTGCCCATGCCAGGATACCCCCAACCCAGAGACAGCCCTAGAGGGTGCAGCTTGGAGACAGCTGGGATAGCTTCAGTCTCATGACCCTGACACAGGCTGCACCACCAGACAATGGGTACCTTCAGACCAGACTCTGGCACAAAGAGCAGGGGGAGGGCCAAAGCCCTGGCCTTCGAGCTTCCCAGCAGCTGAGATGGGGGCAGGAGGTAGTGCTCTATCCCCAAAGCATCCCTACCAAGGCTCTCTCACACCTGCTGAAGTTCATGTACACAGCAGGGACTCACTCTTCAATGGGTTCTTGATTTGTCATATTTGAGTTGCATAATAGGCTCAATCACAGACAATATGGTCCAGAAGGGCTCCGAGTATTACTCAAGGTCATATAGTAACTTAGGAACAAAAAATGCCAGGCTGGGGCAGCCGCTTCTACTGCAGCAGGACAGCTCTTTCAGGGCCCAGCCTGAATTTCTCCAAATGATCTATGCAAATCTCAGTCCATATCTCAAATTCAAACTGATAAGAGCCCCCAAGAGTCTGTCTAATTTCACCTTCTCTCTTTCCCCGGCCCCCACTGAAAAGCTTTTCTAGGATTAAAAACCCATTTTTAGGAAAACGAAAATCAAGGCAGAGAGAGCCAAGCAGCTTCTCGAAGAGTGGGAAAGAGGGGACCTGAGTGCAAGCTCAGTTAAGGGGACAGCCAACATCAGGACACCTGGGGGAAAATAGTGGCCAGATGACCCAAGAGTGAAAACCACAGGTGACTTTCTCAAGCCAGAGTCCTGGAAACTAGACTAACAGAGCAAGGCCTAAACCCTGACACCAGGCTGGGTGCAGCCCACCAACAAGGAAAACCCTTGTTTAGATTTCCTACCACCTGGGCACCTATTCCTGAGAACTGTAAGGAGGCAGAAGAACAAGTCTGAGGCTTCTATAGGCTTGTAGATTTGGGGGAGGGAGATAGAGAGGATATCTTTAAGGCCATGGCTGAGACTGGGTTCAAGAGGCCTAGTTCCCACTGGTCAGCTCAAGCTGCCGGGGCAGGGCTGCTAGAACTTGCTGGCTGCCACTCACACTGAGCTCAGCCCAGACCTGCAATTAGAGCTCCGGGAGGAGAGCTGAGAAAATGGGGAAAGTTGCTAAGCAACCATGGGGGCTGCAGCCAATGGGCGCTCAGGAGGCTGTGGGTTCCCTCACTAGCTCCTTGTTCGCTCATTCGTTCAGAAGAGAAGAGGCATCAATTACCTGCCAAAGCCCTTGAGACTGGCTGGGCGGGTAAACCTGGGTGTATCCAAGGACACCCCATATCACCCACTCGGGGGCCCCGGGCAATTCCCCTTAGCCACTAACTGTCCGAGCCCAGCTGGCACTTGAGCTACAGGCTGCTGAAGAAGGCTAGCCCTGGGATTCAGTACCCACCTTGAGTCGGAAAACCTGGGAAACCACGGAAAAGATAGACTAACTACCAATGCAGTAACAATATCAAATACTAGCAAGTACCATTTATGGGGTGTACAGGAACCACACGAGACTTTTCACAGACCTTCTCTTCTTTGATCCTCATACCAAAATATTCTTTATAGAGCACCAGGAGCCCTGTGCATATTATCCTGTTTAAGCCTTTACAACTCTGTGTGGTTGATATGTGTGGTTGATATCACACCCATTTTACTGATGAGGAAACTGAGGCTTAAAAATTACTTACCCAAGGTCTCAGATCTAGCAAGCGGACCATCTGGGATTCAAACTCAGACGTGACTAATGCCAAGGCTGGAGCCATTAACCACTCTCTGATGCTCTCTTTCAGTGTTTTCCCCTCCAACTCTGTTAAGCGTTTCTAAAGCCCCATCTCTCCATCTTCTTCCCTTTTTTTTTTTTTTTTTTTTTTTTAAGTAGGCTTCATGCCCAGTGTGGAGCCCAACTTGGGGCTTGAACTCACAACCCTGAGATCACGACCTGAGCTGAGATCAAGAGTTAGATACTTAAAACTGACTGAGCCACTCAGGCGCCCTAAAAGCCCTATCTCTATAGTGTTGTTAGTGTCTCCAGTCTTGCCCTGGCCAATCCAACCTATACTAAAAATCTCATTATGCCATTTTCTCTGCTTGAAATCCTTTAATATCTTTACATCCTCCTCAGGATGACCAAAATCTTAAACCTAGCTGACAAGGTCTTGCATGATCTGGGCCCAGACCTCCCACAACTGGCCTTTAAACCCTGCTGTTTAATCACCCCCACTCACCAGGCTCTCTCAACATATTTTCATTGCTCAAGCTCTTTAAAGCACACCTCCTCTGGGAAGACTTCCACAACCCTACGATAGGGTTAAATGCCTCCTCTGGGCTCTCACAGTACCCCCAACCCCACTTTCTGCATTATAGCATTCATCTCATTGACCATACTTGCCCCTTCAGGTGTCTGTTAGACTGTGAGCTCCTGGCTTGCTGAAGTCAACCCATTCAACTTTGTGCACCAGGTGCCCAGCAGAGGGCCCAAGACACAAACAGGTGCTTGACAAACATCTGCACAAACAGCTCACTACACTAACCTTCTTCCAGGCCCCTGTGGGTACTACGGTGTTGCCCACCACAGGCCTTTGCCCCTGCTGTAGTTTCTGAAGTCTGGAACACTCACTCCTCCCCTGACCTCCCCCACCCCGCTCCCACCTCTCACCATTCAGGCAACTCCTACTTCTCATCTGTTCAAAAAATACTGAATGCTACCAAATGCTGCCAGGCAGAGTGTGACAAAATAAAATGACACAGTGCCTGTCCTCACAGAGCTGAGAGACCAATGGGGAGACACACGGTAATTTACAATGAAACTGCATTATAGGCTAAGAAGGAGAAACACTAGGAGCTCTGAGATGAAATAATTGAGGAGACCAAACTTAGTCTTAAAAATCACTGATGGCAGGGCGCCTGGGTGGCTCAGTGGGTTAAAGCCTCTGCCTTCGGCTCGGGTCATGATCCCAGTCTCCTGGGATCAAGCCCCACATGGGGCTCCCTGCTCAGCAGGGAGCCTGCTTCCTCCTTGCTCTCTGCCTGCCTCTCTGCCTACTTGTGATCTCTGCCTGTCGAATAAATAAATAAAATCTTTAAAAAAAAAAAATCACTGATGGCTTTCCCAAGAAAGTGAAGTTTCAGCTGAGGTAGAGATGATGTGCCAAGTACATGGGATGGTTCAGAGGCTAGAAGGAGCATGGGACAGTCAAGGAACTGAAACGATCATGTGAGAGTGAAGAAAGGAGTGTGGCATGAGAAGAGACTGGAGATTAGCCACAGTGTGCAGCACCTTTGTGAATCACATTAAGGATTCTGAACTTCATCCTAAGAACTGTAAAAAGCCACTGAAGGAGTCTGAGCAGAAAGGACAAACTGGATCCTCATTTTCAAAAGATCACTCTGGCTGCTGGGTGTGCAGTAAAAGGTACAAGAGTAAAAACCAGGGGACTAGTGAAAAAGCTCTGCAGTAATTTGGGGAGAGAGATGATGACAGCTTGGACTAGGGTGGTGGCAGTGGAGATGGAAAAAATAGATTTGCAATATGGTCAAGAGCAGAACAGCCAGGACTTGGCGACTGATTGGTGGAGAGAAAAAGAAGAAAGAGTCAAATATTGTAATGAGTAATTTGTTGGATGGTTAGTTGTCTGTCTCCCTCTCTGAACCATAAGGACCATGTCTTGTTTGCTTCCTTGTGTATCACCAGCATAGGAGCACGTATGCCATAGGCACTCAAATAGTGTTTACTGAATGGATGGATGGATGGCCAAGCAAGCTGTCCTTCTCTGGGAAGATGGGGACCAGCTCACCTCTGGGCATCAGGCTGCGAGATGGCATTGACAATGGCCTCCACGCTGCTGTCGAAGAGCTCTGAGTCCTGCAGAGCAGCAAAGGCAGCCTGAATGAGCGCCTCACAGTCCTGCAATGGCACCTCCAGCTGCACCCAGCTGGAAAAGCACTTGAGCACCTTCTGACGCACACAGCTGGGTGAGCTGGGCTGCTGTAGCAGCTGCTCTAGCAACGGGAAGACAGCCCCGCACTCCACTGCCAGGCTGGCCCGCACCAGGCCTTTGCGATACTGGGGCAGACGGCTCGTCTGGAATTCCTCCGGCAGCACTGTCAGCAGCTCGAGTAGGGCCAGGCAGCGGCCCTGACCATCCACCGGTGAGTCCTCAGCCTGGAAGAGCCGTACCATATCTGCCACAGCACACGGCCAAGCGTCAGGCATCATGCTGAGAGCCAGGGAGGCCAGTGCCACACAGAGCCGAGTCAGCACAATCTTGGAGCCACTAGCAAAGTGGGTGATCTGGGTGAAGAGCTGTGCCTTTAGACTTTCATACTGGTCAGTGGGTATGTCACTCCAGTAGCGAGAGATCTTGATGTGCAGGGCACTGGCCCCAAAGTACTGGATCTCAGGCACCTTGTCGGGCTGCAGTAGCTGCCAGCTGAAGTGCCAGGCCTGTGGGGAGACCTGGGCCTGCATCAGCCATTTCTGAGCCAGGTTCTTGTTCTCAATGTTGGGATCGTAGTAGAGCTGGTGCAGCGCCTGCAGGACAGCACAGGACTGAGCAGGTGCTGGGCACTCTGGATCCTGCCAGAGCCCAGAACAGAGGATATGACTTGGTCCTGCAAGTCTGCTCTCTCTGAGGGACTGAGCAGGAAGAGCCCAGGGCTCTACAGTGTTTTCTGAGCCCAGGGTTCTACTGATATCTTGAGAGCCTGAACTCTGCCCATGCTCTACCATATTCTCTTCTCCTTATAGCAAAGCATTATGGGTTCAGAGAGTGAACCTCCACAGGAAATCAGAAAGAGGAGGTTGAGCTCCCCAAAAGGGAGACACTTGAGGTAAAAGACAAGGCCCAGGTTGAAGGAATGGCTCCACAGGGATGAAGCTAAGCCTGAGTAGAACATGGAATAGCCTGAGGGGCCCTGACCCTCCCAGGCACAGCTGCTCCCATCAACTCCAAGACTTCTATTTAGCTCCCCCAGGATCATCCCTAGGTCACTCCAGATGCTGGCACCAAAGCCAGTGTGAAATCTGAGCAGGGCTAAGACTTTGCCAGGTAGCTGTAGGCCAGAGACATACTGGAAGGGAGGGTGAGGACAGCCCTCCGAGAGCACACGTGAGGGTCCAAAAAGCTGGTCAAGAAGTCTTGGCTGGCAGCCCTGGCAAATGCCTTGTCTGGAGCTCTCAACTAGCCAAAGCCCCAGGGCCCCAATTCCATAGGGACTTCACACAGTAAGAAAACAGTGGTTTGTTTCCCTGGCAGCACATGGAAGAGTGCGCCACCATGCCAACACCGCCCAGCCCCAGGGAGTAGAATAGCCAGGTCAGGACTCTGACCCCCTAAGCAGGCTCCATTCAAGTAGTCTTAGCCCAATCTGTACTTCTGACAGCAAGTTCTAGCTACTGTCCCTTTTTTGACCACTCCAGGATGCTGAGGCAAGCACAGAAAAGCAGAAGGGTTGCAAGGGATCAAGAATAACAAGTGAATATCTGTTACCATTCCCAGCAAGGTAGCCCTATCTCTCCATACATCACAGTGGGGAGGCATTTCTGCATCCCAGGCCTCTGGGGCAGAACACAGAAAAGAACCAGAGAAGCAGTTCAAAAAAGATGGCTTGGGCAGTGGGAGAACCTGGGAAGGCCATGGCAGGAAGCTGTGTGGGCAGGAGAGCAGGGAAAGGACCCTGAGGCTGCCAGCAGGCCTGAACCCCTTGGACCCAGCACAAAACAAAGGGGGGCCAGCCCTTCCTGCTTGCCCAAGACTGGTCTGGCTTCCATCCAATATAAGAAGGGCCCTTCTTCAAGAAAGAGTAAAAACAACCCAGACTGTTTTAGTTTCAGGTAATTTTCTGAGCCTCTGGGTCACAAAACAGGTCCAGGATGGCTCTGCATCTGTAAGGTTCCTGGAGACTGAGCTGCAGGTCTCCTGGGTTCCTGGTTTCTTGCTGCACTGCTCATGCAGTTCCCATGGAGCTGGAGAATAGCCAGTGTGGCTATAGGTCTAGGCCATCAGCACTCTGGAGGGACCATCCCAAGACCCTAGAGTATCCACAGAGAGCCCATGTCTAAGGAAAGCCAAAAATAGACCATTAGGACACCACTACACTGCTGTCCATGCCTGCCCAGAGAGACAGCAAATGCCAGGTGCTCTGGGGGCACCATCCCAGCGGGCACCCAGCCCAAGCCTGGGCTCTGGCATTGGTATCAGTCCCCAGAACTTCTGCTCTGTCACTGGACCGCCCACCCCAGGGCCCTCATACCTTCTCCACGTTCTCCACAGTGAAGTCCAAGGCTGGTGCTGCTCCAGCCCCTGTAGCCCCTGGCTGCTCCTCCCGCCGCTCCATCTTTGCTCCCTCCCCAGCAGGGAGGTGGACCCTGACCTGTCTCCTGCCCCAGCCCCTTGGCTGCTGGCCCCCTGCTAGACCCCGGCTTGGGTCCCCAGGAAGCGGTGGGGTGACAGGGGACCCAGGGCGGGCATGGCTGCCGAGGCCTCCCCACCTCGGTCGGGGATGGGGGCCTTGCCAGAGGCCAAAAGGGTGCTCTTAAGAGGAAGCCAATGAGGGGGACTCCGAGGAGGGAGCCGTCAGTGAAGAGTTCGCAGGCGGGGGTCCCGGTGGTGGGTTACGGCTCTGTCCCCAGAATCTCTGAGGAAGGAGTCATAGGGAAGGCAGGCCTGTGGGGGAAACCGAGCCCCTGGCCCGTGAGAGGTCACAGGGTCGATGGCCTGTACCCACAACACCCTCGTCTGAGGGAGCTCTCGGGTCCTACGAGGAGGTCACGGGGTAGGGGGTGACGAGGGAGAGAGCCCTTCGCGGGTTACGGAGGCGTCCGACGAGGCGCAGGGGTGCAGCTTCGCGAGACTGGGGCGAAGAGTCCGTAGAGTTGAGGGGCTGTGGCAAGTCCCCTCCGCTCGGCCTGGCCCGCGCTCTTCTCACCACCCGGCTCCGGCCCCGCTACCGCCGCCGCCGCCGCCCCAGTGACTGACAGGCGAGCCGGCCCGGCCGGGACGGGGCGGGGACCTCAGCGAGGCGCGGGCTGCCCCCAGCGCCTGTTCCCGGCACGGCCGACTCAGGCACCGCCCTCCCCCCGCGCCTGCCCTGGCCCGGCCCGGCCCGGCACAGTCCGGCACGGCCCAGCGGAACTGCGCAGAAACTCATTCCGGGTCCCTGGTCTTGTCCTCGCGCCGGCCCGCGCGCCCCCGAGCAGGCGACGGAGCGGCGCGCCGCTCGAGGCCCCCACTGAGCCAAGGCCCCGCCGCTGGGTACTCTGGGAAACGTAGTCCGCATTGCGCCTAGCGGGAGGGCGGCGCCTTGCGGCAGAGGTCGGGAGCACGTGGGCTGGGGACCCGTGGAGCCCCGCCGGCCCCAGACCTCCTGCCGGCTACAGGGTCAGATGAGCAGTTCCCTAGGAGGACGTGACCGAGGGGGCCGGTGGTTGGAGCTGGGAATGCAGGCTAGAGGACAAGGCTTGGGGCTTGCCGTGGAGAAACAGGTCGCCGTGGTGCCGCGCTGCTGTCGCCTCCTGGGGTCCGGGAAGAGGACTATCTGGGCAGAAGGCATCAGCACCGCCCACAGTAGAAAGGGGGCTTGATGCGCCCGGGAATAAAAAAGGACGGCTCTCCGGAGTGCCCAGGGACCAACCAGGAAACCACATACCATGGACAGTACTCGGAGAATTTCCTAAGGTGCTTGGAAGCAGCTTCTCTTTATGAGTAATTAGAATAAGAATAGCTCACATTTAAGTGCTAGGAACAAGTAGTACTTTGCATACCTTAGTCCGATTCTCTGGACAACTCTGCGGTGGGTTTTTTAGTCACCATTTTCCGATGAGGAAATAGGTTGAGGAAGGTTGAGCTTTTCTTGTCCAGGGACACACAGCTAGTGTAGCAGAGACCAGCATAGATCTGGTTGACTGCAGACCCCAGCAGACCCTACTCCTTCCACTTCCACTTGTCCTTATGTTAACTCTTATTTTTAAAGTTTATTTATTTAAATACTCTCTGCACCCAACGGTGGGGCCCAGACTCACAACCCTGAGATCAAGAGTCCCATGCTCTTCCGAATGAGCCAGCCAGGCACCCCGATCTTTTATTAACTCTTGCCAGTTATCCCAGCAGGGGAAAAAATGATCAAAAGGGAAAGGAGGACTTGTATTTGTATTCAGTGGAGGAAGCTGACATTGGCAATACCTGCTAAGGCTGAAGAAGGTGAGTGTAGGCTTCCCTGAGGAGGAGAAACTTGGTCTGGGCTTGAAGAATAGAGAGAAAGGTGTAAGGAGGGGGGCTGGATTAGCTCGGAAGCAAAATCTAGTGGGAGTCTAGTCATTCAACAAATCTTAAGTGGGGTTTCAAGTGGGCAGTGATGATTGGATTTGCATTTTAGAAAAACCTATCTGTAGGATGTAGGATAAATTGAATTCATCACTTGGGGGTGCAGGGAGCGAACCCCCCTGCTTTCATCAGAGTTCCTAAGGACTTTACAACCCCAAAACAGGTTAAGAACCACTCCTTTGACCAAGAAAGGTGATTTCACATAGTGCAGACTCTCCTAGATCTTTTCTCTGATCCCTTAGCTTTCTACACAGCCTCTCCTTTCCCAGATGAGACCTCAGTGAGTCAGCTGGTGCACATACACTCTGTCACAGGGGAAACAGGACCATCTTTGGACAAGAAAGGAAGAAAGCCATTGGCAAGTGCAGGGGGCAGCACATGGAACCCCACACCTCGGTTCCTGGATGAACCAAATGTCCAGGGAAGTTTTGGGTGCTCCCTGAAGCTTTAAAAACTGCCATTTCAAAGCTGCCTGTAGTTTTCCATCTTACAAGAGTTGGTGACTTGATAGCCCTTTGGAGGAGACCATAGCTTGGTTCTGGGAAGACCACTCAAAGGGGCAATGTATTTTTTTTTTGCAAATGTGAAACAAAGACTACGCTCAAGAATGGAAATACCACCTGTGGCTTCCAGGAGTGGAAAGTTCTCTGCCTGGTGAGTTCACATGCCAGTGACCTCTGCTAAGTTGTAGGCAGAGAACTACAGCTCTGGAACTTGTTCCTTTGGGGGGAAGGGGCTTTATTTTATTTTATTTTATTTTATTTTATTTTATTCTTTAAGAGGGATTTGGGTTCTTGTGGGACTGTGTTCTTCTTAGGAAAGGTACAGTTTCAGCTGGGACTGTGTGAGATGTTGGACACAATCTCTCTGGGGCCCAGAATGCATCGAGTTGGAGGGACCCTACTTGCTCAAGGACTGGCAATCAGGACTGTTGAGAGCCAGCACCCTTGGCTTGGGTTCTGATCTGGCTCTCTTGCCAGGTCAGTGCTCTCTTGAGCATTGTCTGAGGTGGTTTCAGTCTGTCTTCTTTAAGTGGCTCTGAGAGCGGAAATGACCACTGAAGGGCAGGGTCTGGAGGGCTTGGGGGCTAGGCCAGGTTTTCAAGTCTTTCCAGCAGGGGCTCCCTGGACCCGATGACCCTGCTTGATGGGATGTCCTCCTTCATCCCCAACCAGGGCCAGGGCCT
The DNA here is from genome assembly GCF_963455335.1 of Martes martes. Taxonomy (NCBI): domain Eukaryota; kingdom Metazoa; phylum Chordata; class Mammalia; order Carnivora; family Mustelidae; genus Martes; species Martes martes. The sequence continues at coordinate 157,590,900 of NC_137891.1, forward strand.
AGGCCTCCATGAGGTGTCTGCAAACTGCATGGCACTGGTTCCATTTCCTTTGGGTGCAGGTGGGAAGGGCTGGGGACTGGGGATTGTCAATCAGTTTGGAGGAAGAGAGATGGGGCAAAGGAATGTTTGAAGGCAGTGTGAGAGCACCAGAGTTTGGGGAGCACCTAGAACTGGGGCAGTGAAAATGGAAGAGTGGAAGCACAGACCCGTTTCTCCTCCTTGACTCAGAACGCACACAGACCCTGTTGCCTGCTCCTCACTCTGGCCCAAGTGAAGGGGACAACTGTGCCAAAGCAGCCAGGCACTTAGACAGTTTGGAAGGAATTTTGGTTAGCAGTGGCAGATGCCCGAGGGGTCCCACCCTCAGCCAGCTCATTCCCACGGTGCTCTCATGGGCCCCTGGCTACAGCCACTGCCCTTGTGCTCACAGCTGCCAAATCTATCTCCAGTTTAGACCTCGCTTCTCAGCTCCAGACCACATATCCCTTCCTCTCGATGGCCCTTCGACGCCCCGTGCTTCCTCAGACTTGACGTCCTTTCCAAGTGCAGGCCCTCATCTTATTTGCAAAGAAGAACATCATATCAGACAAATTCACAGGACCCAGGAAACAGGGTTTCACAGGGACAGGCAGGAAAGCTCAGAGGATTGCACTGACTTTTGAGAGATGACTCGGGGACACTGTGGAAGGCCAGGGTCAGAACTAACCTCTCCTTCCTTTCAGAAGCAGGTGTGTACCTCTTAGCTTCTTGTCCTTTTCATACTATCTGTCAAACTGAACTTCCATAATTATTTATAGTCTGTTTCTCCTGAGTTAAGCTTAAGGGCAGGGATCATGTTCCTTTCACCTCTGTATCTCTGATGTCTACCATATAATAGGTAATTAATAAATACTTGTTGAATGAATAAATGAATATCCTTGTTCATCTCTCAAAATGCAGGTCCCTGTGGGGGGCCCCCTCAGTCCTTTCCTGCCCTCTAATTCCCTTGATGCTCTCTGCTTCATCCCCCCACCCCACCCCCAAACCAGCTGCACCTTCTACCTTCTACCCCCACTGCAGCCTTTGCAGATGATCTTTTGCCCTAGGCTGCTTCATGAAACGTGGACAGTGAGCTCTCCGTGCTGGATTGTCTATAAGCAGAGGCAGTGTATGCACCTGTCAGGGTGCCCAGGAGGGCAGGACACTGATGAGTGACCATGGGGTGGGGCAGTGTGTAGTTCTCTGTGTCATTACACATTAAGTGAGGCCCCCAGAATGCCTGATGTGGCAAGGGTAGGGTTCTCTCCAACTGTAACTCTGGGTCCCAAGGGCTGGGGACGGTGCAGGGGGGTGTGAGCTGGCCTGTTGGGACTGGAGAACACCCCTGTGCCACCCACTCTGCCTGTATTCCATGCCCCATGTCCCAGAGCTGGTGGCTGCAGGCAAGCAATGGAAAATCCAGGCCAGGCATTTGATTGCTGAGTCAGCATGAAGACAGGGGGATGGCCAGCCCCGGATCCCCATCCAGCTGCTGTTACCCGTCCAGCTCCACTGCCCAGGAAAGGATCTGACAAACCACGGAAGTAAATAAATAACTTAGGAATAATAAATAGGGGTCCAGCTCCCACGAGTGAGTCCAGGCCCTCGTGGGCAATACAATTGCCGTGTGTCTCCTCCGATTCCGCGCCTGCAGAGCCTGTGCTGAGGTTTGGGCTCCCGGGCACTGCTGCGTTCTCCAGTGGAGGAGTCCGGGGCCGCGGCCGAGTCAGTTCCAGAGTTTGTGCGAAGCGGGTCCTAAGGTCTCCGCAGCTGAGGTGTCTGGTGTCTGCAGGGCTGGGACTGGCAGGGTGAGGACCCTGGGGCCCCAGGCCCGTCGTCCCTCCATCTCTCGGGGGCTCATGGCCATCATTCACCCCGCAGAGGCCTCGGTTTCGCGCTGAGGCCCCAGCCACCCCAACCCCCACCCCACCCCACCCCAGGCTCTCCTGCAAGAGGGCCCCGGGCGCGAGAAGCCGCGGGTAAGGGTGCAGTCCGCCGACCCCGCGAGCGAGGCTTCAGCCCAGGCAGCCACAGGCAGTGGCCGACAGGCGATCCACGGTCCTCCAGGTGCTGTTGACGTCCATGAAGGAGACCGCCTCGTAGCGCGTGGGGCGGCAGCACGGCTGGCTGACGGGCCGCGAGCCCGGGGGCGGCCGCAGGGCCCCGGCGCCCAACAGGCTGGCCAGGCTGAGGTCGTGCGGGGAGCGCGCGCGGCGGCAGGAGCCGCTGCAGAAGCGGAAACGCACCAGCTCGTCGGAGCTGTGGCCCAGGCCGAGCGCGCGCACCGGCACCAGCTGCGAGCGCAGGCGGCAGCCCCGCGCCCCCGCCGTCCGCGCGCGGCTCCCCCGGCTCGCGCGCCCGTCCCGGCCCCCGGCTCGCGCCGCGCGGCCCCCACGGGCCAGCGCCGGCGAGGGCGCGGGAGGCAGGGGCGCGGGCCGGGGCGGCTGGGGCGACGGCCGCCGGGCTCTTCCGCCGCACGTGCGGGCCGCGCGGCCCCCTGCAAGGAGACGGAGTCACGCACCGGGTCCCGGGCCAGCCCCGTCCCGCCCCGCCCCCTCGCCCTCTCACCTACCGGGCAGGTGGCCGGTGGGGGGCGCCGGGGCCGGAGCGGGGCCGAGGCGCGGGGCGGGACTGCGGGGCGCGGGGCCCAGGGAGGCCTCGGCGACGCTGCTCAGCAGGGCCAGAGCGGCCAGGGTTGGCCACAGGGCCGGCTGCGCAGAGACAGCAGTGGAGCCTCAGGGAGGAATAGGGCCCCCCGGGTCGGCTGGGGTGGAGGGAGGTCGCGAAGGGGCTGGGGCAGCGGAGATCAGAGAGAGGATGGGCATTTAGTTGGGTGGGGGGAGCTCCCCAAGGGTTTAGGTTGGAGGATAGTGGATCTGCTACCTCAGGGAGCGGAGGGGAGAGATCACTGACGTTCCTCCTTACTCCTGGTCCCTCTTTGACCGTTCTCCCTACCTCTTTGGTCGCCAGCCCGGGTCAAGCCCTACGCTGCCTCCCCACTCAAATCACCTTCCCTCAATTCCAGGTGGCAGTCACTGGGAGAACCACTCACCTGCCGCCTAGGTGGGGGCCAGTGGGGCAGCACAGAAGGGCTTCCACATCTGGGCTCCATCTGTCAATACCAGGTGCGCCCATCAGCCCCAGCTGACATTGTTCCCACCCCTCTCCTCCTCTTGAGGCAGCTTGGGACAATGAGAGATGAGTTATCCTCTGGGTAGGTCATCCCTCCTCTTCAGTGTTTCCAGATGAAGTACAAGGGACTTGGATAGCTGGACTCAACCCGGGAGGAGAAGTAACTGCACTGAGAACCTAACTTTGTGTTGGAACTTTGCACCTGTTCCCTCTTTCAGTCCTCACAACTCCATGAGTTAGCTGGCATAATCCTCATTTTCCACCTGCACAAATAAGACCCAGGAAAGCTTGGCGACTGCTTCACATCCCAAGGTCTTTTGCCCCAGGACCTCACTGCTCTGTGCGGCAGGGCTGGAGCTGCCAGGAGCAGCTGGAGAAGGAAGTAGCTGGACACTCTGGGTCCCACAGAGACCTTTGTTTCCATGGCAAAGAGGAGGAAGGTGTGGACTAGAGAGGATTCAGGGTGTTTGCTGTTGACCTATCTGATGTTGGCGATGTCCCAGCGGCAGCCCATGTTGCCCACCCAGCGCTGCTGCTCCTTGCTCCTCTGTGATATCTGTCTGGACCCAGGGCCGCCAGAGTTCTCTCTTTTCCCCACAGATGAGCCAGCGGATGATGGGGGCTGATGGGCCCTCCAACATGGGGCCTGGGCATGGCTCCCTGTGGCCACCAGGGGGCAGCATTGCCAAGCCTGCAGACTCAAAGCGGGGGGGTGGGCTTTTGGCTGTGCTCAGATAGACACATGCCTGAGCAACTCCCAGGAGGGCCAGCCAGGCCTCCACTTCAACCTGGTCTTTGAGAGCTGGTCCAGGTCTGTCCCCCTCCAGCTTCCTGTGGGTCTGGTAGCCTGGCCCTGCTCCTCTAAGTTTCCCCCATGAGCCATGCTTCCTGAGCCCAGCCAGCCTTTCTGAGCCCCACCAAGACTTTGGTGAACCCACCCTGGCTGGCATTCCCAAACGCAACCCACCCTGGCTGGCATTCCCAAACACCCCTCTGGAGCCCTAGAGCCCTCACTAGCTGGTCTGCCCTTGGGTCCCACCCCACGGCAGACAGAACGCCTGCATACCTGTGGACCAGATCTCCCCAGGCAGGCCTCCCTGGTGTGCTCCTACTCAAATCGGGCCTCGAGGGACCAGGCTAGTGACCTCTCATTGATGGAGTGCAAGCCGGGGCCAGGCAGCCTCAGTGACCCCCTGCGCTAGGGGGAGCTCAGGAGCTGGTCTCTTGAGGGCAGCTCAGGCCCAGTCTCCCTCCTAGCGGTCTGGGGGCCACTTGGTCCTCCAGTCCTTGCTTCCCCGCTTGCCAGCCAGATACTCACCACAGGGGTCCTCCTCTGTGGTCTTCTAGGCACCTTTCCTGGGACCAGTGCTGAGCTTTCCTCCGCAGCTTAAAAGGCTCATGCCCCGGGCTGTGCACCTGGCAGCGCCCCTTTCAGCCAAAAGCGTGGCCTTGGCAGCCAGTCTGCGCCCTGTAGCGGCAGCAGGAACCTCACATTACGGCGGGCTAGTGCAGTCGGACCAGCGACAGGGGGACTGAGGGGGCTGGGAGGGGCGGAGAGCTGTGCCTCTAGCCCAGGAGAGGGAGGATGTGAGAGAGGAGTGGAGGGGAACTCTCCTGACCGCTCCCCCTAGCCCCAGGGCTGGAACAAGGATGGGCCAACAGGTCGGCTTACCGCGGTGCAGGGCTCTGGGTCCGGGATGCAGTGAGGGCTGGGGCCCGAGGGACCTGCTGCTGGCAGAGCCCGTGGGCCGTGTCTGGGGGCCGAGCCCAACTCCATCCCTTAGCAGCCTCATGCCCGCCGCCATCCGGTGTCAAATTCCAGCCCCGGCGTCACCGGATCCCGGGGTGGGGCCCGGAGCGCCCCCGCCCAGCCCCACCTTTCAGGGCTCACCTGGCCGCTCCACCTGCTGGGATCCGGTCCCCCCGGGCTACGCTAGGTCCCCCAAGCTGGGCTGGGGGGAGGAGACGCTGGGAAGGGACCCTGGGGATGCAGAGTGGAGAACCCGGGCGGCAGAGAGGCACGGGAACTGGGAGTTCAGAGTTTGTAGGCACGCAAAGTAGGGAGTTGGGAGGCTGGGCGGAGGGCGGGCAGGGAGGAGACAGGCCGGTCGCTGCCTCTGCTGTGGGGCCCCGAGATTGGCGTGGGCTCCGGGGTCCCAGCTGGCTAAGCCACCGAGGCTGCTCTCCGATCCCTGGCCCACCGCAAGCTTCTTCTCTCCGCAGAACCATGGACTTGTCGGATTGGTGAAGTGGGGCGCTGGGGCTCCGGAGGCCTGACCCTGCTCCAGCCGCCCTGCCGCCCGCCAGGCAAACGCTACGTTCCCTGGGGCCGCGCTGGTAGGAGTCGGAGCCCCGGCGGCAGAGGGGAGGGTCACAGAGGAGAGACGCATGCACGGAAGCTTTGAGGTAGGAGCTGGAGGGTAGTGTTTCAGGTGCCTAATTACAGCAATTTGGCAGGTGAGGTGGAGGTTGAGTAACACGGATAGAGGTAAGGAAAGGCCAGATCCTGTGTGTCATACTGGGGAGTCTGGACTTTATACCAGTGGACAAGGGACCACTGAAGGTGGCAGGCAGGAGAATGGTGCGACCAGACATGCGTTGCAGGGACTGGCTGGTTGGGGGTGGGGGGCGGGAGACGTAGGGAGGCTGCTGTGGAGAGAGGAGACTGAGGCAGAGACTCGGGGTAGGTGGGCAGAGGGCCACAAGGCTTTTCAGACCACAGCTTCTTGAAGACTCAGTTGGTGTCTGATTGGAGGGATGAAGAGGTAAGACAGACAAAGACGTGCCTCTGGCCTGGGTGACCAGGTGGAGGGGTGCATGCTGGTAGTGGGCCTCCCTTGAGGAGGATGGGTTGGAGACAGGAGCTCTGGAGTTGGGTGTTCGACATGTGGCTTTGGAAGGACCTGTGGATTACCTTAGTGGCCACGTTCAGGAAGTAGCTGACTGTGTAGCCTGGAGCAAAGCGGAGAGAGCTGGGCTGAAGAGGGCAATCTGGGAATTGCCGACCAGCCGACAACTGGGAGCCGTGGGTGGGGAGGAAAGTGCTCAGGGGACGTGTGCGGACCAGCTAGGCCTTGTCTATGCATCAGAATCACCTGTGGACCTTTAAAAACCACCCACATCTGGGCTCCACCCCAGACCTGAATCAGAATCTTGGGGTGGGCATGTGCAGGTTTTCCAGCTTGCACAGGTTGGCCTGGTGTATGGCCAGGGCCGAGAACTTTAGCTTTGTGACAGCAGGTCCCGTGCAGGGGAAGCCAGAGCACAGAGAACTGCTGGGGTGGGGGTGGGGTGGTGCCAGGGGCTGTCCGCAGGCCTGACAGGTCCCCTGGGGGACAGGGGACCAAGCAGGGAATAGCTCCTCCCTTTGCTGCTTTCTGCAACCTGGGGCTCAATCAGCCATGGCTGCCTCTTGTAGGCCGCCACCTAGGCCTGGTACAACTCCAGGGGGCGCATTCCCGTAGAATGCGGGAACTCATTGGAATGGTGCCCTGTTTCCAGCAGCATCCCAAGGGAGTTCTGGGTGTGCCTGTCCCTGTCAGGGCCTGGCTTTCCCCCGAGCAGAGGCAGCTTCTGCCTGAGAACCAACCACAGCAGTTAAGGGGGCATACGGGACGCTGGTGGCCCTTGGGATGGCAGGCGAGAGGCAAGGGGGCCAGCCAGCCTCACTTACTGCCACAGTGGCAGCTCTGGCAGGAAGTGCACTCCATGCCTCAGATGTGGGTGTGGTTTGCCCTGATCTCAGGCCTGCCTGGGGACACTGGGAGGGGAGCCTTCAGATTCTAGGTCTCTCAGGGTCGGGGTGGGGGTGTCCTTTCCCGGGTTCACCTGGGGGTGCCTAGAGCTGGGCTCTGCCTTCCTCTTCTGTGTGGGTGGAGAGGGGTTGCGGGGAGGGGTGTGCCTTTGTGCTCTGGGTGGGGATGGGGCCTATTCCCTCTGGAGCTCAGCCCTGGGAGCCAGGAGCAAGTGTGGTTGATGAGCCTCTCTGTGTCGGGGCTCAGCACATCATTTTCCTGAGCTTGCAGGAATCTCTGTCCCTGTGTAACTGGGGTTCTGGGGCCCTGTGGACTTCAGCCCTCTGCCCTCTGGCTCCTTCAGGGTAGGGCAGACCCTGGGGCATGCCCTCATACTTCTGGTCGGCCTCTCTTAAGGCAAAGAGGATGCGGGACTGTGAGGGATGGGAGAGGCTTCAGAAGGAGAAGAGGAAGGGGCCAGGAACCTGTGGGCTAGAGAGACGGCCCCTGGCTTTCACGTGTTGCCGAGGCCCCAGGATCCTGCTTCGTTCAGGAGCATCACAGAAAGCAGAGGAGGCCGGATTCAGGGAAGAGCTTTATTGCTTCCAGGATGGCTGCCACAGCCTGGACAAGGTCCTTGAGCCTCATTTCCCTCTGGTCCAGGCTAAAGGCAGAACCCAAGGACCTGACAGTCTCATTGCTGAAATCCAGAACAGCTGCCAAGTTGGTCAGTCCAGGCTGGGGCACTGTCCTATGGATCAGCTGGGGGGCAGGGGGCATTTCCATCAGGCTAGGCCAGGCCTCGCCTCCTGAGCTTTCAAGTTCTCTCTGCTTAAGCCAGAGTCTGTCTTGTTGGCTTAAATGATGGCTCCAGGTTTCCCTGTGGGGTAGGTAGGGGCTGGTGAATGGGGATACCCCATCTTCTCCTCAAGAAAGGCCAAACAGTGTCAGGAGCAGGAGGGGGCTGGCATGAGATCCTGCCCACCTCCACCAAGCCCCAAGCAGGGCACGGTCTAGTCATGGCACCCCCACTCTACAGGGAGCTCACTGGTACCACTGCCAGGCGGGCCCCCTGGTGGGCCTCTTTCTGCATGGCAAGTGGACCCAACTTGATATCTCCAACCTTATTTAAAAATAAATTATCCCGCCCCTCCCCCCCACCTAAATTCACAAAATGATAATACACCAAACACTGATTGGAGAAATGATTCCAGCAGCAGCCTTGCTGCCTGATGTCCACCTCCTGCATGCTGGGCCTGCTGGGCACAGCCGGTGGCCTTCCAGCCCTCTGGCTTCAAGGACCCAGGCTGAGAATGAGGCTAAGTGCTGGTCTCTGAGGCTGGCCTCTGGGCAGACACAGCTCTGGCTGCCCTGCCAAGGCCTCGCCACCCCTGGGGCCACTTGGCACTGTCCTTCTCTGGGTCTGAAGACTCCTGCACCTTTCAGGCAGAGCCAGACTGAGGCCAATGGGGTGGGCAGGTGGCGGTGGCTGCTTCCTCTTGGCGGTGCCAGGACCTCCGTGGCCATGTGCTGGGCCCACGTCAGATGCCGCTGGTTAGGTCAGTGATGACACGTGCTTTCACCAGCTTCCGCAGAAACTCTTTCTCTCGCTGGATATTGTGCGTCCAGGACTGGAAGGCAAGGCACAGGGAAGGGATGAGTGGGGCTCGGTGCTCTCCTCTGCCCAACACTCTCCCAGTGCTCTGTGACTGGGAAATCTGCTCATCGTCCTCCCTTCCCAGAACCCCTTTCCCCACCCTACGAGAACTCTGCCTCTCCTCTCCTTCCAAGACTTCGAAGACAGAGGCCTTCCCACCCTGTTCAACAGACGTCACCTCCTTGTCTAGCTGTGCATCCAAGGCACCTAGGTCCTAGGCACCCTGAGGGTAGACCATATGAGTCAGGGAGAGCTGGCCCCGGCCTGGGGGCTGTGCCCTGCTGGAAGGAGGACTGCGTGGGGTTTCTTAGTCATCCTCCCGCCTGATGCAACGCGGTCTCCAGGCTGATGAAATCCTGCCTCCCGGATCAGAGGAGCCGGGGGGTGGGGGTGGGGGGCTGAGGACAAGAGGCTCACCTTTCTGTGAATGTGGAAATTACAGGGAAGATGCTGCCTTCTGGGCCTTTCCTGGGTGAAGACTGCACCTGGGCTCAGGCTCTCTCCTGTCCCTGGTACTTGCATCAGGAGGCTCTGGTGGCTAAGTCCCTCAAAGAATGAAAAAGGACTGACTGACTGGCTCAGGGAAAGCGGACAGCCTCTTTGGAGTTTGTACGCACCTGACCGCGCTGTGGGAGCCTGACCGTGGTGTTCACGGGCACTGCTGGCTGGGGCTAAGGACCCAGGGCTCTGTCCTGGCCCTAGTCTCATCCAGTCCACCTTCTCCAGCTTGCCAAATCTTTTTGATCAGAAACGCAGGCCAAATTTCCTGCATCCTCTGACTATGCCCCTCGACTTCTTGGGCTAACCATGAACCCGGCTGCCCCTAAGGACAGTGTCCCCCAGACACATCTCAAATGGTGACTGTTTCTTCTCTCCCACTCCACATTCCACAGTGCCTGGAAGGACTGCAGGGTCTGCCTCTCTCAATCGCTGCGTCTACACCACTGTCCTTCCAAACTCCCTAAAACCTCTGGCTCCCCTGAGGCTCCTGTCACAACACTCTGCCATCTGTGACCTGTCCCCTCCTCCTGCAGACCCCCAGCGTGATCTGCCCTCATCCCTCGAAGAGTCACTCATTCGGCACACTGTCTCTCTTTGAAGGCAGGGACTATTCGGCACACAGTAGGTGCTCAATAAAGATGTGCTGAATGAAATTAGATTTTGTGGGTAAGAACACAGAGGCCTGGAGGAAGGGCAGGGCCAGGATCCGAACAAATGTGTACACTTAGACCACTCTTTCCTTATGCCTCCCCTCTACCACCCCCAGGAAGAAGCAATCACTGATGGGTTTGTTTCAAGAACACCCACCAGGAGTCACTGATGGCCAAAAGCTCAGGGGAAGACTGGATTTTTTTAAAAAGCTTGTTTACTTATTTTTACTCATCTCTACACCCATTGTCAGGCTGGCACTCATGAACCTGAGACCAAGAGGTGCATGCTTTTCTGACTGAGCCAGCCAGGCACCCCAAGACTGGACATTTTTATGATATTAGGAAACTGTTAAAAGTTTTTTTAGGTGTGATAATGGTATTGTGATAATTTTTAAAAAGTGCCTATCTTTTAGAGAAAGTTACTGAAATATTTATGGTCAGAATGATATGATATCTGAGACTTGTTTCCAAATAACCAGTGGGGAGGGGTGCACGAAAGGAAGGACAGGTGAACACTGGCCAGGCACTGATAATTGAGGGAGGTCAGTGACAGATGCATGAGCATTCATTATGTTTCTGTCTACATTGATGAATATGTTTGACAGTGTCCATAATAAAACAGGAAACACAACGATTGGCCCTGGGCCGTAGCTCTCTTAGGCCAGGCAATGCCACCTCATTCTCCCTTCCACACGGACGGCACAGGAGCTTACCAGAGCTGTCTATACTGTGTTGTCTACACCGTCTATGGGCTGGGGCCAAATTCTGGCAGCTCTGGGTCCCCAGCCTCAGCAGGACCCCTGATTCTGGATGCAGCTGTCCTTCTGACAGCTCTTTTTCTTCCTCCATCTCTGGTTCCTCGCCCCTGACCCAGTCATTAAACCCTGGGGCTGCGCCGACCGCTGGTGCTCTGTGCTCTCCCTCTCCCTGGGCAACCGCTCCCCTCCCTGCCGGCCATGGACCTCAACAGGCAGCTGTGCTCCCAACTCACACAACTCGCACAGTCCTGTGTGAGCCCACATCAGCCCTGAGCGAGCTGCTGCTCCGTCCTCCACCTCCTCCTCCCTGCTTCCTGGGAGCACGTACTGGGCACTATTCCTGCCTCTGTGCACTGCCTTTACTCCCTGCTCAGCCACTGGCCTTCGAGGCTGCTCTCCCCACCGTACACGGGGCCACCTCACTGGTGCAGCCCCTGGCCGCTTCCCAGTGCTCCTCTCACTAGACTTCTCGACAGTGCCAGATGTGGTGGACAGTCCCTGCGCGCTGCTCCCTTGGTCTCCACAACCCTTCACCTTCCTAACTCCTCCCTTCTTTCGCTCTGTCTCCTCTCCAAACTCCTTTGATGTTCCTTGTAGATCCCCCAGCACGGAACCTCGGCTGCCCGCCCCTTCCTGCTGGGCCTGGAGAATGGGCCCACGGGCCGAGCAGAGGGAACAGTGCTCGGGCCAAGGGGGCTGGACGGTTCAAGTGCTTCCTGCAGACACTCAAGGTGGACAGGGGGGATCCCAAACCCAGGCACCAGCATTTCCAGTGAATCCTCAACCAGGATATTGGGAGGCTAACGGTGAAAAGTACAGATAAAACGTTAATAATAACGACTAACATTATGAATGCTTACTGGGTGCCAGGCCTTTTTTTTTTTTTTTTAAACACATTATTGTGTCTAATCTTCCCCAAACCTAGGGAACAGGTGCTATCATTACCCCCTTACTGGGAAGGAAAGAAAGGCACAGAGCCAGGTTCTAAACCCAGGCCATGGGATCTCCTAACTTGAAGTCCCCAGCACCCTGCACGGAGCAGGTGTAGCCAAGGCCATGAGCATCAAGGCAGCCAGTTTCAGAGGATGATGGGGGTGGGGTGGGGGGGCGGTTTGGCCTGGAAACCGAGATCTGGCACGCCGAAGAAGAAAGGGAACAGGCTCCACCGAGGGCTTCAGGGAAGGTGCAGCCCTTCTCCCTCATTCCTGCACTGGGGCAGACCCAGGCCCTGCTGATCGAAAATTCTGACTCTTTCCGTCTTCTCATCCACTCTGGAGTCGACGGAGTCTTCGTGTCTTGCCTAGACTGCTGGGACAGGCCCTCGGCTAGCTTGATCTCTGCCTCGTGGCCTTCTGTTTCATGCTGCAGCCGGAGTGACCTGCTAGTGACCTACTACATGCTAGTGACCTACTATATGCAGCCTGAAACCCTCCCGTCCGTGGCTCCTCCCGGCCGGTGGAGTGATGTCCAAACTCCTCACCGCGGCACACGAAGCCCTGAGTGAGCTGGCTACAGCCTCCCACCCTCTGCCTGGAACCCGGACACCAAGTTTGCATGAAAGCAGTATGCAAGAGGCCAAAGATACCAAGGAACAGAAGCCAGGAGACAGGTGAATGCTGTGTTAATAGTTCCGAGTGCGTACAGGCAGGGGCCAAAAAGGCAAGAAGATATACAGAGACACAGACGGAAAGACCAACGGGGTCCTGGCCACAAGGAGGCAGGCCTGGAACCACTACTGAGGGTGATGGCATCAATCTGGAGCTGTCCTAGCCCCGCGGTGGGCCCCCCACTCCTGAATCCCACTCCAGGCAACAGGGGGGCCCCACCATAAGGCCGTTCCGGGTTTCCCAAGGCGCTCTTAAATTCCTGCAATAACTTCTCACGGCTTAAGGTGCCTGAGTGAACAACACATGCGAGAGTCTACAGAAAGGAACTTAACCCACAGATGGGGATATCAAGCTCCTGGAGAATGTGGAATGTGAGAAGACCGTCTAGGACAGAGCCCTAGTGAATGCTGACTCTTTAGGGGTGGACTAAAATCAAGGACACTGAGGAAGAGAACGAGAGAGACTGGCAAGCGAAATGAGAGGAACACCCGAGATCACGGACTCGCAAGTCCGAGCAGGAAAAGTTTCAAAGAGGAAGGAGTGGTCAACTTAAAAAGCATTTCTGAGAGGTCAGGAGAGATGAGGCTTACACGTGTCCACTGGATTTGGCAGCCTTGCGCTGAGTCACTGGTGACCTTTGTGGGAGTCATGGCAGGGGAAGGGGGAAGTCGGGCTGTGACAGAGTGAGGAGGGCAGAGGGGACGAGCCCACAGGAACTGCCCGAGTCCCCGCGGTAGCCTGTGCTCCCATTGGACACAGGGACGGTGGGGGAGCCTTCAGGGAATCCAGGGCTCGGGGCTGGAGGGGGGCATGTGAAAAGGTACTGAGCAGAAAGGAAGGCTGGCTGAGATGGGAAGCACTACATTTACAGGACTAGGAGTCTGCACAGAGGGGAGGAGTTCTCCAACACCTGCTCCACCCCAGCACCCCCTGTGGAAGCAGAGAAGCTGCTCAAAGCACTGGCCCAAGATGTGCAGGTCGTGGGCTGGCGTCTGTGGAAGGCTGGTGGTAGCAGTGAGGGGACTGGGAGAGGGATTCACATGGGCTCTGGATGTGAAGGCAGAGATGCTGTCAGAAGAGGCTGGCTGCCAGCCCAGACACCGGGAATGCTTCTTGAACATGAAGGCACCTGGACATGTGGACCACCTGGGAAGCCGTTCTGGGTGATCAAGAGCATCCATGCTACAGGGCTTCCCTTCCCAGGGAGGGCAGAGGGGTGCAGGGACTGTTCCGGCACTGAGAGGCAATGTCTCTGGGTGGTCTGAGGGGGCACGGAAGTCTTCCGGAGGAAGATGGTGCTGAGCTGGTGCCAGGATTAGCATGTGGCAGTTGGGGAGAGCAAGGATGAGGCAGGTGCAGGACCACGGCAGGGAGAGTGCCAGGGAGGGAACGTTCGGGGAGAGAAGGGTAGGGAAGGGGGCGCTAGGTTCAGGGGCACAGAGGATGCTTGGTGACCAGAGACCCGAAGGCAGGGATGACCGCCTGTGACCCAACTTAGCTAAAGGCAGGGCTCTGGGCAGTTGGACCAGCCACTGGTTCACCCCACTCTGTCCGTTTATGCTGGGAGCATCCCTCCCTCGGCCCTGCTCAGGGACCGCCCCCCGACCAGCCCGGCACCTCTTTGATGGCCGCCATGCGCACGGTCTCGTAGTAGTGCAGGGGTGCGTTGGGTGTGCTCATGTCATAGCCAAAGCCTGCGACTGCCACCTCATCACAGCCGTGTAGTGCCATGGTCACCGCCACGCTGCCAAGTGTCGGGATGTTCTGGAGGGGACGGAGGAGGGCAGAATTCAGCTGGATTACTGAGCCAGGCTGAGACCCTTAACCACACTCACCAGAGCTGAGCTCCATGTCCCAGGGCTGGGCCCCTGCCCCGCCCCCCTGTCCTCCCCTCCTGAGCCATCTCTGGCCCAGCTCCCCTCCGCCCACCCCCAGGGCCCCGCCGTCTCACCCCGCGGCCCATGAGGCCATTGTTGAAGGGCAGTCCGATGAGGGTGAAAGCGGCCTCCTGGATGAAGTACGGGTTGAGGATGCGAATCTCAGGGGGCTCCTTGGGCACTCGTGTGGCCACAGATTTCCAGAAGCCATCAGAAGCACTCTGCAGACACAGCATAAGAGGGCGTGAGCTGGGCACATAGCTCGTCATGGGACTGTGTGGTGGGGGGGGCAGGGCCCCAAGTGTGTACAGGCAAACGAGAAACAAGGTGCAGGTATGATGTATATACTGGGGGACCAGGGGCACAGGGAACAGACACCCTGGTAGACGGATAAGCTGGTGTGCTGGGGCCAGGGGTGGAGGGCCATGACACAGGATGTGTGACAGAGACAAGAGTATGTGGTGGGGGACAGGGAGCACATGGTGGGGCCACAGCGTGTGAGGGAGGACACAGAGTGAATGGCAGGGCAGGGGCACTTCTGGGTGGGGCCCTGAGGTGTGCCGTTCTGGTTCGAGGGGATTCTTGGGTCAGCAGGAGGACCCAGCAGCCCAGCTGTCCCCCCCCCCTTTGCAGCTAACTGAGGGGCCCACGAGGAGCCTGCCCTCTCTCTCCTAGCTGCTCTGCTGGGCTCGCCTCCTTTCCCTCCTGCTGTCTCTCCTTGCTTTCAGTCAACTGTTCTAAAGTGAACCTGAAAAATAAGGACAGAACGTGAGCTAATGAGGCACAGCAGAACACAATATGCCACTGATTAGCAGTGGGTGACTTTAGGCAAGTGACAAGCTCTCAGAGCTTTAGTGTCTCTAACTGCAAAGTGGAGATCTCGGGGAGACCAGTCCCATACAGGAAAGGCATCAGGTCTCAAAACTTGACATCCCAGCATCCATTCCAGGGCCACAACATCCTCTCCTGACCCTCTCCCTTCCTCCAGTCCCCAGCCCTACCTTTCTGTCCAGTCCACGAGCCCTTTCTGGTCTAGTCCCTGAAGTCGGTCACCCCAGGGAGCACACAGGAGAGCTCACAGCCCCCTGCCCCTTGCCCTCCGATAGCCCCAGCCTTGGGAGCCCGACAACTTGGGCTCGACCCATTCATCCACCTTTTCCACCCACTGGACTCCGACTACTGCTGGAGAGAATCGCACCAACCCTGCAGACTGGAGGCATTACCAAGCCATGGACTCCAACCTGGTATCTCAGGGTGTTTGTTATTTGCCTAGAAAACCTAAGAAAAACAACTAAACTTAGAATGGACAGAATAATTTAGTAATGTAATGGGATGTGAACTCCAATAGGAACAGTCACCAGATATACTACAAAGGAGATCCCATTTGCAATCCTAACAAAAAATATCAACTACTGAGCGACAGACTTAAAGATATGTGACCTGAAATAATAATTTTAAAAAAGCGATAATCCTTTATCGAGAGAGATTAAAAAAATGACTTAAAAAAAGAAACAGGAGAGACAAACTATGTTTTTGGATGGGAAGGCTGAATATTAACACAATGCCAAGTCTGCCCAGATTCATGTAGGCTTAACAGAAGTCTAAGAAAAATCCCAATAGGACTTTTGAAATTTACCAAAAATAGCCCCCAAATTTACATATTAGATATCAGAGTATATTACGAATTTGCAACTATTAAGGCATTGATAGATGTGTAAGAATCAACACAAACAGCAATGAACCAAGAGAGCCCGGAAGCAGAACCATATACAGATTTATATGTATTTAGCTAAGGTTATGGTAAAGGAAGCTTCACCGCCAGTGGGCCCAAGAACATTTTCTCAGCAAGTGGTATTTGAAAATCTGCTCTTTAGAAAAAAGATCCTTTTACTTCCTCTTCTCATACCCTACACGAAATTACTAAATGCTAAAAGAGCAAAACTAAAAGAAAATTGAGGTGTATATTTTATCACTGAACTTTTGACAAGTTAATGCAATGTCAGAAATAAACTAAAAAAACAAAAAAAACCCATATTTTGACTTTGTAAACATTTTTAAGGGTTTTGCTATATCAAAAATAGAATAAGTGGGGTGCCTGGGTGGCTCAGTCGTTAAGTGTCTGTCTTCAGCTCAGGTCAGGATCCCAGGGTCCTGGGATCGAGCCCTGCATTGGGTTCCCTGCTCCATGGGAAGCCTGCTTCTCCCTCTCCTGCTCCCCTTGCTTGTTTCCTCTCTTACTGTGTCTCTGTCAAATAAATAAATAAAATCTTTTTAAAAAATAGAATAAGTCAAATTATGAGGGAAACAAAAAAGTGAGAAACATTTTGCACAGATAATAAGAAAAATATATTTTAAAAATTAATGAAAAAATTAACAGGACACCATAAAAGTAGGGAAAGAACACAAGGTTAATATGCATAAAAAAACGAATAGTGACAACGAGACATAAATTAAAATAAGATGTTCCTTGTTATCCTCTAAAATATGCGTACGTGTGTGTATGTGTCTCTGTGTATGTATCTTGGCACTGTGGCGGTCGGCACACCCACGCGGGATTCTCCTGCATTCCGCTATAGGAGTAAAACTGGTAGAGCCTTTCTAAAACGAAACTGACAATATGTACCAAAAGCCTCAAGGCTGTTTTCGTATCTGATGACTGCAACCCTTCTCTTTTAACAGTAACTGGAATGGTGAAGACCTTTGTAAAAAAGCCTGCTTATTCGGTGTTATTTATAAAAACACAATTCAAACCAGAGGAAAATCAAGAAGTATACAGCAGAGGTTTGGCTAAATGATACAGCTATATAACTGATTGTTACAGACATCAAAAGTTTGTTTTCTGAGAACTGGTCTCACCAGGATGTCTCATAACTTAACGAACCAATCCACTGTTGCTGGACGTGAACGTGGTTTCTGGTTTCTCCAGATCTGCTCTGTCTCCTCTTCTACTATCTGTATGTTCTTCTATCCCTTCTACTATCCACCCCACCTTCCAAGTCAGAAACCCGGGAATCCGCACAGGATTCTTTGTCTCTCCAGCCCATCCTGGCTTACCGGTCATCTGCTTCTTTCGATTCTATCTCGGAATCCCACAGACCCAAAGGCAGGGAACACAGGACCCCGCAGGAAAGGGAAGGGTGGAGATGGCCAAGATCTTATGCAGACCTGGGGAGGAGCCCCTGCTGAGAGGGCCAGGTGTGGACTGAAAGGAATGCAGATGCCAGCCCGTGTGCCAGGCCCCTGTCCCCTCCGTGGGACCTGGCAGGCCCCAACAGTTCCGCACCTGGGGTTCCCGCCCATGCCTGCCCCTCCCCCCCACCTGAAGAGCAGGAGGCACAGGGGCTGCTCAGGAGAACCAGGAACAGGCACAGCGGGGGGTGGGGAGGTGGGGAGCAAGGCTCCTGGCTGGTTTTCACGACCTTACTCATTTACATCTCCTCCGCTTTCACTCACTTCACAGGTACAGTCCCCAAGATGAAGCAACATGCTTGATCAAGGTCACAGAGGTGGCTGGGCCAAGTGTGACACTCGAGTGTCATGAGGCCAAGATTGATGTTCTGCCACCCCAACGTCATCACTATTGTTCCTGCCTCTGGAAGTCTGGGGCCTGGGGTTAAGGGTGAATGAGCCCTCCCCTCTGCCCTCCAGCAGCTCTGAAATGAGGAGGGGTCGCCTGGCAGGTGCCCCACAATCCATTTCACAGAGGCGACTGGGGTTCAGAAAGGCGAGGGGAGAATCTGGCTGGATCCAACTTCAGAAGCTGGTTCTCTCCATGACATGAGGTGTCCTCTCTGAAGTCCCATACATGACTATTATGTAAAACGGTCAGAAATGAGCTTATCAGCTCTACCCTCTGTGAGACTCTGACCAAAGCTTCGGTGGGGAGGAGAAGCAGCTGATCTGGCCACTTTGGTTTGAGGGTACTGAGTGTCACAATTACTGGGATAAGGCAAGAAGTCTTTCTCTCTAACACACACACACACACACACACACACACACACACGCCCCTCTCTTTAGCTCCGTGCTGTCATACAGCAGCGGGCCCAGCTCCTGATTGCAGCCTCTGCTCCCTGCCTCTGGGGAGAGGAGGCCTGGGTGTGGGTCTCAAGTCCCAGAGAGCCCGGCGGGAGAGCCCTGGAACTGGTGCACCAAATAGTTCAGCGGCTCTAGTTTCTTTTCTCCCGTCTGTCCCTGTCCTGAGGCAGAGACTCCTCAGGAATTTCAGGGAAAGGGGAAATAAGACCAAGACATGATTTGGGCATGTCGGGGTTTTCCCAGCCATAAAAATACCAAGTACCAACAATCCCCCAGCCTGTCTCCTAAAATAAAAGCCATGGATTCCCTTCTCGGAAAAAATCACACACGGGCACACACACACTTTACATTCTGCACACTGATGCGGAGGGTCACGGGATGCCCGAAGTCAAGGGACCTGCAGATCCCCGCTGAAGAACCTCTGTGCCGGGACGGGGGAACTGGGGATGGGCACGGAGGAGGGCACCTGCCCGGCTGCTGTACGGAAGTACCGGATCCCTCATTTCTACGCCGGAAACTGAATAGACTGTTATGTATGTGAACTGACATTGAAATAAAAACTTGGACAGGAAAAAAAAAATAAAAAGCATCTCTGGTAATGGGGTGAGAGGGGATGAGAAGCCTGCAGCCGACACTGAAGGGGCAGGTGGAAGCCAAGGCCCCGGGGACTGACGGGAGACATGAGAGAGACGGGGTGCCGGGCAGGAGCAGGAGGGCTGGAGCCCGTGAAACTTGAGCTTCACGTCCCGACTGCACACGTGTGTGACCTGGGGCAGTCACGTCATCTCCTCCAGCCTCAATGTCCTCGTGCATAATGGGGCTGACGGGACCCACTTCCCAGAGTTGGGAGGACTGTATGGATTATAGAGCCAGACGCCCCACATGCCAGGACACAGACGTCCAGACACCCAAAGTCGGGGCGGGGGTGTGTTCCGTCTGGCTACTTGCAGGAGGGCAGTGGGCGCTGGAGCCTTCCCCTGCTGGCTGACACTGCCAAGCCCGCCACCAGAACACAGCCCTGTCCCGGAAGGCCCACCCAAACGTAGCTCCAGGCCTCTCACGGCTCCTTTCCCTGCCCCACAGGACACAACGCAGAGGCTTACAGAATGGTCCAACCTCTCCTCGAGGCCAGCTGGACACTGCCTTCCTTCCTTGCCGAGTCCCTCCCCTTCCAGGAAGGTCCTTGGCTCAGTCAAGTCAGGACCCAGCTTGACAGTGTGCAGTGTGCGGCCGCTGCAGTTCTCCCACTGATGTGCCTTGCCCTGGTCTTCAGCACAGCCAAGAGCAACAGGGGAAGTTCCAGGACGAGAGCGCCTCCAGGCCAGGGCCCGAGGCTTCCCCGTGCCCTCGCGGAATCTCCTCCTGCAGCCCCTTCCTTCCTCCCCTTATCCCTTAGGAGAAGTCTGGGAGTGGAGAGGCTGACCACAGGCTGGTTCACTGATGCCCAGAGCAGGGCAGGCATGCTCCCTCCTGCTCCCTGCTGCTCCCGCCTTGGGACAGGCCAGCACTTCTCCCTGCGGTCACCCCAAAGGCCGCGCCAGGTCTCCCCACCTCCGCCTTCAATTTCTTCACTTCCCTGCACAAATCTGACCTGCACGCTCTCAGGACTACCGTATTCCGTGGCTTTCTGCTGCCCACTGGGACAGCTTCGCAGGATAATTAAAAGCGTAGGTCTGGTTTTTGGTTTTGTTTTCCTAATCCAGCAGGAATCTGTAACGGAGTGGGAAAGACAGGGTGGTATACAAACACCTCCGTACATGGTAGGGTGGTTATAACGTGAGAAAGAGCCGAAGAGAGGTTTAAAATATCTGCTGCACTTACTTAAAATATATACAGAGAAGACATCCAAAAAACCTTCAAGTGCATGGTACATAAAATGGGAGGGACAGCAAAGTGACACACTAACAAAACCACATGTGAAATGAGCTCGAGGGGCGCCTGGGAGGCTCGGTCAGCTAAGTGACCAACTCTTGATTTTGGATCAAGTCATGATCTCAGGGTCGTGGGATTGAGCCCCGCATCGGGCTGCACAGATTCTCTCTCTCCCTCTGTCCCTCCTCCCTTAAAAAAATGAAGAGTTCAAAAAGTAGGCTATGTACAGATGCAAATATCTAGAAATCAACCAATCAATGAATACTTGAGGGCCTGTTACATATAAATCATGTACTTGTCGTACAAAGAGATTCTCTAACATTTTGGACAACCAATGACCCCCCAAACATGGATTACAATCATATGAAAAGAGACCTTTAACAGCATCTGGTCCAGTCCCCTGCTGAAGAAACCAAGATCCAAGAGGCTTGTTTTCTTCTCTGATCTATGTTCCCTGAGGATCCACCACCATCCTTCTTCCCCAACAACCCAGACACGAGTCCTCCACCTCCCCTGACCTTTCCCTCTCCCTCACCCCCAGGAACCAAACAACTACCAAATCTGTGGCTTCTGGGCAGACCCATCACATAACCTTATGCTTCCCACCTTCACGCTGTCCATCAGCCCATCCCGGCTGGTGGCCGGGGTTGCCCCCATGATTCCGTAGGTCTATCTTTGAACCCTGACACTCCAACTACCAACCCTGTGTCCCAGCCACGTTATTTGCCCTAAGTTGTCTCATCCTCATCTACAAAATAAGGGAAAGAAGAGTAGTTCCTCCTTCATCGTGGTTTGTGCTACGACAAATCAGTCCTGCATGTAATACGTTTGGAAACAAGTCAGCTCGCTGGCTTCTGCTACTGTTTATACCACAAGATGAAGTCCAAGCTCCTCGATGTGACCCTTCACCTTCTACTCCCTGCCTACCCAGCCTCATCTGCAGCCCTTGCCCCCATATCCATGCAGGCTGCCCCCCAGTGCGTGTGGGGCAAGGGACAAAATTACAAATGGATTCCACGTGCCACAGGTCTAAATTTTAGATTCTAAATGTTTGAAAGTTACAGGTTAAGCTATCAAGCTGTTAAATAAAATATATTCTATTCCTGTTAAATAAAATATATTGTATTCTCCCTTGAAAACCCATCTGGAAATCCAGATTTGTGTTTAGAATCCGGACTCTGGCAGATCTGGGCTGGGCCATGGTGGTGTCAGGAGAACTCACCCCACCCTGCCTCCCTCCTCTCCCTACGCCTGCCCCCCCCACCCAGACCCCACACCATGAGAAGTGCTGTGCACAGGTGCGCCGACTCCCCAGCCCGCACATCCACCTTCCACTCCCAGCCTCTGCACACAGCTCCCGCTGGGCTTCCAGGTCTGCACGCACGGAGGCATATCCTGTCTTTGGGAGGACAGAAGTGGACTTGGCCCTGTTAGCCCAAGACACTCTGAGTCTCTAGCTGCAGGTCATGGTCTACCGAGCGAGGATGGGCCTGTGGGAGGCAGCTCCTTCTTCAGTCCACAGCAAACGGTGTGGCCAGAGGAGAGCCATGCACCCTCCTGGCCAGGTCTTGGGGCACAACCACACTCATGCCACACGCCAGTTACACCGAGTCACGGAATATACATTTGTCGCCCATGCTCTTCTGTGTGCCCTGAACTTCATCCAGCATCTACAGAGGCCGGGCCAGGGAGCTAGCTGGTTAGGGTCCTGGGCTTCAAGTGTCCCAGAGGCCAAGACATGAAGTGGTGGGACCTTCCTGACCAGGTGGCCCTTGCCCTGTGCCCAGGGCCCGTTGCCCTCCCTGACGCACTCATTCCTGGGCCCCTGCCTGGCCAAGTCTCACTTCTCAGAAGGCGATGGTCATCTTCGTGCCGAGGCAGAGGAATCATTCGTTCCCAACACAGAATCCAGCGCCACTTCGCTGACCTTGCCCGCACGGAAGCAGCAGGGGCGGGGGTGACCGAGACAACATGGCAACACCGGCCCGAGTGCCCACCCCGGCCGCAGAGTCAGCCCCCTCCCCTCCCCGAAGGGTCGCTGACACTCCTCCCTGTCGTTAAACTACAATTTATGTAATGAATCCCTCAGGTTACACTTGGGTTTGTCCATTATAAATAACACTATAATAAAGATCATCGTGTGCACATTTGTCCTTCCTTTGGATAATGGCTGTTGGTGCCAAATGTCATTTCCTTTCCAAAAACCTTGTCCCCATTTACACTCTGACTAGTAGCCTCCGAGAGCACCTGTCACCACACTCTTGCCAGCATCATGTATCAGAATTTGAACACGTTCTTTAAAGATGTGGTAGGTGATAAAGGCATCCTTTTGCCTTTGCATGGATTTCTCTGACTGCTAGAAAGTTCAGCATATTTTTATTGTTCCTAGTTATATTTCTCTCTGTGTGATTTGTTCAGTCTCCTGCCCTTTTATCTGCCGGGGTCCTGAAGCTTTTCTTGTCAGCTTTCATAACAATAACCATTGGTCTGTCATATCTCCCAAATAAACTTTTTCTAAGTTTTATGGTATCTCTAGTCTTTTCATTGTTAATTCGGTATAAATTTTCATATATTATTAAATCCCTTGAAAGTTCTTTCCTCTCTAGGGATCTGATTCCTCTTCTACTCACTTCAAAGTTCCCTTTGGTCATGTTTTTATATTTTTACTTTTTAGTCCATTTGGAATTTACCTTGATGTGCGCTATGAGGAGAAGGTCAGAAAACCTTTTTGAAAGCTATATTTGGAAAAAGCGATGAACAGAAATAGGAGTCGGCGTGGGGCCAGCTCCGTGAGGCTGACAGACAAGGGAAAGACGCAGAGCATCAAGGATGGGGAAGCTCTCATTTCTTCATGAAGCAGAGTGAACTTGACCCGCGAAAGGAAGATCAAACATACTTAAGGGAAAGGCATGCTTAGGAGAGGCACGAGGAGAGCAAGGGTCTGGATCTAAAAGAACGACCTCCCAGGGCCATGAAAGAAGGAGACGGCCCGAAGGAGAGGAAGGAGCCCTGACTGAGGGTCGGAAGACTTGGGTTGGAATCCTGACTCTGCCAGAAGTTCCTGCCTTACTCTGGCCCTAGGTTTCCACACGTACTGATTCACTTATGCGTGGCCAAATATGTTTAAGACACGGCTGGAGGTGATGGACTTGGAGAGACAAACACGGCCGTTCCTGTTCTCAGCTTGTCAGAGCTGACAGAGACGCAAAACCTTAAGTGGAACAGAGCAAGGAGCGTTTCGCTGTGGGCTCTGACGACGGCCTCTCGAAGGGGAGCAGCTGAGGCACGGAGGCAGGAAAGGGAATATGGGTGCTGGCACAGCCAGAGGGCAGGGTGTTTGTTGGATGGAAGAAAGAGGCCCAAGGATAAGGAAGGGCGTGGCAGGGGCCAGGTCAAGGGCGTTGGGCCTTGGAGTCCGGCTGTATCACAGCTGAGCCCGTACCCAAACCTCCTGGACCGCTCATGACAAGAGACTGCTGGGCCGCGCCCAGAGCTTCTCATTTGCAAGGCTGAAGGCGGTGGGGGTGGGGGGGCAAATGCATTTCTGACACGTTTCCAGGTGATACCGGTGCTGAGGACACGGGACGGCCCTTTGAGAGCCACAACATGTAGGCAATGGGAACCGTTAAGCAGAAGGAACCACCCCCATGGACACCTGAGGACTCTTTTGGATACAGATGTGGACAATGGACCGGAGGGGACCTGATGGGACGCAGGGTGAGAGGAAGCTGCTGAGATGGTGTGATCGAGGCATTCTTAAAGGCAGGAGTCCCAGATTTGGAGACTGGATGAGTCCAGAGGGCGAAAGAGGTGGGAAATCAAGCATGCCAAACCACCCCCTCCCCCCACTCGCCCCGCAGTCTGGCCAGGAGCTAGTAAGGGCTGGGGATCATCCCTACAACTCAGCACCGAGCCCTGTTCACAGTAAGTGCTCACTGGGGGTCTGCCGACAAGCTGTTCCTCTTAAGGGAGGAAGAAGTTGAGTCCACTGGATTTGGAATCAGACCACTGCCAGCAGAGAGAGAGATCTGGAAGCTGGCCTGGAGAGG
Organism: Martes martes; assembly: GCF_963455335.1. Lineage (NCBI taxonomy): Eukaryota > Metazoa > Chordata > Mammalia > Carnivora > Mustelidae > Martes > Martes martes. The sequence continues at coordinate 157,614,790 of NC_137891.1, forward strand.
GTTGAGAAAGAGAAGGGGAAGGCAGAGAGATGTGTCACGGACAAGTGAGGACTCTTTCCAGAAACCTGAAAAGGAGGGAAGCAGAGAGGACGAACACATAGGAAAGAGGGCCTTCATTTGTAAGGTGAGAGAGACCCGAACGAAATCACGTATGTGAGAAGAGGATCCAGGAAGAAGTGAGAAAAGAAGAAAGAAAGTCCCTGAGGAGGTGGGACAAGATGGCATCCAGAGCCTGGGAGAAAAGTGACCTTGAATGGGAGAGGCACAAAGAGGACAGTGAGGAGGGAAGCCGGGATGGATGGGGATTCCACCAAGCTGGGAGACCGGAGGCTGGGAAGTCCAGAGTTCTGACTGCTGACGACCTTTGTTTTCCCTGTGGAGCGGGATGGGAGACTTCTGCTTAGAACAGGGGCGGGGATGTCATGCAGAACTGCGGACCATGGCAGGTAGGTTGTGAGAAGAACAATGTCCAGGGACAGGACACAGGGGTGGCAATCAGCATCACCACCGTCTCAGCTGGAGCGTCCCTCTTCATGGGAGGCTCCCTGGCACTGCACTGGCTGGAGGCAGATGTAGTGGGGGAGGGCATGAGGGAGCTGTCGGGTGAGGGAGACAGCATCTGAAACCTGGGGCTCCGCGTGACTTTGCTGACTGATTTGGACTGGCTGAATGAATGAAGCAATGAATCAGTGAGAGGTAATTCAGTGCGACGGTGACAGTGCGACGGTGATGCAAGACCCGTCTGATTCCAAACACTACCCTTCCACTTACTACTACTTGTCGTCTGGCTGTGCAGGGTTGTTGACATGGCCGGCTGAGGCACTTCATGGAAACCACGCAGCCCAGGGCCTGGCACGTGGAGGGGCTCAGTAAACCGCAGCTCTTACCATTCTCGTGGGCCATGCCAGGAGGGGAGCTGACAGATGGAGGACTCTAAGCAGGAAGGGGATGCGGTCAGGCTTCTTTCCTAGGAAGACCCCAGAAACAGCCAGAGCCAGGTGTGAGTTCAGCTCTGCCACTTAGCCAGCTGTGTGAGCTTGAGCAAGCAACTCATTCTCCCTGTGCCTCAGTTTACCAATCCCCCAAATGGGGATAGTGACAGAACTGATCTAATAGGGTCATTGTGAGAATTCCAAGAACGAAGGAAGTCCAAGAAGGCTGGCAAAATGAAGAGGTTCATACATGCCAGCTACGATGAGGACGCTGGGAGGAGGAGGAGGAAGCAGAGGAAGAGGAGGAGGGGGACAAGGAGGAGGGCGAGAGGCAGGAAGCGGGGAAAGAGGAGACAGCGGAGAGAATACTGATGATGAGGCACAGTAACCATGAGGTCGTAGATGACAGCGGCGAGAGGAGCAGGGGCAGCATGAATCCCAATCCCTGAGCACTTTTTATCTGAGGGTGGAGGAGCAGCAGTTAGGGTGCTGCCGTGGGGATGAACATGGAGGCCTCCTGGCCCTCCCAGGGGAGAAGAGGAATGAGCCGTGTCCACCAGAGGTGCTGCAAAGGAAACAGTGTCCCAGGAGAGCTTGTCTCTGAGGCCTGGGGAGCAGTTGGTGGAGGGGGTGGGGGGGGGAGAGAGAGAGAGAGAGACACACACACACACACACACACACACACACACACACACACGCTGACTCAGCAGAAGCCTCGTCACACGGGAAGAGGCCACAGTGCGTGCCGGCCTCAGCGCCCTTTCCAGGGACCCTGCACCGAGTCTCCCCTGTGGTGAGGCGATGTCCATCCTGAGCTCCTAAGGCTCTGCATCCCTCCCCGGCCTGGAACAGAGCAAGAGGTTTAGGTATAGATGGACACTCAGGCCCCATCTCGGGCCTGGTCCAGTAAGGCCTCATATATACAGGGACTTGGTGTCCCTGTTCGCCCTGGTGACTTCCTGGACTATTAGCCCAGCCCTGCTGTCTCTCCCAGAAGGAGTCCCCTCCTCTAGGCCTGGCCTCTGACCCCTGCTTGAGGTCACCTCCTAGGTCAGACCCGACAGACAATCCTCATTCCCTAGTGCCACCAGGCTGTTCTAACAGCACTAATACTAATACTAATAAATAGCATTAATCATTGTCACAGACAGCACGTACTAAGTGTCAAGCACCATGCCAGGTGCTTCTGTATTTCTCCTGGTTTATCTTCTGAAACAATCCTGAACAACAGGTAGTATTACTCCTGTTTAGGGGACGAGACTAAATCTAAGGGGCCTGGGTAATTTGCCTGAGTGAACCCAGCCAACAAGTGACAGAGTCTAAATTTAAACCAAGTCTGTATGACTCCAAGGCCTGATCTGTGGTCCCCTCTTAAACTATGTCGTCTTCCTAAATTCTGGGGCCCAGTTGGCTCGTGGCACAAATGCAGGGGTTCCGGCTGGCCTCAGGCCGCTCCCTCCTTCCCCAAGGCCTGAGCTACCGCTGGGAGGTCAGGCCTCTGTGAGGCTGTCCAGGGGCCAACCTCCGCCCGTCTTCTCCTGTCCCCCTGCTGGGCTGGAATCACACCCATCCCAGCCTAGGCCAGGTCTCAGGGCCTCGAGGAACTAATAACCAGTCAGAGGCCCGGCAGCAATGAGGCCAGCCTCCCAGTTGAGGGTGAGATGGGAGGAGGAGGAGGAGGAGGCAGCCAAGGGGACTAGGAGGGCAGCTCCCTTCTGGGTTACCAGGCATTCTGGGGTACGGGGAGGAGAGGCTGGTGGAGGCAGGAGGAACGGGGCCTGAGTAGCTGTGTGGGAAGCTCTGCCTCTCACATGTCCTATCTCTCCAGGCCCCAGGGACAATGGAGGGAGCGTCTCCAGCCTTCAGCAAACATCAGGAAGAGGACGCTCAGCTATAGGACCTACCATTAGAGGTGGCTGCATCATAACTCTGGTTTCAGGACTGTCGCTCCCACTAGACTGTTAGAGACTTCAGGTCAGGAACGCTCAACACCTCAGTGACACCCGGCAAGCTGAGTGAGCGCGTGGAGAGACGGAGTGAGATGTGTCTCCAAGGATTTCACGAGAGCCAGAGGCTGCCCTGTCCCACCACAGACTTCCACACACCTCCACCTCCACACCCTGGTTCCTCCTCCCTTCATTTGACCTCACTCCCTACCCAGCAGTCCCCTGGTGCTCACACATGACCGGCTGGGAACTCCTCCAAGTTTGCCGCCTAGCTCAGGACTCCCGGGGCCCGGGAGACAATGAGCCTCTGGGTAACTTTGGAGTCATCTGTACAGCTGTCCAGTGAGGCAGGGAACCAAACGGCCACAAAGGGTGACAAGAAGAGCCCCCATAAGGATGAAGAAAGTATGGCTTGCTGGCCTTAGCACAGGCTGTCTTTTGGGTTGCCCCATCTTCCTTTCCCATCTTTCCTCTTTCCAGATCCCATTAGGGCTCCTGGGTACCAGAAAGTGATGCCCAGTGAGCAGCTGTTTACATACAAGTGGAAGGCAGCAGCCAAGAACCAGGCCTAATACCTGCTCCAGCCCCGCCCAGCCAGGCCTCGGCTCCCAAACACAGAGCTGCCTCCTTCTGGCCAGAATTCTACAGGTGAGGCTCCGGGCAGGTGCAGAGAGCTCCCCAGCAGCCCAAACGCTGCAAGGTTGGAAACCTCGCTGTAGCAGGACAAGCCTATGATGGGCACCAGAGAGGAAGGGCCTGAAGAAGCAGCCTCCCCCACATTTGCCTGGGTCTCAGATGCCAGAGAAGTGAAGGAGAGCAGGGGATGTGAAGGCATCAGCCCTGGGCTTGGGGTAGGGAAGGGTTCTAAAGGAGAGGTTTCCTGTGTCGCCAAGAAGGGGCAGGGTTGGGGAGGCCATGGGCACTGCTGGCTCTCCTCTGGCAGCTCACTCTGAAGGCCCAAGCTATCCTTGACTTGGGAGCCAGGGAAGGCTTGTGGAATTGCAAAGGACTCCTCCCGGTCCCCTCTCTCTTCTCACTCACCCCTACCAATTCTGGGAATGAGTTTTCACTAACACAAGGCTGGTCCTACATCCCCGGGCATGGCTAGGCCAGGACACGGACATCCACATGGGTGAGCGTGTGCCTGAGCACAACTCCTAATTCTTTATCCCAACTGTTCCAGTGCCTTCGGTCAGCCTGCAGCCAGAGGGGAGCGCCTCGGGGTCTTCCTGGGAATAGTGAGGCCCTCCTGTCTACTCCCTGAGTGGCCGGAGCACGGCGAGTCTCCCGACACTAGCTGACTTTCCTTTTCTGCCTTCTTTCCTTACTTCCTAGGATGAGGTATAAGGGCCTTGAATGAACTGACCTTGGTGTTCTCGGAAAGAACATGTGAGAACATCCACCCGACCGGCCTGCCTGTTCGGTCCCGGTCTGCTCGACAGGAAGCACGATCCGGTGTTTGAGCCAACTCCGGTCATATATGACGACGTGGCATTGAGGGGTTTTAAAAAAGCCAATGGGATGAGGGCCCTGCCCTTTAGGAGCTCCTCTGAGAGGTGTCTATGCGCAGAGGAGAGGGTGTGCCGGGAGGGGGTGGGCAGGTGCGCAAAAGGCCAGGGCGAGAAAGCAGCCCTCAGGTTCTCTGGACTTCACCAAGGCAAACGCGATTCCCTCCCATTTCCCCTGAGAAGTGCCTACCTGTGATCTGCCTTCTGTTGCCTTCAAGGCAGAGAGAAGAGCGGGCCCTGAGGACACTAGTTTTCCGGCCATGGTTCTAAAAACAGAGGGGTGCTCCCTTGGCCCCCATTCTCTCCCTGGTCTGCATGGGCGGTGGGCCTTCTAGCAGCTGGAGCGGGCTGAAGCCAAACCCCTTCCTCCCCTTTGGGAAGCCAAGTTGGACTCAGTGGAGCCTGGCTGCCTCGTTCGGCTTGGCTCTGGTGGGGGGAGGGTTTCCCCTTCCCCATTGTCCCACCTACCTGAATTTTTGGACCTGACTTCTGTCTTCTCTCTCACTTGCTACCTACTTGACACTGCCTGCACTTGGCATTGCTTGGGAAAGGGCTGTGGAGTTAAACCAAATTGCACTGAGACCTCCATAGGCAGGTTACGCTGTTCCCATCCCCGAACTCGCCTCTAAACCTCCAGAAAGAACGAGCTTCTTATTGTAGGCGGAGGCCATCTGTCATCATTCTCCTCTGGTAAGAGGCTCGGGTATTGGAAGACAAATGGCTTGAACTCTGCAATACCCGTCCCCTGGGGTGGCTGGTGACAGCTGGTTGAGGGGAGAGGGGGAATGGGCCCAGACATGTTGGCAGGTATCCCTGTGGGCCCAGAGCTGAGAAAAAGAGAACTCTGGAGGGGTACTCAGTGGGTGGTCCACCAAGGAGCAGTCACCCTACTCGGCCACACAATCTCCCTAGAGCAATGGGCCAAGGCCCTTGCTCGACTAGAACAATGAGGACAGAATCTGATCATTGCCCGAGTGCAACCAGACTCAGTGGCAGCTGGGGATCCAGCTGTAGGTCAGGAGTAAAAGTACAAAGTCGGGGGAGGCCAGGACTTATGGGCTTGGAAACTGGCCTCCACAGGCTCACTGAGGGGTCTACGATCCCTGCAGAATGGCCCCAGGGTCCAGATTTTCCTCCCCTGGCCGGGAAGGAGGGTGGATCCACATGGGAGTCAGAGAGGCCTCGCAGAGGGTAAGGGGCTTGGAGAGGCCACTACAAGGTCAGGGCAGGGGAGTGTGAAGGTTAGGAGTGATGCTGAGGCTAGCCAAAGAAAAGCTTTCCTTCCAGGGGGACCTAAGGCCAGGGAAAGTCCTGCAGGGGCTGCTGGAGAGGGACTCAGGGTCTGGCTCGAGAAGGCTGAAAAAGAACATGCAGTCTGGGCATCTGGGCGGGTGGCAGGTATTAGGCAGAGCAGCTCCAGGAGCCCAGACCAGTTGCCCCTTGGCATCCCCTGGCCTCTCTGTCCCTTGGTTGAGTTTAGGTGTCTTTCACCTTTGGGTCATTAATGCTTCTTTTGAAAGGTTCCTACTTGTTCTTTGCTGGGTTTGGTAGGGGGGAGGGTGGAGGGGCTGACCTGGAAGCCAGGCAAGGCCAGGGTGAGAGGGGAAGGAGCTGGTGCACGGGGAGCTCACCACTCTCTCCTTGTAGACGATGTACTTCAACCACTTGAAGTCCTGCCATTTGAAGCCAGCGAGGACAAATAGAGAGTCGCGTTCGTACTGCTCGGGCCGCTGCATGGCGCCCTCGGGGTAGGTGATGCGCAGAGTGGTTTTGCTGCCCACGTCCTTCTCAAAGCCTTTCACTGGTGCTGAGTTCAGTCTACAGAGAGCAGGCCCAGTCAGAGCCTGCCTTGGGCTCACTGCTTGTAGCCTGTGGGCTTGTGTTCGGGGAGGCACTAGGACCCCAGAGTTCCCCAGGTCATCTGCAGCCACCTAGCTTTCCAGAGCCCTCCACACCAGGGTCCTTCTCTAGGCTTCTGCTGACCTCCAGCCCAACTGGCCAGACAGACGGACGGTTCTCAGTGGACTTGGGGATGAGGGTTTGGGCCAGGACACGCAGGTGCCTGAGGCACTGCTTTGGGAAGCTCACCTGACCACAATGTCATAGTCATCGATTCGGGACCCCAGAGACTTGTTGGCAAGGACACCCCCGTTGCCCACGATGATGCAGCGGCGGCAGCTGAGGCTGAGGGGACAGAGGCAGAGACCTCTGGAGAGCTGTCCTCCAGGGCTCCTTCTCCGCCCCCCTCTGGCCCCTGACCTCATGCCTTTGGCCAGGTGGGTGATGGGCTTCCGGCAGCATTCTGAGGCCAAAGCTATACTGTGAGCAGCTGGGACTCTGACATCCCTAGTCCCAGATACTCTCTAGGAGAGTATGGCTGTGCGAGGGGCAAGGGCACTAGCTCAGTGTGGTAAAGAAGAAGCCTCAGGTAGGATGGCATTCTGGGCTAAAGGTTCCCCGAGGGTTAGTGGAGTTCAAGAGAATGGCAAAGTGGGCTGAGTTTGAAGGCTGTGACAGAGAAGCAAGCAGAGAGGACAGGCCTGGAGGCTCCAGGACCCAAGGCTGGGCTTATATTCAGCTCAGAAGCCCCCATGCTCCATTGGCCACCAGAAAGCCCTAAGCATCTTGCTCCTCCTGCCTGGGTCCTCCCCACTCCAGGCTCCATTGGCTTCAGAGCGGTCACTGCCTCCTGCATTTAAGCCCTGGGCCCCTCACCTGCCTCGACCACCCCGTCCCTCAGTCCCAGTGCTTGGCTGATCTCAGCCTGGTGTCTTCCATCCTTACCCTCAGACCTCTGCCAGCTGAGGACTGAAACAGATCGCCAAGCGCTCACAGCCTGGGGGGTGCAGGCCAGCTGGATGGCCCCCCTTATCTTATGTGCTCACCACCCCCGCGTGTGCACTCTGTGTGCATCTGTGGACAAGCTGGAGCATCTGCTCATGTCCAGCCAGGGCTGGAGGGGCCTCGATGTCTCTGCGCATGCCAGGCAGCCGAGGGGCAGGGGGCTGGGTAGCAAGTGGCTCACCTGTCCAAGGCAGGGGTCAGGCGGTACTCTTTGGTGACGGACAAGATGGCTTTGATCAGATTGTCTGTGGACAGAGGAGGGGGGTTACCGTCAGAGGGTCCCTGGCATGCCCGTGCAGTGTTAGTGGATGACGCTCCCTTGGGAGGCACACGCTCCTGCACTGGGTGGAGGCAGATGTGAGGGTGGGAGAGGGAGCTCTGAGCACAGGGCAGGGGCAGGCCACTGGCTTAGCTTTCTCCCCCAGGAAGGGGACAGAGGCAGGGGAAGAGGCAGGCACACTTGGCTCTGCCTGGAGCCATTCTCTCCCAGGGCTCCCCAGCCCCTCCTGGGAGGTCTCCTCTGGCTTTCGGAGGCTCTGCAGTCAAGCTCCAGGATCTGGATCCCCAGGCCCGGGACCTGCCCCGAGACAGAGACCACGCTGGGCCTGGAGGCCACCAACAAAGAGCTCGAGTGGGCTCTCCCAGCTCCCAGCTCAGATCCCCTTGCCTCACTCTCTGATCCTGTCTTCCCCTTGCTTCCCCCCGCCAACAATGCAAATCTCCAGTCTTGGTCATGCCAGCCTGTGTCTGCCTCCTTCTATCTCCAACCCCTGAGGCCTGGCATCTGTCCACCGGCACTCCACTCAGGAGGCCCTCAGCAAGGGCCCAGGACCTGTGTCCTCAGATCTCGTGAGCACCCCTCAGACCTCATTCTTCCTGGCCTCTCTCTGGCTTTGGTGATGGGAACTGCTCTCCTTTCAAACTCTGCCATAATGAGAACATTATAATACAACATAATGATATTGGCTTTGGAGCCAAATCCTGGCTGTGTGCCAATAAATCACTTCCTTTCTTCACACTTTAGTTACCCATCTTTCAAATGAAGATGGCAATTCCAATGCGGCAGAGTCATGAGGAAGATGAAAAGATAATGTACATGGAGATCTGGAGATACAGTAAGGAAATCAGTGCAGCCGTAGCGGAGAGCATCTTAAGAACATGAAGCAAAGATGTAGATTTGCACAGACTAAGATCGCTCAACTGTCTTCCTAGGAAGACAGCATCTGAACCCTCACATTTGTTTCAGGCTCGTACAAGGTTCACTGCAGACCTGTTTGTAATAGCCAAATGTTGGAGGCCAACTAAATGTTCGCCAAAGGAAGACAGATTAAATGTGGTACACGGAATACTACACAGAGGTAAAAACAAATAAAGAAGTGACCTTGGGCTATGTGTACTCATACAGATAAACCTGAAAAGCAGAAGCAAAAAAATTAATTTGAAACACACACACACACACACACACACACACACACACACACACACACACACACACAATATTATCTGTAAAATGTAAAAACATGCAAAAACAATACCATATTTTCAATGGATATATAAATATGTTGCAGAAATAGATACACAGGCATTGCAACAGTAACACCAAAACCAGACTAATGGTCTCCTGGAGAAGGAGGGGAATGGAACGGGAAGGGCTACACAGAGCTTTAACTGTATCTCATGTTCTATTCCTTAAGCTGGGTACACAGCGCACGGGTGCTCACTGTACTAGTCTCCATTCTTTTTTATACGCCTGAAGTATTCCATGTAAAGAAAGAATGTGTCCCAACTTAAAAATAACAACCCTATCATTTTTTAAAGAGATGGGGTGGACGACACTGTCAGATGCAGCCAAGAGGTCAAGTGAGGGACTGAAACGGGCCCTCTGGATTTCATGGGGGCACTGAGCAGTGTCACTGGGAGGGAGGAGGGGAAGGGAGTGCTCAGGACTAAATGGTGAGGAAGAGGAGGCAGCAGGCACAGTGAGTCTTCCCCGGAGCTGAAGGAGAATGAGTAAGGAACAGACCTTTAAGGAGAGTTCTAGACTCAGTGCCTTCAGGTCTACCTTCTGGAGGACTTCAGGGAAGGCTACAGAACCCCTCCTTTTCCCACCTCCCATTTCACCTCGAAGGAAAAGTATACTGCGACTCATTGGCCAAAGTCAAGGCTATGGCTTGGGTTTCTGTCTCCTAGGAGGGGACTTTAGCAGAAAGGGTATAAATGAGCAGGGGCTCTCTTCTCGCTGGCCAACAGGCCGTGTACCAGCCTTTCCAGGCCTTCCTAGCTTAGCAGGATTGGAGCTTGAGCAAGAATTTAGGAGAAGAGTAGGCTGCTTAGCTACCCATATCAAATAAAAAGGAGTTCTTCACACAGTTCAGTCCTACCCATTAGATTTGTCCCTGGGGATCTGAGGCCAAAACTCCCGTTCTAGAGAGTTCTTTTGCCGGTCCCTGTTTTCTTTTCAGGGAGGGATAGACTGACTGAGGGGAGGATTCTGTTATTTTTTAGTCCCCTGGCCAAATGATATCACTCACGCTTTCAATAGTGATTTTATTGAATTCTGACCACAACCTAATACATGGTATTATTTTCTCCATCTAGCTGATGAAGAAACGAAAGCACAGACAAGTTAAGCGACCTCCAAGGCCATAGCTGGTAAAGAAGTAGCACTGAGATCTGATCCTTCAATGTCTGACCCTAAGCCCAAACTCTGCCATGCCATGGAACAGTGCAGGCACTTGACAGGGCAACAGAACTGTTCAACTGTCAGGGGCGGGAAAGTCTTAAGTCGGGAGGGAGCTGCATGGGTAAGGTCCCTCAGGCAATGGAAGGGGACAGTTCTGAGGGCACAGGGGACAGATAAGCCTTGGACAGGGTATGAAAGGACTGGAGGGGAGACCAGGGTAATAAGGAAGGGATGATGGAGGTGGCTGGGGTCTTGGTGGGGGAAGTCCTCCGTCTTCTCAGGATCTCTCCCTCGTTATCTGGTCCTCTGGCATGGATGTCCCTGACATCCTGTCCTGTGATCTCACTGTGCTTCCCTTGTCAGAGCCCTTACCGTCCTGCCCTCTAAGTATCTGTGTCTTCACTAGACTGGAGCTTTTTTAAGAGCAGGACTATATTGTCTACTCCACTGCTGTCTGCCTGGCCCAGGTCAAGTGGTGGGCTCTGAGTGAACTGTTGTCCATTGAAGTTGGAAGACAGAAAGGAAGGGGAAGTGGGAAGGAGAGGTGGATCCCTAGCATGGGGACTTCTGAGGGTACAGCCCTGTTCCAAGTGCAGGGATGCAGGCTGAGGGATCTCACATTAATAGAGAGTGGGCCAGGGCTCCCGACCTACCTTGACCTTTGATCCCAAAAGGCGGCACAAATTCCCGAATCCTAGCCCACTTGCGGAAAGAGTCGTCCAGGAACATGGGTGCTGGCTTGGAGAACCTGGAATACAATAGGGCTGCTGAGGATCCCCAAAGGCCAAAAGCGGGAGTGCTGGCTGGCTCTCTGGCACGTCTGTCTGGGCAGTGGATCTGCCTGAAGCACCTTCTCGCTCCAGCACGCCCTCCCTGCCCCCAGTAAGTGGGGAGCTGCTGTGTGGCATCTGACACAGCTTGTCCAGTGGAGTCTGAGTTTGAAGGGGCAGGTCTGGCCAGGCCCTACGCGGCCGGCTGCAGGGGTGGAGAGGCAGGACTGCTCTGCCCGGATGGAGATGCCGCACGGCAAGCTCTCTGGCAGGCGCCCCAGGCATGCGTCCACACGGTCCTTGCAGTCTGGGAACACGGAGGTGACTCGCTGACCAGGTGAGTGGAAAGAGACTCAAAGACAGATAGTGCCTGGAGCCTGAGATTTGCAGAGGATTCTGGGAGGTGGACCACCCAGGGTGAGGAGGAAGGAGAATTTGGGGTGAGGGGGAGAAAAGCCAAAGGAGGCCTGACGTTTGGGAGAGAAGAGAAAAATTGGAGCATCCTGTGGCGGGGAGGCAGGGCTGGGGGAGGCCTCCCACAGGTGGAGGGAACCCAAAGCGCCTCAGGAGGTGGGGGAGGGGCATGGGCACAAGGGGAGGGGGTAATTCTGGCCTGGAGGAAATATGGGAGGGGAAGGGGGAGAGAAGGAAGGACCAGATGATGCTCAGCTGAGAAGGGAAAAGAAAGTTTTACTTGCCAGCGTTCAGGCTTTGGGAGGTGAGGACAAAGTCACTAGGGACGGAGATGGCAGTGAGGGGAGAGCAAAGGGAGAAACCAGACTCTTCAGGGATGCAGGGAACCTAGCACCCGCTTCTGAGACCAGTTCCCGGTCATCCCCTGTGTGTTGATTCTCACTGTGGGGCCTGCTTGGGGCCCCGCTGGCCAAGAATGAGAGGGTGGAGGCCTAGGCCTTGGGTCCATCCCGGTGTTTCCAACTCAACCTGAATCAGCCCCAGAAAACCTGAAGACCAGAAGACAGGCCCTCCAAACCCAGGAGGGAGAACTTAGCCGCTGAATGTCCTCCAACTCAAGCAAACCTTTCTCACTTCCATCCTCACTGGCCATCACAATCACCCTCCCCAGGAGGAATAATACCAGTGACCACCTGGAGGCCTAATATTACCAGAGATTTTGACGTGAACTTGAGAGAGGCAGAAAATTCGCCATCCTGCCCGCCCCACCCCCTCATTACTCCTGGCTGGGAAGAAGTCATCAACCCTTGATGGCACAGAAAGGCCATTCCCTGCAGAGCGGCTTCCCTTCTGTGCACAGGGGTCAGGCATGTTTCTCATACCTGGGGTAGATCAAACTGAAGTACATTAATACATCTGATGTTCTCCCAGAGGCACTGAAGGTCCTGGCCACAGCCTATGTGGAACAGCAAAGGGAACAAGGTCCCGGGATAAGCTCGCACCAAGAACCTCTCCTCTTGTGTCAGGACTGAGCTTATAAAATGTTTGCAAAGTTTCTCAGTCGGGCTTGGACAGGATGCTATGTGCTTCCTGATAGGTACTGGATGTCATACGCTAATAAAATCTCTTGAGATCTTGCCAAACGTTCTCAACATCTTTTTCTCCTTTTCCCTATGTTATTCTGCTGATTAGAAAGTTCATTATGTTAATTTTTACTTTTTAAAAAACCTTTGTTTTGGTGTAGCTTGTAATAAGTGTCAGTTTTGGGGAAAAAAAAATACTGATGGGTGCACACATAAACACGAATAAATCAAAAACACCCATAATCCTAAAACACAAAGGCAAGGGACCTTTCCATATATGTCTGCACGGAACTCTGTAGACTCCTTTTTCACTTTATAGTAATGAAAACATCTCCCTGCAAATGGACGAAACTTTCTCCCAATACACAGACTGGATCAAACAACAAAAACAATAAGCTGCTGGTAACCTGACCCAAGGCGACTCCAACAATCAAATGTACACAGATACACAAGTGAAAATATGACCTAAGAAAGCATCGGTTCCAGTATTACTGTTACAGCCTGGAGGTCTGTGTTCCCTCAAATTCTTATGTTGAAATTTCATCCCCAGGGTGATGGTGCTCGGAGGTGGGGGGCCTTTGGGAGGTAATCGACATGAGGGAAGAGCCTTCATGAGTGGGATTGCTGCCCTTCTAAGAGGAGGCCAGGGAACTAACTAGCTCTCTTTCCACCATCTGTTGGATACAAGGAGAAGCCGGCCATCGGAACCTGAGCATGGCTCTCACCAGAACCTGACCCTGCTGGCACCGTGATCTCAGACTTCAGCCTCCGGAATGGTGAGAAACACAATTCTGTTATCAAGAAGCCACTAGGCTTATGGTAGTCTGTTAAAGCAGCTAGAGCTGACGAAGGCTGTAAGTAATGAACAAAAATAATTCACGGGAGAGATCCTGGCAAAAAGCATGACATGGGTCTGATAAGCATTTCTTAAAAATCTTTGCCGCTATTGTAGAACCCATTTATTTCTTATTTTTATTATCTGTTCCTCCCTGTTCTTTTATGGGGTCTTCGTGGGTTGTTTTTTTTTTTTAAGATTTTTTTATTTTATTTTTTATTTATTTGACAGACAGAGATCTCAAGTAGGCGGAGAGACAGGCAGAGAGAGAGAGAGAGAGGAGGAAGCGGGCTTCCCGCACCGAGCAGAGAGCCCGATGCGGGGCTCAATCCCAGAACCCTGGGATCATGACCCGGGCCGAAGGCAGAGGCTTTAACCCACTGAGCCACCCAGGTGCCCCCAGGGGTCTTCGTGTTTTAGCTGTGCATTTTGTAGCCCCTCTTTATTCCTTGACAGACGGGCCAACCTCCTCAAACATTTCTTTCTGCTAGCTGGGTGCGCCTTTGTGCAAAGGGTACTACTCTTTTTTCCTCCTGGGGATATATTTTTAAAACCCTTTATTATGGGAGATTTCAAACATGCATAAAAGTTGAAAAACAAAACAGTGAACCTTCATGGACTTGTTATCCAGATCCCAGCAATGATCAGCCGTGGTCAATTTTGTTTCTCTTAGACCCCTTCCACTCTCTTTCTATATTATCTTGGAAACTCCCAGAAATCATGCCGTTTTATCCATAAAATACTTTAGCATTAATTTCTAAAAGGTAAGGCCACCTAAAAAACCATAACCACACCTAAACAACTCCTCTCAAAGCCATTATCAATCTGAAGCACTAACTATAATTTCTTAAGAGCAATAAATAGTTTCAGATTTCTCCTATTATCTCATGAATGTTTGCTGTTGTTGCTTATTTTAATAGTTATTTGAGTCAGAATGAAAGCATGGTCCACACATTCAATTGGGCTGGTCTCCAGTCTCTTTTAAATCCAAGGTTTCCTCCTCTCTCTTCTTCTCCCTTTGGCCTTTTCATCTTGTCTCCTGAATCCTTCTGACACAACCCAGGAATCTTAGAAAACTCCACTGCTGTCTAGTACGTAAAGATGTCCCAGGTTCGTCTTGTGCATTTCCTGCTTCCACCTGGAGTCGGTCATCTCCTAAGGAGTCCTGGTTCCTTTTCCTTGGAAATGGTATTCAGAGACCACCGTCTCGATGGCTAGGGTACTCACATTGCTACAGTTAGCCATTTTCCCCACACCTTTTCAGGGAGACAAAGCAGGAAATAATTTTTATTATTTTTTAAAAATACTTTATTTATTTATTTGACAGAGAGAGAGAGAGCACAAGTAGGCAGAATGGCAGGCAGAGGGAGAAAGAGAAGCAGGCTCACCACTGAGCAGGGATCCTGATGTGGGGCTCAATCCCAGGACCCTGGGATCATGACCTGAGCCGAAGGCAGAGGCTTAACCCACTGAGCCACCCAGGTGCCCCAGGAGATAATTTTTTTAAAGAAAAAATACATCATGCATTTATACTAGCATCCCCAGTCCGAATTCAGGATGACAAGATTTCTACTTTCTTTCTCTTGTGTCACAGCTTCACTGAGATATAATTCACATACATAAACGTCATCTATGTAAGCTTCCTTTATTTTATATTTATATCTTTTCAATTCAGTAGACATTCTTGTTTATAGTGGTATTAACACAATTGCTTGTTTGCTTTATCTTAACACTGTACACACATATAGGTACATGCAGAAAATATAATAGTTTCATTATAACATTACTAACACTATCATTGCTAAAAACAATTTAAAGTTTCTTTATAGTTGTTTCTGCCTTCGGTTATATGCTACTAGAGAAGGACAGACAAATGACTTTGCTTCTGCCACTTGAAAAAATTCTGCTGGCTTTAATTAATCAATGATACATAGTTCATTTGTTTCATTTTGCTTTTGCTTTTTACGGGTTCCTTATACTTGATCTTAATTTAATTTTGTTTTATGATGATATAAAACTTTACACAATGCCAAAACCAAACTCATAAAACAAGATATATTTAGAGGCGTCTAGTCGAACCGTTCTCTCTGTGTCTGCCTCCTGTTGCTTCTATTCCCATATAGTATTTCTTTTTTATTATTAAATTCATTTTTTTAATCTTATTCAGATTAGTATCATTCCTATAATGAATTCATTTTTATTTTATCCTTCGTTATTTTTTTGATGTGAGCAAATACATAATACTTATGTGTGTGTGCAGAGTGTGTATTGCTAGTCCCTTCTTTATTCAATAGAAAGAGAGCATATTAAATACACGGTTTTGCCTACTGAGTAGTATTACTCAGTAGTATTACTCAGTCCCCTGGGCTGTTGTGGTCTTTTGTAAAGTAGCCTCTACCAAGGCAGTTACAATGAACAACTTCATGTATATGTCTTTTCTCTTTGGCAATATATCTTTGGAGTGGATTCCTTGAAGTGGATGGATTGGGTCAAAGGAAAAAGGCATATGAGTAATTTTCCTCCATATTGCAAATGGCCCTCCATGGGGACTGCACCATCACAGGACCCACCAGCAAAGTTTGAGAACATGCTGTAAAACATTTTAGTTCTGCCAGTCTGATGGGAGAGAGACGGTATCTGTGTTGTTTTTATTTGTATTTCTTTTATTGCAAGTGAAACTGCACACTGGTATATACCTAAAAGGGTCATTTGCACTTCTTTTTTCTATTACCTTTGTTCCTATCTTCTGCCCATTTTTCTACGGGTTATAGGTCTCTTTCTTTTCTCCCAGCTTTTTTGACGTATAACTGACATCTAAGTTATGCTGCTGTGTAAGACGTCCGGCGTGTTCATTGGATGCGCTTCTATAACGCGTTTTGATCACCACCATAGCGCTAGTTAACAATCTTCTCTTTTTTTGAAGCTCTGCATATATTAAATACATAAACCCTCCAAGAAACAATTACAAATATTTCTCCTAGTTTATTTATTTAATATTCACTTGGCATATGGTGTTCTCTTGTTTTCTTTTCCCCCCTCATTTTTGGCAATAGATTTTTTTTTTAAAACGTAGTCAAACTTACCAACCTTTTAACCTTATTATTTCTGGATTCTGATTCTTAGTTAGAAAAGTTCTCGTCATTCCCAGGTTACATCTCTTTTCTAGCTAGAATCCCACCCATTTCTTACTTCTTTCCTGCCAGGACCCCATACCCCTAGTTCCACCGTCTTTCTGTCCCACCCATTGGGTAAAACCTACTCAGAGATTAATCTAATCCTACAACTTTTCTATTCTTTATACTTGATACTCAAGTGCTGCTAGAACACACACACACACACACACACACAGACACACACACACACCCACACACACATGAACTGATGCCACTATAAATTCATGGGTTTGAACTTTAGTTGGACCCTCAACTTCGCTGAGTAGCTATTTCAAACCTTCTCCAAGCTTCACAAACACTCTGTCCTTTCCAACTTTCTCTCAGCAGATTACCTCTTCTCACACTTCATGGTCCAAACCAGGACGTTCAGAGAGGAACTCGTTCTGGTTCTCCCTTCCTTAGCCCTCTCCACCGCACACCGCGCAGGCCCACCCAAGCAGATCTCTCCAACATGCTACGGTTCCTTTTACTGTTTGTTTCCCCCCAAGCATAGATCAAGCTCAGGTCTCTCTTATGCGAAAACAAACACACAAACCCACCCAACAAATTTTCCTGGTCATGTACCCCTTCAGTTACCCATCTCGCTCTCTATCCCTTTGTGGCAAAAAACCTCTAGAAACAGCAACGGATACACTGTCTAATGTCCCTCAGTCTAATGTCATTGGGACTCACTCTTTGGAGACTACTGTTACATTCCACCGACGATGCCCTATTTGTAGCTCCCTGAACATGCCCGCCAGCACGTACTTACACGGGCAGTGTCGTTGCCTGAAATGTAGCCCCCCACCAAAGGCTCACGCTCTAACCCCCGATCCCCTTCTGACTCTGCTGGGAAAATCCCTTCTTACTCTTTCAGTTCAAACGCTGTTTCCTCTGCACCGCCTTCCCCGATGCCCCCAGGTAGGCTCGTCCTCTTCCTTTAGTGTTTCTTTCCGCTGTACTTCGCTTAGCCCCCGTGAAGTGGCTCAGTGCCCGCAGAGGCTTTGGAAGCAGAGCCGGGGGCCATAAACAACAGGAAATGGGGTGGGGTGATGGTAGCGGTGATAGTCTGTGTGTGTGTTTGTGTTAATTCTGCAGGTGGCCTGGGCAGAGCCTCATGCTACACCTGGAAGAGAACCAGGGGCTTCTGTCCGGGGAGCAGTGTGCCAGTCTGGGGGCCCGGCCCGGGGCAGAGGTGGCCTTCAAGGTGCGGAATGACTGGTCAGACTGGCCGGGGGTGTGGGACGCCTGACCTGCATGCCCTGGCCTGGGGGGTAGTAGGGGAGGGTGGGGCGGGCTCGGGCAGACGGGCCCCAGCCTGCCAGTCCAGGGCTCCAGCACGCGAGGCAGCTCTAGGATCAGGTTTCAGTAGGGTGTGTGAGTGCGTGAGAAGGACGTGGGGAAGCAGGAGAGGGAAGTTGCACTGGAACCTGTCCTTCTTTTCTCCTGAGATCCTAAACCTCAGGAGGGCACGTGATGAGGGCGTGTGTGACCCCTCTACCTCTCACAGCAAGGCTGTGACCCAAGGGCCCACAGGTTGTCCTGTCCACAGACTCTGACTAGCTAGGAAGGGCAACCCAGGACCCTCTGAAGATGTCTTTCAGCTCATTTCCTGCCCAGTGGTGTGACTGTAGAAGGAGAATGTCCCCAGCAACCTAAACCACTACTGAGGGCCCAGCACTTCAGCCTGTATCCTGGGACCAGCAGGAGAGGGGACAAGGTCTTATTGGGGGTGGGGAGTGGTTATCTGTGGCCACCAGCCAACCCAGGGTACGGTCTTCCTCCTGGTTCCCACCAACCCAATGGAAAAAGTGCCTCCAGATGTGGGTTTGCTGGAGCAGGGCGAAACATCCCTTCAGCTCTCCACCTGGGCCTGGTTAGCCTTCTAGCTACTCACCCCAATAATAAGTGTGAACAGCTCGAACAGCTCAAGCACCTGGGGGACAAAGGGAAGGAAGAGCCCAGTAATGGGTCCTGAGGACCAGGGGTCATAACACATCAGTCTGTTAGGTTCAGCCACAGGCCTTGGCCCCCTACAAGTGAGACTGTCATCCAGCAGGGTGAAAGCAAAACCCCACAGATCCATCATCCTCGACCTTGTTCTGGGAAGCGGTGAGCTGGACAAAGCAGAGGGACACGGGTTTTCTAGAATTTTCCTGGTTTTGTTGGGGTTCTTGTTGTGCAGCAGCCTCCCCGTAAGTGGCATACATCCCTCTAGGCAAGATGAGCATTTCCCAAATGCCTTGTCAAACTGACGCGTGCCTGCATATTTCCCTTGCTGACCACCTGAGTGGGTCCCCTGAGAAAGCAGCAGAGCAGGGGGACAAAGGACGATAAATCTGTAGGGCAGGTGGACATACGCCCAGCGAGGAGTGGTGCAGAGGGAGAGGAGATGAACAGCGGGCAGCAACCAGCAAGCCCTGTTCCAAGTATCAGCACGAAGCTCCGACCTCCGTATCCCGCGTGGGACGAGGCAGAGTGAAGAAAGCAGCCCCGTCCAACAGCTACTTGCCTCCTCGCTGCCAGCTCCTGGTGCCAAGCGCTGGTGGGGGACCTCAAGGAAAATCAGCCCTGGTCCTTCCCTTCAGGAGGAAATAGCGGACACAGGTAAACAGATGATCATAAAATACACGTGCACATTGTGTGTTCTGCACAAAGGTCTTAGACCAATTTAGGGGACCAGGAGAATCTTCGTGAAGGAGATGACAACAAAATGAGCTGAGCCTTGAAAGACAACCCGACCACAGTAATTAGCTCCACAAAGGGCACCTGATCCAAGTGGCATGAATCAAATTCTTCTCTGAGGTCGAATACGTGGACACTGGGGGATAAAGGAGTCTTCCTTTCTTTCTGAGATAGTCAGTTGTCAGGATCATGTAAGGCAAGAAGAGGGCGTGCACAGGGGAGCCTGGGTGGCTCAGTCAGTTAAGTGGCTGCCTTTGGCTTAGGTTGTGATCCCAGGGTCCTGGGATCGAGCCCCACACTGGGCTCCCTGCTCGGTGGGGAGTCTGCTTCCCCTTCTCCCCCTCCCCCTATTCACGTGAGTGCACTCTCTCTCTCTCTCTCACAGGGGCATGTGCGCACACATGCTCTCATATAAATAGATAAAATCTTCAAAATGCTTTTTAAAAAAACACAAAAAATGAACAGGGCTTATAGAAACTGCAGCCCATAGACCAGCTGCCTGTTTCTCTAAATAAAGTTTTATTAAACCACAGCCATGCTCATTCAGTTACCTAATGTCTACAGCTGCTTCCATGCTCTAACCGCAGAGTCAAGCAGTTGTGGCAATAGTTTATGGCCTGCAAAAACAAAATATCTACAAACTGGACTTTAAGAAAAAATTGGCTGATCCTGGGCCTCGAGCTGCTGGAGCCATCTCCATGGCTACACGGAGGAAAGAGTCCACAGAACAGGCAAACCGAGACGGACACAGAGCCAGAACACTGGGAGAGAGACACTGCTTGGGTCCTCTATTCAGGTGGGCCTGAAGATAGTCCAGCTCCTGCACTTAGGTTACATAAACCAGGACATTTTCTCCAGGCTTGATTTAGTTTGATACTGGTTTCTACCAGCAGCAGCTGCTAACTAGGAGAAACACTTTAAGCTGTTTAGTCCCTGTGACCTGACTCCCGTCTACCTGCCTTAGATAGGCCCTCTCTTCTCCCTTTCCCAAAGCGCCAGCCATTCCCAACTATTTACAGTTTCTACCACCTGCCAGACTCTTTAATGCCTCCCTGATTTTATACCCGCCACTCCCTTTGCCTGCAATTCTCTTCCCTTTCTCATTCACAGGCTCCTCTTCAACTGGACTCCAGCATCTCTACCTTCTAAAAGCGAGAGTCTTCCCTGAGCCACAGAGGGCTGATGGAGGCCCTTCTGTTCTCCACGGTTCTCTGTGTGCTCTGTCCTGATGGCACTCACTGCATGCTGGTGTCATCGCCTGGTTCCCTGCCAGACTGTGGGGTACCCGGAGCACATGGCCGAGCACATGGCTGAGCACACGGCAGGTGTTCGGCAAATGCCTGCTGGCCAGAAGCAGAGGAGCAGCTCAGGGGGCAGGCCCCACAGTGTAGATCCTGCTGGGCCAGTCCAGGCCAGATTTCTGCTCCGCTGTGGAGGTCTGGGGGCTGCCTTCTTGGGGATCCTCACTGATGCTTGGATCTCTCTGTTCCAGAGGGTCAGGCTTCCACCAAGGTCTCTGCTGTTTCACAGCAAACCCTTCCCGAGCCTGAAATTCTGCCAGCTACTGCCCCTCAGCCTGCTTAGGGACTGCGGCCACAGACAGCCTGGAGCCATACGCATGACATGTATGACAGGCAGGGAGGCCTATGCTGAAGGAGGAGAGGAAAGGCTGAGCCAGGGGCCCTCGAGGGGGCAGTGCCCGGGCTCCTGCTGACAGGGCTCCCACTGACTATGCTGACAGCCTGTGCCTGGTGTGGATGAAGGAGGGAGGGGAGGGGCCCAGACTTCCTCCTGAGGGGAAGGGGGCATGGGGAGACGAAGGGGAGAGCTGTGAGCTGAGAAGCTGCTGAGAGGCAAGCACTCCTCCCCCTGTGAGAGCATGGGTGATGGCCAGATGTCTGCAGGGGCCACCTAAGTCAGAGTTCAAGGGCATGGTCCCATGTGGCCTTGGTGCCCACCATCCCTCTTGCCAACATGTGATAAGCCCCAGCTTATCCCAGCCCCTGCGCTAGTCACTGAGAACATGAAAACAGCTCGGAGTCCCTACCTTTGCAGATAATGGGTAAAGCAGCCAAGTGCAGGCAGAGACAGCGTGTAATATCTGATAAAGGCCACGATCATCACTGCAGTAATGATGGCAGTTTACAGGCAGAGCCCTTCCTGCGTTCTAGGCACTGCCCCACGCGCTCTGTGCACCTGACCAGATTACACGCTCACAACAACCCATGGATTGGCACTACTCGTGCCCATATTTTCACGGATCACACTGTCTTTGGGAACACAGGAAAGCCACTGGCCTCTTTGAAAAGCAGAGGTCAGAGAAGTTAGAGATGGAGAGAGGACGGAGCCAGACTGCAGGGGGTCGAGGAGGGAGAGAAGTACGGAAGTGCTCAGGAGAGCTCAACTTCTACAGAAACTTGGTGGTGAAGGAGAGGACGGAACACAGTTGGTGGCTACAGGGTCAAGGCCGGGAGCAGGCAATGAGCGTGTCTGTATTTGGTCTGGAAGGATTCAAGTAGAAGTGGGGACAAGAGATGGGGCAGGGGGACAGGGGAATGAGGCCCCAGGAGGGAAGGGGACAGGATCCAGAGTAGGAGTGGAGGGACACAGAGGCAGGATACCTTCTCCCAGGAGATTTGGGCGGTGGCGGGGGGGGGGGGATATGAAGATGGCTCCTGAGTGAATGCTCACCGGACAGAATCTCTTCTCTGGGAAATACCTGGGCCTGGGTATTTGGGGGACCGTAGGCGTGAGGTGGAGACTTCAGTAACTCCAGTAACTTCAGTAGCTGATGAATGGTGAAGGTGTGGAACAGTTACCGTGATAGGTCCGCCAGTGCTGAGCACTCAGCACTCAGCAGAGGTGGGAGACCATGGGAGACCCATGGGGCCAGTAGGTGTGTTGTGTTGTGCTCTCCGCCAGCAGCTCAGTGGCGCAGAGGCAGAGAAGTGGCCAGATGAACTCAATCATGGGCATTGCTGTATCAGGTTCGTTGGCAGAACAGGAACATAATGGAACTCACAGAAGTGAGGAGAGCACCAGTGATGCCTAGGACCATGGTGGAGGTGGGGCAGTTTTGGCTTCAATGGTGAGGAAGGCCAGGCCAGGCCAATGCAGCTGACCAAGAAACACCTGAGAGTCCCCCTGTTTTCCATTCTAGTGCCACTGACCCAGGGTCGGCACACTCTACAAAGGGGAACGCCAATTTCACAAACAAACCTCTATCTTGTCAACTGGACGGTCTCCCTCAGAGTCATTCTTGACTCATTTCTTTCTCTTGGCTGCCTCTCATCCAGTAGCTCAGCAAATCCTGTCAATCTCTGAATGTCCTGGAAACCTATCCAATCATCTCCCTCTCCTCTGCTTCCACCCAGGGCTAAATCATCACCTCTTGACTACGGCGATGGTCGGCGACCAGCTTCCACTCCTGCCCCTCAATCCGTTCTCTAGAAAGGCCAGAACGATACAACTCAGTTAGCAACAATATCACACCATTCCTCTGCTTTAGACCTTCCCAGAGCTCTCTGGATAAAACCAAACCACAGGCAGCAAGGCCAAACCCTCACCTACGTCTCATGCCATTTTAGGTCTTCTCCCTACTCGCCCTCCTACATTGCTTCTGTCCGAGCTCTTGGACACAACACACTTTTTTCTGCATCTGGAATTTTCTAGAACACTCTGGATCTTCATTTTCACTCAGATCCGCTCATAGGCCACCTCCTCAGAGAGGTCTCCTCTGATTTCTCTGCCTTAAGGGGGTTCCTCCTCCTGCCACTATCATTCAGCTTGATTTTCTTCTTTCTTTCATAGCACTGTATAAATTCACCTTATTATTTGCTTATTCTCTCTCGTGTGTACCAGTGTATGATAATACGGAGAGTACAAGCTCTACGGGACCAGGGATCCACCTGTTCTGTTCACTACCATATCCCCCAGCATCGAGGAGTGTGCCTGGCATGGTGGGTGCTAAACAAGCACATGCAAAGTGAGGTCAGAGGTCGCCTCCCACCAAATCGACAAAGCCACCTGCGTCTGCCCCCCCCCCACCTCCGTCCTTCGTGGTAAATCTGAAGAAGTATTCATTCTCCTACCACAGATCCATCTCCTCAGGTGGGCAATGTCTTCCTATCTCAGTCATGGTAAAGGGTGAAGTCCTTGCAATGGTCTACGAGGTCATCCGTGATCCCGGACACTTCCCCTACCCCACTTCCTCTCCTGCTACATTCCCCCTGCTCGCTGCGTCACAATAGAATTGAATTCCCTGCTGCCTTAGGGCCTTTACTCAAGCTGTTTCCTCTGCCCAGAACTTCTTCCTCCAGAGATTCATTTGGCTTACTCCCTCACCTCCCTCCAGTCTTTACTCAAATTTCACCTCTTCCACAAGGTGACCTCTGACCATCCTATTTAACACTCCAGCCTGCTCCTACCACGCTGTCATGCCCTTTCTTTCCCCCACAGTATTTACCTTGTACTGATTTACTAACTAATCTACTTATTAGTTATTTAGTGTCTGGCTTTCCCTGCTAGAATAGCAACCTCATGAAGGTAGAACTTTGAGATGAGGAGATTATCCTAGATTATCAAGGGGGCTCTGAGGCACTCACAAGTGTCCTCAGAGGAGAGGTGGAAAGAGATTTCACCACATACAGAAGAAGAGGCAATGTGACTTCAGGGACAGAGGCTGGAGTGATGTGGCCACACGCCAGGCAACGCCAGAGCAGCCACCAGAAGCTGGAAGAGGCGAGGCACAATCTCCCAGAGCACCCCACCCGTGACCCTGCTGACACTCTGATTTGGGCCAGGGATGAGGACTTTGGTCTTCTGGCTTCCAGAACTGTGAGAGAATCGTTTGTTATAGCGACTACAGGAAACTCATACAGGTATGTTGTTTTCTGAGCCCCACAGAGAAGTGAAATTCTCACAAGGAGGCCGCAGCCATTTCCCCCTCTGCTTAGGAATGAGAAAGGACGGTGAGTGAGCAGAAGCTGTCTTGTCAGATGAGACCTTCTGCCCTCGGAGGAGGGCGCTGGGGGAGGCAGCCCAGGGGAGGCACGCAAGGACAGTTGCTGCCGACCATCATCCACTCTGCATCCCACCACTGCTTTCAGGCCCAGGGAGGACTGGAAAGAAAAGACTGTTTTAAGAGGGTTCAAGTTCCAAATGCCCAGATGCTTACGCCCAACTGGCAGCCACCAAATCTTTGTCTCAAGTTCAGACCTCTACCCTGTGCTCAAGACTTATTATCCAACTGCACCTGGAGTGTTTTGGCCAAGATCTCTCACTGGCACCTGGGTTTGGCATAATTTTAAAAAGGAATCTATGGGGGCGCCTGGGTGGCTCAGTGGGTTAAAGCCGCTGCCTTCGGCTCGGGTCATGATCCCAGCGTCCTGGGATCGAGCCCCGCATCGGGCTCTCTGCTCAGCAGGGAGCCTGCTTCCTCCCTTCTCTCTCTGCCTGCCTCTCTGCCTACTTGTGATCTGTCTGTCAAATAAATAAATAAAATCTTAAAAAAAAAAAAAAAAGGAATCTATGGTCTTCCCCTAAACCTATGCCTCCTCCCTTTTCAGGGAGGAGCACCCAAGTCCCAGACAAAGGGCCTGAGTGTGGCCCTCTGTTGCTTCTCTCTGCAGGGAAGCTGGAGGCCGTGCCAGCTCTGCTGGCCACAGAAGCCTGAGCCTCTGCACCACACAGCCCTTCACTGCCCCAGGTGGGGCAGGGCATCCATGTGGACTGCTCCTGAAATTTCCTCTGCAGGTCGCCTTGGGCCCCAGCTGGGCATGCAGCTCCTAAAGAAAAGTACTCTAGCTATCTTCTTTAGTCCAAGGGCTCCAGCATTGCTCTTGACTTCGGAGACTTTGGGTGAGGATGCATGGACAGAATTTTCTCTCTCCCAGCATCAGACCAATTGCCAAATGGGTAGGCTAGTGGTTGATGGAAACCCTGAATGTCACCATCCTCCTGTCCAGATGCACAGGGAGGACAGTCCTACAACAAGAATTCCAGCGCACGTAAAACACAAATGCTGCTACTCCCACGCCTTGCGCCATTCTTTGCCTCTACACGGATGTCCTGGCCCCTGCAAACCCAAGAGGTCTTCCATCTGAACAACAAGCAGAGTGGTGCCCTGAGAGACAGACTTTATCACCATGTCCTGTATTTACCACCACATCCCTAATCTTAGAAGACCACCCAACAGACTGCAGTTAATCAGTGAACAAACGAATGACCAGTCACAACAAATGGGCCCTGCACACGGGGCAGGGATCTCTCACAGCCACGAACCACCGAGCTGTAGCATTCAGTTCCCTCTTTCACACCCATCCACCTTGGGCTCGCCTACGTCCTGCTGCACTCAGCTCTGCATGGCTGGCCGTCCAGCCAACCCCCAGGAAGGAGGACCAGGGACCTGCTGTAGTCATTCTAGGTACCTTCCCAACACATGGCATTGCTAATGCCTGCTAGAATGAATGGTCCTGGAGACAAGCAGGCCCCAGCCCATCCTGCCCTTCCTTGGAAGATCTTCAGAAGCTTCCTCTCGTTGGTATCATTGACTTAGGCTCAAAGCCCTAATCCTAACAATTCGCACCTTACAAGGGCCTCTGTGACTTAATCTCTTACACCTGCCTCAGTTTTTTGTTTTTTTTTTAAGATTTTTATTTATCTGTCAGAGAGAGAGCACAAGCAGGGGGAGTGGCAGGCATAGGGAGAAGCAGGCTCCCCACAAGGCAGGGAGCCTGATGTAGGACTCGATCCTAGGCTCCTGGGGTCATGACCTGAGCCGAAGGTTTAACCACTTAACTGACTGAGGCACCCAGGTGTCCTCCAAGACCTTCAGTTCTTATGCTCAGCTGGCTCTCCTCCCCTTATGACCTCTGCTGCCTTTCTGATCTTGGCCAGCCTTGACTGTGGCCACGGACCAGTCCCCTAGATTTGTTGAAATCTACCACCACCTTCCTTTTTAGCAAGCTCCTGTCCCCTCAACTTCAGTCTCAGTCCTAAATAAAGTGCAGAAGAGAAACCCTAAAGCAGTTATCAGTCTCAACACCTGTAGCATATTCCTTCCTCCCTAAGTAAGAAACAGGACAGATGAGCTTCCTTCTAAATTAGAAGCCGGTAAACTCCAGGGCAGGCCTGGATGGACCTCCCCTCCTCCCACAGTGATCCTATTCTCTCCCCTCCCTGACTTACTTACTCCTAATCACAGCCCAGACCGGGTCATTGGTAACAACTGAAGCCCTCTCTCATCCCAATCTCAAATTGGTTCTCTGGCCTCCACCTATCAAAGTATCTTTAACCCACCTACTCTTGGGGCTAAACGCCAACCCTTCAACCCACGAGATCTTCAGGCCACAGGTCCAATCGTCTTTTTTACTGTCTTTCACCTCCTTCTGTTCGTACTGCAGTTCTCACCCATCTGAAATTCCGCATCAATCATAACAATCACTTCCTTAGTCCCTTGGCTTCTTCGCTCCTCTCTCATTCAGCTTAAATACAACGGCGGTTAAATCCCACTTCCTACCTAGTCAGGGCACGTTGCTGAACAGACGAAGGACATGGGCCAGAGAAGGACACACACTGGTTTGTCTCACCTGAAATGTTACGAGCTCAGCCATTCTCCCATGCCCCTAAATGACTAGTCACAATCTCTCCTCCTCCCTCATCCTTTGTTTTTTTTTTAAGATTTTATTTATTTATTTGACAGACAGAGATCACAGGTAGGCAGAGAGGCAGCCAGAGAGAGAGGAAGGGAAGCAGGCTCCCCGCTGAGCAGAAAGCCCGATGCAGGGCTCGATCCCAGGACCCCAGGATCATGACCCGAGCCGAAGGCAGAGGCTTTAACCCACTGACCACCCAGGCGCCCCACCTCCTCCCTCATCCTTACTAACCACAGATGGCCTTGCTTACCATGGCTTGGAAACAGCAGAGACAAAACAGGATTTCCACAAGCTCCATACCACCACTCTCCTGCATTTGTGTCCACTGTCTCTACTTTCTTTCCTATTTCAAGAGTCCATACTTCTCACTGGGCCAACTTGTGTTCCCTAGACCTTATCCCTTCCTATAGACTACAGGACACTGCTCTGGGAAGTCTCCACTCCCACATCATCTCATTTCTGAATTATTCCTGTCAGCATACAGACAAAATCTTCCCCACAATGAGCTCTCCCACCCCCTCTCTCTTCTAAAGCCTTAACATTCTTGTTTTTTCCAAGACACGTTAAGTGTCTGACTCTTGATTCCGGCTCAGGTTATGATCTCAGGGTTGTGAGATCAAGCCCCAAGTTGGGCTCTGCACTGGGCATGGAGCCTGCTTGGAATTCTCTCCCTCCCTCTCCTTCTGTTCCTCCTCCTCTCCCTCTCTCTCTCTCTCTCTTTTTTTTAAGATTTTATTTATTTATTTGGCAGACAGAGATCACAAGTAGGCAGAGAGGCAGGCAGAGAGAGAAGGGGAAGCAGGCTCCCTGCTGAGCAGAGAGCCCGACGTGGGGTTCGATCCCAGGACCTTGGGATCATGACCTGAGCCGAAGGCAGAGGCTTTAACCCACTGAGCCACCCAGGTACCCTCCTCTCCCTCTCTTAAAAGAAAAAAAAAGTTTCCTAGTTTAGACAACAACTTATAGGAGCACCCTACCTACAAGCAACATATTACACAGTTAATTGCTCCTCTTAAAACACTCTTAATTTGGTTTCCAGAATGTCCTATTTTCCTTGTTTTCCTACTATCCCACTGGGCATGCTTCTGTTTCTTTCTCCTTTGTCGTTTCTTCCTCCTTCCCACAGCACTCAATGTTAGTTGCCCTGGGCTCAGTCTTTGCTTTTCTTCTCCACCTACCCTCACTTCTTTGGCAGCCTCTCCTGCTTCCATAGCCTGGACCTCTCCCCTGAAAGACAGGCTTCTATATTCCATTGCCTCCTTGACACCTCCATTTGGATGTCTAAGAGCGCTCTCAAACTCTGCATGTTTAAACTCAAGGTCCCGATACTCCCCCTAAAACCTGCTCCTCTGGTAGTCCTTTCTTTAGCTTGGTAAAGGGCTTCTTCTTCATTCTTCTCCTTGCCCAGGTGAAATGCCTCTCTCTATCTCACAGCCACATCTGAGCTGCTGGCAAACCAGTAACCTCTACCTTCAGAATTCATCTCGAATGCGACAATGTCTGAACCACTGTCCACTGTGGTCCGTGTCACCACCATCTCTCCAGTAGATTATTACGACAGTCTCCTAGTTGGACTCCCTGCCTGGCCACAGTCCAGCAACAGAGGCCCCTCTCCTGCTCTGGGATTCCCACCTCAGAGCTTTCACACTGGCTGCTTCCTTACCCTGCAAGGCTCTCCACCTCGGGTAGCAGCAGGGCCCCTCCCTGACTTCCCTCAGGGTTTTACCTCTGTGTCACCTGCCCAGGGAGGGCTTTCCCAATCACCTTATCTAAAGTGCACAGCAATCAGTTGCTTTTCACTAACAGCGAAACTGCTGAAAGAGAAATGAAGGGATCAATTCCATTTACAATAGCACCCCAAACCATAAGATACCTAGGAATAAACCTAACCAAAGAGGTAAGGGACCTATATTCTAGAAACAACAGAATAGTTATGAAAGAAATTAAGGAAGACACAAAGAGATAGAAAAACATTGCATGCTCATGGATTGGAAAAATAAATATTGTTAAAATGTCTATGCTGCCCAGAGCAATCTACACTTTCAATGCCATCCCTATTAAAATACCACTGGCATTTTTCTTTTCTTTTTTTAAGATTTTATTTGTTTATTTAACAAAGAGAGACAGTGAGAGAGGGAACTCAAACAGGGGGAGCTGGAGAGGGAGAAGCAGGCTTCCCGCTGAGCAGGGAGCCCAACGTGGAGCTTGATCCTAGGACCCTGAGATCATGACCTGAGCTGAAGGCAGACGCTTAATGACTGAGCCACCCAGGCGCCCCCACCAACAGCATTTTTCAAAGAGCTGGAATAAACAATCCTAAAATTTTTATGGAAGCAGAAAAGACACTGAATAGCCAAGGGAATGTTGAAAAAGAAAAAAAAAAAGCTGTGGGCCGTCACGTTGCCTGACTTCATGCTATATTACAAAGCTGTGATCACCAAGACAGCATGGTATCAGCACAAAAACACATAGAAAGATCAATGAACCAGAACAGAGACTCCTGAAATGGACCTTCAACTCTATGTCAACTAATCTTTGACAAATCAGGAAAGAATATCCAGTGGAAAAAAAGACAGTCTCTTCAACAAATGGTACTGGAAAATTGGACAGCCACATGCAGAAGAATGAAACGGACCACTGTCTTACACCACACAAAGATAAATTCAAAATGAGTGAAAAACCTCAATGTGAGATAGGAATCCATCAAAAACCTAGAGGAGAACACAGGCAGTAACCTCTTTGACATAGGCCATAGCAACTTATTTCAAGACACGTCTCCAAAAGGCAAGTAATAAAAGCGAAAATGAACTATTGGGACTTCATCAAGATAAAAAGCTTCTGCACAGCAAAGGAAACAGTCAACAAAACTAAGAGTCAACCCACAGAATGGGAGAAGATATCTGCAAGTGACAGTACAGATAAAGGGCTGGAATCCAAGATCTATAAAGAACTCCTCAAACTCAACACCCAGAAAACAAGTCAAAAAATGGGCAGAAGACATGAACAGACACTTCTCCAAAGAAGACATACAAATGGCTAACAGACACATGAAAAAATGTTCAACGTCACTAGCCATCAGGGAAATTCAAATCAAAACCACAATGAGACACCACCTTATACTAGTTAGAATGACCAAAATTAACAAGGCAGGAAACAATAAATGTTGGTGAGGATGTGGAGAAAGGGGAACCCTCTTACACTGTTGGTGGGAATGCAGTCTGGTGTAGCCACTCTGGAAAACAGTATGGAGATTCCTCAAAAAGTTAAAAATAGAGCTACCCTATGACCTAGCAATTGCCCTCCTAGGTATTTACCCCAAAGATACAGATGTAAAGAAGGGGCACATGCACCCCAATGTTCATAGCAGCAATGTTCACAATAGTCAAATTGTAGAAGGAGCTGAGATGCCCTTGAAAGGTTGAATGGACAGAGAAGATGTGGTCCATATACACAATGGAATATCACTCAGCCATCAGAAGGGAGGAATACCCACCATTTGCATCGACATGGAGGGAACTGGAGGGTGTTACACTAAGTGAAGTAAGTCAAGCAGAGAGAGACAATTATCATACGGTTTCACTCATATGTGGAACATAAGGAATAGCATGGAGGACCATAGGGGAAGGGAGAGAAAACTAAAGGGGTTGGAAATCAGAGAGGGAGACAAACCATGAGAGACTCTGGACTCCTGGAAACAAACTGAGGGTTTCAGAGGGGAGGGGGGTGGGGGGATGGGGTAGTTGGATGATGGGTGTTAAAGAGGGCATGTGTGGTGATGAGCACTGGGTGTTATATGCAACAATGAATCGTTGAACGCATCAAAAACTAATGATGTACTGTATGTTGGTTAACTGACCATAATAAAAAAAATTAAAATAAAGTGACAGCCCCTTCCTAACTTTCTGGTTCCCATTCCTGCTTTATTTCTCTCTGGCATTGCACCCCTCCCCGCCCCCCGCCTTGTGTCATACCCTATACATTTTACCTCTACGTCTTGGGTGTCTGGCCTGCTTCCACTAGAACGTGAGCTCCAGGAAAACACGGACGTTTGCCTCTTGACTTTGCTCCCTGCCGTGTCTCCAGCACCCAGCACCTGACGCCTAGCAGGCACGCCATAAATACTTGCTGAATGAATGAATGTAAAGCGGGGTGAGCACCTCCACCTCGAGGATTACCGTGAAGACGAGATGAGATAAAGCATGAAAAATTCCTGGCACACCATGTTGCTCAATAACTGTCAGATTCCTTCCCCTCCCTCCCACTCCTCCCTCCCCTCCCAGTTGTGGTCATCAGCCATGCCCTCCTTCTCCCTCGGGGAGTGCCGGGTCAGAAGTAGGAGTGATGGCAGTAGCTGCCTTACCAGCAACCACCAATAGCCCTCCTGGGACGCCCTCACCCCCAAGGTGCAGTCTGGTTCCTGGACACTGATTTCTCTGGTTGGATGTGAGCCACCTCGCTTTACCTCGGGAAGCTGAGGGCTCCGGGATATTGGAGTGAGGCATTCAGAATCCCCTGTGCAACCAACCAGATCTTTGTATCAAAGGCCCAGGGGCTGTTGAGTACCTGAGCCTCTCGCACACACATGGGACACACATTGACGCTGCTCCCGCTCCGACAGCCCTCGCCCCTGGGTTAATGTCTTAGTCTCGCAGATTCGTGCAGTGACGCTGCCTCACTGTCTCTCCAGAATTCTCCACCGCAGTGGCTCAGGGCCCCTCCATGTTACAATGTACAACCTGCTGGACTTTGCCCAGGGTGTTCTGTCCCCCAGCAACCACTGCTGTCCCCCAACACAGCATGGGGGGGCGGTCCTGGGAACTTTCGACACCCTCTTTACTGTCGTGGCCACACCTCCCCGGCTGCATGCAACCTGTTCCCTCCCTCACAAGCACATTCTCTGGAAGAGTCCACACACACTGACCACAGGGTCTGCCTCACAATTTTCAGCCTGATGTGTGGCTCCCCCCAGGTCCTCCACCCCAGAGACACAAGTCTCATCAAGGACTTCTCTGTCTCTAGTTCCAGCCACGAGGCCCCGTTCCTGCCTTGCCCCCGACAGGTTTCAAGCCTCTTATTCTTCAAACATGTGTTCTGACACTGGACCAGAATAAGAGAAGGCTGACCGTTCTCAGCCTAATCTCAGACCTTCCTGGGAAACCCTTCCTCTGCCTTGTCTTGGGTCCATGAGCACTGACCTCCCCTGATCCCAGCTCTGGCTCCCTTGTTTCTGGCACGAGCCGGTGGCACACCCAAACCTCCTGCTGGATCAAAATTCAGCAGGGCTCCTGTGGCTCCTATGTGGGTCCCGCTCTGTGCTTCCATATTTGTAGATCTTCGATATGTGTGTATGAAACGATAATCATCACCTTACTCTTACCTATTGTTCTGCACTATAATATAATCCTTTTATCTTCACCAAAGCCACTGGAAGGAAGCAGGGTAGGCATTTCCTCCCATTTACAAATGAGGAAACTGAGGTTCTAAAAGTTTAAGTGATTTGTCCACAGTGAGAAGGTGCTGAGCCAGGTCTGAAACCTGGGATTTCTGGTTTCAAAGTTGGTGTGGCTCCTGGGACTCTGCAGGGCTCCTTTCCAGGATGAGTCTTGTATGCTCTCAGACACCCCATGTGGGCTGTGATAAGGCCCCAGAAGAGCATGCCGCCCACGTCCTCTCAGGCAGCCTCAGCAAGGTTTAAGAGATGGACAGCAAAGTGGGCGAGGTGGCAGGATGGTTGAAGAGTTTGTAGCTGGTGAACAGCTCTGCTCAGGCCTATAGGTCCAGGCCGATTCTGTTGTAGGCTTACCTTGGTCACTGTTTTTATGTATTTTGTTTGGAAAGGGGATAGAATGGCTTAATCACCAAATCTATGGAAGATGAAGAAAGGAAAGAAAGAGCTTATGCTGGAGGTCTAAGGAGGATCCAAAAAGCTTTAGACAGGCAGCTACATGGCGGGCCAGGTTGGTCCCATAAATTCCATCACGTGTGCTGAGCGGGACAGGGACCGGGCCATGGCAACGGCTTGCGCAGAGCAGGCTCACGGTCTACGAGACGCGTCCACTGACGCAGCGTCTGCTGGGGCTCGGTCATGACAAGAAGGAGCATCGAGAAGGAGATGCTTCCCCTGCTATCCTCTCTGCCTGCGAGGCTGCCTCTGAGCAAGCCCGAACTCCACTCTGGGTGTCTCCCAAGGAGACAGCCATGAAGCGGACCTGCCTGAGAGAGGAGGACGACCATGACAGCCAGGGGCCTTCGGTACCTCATGAGAGCAGGGCCGTCTGGCCAGAGGGGACTGAGGGCGCTTGATCACCAGCCTGGAATCTCTGACCATCTGATAGAGGGGATCAGATCTGCTTTGTGGCTCTGGCAGGCACAATTAGGCCCACTGGTGGAAGTTATAGAAAGGCAGATTTTGCCTTTTCTTAGTTAAAACTTGCTAGTTACTGAGTATCTTGAAATGGATGGGCTGTTTCTACAGGCTAAGAGCCTCTGGCTTTTGGGAATGGGGGATGGCCCAGATAATCTCTGTGGTTCAGAGACAAAGGAGTTCTAGAACCACCACCCCCCCCCCCGGCCAAGCCCAGGGAAAGGGAAGGCAACATCTCCTTCCTGGGCCCCCCTGGGCTGAAGTGGGTGGCAGGTCCGGCCTCCAATCCTACCTCTGTGGCGGAGGCTGCAAGTTCAGACACTCAGGGCCACTGTCTGGGGACTTTCTTGGTAGGGCTGTCTACAGTTTGGATAACTTGTTTTCTCTCTTTAAAAGGAAAAACTTTAGAAAGGGGGGAGGCTGCGGGAGACTATTTCTATCTCGGGTGTCTACTCCGAAGCTTTGGTGTTTTGCCAGGATTTAAGCATGGTATACACAACACTGTTAAAAATAATCCCTTGATTGAACAGAAGGCGTGGGAGAGAGGGGACAGCCAGGCAATTTGACTGGAGGGTCGGGAGGTGGATGTGGAGATGAAAATTGTACCCAGAGACCCTGGGAAGGGTTTTAGTTCAGAAGAGTTATGGAGACTCAACACAGGAATACTCTCCCTATGTGCTCCTTTCCAGAGACTCGTCCAGCAAGTGCCCTGCTTTGGACGTGCCTAGGACATAAACAAGCTGCCAGTTTTGAAAGGCTCTCCCAAGATCGAGTCTGCCATTTTTCAGTCCCGATTGCCAGCCTATGAGACAAAGGTCAGGGAATAACAACAAGGAGCAGGAGCCAAGAAAGGTTAACAATGTCAAAAGCCACAGAGAGGTCAAAGCCACCGAGGCCAGAGAGAGGTCTACTAGATTTAGCTATTGGGAGCGATTGTATGTGAAACCTTCCAGACTTTTCCTTCTATAACCAGACACTTAATATAAACAGGATTATCTTATACGTACTGTTCCATAACTTGCCGTTGAAAAATTTAACAATAAATTGTGGGGTCGTGACAGTAAATATAATCTGACATCATTTTTTATGACTACGTAATATTTCATCATACAGACAGACTATATTTAATCATTCTCAACCAAGAGACACTTTGGTTGTTTCCAGTTTTTTCCTATTATAAACATGCTGCAACAAGCATCATATTACAATGACTTGCGTGCACAGACATGATTACGTCCTTACGTTAAATACTTAGAAGTGGAATTGTTGGATCAAATGGAATCCACATTTTATGTTTTATTACACACGGCCTACATCGCCCTCCATAATTCTGGAAAGAACAAAATGCTGTCCTCGTGAATTCCTCCAACTTCTAGGGCCTTTCTTCCTCCTATTCATCTCTAATGTGTTGGTGTTCCCCGGCGCTATGTCTTTCTGTTTTCTTCTTCTTCCTCCCCAAATTACAAACTCAAATGCCTGTAAGAGCCAAGAAGGTGCCATAAATATATGAATTGGGCCAGATGTGAGACGATAAGAAGGGACGGGATTTTGGCGGGCTGGAGTACACACACTGCCTAAAGGGATTCACATCACCTGAAAACACTGTGCCAGCCCCAAAAAGTGTGTCTGCAGGAGGATTTAGCTGGTAAGCAGCCAGTCTGGGACCCAGTCTACACACTATCCTTATACGATGTCATCCACTGCCAAATTTCCATCTATATGCTAAGAGCTCCCACTGTGTGATCTCTGGCCCTGACTTCTCCTCCTGGACTCCACGCTCACTCACACAAATGACTGCTCTATGTCTCCCCAGTATCCTCAAGGCATCTCAAAATCATTACCTCCACAACCAAGTTCATGATCTTCACCCTTTCCCCTCTCCTCTTGACAAAGGCCAGAGATCTAAAACCAGAAACCAAGTGCCCTTCTTTTGAGTTCCCTATCTCAATGAATGGCACCCTCATTTTTCTTATCTTTGGGGCCAGAAATTTGGGAGTCCTTCCAGGTTCTTCTCTCTGGCTAGCCTTCCAAATTATCAGATCAATTCAGTAGGCATACTAAGCACTTGCCTGAGTATCTTATCAGTGCCAGGTACTCTTGGGTGCTAGGGTTGGTCCCAAACAGGGATGATATGCAGTCCCTGTCCTGGAGGGGGAGACAGATAACAATGTCATGGTCAGCTGCAGTGGTGGTGGTGTGAGAAACGATGTTTCATTTCTGGGAGGAGAGAAGGGACACTTTGATACTGTTTCCTAAGCATTCCTCCAACAGTCCCTGTTCTCCGTCCATACAGGATTGCTGATTAGCAGCTACTGTAAAAGTGCCCTAACTGATCTCCATGTTTCCAAGTTGCCTCTTCCCATTCATCTTCCATACGGGGTCAGAGCGATCTTTCCAAACAGCAAATGTGAGCCATGTCATTCTCTTGTCTCTTGTCTAAAACATGTCAGTAATTCCCCAGGTTCTTTGGGATAGAATCAAAATCCTTGCAGAACAACTTGTGAGGTCTCCCAGGATCTGCCCCTGGATGACTTCTTCCAGCATTCTAGGATATAACACTACACTCCAACCCTACCAAACCATTTGCAATTCTCTGAATATCCTTCTGTGCCTCCTGCTTTTAGTTTATGCATTCCCTCGGTCTAGAACACCTGTCCTATCATTTCTCAACTGCCTAATTCCTATGCAATCTTTAAGACTTGGATAAAATACCACTTCCTTCAAAAGCGATTCTCTGACCACTTCACTCAAAAAAGATGGCTTCTTCAGGTGTTTCCTGTTAGACACCCTCCCATTCTTGCAGGCTTATCGCAGGGGAGGGAAAGGAACTTCTAAGACATTTTGCCCGGGCTGCTGAAGGGGACCATGACATGTCCTTACCTGGAGGTCTCTGAGAACAGACAGCATTAAGAAAATACGGGAGTGTGGGGTAGATAGTGAATGATTCCAGAGGAGGTCAGGAGACCAGAAAAGGGCACAGCTTTTTGGTCCTGGTTGGACATGGCCTTGAGGCGCCCATGAATATTTTAGGTCTGCAGACCACGTATTTTGAGGAGCTACTGACATGACCTATCCTACCCACTGACACTTAAAGCACCCACTCCTGTCAAATACAAAATAACAAGCAAAAAAACAAAAAAGAAAAAAGAGAAGTTTTCAACCAAATGATAGTAAGATAACACTCACCAATGGACCCATGAGAGGATCATTTCTGACTTTTAGGATTATTAGAACGAAGGCCGAGAAGTCCTGTGAATAATAATGGTAGAGGAGGAGTGGACCCAGAAATTCAAGCCTCCTCTGACTCCCTCAATTTAATTAGGTGTCTCATTTCCGTATATTCATGGGATCCTATGGTTTCGTCTATCATAGCACCCACACTCTATATTATCATCATTTTGTGTTCATGCCTGACTCCCCATCTAGACTGGATTCTAGGCTGTGAATTATGTATTACTCTGCATTCTTAGCACCTAGCACGGTGCCCAGCATATGGAAATGCTTCTAAGACACATAATGGGGGAAGGAGTCAAAGGGAATTTAGGCAAACAGATTTCAAGTGGAGAAGTCTGGTGATAAAAAGGGAGATATACAATGAATCAGTGTGGTATCAAGAAAAAATATCTTTTATTATGTCAGAGACACAAGGAAATTGTCAAGGAACTGCATAAAGACCTCATTTAAGAATATTGTTCAAAGCAATGAAATAAAAATAAAATAAAATATTAAAAAAAAAAAAAAGGACATGGGTGCTCCACCTCTCTACTCGATGTTCCACTGGAAGTTCAAGGTCAGCATTTCCCCAAATGAACTTAATAGCTGCCCCCAAACTTGCCTTCTCCAGGTTAGGAAGTGGTGCCAGCATCTCCCCAGCTGCCTGGAACAGAAGCGGGGCTGTTTTCACTTGTTCCTCCACCACCCACCTACTGTCCCCATTGCTCCTCCCTTAACATCTCACCAACCCAGCTCTGTCCCATCACTGCCTCCAGAGTGTTGCCCTCATTCTCATCTCCTCTGACCACTCCCTCCACTCCCATTTCCGGTAATGACATTTCTTCTTTAAAAATATTTATTTATTTATTTATTTATTTATTTATTTATTTCAGAGAGAGAAAGAGAGAGACACACACACAACACGAACGAGAGTGGGGGGGACAAGTGGAGGGAGCGAATACTCAAGCAGACTTCTTGCTGAGTGCGGAGCCCGACTACTATGCAGGGCCTTGATCCCAGGACCCTGAGCTGAAACGAGGAGTCGGACACTTAGCCTACTGAACCACCCAGGCACCCCAGGTAATGACCTTTCCAAAGAACAACAGATCCAATGTCACTTCCCTCCCTGCTTGAAACCTTCACTGAGCACATCATAAACTCCTTAGCATGCATTCAGGGCCTGTTCCCACCCCAAGCCTCTACTCCAGGCAGCCCAAATGACTTGCTAGGGAGCCTCCCTCCCTCCGGGTGAGTGCCCTTCCCAGACTCTTTGCCTGGCCAGCTGCTAATGTCCTCCAACAGTCAGCACGGGTGGCACCTCCTCTAGGAAGCCCTCCCTGCCTGCTTGCTCTTGTTTGGTTAGATGTCCCTAATCTGCGTGGCTTGCTCGTTCCTTGCAGTCATCCTGTTGTCCTGCTTGTCACCCATTCATCATAAACTCCTAGGAGGCAGTGACTCTTTCTTATCACTGTCCTCCAAAGCTTTGTATAAGACTTGGCAAAGAGGGTATGCATAGGGGCTGGGAAAGGGGCAGGATCTACCCTGGGTCCCTGGGGGTCAGGAGTGGAGGAAGAAGCAGTCTCCACGGGCAGGGTCCAGAGGTAGCACTGTGAGGCCTGGTCTGGTCCCCACAGTGGTGGAGGACGTGGGAGGCTCTCTTGCATGCTGAGGGCACTCTCTGTCTCTGGCCGGAGTCTCTGCGGGGGGGTGGGGGGGGTCCTCTGGGGAAGGAGACCACATGCTCTGCAGATACACCCAATTCTAGGGGGCAGACGGTGGCTTCATGACGGAGCCCTGCTCTCCCCAAGCCATTCTTCATTCTTTACGGTCTCTGAATTGCAGAAGCAGAAATTGCTCACCCTCGGTCTGAAGCTTTTCGTGACTTGTGCTGAAGAAATGTCATCAACAGCCTTTTGTTTAGGCTTGACTTGGGTGAACATGCCAAGAAGACTTGCTCAGAAGAGTCTTTTTCAGATGTCATTTGTCTCCCTAAAGCCCTGCTCCATGAAAGCCATTCACAAGCCAGTTTTTCTGCGGCTCCAAAGCTGTCATCCCTTCAGTCCTGCCGCAGCTCTGAGAGCTACTGTGTGACACTCACTTTGTAATGGCCTATGCTGTCACCAGACTTGGCCCAGTGTGGGGAGGCAGCGGTGAGGAGGCTCTCAGACAACCCGGCCTGAATGTCACCAGAACCCTGAGGTACAACTTCAACTTACATTCTCCACGTGGTGATCTGGCACCACACCTGCCTTTTTCAAAACCATTTTCCCAGTGTCCAACATAGGCATGCAATAAAAATGCATTCACTGAATAAATAAACAAAAAAGCAATTCTCAATTATTTGAGCTGAGGGAGACCATCAAACTTGTGTTTTGAGGGGAGAATTATCTAGAAATTAATATATTCTCAGAATCATTTTAGACTCTTCCCACTGTTGATGCTGGCAGTGTGGCTGCCAGGAAGGAAGCCCAGAGCGCCGGGTCCAGCAACACGGTCAGTCTGGATGTTGGCGCAAGAAGGTCTGCAGGCTTCCATTTCCCTCTCTTTCCCTGCTTCCATTTCCCTCTCCAAGCCAAAGCTAGCTGTGGCAACTGTGCTGAGGGCAGACAAGGGCCAGGGGAATGGGAGCTATCCCCAATTCATTGCCAGCAAGTGGTGACACAGGGTGAATTAAAGGTGAACATTAGACCAGCATCAGCGGAGGACCCAGGAGGACACTACAGAACCATGTGTGAAGCGTTACAGACAGAGACGCACAAAGCTGTGGGAGCCCCCAAACCAGTTCTTGCCTGGGGACCTAGGGAAGAGCTTCACAGAGGTGGTGACATTTGAGTTGGAGTCTAAGAGGTGGAGAGCGTGAGGAGGAAACTCTGGATAGCAGGTGCGTGTGGCCAGCCCCCCAGGCTGAGAGCACACCCCGTCCGGGCCCCTTCTGAGGGGGAAGCTGCCACAAGCAGCTCTTGGAGTAGAGATCACTGTGCACCAAGCCAGGTGACGTTCGGGCTGCTTGCTGAGTGAAGAAGTGCTTCCACAGGCACAGAGTTTGCAGAAGAGCATTCCAGGCTGGGGGAAGACAGCATGTGCAGCACAAAGGTGAAAAGACTATGGCTTAGCAGGGCGAGGCCACCCCGGGATTATGGCACCAGGAGGCCTCAGCTCCCTGGTGCTCTGACAGCTCTGAGAAGCCTTCTTACTAAATTACAAGTTATCAGTTGCATCCTGTGTGGCTGGAGTTGCCCAAAGCCACACTTCCTGATACGTGGAGGCATTCCTGTATCAACAAATGCCAATCACGCGGGTTTGTATACACAGTCTGTGCAAGTCCCGACGGCTCCCGGCCGAGCCGAGGTACTGGAAGGCCTCATGGAATGCTGAAGTGTCCGGGCTGTGAGGACAGCCCCACAGCAGCAAGTACTACCACGGACCAGGCGTGCCCTGGCCAGGCACTCGCTGTTGTGTCGGCCAGCACAAGGCCACCAGCCGCACGGATGTGGATCCCTCCCTCATGATGGCCCACGGGGCAGGACTCTTACCCCACGTCGCAGAGACCTGGCACGACTAGCGGAACTTGTCCAGGGCACGCAGCCGGCCGAGTGGCGACCACTGGACTTCACACCCGGGTTTGCTTGACAACAAAACCGAGCTGTTTTCACTTGCGCAGCCTGAGGCATGGCACTCCCAAGCCCTGTTCAGTCTCTGTTGGACAGCCTGCAGGAGATGCCGACGGGGCCCCGGCCTCAAGGGATCACTGGCCTGGTGGTGAAGTCAGGTGGCAAAGACGTCCCTCCCCATAGCCCCTAACCAACTTCGCCCCGGCGCCAAGTCACGACAGTCTGAATATAGTCGGACCGCTGCTGTCCCAGCTACAAAGCTCTCTGCTTCCCGAAATCCAGGCCAACCCCCAGGAAAAGGCTGAAATACAGCCAGTAGCTCAGTGCAGTCATGGCCTGGGAAGAAAATGAGCAGCCTCCAGCTAGAGAGAGGGTAGGGGCTGCATCGAGCCCGTGTTCCTGCCCCCCTCTCTGCCTGCATCCAGCCCCCAGGCTCCAGCTTGAGAGGGCTCACGGCTGCACAAGGACCAGAGCTGCTACTCACAGGGGTGGGCCCCGGGGCTCTTGGGGCTCCAGAGGCAGGGCTGAGCAAGGGCAGTCTGTCCTTTCTTCCTTCAGCAAGTGCTCCTTCGTGAGTCTCCGTGTGAGTCACAAAACAGATGGAGGAAGCCAGGTTCACTCCTGACCCTGCACCCTCTGAGCAGCGGTGACCGTGCTGCCAGCTCTCCCTGGCCAGGCTACAGTCCCCAAACCCTTTGCTTCCTCCTGATAATCTGAGCAGTAAAGGAATGCATTCTCATGCATGTCCGAGACTGCTGGAGGCTGCTGGAGACTGGGCTGGGTCAAAGGCCCAAAAATCTCTGATGAGTTGTCCTTGGCCACAGCCTTGAGCCCCTGGGCACAGTTTGCTGTGCTCTGCCGTGCATTCAGCCTCAGGAGGACTAGGCTGCCAGCAGGACTGGCTCCATCAGAGGAAGCTACTGGCCATGTTAAAAAAAAAATGGCTACCGCTTCTGAGGAAGGATTCCTTCCATCAGGGGAAACACATGGGCTCCCAGGACCTAAACGAACTAGGGGTCATTCTCATTGCACCCTCCTTCAGGGGCAGGGGAAGAGTGGAGCCAAGCCCACTGAGGGGGAAAGGACCCGGATCTGAGGGGCAGCTGTGCACGCATTAGCTTCTGAGCAGGAGAAGAAAGGCCCAGGTGTATAGGCAGCAGCTGACAGAGGGTCCTAAAGGCAAACACAAAGCGGCCAGGTCCTGCCCTTAATCCGCCTGGTGGGTTCTGGGGGTGTGTGGGACCGTAGAGCGGGGAGACAGGGTGGAGACAGCCCTCTACCTGGCCAGAACTGCACCGGTCATAGCCACCGCAGGAAGCATGGAAGCAAGGCCAGTGCAGGCAGCAGGCACGGAACCATCACTAGGCTCCACAGAGCTGGTTTCAGAGCCCAGACCCCAGGCACCATTGCCTTGCCCCATGTGGGGGTCTTGTTCCATCTGGGCATATACTTCTTGGGCAAGCTCTGCAGCTGGCCTCTGGCCTAGACCCTCTTTCTTGAGGGCCTGAGCAACGTGTCCTTCTGTTTCTTCCAACCATCCATTTTCAAGCTTCTTGAAACTTCCCCAGACTAAGCGCCTGGAACACAGGGAAGGAGGGTGGGTCTGACCCAACACAAGCCAACACAAGAGGCACGGAGAGGTCACAGGGCCGGCTGCCAACGGACTTGCCTTTGTGAGGCTGCCACGGGTCAGGCTTGTGTCTTTCCCCATCAGGGTCTCCCAAGAGCGGAGACCACATCATCTGGGACAATCTCGCCCACCCTCCGAGGTTCATGTATGAGTCACCTTCCAACCGTTCCTCCAGCCCAGACCTCTCCCCCGAGCGGTTCACTGAACTCTCACTATCTGGGTGGGGTTGTGGCTTCCCTCGGGCTACTTCATGTGCCTCAGCCTGGACTCCACGCATGGTGCTGGCAGACAGGAGAAAGCTCTCAGGACCAAAGGCAGGCACGGTGGGCTGGCATTCTGCCTGCCCCCAGGAGAGATCAGGCCTCAGCACTGCTTCTCCACTTCCCCTCTGGCTATTTCTCTGAGGAGGCCAGTCACCCAGCGAGACCATCCCCGCTCCCCGAAATACAGACAGAGTCAGAAGGGCAGGACCAAATCCTGAAAATGCCAGCAGCCTCCTCTCTGCCCACCTTCCGCCTGGACCCTGGGACGGGTGTAGGAGGAGCTCGGACGGGAGCCCTCCCTCTCACTGCAGAGACGGAGAGACGGAGACATGGAGAGACAGAGAGACGGAGCCCCGCAGGGCTATTCTGGGCCTGGAGCCGCTCGGCTTGGGAGAAGGGCCAGGATCACGTTTTGTGCTTTCACCAGCTTTTGCTCTTCACGAGCCGCACAGCTCCCCACGTGGGGATCTTGTACCTCAACCAAGAAAAGCAAAGCCGCTAATCTGACAAGATCAATCCTCAAATACCGCAGGAATGCAGCTGGCCTGCCTGCCTGCTCTCCCCAGGGACCGCACTTCTAAGCACCTCCAGGCCTCCTGCCACCCCACAGAGCCTGCCTTGGGGTCTGCAAGGGAGGAGGCTGCCGCAGAGGCCCCATCCTTCCAGGCACGGCTCAGAGATCACCGGCCCCAGGGATCCCGCTCCCACATCTCTCACCAGCCCCTCCTGCCTGCAGGCCTCCTCTGGGCCTCCACAGCCCTCTGTCCTCACGGCTTTCAGAGCACAGACTGCGGATCTGCGCCTGTGTCCGTGTGCCGCCTCCCTTCATCTTGAGGTCCGGAGGTCCAGATGAGGAAAGGGAGGGCCAGCCCCACTCACTTCCAAAGCCTGGGCTCTTGCACTATGTTCCGTGCTTCTCAACCCACCTGTGAAGAAGGGCCAGTTTGTTTGGTTTTTGAAACTTCAAGTCCCACAGTGACACTTTTATAAAGTGTAATAAAAATGGGGGTGCCTGGGTACCTCAGTCAGTTAAGCCTCTGACCCTTGATTTCAGCTCAGGTCTTGAGCTCAGGGGCATGACTTCAAGCCCCGCATTGGGCTCCACATGGGTGTGGAGCCTACTTAAAAAAACAAAAACAAAAACAAAATAAAAATAAAAACAAGGGCTCCTAGGTGGCTCACTCAGTGAAGGGTCTTCCTTTGGC
This sequence comes from Martes martes, assembly GCF_963455335.1. NCBI lineage: Eukaryota > Metazoa > Chordata > Mammalia > Carnivora > Mustelidae > Martes > Martes martes. The sequence continues at coordinate 157,657,582 of NC_137891.1, forward strand.
TCAGCTCATGATCTCGGAGTCCTGGGATCAAACCCCATGCTGGGCTCCCTGCTCAGAGGGGAGTCCGCTTTTCCCTCTCCTACTGTGCGCTCTCTCTAATAAAGAAAAATCTTTCTAAAAATAAATAAATAAGGGGCGCCTGGGTGGCTCAGTGGGTTAAAGCCTCTGCCTTCAGCTCAGGTCATGATCCCAGGGTCCTGGGATTGAGCCCCACATCGGACTCTCTGCTCAGCGGGAAGCCTGCCTCCCGCTCTCTCTCTCTGCCTACTTGCAATCTGTCTGTCAAATAAGCAAATAAAAATTTTTTTTAAAAATTTTAAAAAATTAAAAAATAAATAAAATGAATCACCAGCAAAATTAAAGCATATACAAAATATAAACTCCATTTTTAAATTTTCAGATTTAACTGACATAAACTTAATCTAGTTACTACTGACATTTTTAAAACTTTATTGTCAATTTCTCAAAAATCTGGTTGCAGACCAGCCCACATCACTTTTGATTCCATAGCACACAACAGGCTTCCACCAAGGGTTCTGCCTGACATTTACCTTGAGGAGAAGTTGGAAAGGGGACAAGATATGGCTCCTCAGGTCCTGAACCTGGCAGGACAAAGACATTGACATCATCCGCGGCAGTTAGCAGACTGAGGCCTGCTCAGCAGACTGAGCAGCAGATGAATTCAGAACCAGGGAAAAACCCAGCAGGTTTTCTGCAACAGTCACCAGTGCAAAGAAAGGAGTATGAGTCTCCAGTCATCTAGGGAAGGAGATTTTCCCATAGAAAACAACTCTGGCCACCTACCACAGACTTGCCTATAAGGGTTAATGTATAGAACAGAGGAAGGACATGGAATTCCCAGCTCTAGGATACAGGGAAGGGACAGGAGGGCTGGGGGTGCTGAATTCCTTGAAGGGTGGGGGAGGCAGAAGGGGGAGGCTGATACAGGAGTGGTGTTAATTTTTTTTTTTTTTAAGATTTGATTTATTTATTTGACAGAACAGGAGAGGGAGAGAAAGCACAAGTGGGGAGCAGCAGAGGGAGAGAGAGAAGCAGGCTCCCCGCTGAGCAGGGAGCCCAATGTGGGGCTTGATTCCAGGACCCTGAGATCATGACCTGAGGGAGGCAGAGGCTTAACCCATTGAGTCACGAAGGCGCCCCTGAAGTGGTACTAATTTAAAAGCAGATCAAGGATTGGTTCCCAAAAGTCAGAACAACGGACACCGGGGAATACATGAAGAGAAAACTGACAGCAGAGAAACCAAGAGGACACAAATGGCAACTCTTCCAGCTTCAAACTGGAGTCCAGGTCAAGGACAGGCATTTAGTCTGCCTAGCCCGCACAGGGCTGCACACCCTTGGACACTAGACAGAGAAGCTTGAGTTACTGAGTGCTCTGCTCCTCCCAGAAAGGCCCAGCACCCAGGGATTTCCCTGCAGTGGCACCCACTGACAATATTTAAAACACTCTACAATCAAAAGGAAGCTGCATTCCCCTACAGGCTCACGGTTCAGGGCCATGACTCAGGACAAAGGTGGGGCTGGTGGGTTTGCATCCTAGCTCTGTGCGACTGTGACTTGGGCCAAGTTATAGCTTTTTCACCTGTAAAATGGGTATTAGTAACACTTATTCCAAAGGGTTACTGCAAAGACTAAGTGATATAATGAATATACAATGTTTAGCACAGCGGCTGGCACATAGTAGGAGCCCTCTAAAACTGCTGACCTTTTATACGCACAGACTGTGTATGTCTGCAGACGGAAAATAAGGTCTCTGAGGGATGGATTTCATGTATCTTACACAATGCTGAAGCTCTAGCACCTAGGAAAGTGTCTGGCACGTAGGAGGTGCTCATTAAAGATTTCTTGAACAAATGAAACAGGAGCTATTACCATTAGGTTTAGAGGATAATAGAGTTAATGTGGCAACTTTTTTTTTTTTTTTAAAGATTTATTTATTTTACAGAGACAGCAGTTGGGGCAGGGGTAGAAGGAGAGAATCTTCAAGCAGACTCCCTGCTGAGCACAAAGTCCAACTCTGGGCTCGATCCCACAACCCACGGGGCCCTGACCTGAGCTGAAACCAACCAACTGAGCCACCCAGATGCCCAATGTGGCAATTTTTTAAGGGATACAAGAGACTTTAGTATGTTAAAACAGGGATATGAAGAAGTCAGTAAAGAGAATGAAGATCCGGGTTCCTGGGTTTTGGTCCAAGATCTAGGAGAGGTTGAAGAACCAGGGCACAGGAGAAGGGACTGACCTCAGAGAAGAGATATTATAGAGGGCAGAAGTGTCAGGGCATGATGACTAACTGGACATTTGGTTGAGAGAAGGAGAAAGAAGAACTCTCAGATTTCCGGCTCAGGTGACACTCTCAGGTGGATACTGGTGTCATTCATGGAAAGAGGCAATATGGACTGATTAGCTTTAACAGGAATTCAAGGACTTGGGCATACTGAGTTTGAGATGCCTGAGAGTCATCCAAGTGGAGTTGTCCAGCAGGGAGTTGGGTATTTGGGTCAAGTATCAGGAGCTGAGAGTCATTGGCAAACAGGTTTTAACTGACACGGTCAACTACGAAGTGAAGAAGACCACAACTGAGCCCTGGCAGACATCAGCACTTAAAGGTGGGCACAGGACAAGAAGGCTGCTTGCAAGAGAGACTGAGAAGGAACAATCAGAGAAGTAGAAGGACAACTGGAAGGGAGTTTGGACAAAGATTACTGAGAGGAGAGAGTTTCAAAATGGAGGAAGAGATCAATAATGTCAACCGCTTCAGAGAGGTCAGAAAAAGAGAAGGTCTACCCTTGGATTTGTCACTTAGTCATTTCAAGTGACCTGAGCAAGAGCATTTCGGGGAGGAAGGTGGTCGGGGTAGAGAAGCAACTGCAATGAGTCTCTGTACATCCTTGCTTGAAGGGTGTTCAACTTGCTCCCAGTCTGAAGGACAATAATTTTGTAGAAGCGGATGGTGCTCTATTCTCCTATGTAACTTACGGTATGCGACAAAGCTTAGCAGGGATGCCTTTCAATCCCACCATCCCTCCCTGGTATTGCAGTAGTAAGAATCCCAAGGATCCTTTCTGGAATAGCAGAGAGGGAGGAGCTATGGAATGTGGGGATGCCAGGTACCCAGGTACCCTGGCCAGGAGCCAGCAAACTTTCAAAACCCTTGAAGGCAGTGTATTAGGCTTCTTGTACCTTCTCACACAAGGGCCCCAAAACATGCAGCTGGGACTCTGTCAATATTCCAGACTTCCTGCTTCAGAGAGCTCAGCAAGGTTTCAAAGGCCATCCCTATACTCTTGGGAATTCAGCCAGCTTGGACCATGGCAATAATTCCTTAATGGTATGAAAATCACAGATACACACAGTCACAGATAGACACCATGCACCTTGGCCTTTCGAAAGCAAAGTGGATCTCAAGAGAAGTGACGTTTTCCTCTGTAGAGCTGGGCAAGAGGGCGATTTCTACACCAGTACCTCATCAGCTAGCACCAGACATCTGGTAGACCTCTGTACTTTGGCCACTAGCCAGCCTGTCCATGAAACAGCAGCCAGGAGAGGAAGCAGCATGTGGCAGGTAAGCTGGCGGACTCTGCGGTCAGAGTGCTTGGGTTTGAAAGTTGGCTTCATCACTTCCTATCTTTATGACTTTAAGCAAACTGATCCATTCTCTCCACCCCCATCTTCCCACACTTAAAACTGGATTAATGACAACACCTATCTCATAAGATTGTTGGGAGGATTAAAACAGGAAAGATGGGAAAAGGTCTCATCAGACAATCTGATACATCAAGAGGCGTCAGCTATCACTGCCACTGGAGCATGGCCATGGCCTAGACTTGGCTTCTTCTTTCTGCTTTCTGCTGAGACCGTTTGCCCCAGGCTTAGCCTGTAGATGCTATGCTCGCTCCCCATGCTGAGTGGCTCCATTGGCCACCATCTAAAAGACATGCTATTAAATCTTTCACCAAAGGGTGCTTGGGTGGCTCAGTCAGTTAAGGGTCTGACTCTCGATTTTGGCTCAAGTTGTGATCTCAGGATCGTGAGATTAAGCCCGCAGTCGGGCTCTGTGCTGGGTGTAGAGCCTGCTTAAAATTCTTCTTTCCCTCTGCCCCACCAAAAATAAATGTAAAAATTAAAAAAAAAAAAAAAAAAAAAAACCTTTCACCAAAGCAGAAAAGGTGACTCAAACATACATAGCAAAGGATTGCCAGGAAAATAGGATGTGCCAAGTTTCATCAGTTACACTTTTTGCTTTAAAAACGTACATTCCCTACCCTGCTCCTAAAACCTATATTTTAAATGTTTATCATGATCTATTCTGGGATCTTTATTCCTTCCTGATAAAAACTTATCTGATCATGATAAAAGTCATTGAGAAAGTGGGAATTCACTTAGTAAGCGTCTAACACGAAAATTTTCTGGAATGATCAACATTTATACCCCTAAGACACATCATCTCATTTCATTCTCTTGACTTAATGAGGTAAGTAATACTCAGACTTTTCCAAGGTCCCACAGTATGTTAAGTGAGAAAGCTGTGAGAACTTTCTGTCTCATCTCATCTCTTTCCAATCTTTCATGTATTAGTATATGTCAAAATAATTCTTCTACATCAAAATAATTATTCTCTTCACTCTTTCCATTAGAAGAGTATTGTACCACAACCCTCATACCCTCGGTCTCTCCATTTCCTGAGGGCTCCCCCTCTTCCCTGTCTTTCTCATTAGCAGAAGATGTCTCCAGGCAGGCAAGTCTCAGGGAAAGAAAGGAAGACTTCCCAGCAGACAGCACAAAGGGTTTTGAGGGAACAGGCTGGTTTTCCTGAGAAGCAGGACTCTGTAGGCAGAACAGGCTGGCACATCGGCGTCCCTTCCATTTCCACCGCCTGCTCCCCCATATGTACCCGAGTGTGGGAGTCAGTGACTGGATGGGCTCCGGGAGGAACAAGGCTTAGGAACAGACTAAGAATGTAGGTTTCACACAGCACTTGGTTTAAAAACAAACAAACATAAAGATTTAATGGTTTAGACTGTGTCAAAACTACCACATCAAAACTGCATTAAGGGGGCACCTGGGTGGCTCAGTGGGTTAAAGGCTCTGCCTTCGGCTCGGGTCATGATCTCGGGGTCCTGGGATCGAGTCCCGCATCGGGCTACCTGCTCTGCAAGGAGCCTGCTTACCCCTCTCTCTCTCTGCCTGCCTCTCTGCTTACTTGTGATCTCTGTCTGTCAAATGAATAAATAAATAAATAAAAATCTTAAAAACAAACAAACAAACCCAAAACTGCATTAAGACCTTCTGTGTCAACTGTTGATGCCATAGCAGCACCCAGGTGGCTCACTCGGTTAAGCATCTGCCTTCAGCTCAGGTCACAACCGTGGGGTCCTGGGATCAGGCCCCACGCTGGGTTCCCTGCTCAGCGAGGAGCCCACTTCTCCCTCTCCCTCTGCCCCCTGCTTGTGCTCTTTCTCTTGTTCTCCAGCTCAAATAAATTTTTAAAAGAGTTGATGCTATAAAAATCAAAATCCTGATTTTTACTTAGTACATTTGGTCAAAGTTATCGAGAAATGCTAGCTACCCGCAAGGAAAAAAAGAACACAAACCCAAGTTACAACACCAAGGATCACTCCTAACACCGAAACAACACAAAACACCCACAACAAAAACCCTGACGGATTAATTCAAATATAAATAATAAAGGTATAAAAGGACTAGAAGAAAGCACAGAGGAAGACACCTTCACAGATCACAATGTATGGATGTAAATTCAAAAACTGCTTACTGAGGGCAATTTGCCAGTAACTTTCAAAGTTGCAAATGCTTGTAACTGTGATCCAGAAATATTTTTCTTTATTCTAGGTGACCTCACATGTGTAGGAAATGATGTACAGAAAAGGTTATTCAATGATGTAATAATATTTGTAATAAAGATTAGAAAATGCATAAAAGTCCATCAACAGGGAATTACCTAATTAAACTATTGTACATCTATACAATGAAATGCTACATAAAACAGAATAAGGTACTTCTGTTTCTAGCCATGATGGAATAACAGGGATACGATTTAACCTCTTACCTTAAACAACAAAGAAACAAGTCAAACTATGTGAAAAAAAAAAAAAAAAAAAAAGAAAACAGTTTTCAGACCAGTACAGGGAGGAGGAACCCAAAGAGAGCCCAGTGGTCTTTCAGAGTTCAGAAAACAAGTCACAATTTAGAAGACCAAAGGGCTAGAACTTGTGGAGAAGACCAATAGAGAGGACAGAGTTGCACAGAAAGCTCTGGAGATCTGCGAAGGGGTCCCCTCAGATCTTTAGCCAAGCACTTCTCTGTGTATATATATGAGAGGAAAATCTGAGGCTGAGAAAAGACCACCAGGAAGCAGTAGACCAAACAGTTCCTGATGCCCATACAGGGTTGGGAATTGTTAGTATTTACAAAAACCTGAGTGGAAATAAATCAGAGTGGAAATACTTCATAAAGCACAAGGCACAGGGTCGAGTCCTCAGAATGGTACAACATTAGAAATGGGGATAAATTAGCCCCAGACAAAAGACTGCTCACAACCTGCACTAACAGCGTTAAAAGCAAGCCTCAAAGGGCTAAAACCGATTCCAAGTAACTCAGCCACATGCCCAAGCAAAATCAAACACTCTTTAAAAGAATACAACAAAAATCTAGCCCAGAAAAATGTAAACTTTGCATGTCTGGAATCTAATAAAAAATTACCAGGCAGGTAATTTGATGTGGGGCAAGGAATACAAAGACCCAAAAAGGGCCATAACCAGAAGGGAAATCCCGGTTATGGGCCATAACTGGGAGGGAAATCATCAATAGAAACCATTCCGGAAATGAGAGTGATGATGGAATTAGCAGACAAGGATATGAAAACAGCTATTGTAAATATATTCCACATGTTTAAGAAAGTAGAAGAACACATGAGCATAACAAAGAATGAAATGGAAGATATAAAAAGACCTAAATGGAACTCGAGAGATTTAAAAACTCAGTATCTAGAATGAAAATACACCAGATGAGATAAACAGCTGACTGGACACTATGAAAGAAAACTCAGTGGACGTGAAGACTTAGCAATGTCGACTACCCAAAATGAGGCACAGAGAGAAATAAGACTGGGGGGCGGTGAGGGAAAGGCATCAGCGGCCTGTGGGATTCCCTAGACTCCTGGGAAGAGAGGTGGGGTAGGAAAAATATTTGAAAAAAAAAAAAAAATAAGGACAAGAAAAAGTCCAAATCTGATCTTTAAAAAACCAATAACTATGAATCCATAGGTCCAAGGAGCTGAGGAAAAATCCCAAACTAAAGAAAACCATAATAGGGCACATCATAATCAAATTGCTGAAAATCAGTGACAAAGAGAAAAAAATCTCAAAAAGCAGCCAGAGGAAGATAAAGACATTACATATGAGGTAAAACTAGGTAAGAATGACAGAGACTTTCATAAGAAACTATGCAAGCTAAAATAAAATGAAGTTATAATTTCAAAGTAATTGGTGTGGGTAAAACCCTCAACCTAGAATTATATTGTCAGTCCCCTGCCCCCCTCACCAAAAAAAAACCCCAAAAAACCTTTCAAAACTTAATGTAAGGGATGCTTGGCTGGCTCAGTGGGTTAAACGTCTGCTTTTGGCATAGGTCATGATCCCAGGGTCCTGGGATTGAGCCCCGTGTTGGGCTCTCTGCTCAGCGGGAGCCTGCTTCTCCCTCTGCCTGCCCGCTCTCTCTTGTGCTCTCTCCTTCTCTCTCTGACAAATAAATAAAATCTTTGAAAAGAGAAAAACCTTAATGTAAAATAAAGACTTTATCAGTGAAACCAAAGCTGAAAGACTGCATTGCCATTAAATCTGACTCATAGGAATCATTACAAGAAGTTCTTCAGGCAGATAAAAAGGGAAACCCTAAGGAAATATGTATCTATAGAAAGGAAGAAAGACCCACAGAAAAAAAAAGCTTGTCGATAACTATAATAGACTTCCCTCTCATTAAAATTTTTTTTTAAAGACTTTATTTATTTATTTGACAGAGAGAGAGATCACAAGTAGGCAGAGAGGCAGGCAGAGAGAGAGGGGGAAGCAGGCTCCCCGCCGAGCAGAGAGCCCGATGCAGGGCTCAATCCCAGGACCCTGAGATCATGACCCGAGCCGAAGGCAGAGACTCAACCCTCTGAGCCACCCAGGTGCCCCTCATTAAATTTTTTTTAAAAATTGGGGCACCTGGCTGGCTCAGTGGGTAGAGCATGCAACTGAGCCTTGATCTCAGGGTTGTGAGTTCAAGCCCCACCTTGGGTGTAAAGATCACTTTAAAATTGTGGTAACATACACATAACATAAATTTACCATCTTAAACTTTTTTTTTAAAGATTTTATTTATTTATTTGACAGAGAGAGAGAAATCACAAGTATACAGAGAGGCAGGCAGGGTGGGGGAAGCAGGCTCCCCGCTGGGCACAGAACCCGATGCAGGGCTCGATTCCAGGACCCTGGGATCATGACCTGGGCCGAAGCAGAGGCTCAACACACTGAGCCACCCAGGCGCCCCTTAAACTCTTTTTTAAAGATTTATTTATTTGAGAGAGAGACCATGTAAGCACAGGGAGAGACAGAGACAGAATCTTCAAGCAGCCTACCCTCTGAGCATGGAACCTGATGCAGGGCTTGAACCCGGGACCCTGAGACCATGACCCAAGGCAAAATCAAGAGTCAGGCGCTTAACTATCTAAGTCATCCAGGTGCCCCCATCTTAAACATTTTTTTAAAGTAAGCTCTATGTCCAACATGGGGCTCAAACTCATGACCCCAAGATCAAGAGCTGCATGCAAGATGCCCCACATCTTAAAACATTTTTAAGTATACAATTCAGTAGTATGAAAGTACATACATACACATTATACAACCAGTCTCCAGAACTCTTTTCATCTTCCAAAATGGAAACTCTACATCCACTAAGCAACTTCCCATTTCCCCTCCCCCCAACCTCTGGTAACCATGAAACTCTTTTCTGTCTCTACGAATTTGACTACTTCATGTACTTCATATAAGTGGAACCAAACATATTTTTCTTTCGATGACTGGCTTATTTCACTTAGCATAATGTCCTTAAGGCTCACACATGTTGTGGCATCTTAAAATTTCCTGCCTTTGTAAGGTTGAATAATGTTCCATTGTACGACTATATCATATTTCGTTTATCCTTCCATCTCTCTGGATAGACGCTTGGATTGCTTTGGCTATTGTAAAATAATGCTGCTCTGACCATGGGTGTACCAATACCGGCTTGACCTGCTTTCATTTCTTCTGAGTGTATATCCAGAAAGGGAATTGCTGGGTCACATGGTCACTCCATTTTCAATTTTTTAAAGGAATTATCACGCTGTTTCCATAGTGGCTGCACTATTTTACATTCTGGCCAACAGTGTACAAGGGTTCCAATTTCCCTACATCTCTGTCAACACTTGTTATTTTCTCTCTCTCTCTCTGTTTTTTGATACCAACCATCACCGAAATGGAACACATTTTATCCCATGACTCAGGTCTCAATCAACTTAAAAGTATGAAAATTAAACAAAAGATATTCTCTGATCAGAACAAAAATAAGCCAGATATCTGCAACAAAAAGATATCTGCAACATCCTCAAATCTTTGGAAATTAAGCAAAATGTCAAAAGAACCCACGGGTCAAAGTGGAAATCACAAGTGAAGTTCGAAAATATCTTGAACTCAATGAAAATAAGAATACAATATCAAAATTTGTGGGATGTAGCTGACAGTTTTTTAAAAAGACTTTATTTATTCATTTGAGAGGAAACAGAAAGAGAGCACAAATTGGGGGGAGGGGCAGAGGGAAAGGGACAAGCAGACTCCCCGCTGAGCATGGAGCCTGATGCGGGGCTCCATCCCAGGACCCTGAGATCATGACCTGAGCCAAAAGCAGATACTTAACCAACTGAGCCACCCAGGCATCCCAGCTGATACAGCATAGAGAGAAAATTTTGTAGCATGAAATCAAGGAATCAATCAGTGGTCTAATCTTCTATCTCAAGAAACAAGGAATAAATTAAATCCTAAATAATTGTAAGGTACGAAATAATGAAGAGTAGAAAACAATGATTATAGGGAGAAAAATACCAAAAGAGAAAAATCAATGAACCCAAAAGCTAGTTCTGTGAGAAGATCAATCAAAATGATAAACCTCTAACCACAAAGACTAGGAAAAAAAGAGAAATTATGTATTTCATGTCAGTATATTTAACAACTGAGATGAAATCTACAAATTCCCTGTCAGGCATTAACTACCAAAGAAGAAATAGGAAACCTGAATAGAAATATGAAAGTTCTAGATCTATTAAAGAAATGAAATTCTTTTTTCTTTTTAGAAATATAATTCTTAGTTTAAAAAACCTGCCCACAAAGGGATTTTCCTTTTTTTTTTTTAAAGATTTTTTTTTTTTTTTTGGGACGCCTGGGTGGCTCAGTTGGTTACGCAGCTGCCTTCGGCTCAGGTCATGATCCCAGGATCCTGGGATCGAGTCCCATATCGGGCTCCTTGCTCAGCAGGGAGCCTGCTTCTCCCTCTGCCTCTGCCTGACTCTCTGTCTGCCTGTGCTCACTCTCTCTGACAAATAAATAAATAAATAAATCTTTAAAAAAAAAACAAAACATTTTTTTTTTTAATTTGACACACACACAGAGAAATCACAAGTAGGCAGAGAGGCAGGCAGAGAAAGAGGAGGAAGCAGGCTCCCTGCTGAGCAGAGAGCCCGATGTGGGGCTCGATCCCAGGCCCCTCAGATCATGACCTGAGCCGAAGGCAGAGGCTTAACCCATTGAGCCACCCATGTGCCCCGCTTTTTTTTTTTTTTTTTTAAGATTTATTTATTTATTCGAGAGAGAGAGGGGAGGAGGGGCAGAAGGTGAGGGAGAAAATCTCAAGCAGATTCCCCAATGAGTGCAGAGCCCCACATGGGGCTCACTCTTACAACCCATGACATTGTGCCCTGAATGGAAACCAAAAGTCAGATGCTCAATCAACTGAGCCACCCATGCGTCCCAAAGGGATTTTCTTAATACAAAACCTAGGTCTCCCTAGATATCTTTGCTGATAAATCCTATTAATCATTTAAAGAAAATTATTCTCAGTTCTACACAAAACTTTCAGGAAACTGCAGATGAAGGAATATTTTTCTCACTTGTCCTATGATGTCAGCATTACCCTGATGCCAAAACTAAAGACATTACAAGGAAACTACAGAGCAATATTTCACATGACTGTTTATGTGAACAAAAACCCTTAATAAAACATTAATAAATTGAACCCAGCCATATATAAAAAGAACAATACATTAGAGCCAAGTGAAGTTTATTCTAGTAATACAAGGTCGGTTTAACATTTGAAAATCAATCAATGAAGAAGAAATCACTGTGATTCACCATATTGACAGACTAAAGTAAAAAAAAAGCCGTATGGTCATGCCAAAAGATCCAGAAAAAGAAGCATCTGACAAAATTCAACACTGTTCATTATAAACATTCTCAACAAACCAGAAATAGAAGAGAACTCCCTCTATCTGAAAGGTTATCTATGAAAAACCTGCAGCTAACACCGTAATGGTGAAAGACTAGAGGTTTTCCCCCTGAGACTGGAAACAAGGCAAGTATATTCACTCTTACCTCATCTGTTCAACACTGTACTGAAGATTCTAGCCAGTGCAATGAGCCAGAAAAAGGAAAAAGAGGCATCCAGATTGAAAAGGAAGAAATAAAACTGTCTTTATTAACAGAAGACCTGATTGTTTATATTAGTTTATATTAGTGTGATATCAGTGCAAGGAGAGACATAAACATCAGTGGAATGGAACAAGGATTCCAGAAAGAGACCCACATATACATGCCTAGTTGATTTTCAACAAATACGCCAACATAATTGAATGAAGACAGACTAGTCTTCAACAAATAGTTCTGAACAATTGAGCATACATATGCAAAACTATATATAAAAATTCACTTGATACAGGTCACATACTTAAATGTAAGGGCTAAACCTATAAAAATCTAGAAGAAAACATAGGAAAAGACCTTTTGACTTTGGACTAGGGTAAGATTTCTTTTTTTTTTTTTTTTTAAAGATTTTATTTATTTATTTGACAGACAGAGATCACAAGTAGGCAGAGAGGCAGGCAGAGAGAGAGGAGGAAGCAGGCTCCCTGCTGAGCAGAGAGCCCGATGCGGGGCTCGATCCCAGGACCCCGGGATCATGACCCAAGCTGAAGGCAGAGGCTTTAACCCACTGAGCCACCCAGGTGCCCCTAGGGTAAGATTTCTTAGGTAAAATACCAAAAACAAAATCCATAAAAGAAAAAACTGAGGGGCACCTAGGTGGCTCAGTGGTTAAGCATCTGCCTTTGGCTTAGGTCATGATCCCAACATCCTGGGATCGAGCCCCGCACTGGACTCCTTGCCCAGCTGGAAGCCTGCTTCTCTCTCTTCCACTTCCCCTGTTTGTGTTCCCCCTCTTGCTGTCTCTCTCTCTTTCTCTGTCAAATAAATAAATAAATAAATAAATCTTTTTAAAAAAAGATAAAAATTGATAAACTGGACTTCATCATGATTAAAAATCTCTGCTCTGTAAAAGACATTATTAAGAGAATAAAAAGACAAGCCACAGACTGCAAGAAAATATTTGCAAATCACCTGACAGAGGTCTACTATCCACAATATGTGAAGCTGTCTTACAATTCAATAAGAAGACAACCAATTTAAAAAAAGAGATTTGGACAAATCCTCAAAGATAAAAGAATGCCAAACATCAGAAAGGATGAATACCCAACTTTTGTATCAACATGGTTGGGACTGGAAGAGATTATGCTGAGTGAAATAAGTCAAGCAGAGAGAGTCAATTATCACATGGTTTTGCTTACCTGTGGAGCATAAGGAATAACACAGAAGGCACTAGGAGAAGGAGAGAAGTGAGTGGGAGAAATCGGAGGGGGAGACAAACCATGAGAGACTGTGGAGTCTGAGAAACAAACTGAGGGTTTTGGAGGGGAGGGGAGTGGGGGGTTGGGTGAGCCTGGTGGTGGATATTAAGGAGGGCACGTATTGCATGGAGCACTGGGGGTGGTGCATAAACAATGAATTTTGGAACACTGAAATAAAATAAAATAAAATAAAATCTATTTAAAAAAAAGAATGCCAGGACGCCTGGGTGGCTCAGTGGGTTAAGCCTCTGCCTTCAGCTCAGGTCATGATCCCAGGGTCCTGGGATCAAGCCCCGCATTGGGCTCTCTGCTCAGCGGAGAGCCTGCTTCCCCCCCTCTCTCTGCCTGCCTCTCTGCCTACTTGTGATCGCTCTCTCTCTGTCACATAAATAAATAAAAAAACTTAAAAAAAAAAAAGAATGCCAAATAAGCACATGAAAATGAAACTGAATATCATTAGTCATTAGTAGAATGCAAATTAAAACCACAGTCAGGTATCACTATAAATTAGAATAGCTACAACTCAAAACACTGATAGCAGAGATGTGGAGAAACCGGAACTCTTCAACATTGATGGCAGGAAAGCAAAACAGCACAGTCAATTTGGAAAACAGTTTGGCAATCTCCTATAGAGTTAAACACACACCCTGTCTACAAATGTTTCTAGTGGCTTTCATTATAATCACTCCAAACTAGAACTTACCCCAATGTCTTTTGCCTAGTGAGCAGATGAACACACTATGTTACATCCATACAACAGAATGCCACTCAGCAATAAAAAGGAACAAATGATACACACAACACACATGTGAATCTCAAATACATTATACCAAATAAAAGAGGCACCATCAAAAGGCTTCCCACTATGTGATTCCATTAATATACATTCTGGAGACACTCTAGGAACAGAAAACTGATCAGTGGTTGTCAGGGTCTGGGGGTCAGGGGAAGGGTTAACCACAAAGCAGTCAAGGGAAATTTCAGGGGCTGATGTTGGAAATGTTCTGGTGGACTGTTGTGGTGGTTGCTCAAACGTATGCATTTATCAAAACCCCTATGACTACATCAAAATGTCAATTTTACTGCATGTAAATTAAACTTCAATAAATCTTACTTTTTAAAAAATTATGATATAGCCATACAATCGTATGTTATGCAATCATACAAATAAGATTACCATACATGCTGGTAAGAGGATAATCTCTAACATATACTGTTAGGAGCAAAAAGCAAGATACAAAACAATAAACATGATGCTCTATTTATGGTACCCCTGGCTGTCTCTAGGGCAGGGATCTGGAACAGGAGTATATACCCTTTTGCACATTTTCAGTTATTATTTCTTTAACCATATGCTTGTATTACTTTCAATTAGAAAAAGTTAAAAAAAAAAAAAAAGGCAAACCACACCTATATCCAGGTCAAGAAAAACTCACGGGTGTCTGGCCCAGCAGACCCAGTCAAGTAAGCCGATGAAAACATTTATAAGAATATGGAACATAGCACCAGACACTTCAGAGGTGCTCAATTAATGGCTGGGGGAAAAATATTGTTTGGAATAAAGTCAGAAGGTACACCCTGGACAAAGAGATTTCCATTTGGACACCAGATACTCAGCCAGCAGAGTCCCTGTTTTAGACAAGGAGCCAAGCTTGGGTTGCTCACATTAGAAAAAGAAAAGGAGTGGGGCGCATGGGTGGCTCAGTCAGTTAAGCGTCTGCCTTCGGCTCAGATCATGATCTCAAGGTCCTGGGATGGAGCCTTGCATCGGGCTCTCTGCTCAGGGGGAGTCCGCTTGTGCTTCTCCCTCTGCCCCTCCCCCCAACTCACGCATGTGCATGTTCTCTCTGAAATAAATAAATAAAATCTTTTTAAAAAAAAAAAAGCATAAAAACTGAATATTCTGGATTTACTTTCAGGCAAGCTGTTTCTCAGCATTCCTCTGCAGGCACATTGTGTGCCCTAACCTCAGCCTGCTCAGTGATGGGATGCAAACCATTCCCACAGTGAACAGATCACACCCCAAGAGGCCACTGCCACCTCCAGAGCTCCTCCCTGTGGCACAAGTGTCACAACCCAACTCCCAGAGGGTCCTGGGCAGCCTTTCCTCTAGCCACTCTAAGTCAGACACTCCAAGAACTTTCCAAAGGAACAAAACGACCCTGATAGTTTCCCTGCACTCTAGACTGCAAAGTCCATCCTGGCATGTCAGTACCGTCTCTATACCACGGCTTCACGGAAAGAAAACCCAAGAGGAAAAGGCAGATATGTAAGCAAGGCCCTTCAGCAGTGATAAAAGGAAATCCCAGCGTTTGGCACGGTTTCTTTCGGCAAGCCTGGCATCAGGAAATCAGGAACGCCAGAATGCAAAATGGACAAAGAGAGAAGGTGCTGGAACAGCCAGCCTCTGAAACTCCTCTTTGTTCCCTGCTTTATTTGGATATGTTTCCCTGAAGCCACGTAGTTTTGATATGTGGCTCAGAGCCTCTGTGCTGGGTAACCTTGTCTGGCTGCCACTGGATACCCGGCTTCCAAGGAGCGGCCACGAAGGTTCGACCCGCTCCCTCCCCTCCACAGAGACAGGTTGTGCTGGCAGGTGTAATCTCCCAGAGGCAGGATGTGGGTAAGGTACAGCAAGGGCAGAGAGTAGGACTGGCATAGGAACCACCCAAACAAGCCCCTTCCAGGCACCCACAGACTCTAGGACATAGAGGTGAGTTACAACAGAATCTCGCGTTCTCAGAGCACATCCTAGGCCACAGGAAGAAAGGGGAGCACTTACCGGGGAAAGATGGCAGTCATCAGGGCTGAAGCATAGCCAGGCTTGCAAGCTCCCTCTGAAAAGTTTGCATACTTGGTAGCTAACTCAGCAGGCCTATGGGAAGAGAAGGAAAGTCACAGTTTGCCAGGCACTGAGCAATCAGTGGGGTATTAGTTCTTAAAGAGCTGTAGGTTTTTTAAAACCTTGAATAAAGCTTCATTCTCAGCAATCAGGCTTTCAGCCCCTTTTCTACACCAACACTTCTGGGGGATGGGGTGGGGGGGGGAGAAATCCTAAACCCAAAGGCCTAAAGGAATAAATAAATTAGCAACGCCCCTCTTACAGAATTTGGTAAAAGGAACTCACTGGGTTTTGCGCAGATTCTTTGCAGCAAGCTTAATACCAAGGAAAGCAGGAACTGCATCCAGGCTCCCAGGCTGGGCAAGTGGAGGCCCAAGACCTAGGGGAAGAGCGGCCTGGGCTTTGACAGTCACAGGCACTGACCTCTTAAGCTTCATTGTGGGGCCTGACACGCCAGCCACGCCTGCCTCTATTCTCTCCACACAGACGTACTAGGACCCAGCCAGTGGGAACCACTCTCAGTGTCCTAAAGCCAAGTATATGTTGGGGCTACAGCTGTCATGATCAGATGTTTAGCTGTAGATGCTCTCCTGCTCTTCTATTCTGTGCCTGGAATGTTCTTCCTTGCCCCTTTCCACCCGGCTACGCCTACTGGTCCTTCGCAATTAAGTTCAGGTCTCTACTCCACTGGGAGTAATCCCCTGACCCCCAGGTTGGGCTAAGTGCTTCCCCTGTGCCCCACAGTCGGTCCCCCTGCCACCCATGTTATATGCCGTATTGTACTAGAATTGCTGGGAGTACGTCTCCCTCATTATGCTGTGAATTCCCAAAGCTGGAGTCCGATTTAACCCTGCACCTCCAGTCCCTTGTGAAGAGATGGACCCACAGAAGATGTCTGTAATTTTCCGACAGAGCAACATGACTCTGCTACAGTCTCACGAACTTGTACCGGAAACAAGACAATCTTAGGAGCCCACAACCCAGAGTGTTTGCTGAATATCTGCAGGATATTTTTTCAGAGGACTTGTGTGTCCCAGCTCTGGTTTTGTGGCAGCAACTACAGTCCAATCCCTTCATATCTTTGGGCTTCAATGTCCTTATGTGTTCCCCGTGGGGCTGGAGTCACTGCCCCGCCACCAAAAATTCTTGCCAGTGCAGTCCCGAGAAAACCACAGTGGAAGAACAGGACACATTCAGTGGCTGCGAGGCTGGAGGCCCTGCGTGCTGGGGCACCTGAGGGAGCACTGGCGGGCTGCCAGTTCCCAGGCCCAACCCCCCTCCCCCGCCTCCACCCTTGGGCCCGCTGCCAACACACTGATGCCCAGCTGCTCCACCGAGCTGGGGCCCCATGGTAAGTCTCCCCTCGGGGCTGCCTTCTGCAGGAACTGGGTGGGGCAGGTCTGGGGGGAAGGGAGCTGGCGCCCGGACTGGAGAGCCAGGAACGATGATGCCACCGCTAGCGTGTGTCATGTGTGATTCACTCGTGTGCCCCTATGGGCCTAGCCCAGGGCCTGGCACAGAGTAACTGCTCACTGAATTTAGACAAACTCAGATGTATCCATGTGCAATTTCTTCCAGAAATCTACTTTTTTTTTTTTTATATAGCCTTTCCCATCAATGAAATGTGAAGGCAGAAATGCAGATGCAAATGCCCAGCGCTACGCCAGCGCTGAGACTTTATTTGGTAGGCAAAGGAGAGTCAAAGGTTTAACAAGAGAATTTACGTAACAGTATTTTCTTATGTAAGCAACTGTATTTCCGAAACGAAATCTAAACTCCAGCACAATCGATGACCTTGCAGGAAGCTCTCAGACAAGGCACAGTGACTGAAAGATTTTTTTTTTTTTTCAGTTCTCAACAGCCGTGTGAGTAGGTCCTCTTAGTTATTAACTTATACAGGAGCTCAGAAAGATAAAGAGACTTATCCAAGATCCTACGGCTAGGGAAGTGGCAGACAGCAGGGCAGGAGCTCCCAACATGGCACCACCACAGTGCGGGACCATGGTAAGCGCCATCACACAGCGAAGCGCCGAGTCCGCGGGCAGCATGGAAGTGGCCAGCGCTGGTAGAGAGGGGTAGAGAGGGGGTAGAGAGGAGGGCCAAGAAGGCCTCACACCGCTCTTTGAAAGGGTGTAGACAAGCAGTGAGGTGTCGTGAGTTCCTCCTACCCGTGCCTCCCAATCCCCTGCCATCTGTGTGCCTGCCTTGTAACCGTTCCTGTGTTCTTTCTCAGTTCCAGAAGGTCTCACACTGAAGACGAAAGAAGGACTGCAGTTGCCCCTCAAACACACTGCCCCACAGAAATGTATACATGACAAGAGACAAGGCTTTGGCCACGTCTTTCCTCTGTCTGGTTTACACTTCTGGCGAGATGCTTCAGGAATAAGGGCCATGGGCAGTCCCAGGTCTGCAGACTCAGGTCATCTATCATGGAGAAGAGGGGGCACTGGCCAGCTGGAGCACAGGGAAGCCACAACCCAGCTGGAAAGGCTCTTCCCATGAGAGTGCAAGGTAGCCCAATGTCGAGGATGAGCAGTTCTAAATCAACCCCCATTTAAAAGGCGACAGTAACTTTTAGAACATACAGCCTCGAGGACAGTGGGCCAGGTCAAGTTATTACCAAATTAAAATGCCTTAGCAGTGGCCTCTTGACTACCCCAGGGAGAGAAGAATAGGGGGAGTGTTGGGGATTCTGAGTCATACAGCAGGCTGGGACCTCTGGGGCAGTTAGCGGTCAAAACCACCAAGATTAACAGTCGCCAACTCCCTCCGGCCAGAATAGTTAGTTTCTCTAAGGCACTCACACTCCAAATGCCAGGAGGCCCCCACAGATGTCTGATCAGATCATTCAGCCCTTGTTCTTCTCATACTCTCCAGCTGGCCTTTCATTTTGGGAGATTTAGCATTTCGACCAGTAAGAGCACCCATTGTCCTGCAAACGTGACTACCAAGCCCCTGGGGTGAAGAGTGTGAACCACTGCACTCAAGAGGGAAGCCAGGCGGACAGACTGGAACCCAAGAGAAGGAACCACACTTCCACTCCCCTGCCTCACCCAGCAGCACTGAGTTTAAGGATCAGGCCGCGCGGAGGTTCTAAGTGGGAAGAGCACGGGATCTGGAACAAGACACTTTCACAGAGGACACTGGCAAGTTGTGTGACCTTGGGCAAGTGATGGAAAATCTGATTCTCATCTTGCTCATCTGCAAATGGGAACCACTCAGTTCCCAGGGATCTTGGGAGGATGTGGTGAGAAAGTACCCTGAGAGGGGCCGCCCGTCCCCTACAGCACCACACGAGGTTATGTGAAACGTGAGGTGGCAGAGGCAGGCATCCAGATCATGGAGGCTCCGAATGCCTCGTTCTGGTTTGGATTCTGTGATAGGGGCGCGTCCCCGAAGGATGCCCAGTGGGAGAGTGCATTTAGGGATCAATGCTGGGGAGGTAAGGGAAGGCTGGAAGGAGCAGTCCATGAGACAAAACGCTAATCTGGAGAGAGTGAGTGCTCTCTCCGTTGCCAAAGGCCAGGAGTGTCTCAAGAAGGACAAAGGAACCACCTGCATGGAACACAGTGGAAGGCCTGGCAAGGTGTGGCCACTGGCTGGACAGCTGGCTTTGGCAACATGGAGGTTACTCCTGACCTTGAAAGAGCTGGTTCACTGGAGAGTGGGGGTGAAAGGCTGATTTCACTGGGTTTAAGGGAAAACAGAATGAGTGGAGTCGCAGAATAGAGACTACTGTTTTTGCTCTAAAGGAAGACAGAGAAATGCAGCAACAGATGAAGGGAAGAAGCAGGGAAAGATGTTTTTTGAGGTTAGGAGACAGTTTAGCACGTTTGTAATTTGGCTGGAATAAGAGGGTAACTCCTGATGCGTCAAGAGATAGGACAGCTGTAGGACAAATGTCCTTGAGGAGGTAGGGACGGGGGAGGAGGGGGACAGACCTAATACAAAAGTAGAAGGACTGGCCTTCCTCTGCTCGCCCCTCCCCACCCTGGCCAGCGACTGCCTAGTCACCTTTGCACCCATTTCCCTCCCCAGCAGAACCAACCCACCTGCCTGCGGACCTCATTTCACCCAGCCTACTTTCACCTTAGCTAGCTCACTTGTTGCCATGCTCTTTCCTGCCCCCTCCCCTCCATCCCTCTCATTCATTCGTTCATGCATTCACTCAACAAACATTTGGAGGCGAGCCACTCTACTCAGACTTGTCCTGGCTCCACCCTTCCTAGCTGCATGACTTTGGCCATGCTATGGATTTGCTCTGTGCCTTCAAGGCCACATCTTTAAAAACTGGGATGGTACTCACACGACCGTCCTGAGGGTTAGGGTGAGAATAAAGTGCTTTTAAGTAACTGTAATTAAAATATAAACTTAAAACAAAACAAAACAAAAAGACATGACCAAAAAATACAAAAACAGCAACAACAACAAAACACACACAAAACAACAACAAAAATTAAACTGCATCCAGGTCTTTGTGTGGCTTAATAGTTCATTTGTTTTTATCACTGAATATTATTTAATTGTATGGATACACTTTGTGTATCCATTCACCTTGACAGATATCTTGGCTCCTTCCAGTTTTTGATGATTTTGAATAAAATTGCTAACATTACTTATTTTAAAAAAGAGAGAGAATAAAGTGCTTAGTATAACAGCTTAGTTTTCTCTCAATACATGCTCACTGTAACAGCCTTGTGGGACACTGCGGGACACTGGCCTGGAATTAGGGACACAATGATGGCTAGGACCTGGTTCTGGCCCACCACCAGTTACACCGAAGAGTAAATGTCCCTTTAAATGAGCCTTCTCTCCTGGACCATGAAAACTGAGCCTGGTGCAGAGCACCTAGGCACCATGCACGGCACAGAGTACAGAAGTACCCACCAAAATGTTTGTTGGCGTGAACTCAACTGGTTACCTTGACTAGTTGGAAGGTTAATTAGCAGAAAGCATAGGGGAGACGTGGTGATAGCTGTGAGAAATGGAGATGGGACTGTGAGGATTCTTCCTGGGCCTCTAAAATCCAGTGACGGGCATCTTGTGAGCAATGATCTAATTTCCAGAACCTTCTCTGAGAGGACTGAAATCAGATCAGCCCCCTACTATGTCTCTTCCTTCATTCGGCCCCCAGCTCACTGCTGTGGAGTTCAGGAACTGGTCAGGACCATGTAACAAGACTGTGTAGATAACACCTCACACACTGCTTGACTAGCAGCAGCGAATAAACAGTAGTGTCCTTTCAAGCCAGTAGAGCAATTTAATCAGAGCTAGCCAATATTACCGTCGGATAAGAACCCTCAGCCCAGGGGTACCTGGGTGGCTCAGTTGGTTAGGCAACTGCCTTCAGCTCAGGTCATGATCCCGGAGTCCTGGGATTGAGTCCTGCATCAGGCTCTCAGCTCCATGGGAAATCTGCTTCTCCCTCTGACCTTCTCCCCTCTCATGCTCTCTCTCACTCTCTCAAATAAATAAATAAAATCTTTAAAAAAAAAAGAACCCTCAGCCCAGGGCTAGCCCCACCACCAGTTCTTCAATGCTATCCTCCCTCACCGTCCTGATGAAGATGCATTTCTTAAGCAGAGAGAGTCAATTACATGGTTTCACTTACTTGTGGAGCATAAGGAATAACACGGAGGACATGGGGAGATGGAGAGAAGTGAGTCGGGGGAAATCGGAGCGGGAGATGAACCATGAGAGACTGTGGGCTCTGAAAAACAAACTGAGGGTTTTGGGGGGTGGTGAGGGGCTGGGTGAGCCTGCTGGTAGATATTGAGGAGGACACATATTGCACGGAGCACTGGGGGTGGTGCATAAACAATGAATCTTGGAACACTGAAAGAAAAAAAAAAAGATGCATTTCCCCAGCTACCGGAGACCCGTGTCCAGAACGTGACTTGGGAAATGGCAGCAGCAGCTTAGGTTAGCTTTAGCAGCCCTATTTTGTCATTACACATTTTCATTTTTCTTTCTTTCTGAAGTCAGACTTGTGAAAGGAAGGCTACTTAACACTGCCGTAGGTCCTTGCAGCTCCAAGATGAAACTTCCCTTTTTTTTTTTTAATTTTTATTTATTTATTTGACAGTCAGAAATCACAAGTAGGCAGAGAAGCAGGCAGAGAGAGAGAGAGGAGGAAGCAGGCTCCCCGCTGAGCAGAGAGCCCGACATGGGGCTCGAACCCAAGACCCTGGGATCATGACCCGAGCCGAAGGCAGAGGCTTTAACCCGCTGAGCCACCCAGGCGCCCCGAAACTTCCCTCCTTAAGGATAACTTCTATCTCCTCTGACCGCCTTTTCCGACTAGCTGCATTATTACATGTCTGCTGGCTCCTCTTGCATTATCATCAGTGTCTTCATTCACCCACATCTGGGGGTGGCCAGTCCACTGTGCCCTGGGCATTACTGACCCTTTGCTCTCGTGAATGCCAATGGAGACTGGGGCTCCCATAAAGTTTGGGCCCCACTTACAGTGAGTGATCTATAATAAACTTGGCAGCACTGTCCTCTGTCTCTCTCATTGCTTTAAGGCAGAGGGATGGCGTCATCTGAGCCATCTGGAATCGGTAGTATTTCTTAGCTCTAGAGGACCTCCCTTTCAGCCCTTGCTACTTTGCACTGTAATCCCTTTTCTTTCTTTCTTTTTTTTTTTTTTTCCCAAATATTTTATTTATTTGACAGACAGGGATCACAAGTAGGCAGAGAGGCAGGCAGCGGGGGGAGGGAAGCAGGCTCCCTGCTGAGCAGAGAGCCCGATGAGGGGCTCGATCCCAGGACCCTGAGATCATGACCTGAGCCAAAGGCAGAGGCTTTAACCCACTGAGCCACCCAGGCGCCCCTGTAATCCCTTTTCAACGAACCAGGCCACTCTGCTGTTTGATCGGTGATTCTGGAGCTGACATTACTGCAGTTTACTTTCGTCTCCATGACCTGGTCATTTCTTTCCTTTTGGCTGGGAGGGTGCTCTCCTGTAAGCTCTTGCAAGTGCTTTAGCCTGAGCTGTAGCGGAAATGCCCACAGAGACTCCCCATCAGGGATCTGTGGCAACCGCTCCAATTCAATTTGTTTCTGTATTTCTTAAAAACAAAACAAAACAAAACAACCACATCTTCTTTCAGGGTGGTAGTGGAAAGAACATGAAAACTAACATTTACTGAGCATTAACCATATACTAATAGTTGACCTGATTATTTCGTTTAGCTTTACCATAGTCCTCTAAGGCTGTACAGCCCTGAGATCCAGGCATCCCGGGTATAGAGTCCAAGAGAAGACATAGTTGGAAGATGTACTGTTCTATTTTTAACACTATAAAATTTCAAATGATAAATTCTGATAGGGCTTGCATTGAATCTGTAGATTGCTTTGAGTGGTATGTAATTCATTCTTCCAATCCAAGAGCAGGGTATATCTTTCCATTTATTTCTGCCCTCTTCAATTCCTTTCATCGAAGTCTCATAGTCTTCAGTGGGTACAGGTCTTTCACCTCCTTGGCTGAATTTATTTCTAAGTCTCTTATTCTTTTTGAGGTAACTGTAAACGGATTTTTAAGGAATTTCTCTTACCGATAGTTACTGCTGTATTAAAGTGCAACTGATCTTTGTGTATCGATTTTGTATCCTGCAACTTTACTGAATCCGTTTATCAGTTCACATGGTTTTTTGGTGGAGTCTTTAGAATCTTCTCTACATATCACATCGTCTGCAAATACAGGCACTTTCACTTCTTCCTTTCTGCTCTGGATGCCTTCCTTCTTCTTACCTAACGGTCTGGGCTAGGACTTCTAACACTATGATGAATAAAGGTGGTGAGAGTAGACCTCCCTGTCTTGTTCCTGATCTTAGAGGAAAAGCTTTCAGCTTTTTACTGTTGACGATGTTCGCTGTGGGTTTGTCATATATGGTCTTTATTATGTTGAGGTAAATTCCCTCTATTCCCACCTGTTGAGAGTTTTTATTATGAATGGATGTGGAGATCTTTCAAATGCTGGGGCACCTGACAGCCTCAATCAGTTCAGCAACTGGCTCTTGATTTCAGGTCATGAGCTCGGGGTCATGAGATCCAGCCCCACGTCAGGTTCCGCGCTCCACGGGGAGTCTGCTTGAGATTCTCCCTCCCTTGCCCTCTGCCCCTTCTACCATGCATGCTCTCTCTCTAAAATGAATAAATCTTAAAACAACAACAACAACAAAACCCGGTTCCAGAGAGCCAAGGTACTATGGATAGCAACAGTATTACTAGTTTTTTCTTGTGGTAGGAGGTGTGACTTAGCCAGGAATGATGCACTGGACAATAAAATACACGAAGAGATGCCTGAACCTGAACAGAAAGAGATGGCATCTGGATACTGTGAAGAACGTTCATGTGACCTGAATGGACAATAAACAAATACATAAGCATCTCTTCTTTCCTTATTGTTCTAAATCCTCATCAGTAAATCACTGTATTGCATGTGGAGCCATCAACACCTCTATACACCAGAGGTGTCACAAAGATATTTAGCCCGGGGCCGCCTGGGTGGCTCAGCTGTTAAGCATCTGCCTTCAGCTCAGGTCATGGTCCCAGGGTGCTGGGATGGAGCCCCACATGAGACTCCCTGCTCAGTGGGGAGCCTGCTTCTCCCACTCCCACTTCCCCTGCTTGTCCTCATGCATGCTCTCTGTCAAATAAATAAGTAAAATCTTAAAAAAAATATTTTTAGCTGGGGCTCTGCATACCCTTGGTGCAGCCCTACTTTAAGGTAAGTATTATTCTTGTTTTTGACAAGACAAACTGAGTCTAAAATCCATCTTCTGCTTTTCCCAAAGCCCTTGCTTTCTTTGATATAAATAACAATGGGCATAAAGGTAAAAAGACTTGAGTTTAAGTAACTAGCTCTTCTACTTACTAGTTGTGTCACCTCGGGTAAGAGGTAATTGGTTTCCTCAACTCTTACAACAGCTATAATAACACATATTTTCTAGAATGGATAGAAAGATCAAATGATTTCCTGCAACAATGTAGGTCAGAGCATTCTTTGCAAAGTTACAGAAATGTCAGTTGCTGCTCCTGTTCTAATGCTTGATTTCTGCTTTTACTACTTCTAGATCATCTGAATTACCATTTCACTAATCTAACGAGGAAAAAACTGTTCCCTTTCATTTTTCTTACTTGGCTTATTTTCTCCAACTCACTTGGCTGTCTCCAAACCCCTGCTAATAGGTGTGTGTGTGTGCAGTTAGATTTATACCTAAGTCTTTCTTTGCATGTGTGTGCTATGTAAATGATGCTGTATTTTTATTGACTGACTGATAGATTTTTTTTTTTTACATGGGAGCTATTGGTTTTGTTTTCCCAGATGCAGCAATTCTCTGAGGGCCTGAGTTTTTACTTGCAAAGCAGGGATAATAATGGTACCTACCTTAGAGGTGAGGACTGAAAGAGATAATGTACATAAGGCTTGGTGCTTAGTGGGCATGCAATATACTATTAGTATAGATGTCATCGGTTTCTGCTAATCCAAAGCTTACATTGGAATAATTAAAGCATGTGACTTCGCTATCCTCCAGAGGGTCACAGTCTAGTTTTATGACGTAGTAGGAAACAACTATGCATCACAGGTGTCATAACTACATCAAACATAGGCGTGCAGGTCTGGGCATCTCTGCTGGACATCTTCAGCCTCTTCCAAAGCAGAACAGGCCTTCCTGGCACCCCCAGGCCTTTGTGCCACTGGTCCTCTGCCTGACACTTCTTCCTTTCTCCCACTAACGGGCTCCTGGGGCTGCCACGACCAATTACCCCAAAGGCACAGGACAGGGGAGCTTAAAACAACAGAAACTTATCCTCTCACAATTCCAGAGGCCAGAAGTCCAAAATCAAGGTGGTTTCCTCAGGCAGTTCCTTCTAGAGGCTCTGAGGCAGAATCTGCTCTGGGATCCTCTGTAGCAGCTGACAACCCTTGGCATTCCTGGGCTTGTGGATGCATCACTCTACTCTCTGCCTCCACTGTCGCGGTGCTCCTTCAGTGATACTGTGTTTTTAATGTCAAGTTCCAATTGCTTACTGCTGGTATACTGGAAAAGGTTGACTTGTGTATATTATTAACCTCATATCCTATGGCCTTGCTATACTTGCTAACGCACTCCAGAAGTGTTTTGACAAGTCTCTGGGTTTCTCTACAGAGACAATGATGTCATCTGTGAAAAAAGACAGTTTTATGTCGTCATTCCCCAACTCTATGCCTTTTAATTCCTTTTTTTTTTTTTTTTTTTTTTTTTACTTGAATTAGCTGGAGGTTACTGTATAATACTGGAAAGGAGTGGTGAAAGGGGACATTCCTGCCTTTGCCCAGTCTTGGGGGAATGCATCTAGTTTTCTCATCATTCAGCATGTTAACTGCTGGGTTTTTCATAGGTGTTCTTTATCATACTCTATTACTGGTTTGCTGACTCTTTTTTCTAAAATCATGATTGGATATTGGATTGTATCAAATGCTTTTCCTGCATCTTATAGATATGATCGTGTAATTTTCCCCTTTGCCTGATGATGGGATGGAATACAGTCACCGATTTTCTGATGTGGAATCAGTCTTGCACACCTGGAACAAATCCCACTTAGTTGCAGTATTTGATTCTTTTTATACATTGTTAGATTCAATATGCTAATATTTTCTTGAGGATTTTTATGTCATGTTCATGAGAGAGAACAGTCTATAGTTTTCCTTTTTTTTTCTTTAAAGATTTTATTTATTTATTTGGCAGAGAGAGATCACAAGTAGGTAGAGAGGCAGGCAGAGAGAGAGGGGGAAAGCAGGCTCCCTGCTGAGCAGAGAGCCAGATGCAGGGCTCGATCCCAGGACCCTGAGATCATGACCTGAGCCAAAGGCAGAGGCTTAACCCACTGAGCCACCCTATAGTATTCCTTTCTTATAATGTCTTTTTTTTTTTTCCCCCTAAACAGTCTCCTACATCCAATGTAGGGCTTGAACTCATGACCCCAAGATCAAGAGTCATATGCTCTACCGACTGAGCCAGCCTTATGTTATGTTCATAGAAGATAATGGTCTGTCATTCTCCTTTCTTATAATGTCTTTCTTTTTTTAAAAGCAATCTCTACATCCAATAGGGGGCTTGAACTCACAACGCCAAGATCAAGAATCACATGCTCTGCTGACTGAGCCAGACTTTTCTTATAGTGTCTTCATCTTGTTTTGATTTTAGGATAACACTAGCTTTACAGAACAAGTTAGGAAGTGTTCCCTCTGTTTCTATTGTAGATTGTAGAGAATTGGTATCATCTCTTCCTTGAATGTCTGATAGAATTCATCAGTGAAACCAACTAAATGCAGTGTTCTCTGTCTTGGAAGGTTATTAAATTTTGATTCAATTTCTTTAGTAGATAACAGACGTATTCAGATGATCTATTTCTTCTTGTGTGAGTTTTGGAAGTTTGTGTCTTCCAAGGAATTGGTCCATTGTACCTAAGTTATCAAACTGCCTTTACAGACCTGTTCACAATATTCCTTTATTGTCCTTTTAACATCCAGAGGATCAGTAATGATGATGCCCCTTTTATTTCTGATATTAGTCATTTGTATCTTCTCTCTCTCTCTCTTTTGGTTAGCCCAGCTAGAGGTTTATCAATTTTATTAATATTTTCAAAGAACTAGCATTTAGTTTTGTTGATTTTTCTCTACTGAATTCTGCTTTTTACTTTTTTTTTTAAGATTTTATTTATTTATTTGACAGAGGGAGAGAGATCACAAGTAGGCAGAGAGGTAGGCAGAGAGAGAAGGGAGGAAGCAGGCTCCCCACTAAGCAGAGAGCCCAATATGGGGCTCGATCCCAGGACCCTGAGATCATGACCTGGACCAAAGGCAGAGGCTTAACCCACTGAGCCACCCAGGCACCCCTCCTTTTTACTTCTTTGATGGCCTCCTATGTACTATCTCTCTTCATACTTTTGTCCTCTCCAATCCACCTACCCTTCTGTAGTCAAAATCATCTTCTTATAGGTCAAAACTGACTATGTTTTTCACCTACTTCAAACACTTCAGTGGCATCTTTTGCCTTCAAAATGAAGCCAGAACTTCTTACTGTTATATCAAAAGCCCTGCATGATTTGGTCTGCCCATTCTTCTAGACTTATCATGCCTCACCCTCAGACCTCCTGGGGATTTGACAGCACAGCAAAGACAGTTAAGTCTTTACACAAATATTTACTGAAATTATAGGTAAGGAAGAGATACTTAAATAGGCTAATAGAATGTACTGGGAACTCTTAAAATAACTGATTCAGATTTTAAAAGCCCATAAAGGAGAAACTAAAGAAAGGGTTGGTAACCAAAAATTAATATAAGAAGATTTTTGAAAGTAGTGTTTAAAGACCTAGAGATCACAATGAAAGTTTGAAAAAAAAATACAGAAAAGAAGGCACATCCAAATATATCTTTTCACTGTAAATGTATATGAGGACAAGACGAAAAATGTGAACTCAAAAGGAAAAAAGTACCCACAATCCCACTATCCTAATAAAACTACTACTACATTCTGCCGTAGTTATGATACATTCAGATATGATTATAGTGACAGGCTTAAGGCTATATCTCCATGGTTCTCAACCTGGCATGTGGGAATCACCTGAGGGAACTTTTAAACACTAAGGCACCTAAGTCTGATTCCTGACCTGCTAAATCAGAATCTGTGGGTGGTGAGGACCTGGGCTGAGAGCCAACGTATGTAGACAGACTGCTCTGTGTTGGCAGGGCTCTCCCCTCAAACCCAAGTTTATTCTTGGTATCAACCAACTGGGAGGGTGCAGAGTTCCTCAGACAGCAGACAGTATCTTTTAGAGTAGTGATTCTCAACTTGGAACCACTTTGAACTCACCTGAAGAGCTTAAAAAATCCCAATGCCCAGGCCGAACCTGAACCCGATGACTTTAGAATCCATGTCGGGTGGGACGCAGGCATGGGTCATGTTTTAAGCTCCCCGGGTGATTCCAATATTCAGTCCGGTTGAGGAGCTACTGTGCTGAGAGCCCCAGGAGAGCTGCAAAGTAGGGATGTGGCTCTTTGGGTCTTGATCACATAGGTACCAAGATGTGTAGGAGGAAGTCTTTGAACAATGGGGCTTGTGAACAGGCTAGAAGATGTGAAGCCAAGAGCCCCATCGAATCCTGCCAGGCCGCGCTCTCCTGCTGTGAACTAAGGAGGTGCTGGCTTGAGCTATCTACAGAAGAAGCAGGACACTGTAGTTTGCAAACCAGACTACCTTTCTGGCTTTCTGGTGCTCTTGGGGCTTGTTTCTCTATTGTCCTCTTTTTGTCTTCAGTGAAATATTTTTAGCTTTGCTTAGAGGAACCAAGAAGAAAGACTTTTGTTGTTTTCTCCCCCACTTTTTTTTTTTTTTTAAGATTTTATGTATTTATTTGAGAGAGAGGCAGTGAGAGAGAGCATGAGCGAGGAGAAGGTCAGAGGGAGAAGCAGACTCCCCGTGGAGCTGGGAGCCCGATGTGGGACTTGATCCCGGGACTCTGGGATCATGACCTGAGCCGAAGGCAGTCGTCCAACCAACTGAGCCACCCAGGCACCCCTCCCCCACTCTTTTCTAAAGCATTAAAGAGAACCCATGCTCTCTACAGTCAACCTGATGGTGGGGGCAGTTCTTGACGTGACAGACCCTCCAGGAGACGGAGATGTGCAGGGTTAAAGATGAGGTCACGTGACAGTCCTCATCCCTGCACTTCCCAAGCCTCCAAAATCTTCCAATACTGAGACTTAGGGTCTGGGTTCTGTTATTACAGATGGCACTATTCTGTCTTCTATCCTCCTCCTCTGTCCTTAATTGACTTACCACACATTTATTGACTATTCACTGCACACCAGGAACACAAGACAAAGGCACTGGGAGCACACCTGGGAGCGGGACACTCCTGCCTCCTGTCCTTACGAAGCTTACTTAGGATCAAACTTTCGGTGTGAATTTGGAAAAAAGAGAAAGTTCTATGGAAGAGTAGTATGAGGAGAAAGTCTGAAGCCAGGTGGAAAGGGGTCTGAATGCTGGCTTGATCACATACAGTTCTGTAAACAGGTAAATTATTTCTATGGTGACTTTCTCATTTGTTAAAATGCATTTAAATACCACCTACTTCTGGGGCGCCTGGGTGGCTCGGTCAGTTTAAGTGTCTGCCTTCGGCTCAGGTCACGATCTCAGGGTCCTCGGGATCAGAGTCCCGCATCGAGTTCCTTGCTCAGTGGGGAGTCTGCTTCTCCCTCTCCCTCCGCCCCTTCCGCCTGCTCTCATGCTCTCTTTTGCTCTCTCTCAAATAAATAAAATCTTTAAAAAAAAAAAAATACCACCTACTTCATAGAATTGTCCACCAATTCATTCATTCGGCAAATGTTTCCTGAGAGTTACCAGGTGCTGGGCACTGTTTTAGGTGCTGAGACATAGTAGTGAAAAAAACAGACAAACCCCTTCCACCTGCCCTCCCTCTAGACAAACAAGTAGGTAAAACATAGATTTCCAACAGTGAAAAACACTCTGGAGAAAAATGGCACAGTAGGGGGAACGGGGAATGCCAACGGAGATAAGGGTTACAGCTTTAAGTGGGATAAGCAGGGGACATTTGAGCTAAGGTCTGAAAAGGTGAGGCAGTCTCTGCAGATGTCTTGGGAAGAGCATCCCAGACAAAGATCGGAGCAAATGCCAAGAGTTGGAGGCAGAAATGTGCCTGGAGTATTGGAGGCACAGTCAGGACCCCAGTATAGTATAATAAACAGGGAGAGTGGTGAGATAACAAGGGTCTAGACCGTGGAAGGACCTTGGCTGAGAGTGGTAAAAACTCTGGCTCTTATTCTAAGAGACATGGGGAGCCATGGGGGACTTCTGAGCACAGGAGAACTGAGTCTATCTTGCACTTAACAGGATGGATCACTTTGGCTTCAGGTGTGGAACTGGACCACCAGGACGCAAGCGTGAAAGCAGGCAGGAGTGCTATCATGTAGGAGCTGGTGGTTGTCTGGACAGAGTGATGGTGGGAGAGGGAGTGAGAAGTGGCTGGGTCTCCAGATATTTAAGGTAAAGCTGACAGGTTTTACTGATGGTTAGTGTCAAAGACATGATGCTAAGGTTTTTGACCCGAGCAACTGGAAGGATGAAGTTACCATGCACTGGGTTAGGGAAGATTCTGGAGCATGGGGTGTGAATCTAGAGTTTGGTTCTAGACCTGTGAAGTGTGAGATGCTTATACACCCACGTAGAGGAAGCAGCTGGGTAAATGATTCTGAAGCAGGGTAAGGAGGGCCAGGCTTGTACTATACGTTCGGGAGTCATCAGCTTCGGATGACAGGGGATCTAAAGCCACGGGACTGGTAAGGTCTCTTAAGCAGCTGTGGTGAGGACCGGTAACACAGAAAGTGCCAAGTACAGCATCAGGCATATATTACGTGTTCAATAAACACTCTCCCGGTGTAGCTATAGGGAACTTGGCGGGCATTGCAGGAAACAGTAAACTAGGCCTCGGGGTATATTTTAGACTGTCCCAGGTTTATAGGCCTTTCACAGATGACCTGCGTTTTCACAAGCCTTTGGAGGTTAAAAATGATTGGTTTTGGCTTTCGTATCTTTGTGTCTTCACAGAGAATTCCTTACGAAAGCAGACTGAGCACTGAAGTCCCCTGCTCTCGCCCACATGGTGACTACAGCACACCACATGCTGGCAGCAGCCAGGACCCTTCCAGAGTGCAGAGCACCTACCACACTGAGCTGAAACAGACGAACCCCCCCTTAGCTAAGTCAGCTCCCTGAAGGCTGGCATGAGCTCAGGAAACACACCTACCTGGGCACCAGGGGCGGGCTCCTTTGAGGCTCCAGTGGCTCTTCTCTCCACCAGAATAATGGGCACATTCCTGGCTGCTGGTGTCACATCCCTCATAAGTGAGATTTCCTTCGGGTTCTGTGCTGAGTGCTCTGCCTCCGATTACCGGTGGGCCTAACGCTCTCTCTTCCTTTGAGGTCTCACTCAAATGTCACCTTCCAATGAGGTCTATCCTGACTACCGCATTCAAACTCATAACCTCTCCTCCAGCGTTCCCACGTTCTGCTCTATTTTCTGCCGTGCCACTTCTTACCTTCCAAGATACTGAAAACTTTACTCCTCGGGTTACACTTTTTGTTTAATGACTATCTTGCTCACTGGGATATTCTCATAGAACAGAACATTGCTTGACACACTCAGGTTGCTCAAGACATTGGCTGAATAAAGGAGGAACTGCTCACCTCACTGTTGGGGCAGAAGCCGGTAGCCCTGAGCCTTTCCTCAGGAACCCCAACTTTGAACAGCAGACTTTCAGAGAACCCAGAGCCTCCCCAGGAACCAGACTGCCTCCCTTCCCCCTACAGGTATCACTCCATCAAGCTGTAGCTGAGTACACTGAGAACCTGAGCGTCCCCCACGCCCACTCCAGGGGAACACGAGATTAATTCTTGGGCAATCTTGGGGCAGCCTCACATCCTGGCTGTTCTTGTTCGGTCCCTCAATGATGTCCTTGTTGGTTTCCTCATGCGTAAGTCACTGTTCTCTGCTTCTCCCTGCCTGCACTATGCTAACTTTCCACTGTGATCTGGGAAGTCTTGTCCCTTTACATCCTCAGCTTCTTCAGTGAATGCACCTTCCATCTGCTGCTCTCACAGAAGCCTGGGACTCCCCCAAAATGCCGTTTCCTCTTCAGCCTTGTGGGATGGAGGCTGCTCTTTTCTTTTCTTTTCTTTTTTTAAAGATTTTATCTGGGACGCCTGGGTGGCTCAGTTGGTTAAACGGCTGCCTTCGGCTCAGGTCATGA
Source organism: Martes martes (assembly GCF_963455335.1). Lineage (NCBI taxonomy): Eukaryota > Metazoa > Chordata > Mammalia > Carnivora > Mustelidae > Martes > Martes martes. The sequence continues at coordinate 157,690,249 of NC_137891.1, forward strand.
TCCCAGCGTGCTGGGATCGAGTCCCACATCGGGCTCCTTGCTCGGCGGGGAGCCTGCTTCTCCCTCTCCCTCTGCCTCTGCCTGCCACTCTGTCTGCCTGTGCTCGCTCGCTCTCTAACAAATAAATAAATTAAAAAAAATTTTAAAGATTTTATCTATTTATTTGACAGAGAAACAGCAAGAGCAGGAACGCGAGCAGGGGGAGTGGGAGAGGGAACGCGGGCTTCCTGGCAAGTGGGGAGTCCGAGGCAGGGCTCCACCCCAGGACCCCCGTATCATGCCCCGAGCCAAAGGCAGACACTTAACAACTGAGCCACCCAGGCACCCAAGGCTGCTCATTCTTGTCTTCCCCATCCAGCTAATGACCTCTTGTATCCTCTCTGCACTCCATCTATGCTCTCAAGCCACCACTTATGTCATTCCTATCAGATAAAATAAAAAACAAAAACCCGTTCATTGTTGATGCTATCCAGAAACACTACCTCCTACCGCTCCCCCGCACTGTTCTCATTTACTCCCTTCCCATTCACCAAGTCTTTAGCTCACAACACACCCTTTCCAATCACACTTATAAGGTCATCTGTTTGGCTTAGAATTTCTAGTTTTATGCCAGTTACAAAGAGCATAGTTGGTCCTCAAGAAATACTTCCGGGGCACCTGGGCAGCTCACTCAGTCAGTTGAGTGTCGAACTCTTAGTCATGATCTTGGGGTCATGAGATCAAGCCCTGGGTCAGGCTCCATTGTCAGTAGGAAGTCTGCTTGGGGTTCCCTCTACGCCTCTCTCTGCACCTCTCCCTGCTCACGCACACACACTCTTCTCTCTCAAATAAATAAATAAATTTTTTTTTTGTTTTAAAGAAGTATTTGCTAAGTGAAGCGAAAAAATGAAATCTGGGACAGAGAGCAGGAGGTAAGCTGAGGTTCAAGTCTCATGTTGGGGTTCTATCCTTCCCAGTTCAGCAGACACTGATAAGCTGAATCGTATCCTTGGATGATTAGTATTATCCCCACTTTATAACTCACTCAAGATTATAATTAGTAAGATGTGGAGTTGGGCTTTAAAAATCCCATGTCTGACACACAAAGTTTTAACCGCCAAAAACCACTGCCCTCCTGAATATCACAGCTTGCAGTTAAAAGGTTTCATACAGCTCACTGCATATAAGTATTCTGAATAATTTCTGTAGTGTTGACACACGATTTTGTCCTCTAACACAAGCAGTAGGGAATTCCCAAAAGAAATAGAAAACTATTTTTCTCCACAGAGATATAATTAAGAGAATATAGTGAACCGCACCCCCCCCAAATCCAAAACATCTACTCCCAGATTTGTGGAGAATCATCAGATATAGAAACATTTTAATTAAGAGTATTTCTGTATAATAGGATTTCAAGAATGGAATGCACCTGAGGTGGGGAGACAATTTCCATGCAGCTCTATCCGTGCAGAACTCTCAATTAAGGCAACTAGGATTTGTGGCCAAATCCAACCCACTATCTTGTTTTTCTTAAGGCCCATGAGTTAAGAATTACTTGTAACAGCTGAGGGAAAAAAAAAAAGTTAGACTATTTCATGATACATAAAAATCATATTAAAATTTCAGTGTCCATAAATGAAATTTCATTGGAACACAGACCTACTCATTTGTCTACATGCTGCCCCTGGCTGCTTTTATGTTACAGCAGCAGAGCTGAGTAGTTGCAACAGAAACAATAAAGCCAACATTGGTTAAAATGGTGACCATCTGGCCCTTACAGAGAAAGCTGGCCAACCCATTACAGATCATTTCTTCTGACTTATCTTTCCGTTCAATCACACGGTCTTCAGCTCTATCTACTGCTAAATCCTACTGATTTTTTAATTTTACTAAATGTGTTTTTCAATTCTAGAAGTTTCGTTTTCCAATCTAATATTTTATTTTTTTATAATCCCATATTCCATGTATGTAATACATAATTTAATCTTGTCTTTGTTTCTTTAAATACAGTATATATGCAATTGCTTTATCAATTGTGTCTGGTAATTCCAATTTCACAAGTCTTTGTGGGTCCCCCTCTGTTGTCTGGGGTTTTTCATGGTTCTCACTAATGGAGCCTTATTTCCTCGTGCGCTTATTTGTTTTTACTGTTCATTTCCTTGAAAGGTTATTTGCAAGGAGCTCACGTCTTCCTCCAGAGCAGACTTACATTTGCCTCTGCCAAGACCTTGGCGGCACTGCCATTCTAGACTACCTTAAACACCCATATGCTTAAAGTTCATGGCTTAAGATTCCATAGATCACTTGGCTGCAAATACCAAGGGTCGCTTTTTATTAACTTATGGCCCTGATCCACTCAGAGTTCTGGCAACCTTTTCTGGTGGAGAAGTGCAGGTTTCCTTCTAGTTCATCCTACGCGGAGTCCTTTGGGATTCCAGTTTAATGTGGAAAGGATGAAGAGACGGAAAATAGGGAAGAGATGGTGGTGGACCTGGAGGGCTAGAATGAGAAGGTCTAACATTTAAACTGATTAAAGGGGAGTAGAGAGAGAGTGGGCAGAGGCAATATTTAAACAGATAATGCCTGAAAATTTTCCAGAACACATGCATTCCTATACTCAAGAAGTATAGTGACAGATTGTAGATACACTTGCCGTGAGCAAAGTATAACATACAGACTCTTCAAATCACTATGTTGTATACCTGAAGCTAATGTGACATCGTGTGTCAAGTATAATTCAATTTTAAAAATCAATTCTGTAAAAAAATATTGTTTACTTTAAAAAATTAAATATTTAAAAATCTAAACAAATCCAATCAAGACAAATAAAAAGAAATTCTTACATTTATAAATGTATTCATATTTTATACAACCCCTTCTTCTATTCTTCCTAAAAACCTTGGGAGGCAGGTGTTATCATCTGTGTTTTTCATAAGGAAAAACTGGTATTCAGAGAACTCAGACAAATTATCTACAGTCATGTAATGCTAAGCAGCAGGGGCAGAATTTAAATCTAGCCCTTCTGATTCAAGTCCGGGTTCCCTCCTGTACTTCAGAAGTAGAACGCAATACAGCAGGAGGCTACTTCAGAAGAAGAGATCCGGCCACTGCTAAGGGATCACCCCCAGAGCTCAGAATCCTGAACTTGGAAACTTTTCCCTTTAAGCAGATAAAAATCATTCCCACATGGCTATGCTTCCTTCTGAAGATAAGCATTGGACTGGAGAAGTCTTTGCAATCAGAGGCAGAAACGTTGTAGCTTGTACCTTAACTTGTGAGTTATTCCCTAGGCTAAAGACCAAGTTGACTCAAATGGTTCATGGGCCTGCCCTGGTGGGCAACAGAGAGCCGCACAATAGCCCACCATGTACTAGCCAGCTCAGCAGCGACAGGACGGTCCTCCTAATTCCCCTCCTCATGCTGCTGGAGACAGTTTAAATACTGTAGTTAACACGTCCTAGGAAACATGCCTTTTGTTCATCAATGTGATCTGACTTGGTAAATCACTACATCTCTTCCATTCTGGTGGCATTTCACTTATTTACAGCTTATGCTTGATTTCTTTTTCGCCCAGAGCACTAAATTAAGAACTTTTCTAAGGGGGTAGCCTGTGGCTTTCTAGCATGACTGGGCCCCATTCCCCAGATGTTAACATGTGGCTGACATCTCTCTGCTCGCCTGGTGTGAAGAGCAGACCATCCTTCCCTTGGGGCTGCCTCCGTGATGTGTAAAAGCTGGGAGAATTACGATGCCTGAACTCACAGTATGAGGCACAAGAACCACAAAGCCAGACAACCAGGAAACAGGCCTAGAGGCTGGACAATTCAGTGGGAGAGCCGGAGAGCCCCAGATTCGACGTCTCGTGTGTAGGTGTAGTCATCACCATCACAAGCAGCTTTGGTCAAGGGCTCATGCAAGGGAGGAAAGGAAGGAGACACAATTCCCATCTTCCACATCCGTCCGGGATGGAACAAGGGCCATGGGTGCACAAAGACGATGGATAACTGAAAGGAGCCACAGGTGGTTTTGCAACCATTTACTGCAAACCAGCCAGGCTCGAGGAGCCATGCAGGGCACGGACACACAGAATGGCTGCAGCCCCATCTCGAGGCATCTCAGCCTAAAGGGGAAGTGCATGGTCATCCACCTATCCTTCATGCATCCATCCATGCAGCCACGGTCCGGGTTTATCGAGCACCTCACAAACACGCCAGTCCTGGATAGGTGCTAGGGAGACCAAGAAGGCCAGAACAGAGGATTAGATACTCTGTAGTTGAAAATCCATACGAATTAATAATTTCCATTAAATCCTTACCACAACCCTGGGAGGTAGGCATATCGGTGTCCTCATCTTACAGATGGAACTGAGGCTCAAACTGGCTCAGGAGTTTGCCCCAAATGACAGAAAGGAAATGGCAATCCGGGATTCCAACCAAGCAAGCCTGGCACCAAGCCCGTGCTCTTAATAAATTGACAATTATCACACAGTTAATTATAGTACGATGAGATCACCGGTGACAGAGGAAGCATCGCGGAAGAGATCATGAATTTTGTGTAGGGAAGAGACGGTCTTTGAGTTTTCCGAGGTGGGCAGCAAGGAAAGGGCAGCACAGGCACAGATAACAAGCACAAGCCGAGGTGGAGGGGAATGGAGGGTTTGCCTGCGGCAGAGGGGTAGGAGCTACTGTGGGGGAGGGGGTCTGATCACAGAAGGCTTTGCATGCCAGGCTGCAGGACATTTTTGCCTGGTCACTGCTTCCTGCTGCAACTCAACCATACTCAACCATCCTCTGCTCTGTAGCAGAAGCCTTCCCGGGGGCCTCCTTGTCCCCCGAACCTGGCAGGAGCTGTCCGTGCCAGCCAAGTCTCAGGTCTTATGTTTGCACCCACAATCCCATCCTCTCTGGGCCCCCGCAAGTGGTACACGCTCCAAGAGTCTGCTGGCAGACTGAGGCCAGAGGCCCCAGGGGGTCCCCCAACAGACACGGGGCAGAGCACGTGACCCTTTGAAGTTGGATCCCAGCTCCCACAGACACCTCTACCACAGAGTTAAGGTGCTTTTTGCATTCTACTCACAGCTTGGAGTCCAGCTTCAGGAGGAAACCCAACCGATCATACTCTGAAAAAGAAAAGCAGAAAATGTCACTGGAGTCAAGCCACTGCTGACACGAGCAGGTTGCATTTCCCAGACACAGACCATGGGACAGACAACTGCTCAAGGAACAGAGCCAAACACATAAGTCACGACTAAATTTACATCAGAGAACTGCTGAACACCTGTTTTATGAAGGACCAGGTTCAATGCCAGGTGTTTCCCAGACCCTCTAGGCCAAGAATCCTATGCTGGCATGTAACTGCCTTCCTGTTTAAATGTGGTACTTGACTGAAATTTACTTAAACCACAAAACCGGACCCCCGGAGAAGTAACAGGGCCAGAAGCAATCTCTGCTTCCTCTAAGCTCGAATCATAATTTTTGCTGAAGCAGTCGTGTTCACTACATCTTCACTCCATAGCCAAGGGGTCTTCAAATCCATGGTAATGAACCCAGCCTCTTCACGACAGCCACAAAGACCTGACAGATTTAGTTACATAAATATTAGGGAACTGAAAATGAAATCTGAAAATAAGTTGTAAGATATCCAAGACAACTGATAAATCCTGGACAGTTTAAGTTCTTTACATCTTCCCTCATTGTAAAATGAAGTTGAAGTAGTTTTACAAAGTTGTAGGAAGTACAAGATTTTTAAAAAGAAGACATCTGGGATCGAAGGGAAAAATAAGCATAAGAAAAATAACAAAATACAACCAGGATAAGAATACCAAAACCAGATGACCTATAAAGTCCTTTGTGCTCGCTGGAGGAAGGTTACAGATTTACCCCACCCCAAGATTTCTTCAGCATTAGCAAAAGCTAAGTGCAAAGCACTGATAAAATGGTTTATAGTGTTCATAAAATAAACCAGGAGAATCACAGCTATTCATGCTACGAAGACTTGAGAAGTGCCGTAAGGTGATTTCTTGTACCTTTGTTCAATGATTGCAAAATGTGTGTGTATGTGAGTGTGTGTGTAGAGTGGCTACATCAAAATAAGGCAGCCTATGAATGAGCTTTCAGTTGGCCTGGCTTCACCTGAGGATAAAAGAGAATACCGAGACCAAACGAATAAATGGAAAAGACCATTCGGCAAGGCTTTTGAGGAACTCCGTCTTTAACAAGCAAAGATGGGCCAAGAGAAGGAAGTTACACATACTGACAAGTACCTCGAAGGAGCCATTCTGCAAGCCCAAGTAAGGCCCGGATTTGAACTCTTTCTTAAGCAGCAGAGCTGCCGTGACAGAGTAATTCCTCTTCTTAAAACTGAAGATACCAACTAGGACACGCAGCCCGACGAAGCTGGCCTCCCAGGAGAGTACGCTCGGGCAGTCAAAGCCTTTCCTCAAAATAATTCTGCTTTTGCTCTAACTCAGATAAATGGATGGGAGACTGCTTAATGTATCAGGAATCTATAAGTCAGCAAGGAAAAAAAAAAGGCTTCAATTTTAAAAATAAACTGAAAACAAAATTTGCAAAAAGGGTTAGTTTTAAAGGTTGATACTCTTTCAGCAAGACTATTTGTCATTCCATTAAAAAATATATATATATCATTAACTTGCCCACACCTATTGCTTTTCCCCATGTGGTCATAACCTTGGGGCAACCAGCCTGCTACGGCTCCTCGGGCCCAAACTAAGACATCCCTGGACATACAATGAATCCATGCTTTGGCTGGTTCCTTCCAGACACCAGAGAATGTTTTCCCCTTATTACAAACTCAGATATCAGGGCCAAGTAAGAACATAACACAAACGAGGGAAGGAGGAGGAATGTGATATTCTCCCATAGTAACTCATACTACTGATTTTAGCTGCACTGAAAACAAATCCATCCTGTTGAAATGTCTTTTTCTCACTATGCATTTTTGTACAGTAGCCATAATGTCTACAGATTATTTTCCAGTGGTGTCTTAAGTTTGGTTTCCCACATACACATGCTAACTGCATATTAAATAGATAAGAAAACTTTGTGTTTCTAAAGAAATTCCCTTTGTGGCTCTCCTGGACTGTTGTCTTCTCTCTTGCTCTGAGTACCAGAGATATTTCATTTTACTCTGTAATTTAAGGAAAGGTAACTGTGTGAGCCCAACAATGATAAATGGCAACTGACATTGCCTTCGGGTTACAGAGCCAAGAGGGAGTGGAGCCCATCTGGAGACTCCATGCTTTGCTGAAGGAGGGGGGTCTCCGCCAGCGCCAGTTAACAAAAGGCAGCCAGTGATGCAGGCCCAGCATTGCCATGTTCTGATTTTTTTTTAAAAAGCCAAGAATCTGGTTCTTTAAAGGTAAGCCTTCTCAATGTGTAACTATTAACAGTACATTCAAGGAAAATTTAAAGATTAGTAGGCGGATTACCCAAAATATGTCCCCAGGCAGGACTCAGCCAGTGGGCTCTCTGTCTATAAACTCTGTCCTAGGCCGGCAGCCCATGAGGACTGGAAACATTTCTCTTTTGTGGCTGCACCCAGTCAATGGTCCCTAAGTATCTGCTGACTGTTATTACCAGAACTATTTGGTCACGACGGTCATGTATCCAAATCAATAATCTAATAGCAGGCTAAAAAGAGTGTTTCAGGGGCACCTGGGTGGCTCAGTCTGTGAGGCATCCGACCCTGGACTTTGGCTCGGGTTGCGATCTCAGGATCGTGAGATCCAGCTCTGAGTCAGGCTCTGCACTGGGCCTGGAGGCTGCTTAGGATTCTCAGTCTCCCTCTATGCCACCCCACCCTCGCCCCATTGCTCGCTCATTCGCTCGGTCTCTCTTAAAAAAAAAAAAAAAAAAGAGTATTTCAGTCAAGCCTGTGGGATGATACATTTCAGACACTAAAGTGAGGTTCTAGACTGAGCTGTAAAAAATATCTGAGAGCTTGCTACATAATTTGAAAGGCCCTCCCTCCACCAAATATAAAAGTAACCGGCTATGAGCAATTAAGGAGGGACAATTTGAACTGCTTCCCTGGAGAGAGCTGTGCTAGGGACTCCATCTCACTGAAGCGGCAGGATGGGTAGTACTCGTCTCTCCCTCACGCCTGGTGAGGGAGGCTTCACTTTGACCCTTCAAGAGTGGGGAACATGGTGGACTTCGGGTGCCCGACTTCCACCTGACCGGTGTAAAGGACACAAGGTGGGCTGGATGCAAAGGAGAGGTGCGCAGAACTGGCCAGTGCTCTCAGGATTTGTTGCAGAAAAGGATGTGTGAATGAGCTGGTGTGGGTTTGTTTGGCGTCCCTTCCAAAACACCTGTCCGGAGGGTGGTCAGGGCTGCCGCAGAGAGCAGTGGGGCAGACACCAAGTCCAGGAGCTGCAGAAGGAGTGACGAGGCTCTGGTGGGCACATTGCCCCCCTCAGAGGAACTGCACAGCAGAGGTCCCTCGTTGGAGGGGGGGGTCTCTAAAATGCATATCAGAGCACCCCCACAAACATTAGCTTTAAACACTCAGTGGCTGAGAGAGTGTTAATAGGATCTTGTGTCTTTTCTGCTCCCATTCTCTCTCTCCCTTCCCCAGCGATTCCAAAGAGGTCAGAAACGGCAGCCAGCATCCGGGGAGGAGTGGGAGGAGAAGGCCAAGCAGGGCACATCGCCTTCCCAGGGTCAGGCACCTGCCGGTACGAAGCCCTGAGGGCAGGGAGGGGAAGTCACTGTAGCTTTGAATGAATTGAAAGCTATGGCTCTTACATAAGGCTGGATACTCTAATTTTGGAATTGGTGACTCAATGTGACCATGGGATTTTTATCACCTCAGAGGTATCAAAAAAATTCTCTGGACCTCCCACACTGAAAACATTTTAAGGGGACACAGGGAGACAAAATAAAGTCAGCTTTGATTATTCCCTGATGTGTCTTGAATGTTCAATATACTGGTTGTACTAATTCAGGCAAAAAGGGCAATTTAATGGTTCACACAACCGAACTGTGGAAAGGGCCAGGGTGCAGAGGGCTTCAGGGACCATGGAAAGTTGACTGGAACACCATTGGGCCTCCCTCAGCCATTACTCTTCCTGACCGGCTTCCTTCCTGTCAGAAAACATGCTGCCAGCAACTTTCAGACACACACCTTCAGCTTTGCCTCTGAAAACGGACAGAGACTTGGTCTTTCTGCTCCTAATGGCGAAACTCCCAGGGAAGGTCCGGGAGTGGCCTGGTGTGCATCCGTTCCTCGTGCCTGCTCTCATCAGTGACAGGAGACAAGGGTTGTAAAAGAATCATGATTCCCACAGGACACATTGTGGTTAGGAGCATTTTCCAGAAGAAGGAATGTGCTGTCCCGGACAAATGCAGGCTCTCAGGAACAGCAGGAAGTCTTTGGAAAACCAAGAGCTAGCTTAACCTCTCGGGGAACAACATGTATGGCCACAGACTACGTCAAATGGGCCACTGTTACAACGGGCAGTGGACTTTTTTCCTCTCATCCTCATGCTGCTGTGGGATTTTTTTTCTTCCTGCACCAATCTCCTTTTAAAATCTTTCTTGGGGCGCCTGGGTGCCTCAGTGGGTTAAGCCTCTGCCTTCGGCTCAGGTCATGATCCCAGGGTCCTGGGATCGAGCCCCACATCGGGCTCTCTGCTCAGCAGGGAGCCTACTTCCTCCTCTCTCTCTCTCTGCCTGCCTCTCTGCCTACTTGTGATCTCTGTCTGTCAAGTAAATAAATAAAATCTTTAAAAAATAACAATAATAAAAAATAAAATCTTTCTCATGTTGCCCCCGGCTCACCTCCCTCCACCTCCCGGTAGACCTGAAGCCTGGCTCTGCTGTGTGAGACCTCACTTTGCCAGCTTCCTGGAGCCATGAGGGGGAGTACTCATGATGTGCTGTGGTGCAGTTTTCATCACCCTTCCTGGGTTTGGGGTTCACAGAGCTTCTTGGATCTATATTAATCAAATGTGAAAATTTTCTAGCCATTATTTCTTCAAAATTTTTTCTGCTCTCCCCTCTCTTCAGGGGAGTTCCAATGATACAAGTATTCGGCTGCTTGATGTTCCACCACTCGCTGAAGTTCTCTGTTTATTTTTTTTTTTCCCAGTAATTTTGCACTCTGTATTTATTCTAGATAATTCCTATTAAAGTATCTCCTAGTTCACCACTCTTATCTTCTGCAGTATCTGACTATTTATTGGTTTGGTACAGTTTTCATCACAAACGCTATTTTTTACCTCTAAATTTCTTTTTTTATATCTTAAATGTCTTTCCTTAACATTGTCATGTTTTCTTCTATCTTCTTGAAGATACAGTATATGTTTCAAATGTCTCTGCCTACTAATTCTATCACTTGTTATCACTAGGCCTATTTCTATTGACTGTTTTTTCTCCTTATTATGGATTATTTTTTTCATGCTTTTCTGAATTACCTGGTCATTATATATAAAACATTTTTTAAGTTTTTAACTTAATTTTTTTAGGATTTTTAAAAGGCAATCTCTACCTAATGTGGGGCTCAAACTCACAACCCCAAGATCAAGAATCACATGCTCCACAGACTGAGCCGGCCAGGCACCCGTAAGTTTTTAATTTTAACTCCAGTATAGTTAACATACAGTGTTGTATTAGTTTCAGGTGAGCAGGTGAGCCTGGTCATTCTTGATGGGATGCCAGCCATGTGAACTTTACTTTGTTGGGTGCAGGATATTTGTGAATTCCTCATTTATTTTTGAGGTGCAGTTAAATTACTTAGAAAGTTTGATCCTTTCAAGGTTTGCTTTTAAGCTTTGTAGGGTTAAGATGAGAGGCAAAGTGGATTTTAGTCTCAGTCTTCGGTCTGAGATTTCCTCTCCTGAGGTCCAGACTTATATATCCAGCTGTCTGCTAGACATATCCGCTTCCTACAGACACCTGAAATTCAGGCTGCCCCACACAGAGTTCTCTTTCACCATTCTCACACGTGCAGAACCTGGTTCTTCTCCTGTAGTCCCTGCCTTAATGAATGGTACCACTATTTACCCAGCTGCCGAGCTTGAAACCTGAAAGAATTCCTTGATTCCTATTTCCTTCTATTTAATTACCGTGTCCTTTTTTTTTTTTTTTTTAAGTTTTTCTTTAAGGATGCCTCACTCTGATAAGTGTCTGCCTTTAGCTCAGGTCATGATCCCAGGGTCCTGGGAACGAACCCCACGTTGGGCTCCTGCTCAGCAGGGAATCTGCTTCTCCCTCTGCCTCTCCACAGCCTGGCTTGTACTCTCTCTCACCTCACTCGCACTCTCCCAAATAAATAAATAAAATTTTTAAAATAATGAAGTTTTAATTTAAATTCCAGTTAGTTAACATACAGTCTGATGTAATATTAATTTCAGGTCTACAATATAGCAATTCAACACTTCCATACAATACCCAGTGCTCATCACAAGTGCACTCCTTAATCCCCATCACCTATTTCCCCCACCTCCCACCCACCTCACGTCTGATAAAAAGTTTGTTCTCTATAGTTAAGAGTCTGTTTCTTGGTTTGCATCTCTTTTTTCCCCTTGGCTCATTTGTTTCGCTTCTTAAATTCCACACATAAATGAAATCATTTGGTATTTGTTCTTCTCTGACTTGTTTCACTTTCCACAACACTCTCTAACTCTATCCACATCCTTACAAATGGCAAGCTTTCATCCTTTTTACGGCTGAGTAATATTCCATTGTATATATACCACATTTTCTTTATCCATTCATCTGTTGATGGACACTTGGGCTATTTCCATAATTTGGCTGTTGTGGATAATGCTGCTATAAACCTTGCAGTGCATGAATTACCATTTTTTTTTTTAAATTTCGTCTTCTAAATGGATCTCAAATCCACTTACTTTTGTCCATTTTTACTATCCTTGACTAAGAAGCCAGGTTCACCTCTCATTTGGATTACCTGCCTCCTGTCTTGTCCCTCTCTAACAGATTCTTCTTGATGTGACCAGAGCTATCTTTCTACATGACAAATATGGTTATGTCATATGTCAGACACTTAACTGACTGAGCCACTCTGCTTAAGGGGCACCTGGGTGGCTCAATCAGTTAAGTGTCTGCCTTCAGCTCAGGTCATGGTCCCAGAGTCCTGGGATCGAGGCCCATGTCAGGCTCCCTGCTCAGTGGGGGGCCTGCTTTTCTCTCTCCCTCTGCAGCTCCCCCTCCTTGTGCTGTCAAATAAATAATTTCTTCTAAAAAAATAAAAATAGGGTTGCCTGGCTGGCTCAGTTGGTTAAGCAACTGCCTTCGGCTCAGGTCATGATCCTGGAGTCCCAGGATCAAGTCCCACATCGGGATCCCTGCTCGGCGGGGAGTCTGCTTCTCCCGCTGACCTCTCTCCTCTCATGCTCTTTCTCTCTCTAAAATAAATAAATAAAATCTTAAAAAAAATTTAAAAAAAATTTTAAAAATAAATAAAAATTAAAAAATAAAAAATAAATAAAATAACTCTGCTTAAAACTTCTGAATGCCTTCTATTGTTCGAAGAATGAATCCCAGTCTCTTGGTTCATAAGGCCCTTCAGGATCTAACCTATAGAGACCATTCCAACCTAACTTTTGGAGTCCCTGCATCACCCCCACTCTGCCCCTGCCAAATGCTACGCTCTGGCCAGGTTGAGCTACTTTATTTTCCTCCAAAGTATCTTTACCGTCTCTAGGCCTTTATACATGCTTTTCCCTTCACTTAAAACCTTATTCCCAACCCCTTCCCACATTGGTTATTCCCTACACATTGCTTCTAAGTGACCCACAGTCACCTCAAACTCAAAATGCTGCAAATCAGACTTAACTGCACCCTGTCCCCCAGTCCTTTTTTTGTTTTGTTTTGTTTTGTTTGTTTAACATTCAGTCCTCCAAGAAAGACATGTTTGGTGTATCCTCTCTCATTTCTAAATACAGATCCTTCTCCCTGCACCGTGGTCACTGCTTTTGCTGGATTGGCACTGTTGCTTAGGCATGTGGCAAGCTCTTCCTCTGTCTGTACCTGTCCTCCTGGCCTCACCTTCTGCCACTCCCCTTTGGGCGGCCTTTCTGCCTGAGAGCTACGGCAGACAAGGTTTCCTCTATCTGCAGTGCCTTCACTCACCCTGCTGACTTGGCAAACACACTCATCCTTCGAGATACAGTTGTCAAAGCAAAATCTAACAGGTACTTTAGTAGTGCCACAAGGACTTTCGTGGCTCGGCCTTTACCCACCCTTCCATCCCCATCTTGCACTATCCTCCCCAATGTGCTCTCTGCTCAGGCCACTCCAGCCTTCATTCAGTTCCTTGAATAATAATAATAATAATAATAATAATAAAAACCATGAGCTGTCTCAACATAAGACTTTTTCTTAGAAGCAGTGTTTTTCTGTCTGAAATGTGTCCTTGCCTCTTTACTTAGCTTATTTCCCACTTCTCCTTTAGACCCTAGTTCAAATGTACTCTCAGAAGAGCATTCGCTGACCCTCATGCCTAGGTTGTGACCCCTCTCTCAGGCCCCTCTAACACACTGTTAGAACGCTAACAATCATTTGTCCTCATGGCACTTCTGTCTTCCCTTGGAAACAAGCCCCTTGAATTTCTTTGAAGGAACTGCCCTTCTCTTCTGCAGGCGAGTGGTGAGACTGTAAACAGGATTTGCCTGCCCAGAGTGGAGGCACTTGACAAAAGCTAGGTTAGTTAGTTGGTCTCTTTCTCTCTTAAGCTGAGTGGTAGCAGAGAGTAAAACAGGGTGCTGAAGAAATGGACCGTTCGTTGTAATCTAGATTCCTGGCACTGCCCTTCATGTCCTTTCCGAGGACCAGCTGCTTGACCTTTAATTGGGTTCTATGGGTACATGTGACCTTCCAGCAAATTCCTTTTTCTTTTAAGGTAGCCAGATTCCGTTTCTGTTGCTTGCCGTTAAACAATCCTAACTCGATGTATCTTGTATAGGGTCTGGCATAGAGGCTGGTATTCCATCAACGTGCTAAACAGATGGAAGAATGAATGGAGTGACCAGATGACCAAGAGAGCCTAATGAGTAGCCCTAAGACCTGGATTCTTTGTCTCCCTCCACCCCCTGCTGCAGGGGGCAACAGGAACACTGCACCCACGATGCCGCCAGCAGCTGCAGCTCCCTGTCGCCAGCCCCACCCCCTTTCACAGCGCTCCCAGGGCACCCAGACAATTACGTCACAGTCACCTGCCCATACAGAGCCTGCCCTGGCTCTTCTTAAGCACTCTTCTCCCATTTCGGTTTCTGGCTTTTACTTTGGGGTTTCCTTCTGAGGATCCAAGTTTGCCCAGGCAATTCCCTTCTGTCATTTGTAAAAGCCTAAAACTTAACTTTCTCCACAAAGACTTCCTGAGGCTCCCGAGTGGCTACCCCATTTCCAGCGCAGCCAGGGATCTGACCTGACCAAACCTGCGCTCTCAGAGTCAGAAAGCTGGGAACTGGTGGACTGATCTGTGCCCTGTTCCTCATGGAGTTCCCGGACTAGCAGGAAAGCTTACGTCTGATCTTTAGGAAATGTAAACTGGAACAGAAAGCAATCAGGGAGGCAGAGACATAATGCTCTGGGACACAGGAGCAAAGTTCCTTACTGTCAGGTTCGGGCAAGGCTGCAGAACCCAGAGCATCTTACTCTATACAAATGTGTTTTTTGAAGTTGCATGTGAATGCCGCTTAGACAAGAGAAATGCTAGTTGAGTGTACCGACTCTTCAGAATCAACCTGCCGCTGGGGAAGCTGGCAGTAAAGCCTGGGTCCCACCAGCAGCCCATGGATGTCAAATCTGTCGTAAGTACACAAGACTCTGGGACTCGCAAGTCAGCGGGCACAACGTAGGCCAATGTGCGTAGACAGCGCCCCCGGGGCCTAAAGGTGCTCTCTCCTCAGGTGTCAAAGCAGCAAGCCCACAGCCGTGCAGTGAAGGAGAGGTGTTTAGTCTGGTGGTTTGGGCTTCCTGCCTCAGCCAAGCTGCAAAGCTCAGCATTATAAAAATCCCTGACCAAGGAGCACATATGTGTCCGCTGTCTGGCTCCAGGTGGGAAGTGGCATGGATAATGCAAATCTCTGCTTTTCTCCTCCCGCACCTGCACCACGTCAGTCACATGAACAAGCGCAACAGTCTTTGAAATTAACCATTAACTCTTCCACTGCCGTTCCAAACAACCACGTTGGTGTTCTGAGCTCATGCAAACTCCTAGGAGGCTCAGACACTGGACATAAACAAAAGGGGGTTATGCACTAACATATGCATGCACCTAGCGATGAACCCTCTCTCTCTTTAAGGCAAAATTAACGAAATTACAAGGAGAAATATATAAGTCTTCTGTCATCACAATGGGAAACATGAGAACCACTGAAAAACCAGGCTCACAGAATCCATGAGAATTCAGAAGACCTGAACAGAACAATCACTAAATTTGAACTGATATACAGAGTACCTCACACGCAACGAGTAGAGAATGCACTTTCTTTTCAAGCATATATGGAACATTTATGAAAACTGACCACCTCGGAAGCATAAACCCTGATATAAAAAATTATGAACACTGAAATAAGCTCGAGCTTTTCACTTAAAAATTTGAAAATGCCTATTTGGGTCTTACAGCAATTCAACATTTAATATACTCCATAATACTTTGTATTTAATTTTGTTCATAATTCCGTAAAGAAAATCATAAATGTGGGATGCTTGGGTGGCTCAGTTGTTAAGCGTCTGCCTTCAGCTTAGGTCGTGATCCCAGGGTTCTGGGATCAAGCCCTGCATTGGGCTCCCTGCTCTGCAGGAAGCCTGCTTCTCCCTCTCCTCCCTGCTTGTGTTCCTTCTCTCACTGCATCTAACTCTCTCTCTCTCTCTCTGTCAAAAAAAATAAAATCTTAAAAAAAAATTATAAATGCTCTCACAGTACCCAATTAGATAACCCTAAGTGCCCCCTGTTTATTTTAGCATGGTGTACAAATACAATCATTCTCAACCTCTGCTCTCATGTGTAAACAGCTGAGAACACCACACTACACAGCGAGATCCTATTCTAGAATGAAGCGAGACCTCCCTCGAAGGTCCCCAAGCAAGGTATCCTACTCTAGCCTCATCCTTAGGCCACGGACACCCAGAATGGAATTTCTGGAACACAAGTGCACATTGTGAGCCAATTGTGCTACTGGTGTTTTTGGCCTCCAGTGACCCACTTCCCTTTTTCAGTCTAAAGAGACACCACAAATTCCCACCAGCTGTCCCTATAATCCGCACAAAGCAGATGTTTAGTAACTAATGGCTATTGAGGACATCGGAACATTTCCCACGAAGAGGAGGAGTTTGAGGAACACTACCGGGGTATATAGAGTTTAGTTCATGGGCTAAAGATATGGCTGTCATTCCATGGGAAAATGACAGTACTTCGTATCAGGATACACACAGGCCAGCCAGGCAGGACAGGACACTAGGAAGAAAACTCCAACCACAGTATGGAAGCAGCTCTGTAGCCAGATCTTCTCTGACGGGGTCATCTTTGGCTCCAGCCTCTGAGCTATGATGAATGGCTAAGTGCAAAGGGCTGAATGGTAAATGGAATGAGGACCTATCCCAAAGGAAAGAGGTCTCTCGTTTCCATAGGAATGGCACTGCACAGTCGCCAATAAAAGTCATAAGCTATATTAAACATAAGTAATACAGGTCATGGCTTGGGTGAAAGGGAAAGTTGGCAACAGTTGCAAATGGACTGTCAGACACGGCAGACGAAGGGAGAAAGTGAGGGAAACAACTGTTTATTGAGCACCTACTGTGTACTCACACTGCTCTCAATACATTTACCTACACTCTCTATTTAATCTTTTCGGCCCCACGGGGCAGACACCGTCTCCATTCTGTGTGTGAGGGGCCAGAGGCTTAGAGAGCAGAGAGAACATGTTCTAGATCCCCAACCAGTAAGCAGACCAGCTGAACCAACCCAGGTCTGACTCTGAAGCTTTTCTTTAAATTATGCCACACTGACTCTCAGAGGCAATAAGAACAGCAGACCCACATAGGAAGAGAGCAATTATCTATTACCTCCACGCCTCTGCCCCAGGGTGATGGACAAAGGCCCCAGCCATGCCCCACATGAGTCATGGGAGTCAGCAATAGCCCAGAGGGGCTGGCCAACACGCAAACAGCTCCCACATCATCTCAAGTCAGGGAAATAAATCATAACGGAGGATCAATTCATCAAAGACAAACTAAAATAGGAAAAGCAGTATTATAAGATAAACACAGAAAAATTCACTGACCTAGACTAAATTAAATGACCCAGTAAAATAACTCAGAAGTTCACAAACTGAAATCCAATCTTAAATGGGTACACGCTGGTGCGGGGGAGGGGAGAGGCCTCACAAGAGGCTCCTGATAAGTCGTGGTCCCCTGAGACTATGAACCCTCCGTCCCAGCACAGCATAGCTCTTCTCCAGCACGAGACACCTGGGGCCAGCAGAAAGTGGAACCTCACTGGGAGGTAGGAGTCCCAGCCCAGCCGGTGCCAGCCAATGGGTCATGCACCTGGTTCCCTCTCTCCTGGGAAAACAGCCATGCCCTGAGCAGGGCACACAGGGAATTCTATTCTATTCTATCAAGTGTGTCCAGACCACACCAGGGTATCTTGAGTGAAGCTGCAGGAGAATTTTGGCGAACGACATGTCAAAAGAGCAGTGGGGACAAGACATAGCAAAAACAGCTCACTCTGCAGTTGGTATCCTAAACTTCATGGAGCTTATCACCTCGTAGGCAGATAAGGACAAATAATCACCAAGCAATTGTTACATAAAATAAGACAGAGTCCCTCTCTCCAAAAAAAATAATTTTTTTTTTCCCAGCAGTAGGATTAACACATGCTATTTATTAACTATATAATAAGTTTTTTTGGATTTTTAAAGAATGAAGTTAAGAATCATTTGAAATTCCCATGATCTAAAGTTAATTGCTGTAAACATTTTGGTGAATATCTTCTCAGAAATCTCTCTTTCCAGAAATACACATATGAATGTGCATATATAATTTTATTTATACGTGGCCTCAATATATATGCTCTTTGTTCCTGTTTTGCTCACTCAAGAATATCCTCAACATCCTTTTGTGTCGATAAAAATAAAATTACATCATCATTTTTAATGGCTATGTAGTATTCCACCATATGGATGTACCATTTTTTTTTTAACATAATCCTTAAGTACACACTGCATGATGGACATCACCATTTCTATTTTTCTTTCTTTCTTTCTTTCTTTCTTTCTTTCTTTCTTTTTTAAAGATTTTATTTATTTATTTGACAGACAGAGATCACAAGTAGGCAGAGAGGCAGGCGGGGGCGGGGGGAGGCAGGCTCCTTGCTGAGCAGAGAGCCCAATGTGGGGCTCGATCCCAGGACCCTGGGATCATGACCTGAGCCAAAGGCAGAGGCTTTAACCCACTGAGCCACCCAGGCACCCCCCATTTCTATTTTTCTACTCCTCAACAAATATTTACTGAGCACCTATTATGTGCCAGCTACTGTTCTCTAAGTACCAGGGACACAGTGATGAACGAGACAGGCAAGGTCCTTGGCCAAATTCTACTGGGGGAGACTGACAGTACGCAAGTAAAGAGCAGATACTTTGAAGGAAGGATGAGTGCAAAGAAGAAATAAAGACATACCTTCCTAGAGAAGGACTGGGTGTCAAGAGAGCAGATTACTTTAGGTGCAGTGGTCCAAGAAGGCCTTCCTGCAGAGAGGACATCTGAACACAGACCTGGGACGGTCACAGGAAGTGGGAGTGAAGCATTCCAGGATGAGGAGATACTGAGCACAGAGGCCCTGACGCAGAAAGGGACCTGGCCTATTCACAGACTTGTAGGAATGCCAACGTGGCTTGAGGGCAGTGAGGGACAAATGGACAAAACACAAGTGTGAGATAATTCCAGAGAAATAGGAGTGGGAGCCGGCAAGTCGGACTCTGTAGATCTTGGAGTTGGGGGTTTATTTTAAGTGCACCATGAAGTCAAAGGAGAGCTTTCAGTGGGAACAAGATATGATCTGACTTACATTTGAAAACATCATTCTGGCTACAGTGTGGAGAATGGATGACCAGGAGGTAACAAATGAGCAGAGAGACCAGTCGCTGCTTCCTTAACCAGGGGAGAAAAGATGGTACCTTGGACAGAGCTGCTAGAGAAAGGCTGGACAAGGACACATCAGAAGACAGAAAAGGTGAGAAAGGGAAAGAGGAAGGGCAACAATCAAAGTGGCTGCCAGACCTGTGGGTTGAACACTTGGGGGGATGGGGACAAAAAAATTGGGAGAAGAAACACTCTAAATGCACACCTTCCATTAGATTTATATGTAAGTATTTCAGTTTGGAGAGGGGCTGCTGCTAAATTTTTTTAATTTTTAATTTTTAATTATTCATTGCTAGTATATAAACATATAATTAATTTTTTATGTTTTGATCTTACATCGCATCATCTCGCTAAACTCACTTATTCGTTCTAGGAAGGGGTTTTTTTGGTAGATTCCTTGAGATTTTCTATGTAGCCAATCATGTCACCTATGAGGAGGGTCGGTTTTATTCCTTCCTCTCCAATCTGTGCTCTCATTGTTCCTTTTTCTTGCCTTCCTGCACCAGCTAGGACTTGCAGGAGTGGTTCTGGATCTCAGAGGGAAAGCAGGTTTTCACCATGAGGCCTGCTGTTTGCTGTACGTTGTTTGGAGATGCCTTGTATCCAGTGGAAGAAGTTCCCTTCTAAGTTCACTGGGAGTTTTTTTAAATCGGGAGTAGATGCTGAATTTTTGTCAAATACTTTTTCTTCACCAATTAACATGGCCACGTAGTTTCCCTTCTTTAGACAGTAAATATGGCAGTCTACAATGACTGACATTTGAATGATGAACCAGCCTTTCATTTGCAGGATAAACCCCACGTGGGCACCAAATCTGGGGAGTTTTAGGCGTTATTCCTTTGAGTGACTTTTCTGTACTGCACTGTTCCTCTTCTTCTAGGATTCCAATGGGAGACATAATGGGGTATTGCCCCATGCGTCACTGGGGCTCTGCTCAACTTTTTAACTCTTTCTTCTTTTGTGGCTCACACTGGGTAATTCCTATTGATTTCCTTTCAAGGTCATTGATTCTTTCCTCTTTATATCTATTTTGTTCCTGAGTCCATTCAGTTGAGTTTTTAAAAATGTCAGTATTATATTTTTTCCCCTATATCTCCATTTGGTTCTTTCTTATTTTATTTATTTATTTTTTTGGAGGTGGGGGGAGGGCCTAACAGTTTCTATCTTTTTTGTTTCAACATTGTTTGCTCTTATTTTGTGGAGCATTTTTATAATAGTCATTTTATTTTTTATTTTGTTAAAGATTTATTTATTTATTTGACAGACAGAGATCACAATTAGGCAGAGAGGCAGGTAGAGAGAGAGAGAGGAGGAAGCAGGCTCCCACTGAGCAGAGAGCCCGATGCGGAGCTCGATCTCAGGACCCTGAGATCATGACCTGAGCTGAAGGCAGAGACTTTAACCCACTGAGCCACCCAGGCGCCCCTATAATAGCCATTTTAAAGTCATTGTCAGATTATTCCAACATCTGTGTTGAGATTTTCCTGGTTCTTCACATGGTAATAAGTAATTTTGGATTACACCTTGGATATTTTGAATATGAAGTGATGAAACTTTAGCTCTTGCTTAAATCCTGGGGAAGGGGGTGCCGGGGTGGCTCAGTCAGTTAAGTGTCTGACTCTTGATTTCAGCTCAGGTCATGATCTCAGGGTCCTGGGATCGAGCCCCATGTTGGGCTCTGTGCTTAGCAGGTTCTGTGCTTAGCAACAGAGTCTGCTTGAGGATTCTCTCTCCTCCTCTGCCCCTCTCCCTGCTTGCACACAGTCTCTCTCTCTAAAATAAATAAATCTTTAAAAATAAATAAATAAGGGCGCCTGGGTGGCTCAGTGGGTTAAGCATCTGCCTTCGGCTCAGGTCTTGGTCTCAGGGTCCTGGGATCGAGCCCCACATCAGGCTCTCTGGTCGGCGGGGAGCCTGCTTCCCCCCTCCCTCTGCCTGCCTTTCTGCCTACTTGTGATCTCTCTCTCTCTGTCAAATAAATATATAAAATCTTAAAATAAATAAATAAATAAATAAATCCAGTGGGCAATGTTGACCTTTCTTTTCTACCAGACTCTTAACCAGGTTGGATTTAGGGGGTGAGTTCCGACCAGCCTTCCCTGGGCTGTGGTTTGAATGTCAAAGCCCACTCATGTGTGTCCTCTGTGTGCGCCACCCACTGTCCAGTCTGGGACTCAGGCAGTGGTCTATCTTTCAGATCAGTTCTCAAAGTCTTTGGTATGTTGGTTAGGATCAGAAGCATGCATGCGTAGCTCAGGGGTTAGCCCAGAAGGTCCTACGTAATCTTCTGGAATCACTTTGAGTTCCTCCCTCTCTGTTTTCTCCTTGTACCTTCCAGTTCACTGGGCCTCCCCTTCTTGGTTCTCTGGCCTGAAAGCTGGGATCTTAGTTACCATATTCTGTCACACATTTCCCAAACTATACCCAAATCCAACCAGCAGGAAGACAGAGGAGAAAAAGGCAACCGATTTCACTCTGCCCTCCCGGGATTACACATCCTCTGATCAGAGAGGAAGGTTTCCCTTTCTCAGTTTTAGGGGCTCTTGAAGACCACTGCTGCCACTGAACCCACCACCACAACTACCATGGGACAGCCAGGTGACTAAGGCACAAGAGAACAGAGGAAAAGAACCCCTGGGACTTCTCCTCTGCCTGAGCCTCGGGCCCCTTTCCCGCCCAAGAGCCCTAACTAGAGGTCTTCTGAAATTCCCTGTGTGCCCTGAAGTGCACTGCTTCAGTCTAGCACATGGGACACTGGAGGGAAAATGAGAAATTCATTGCCAGTGTGCAGCATGCTTAATTCTAGTCTTTTTCCCCAATCTGTCTGCTGCCATTCATATCTCAGAGTCTTCAAACAGCTGCTAAATGCACCTGTCCAGGCCTTTAGCTGCATCCAATGACAGAGTTTCTTGTACATGTATCTTGTACACGTATCTTGGTACCTACAGAAGCATGCATTTATGTAGGGAATATAGCTGTGAGAGGAAATGCCAGGTCATGAGGTAGTGTCTATTTGAATTTTGCTAGATACCTCATGGTCTTTTGTGAAAAGGTTGTAACCAACTTACCCTCTGGCCAGTAAAGGCTCTGAGTTTCCACTCTACCACATCCTCACCAACTCTGGAATAACAAGCTTTTCCAGTTTTCCCATTTTGGTAGAGGTGCAGAGGGATCTCACAGAAATCCTAATTTGCCTTCCCCCAGGTTGCAATGCAAAATGCAATCAAACACCCTTTCATAAGTTTATTGGCCATCTGGATTTCCTCTTTTGTGAAGTGCCTTCTTAGGCCTTTTTGCTTGTTTTGATACCGGGTTGTTTCTTTATTCCTACTGATTTCTACAGTTCTCCATTCTGGAAACGTGGCCCTTGTTGGTTGTTTGCGTTACAAAGATCTTTTTTCTGCCCTGGACTCTCTTAAAGGTGTCTTTCTGATTAATGAGAAGTTTTTAACTTGAATGTAATAAAATTGACCAATCTTTTCCTATAAAAGTAGACACAACTTCTGTGTCTATTTAAAAACTTTCTCTCTGTCCACTCTTTTTTTTTCTTAATCCTACGTGAATTTTTATTAACATACCATAAAACTGATTTAAATGACATATTTTGAACACATTATATGACCTGTTTCTTGATATTTACATTACCTATAGTCTTTTTTTTTAATTTAATTTTATTTTTGTGTGTTGTCCACTCTCTCTCTCTCTTTTTTTTAAGACTTTATTTATTTGACAGACAGAGATCACAAGCAGGCAGAGAGGCAGGCAGAGAGAGGAGGAAACAGGCTCCCTGCTCAGCAGAGAGCCCGACTCGGGGCTCGATCCCAGGACACTGGGATCATGACCTGAGCTGAAGGCAGAGGCTTTAACCCACTGAGCCACCCAGGTGCCCCTGTCCACTCTCTCTTAAAGTGATCTCTCTTGTCTCAGCATTTGGGTGGAGTACATCTCAAGCGCATAAGGCATGAGACAGCTAGATAACAAGGGAGACAGTATGAGCTGCAAAGGCGGACCGATCTGAGTGGCCCAGACAGGTTATTTTACCTTTCAGAGCATCAGTTTCTTTTATCTATAATCAAAGATACACTATCTACCTTGCAAGATGTGTCTGAAGCTCTAACCATGGTGTCAGCACACAGGAAGCCCTTAGTGCATCCTCCGAACTCCTCTTTCCCCTCATCCACAGCTGCCAGAATGTCAGGGCTGCTTTGTGAAACACTGATCATATCTACTGCGTTCGAGGACAGCGAAATAGATTAATTGCCCTCGGCAAGCCTCCCTGTTACAGGCAGCACCCACCAATACGAGAACCACCATCTTCAACTAAAAACGCAGGTGTGATGCCCGGAGGCGCTCTTCTCACAGTAGGGTCATCCTGGCGCTCCCACACCAACGTAATGGCAGCAAGCTGAAGACCCAAAGTGATGTCTCTTTGTGCTCACTGCCAACAGCACAGCGGTGTGGAGCAGGGAGACGGCCTCAGACCTAGGAGAGGCAGGCTCCACTGCGCTGGAGGGATTTGGTGTCCAAGGAGTGGGTATGTCAGCCTGTATGTCCTGCGCTTAGACGCGGGGAAGAGAGGGTGTCTGTTGGCCAGCACGTGGGTTGGCACAAGTGCACGGTGAAGTGCACATCCCAGGGGAGGTGTGGATTTCAGTATATGGGATGTGCGTCTCCTCGGGAAGCTGCCGTACTTCCATCGGCCTGACACTGTGTTGGAGAGCCCCGATGACAATCTTCTCTAGCGTCCCCAGAGCGTGGGGCCTCTCAATGACCTCTGCCCCGCTCTCTGGGCCATGATATGTGCTCAGAAAACACACACCCTTTATAGGAACCTGGAACACTCTGAACGAGCAGGGAGCATCTACCCACACTTCCCCAAGTGCCCGCTTTTAAAGCAGCTGGCCAAGTCTTCTAGATGTTGCATCCCACTTTCTAGACCACGAGTCCCCAAAAAAGCTCCTGAAGACTTTCCCATGGTTCTGAGATGTTCCACTGCCCTCCCCGGATACCCCACCGCCCACCTCACCAGGCTCCACTTCAAATGTGGCCAAGTGCTGAGTGCTGAAAGGATAGAGGGGGAGGGATTGGTACCTGAGCCTAGTGTTTGTCCAGCGGAGTCAAAGGAAAGAACCACTGAATCTGCAACACAAGAGGACAAGTTCATTTCTTTCTCCTTCTTAGAGGGGAAAAAAAAACAAAAAACAAAAAACAAAAAACAGCTCCCACCAACTCTGCCCAAACCCTCCCCCCAGGGAAAGTCAACTGGACTGGAACACTGAGATGCACAGACAGCATCCACAAGTCCGTGCCCAACCCCCCATCTGGGCCAGGAGGCCCTGCCAAGCCCAGCCCCGAGCCTTCCGCTACCGGGAAGAACATCTCAGGGCAGAGACAGGCCCCAAATTCTTCAGAGGCATTTCCTGCCAAATTAGGGGACAAGCTTTTTTTCCCCCCCTTCTTACAATGAAAATAAATTAAAGCAATGCAACAGAAAACTCTCCTGCATCTGGTTAAAGGCACTAACATTTCCCTTTGACTTCTCCCTTTCTTTTCCTATTCATATACCTAATTGTTTATTATTTCTTCTCCAAAAGGGCTTTAAGTGGCCTACAGGAATTTACAGTACACACTGGAACTAAAAATGAAGAAGTCGAGAAAGGAAATACATAGTCAGGGGAATGTTAGTCCACAAAATGCATGCCATGGGAACCAGAGGTAGTATCAAGGAGGCCTGAGCTCCCAAATCACCAAAGGAAAGGAGAGAATGAACAGTTACAAGATTTAGTGCCCACAGTGCATTCATTCATTCGACCAATCAGGAAGTATTGATAGGGCATGATATTATAACATGACTCTGAGATACAGCAGCGAACAACAAAGCACAGTCTCCTCACGGATCTCCCTGCCATCAGTATAAGAGACAAAAAAAGTTACCAAACAACAAGGCATCCAACTCAAAACTGACTAAGTCAAAAAGAGTGCTGTGAACATTCCCATTAAGAACCAGACCTCCAGGGGCGCCTGGGTGGCTCAGTGGGTTAAAGCCGCAGCCTTCGGCTCAGGTCATGATCCTGGCGTCCGGGGATCAAGCCCTGCATCGGGCTCTCTGCTCAGCAGGGAGCCTACTTCCTCCCTTCTCTCTTCGCCTGCCTCTCTGCCTACTTGTGATCTGTCTGTCAAATAAATAAATAAAATCTTTAAAAAAAAAAAAAAAAAAAAAGAACCAGACCTCCATGGTCCCAGGGTCCTGGGATCAAGCCCTGCATCGGGCTCCCTGCTCAGTGGGAAACCTGCTTCTCCCTCTCCCACTCCCCCTGCTTGTGTTCCCTCTCACTGTGTCTCTGTCAAATAAATAAATAAAATCTTAAAAAAAAAAAAAAAAGAAAAGAAAGAAAGCAAGCCAGACCTAGGGGGCGCCTGGGTGACTCAGTCAGTGAAGCATCCGACTCCTGATTTCATCTCAGGTCTCGATCTCAGGGTCGTGAGTTCAAGCCTTACACCAGGCTCCATGCTGGTTGTGTAGCCTACTTAAAAAATTAAAAAAAAAAAAAAACAAAAAGCCACCCAGACCTAGTTAGGAAGGGGAGTGGGTGTTGGTTAGGGAAGGCTTCCCTGAAGAACGCACACCTAAACTAACAGCTGAATGCAAGCAGGAGTTAAACATAACAAGAATGGAACGAGGCATTCCAGGCAGAGAGACTGCCATGTGTGGAGATCTGAAGCTCAATGGGATGGGATGCTTCAGAGTGACTAAAAGACCAAAATATACAAGCAAAGAGCAAACAGTCATCAGGAGGAAATTTCTCTTGTGGGTCCCGACAGTAAGAGGGGGACACTGTATGATGTTGAAGACGGTAACTTCCACAGCATTTCTGTAATAAGTGACTGTGAATGTGGTAAGGCTATTTCTTCCAACACGAGCACGTACAAAATGAACGTATAGTTCAATAAAAGCAATTCTGCGGAACACCAAGATAATGTAAGGCCCCAGACAGCCCCGGATAGCCCAAACTCAAAAGGCTCACCCACCAACAAGGAAAGCCAGCTGGATGCATATGGGACCAGGGTCTACAGCCCCACTGCCACCCCAGCATTACCCTTCGGATCTCAAGTTGATGTCATTTTCTTATTGTACAAGGAAACCCAACACAACAGTTATGTTAACTGTAAGTAATGTCTGTCCCCACTGCTGGACTATCAGCTCCCTGAAGGCAGACACTGTACCTGCTTGATCCCGTGCCCCGTTACCCACACAATGCCTGGCACTTGATAGCCATCTGCTGGATAACAGTGCCGAGAGAAATGAACGGACCACAGGTCCTTTTTGGTAAGGATCAGAAAGCACAAACTCCGTACTGCCAGTTAAGGACAGATCTACATGCTTTGAAACCTACCAAGGAGATGACAGGGTTGAGGTCTTTTTACAAAAGTGCAGAAGCACAGGAAGGCCACTTGGCTGACCCGACAGATGACCACCCTGCCTCTGTGAGACAAAATCAAGGTCAAACTCTCATAAATGCTATTTCTTTATCAACACTTCACACATGATCTTTTCTCAATGCTACGGCCCTTCCAGAAGAGAAACCCCTCTTTCTCTCTTTATTCAAGGAGCTTTATTGAGGTATATTTTACATACTATAAAATTCACTCATTTTAAATGTACAATGGATTTTTTAGAGACTTTACAGAGCTGTGCAACTATCACCACATGCAATTTTTTGACATTTCCATCACTCTGAAAAGATCCCTCCTGCCCATTTTATCCTGCCCCGTTCCCACCTCCAACCCCAGGCAACCACTGATTCACTTACTGTCTCTATAAATTTGCCTGGCTGGACATCTGCCTACCCACTTTTGCTGGGGCTGTTCTATATCCCCTAACCACACCCCTGCCTCCAACGTGGCCCCGATTCCACCACCCTTTCTACCGCTGACGATGTTTCCGAAAAGTATACCTCACTGTGGCTTTGCTTTTGATTAAAATCCTTCAGAGGCTTCCCGCAGCCTGTAAGACAGAATCCAAGCTCTGACATTCATTCCCTCATTTCCCCCTCATTTGCCATTTTTAATACATCTCATGTTCCAGATGGGCCAGACGACCTCTACTTCCCCAGGGGTATACACCAGCGTGTCTTCACTCATCAGACATACTGTGCTCACTGCCTGTTTGCATGCCAAAAATCTCCCACTTTTCCATTAAGATTCCACTCAATCATCCCCTCTTCTTTTTTCTTTTTTTAAAGTAGGCTCCAGGCCCAGTATGGAGCCCGGTGTGAGGCTTGAACTCATGACCCTGAAATCAAGACCTGAGCGGAGATCAAGAATCAGGACACTTAGCCAACCGAGCTCCCCCGGGTGCCCCAATCATCCCCTCCTCTTGACGCCTTCTCTGGTCAGTTCTGCTCACCCTCTTCTTTAGGACATCACTGGACTATTATTATATCATTTATCATAACACCTGGTTACCTCTTTTTCTGTTAAGCATTTCAAGTTCCCTGAGGACAAGAAACGTGTCTTCATTCTGAGGCAGTGATTCTTGGCTGGGTGACTGACACACAGGAAGTACTCAATAGGTTTCTTCGACAAAGGAATAAACGTAAATGTCCTTGCTTACTTTCAAAGGTGATGTGATCTAAGTGGTATTTCAGGGGCTGGGGCAGGGGTGGGGGCGGGGAATATCCATTTTGCATACAGATTCTCATTCAATTATGTCAACCTAACTCCCTGGACAGTGAAGCTTCAGGGGTTCAAGTGTGGCCTCCTCCTAGGAAGCTAAAAGCATGTATACAAGGGCGCCTGGGTGGCTCAGTGGGTTAAAGCCTCTGCCTTCGGCTCAGGTCATGATCTCAGGGTCCTGGGATCGAGCCCCGCATCGGGCTCTCTGTTCAGCAGGGAGTCTGCTTCCTCCTCTCTTTCTGACTGCCTCTCTGCCCACTTGTGATCTCTGTCTGTCAAATAAATAAATAAAATCTTTAAAAAAAAAAAAGCATGTATACAAATCAGCGTAAGGGGAATACGAAAAATGGCCTCGAAGCTTCTAGGTTAGAGGCTGCAGCCACCTGGAGAAGATTAGGACCAGCTTCCTGAGCAGCTGACTGCCCACCCAAGCAACAATAAAAACAGCATCTCAAATTTTTACTGCAGTTGACAAGGACCATTCCAACTGCAATTTACCTTCTCTGTACTCTTAGGCAGTCCTGAAATCATCTTTTCTTTTTTAAAGATTTTATTTATTTATTTGACAGAGGGAGACACAGCGAGAGAGGGAACACAAGCAGGGGGAGGGGGAGAGGGAGAAGCAGACTTCTGCTGAGCAGGGAGCCCGATGCAGGGCTCGATCCCAGGACCCTGGGATCATGACCTGAGCCAAAGTCAGGCGCCTAATGACTGAGCCACCTAGGCGCCCCTGAAATAATCTTTTTAAACTTTTCAACATAAACCAAGAAGAAAGGCTTAAAAGTTAAGTAAAAGACGAACTAAAACTTAACTGAGCCTAAAAGCAGCAAGATGAAATGCTAACAGTGGCTGTCTCTGGGTGAAAGAATTACAGGTTATGTTTCTACTCTGTTTTTGCAGAATTTGTACAGTGACATGTATTATTTATATCATCATCATCATCATCATCATTTGTAAAAAACCAAAAAAAAAAAAAAAAAAAGAGGGGGCACCTGGGTGGCTCAGTGGGTTAAAGCCTCTGCCTTCAGCTCAGGTCATGATCCCAGGGTCCTGGGATCAAGCCCCTCATGGGGCTCTCTGCTCAGCAGGGAGCGTGCTTCCCTTCCTCTCTCTCTGCCTACTTATCTCTGTCTGTCAAATAAATAAATAAAATCTTAAAAAAAAAAAAAAGAACTCTCTAATCCACCTGTAGGATTTTAATCTCTAACTCAGAGATACCAGTACAAAAGGTACAAAACCAGTACAAAAAGGTTCTTGACTGGTCTTCATTTTCCACCGTACATGCCAATAAGCTGTTCAGCTTTTTCCTGTAGTTACTGAGATCATCCTTTTATTTCATGCCATTTAAATATACCCCAGCTATATCAATTTCTAAATAGACCGGGCTTTTTAAAATTATCATTCTTTTTATCTCCCCTCTCCCCACCCCCTCCATGCCCCGACAAATTTATCAAATGCCGATTATGTGCCAGGCCCTGTGCCAGATACTAGAGGCAGGGAGCTGAATAAGAGGGAGTCTCTGCCTCGCAGCCAAGGAAGACGGACAAGTTCACTGGCACCTAAAATAAAAATAAAGTGGATAAACATATGCAAAGAGTAAGCAGGAAGCAGAGGAGCGTCTTACTGGAAAGAAAAAGTCAGGGCTTTCGCAGCTATGACTTCCGGCGGTAGCGGACGGCTCCTGAGAGCAAGTGTAGGCATTGCGGAAGACGTGAGTGACAGGGCAGAAATTTCAGAAGGAAGTTAGTGACATTTTCATGTTTTGCGTTAGTTTTGATGGATTTTGCTTGGAGCATTAAAAAGCACAGACTTGAGAAATCAGTTTGGTCATTCGTTATTTGTGCTTATTCTAAAGGACAGGAGTTCATTTTAGTCATAAACCACTGGGACAGTGAAAGCGAAAACCTGGTATTCAACAAATCAAGAAGTTTGTTTTGCAAGGAACAGAGCAAGAATATCCAGACTTCTCCTTGTCCGGCTAACAAACAGGTCATTTTTATTTCAAGCAGCCCAGGCTCCAGCTGTTCCTGGCTAAGAACAGGCCAGAGGCAGCCATGTGGTGTGCTACGCAAGTGATCAAACAGAATTCCAGACCAAGGTACAACAGAGCGTCGCTGTGCACGACTTTGTTCAAGGAGGAAACCTAGAATTTACTGGAAGTCTTTTATTATGGTCAGATGTTTCCTGTGTCTGGTTTCTGAAGCTTTGGATAAAAGGAATATGAAAGGAGTCGAAAGAATGGGGCCCAGTCTTTCCAGTCACTGGAGGGGCTTCCAAAGCTCAAATTCTGCGAACAAGCCACATATTTGGGGGACGAGGTAGCAGTCGCAGTACACACTCAATGCTTAACTTCTGCTATCTGCCACGTGGAAGCCCTAGAGATGGAAGAACGGATCAAAAAAGAAACTGTCCCTTCAAGTAGCTTGCAAGTAGGTAAAATAAAAACACATATAAAGCTAAGCATTCGAGAGTTAACAGTCCTGTACCATACGCTTGATATTTGCTGGGAGCGGATCATAAAGGTTCTCACAACGCACGCGCGCATGCGCGCGTGCGCACACGCGCACACACACACACACACACACACACACACACACACAGAGGTAACTAGGTCAGTTGACGGATGGGTGAACTTGCTTTATTGTGGTGATCATTCCACAAACAGAGATGTATGTCCAATTATCACACTGTACACCTTAAACTTACACAGTGCTGTCAATTATGTCTTCCTAAAGTTGGGGATGAAAAGCTAAGGATAACACAGAGGGATAGAAATAAGAAAAAGGAAGGAGCTAGTTCACTGTTTGCTAATTTAACAGATATTTATGAAGCAACTCTCACACACCAGACTTAGGGATACAACGGTAAAAAAGAACAAGAAGACTGCTCCTATTCTCAAGGAATTTATGTTTTATGCAGGGAGATGAAAAAAAATGAGTTAAACAAATGAGCAAAACAAGTTCAGGCAGTAAGTGGTACAAGGAATGTTCAGTGATGTGACAGTGACTGACGGTGAGGTACAGGCCAAGCTAGATGGGGTGTTTCGGGAAGGCTTCTCTGAGGAGGTGACCTGTGGGCTGAGACCTGAAGGCAGGAGCCAGCCAAGAGAAGATGAAGGGGAAAACAGAGCTCCAGAACAAAGGAAAAAGCAAGTTTAGCAATCTTAGTACATTTAAGGACCAAAGAGAAGTGGCACTTGAGTGGCTCAGTTGTTAAGTGTCTGCCTTCGGCTCAGGTCACCATCCCGGAGTCCTGGGTTCAAGCCCTGCATCGGGCTCCCCAGCTCAGCAAGAGGCCTGCTTCTCTCTCTCCCACTCCCCCTGCTTGTGTTCCCTGTCTCACTCTGTCTTTCTCTGTCAAATAAATAAATAAAATCTTTAAAAAAAAAAAAAAAAGGACTAGAGAAGGCCAGTGTTGCTGGAATGCCGAGCACAGAAAACACAAGGAGGGTGTGAAAGGTGGTCAGAGAGGATGACAGGAACCAGATCCTTGGGAGGCCCTACGTAGGAGGCCATAGAAAGAGTCTGATTGTATTTTAATGGCTTCAACCAGGAGAGCAACATGATCTGATTTATTTTTTAAATATAAACTTTGACTGCTATGTGGGAACAAAATTGACTATTCTGGCAAGGGAGTAAAAGACAGATGAGGAAAAAAAAAAAAAGACAGATGAGGGCAGAGAGACTGAAGGCAGGGAGATCGATAAGGAGGAGAATGCTCATTCTAGAGGAGAGAACACAGCAGCCTGAATCAAGACAGTGGCAACAGGAAGAGAAGAGGGATGGATGCTAGAGATGTTCAGAAGGGAAACTTTCCAGGACAAGTGACCGGTGATGAGAGTCAGAGATGAAGAAGGAGGAGGATTATATGTACACTGGGACTTGGGAAACTAGATGGCGACTGCTGCCTGATCAGGAGTGGCCTTCATGTGAACTCCATGACCCTGCCTCTCCTCCGGCCACTGACGACTGGACCACAGTGGGTACCTGAACCTGATCATCACCCATCTATGAGGCACATAGAGTCTACCTACGGGTGACCTGAACTAGGAAGTACAAAGAGCTGGGCAGACACAAGCAGTGAAAGAAGCCAAGACTGGGATCATGGGCCAGACTTGATGCTGGGTCCGAGTGCCCACCTTCAAGGCAGAGATCAGAGTGAAAGCCACAACCCTGCCCTTGAGGGCAACAAGACACCCTGAAGAGCTGTCTTAAATCCAGAATGTTCTTCCAGTGCCGGTGTCTCTGGCATTCAACTAGACCACGTTTCCACTCAACCTCAGGGTTCAGCTTTTCCTCGGTTTCTTTGAGGCTTATCCTGTAACTGAGATTCAACTTTCCATGTCCTTTTGCTATCATGGAGCCATCTATAGTCTGAGTGGGCTCACTTCCTCTACCTTCCAGTCCTCACCCTTTAATACCCTAGAACCCTCTCTGCCTTCCCCATGACGGGGTATAACGTGCGGATCTGACACCAGGCTGGACCTGCTCCAAGGACAACTCATCCCACAGGGTATGGATCACAGGAGAAGCAGAAGACCCCACTTGCACCTCGGGCCTAAGATGTGGCCTCTAATCTAGCTCTACAGAAGAGCCTCAACTTGAGGGTTTGATTGGTCTGTTAGCAGAACTGATATTTTAATGGCCACGTGGCTGTTTCTTGTTCTAGATTCTCCATTGCCTAGCTCCTCAGGGGAGGGTTCTAACCCCTACTCTTGGTCCCTCAATTTCTTCCCTCTCTCCCCTATCCCAAACAAACAAAACCTGAGTAAATGAGATTCCTGAAGATACAGAGAAAAAAGGCCTAAGGACAGAAAATAAAGCACAACCATTAATTTAGGGGCATGTGATATATGGAAGAGAATCAGTGAAATAATCAAAGAGACAGGACTAGCAGGACAGAGGGAGCCAGAGGAGGTGAGAACGGGTTACAAGAAGGAATACAGAAATGTGGCAAGAGGTGGAAGAAGCTGATGGATGAAAAGATCCAGCAGAATTATTCACTGGGAAGACATCTGTAACCTCAGTGGGAACCTTTTCCATACAATGATCAGAGGGCAGACTCAGCTTTGAATCAATACAGTAAACACAGTAGACTTATTTCAAGACGTTTCTTAGATTTACTTCTTTTTTGTTGTTTTTTGGTTTCTTTTTTAAAAATTTTTATTTATTTGCTTGAGAGAAAGTGAGAGAATGAGCAAAAGCCAGGCAGAGGGTCAGAGTGAGAGAGAGAAGCAGACGCCCCACTGAGCAAGGAGGCTGATGTGGGACTTGATGCCGGGGCCTCCAGTATCATGACCTTAGCCAAAGGCAGATGCTTAACCAACTGAGGCACCCAGGTGCCTAGATTTATTTAATTAATTTAACTTACTGAACATATGTAATAGGGTTCTTACTAAGTTCAAAAGACCGCAGGAAAAGATTAGACATGTCCCTGCCATGGGAGACTTTATGAACTATCCACCAGGAGGAGAATACAGAGAAGTTGCTACGGTTCAGATGCAAGAGGGAGAGTTTTTGCTGGGAGAACCTAGTAAACCAGGGAGGCGGTGGTGTTGACCTAGCTTGAGATGACCTTATAGGACAGGCTGTGCTGGTAGGGTGGGAACAGCTGAGGAGAGGCACTGAAGCGTGGAAAGTGAGGGGTGTGTGGTTTCAGGAAGCTAAAATCATACCTAATTAATATATTAGGGTTCCTTTCAGGAGGTAAAAATGCATGTGACTAAAAGGGAACTCGTCAATACAATCTGTGTAGACTTTCAGAAAAGGCTTTGACACATCAAAGACTATTTTTAAAAAGTGAGTCACCATGACATTGAGAAAGTGCGTGCTGTATCATCCAGGAGACAAAAGGCACTTGGCTGAGGATCAGGGGAGGGCCACCCCCTGGGGCATCAGCACCCACAGGGAGACCAGGCAGTCTGGGAGTAGCTGGAATTCTACTACACGCTGCCCTCTTGGGGGGTGGGAGGGGCGGGGCAGGGGGGTGGGGCAGGAGGGTGGCTCTGCTTACAAACCCACGTGCGCAACAGAAGCCACAGAACCAGGCATGCGCAGAAACGAAGCGAGGCGCTGGATGAGGTCTGGAACCGCACGCACGCTGGAAAGCTTTAGGCCTGGTGCCCTCAAAAGAGGAAAGGGCTGGATCAGGTTCAGGAACTCTCGTTTGCTGCTCTCTGATTTCAAGGACGCACATACATACCTGCACTCCCTTCCAAACCCCTCTGGGTGACATCCAGAAGGACGCAAAAAGCAAGAAAACAGGAGGAGATGGGACACCAGCAGTAAAGGTTCTGAAGCTGGAAAGCACCTGAACAGGAGGCTGTGGCTCAGCAAACCCCCCACAAAGCTAAATCCTATACTAGTAGTGGGGAAAGCTGACATACAATCTGAAATGCCCCCAGAGAACTCCCCAAAAGCTCAACCATCGAGCACCCCAGGTACCACTGAAGTGGGAGGGCAAACAGTACTAAAAACAAGATATGACACTCTTAAGGATGGACTGAGATCACAAGGCATTAGAAAAAAGTATCCAGTGTAAAGACAGAGACCAAAACAACTGGAAAATAAATGCAGTGTGGAAAACAGAAAATACACATAAAGATGAAAACTCAGGGGGGAAAAAAATCATCAAAATCCTCAGAAGAAACTTCACGAAACAAGTAAAACATCAATTTTTCAAAAACGTACATTCAATAAAAAGAAAATAATAACTCTTGAAAATTAAGACATGACAGGAGAAATTAAAAAGATTGGAAAATAAGTTGAGGAAATCTCTCAGAATGTAGAGCAAAAGACAGATAGAAAACAGGCGAGAAAAATACTCTTTTTAAATCAGAGGACCAGGGGCGCCTGGGTGGCTCAGTAGGTTAAGCCTTTGCCTTCGGCTCAGGTCATGATCCCAGGGTCCTGGGATGGAACCTTGCATTGGGCTCTCTGCTCAGCAGGGAGCCTGCTTCCCCCCTCTCTCTCTGCCTGCCTCTCTGCCTACTTGTGATCTCTCTCTCTCTGTCAAATAAATAAATAAAACCTTTAGGGGCGCCTGGGTGGCTCAGTGGGTTAAGCCGCTGCCTTCGGCTCGGGTCATGATCTCAGGGTCCTGGGATCGAGTCCCATATCGGGCTCTCTGCTCAGCAGGAAGCCTGCTTCCCTCCCTCTCTCTCTTTGCCTGCCTCTCTGCTTACTTGTGATCTCTCTCTGTCAAATAAATAAAATAAATCTTTAAAAAAAAAAAAATAAATAAATAAATAAATAAAACCTTTAAAAAATTAATAAATCAGGGCACCTGGGTGGTTCAGTTGGTTGAGTAACTGCCTTCGGCTCGGGTCATGATCCCAGAGTTCTGGGATCGAGTCCCGCATCGGGCTCCCAGCTCCACAGGGAGTCTGCTTCTCCCTCTGACCTTCTCTCCTCTCATGCTGTGTCTCTCTCTCTCTCTCTCTCTCTCTCTCAAATAAATAAATAAAATCTCAAAATAATTAATTAATTAATTAATCAGAGGACCAGTCTAGGAGACATGACATCTGAATATAGGCATTCTAGGAAGAGAAAATAAGAAAAAAAAAATGAAGGGAGAAAATATTCAAAGAAATGATTCAATAAAGTTCTCCATAATTAAAGGGCTTGAGTTTCTTTTTAGCTTGAAGGGACCTCTGAGCGTACAGAACAATATGAAAATAACACTCCACCAAGGTACAGCATCATGCAATTTCAGAACACTTAAATTTCCAGAGAGGACAAGAGGTTTTATGCAAATAATAAATAAATCAGAATGACATAAGGTCTTATGTCTTATGTTGTTCCTCAACAGGAACACTGAAAGCCTAGAAAGCAGTGGGGCAGTATCTTCAAAATACTAAGAGGAAAAAAAAATATATATATATATATTTTTTTCTAGATTTTATTTATTTGAGAGCGAGCACAAGTAGCAGGAGTGGCAGAGGGAGAGGGGCAAGAAGAAGGTCAGGCAGACTCCCCCACTGAGTGCAGTCTGACCTGGAGTTCAATCCCAGGACCCCGAGATCACGATCTGAGCCGAAGCCAGATGCTTAACGGACTGAGCCACACAGACGCCCCTGAGGGAAAACAATTTCTAACCAAGAATTCTACATCCAGCATGACTGTCAATTAAGTATGAGTTTAGAATAAAGACACTTCCATATAGGCAAGGTCTGAAAAATTTGCCTCTCAGGCATCCTTTCTCAGGAAATTATTAGAGGATGTGTTCCACTAAATGAAGAAGAAAATGAAAATAATAAAAACAAAAACATGGTATTGAGGAAACAAGAGATACCAGAAGAGGATGATGGTAGAGGGTGACTCCCAGACCACAGCCCTGCAGCAGGGATAAAGAGCAAACAGTCCAGAGCAGTTCCCGTCAGAAGGCTCCTCTAGATTTTATTCAAGAAATGAAACTGAGAGACTACCTGACATGTCTGAACGTCTGGAGAACAGATCCATACAACTGAGGAAGAGTTTAGGATTGAATTAGTATAAATACACAGAAAACTACAGAAACAGAAGGCAAGACTGTTAATTGACTTCGGGAAAAACAAAATGCGCAGTGAAAAACAGTAATGTTGTCATCTATGAAGAGCGTTTTCATGGTCATAGTATATGGACTGAATGCGGCTCTCACTGTATCAGAAGAATGGGAGGACGGACTTCCTGTCTGTGGTGACGAAGCAGTGAGTATGGCGGAGTACTAAATCTCCACCTTCCACTGTAGAATGTCAACAGGTAATACCCAAAATAGAAATATTAACAACTGGCAGTAGAAGTATATTATTTAGAGATCTGGAGGTAAATACCAAACAAATTACTTGGAAGAGTTGAAATTGGATGCCTCCCAGAGGTAGGAAATCTAGTAGTAGCGGTAACGGGGGGAATATTTTTTTCTTGTTCATTTTTGTTGGTAACAAGCCTTGTAAAACTGTTTTTTTTTTTTTTTTTTTTTTGAACATGCACAGGTACAACTTCACTTAGAACAAACCCTGAATTAACTTGCACAGGACTACACAGCCTACAGCGGTAGGAATGGGGCTTCTAATCTAGCTGCTCTGGTTCTCTGACCTATTTGTCACGTCTCTACCAACAGAGCCAATGAAGAGTCTATTCGAAATCTAGGTGACTCATACTTGACCACATCCTACTTACTTAACGCCTTACTAGATACTGTCTTATGTTATTTTGTGATTATTTTTGATAAATCATATGTGGATAAATAATCAGTTTAGAATAAAGATAATTAAAAGACAAAAAAACCAAATGTGTGGACCTTATTTGGACCCAGATTAAAACAACAACAACTATGAAAAGGCATCTCTAAGATAATTACAGACATCTGAGCATGGACCACGTGTCAGAAGATATTAAAGAATTAGGTTAATGTGAGGTAATAGTATGACAGCTCTATTTTAAAAAGTTCTTCTCTTAGAGATGTCTACTTAAGTATTTATGGGTAAAATGACATAATGTCTAGGATTTGCTTTAAAATCAAATCTAAGGGGTGCCTGGGTGGCTCAGTGGGTTAAGGTCTCTGCCTTCAGCTCAGGTCATAATCTCAAGGTCCTGGGATCGAGCCCCGCATCGGGCTCCCTGCTCAGCAGGGAGTCTGCCTGAAATACTCTCTTGGACAGTAAATAAATAAATCCTGAAAAAAAAAATAGAGTATGGTACTTGGGGTGCCTGGCTGGCTCAGTGAGTGGAGTGTGTGACTGCTGATCTTGGGATCATGAGTTCAAGTCCCGTGTTGGGTGTGGAGATTATTTTAAAAAATAAAATCTTTAAAATTAATTAATTAATTAAAAGAGTATGGTGCCATTCTGTTCTCCAGAGATAACTTAGTTAAGGCAAAGGGAGGGAATAAAGTAAAAGGTTGCTCAACCAAGTCTTTATATTTTTTCACGAGAAATTTTATGTGTCTATGACTTCATAATATATATCTATTTAAAAAGGGAGGATAGGCACTGCATAGTACCTCAGCTGAGAAGTGAAAAGCTAATAGCTGGTTGCCATCACATCGTTCATCTTAAGTACTAATAGTGGAGAGTAGGGGGGAAATGGAATATATCACGGGTAAGAATGTAAAATGGTGAAGTAGCTCTGGAAAAGAGTCTGGGATTTCCTCAGTAGGTTTTTGTTTTGTTTTGTTTTTTAAGTTTTTATTTATTTATGTAAGTAATCTCTACACCCCATGCAGGGCTCAAACTCATGACCCTGAAATCAGGTCACAGGGTTCTTCCCACTGAGTCAGCTGGATGCCCCCTCAGTAGGTTAAATATAGTTACGGTATGACTCAGAAACCAAGAGAATTTTGTCCACACAAACACCTGAACATCAATGTTCACAAGCTATTATTCACAATAGCCAAGAAGTGGAAGCAACCTAAATGCCCATTAACTGATAAATGGATGAACAAAAGGTGGAATATCCACATAGTGGAGTATCATTTCACCGTAAAAAGGAATAAAGTTATTGTTCCATGCTTCGACATGGATGAATCTTGAAACATCATACGAAGTGAAAGCCGGTCACAAAAGACCACATACTGTATGATTCCATTTATACAAAATGTCCCAAATGGGCAAATCTATTCTGATAGAAAGTAGATTAGTGGCTGCCTAGGGCTAGGAGAGGTTGGGGGAAAGGGGAGCGTGACTGCACATGGGTACAGGGTTCCTTTCTCAAATAAGGAAAATGTTCGAAAATTCACTGTAGTGATGTCTGCACACTCTGAATACACTAAGAAACGTGTGATTGTATACTTTCAATGGGTGGGCAATAGCATATATCAATTACATTTCGAGAAAGCTGCTACCTAAAGAAAGGGGGAGGAGAATGGAGGACACATCATGTCCCTTCCAGGGAAACATGGAACCCTGTGGTTTTGGAGGCTAACCATGGACAAATTGCCTTTGTCTGCTCCTCTGAACACAGGGAACCTTACTATTTGGATTTTTTTTTTTTTTCTTAATGAAGGCAGGAAAGAAACCCCAGCAGAGAGCTAAGGAATCAGTGAACGTCATCATTACTTCTTACTTAATTATTATCCTGAAGAAAGCATAAAAAGGACCTGGTTTTTAAAACCCTCTTTTGGGGGCGCCTGGGTGGCTCAGTGCGTTAAAGCCTTCGGCTCAGGTCATGATCCCAGGGTCCTGGGATCAAGCCCAACATCGGGCTCTCTGCTAAGCAGGGAGCCTGCTTCCCCCTCTCTCTCTGCCTGCCTCTCTGCCTACTTGTGATCTCTGTCTGTCAAATAAATAAAATCTAAAAAAAAAAAACAAAACCCTCTTTAGGTTTCTTTCCTTAGTATTCTGAATATCTTATTTAGTAACTTTATTTTTTTTATCTAGGACTAGACAAGTGGAAAGGAATTTTGCCTAATCTTTTGACCCAGAATCCTCCTGTACCTGAACTTTTGTCCCCTCAAGCAGATACTGCAACTGGAGTGCACAAAGTGTATGAAAATTTTTGAATTCATCAACATTTATGAGTCAGGAGATTTCGCATAAAAAATCTAGATTTCCAGCTTCTCTTGAAAAATAGGCAGAATCTGGTAATAGAGAAGAACGTTTCTTTTAAATTAAGCACAGTAATGAATTAGCTTTGTAAACGGATATCCAAAGGACTCACAGATACTCAAGCCAGTTCTCACTCTAAAACTAGGGAAGAGAAGGTAAGGAATCAGGCAGACAGGGACTGGGTGTACCAGAGGCAGAAGCTGGAGACAGAAGGGCGGACATCTTTAGAGCCACACTCTGAGCTAATGCAGGCTGGGACAGTCTTCCTCTTATTCCCTGTCAGAGCCGCTCTACCTTTCCTTTGCAGCCTTTACTACAGAAGGACTGAGTACTGACTTGGGTTTAATGTTGGTTTCCCCACACAGACAAAAAACTCCAGGTGACATGAATAGTCTTATCACCATACTCTTCACTTAGCACAGTACCTGGCACACAGCAGACACTCAATAAATATTTACTGAATGATAAAAAAAAGGAATGAACAAATGACGTGGAAAGGGATCTGGAAACAGGTAATCTTGAGGAAACAAAAATCTTATCACGTCCTTTTTCACTACAAAGGAAAGGACTGAACACTGTCATGGAGTTACTACAGATTTTCAGAAGTGTGTTTCCGAATAACCACAGGATGCTTGGTTCCACCTCCCTCAGAGGGAGGAATAATGCCCGCCTCCATGCAGGGTTTTCGTACTTCCTACAGGGCTTTATTACTCTAGTCCTGTCTCTGGCCCCTAACCTAAAAACTCCAGTTCATGGTCAGCAACGCAAAGGTCCTGAGTCTGCCACAGAGAGGAGGTCACTCAGTGGCCCACATATCTGCACTTACAGCAAGATGCAGTCTTCTGGAAACATCCACTGCAAAACTCTCCACAAGGGAATGGCAGAGAAAATAGCTTTGATTCTTATTAAAATATATTGTAAGCTACATGGCCCCACTGGTCAGTGAAACAAGAATAAAAACATCAAAAGAAAAAAACCAAGTCAGAAGTGGAATCACCACAACTTCTAACAGTTCTACCTGGTAACAAGGACTCGATGTCATCACATACAGCACATACTAAGATTTAACCAACTGCCCCACCAATGTTTTTTATGGCCTTTCTCCTCACATCTGGGTTCCAATTAAAGTTCACCCATTGCATGTGGCTGTATTGTCTCCTAAACCTCTCTAACTTAGGAATAGCTCACCTCCTCCATTTTTGTTTACTCATGTCACTGACCTTTTTTTCCCCAAAGAGTCCAGGTCAGCTGACTTGTAGCACATCCTACATGTTGGATTTGTCTGAGTATGTCCTCAATATTAGATTCAGGTTGAACATTTTTGGCATAAACACTCTGTAGATGATAGGCATTTACTACTGCATCAGATTAGAAGGCATATAATGTCAGATTCTCATATTGGTGTTGCTAAATTTGATATCTGGTTAAGGTATTGGCCCTCAGACCACTTTTTCCCCTTGTGGTTAGTAAGTTTGTTATCAAGAAATTAGTACGAGGGTTGTCTGGGTGGCTCAGTTGCTTAAATGTCCTGGGGTCAAGCCCCACATCGGGCTCCCCACTCAGCAAAGAGTCTGCTTCTCCCTCTTCCTCTCCCTCAGCCCCTAACCCTGCTCATGCTCTCTCTCTCTTGTATAAATAAAATCTTAAAAAAAAAAAAAAAAGAAGTTAATAGGGGAATTAATAAGTCAATTTTCTTAGTGTGATAATGGTCCTGTGGCTATGTAGAATATCTTTGGTTTGGGGTTTGTTTGCTAAGGGGGGGCCCAGAAAATCTTAAGCAGGGGCTTGATCTCACAACCCTGAGATCATGACCTGAGCCAAAATCAAGAGTTCGATGCTCAACCAACTGAGCCACCCAGGAGTCCCATAATATCCTTGTCTTTAGGAAATGCAAGATGAAATATTCAAGAAAAACTACCAAAAACTCTGCAAATTACTTTCAAGTAAGGGAATACTATGAACAACTCTAAGCCCACACATCTGATAACCTAGATGAGACGGACTAATTCCCTGGAGACACAATATGCCCAAACTCACACAAGAAGAAATCGACAAACTGAACAGGCCTGTATCTATTAAAGAAATTAAATAAATAATTAACCACCTTCCAAAACAGAAAGCACCAGGCCCAGATGGGTTCACTGGTGAATTCTACCAACCATTTAAGGAAGACATTAAACCAATTCTTTATTATATCTTCCAGAAGACAGAAGCAGAGGGAATGTCTCCTCACTCATTCTAAAAAGCTGGCATTACCCTAATAGCAAAATGGGACAAAGACATTACAGGAAAAGAAAACTATAGACCAGTATCTCTCATGAACATACAGACATAAAAATCCTCAACAAATTATTAGAAAATTGAATCCAGCAATGTATTAAAAGAATTACATACCACAACCAAGTGGAATTTATCCCAGGTACACAAAGCTGACTTGATTTTTGAAAATCAATTAACGTAATATATCAACATTAACAGGTTAATGAAGAAGAAAAAGCACGAGATTACATCAATAGTTGCAGAAAAAGCATTGACACAATCTAGCACCCAATTATGATAAAAACTCTCAGTAAACTAAGAAATGAACAGAACTTTCTGAACTTGATAAAGTATATCTACAAACAACCCACTGCTAATATCACTTAATGGTGAAAAACTAAAAGTTTTCCCACTAAGATCAGGAACAAGGCAAGGACAGCCCCTCTCACCATTCCTTTTCAACATTGTACTGGAAGTCCAAGCTAATGCAATGAGAAAAAAAAACAGAAACAAAAACAAAAACAAGGAAATAAGGTATACTGATAGGGAAGGAAAACATAAAACTGTCTTTGTTCACAGATGACATGACTGTGTAGAAAATCTGAAAATATTGACAAAAAACTCCTAGAACTAATAGGCAATTTTAGCAGGATACAATATTAATACATAAAAGTCAATCACTCCAATATACTAGCATTGAACAAATGGAATTTGAGGGGCACCTGGGTGGTGCAGTGGGTTAAGCCTCTGCCTTCAGTTCAGGTCATGATCTCGGGGACCTGGGATCGAGCCCCGCATCGGGCTCTCTGCTCAGCGGGGAGCCTGCCTCCCCCTCTCTCTCTGCCTGCTGCTCTGCCTACTTGTAGTCTCTCTCTGTCAAAAAAATAAATAAAATCTTTAAAAAAAAAAAAAGAAAAAATAGAACTTGAAATTTAATACCATTTACATTAGTACCCCCCAAAATGAAATACTTTGGTTTAAATCTAACAAAATACAAGATCTATATGAGGGAAAATGTAATCTCAGGTGAATGAAATCAACAAAGAACTAAAAAAATGGAGACATCCCACCACATTCCATAAGAAGACTAAATATTGCCAAGATGTTAGTTCTTCTAAACCTGACCTATATAGATTCAAGGCAATCCTAATCAAAATCCCAGCGAGTGATTTTAGGACTACTGACCAACTGATTCTAAAGTTTCTATGGAGAGGTAAAAGACCCAGAACTAGCAACACAATACCGCAGAACAAAGGTGGGAGACTGGCACTCCTAACTTCAACACTTACTGTAACACTATAGTCATCAAGACAGTGTAGTACTGGCCAAAGACGAGACAAACAGATCAATGGAATAGAGAGCCCAGAAATAGACCAATATAAATATAAATATATATGTATATATATACAAATATATATATATACATATATATATATATAAATAAATATAGTCAATGGATCTCTGAGAAAGGCAGCTGTTTCAACAAGTGATGCTGGAACAACTGGACATCCACATGCAAAAAAAAACGAGTCTAGGTAGAGACCTTTCAAAAAACTCAAAGTAGATCACAGACCTACATATAAAACAGAAAGCTGTAACAGTGTTAGAAGACAGAGGAAAAATCTAGATGACCTTGGGTTTGGCAGGGACTTTTTTTTTTTTAATTTTTTAAATCTTTTTTTTAAGATTTTATTTATTTATTTGACAGACATCACAAGTAGGCAGAGAGGCAGGCAGAGAGAGAGAGAGAGAGAGAGAGGGAAGCAGACTCCCCGCTGAGCAGAGAGCCTGATGTGGGGCTCAATCCCAG
Source organism: Martes martes (assembly GCF_963455335.1). Classification (NCBI taxonomy): domain Eukaryota; kingdom Metazoa; phylum Chordata; class Mammalia; order Carnivora; family Mustelidae; genus Martes; species Martes martes. The sequence continues at coordinate 157,733,624 of NC_137891.1, forward strand.
AACCCTGGGATCATGACCTGAGCCGAAGGCAGAGGTTTTAACCCACTGAGCCACCCAGGTACCCCTTGGCAGGGACTTTTTAGATACAGTGCCAAAGATGTGATTCAGGAAAGAAAGAACTGTTATACTAGACCTCATTAGAATGAAAAACTTCTGCTCCATAAAGAGAATGAAAAGACGGGATGCCTGGATGGCTTAGTCGGTTAAGCCACTGCCTTCTGGCTCAGGTCATGATCCCGGGGTCCTGGGATCGAGTTCGCGTCAGGCTCCTCGCTCAGCAGGGAGCCTGCTTCTCTCTCTGCCTCTGCCTGCCACTCTGCCTGCTTGTGCATGCTCTCTCGCTCTCTCTCTGATAAATAAATAAAATCTTTACAAAAGAGAGAGAGAATGAAAAGACAAGCACTGTTTGGGAGAAAATAATTGTAAAAGACAAATCTGATAAAGGACAATGATCCAAAATATACAAAGAACTCTTAAAACTCAATAATACCACAGACAACCCAATTAAAAAGTAGGCTAAAGACCTTAATAGAGTCCTCACCAAACAGGATATATGGATGACAAATAAACATATAAAAAGATGTTCCACAGGGCACCTAGGTGGCTCGGTTGGCAGAGCATGTCACCCCTGACCTCAGGGTTGTGAGCTGAAGCTCCATGTTGGGTGTGGAGTCTAGTTAAAATAAATTAAATAAAATAAAAAAGTAAAACTTAAAAAAAAAAAAAAAAAGATGTTCCATACCGTACGCCAATAGAGAAATGCAAATTAAATAAAACAGCAATGACATACAGTACACACCTATCAGAATGGCCAAAATCCAGAACACCGACGACACCACAAATACGGTCAAGGATGTGGAGCAACAGGAGCTCTCATTCATTGCTGGCAGGAATGCAAGGTGGTACAGCCATTTTGGAAGACAGTCTGGCAGTTTCTTACAAAACTAAACATACTCTACTATACACTCCAACAATCATATTCTTTGGCATTTATCCAAAGGGCTTGAAAACGTATGTCCACAAAACAAAACCCTGCACACAGATGTTTACAGCAGCTTTATTCATAATTGCCAAAACTTGGAAGCAACAAAGATGTCCTTTAGTGATTGAATGAACTGTGGTAGATCCAGACAGTGGAATATTATCAAGCGCTAAAAAGAAATAAACTATCAAGTCATGAAAAGACATGGAAGAGCCTTAAATGAGTATTTTTTTAAAAGATTTTATTTATTTATTTGACAGACAGAGATCACAAGTAGGCAGAGAGGCAGGCAGAGAGAGAGGAGGAAGCAGGGTCCTTCCTGAGCAGAAAGCCCGATGTGGGGCTCGATCCCAGGACCCTGGGATCATGACCTGAGCCAAAGGCAGAGGCTTTAACCCACTGAGCCACCCAGGCACCCCACCTTAAATGAATATTGCTTAGTGAAAGAAGCCAATCTGGAAAGGCTGCAATCTCTTGATTCCAACTATATGACCTTCTGGAACAGGCAAGACTATGGAGTCAGTAAAAGGATCAGCATTTTCCATGGGTTGGGAGGAAGGGAGAGATGAACAGGTGGAGCACAGAGGATTTTTAGGGCAGTGAAACTGTTCTGTATAGTAATATAAAGGATACATGTCATTATACATTTAGCCAAAGCCACACACAGTGTTGACACCAAGAGTAAACCCTACTGTAAGCTACGGGCTTTGGGTGACACTGACACATCATTGCAGGTTCATCAACTGTTAACAAATGGGGATGGTGGCAGTGTTGACAGTGGGGGAGGCTATGCGAGTGTGGGGGCAGAGCGTTTATGGGAAATATCCTTTGCTATGAACCCAAAACTGCTCTGAAAAAATGAAGTCATAAAAATAAAAACTCTGCAACTTACTTTCAAATAGTACAGGAAAATGTTTCTGTCTACAGAGACAGAACAAATGTGGCAAAACATAAAAATGTTAACTAGAAAATCTAGTTGAGAGGATCCTGATGCTTACTGTACTGTGCTTTCAACTTTTAGCTGGTTTGTTGGTTTTTTTTTGTAATTTTTCCAAAGCAGAAAGTTGATGTGAAACAAATAAAAAGGATCAACAATGGGTCAGAACCGAAGCCCTGAGTCCACTGCACGTAGTAACCCTGGTCAGACAACACTAAGATGCCCAAGAAGCCTGGGCCAGAATCTCTCCACTCCTTGAGGGAAAAGAAAAACAACAAAACCTCACAGGTTGACTGTCACCCGGGAGCCAAAATTCCAGCCACCAGAGGTGGGTCAGATGTGAGCCTAGGGACTGAGGTCATTGAGAAGTCACTGTGCTTACAAGGCTCAAGAGGCTTCCCTTCTTCCTTCTTCACTTCCGTGTTCCTACTGAGAGCATTCACCACCCAATTAAGAACCTCATCCAGGGGCGCCTGGGTGGCTCAGTCGGTTAAGCCTCCAACTCCTGATTCCAGCTCAGGTCTCAGGGTCCTGAGATCAAGCCCCATGATGGACCCTGCACTGAAGGGGGAGTCTGCTGGAGATTCTCTCCCTCTCCCTATCTCTCCCCCGCTGCCCCTCCCGGCCTCCCGCATGTGTGCATGTGCGCACGTGTGTGCACTTTCTCTCTCAAATAAATAAATCTTTAAAAATAATTCATTAATAAAGTGATCTGGGGGCACCTGCATGGCTCAGTCAGTTAACTGTCTGACTTTGGCTCAGGTCATGATCTCCGTGTCCTGGGAGAGAGCCTGGGAGGCGATGGGCAACCTGCTCGGCGGGGAGTCTGTTCCTCCCTGTTCCTCTCCTCAGCACCACCCCCCAACCTGGCACACCCTCCTGCAACTCATGTTCTCTCAAATAAATAAATAAATAAATCTTTTTTAAGGTTTATTGATTTATTTATTAGAGAGCGAGCGAGCACATACTGGTGAGAGAGACAGAGGGAGCGGGAGAAGCAGACTACAATTGGAAACTTTAAAAAAAACCCTTATCTAGGGGCACCTGGGTGGCTCATTGGGTTGGGGCCTCTGCCTGTGGCTCAGGTATGATCTCAGGGTCTGGGGATCGAGCCCCACATTGGGCTCTCTGCTCAGCAGGGAGCCTGCTTCCTCCTCTCTCTCTCTGCCTGTCTCTCTGCCTACTTGTGATCTGTCAAGTGAATAAGTAAAATCTTAAAAAAAAAACCATATCTATATGCCAATGTGATTTATTATATACAACAAGGAAAAACGTTTGGGACACAGGAAGCAGTTCAGGAAGAAAATAAAACAAAAATTACCTTGGATTGCCTCTGAATGATGGAACTATAGGTGTGCTTTCTAAAATGAGCCTTATTTTATCATGACTCAAACACACAAACACACACACAGTTTTATGAAGAACTGTAATCCCCGAGTTCTGGTCTAATTTAGAGCTTACTGCATCAAAAGTCGTTTCCAAAAAGACCCAGTCTCACTTATTTAAATATAAATGGTGATTTCCAAGAACCTATTTCTCAGTACATGGAAAAAAGGTCTCTAATTCATGTTTTCTAAACCAGTCAGTCTGTTTATGGCAGGCACGTTCACGCACTCATTTTGGATACAGAATGTGTTCACGATTTTTATGTGGATGCTGATTGCCCAAAGGGAGGGAGCCAGGGCAAAGTGGAGGCTGGGGACGGCAGACGGAGAAGGTGATGCTGACCCGATGAGGGACGAGGGAATCCCACTGGACTTGGCAAGTGGGGGAGTGAAGATCGGATGCTGGCAGAGCCGGGGTGAGGCCCCGGGACGGCACAGATGCCAGCCTTGTTCTTCTGGCCGACGAGGCTGCAAAGTCAGTCGGAGATCAGAACATGAAGGGCTTTGTATGCCATGACGGGAAGTTTTGAACTCTTCCTGCTCGGGACCAGGGCGCAACGCTTCCTTTCCAGCTCAGGGACGGGACTTGATTTGATTTAACATCCCAGGCGTCTGGCCACGTATCTGGCATGCTGCAGGAATTCAGCAATGTTTGCTAAACCGAATGATTTCTTCTCCTTCTAGGTGCCGAGAAGCAAGGGGAGAGTGGGTCAGACGCTTTGTTTGCAGCCTTGACAGCCAGTCGAAAACCGTCCAGCTAATTTTCATCGCTGTGCTTGCTTTCAGGATGGCTTTTGCTCCGGTCGAGGTGGTCTTTAAACAAGACGTGTCCTTTCATGAGGATTTAGTCACCCGTCCTGCCTCACCAAGCCAAGATGGGCTCGCACCTCCCTCCTCTGTCTTCGTTCAGCTCTACATACAGCTGACGACTGAAGGCCAGTCACTGGGCCAGAAGTTCTCTCTCAAAACTTCTGGCGTAAAATTGCTCGTAATAGTCACTTTTTATCTTTTTAATGTCTGTAGTTTCTCTAGCGTTGTCCCTTTTCCATGGCGGGTGCTGCTCATTTGGCCCTGATGCTCCCACGCTCTCTCTCCCCGGATCACTACGTGGTCAGCCCTGCCAGAGGTCTGTCCATTTTATCAGTCTTTCGAAAGGACAAACTTTGGGGTTTGTTCATCTTTTATATTCGAAGGTGTTTGTTTTTTTTTTCTTCAAACTCCACTCTATTATTTTAGTTCCCTTCTTTGGGTTTAATTTGCTGTACATTTCTTAACTTCTTGAAACCCATGCTTCCAACACTGATTTTCAGCCTTTGTTTTTTCTTAATATATGCACTGAGACCTGTAGATTTCCCGCTAAGCTTGATTTTGGTAGCATTACCCACATTCTAACGTAGTGTTTTTAATATTTAGTTCAAAATACTCTCCAATTTCCATTATGATTTTTTTCGTTGACACGATTATTCACAAGTTTATCTCTTTGACTTCTAGACCTACAAGGGTTTTCTAGCTATCTTTGTTACCGATGTCTAGTTTAATTCCACTGTGGCCAGAGAATTTATTCCATGTGCTACCACTCCTGGGAAATGTGCTGAGACTTGCTACATGTATTGCCTGAGGCTTCCTCTTCTAGGAAAGTCTGAACTCTTCGGTGTGACCTGAATCATGAACCTACCTGCCCCGGGAGGGACATCGTCTCATTGGAGCCCTGCCTGCTGGCCACGCGGGCTTCCCTGTGGTTTTCTGAAGACGCCAGGCTCTTTCACATTCTGTGCCTTTGCCCATAATCTTCGCTTTGCCAGAAATGCCCTAGTGCTACTGTCTGCTCCTCCTCATTATCCTCCTCTCCGCAGCTCAGAACACCCCCCCCCACCATGCGGCCTTTCCCACCCCCTCCCCATCCCTGAACTACTAGAGGCAGCCAGGACCTGCACCTGCTTTTCCCTCACCCCCTCTCTTCCACGCTGCTGCCAGAGTTCTCTTCCTAGAGTGCAGATCTGGCCACGTCTCCTGCACACAATCCTTTCATCACATCCTCCTACCCAGAGCCTGAACTTGGCGCTCCATACAGGACTCTCTCCCAGCCCTTCTCCGGGTCCCCACACCTGCGTTCCTGCTGTTCCCTCTACCTAAAATGCACTTCCTGCCTTGTTCCTGCAGCTTTCAAGTTCAGGCTCAAGGGTGGCTTCCTCCACCCCCATCCGCAACACTGTCCTTCCCCAGCAAGTTAACCACTCCCTGTGTAACAGTAACCATCAAGGGCAGAGGTGGGGAGAACTTCCCTTCGTGAACTGTTAATTACGTTATTTATTCTATTTCAGGAGGATTCGGGGGTTTTCACGGCAAAGTGTGGCCTTTGCAAAAGGCTGGCCAGCACTGTGGGCCCCGCGACCTCCCTCTGCCTTAGCCTATATAACACCTAGTGCACTAACTTTTTGAAGTATGTCTTACCTAACCAGACTATGATTTCCTTAAAGGCAGGCGTTGAGGCTTATTTAATTTTGATCTTAGGAGACTAGCACAGTAACTAGCTTAACAGGTACAACTAAATGGACTTCACTGGGGGAAATAAAGGAAGAAAGTTTTCAATTCTAGGTACCCAAATAGAAATTTCAGAAGAAAGTTCTATGCGCAGTTAATCCTTCACACTGAAGGCTGGAACACCACATTTCCACCAGGTGTTTCCAGTCTGTCTAAGAACCTTTAATGGTCCTCCTACATCAAACCTGAACTTGGAGAACGGGGACCAGGCCTCCGTCATGGACTCTGCCGCCCATCCTGTCTTCCATCCCACTTCCCCGTGCCCCTCCCCCCACCCCACCAAGAGTCACATGTAGCTATCAGCCATCATTCCTGCTTCAGAAGTATTGCTAATGCTCTATTTAGCTGGTGCACTTTCCCCGGGCCCCCTAATGTCCTACCCCACTCATCAGGGTCCCTGTCTCAGAGTTCAGGTCCTTCTCAAAGCCCCCCTCGATTTCACTCCTTCCTCCTCACCTCTGGGACACTTAACTGGGCCCTGTCTTACCCTTGGTTCCTTTCTCTGAGCCACAGCTTTCGGGCTGCCAAGTTCTCAGGTCCTGGTGCTCTCGTCCCCTGTGCCCCACGTTGCCTAGAACAAAGCTAGTAAGTGCGCAAGGTCACTCAGCAGTAACACCTGTTGACTGACAAAGTCATTGATCTCTCTACGTCAGCTTCTCCCCATCCATCAAGGGCTGCTTGGGTGGTACCCCCACGGATCTCCAGGAACTATCAGGGCTGTCTGCATGAATATTTCCTTGTAATCCTATACCTCCCAACCCCCTCCATGTCACCATGTGAAAGACATTCCTGCATAAGTGAGGGAGAGACAAGAGCTTGTTTTCCTAGCTACAGGACAGAACCAGAGGCTTTTCTATGTTCTTCTGTCGCCCTAGAAATACATACACACATGCATACACACGCAGACGTACAACTCAAGTTGCTGTGCCTCTTTCTGCCTTTCCAGAGTAAATAATCCTTAAATTCTCAGTTCTTTATTACTCTGTTCTGCTCCCACCCTCTGGGAGGTTCCTTTCCTGAACCTTTTAAAAATACCTGCAGGTAAAAATGAAACTGTGATAGTATGATTTGGAAATTTAAATATGTAACTCTAAGAAATTAAAAACATATAGTTTTGAAGTGTCTTTGATTCCCCAAGAGTGGTGAGACCCAGCCACTGCAGGGTATGAGCAATATAACACTGTAGCAGCCAGGGTTCCATGTCTGTGTCGTCCCCCCAATGTCCCCCCAATGTCTCCTCTCACCCTCCAGCCCCCAGCCCCCCCCCAACTACTCTAGGTGCTAGTTCCCCTCAGTTGGTGATGGGGGTTCTGCTCAATGGAATGTGGGCTGCAAAAGCATATCCCCTCCAGTCCTGGCCCACGGAGACCTGCAAAATCTCCACATTCTGCCCTCTTTCTCCTCTGTGAACTGGATCAGGACCAGAGGAGGACTCTGAGCCCCTAGGGGCTGGTAGGGTCACTAGATGGGAGGAGTGTGCATGAAACAGGACAGAACTCTTCCCCCAGCCCCCACAGCCCTACACTAGATGGTGACAAGAAAGAAATCAACCTTCACTGTGGTAAGCCACTGCAATTTGGGGGTCATCTGTCATAACAGAAAGTCCCCACTGACTAAAATGATATTATCCTGAATTCTTAAAGTTAAAAAGGATAATCTTTCCTGAATATTATTTACAAACAACTCTGTCTAAAGTTCTTTTGTTACTGTTCTCCCTTTCAGATGACTTGGGCACTGGTGGGAGCTGTAGAATGCCCCTCAGATTCCCCCCTCCCCTGGGAAGGAATGAAGGACTAGTCCCCATCTGCGGGCATCACTGTGAGCAGAAAGCCCCCAGCTGTCAGGCATCTTCAGGAAATGGCTTAGTTGAACAGAGCTGCTTGCCCAGCATCACACCCTTCCAGGGTGGTCTTCCAGTAACTAGTGGCAGTCTGTGACCAGTCAAGGAGAAACGATAAAGGCACAGCCCCTCACTCCAACTCAGGAGGACCGTCCCCCCTCCTGAGTTGGCTGAGGCCTTTCTTAGGACTGAAGCACAGCCCACGTTCTCCCTCTGCACAATCCTGCTTCCTTTTCCTCCCTTTCCTTTTTTTCCCATCAGGGGTGTTGACTCCAAATTCCCCAGTAAGCTTTCCAGACTCTGACATGTACCTCAGAGTCACTTCCCCATGACCCCAACCCAAGACAGGCGCTGTATTCCTGACACAACAGCAAGCTGCCCTCCCCCTGCCTCGGCAGGTGGCATGAATACCATATTTTCTGATCAACAATGAAAATACACAAAGTCACAATGGGACAGAAGCTCTAAAACTGAGACTCTCCAGCATGGGTGAAACAGGTGACAGGGACTGAGGACACTTGCTGTGATGAGCAGCCGGGACTGTACGGAAGTGTGGAACTGCTCTACCATACCCCTGAAAACTACTATTACACTGTCGGTGAACTAGCCGGCACTGAAATGAAAACTTCAGAAAAATAAAACGAGACTCTCTACAAAAATTCAGAATGGACTAGACTATTAAAAGACAGACTCTTCACAAGGAAGCAAGAGAAACCATGAACACTTTGAGAAAAGCAGCTTTGAAATTGTCCTCAAGAAAACATTACCACCTGGCTTATAGTCAAATAAAGAAATTATTAAATACATAACGAAGAGCTACATAACAAAAATTATTGAGGCTCTATTATCCATCCGTGCAGGTATCTGGTATTTTTACACTTACAGCAGCTACTTTTTTGAGCTAAGACCTTTATTTGCATGCATTATCTCATTAAACTCTTCATACGTTCCGCAGGCGGTAAAATTCAGGCTCACAGAGAGTAAATACGTTACCTAAAGTCCCAGAAGTTAGGACTCAAAGTCAGGTCTGGATTACTCCAAAACCTCAACTCTGTAGTATGCCCTGCATATTCAAGCTACTATATAAGGAGTTAGCCACTAAGTTATTTGCAAGGTTGAAGGGAGAGCAAAAGGCAAGCATATGTGATTCCAAAACCTGTTCTCTCCTCTCATCCCCTCTCTCCACGACAGGCACAGGACAGGCACTGCCATCTAGGTCGGCAGGCTCCAGGGAATGAGTTAAATGACTCTTCCCAGCACGATTTTGCCAGAAAGAGACCCAGCACCCAACTGTCCTCTGGCTATTCCAAAGGTTCTTCTGCCCTCTTGTGGCTCAAGGACACTACTACATCTTGAAGCCCCATTAAAAAGCTAACACACCATATAAAGGCAACTGGCAGTCACACGAAACAGCAGGAGGCAGCTGGGATGGGCTCTAAGTGAAGCAGATTCAGTAACTCAAAAATCTGACCTGGCCACTCTTCCGTGACAACCACTGCTTGTAATAAGATCGTAAGAAGAACAACAGTACTAGAGAACAGACAAAAACAAATCAGTATTTTCTAATGAGAGTAAGGAAAGGGACAACAGCTATATCCACTTGAACAGGGACAGAGGTTTAAAACCTTCTAAGCCCCAAACAAAACTCCCAGCCTTTGCTTTCCACATTTTTTTTTTTTTTTTTTAAAGATTTCATCCATTTACTTGACAGACAGAGATCACAAGTAGGCAGAGAGGCAGGCAGAGAGAGAGGAGGAAGCAGGCTCCCCGCCGAGCAGAGAGCCCGACGCGGGGCTCGATCCCAGGACCCTGGGATCATGACCTGAGCCGAAGGCAGAGGCCCCAACCCACTGAGCCACCCAGGCGCCCCTGCTTTCCACACTTTTTAAACAGTGTATTTTAGAAATCTCACAGCAGCAAATACACAGCCTCCTCATCCTTCAGGGGCAGGGCACCCCCCTGAATGGGAGAACTTGGCCCCAGTGGTGAATACTTAATGGCCTTCCCAGCTTTTGCCATTAAAAACAATGCCAAACAAGCAAACAAAGAAAACCTGCCACAGTGGATCGTCTTGAACACAGACCATTTTGCAAGATTACCTGCAGATGAATTCCCAGGAGTGCAAATGTGGGGTCAAAGGGCACCTGCATGCCTTTGTATTACTTTCTAAAACTTCTCTTTCTCTGACTTCCCCCTCCTAGCTCTCTGGCTGCTCCTTCTCAGGCTTCTTCTTGTGCTTTCTTAAAAGTTTACAAACCAGCTTTATTTGGGGTGACTTTCTAAGCAGCAACCACTTGTGGCCCAACCCTTAGTTATAAATTCCCACAGGACTTGGTCTTTGGTCCTCTTTCATCCTGTATCCTTTCCCAGCTATCAGTTTTCGGGGTTTTATGCTTCCAGAGTAATTTTATGCACATGCATGCAAATCCATACGTACTATAAAAATGTGTGTATAAATATTAATGTACCTGCACAAGACTTTCCCTCTCCCCTTCTATGCAAATGTTAGCATTCACATCACAAACTAAAAGAGTTGTAAGGGGATACTGCCAAGCATCAACTTTCATGAGAGAGAAAACTGTGGCCCCAAACATTTTTCAACCCACAGCTATGTGGCAGCCAACTGGAGTGTACCCACAGGGGAAGATCAGATTCAAGTGCTGCTCCCCCACCCCAGCCTCCTGTTGGAAAAGGTTTCACAAAATAGGGGCGCCTGGATTGTTCAGTCCATTAAGCATCTGCCTTCAGCTTGGGTCATGATCCCAGGGTCCTGGGGTCCAGCTCTCTGCTCGGCGGGAAGCCTGCTTCTCCCTCTCCCTTTATTGCTCCCCCTGCTTGTGCTCTCTCACTCTCTGTCAAATAAATTTAAAAAAAAAAAAAAAAAAAGGTTTCACAAAGTAGCCACAAATTAATTCAAGGGAAGAATAGGGCACAGAGGTCGATAAATCAAAGATCAGAGTCTATACAGATCTTTGACATCTCTGCTTATCTACCACTGAAAGATTTTTTATTTTACTTTATAATGAAAGTTCTCTAACTACATAAATATAGAAAGAAGAGTGTAATGAACCCCATCTTACAGATTCAACAATTAAAACCTTCAGCTACTGGCTTCCCGGTTTCACTCCTTTCTTCATTCTCTCTTCCCTCCCCTCCCCTGCTCCTCTTTCTTTCCCCTTCTCTCTGTTTGGGCCTTATAAATTTGAAGTAAGTCCCTGACATTGCACTGTTTCACCCCTAAATACTTTGGACATAAAAATAAAACACAAAGGCATTTCCTTATATGACCACAAAATCATTATCATACCTAACAAAGTTAATAATTTCTTGATATCATCAAATGCTCTGTCCATATTCAAACCTCCACAATTATCTCAAGGAAATCTTTCTACAGCTTGCCTCAGGTTTCAAGGGACGTGTACAGGCAAAGAAATTCCAAGCCCCGTGTGCAACAGCCCATGACTATTAAATCTGAAAAGAATTTCCAGGTTCCCAAACCCCCACCAACAGGAAATGAGCTGCTAAAGCTCCCAGGAGGGGTGTCCCTCCCAGTGCCCATGCCAATGGGGCCTTAGCATCCACGGGTTAAGGAAGAACCACCCTGTACCCTTTTGCTATCATACTCCCACCACCCCCCCCCGCCAAGTCCTAAGCAAACAATCTATTTTCTGCCTCTACAGATTTGCCATATTTGGACATCTCCTACAATATGTGGTCCTTTATGACAGGTTTGCGTGTTTTCAATGTTCATTCATGTTACAGGATATATTAGCACCTCGTTCCTTTCTTAACCTTCCACTGTATGGACATTCCACATTCCGTGTACCCATTCATCAGCTGACTGACGTCTGGGTTGTTTGCACTTTTTGGCTGTTAGGAATAATACTGCTATGAACACTTGCGTACAAGTTTTAGTTTGGACATATGCTTTCATTTCTCTTGAGGTCCCAGGTGTGGACCCTGGGTCAAATGGCAACTCGATGTCTAATTTTCGAGGAACTGCCAGACTGCTCTCCAAAGCTGCCGCACCGTTTCACGTTCGGACACACAGCGCAGGAGGACTCTCACTTCTCCGCATCATCACCAACACTTGTTATTCTCTGTCCTCTTCATTACAGCCATGCTAGTAGGTGGTAAGTGGTGTCTCAGTGTGATTGATACTGACCATGTAACCAGGTTCCCCCTCCCCTGCTTTCCAAAAGTGGAGCGCTCCCATGAAAACTTTCATAAGCCAAAATGGCATACAGTGAAGAAACACCCCTCATTTATTTTTTTTATTTTTTATTTTTTAAATTAACATATAATGTATTATTAGCCCCAGGGGTACAGGTTTGTGAATCGCCAGGTTTACACACTTCACAGCACTCACCATAGCACATACCCTCCCCAATGTCCATAACCCAACCATCCTCTCCCTACCCCCCTTCCCCCAGCAACCCTCAGTTTGTTTTGTGAGATTAAGAGTCTCTTATGGTTTGTCTCCCTCCCAATCCCATCTTGTTTCATTTATTCTTCTCCTACCCCCGAAGCCCCCCATGCTGCTTCTCGACTTCTCATATCAGGGAGATTATATGATAGTTGTCTTTCTCCAACTGACTTATTTCGCTCAGCATAATACCTTCTAGTTCCATCCACATCATTGCAAATGCCAAGATTTCATTTTGATGGCTGCATAGTATTCCACTGTATATATACACATCATCTTCTTTATCCATTCATCTGTTGATGGACATCTAGGTTCTTTCCATAGTTTGGCTATTGTGGACATTGCTGCTGTAAACATTCGACACCCCTCATTTATATGGGAAAACGTCTGCGCGATGCTAGACCCCAAAAAATAACTCCTTTAGGCCTCTCTGATACCTTAGGGCACACCTTGCTAAAGGAGGCACAAAATAGATCGAGCTCAAGCAGAGATGCTCACTGACATGGTTCAAAGCTCCAAGCGGCGAGACGCAGCCACAGTGGGTGTAGTTCCCGCTGAAGGAGCTTGGGGGCGCCACTCCGGCCACTCGGAGTGTGCGCTGCCACTGTCCCAGCTCCCGGCAAATGGAACATTGAGTGCTATTTTCTCTTTCCACCTTTTTTTAATGAAGGCAAAAATCCTCTTCAGGGTTCGCTGCACGAAAACAGGTACGAGCCGTGCAGGTGTCAAGTAAAAGCGAGGGGGCTAACCCGAACTTCTGAAAGGCAGGAGACACCGGCATCTTCTTCAGCCCCATGGCCATTCAGATTCCTTGCCCATTAGAAGTGGCTTGTCTTCTTATTGAGTTGTAAGAGTTGAACATTCTGCTTTTCCCCCCATCTTTTCCATTGAGAATAAAAGGTTCCCAACCACTTAAGAGAGTATTGATTGTTCTTTCTCTACAGCCAGAAGTGACCACCAGAACTGGTTTCAAACTCCCCCAGATCAATGATAGCTTCGCACCGCTGTGCAGGCTTTTGAAAAGCCAGACAATCAACAACAGCTTCACTACAAGGACCAGGCTTCTGGAAGCCACGCCATTCAGCACCAATCCTCCTGGCACAACTGCATGTCCACGGCGAAAGGTCAGCCAATCCCTAAACACTCTTAATTCCGAACGTCTACCAAGGCCTGAACTCCACTCTCTGGAACACTCGAGAATAAACAGTGGTTCTTAAGCTTACATCCTCGAAACTTACTGAGAACTCCAAAAAGGGTCTATATGTGTGGGCTAACAGTTAATATTTACTATGTTGGAAATTAAAAGTAAGAAATGTTTAATTAAAATTACTTATACTAAGACCATTAAATATTACCATAAACAATACAATTTTATGAGAAAAAAAAAACTTCTCCAAAAAAAAATTAGTAGGAAGATTGGCACTGTTTTACATGTGCGCAAACGTCTTTAATTTACAACTTTATAAGAGAAGTGTGGATTCTTCTCGGTTTCCACATTCAGTCTGTTGTGAGACATTGCTTTAAATATATGAAAAAAACTTTGGCCTCTCACAGATAATACAGTTGGAAGAGGGAGAGGTTAAAGAAAAAAAAGAAGAGGGAGAGATATTTCAGATGTTTATGGATATTCCACTCAAAAAGTGGTCGTTTCTTTTTTTTTTTTTTAAAGTGGTCGTTTCTTAAAGGTTACTGGCAATATGGAATCTGAAACCCTATCAGGAAACATTTTCATACTTTATTACATTAACATACATATTACATTAACATACAAGGGTCTGGGGCGCCTGGGTGGCTCAGATGGTTAAGTATCTGCCTTCCGCGCAGGCCATGATCTCCAGGTCCTAGGACTGACCCCCACGTCGGGCTCCCAGCTCAGTGGGGAGTCTGCTTCTCCCTCTCCTGTTTCTCCCCCGCTTGTGCTCTCTCTCTCTCTCTCAAATGAATAAATAAAATCTTTAAAAAAAATTAAAATAAACAAAACATCCACTGGTCTATCTCACACTTAGAACGAAACTTTTTGCCATGCGTGATTTGTGAACATTACAACTGTGGGCTTTTGACACGAGATTAATTCATGGAGTTATACAGAACTTCCAATGTTTTCATATTCGTTATACCATATTTTTAAAAATCCCATTTGCGGAGTGCCTGGGTGGCTCAGCTGGTTAAACGAGCAACTCTTGATTTCAGCCCATGTCATGACTACAGGATCCTGGGATTGAGCCCCAGCTTGGGTTCTGTGCTCAGTAGGGAGTCTGCTGGAGATTCTTCTGTCCTTCTCCCTCTGCCCCTCCCCGATCTCTTTCTCTCTCTCAAATAAGTAAATAAAATCTTTTTAAAAATCTTATAAAAATGTCTTTTGAAAAGCAAAATTTTTTACCTTTGATGAAGTCTAATTTATTAATTTGTTTTCATGCTTTCTTTACCCTCCTTAAGAAATCATTAGCAAACCTGAGGCATCTGGGTAGCTCCACTAGATGAGCGTCCAACTCTTCATTTCAGCTCAGGTCATGGTCTCAGGGTCACCATATCCGGCCCTGTGTGAGGCTCCGCGCTCAGTGGGAGTCTGCTTGGATATTCTCTCCCTCTGCCCCTCCCACTGCTCATGCACTCTCTCTCTAATAAATCAATCAATCCTTTAAAAAAATCTTTAGCAAACTCAAGGTTACTAAGATTCTCCCCTATATTTTGTTCTATGAGTTTTATAGTTTTAGCACTTCCATTTAGATATATGATACATTTCAAGTTAATCTTATATATGATGAGAAACATGAGTCAAGGTTTGTTTGTTTGCTACCATTTATTGAAAAGATTATATTTTTTCTACTGAACTGCCTTGGCACCTTTATCAAAAATCAACTGGCTGCTGAATGAATAAGTCACAGAAATAAGAGGCACGGCATAAGGAATATAGTTAATGTAGTTAATGACTCTGTTATAGCAACATAGCAGGACAGATGTGAACACAGCATAAGGTATAAACTTGTCAAATCACTAAGTTGTACACCTGAAACTAATGTAACACTGTGTGTCAACTATGCCCAAATTAAAAATATTTTTTAAGATTTTTTATTTATTTATTTGACAGAGATCACAAGTAGGCAGAGCAGCAGGCAGAGAGAGAGGAAAGGAAGCAGGCTCCCTGCTGAGCAGAGGACCCTGGGATCATGACCCGAGCTGAAGGCAGAGGCTTTCACCCACTGAGCCACCCAAGCGTCCCTAAAAACATTTTCTTAATTAAAAAAAAAAAATTCCAGGGGCTCCTGGGTGTATCAGTTGGTTAAGATCAAGCCCTGCATTGAGCTCCTGCTCAGCGGGGAGCCTGCCTTTCCCTCTCTGCCTGCAGCTCCCCCTGCTTGTGCTCGCTGTCAAACAAATAAATAAAATGTTAAAAAAAAAAATTCCATTGGCCATATATGTGTGGGTCTCTTACTGGACTGTTTTCTGTTCCATTGATCTCTATGTCCACTGTAATACCAGTACCACTCTATCTTGATCATGTAGCTTTATATAAGTTTTGAAAGCAGTTAGTATGTAAGTCCTCCAACTTAGTTACTTTTTTCTAATATTTGCTTTTAAGTAAGCTTTACGGCCACTGTGGGGCTTCAACTCACAACCCCGAGATCAAGAGTCGCATGGTCCACTGACTGAGCCAGCCGGGCGTCCCAGCTATTTTTTAAAACTGTTTTGACTATTCTAAATTCTCTGTGTTTCCATATAAACTTTACAGTGAGCTAGCAATTTCTACCAAAAAATAAATGTAAAAATAGCCCACCAAGTCTTCTGGAATTTTTATTGGAAATGTGTTGAAGCTTAAAACAAACTGGGGAGATTCAGGATCTTAGCATCGTGCCTTCTGCGCCATGAACAAGGGGTCTTTATTTCAGTATTCTTTCATTTCTCACACAGCAATGTTTGTGGGTTTTAGTGTACATACTGGCTGTTCTGCTCCCTAGAGGGTCTTCTTTCCCTCACTCAGACAGCCTGTCCTCCTAACTGTCACAGAATATATAGGCATATAGAAACATTATCCAGCCACACTGAGGGAATTGCAAGGAACCCTATGGAAAATAATATAAATCAAGTCAAATATTATTCCCCTTTTTTTCCCCTATTTCCTTCCTCCTAGAGAGGTAACTATCTATTCTTTAATATATTTTGTTTAATATATATTAAATATATATATTAAATAATATATTGTTTAATATATATATTTGCTTATGTTGTTTATATATATATTTATATATATAAACTATTGTTTAATATATAGTTTCTATTCTATTGTTTAATATATATATTTGCTTATGTTCTTTTGTTTAATATATATATTTGTTTATTGTTTAATATATATTGTTTTGTTTTAAACAAAACAATTGTTTAATATATATATTTGTTTAATATATATTTGTTTAATATATATATTAATTGTTTATATATTATTGTTTAATATATATATTAAACAATAATATATTCTATTCTATTGTTTAATATATATATTTGCTTATGTTCTTTTGTTTAATATATATATTTGTTTAATATATATATTGTTTAATATATTAAACAATATATATAGTTTAATATAGATATTTGCTTATGTTCTTTTACTATATGTATGTTTGATAAGCATTTACTTTTTCCTATCAACTTATCAACTCTTCTTATCAACAGGAATAATTTATATAAACTGTTTCAATTGAATGTATACAATTGTGAAGAGTACTGACAATTGTATACACTCACAAAACCACTGCCATAAATCAAGACACAGAACATTTCCATCAATCTCAAAAAATTCCTGTACCCTTCTGCAATCCACCCCTCCCCTTCACATTTCACCCAACCTAACCAACAATTGGCTTTTAATTACTAATAATTACTTTGTATTTTATATAGATTCTTTTTAAAAAATATTTTATTTATTTATTTGACAGACAGAGATCACAAGTAGGCAGAGAGGCAGGCAGAGAGAGAGGAGGAAGCAGGCTCTCCGCTGAGCAGAGAGCCGGATGCAGGGCTAGATCCCAGGACCCTGGGATCATGACCTGAGCCGAAGGCAGAGGCTTTAACCCACTGAGCTACCCAGGTGCTCCTACTTTGTATTTTATATAAATGGAACCATATAACATGTAGTCTTCTCTGATTTCTTCTGCTCAGAGTAATGAGTCTGACATTCATCCATGATGTTGCGTGGATCAAGTTTTTTTTTTTCCTTTTCATTGCTAAATTGTACTTCACTGTGTTAATATAGCACATTTTGTTTATCCAATCACCACTTGAGAGACATTTAAGTTGGTTTCCATTTTGGAGCTCCTGGGAATAAACCTGCTTTGAGCATTCTTGTACTTGCTTTGAGCATTCTTGTACAGGTCTTTATGTGCTCACATCCTTTTAATTTTCTTAGGCAAATACTGAAGAGTGGAATGACTGTCCTTTTGGCAGGTGTATGGGTAACTTTTTAAGAGACCACCAAACTGGTTTCCGAAGTGGTGGCACCATTTCACATTCACAACAGCAGTACAAGAGTCCCATTGTACTTCATAACCTCGCTAATACTTTGCCATCTTTTTTTAAAACTTGAGTCATTCTAATTGGTATCTAATGTTATCTCACTGTGGTTTTAATTTGTATTTCTATGCTGAGTAACAATCTGGGAATGTCTTCATGTGTTTATTGGCCATTCTTTCATCTTCTTCTGTATAGTGTCTCTTCAAATCTTTTACCCATTTTGATGAAGCTGTTCACCTTATTAACTTATAAGAACTTTTTTTAATATATTTTAGGTATAAACATATCATGTACTGAATATGTTAAAACTGAATATTGTATGTACAAGTATTAAATGTTCCTTCCCATTCTATGGCTTGCCTTTTCATTTTCTTTTTTTTTTTTTTTTTAATAAACATATAATGTATTTTTATCCCCAGGGGTACAGGTCTGTGAATCGTCAGATTTACACATTTCACAGCACTCATCATAGGCCTTTTCATTTTCTTAGTGGTGTCTCGTAAAGGGCAAACATTTTTAATTTTGAAGTTTAATTTATCAAATTTTAATTTTATGGCTCATTTTGGGGGGGGGGGCTCATGTTTTTTGTATCCTAAGAAATCTCTGTATGCTTTCTTAATTTATAAAAAGTGCCATTGTTATTGTTTCATTTTTGACTTAAACTATGTTATTAAAGTTCCATCCATGTTGTTTCATGTATATATGATCTGTTACTTCTAACAGTGGCACATTGTTTCATGATATAAATACCCTACTTTTTGCCTATTTCACCCCTATCCCTAGGATGGAAGCACACTGGGCTTCCTGGGCACACAGACAATGCATGTATCTGATAAGTGCCATAGAATATATATATATAAAGGAGCGGACTTGCCAGCTAAAAGATGTGTGTATACTTCCGTTGATTAGTTATTACAAGACCGTGTTCCAGAATGGCTTTGCTACTCTACCTTCCCCCCAGCAAAGAATACTGGTTATAATATTCTATTTTTTTTTAAGATTTTTTTTTTAATTTTTAAATTTTTAATTTTTTTTTTTTTTTTTTGGCCGGAGAGAGAGACAGCAAGAGAGAGAACATAAGCAGGTGGAGTGGGAGAGGGAGAAGCAGGCTTCCTGCCAAGCAGGGAACCCAATGCAGGGCTCAATCTCAGGACCCTGGGATCACGACCTGAGCCAAAGGCAGCCACTCAACAACTGAGCCAAGCAGGCGCCCCACTGGTTACTATATTCTAACATTCCTGCCAACACGGGCCATTATCCAGCATTCTTTTTTTGTCAGTCTAAGAAGTATAAAGTAGTATCTTCTTTTAATTTTAATATTTGTTATAGCCCATGAGTCTGAATATCTATTCCTATGCTTAGCCTATGGGCTTTTTATTCTGTAAATTCTTTGTTCTAATTCTTTGCCCATTTTCCTTTTTTAAAAGATTTTATTTATTTATGAATGAAAGAGAGAAAAAGAGAGAGAGAGACAGCAGGGGGAGGAGCAGAGGGAGAGGGACAAGACTCCGCGCTAAGCACGGAGCTGGATGGGGAGCTCAACCTCACAGCCCCAAATCACAACCTGAACTAAAATCAAGAGTTGGTGACTTAACCAACTGAGCCACTCAGGAATCCCTCTTTGCCCATTTTTACCGGGAATGCGGCCTTTTTCTTCTTGATTTGCAGGAATTCCTTGTATATTCTAAATATAAACCCTAGCAAGTTTTATTTTTTTTTAATTCCAGTATAGTTAACAAATATTGGAATTGTCTTCTCCCAGCATATTATCTGCACATTAACTTCACCTACGATGTCCTCAAAGGCACAAAAATCTCAATGAGCATTCTGTGCACACTCGGAATGAATGTGTACTCTGCCATTACCGGGTAAAGTGTTCTATAAATGTCAATTAGGTAAAGGTAGTTCATTGAGTTGCTTAGATCTTCTATATCCTTACAGATTTTTTACTTGTTTTATTAATTACTGAGAGGATATTAATATATTTGAACATGATGGTGGATTTGTTCCTTTCTCCCTTTTATTTTTAACAGTTTTTGCTTATTGAAGTTTGATGCTCTCTGATTAGGTACATCCATATTTAAGTATGTCTTCCTAGTAAATTGCTCCTTTTATCATTATGCAATGACCCTCTGCAATCTCTTATAATGTTCTTTCTTAAGGTACGTGCTGAAATTAATATAGCTAGGCCAGCTTTCCCATGCTTACTGTTTATATATTTTCCACCCTTTAAATCTGAACCTGTTTCATTTTTTTAAGATTTATTTATTTATGAGCATGGGGTCAGAGTGGTAGAGGAGAGGGAGAGAAAAACCCAAGCGGACTCAGCGCTGACTGCAGAACCCAGCGATGCTGGGTCCATTCCCACGACCCCAAGATCGTAACCGGAGCTGAAACCAAGAGTCGGATGATCAACCAACTGTGCCAGCCAGGGGCCCCTACTTGAAACCCATTTTTAAATTTAAAGACTTTATTTTTATTTATTTGACAGACAGATCACAAGTAGGCAGAGAGGCAGACAGAGAAAGAAAGGAGGAAGCAGGCTCCCCGTGGAGCAGAGATCCCCATATGAGGCTCAATCCCAGGACCCTGGGATCATGACCTGCGCTGAAGGCAGAGGCTTTAACCCACTGAGCCACCCAGGCGCCCCTGTTTTTAAATTTAAAATCTAGGTCTCTCCTGTTGGGACATACATCATGCTTTGTTAACTACTCTGACCGTGTCTGCCTCCAGCAGGAGCTTCAATCCATTTGCGTGTAAATGCAATCGATGATACAGTCAGGAACAAGTCAACTGTGTTACCATTTGTCTTCCATTTCTCTCTTCTGTTTTGGGCTCTTTCTATTGCTGTTTTCCCACTTTCTTTGGGGTTAACCAGGTATTCCTCTAGTGCTTTTTATTTCTTCTTTGGCTTCTCAGATATATATCTGGCGGGGGACGGGGGCTGTTCCTGTTGTTGTTTCCCCGTAGTCGTTAGCTCCCCTCTGCCCATTCCTTGGGTAAGTTTTATCACATCTTACTTCTATACATACTCTAAACCTCATTCCATCTGGCTATTACTTTTGCGTTAAGCAACTGTCTTTTAAGCAAATTATAAGAAAAAATGAAAAAGAGTCTTTTATATTACCCATTATTTTTACCATTTTCCGTGATCTTCATTTTTTCCTATAGATTCAAGTTTCCACCTGGTCTCACGTCCTGGTGTCCCAAAGGATATCCGTTAGTATGTTTCTCTTTTTTTTTTTTTTTGTAATGCCATTCTGCTAGCAACAAATTCTCTTAACTTTTCTTTGTTTGAAAAAAGGTCTTCATTTCATCCTCTTTTTTTTTTTTTTTAAAGATTCTATCTATGGGGCGCCTAGGTGGCTCAGTGGGTTAAGCCTCTGCCTTCACCTCAGGTCATGATCTCAGGGTCCTTGGATCAAGCCCTGAATCAGGCTCTCTGCTCAGCAGGGAGTCTGCTTTCCCCTCTCTCTCTGCCTGCCTCTCTGCCTGCTTGTGATCTCTCTCTCCCTCTCTCTCTGTGTCAAATAAATAAATAAATAAAATCATTAAAAAAAAAAAAAGATTCTATCTATCTACTTGACAGAGAGACACAGTGAGCAAGGGATGCGGGGCTCCATTCTAGGACCCTGGGATCACGACCTGAGCCAACCAGCTGAGCTACCCAGGCACCCCTCATCCACATTTTTGAAAGATATTTTTAACCAATAAAGAATTCTGAGACAACAGGTGTTTGGTTTTTTTTATTTTGTTTTGTTTTTGTCTTTCCTAGCACTTTAAAAATCCTTCATTGTGTGAACTCCACTGTTTACAATGATGGGTCAAGTGGGATTTCTTACCTCCATCAGAATGTTTCTTTTTCTCCATTTTCAAGATTTCCACTTTAGATTTCAGATGTTTGACTATGATACACCTAGATTTTCCCAATATTTATCCTTAAAGTTTGCTGACCTTCTTAGATCTATAATCCAATGTTTTTCACCAAAGTTAGGAAGTTTTCAGCCATTATGTCTTCAAATTTTTTTCTGTCCCATACTCAGACATACTAGACAATTTTATATAGTGCCATAGGCTGTTCATTTTTCTTCCACAGTTTTTCTTTCTGTGTTTCAGACTGAATCATTTCTATTGCACTCTTTTCAAGTGCGCTGACCTCTGTTATATTCCAACTACTGGTAAGTGAAAACTTCATTTTCTCTTCCTATACTTTTCAGTACTACAATTTTTTTTCCTTAAAATAGTTTTGATTTGGGGCACCTATGTGGCTCAGTGGGTTAAAGCCTCTGCCTTCAGCTCAGGTCATGGTCCCAGGGTCCGGGGATCAAGCCCCGAATTTGGCTCTCTGCTCAGCAGGGAGCCTGCTGCCCCCCCCCTCTCTCTCTGCCTGCCTCTCTGCCTACTTGTGATCTCTGTCTGTCAAATAAATAAATAAAATCGTTAAAAAAAATAGTTTTGATTTCTCTGCTGGGACTACTTACTGTTCATTGTCTTTTTCTGTAATTCTTTAAATTATTTGTAATAGCTACTTTCCTAAGTCCAATATTTGAGCTATCTCATCTACTAACCTTTTTTTTTTCTCTTATAATATGGATCACAATTTCCTGTGTGTCTGTTTGTCTAGTAACTCTTTACTGAACACTGAACAGTGGGGATGGGTATGCGGAAACATACGAATACTGAAGAGCATCGATTTGTATACTGCCTGACCTTGAATCTGTGTAGGCATGATTCTATGCTATGTTTAGTTTGGATCTGAGGAAATCCAGGGCATTTTTGACCTTTTTAACTTGGTGGGACCCAACCTTCAAAATCTGCATTGGTAGGGCTTGGTTTTCGTCTTGTTAGGGTGAGTCTTAAGTAGATCTTACTCTAGAGTGGGATCTTTATTCTTAAGGCCTGGACTTTCTGGTATCTCAGTGCCAGGGGCAGGAAAATGCTCATGAGCCTTCTCCACCCTGGCCGGGCTGGCACTTCAAAGTCCCTGACGCTTCAGCTACCCACACTGCTTGACCTCTACTCCCATCCTGCGGATGTGGTTAAATTCAGCGGTTTTGCCCTGTGCACATACAGCCCAGTCCTCAGCTACAGACTCATGGGAACTGCCCTCGACCCCAGACTTTCAGGACCCTGCCCCTGTTCAGTGACGGCCCATGTCATGGACTCTAACCACTTTAGCTGCCCTATGCTCAGAGCAGTGCAGTCTGTTTTGATCCCAGCTCTCTGAACAGGGATGGGAAACTGCCTCCTCCCTGCCCCCAAGAGAACCGTGGAGCTCACCTCACGAGTTTTCCTTTTCTTAGAGACTGAAATTTTCTACTGCCTACTGCTCGTCAAGAGTTGCTTCATTTATTCTGTCCTGTGTGACAGCTACGGAGAGAGGGCTGGCCTAATACCAGTTATACCATTATTATAAGCAGCACAGGGTCACTCTAAGCTACAGGCTAAAAATGCCAGCCTCCCTTTCATTTTTAAGATGGAAAACTGAGAGTTAATATAATTTCCTATATCTATAAGCTAAACTTAATCTACTCTTCTCCCAATATCAAATCCGAACTCCAACTTACTCACCAGATGGTATTCTCCACAGTAATCAGATCAATAATGCATATTTTATAATCTCTTAGTTATGATCTTTTTGTAAATACAGGCAAGAACACAGAGGGAGCTGCTATATTGATAAACGTGGTAGTATGAATTTTTAAAGGCCTCATAAGAAATTAATCCTACTCCTATAAAATATCCACTTTAATTTATGAAATATGAATAGATAAAAATAATAAAGTATGTAAAGTGTCCATGAAATGGACCATATCAGGTCTACTGATACAACTCTCCAAGGCCTGGGGGCGCCTGGGTGGCTCAGTGGTTTAGGCCTCTGCCTTCTGCTCAGGTCATGGTCTCGGGGTCCTGGGATCGAGCCCCGCATCGGGCTCTCTGCTCAGCAGGAGCCTGCTTCCCCCTCTCTCTGTCTGCCTCTCTGCCTAGCTCTGATTTCTCTCTGTCAAATAAATAAAATTAAAAAAAAAAAAAAAAAAAAACAGACCTACAACTCTCCAAGGCCTGACCTGAATAAAGCATCAGAGCCAAGAGAAATGTCAGTATTTTGTCTCCATTCTGAAGATGATGAAATCGAAGTATACCCATTCCTCCCGAGACTGTGTTGATTTGTCCATTAAGTTAAATATATGTACATATATATTTCTATCATACTATATATGTGTGTGTGTATACATGCACACACATATGTATGATAATTCTACAGTACTTCTTTTTCTCATTTTTAGAGAACTAGGTTCACAGCAAATTGAGGGGCAAGTACAGAGATGTCCCATGTATCTCCAGCCCCCATACCTGAATATCCTCCCCCATCATCAATATCCCTCATCAGAGTGGTATACTCTCAAAAGTCATGAACCTACACTGAAAGTCCACAGTTGATGTAAGGGTTTATGCTTCGTGTTACATAGTCTCTGTGTTTGGACAAAAGTACAAAAACACATTCATATTATGATATCATAAAGATGTGCCACCCTAAAAATTCTCTTTGCCCTGCGTGCATGTCACTTCTCTCACTTCCAACCTTGGCAACCACTAATCCTTTTATCGTCTCCCTAGTTTTGCCTTTTCCAGAAATGTCATAAAGCTGGAATCATGCAGTATATAGCATTTTCAGATTGGCTTCTTTCACTTAGAAATATGCATTTCAGGGGGTGCCTGGGTGGCTCAGTTGGTTGAACATTTGCCTTGGCTCAGGTCATGGTCCCAGGGTCCTGGAATCGAGCCCTGCATCGGGCTTCCTCTCAGTGTGGAGCCTGCTTCTCCTTCTCCTCCCCACTTGTGCTCTTGATCTCTATCTCTGTCTTGCTCTCTCAAATAAATAAATAAAATCTTTAAAAAGAAAGAAACATGCTTTAAGGCTCTTCCGTGTCTTTTCATAACTTGACAGTTTATTTCTTTTTGGCGCTTGATAATACTCCACTGTCTGGATCTACCACAGTTCATTCAACTACTGAAGGACATCTTGGTTGCTTCCAAGTTTTGGCAATTATGAATAAAGCTGTTATAAACATCTGTAGGCAGGGTTTTTGTGTGAACATAAGCTTTCAACTCCTTTGGGTAAATACCACAGAATGTGACCAGATCACAGAGTTAGAGTATCTTTAGTATTATAAGAAACTGCCAAACTGTTTTCCAAAATCACTGTACCATTTTGCACTCCCATCAGCAATGAATGAGAGCCCCGCTGCTCCACATCCTCACCAGCATTTGATGTTATCAGTGTTCTGGATTTCAACCATTCTCATAGATATGTGGTGGTATCTCAGTGTTGTTGTATTGTCTGTTTTTCTGAATTAGGCTCCATGCCCGACATGGGGCTTGAACTCATGACCCTAAGATGGAGTCACGTGCTCTCTACCAACTGAACCACCCAAGCACCCCAAGCTACAAAACTTTTAAAAACAGTTGAGGGGTGCCTGGGTGGCTCAGTTAGTTGAGTGTTCAACTCCTGATCTCGGCTCTGGTCTCGATCCCAGGGTCTTGAGGTCAGGCCCCGCACTGGGCTCCATAAATAAAGTGAAATTTAATAAAAAAATAGATTTAAAAACAAGTTGGTAACTAGACCAATCTTATACTTAAAGTCTTTCAGGTTAAGCATCTGACCCAAGTCCTAGCAATCTGACCAAGACTTGACCACGCACAGCTCTAAGCGGCTCAAAACAAAGCAGTTTGCATCCTGCCACAGTATGTCTTGGGATTAATGAAATCATGATATTTTCCATTTGGAAGGGATTCTATGCTCCAAAAGGGCATTTCATATAGACGTCTCTTTCAGAATGCAACATATGAGAGCTGTTTGAGTTCTTTCACATTTACAGGCCACGAGCATAAAGGCCTATGCATCTTAAACCCGGTTTACACAGAGCAGCATATGGCCCATAATAAGAATATACTACTTATTAAGTTAGTAATTTAATAATAGAAATCTCCAGACCCCCCTCTACCACCACGCTATGAAGGACTTCTAATACATCATCTTGGTAAGTCACAAAAAGTATAAAAACGCAGGAAACATAATGTTAAAGACATTTATGTTTCAAACTTGTAAATGCCCACACATGGAAGACACACACACTCTTACTGAGCTTCTTCGAAGCCTGAGCTTCTATGTCTGTAAGACAGGAGAGCAATGATCAATCTACACTAGGAGGATCGAATGGAACTGGGAATGTGATGTTCTCATGACAGGACAGACACAGACCCGAGACTCTCGTCACTAAGCCACTGTTCTCATTATTAACCGCAGCACCGGTATCAACCACAGCCTAACTCTCCCTCCCCCACAGTCATCTCCCTGCCTTCGGGAGCTCTCTCCAGCTCACTTTGCTAGAGAGACTTTGCTCCTTCTGGGCCTTGGTTAGCCATCACAGTTAGCCATAGTACCCTGCCCTCCGATGTGACAGCACAGAAAACAAAATGCTCCAGGAAGTCGGTCTAAAACAACCTATTCAAAGCCAAGTATCTGAAAGACTTGGAAGTTGGAATAACAAAAAGATGCAAATAGTGGTTAGTCAGCTGATAATTCACTCACAGGAAAGCACAAAGCTATTCTTAAACTAACAGAGCAAGCCTACAGCACTCAGACAGCACCACGTCATCTCCTGCTTCATACACCCCTGTCTTCTGGAGCACTTTCTTTCTTTCCCTTCCCCTTACTCTCCCTCCTTTTTCTTTCTCCTCCACCCTCCTGATGCTCTCTACCCTTCCTTCGGAGTCCCTCTCCTCTCTTCTTACCAATCAGAATACAGAATTCAATCCTATCCTTAGTCTTTGTACTTACTGTACTTTTCAATAACATAATGGACATAGTTTTTTTAAAGACAAATCAGGGGAAGCCTGGGTGGCTCACTCAGTTAAGCATCCAACTCTTGACAGATTCCTGATCTGGCTCAGATCATAATCTCAGGGTTGTGAGATCGAGCCCCGTGTAGGGCTCTGTGCCCTGCTCTTGAGCTCTGCTCAAGATTCTGTCTCCCTCTCCTTCTGTCTCTCCCCACTCACTCCTGTACACACACACTCTCTCTAAAATAAGTAAATAAGGGACGCCTGGGTGGCTCAGTTGGTTAAGCAGCTGCCTTCGGCTCAGGTCATGATCCCAGTGTCCTGGGATCGAGTCCCACATCAGGCTCCTTGCTCCGCAGGGAGCCTGCTTCTCCCTCTACCACTCTGTCTGCCTGTGCTCGCTCTCTCTCTCTCTCTCTCTCTCTGACAAATAAATAAATAAAAATCTTTAATAAAAATATTAAAAAAATAAAATAAAATTAAAATAAAATAAGTAAATAAAATCCCTCAAAACATTTTTAAAAACTGGGGGCACCTGGAGGACTCAGTCAGTCAAGAGTCCGCCTTCAGCTCAGGTCATGATCCCAGAGTTCTGGGATCCAGCCCCATGTCAGGCTCCCTGCTCAGCAGGAGGCCTGCTTCTCCCTCTCTCTCTGACTCTGCTCCCTGCTTCTGCGTGCGTGCTCTCTCTCTCTCTCTCAAATACATAAATAATCTTTAAAAAAAATTTTTTTAAATAAAGATAAATCAGGATTCAATTCCAGCTCTAATAATTAGCTGTACAACTTAGGTAAATCAATTAAATACTTCTGTTTACTCAGCTGGAAAACAGGGATAACAGCATCTGCACATGGTTAGAGTGAGAAGCAAATTTTTTTAAAGTTTAGTTACTTATTTGAGAGGGAAGAGAGAGCAGAGCAGGGGGAGAAAGGAGAGGGAGAAGGAGAGGAGCAGGCAGGCTCACAGCTGAGTAGGGAGCCTGATGTGGGACTCGATCCCAGGACCTGGAGATCATGACCCCAGTGGAAGGCAGATGCTTAACTGACTGAGCCCCAAGGGTGAAAACTAAATTAACTTAGATTTCTAAGTTGTCTAGCCTAAAACCTGATATATAATAGTTTTTCCATAAAGTTAATGTCCTTCTCAACTTCTCTGGAAAAAGATTATCTAATTCTTGGGTATGTTGTCTACAGGTCAGTAGTTCTCAAGAGAAAAGGAAACCTCCATTCCTTGAATCTGTTCCCAACTACTTTACAGATACAGCTGAATCCATCCGTTATGGATATACACAGTGCCTTTCACCGCAGAATTTTGTACGGTCCTGACACAAACACTTTATTCTGAGTCGTCTCCTTGATTTTAAAAATAAGTTGGACGAGAGAAATTTAAATAAACTTTGGAAACCCAAAGTAATTATTTAAAATTATAAGCTATGCATGTAAGAACCACTTACACACCAAATATAAATCAAGAAATTAAAGATAAACACTACATTTTTAAAAATTGGCTTGAAACTACTTCAGGAGTTTGGGCCAGGTAAGAAATAAGTGAACTACTTCATTGGAATGGTTCCCATACTAAGGTCTCAATACACTAGCAGGCCAGTTGCCAGCGGCCTCTTCCAATTCATTTTAACAGATTTTAACCTCACACCTAGAGACTGACTCTACTCTTTTTTTTTTTTTTTTAAGATTTTATTTGTTAATTGACAGAGATCACTAGTAGGCAGAGAGGCAGGCAGAGGGGAGGGGGAAGCAGGCTCCCCGACGAGCAGAGAGCCCGTTGCGGGACTTGATCCCAGAACCCTGAGATCATGACCTGAGCCGAAGGCAGAGGCTTAACCCACTGAGCCTCCCAGGCACCCCGAGACCCGCTCTACTCTTGAGTGAATCCTACACTAGTATCTAGCTGACATTTGTAAAAACAAAATGATGTTAGAGAAATCACATTTACTAGGAATCAAGATCCAGGCTCAGACAGCCATCAGACAAAAGAACCAAAAGGAAAACTACTTATGGCCACTGTGGGACACTTCAAGCTACCTCCAAGAAGAGAACATGCAAAGGTCAATGCAGCCCAAAGTGAGCCCTTCAGCCCCGAGCCTAAAACCACACCACGGGCCGCACTGGGTGAATCGAAACCGAGTCAGAGTTAAGCAGAAGGCTAGGTGGGAAACACTGTGTAGCCCAGAGGCTGAAGGTACAAGCCAAGGAAAGGGATTAGGAGTTACAGGGGAGGTGGGAGGAAAAGCCGTTTTTCCATTCAGGTACAAGTTCAGGGCCAGGAACTGCAAAATAATTAGGTGGGCAAAATTTCTTCAGGGGCAATAAAGCAAAGACAATATTAAATTGAAAAGTGAAAATTCAAAGGAAGATGTAGAGGTGACTGTTTTCAGGGCAGGAAAAAAATCAACTTCAATCCCCACCCCGAAGGCAGTGAAGACGCATGGGTGTGGCAAGACACCACAGTCATTAAAAAGAACAGCGTTCAAAAAACTAGACTTACTGGTAGGGTCTGGGGTTTTATTGCAGAATAGCGTGTTTTTACCACGATCATAAAAGGATAAGCCATGGCATGCAGTTTTTGAAAAACATCAACCTACAGCAACAGAAATGGCAGGCAAGGTCTGAGCCCCTATGAGGCAGGAGGGCATGGCTTCATCTCACTGCCTGTCTCTGAAGAATATGCGAGCCCCGCAGCCCCAGCCCCGCAGCCCCAGCCCCTGGGCACCCGGGTAGCCCTCGGGGCCAGGCTTCTCCTGGGGGCAGGCTGGAGCAGCCATACTTACTGGAGTCCTCCCACTGGAGTAAATGGAGCTTCCACGCAGAATAATACAAAAATCCCAGTACCAGAAAAAGGCAGAGGGCTAGCAGCAGATTGCGCACAAATACCAAGAGTCCCATCTTCACATGATTTACGATTTCCTACATGACCTAAAAAATAAAAAAATAAAAATAAAAAAATAAAAAAATAAAAAATAAACCAATTTAGGTCTTAAAGGATAAAGCAATCACCTTGTTGATACCCTCTACCTTCAAATAAGTACATACAGGAGAATAGCAGCATGAAGAGCCACCTCAAGTTACCACTGAGCTCCCCACGTGGCATCCTCCAACCTGCTAGATCTGGTCTCAAGAAACAGCTTCACCAGTCACTCAGCATCCAAGGCAGAAATCAGCAATCATCCCTGCATCCCTCCTCTCCCTCATCCCCAGCATCCAATCAATGACCAAATTCTGGCAATCCCAACCCGCCAGGTAAGTCTCCAGTCACAGCCCCTGCCCCCCCATCACTACCCTAGTCCGCGCCACCACTGCCGTCCCAGAGGAAAGCTCCCTGCCTCCACACTGCACTCTTCCCAAATCCCTTTCCACACAGAAGTAGGGTGGATCCGTTAATAACACAAAATCAGACATCGCTCTCCTGTTCGAACCCCTCTGTGTTCCACTGTGGCTGAAACAGAGAACCACAGACTCGGAGGCTCAGAGTTCTGGGGGTCCGAAGTCCAGCTCCGGTGGGGCTCAGCAGGGTTCTCTGCATGACGTCTCCCAAGAGCCAAAGCCAAGGGGGCAGCATAGAGCTGGGGGGCCGTAGAGCTCTTCATCTTCTTCAGCTTTTGAGATGGAAATGGGGCAGGGTTAATCGTTACACTGGGACTACAGGTATAAACTGGGCGGTCCAGACAAACCCAGCCATGCGGCCAGGCTCCGCTCTGCAGGTTCTAAGGATGAAGCCACCTCCAAGCTAATTTGCATTCCAGCTGCTGGGTGAACGCAATTCCCTGCACCTACAGGGCCGAGGTCCCCAACTCCCTGCTCTTGTCACACAGTCTCCTGTTCTCCACGTGGCCCCCTGCAGCCACAGCCGGTTAGGTCCCTCTCACTGGGAATCTCTCCAGCTGGCCCTTCTACCACACCTTGCTTCTGCCTCCAGTCACAGAAACGTCTCTTGGCTTCTCAGGCTCCTGTGCTTAGGTTGGGCCCACTTGAAGAATCCAGGATAATCTCCCCGTTTTAAGGTCTGTCCTCTTAACTGCATCTGCAAAGCCCCTTTGGCCACATGACGGAACATATGTATGGATTCTAGGGATGCGGGTGTAGACATCTTTGGGGTGCCATTCTGCCTCACACCCCTTTCACTAAATTCTCAATCCCTTCAAAATGAAGTCATTGCTCCTTAGAGACTAGCAGCTTCTGATTATGCCCCTATTTTACTCTCTAGACCATCTCTTGCCCTTCCCAGCCTTGTCTGTGTCCTGTGTTCTTCTTCTTCCAACTCAATGAACACAGCCTTGTTGCTTCTCCCCTGGAGGCCTGCCTGGGACACTCTCCGCCACACCCCTGTTTCGCTGGTGGCACTTTCTCTGATGCTCACCTGAAATGGAACATCTGCGGGGAAGACTTCCCAGGACCACCCACCCCACCCCCGCCTCACTCAGATAGCTTAGCCAGGAAATAACACATGAAATTACATATAAATACCATAAATAAAGTGATAACATGTTATCATCTGCAGATTTCACTGTCCATCCAGAAAAGCCAAGAGAATCAACTGAAAAAACCTTTAGAACTAATACATAGGTGATTATAAGATTAAATTACAAAAAATCAACAGCTTCTTTTTTTTTAAAGTTTTATTTATTTAAGTAATCTACACCCTACATGGGCCTCAAACTCACAACCCCAAGATTAAGAGTCAAATGCCCTTCCAGCTAAGCCAACCAGGTGCCCCATAAAAATCCATAGGTTCTTGGAGGTTCCTCAAGAGGTTAAAAACAGAGCTACCCTATGACCCAGCGATTGTACCCCAAAGATACAAATATAATGATCCTAAGGTGCACCTGCACCCCAATTTTTATAGCAGCAATGTCCACAATAGCCAAACTGTGGAAAGAGCTCAGACGTCCATCAACAGATGAATGGATAAAGAGATGTGATATATATATACAATGAAATACTATGCAGCCATCAAAAAATGAAACCTTGCCATTTGCAATGATGTGGATGGACCTGGAAGGTATTATGCTGAGCAAGATAAGTCAGTCAAAGAAAGACAATTATCACATGGTTTCACTCATATGAAGAATATAAGAAACAGTGCAGAGGAACATGGGGGAAGGGTGGGAAAACTAAATGGGAAGAAATCAGAGAGGGAGACAAACCATGAAGGACTCTTAACTACAGGAAACAAACTGAGGGTTGGTTGCTGGAGGGGAGGGGAGTGGAGGGATGGGGTTACTGACAGGCATCAAGGAGGGCACATGATGTGATGAGCACTGGGTGTTATATGCAACTGATGAATTACTCAACTCTACGTCTGAGCCTAATGATGTCGTATATGTTGGCTAATTGAATTTAAATTTTAAAAAAAGAAGGTAAAATCAACAGCTTCTTAAAAACTATGCCAGCAACACCGAGGAGAAGATGCAAGGGGAAGGATTCCACTCATGATGGCAACAAAACCTATAAAATATCTAAAAATAAACAGGAGGAAATGGGCAAGATTTTTACTAACAGACATAAGAGACCTGAATAAATAAAGGCACATATTAAGCTCCTAAGTGAGAAGTTTCAATACTGGAAATATGTCAGTTCTCTGTAACTCCAGTCTGACTCGTCAAAACCTATGGTTTTGTGTGTGTGTGTGTGTTTTAACTTAAATCCAAAGTTAATCTGAAGACTTCATGCCCAGGAAGAGCCCAGAAATTTCTTTAAATAAAAAATAATGAGATGAGGATATGCCTCACCAGATAGCAAAACCAACTCAAAGCTGTAATTCTTAAGATCGATGGGCACTGGCGCAGGAAAAGACAAATAGGTCAGTAGAGCAGAGTCTACAAATGAGCTCTCAGAAGAGACAGATAGAGATACACACACACACACACCATATAAAAATGAATTTACCTTATCTATCTATACAAGAGTTTATTCTATGATAAGCACATAAATTTCATAAAGAAAAACAAAACCACGATAGGATACACAGCTAACTGCTGATGTGGTTAACTCCAGGAAACAGGATGAAACAATGGGAAGGGCTTTTTCCTTTATATACTTCTAAGTTAAAGTTATTTGTTGTAAGTCACAAGACTTACCTCTAAAATTTTTTTAAGATTTATTTATTTGAGGGAGAGAGAGAGAGAGAGAGCATGAGCCAGAGGGGCAGAGGGAGAGGGAGAGAGAATCTTAAGCAGATTCCACACTTAACACAGAGCCTGACGTGGAACTCGACCTCACGACCCTGAGATCATGACCTGAGCAGACACTTAACCGACTGAGTTACCCAGGCGTCCCACACTCTATGATTTTTTAATATTAAAAAGAAAAAAAAAATCAGGGGTGCCTCGGTGGCTCAGTGGGTTAAAGCCTCTGCCTTCGGCTCAGGTCATGATCCCAGGGTCCTGGGAACGAGCCTGCATCGGGCTCTCTGCTCAGCAGGGAGCCTGCTTCCCTTCCTCTCTCTCTGCCTGCCTCTCTGCCTATTTGTGATCTTTGTCTGTCAAATAAATGAATAAAATCTTAAAAAAAAAAGAATGCTTTAAAAAAAAAATCAAACAACACATTGTAGAAATGGAAACTGGTGGGCTCGTTCAGGAGCAACTGGACAACAGCTACTGAAATTTACAACAGTCATGCCCCTCGAGCCAGCATTTCCATTTTGGTGACTTTTTCCAATAGCAACAGTGCAACAAATACTTTACAAGATATGTACCCGAATGTTCATTAGCAACACTCATTTTAAGAACAAAATACTGGGAAAAAATTCAAATGTCCATCAATAGGGAACCAAACAGATGAATTATGGTACGTCTATGCAGTGACATCCAGATCAGTGGGGGTTGTGTTAGGAAACAGATGGCACACACAAAGGAATTAACCAAAGGAAGTGAATCATGGGGGTTTTTATAGCTATGTGATTAGAGTTAAAGGAACCAACCAGGGGGTGGTGAAGCACCCAGGAACTCTCCACAGTAGGAAGCCACTCCTGCCTTTGAGGCGACAGAGCAGGAGACGGAAGGGTGTCCCTGGAAAAGAGAGGCTGGCCATCAGGAGCGTTGCTGCGGAGGGCACAGCGGCTCCTGGAGCCCCAGCAAGGGGCGGAGGCGACTAAGAAATGCTCTGACTTCTCTCAGCACTTGCCCTCTGATCCCTCAGTGTCTTTTATCAGCTGATTCCAACGGGAAGCCAGAAGGCAAGAAGCCAAGATGATGCCGTTCTTCAAGGTCAGACACCAGCACAGAGGACACAAGGTGGGTAGTGATCAATGAAGGCAGGAGAACAACAAGTATTAAGTATGATGTACCAGCCAGACAGAATGGGGCACGGCTGTCTGTCCTGACATGGGAAAAACATCTAGTCTATACCGCTAAATGAAAAAAACCAAGTTGTAGATTAGTAACGAACGTATACACATGGCCACATACTGGTCACAAACAAGGGCGACAGGAATGAAAACTAAGGTTCCATATTCAGTCCATAGTTAATATGCACCAAACTGTAGACAATGTCTACCTCCGAAAAGTGGAGGGAGCTGTTTTTCACAATCTTCTTATTAGTGTATTTATTTTTAATTTTAATTTTTATATTTATGCACATAACAAACACAGAAAGTTTTCAAATTGAAAGAGAAATTAGAGACTTGCAGTTTCAGCAACACAAAGGACCCTGTATCCCATCTGGTGCTTCCAGTGGAAACAAATTTAAGTTGTAAGCAGCCTATTGGAAAGCCTTTCCTCTCGGCAGGCGGCTGGTCCCAGCCCCACCCACTCCTTCCTGTCCTGAAGGCAGATGTGACAACCTGAGCGGCCGTGGTCATGACCAAGACCTAAAGCTCCGGCAGACATAGAACCATGGGTCAGTCCACAGATTTAACCCATGCATTCAGCAAACAGCACAGTGAGAAGGCTGAACTAGTCTGCTACTTTACTTCTATCTTTTCCATTACGGAAAAGGATCTTCCAGATCCTTTTCCAAAGAGGAACCCAAAGAGGAAACTGATTTCCAAAAGTGGAGGGCATACAAAGAACCGAGTAAGAGCTTAAAATAAGTCAAAACCTTCAACACCAGGAAAAGAACCACTCAAGACTCGGAAAGAGATAAACTTTCAAACTCCCTGCTAGGACAAAAGCTTGAGGCTGTAGGGGGAAGGGGTCTCACACACAGCCTGGTGGTGGGAAGGGCTGGGCCATGTCTAACGAAATCACACGTGCTTTTGCCCTTTAACCCAATAATCTCACTTTTAAGAAACTATCCCAAGGGTGCCTGGGTGGCCCAGTCCGTTGAGCGTCCTACTCGTGACTTTGGCTGAGATTATGATCTCAGGGTGCTGGGATCGAGCCCTGTACTGGGCTCTGTGCTCCATGCAGAGTCTGCTTGAGATTCTTTCTCTCCCTCCGCCTCTGCCCCTCCCCCTGCTCACGCTCCCTCTTGCTCTCTCTTTCTCCCTCTCTCTAAAATAAATACATTCTTTTTTAAAAAAGAAACTATCCCAGAGACACATGAATAAAAATTCAAAACAACTTGTGCACATGGCTATTCACTGCAGCACTATTTGTGATATGAGAGAGTAAGTCCTTCAGCAGGGGTTGAATAAGCTAAGGTATATACCCACAGAATGGAGGGTGATACAGCCGTGAAAAGGCATGAGCTCTCTCCCGGTCTTCCTTTCTGAATAATCTAATCGAAAAGCCATTAAGCCTTAAGCACCAATCAAGGCAGGCATGCCTACGTGAAATGAAGAGAGGTGTGGGGCATCAGGCCAATGTGAAGGGGCCTGGGGGTGTAGGAACCCGCAATACTGGAATTGACCGAGTAAGTAAATGTACTGAGGCACACAGAAGCCGGACTTCTCAATGATGGAAAAGGGAAATAGGAAAAGGGAAAAACCAGAATAAATGGGGGGGGGGGGTTGTACTCAAGTTGAAGGGATGGGTGTGAGTGGATGGGTTTTGGTAGATAAAGATACAAAAATATGAGTAAAGACAGTGTGTGTGCCTTTGTGTGATACCCGCATACGTTCCCTCGCTGCGGTCACTGACAAGGGCCTCGCAGCAGGCATGCCCCAATTCCAAGGAGCACATCTGGCACCTGGAGCTTGGTTTTTAAATACGACTCTCCCCTAGCGGGAACCACGGATCCCTGGAAGAACGGCTGATTGCATGGCCAAGGCAAAGGAGGCACAAACGAGCCAAGGCTGGGCTCTTTCGAGGTGCCTGGAAGCAAGAAGAGACTCAAAAGGTGACGCCATGTCAGAAGGAAAAAGCAGCCAGCTGGAGGGGCTCCTAATGGTCGGCTCTGGAACAATTCAGACCACTAATAACAGTTTATAACCCACGAAAGAAGAGCCTAATAAATGAGGAGAGGAGAGAGCGCTCCCTTAGAGCAGAATGCCAACTGATGAACACAGAAGGAATAATGTAATCAGAAAATCACCATTTGGGGACCAGGCCAGTAATAATTCAGCTAAAGACACATCAAAGAATGCTAAAGTTAAGGGGTAGAATTTTGAGAAATGGGGTATCGTACAGTCTTCAAGTATGTGCCCACCAGATGCTTCTTAATTACAGAGAGGGGGAGAGGAGCCTGACGACGGAGCCATCCGACAGACTCCGCCATAAACGAGCCGCGGGCTCTACGGGAGTTCTCTGTAGTATTTTTGCAACTTTTTTGTAATTACTTCAAATTATTTCAAGAGAAAAAGAAATAAACCAAATGCTCAAATGTTCAAATAAACGTCCAAATGAGACATGTGGCAGCCACTTAAGATGTAATTTATGAAAAAAAAAGATGTAATTTATGAAAATATTTTAATGACATGGGGAAATGCTTATGATACACTATTAAATGAAAAAAGAGACAAGTAAAAAAGAAGAAAAGAAAAGGACTAGAATAAAACATAAAAACACTAACACTAGATTAATACTTACGATCGTTCGGGCTGTAGGAGCTCGCTTGGCCTCCCTGCACAGCCATAAAAAAGCACGCAGGTAAAGAAAAGTGCAGTAAGCCCGTTTGGGCCGTCGAGGGAATGCAGCAATCCAGACTCATCCCCTTCCCGTGTATTCATCTTGGGGAAGGAGATGTCCCTCTTCTGTCCAGAGCTGACTCAGCAAACACTAAGTGCCAGGAGTTATGCAGAGCATGGGGGGACACTAAGACAATCAAACTCATACCCTGCCCTAGAGGGTCACTAAGTTTCCCACTGACGTCTTAACTGTCAAACCCACTGGACGTGATTATCCTCCAATGCCTTGACCTCTCTGCGGCATCCGCGACTGAGAGAGACAGCACAGCACGGTGGGAGGGCCCTTCCTCTGCCTTCTCTGCCGACCACTGCCAGCTCATCTTTATGGCTCTGTTCAAGTCTTACCTCCCTTGGGAAGCTTTCCTTACTCATAGCCCTATACTCCATGTCTGCTCCCATATTGTCCCATGCCTACCTGCATCACAGTATTTATGAAACATCGTGCCCGCTCCTCTGTCTCTGCAAAGGAGGAGTATACCACCTGAAAGCATAATCTATAACTTAGCTCTGTGAATCACCTGCGTCTACTAGCACAGCGCCCGTACACAGCAACACTTGAGAAGTGTGTGTTTAAAGAATAAACTACTGTATTTCTAATTACATGTCTCAATTCTAGACATGATCTAAGCTGTACACATTCCAAAACGTAACATCTTGAAGGCATGATTCGTGTGCACGTACGGACACACAGCAACGCTGCATGAGGAGAGAAGCCTGGGGTCCTGTGTGAGGCTGTCCTAACATTTCCACTCTGCAGACATCCCCGAAGCAATTTTGCTCCGCTTCTGGTGATTCAATTTGCTATCATTATGCTGACCAGCCCAAACTTGAGCTCTTCCATCCAGATAACGGCTTCTGAGTCCCATGTCCGTCTATTTAACACTCTACTCCACAGTACCATCTAGATGTTGCACAGATGCCCCAAACTTCCTCTTTCTCAAGTAAAAGGTGACACCTTCACAGGGGCTCCTGTCAGAGACCTGGAAGCCATCCTTGACACTACCCTCCTCGCTCTCACCTCCACATACGCTCAGTCACCGAGTCCTGTGACCTGCACCTCTGAAACCCTTCTTGAATGCATCCATCCCTCCAACGTCACTGCCACCGTCCCGTTTCAAGTCACTCTAACCTTCAGCCTGGGCTCCTACTACAGCCCCCTGGGTAGCCTCCCACTCTCCACACAGCAGCCAATGTGACTTTATCTCACTCCCAGGCTGAAACTTCGCAAATATCCCGCTATCCTCAGGGTAAGGGCCCAAATCGCTTAACAGGGCCTGTAAGGCTCGGAGTGCTGGGCATGCTCTGGCCCCTGCCCACCTCTTCCCACACCTCTCTCCAGGCCCTACGCCTCCCCGGGAGGGGTCCAATCCGCAGCATGGCCGCTCTCTCAGTGTTTCCCGTCCCCTCGCTCTCTCCCAAGGTCAGGCTGACACTGCCCTGACCCTCCCGCACCATGGCGCCAACTCCCACTCAGCCTCGAATCCACAGCTGCCAGGTGAATCCCGCACAGAAGCCTCACCTATCTCCACACCTCGGGTTAGGCCTCCCTGTTACAAATTCCCACAGCAGCTGTTTATCCTCATCCCAGTTCGCAGGGCACTCAGAATCTTACGCGTATTTACAGTAATTTGTTTAACATTTATATTCGGGCTGATGCAGGCAGGGACCAGTCGACGTTGTTTACCCGTATCCCTGGTAGGTCTTCGAGAGCGACCGGCTCACTGACTGACTATTTGGTCAGTTACAGTACGCTCAAAGAAAGGGACCAAAGGTTTATTATGCTAGGTTCTTTTTATTTAGCCATAAAAAGAAAAATCATATAAAAATCTGAATTCATGGAAAAAAACTGCACCAAACACCTGTCATTTCTAAAACACCCTACAATATGATTATTTTCTCAACTATACCTGGCAACAATTTTTAGTCTAAAATATCAGAATTTGGGGAGCTTGGGTGGCTCAGTCGTTAAGCATCTGTGTTCAGCTCAGGTCATGATCCCAGGGTCCTGGGATCAAGCTCCCCATCAGGCTCCCTGCTTAGCAGGGAGCCTGCTTCTCCCTCACCCTGCTGCTCCCCCTGCTTGTGCTCCCTCTCTCGCTGTCTCTCTCTCTGTGTCAAATAAATAAAGAAATCTTTAAAAATAAATAAAATAAGATGTCGGAATTTTGCTGATCTTCAAATATCAGCCATACTGGATATAAACTCAGGTATGACAAAGGTATGCAGAGCAAAAACCACAAAGCATGACTCCTGTGAATATTTTTTGAGGCAAGTTAATGAGAAGTTATTATATACCATGCTATTTATTACCCAGCTTCCCAAAAAAATTTACTGAAAAACTCATCAATTTTTTAACAAACGTTTTTGCTGAATGCACAGCTCCTATTCAGCTGTTATGCATGACTAGGCAGATTTAAGTAGTTAATTAATATGCAATATGTTAAATTAGTCTATGCAGAAGAACGTGCATTTTCTAATTGCAAGTCAGTGAGTGGGGTAAGTTAATATTGTTAATGTTCATACAGCACTTACAGTGGATCAACCACGGTTCTAAGAGTTTTGAATGATTTAACTCGCTGAATCTTCTCACCAATCCTATGAGGTTATCTATCGTTCCCATTACATACAGAAAAAACTGAGGCACAGCAAGGTTGAATTATCTTGTTTAAGATCACAGAGCTGGCAAATGGCAAAGCCAGGATTCAAATCCCAATGATCTGGCTTTAGTCACGTAACTTTTTGCATCTGAAGAAGTGCTAGACTAAATCAAAACATCAGCAAAAAGAAATCAGTATAGGAAATCTAATGAGAAATGCTACAACACAGTGGAAGAAAGGAATGGGGACGGTTGGGGCAAAACATGGTAGATGAAGACCACAGGACAGAAAAAATGTGGTTATAGAACAGATAAAGATCATTAACAGAGACTATCCTAATCCCACCCACTCCCAACTGGCTCTATAGAACGCGAGCTAACTAAGAGCAGACATGAAAGGGGGAGCTCAGGGAAAAAACACTAAGACAACGCCATTTTTCTAAATAAAGTAAAATTAGCATTCAGGAAGAGTGAACCAAGAAAAATAACACCATCATGGAAATGAAAGCCTCAGCGGTAACCAACAAAGTGGTCGCTGCTGAAAAGATGTTAAGAGTCATGAAAGCAACAGTGGGGACGGTGGGGACCTGTTGCTGACTCAGGGGGCGGAGTCTGCGGCTCTTGATCTCGGGATTGTGGGTTTGAGCCTCACGTCGGGTGTAGAGCTTACTTTAAAAAAAAAATCTTTAAAAAGGAAGGAAGGAAGGAAATGAAGGTGGATTAAAAAAAAACAAGATAAAATAAAAAAGAGTAAGGGCAGCTGGGTGGCTCAGCTGGTTAAGCACATGCCTTCGGCTCAGGTCATGATCCTCCCTCTCCCTTCCCCTGCTCATGCTTGCAAGCGCACACTCTCTCTCCCACTCAAATAAATAAATAAAATCTTAAAAAAAAAAAACCGAAAAAAAGAAAAAGTGTAAAAGGATTGCTAAAACAAATCCAAACAACAAAACAAAAACGTGCAGCAACAGTAGTTATAGGAGATCCAGCGTAAGCATAACTGGTATCTGAAAAAGAGAACCGGGCATACAAAACAGAAAAAGATGTAAAAATGGACTAGAAAGAGCTGGGCTGAGGGCAAGTTGACTCAAAGACACAGTGTCCTGGCTTCTCCAATCACAGCAGCCTAGGGGCAAGGATAACCTTGGGACCCCCAAAGGGAATTAAAAAGCTCGGGGGCTGCTGAGATCCCCATGACTCCTGTGTGGGTTACAGGTTTACTGCCTCTCCGCTCCATAGTCACCC
The DNA here is from genome assembly GCF_963455335.1 of Martes martes. Lineage (NCBI taxonomy): Eukaryota > Metazoa > Chordata > Mammalia > Carnivora > Mustelidae > Martes > Martes martes. The sequence goes on from NC_137891.1 coordinate 157,773,945, forward strand.
CGTTTGCTTGCTCTGTCAAGACGGATCTGAGCCTGGGCATATTTGTGCATATTTTTCTTTGCCAGTTGGCATGATATGAGCTCTGTCAGTAGAAGGTGCTGGAGAGCCCATGCTTGAGGAAAAAGGGATTTTGTTTCTGGGTTCCAGTGTATTCCTCCGGGTAGGCTCCGACAGCAGCACACCTGGCTTTTCCAGTGCCCGGCCATGAGCGATGAGCAGCAGCCAACGGCGGCCCTCACAGCGCCCAGCCTGGGCAGCTGTATAGCAGAGTGCCCTTGGTGAGACACCTCTGTGCAAAGAGACCCCAGCCCCCAAGAAGGCTGGTTTCCAGCCAATCCCACAACGCAGCATCACCGTAACTCTTCGGTGACCCAGTGAGCCATGGTGACGTCCACTACACCCCAAAGTTTGTATCTCGGCCTGCACCAGGTGTGGGGTAGACTGGGGAGCTCTTCACTGAGCACTCTCTCTCAGCCCCAGGCCTTATATGTGCTATGCCTAGATTCCTTTGGAGTTCTCTTTACTCCTTTAGAAAAGCCTTATGGAGGTATCCTTCACATACTATACGATTCAGCCATTCAAAGGAGATATTTCAATGGCTTTTGGTATTTTCACATAGTTGTGCAAACATTACCACAATCAATTTTAGAACATTCCCATTACTCCAAAAAGATATCCTGCACCCCTGAGCTGCCACCCCCTGCCCAACCTCCCATTCTCTGAATTCTAAGCAACCATTAATCTACTTTCTGTTCTACAGAATAGCCAAATGTTTATAGACATGTCACATATACGGAATCATACACTATGTGGTCCTTTGTGACAGGTTCCTTTCACCTAGCCTGATGTTTTCAAGGTTCACATACGTTGTAGCACGGATCAGGGCTGCATTTCTTTTTAGCGCCAAATAGCATCCCAACATATGAACATAAATTACATTTTGTTACATGTTACAGTTGATGGACGTTTGGGTTATTTCCACTTTCTGGAAGAATGATGCTTCCAGGAACACCGATAAACAAATTTTTATATGGACATAAATTTTTAATTTCTCTTGGGTATATACCTAGAGAAGGATTTGGGTACATCTATTAGTGATATATACCTGGGTCACATGGTAACTCTCTACACTGAACTTTTCAAGGAAATGACAGCTGAACTATTTTATGTTTCCATCAGCAACGTATGAGAGTTCTGATTTCTCCACACCTGTGCCAACACTAGTGATTATCTGTCTTTTTGATAATAGCTGTCCTAGTGGGTGTGAACCAAGCAAATGAAACAATGTACATATATATAATTATAAATATATAATAAATTAAATGTAATATATAAATTATATATAATACATAAATATATATATTTTATATATATATATATATATATATATATATATACACACACACACATAAAATGGATAATCAGAGAAAGCTGGGGTGAGGGTAAGTGTCTCATTATAGTTTTGCTTTGTATTCCCCCGATGGCTAATGGTGTTGAGCATCCTTCCATGTGCTTATTTCTTTCCTTCTTACTAGCTGATCTCAAGTTACTCCAAATCCTTATTATAGTTAATAATTCTTACACTAAGTTTACCTGCTCAAAGTACCATGTGGTTTCTCTCTCTTGACTGGACCCAGACTCCTAAAACACAGGTGGTCAGTGACTTTCTAAGTAGAAATTAGATATCCACCAAGGTGATAAAAATAGAAGACGGAAGTGGAAAGCTGAAAAATGTTTTGTCTCTGATCGGATGCGCCCTTCAGAAGCAACTGAGTAAAAGCCAGGCTGGGGGGAGGCGGGGCCGGGTGGTGCCGAGGGATCCAAAGGAACACAACTTTCAGTTCATCTTTGTTTTTACCCAAAAAATAAACAAGCGAACAAAATGACCCTTTCTGAATAGGAGCTGTTAAGGTTTGGTTTTAAGGGGGTTCTGCTTAATGGTGTTCTGGGGACAAGGTTGCAGACACGATGTTTTATCTGGAAAAGGCAAATTCTATGTGTAAGATTAAAAACACTGAATGCAATCAGTCTTGAGAAAATTCAACCAGAATGTTTGAAGAGACAACCCTCCTTTGCCTGGGCCAACTGAGATCAAAGAGTGGGGGCTGGTGTTGAAGTGGGAGATGGCCGTGTGTCCAGAACACCATAATCTGAAAGCAGTCAGTAACAGCACTCACACACGGGCATGCACGTCAGGGTTCCAGTGACACCAGCAAGCCCGGCCACCAGGCCCTGCGGCCCCCGGGCCCTGCTGTGTGCGGCGTGCAAGCACAGAGCATGGAGCAAAACCATAAAAACATGTATGGGAATTTAAGAGCTTTAAATTCAAGATACTGTTTCTCTGGTGAACAAGGAAAGAGATGAGGAAAAAATACGTAGGGGAGCATTTACTGGAAATGCAACATTCCATTTTTTTAGGCAAAACAAAACAAAACCCTGAAGCGATATGGCATATTAAGACTTAGTGACAGATGTCATTATATTGTTCTGTTGCTGTGAGTGAAAAGTACATCATTAGGAAACCTGGGCCCACCTGGCTGGCTCAGGGGGTGGATCGTGCCACTTTTGATCTTGGGGTTGTGAGTTCGAGCCCCATGTTGGGTGCAGAGATTACCAAAAATAAAAAAACTTAAAAAAATAATAAAAATCTGAAAGAAAGAAAGAAAAGGAAGAAAGAAAAAAAAGAAAGAAAGAAGGGGCACCTGGGTGGCTCAGTCGGTAAAGCATCAGACTCTTGATTTCAACTTGGGTCTCCATCTCAGGGTTGTGAGTTCAAGCCCTACACTGGGTTCCACGCTGGGCATGGAGCCTACATAAAATAAAATAAAATCTTAAAAAAAAAAAAAATTTCTGGAATGAAAGGAACAGTTGTGTATTTTTCTTTTAGAAAAATACCAGTGTTCCAAGTTTGCTGACCATTACTGGCAATGGCAAGTATCTGTTAGCAGTATGCTACTTAGCAGATATTCCAAAAGTACTCACAACTGTCCTTTCAAGGTAAAGAACATGTTTTTTGTTGTTTTTTTCTTAATTTTTTATAAAAGATTTTATTTATTTATTTGACAGAGATCACAAGTAGGTGATCTTCCTCCTCTCCCTCTGCCTGCCTCTCTGCCTACTTGTGATCTCTGTCTGTCAAATAAATAAATAAAATCTTTAAAAATAATAATAATCAGGAGTACCTGATCACACCCTCTACCAACCAAGCCAGCCAGGTGCCCCAGTCATAGAATTTTTTAACCCATTCAACATATTTCAAACAAAAGGTTTCAGTGGGTTTTTAAGTCATGTCAAAAATACATAATGCCATCTTTCCATTATTTTGTAAGAAAAACTGACATCAAGGAAAAGGGGAAAGGCACTGACATGTAGACAAATAATGAATGGTAAGACAAGAAGACAGTAGATGACATTTAATCAGAGTAAAGTAAATTAAGTTACACAAGAGCTCGGAGGAGAGGAACTCCCATCAGTGGGGATGACCAGGGAGGAATCTAATGGAAAACAGTCTGATTCAAGCCCCATTATCATCTTTAAAACCATGCTCAGAAGAAGACTGAAGAGGAGCAAAACTTCAGGGGGGACACAGTCAATGACGACAGGCCAAAGCAGCACGTGCTCCAGCCGTACATGCAGTGTGTACATCGGAGCAAAGCCGGGGCAGGAGTGTGCACCCTTGTGCACATGCGGCTTCCGGGTGGGGGCGGGAGCAGCTGAAGAGCCATATATAATTTGTTGGCATTTAAAGAATGTTTAAGTCGGTGTGCTATCCCTATCGATGCTTCCCTTCTAGATCTCAGAATAATCCCCCATGCCTACCACTCCCAGACCAGCACTCACCAATCACTTAAGATGTAGAAATAAAACCACAATGTGGGCGGTGGCTATCTCCAGGCAGTGGGATTGAAGGCTGAGGAGCACCTACCACGAACCCAGTAATATTCTAGACGTTAGAAATCTTAAAACTGTTATTTTTATCACAGGAGGCCCCTTACGTTATCTAATCGTGCAGGGCTTCCTATCTGCTTGTATCCCCAGAGCGGCAACCTTGCAAGGTAGGGATTTTTTACCCCATTTCACAGATTTGGAAACCAACAAGACACAAGGGGTTCTGGAGCTTGCCCAAGGTCAAACTGCAGAAACCAGGGAAACCAGGATGGAAATCCTGGTCTACGGACCCTTGGACAGGGTGCTCTCCTCCATCCCCAGGAAGGACCCCGAGGCCCCACCCACATCACCGCCCCTGTCTATCTGGTGCCCTCCCTCCACTCACCTCACTCTCATCTCTCCCCAGACATGAACATTCTACGACACTTGTGTAGCAGGGCACGGGACCACGGCTGCAAATCCCAGAATTTCCCGTCAGGGAAACGGGGCACCCGCTGTTCCGCCTCCTTCACACGCAGTGACCCTCCTAAGGAACAAAGCTGATTTCCTACCTTCAAATCTTCAGTGGCTCCTACACCTCTGCACGATAAAGCTCTGACTCCTGAACTCAAAAAGCCTTCGCAAGGTGCCTTTCGAAGCCTCCACACACCCCTTCTCTCTCCTGCCACTCAAGTGTCCTCAGGATGCAGCCACACTCGCTCATGTTTCTAGGCCATTACACACATCATTTCCTGTCAGAAAGCCTTTCAAACCCACATCCACCAAGCTAAGAGCCAGTGATTCTTCAAGACCTAGGTTAGGTGTGAACCTTTCTGGAAAACTGTTATTTATATTCCCAGTGTGATAGCAGGTCTCATTTTGGAGATCCCAAGGGACCCTCAAACACAGTCCTTGTGACAATGTATTTTAACTGCCGGCTTACTGGCTTCTGGTCCTACCAGACTATAGGCTCCTTTAGGCCAGGGCCATCCCTTTCTTAACTTACAATGCCATGACCTAGCACAGGGCCTTGCTAGTGCTGTAAACAGAGCAAAACAAAGTTGATTTTTGCTCCCCGAGTGACATTACTGAGGGCACTATAAACAGCACAAGCACCTAACAGCACCTGCTCAGTTAATAGGTGACTGGAGTGCCTTGTGTGATGGTGGACACAGACATGCATACGACTAAGTAAAATAACTTATGACAAATGTGAAAATAAGAAAGGTATGGTAAGAATGCTATCCAAGGGGGCACCTGGGTGGCTCAGTGGGTTAAGCCTCTGCCTTCGGCTCAGGTCATGATCCCAGGGTCCTGGGATCAAGGCCCGCATCAGGCTCTTTGCTCGGCGGGGAGCCTGCTTCCTCCTCTCTTTCCCTCTGCCTGCCTCTCTGCCTACTTGTGATCTCTCTCTCTCCGTGTCAAGTAAATAAATGAAATCTTTAAAAAAAAAAAAAATAAGTGTTTTTCAAATCCTGCTGCTGCTGGTGGTAATATTCATGAACACGACTGCTTACTCCGAACCAGGTACTATGCAAAGCGCTTTACATAAACCAACTCTATTGATTCACCCTACGTATTTTACTGATAACGTCAGGCTCAAGAAGACACTTGGTCAATGTCAGACAATTAGTGGCGGAAACAAGATTTCAACCCGGATCTTGTCTCCTGCGCCACAGCTCCAACCAACACTCTATGTTTCTATTCTTTATCAAAAGTGAAATCTCAGGTCGCCTGGGTTACTTAGTCAGTTAAGCATCCAACTCTTAGTTTCAGCTCATGATCTCGGGGTCAGGAGATCGAACCCCATATCAGGTTCTGCACTCAATGTGGAGTCTGCTTCAGATTTTCTGTCCCTCCCCTGCTCTCTCGCAAATAAATAAAATCTTAAAAAAAAAAAAAAAAAAAGACTTTCCTCCCGTAAGTTTGATGGTCTCAAGGAAACCCAGTTTAACCAATGTGAAACTAAGTTTCCTTCTTAGTTTAATTATACAAGTGGAAATGTACCTCCAGTTATTTCATTCCTCCTGGCTAAATTACTTGAATATAATTCAACTTTTCTGGGATGCCTCAGGACCATTCCTGTGTTCATTACTGAGGGCACTATAGAACAGTGACGCCCTTGGCATGACTCTGCTGGGATTAGGGTACATCAGCCTGCCCAAGTACCAGCAGCCCTGCCCTGTGGGTGTGTACAGTGCCTGTCATGGAGTCCCAACTTCCCAATCCAGCCTCCTCCCATGCCTAGATAGAGATCCTATTTCTTGCTACTGTCTAATGCTCGTCTCTAGCAGGCCATCTGATTTTGCTACCTCCAGTCTTCTATGGACTGTGGTGAGTACCATAAAAGTACCATAAAAGATGCGTTAGTCCTTCCTGCTGCCCACCAATTAGATCTGGCTCTTTGCTTCCCAGGCACATGCTAAGGCTGCTCTTCTTTTTTTTTTTTTTTTTTTTTTAAGATTTTATTTATTTATTGTTGGAGAGACAGCATGCATAGGGGAGGAGCTGAGGGAGAGGGACAAGCAGACCCTATGCTGAGCACAGAGCCCAATGCAGGGCTCAACCCCACGACCCTGAGATCATGCGTGATCTAAGCTGAAACCAAGAGTTGGACATTTAACCAACTGAACCACCCAGGTGCCCCTCCCTGCTCTTCTTTAAAGTTAGGTTTGACCATGTAACTTGCCTTAGGGGATGAAATGTGAACAAAAGTGACATGTGCCATCCAGGGACCATGCCCCCTAACCACCATCTTTCACTCAGATCAAAAATGATCCTTGAAACACCATGTTCAGATGGAGTTTCCATCAGCCTGGGTCCCTGAGTGATTGTGAGGAGCACAGTTCCCTGGGCACTCGTGCTAGTGAGAAATCCGCTTTTGTTTTGTTAAGCCACTTAAGTCTTAATGGATTTTTGTTAATGCAGCCTAATCCAAGCCCTCCAGATCAATACATCAGATCATCAGATCTCTTTTTTTTTAAGACTTTATTTTTGGGGGGCGCCTGGGTGGTTGAGTGGTTAAGCGTCTGCCTTTGGCTCAGGTCACGATCTCAGGGTCCTGGGATCAAGCCCCTTGTTGGATTTCCTGCTCAGTGGGAAGCCTGCTTCTTCCTCTCCCACTCCCCCTACTTGTGTTCCCTCTCTCACTGTGTCTCTGTCAAATAAATAAATAAAATCTTTAAAAAAAATTATTTTGAAAAAAAAAATTATTTTGGGGGCAGCTGGGTGGCTCAGTTGATTAAGTAACTGCCTTCAGCTCAGGTCCTGGGATCTGAGGGTCCTGGGATCGAGCCCCTCACCAGGTCCTTCTCCCTCATCTGCTTCTCCCTCTGCCCCTCCCTTCTGCTCATGCTCTTTCTCTCTCATAAATTAAAAAAAAAAATCTAAAGATTTTATTTTTAAGTAATTTCTACATCCAATGTGGGGCTTGAACTCACAACCCAGAGATCAAGAGTTACAAGTCCCACTGACTGAACCAGCCAGGCACCCCTCGTCAGATCTCTTAATAAGGAATTCTCTCACATAAGTAACTTTCTTTACAGATTTTATGATGAACATTTTGTTTGTACAAAGAATTTTCTTTGCATCCATCTTGGTTTAAAGCTATGTTCAATACAAAACATGCCTGCAGGGGCTCCTGGGTGGCTTAGTTGGTTAAGCAACTGCCTTTGGTTCAGGTCAAGATCCTGGAGTTCCTGGATCGAGTCCCACATTGGGCTCCCTGCTCAGCAGGGAGTCTGCTTCTCACTCTGACCCTCTCCCTTCTCATGTGCACTCAATCTCTCTCTCTCAAATAAATAAATAAATATTAAAAAAAAAAAACCCGAGCCTGTCAAGTACCTACTATGTACAAAACACTGTATTAGATGATGAAGACTGTCTATGCTCTGAACAAGTTCAGTTTTATAAAACTCCCATATATGGGAGTTTTATAGTGCCCTCAGGAGGTAGCAAAATCAGATGGCCTGCTAGAGTCTGCATTTTTGGCACAGTTATCAACATAAAATGTTTTAAAAGAGAGACAAGTCCCATCTAGATGGGAAGAAAAGTACAGGAAAGTTTCACAAAGGACGTACCATAGCACATGGCCCTGAACATGGGTAAGAACCAACAATTAGGGATTCAAGGGGGTCATTTAAGATATAAAAAGCAACATAAACAAAGATATGAAGCACAAACAGCAAAGCACAAAGAGCAAACAGTTCTACTGACCTGGAAAAAATAACAAAATCTAAGGGAATGCAAGAAATGAATTTACCCATAGTGTCTCTGCCAGTCTGTTCTGTGCTTAATTCAACAGACAAGGGGAAGCTGTTAAAAGTCTTGACTAGGGAAGTGAGATACCTGGAAGTGAGAGAGCAGTACACAGCATAGATGGGAAGGGGGGAAATGCTGGGGGTGGGGTTCCTACAAAAACTCAATGGCATGGTATCAATGATCCCAAATAAGCCTGATGACACCAGAAATGGAAAGCAGCAAATGACAAAAACAGTGGGGAGTCTAGCCGCAAGACCTGGCAACAAAGTGAACACAAGGGGAGAGAAGGAAGGCAAGAAGGCATCTAGAGGTCCCAATCCTCCATCTCAGTAGTCACAAGGTACACTGTCACTGTCGGTACACTCAGCTGGGATTAATCAGAAAAGTGACAAGAATGAACAAAGTGCTACTGTCTATTTTTCTAAAGGCTAGCTGGAGTTACATGCTTCTACCTTTTTATCCTTTGCTCTGCCTGAGACAAACTTACTTCTCCATCTGATGCCACCCACCTACCTTTTTGATACAAACTTACCTCCCAGTTTCTCTAACAAGAACCCCCTGGAATCACCCATGAGCATTTGCCATTCTCCCCTGCCCCCTGACCATCCTTTCTTATACCTTCTGCCTTCTTATTCATCATCCCCCAGGCTTACCCAGTCATGGCTTAAGGCAAGCGTCAGCTTCCCTGTGAAACCTTTCTCAACTATATGGGTTTCTTCTCTTCTCTCCTACCTACTGTCTAGGAATTCTAGAGGCAATATGACCAGTTATCAGTGTCCTGTGTGCCCTGTATTCCCACAACTATCTCTTAGGCTAATCAGAACAAGTCTCCTACATTAGAGGTCTTCAGTTCCCCCACATTCTTAGTGACTTGCACATAATATGTATTCATGAGACACTACTGATGATCCAAAGTCAATTACTCTAAGAACATGCACGTCTTATTCCCTCTTTAATAATTTACTTTTATTTAACCACGACTACACATGTAGACATGCAAAATAGTGAGATTCATCACTTAATACTTCAAGATATCCTAGAGTGAAAAATCTTTCATCTTAGGAGCTGTTACTGCCTTAAGAGGTGATCTGAAAACAGAGTTTGGTCATAAATTTTTGTGCCGGCTTCCTTTTAATCTTTTTGACTTGAAGGTATACCAAACAGCTCAACGATCATCACTCCAAGGTGATTTTGACTTAGAGATAGCCTATTTTCCATGAGGACTACTTTACTTCCAGGAAACTAATAAGTGATTTTGTTTTACCTTCAAGTTCAACTAGGTATAGTATAGACAACTCAAATTACATCCACAAAAAAGTTCCCAGTTTTTACAAAATAACAGCCGCTTTCATTGATGTCTCTGTCTCTGTCTCTGTCTCTCTCTCAATTAACTACTTTGATTTAGTTCACGCGTTCCACTCCTCCCTCGTTTGTGAGGGAAGCGCAAACAGAAATGAAGTTTATTGAGGAATCATAAAAATGAGCAGTGGCAAAAAGAAACCCAAAACATTCATGGGACACCATCCTCCCCAAACCTGCTCTCATCACAAAGATATTTCGTCTTGCAAGCAAGATTCCCGAATTAACAATGGGGAGAAGTGCCAGAAGGAAAGGAAGCCAGAAAGGCGTCCTCTGCCAATCAAACTGACCCGGTCCCCCGAATGTCTGGCTGCCAGGAAAGCAGTAAGCAATGACAACCGCTACCCAGTGCGCCGCAGATTCCCGCTCAAGCTTTCCCTGGACTTTTCCTTCTCCTCTTCCCACAGCGGAGCCCCGCTCGCCCGTCCCTCCTCTGCGCCAAGGTGCGCAGCGCTGCGGGGTCTCGCAACGCAGGTGACCTCACACCCCGCGGCCCGGGTCCTGCCGTCCTCCCCCGGGGCCTGGCTGTCCGCCCCACCTTCCCGGACGAAGTCGCCCGGGGCCCGCAGTCCAAGCCGGACCTCATTGCTCGGGGGTGGGGGGGCGCAGCTAGGCCGTGCCCCCACCCTCCCTTCCCCAGCGCGAGCGGGTGGACTCCGCGCCCGCCGGGACCGGGGGCGGCGGGGGAGGGGAGGGGTGGCGCGGCCACCGTTACCGCGGTGGCTGCCGCGCCCCGACGCGCGCACGACTGGCCCTTACCGCAGCGGAGAGGGAGGCAGTGGGGAGGTGGCGCCCGGCCCGACGCGGGCGGGAAGGCGAAGGCCAGGGCGCAGGCGGCCGCAACAGCCGCGGGGGACCCCGGCGGGCGCCCACGACGAGGTGGGCTGCATGGGCGCCGCCATAGTGGGGACGCAGCGGCGGGCGGAGCGCGCGGCCGCGACCCGGGGACGACGCGACCACCAATCCCGCTCTCCGCCTCAGCGCCCTCGCCGGGGGTCGGGCATCCGCGGCCAATCGGGCCCCGGGAGCCGGGCGGGGCGCCGGGCTGACCAATACAGAGCTGCGCTGCGGGCAGCGGGCGAGCGCAAGCTCGCGGAGACCCAATAGACACGGGCACCCCCAGTTTCCCGACCCGCCCACCCCACCCTCGGCGGAGACCCAGGCTGCGGGCGGTGCGGAGCCGCGTCCGGCAGAGGCAGCCCGGCCTGCAGGTCAGCGGGGTCGCGTCGCCTCGGTTTCCCGGAGCAATTCTCCTCCCCCGGCTTCATGGCCGGGAGAAGGACATCTGATGCCCGCGGGCGTGACCCAGCTCCTCGGGAGCCTGTTTCCTCACAGGCGCGCGAAGGGCCTGCGGCCGCTCGGACGCAGATGCAGGCTGGCCACCGTCATTCCACAAGGGCCGCAGCTGCCGACGGGTGCCCGGCTGAGCGCCGCTGGTGGGCTCCCTGAGGCCCAAGGTTTGGCAGCCTCTACGGGCTGGGCGACCCTGCCCTATCCTGTGGCGTATAAGGAAACAGGGTTCCCTGCTGTATTGCCCATTTCAGTGTGGCAGAAAATGTTTTTAGTTCGCGCACAGGACCACTCGCCCTGCAGCTCCCGAGGTCCCAGCTCTCTCCCATCCTACGTCATTCCCTCCCCTGAACACCAACATATCCACCTGGGGCACCATTTGAAACGTTTACCACCACCGATGGGATGGACAGAAGGGAGAAGGTACTGTCAGGCTGCGATCCTTGGTTGCCAACCCAGAGATGCTACCTTAGGAAAGCAGGGCAGTTTGCCCTGACGAAAAGGCTTCCCTGGAATCCATCCTCTACAGCCTGGGCCTGACTGCACCGGCAGGCAATGAGGAAGAAGCCTGTTCTGTAGGATTTGAGCAAGTTTCATCCCCTCTTTTAAACTTCGGTTTCCCCAGAGTTATTACTTAAGCCAAAATCCGAAGTGCATATTTTCTAGAAAGGTCAGCTGCTAAGAGCTCTGCTGGGGTTAGACCAGGCACCTCAGCCCTGCAGGTCCTTCAGCAGGAATGGGGATGGAGATGGTGGGGTCGGTGAGAGGTAGGAGGGTCTGGGACCCTGCCAAGTCTAGATAAGTGTGTTCCTTCCCTTCAGAGATATGTGCTCCCGGGGCTCAACAATCCACTAAGACCGGTCCCACCTCATCTCCCAAGTGAATTGTTGGATGCTGGACAAATAATTCAGCTTCCCTCTCTTGGCCCCAGGAAGGAGTTGGCATAGAAAACTATCTTTGAAACCTGCGGCTTCTCCCTTCCCCCCAACAATCAACACCATGCAGCGACCACCTCCCAGGATATAAAGCATTGAGAACTGCTGAGCTGACCCAAGCCTCCCTAGCACCTAGACAGGCCATGAAACAAGTGCCTGGTTATCCAAGGGCCAGCTGGAGCAGCTCTGCTGTGCCCCCGAGTCTGGCTCGTAGTCACTGGCGCCTCCTTGCCCTGCTCCTGCTCCATCCTCAACCACCTATACCCCAGGAACCCACCAAAGGGACTGGATACTCCAAGGAAGTTTCTCACCAACTACAGGCAGCTCAAAGTAGCTTCAAGACCCCATTGGATCCCACTGGGGGCCGAGTCCCTTAAAACGGTGTTAGGCAGGTTCCACAATTTGCATGGAACACATGATATTAAGTTGGACCAGCTCGGTGAAGATAATCAAGTATAGCAGAAGTGAGAGACCAGGGACGCCTGGGTGGCTCAGTTGGTTAAGCGGCTGCCTTCGGCTCAGGTCATGATCCCAGCGTCCTGGGATCGAGTCCCGCATCGGGCTCCTTGCTCAGCAGGGAGCCTGCTTCTCCCTCTGCCCCTGCCTGCCACTCTGTCTGCCTGTGTTCACTCTCTCTGACAAATAAATAAAAAATAAAATCTTAAAAAAAAAAGAAGTGAGAGACCAAACCCTGTTTGTGAAAGTGGTCTGGTCCTCCCTTCCCTCCTTCCTATCCCTAAGGCAAAAGAAACAAAACAAGGTGCTCAGAGCCCCAAGTGCCTCTGCCTCCCATGTGTCTGTCACCTTGCCTGGTCTAGCACACAGCCACAGGACCAGACCTTGACAAGGAACCCATCGCTTTTAGGACAGCTTCCTGGGTCCCGCCTGAGTCTTCATAAAATACCTGGCCCTGGGGGCACCTGGGTGGCTCAGTCATTGAACGCCTGCCTTGGTTTCGGGTCATGATCCCAGGGTCCTGGGACTGAGCCCCGCATTGGGTTCCCTGATCAGTGGGGAGTCTGCTTCTCCCTCGCCCACTCACCCTGCATGTATTCCCTTTCATGCTGCCTTTCTGTCAAATAAATACATATTTTTTTTAAAAACCAACTAAAAAAAAAAAAACTTTAAAATACCTGGCCCTGCTCCAGGATTTATGACTAGATACACCCCCAGCCTGACCCTGGGCCACTCAGGCTCCTCGGGGCAGACACAACCAATCCTCTGCTCAACACATTTTATTGCTAAGGACAAGGTGATGCACCAGTTTTCAAAATAATTTGGTTTATAGCGTTCATACGTAACAAAAAACAGGGAAGTATTATAAATCTGATTCTTGTATACACAGGGTATAGGTGTGAAGCCCTCCAATCCTGGGCCCAGGCAAACAAATTCATGAGGAGCAAAAACCTGTTTAACCCCTTCAGTGTTGCCCTCCATTCCCACCCCCACCCCCAAATCAGCTCCCTCCCACCCCCAGACCAGGGACATGTCTAAACCTGCCCCTGGTCTCCAATGGCCCCAATTCATCTTAACCCTCCCAGCCCCTGCATGATTCCAATTTTCTGTTGACAGAATCACCCACCAGGCTCTGCCTGCTTCCATTGTTAAGAACCCCCTTCAGGGTGTTCCCCAGCCATACCCTCTAATACTATGCCACAGAGGCTCTGTGCCTAGCATGAACAGGCACACACCCATGTTACCCCCAGTCTTCTCCTCCAAGACAGGACGAAGAGGAGGCATTAACTCCGTGACATCTCGATACTGCAGCTTTGCCAGCACTCCCTTGAGGCAGTTCCAGGGACAGACAGATGCTACACACATCTCCAGCCAACCCCCAGGAGCCTTTACTCAGCTCAGCTGAGGGCAGAATTTCACATTTTGTTGCCCTGGACAGGCAAGGAAGAAAGTAAAGGCCAGGGGCTGGCAGAAGCTGGTCCAACCAAACACACACACACACACACACACACACACACACACACACACACACGTGCGCGCACGCACACATACACACACATAAATACAAAAGGGGGAGGGAGTAAGCACCAGCACCTCGGCCTCATGGGTGCAGGTGACTGTTAGGAAGCTAAGTCCTAGGCAACCAGCCCGGCCAGCGCAGTCGACCCCACTGTAGACCAGGGCCAGTGCAGCCCCGCGTTTCAGTGCTCAGCCCTTCAGTGGGGAGATAGGCGGCTGCTGCCACATGTCCAAGAAAGGCTGTCCTTTCACTACAGCGGAATGCGACGGGGAATGGGGGCGTGAGAGGATGATGGGGTCGGTTATTCCATTCCTTTTCGTTTTACAACTTCACTCGCAGAGACTTCAGAGTTCCAAGTGTCTGCCGTGCTGTGGAACCCCAGAGTGCTGTCGCCTTGATGGCTGGGCACCTGCTGGCCCCCAGAAGCACCTACTCCATGATGGCTCGGTATAGTGCAGGCTCGATGTAATCCTCCCGGTATCTTGAGTTGATCACTCGTTGCCGTTTCTTTTCCTGCTTAACCTCCTTCTCCGTGAAAATCTCATTGAAGCGCATGTCGGAGGCTACAGACTACAGAAGAATAAGCAAGCCAAATGAGCACTCTGTAGCCAACCACCCGGAGGAAAGAACAAAAGGACACACCCTTGCTTTGTTCGCTCCCTCCCAGACGGGAGCCAAGGGCACACAGAAAGCAGGCTTACCAGTCAATGGCATATAGAAAACACACTCAGCAATCAAGGGCACATAGAAAACATGCTCACCAATCAAGGGCATACAGAAAACACGCTCACCAGTCAAGGGTACACAGAAAACACACTCACCAGTCAAGTGCACAAAGAAAACAGGCTCACCAATCAAGGGTACACAGAAGGCACGCTCACCAGTCAAGGGTACACAGAAAGTATACTCACCAGTCAAGGGCACACAGAAAGTACACTCACCAGTCAAAGGCATACAGAAAGCACGCTCTCCACTCAAGGGCACACAGAAGGCACACTCACTAGTCAAGGGCACACAGAAAACATGCTCCCCAGTCAAGGGTACACAGAAGGCACACTCACCAGTCAAGGGCACACAGAAAACATGCTCACCAGTCAAGGGCACACAGAAAACAAACTCACCAGTCAAGGGCACAAGAAACATGCTCACCAGTCAAGGGCATACAGAAAGCACGCTCGCCAGTCAAGGGCACATAGAAAGCACGCTCACCGGTCAAGGGCACACAGCAGGCACACTCACCAATCTGGATTTGACCCTCTTGGGAAGCTCTTCATCCAGCGTGTACACGTCATCTCTCTTAACCACAAGCTGTGAGCCATCCTCAAACTCCACCTACCGAGGAAACAAAGACCTTTGGCTGTGATATCCCTGACTCCCTGGTCCGCTGTGCACAGTGGCAATTTCCTGCCATCACAGGAAGGATCCAGAACACTGAAAAAAGGACTACCAAAATGAAGCCACTTCTGGCAGACAGGACACAGGGCAGCCGCACACTCTGAAAGAGCTCCCTAGAGCTCTCCTCAGAGGAAACACTGAATCAATCAAGTATTCCCCAGCCCCCCCAAAAAAACCTTTGGCTACCTGGTACATCTGGATGGGGTGGGAGGCCACAAATTTGGCTCCGTAGACTTGGCCATCTGTCCATCTCACTTGGACCACTTCTCCTTCAGCGGGAGGACCCAACTGGAGACAGTCCTGACTCTGAGGGAACAGTAAGTGAGAAGAGTGAAAGGAAGATCCCTCATCACCATCTACTTAGGGAAGAAGGAACCAGGACAAATTCCTGCTCAGATGTCTGCCCAAGCAAGGCAGACTCTCACTGGGCTGAAAGATACAAGTTAAAGAGCTGCCTGCTGAGTCCAAGTCAGCCCCGTATCTCTACTCCTGACGCTCTGAGGTGACAGAAAAGGGCAGCCAGAATAAGCTTCCAGTAAACTTAATCAACATAGTGCCAAGATCAAGAATCCTTCTCACGTTCCTTTAACTGTCCTGCTAAACATCGGAGGACAAAGCTCTGCCCTGAAGAAATACTAGAATGAGGATTTCAGGGTATAAAAAACATTATTAGCCTCTTTCTCTGAGTTGACCTTTGCAGCTATGGTGTAAAAGCTCTAACAGGTAAAACTGCTTGTTCCTCAGCACAAGGCAGCAGCTGCAAGCATTAGCAGTTGTTACCGTATTCCTCACCACTGTGCGCTCATAATTTAGGGGGGAGGGAAAAAAAAGGAAAAATACCTGGTTTCACCTAACAATGTCTCTTGATGAAGCAGAAAAACTTGTTTTGTCAAACCTTAGTCCTTGAGTACATGTGAGCACTCAAAGGCGGACACTTTGGCTACCTGCTAAAGAACAATGGTTATCTTGAGGAAAAGCGCCGTGTAACTGACCCGTGAGCTGCTTTTTTCATGGAGCACTGGCTTTATTTGAAAAACTGGCTGACAAACTACAGTTATTCAGACTTGAGTACTGGCAGACATCCTCTTGAAAATGAATGAAATAAGCCTGTCACTTCAGGGAAAAGAAGTCATAGTACTGCCAATAATAAAACTTATGCTTTTAGAAAAATTAGAACTTCAGGGAAGTTGTATCACCACACTAAACTTGAAGCTTTGCCAAATTTAAAGATATTTCTGAGGGGCACCAGGTGGAGCATGCAACTCTTGATCTCGGAGTTGTGGATTCAAGCCCCATGTTGGGTATGGAGATTACTTTAAAAAAAAAATCATTTAAATAAATAAATTTATTTATGAGCAGTTATACTAATAAATGTGGTTTTTGATGCTGTATAATAAAAATTTAACATTTAGGGGTGCCTGGGTGGCTCAGTGGGTTAAAATCTCTGCCTTCGGCTCAAGTCGTGATCCCAGAGTCCTGGGATCAAGCCCCGCATCGGACTCTCTGCTCAGCGAGGAGCCTATTGCCTCCTCCTCCTCTCTCTCTCTCTGCCTGCCTCTCTGCCTACTTGTGATCTCTGTAAAATACATAAATAAAATCTTAAAAAAAAAATTGACATTTGGAAGATCTTCATAGTCTAATGCGTGAGTACTTTCCAAATACCCAATGTATGATGTTACAAAATTAGGCGTAAGTAAAGATTCATTCTCAGTGCAACATAAGCCAGTGGATTTTAATATAAGTTCACTGATCTACTTTCAGATTCCACCCTGCAACTAACTTTTAAGAAACCACTCCTCATTGACTTTTGGTGCAGTACCCAAAGAATAATCACAATGGTATGAAAGGCTATTAAAACACTCCTCCCCCTTCCATTTACTACTTTTACTACTTTTACTTTTACTACTATACTTTTAATCAAAACAATACATCACAACGGAATGAGTGAAGATACAACATTAAAGAGATTTGCAGAATCTGGGGTGCCTGGCTGGCTCAGCCAGTAGAGCACGAGACTCGATCTCAAGGTCATGAGTTTGAGCCCCATGTTGGGTGTAAAAATTACTTATAAATAAATAAAAATCTTAAAACAATAAGGAGATTTGCAGAATTGTAGAAAAATGGAATTCTTTCCTCTAATATTGCTTTAAAATGGTTATTTTTCAATTAAAAAACCCAGATTGTCTAAAGATTTTATTTATTTAAAAAAGATTTTATTTACTTATCTGACAGAGAAAGAGACAGCACAAGCAGAGGGAGCAGCAGAGGCAGAGGGAGAAGCAGGCTCCCCACTGAGCAAGAAGCCCAATGTGGGGCTTGATCCCAGCACCCTGGGATCATGACCTGAGCCAAAGGCAGATGCTTAACCAACTGAGCCACCCAGGCACCCCATTTAAAAAAAAAAAAAAAAGATTATTTTAAATCAGTTATCTCCATTTTAATTTCCAATAAACGCCAATAGACATTACCCACAAAAAAAAAAACCAAAAACAAAAACAAAAACAAATACAAAACCTGTGGGGTCCTCAGGTTTTAGCAGAGTCCTGAGATCACAGATTTGTAAATTAGAGATACCCCCACCGGCTTCTCAGAACTGGTATGAAAAGTGAGATAGACACCTGCCATGAAGCATTTAGTATAGGGCCTGGTAGACTAGAAAAGCTTGGTAAGTTACACCTATTCTACTGCCACAGATACTATTAACATCATCCTTACTGTGACTCAAGTCTACCTTGTAACTAATGAATGTGGTTTTAGCAACTAGGTTGCTAATGCAATATAAAGGTGGGAAATACCAGATTTGTTAAAGGCAGAAGTGGCTTCATCCCTCTACCTTGGTGTTCAGTCTAACATATGAAAAGGCAGAGTGAGGATAAGGGAAACTTGAACTAAGTCCTCAATACTGAGCCAGGAAACCTAGAAGTGTGGGTGTCCGGTGTCAATATCTTAAGCAGGCCAGGGATAGCTCCTAAGTAGTTCCTTCTTGGCCCAAAAGCCGTCACCTGTAAAGAACCAAACCAAGGGGCGCCTGGGTGGGTCAGTGAGTTAGGCCTCTGCCTTCGGCTCAGGTCATGATCTCAGGGTCCTGGTATCAAGCCCCACATCGGGATCTCTGCTCTGCAGGGAGCCTGCTCCCCCCTCTCTCTGCCTGACTCTCTGCCTACTTGTGATTTCTGTCAGATAAATAAAAAATAAAATCTTTAAAAAAAAAAAAAAAAAACAAATTCCATGTCTACTAAGAGGGCACAGACAGGAAAGAGAGTTGGCTAATTCTCCAAAATCACACAGCTACTGATAAGCAAACAAGCTGGTACTGGCCCCCTGGTCAGATTCCACTGCCTGCACTCTTGCACTGCCTTACAGCCCCTTGCAAGGGTGGCTTAGACTGAAGCAGCACGTTGCAAAGTACAGCAGAAAACAAGGATTCCTGTGAGCTTCTAGATGGAGCAGGGTAGCCCAGCAGCACACAATTTTCTTGGTGAGGAAAGACCAACACAAATGCTCCTTTCTGTTCAGGGAAAGACTGATGGAACTTCGGGCCTGGCTAGAAATGGCAGGCAGGCACACAGTCAGTCTGTCAGCCAGACCTAGAAACACCCCCATCCCAGACCACCCAAGCAGCTCCTCGCAGACATTACCACTATGTCCTCGGGATAGAGATTGTCGCTGAAGGAACCATCATCAAAGTTGACTTCATAGAAGGTCTCGGTGGTGAGCCTGACCACCTCACACTGGTAGAAGCGCCCATTCTTGTGCTTGCTAATGACCTTCTGGCCGGCGGTGATGCTCTGCAAGGCCCCCTTGGCACGCTGGGAAAAAAAGAGGCGGAGGTTACTCCCACATCCAGTTGACAGGACTGGAAAATGAGAACCAAGATCAATTGGTCTTTCTTTCCCAGGGAGAGATGAGCACGGAAATGAAAACGTAAAAAGGACTAAGGGTGTCAGGTGGACCCGGACTTTTCAGATACCCACACCTCTGCAGGGATGCTGCGAAAACACTAGCATCCTGTTCTCCTCCATAAATGCAACACCTCCTAAATTCCCAGTCCATACTGTCTCACACCGCCCGCCTAGTTCCCTTACCCCAGACTGTGTCCCAGAGGAGACCACTGTCACTTCCCTACTGCTGCCAGACATGGACCTACTCCTGCACCCACTCCTGCACACAGCTCAGACACAGCAGGGTGGACACTCCTCAGGAGACCCGAGCCCAGGGCCCCAGACACTGCTCCACGCTCATCTCAGCACGAGCTCTACCCTCAGGGCTACAGCACAACGGCCAAGGTCCCCCGGAGGTTCTCAACTGCATGTGACCGGGGACTCCCCACTTTAAGGGCCCTGCTGGCTCTTATTCTGAACTTGCCCTTGATGCAAATGGGATCCCAGAGCATCTGGTGGCCTCCTATCCAACCACTCCTCCCTGAGTTCCCCAAGCAATGTGCTCTGTCACGCTGGCGGCCTTGCTGACCCTCAGCATGTGTGCTGAACAGGCCCGCAGCTCAGTCTTAGCCCTGCGGGCCCCTCTACCAGAAATGCTGTTCCCCAGTCAGCTGCACACCGGCCCCCTCACATCCCAGTGTCAACCTATGGACACTGTGGCTTACTACGCCTCTTCCACTTCCCTTACCCTGCTATGTTTTCATTCACCACACTCCTCCCCATCAGATACACTGTACGTTTACACGTTTCTCCAAGTCTTTCGACTGCATGTAGCAGGACAGGCTCAGTTTTGCCTGGTTCACTGGAACACTCCCAGCACCTACACCGGAGCCTGACATGTGAGAGGCACTTAGTATTTGAAGAGTGAAAGAGTAAAAGAAATACTCAACGGTCCCCTCTTTTCTCACAGCACCAGGAGTCTACGGCTGCCAATTTAAGGATACGGAGAGCCGATGGCAATCCCCAAGTCACTGTCCTGCCTCCATAGCCAAACTCCTGCCCCCTGAACCGTCAGGGCTCAGCGCAGCCGCACCCACCGCTCCTCTAGTCTCTCCCTCACAAAGACTAGTTTTCTTGTTACTGAGCTCCTCACCCACCTGATTACCTCTTGTGCTCAGTGAAAGATCTTTATGAAAAAGAAGAATCCAGTCAGCCAATAAGGCCAATAAGGCCTCTGCCATGATGCCACATGGTAGTGACCGGTTTGCTCCTCCAGACCAGTGTCTCATGTCCTGCACTACCGTGTTCACTGTACTGCTAACAGGCTTTATCGTGGCCTCTCTTATTTGACTCTAACTCCCCCAATTACAGTCAGTCAGGCTCCTGACCGCAAGACCCCATGGCGACTCCGCAGCATGGGGCACCAATGAACATGACACCAGAGCTGCCCGCCCCAGAGCACACAGCCTCCCGATCCCTCTCCACCGGCTTCTGTCTGTACTTCCTCGGCTACTTTCACTGGCTTCTGCTCTGCCATCTGCTCCTCATATTAGGACTCTCCAGGGTCCAGTTTCTAACGGCAACTGGACTGAACTACCCTGTTAAAAACTGGTGAGATCCAAAACTTCACAGCTGCCTGCTGGTGGCTCCATCAGAATTCTCCAGAAATGACCCCAAAGTCAAAGGTCCTACCCTCTTTTTCCCCCTCTCCCCCTTTCCCTTGGAAGCCCTACTCTGAATCAGTTTTGGTCACAGTTAATAGCATCATATTTGTACTCTCCCCATCTTTCAGGAAAGTAATCGGAGCCCTTTTCAATTCACACTCCTTCACCCCTTTCCCCATGTTCCCCTCTTCAGGATGGTCAACAAACCGTCAATCCCACCCATCGTAGGACCCCGCGGTGAGATGTGACCCCAAAGCCCTACCTGGTGTGTTCCCACTACAGACCTCACTCCACTCCCAGACTAACCAGTCTCCCTGTCTCAAATTCTTATTCTTTGAGCCTTTGAATCCACTACCAGAGTAACTGTTAAGAAATACGGCTCAACAATGTCCACAATAGCCAAACTGTGGAAAGAACCTAGATGTCCATCAACAGACGAATGGATAAAGAAGATGTGGTATATATATACAATGGAATACTATGCAGCCATCAAAAGAAATGAAACCTTGCCATTTGCAACGACATGGATGGAACTAGAGGGTACTATGCTTAGCGAAATAAGTCAATCAGAGAAAGACAACTATCATATGATCTCTTTGATATGAGGAAGTGGAGATGTAATGTGGGGGGTTGGGGGAGGTAGGAAAAGAAAAAATGAAAAGATGGGATTGGGAGGGAAACAAACCATAAAAGACTCAATCTCAAAAAACAGACTGAGGGTTGCTGGGGGGAGGGGGGACGGGAGAGGGTGGTGGGGATATGGACATTGGGGAGGGTATGTGCTATGATGAGTGCTGTGAAATGTGTAAACCTGGCGATTCACAGACCTGTACCCCTAGGGATAAAAATACATTATATGCTTATTAAAAAAAAATACAGCTCAAAATCTTAATTTTTTAAAAGTTCTCATCTAGCAGAAGAGGACTCAAACTCCCAAAAAGGGCAGTCCAGGGCCTTACCCGCCAGCCCAGCCACATTCCCAGAACCAGTCTTACGTGTCTGTTTTCCTGAGACGTGTTCACTCTGCTTCTGAAGCCCTGAAAGCCCTCCCTCTCACAATTCCTACTTCTTTTTTTTTTTTTTTTTTTTAAGATTTTAGTTATTTATTTAACAGAGAGAGATCACAAGTAGGCAGAGAGGCAGGCAGAGAGCTGGGTGGGAGGCAGGTTCCCTGCTGAGCAGAGAGCCCAATGCAGGCTCGATCCCAGGACCCTGGGATCATGACCTGAGCCGAAGGCAGAGGCTTAACCCACTGAGGCACCCAGGTGCCCCAATTCCTACCTCCTGCTGAAGTCCCACTTCAATTGCCACCTTCTACCCAAACCCTCTCATAACTTGTCTAGCTGGAATGACACGTAATTTTCTCCAAGCTTCACTATTTAGAGAAGCACAAAAATCTCTACCGTACGCTCATTAATGGCTAAGTCCTCTGAGGTCTCTCCACCAGTTCACACTATCTGCCAAGCCCCCACTGTGTCCTGGACATGGTGTTAGGGAATAGGGGCGCTCCCATTAAGAAGCTAGGGCCCCTCGAGGAGGAGTGGCAAACAAGTACACAGATAATCACAAGGACTCAACCACAAGCAGTCTGGTGCCAGGCAGGGAGCAGAGATGGACCGGGGCCGCCTCTTTGTCCCTTCCTCACCGGCATTCTCCACAAGGCAGAACGCCAGAGAACATACTTGCCGACACAATTAATGGACAGCCTGCAGAGATAATGATCCTAGAGACGGGTAAGAGGATTGCAGACCAGCATCCTCCCTCACCTCCAGACTGGGGATCTTGTGCCGAAAGCAGGTAATGAAGACGACAAAAGGCCAGTCGTCGGGCTGCATCACCACCCCTGCAGCCTGGGCGCAGCTCACGTGGAAGGCGGTCGGGCAGCGGCCGTGAGAACACTGCACACAGCAGCCGGCGGTCCTTTTCCTCCGCTTCTTGCAGAAGACACATTTCTACAACATGAGGGAAGTAAGCCAGGGACTCTAGGAGCTACCAGTGCCATCTCCTCTGCCGTTCCCCAGCCCAGACGCACAGAGCCCAATGAGCAACCTTCCTCCCAAAACAAGAGGACACACACACCTCTTCCAAACTCCTATCTGAATACGTGTGTTCTCATGAAATAGTTTTAACCATATGGTGACTCAGAGACTCTGACCAAAACCAAGGGTAAAAGAGGAACACTGGGTCATGCGGAGGAAAGGATGCCCTCAGAACTGTTATGCTCTCCACCCAGAGATGTGTAAATGGGGCAATGACGGACAGAGTCCCCAAACCCATCTCCTCTTCCTTACCAGTTTGAAGCGGGGCAGGGGAATTTTGCTCACATCCACTGGACTTCTTTCGGCAATGTTGACAAACCTTGCTTCCAAAATTGCCACAGCACAAGACACGTGGACCCACCTGCCAAAAGGCAAAGGCTACATCAGCTACCTCTGGCTCCAAGGCCCTGTGGCCTCCTCATCAAATCTATCGAGTCAAGAGTGGATGGGCCTGCCCACAGTGCTCCGTCCCCAAACCAACATGGCCTCTTACTTCCACCTGCAAGGTCCCCGGGCCCAGGAAGGTAAGAACTAGGAGTGTCTCCACACTGAGTATGGGGATGGGTCTCCAGCAAACTGCCCTGGGTTAGCCTAGGGTTGTGCTTCTCACACCACAAATTCATTCCCAGTCTGCTGCGAAATGAGTACAACCATAGCTAATTGAGTGAGGCAGGTTTTGGGGAGTGAAAACAAATCTTGAGAGCTCTATAAAGACCTCTTTTACCACAGAAGCAGGGTGGTAATGTCTCAAAATGTCTCCCCATGCGCCCTGCCAGTAGCCATAGATCGCCCCTCTAGGCCTTTACCCAAACTCTTCCCCGGGGCTGAGATAACCTCTCCCTCTGCTCCCTTCATCCACAGCACCCTCACTCGTTAAGGTCTGGCCCAGGACCCACCTTCTCTGACAGGTCCGTTCAATGAACACCCTGGGAGAGTTACAGTTCTGGGCATTCTGAGAAACTGATGTGCACCATGATGAGAACCCCTGAAACCAGACCCGGTGGAAACCTACCACACAGAGCGGGGCTTCTGTGCAAGAGCCGGAGCAGACTGGTTGGGCGCGGCCCCACAAGGGCAGAACCAGAAATATACGTGGAAGGCGGGGGGCTCAAGCAGAGCCACTTCCACTCCAAGTAAGGAAGAACCTGCAACAGTGCTCTCTCACAACTATGAGGAACATGGTGGCCTTAAGAAACGGCAGCAAGTGCCTTTAAAGGCGTGGAAGTGGCAAACAGAAGAGCCGTCTACCTGGAACAGCACCAAGGGTGGGGAGGCTCTTGTGTTGCAGAAGGGCTCCAGCCCCACGGGACAGGAGCTGGAAGGAGGACACTCACGACCAGCTGCCCACTGACCTGTGGGCACCATACCCTACTCAGCCAAGCTTTTCCAGAGAAAGCCCTTCATCCACCTCACGCTTCTACCTCCGAATACGTAAGTGGAGACCAGGCACAAAGGGTCAGCTCAGTGAAAAGCTGCTGCCTGCCATCAACAATGCCCAGACTTCTGTGGATCGTACTCCACAGGAGGTGGGCAAGGCTGAGCTCTACTCCACATCCCGCTCTGCTCCCCAAGGACACGCACCCTCCTTCCGAGAGCAGGTCTGAGCCAAGGTGTGTGCCTGTGGACAAGTGCTCACAAGCCCCTGGCCACAGCCACCTCTACACCAGCCCCAGCTACGATAAAGTAACTGTCCTCACTTCCGGCCCCTGGAGCCTCTGTATCACCTGTGCAGGCTCTCCAAACCTCTGAGTCTGTCTGAGCTCCTTGCAAAGGAAGACATCACTTATATCTCCTCCTCAGAGGAGAAGCTAGATCGGAAAGGTCTAGGGCTGCTTGGCTCCCCTGGGCATCCCGTTTCTAAAATCAGTCTTGGTGATGCTATTCCAGCTCCAATGATGTGCTTCCCAAACCCTCCATTGGTCACAGTGACGAACAGCCACTGCCCTCCCAGTGCCTCTCTGCCCACTGCTCCAGAACAGAGCATCAGAGCCGCCACTCGGAAACTCACCTGTCATCATTGGCTCTCTGTAGGGCTCCCCCTCGTAATGAGCACAAACAGCAATCCTGCCAAGAAGGGAGGGGGAGGAAGGGGGGTTACCACCAAGTCATTAACATCCAATCTGCTCTCTCCTTGGCCTCCTTTGGGTAACTGCAGCCTCCACATAAGAAAGCGGCTTACCAGCATGTGGGGCCTCGCCTACACAGTCCATGTAAGCAGGACTCCCCTACAGGAAGACAGGGAGACCACCCGGGGCTAAAGTACACCAAGTATTCGCTTGACTCAACATAATCCTCTTCGCTATTACTGCTAATAATAACTGGAAGCAGTCACCAAGAACACTCTGCTCAAACTGCAGGCATTACAGGGCTCTGCTTGCCTCCTACATGGGGTACTGCTAGGTTCCGGGGCAGGGGCTGATGAGAAAGCTACCAAAAGAACCATGAGCCCCTTCTGATGGCCCAATCCAATAGCGAGATTCTTTGAAGGGGCTTATAGCTGGTCCTCAGGATCACCTCTACGGGGTCCAGACACAATGTAGCTGACAGCTTCCAGACCCCATTCATGGCCCACCACAGCTGGGCGGCAGCCACGCTGTCCTGGGGATTTATTCTGACAATCTGCCCTCTTTGCCATCACTGTGTACCAGGCACACTGTGCAGACTGCCGGAGACAGGAAGTCCACATGAAAAAGCCCGGCCCTGAGCAAAGCCAAGTGTCACAGGGAAGATGAAACAGTGTGGACCACTCACCTCCTCCAGGGCATTAGCTGAACACCGAGAACACATCCAGTCTTCAGAAGCCTTTGCAGGAGGGACCCCGTAACAACCTAACAAGGACACCAAGATGAGCAAATTAAACCCACAGGCCAGGGTGAGAATGTACACCTGCAACTCCTTTCCATACACTACCAGTGTGAAAGCTGCAGCCAAATCTTACAGAAAAACCCCTGAATTCTAGAGTCAGGGACCCAAGGGTTCACCCATACAGCTCTGTGGCCCAAAGTCTCAAAAAGGCAGAGACTGTGCATTGCCTGGTTTAAACACGTAGGGAGCAGCACAGACTAATCACCTCCTGGTATCTGAGGCCCAGTGAACAGCACAAGGTAGACCCCAAAGTCAGTGCAATTCCAAGTCCATCAGCAGCGAACTCCCCAACAACACAAGAGCAATCTGCTGTTGAGGGCCCGGGGAGGCCACTGGCAGGTTGGAGGGAGGCCAATATGGGGTGAGACCGGCACTGAGCAAGCCCAGGCGCCTGGGTCAGGTCTCAGGCGACAGGCGAGGCACTCACTGGCGTGGACGCGGACACTGCACTTCTTGCAGGAAACGAGAAGGCTGGTGCCGTCCTCCTCAAGGTAAGGGGTAGAAAGGTTGATGTCCGTGCTGCAGCCAGTGGAGGTGAAACACATTTCTGGAATCAATGGCTTGGTCCTCTGCTTCTGGACAGCTAGAGCTGAAGTGTTTCCACAGCTCTGACTAAGGCCTCCAAACTCAACCTAAGGAGAGAGAGCAAGTGCATCCCTCAGCGAACACGGGCCTGTGTTCCCAGCTTATACCTGCTCTGTCAGCAGAAAGCTGCCTCTCTTACTGGCAGGACTCTGGCTATGGCTCCCGGGTGCACAGCCATTATCCCAGAGCTGCTAATTGAAGTTACCTCTAATGACTCAAATTCAATTTCTCACAGCAGCATCAAACAGAGGCCCCTGGAGACAACTGAGAAAAGGGAGTGAGGTAAGAGGCAACTGGGATTTCCATCTTCCCAAATCAAGTGGTAATAAAACGCGCTGAGATGTTAGCAAGGTCGCTCTTGTGGGCTCCCCGATGTGCGGCACTGCATGGCTAGCCCCACCCAGGGACAAGACCCAGAGCAGACGCTCCTCGTGGACTAGAACAGATGTCCCCCCAGGGCCCACGGCAGCGAGTCACCTGAGCTGCAGCACCGCCACACGGCTGGACCCCCACCTGGGACTTCCGGATCGGGGTCCCTTCGGAATGAATGCTACGCCCACGTACTTCCTTTGGCAAACAGCCTGACTGCCAGGATCTGCCAGCTCTACAACCATTCCAAGGACAGGGCCCTAAATATGTCAACCCGAAGCACAGGCCCCTCCTGAAGCTCTGAGACCCACGCAGTGAGGGTCTGCTGATAGGACCACCAGGCCACTCGCCTGTCTCAGAGGCAGAGGCACATACAGTTCTTCAGTCTTGCATTTTTGTCAATGGAAAAGCACAGCCAGTTACTAATCCAAAATATGTCAGTGTGACGTCCCAGTCTTTGACAAGCGTCAATCTGGGGCCACGCCAGGCTCAGTGCAGCCAGGCCTCCACAACCACCAGAGGACTGCTTCTCCACCTCCCTCCCCGCCCCCCTCACCCCGGTTCCTTCTGACTATTGCCCGTGTCCACTGTGGCAACGGCAAGAGGAAGACAACACTGCGGATCCGGCAGACTGCAGGAACGAAATGCAGTGCTCCGGACTGGCCAGGACGAAAAACCGCCTGGAAGGAACAAACACCGACCAGAGTGGTAAGAGAAGAACAGATTCCTCTGCGAACAGTGTGAATGCCACAGGATGGCCACAGGGCATCCCACAGAGGCTAAGCCACACCTCCCCATCCCCCCACCCCCACCACCTCCCTACCCCTCTACCCCACAACCCCGCTCTTCAGCAAACCGTTCTCCAGTGAAAACCCACATTGCTGGACTATCTGCCTGGAGAAGCCTGACCAGGACAGAGATGAGGCAGAGAGCACTAAAAGAACAGGCTCTCCCAAGACAACCAGTGACAAGCTCTGTGTACCCACAGTTAAACAAGGCTTCCCTCTGGACTGCTGGGCCTGAGTACACAGAGAGGATAAAGGGGGCATACCTGATGGTAGGTCTGAAAGATCATACAGACTGCGCAGTGAGGGGCCTGCTGGGCCATGGTCTCATTGAACTCCTTCTCGGCCTCAAAGTTCGGAGGTCGGTTCTGCCATAGTTGACTCAGGGGCTTGGCCCAGGCCTCTGTCTCCTCAGCCTCCTCCTCCGGGGTCAGCTGTTCGGATGACTCTAGAGCAGGAAGCAGAGCACGGGTCAGCACCAGCCCCACACATCAGCAGCTCTGCCTAGAGAGACAATGAGTTCACTGGATTCTTGGTCCCAGGTCTGGCCAAACCTCAGATCCTACAGGTCTGATAAAGGCAAAGGGCAGAAGTGATTTCCAAGACTCTTTCAATACTCGAAAGATACTGCAGACAGTCCTGCCTGTGCCGCCTTCTCTGGTTAAGCTTTATACCCGAGTTCAGCCCACTCTCCTTTCCCATGGCAGCTGCCAGCGTTCAAATCCTATGCCCAAAAGCAGCATGGTGAAACACAGTCTTGCCAGAAACCATGTTACTTGCTGCCTCCAATATGCCAGCATGTTGAGTCCCTACCTTTTAAGAGTTTCCTCTACAGTTGCACTGAAGGGAAATAAGGAACAAAAATAACAAAGAAATGGCAAGGCTTCCATGTTTTTACACCATTTGCCTTGGTCAGAACTTTCCAGCTCTCTCAGGAAAGGTCTGTGGGGTATCTGCCTTTTCTGGACAGGGATCCCCAACCATCCTGGCTCTGCTCGGAGGATGAGAGTAGACTGCGACCACGACAAACCCTCTTTCCCAGCCAAAGGATGTAGCAGTTTGAGTCTAGACCAAGGCCTAGCACACAATGGCCCACAGAACAAATGCGATCCACTTGGGGAACTAAGAATTATTTTTCTATCGTTAAAAGATTAAGGGAAAGAAAGAAAGAAGAGTATGTGACAGAAGGTGAAAAGCCTGAAATATTTACTATGTGGTCTTTCCCAGACCTCTAGTCTGTATGACAAATCTGTATCTCTTCATTACTCCAGCCAGCAGAGCACATGATTCATCGGGCCTCAGCACTGCCTGAGGAAGGAAAATCCTCTCTGGGTGCCACCTTACCAAAAGAAAGAGACACACTGCTGAACAGAAAACAAAAAACTGTGCTCGCAAAACAAGATGGAAGGGATAAAAGTGCACACTCTCCAGTTCCCCTTAAATCAGTAAGATGGGCAGAGCTCACCAGATTCCAACAGAAGCAAGGTCAAGGAGGTAGGAAAACACTGTAACTCTAAGATTATGGGTCAATGAAGACAGTCTTTGGTAAAAAGAACCACAAATATGGAAATAAACTAATCCACAGTGTTTTTCCAGATGCTCCCCCAAGTGAGGCAAGTACAAGAGGTTACATTTGGGATGTCCTTCTTTGGCAAATGAGTCCAAAAAAAGGTCCAAGTAAGCAGCACCTGACAGGAGACCAGCTCTGTGCCAGCCACACCACATGACGCCCTTCATGGGATCACTGTATCATGCCATGTGTGGGCATTAGGAATCCCCAACTACAACCCCTCCAGTGATCCCACTGCTTCCAAGATAGAACGGCTCTGAAGCAGCCCTGTACAGATCTATGCAGAGCAGCCCAAGGAACACTCTGGTATGTACCTGCACTAACTGCCCACGTACTTGTTCATTTCTGGCAACTCTGGCTCAGTGTACAAAGTTACCTACTCGGCCTTCATAGTCACGTTGACTCATTTAATGAGACCTGGCAGGCGCCATGTATGACCTCAGTGAAGTACACTGTAACGTCGTGAGGCCACTACAGACAACTAAAATCAGTCCCTATGAGCCCCATCGACCAGCCCCAGCCAGGAACCACGGTGCTGACACCAAAGCAGGTATTTTCCCTACCCTGGCCAAAACAAGAGTGACCAAGATAGAATGGAAGAAACAGAAACAGCCTCCCAATCACAAGAGAAAAACGAACACAGCGACGTGCTCTGTTTACAAAACCACAAGTGGCCAAAAATCACCCCACTTAGATGTTAAATGAAACTTGCAGGAATTTTACCGTTTACACATACAAAACATCACTGAGATGTGCAAATAAGACGTATGTATTTCATGAGTATTTATGCCTCCATTAAAAAAAAATGGGTAGGGGTGCCTGGGTGGCTCAGTGGGTTAAGCCTCTGCCTTCGGCTCAGGTCATGATCCCAGGGTCCTGGGATCGAGCCCCACATCGGACTCTCTGCTCAGCAGGGAGCCTGCTTCCTCCTCTCTCTCTGCCTGCCTCTCTGCCTACTTGTGATCTCTGTCAAGTAAATAAATAAAATCTTTAAAAAAAAAATGGGTAAGGGGTGTGGGGCACATGCTAGACTAAGAGAGACTAAAGAAACAAAGCTTTGTGATGGGACTGGGAGGGAGACAAACCATAAGAGACTCTTAATCTCACAAAACAAACTGAGGGTTGTGGCGGCGGGGTGGGGGGGTGGTTAGGGAGAGGATGGTTGGGTTATGGACGTTGGGGAAGGTATGTGCTATGGTGAGTGCTGTGAAGTGTGTAAACCTGGCGAATCACAGACCTGTGATTAGACCTGGGGCTAATAATACTTTATATGTTAATTTAAAAAAATTAAATAAAACCTTTAAAGAAACAAAGCTTTGAAATGGGTGACCCTGGTTTGGTTTATACTGGTTTAAAGGGAAAAAGCTATAAAACACATTTTTGAGGTAAGCAGGGAAAAATTAAAACAGGCTGAAGATGGGAGAAGATGGGAGAATCCGCTGCCGGATACGGGAGTTTTCATTCCTCCAACTTCTCCGCACTTGAAACTGATCATAAAGAGCGGGAGGCCGTATGTTACGATCTCAACTACGTTATTATAAAAAGACATACATGGATACAATCCAGTATTTGACTAGAAAAATCAGGAAGAGTAACATACTGAAACATGCAAGTGGTCACCTTTGCACAGTAATTCTGTTCACTTTATAACTTTGTTTGTTTTTCCAATTGTCTACGACCTGTATTTAGAGCCTCTACAGCACTGGGGCTGGAAATCCTGAAGCTAGGCTGCTGCTACCCGGAGAACCCAAGCCCCATCTGGGCCAGAGCAAGAGCACAGAAGACTTCCTAAGGCTCTGACTCAAGGTCTGGCCTTGAATCTCAAGAGACTTTCCCCACCTGCTTATCACAATCCTACCACCGAGGGAAACAGCAGAGGTGGGCACCAGCATCAGATCAGAAAGGGAATGTGGGGCTTGCTTATGGAGCAGAGAGGCTGGTCAGACTCTGGATCTTCTCAGCCAGCCACTGGTGCCAGGAAGGATGGGGCAGGGTAAGAAAGGGCCCAGCATTAGTCAATTTTAACAAGGGACCTGCCAGAGACTCACCACGCACGCTCACATTCCTGGAACTCTGAGCTCCAGGCCGCATAAAAGCACGCTGAGCTGATGGCAACAACCCTGAGCTCCGGTGACAGATGAAGTTCCCAGTTCCACCCCGATCCCTGCCTTTCCCCTTCTGTCTCCGTCACAGGCCCCTCTTCCTGCCCTCCCTCCTAGCCCAGCCTCTGCCCTCTCCCCGGCAGCCTCACATACTCCAGGTAAAGGCATCGAACAGACAGTAGCTACACTTGGTCAGCACAGCATAACACAGTTGTCCCATGTCAACTACACTTCAAGTAAAAAAAAAAAAAGAAAGTTTTATAAAAATTTTTAATATTTATTTGAGAGAAAGCAAGCACAGGGGTTGGGGGCAGAGGGAGAGCAAAAGGAAAGCAATCTCAAGCAGACCCCGCTGAGTGCAGGGCCTGGCGCAAGGCTCTACCCTATGACCCCTGAGATCATGATCTGAGCTGAAATCAAGAGTCAGACACTTAACCAACTGAGCCATCCAGGTGCCCCATTCTGAATAATTTTTTTTAAAAAGGTATCACCTCTGCTTGGCCCCAAGTCCATATCCTCCACAGACACTGAACAAAGGTTTCTAATCCCAACCAAAGCTAGAAGGCAAGGAGGCACTGAACTCAGGTTTCTCCAGTCCCTACCACACTCACAGGTCTACCCCCAAACCCAATTGACTTTGTGCTCCCAACACCTTCACTATATCCCTCCCTCATCCTTACCACCATCATCCTGCTTCAGACCCTCCCCTGTCTCTCGGAAACCAAGACAAAAGCCCATCTCTTGCCCTCAAAGCCATTTTCAAGATGCGGTCACTAGGAACAATCCTTTTAATGTCAGTCTGGCCACTTAAAACCCACTAGAGCAAGGCCTCCCTCTTCAGTCTCCCCCAACCTCACTGTGGCCCCACCCAGCACACCCTGAGATGGCCATTTAAACGAGCGGCTCCCTCTGAATCTCTCTTCGCGCACCCTTCTGTGCTGTTTAACATCTCCTTTTTTTGGATCTGTTTACCTGTCAGTTTGCCCCACTAACTTGTGAGCTTTTTGAGGGCATGGACATAATCTTAGTTATCTCTGTAGCTACACATTCAGCATTGGGCTTGGCATCATTGACAGAAGTGCTATCCAGAAAAATCAGCCTGTACCTCCTAACGGAGAAAGAGAAAACCCTGCATGCGATCATCCTGTATTAGACACATTCCAAGATACACAGACATACAAAGAAATATGATTACAAATTAAGCATCAAGTGAGATCCTGTCCTCTTTGCGGAGTACCTGGGAGAAGAGCTAAGCCACTGGCCCACCGCTGACACTCAGCTGGGCCTCCCAATGTCCTGTTGGTGCGAGTCCTAATGGGCTGAAACACTTTCCTCTTCCTGGTGAGGAGGGAAAACAACACTTACCATCATCACTGACGCAATCCTGCAACACGAGTGGGTGATGGCGGGGGAGCTTGCTTAAGGGCTGACGACGGCCCTTGGACTTCTTGTTCTCCTCCAGGGAAAACATGTATTCATCCGCCACCTGGGCAAAGCACAAGAAGAAATCAAATTGGTCTTGCCTCCACTTCAGGACACAGCAGAAGTTGGTCTTACAATGAAAGGCAAGGGAAAGGACAGGCACAGAGAGACACAAAGAAATACAAAGCCAAACAGAACACACCTGGCTTTGGAAAAACCAAAACGACAGTACCATGCAAACTAATCTAAACTAGGATTATGTAAACATTTTAGGGCAAAATTTGTGCCTCACAAGTGTGGCTCCTGTTCCTCTCAGAAGCAGCCTGAAACAAATGTACCAAAAATAAATGTACTCTACAGGAATGCCACGCCCCCTCCCTTAAGCTCACAGTCATGAGACTGCATCTCCCAGTGCCCCAGAGAAACCAGGTGCCCTTTTTCTTGGACCAGAAGGGCAGCAGCACCTGTTACAAAGAGCCAGGCAGCCAGGCCATTGGACGTGTAAAGCTAGAGGACATCCGAAGGGGTGAGGGACAGCTGACCCACTAAAGTAAAATAGGCCAGCCTCTCCTGATGGGCTGTCAAGCCCTCAGCTCTAGCTGATACTGTTCATTCCTCAGTTAGTTTCCTCGTGGAAACAGGACAGAGTGCACATCTAAAACTCCGGCCTAGCTACAAAAGCAAAAGTCAATGTAATTAGCGCTGTATTTAGATAATGGCAGAGCAAATGCAATTAGGTTTAGGATGTACAAGACAGAGCCACATGAGTTTCTTTCCAATCAATGTATTTAAA
Organism: Martes martes; assembly: GCF_963455335.1. Classification (NCBI taxonomy): domain Eukaryota; kingdom Metazoa; phylum Chordata; class Mammalia; order Carnivora; family Mustelidae; genus Martes; species Martes martes. The sequence continues at coordinate 157,807,101 of NC_137891.1, forward strand.
ACTCAGTCATCCTCTCAGAAAAAGCACTTGACAAAGTACAATACCCATTCATGATCAAAACCCTCAACAGAGTAAGTTTAGAGGGAACATAACTCAACATAATAAAGGCCATATATGAAAAATCCACAGCTAACATCCTCAATGGGAAAAAATGGAGCTTTTCCTCTAAAGTCAGGAACAAGACAAGGATGTCCAGTCTCCTCACTTTATTCAACAATACCGGAAGTACTAGCCAGAGCAATCAGACAAGAAATAAAAGGCACCCAAACTGATAAGGAAGTAGTAAAATTTTCACCACTCACAGATGACACGATACCATATATAGAAAACCCGAGACGCCACCAAAAAACTGCTAGAACTGATAAAGGAATTCAGTAAAGTCGCAGGATACAAAATCAACCTGCAGAAATCTTCATTTCTATATACCAATAATGAAGCAGCAGAAAGAGAAATTAAGAAAACAATCCCCTTTACAATTACGACAAAATAATAAGATACCTAGAAATAAACTTAACCTAAGAAGTGACAGACCTGTACCCTGAAAAATAGAAAACACTGATGAAAAAAAAAATTAATAAAAATTTTTAAAAAAACGCTGATGAAAAAAAATTGAAGGCAACACAAAGAAATGGAAAGGCATTCATTCCATGCTCATGAATTGGAAGAGCAAACACTGTTAAAATGTCTACACTACCCAGAACGATCTACACAGTTAATGTAATCTCTATCAAAATAGCAAGAGCATTTTTCACAGAACTAGAACAATCCTCACATTTGAATGGAACCACAGAAGACCCCTAGTAACTGAAACAATTTTGAAAAAGAAAAAGCTAGAAGCATCACAATTCCAGACTTGAAGTTATGTTACAAAGATGCTGTAATCAAAAGAGTATGTTAATGGCACACAGACTCACAGATCAATGGCACAGAAAATCCAGGAGTAAAGCCACAACTAAGATTCAACTAAATAACATAAGAATATGCCACAGGGAAAAGACAGTCTCTTCAACAAATGGTGTTGGGAAAACTGGACAGCGGCAAAAGAATGAAACTGGACCAATTTCTTATATCAGACACAAAAATTAATTCAAAATGCATTAAAGACCTAAACGTGAGACCTGAAACCATAAAAATTCTAGGAAAGAGCACAGGCAGTAATTTCTCTGATATGGCCGCAACAACTCTTTTCTAGATAGGTCTCTCCTGAGGCAAGGGAAACAAAAGCAAAAATAACCAATTGGGACTACATCAAAATAAAAAGCTTCTGCACAGTGAAGAAAACAATCAACAAAACTAAAAGGCAGCCTACAGAATCAGAGAAGACACTTGCAAAAAATATATCCGATAAAGGGTTAGTATACAAAATACATAAAGAACTCCTATAACACAAATACCTAAAACCCAGCAATAACCCAAAACCAAATAATCCAATTAAAACTGAGCAGAAGACAGGAGAACAGACTTTCTCTAAAGAAAACACCCAAATGGCCAACAGACACCTGACAAGATGCTCAACATTACTCATCATTACGGAAATACAGATCAAAACCATGAACCATGACAAGGTATCACTTCACACCTGTCAGGATGGCAAAAATTAACACAAGAAACAGGTATCGATGAAGACGTGGAGAAAAAGGAACCCTTTTGCTATTAATAGGAGTGCAAATGGTGCAGCCACTGTGGAAAACAATATGGCAGTTCTTAAAAAAATTAAAAACAACATTACCTGACAACCCAGTAATCACACTACTGCGTATTTACCCAAAAAATATGTTAAAAATACTAATTCAGAGACCCCTAGGTGCTCAGTCGAGTTAAACCAGGCTAAATCAACAATTTCCCAAGTGCACATCAAGAAGGCCCCTCGGGGTGCCTGGGTGGCTCAGTCGTTAAGCGTAGGCTCAGGTCGTGATCCCAGGGTCCTGGGATCGAGCCCTGCATCAGGCTCCCTGCTCAGCGGAGAGTCTGCTTCTGCCTCTCCCTCTGCCACTACCCCTGTTGAAGCACTCTCTCTCTGTCAAATAAATAAAATCTTTTAAAATAAAAAGCTCAAGAGCCTCCAACCAAAACAGCCCTGCTTTTGATTTATACTTTTTTAAAAGATTTTATTTGAGAGAGAGAGCAAGCGAGCGATCACACTTGAGAGAGCATGAGTCCTACGCAGAGCAGAGGGAGAGAAGCAGACTTCCCACTGAGCAGGGAGCCTGATGTGGGGCTCAATCCCAGAACCCTGAGATCAAGACGGGAGCTGAAGGAAGACACTTAAACGACTGAGCCACCCAGGCGCCCATGATTTATACTTTTTTTTTTTAATTTATTTATTTGTCAGAGAGAGAGGGAGTGAGCACAGGCAGACAGAGTGGCAGAGGGAGAAGCAGGCTCCTTGCTGAGCAAGAAGCCCGATGTGGGACTCAATCCCAGGACGCTGGTATCATGACCTGAGCTGAAGGCAGCCGCTTAACCAACTGAGCCACCCAGGCGTCCCTGATTTATACTTTTTAAATGAGTTAAGATTTTACTTAAAGAAAGGGTTCTTTGGCTGAAACAAACTGGAAAACTAGACTCATCAAATTTATTTCACAGAGCTACCATGGAAAATAAAATAACTTTAGGGACATGCACTCCCACCATACTAACAAATTACATACACCAATGTGTTCATGTACATTTTGAAACAAGAACAGACTATAAAGGCACCTGGGTAGTGCAGCTGGTTAAGCATTCAACTACTGATTTCTGCTCAGGTTGTGATATCAGGGTCATGACAGCGAGCCTTGCCGCGAACTCTGCGCTCAGCACAGGGTCTACTTCAGATACTCTCTCCCTCTGCCCCTAATTCCCCTCACCACCATGCACATGCGTGCTCTCTCTCAAATAAATAAATATATATTTTTAAATATTTTATTTATTTGACAGAAAGCACAAGTGCACAAGCAGGGGGAGCAACAGGCAGAGGGAGAGGGAGAAGCAGGCTCCCTGCTGAGCAGGGAGCCCGATGTGGGGCTCAGTCCCAGGACTCTGGGATCATGACCCAAGCCGAAGGCAGATGCGTTTTAACTGACTGAGCCACCTGGAAGCCCCAATAAATATTAATTTTTAAAAAAAGACTATAAAAAGATAAAGATAAAAATAGAATTCCAATGAGTAGCCTGGCTGGCTAAGTCAGTAGAGCACAAGACTCTTGATCTTAGGGTTGTGAGTTTAAGCCCCAGGTGTGGCACAGTTTACTTAAAGTAAAATAAATAAGTAAATAAATAAATAAAGTCCCATTATTTCTGCACCCCAATAATCTTCTTACATTCTGCCTTTAAAGACCACCTAGATAACAGGCCTATATCTGGGATGTGGCAGTGACAGAGACCAGAAGTAAGAAAAAATAAAAGGAACCAGAAATGATGGGATTTCCAGCCTGCGTCATCAAGGTGAGAGAGACTTAAGAGGATTCTTGGGGATGAAGGGGGAGGAGTAACAAGCCAAGTTAAAAAAAAAAAAAAAGAAAAAAAAAAAAGCCAAGTTAAACATGATAGGCACTACCACCTGCCCTGTTTCTCTGGAAACACCCAGAGGGGCAAGAAGAAATTAGCCTGAGGGTTCAGAACGCAAGTCAGAGCAAGAGCTGTAGATTTAGGGATGCTGAGAATCAGGTTCAGAATTGAAACCATAGGAGTGGATATTACCAGTGAAAGATAAACTGAATGTACAACAAGCCTTCAGGAATAGGAGGAGGAAGAGTAAAGGGAGATCCAGGGGCATGTGGGTGGCTCAGCAGATTAAGCGTCTGCCTTCAGCTCAGGTCATGATCTCCACGTCCTGGGATCGAGCCTGCTTCTCCCTTTGCTCCCTGCTCTTGCTCCCAGTACCTCTCTCAAATAAATAAAACCTTTAGAAAAGGAAAGGAAAGGAAAGAAAACAGAAAAGAGATCCAGCCACAGAGAATACAGGAGGAACACAGAAAGCAAGGAGGGGAACGCCATAGCGCCAAGGGATGCCGAAGAGCTGAGCAGGAAGGGGCCAAAGGACACAGCAACTGGGAGGTGTCAGGATTTTTTTTTTTTTTAAGATTTTATTTATTTATTTGACAGAGAGAGAGGGATCACAAATAGGCAGAGCAGCAGTTGGCGGGGGCGGGGGGAGCATAGGCTCCCTGCCGAGCAGAGAGCCCGATGTGGGGCTCGATCCCAGGACCCTGGGATCATGACCTGAGCCGAAGGCAGAGGCTTAACCCACTGAGCCACCCAGACACCCCTGTCAGGATTTTTTTGAGATAAGTTCCAGCAGACAGAAGTTAGATACTAAGGAATGAATGCATCAAGACTCTTCTTGAGAAGATTAAGGGAGGAAATGAGATCATAAGGAATTCCCTCCAACTGTATTTGAAAAAGGGAACTACATATGATTTTTTTTTTTAAGATTTTATTTATTTGACAGACAGAGATCACAAGTAGGCAGAGAGGCAGGCAGAGAGAGAGAGAGAAGCAGGCCTCCTGCTGAGCAGAGAGCCCGATGCGGGGCTCAATCCTAGGACCCTGGGATCATGACCTGAGCTGAAGGCAGAGGCTTTAAACCCACTGAGCCACCCAGGCGCCCCTACATATGATTTTTTTTTAAAGATTTTTATTTATTTATAACAAAGAGAGACAGTGAGAGGGAACACAAACACAGGGGAGCTGGAGAGGGAGAAGCAGGCTCCCCGCTGAGCAGGGAACCTGACGTGGGACTCGATCCTGGGATCATGACCTAAGCCAAAGGCAGACACTTAACCAACAAGCCACCCAGGCGCCCCTGCATACGGTTTTACAGGCAGAGAGCGAAGAATCCTGTGAGAGGAGAGATACTAAGCCTTTGGCAGACAGAGTAACGGTCCCCCAGAGATGTGCAGTTCTAATCCCTGTGAATGCTATGTTGACAGGACAAAACATTATTAAGTTTGCTCATCAGATAAAATAGTGAGATTATCCTAGAGTCTCTGGGCAGGCCCAGTGTAATCAAACAGTGCTTAATAATTAAGATGGAAGCAGAAGACTTGGTGTCTGAGTGACGTGATGTGAGCAAGACTTGGCGGATGTGGCTGCTTTTGTAGACAGAAGAAATAGGCCACAGGGCCAAGGAATGTGAGCAGCCTGAAGAAGCTGGGCAGGACAAGGCGTCTCCCTCTGGAGCCTCCCATGTCAGACTCCTGAAGAACTGGAAGATAATAAATCTGTACTGGCCTCAGACTCTCAGTTTCTGGGAACTTGTAAAAAGCGGCAATAGGAAATGAGCATGGGGTAGGAGACATAAATAGGTCATTTAGGAGGTCCAAATGCTGGAAGAAGTAGAGGGGTCAAGACCAAGAACACCAGAAGGTAGCTCTGGGAAAGAAGATGCCAGTCTCCAGCCCTGTTTGTACCGACTGCCTCCTGCACGCCAGCCTATGCATCCCGCATACCGTGCTTGGGTGGCGGCAATGCAGACACCAGCGACACACGATCCCCAGCCTCAAGGAGCTCATGGTCCACCCAGAGGTGGACTTGGTGTGCAAGTCTCAAGTCTCTGTCCTTTCCATTACTGTCCCGTTGCCTCTGACCAAAGTAGTCAGATCTATTCAAATAGTTAAATACCTTTCCATATTTTCTCATCTTCCAGCCTAACTACTCCTCCTGCTCTGTGGTCTCTGCATGGCCTTCCTCCCTGAGATATGCTCCGACTTCTAAATTCCTTCACTATGTAGCAGCAACGGCTGGGTTTCAACCTTAGCTCTAGCTGTGTGAGCCCAGGCAAGTAGTGTCCCACTCGTTGAGTGGGAGCAGTGAAATCTGCCCCCACCACGGGTTCTTTGGGAGGACGGGGTGTGACAGCAGGTAGGGTCTCCCAGGCCCCTGCCTGCAAGAGCTAGCGCTCAGGCTCCTGAGTTCTCTGTTCCCCCTTTTCTAACGTCAGGCACCAGGTCAAGGTCAATGTTCTTAATGGGGCTTGTCCCGAACAGAGAATAGCCAACTACTCCCTCCTTGTTTTGGGAACTTTTTCAAAGCAGCCTCAACTAACAAGAAATGTTACAACAGACACATCACTGTGGCTCTGGTGCTTCAGCAGTCAGTCAACCTGGGTACTTTTACCAGGGCCCTTGACATAGAGCAGCACATTAACTGAACAGCAAGAGGCCTGAATTATAGCGTGTGGGATGCTCAAAGTGGGGGCAGGAGGGCCACAAGGGTGCTCTTCAAAACCCAGCTTCTTCCAAATATAGATAGAATGCCATTAGACCTCTCCAAGGGTGGGTAAAGTGGTTCAGCTTCTGCCCCAAACCTTGACTGTCAGTCCCCCATTCCAACCCAATCAATCCTGATGTCAGCTTCCTACTAAAACTAAACTTCCATTCATTCCTTCCACGTTTACAGAAGGCTCATGGGCCAAGATCCAGGACCATGCTGGTGCCCGAAGAAGTCAGGCTGGTGTGGCACAGGGCCTGGCTCCTGGCAGTTTGCCTTCCCTGGCCTAGGACAACCATCTGGAGAGTACGACACACTGTCCTAAAAAGGCAGCCAAGTGCTGCCGGTGTTCGAGGTAGGAGGGCACGCAAATGGCAAGCAACGAAAGTTTCTGCGAGTAGTGACTTTTGAAAAGGGCTGGGCTCCAATCAGCAAGAGGACTGTTCCAGGAGAGACGTGTGTCGAGGACTCCCTGCCTTCTCCCACCTCAAAGCCGCCTGCAGCCTGGTGATGGCCACACAATACACAAGAAGGCACAGGAGGCCACTGAACTGTACACGAAAAAGCGGTTGAAATGACAGATTTTATGTCATGTATACTTTAGCACAATTAAAAACAAACCAACCTAAAATGTAAAGAACAAATACAACAGGAGTGCTTCAAATGACAAAAGAAGAAGTGAAGCAAGCGTGGCCAAGTACTGACAACCGTCAAGCCCCAGCCAGGAACATCTGTGGGTTCACTTTATGACTCCACATGCAGCTTTGTGCACTTAAAAATGTATTCTAGAACGCTCCAATCTCCAGAAACACATGGCAGTGAACCTTCCAAAGTCAAGCTGCTTCACAGCACACAGGCAGACCCTCCATAGCACCTCCCAAGGCCCTCTCCAGACCCATATGCCTTCGACCAACCAAACTCTGCACATGCTTTGACCCTGGCATGTGTGACCATCACCATTTAGAACACACTCCTCTCCTAGACTCCCTTCCCCATTTCCCTCCAGCCATCACGCACAATCCTGCAAACCTTCAGCCTAGCTACAAGGCCTGCTTCTCTGCAGTCTCCCCATACTCTTAACCCCAACCCCAGGCTGAGCTGCTAATTCTTCTACTTGGACTACAACACTTATCCCGAAGGAGTGGATTTATTCATTCACATCTAGACTCTGAGCTCCCTGAAGACACAGTCCTAGCCCCGAGGAGGCATGCTATATGTGATTACGGAGTTTTAAAGCAAAGAGGCAGAGCAGCCAAGTTATTTTTAAAGAATGTGAAGTAGTTCAAAGATGGCAGCGCAGGGGCACCTGGGTGGCTCACTGGTTGAGTGTATGGTTGTGGCTCGGGTCATGATCTCAGGAGTCCCTGGGATTGAGCCCCACATCAGGCTCCACGCTCAGTGGAGCCTCTTACTCATGTTCTCTCCCTCTCTCAAATAAATAAATAAAATCTTAAAAAAACAAAAACAAAAACAAAAGAGGCAGTATATCCAGGAGGTTGGGGGCAGGGGGCTGGGTGACGATGCAGTGGAGAATGGTATTACCATCAGACTAAGAAGGCTAAGAAGGCCATACAGAAGGCCGCCTGGGTGGCTCAGTTGGTTAAGCCTCTGCCTTTGGCTCAGGTCATGATCTCTGGGTCCTGTGATCGAGCCCCACATCAGGCTCTTTGCTCGGCGGGGAGCCTGCTTCCCCCTCTCTCTCTCTGCCTGCCCCTCTGCCTACTTGTGATCTCTGTCAAATAAGTCAATAAAATCTTAAAAAAAAAAAAAAAAAGCCACACAGATATAAAAAAAAGGAGCCAGTAAGGCACTCATGGTCTTTGAGCAGGAATAAGAGGCACGTCAGACCTCCTTCTCCCGGCGTGTCTCCCGGCTTTTTTCCCCAGCCCTTGGACCTTCACCACGTCGGGGTCTGCCTCTGGCGGAGGGAGTACCCTCAGGTCTGTGTTCTCCACACATGAAAGGCAAATGGAAAACGTTCAGCCACTATGAGAGGCCTGCGTCCTCCACGGCTGCCTGGGGACTAGGTGGGTAACCGGTCTCACTGAGGTTAAATGAGCAGCAGAGCCATTAGGCCATAGGTTAAAGGCCACCCCCTTCAATCATTTTCACTGATAACGAAGTAACATTCCGAGCCCCATATGCCCGACTCCTGCATCCATTCCTTAACTGGTTCCTAATTTGAGAGGAAAAAAGATGTGTATTACTTGTTGGCTCCTCCCACCAAACACACATAGACAACTTGCCTCTGTGGTAAGATTAACTTACAAGTAACATACAGTCTAAACCATGTGGAGAAAGTGTTTAGCATATAGTAACTCTCTGCTATCATTAGCTGCTTCTGTGGTTGTGACTGGCACCAGAAGCAAGAAAGTCAGGGGGACGCTACTCGAGGACAGTGTGACCTACAGCGTTGACAGCAGGGTCAACGAGGACCCAAGAGCTTTGCGAAGAGGAATGGCTTTGATGTAGCATCAGGGACCATAAGGGGTTCCGGTGTCCAAGGTGGAAAGCCACCTCTTGTGGAAGCTGCCGCAGGAGAGCAAACAGCAGCCACGAGAGGCAATGAGAAGGAGGAAACACGGTCCTCAGCTCAGCGGCCTGCACCTGCCCAGATGGAAGGAGGGACGTGCGGTGGTAAAGGAGATCTACAGAAACTGAGCCCTGAGACTGAGGGAAGGCAGAAAGGAAAGACAAGGGACAAACCAACCACAACCATCCTCTACTCGGAAAACCCGAAGAACTTTACCACGGGTTCGGGGTTAGTATTTCAGTCAAAAACAGAGAAAGCCAATAGGTCGAATGCTAACATCCGGAGACGAGTATATGTGAGGGGCTAGGGATGGTTCTCCATTTGCACAGACTTTCAAAACGTCTCATAATAAAAACTTCTCAAAGACCAATTTTTCAAAGGTAAAGGTAAGGAAATGGGGAATAACTAAAACTTTTCTGCACTGACTTCAACACCACCCCAGCCCCACTCAAGGCTACAACTTGACCCATAAGCGATGAGGCTAGAAAGTAAGAACATGTCACTTGGGTAGGCGTGAGTCTGGTTGCATTCAACACGGCTCTGCTGTGTCCCACTCAGTTCCAGAGAACCTTTTTATACAAAACAGCTTTTGGTGACAGCATGTTCTAGAAGAAAGCCTGAACATTCACATTCATGGCTTTGGGAATTCATCCTGGTCTCCGAAAAGATGCTCTATCAATACTGTTGTACCGGGAGATAAAGAATATATCGGGGGGCGGGGAGGAGAAGGAGAACTCCCATGGGTGGCTACAAGACAGTCGAGATTTTAAGGGAAAAAAAACCTTGAATTTTCAGGTACAAAAAGCCATTGCATCCCCACCCACAGACTGCAGAGGACTGCAACCACTGCCACTCTAATCCTCGTGCCTCCAGAGCAGGTGGGGTCAGCAGGTGTGTCCAACACCTGGAGATCTGCAGCTGTCATTAAGACGCCTGGATTCTCTGGAACAGTCACACAGGGGCAAGAGAAAAGGAACTCCCAGCAAAAAACAAAATGGAAGTGAACCAGTGCCACCCAGCTTTCTGCTTGACACTGCAGACTGGAGGCCCATTCTGATGGTCTCTCCTGCCATCTTAGATACCTGCAGCAAGCACCCCCACACCCCCAGCAGACGCCCTCCTCCACAGGATCCCAGCCAGGGAGCTTGTCCTCCGCAGCACTGCCCAGAGCCCTTACCTCTGCCAGCTCCCGCTCACTGATACTTCCGGTGGCGCCCCCTTTCTTCCTTGTGCAGGGCTCTCCCACGGTGACCCTGCCGTCCCCTTTGGCATAGCTGTGCACAGTGAGAACTCCCGACTGCCCTTGGGCTCGGCAGGACAGAGGCTCACTGGTTTCTGAATCGGAAGAAATAGAATCCCGAGAAGAACCGGAGCCCAGGCTAGAAGATGATTTCTTTTTTGAACCTGAGAGGACAAGGCGTCCCCCTAGAGAAGCAGGATTCACAGAAAGATCCAAGGCAGCTGCTTCTTGTTCCTCCTCTTCCTCCTCATCCTCCTCTTCTAGCTTGACGTTTTTAAGCTCTTCAAATTTGACTTCAGAGGAGTCAGAATAATCTGAAACACACACGCACGTTGGCCAGAGCCAACTTCCCCGTGCACAATTGAAGCCAGTGAAAAGCAAAGGGGCAAAGCACAGAGAAACACAGGCAGCAAGTACGGCGCAGCTTCCGATTCGGGCTCTGTCACCTGCAGGGTCACTGTGTGATCTGGGACTGACTGTTCAGCCACACTGGGCCTCCAGGGTCGTCCCGTGGAGTGTAGGCAGCCTACCATCTATCTCCAGGTTTCTGTGTCTACTATGGAGCACAGCCTGGCACACAACAGACCCTCAGAAGTCACCTGCAGGAACCAAGGCCTGAACGCAGCAGGCCTGGTGACCCCAAGCTACACCATGTGCTGAACAGAGGCAGCCGGGCCCCAGGGCCCCGCTCCACAGTGCTGTCCAGCTACCAGCAGGTGCACCAAGGCAGCCTCGGTACAGATCCGCCAAGCCTCACCCAAGACTCACCCAAGCCCCCCCAACCACCATCCCAGCAGGTAGAGCGGCTGTCCACACAACTTCCTTCCTAAAATCCAAGCAGCCCCTCAAGCCCCTAGGAGAGCAAACTCTAAGATGGCAGCCAATCCCCTCACCGTCTCATTCCTACTTCTCCAGCCTCATCTCTTGCTAGCCTCGATGTCTTCTACCCTTCCCACTCCTGTATTCCAGTTACAGGAAATTACTACCAGCTCCCCTAATAGCTCATGTGGTTTCAGACCTCCATGCTGGCGCCCATGCCTACTCCTCTTTGGGTGCCCCAACTCTCTGCCTACCTGGAAAACTCCAACCTCTCTCCTAAGAGTTGGGTCAGCATCACTTCCCCAACCTTCGGTGTCTCCCCAACCCCTCATCAGGCACCCAGCATGCCCCTCTCCAAAGGGCTCCTCACAGCCATTCGCACACTCCACTACCACTCTCTGCCCACGGACCCATCTCCCCCAACACCTGTGACGCTGCACACAACATAGCACCTAACCCACAACAGACCCCAGTGACGCTGTGGGAAAAACATCACAGTCAACAGACCTGGGAAGGGAAGAGCATCCTCGACTTGCCGCACGGAGCTGTGGGTGGGCCTCACAGGAGCGAGGGCAGCCTGGCACTCCGCCACATCGTACTGTCCGGAACTCAGCTCCTCCTTGGGGAAGAGCTCACTCTGACTCACCTCCTGCGGTATTTCAAGACAAACCCGGTGCCTCTTGGTCCCTATACGATGTTTGGCGAGGCTGGGAGGAAGAGAGCACACTTTTGAAGGGCCCACAAACACAATCACATCCACACACGTTCACCCACATCACACACGACCCAAAATGAGTGAACGGCCAGAGCCTGTCCACCGCGCCTCACACTGGAGTCCCACCTCTCGTCTGTGGGAGAGACGAGGGACTTCACCTCTCCCAGCCTATTTTATCCAGTGGGAAACAGGAACATCCCCAGCCCCCTCAGAGGTTGGATACGAGGCTTATGAGATGCGCCGAGTGCCTGGCAGAGCTCCTGGCGTACAACAGCTACCCTGTAACCAGTCCTCCTTTCTTCTCCGTGTGGCTCAAGGCAGAAGACAAATCCTCCCGCTCAGACACCGAGGACGCTGGCCAACCTCAATCCTGCCACCCTCCAGCCCCTGTGGGTCTCATTCCAGCCACGACATTCTCCTCTGTAAAAATTGCCTCATATGCCAGGGCGTTCACAGGACTGAACCTGTATGGCTCAGTCAGTAGAGCATGCGACTCTTTTTTTTTTTTTTTTCTTTTGAGCATGCGACTCTTAATCTCGAGGTGATGAGTTCGAGTTGGGCATGGAGCCTACTTAAGACAATAAATTAAAAAAAAAAGTCTCAGGTGGCAATGAGAAAATGACTTTTCTGGCTCAGAGGGAGCCACATTCTCTTTGCATGTGATCTTCGCTCCAGCCAATTACAGGTCCACATACAGATGTGGTCATTCCTGGTTGATGGCCATAAGGAAGAGCCTGGATGCCCTTGCTCTGAGGATTCTAGAGCCTTTACCAAGAATAAAAATTCCCTCAGCTATGGCTCCAACACCCCACTTAGAAACAGCCTCTCGACAGGTTATGGAAGCTGCCCAAGCACCTCTCCCTCAAACAGCTGGGCCCAGAGGGCTGCCGGGTTACCTTCTCTTTAGGTCACCCTCCTCTCCATCCTCAAGCCCTTCCATGTCATCTTCCTCCGGACACTCCTCGTTTCTGGCTCTTGGGGGCAGCTCACTCTCCTTAAGGAACTCGGCTGCTTCTGGCGTGGGCAGAGTATGGTCGATAACTGTGCTGTCCTTCCCAGCTTTCCAAAGCTTGTACCTTTCTGGCTGGAACTTCCTCACAAACACGTCCATGGAGATCTTCACCATGTCCTTCCTACAGGAGCACTGTCCCAGGGAATCAGGAGAGCTCCAGTCAGCACGCTTTAACAGCTTCCCCACGACCCCCATATCCCATCTCCTTCCCCCAAGTGAAATAAAGATACAAGCCCATTTAAAGCCAAACTCCTGGCACTCACAGCTGAGAGCAGACTGGCCTTGTGGAACCTTCGAGCATGGGGGGGAAGCAGGGAAAGAGCAGGCAGGAATGAGCGCCGCAGGGGTGCGCCCACCCAGGCCCTTTGCCAGGCTGCACAGAAAAACACTGCAACGAAGCTCCGCACTCACACCCGGGAAGGTGGACGGATGCCCGCCATCCGTCCTCGCTCTAGCCCACCCAGGCCCACAGGAGCAGGGGCGCCCAGTCAGATGTCTAGCCCTGCCTGCTTCCCTAACCTGAAGAACTTCTCAGAGAAAACCCACAGTGGCCAAAGCAAGAAGCACCAGTGTGTGCGGGTGTGGTTTTCAAGATCAATGGACATAAGCATGGAAACCTCCTTTGAGGTGCCCCAAACCTGAACTTTTTACAATTCTAGACGAACACAATATGGGGGCACTTCTGCCCATTCCTGTCACTCCGTTTCTGAATTCCAGCAGTTCAAAGAATGTTCTAATCGCCAGCCAGTGTAGCTAACAAGAATTTGCTCCCCAGACGTTTTCGGGCACGGCGTTAGAGAAAGAAACCAGACAGACTTACCAGCACCGCTTGCTTGCCATATTCAATCCACCGCCGGGTAGCAAAATTGGTAGACTCCGCACAGTTGAAGCCATGGTTAAAGCCGGCATGGTAACCATATGGGAAAGTGATCATGAATTCTCCAGCTTCTTGAGTGACCTGAACAAGAGCAGACTTGAAGCAGCCACAGCAAATGGCTGAAGTCTACCCAGCTGGACATCTGAGCTCCAGCGCCTCGAGCTCCTCTGAGTAACCCAGGGAAAGTCCTAGAACTACCGGGGGTCTTTGTAAAATGCAAAGCCCTATCATATCCGACCCCATCACTGTAAGTGACCATTCCTCCAAATCAACAGTGTTCAAGGGGACCGGACTCTGCTCGGGCACTGAGAAGCTGCAGTACCTCCACCTTTAATATCCTTGTATATCAAAGTACTGCTATATAGGTTAGCTCTGGCCCATGCCTGGTACAGAAGGATGAACTAGATTAAAGCCCCTTGGTGAAACAGACCAGAAAGGGTAAGACAAAGGACTTCTGTATGTAAAATCAGCTCACCTTGTCAAAGGGAATTCCGTATTTCTTCAGCATTAAAGGGGAAATCAAGGTCATCTTATGGCGGAGAAAAGCCTCGCAGCTTTGAGCACTTCCAGGGAAAAAACCTGTTGCAAGGAACATGGGCCCGGGTTAAGACACTGCTCCATGCCATCTCTTCAACCCTAGAGATGCTGCACTCTTGGGCATCTCATCCAGATGAGGAGGATAAAATCACCACAGATCCTTCTAGCTTCAGGCCAATCCTAAGATTCTACAGTGAGCCCCTAGGCTCTCTCCCAAACAAGCTGTTACGTGGGTAATCAAATTCTGTTTGGGAGACTGAGATCACCCAAGCTGCCCTGTTCTTATAAAAAGCCTTCAAACTGTTTAGGACCTTCCTCTGTTAACCTGAATCCCTCAATATTTCATTAGTAACACATCCACAGTGCAGATCACCCAAGCTCTCCAGAAACAGGCTCTCTGGAGGTACAAACCTATTAAAATCCACTTGAACAAAAGCACAAAAACTGAATTTTCATATTTGGGTTTCCGACAGCAGAACAAGACCCAATATGCATGGTACACGATCTCTGGTCAAATAAACCCATGCCTGATAAAACTGAGGCAAAGACTAGGAATTACTTACTTAGCAGTCCAAAAAAAAAAAAAAAAAAAAAGAATTACTTAGTTCCCTTCCAAGACAAATGGAGGAAGTTTCCGATTTTAATTGCTCTGCGGGGGGTAACCAATCTGGCAGTCCAGCTCACCCCTACACACAGGCCTGAGGAAGGACAACATAAGCATCTGACCAGAGAACGGACATTTTAGAACAATGAGCACAGCACACGGGGAGGCCTGACCCGGCACAGGGAGGAGTCACAGTACCTTTGGCAAGGCGCTCCAACCGCTTTCCATGCTCAGGGGGAACAGAGTACCTGCAATCACAGAGAAGCATCAGATGCTGAGCAGAGGACAGGAGGTAAGGAACTCTTTCCCATTCTCAAAACAGCTCGAAATATCAGATTTTTCAACTTCCCAACCACAAAAACTAGAAAGGAGTCCGGAGAAATGATTTATTAGACTACTGGGGGACAGGAGGGAGGAGCCCACAAGTAAGTACGAGTGAATTTGTTCCTCTTATGTTCTTTCATTTACCGAGACAAGAGCCAGAATTTATGGTATGTAATTAGCGTTACTCTCCTTTATAACGTTCAAGAACTAAAAATTTGGGGGGCGCCTGGGTGGCTCAGTCATTAAGTGTCTGCCTTTGCCTCA
Organism: Martes martes; assembly: GCF_963455335.1. Classification (NCBI taxonomy): domain Eukaryota; kingdom Metazoa; phylum Chordata; class Mammalia; order Carnivora; family Mustelidae; genus Martes; species Martes martes. Next base: position 157,822,217 of record NC_137891.1, read on the forward strand.
GGTCATGATCCCAGAGTCCTAGGATAGAGCCCAGCATTGGACTCCCCGCTTCGTGGAAAGCCTGCTTCTCCCTCTCCCACTCCCCCTGCTTATATTCCCTCTCTCGCTCTCTGTCAAATAAAATATAAAAAAAAAAAATTTCTTTAAAAGGATAGCATTAAGTGCTCCTGGCATAGCCTAAAAAGGCCTAACTGGGAAAGGATAGAGGAGGTGAAAATGGGATTTGATACCACAGACCAGGCCCCATAGATGCTGCCGGGCCCATTTTTCTCTTCATCTCCGTAACAGCTACACTGATTACCCAATAATCAATTACGCCTCCACCCTGCAGGGTAGTGAGATGCCACAGAAATTGTTCCTCATTAAAAAAAAACCAAAAAAACAAAAAACAACAACACTTAACTGAGCCACCCAGGTGCCCCAATTAAAAAAAGAGAGAGAAACCACGTAACCACTTAAAATTTTTGCAAAACTGTTAAAACTTTATATTCTGAAACTCATAGTAAGTCTACTTTAACCTTCATAATTGACTCTAAAGATTATTCCCCAACAGAAATTTCTCATCCCAAAGAATTTCACTATGAAACAGATGGGGAGTAGCAGAAAATGCTGGTCATCCAAAGGACCTTGGGTCCATCAGGCAACCTTGACCAGAAGTCTCTGGAGGTCCCTCTTCCAATGACCTAAAGGGCACGTGTAATAACCAGAAAATCTCTCTACAGAATAATGAAAATCCAACCTCAGGGAATTTAGGACTAAAAAGGCAAAAGACACAAAAGCAACATGTACAGATTCTAGAAGTCTAGCCATCTAAGAAAGGAAATGCAACAGCAGTTAGGTCAACAGAAGCTCAGAAGGTTGCCCCCACCAAGATTAGAAACTGGAAAGCATCTGAAAAAAGAAAGGAAAACCTCCGAGAAAAGAGGCAGCTGAAGATGCTGGCAAGGGAAATGAAGATGCAGTTTGCACGACTCCTCGTGACCTGGCCCAGGGTGTACCTGCCGGCCTCCTCGCTCTTCCCTCCTTATACACGGCACCCGCACCACAATGGACTTCCTCGTTCGTGAAGACATCGGGCTCTCTCTCAGCTTCGGCTCCCTGCATGTGTTGTTCCGACCGCCTGGACACACTCTCCTCAGTCTTCCCTGCCCCAAACCCGCCATCTTCCCAGTCAGCTAGGCCTCCTCATGTTAGGGCTCAGCTTCATTGTCACCTCTCCCACGGAAGCCTTCTCCAATACCCACCCCATGTTCACGTACCCTTCCTATGCAGACCTAGAGCGCCCATCAGAACTTCGTTCACAGTGTATTACTATTTCCTCACATGTTCAGTCTCCTACCTGTGAGGATGGATGCCTCATCTGTTTTGGTCACTGCTGTCCAACAAAGCACCTTCACACTAAAATTCTGGGACTGAGAGACAGGTCAGCACAGGGAGAGAGGAGAGAACAGATCTTCGTCTCCCCAACTAGACTGAGAACATCCTGGAGAGCAGGTAGCATACGCTGAGAAGCCCTGCATCCCCTCTCAGGGTTAACACACAGTGCTGCTCACCAAGTATTTTTTCCATGAGGAAAAAAAAGCTTTCTGTCACCTGAAGGAGTGCCTCCAGTCTTAGAAGCCTGCCTCTAAGAAATGCCTCAGGCCTGTTCAGAAAAATAAATCACAGTGGGAGAGCCTGGAAGAGCCTCTGGGGCTCTCAGTAACTCAGCCAACTTAGCCTTTCACACAGGGGTATCAAACGCCCTGCCACCTAGAGCCCTGCTATTCACAGACCTGTCTGAGCACCAGGCTCCAATAGCACCCCCTGGCTGAAACACCTGGTGACAATGTCAAATGCCAGTCCCAGGCTAGGCCTCCTGAAGCCAAATCTGCCTTTTAACCAGATCCCAAGGTACCACGTAGGCACACAAGAGCTGAGAGGCCTGTGGCGGCCCGAGAAGCCCCAGAGCCAAGGGCAGCCCAGCTTTACCAGGACTTTGGCTCTCCGAAGTGCAAGTAGTTGATGCTGTAGAGGTCCATGTCTTCGGTGTGCCAGGCAAAGGAGGTCTTCCACATACCAAAGTACAGGTACGGGGTGTTCACACCCTCGATGGTGATTCCACTCTCCTTCTCCACCAAGTCCAGGATTGTTTTCAGTCGGCCAATATTCCACTCATCTACATGCTACAAAGAAAATCACAGTTGAGGGCAATTACAGTAAATATAAACTAAGGCTCTTAACCTACAAATCACAGAAGAGGCCACGGGTGACCTGTCACCTCTAATGAAAATGTGGAATAATGTGGAAACAGCCTCGATCCCAAATCCACAGCCCCCCTCACTCACTCTTCACAACCACCACTGGAACAGATGCAATTAGACCTCCACAGGCCAAATACCACTTGGTAAAGGAAACCAGGATATGAAAGACAAATCAGGAGGGAACAGCCAACCTCCTGTTCTTAACCCCAGGAGGAGGAGTTTGATCTGAAGCTAAAGAAACTTACATCAAAATAGGAAAGAACTCTTAACACTACCAAAAATACAACATGGTAATTAACTATCCCAATTTCTGATTCTTTAACCCCAATTTCTACTGAGCAGTGTCTTCCGTTAAAAAGTCTACAGTGTCACCCAAATCCTTTTCCTAAACTGTAATGGTCTGCTAGGAGCCCACCTCTCATAAATCCCTTCTGTATTATTGTGCCGGCTTTTGTACCTCACCATCCCAGACCTTTATAGTATCCGCCTGCCATTTACATCTGTAAGTTTCACTTTCCATCACTCAAAAAATTGCCATAAAAAAACTTGAGATCTATTTAAATCCCTTCCTTCCAATAATTTACAAAAACATTTAATCACTGAGCGATAATCCCTGCAACACCCTACAGATTTTTTAATCATCCAAAAACCATCCCAAATATTCCTTCCTAAGACTATTACCTAAGGTTGTTCTTTATGCCGAAAAACACTACACCCCAATCCAATGCATTTTGTTATAATAGCTTCTGCTAAAGAATCTTGTTTGGGAGGCGCCTGGGTGGCTCAGTCGTTAAGTGTCTGCCTTCGGCACAGGTCATGATCCCACGGTCCTGGGATCCAGCCCCGCATCAGGCTCCCTGCTCGGCGGGAGGCCTCTTTTCCCTCTCCCACTCCCCTTGCTTGTATTCCCTCTCTAGCTCTCTCTGTGTCAAATAAATAAACAAAATCTTAAAAAAAAAAAAAAAAAAAAGGAATCTTGTTTGAGGGTTCTGAAAATCTAAGTTTGTTTCTCTTCTTAAATATCCACCCCTTTCACTAAATTAGTCAGTGATCTTTTTTCTGCAGGAACCACACTGCCTCTCCCCCAACGTTTTCATTAACTGTGATCCCACCCTTTCAAGAACTCATCAGCTACCACCCACAGACTATTCTAACAGCCCTTGCAAAGAACACCGCATCGCCCAATTCACATGTAGAGTGGGAGAAATAAAATTCAGTCACATGCAAAAATACCCACAATTAAGTAAGCACAGCGCATCAGCCCTTGGTGGAGGGTTCCTTTGCAAAGCCACTCATTAAGAAAGCAGCTTTTAGGTGCCTACTATGTGCTGGAAAGATAAAAATGGTATTAAATTGGGGCGCCTAAAAAAAATTGGGGCGCCTGGGTGGCTCAGTTGGTTGAGTGGCTACGTTCGCTCAGGTCATGATCCTGGAGTCCCGAGATGGAGTCTGCTTCTCCCTCTGACTCTCTCTCCCCTCTCATGCTCTCTCCCCCTCAATCTCTCTCTCAAGTAAATAAAGTCTTAAAAAAAAAAAGGTTTTTTAAATGGTATTAAATCACAAAACCGCTGCTGTTTCCAGTGAGTCTCACCTTTTCATAGAGAGTGCCATTCACATCTGCACCATAGATTGGGGGATTGAACGTGAGATTTTTCCAGTATTTTCGTTCAAGCTCTTCAAACTCACTATAGCGTGGGGTACAGTACCTTTCAAAAGTAAACAAAGTATTAACCACTTACCAGGACTAAATTCTTTTTTTTTTTTTTTTTTTAAGAATTTATTTGTTTATTTGACAGACAGAGATCACAGGTAGGCAGAGAGGCAAGCAGAGAGAGAGGAGGAAGCAGGCTCCCTGCTGAGCAGAGAGCCCGATGTGGGGCTCGATCCCAGGACCCCGGCATCATGACCCGAGCTGAAGGCAGAGGCTTAACCCACTGAGCCACTCAGGCGCCCCCAGGACTAAATTCTTTAGGCACTATGAACAGTACAAGACACAATCCCCTGTTCTGGGGACAAGATATTTCAGATGAACAAGACTAACACTCCCAGCACCCTATGCAGTGGCTAACTCAACAAATAATCACACCTAAAAACAAAAAACAAAGTACTGTTTTATTATTTTCTTAAAAAGTATTTTGGGCACCTGGGTCGCTCAGTTAGGCCTCTGCCTTCAGCTCAGGTCATGATCCCAGGGTCCTGGGATAAAGCCCAGAATCAGGCTCTCTGCTCCTCAGGGACTCTGCCTCTCCCTCTCCCTCTACCTTCTGCTCCCCCTGCCTGCGTGTGTGCACGTGCACATGTGCTCTCTCTCTCTTGCTCTCCCTGTGTCAAATAAATAAAAACAAACAAAATCTTAAAAAAATAAGATGCTTTAAAAAAAAGGAAAAAATGTATTTTTACATATGTACTTACACACATAGCTGTCTGTATGTATGTCTCTATAAAAGCATTAAATATGTCTATTCTTTTTTTTTTAAAAAAGATTTTATTTATTCATTTGACAGCGATCACAAGTAAGCAGAGAGGCAGGCAGAGAGAAAGGAGGAAGCAGGCTCCCCACTGAGCAGAGAGCCCGACGCGGGGCTGGATCCCAGGACCCTGGGATCATGACCTGAGCCGCAGGTAGAGGTTTTAACCCTCTGAGCCACCCAGGCACCCTAAATATGTCTATTCTTTAGCTCAATTATCACCTACTAAGAATTTACTCCAAAAAAATCTTTTAAAAATTCAAACCTCTCAGAAATTATTACACAGCAATTTAACAAAAAATAATGTGTAAATCGAATAGATATCTGAAAATGCACATTGTAACTCAAATGGCAAAAAAATATGAATGGATATAGTGGAAGTGAAGACCGAAAACAGACTGTGGGGAGACAATGGAAGGAATGGGAAAAAAAATCTTACTTTAAATATGGCCTTACAATTTAATGTCAGCTTACTGAATAATGAAGTTTAGGACTCTTAAATGCCCTTTGAAATATTTCAAACTATTCCACCTCCAACTGATCTGCTTTATAAATTCAGATTTTTACCTGTTGGGTTTTCTTAAAGCTGGCTGACCATGCACATAGAAATCAAGGGTAAGGATTTGTTGCATTTCAGATGAAGGGGAAAGACACAGGACTTGCTAATTGAAAAAAAGGGATCCGGAAATAAAAGGCCTCCCATATGTTGACAGGAGAAACCAGACACAAGAGACTGAGGCCTCTGGCGGAGCCCCATGAGCCAGAAGGCAGGTGAGCCCAGCCCTAGCACATAGACAAAAACCAGACATAAAGGATGGCACAGCCTTTCATCTGCAGAGCTCGTCACACTTCTTCAACATGCTCTTACATAAATTCACTCTTTAGACAGCAGGTTGGTCAGCGATACAGATGTTCAAAGAGTTAAGCTGTCAACAGAACTAGAAAACCACATTTTGAATTGTGATAAGTCAAAGGAAAAGGTGGCAAAGCACAGAAAGAGAACAAGATCTGATGTGAGAAAGCGCGATTGTAAAGCCACGAGGTAGTGCCCTCGGAAGTGTGAAGACTGCCAAGACACACATCCAGCTCTGGGCTCGTTCACAGCAAAGACACAATCTAACATACCTGACTGGCTGAAATCAAGACGTGTACAGAGCAAAGGGCACAGAAAAAAAAAAAAGCAAGAAAAAAGGAAGGAATCTCTTGTAGACACTCAAAATTAAGGAGTAACATGGGAAAGGAGAAAGTCCAAGAAAGAGGATTAAGAAGGAGCAGTCAAGGGCTCAAGAGGAAACCACAAAATCATTTTCTGTAAATCTGAGATCGAATGAAAGCTAAATATTCAGAACAACAAAGAAACCGGGGAAAACAGAGGGCCTCCACAAAGGCGTGTCTAAGAGAGATAAGGATGTAGGGATGATGAACGAAGGCAAAGAAAGTAACAACCAGCATGGCAGTTTATTCACACTTTGTTATGTCCAAACTGAAAGGAGACAGCGGCTGGATGGGTGGTGAGGAGTTTGAGCATGATAAAAGACAGAAGCACCCAGAAGGAAGAGAAGAAACTACAAGAAACTCGATAAGCAGGTGTTACCAACACACCTGGCAAAACTCCTTTTGAACCAACTCCCAACTTTCTCTTCTGCAACTCTGCAACTTACCAAGGTCAGAGAATGATCCCACTTCTGAGGGAAGAACAGTGGGATTACTTTAGGTAAGAATATGGATGCATTTAGAATGTGACGCAGTAACGAGAATAGTAAGGACGCTTCCATAAAAAGAGCAGAAGGGGAGACAGAGCTAGGGCTGAGGACAGCCTTCAGTGCTGTGCCCTTCAGTGGCACAGCAGCAGGGTTAGGAGACAGCTATGAAGATGAGACGTTAACTCCTAGACCCTATGAAGGAGAGGAAGGGACAGGCTTTCACTCACTTATCACTATTGGCTATCTTGCGGAACTCACGAACAGTCATGGCTTTCTTCTGTATGTTGTACTGAGTGAAGAGGCCAGACTGCCCCGTCACCAACTGCTGGATGGGGGCAGGAATGACCAGATCATCAATATCATCATAGGATGCTCGTGGCTTCCACTCCTTTGGAGGAACGACCTGTAGGGAACATAAGAAACAAAGAGATCAGAAAGCTGGCAAGCTGGTCACAGTCCAGGATGTGGGTGGGCTGCTATCCAACCAGCCGATTTTACTATAAAGTGACTCTGATTTAACATAGCAAGTTACACTGATGTGCTAGCCCTGATCTAGTTTGGCCACCAACTAGCTGCCTCGTTGCAATGACCAAAGATAAGTAATACTCATTCTCAGCTCAGTATCTTATCCGGACACCAAGACAGGAGGCTGAAGAGTTGATTCTCTTTTAATCTTAACAGAAAGTGTACGTGAAGAACCAACTTGCTCTCAGCTGCTGGATGGGACTGAAATGAGAACAAGAGAAGGTGGAAGGTCTAAGCCCTCGGTGACAGGTAAACCCACTAAAGCACTCATCTCCACCATGCGGATGAAAGCAGCACAGCACCTGGCCCTGGGACACTGGCTCTTTACTTCCCTTTAGAGATACCAAGCAGCTCTCCTACCCGAAAGATGCTTCAGATGTTAATGAAAGGAATTAACTTGCAAATAGGACAGTATATACTGAGCATCCTGACTGGCTTTCATTCCCCATTTAGGAAAAATTGCTGCTGCCCTGTCATAAAACCCATGTAGAATCACCCCACCCACCCTCACCTTGGCCAGCCCAGCCCGATGAGCTCCTTGGGACTCAATGTAGGCCATGTATCGACTGAAGTTCCGGAACTCCTCCATGGTTGGGTAAAAGGTCATTATCCGAGCACTGGGATTCAGAGCTTCAGATTCAGAAGCCATCTTCCCTCCTTTCTGAGGTCACTTTGGTCAGACAGGAACCTGAAGAAATACATTAAGAACATAGAATGTGGGGCGCCTGGGTGGCTCAGTGGGTTAAAGCCTCTGCTTTAGGCTCAGGTCATGATCCCAGGGTCCTGGGATCCAGCCCCGCACTCAGCAGGGAACCTGCTTCCCCCTCTCTCTACCTGCCTCTCTGCCTACTTGTGATCTCTGTCTGTCAAATAAATAAATAAAATCTTTATTTAAAAAAAAAAAAAGAACATAGAATGTAATTAGAACTAAATGCTGGGAATGTCGGGGGGATGGGTAAATGAGGGATGAATATTAAGGAGGCAGGGCACTTGTTGTGAACACTGAGTGTTGTAAATAAGTGATGAATCACTAAATTCTACACCTGAAACTAATATTACACTCTACGTTAGCTGACTGGAATTTAAATAAAACTTGAGAAAGAAAGAAAAAAAATGCTGGGAATGTCAGTGCTGAAACAGTAAAAGGTGTAGAAATCCTGAAGAAGCATTAAGACCTCACAGCTGGAATCTGCCTCTAGGTAGGTTATTTAAGTGAACAAGAATACAAATAAAAAAGGCTCTGCTTAAGAGAATCCAATGTATTGGGGCATCTAGGTGGCTCAGTCGTTAAGCGGTCTGCCTTCAGCTCGGGTCATGATCCCAGGCTGGGATCGAGCCCCACAGAGCCCCACATATCCGGCTCCCTGCTTAGCGGGAAGCCTGATTCTCCCTCTCCCACTTCCCCTGCTTGTGTTCCCTCTCTCGCTGTGGTTCTGTGTGTCAAATAAGTAAATAAAATCTTAAAAAAAAAAAAAGAAAAGAAAAGAAAAGAAAAGAATTCAATGTATCAAAATTGTATATAATCAAATCTCACTTAAATGGAGACACTGTTTCAGCTAAAATTTGTTACTAAATTGTTGGCCCTATTTAACAATTCTACAGCTGCCCTGCCCCTCTTTTACTCCTATCTTTTCAAGTTCCTCCCTATTCACCTTTGATAATTGCTTGGGTTGGGAGGGGGGTGTTAAACAATGTATTACAACCAGATTTATTTATTTATTTTTTAAACAACCAGATTTAAAAAACAAGGGGGGGAGCGCCTGGGTGGCTCAGTCCTTAAGTCTCTGCTTTCAGCTTAGGTCATGATCCCAGGTTTCTGGCACTGAGCTCCACATAGGGCTCCCTGCTCTGTGGGAAGCCTGCTCCTCCCTCTCCCACTCCCCCTGCTTGTGTTCCCCCTCTACCTGTGTCTCTCTCTGTCAAATACATAAATAAAATCTTTAAAAACAACAACAACCACCTATGGGCTTCCTTTTAGGGCACAACTTTAAAATAGGATTCTAGATTCCTAAGGAAAGTTACTTGGCTACAAGATTACAAAGCTTAAGAGTTAAAAAAGTACTCTGATGGGGGCACCTGGGTGGCTCAGTGGGTTGGGCCTCTGCCTTCGGCTCGGGTCATGATCCCGGGGTCCTGGAATCGAGCCCCACATCAGGCTCTCTGCTCAGCAGGGAGCCTGCTTCTCCCTTCCTATCCGCCTGCCTCTCTGCCTACTTGTGATTTCTCTCTCTGTCAAATAAAAAATTAAAAAAAAAAAAAGTACTCTGATGCTAGTATTTCAAACCCTAAACTGAAACTGTTCTACCTAAACCAAAATGTCATTTCAGCAGTACCACAGGAGATCAAGCTAGAGACTAGTTCAACTGCACCATACCCAGAATTCAAAGGACAAAATTTAAATGGGCAATACACTAACAATACAGGACAAACTTCAAACTGATTGGAAAAGGTGAAATACTGTTTCTAGATGAGGTCAGTAACTAAGTGGGTGCATCCCAGTGCCTGGTAACACAATAGACTATTCCAACCGAGTAAGAACCCAGCACACCAGCTAAAAGGAGCCACTTTAGAAGCAAAAACATCTCCCTCAACTCCCCAAATCTGGGCTCCAAACCCATGGCAGTTCAGCTCCAAGAGTTCCCCTGAGAGCTCGGAAGGGAAGCAACTGCCTCAAGCAACTGCCTCCAACCTACCAGCAACCTACTAACAGACTAGGAAGACAGCATGGCACAGAACTGTCTAAGGAAGGAGAGAAGACAAGCCTCAATACCCACATCTCTCAAGCTTCCATTTCACCAAAAACAAAGAAGTATGTTCTAGCCCAGGAGCTTTCCATGCACCTCACAAAAACTTTACATGGAAGGTATACGACTATCCCCGTTTTACATAGCAGGTCATCTCCCCGCCGTCCTGCAATGCACTCCCAGTGCTTCTGCCATTACCCTATGCTGCCTACATCATAATTTCCACCTAGACTAAGCCCTTTGCAAGGGAAGATCCAGGTGTGGAGGCACCTCAAGTTTAACCAATTTCAAAGACCCTCTTTTTTAAAAAACACAAAGTATCTCACTTCAGCCAATTTTACAAAAACATATAATCATGTGAACAGGGTGTTAGGCCCCATCACCCGGGACTGCCTCTGGACTTAGTCATCTTTGTATGCCTAGAACCTAGAACAATGCACAGCACAGAGCAGACGCTCGGGAACTGTTGAATAACTGATTTCCTCGCCCCCACTTCAGTTGCTCATTGCCTTTCTTCAACCCTAGGATTCCCTTCCCCCAACCTATTCCCTGGGGAAAGCTCCTGTTCCCTGACTCCTTCATTTCCCCCATTCAGCAACAAAGCCTAGTGGTTGAAGAGCCCCGGCTCCGGAATCAAAACAACTCTGAATTCAGATCCGGTCTCTTCCATTTATTAGCTGTGTGACCTTGGCTGTGTGAGTTGCTCAAGTCTCAGTTTCCCCACCTGTAAAATGGGGACCCCAACCTCCTGGCCCGGCAGGGTTGCTGTGATTAACTCAGATGATGCAAGCGAAACGCTAAGCACTAGGCCCGGTACTTAGTAACTCAATAAAGGTCGCTGTAGTTAACAACCTCCTCTAACTCCCGCCCCCTCCCCTCGCAGCTGCCCCCGCGGGTATCACTCCCAAGGCAGCCCCCCCGCTCCCAAGGTCCCCGAACCTCACCGCGTAGAGGGACAGCCCCTCCCGGCCCCGCCGCCTAGGCGAGTGAGGCCCGGCCGCAGGAAGAAGAAAATAAGGCCCAGTACACCCGCCTCCCTTCCCGATGTGCATTGGCCATAAGAGATTAGAAAGGACCAATCGCAGGACCCATTTTAGAAGCTCCTGTTCCCATTGGCCAAGAACCATGCCTATCACTCTCCGCTGACGGCAAACCCCCGCCCCTCCCCCATCGGAGCTCACGGTCACGGCCACAGCAGCAACAAACCTAAAGGATTCCAAAACGGCATCGTTCTTACCTAAAGCCCACTGCCCCGGCAGGGCTAAGGCTGGGCTCCTGCTGTCGCCGCTAGCCGTACCTACCGCTTTTCCAGCCGGCGGAGGACGAAGCTCCGCCTCCTCTAGAAAGTCGGTCCTCGCGCAGACGCACAGCGTCAACCAATCTGAGGGCCGCTATCACTCCTCAAGCAGCCAATGAGCACGCGCTGCAGTCGCCCAAAAGTCCGGGCATATCAGTCTGCTCAGCCTATGAACGCCGGGTCGGGCTGTTGCCAGGAGGAAACGCTGTACCGCTCGGGACTGCGGCCACTGAGCATCTTGGCTGAATCGCCGGGCTGGCCAATCATAGGAGGGCTTCTGGCCGCCCATAGCTAATCAGCATTGAAAGAGGCGAGCGCCTAGAAATGGGATGGTCGGCCGGGCTGGGGACAGTGAGATTATTGTAGGATGTTACTAATGAAAGGGTGGGGCAGGGTCTTTGTAGAGTGAGTGGGACCCTTGCCTAAGGTGGACGTACGCTGGAGCCCTTAGGGGCAGCTTCCGAGATCAAGCAGTTTCTGATAAGGTGACCAACTTGTCCCGTTTTGCCCGAGATTGCCTTGGTTTTGAAAACTGAAAGTCCCGTACATTGGGAAACCTCTCACTCGCCGGCAAGATGAGTCGTTTCCTGAAAGGAGCAGTTCCTGAAGGGGAAAGAGCTCTGGGGGGAGGGGAGATGTCCTTAGGGTCATTAAAAAGCAGTTCTTCAATGAGCGGGGATTTGGGGGTCATTAGGAGCAACTCTTGGGGCGGGAGAGAAGATCCTGGGAGTCATTAGACGTACTTCTGGAGAGTTGAGGGGGTACCTAGAAGTCATTAGGAACTGTTCCTAAGGGGCACTGAGTCGCTCTAAGGAGCTCCCAGATTATGAGGGATGATGGGCGAGGAAGCCTACAGGACGCTCTGATAGGTTCGGTAGAAAAGTGGAATTCTCACAACCAGAATCATTTAAAAATGTCCAATATTACTCTTGCTACAGCATGTCTTTGAGCTCCACTGACCTAGGCATGGATACAGTTGCTAGTACTGCTGTGACTACCAACTGTTCTGAATTTGATCTTGCTACATTTCCCAGTACTGCCAAAGAGGATTTTCCAAGATCGCTGCTACTTTGTATCATAAGCTTCCGGTTGGTGTGAGCACATGATAGTTGAAGCCTAAGTCAGGCTCTCTTGACATTTTCCCATTTCCCTGCTCAGTTTATCTTAGTCACCTTTTAAAGCTCATCTTTCCTGTCCCACCCCTTAATTCATAGCAAAATTAATCATGGTGAAAAAAGTCAAAGATGGGATTACCTTTGGATGTGGGACAGGGAATGATGGGGGAGAAGCCTAAAGGATGCTTCTGGGGTGTTTGGGTATTAATAATGTGGGAGGGGTTTTTTGCTTGTTTGTTTTTGGGTGTTTGTTTTGTTTCTTTTAGTAATCTTTTTAAGATTATTAATTTATTTGACAGAGACACAGAGAGAGGGGGGGAGCATAAGCAGGGAGAGTGGGAGAGGGAGAAGCAGGCTTCCTGCTGAGCAGGGAGGCCCACAGGGTCCCAGGACCCTGGGATCATGACCTGTGTCAAAGGCAGATGCTTAACGACTGAGCCACCCAGGCGCCCATTTTACTAGTGTTCTATTTCTTGATCTGGATGGTGGTTATTGCACTGGTGTGTTCACATTTAAAATTTTCACTGAACTGTACACTTATAAGTTGTCCATAACATTCAATGTACATGATACCTTAATTTTCTAAAAGATTGACTTACTTATTCTGGGGGGAGTGAGTGAGAGTCCAAAGCAGACTCCACACTGAATGCAGAGCCCAACTTAGGGCTTGATCCCACACCCCTGAGATCATGACCTGAGCTGGAACCAAGAGTCAGATGTGTAACCGACAGAGCCACCCAGGTGCCCCATGATAGCTTAATTTTTTAAATCACAAAATTAAGGGACTTCTGGGTGGTTTAGTTGATAGGTGTCTACCTTCAGCTAGAGTCATGGTCCCAGGGTCCTGGGATCAAGACCCACATCAGGCTCCCTGCTTGTTGGGGAGCCTGCTTCTCCCTCACCCTCTGCCTGCTGCTCTCCCTATTTGTGCTAGCTCTCTCTCTGTCGAATAAATAAATAAAATCTTTTTTAAAAATTACAAAAATTGGGGCGCCTGGGTGGCTCAGTGGGTTAAAGCCTCTGCCTTCGGGTCAGGTCATGATCCCAAGGTCCTGGAATCGAGTCCCACATTGGGTTCTCTGCTCAGTGGGGAGCCAGCTTCCCCTCACTCTCTCTGCCTGCCTCTCTGCCTACTTGTGATCTCTGTCTGTCAAATAAATAAATAGAATCTTTAAAAATTTTAAAAAAATAATTACAAAATTAATTTTTTAAAGATTTTATTTATTTGAGAGAGAGGTACACAGAGCAAGTGAGAGAGAGAGAGAGAGAGAATGAGCAAGGGGGTGGGGCAGAGGTTGAGAAGCAGACTCCTCAGTGAGCAGGGAGCCCGACTCGATCCCAGCCCTCTGGAATCATGACCTGAGTCCCAGGCAGATGCTCAACCAACTGAGCCACCCAGGTGTCCCCAAAATTAATTTTTAACTAAAAAATATTTAAAGAACTGAAAATATGTTGCTGTCCTCATGGTGCTCTGTCTTTTGGGCTCTTCTCTCCTTCTACAAACTCTCCTTAGGTGTTTCTGATTTCACAAGTCACTAGCAGTATGACCTGGGCAAGTTACTTAACTTCTCTAATCCTTGATTATAACTAAAATTGGAACAGTACTTCCCTTTCTTGGTTGTGAGAGCTGAATCAGATAATGCAGGTAAAGTACTAAGAAGTCAAACTGGCATGTATTAAGTGCTCCGTAAATGTTAGCTTCGGAATGGATGATGATGGTGGTGGTAAAAATACAAAGCATTTAACATAAAGCCTGAAACAAGAGCTCAAAACACTTACACTCTCAAGCTTACTCATGTGCACATGATGACACCCATTCTGTACTCCAGCATAATCTTCTCCCCTGTGTTCAGACCCAAACATCCACCCATCTCTGGAACCTCCCCCTGGATTCCTATGAGCACCTAAAACCCACCCACATGCCCAATAGAGAACGAATATATTTGCCCCAAAAACGAGCTCCACCTCTTAGGTTTTGCATCTGAGTTCCTGGGGAGGTCATCCACCTGGTCGCCTGAGCCAGAGGCCCATGTGTAACTAGGGACTCCTTGCTGCAGTCCATGACCTCACCCCGTACAGAGTTCCACAAACAAGTGTTCCACAAGTGCCTGGATGTGTTTACATGTCCATCTTCCTCCATTAGAAAAATCTCTCAAGGGTCTCACTTCAGTCTTATTGATACTATCATTGAGGAATGTGTTCTATTACCAGAAATAGAAAACCCTAGCAACAGTGGCTTAAATAAATACAAGGGTTTTTTCCTCATGTGTAGTTAAGAAGTCTGAAGGGAGGTATTTAATGGCATTGGCTCAATGCTCAACAAAGTCACCAAAGAAAAAGGCTGCTTTCACCTTTGTCTATATTTCACAACCTGGTTTTGGCCCTCAGAGGTGTGCTCCTCATGGTGGTGAGGGGACTGCTGAAGCTCCAGACATCCCATCCTCATTCATGGGGATAAGGAGGAAAGGGACAGTGTCAGCAGCAACTACTCCTCCTATCAGACCCAGCAAAAAGTCTCCTGAAATGGAGCACCTGACTGGCTTAGTTGGTGGAGCATCTGATCTCAAGGTCATGAGTTCAAGACCCATGTTGGTTGTAGAGTTTATTTTAAGAGGGAAAAAAGTTAACTACATTTATTTAAGATTTATTTAGTTATTTGAGAGAGTGTGTGACATGTAGAGGAGAGGGGCAGAGGGAGAGAAATGGTGTAAGTGGACTTCACACTGAGTGCCAAGCCCACACAGGCTCGATCTCATGTAGGGCTAGCTCAGGACCTAAGCCAAGACCAAGAGTTGGATGCTTAACTGACTGTGCCACCCACGCGCTCCTAAAATTAAGTCTATTTATTGAGCACTTATTATGTTCCAGACACTGTTAAGTGCTTTATATATACACAAATTGTTTACACTCTCATTGACATTTTTCTTTTTATAAAAACAACTTTACTGAGGTATAATTTACATAACATAAAATCTGCCCATTTTAAGGGTATAATTGAATGATTTTTAATTAAATTAATTAAGTTGTGCAACCATCAACCAGTCCAGTTTTAGTACATTTCCATCACCTCAATAAGACCCTTGTGCCCAGTTACGATCACTGTCCTTACCACCAGCCCCAGGCAACCATTCATGTACTTCCTGTCTGTATAAATCTGCATTTTTTAGACATATAAATAGAATTATACAAATAGAACTATACAATATGCAGTGTTTATAACTGGCTTTTTTTTTTTTTTAAGTAATCTCTGTACCCAACCTGTGGCTTGAACTCACAACCCCGAGAACAAGAGCCCCAATGCTCTATCTACTATGCCAAACAGGTGCCCTCCTGTTGTACCATTATTGGCTAGGGTGCCACGGGAAGTTACTCAGCAGAAAGGAGGAGGGGAAGGGACAAAAGCAGGGAAGGAATGTGTTTTGTTTTGCAAAACCAACAGTTTCAGCCAAGGAGACACCCAACTTGGTTTTTCACCTGATCACCCCTTACATGAGCCAGTTTGAGATGGATTGGAGCTCTGGACCTACAGAGAATCGCCCCCTCTCCCCGTCCCTCCCCCGTTGCCCTGAGGTTATCTTTAGTTCATTATTATTATTGAAGATTTTATTTATTTATTTGTCAGAGAGAGAGAGAGCGCGAGTGTGTACAAGCAGGGGGAGCTGCAGGCAGAGGGAGAAGCAAGCTCCCGCTGAGCAGGGAGCCCAGTCAGGACTCAATCCAGAACCCTGGGGTCAGGACTCAAGCTAAAGGCAGATGCTTAACCCACTGAGCCACTCAGGCGTCCCGCCTTTAGGTCCTCTTAATACTAAGGTCTTTTCCTTTGTGTGGAGTTTTCTGCCATTTTTTTGTTTTGTTTTCCTCCATTTTTTAAAAAAAGATTTTATTTATTTGTCAGACAGAGAGAGAGCACAAGCAGAGGGAATGACAGGCAAAGGAAAAAGCAGTCTCCCGCTGAGCAGGGACCCTCCCCCGCCCTAGTGTGGGACTGGATCCCAGGGCCCTAGGACCATGTTCTGAACTGAAGGCAGACGCTTAACCAACTGAGCCACCCAGGCACCCCTGTTTTCCTCCATTTTTCGAACATAAGATGGATGCACCAGTGTGTTGACATGTTAGGAACGCACAATTGAACGGAATTGAATTGCACAATTGAAAATGCTTGTACAAGCTCCCAGACCCCGCCTCCTATTAAACTGAATAAAAATGTCCTCTGCCAGCCCCATGGGGAGACAGTGCTTTAAGCATGATCTCTCCCTTCTCCATACTTGTAGCAAGTAATAAAAGGTTATTTGCTTTCAACAGTTTCTTGGGTTGTGTTCAATTAGATAAGCACTACAAGGGGCAAACCCTCTGAGTTAGGTTACAGTACTGATTGACATTGGGCAGTTTCCACTTTTTGGCTATTATGAATAGAGCTTCTATAAACATTTATGTGCAAATCTTTGTGTTGACCATGTGTTTTCATTTCTCTTGGGTAGATAATTAAGGGTGGAATTTCTGGTTGCAAAGTAAATCTATGTTTATCTTTTAAGAAACCACCAAAATGTTTTCCAAAATGGTTGTACCACTTCACATTTCCATGAACAATAGACAAGGGTCCCCATTTCTCCCCATCTTTGTCAACATTTGTTATTGTCTGTCTTTCTGATTATAGCCATTCTAATGAATGTTAAGTGGTATCCATTAGGGATTTGATTTGCATTTCTCTAATGATTAATGATGTTGAACATCTTTTCATATGCTTATTAGCCATTCATACATCTTCTCTGGTGAAATATCCATTTAAATCTTTTGTCCATTTTTTAATTGAATTGTCTTAACATTGAGTTGTAAGAGTTCTTTATATATTCTGGATACGAGTCCTTTATCAGATATTGGCTTTGTAAATATTTGCTCTCATTCTGTGGCCTGCCTTTTCATTTTAATAGTGTCTTTTTTTTAAAAATTTTATGTATTTATTTGACAGAGACAGAGCAAGAGAGGGTGCACAAG
The DNA here is from genome assembly GCF_963455335.1 of Martes martes. Taxonomy (NCBI): domain Eukaryota; kingdom Metazoa; phylum Chordata; class Mammalia; order Carnivora; family Mustelidae; genus Martes; species Martes martes. Next base: position 157,839,304 of record NC_137891.1, read on the forward strand.
CAGGGGGAGTGGGAGAGGGAGAAGCAGGCCTCCCACCGAACAGGGAGCCCAATGCAGGGCAAGATCCCAGAACTCTGGGATCATGACCTGAGCTGAAGGCAGACAATGACTGAGCCACCCAGGCGCCCCTAATAGTGTCTTGAAGCACAAATGTTTTTAATTTTGACAAAGTCTAACTTATTGAAAAAAATTTTTAATGAATTGTGCATTGACATTAACATGTATATAGTTCTGCTCTGCTTGCAAAATACATCCTGAATCCAGGACTTCCTTCCACTTCTGGGCCAAGCTACCATCACCTTTAGCATGATCAGGATACCTCTCTCTGCTACTGCCCGTGCCCGTTAGTCTCCCCAGCACAGCCAGCTGAGTGATTCTTTAACACCAGAATCCAGATTATGTTGCTCTTTCTCTTAAAAACATCAAACGATAGCCTGTCTCATTCTGGAGAGAAGCCAAGTCCTCTGATGGCCTACAACTTTCCCCTACCCCCATTCCTGTCTAACGGCCTCAGCTCATTCCTCCACTTGTCCATTCTCCCAGGTGTTAATGGCTTGCTCCTTCACTTCCTTCAGAGTCTTGCTGACCTGTCACCTCCTCAGTGAAGGCTTCCCTGACCACCACTGTGTGCTTTATTTTTCTACCAACTCTCCCCGTTAGAATGTCTGTTTCTGTTCCGTGAGGGCAAGGATCTGTGTTTTGTTCATCACTATCCTGAGCACTTAAGACACCCCCAGCCCTTTGTGCTAAATATTTGTTGAGTGAATGAATGATATTCCCTAATTTCATTGTCCTAATGAGCTTTTGAAGAAGGCATCATGACTGTCCCCATTTTATAGCTGAGGGGATTAGGTGTTGGGAGTTTCAGTAACTTGAGCATGAACTGGAGAGTATTTGTTGAATAAGTGATTGAGTGATGACCTGAATGAGTAAACAAGCAGGATGGGCTGTTTGTGTGGTAACGATGCTTTTGGTCTTCACCTCTGGGTCGGTCTTTTTTTTTTTTTTAAGATTTTATTTCTTTATTTGACAGAGAGATCACAAGTAGGCAGAGCAACAGGCAGAGAGAGAGGGGAAGCAGCCTCCCTGCTGAGCAGAAAGCCTGATGCGATGTGGGGGCTCAATCCCAGGACCCTGAGATCATGACCTGAGCCGAAGGCAGAGGCTTAACCCACTGAGCCATCCAGGCACCCCATGGGTCAGTCTTATCCCAACCTTTGACGGTGGGCGCTATCTACTAAACTTAAACATTTCTCTCTGGAGCTTTGGAGGCTCTGAGAAAGCACCTGACACCAGCGGCTCCAAAAGGCAGCCGAGCTCCGCAAGCAACAGGAACTTGCAAGGACTCCGCCTGACCTGCGCGGCCAGTCTGCTGAGGGTGGGGCTTGAGGTCCTGCAGCCAGGACAGTCCATGCAAATAGAAAGAGAATTCGGCCTTGCAGACAAGGTCAAGTTGGAAAGACCAGGGCCTTCTAGCCTATGAGATATAAAAATACAAACATGAAATACACCCTGGATCCCTCCGTTAATAAAAACGTAATTTTTCTTCCTCGCCCTGACTTATTTTCCAGCTCTGTAGAGGATGGATCAGGGTCAGGAGCAAAGGCACAAAAAGCCTTGGTGAGTGGCAACAACAGGTACCCCATGGGCCGCTTCTCCATCACATTCAGCCCTTTAGTCTTTGCTTCTACCACCTGTTCTATTGGGGTTTGGTTTGGTTTGGTTTGGTTTTGGTATCAGGCACCAACATGTCTTCATCTCAAAGCCAAATCCCATCCATTCTTCAAGATGTAACTCAAATTCCACCCATTTGGGCATTCTTTTATTTATAGATGTTTTAAATAAGCATCAATACTGTGCTGATTCCAGGGACCCAAAAATGAAGACAACTCTAATTGCCCAGTCGGACTATTCCAGGCATCTCAAACTCAACCAAAGTCTTCCTCTTCCCTTGCTTGTCACTAACAGCCCACATCAAGCCACATCACCATTTCCCTGGACCGCTGTAACCATTGCCCCTTCCAATCTGTTCTCCAAACAGCAGCCAGAGTGATCTTTCCAGAAAGCAAGTCTGAATTCACCACTCTATTGAAAACCCTTTAAATCTTTCCAACTCCCTTGCTTTGGCTGACCAGGCCCTGAGGGATTTGGCCTTGACCCTCTCTCCCCCAATCCTGCACCACTTTCTGATGCTCTCTGGGCTCCAGGCATGCCGGCCTTTGTCCTGTTTTTCTAACGCACTCCTTCAAGGAGCTGTGTTTCCCCCCCAGGTCTGGACCTTTACTAAAGACCACTTTGTCAGAGAAGCCTTTCTGAATCCCACGCCAGTCCTGTGCTGCTCTCATTGCCTTTGGTGCTTTGCCCACAGAGCATCCAGGAGAGCTTGTAATTATGTGTGTACATGAGATTTCCGGGACACCGGACTATGCCTCTAAGGGAAGGGACTTTGTTTTCCAACATTGAATCCCATCACTTTGTGCAAGGCCTGGCTCAGGTAACACTCCTGGAATATTACTGGTGGAAGGAAGGGATAAATGAAGCCACATGGATTGCAGTGTGTATAGTAGTTAAGTATTCAAGCTCTGGAGTCACACAGATCTAGGTTTGCATCTAGGTTCTGCTCCCTTCATGTGTGATTTAGGGTGAGTTGCTCAACCTCTCTGGATCTTAGTCTTCAGCTGCAAAAGGAGATCGTATGCAACCACCTACACAGGGCTGTTGGGGGAATTAAATTTTAACAACACATGGGTTGGCTGGTTGGCTCAGTCGGTGGAGCACGGACGACGCTTGATCTCAGGGTTATGAGTTCAAGCCCCATGTTGGGCATGGAGCCTACTTGAAAAAATAAACAAAAACATAAATGTTAACAGCCCATTTAGAGTGCTTTTCAATTTAAGTGATTAGCAAAGTAGCAGGTATCACTAAAGCATGTAATAAGGGCATTCCATGTTTGCTGGATTGAAGACTTCGAGACCACACAGAAGCTCAGATAGGAGTCTCTGCAGAGACTGCCCTGGAATGAGGCTGGAAAAGGCCATCCCTGCAAAGGGGTTTGGGCCACAAGGTGATTGAGAGGGACCCCAGTACTGGAGCCAAAAGCCTCTCAGCAGGTCAAAGTCCAGTCCAGGTCCTAGGTGACCCTTATTTATTTATTAAAAAAGAAAATACTGGGGGCGCCTGGGTGGCTCAGTTGGTTAAGCACCTGCCTTTGGTTCAGGTCTGGTCTCTGGGTCCTGGGATCGAGCCCCTCATCAGGCTTCGGCTGCAGGGTGCCTGCTTCTCCCTCTGCCTCTGCCTGCTGCTTCCCCTGCTTGTACAGGCACGCACACTCTTTCTCTCTCTGACAAATAAATAAATGAAAAAAAAATACTGTTGGGGGTCCCTGGGTGGCTCAGTTGGTTAAGCATCTGACCTGATACTGGTTTAGGTCATGATCTCAGGGTCTTGAGATAGAGCCCGCCGTTGGACTCCGCACTCAGGGAAGAGTCCGTGTGAGGTTCTCTCCCTCTCCCTCTGCCCCTCCCTCTGCGCATGTGCTCTCTCTCTTTCTAAAAATAAATAAATTAATCTTAAAAAATATATACTGTTGGGGCGCCTGGGTGGCTCAGTGGGTTAAAGCCTCTGCCTTTGGCTCAGGTCATGATCCCGGGGTCCTGGGATCGAGCCTCACATCGGGCTCTCTGCTCAGCAGGGAGCCTGCTTCCTCCTCTCTCTCTGCCTGCCTCTTGGCCTACTTGTGAGCTCTATCTGTCAAATAAATAAATAAAAATCTTAAAAAAAAATATATATATATATACTGTTGCTTGGTGACTCTCCATCTGAGCCATTCCTGCCATTGGTGTGGGGGAAGGGAAGAAAAGCAGCTCATGGGCGGGGGGGTGGGGGGGTCTGATGTGGGGGGTGCAGGTCTTCTCTCAGTTGAGGTGGTTGGGGGATGAGATGCCCCCCTAAGAGCCCTCTAGGGCGTGTGCTCAGGGTGGAAGCAAAGGGAAAGCCTCAGAGAAGGTGGGAGAGGAGGTTCTGAGGGCTGAGCGTGCTGACAGCCCCCGCTAGAATTCTTCCTGACAAATCAGATTTTGCCTCAGGGCCTGGGCAAAAAACACCTTCTCTTTCATTCACTTTGCAAACATCTATTGAGTCCTTGCTTTGGGCGGGACGAAGCTGGAGGCAAGTGAGACCTGGTCCTCTGAAGTTCACAGTCCACTGGAGGAGACAGATGAATCAAACCATAATTATAATGTCAATTTGCATTTCCTTTCCGCACTGCAGCCTGGATAATTTCTTTGGTATTTTTTTTCCTATTTTAGTTTGTGAACAGCTGAAGAAGCAAGAATAATAATTTCGGCCCAGTGCTATGGTTACTGGACCAACAACACAGCTGGATGGGAGGCTGTCTGGTTGAGGGAGGAGGAAGGGGCTAAGACTGGGATTTTGCGGAGGAGATTTCCTGGGTCTTGGCTGAGGTGTGCCTGGAAGGGCGTCCAGGCATGTTCAGCCACAGCGTGGAGTGTCCTACGATTGACACATTCTTATGGAAATGGTGCAGGTCAGAGGTAGACAAACTAGCAAATGCATTTATTTATTTATTTATTAAATATTTTATTTATTTATTGGACAGAGATCACAAGTAGGCAGAGAGGCAGCCAGAGAGAGAGGGAAAAGCAGGTGTCCCCCTGAGCAGAGAGCCCGATGCGGGGCTCCATCCCAGGACTCTGAGACCATGACCCCAGCCAAAGGCAGAGGCTTTAACCCACTGAGCCACCAAGGCACCCCACAAATGCATTTAAAACAGGGAACATCACTACCCAGAAAATCACCACGAACATTGTGGTGTATGTTCTTGCCAGAGCTTCCTCTAATTGTAACACTCATACGGATACCCTAAGAAACTGTCAGAATAAAAACTGTTTCAGTAGGTCTGGGGTGGGACCTGAGATTGTTTCTAAAACGTCCCCAGATGATACGGATACTGGTGGTCTCCAAATTCATTTGAGCAAGATTGAAGACCATTTAAGTGTTGGTGTGGGTATGGGTGTGTATTTTGGCTTATTTCTAACTTTTTACTATTACAAATGATGCTGTAGTGAATCTTTGCCCATAGATTAAAAAAATATATGTATATTTTAAAGATTTTATTTATTTATTTATTTGTCACAGAGCGAGCAAGCACAAGCATGGGGGAGTGGGAGACAGAGAGAGAAGCAGGATCCCCACTGAGCAGGGAGCCCAATGTAGGACTCACAGGCTGGGACCCTGGGATCACGACACTAGGATCACCACCTGAACCGACACTGGGATCACCACCTGAGCCAAAGGAAGGCAGACGCTTTATGACTGAGCCCTCCCCCACCCCCAGGCTGCAGCGTCCTGGAGACACATTACAGCACTTGTTCTAGAAACTGGGATGATTGCGGATACCATACAGTGTTCCCTCCCTTTCATTAGTGCTGGAGGCGCACAGCTTGCTTTTGACCCCAAATTCTAGGTTTCATTGAGACTTCAGCTTTTCTTTGTTTTATGTTAACACACACTCTTCAGATGCGTTGCAACTGATTTCATTCATTGAGGTACAATCAAATCTGCAACCAACACTGAGGGAGGGAATTTTCCAAAAATAGTCTAGAATCCAGTTGGAAGAAAAACAGGGGAATAGCTCTACTTTTGAAAAAAAATGAAAAGATAATGATGGAGGGGACCAGCTGTGTCGGGTAACAAAACAAAGCTACAACAGTTAAATGAGTAGTTTTGGCTTTGACTAGATAGATGAATGAAATAGACTTGAGACTTAGAAGTAGACACTGTATTTATAATGATTTCACGGGTGATAAAAAGGAGGCATTACAAATTAGTGCAGAGAGAAAGGTGATCTAACAAATAATTATTTGGGTGAAAAAAACAATTTGGGGGAGGAACCCAACTCTCATTAACCATACACCAAAGTATCTTTTTTTTTTTTAAAGTAAACTCTACCCCCTACTGTGGGGCTTGACCTCAGGATCCTGAGATCAAAAACACACATTCTACAGGCTGAGCCAGCCAGGTACCTCCACCAGAGTATTTTTAAAAGAATTCCAGGGACGCCTGGGTGTCTCAGGTCATAGTCCCAGGATCCTGGAGTTTCGAATTGGGGTTCCTTGCTTAGTGGGGAGTCTGTTTCTCCCTCTGCTTGTTGCTCCCCCTGCTTGTGCTTGAGAGGGCTCTCTCTCTGATAAATAAATACACAAAATCTTAAAAAAAGAGACAGAAAGAATTCCAAAAAATAGTAAGCCAATTGATGGAGAAATGGGAGCCGAGAAAACCACGTTTTCTTAAACACGAAACAAAAAACCGCCGCTTCTTCTTTTTTTAAAAAGATTATTTACTTATTTATTTGACAGACAGAGATCACAAGTAGGCAGAGCAGCAGGCAGAGAGAGAGGGGGAAGCAGGCTCCCCGCTGGGCAGAGAGCCGGATGCCAGCTCGATTCCAGGACCCTGAGACCATGACCTGAGCCAAAGGCAGAGGCTTAACCCAGTGAGCCACCCAGGCACCCCCACCACGTTCTTCTTAAAGCCAAAATACTTGAATCAAAGGTTGTTCTTCCCATGAGAAGCTTGGATAGGTCTTAAGTTCAGAGTTGACAAATAAAAAATCAAAGTGGTCTACAGGGCAAATATCAGGGTAATTTGATAAGGAAACCCATTAGCAAAGCGTCCACAGTTGCCATACAACCCCTCCTCCTTCAACAACTGGTTAATTCAGAACTAGGAAAAATATCTTCAGGTTTCTGCAGAAAACAATTTTTTTTTAATAAAGAAGGCCATGCCAGGCAAGGTTACAACTGTGAGTGAGTGTAAAAGAAAGATCGTTTCAGACAGTCAAGAATCAGAAAGTATCTAATCCTGTGTGCGAACACCTCACAAGGAAGTACTCACCAAAGAAAAAGATTAACGTGCTCTATGAGAAACAGTGGCAGCGAAATGTGACCCACAAGTGGAGGAAATAAAGAAAAAAAAAAGCAGGAAAAGACTTATTGGAAATTGGTGCTTGAAAGATTTTTTGTAAACATACAATTTAAATGTTTATCAGTTTTACTTTCTAGAATGGAAGGCTTAGGGGCGCCTGGGTGGCTCAGTGGGTTAAAGCCTCTGCCTTCGGCTCAGGTCATGATCTCGGGGTCCTGGGATCGAGCCCCGCATCGGGCTCTCTGCTCGGCAGGGAGCCTGCTTCCTCCTCCTCTCTCTCTGGCTGCCTCTCTGCCTACTTGTGATCTCTGTCAAATAAATAAAATCTAAAAAAAAAAAGAGAGACTGTTAGAATGGAAGGCTTAATTGTACTAATAGAACAGAAAATATTGTAAATCTTGACAACGTGAAGTAACAAAAAATGGTAGGTGGAGGAGGGAGGAGGGAGGAGTTCAGGGAGGTGAGCTCCTGTCCTCGTTCTTCGTAGAGGGCAATCAATAGGCACTGCTGAAGGCGATAAATCAAGACATAGATGTTTAATAAGGGAGTTCCAGAAAAATGAAAAGTAATAATATAGCTAACCAAATCAGGAGGTATAAGTGGGAGGTCATATAATTGATTAAACTCCCAATCCTGGGGGCACCTGGGTGGCTCAGTGGGTTAAAGCCTCTGCCTTCAGCTCAGGTCATGATCTCAGGGTCCTGGGATCGAGCCCCACATCTGGCTCTCTGCTCAGCAGGGAGCCTGCTGCCCCCCCCCCATCTGCCTCTCTGCCTACTTGTGATCTCTGTCAAATAAATAAATAAAATCTTAAAAAAAAAACACCCCTTAAAAAAACCAAAAAAACAAAAAAACAAAAAAACCCAATCCTGGAGTCACCAGGTGCTACTAGAGGTACAACTCATCCTTCAATGCTTATCACACCAGAAACAACACCCAGAAGCTTTACAGAATCAGAAGAGCTTGGGGAGAGGAGGGAGGGGAGCTAACCTTTTGTTTTACATCCTTCAAGACTTATTTTTATCTATAACATGCTCCCTTTTTTTCTTTAGTTAAAAAAAAACTGTATAAAAATATGAAATATAAAATAAAAAGGTAACCATTTTACAAACTTAGGGTCGATCTGTAACATTAGAGCGTGTGGCAGTTTAAAAGATGAAGTACCGACATGGAAAGAGGTCCACAATGTATTTAAATGAAAAAGCGCAATCTGCAGAAAGATAGGACTAGGATTCCAGTTGTATTAAAAAATAGTTTATATACATGTTTGTATATTCATAGAAAATGCCCGGAAGGATGTAGACTAAATTGTGGCTCCCTCCGGGGATTTCAGGGGTAGGGAAAAGAATGGGGACTTTAACATTTTCTGATTCTATCCAATTTAGAAGACCTTTTTTTTTTTTAAACAAAGAAGAATTCGTTATACAATTTTGTCTTTTAAAAAATTAGAGATATTGGGGTGCCTGGGTGGCTCAGTTGGTTATGTGTCTGCCTTCAGCGGGGGTTGTGATCCCAGAGTCCTGGGATCGAGCCCCTCATTGGGCTCCTTGCTCAGCAGGGAGCCTGCTTCTCCCTCTGCCTAAACTGCCCATTCTCCCCTGTGCTCTCTTGCTCTCTATCAAATGAATAAAATTTTTTAAAAATTAAAGCAATAGGGGGCACCTGGGTGGCTCAGTGGGTTAAAGCCTCTGCCTTCGGCTCAGGTCATGATCTCAGGGTCCTGGGATTGAGCCCTGCATCAGGCTCTCTGCTCAGCAGGGAGCCTGCTTCCCCCTCTCTCTCTGCCTGCTTCTCTGCCTACTTGTGATCTCTCTGTGTGAAATAAAATCTTAAAAAAACACCAAAAACTAAAGCAATAATAATTCTTTCCAGTAAATTTGAAAAATTATGAAGAACATTACCTAACCTCACAACTCTTGGTATCCTTCCAGATATTTCTTTCCCAGTGTGTCTGTGTTCCTAGCTATGGCCGGGTAGCAGTGTGGAACGAGCCCTGGAGTCAGGCAGACCCGGAAGTGCTGTCAACTCCACCATGTTCCAATTGGGGTCCCTCGAGGTGGTTATTCAACACTATGTTCAACCTTCCCAATCTCAATAAACAACAACTTCATCCTTCCAGTGGCTCAAGGCAAGGCTCAGGGGTCAACCTGACTTTTTCATCTGGTCCATAAGCAAATCGTCTTAATGCCACCTCCAAGATGAACCAGTATCTGGTCCCTTCTCACCACACCTGGGTTTCTGCCAAGGGCCTAGACCTGACTCCCATTTCCTCTCTGACTTCATAGTCCACGACCCTCTCCCCCCTGACTCACAGTGTCAAACGGCACCAGCCTCAACAATCAGGCACATTCCTGTCCAGGACTTTTGCTCTGGCCGTTCTTTCTGCCTGGATGCTCGTGCTTGGTGGAGGCAAAAACCCCTCACCAGCTTGTCTTCTTGACAACCCATCTTTCCAGTGAGGCTTCGTCTACCACACTTCCCCATGTGCCTGGTCCCTCCTTTTCTAATCCCCTCCCACGGCACTTATCAGTGACAGACTACAAAGACATTTATCATTTTTCATAGGCTCCGTGTTTTCTCCTACGGTATAAATACTACAAGGGCAGAAGTCTTTGTTCAGGTCACTGGTGTAACTAGCACATAGCCAATGCTCATTAAGTATGTGTTGAATTAAGTGGATGAAACCTAATTTTCTCATCTACAAAATGGGTGTAATAGGACCCACACTGTACGTATTGTGAAGATTACATGGAAAAATTTCAAATTACTTGCAGAGGAGGGCCACTTAAGCCTCATTTAGGATGATTAAGGATAGCTTCTGAAGGAAATATTTCAGTGGAGACATAATGAGCAGGATTTAGCCAGCTAGAGAGGTGGGGAAGAATGTTCCAGAACAGCTTATGGGAAGGTACAGAGCGGAGAGGTGGAATGGTCAGGTAGGTACAAAGCTGACAGAGTAGACCGCGTCGTGGCTGGAGGGCAGGGGGTAAGGGGGGGAGGCGCAAGGAGGCTGCAGAGGCCGGGTTTTGTCACCTTGAAAACCCATGCAGTTTGGGCCGACTGTGAGGGCTTGGCAGGGTCCGGTCAAGACAGTGACATGGTCACGTCTGCCCCCAGGAAGAATCCTCTGGCTGCTGTGTTGAGAATGGGTTGTCCAGGACGGGGCTAGGCACAGGCAGACCAGGTAGAAGGCGTGGCAGCAGTTTGGGCCGACTGTGAGGGCTTGGCAGGGTCCGGTCAAGACAGTGACATGGTCATGTCTGCCCCCAGGAAGAATCCTCTGGCTGCTGTGTTGAGAATGGGTTGTCCAGGACGGGGCTAGGCACAGGCAGACCAGGTAGAAGGCGTGGCAGCAGTCCAGGCAAGAGAGGGTGGTGTGGGGATACCAGCAGGGGAAATGCAGAGAATCCAATGGGTGAGGGAGAAGGCCCAATACTCGGGGTTTGCTGATCAGCTAAATGTGAGGTGAGGGAGAAAGCTGAGCAGGGCTGCACACTGTGATGGGGGGCCCGGAGGATGAGGGGCAGGGTAGGGGAAGGGCAGACTGGTGTCAGAGGTGTCAGGTGTCAGAGGTGTCAGACTGGTGTCAGAGGTGTCAGAGACCACCTGCCCTGTGGTCTCTGACAAATGAATTCATGTAAGCCTCAGTCCCGTCTGTGCAGACGAAAGGGTCTGCTCAGCTGGCTGGTTCTGAGGCCTAGTGATCAGGACCTAAAGTACTCCGTGCAAAGCCTGCCCTGCAGGACCCAGGCTCTTGTTCAAGTGACAATCTGATATTTATCCCTCACTTGGAGAGTTTGCCCGTTCCTTCTTTTTTTTTAGTAAATAATCACTCAAATTTAACACTATCAAGAGCAATGCGATGATGATGTCATTTTTCTAAACAGGTAGAAATAGGCCAGGCACTGACCGAGGTGCTGGGGAGCCCAAATCCCAGGCCTTGGTCACTCACAGCCCCCAAGGAGACTGCTGCCAACAGTGGAGGGCGGCGAGGCCAGAGGTGGGGGCGGCAGGATGTGACAGAGGGACTTCGCCTCCCAGGGACTGCATCCCTTTCATGTCACCTGGAGCCCCTCAGCTGTGTGTCTGCCGGCTTCTAGCCTGCCTTCCTTGCTGTGTCTCACTTCCTCCCCAAAACTGCTCTCCTCGCATTTGTCTGTCTGGCTCACAATTCCAAGCCTTTGCACAAGCTGTTCTCTCTGTTAGAAATGCTTTCCCCACTTTTTAAAAGTGATCCCTGCTCACCCCCATGAAACGCTCAGAATCCTGCTGATGTCCCCTCCTCGGGGAAGCCTGCATCGACCCCACCGCAGGGGTCCGGTGCTGCCTCAGTGTACCCACCACTCCGGGGGGTGGGGGTGGGGACGCTTCAGGGCATTAACAGCCTGGTCACTGCTGACTTATTGCTCTCTCCCACTTGTCCTGTGCCCCGGGGAAGTTCCACGGCTCAACAAGCTGGCCGGACTGGTCAGATCACTGGTGGAGAGGCTGCCAGGCTCCACGAGCTCACGCTGCTGCGTGTCTGGGGGTCCAGGCCACATCGCAGGGATTACAGGAGTCCTCACTCACTGATTTCCACCCCTACCAGCCTCCACCAGTACGTGCCATCTCTGTCCTCACAGTGGGGGGGATGTGAAGAGGGGAGGGGAGGGTGGCGTGAGGAGAGGCAAAGCGTCCGCTCTTTGCCTGGGGAGCTGGGGTCCCTCGTGGGTTGCTCTTGACACATGCTGGCAGCTGGCTTTGAGGGTTCGTGGTGCTGCTCCTTTCTGAAAGTCAGCAGCCACGCTGGGAGCCCCACATACCACACTCAGGCCATCCTCACTGTCTCCCTCGGAGCAGGAAATCTCCAGAATCTACCCCTACATACTGAACTGACAGAGCCCCCTCTCTGGTTCCAGAAAGAGCTGAGACAGAGGCCCAGTTTGTAAGAAATCTGATTATTCAAATTTATTACCATCAAGAATTATGCAACGATGCTGTAGTTCTCTTAACAAATAGAAAACAGACTGTGTACAACAGTGGACTCTACAGCACTAGCATCCACAAGGTAAAAATGAATGTTTCATCCAACATTACCAACCCTGGATTGTTGATCTTGACTGAGCCTAGCTAGATCTGGGGACGCCTGCTCCGCGTCCCTCGGCTAAAACAGCTATGCACCCTTCCCCGCCCCCACTTACCTACCTAGATAGTGCTGCCCAGAGGCCCTCTCCCTGCCCCTCAGCGAGCCGAGAGAGTAAGGATTGATTATAGTACCATTGAGAGAAGTCCAGTAGTCTTGCCACATTGGTTTGTGAGGGCATCGTGAAGGAGTGGAAAAGAGCGATTCTCAGGGGCTTTGAAGACAGCTGCAAACCAGGGAGGGAAATCACCCGGCCCCGGCTCTGAGGACAGACGTGTGCTCCCAGGCCCACTGACCTGAACCTGAAGGGCCAGCTGTGCCCCTGCTTGGCCCTGAGGTGTGCGGGGTGTGATACACACCCTGACCTGTATCAGTCACCGAGGCCACACAGCCGGATCCACAGCTTACCAACACCACGCCAAACCGCAATGCCGGGGACAAAAGCGAGGCTCTGTGGGCCCAGAGGTCAGCCTGGCAGCTTCCCCTGGGAAGCCCAGGCACAAGGGGCCACCTCCCCTCTTGGGGGTTGGAAGCAGAGGCCAGGGGGATGACTCTGTTTTTTCTTGGTGGTTTTTGCTTTTTTTGGATTTTTTTTGTTTTTTGTTTTTTGTCTTTGCGTTTTTTTAACCTTTGCAAACACGATGGTGATGAGGAACGCCTTGCCAGGCTCCCCGAGACACGTCTGTGGTTCTGGGCTGTGAATGTTCACACACACACACGGGAATAGACAACTGGAGATGAGTGTTTCCTATCTCCTCCCCGCCCACCACTGTCTGTGGGGCCTCAAATAAGGCTCTGAAGGAAAAACAAAACAAAACGTAAAAAAAAAAAAAAAAAAAAACCCAAAAAACAAAAAAACAAAAGAAGAGTCGAGTTTCCCCGCATTTGGCTGAAACAGGATCTCGTCTGCAGGGCTGGAAGAGCAGCTAGATCAGGGGTGCCTCCTGGGCCCACGGCTGGGCCTCCACTCAGCCTGGTGGCCCCAGCTCCACACAGAGGAAGGCAGGTTCTGTCCTTCAGCAGCAAAAGTCATACAAAAAAAGGATCCGAAGTGAACTCAAAAAAGAAAACAACTGAACCCCAACCCCCATAGAGGCCCATTCTGCAGTTAAGGATTTGCAAAAGGAAAATCAGAGGAAGAGGCTAGAATCCCTCGGTCTACCCCACTTAATGTATAAAAAAGGAGACTTTGTCCCCATCCCCCACCCCATGAGAAGAAGCATGAGAAACGCGGCAGCGAAACAGAGAGCTCGAAGCAGGCTCCGGGCGGGCCTGGTGGACAGAGACGGGCCACGGCACGGGCCTGCCAGCCCACCCACTCGCCCAGGGGTGTTCTGGGCTCTCCATTTGGTGTGGCGATGTTCCTGAAACGCTGTGAGCCCAGTGGGCTGTGCTCTGCCAGCAACAGCATCCGTGCAGGAGGGCTAGACGACGGTCGGTATGGCTCAGAGGAGCTGGGTCCCCTCCGGAGCCCCAGGCAGGGGCAGCGGAGGAGAGGGGAGCGGTAGTTACGTTGCATAGTGGTCAAAGCTGCCAAGGTACTCCAGGGCCGCACGATAGCACAGCTGGTACTGGTCCTGCCGGGACAGGGGCCTGGTCAGCCTCAGGCAGGGGGAGTGGGTTCTCCCAATGCACTGGCCAAGGGCACTCCCCCTGCAGCTGGTGGGCCCTGAGCAGGTGCGAGCCGCAGATGTCTGCTGTGGGGGTTGTCCAGGAGCCTGGAGGGGCCTCTGAAGGCTCAGCTCTCCCCCTTTCCCGCTGCCCTGCACCTACCTGCCTCTCTCCTGCCACTCCCATCACATCTCTCTGCTAGACCCAGCACCCCATGAGGGCTGCTATCCAGCCCTAGCCGGGCACCAGGCACACTGCTGGCGCTCAGCGTAGAGGTGCAGAAGGGGGAGCCCTTTCCACTCACCCTGCCCTAGTGCCTCAGGCAGGGCAGGGAACAATAAGCGGCGCATGCAGGTGAGGGGCTACCCTGTTGCCCCAGCCAGTGGGGCCGTGTACCTCCGTCTGCACCATGGCTGGGCGCTGCGTGCGCAGGGTCTTCACGGTCTGGAACATGTCGACCACGCCCTCGTAGCGCATCCGCTCCAGGACGATACTCAGGGTGATGAACACGCCGGTGCGGCCCACACCGGCACTGCTCGGGGACAGCACTGGATCAGAGGTTCCGCCCACCAGGCCCACAGGCCTCCCCCACCCTGCCCCAGCCCTCCATGGGGTCGGCCCTACCTGCAGTGCACCGTGATGGGCCCGTCCTGCCCGAACTGCTCCTTGGTCTTGTGCACCTGCCCAATGAAGTCAATGAAGCCCTCGCCCGTCTTGGGCACGCCCTGCTCAGGCCAGTCTGTGAACTGGAACTGCCGGATCGTCCTCGACTGCCCATCCTGGGAGAGGCGGGTGGGGAACAGGGTCAGCACCCGTGCCTCACCCCACAGCCCTGCCAGGCTGGACGGGAAATACAGTGCCCCTGTCCACACCCATGAGATGCTGACCCCCGAGGCCCCCGGGAGAGGTGCTCACGCCCCCACACCAGCACCCTCACATCAGACTCCTGCAGTCCGAGCCAGGGCCCCATCCCAATGCGTACTCAGGCGACTAGAGACACGCTTTCACGCGGGTACATGCGCTCCCCTCTTGGCACTCACCCGGGCGTCCGTGACTTTGAACTCACGCAGGATGTACTGGGGCATGTTGTACTCAGCCATCGGGTCAACGACAAAGTACTGGTAGCGAGCAGAGCGCTCTGCTGGCCAGTACTGGTGGCATTTCTCCTGTGGACAAAGGCCCCGTCCCATGAGCAGGTAGGGAGGGATGGGGGAGGAGAGCTCCAGGATTCAGAGGAGTCCTGGGATACTTCAGGTGCTGAGGAGGGGGTCTGAGGCTCTGCTGAGGGGAGTCTGGGTGTGAAAGGAGAGAGCAGTGCAGAGGTGCTGGGTGGGTGCGTTCCCAGGTATGGGAGGGGCCCGGGGGGGGGTGGGCTCACCCTGCCCATCTCCCGGAGCCTGGTCAGCATGACGATGATGGTAGAGTTGTGCTCCCATAACATGCGCCAGAAGTCCTCGGTGCTCTCTGCCAGAGGCCCCTGTGTGGCTATGTAGGCTTTCTGTTGTCTGGGGTGGACAGAAGACTGGACATGCTGGAGGTGCCACTGGCCCGAGTCTCCCCAAGACTGCCTAGTTCCTTGGAGTCCCGCTCAGATCGCCTACCCCTCCTTCGGGAAAGCCCACTCTGATCTTCTGGGCTGGCCCTACTCTGCCGGGCCCCTGGCTAGCCAGGTGCAGGCCTAGGCCCCCGTAGAGTGTGCTGGGCAGTCACAGGCATGCTGACCTATAGCCGTCCAAGAAGCTGGCATTGATGTAGTCCGAGCCCTCCACGCCACGGATAGGCTGCAGACACACGCGGGTCAACTCATAGGGCATGATGTTCACCAGGCGGTTCTTGAACTTGTTGCAGGGCAGGTTGGCGCTAATGAAGCGGGATGTGTGGGCCTTGGAGCTGGCCAGCAACTAGACAAAGGGATGGGCCGGTCAGGCCTGGCTTCTCGGCGGGTGGCGGGGGGGTATCATCCCCGTGACCCAGTCCAGGCCCCAGAGCCCACCTTGAACTCGAGTTCCATAGCGGTCACACTCTCCCCAGGAGGCACTTGGCCCAGCTTCTGGATATGGGCATACAGGCTGCGGGCAGGCACCTCTGTGTGTCCACACGTGGCGGCCTCCAGCAGGGCCTCGTGGATGAACACGTACTGGTCCTCTGTCTGCACCATGTAGTTCCGCTGTGAGCGCATGCACGTCACGTGCCCGTAGACGTCAACCGTCTTCTCGTGCTTCATCCGCTCCAGCATGGCCTCGATGACGATGAAACAGCCCGTGCGGCCCACGCCCGCGCTGCATGACATGGGCATGGCTTGGCGCAGAGCTCCAGCCCACCCCCTCACCCTCCTTGCTGGCGCCGCACCCCCTGCTCACCTGCAGTGCACTACCATGGGCCCCGCATCTGGCGGGTTGCAGGCCTTGACCCGCCGCAGGAAGGCCAGGATGGGTGTGGGGTACTCAGGAACCCCATGGTCTGGCCAAGCCATGAACTGGAACTGACGCAGCTCTCGCTTCTCGCTGGAGCCACTCTGGGGAGAAGCATGGGGAGACATGATGCGACAGGGAAGAGTGTCTGCTAGAGGCTCCGGGAGGGAATGCCTGACCCGACTCAGAAGCCACGGGAGATGGCCTGAAGGAGCTGGAGGCACTGTTTCCAGTCATCCCACCCCTGGCACTGGTTGCCAGAAGGTGCTCACACGCCTCTGAGCCCCAAGTTCTGCACCAAGTTCTCGCTCATCCATCCCCAGTGCATTGTGCTCAGATTGCTTCTGGGTAGGGCCTGGGTGGGGGACAAGCTCCAGGGGGGCTGTACCTTGTGGAGTGCAAAGGTGCGCACGGTGTATGTGGCCAGCTCCACCGTGTCCAGCAGGGTCACCTGAATGAGGCCGTATGTCTCAGTGCCCCTGGCTGGCCAGTACTGATCACACTTCACCTACAGGGTGACAAGGGAGGCAGGTGTAAGGGTGCTTAGAGATACTCAAAATGCTCAGATAGGCGGGGGCACTGGGGCAGAAGAAGGCCGAAGGTCTAGCTTACCTGGCTGCAAGGCTCCCAGCCCTGAACCCTCAGATCGGTGATGCCACCCCCTCACCAAACCACACAGGTTCTCATGCTATGTTGCCATCCCTGCCCTAGCTGGGAGAACGAGGGCCGTAATTGAAAATTATTTATTCATGACCAGATCGCACCAGGCACATTTTCTGCCAAATTTACCCATAACGTTTATGCGCCATTTTCAAGCTCTGTAAATTTTACGTTCCAGTCGATGCTTTGCGGTGCAAAAGCAGATAACGGCAGCTCTTTCCACTAATTAACTTAGGAGATGTGCTAATGCCCCAGGAACACTCCAGCATCTGGGGAACATGTGAACATCCCAGGAACATGCTAGCAACTGGGAAACATATTAACATTCCCGGAAAATGACAGCATCTGGTACAACATATTAATATCTGAAGAATGTGCCGGCATCTAGGGAAAGGGCCACATCCCAGGAATACCCAGCAGCCGGGGAGCATGAGAACACCACAAGAGGACAAGAGCATCCCTTGGGGGAACTTGTGACAGACACAGGAAAGGGGGCCTGGAAGTCACCTGGTGACTGAGTCTCTCCCACCCCACCTCCTGGCTGGAAGGCCCCTGCACGGTCCTACCCGGGACTTCTCCTCCAGCCGTGTCATCATGACCACAGTGGCTGTGCGCTGTTCCCACACCATCCGCCAGAAATCGCCCATGGTCTCGGGCAGAGGGCCCTGCGTGGCAATGTAGGCATTCTGCTTGCGGTAGCCGTCGATGTAGTTGGCATTGATATAGTCACTCCCTGGGACACCTGTGAACAGGAAGGAACACAGGAGAGCATTATCCCCAAGCCCCCTCCCAGCCCACCACACCTCGGAGCACCCCTGGTGTTCCTGGGATGAAATGTCACCCCTGCCAGCAAGGAGGAGAACAAGGGATGGGAGGGTGCACGGCCCTTGGCTCACCGTCGATAGAGGTAAGGATGACTCGCGAGTGGTCATAGGCAATGACATTTGCGTAGCGGTTCTTGGGCTTGTTCACTTCCAGGTTGGAATTCTCCCACGTGAACTGCTGTCCAGGGTCAATGGACTATAGAAAATGGAGTAGGTAGATAGAGCAGGGTAAGAGCTGGGGTCTCCCTCCTGCCCCCAAGACCCAGTCTGCCAGGCGGTGTCCACATGCTGCCTTTGTGCCTGGGCCACCACCAGCTCCAACCCCCAGCTGTAGAGCTGAGGCTGCCGTATCAGCTCCTGCTGTTGAGGTGATGTACCAGTCTCTCCAGCCCTGCCCCCAACTAATGACATGAGTACAGACCAAGACGGAGCCATGGCAGCCAGCCGTGTCACACCCGAAACCACTGAGGGCTCTGGGCACCTGCTGCATCACCCTGTCCAGCTCTCCTCCTACCTCCCTGGTCACTCCCTCTCTGTCTCCTCTCCTTCCCCCTGCCCCTCCCACAGGCAGAGCACAGCACTCCTCTGGGGTTCATTCCCGGGCCTCCTTTGCACTCTACAACCTTTCTGGGGCCTCATTTCCTTGTAGAATCTTGTACTCACTTGCTGGAGCTGCCCACAACTCCAGCCGCAGCCCAGCCTCCCTGAGCTCTGAAGCTGAATGGCCAGCCACCTCCTGGGCAACCCCACCTGGGGGGCCCCATGGGCCCTGCAATCTCAATCCTTGCCAAGCAGAGATCATCAGCTTCCCCCCACTTGGGCTCTGCCACAGGAAGACTGTCTTGGCCAAAGGCACCTTCACTCATTTACCCCCAAACCCCAGCCAGAACCCTCAAGTCATTCTCAAAAACCCCTCTATGCTCCTGTCCCCTTGGTCACCATGTCCTGGTGCTTCCCCATCCCCTTGGCCAGGCTGCCCCATCTTGGTCTTGGCCATCTCCCTGTCTCTCTGCTTTTGCCCCACTCTGACCCTCTCTGTCCTGAAGCCAGAGCAATCCTCAGATAAGACAGATCTGATTGTCATTCTCCTGCTTCAATGCCTTCCAGGGGTCCTCAGGGCCCCAGGTCATAATAGCGGAGTCTCTGTGCAGACCTACTGTGTGCGTGGCACCGTTCTAAGCACTTTGCACATATTTCCTCACCTCATCCTCCGAAGAAGCAGGCTATGTTACTACCTCCTTTTACAGAAGGACAGAACCCAATGCCCTCTGTACTTTGACACCAGCCTGTTACTCTCCATAGGATGGCAAGCTCTGCTTCTGTGAGACCCTCCAGCACACCCCACCCCTCAGCCTGCCTTGGTGCTGCAGCCTGCTCTCTCTGCACGTTCTGTCACATCTAATACGAGGGTATACTGTTGGATTCAGTGTTGGTTATCTGTCTGAGCCGGCCTCCCCACCAGCAGAGTGACCTGACGTTGCCAGGTCCCCAGCATTCAGCACGGTGTGTGCTCCATAGTGTGACGACCGACTGACTGTTAAAGGCGACAGAGCTGTGGGACCCTGCTTGAGAGAAAGCCCACAGCAGGCCCTGGCAGGCAGAGAAAGCTTCTTGGAAGAGGAGGGAAAGCTCACGCTGGAGGAGAGGAGTGGGCAGAACGTGGGAGGGGGAGCACCATGAGCCTGGACAGAGGTGCAGGGTCCCGTGGGAAGGAAGGCAGAGGTGGGATGCGGGACTGGGTTGGTGTGGGCAGAGACCACGAAAGGCCCTCCAGGCCTGTGAGAGAACTGAAAGCAGCGAGTGTAATTCACAAAGTTTGTTGCCTTCACAGCAAGGTCTTACTGCAAAGCAGGCCCCCGTGAGGTTCTACAGGTAGAGGCGGCATGCTTTCCTCACGACAGACACATTCATCAATTTGCCTGCCAAGCTCAATTTCCTCTGCAGAAACCTGGCCCACAGCCCTCAGAACCTACCTGGCCCACAGCCCTTGGAAGGGGAATCCTGGGACCCCAGGGTACCACGTACCGCCAGCAGTGGACATCTGACTAGAGGGAGCAGACTCAGGTTGGGCTGTGCGAGCCCATCAATCACCTATCTATCCATTATTGACTGATGGTGAGTGCTGGGCCAGGCCTGGATGGGAGCAGGGGGCCGCAGGAGAGGAGCGGGGCAGAACACCACCAACAGAAGCCGGGGTTCTCCTTCATCACCTCCTTCTCTGGCAGAGCCCTCCCCAGCTGGGTGGCCTAGAAACCCTCAGACCTCTGGAGCTGGAACGCGGGAGCCCCCAGCAGGGAGCAGGTAGGAGTCAAGACCAGAGTGCAGACAGTGCATGGAGGGCTGAGAGCAGGAAGGCTTGTGCAGCCTGAGCAGCGGGCCTTGAGAACCCTGACTCCCCGCTCTGTGGCCCCTGTGGCTCTGAGAACACACGGGAGGCTGTGTGAGTACAGGCCACGGGCTGTCAGGCAGGCCTGGGTCTGACTCCTGGTTCCACTAAGCACTGGCTGTTTGATCTTGGGCAAGTCACTTCCCCTCTCTGAGCCTGTTTCCTCATCTGTAAGATGGGATAATAACAGTACCACTTCGTACCACGAGGAAGACACAATGAAGGGATGCGTGCAAATGGCCTAGTCTGGTCTTGCCTGCGGTAAGTTCTTGATAAAGAAGCCATTCCTACTGATCCACGTGTGTGTAGGGGTGACTGTTCGTCTGCCTCTGTTAGCATGTGGGCAGGTGTCCGAGTGTCCAGACTTGGGGTGCTTGAAAGGGCCTCGGCCAGGCCTAGTACCTGAGAAGCTGAGTTCCCCAGCTGCCACAGCCTGGAGCCCCCCACTCCCAGCTGGGGCCCGAGGCAGGGCGAGCAGGCATGGGGCTAGGCCTGGGCCCTGCCCAAGGCAGGGGGTGAGGACATCTCACCTCATACTCCTGGGAAAACTTGAGGCCATCATTGGCTTTGAGGCGCTCGATGTTGTCAGCCAGGTCGGTGATGGGGATGGGCGGGTGGTCTCGCATACCTGGGGGAGGGGGAACACATCAAGGTGGAGTCAGCTTGAGGCTGGCGCCGGAGGGTAGAGACAGCCCCGATGCATGTGATGTGCACATGTGAACACGTGTGACCATGGAGCACTCGGCACTGGTGGCATGGGGACAGCAGCACATGCGGCGACAGGGATGGTGGGGCACACAGCGGCTGGAGGGCAGGAGAGGACAGAGGGGAGTGTGTGTGCTGGGGGCACGTGTGAGCGTGGAGTCAGGGGGCACCAGGGCCCCGCCTGGTGGGTTTACAAAAGGGACACCAGGCTTCCTTCCCCCCGGGCTGGGGCTGGAAGCCCAGGTCGGGGGCAGCTGCACACCCGCCCCACGGGCCCAGCCTGTGGACAGCCCTCCTGCCCCTCGCTGGCGCCAGTCACTGTGGAAGACTCGGTCATGTGGTCTCTACACTGAGCGTGTGGATGGAGTGGGTGTGACAGAGCGACACGGAAGAATCCAGAGAGAGAAGAAGTAAGGAGGGAAACAGGGAGATAGGAGACAGGGGAGGCACCTGGCAGGGTGTCAGATGGGGGAATGGAGGGGACAGAGGCAGAGAGACAGGGCCAGGGTCCAGTAGGAGGGAAGACAAGACTGGAGGAAGGAGGGGAGAGGGGAGGGTGGAGCTGGGCAGCAGAGAGGAGGAAAGGGAAAAAAGAGTCAAGAAAGGAGGGAGGTGATGGGGTGAGAGAAAGTTGGAGGAAATGGACACAGAAGCCAGGGTAGCCCCCGAACTCGGAAAACTAACTTGAGATATTCGGGCAACTGGGGACACCGGAACCTGCAGAGAGAGAAAACACAAAAAATAGCGGGGCAGGAGGAGAGAGGCTGTCCACTGCCTCCGGCTGCAGGGACACATAGAGGGACCGAGGGGGCGCGGAGAGCCCCACCACAGCCCCCCCCCCTCGCCCCGAGGAACACAGCCCCATCTCCCACCCAGAGCACAGCGCTCCCAACCCCCTGGGCAGCCTTGGGGGCCTCTTTCTAAGATGAAATTCTAGATCCAAACCAACCCTCGTCCCCTCTGGTATCAAAATTTGACCTTGGCTATACTCAGATGATCAGGCGAAAGGGGAGTGTGCCTTCACATAGAGAAATGATGCAAGTAAGGCCAGAAATGACAGGGTCAATCTGTACAAAGGTACGCAGATGACACCTGTATTTTCTGTGGGTTTGAAAATTTTTCGGAATAAAGATTAAATGATAGGACAAAAAAAAAACCACCGCACTTTACTGAACTAAAAAAATAGGAGGAAAAGTTGCTATGCCCCTGATCCCTCCCCATATCCCTTCTGGTCCCTGGTTCCTTCAACAGGCTGGGGAACGCCATGTCCACGGGGTTGTCTCTCCCCACTGGCAGCCCCAGTTCCTTGAGCTCTGCACCTCTGGCCCCATGGCTGGCCCCAGCCCACAGCCCCCTTTGGACACCCCCATCCATCTGCACTCCACCTTTACCACATCTGTGCACCCCTCTTCGTTGCTCCTTTGCTCTCAGATTTCCCTCTAGCCCCTGTAGCCAACCCTGGGCCCTTGGCGGCTCGGCAACCCTCACAGACATGCCTGCTTAGTGCCCACAGCCAGGCCACACCTTCCCTGGCGCCTTAACCACTTTCTTTTCCTTGTGGAGAAAATCGGGGCCACCAAGCCCAGAGCTCCAGCAGCATGTTCCCTTACACCGGCTTCCCCCAACTCCCATTCTCTTCGGGTCTAGAGTTCAGGAAGGCATTCCCACACTGGTCCCCTGGGCTCTGTCACACCCCACATGCAGGCCGGGGCCTAAAGCAGGCTTCTGGTTTTTTGTCCTACAGGCGAGCATCGCCACCCCTGCCATCTCAAATGCTCACATGAACGACAACCACCTGTAAACAATTTCCATATTGGTAAAAAGAAAAGTCCTTTCTCAAGCCCACACCCCTGTCCTCTCTTGCTATGGTCCTGTCCATCCTATCCGTCACACCGTGGCCTCTGAAAGGGGTTTCTCCACCTGCTCACTCCCCACTCACCGCCCCTCAACCCACTGAGATGCTTCTGCCCCCAGGACTCGGCCACCACACTCTCTCCACGGTCACCACTGCCAAAGCCAATGGTCCTCCTGGTGCATAGCCATCCCCGGCCTTGGCTTCGGGGACACCCCACTCTTCCCATACTCTTCCTCCCCGGCCGCTCCTTCTTAGCCTCCCTGGCCTCCCTGGCTATTCTTCATTGCACCTCCTTCTTGGCTGCCCCCTCTTCTGTTCTCTGGCTTGAACGATCACATACCTCTCGCTGCCTCCCACGCCCATAGTTTCAGGCGGGAGGCAGTGCAGAGGTACAGACCCGCAGACTGGGTGCCACCTGGAACCCCCCTGCCCATTGCTTAGCCCTAAACCCAAATCCTGCTGGCTCCTCACGCTGCCGGAGACGACTCTCTGCCCTCACGGCCACCCTGCTCGGCCAAGGCCTTGGCACCTTGCACTCACTCCGTGGCTCTCTAGTCTCCCAATTTCTCTCCTCCAATCTGACTTCCACACGGCAGCCAGAGCTAGATCCCCACAACACAGTTCTGACCCTGTCGGTCCCCTGCTGAAAACGTTTTAGAAGATTTTATTTATTTGAGAGACTGGGAGCAGAAGCAGAGGGAGCAGCAGAGGGAGAAGGGGAGCAACAGACGCCCCTCTCCTCCGTGCTGAGGAGGAAGCCCCACATTGGGCTGGACCCTGGGACTCTGGGATCATGACCTGAGCCAAAGGCAGATGCTCAACTGACTGAGCCACCTAGGCGCCCCGCCCTGCTGAAAACTTTTAATGGTTCCTTGGTACCCTCATGATGAAGTCCAAACCCCTTAGCCTGGCGCTCAGGTTCCCCTGTGGTGGACCTCTGTCTACCCTCTCGTCTGTGGGCTCTCAGTACCCCAACTCCAATGCTGCAGGATAGCTAGTGTCTGTGGGCGCCCTCCGCAGTGCTATTTCCACTGAAGGGAGCCCTCTCCCATCACCCCCTCTTCGCTTGACTCATGCCCACAGGGCTTGGTATCCCCTCTCATAGGAGGGCTTCTCTGCCCTCGAGGCCCCCAGCATTCTAGAGAGTGGATGCCTCACAGATATGGTCATGCTGGGTTGCGGCAGCCTGCTAGGTCGCCCAGCTCACGTGCTCTCAGGATGCATGCCTTTGGAACCCAGTCACTGTGCTGTGGGGGAGCCCAGGCCACGTGACGAGGCCTCATGTGGCTGTCACAAGCTGACAACCCCAGGTGGGCTCATAGCTGACTCTAGCGTCAACACCAGGCGTACAAATGAATGAGTCATCAGAATTCAGAGGACAGAAAACTTTTCCATAAAGACCAAATAGTAAATATTCTTGGGTTTGTGGACATATGGTAGATGCTACTTAACTTTGCCTCTGTAGCATGGAAGAAGCCATAGATTATATATCAATGAATGGACATATCTGCATTCCAACAAAACTTTATTTGTAAACACAGGTGGTGGGCCATGTTTGGCCATGAGCCAAAGTTTGCTGAGTGCTGCTTTAAATGATTCTAGCTCTCAGGGGCACCTAGGTGGCTGAGTCAGTTAAGCATCTGCCTTCAGCTCAGATCATGATCTCAGGCTCCTGGGATCGAGCCCTGTGTCAGGCTCCTGGCTCATGGGAAGCCTGCTTCTCCTTTTCCCTCTGCCTCTCCCCCGCTCATGTTCTATCTCTCTGTCTCAAATGAATAAATAAGATCTTAAAAAATAAATACATAAAAATAAATGATTCTGGATCTTGGGCTTCCAGGTGAAGGCCCAGACATTCGGGAATAGACACAAGCTATTCCTACTATATTTCTGTCTGAATTTCTAATCCACAAAAACTGTAAGGGGTAACACGTACCTATTGTTGTTTCAAGCTGTTAAGTTTTGTAGTCATTTAACATGCACTAATTTAACTAGCTCACGTATACATATGCCCTGTATGTATGTTAGTTCACTCCCTCAACTCAACTGTCTGGGTGTCCATTTCACAGGTATCCCCTTAGAGTCCACAATGCGCACAGTACAAGGGATGGTGATGAACAAGATGAACAGTTCTTGGCTCCACAGAACTTGGATTGTCATCGAGGCCATTCTAGCCCAGGGTGAGAAGTGTCATTGTGGAAGGAGCAGAGAGCTTCTGGAAGCCAGGGGACACCCCCAGGCCTGTGTGGGCAGTGAGGAGGGCTGGAAGACTTCACTTTGGGAGGGATCTGAGCTGTGTCTCCTGGGGCACGGGGACAGAGTGACGTTTTGGGAAGAGCCAGCCAGAGAGCCGTGGGAGAGTGGCTGGAGAAGGAAGGGCAGGTATAACGTCCCACGTGGGGTCCCTGTGCTCACACAGTGAAGTCTGGGCACCCTCACCTACTACAAGTGTCTGATGGGGTGTTTCCCACCAACAGAACCCCCCTTTTGTGCGGAGGGGACAAAGTGCAGGTGCAGACGCTGGGATGTGGGCTCTGTGAGGTCGTTAGCCTGCACTCAGAGGCCTTGACCCAAGATGAAGCAGGGCCTGAGCAGCCCGCCCCCCCACTGCCCCAGCAGGCTCTGGGGTGCCAGGGCTCCCACGCAGCTGCTGCATATTGGCGCTTCTGTCACAGGGTGCAGGGAGTGAGCAGCAGGAAGAAACAGGAGTAGGAAATGGGGGCATAAGGCCAGGGACTCTTGGGACTGACTCCGGGACCCGTGGGCCGGGCTGGGGGCAGGTAGGCTGGGGCGCCACCCTACCTGGTGTCTGGTAGTTGAGCCTCCGCATCTCCACGGGGTCAGAGGAATGCGCCAGCAAGGAGTCCTTCAGCCCGATTGACTGCTCGTCCTTGGATGATGGGGAGTGGGTCCTCTTCCTAGAGAGGCAGAAGGGTGGCTGGTGAGGACTTGAGGTCCAGGTGGAAGACAGAGAGGGGTGGCACAATTGGCTGTGACAGAGTCCCTGTGTCTACAGCTCGGGCCCTCCCCTTTCCCCCTTCATCCTGGGGTCCCTGAGCACGGGGGAACCAGTGGCACAGCAGCTCGGACACATGGAGAACACAGGGTGGGGTTGGGGGGGTGGAGACAGCAGGACTGGGGAGCGGACACAGGGCCAGTGCAGCGATGAGCGCAGGGGGGAGCAGTGGCAGAGGCTGGTGGTGCCTTCCAATTGAGGGCAGGTCACTGCTGGGCAGTGGCTGCCGTCCCGAAGGCCGCCAGGAATAAACATGCAAACGACACATAAGATACGCAAACATCACAGAGAGCTGGGCCCCAGTTGTCTGTCTCTTGGTATCGGGGTCCATGTTCAGAGCAGCAGGGCAGGGCCAGGGAAGGTGTCACCCTAGCTGGGCAGAGTCCTCCCGCATTGGCCTCAGTTCCCCTGTCTAGAAGGACAGGGTCAGAGACAGACTGTGGGGTCTAGCTGTTGACGAGCATCCAGGAGCTGCTCCTGCTATGTGGATACGGGTGTGCGCATAAGTGTGCATGAGTGTGTAAAAACACACACCTCCCCCTGCCTTGCAGCCACTGCTCTTTGCACTTTTATCTCCTGCAGCACTTAGCGGGTCATCTTAAAAAACTGGAGCCTGGCAGAAGGCTCTGGTGAGGTCGGAGTCGGTCTGTGCACTCGGGGAGGGTGCTGAAGTCTACACTATGCTTGTGCCCTGGGGAAGGGGCATCCCCTGGGCAGGGTACAAGTCGAGAGAGTCACAGAGCCCACCCCAGAGCCTGCTGAGCTGACCAGACAAGCACAGGCCAGGAGGCTTCTGGTCAAAGCCCCGTCCCTCCCTGCTGGGCCCGACATGTGCACAGGGATAAGAAGTGAAGGGGGAAGCGTGTGAAGAGAGAAGGAACGACTCCTACCTTTCTTGTTTACTAGGTTCCGAAAGACAGGCAAGGACAGAAGAAAGGAACGGTCATTGTTTCCGCCAAGCACTCAGGCCCTCTTACGACCAGGGGGACACTGAGGGACCTATTTATGGCACTTATGTGGCACTCACAGGCAAGGTTTACCTCTCCTGACAGACTCCAGGACCCAGATGGGGTGGGAAGGAGGATGAGTGGGTGTGTGGGACACTCCTTGGGCCACCCTCCACCGCCCCACCCCGCCCATCTCCATGCCCCGGACCAGGAAAGCCTATCCCTTATTCATGCTAGGAGAAAAGGAATGAATTCTTCAAGAAGGGGCCCTTGGTCCAGGTCAGGGGTCAGGGGTAGGGGAGAGATGGGGCACAGGGCAAGGAAAGCCTATGTGTTCAGATATACAGACCAGCATGCGCTCAACTACAAGCGTTCATGAACACAGCCTATAGGCTGAGCAGTGTGCTGGGTGCTAAAAACACAGGCCTCATGATGTACCCACTGGGGCAGATGGGGGACAATGTGGGGAAGGAGCAGGGACCCAGGAGAGTCTCATGGATACCAGAGTCTGGAAGGGAGTCTTTTTTCTTTTTCTTTTTTTAAAAATTAAGTTCTATGCCCAATGTGGGGCTTGAACTCACAACCCCAAGATCAGCAGTTACACACTGCTGACTGAGCCAGCCAGGCACCCTGGAAGGGAGTCAAGAAGGCTGTTACGGCTATAGGCGGGTGGGCCTGAGCCAGAGGGTTGCAGTATGGCGGGGGCACAGCGCATTAGTTCAGTGATGACATCGGGAACGGCAGAGGGGCCAGACTAGCCGAGGGGCCAGACTAGCCAGATGTTTGGTCGTCAGTTGACAGAGATTGCGTTTTATCTTGGGAGCCCCCCAAAAGTTTAGACGGAGAGTGACAAATCTTTGGGAATTACCTTTGCAACTGCCAGGTGGATGGAGAGAAGGGGCGGCTCCAAGAGCAGGTAGCTACTGCCACCCGGGAGAACCAAGGAGCACCACGGGCTAGGTGCCCAAGTACGGCTGCACATGTGTTGCCTTATGGGGAGCCCACTGGGTGGGGGGGGTACAGATGCAGCTATCCTTGGGACAGAACTCACAGGGGACCGGGCGGAGCAGGGGGGAAGAGGAGAGGTGAGGCTGGCACCCACATTTCCAGCTGCTAATAGGTGGAGGGACCAGTCCCTTGTGATAGGGACTGCAAGCGAGGAAGGTTCGAGACACACTGAGTCTGGGACAGCCGTGGCTGCTGTGGTTACACCAGAAGCTCAATCACCATGTGTACCAAGTGAACATTGGTGGGCGTGGGGCCTGCTGGTGGGTCCGGACCTTTCAAGGCCTAAGTGGGAGAGCCAGGCTGGGGAGCTACCTAGGGATGGCAGCAGAGGGAGTGCTGAAGGTAGGAGACCAGGGAGGGCAGTGTCCTGAAGCATAAAGACAGACATGTTCACATCCACCGAAACAAAGAGACAGATGGACAGATGTGCCCAGGGAAGCAAGTGAACCAGCCCGCTGTGAAGCTTTGGCTCCTCGTTACACCTAGGTTAACACACACACGTGTACACACGCTGCTTCTGCTGTTCCAGGCCTCCCACTGAGCGGGGCTGCCCTGTACCTGCATGACCCATGCCAGGAAGGCCCTCCAAGTCTAGGGGCAGGTGGCTGTTCCCTGGAGCCCTGAGTGTAGCACTTACCTCTTGAACAGGAGGATGGCGATGACAATGAGGATGATGAGGATGACTGCCAGGACGGGGCCTGTCACCCACAGCATCTCAGGCTCCTCCTGCTGCTGGGCTGGCGTCACCTGGACCACGATCTCATCGGAGTAGGGGCTGGAGGCATAGCGCTTCTGTGACCCAGCAGAGGAACAGCACGGGTCATGAGCTCAGTGTGAGTTCCCCCACTCTCTGCCCACCCGACCTGGAAGAAGAGCTCTAGGGCTGGGCTGTACTGGGTTGGATCCTGAGCGGCTGACCTGAGCCTGGCCAGCTGATCGAGTCCCCAGGGCTAGATCAGGTCTGGCCTCCTGGGTCCTCGAGTCTGATGGCTTTTGAGATAACCTAGTGCAGGTCCAGGGTGTTTGGGGCAGCCCTAGGTCTGGGATCTCAGTGTTTGAGTCTGGCCCACTCTCAGGGTGTGGAGAGCCCAGGTGGCTAAGCCTGACCTGGTCCATGGGTTCCTTCAGGGAGGCGAGCACGAAGCACTGATAGCTCAGGTCCGGAGACAGGGGCCGGTTGTAGAAGCCCCGGTAGCTCTTCTTATCCCCCAGGGTAAAGGTCTCGGGGAGCACATCCACCTGAGCAGCCACGTAGGGCTTCAGCCGCTCTGCCTGACGCCGACGTCGCCGCTCCCCACCACCCTGCTCGATGGCCTCTAGAAGCTGACAGAGCAGAGCACGGGAGTCATGCCTGACCTCAGACCATGTGCCCCTGAGCCTGTGGCCTCAGAGTCTTTCCCCCAGGACTGAGGCCAAGGTTCACCTTCTGTATAAGGGGCTCGAGCCTGGCCTGGCCCACTATCCTTGCAGAATAACACCACACACCAATGCCACTCCCAGCCCCTCACTCCCGCAGTTACCCCAGCCAGAGAAGGGCCTCCGGGTCACCTACTCCTCACCCTAACCAGACAGGGCTGACTCCACACCTCTGCCAGAGGAGGACAGAGGAGTTCCAGTATGCTGGGGGTTCTACTCCAGCCCCCCAGGACTGCCTCACGTCTATAGACCCGCAGAGTGTTCCCTGCTTCTTCCCATCCTGGGGGATCCTCAGCCAAACCCTCCAGGGAGTCTCTGTCAGCCTCCCAGGAGCTTTCCGAGGACTCCCAGGGGGCCGCTTCAGAGTCCCATAGAGGCCCAGGCTGCCAGCCAGAGCAGCCAAAGAGGGATTCCTTTTTGGGGGTGTCACCGGGGCCACAACCAACCGGTGTGATGGGGGCCGTCACGAGGTGTGCCCCGTCCGCCCAGGTACCTCATCCAGCTCAAGCTCCTCGGGTGTGGTCCATCTTGGGGCCAGCACGCTCCCGCCCACGCGGTCGATGGGCACCACCACGATGTAGAACCACCTGGGTGGGCAGAGTGGGAATCGGGGTGGTCATTGCACCTGCGTGGGCCCCGGGCCCCTGGCCCCACCCGGCCCCAGCCTGGCCTCCCCCGCACACCTGATGAGGGAGGTATCCTGCACTTGCGGCATGGAGAGGGTGAAGCGGCCGTCCTCTATGTAGGCGGAGGCGGGAAGCGGCTTGTGTGGCAGGAGGTCCGGGGCAGTGCGGATGGACACGAGGTGCTGCAGGCCCCCCGCGCTGCTGCCACGGTTCATGAGCACAAATGAGTACTCTGTGTTGGGCTGCAGGTCTGCGATCAGTTTCCGCATGGAGTGCCCATCCACTTCCACGCTCTGCCCGTTGTACAGAATCTGGCGGGGACAGGGACAGGGAGTGCACGGAGATGAGCCTCCCTATCACGGGCCCACGGGCCAAGCAGGTGCGCACGCCCAGCCAGGAAGCTGCGTCACCAACGCCCACACGTGGGACTGGAGGGACGGCCCACGGCAGGCCTGCGTGTGTGCTAGGCTTGGCTGGCAACAGCCTCACCCACCTTGAAGGGGACAGCCGACTTGTAGGAGTCAGGGACCTCCCAGCTGAGCAGCACAGACGTCTTCATTGCAGCAGCCACGCGGAAGTTCTTGGCAAAAACTGTGGAACACAACGGGGGGTGGGGAGGGGAGTCAGCTCCGGCTGTGTAACCGGGCTGGGGTGAAGGATTCCCTGCTAGGAGGAGATGCCGGTCAGGGACGGGGGTCAGGAATGGCTGCAGAGGCTGGGTACCCCACTCCTAGCCAGCTTCCAATCACACAGCTCAGCTCTCCGCCCAAACTCCTCTTCACAGTGAATACCGAGCCAGGCAGATGCCATAGGACCCGTGGTCGGGATCTCCAGAGGTGCTGGTCAGTGACCAGATGTCAGTGGGATTTGGTCATGAGCAGCATGTGACCCCACACCAAAGCACAGTGGAGCGTGTTCACTAGAAGTCAGTGACCCCGAGAGATTAGTGTCCCGCACCCAAGAATGGTGATGCAGTCAAAAGAGATCAGTGGGTCAAGGTCACGAGAGATTGGAGTCACACAGCAGAGGTCAGTAGGTCAAGGAGAGCAGAGGTCAAGGGTGGCACACTGAGAACGTGGCGCCTGTTGGCTAGAGGTTAGTGGTCACGGTCATGAGAGACTGGAAGGTCACACAGCAGAGGCTGGTGGATCACAGTCGCCAGAGGTCAGTGGGTCAAGGAGAGCAGAGTTCCCCAGGCGCAGCCACGTGCCCGCAGCACACACCTTGCTCCACGGGCATGGTCCGGGACTGGATGCTGGGGCTGAGTGGGCCGGCGCCTTTGCTGGTCCGTGCGCGGACCTTGATGTCATAAGTGGTGTCCGGCTTGAGGCCGGAGAGTGTGAGGTGGGTGTCGGCCGTGAGGTTCTGCAGCTCCTGCTGGCTGTTGATGTCACGGAACACCACGGAGTAGTTGGTGATGCGCCCATTCCTCTCCGCCAGCACCGGGGGGTCCCAGGTCAGCTCCGTGGTGGAGGTGGTCAGCCCAATCACACGCAGGTTTTGGGGGAAGCCGCTGGGCACGTCCTCGGGCGTTGTGATCTCCTTCTCAAACTCCTCACCCAGCCCAGCCCGGTTCTTAGCGGCCAGCTGGAAAATGTAGGTGGCTCCCTTGTGCAGGCCGATGACTGTGAAGTGCTGTTTGTCCTTGCCGAAGTCCATGATGTTGGGCTCCGCCTCGTCGGCCCGGCGATACCGAAGCCGGTAGCCCAGCAGTTCTCCGGGGAGCTCCTTGGGGGGCTGCCACTGCAGCAGCGCCGTGTTCATGGCTGTGGTGCTGACCATCATTGTGGGCCGGCCTGGGACTGAACAACCACGCGCTGGGCTTCGGTGCTACCTGCCCGGCCGCCCCACCCTCGGCTCCATCCCTGATCCCTCGCTCACCTGCCCCAGTCGTCGTGACGATCTTGGGCTTGCTGCGGGCACCATCCCCCTTGGTGGTGTAGGCGGCGACCGTAATGGAGTAGGTGGTCTCTGGGGTTAGGCCGCTGATGGTGGTTTCCTAAGGAGGAGGAGGGGCCCACTGCCATCACCAAGCAGCAAGGAGGCCAGATGGTGCCAGGCGCCCCGGGACCTCAGCTGGCAGGGAGGCTCTGGGGCACACAGGGCGCCGTGCAATGCTGGACTCTGCTGGATGCGGGGCAGGCAGGCGGGACGTGGGCCTGGAAGGACCCCGCCCGTCCCAGGAGCTGCACACCTGGAGCACACAGCTCTCTGCTCCTTTCAGGTAAGAACAGAAGGCCACCCCATTTCTCTACTCCACTGTACCACAAATGCCACATCACGAGGTCTGTGCACAGAGGACACACAGCAAAGAGCTTTGCACGCACATAGCACTTGCATGGCTCTTGGCACACACACACACCCCCACACCTATCCACACCCACACCCATACCCACGAGCAAGATGGAATGGGCCAAGGTGCTATCCTGCTGGACCAGGCCAGGGCCCCACCCGACCTCATGTGGGAATGGGCTCTGTGAACACCGGAGGCCTCATGATCCCTCGTGTGACCGGGAGGAAAGACGAGGACAGGACCCGCCCCCACCCTGCAGGGAACGTTACACCCCCACTGTCCCGGGTGATGCCCATGAAGTCAGCCAGGGCAGCATTTCCCAGCCTTGGCAGGCCCTGCCTATGCCCATCTCCAGCCGAGGCATCATTTCCAGACATGCGGAGAAACCCCACAGGAGGCCAAGCCACGCCACACGGAGAGGGGAGTGGGAAGAAGGGAGGGGACCACCGTGCAGTGGGAACAGAGCTGTCACCACCAACCCTGGTGCCCCTCCAGCTCTGAGTCTCAGGTAGGGCCACTGCAGCCACCCCCAACTTCTTGCAGAGACCCTTCTGCCCCAGCTGGAGAGTGTCCCAGGGCTGGGGCTCCAGAACGCACCAATGCCGGAACCGGCTCCCCAGGTTTCCCTCCCAGCCTGGGCCCCGGAGCCGGTGATTTTTCACTCCTGGGATCAATAAGGCCTAATGATCAGGATCGGATTTAACTCCATCCCCCTCTGGCCAGAGCAGGGGCCAGGCCCTGGTCGATCACAAACACCGGCCTGAAATTGCTGCTCGACAGGCGAGAAGTGAGGATTAGAGGAAACGCCAATCGCTGCTCAGCT
The DNA here is from genome assembly GCF_963455335.1 of Martes martes. Taxonomy (NCBI): domain Eukaryota; kingdom Metazoa; phylum Chordata; class Mammalia; order Carnivora; family Mustelidae; genus Martes; species Martes martes. The sequence continues at coordinate 157,871,949 of NC_137891.1, forward strand.
CGCCGCCTGAGTCTAAACGCCAATTTTCTCTGGATGTGGCTGGTGCCCCGCGGATCTCGGCGGCTCAGGCTGGGAGGGAAGGCGGTGGAGGGGAGCGTCCCACGAGCCCAGCCTGACCCAGGTCTCGCCCGCGCTCGCACACCTGTTACTTACATAGTCCTCGGACTCCTCTGGCCGCCACTGACCGCGGGAGGGAGAGAAAGGGAGACAGGATGTGAAGGACTCTGACTGGAGTGGGCCTGGCCCTGGCAGGGCAGAGGGAGGGCGCAGGCGTCCAAGGGGCCTGCCCACGGGGGTAGCACCTCAGGCCCACTCCCCATCTGCAGATCCCAGCAGCCCATGCTGTTTGCCAGGACTGAGGAGGGGAGGGAGACCAGAAGGGCACCCAGCCTGATGGGGGAGGGCTCCCAGCCTGACGGGGAGGGCTCCAGGACATGCAGGGAGCAGAGAGTGCCACGTACAGGTGCTTTGAGGGAGAGGCCGCCAGACATGGGGCCTGGGAGAGTCTGGCCTGGGCAGTCCTGGCCTATGCCTGTGGTCATGGTATGATTATTCTCCTTTCACTTTCTAAAATCTCCCAGTTGGGAGACAGATTATACAGCTGGCCCAGGCAGGAGCGTATCCCAGGAATGGTGAGAGCTGCACCAGGGCCAGGAGGCTGGGGGCAGGTTGGCCAGCAAGATGTTGAGAGTGTGAATGCCAAGCTTGGAGCCTGGGCCTTTCCACACACGCACAGGGGAAGGCTGCTGTTCCTTCCTGGGGGTGCCTGAGATCTCACTGCAGTAGAAAGGTACAGTTCAGGGCTGGCAACGTTTGTGTTTCCTAGTATGCTCTTCCTTAGGCCACAGTGCGTGTAGGTGCACTAGCTGGACAGAGGGAGTGAGGTGTCCCTTCTGTGGTCCTGTGGCACCGGAGGGCTGAAGTTGGCTGGTGTCTAGCACAGCACAGGGAGATGGCCCTCCCAGGCTAGAGGTACCATGAGGTCCTCAGGCCCAACCACCCTCAAAGTGCTGATCTGGCCTCTGCCTGCTGACCCCAATTCGCCTGTTCTGGGAAGCTCTGCTGGAAAGGTCTTGCAAGGAACATGGGACAGAATATGGCAGGAGGCCATCCGTGGATCCCTACTGGCTGTGGTCACTTTCAAGGATGTGGCTGGACCCATCTCCACTCTAGGTCCCTTGTCTTGGGGAGGAGGGGTAAGACTCTCACTGTCCAAGCCAGGCCTGGGCATGAAGGTCCTCACAGAGCACCTCTCTTGTGTCAGAGGCAAAGTAAGGGAGAAGGAAAGACATAAAGTGGATGAAGCAAAATGGAGGGAGAGAGGACAGAGTGGAGCAGTGGGAAGGAGAGGGGAGAAGAGGCCTCCAGAGAGAGGAAGGAAAAAGCATACTGTAAGAAGCAGCTACACCCGAGATGGAGACATACGTAAAAAGTGACAGGTCTGGCTGCACACTCGAGGGGGACATGATGGTTCTTCCAGAACTGATAGGGGTCCCTCAGCTGAGGAGATAGGCTGGGTGAAGGAGGACAGGCTGTAGTATCCTTGACACAGTGGTCAGGGGACAGCTAGGCCCTGTGGCCAGGCTGGGAACGAGGCCCTCCAACTTCAGTTGGCTTTCCTGGAGCCTGGGCTCATGTCTGCCTGCTGTCATGGCATGTCTGAGGCCCCAAGGACAGCGTCCCTCCTCCTGTGGCCCAGCTCCCTTCCAACCACTTGGAACCAGAAGGGGGCACCTGAAAGGGAGGCTCTGAACCCCACTGGCTGCAGCTGAGCCGCTGGCCCCCAAGGATGGGAGGGGCCGGAGGGAGCCCATTCCTGGGATGTTTCTGGGTGGGTGTGTCTGTGGAGACTCTAGGAGGAGCCCCCAACCTGCCCCAGGAATGCAGGCGGGGGCACATGTCTGTGTCCTCCACCCCCGTTCTCTTTGTGCAGGGCAGGCTGGGAGGAGGAAGAGAGCACCCTCTGGCCAGAGAGGAATTCTGGCCAAGTGCTTAGTCCATCCTGAGCACAGCACGGAGAACACGGGATCTGTCCCTGCACCTCTGGGCCCGGCCCAGAGAGGGGGGAAAAGCAGGACAGGGAGGGCATGTGGGATCTGAAGGGAATCTGGGCTCCTTCTCCCAGGGCTGGCTCAGTGCTGCCCACTGTGGATCCCCTCCCAAGGTCCTGATTCTTGCTGGGAGACCCTGAAAGCACACCACACCCGGTGTCAGGACTCGTCGGCAGAATATCTGGGGAGAAAACTTGCCGTAGCTATTACCGCTCTTTCCAGGAGTCCAGAGTCTGGGTTTCTCGTCTGAGCTCAGCCACTGACTACCTGGGGAGTTCTGGGCCATTCACAGCACCTCCCAGTATCCAGATTCTTTCCCGGAATAGCAAACCAGTGCTCGGGATACCCTGGGGAACTTACCCCAAGCTCACAGGTGAAATCATTATCCCCTGGAGAACAGAAGCGCACGGAGGAAGACATGAGCCTGGCTTCCAGGCCCAGAGCAACAGCCCAGCTCAGCCATTCACAAAAATCTGCCATGGCCAAAGGCCGAGTAGGGGCAGATGGTGGCAAGAGCGCTGTCCCTGCCCTGGCTGGGAGATGAACAGTCGCCTAGCCCAGCACAGTTGAGGAGGAAGGCAAATCTTAAATCCCAGCCTAACTGACACTGAACATGCTTCCTGCAAAACACAAAGCAGGGCTTAGGGGGTGCTGAAGCCTGGGCAGGGGCAGACAATGGAAGCCGGGTCTGTGCTCCTGCCAGCCAGTGCTGGTATCTGAGCCACAGAGGTTGAATGCCACGCTGGGACAGTCACCAGGGGAGATGGGGCTGGCATAGCTCAGGCAGACCCAAGACAGAAGAGGGAGTGTTCCTGGAACCCAGCCCTAACCTCCCGGTCAGCACCACCCGAGCCTGACACACAGCAGGACATCTCAGCGTCTGAGTCCTCTGAAGGCAGGCAGGGGAGGGGGCAAACCTGGGCTCCACAGACACAGAGAGGCGTGCTGGCCTTGTCCACCTTCCCACCCTGCCACCTCCCAGCGGCGCACCTGGGCCTCCGCCAGCATGACGTCCTGGATGATGGGTGGGCCACGGGGCTCGCCGTTCTCTAGCCGCACATAGGTGACCTGGTAGCCTCGGATCTGGCCGTGCTGCTTACTGGGGACAGGCAGCTTCCAGGAGACGTGTACAGCAGTGGAATTCAGCGGCCCCACCTCCACCTTCCGTGGTGGCCCACTGGGCACTGGGGACCGGGAAGAGAAGACAGTCAGGCCTGGGGGGTATGGACCTTGGTTCAGCGGGCCACAGCACACTCCAGGGCCTTGCCTTTGCACTCCACGGCCCCGGGAAGGCTCTGAGAGAGTTTCTGTAGACTGTCCCTGCCGAGAAGGAAGGCCTGCTGACCCCTCGGGCCGTGAGCTACCTCACTTGGGGGGGCAGGGTAGGGGTTAGGCACCAGGCCACCCTAAAGTCAGCACAAGCCATCCCAACTTCTCCTGGGCCCCCACATCACGCCAACGTCTGGCCAAGACGGAGTCTTGTTGATTCTACTCTGAGTGTCTCTTGCACCCAACTTCCCAGTCTCCACCTCCCAAATCTGAGGCAGGGCTGCTCCTTCTGTCTTAGCCTTGCCAGGCTCCAGCTGCCTTGGAGCTCACCCTGAAGGCAGGGATCTAGGCCCAGGCTAGCCCGTCAGTTAGTTACATTTCCCCAGTGTGGGCTCTTCAGCCTATACCAGGAAGGCCTTCCCGGCTTGCGTGAGGCAAAGGCCCTGGGGATGCGAGGTGGGTGGTATCTGGGAGGGCTCTCTCCCCTCCCCCCGCCCCTCCCCTTGGCGCGGCCGCCTACCGTCCTCATCTGTGCGCACTAGCACCGGGCTGCTCTCCGGGCCGGGGCCCACGTCTGTGTGCGCCCGCACCCACACCCGGTACTCCGTCCACTTCTCCAGGCCCACCAGGTCCCAGCTGGAGTGCTCGTGACTGATGCTGTCCACCACATGCCGCCCTCGGTCCTCGCCGTCCACTGCCTCGTAGGCCACCGAGTACTGGGTGATGACGCCGTTGCGGCTGGCGGCCGGTGGCGGGACCCAACTTACCCGGACTGTGGTGGAGCCCGTGCTCACACAGGTCACCTTCTGGGGAGGGGCAGAGGGGGCTGGGGAAGACAAATGGGGGGAAGCAGGCAGATGGAGGGTGGGGGTCGCAGGCACGGTGACTGGTCACAGAGGATGGGACACTCACCCAGGCAGGCTACTCCCTGAGTGCAGAATGGCTATCCCAGGGCCCCTCCTAGGCAGGCTGCCACTGCAGCTGCCAGACAGCCCGGCTCTCTCTGGACCATAGACTACAGACACACACACACACACACACACACACACACACACACACGGTGTCTCCCACACATACATATGGTGTCTTTCACACATATGGGGCTCTAACAGCACCTCACACACACACAAGGTCTCTCCCACACGTACGCTGTCTCGCATAAAACACACACCCTGCCAAATACACACAGGCGTGGGCCATGACTCCTGCTGCTGTGCCCGTGGCCCCTGGCAGGACTAACAGTCCCAGTGACTCTTCTGGCACAAGGTCGTCGTGACCTGGGCCTACTTGGACAAGGTGCCTGTGCCTGAGCCACAAGCAGCCACAGAGACTAGAGACCAGATAGGGAAGAGGACAACGGCCCAGGCTAATCTGGAGAAAATGCACCCCGTGGAGGTGCTCTCACTGAGGGAGCTCCTTGGTGTTAGGAGGCAGGTCTGTGCCCCCCTGCCCGGTTTCCCAGGCCTTGTCCACATGGAGGAGCCTGGTGCTATCACATGGCTTCCTCTGCCCCCACCCCCTGCCCCAGGCACTTCAGCAGTCTCCCTCCCGCAGCCCCTCGTCCCCAGGGCTTTCCCCGCTCCTATACTGCTGTGGCCACGCTCTGGGTATTGCCGCAACTCAGAATGGCCCTACTCCACAAACCGTGGCCTCCAACATCCCTTTGTAGACCTTCACCTTGTCCCAGCGTGGCTGCTCAAGGTCCCCAGAACTGTGCTGGCTCTTCACCCCCACCCCGGACCACCGGCCATGGACCTACCATCCTTACTGCCCTTGGTATTGGGCTTTGACCCCGAGGTCCTGCACCTCAACACTCCACATACCCCCAACTCCCTCACCTACTTCTCCCACCTCCTAACCAGCCTGTGCCAAGACTTGGACCCAATCCTCTGCCCTCTTGAAGCTGGCCCTGGGGCAGGTAGAAAAATGTTGCCTGCCCTGGAAGGCTGGGATCCTATGAGCACGTCCCCAGTGGCCTCACCTGCAGCCCGTGGCCTCTCTTCTCTGCCCAGCTCCCTCCGCCGCTGTACACAGAACGCTTTCAACCTCCTCCACGCTCTGCTAACCTCCAGCTCTCAGCACATAACCGTCTCCCACTTTGCAGAGAAATCCGAAGCCTCCCACCAGCAGCTCCCTTCATCATTACCAAACCCACCAAACAAATGCAGTCTCCCCGAGCCACCCCTGCTTCCCACGAGGAGGGAGGCGTGCCCTGCCCGTCTAAGGCGGCGCTCTTTCCTCCATGCTCCTTCCCCTTCCCCCAACTCCCGAGTCTCCAAAATTCTCTTTCCTAAATTTTCGACTTCTCCGTATGGAGTCATTCCTAGTAACACTTAAACATGCTCAAATTTTCCTACTTTAAAAGATAAATCCCATGCTCGGGCCTACAGCACCCCTCCTCCAGCTGCAGCGGTCCCCTCCCTCCAGCTGTCCTCACAACCCTCGCCCCAGGACCCTTCTCCTACAGGTACCCGATGCAGTGGCCACTCGCTCCTGTGTTCCTCTGGACTTGAGGGCTCAGCAGCAGCACCTGGAATGCTCCTTTGAACCCTCTTCTTCCAACCTCTGAGACACTTTCCTCTTCGGGATTTCCTGCTGTCTCTGGTCACCCCCCTCAGGGTCCCCCACCTCTAGCCCAGCATTGCCACTCATGGCATAAGGCCTCCCTGGCTGGGGTGCCTGGTTCTGTCCCACTTCCTACCCTCTTCCCAGGTCTATACACCAGAAGCACAGAATTCGCCTGATGTGCCCCTTGCCCTGAGCATCCCAAAGCCAGTCCATCACCTAGTCCCAGGCAGCTGGTACCCCTAGATGGCTCTCTAACCCACCACCACCACGTCCGAGTTGCTATCTTTTGCTTAGACGGCCGTAGGTCTCCTACACAGTATCTGGCACGCTGCTGGGCTGTCTTGGGCATTCTCGGCCAGCAGCCGGCCAGCTGCTTCAGCCACGCTGGCCCCCTGCTCGCCCCTGACCTCAGCTAAGTGCCTTCCCTTTTTAGGGCCTTTGCACCTGCTGACCTCCTGCCTGGGGCCCATGTCATTCGGCCCCCTCAGACAGATGAAGCTCCCATCCCGTCATCGCTCCACTGTCTGTCTCCTCCACAGCACTTCACACGAATGTAATTAAAAGCTCATTTGGGTAATTGCAGGTCTAACACCTATATGCCCCACCAGATGAGCATCCCTGCAGGCAGAGGCCATGTCCGGGTCATGCTGTCGGGCCCACACTGTGCACGGGCCTCCGCAGGTGCTGGTAGGATGAATCTGTCCACACTAGGTCACGCGTGGCCTCCCAACATCACTGGCACATTCACACACAGTCCCGTGTCACCTGAGCCACCTCACAGACACTGCCGTGTTGAAGGCTGTCACATGTGCTAGCTGTCTCAGTGCCATGGTCCCATCCAGCCACACATCTGTGGCCCCCACTGTGAAGACATGGAGCCTCACGGCCATTCAGTCACTGGGACACACCAGACACGTGCTCCTACAGGTACGGCACAGCCACGTGGTCAGACGGGGCCCCACGCGGCCTCACAGCATTCGTCTCAGGTACAAAGGAACATGGTCAACACACAGAGCCGCAAGGCTGTCACGCAAATGGTCTCACAGACTGTCTCCCACATGGAAGGCCGTGTGGTCCCAAGGCAGGCACGTAGACATTCTCAGTCACACGGGCTCATTCTCACAGACGTGTCCCTACGTGCGGCTGGCTCAGCGTGAGATGACGAGCTCACATGCTCCTCTCATGGTGGGGGTCATGAGGCAGGGAATGCAGGTGATAAGGGAGATGAGATGTGGGGATATGGAGAGGGAAGACAGTTGCCAAAGCGGGGACATGTCCGAGACGTGGCCAGCGTGGCCGTCCTACCACTGAGAATGGTCTAGTCAGCTAGTGTGACCAGCACAGATGGGGGGGCGGTGGGGGGTGGATGAGTCACAGACACAGAACTTACCTGACCTGCGGGGGTGGGGGCTGGGGGTGGGGAGGGGCAGAAGTCGGGTGGGGAGCAGCGCGGGCAGCAGCTGCCTGGATGCAGACTGGCGGGAACTTACCTGACCCTCTCTCAGGGTCCAGACCCGGAGCCCAGACCGGAGTCTGGTCCGGGGCCCAGCAGACCAGACCACCCCCCTGGTCAAGGGGGAAGCGTGTGTGTATCTGCGTCCCAGCCCAGCTGTAGCAGGCAGTGGCCTCCGGAGACACTTACTGGACTGTGCTGTGCGGGCCTCAATGGTGGGGGTGAAGACGCCCACCCCCATCTCGGAACGGGCAGCCAGCTGGAAGTGGTACAGTGTGTCAGGCTTCAGGTCCTCTAGAGTGTAGGAGGAGGTGGGGTCGAAGGTCACCTTGTGCTGGAAGAGCAGGGAGCACTCACTGACCGCTCTGACCTTAAAGGTCCCTCAGAGGCTGTTACCCAGTATGGGCTGTAGCTGACCCCTCTGGACCCACTGTGGCTCCAGGGCTGGCTCCAGGTCACAAGGCCACCTGGACCACACAGGAGACTTGGCACAGCCCATGCCACAGAAACCTTGCCGACTACACAGCCACGAACGCCTGATATAAGGGCCTGTGGTGGGGAATTTGAGGGCTCTGCCATTGCCATGTAAGCCACAGGCCCTAAGAGACCCAAGGACAGACCTAGGGACCCTGCCCCCAGCACAGGGGTGACAAAGACTGTGGATCATATGGGCCACGTGAGCCCCAGGCCCCAGGGAAGAGGCAGGGGTCCTGCGTCCGTACAACTGTAGAATCCAGAAAGCCTGCATGCGTGAGCCCCCCACAGACAGAGCAGCCCTCCTCCCCCTCTTGTCCCCACCCAGCACTCACCTGCTGGCCTTCATCGTCTGCTGCCCAGTACACCAGCTCATACTTGACAATCCGCTCCTGCGGGGGCAGCAGCCATGACAGCTGGATCCTGGTGTCCGATTCTGCCTCTGCCTGGAAGTCCGCCGGTTGGGCAGGCACTGCAACACCCCCATGCCACGCGCTGTGAGCCTCACCTGTTCCCCTCAATGGCAGGGGTGCCCAGAGAAACGAGGCAGGGGAAGACACCCCTGGACCCCTGTACTGCATCCCCAGCAACCACACACGTGTGGAACGCAGGTCCCCAGACCCCTGGCCAGAGGGCAGGGGTCCCCGCCACAGGCTTGGCCTCCCCAGCCCCCACTGCTGATGCCCAGCCGGCGTGCTGCCCACGCCTACCTCCCTGCTGCGTCTTGACCTGGATGGTGGGGCTGGGGGGGCCATCGCCCACGGCAGTGAAGGCCAGCACGCGCAGGCTGTAGGTGATACCGGGCAGTAGGCTGCCCACGGTGGTGAGAAGCCCCGCATCTGTGTTGTGCTTGTGCCAGGCGCTCAGTGGGCGGCGGGAGTCGGGGGTGTAGTAGACGCGGTAGCCCCGCACCAAGCCATTGGGCTCCTCGGGCGGCTCCCACTGTACCAGCATGGTGCTGGCGCTCAGCATGCGGGCCTGCACTCGGCGTGGGGGGCTGGAGGGCGCCTGCTCCCCTGTGCGGGCCCGCACCGCCTCGCTGGGCGGTCCCCGGCCAATGCTGTTCACCGCCAACACGCGGAAGGCGTACTCCGAGAAGGGGCTGAGGCCGCCGATGCTGTAGCGGGTGGTGGCCACGCCGTCCACCTCCTGGAAGGGCCCCTCCGCGCCTGCTGCGCGGTACTGGATGCCATAGTAGGACACAGGCTCCGAGTTCCCAGAGTCCCAGGTCAGGGTGACGCTGGTGGCGGTGGTCTCTGTCACCACAAGGTCAATCGGAGGTTTCGGCAGAGCTGGGAACAAAGTGGGAGGCTCAGAGCTGCCTGAGGTCATGACCCCAGAAACCAACCCTGCCTTTGGTATTATCCAGAGTGTGGTCAACCCCTGTAGCCCACCTTGAAGAATGGCCTGGAAAGCTCAAGGTGACCTCTAAGGGCCCCACCTAGTGGAGAAGGGTGACACTTGCCACTGCGCCCAGGGGCCTTCGGTCATCTAGTGTCTGCCTGCACCGTTTCCAGAACTCACTGGATTCCCTCCACCCTCAACAACAGACCCAAAGGTGGTGCGGCCTGACCGGATCTCATGCAGGTGGGAGGGGCACAGGCTGGAAGGTGCAAGTCTGCCTCTGGGGGTAGCCTACGCTCACCTGTGGCCACTCACATGTAACCTGGGGGTGGTGCCTGGGAGAGAGGTGCCCAAAAGAACAGCCTGGATTTTAGAAAGAGTGATGAGGCTGCTGGCCCTAAACCCCTATGGGTTGGCTCAGATGGAACATAGAGCAGTCCCAGATCTACGGCCAACCACTCAACAAATAATTACCAAGTGCCTACTGGGTGTTGGGCACTGCACTGGGGCTGAGGACACAGGGTCACACAGCTGGGTCACAGCCCTGCTCTCGTGTTTACGTTCTAGGGCAAGTGGAAAGCACCGAGTCCATAATCATGACTCTGGGACATAAAGGACAGCGGAAAGAGGGTGCTGAGCCAGAGAAAACCCATGAAGGCCTCACAGACCCGAGACCCGGGCAGGGAGAGGACCAGCATGGAGAAGGTGCGCGGAACTAAGCCGAACCAGGAGGGCCGGGCAAGGTGAGTGAGGATTCCGGTTTTAACCCTAAAAGTAATGCGAAGTCACTGAAGGGCCCTTTCTTTCAGAGTGGTGAGATCCTGCTTTATATCTTCAAGAGACCATTCTAGCTGCAGAAGAGGATGGCTCTGAGCGGGGAGTGGGAGCAGTGAGTCTGGAGGGGTGTGCATGCCTGTCCCCGGGCTCACACAGAGAGCCCACTTCTCCTTGGCCACTCTTTCACCGCATCCTTGTCAGGGGGCTGGTGAGCCTGAGGGTGTGGCATGTGGTGGCTAGGGGGCCGTGCTGTGGCATCAGACCCCAAGGGTCCAAGTCCCTGCTCTGTCATTCACTCCCACATGACCCTGTGCCTCAGTTTCCTCATCTGTACAAGGGGAACGAGAATGCCTACCTCCCAGGGTAACACAGACTGAACAGGGCGATCTGTGCTTGCCACCACAGTAACTGCCCCCAGGACCTCAGTACCTGTTGGCTATTACTATGAACACCAACAATCAGAGAAACCCCTCTCTCCACCACTGAGGGTTGGTGGGACTCCAGGGGGCACCCAGGAGAGGACAGTGACCCCTCGACCCCATGCATCCCCACAACGGCCATATGCCCCTACCGCGGATGCTGGGACCTCCTGTTGCCCTCTGAGATGGGGCAGGCCCCAGGCCCCAGGCCCCAGCCGGCTCACATGTGGTACTCACCTTTCACGGTAACCTGGGCCGTGGCCTCGATCATGCCCAGCGAGGAGATGGCCACACAGGTATAGTTGGCAGAGCGCACGACGTTGCTCAGCTCCAGCACGTTGCGGCCCACCGGCATCTCATCCTCCTTGGTGAGCTCCTCGGCCCCCATCATCCACTTCACGTAGGGCATGGGCGCGCCCACCGCAACACAGGTCAGGTTCACGCTGCCGCCCGGCATCACCTCCTGGCTGCTGGGAGGGATGGAGAAACGAGGAGCCACACGGCGCACTGCGGGAGGAGGGAGAGAGGCACTCACCGGCCGGGCAAGACACTCAAGAGGATGCAAGGGCAGGGGCCCCTCATCCAGGAAGCCCCCCTCGTCAGAGCCGGACCCACCTCAGAGGCAGGTGGGGCAGAGTCCCTGGGCCCCGGCTTACACCCTCTCATTCTGCTTTTGGGCTAGGAGTAGCCCCCATGCTCAGAGACTGGAACACGAGAGATTCCATAAACAAGCTCCCATTTTACAGCCTAGGAAACTGAGGCCCAGCAAAGTCCTGCTGTCTGCCCAGGGTCACACAAGGACTCTGCAAGGTTCAGGCCTCAGGTCTACATTGAAGGTTCGTCAGGGCCACATTCCAGGTCATCTTCCAGTGCTGCCCCCCACCCGCCATGGGTCTCCAGAGGGGCTGAATGGGGCACCAGTGAGAGAAGTCCAGGCACTGGAGGGTGGCGGACCTCAGAGCGTGCCTGGGGCAGGGCAGAGGGGCAGGCCGGGAGGGGCGTGGCCACCCTCTCTGGAGTCACTGCCTCCACCACCCGGCCGCAAACAGAGGGAAGAGATGATCTCAGCCATGCTCAAGGCACAGGCTGGGAACCCAAGGGGAAGGGCCGCCCCTTGGAAGGGGCTGGGCAGGGCAAGGGACCAGGGCGGGCCAGGGACGTGGTCCGCGGGCAGGATGGGCATGATGATGGCAGTAACATGATGAGGGCGCCGAACAGATGGCTTTCTGTGCCAATGAACGAAGGTCTCAAGGGGGAGACTGGCTGTACCTGGCCACGACCTCCAGCCTTGGACTTCCCAGGCCAGAAGCTATGCTGAGCTTCCCAGGCCAGCGTGCAGCCTGGAACCCCTCAAAGTTGCAAGCTTGGCACAAACATTTGGAACATGCAGAGGGAGGGCAGTCAGATGTGACCTAGCTGTGGGCAGGCATGCTGGGCGTGCTGACAGGTCATGCAGCTGGGGGGCCGTGGCCGAGGTGTGTCCTCCACAGGCACCCCTACAGACAGGGCAGTGGGAGGCAGGCAGTGAGGCTACATGACCAAAGGCACCGCTGAGAGTGCGTGTAGGTCTCTGAGGACCTGCGCTGGGGAGCCTGGCATGCAGAGGACCCGTGCCGTCACATCAGGGGCACCTCCACTGTAGGTTCCAGACTCTGCTGCTCGGACAGCCTCAGCCCACCAAAACAGAGCCGGAAGTAACTCCAGAAGCCACCCGGTCCAACCTCTGACCTCCCTGCACGGGGGTCAGGCTGTGGCCCGGAGACTAGACATCCAGGTCCCGTTAACCCAAGGTATCTTTCAAACCCACTAACTTCTCTTCAAACCCAGAGGCTACTGCTCCCACCAGTGCCTCTTCCACCTCCCTCTTCGTGGCACTGCTGTATTCACTGCTTTCTTCCAGGACCAGTCCTCCACTAACAGCTAGCACCAGTCTGTTCACATTAGCTTTGTTAAAAACCCCTGCCTGATCCCCTCAGTGAGTCTACAGGCCGCACGACTGGACCCCCCTACTTGGCTCCTGCCTCAACTGTGTCCCACACCGCCTCAGTCCGAGGCCTCCGGACAGAACCCCCAAGCAAGCCATCTGTTCCTGGCATCGTGGGCCGAGTTCCCTCTGTGCCACCAAGCCCACTGGGGTCCCAGTGTGTCTCATGGACACCTGGTGCTCTACCTTGTAGAACTGGCCTCCTCATTTTCTTTAGGGGAACCTCTCCTCACCATTCTTGCTATGTGGGGCATGTGACCCAGATCCGGCTAGCAAGATACAGCCTTTGGACTTTGGCAAAAACCATGAGAACAACTTTCTCTCTGTACTGCAGCAGCCAACCTTAGAGCCTTAGAGGAACTGAGGGCCACCTTTCATAACACAAGGGAGAACACTCTGGAGAACAAAGACGTCAATTGTGGAGAGCAGAGCTAAGAGACAAACCCAAAAGCCTGATCAAACTGTTTAAATATCTGGATCCAGCCCTGCCTGATGCCAAATCTACTTCTACAGATTTTTGTTTGGTAAGACAAGAATCTGCTTGTTTTGCTTAAGCTGATTAAGTCAGTTTCTGTCACTCGGCCCAATGCTGGGAGTCCTGGAACAATGACAGCATGTCATCTGTAGAGACATATGCCTGGCAGACAACAGGTAGATACCGGGCATGGCTGGCGGGAGGGACCCACGACAAAGAGCACCCTTTGAGCATCCCTCAGATGGCACAAGAGTGAGACCAGGAGGCATGGACACTAACATCACCCAGCCTGGTGCTGGGTGCTGTCCCCGAGCTCTGGAGCTGGGCGTGGGCTGGCGGGTCATGGGAGGAGAGGCCCAGGCAGGCAAGTCTGTCTGCTGACCAGGCCCAGGCCTGCCAATGAAGGGAGGGGTCTAGCATAGCCCTGGCTGGAGCTCAAAGCACAGGAGCACAGCCTTAACTGATCAGGTCTTTATTCTCAGCCAGGGGTGGCCCGTGTGCTCTTCGTTCATGGGCATCAGAACAGGCTCAGGGAAGGGAAACCACTCTTGAGCTCCTTCCTACCATGTGAGGAAGTTTTCCTTGCTATAGATCCCACCACCTCCAGACTATAGACAAAGGAACAGATTTTTAAGACTGATACTTTTAAGTGACATGCCTGAGTTCATGTATTATCAGGAGGGCGTCAGTGGGATGAAAAGCTCACGCCCTTTTGAGGCCTGGCTGATGGGATGGAAAAAAAGACATACAGGAGGCTCTATGGAGAAGCTCCTGGGCTTCTGGGTAGCCAAGGCTGGCAGAAAGTATTCTCCAGCTGGCAGAAGGATGGGGCTTAGAGAGCCTGTGCCAGGAAAGGTCATGGCTGCAAGTCTGACCCTGGTCAGTGGCAGAATCTTGGGGCCTGATTAGTACCTGGACAGAAAAACAAAGAGCCCCAGGGAAAGGAAATAGGTTCTTGGCCAATAAACCTCGGGTCCCAACCTAAGCAGTGTAGAAAGCTGATAGGACCGTACCCCAAGTGGTCCCGGGAGGGTAAAGTTTTCTGTTCCATGGCCAGGAAATGGAGGCCTTTCAGAACAAGCGCTGGGAATAGCTTTGTTTTTAGTTTTATGTTTCCTCTCCTACATGCAGGTGGAAGAGAGAACCCCACGAGCGAAAGATGAGTTTGAGTGGTCAGAAACCACACTTAGGGGCCTCCAGCCTGGAGACTGCTGGGGACGGAACCCCAGATGCATTCGCTAAAACACTGGGCTCCAGGCACAGGCGAGGCACTCTGGAGCGAGATCTCCTGCAGCTCAGGCTCACGCTCCCTGTAGTGTGAGTGAGGTTAGAGTAGGTCTACAGAGGGAGGGTGGGGGCAGGAGATCCCGAGTGCCGGTGGGACCCTAAATCCCGGACCTGACTGGACAGCCACCCCCATCCCAACAGCCGGGCGTGGCTGCCGCCTCCCCACAGCAGCCCCACCGCCACCTCTCCCGCTGTGCCAGATACCAGGCCTCTGAAAGGGGCAGGACTTGCCCTGGACCCGGTCTATTGACAGAAGCAACAGCAGGGAAGAAAGATCCAGGGCCAGGGAAAAACGCACTTAAGGTCTCATCTTGGGCTCCAACAATGCCGGTCTACTACTGTTCTCTGTGCATCCTCGGTGCTGACGTTTTATAGACAATTTCTAAAACAGGGCTCTGCCATCTCTGGATTATATTTCAGCTGTAACTTTTAAGTCTAATTATTTGCGCTGACAAGCCCGTATAATAGAGCGGTGTGGCGCCGGGAGGCATCGGCATTCAGTGGAGTGACAGCCTAATCGCAGGGGGAGGGAGGCCCAGCAATCTGCATTCGCTCGCAGGAATTTCTCTGATGAAAATAACACAACATTAAGGAGGGGATGAGGGGCAGGATCCACTGTATCAAGATAAAATAACTCTTTAATAAATAACCTTGTGGCTGCTGCAGAGCAGTAATTAAATGCCGGCGCACTCGGCACACAGTTTTAAGTAAAGCTGGAAAAATGTAAGATGTAATTATCAGCGCCAAACAAATTACCAGCCCGGCAAATCCCCCTGGAATATTTAGAAACTCATTTCTGCCTTCCCGTTAAATATTTGTGTACGTGCTTTATTTTTGGTGGGACCAAAGAGGGGGAGAAGAGGAAGGGACCAAGGACCAGGGCGGTGGGGGAAGGGGGCCGGGGGAGGTGGCTGAGGGCTGGGCTGTCTCTGCTGATGACTGCTTTCTGAACGCCCCAGCAGATCCGCCTGGTCAGCGAAATGGTATAACTGAAATGCCCCAGAGCACAGGAGTGCATATGGATGGATGCTCAGGGCTGATACCCGAGCTAAGGCCACAGCCCTCCCCCTGACTGGCTCCCTTCCCCCTTCTGGAGGAAACCCAAGCCACGGAGATATGATGCAGAGAGGAGCAGGTGGCCGAAGTCTGCTCCCTGGGGCTCAGCCCAAAGTCCAGTGGGAAGGTGTGTCTCTTCTGACCACTTAGACCACGTGACACAGGGATGACTGCTGGCCCTGGCTGCCAGCACCAAGCCTAGGGGTTGGAGTCCGGCTCTGAGGGTGGGGCTGAGAACCGAGCTAGAGCAGGGTCTCCGGGGGCCCTTCCCAACCTATGGCTGGGCTGGGACCTCCTCTGGGCTCCCATGTGGGCCCAAGTTGCAATCAAACGTCCAGTCTGGTATGAGCTCCCTGAATGTGACGCTCAGCACCCAGCACAGGCCTGGGGAAACAGGAGGGGGCTAGGCAGGGGGGCTGGGGCAGGTGGGCAGATCTTTGCTTAGCTCTGCTTAGGGAGGGTACAGACAAGAATGTAGATTTCCTCCATGCCTAAGGTAACGCCACCCAGTTGCGCCATGGACACCAAGCTTCACGAGGCAGACTGGGGTTGGCCATCCCATTGAGCTTGGTGGGGACCTCAAAGTCAGGGCAGACCTGTGGGACTCTTGTCCTGTGCTGCAGGACCTTGAGGTATGAGCTCATCCTAGATTAGCCTTTTCCCTTAGTCTTCCCAGCAGCTGCAGGTGAGCTCAGGCAAAGGCGGAGTTTAGGGGACCAGGTTGTGGAAGGAAGGCCCCACAGGCACGTGTGACGCACTATTGCTCTCAAGGTTGAGCCCCACCGGGAACAGACAGCTGGCCTGGCCCAGGCGTAACGGCGGGGTACCATGTCATATCATGCACCATGCCTGCCTGACCGCCCTGGCAGGGAAGCCCAGCTAAGGGGACATGCAGACATGTGGCACATCAGGGACCCAAGCAGCGGTGGCATGCAGGGCGGGAGGCCTGCCCACCCACCCCTAGTCCTGCAGGCCTGCCGGCCCAAACAACGCAGAGCAGAGCCTGACTGGCGGGCAGGCCTGGCTGGAGCGAGCCCGAGGGAGCTGACCGAGCCCGCTGGTCCCTACTGACAGGAGCATCCCATCGACGGGCGGACTGTAGATGGATAAGAAGTGAAAAGGACCAACCTTCTCGCTGATCTGAGAGATGAGAGTTTGGGTTGATGGCAGAGTGCGATGAGGATGAGGAGGGAATAAAAAAAAGACAAGGAGAAACACAGAGAGAGTAAAAACAGGCCAACCTTCATCTGCCCACACAACACGGACACGAGACAAGACTCTTATGCCCCACGCACACACACGTGCACGCAGGTGCGCGCGGACCACGCAGCTCACGAAAGACTCAGGACTCATGGAGGACGCGGTGGACGGGGCTGGGTCCCACTGGCAGGTGCCAGGATGCCAAGGGCGGGACAGGGAGGGCTGGAAAGGGAGCACAGGTGAGCCCCCATGCCTCACACACACCCCACGGCTTGACAGACCCAGTGAGCTGGGCTGTAGGGTCGGAGCCCCTGCAGCCCGCAAACCAACCAAGGCACACGGGCGGCTAGATTCCCACCACCTTGAGGAAGCCCCACACTGCACGGCACGAGCGTGAAGAGCTGGTCTGGGCACCTATGTGGAGAAAGGCTGTGGAGACACCACCCCGTTTAGAGACAGCTGTGGCCAGCGGCCAGCTCCCTGCAGAGAAGAGGGACGGTTGGGGGCAGGTAGGGCACGGCCACACCCTGGCCCCTGGCAGCTCTGCGTCCTGAGAGCTGGAGGAGAGAGACGCTGTGGAGGGAAGGAGAGGGTGAGTCACTCGGAGAAGGAGATGGATGGTGACACAGAGAGGCTGGTCCGCCCAGCCTGCCTGGGCCTGCTGGACCGCGGGTGGAGCTGTGGGCAACCGAACAAAGGCAGATGTAACTGGATGGCGTATCCCCCAACGGCTGTCCTGCCAGCAGCAGCAGTCACTGGCCCCCACGTGCTTCCCGTGCGCCCGCCACGGTGTCGGGAGCTTCACACGCGCTGTCCTGTTACATGCGGCAGTTGCAGGGGAACAGAGGAAGGATGTGAGAAACTGAAGACAAATCCCAGGAGGACATGTGGACTTGAGCCCAGTGAACACAGTGAGAAAAGAGGGAGATGGAGAGAGATGAACGCTGGTGGGAGGCTGTCCATCTAGAGCACTGGTTCCCAATGTGGGGGTGAGGAGAGAGCCTCCCAGATGACACCAGGCAAGGGATGGCGATGTTGTGGGTTCTCATGCCTAGGGGTGCTGCTGCCATCGGGGAGCCAGAGGAGCCGCTACACATCACACGACCCCCAGGAGAGCCCCACACAACTAAGAGTCATCAGGCCCCAAGGGTCAATGGTGCTGAGGCTGAGAAACCAGGGCTGGAGGCCACAGGGGCCTGGATGTTGAGGCTCCTGACAGCTGGTGGCCACCGGAGGGCAACAGGTGCCTGCCTGCTCTGGAAGGTCTCAGAGCTGCTCTGCTGGCAGCAGGTGGGCGGGCACTGGGGGACTTCACCACAGGTGGTCCACAAAGCAGCCTTTGGGACAGAGCCGGTGGCCGGCAGAGGAGAGGCTGTCTCAAGAGTTGCTGGGGCTGTTGGGCCCTGAGCACCGCTGGGGGCGGAATATACGGGCTTTGCCGGGACTGAGATGAGGAGCGGTGGGGACACCAGAGGCAAAATTCCTAGCAACTGGCTTTCTAGGTGTCTCCAAGTCTCGTTAGTAGGGCCTGTCTTGGGGCTACGGGACAGTGCGTGTGAAGCTCCTGGCAAGTCGCTCTTGACAAAACAGGGTAGGGACAGGTGCTGGTAGAGCCTGGCTATCAGGCAGGTCTCAGGCACAGAGACTTAGGATTGGCCCGTGGACGTCAGGGTCCACAGGAACACGTGCGAGAGAGGGAAAGATAAGCAAAGCCGCACTGGGACAGCCTGCCTCGGGGTACCTGGCAAGTGGGGCTAGAACTAAAGAAAGCCCCGTACTTGCTGCCCAAAAGGCCTGTGGGTGTGGGCAGGAAAGGTGATTTAGGGAGGCTAGGTGGGAGTGGGGGATGGGCCACGTCAGGACCTGAGCCCACCTGGTGGGGCTGGAGGTGAGAGCTCTCCGGTTTGTGCCTGAGCTGCCAGCTCGGCTCATCTCCAGAGAGACCGGCCACCTTGCCTCAGGGCTGCGGCCAGTGCGAAGTGACTTCAGAGAATACTACCCAGCCAGGATAACAGCACGGGGTCCTTCCTCTATGTCTGGGCCTTCTCCCGCAGCTCTGCCCCGGGAAACACGCCCATCAGACCATGCCCATGCAGCTTGCGTGGGTTTCTCAGTGGCTCTGCTGGGCCACTCCTCTCCCTGGTGTAGTCACACACGGCGAAAGGCTTTCTTGGGACCTCAACTCTTTTGACCCTATGATCTTTTAAAAGAAGTGTTTGGTTAGGACTGCATGGCATTTGGAACGGTCCGGGTGGAAGGAGGCAGGTCTTTGAGAAGAGCTGTCCCGGTGGCTCCTCTCTAGGATGGGGCTTGTCAGACCTGTGCGCCTGTCAGAAGCTCTGCCTGGAGCAGTGGGGGGAAGGCCATGCACGTCACAGCTCCCCTCATCTTGGCCATCTGTGGGGGCTCTCAGGCTCCCCACCGGACTCTCTGCTCTGACGCTGTTCCTTAAGACAGGCCCTGGGGCCACTTAGGCGAGCCTGGATGGGCAGGATACCTCACAAGAGGCCAGTGGGGGCCTCCCACCCTGCACCCCCAACTCTAATGAAGTGTCACCCCTAGTCTCTGAGACACAATTTGCCCGTCACCCAAGGGGCTGGCAGCCTTGGCCTCTTGGGAACCTGTGCCCTGACATGGAGCAGTTCCTCACCAACTACACAGTTGATGCCTAATTCTCTCCACCCTGTCTGACCAGGTGGCCCTAAAGAGCAGGACAGGCTGTGGACACTGCTGGCCGGACAGGCAGACGGTCCCCTCGAGAAGCTGCACTAAGCACTCAGCGTGATGAAGTCATCGCTGCAAGAAAGCCGCGTCCAGTTTCCTCTTCAAAGCCCCTGAGAGGAGACAGTTTCACTCGTAATGATGCCCATCTGTGCAGGAGGGCTAAGTGACAGGGATGTGGGGGTAGGAGGGGCTCTGGGCCCCTCCCATGCACTGTGCACACCAGACCCAGCATGTTCTCAGGAAGGGACGAGTGGCCAGCTTTGGTTGCCCTTGGGCCGTGAGCCTAGGAGATGCTAGACACTCCAAAACAGCCCCCAGGCCCTCTGGTGGGTCCCTGGATTTGTGAAGACGCAGGATCCTCCAAGTCTCAGGGAGAAACACCTGAAACACAGTAGGTGCTCACCTGTAGGAGCTCAAAGCAGTCTCGGACTGGCCTTCTCTATAAGGATCCTGGCTGGTGACAAAGCACAGCTGCCTCCTCCTCCAGGAAGGCTCTGGGCAGACCTGGCCAGAGGGCAGGCTCACTTGGCCTGGAGTACCCCCCTTGCTGGGGTGGGCAGACTCGAGGAATGCCAGGGAGGTCTGCCCATGTTTACATACGAACAAGTGTGTTTGCTTGTGCGTGCGCGCACGCGCGCACACACACACACACACAGTGAAAAGTCAGCTTGGAAGGCTCTAGACTCCCATGGGGCTCTGGACCCACGGGGCAGGACCTACAAGAGATACAAATGCTCCCAAGAGCTGCTGCGTCCCCCAGGGCCTGCGGGGAAGGAAGGCAAAGTGGCGACGGACATGGGGAGTCTGCCCAGTGGGAGCAGTCCTGGCTGTCCTTCCTGTGGCAGAGAGAGGCGGGGAGAGGAGAGCCTGGGCAGAGGGCAGCCCCCACTGCCTACACTGAGGGCTCCAGACCGCATGCCCAGCAGGGCCAGTTCAGCTCCATGGAGACAGGGCTGAGCGCTGCCCGTATCCTTACCTCGCACATACAGGTTGGCGGGGGCCGAGTAGCGAGTGCCTGCAGAGTTGGTCGCCACACACTCGTACTTGCCTTGGTCCGACTCCTCGCTGCTCTCAATCTGCAAGGCACCTGCGGGGACACAGCAACAGAGATCAGGCCTGGATTGTGGGGAGGGGTCTCGATGGCATTTGGGCTTGTGCTGACCAGAGGTTGAAGATGTTGGGGCCACACCTGGGCACCAGTGTTGCCTCCAGGAAGCTCTCCCTGATGAGCCTCCGGCCTCGTGGCTGGAAGCAGGCTTTGCAATCGGGAGCACAAACTGCCTGTCCTAACCCCTGCAGTTTCGCAGAGCTTGTTGGCTGGGCCAGGGGCTCCATCCCATCCCCCCCAGCTCCATGGAGTGTCCAGTCCTGGACTCCCCATCCTCTAGCCCACTGGCCAGTAAGCATGCCCATGGGTGCTCCCAGACCTACCGGCCCTGCCAGGCAACGTGGAGCCAGGCGTGGGTGGGAGCAGCCTGGATCCCCACTGGCCTGGGAGCTGCGAGCACGCGATGGGGCTCACCTGGCAAGAGCCTGGGAATCGGCCGCCCACCAGAATTCTACAGGAAGGAAGGAGCTTGCTCTGGGGGGCTGATGCCTGGCAGCCTCCGCTCACAGCACCCACCCTCTCCTCCCACCCTACCCCTATCCCTCGGGCCCCGCCCATTCCGGCTCCTCTCCTCAGCCTGGTCCTGCTAAAGTGCTTCGACCCACCGCGGCTGCTGCATAATTCAGGAGGCTAATGGAGGCTGCAGCTCCCACTCGGGCCAGTGCCCTCAGGGGCTGCTCTGGCCTCAGACGGACAGACAGGAGCCAGGACTGGGGGTGGGGGGTGGGCAGCTGAAAAGGACCCTCTGGCAGATCCAGGTAGGGGAGCCCAAGGCAGCAGGGGTTGGGGGGGTGGTGAAACCACTCGACCTGGCCACCCCCAGCCTTGGCAATAAACACCTGAAAACACCGTTCTTGAGAGCACACCAGGCAAGCCGTCTAAGACAGTAACACCCCGAGCCACAGGCAATACCCCCTCCCTGGAACAAGCCGACAGACAAACCCACACAGGACAGTCCAACGGACATTGAATCACCCCACAGCACATGGCCTGACAGAAAACCGCCACCTGCACAGAACAGCCAGAGTGACCCTAACAGCCCCTTCCCAGGCCTCAGACTGGCTGATGGTCACCACACCCACAAAGGACAGAGACAGAACCTGTTGGACCCCACCTGACTGGCCTGGATAAGAGCCACAGGAAGAGTTCCAAGTCACACTCTCATGGCCCACGCCCCAGGGGAGGTGCACCATGGGTCCCAGCTGCAGCCCCTTCACTGCCTGACACCCCTCTTCTGCACCCAGACCCAGGGCAGCAGCAGGGGCCCTGAACACACAGGGGGCTAGGGCCTGGGGGTAGAGGAAGGGCCTGCCAAGGCTTAACCTTGATGCAGGACAAAGGGCTGGCTTGCTCCGTGGTCCTGGCTTCAGCCCTCCCCACCGGCCATCAGGGAGCATGAGGGCCCAGGGCGCAGGCCAAATACCCATCTTCTGCAAGAACAGCCCTGATGGGCACCCAACAGGTCACGTGTATGGGATGGATGGACGTTGTTACAGAAAATGTCCCTTCAAGCAGGTGGGGTTGGGCCCCTGGCTGGTGTGTGTGGGGGTGTTGCACTAGGTCAGCTCAGCTGGGGAGGGAGGGGAGACCTGGTGGCCAATGCCACAGGCAGGGACAAGTAGTGGCGGGGTGAGACCCCTGCCGGGGGAGGAGGCTCCCCTGTTGCAGAGAACTGGACCTGTGTTGGGGACCCAACACAGCCCCTGAGCCTGGATGCACACAGAAACCCCAACATCTGGAACCAACACCACAACCCAGTGGTGGGGACACAAAGAGCTAGTGCAGGCTGACAGCATGGGTGGGGGGTCTGGAGGGCGAGTCCCGGCCTCGGAGGGTAACAGACCAGACACCCTGCAGGGAGGCAGCAGCTCCTCTCAGCCCTGAGACCACCCTGGCCCTGGACTAAGGGACTAGATGTGCCCAAGGATGCTGAGAGAGGCGTGATGAAATGAGGTAAATACGATCAGTCCAGAAGTGACTGTCTTCCAGTGGGCCTGCTCCAAGCCAGACACTGCCCGGACCCTCGTCCTCTCCTCTAAACCTCGTGACTAGTGAGGTGGGCCCTGGCCCTGATTTAAAGAGGAGGAAGCAGACTTCTGAGAGAGGGATTGCTTCTCTGAAGGCCACGCCAGCGAGTCAAACTTGCACCTGGATCTTTGAGTGTCCAGAGTGTGATTTCTGAAGCCTGGGGCCACAGGGCTCTGGGGTATGAAAGCAGCCAGGGCGGGCAGGGTGTCTGAGCTAGTCACAGTGGACCCTGGTTATCCCCTGTGTCACTGCAACACCTACACTGGAGTCTTCCCTGAGTGCTCCTTCTCACGTATGCTGGGCCACGGGGATTTATGGGGCAGTCCTCACCCTGCTCTAGGGCCAGGATGTTAAGGGAAGTCAAGCAATCATTGAGGGCCCCGAGAAACAGGAGCTTCTTGGGAGGAAAGGCGAGGCCTGGTCATGCTGCCCCACCTCCTGGGAAGACTCTCCGTCTGTGGATGGGCTTGGGGCTCAGCACTTGGCTTCCCCGTGGGAGTGGACAGGGTCCTTTCTGTGGGGTTGGCCTGAAAGGCTGGGGAAGCAGGGCTTGCCATCCCCAAGGCAGGGCTCAGCGGAGTTTTTCTACAGTCCAGACTTGCAATGGATGAGTCCACAGGAGGGAATGACCGAGAGTGGAGGTGTGTGGTGGCCGGTGGTGCTGAGGGGACTGGAGCTGGAGATGAGGAGGCTGGAGAGGTCAGGATGGGGATGGGGGAGGTGACGGACTGGACGGGATGGAGTGGTGGTGACGGCAGTGGCGTGGCGTGGCGTGGCGAGATGCACGGACAGCATTCTTACCTCTGATTGGTGAACCACCTGGCGAGGTAATTTGAATGCAAATAAGATCAGAGAGAAGCATTAGTACAAAAGGAAGGAAAGCCACAAAAAGCCAAATCAGATCAAATAAAACATGAGAAAGGGCCTTAAATACACGGAGAAATCGAGGCCTGAGTTAGACCGACACAGGTGATAGGTGCGCAAGCGCCAGGCTGAGCCAGGCTGAGTGTGGGTGAAGCGGTGTCCCCAGGGTCACAGGCACTGCTCTGAGGCGGGCAGGGGCGGGAGGTGGGGCTGGGGTCGTGGAGCCAGAGGTAACCAGGATCAGGAAGATGGAGCCAGGGCTCCTGCAGACCGCGCTGGCTGAGGTCAATGAGGGGAAAGTGAACAAAAGAGGGAGCAACCCCACTCCTCAGGGGCACCCCAATGTCCCAGATGGGCACGATTTCAAAACAAAGCACTTACCAAAACAAACCAAGTTAAGCACACAGAAGGGGCTAAAGGGAAGGCTTGCTGTAGGCCACCACCAGGCCAGGTCTCCTTCAAGCAGACACACCAGCCCAGCCCCACCGGGGGACTGTGGGGAGAACTCACAACCCAGTGACAGATGCCCCACAGAGCCCACTCAACCCAGATAAAAAGTGAGTGACTACTGAGCTTCCCCCAACCTGACTGGTGAGAGCCAGAGGCCAGGGCCTCCCCCTCACCTGGTCAGGGCTACAAGCCCAGAGGGCCAGATGCACCGTCTCCAAATGCCCAGTGCAGGGCTGCTATGAGGTCCGAACAGGGGCCTCCTCTGAGGCTGTGCTCAGGCCCCATCTTCTACCACGGCCTCATCTGCAGGAGCAATGAGCCTATGGGTGTGCCTGAGCCCCATGCTGTCCACCCTGCCCCTCTCCCCCTCTGCCTGTTGCAGGGGAGGGAAGTATGCCAAAGGACAAACACCGATCACTCCCTCATCGACCCTGATGACACCTGCCTAGGAGGAAATATCCATGCCCACACAAGAATGATGAAACAAGCTGAGGAACAGTAAGTGGCTTCCCCAAAGCCCAAGGTCACATGGCCTTTGAGTGACGTGGCAGGAACTAACCAGGTCTGGTGCACAGCCTTCCCACTGGATCAGGCTGCCTCGTGCAGACACAGAAGTTGGAGGGGAGGCACAGGCAGGTGCTGGGACCTGGGCTGGGTGGGGAGGGGCTGCAGAGAGACTGGGAAGAACCATTATCACAGTGATCCCCCAGGCATGATCCTCAAGGGACCGTGAGTGTCCCCAAGACCCTTTCAGAGGGTCCACAAGGTTGAAGCTATTTTCATGACACTAAGAAGTCATTTGCCTTTTTCACTCTAGCTCTCCCATGAATATACAGCGGAGTTTTCCAGACGCTCCACGAAGTGTGATATTGCAATAGACCAAATGTAGAAGTAGACATGAGAATCCAACAGTCTTCTATCAAGCCCCCAATTAAAGAGATTTGTGAAAACGTAAAACAATGCCACTCTCCTCATGAGATGTTTCTGTTTTAGAAAACATAATTATTTTTCATTTAAAAATACTATTTAACAGGGGCGCCTGGGTGGCTCAGTGGTTTAAGCCGCTGCCTTCGGCTCAGGTCATGATCTCAGGGTCCTGAGATCGAGTCCCACATCGGGCTCTCTGCTTGGCAGGGAGCCTGCTTCCCTCTCACTCTCTCTGCCTGCCTCTCTGCCTACTTGTGATCTCTCTCTGTCAAGTAAATAAATAAAATCTTTAAAAAAAAAAAAAAAGAATGAGAAATTCTAAAAAAAAAAAATACTATTTAACATGTAATAGATTTTTAAATTATTTGAAAATTTCAATATCTAAAACTTTTCTCAACATCTAATATGGTAAATACTGATGGATAAAACCTACGCCAACAGAAGCTCTTTGAGGTCCTCTAATATTTATAATCAGAGGTCCTCAGACCAAAAAGTCAACAACTGCTCCCTGATCTGCTTCTACAGTGTAGGCCTGGCCTGGGAGGGGGTGGCAGGGTAAACAGTCCAGGACTGGGCCCCCTAGCTTCTGGCCTCTGCTCTCCCAAAACCTAACCTGCTGTGCGATGAGTCTCTGGATCTCTCAGAAGAGTCACTTCTCCACCAGACTGAAAAAGAATTCACCTTACCATGTCACAGGGTGGGTGTGGGAGACTGGAGGGACCCAGGAGTCAGCAGGAGTCAGTGCTGCTCCTGAGACGAGCCAGTGTGCCTGGGTCAAGGAAACCCTGACCACGCACCGCCTGCGTGTCCTCCTGCAGACCCAGGGGAGAGGTGGGGCAAGTAGGGGGACAGGCTCTTCTGGTCAGAGCTGGGCCGTCTAGCCAGTGGGGTTGGGGACAGCAGCCTTCAGGCTCCCCCCGGAGTCTGCTCTGCGCTTGGCTCTGGGTCCCATCTGCCAGGGCCAGAGGGCTCCCCCCACCGCAGCCAGATGCGGGCACCTCTGCTCAGGCCCTGTAGTCTCAGCTCAGGTGTCAGAGGGTGTGCAAGTAGACTGCACTCTGGGGGAGAGTGTGGATGTGGTCAGGCTGTCCTCAACGGCAAAGGGATGGCAGCTTGCACGTTCAGGCCATGGGGATGAGCGGAGCACTGGAGGTCTCCTCAGCACCCCATCTGGGCTTGGCTGAGCGTGTGGGCCACCAGCTCCTTTCAAGACCTGGAAGTGGCTCTGAGCCCCACTTGGAGATGAGCCTCCCCTTGCTGCTCCGGTGACACCACCTGCTGCTGCCTTGACTTCCACTCTCCCTGAGTTTGTCTCCAGTCCTCTGCGCCCACCCTGGGCCTCAAGTTCAAATTCCCAAGAGGCTCTGTGACAGTATGTCATGTCGCTTTAGTGAGGAAAACACCCATGGAGCAGAGCTCAGGCCTGGGCGGCGCTCACACCAGCAGCCCTTCTTTCCAGTTCCTGTTCTGGGGGCCATGTCCTGTGCCGTGGGCTGTAGCTCAGCCTGCAGGTGCCTGACAGGTGCTGGGGACGGGTCAGGGAGGGTGTGAGGTCGGGAGAAGACAGGACTGTGGCACTCTGCTGTGCTCACGGGGCCCAACGATCCCCCAGGCCCCAGGCTTGGCATTTGCGATGCCAGAAGGCCTCTGGGTGACTGCACGGGGGAGCTCCCTGGCCCTGGATCTCCACGTGTGACCCCAGGTGACTCCCTTAATTCAGCTGTGAAGTGGGCATGATAATCACAGCCTGTCCTACTTCTCAGGGTTGCAGGAGAATCAAGTGCAACAAAAGGCAGGGAAATACTTTGTGATCCGTCGGTGACGCGTAAACTGCGAAGGTCCCTGTAAACAGCCAAGCACTCGGGGGTCTGATTCCACTGCATGAAGGGATCTCCCTGTCAGATGGGCGCCAGCACCCTTTCACACAGTAACAGGACAGGGGCAGCAGCTCCTGGAGATGAGGGCCTGGTGCCAGAGCCAGGCAGCAGTGATGGGAGAGAGTCCTGTGTGTTACTAGAGACAGGATGATGAAGTCCCCTCAGGTGTCACCTCAGGACCTGGATCCTGGGTCCATAACCCTCAGGTTGCAGCTCCCAGGTGGCGGCAAAGGTGAAACAAGGTCTTCCTTGGGCCTAACCAGCAGGGGGAGTGGACATCTGTCTGCAGGGGCAGGGCCCAAAGGTCTCGTTCCTGAGAGCCACCTGTCCTATAGCTGGCTTGTGCTGGGGGGTGGGGGGAGGGGGACCTCGCACTGGGGTCTGGGGAGCCAGACCCATGCCCTTCCTGTAAGGAGCACCCGGCCTAAGTGAGCAGAGAGATGGGGCCAGGCAGTAACAGCATTGAATGCGGTGGGTCCTGAAGGAGGAGGCCTTACTTAGGCACAGAAGGGAGAGGCTTCCTGATTTGGTGAAGTAGAGCAGACAGCAAGGATGGGGTCAGGGTGGCTCCGTGCAAGTGGGGGGTGGCCAGAGCCTTCCCCGTGCACCAGGCAGTGAACTAAAGCATCGACTGCTGTTGTCTCCCTTAGTCCTTTTTAAAGCTGAGAGAACAGAAGCTCAAAGAAGTTAAAGAACTTCACGGAGGCCGCAGAGCTGGTAAGTGGTGTAGCTGAGACCCGAGGAGGTAAAGCCGGCGACCTGAGCTGGGAAGATCAGGAGGCTTCTGTGCACCTCGTTCAGGAGCAGGAGCCTGGGCTCGCGGGCAGTGAGGGGCTACTGAGGTTGTCCAAGCACAGAGGGGCACGAGCAGAAACCCGGCAGCTGCGGGGGGCTGGATTCTCAGGGAGAGCCTGGAGGCAGGGAGCACAGTGCTTACGGACCGGGCTACCGCCAAGGCAGCGGAAGGAGGAAGGGGGTCTGGCGTGGGAGCCATGGGGGTGACAAGAGGATGTGATGCTTCCTTATCGGAGCAGGAGTTGGGGCGTGTCCCCGTGTTCAGGCCGAGGGGGCGGCCACCTGCAAGGAGGTGGTCAGTGGGAGAAGGCCGCCGCTGTTTGGGAAGGAAGTCACCACTCCTGGCGAGTCAGGGTGACACTCAGAAGGCAGTTAGATTTTTTTGGTCTCAAACCGGGCAAGCTGTGTGGTGTTGGGAGACAGAACCAGGCATGTGGGTGTGGAGAGGGTACCTGAAGCTACAGGAGGGGGTGAGTTGGCCTGGTGGGGGAAGGCCCCACTCACGGAGCAAGTGCTGCGGACGGGGGCTCCCTGGCTGGTGGAAGGAGCAGAGGAAGAGGAGGCCTCAGGGAGACAGATGTGAGAAGAAAGCCAGGGAGGGGGGAGGAGCGGCTGCCAATGGCGTGACAGGCAGCAAATGGGGGGCACAGGGCCTGGCCCACAGTAAGGACCACATAAATAGTTGATGGACGAGCGTGCGAGACGGCGAGCCTTCCCAGAACTGTTGCCACGGACGGCCAGGGCCATGCTGGGGCGGAGGCCAGGCCTGCGGGGAGGACCATCTGGCTGTTTGGGGAGCCTGCCCGGGGGACTGCAGGCAAACGCAGAGGAGCCGAACCAGGCCGCTGGGCAGTGCTGGGCAGTGGCTGCAAATGCTGCCGGACCATTTCCTGCCTTGATTATGGCTGTTTTAATTAACTGCGTTACAGCTGCCTCCATCTTGTTGAGTTTTAATTAAATTAAATGAGCTAACACTTTGTAGGCTGTCTCAGGCGGCCCTGGCTTAGGCCTGAACCTGGCCCCCACCGGGCAGCTCATCTCTCCTTCCTCCCCTTGGTGCTGCTGGGGCGGCTCCCTAGTGGGAGGCAGGGGGGAGGGGCTCGCACCCCAGGGAGTGGCAGGGGCACCTCTGACGCCTGCACAACCCTGACAGGCAGAGTTGCGTCGTCCTTTGCAGTGCTGACCTCACAGCCAATGGGCAGCAGGGGCTCTGGCTGGCACTGGCCGTCTTGCCTGAGCCCACCACCCCACGCAGCTCACAGCAGAGTTTCTGGACCAAGGTCTATCGGCTCAGCCTTCGCTGGCGGCAAAGGCAGAGTGCAGCTAAACTGATGCTGAGCCTCCTTTCCCGCCTGCACCGTTCCCACAAAAACTGAATCAATTATCCTGGCGGGAGCCTCGGAGGCAGATCGATCAACGGGGCGACACCTCCTGCCTGGTCATGACGGCATCCTTGCTGCCAAGGGCTCCCAGCTGGCTCGACTGAGATATCCAGAGGAGACAGGTGGCCCTGGTGGCCAAGGGATGGCAGTAAGTCCTCCTGGCTCGAAGCTCCTGAGGTCCGGCCTTCTGAAGCCTGACGAATCAGGCATCTCTGGCCTCTTTTCCTGGCTAAGCCCTGCTATCTGGGGAAGTAAAGAGAAGCATCGAGTAGGCCTCCTCCCAGGCCAGACTCCAGGCAGGATGGAGGATAAACAGCCACGGAGCGCCTCTGCAGAGTCCAACACAACGCCAGGCACTCCACTCATGCTGCGAGGAGCCGGGCTGCACTGAAGTCTAGACTCTGGCGATCCCAGGAAGGTAGAAGAATCCCTGACAACGAGCCCTCGCTGTCAAGCTCCCTTCCCTGGGCCAGGAGGGCCTTTACCGAGATGCGAATCGCCCACTGGATGCCGTCCGCTCAGCCACGGAGGGCCGGCCCCAGGCTCCCAAGCCCGAGAGGGAAGGCTGTGCTGGGTGCCAGCAGGACATCCTTCCTGAAGTCTGTGTGGCCCCCTGCCCCTTGCCCTCTGCTCACCTGAACGCAGCTGCTTGATGCGGCCATTGCTCGTGGCAGGGTCCACCGGGAGGAAGTCCTTGAACCAAGAGATCTCAGGGTCGGGATTCCCGCCTGCTGCGCACAGCATGGTGGCTGTACGTGCTTTCTCCACCACCTTCAGCTGAGGCCCCATGTCGATGGAGGGGAACCCCGGGGGTAGCTGTTCCTCTGTAGACAAAGAACAGCAGGGCAAGTCAGGGCCGGCACTGTCTGCCCACTAGAACCCTCTGCCGTGGGTAGCTGCTCCCGACTCCCAGGTTGGCCCGGACCCTTGAGACCCTTGTCTCCCAATTTCTGACTTCTAAGGGTGGAGCCTGCTCCGTGTGAGGACCCAGACTCCTGAGTCCCACTTCCCAGGCCTGCCCTTTGGGGTTGGGGGCTGGGGTGGGGGGTACAGTTGACCATGGAGCACGCCCGGCCCTGGCAGGGAGTTTCCAGGTCTGAGAAACAATGCCTCAGACTGGAGATGTCAGCACTTCTCTCTCCGGGCCCTGTGAAAAACGAGGACTGATGCTCTGCTGGCCACAGCAGAAAGTGTTACACGGATGCTGGGCTGTTGGGGGTGGGGGCACAGCTCATATGGCAGCACCCAGGGCCACAATGCAGCCCAAAGCCCCCCCCATCCCGGTGCTGCCTAGTTCCCACTCCCTTTTCTGCACGTCATGTCCCTTCCACTGCTTGCCTCTGGCCTTGAGCCCCACAGCATGGCAGGACCCCACATCACAGCCTGGATTCTGGACCTGACTCTGGTACCCCTGCCCTACAAGTGACCCCCCCGCATCTTCTGGTCCTGACTCTGGCCCATTCTCTACTACAGCCTTGACCCTGACCCTCTTCCCTCACTCCCTGGGGGTCGTGGTCAGGCCTGTGGACCATGCTGGAGCATGTGGAGGCTAAGGAGAGGAAAAAAGCTCTGAGGACACCAAATTTGATGAAGGGAAGCGAAACTCCTCCCTGACTGCCTTTCCCACCTCACCAGGGGCTGGCGGCTCACACAAGAGTCGTTGTGTGGAAGCAACAGACATCGGTACACCCCCACACCCACTGCACAGACACTCCGACACACGGCCCCTGAGGCTGGGGGAGCAGGGCTGGCCACTCGCCACTCCTGGAAGCACAAGGGGCTGGGAGCACAGGCTCTGGACTAGACCAGGCGGAGTGGGGCTTTGACCTCCATCACCAACTAGCTCTGTGACTGGGGTGCATTACTCATCCTTTCCACGCCTCCGTTTATCTGTAAACCAGGTTCAAGCGCCCAGCTTGTACAGCCATTGCAAGGATCACATCTAATGACACACAAGGTGCTGGAGAGTGTGACAGAGAATCCGCACCAACGAGGATTAGTGGACATTACCGTTACAAGGAGCACCCGGCTGAGCCACCGGGGCAGTCAGGTACCAAGCCCAGGGCCTGGGGCTGGGGCCTCTGCCTGCGTTCGAGAACCTGGCAGAGCCTGTCAGTGAGGACACCAGACATGCCCAGTGGAGGCTGGGGAACGCTGTCAGTCTTCCAGTGGGAGAGCAAGTCTCCGTGGTGGCAGAGACCAGGAGACAGCACTGCCTAGACTTTCCTCCCTTGGGCCCAGCACAAGATGGGTATTTGGGGACACTAGCTGAGGTTAGACTCCTGTGCCAAGGAGAAGGCATATGGCATCCTTAGAAGCGATTCTAGAAAGTAAAGACTGGCAGGGCTGATCCTCCCTATAGACTCTCAGAGACCCAGGGGGACTGACTGGGGAAGCAGGCAGGAGAGGAAGCTGGAGGAGCCCCAGTAGGCAGGGGCAAAACATCCCTCTATCTGCTGCCAGATCCTCGGCGGGTGGGGCGGGGGGCTCTGCCAAGGCCCTAGCTGCCAGTGGCATCCCAAAGGGACCGTGGCTGCATGAAGAGATGGGGTCTTGCGCTAGAGAACAGGAGGGCTCGGAGCACAGCCTTGCCTCCCCAGCCTCTCCCAGTAGCTGGCGCTATGCTTACTTCCCCACCTGCAGCCCTATAAACTCCAGATGTGAACCCAGCATCTCCTTGGCTGTAAATATGATCCCACAGTGTCCTGACTTCTAGCTCTGATTTTGAAAAGGAAAATGTGGCAAGGAAGCAGGACTCGGGGTACACCAAGCAGGAGGCGGCTGCCTTTGGGCCTGCTGAGGTCTGCTTTAACAGGAAGGCCCAGAAAGGGCCTGAGGCCCAGGGCCCCTGTCCACCCTCTTTGCCCTCCTCAGCAGCTGGGGGACATTCAGGACAGTCAGAGCCACCCTAGCACACCAGGGTGACAGTCCTCAATCCTACCTGCACAGCCCTGCTGAGCAAATGGGGGCACAGGGGTGACAGAGTCTGCCAGAGTCCGGGCCCAGGAGTCAGCCAGCCCCCATCTCCACTGGCAAGGGAGATCAAGGAGAAGGGAAGAAGTACAAACACCTGCGGCCCCCGTGTCCTGGAATCTACTCTGAATTCCTAACACGGGGAAGGTCTTGGGGATTTACGCCAAATTAAGGACAATTAATTTTCCTCCCTCAATTATCGCGCCCTCAATGGCTCCGTCCTTGGCTCAGATCATGCCTCAGGCACTGCCGCCAGAGCCTAAAATCGGCATGTGTGAAGAGCTGTCCATAAAACAGCGGGACCCAAAACCCGGTCCCTTGTGCCAACTCGGCTTCTAGGCAGAGCTCGGAAGGCTGCCGTCCTGCACCTCCAGCAGGGTAAGCGTGTCTCGCAGGAGGACACTGGCCCCTCAGGAGTGACCCGCTGCTGTCTCCTCCTTCTCTGCTCCCCAGGAGGCCTCCAGCACATTCAAACGCAGCCAAGGTCAGCAGCTGCTTACCGATGCCCGTCGTAAGTCTGGCCAAGTTGGGCACTGGGCACACTAGTGGAAACTGACCCATCCACGAGTCTGCACATTTATCCCCTGCACACCCTGCAGGACCCACAGAGACCAGGTCCACTACAGTCTCAACCACGGGGGGGCCACGGACCTGGGGAAATCCCTCAGTCTGACATCACATGATGACTGCAAACCCATCAACAGTCAGGAAAACTGAGGCCCAGATAGGAGGCATAGAAGGTTACTGTTAGGGAGCATTCACTGTGTTCCGAGTAGAGAATTAAAATGCTTTAAAAAATGATTTACTCTTACCAAAACCCTAGGCAGTAGAAGAGTGACTCGGGGCTTAGAGACCTGGCCAAGGTCACGCAGCTAAATGAGAAGGGGGGCTGGGATAATCCTGAGGGGTGGGCCTTGGGCTCCTGGGAGGGGTGCCCCTGGGGAATGGTACCACCATCCTGCCATACCTCGCCCTCCTCCGGCTTCAGGGCTCAGCTGCTCCTCGGAAAGCCCCTGCACACAAGCGGCAAGACAAACCCGACTGTACCCCACATGTGGCCACCTGCGGGCACGCACCCACATCCCCACACCCCAGTGTATGCTTATTGAGTCCCCTCAAAACCTGTCCCGCAGGCTGCGGGTGGAAGGGAGGAGGGGCCCCTCCCCCTCCAGGCCACCCGGTAACCATGGCAACGGCAGAGAGGCGGGCTTGCGGAGGAAGGCTGCGCTCGTGCCCGTGTCCTAGCTAGCGCGCATCCGGGATTGGTCCAAGCAGCTGCCGCCCCTCTGGCCCCCACCTGGGCAGAGCGGCCCCCTCCCCTCCCGGGACCTTGCTCCCCCATTCCAACTCCCCAACTCTCTGCTCCCCCCCTCCTTGGGTTTCCTTCCCTCTCAATTGCTCAACCGAGTAGCTGGGGCTCCCCACACCTGCCTCAAAGCCTCAGCCGGGCAATCCCGGTGTGTGCGCCTGCAGGGCGGAGGCCTCTCCATTCTATGACAAGGGGGTCCTTGGGAGGGAAAGAGAAGCCTGTGAGGCCTGTAAGGGACTACAGAGGTATCGGGCAGCACGAGTCTCTACAGCTGTCTGTGGATTCCGCCAGCATGCACAGTAGGGTGCACACACGTTCCCAGGGGTCTGCCCCCACGGATCTCTGCACACCGTGCTGGGTGCACACGTGTACTTTAACGGCTCCTGCAGCAAACTGCACTGGGCTTTAGATACTGCAACAGGAGATCTAAATTCCTCCCCTGCTGTCCCCACTGGGCAGAGGAACATGACAGGGTGTGTGTGTGTGTGCGCAGGCGGAGGGTGTTGCCAGACGAAGGCTCAGAGAGGGGAAGAAACTTGGCTGAGGCCCCACAGCAGTGGTGAAGCTGCTTCACCTCCATGACTCACTTGCTATCTTGGTGGCTTCCTGGAGGAGGAGAGAGATGCAAGGGTACTAAACCCTTGAACATGGGACACAGGGAGAGCTCTGGAGGGGTTAGGTGGGACCGCCTGAGTGAAGGCTATGGGAGACTGGGGGGCCAGTGGGAAGGCAAGTCTGCTTGGAGCTAAGGCAAATGTTGGTGTCCTGGCAGATGAGGCTAGGGTAGGGGCAGATAGGGGATGAGCTGAGGCTGGCTGCAATGGCTGCGGGGAGGGAGGCTGGTGAGGCCCCATACAAAGCACACACAGGTTTCTTTGTCCAGCTCAGCCTGGGATGCCTGGGGCTGAGTCTGGGCCAGAGGGAGGGGGCTGCACCCGGGAAGCCGACAGATGGAGATGCCTTGCAGGGTCCTGGGGCGGGCGGCACCGTCTGTCGGCACGACCTTCTCACCCGTGTTTACCCAGCTTCGTGGCGTCTCCGTGCACACCCAGGCACTCACCGGCACACACATCCGCAGACTCCCTGGGGCGGCACCATCTGGACGCCTGACCTCCTCCCCTGTGCCTGAGTGTTGGGCCTGGCCTCACCCTATCTCTGAACACAGACACCTAGAAACATGCACGGCCAGACAGCCACAGAGGTGCACGGGAGAGAGAGACAGGTGCAGAAATAGAAATGTCCATGTGTGTGTGGAGAGGCACCTGCAGTGATGGCACCTGTGGAGACAGACTCCTGCAAGCAGATCCAGAGGCCGAGCGCATGGGCACTGCACACACACGGGGAGACCTGCAGTCAGAGCTGCACAGATGCCGGGGCACGGGTACCCAGAGACATGGGAGACACAGAGATGTGTAGAGATGTGTGAAGGGAGCGCATGGGCAGTGCGGCTGCAATTTCCCCACCCCCCCCCATGCACTCTAAGGAAACCAAGGCCACCTCGAGTCTCGTCCCCGAGGCAGCTCCATCCTCAGCAGGGTTGGGGCCAAGACACCAGCTATCAACCCGGAGGCCCTCCCCAGCCCTGGAGGCTCCTGCTCTCCCAGAGAGCACCCCCACCCAGCTTCCAGGCAGTAAGGGGGGGCCCAGGGAGCCTTGGGCCCATCTTCTTTCTCAGCTTTCAGTCTCGATTTTCAGCTTTTTCTAAGAGAAAACTCCCACCTCTTCCAGCACTCAGATTTCATCAAACTTGGCATCTTAAAAGCCTGTTTTGTTTTTGAATCTGAGCTGTTTGGGGCCTGTCGGCAGCGAGAGCCCGAGAGTGGCGGTGAGAGTGGAGAGCAGCCATGGCCTCCCCCTCCCCCAGGGCTTCCCTGGCACTGTCCTCCTCAACCGGCTTGGGGAGGCCTCCCTACCACACCGCCCCAAGTGAACCCTGGTGCTCTCCCCAGCCATACACCCTACCCACACTCTGGCTTGTGGGCCCAGGCCCAGGCTGGACTTTCCTCCTGGGGTTCCCCCACCCTGGCCCTATGCCAGGAAGATTCTTTTTATCCATTGATACCCCTAGGTTCAGGCGCAGTCCCTCCAGACCTCCGATGGCCTCCCACTCACTCCTCAGACCCCTGTCACCCAGCAGCCACCTCTACGGCTTCTGGCCAGTTCATCAAAGTCAACCGTGACCCCACAGGGCTAAGTCCAAAGGACACTTCTGAGTGCCCATGTCGCCTGACCTCTTGACAGCACCCCGCCCCACTGACCACTCCCTCCTCCTTCACATACCTCTCTTCTCTCCACTTCCACAGCCTCCCTCTGGGTTTCCCTCCTCCCTTTCAGGCCTCTCCTCACCAGATTCCTATGGAAACCCCCCCACCCCCCAACATGAAGTACTAGCCAGCTGGGGTTCCATCCGGGCCCTCTTCCTCCTTTCTTGGCTCTGGCTCCCTGAGATGTGCCATTTCTCAGCCTTCAAAACTCCATTTCCAGATGTCCCTTGGAGCGCCAGGCGAATCGGAACAAGGCCTCCTGGATACCTCCCCCTGGATACCCGCACATGCGTGCTACAACAGATTTCTAGCTGGCCTTGTCAATCTGCCCCTTCAGACGGGGTCCTGAGCCTCAGAAAATGGTACTGCCATCTACCTGGCCCCAGAGCCATAACCCAGAGTCTCCCACCTCCCCAGCCCCACTGTAGCCAGGCAGCTCACCACTCTCTCTCCACCGCTGGCCACCCATTCTCCCTTCCTCCCCTGCCTGCTGCCTGGGTTTGGGCCATTGCGACCTACTGCCTGGGCTGCAGGGCTGCCCCAGACCCTCACTGGTCTCCTGCTGTCCCACTATGCACCCTCAGGGACCTTTCTGAAGCATATATTTGATCGTGTCATTCCTCTGATTAAAATCCTCTCTCCCCTGGCAACCAGAGGGAGCACCTTACCAAGGACAGAGAATGTGCACAGATAGGGGCATTGAGAGCCTCCGACTTGGTAAGCTGTTCCCAGAGCTGCTGGCTCCACTCTGTGGTCATGAGGCTAGGGGAGAAGGGAGTCAGCGAGGGAGCCAAACACACAGCAGGGCCTGGTCAGTACCTGTGACCACAGGGGCGGCGGGGGCAGGCTGGGCACAGGGGAGGTACCTACCGTCCGGCTAATAGAAGACACAAGCATACTGCCTACACCATAGGAGGGCCATTCAGAAGGAAGTCCAGTTGGGCCCTTGGAGAAGGATCAAAACTAGAGAAAATGCGGGATTTTACGTACCAAGAAACCCAGAGTCTGAACTTGAAGGCCCTCCTGGCACTGCCCACCTACCTCTCCCAGCCCCATGCCTAGGGCCCAGAACTCTCCAGGAAATGGTTGCAGAGCCTCATGTCTGTGTGGTCCCCAGTGCTACAGTGGTCATGACAGGGGGTGGGGGGAGGTGGAAGGAGAGGTCACAGAGATCATAGTCGCTGGACCAGAAGCATGTAGGTCATGCCTCAGCTGTGAGGGGAGAGGCAGGAGCTGGCCTGGGTTGTAGGCCTTCTGTGACTGCAAATCAGGGAGGTGACAGGTCCGGATTCTGCAAAACCAGCCTGTTACCTAGACACATATGTAGGCAACAGGGAGAGGGCACAGCCTGCCATTTGGGAAGTCATTCTCTGCCTGTAGTAGCCCTTCTTCCAAATGCCCCAACCCCAGTCAGACCTAGGCCAGGGGCAGAGAGAAAGGGAGAGTAAGGAGTGCCAACTCCCTGGGAAAACTCCCACCCATCCTGAAAGCAAGTTCCCTTACCAACTCTGCTCCAGGTCCAGCCCAGCCCAGCCCAGGATCTCAGGACAGGGTCACAGGCTGCTCATCAGCCCTCCTGTCCCGGAGCTATTTCCAAAGGGACTGAGTATGGGGGTGAGGAGTGGGAGGCGGTTCTCGAGAGGTCCTTCATCACCCCACATGTCCCAAAGCCAGCCAGGGTCAGAGCCACTGCAGAACTCACGGGTCCAGGCCCAGCACTGACTGCCCCGCTGCCCCAAGTCTCTGTCCCACACGCCTATCAGTTGGCACCCCCCAGAGCCTGCCACAAAGGAGGAAGACCAGACACACTCCAGGTGGGCAGCTGGATTCCTGAGCCCATCTGGCATCCAAGGACGGTATGGTCCCAGTCTATCAGCAGGCATTGAAGCTGGGTGGAAACTGGGGAAAGGGAGCCTAGCCTTGGTAGGAGGAGGGGAGGAAAAGGAGGGCTCCCAAAATCTGAGCAGGATCCCTCTCTGGTGCACCCTCCCTCCTGGCCTGGCTGCAGAGGACTTGCTGGGGAGCCACTGTACTGGAGAACAGGTCAGCCTGACCGCTCTGTCCCATATTCGTCTGTCCAGCTGTCCCGCTGACCTAGAGCTCTGAGCAGGGAACCCATGGATCCCCGAGACAATGAGGCTAAACAATCTCTCTGACCATCCCCAGGGTCAGACTGACCCCCACACATTCAGCTCTGGCTGCTTGCGACACACACCATACCACGCACCACAAACACTCCGATGTGCACACACCCACAGACACTACCTGATGTACACTGCCTGCTGGATATACCACATCTCCCCGTGGGGCTGGATGGGAGTGCGTGCGTGCACACGCACACACCTGCCACACACCCCCTGTTGTACATGCAGCACATGCCACACATCCCACACACTGCCGTACCCAGGACACACGGGGCACCCACAGCACACACAGGGTGCAGGTCAGCTGCTGTGTCCCTGATCACAAAGCGAGCACTGCCACCAGGGGCACGTGGAGCCCTCAGAGCCAGGTCCCCCCAGGACAGAGTCAGAAGCAGCTCCCTCCTGCCCCTGGGCTGCCCCCTCAGCCCTCCACCTCTCCCCCTCCCCTTCGCAGCCCTCCCAGAACCTACCCCAGTCACCCGGGCCCTGCCCACATCTCTGCTGTCTGGCCTCCTCTGGGGCTTTGCTGACCACTGTCCTGCGTGGCCTGGAGCCCACTGGCTCAGGCAGATCATACTGTCCAGAAGGAGCTCCGAGCCCCTCACTGCTCCCCCCACCTCCTGGAGGAAAGGCCAAGAATTAAAGCCTGCTTCCCCTCCCCCTCCCTCGAGAGGGAAAATGTCAGATTCTCTGTCTCAGTGGCGGCAGCGGGCGGGTTGGAGGGGGAGTGATTCAGCCGCTGCCTCAAGAGTGCAGAGTGAGAAGAGCTTTTCCTGCCATTACCGGGCGAGGGAGAGGCTGGCGCACTAATGGCTTCAATTACCACTCAGACAGGAACACTGGGCGGCAGGCCCCGCGCGTCACAGCCCGGACGGGCTCACCCCCGGCCCACTGGTGCTGGGCACCACCGAGGCAGCCCGCAGAGCACCGTGGGGCCACACTGGGCCACACATGGACACGTGGGGAGTGCCAGTCGTGTCAGTGGAGCCCCGGGGGGCAAAGGCTGGGATGAGGGACCAGGGAGTGGAAGGCCTCAAGCAGCAGGGGGTGTTCCTGTGAGGCTCACCGGAGCCGTGTATCAGGAGGCTAGGCCGGGTGGGGAACCACACAGGACAGGGGGCACAGGACCAGAACCGTCAGCCTGGGCTCCCTTTTCAGGGCATGCTGACTCCTCAGGCCCCGAGCCAGGTTGCCGCAGACAGCCCTCAGCCACTCCCCTGATCAGCCCAGTGCATAGTAAGCATGTATGCACGTGCGTGTGCTTTTGGGCGTACGTGCAGTGTGTGACACCCCTAAGGGACTCACTCCTATTCCCAGCCCTCAAACCGGCCTCCTCCTCTCCCCAG
Source organism: Martes martes (assembly GCF_963455335.1). NCBI lineage: Eukaryota > Metazoa > Chordata > Mammalia > Carnivora > Mustelidae > Martes > Martes martes. The sequence goes on from NC_137891.1 coordinate 157,910,497, forward strand.
GCCTCTTTAGAACCTGTAGAGGCCTCCCAGGAGTGGCCCTGGCTCTCCTCTGGCTCCAGCCCACAGCCCCAGTCAGACCATCCTTCAATCCTGTTCCACACACACCTTTCCCAGGGGCCTGGGAGGAGCGGGGGGATGGTCGCAGTCTGGCCTGCTTCCTCCGGGCCCCACCTCCTGGCACCTTTGAGGCCTCCCACTCCACTGCTTGCTGCCAAGCCAGGAGCCTGGTCAAGGTTACACAGACCAACCTGGTAAGTCAGCGTTTCGTCTTCCGGGTGCTGTGTTTCAGGAGGAGGAGGAGGAGGAGGGGGAGAAGGAAGAGGAGGAGGAGGGGATGGGGGCTCGCTGAGGCCCACAGTCCCACCCCCACAGGGACGGGGCACTAGCAGGGCAGGGACCTGCCCCACACTGACCCCAACCTCATCAGACATCCCCCACAGCCCAGACATCCCCCAGGCCCCTGCTAGAGGACCCTTCATTCAAGAATGCCCCCCAGGATGGAAGGGTCCCCCCCTAGTCTGAATCCTCACCTCAGGGCCTGAAAGACCATCCACATCCTCCTGGATCCTTTAAAAGATAAGGCCGCCAAGGGCAGTGTTGGGGGGCAAAGAGAAGTGCCCACAAAGGAACTGGGGTGTAGGGACTCCGGGGGGCGGGGGTGCTTTTCTTTCAACACTAGCACGGAGGTCCTCTTTCCTCAGAGAGTCTGACCAGATGCCCTCTGGGGCAGGAGTCACCTCCCAAATACCAGGGTAGGACAGATGGCTCCATGCTGGGGCAGATGCCAACGGCTGGGGGGCGGGGTGTGGAGGTGGGGGCAGGGCTGAACTACTCTGTCCCCTGGTTGTGGCTACAGAAACTGAGGTCCTGGCCCAGGGCCTGTCCTCTGGGTCCCTGCTCCACAGGTCAGTGCTCCCCGTGGGAATGGACAGAGGGGCTGCACCATCTAGATGATGCCATGGAAGCCAGGTACCGGCAGCTCCCAGCCCAGCAGCCAGCCACTACTGTTCCCGTCGGAATTCCGAGAACCACTTGATGTCATATTCTATCCTCCAAACCGGCTCAGGCAATAGGCATCACCTCCCCATTTACAGATGGAGCAAATGAGGCTCGGCAGCACCACTACCTGTCCAGGTCACTGGGTAAGAGAGGAAGGGGTCAGGAGCCCTGCTCTTAACCACTGTCCCTCTAAACTGGACCCCGGCCACATAAGCACAGGAGACACACAGGCACCAGGGAGCTACTGAGCAGATGCCCGTGAACACATAAAGCCATAGCATAAAAATGGCCAATGTGAAAAGATGTTCAACTGCTCTTGTAATCAAAGAAATGCAAATTAAATTGAGATGCCATTTTTTGCCTATTAACTTGGCAAAGATTTTTTTTTTTAATGATAATTCCCACTGCTGGTGAGGATGTGCAGAAAAGAGGCCCTCTCGTGCCCTGCTTGGTGGGAGTGTAAACTGACACAATCTTCTGGAAATACTGAAAGGCTTAAAAATTCATGTGTCCTTTGATCCAGCAATTCCACTTCCATGAATCTAGAGTAAGGAAATAATCAGGAAGGTGATCACATCTTATCTGCAAGGAAGGGCATAGCACTTTATTTATAAGAGCAAGAAAATGGGAACAACATATGTGTCTGACAATAAAGGAATGGCTAAATAAATGAAGGCACCTTGCGTGATACCTACAGCCATTAAAAATAATGATAATGAATACTTAATGGTGAGGAAAAGTTCCTGATATGTTATCTTGAAAAGCAGTCTACAAATGAGGGGCGCCCAGCTGGCTCGGTCGGTGGAGCATGCGTGCAACTCTTGAACTCAGGGTTGTGAGTTCGAGCCCCCTACTGGGTATAGAGATTACTTAAAAACAAAATCTTAGGGGAAAAAAAAAAGCAGTCTACAGATCATTGGGCAGAACGTGATCCCATTTTTCTTATACAACGGACCCCTGAACAACACGGGTTTGAACTGCACAGGTTCATTTATATGTGGACTTTTCCTGATAAATACAGTACAGTACTATACAAATGTATGACCGCTCGTGATTTTTTCTTTTCCTTTTTTTTTTTAGTAATCTCCACACACCACGTGGAGCTTGAACTCACAACCCCAAGGTCAAGAGTCACATATTCTCCTGACTGAGCCAGCCAGGTGTCCCTCCTGTGATTTTCTTTCTTTCTTTTTTTTTTCCATGATTTTCTTTCTTTCTTTTTTTTTTTTTTTTAAAGATTTTATTTATTTATTTGACAGAGAAAGAGATCACAAGTAGGCAGAGAGGCAGGCAGAGAGAGAGAGGGGGAAGCAGGCTCCCCGCCGAGCAGAAAGCCCAATGTGGGGCTCGATCCCAGGACCCCGGGATCATGACCCGAGCCAAAGGCAGAGGCTTAACCCACTGAGCCACCCTGGTGCCCCTTTCCATGATTTTCTTAGTAAGATCTTCTTTTCTCTAGCTTACTTTATCGTAAGAATACAGCATATAATACATACACAAGAGATGTCTTAATCGAAGATTTTATATTATTTGAGCGGGGGGAGAGGGAGCATGAGCAACGGCAGAGGCAAAGGGAGAAGCAGACTCCCCGCTGAGTAGGGAGGCCAACATGGGGCTTCTCCTCAGGAACCTGAGATCATGACCTGAGCCAAAGGCAGATGCTTAAATGACCGAGCCATCCAGGCAATCCTAACTGACTTCATGTTATTGGTAAGGCTTCCAGTAGATAGCAGGCTATTGGTAGTTAAGTTTTGGGAGAGTCAAAAGTCATATGCAGATTTTCCAGAGCTTGGCAGTGAGGGGTGTGTGTGTGGGGGGGTGCTCAGCACACCTAACCCCTATGCTGTTCAAGGGTCAACTACATACACAATGCCTGCCCAGAAAATGGACCCTAAGGAAATAACCAAGTGTCACTGGTAGAGGCAGGATAACAGGTGATTTTTACTTTTTCCTATGTGCTATTTTATACTTCTCAAATCTTCAACAATGAACAGGTATTGTTACTGCATTTTTTTTTTTAAGGCAACAATCAAGGCTGTTTTGAAAATACACACAGACATACTCAGGCTGATGACTCCATTGTGGCTGGGGGCTGAGTGTGTCACTCCCCATCCCACGGTTTCCTGCGCCCCCAGGAAAGTGTTCATTTCTCAGCCCTGGCCTGTGTGATCAGCCCCCCAGCCTCTCCAGATCACCCCGCCTTCTCTCTGTGCCTTCAAACTCCACCCACTCCCCCCAAGCCAAACTGAACAACTGAGTTCCCTGAAAGCTCCCTTCTCTCTGGCTTCTGGGCCTTGGCACGTGCTGCTTAGGCCCCAACCCCGACCCCCATTTACCCTCCGGACTCAGCTCAGACAATAGTTTCCTCTCCTCTGTGCTCCCCTAGCTGCCCCCATAAAACTTACTGGAGACTGTCTCAAGGGCAGGGCCCAGGTCAGATGACCCTCTGGACTTCACAGCAGCATTAGGGAGTATTTGTGAATGAAGGCAGGAGCCGGGAGGTGAGAAGACACTAAAATCCACAGAGTCCTAGTCCCCAGCCTGGGGCCCTTGTTCCTAAGGGCTACAGGGAACACACCTTTCTGAAGCCCCCTGCCAGGCTCCACAGAAAAATCACATCCACGGCCACGAGCCACGTAACTCAAATGATGGACAACGGCAGCCCCACACGTCAAGTCAGACCTCAGACCCTACCGGAGCAATAGCACGGCTCCGTAGGAGGATACAGAGACACCAGGCACACGCTAGACAATCCTGCCGCAGCCGATGACCATCCCCATCCACATCTGACCTTTGCCAACGCCAAGATGGCCAGCTCTCCTTTCTGCCAAACACACGCCAGCTCACAGCAGGGACAGGGCTGGCTGACCGGCTCTTCCCACACGCCACTCTACCCACTCACGCCACGTGGCTCCCCAGCACGTACCTTCGAGAACTGAGAGTTTGGCACTAGTGTTGATCTCTCCCAGACTGTTGGTGGCTGTGCACTCGTAGATGGCTTCGTCCCGTTGGACCCGCAATGGCTGGATCCGCAGCACAGACCCTGCCCCATCATCAAACTCGATGACCTGCCAGAGGACAGACACAGGGTCACAGACTGCTCTGGCTCAGACATCCTCCCACCTCCAAAAGGCCCCCAAGCAGAGAGATGAAGGAGAGGGAATGTAGGGCCAGGCCCTGGAAGAGGACAGGCAGACCATGAGCCCCGCCTGCCCCTTCCCACCCAAGGCCATACCTCAAAGCGCTGGGAGCTGACTTTCTTCCCCTTCTTCATCCATGTGATGCGTGGCTTGGGCTCCCCTGAGGCTTGGCACACGAAGGAGGCCACTCCTCCTGACAGCCCAGTCTGGTCCTCAGGAACCTTAACGAAGACAGGTTTGCCTGGAGAAACGGAGACACCAAGTCACCACGGTACAGTCCTACAGAGATGGCCAACACTCCACAGTCATGGGGGGAGGTGGTGGCAAGAAGATCTACAATGAAAATATTAAGGGCAGCTAGGTGGCTCAGTCAGACAAGCGTCTGACTCTTGGTTTCAGCTCAGGTCATGATCTCAGGGTTGTGAGATCGAGCCCCTCATTGGGCTCTACACTCAGCGAGGAGTCTGAGATATTCTCTCTCTCTCTCTTCCCCGCCCCCTCCCCGCTCTCTCTCTAAAATAAATAAGTAAATCTTTAAAAAAGAAGAGAGAGAAAGAAAATACTCATAGCGACACCTGACCCTTATAAAGTGTTTACTACGTGCCAGGCACTATTCAAAGAGCTGTAGCATATGAAGTGGGGACTATAATTACGTCTGCTTATAAAGAAGAAAATCCAGGCAGAGAGAGGTTCAGGGATTTATCCAACATGACACAGCTGGTTTGTGGCAGAGCTGAGATTTGAACCCAGGAGTTCTGAGTCTAGAGTCCAGGCTTTAATGGCTACACTCTGTCTCCCATCCCCCCATCAATTCCAAGCTCCAGGACAAAGGCATGTAGAGAGCTGCCTGTAAGAGCCCCAGCGTCTCTCTCAGACTTGTCCCTCCCCCACTGCTCTCCTTCTGGGCGATGGTACCTCCATCTACCCCACAGCTCAAGCCAGAAACCGTGACTCCTCCTCTCTCTTGGCCCCCACATACCAGCAGTCCCGAAAGGCCTAGACATTCCACCTCTTAAGTGTCTCTGGACGTCTTCCCAGGTGAATGCTTTCCTGTAAATCTGCACCCACACCCGCCCCCACTGGCTTGGCTATTGCCTTCTGATACAGCTGGCCTGTACATCTCCCCCAAGGTGGCCACCAGGAGGCGGGGGAGGGGGAGGAGGAAGGGCCCGAGACACTGTACAGCCCTGCCCACATCACCTCTGTATGCCCACCAGGTCTGAATGGGCACACCTGTCCCTGTGAGCCCCACTCCCAGGGTCACAAGACCAGAGAAACCTGCTTTCATTAAGACATAGCAATGCCTCGTTAATCCTGACAGAGGATCCATTTCCTATTAATCAGGCCAATGAACAGCTCGAGGAAGGCTAATACCGTGAGAAATGACCTTTCAGACCACCTGCTCAGTGCCGATGAGCCCCGGCCCGACCTGACCCCATCCCTGGCACAGAAATGGGTATGTGTGCCATGATGACACTCTCTCCCTAAGCACCCACTCTGCACCAAGAACTTCATCTCATTTAGTCCTTCGCTATTGTTATTCCCAGTTTACAGGCTCAGAGAGGTCAAGTCACTGGCCCAAAGTCACCTAGTCAGTGAGGGGCATATCTGAGACTTGACTTTAAGCCTGTATGACTCCAAGACACCTGGGGCAGAAGAGAGGGGCCTTGTGGCAGGGTGTGTGGCATGCTGTGGGTAGCTGGACCAAAGAAGGTGAAGGAGTGAGTGGGAAGTGAGGAAGGGGAGGGAAGACATTGGCTACAACAGGAAGGTACAGAAAAGATGGTGCCTAGAGGGGATGAGGGGCCAAGGGAGGTTTACATCTTGGTTTCTTCTTTGGTTTCCTAAGACATGAGGGACAATCTTTATGTGCTGATGGGAAGGAGGCAGCAGAGAGGGAGAGGGTGCCGACCCAGGGTCCAGCAGAAAGAGCCAGGCTCAGTCCCCAAGGAGCGGAGGGGTCGGGGGACCACCGGGTCAACAGTTACAGCTGCAGATACAGAGAGCAGGAAGGGAGCCACCTTACTGAGCACCCCGGGGCCCAGGGAGGATTTTATGTAATTTTTAAGCAAGTCACTCGTCATCTCTGAGCCTCCATTTTCTCATCTGCAAAATGGTGCTAGTGACCCAAGGGTCTGTGCAGACTCTCATTCATATCATTAGTCTTGAAACAACGTGGGTTGTCTTAGCATCTTTGACTGAGAGATGGAGAGCCAGCGGCTCAGAAGGCTAAGTAACGGACAAGTCACCGTGACGTGGGGTGGTGCTAGGGTTTGACTGGTGTTCCAAATCCTAAGCTCATCTTCTAGCACTAACACCCAAGGCTCCATGGAGGACGGAAACTTGGCCCCACCTGACTGCCCTTGGAACAGAGGGCAGGAGGCAGGAGGCAGCTCAGCCTGAAAAGCCAGGGGCAGCCTTGGTGGGAGCCAGAGTGGCCTGGGGATAACAGAGGTTCTAGAAACTTCAGTTTGCTTCACATTTCCTCTGCACTCTGAAGGAGGCTCCAGACTCTTCCATTCTATGGTGTTCTGCAGAATCTGCCCCTGTTTACTGGTCCTTTCAGATGGGTCCTCTCGCATAGGACTCTGCCCACTCAGGCTCCATGGGCATGCACCTTCCCCACACCCTGTGCAACCCTCCCCCACACTTTAGGACCTGCACAGCAGCAGCTTTGTGGATCTCATCCTACAATGCCATCACCTTAGTCCAGATACCACCTTCCCTTGACTGGACACTCCATCAGCCCAACAAGCTGTGTCCCTGTCTCTAATCTTGCCTCTTCCAGTCTAATCTCCATTCAGCAGCCAGAGTGAACTGCCTCACTCCTGATTTAAAAAACCCTGGGAGGGTTTGAATCAGGCCCTGAGAGGGCCTCCCTGGCCTATCAAAACAAAATTTCAAGTCTTTTCATGGTGGACAGAGCCCTGCCAGGTCTGACCCCAGCCACCGTCCATCATGTCCTCCCCCCAGCCCTGGTTTCCCATTCCCTGGATAAACAATGTTCCCTGGGGCCTCAGGGCCTTTGCATAAGCTGTTCCTGCTGTCACAAACCTCTTAGACATCCTCTTTGCCTTCCCGTTCCCAGCTTAAGCATCATTTCCTCAGAAAACCTTCCTTGGTCTCCCTGTCATTGTCTCCTGCTCCATTAGCTCAGTTCCTGGTTTGAAGCTCTCTGGTCACTCCCTCTGCCTCTGTCATAGCACTGCTCCAGCTTATTACATAGTATGTGGGTGAAGTTATTACTTTTCCCATGTTTGGAGCTAGTATGTGGCTCACAGCTGCTTCCCCACCTAGAACAATACCCCAGGGCAGAACGGACACCGTGCCTGCTTTGCTTCCTGCCCTGTCCCAGGTGCCCAACCCAGCTCCTCGCACACAGGGGTGTGGAACAAATGAAGGAGTGACCCGACAAGGGAATGCTCGAGGAGGATGGAGACTGCAGTCCCTTCCACACCAGGGGGATGCCCATTCCACCAGGGAAAGCAGCGCAGGGTAGAAACCAAACCGTCTTTGGCTCTTGCCTGGACGTGCAGAAACCAGAGGCTGGAACCTGCTGAACCGGAATGGCCAGGAGAGCCCGCCTGGGGGCGGGGCCTTCCCGCCAAACAAAGAGCCAGAAGCTGGGGAGGAGAGCCAGGTCCGGGTCACAAGAGAGGAGAGAGCTGGGAGAAGGGAAAAGGCCTGAGCACTGTATGGAGGCTGGACGGGGCCCAAGGCCTGGGGCCACCAAGGAGGCAGAACCCCCTTGGAGGCTGGAGAGGAGCCAGCGCCCCGCCCAGCCCACCCACCGGCCAGACTGGCAGCGCCTCCCAAGCCTGGTGCCCAGGGGGCAGACCCTTCCCCTCCCTCCAGTCTCAGCTTCCCAAACCCACCCCCACTTCCACCCAGGGTCTCCTCACCCACCCTGCAGCCAAAGCCCAGCTTGTCCTTGTCCCAAAGCCCTGCTGAGCCCTTGCCCTTTTGGTTCCACAGGCCAACTTCTGGGGAGCACACATCTGACCAGGTCTCTCCCCAGCTACAATCTCTGTGCTGACTGCAGTCTCCCTGCTGCTGCCCCCTACACGGGTTCCTGCTAACCTCTCCAGGCTCACCTTTCTTGACTCTTTCCAAACAGAACACCTACCATGGGCCGAGTACTGTGCCTGGCACACAGCTCAGCCCTGGGGGACTTGCCCCGACAGGCCAGGCCAATGGGCATCTCCTTGCCTTCGTGTGCCCTGTCCCTCTCCTGCACCCCACCCCCTGTGGGAGCCTGCCCTGTGTCCAGCAGCACTTGGGGTTCCCATTCCAGCACTGATCACAGCTACACTGACTGATGACTGCCACCAGCATGCCATCAACGTCAGGCCACCTGACCTTTCGGCTTCCTGCTGACTCCCAGCTGGTGTTCAGAGAGGGTCTGAAGAACTTGTGACTTTCTGTACCCCTCCTGACCCCTTCCTCACTGCATGGAGTTTGGGGGGCCACACAGCTCTTTGGGCAGCAGCTCCCAGAGTATGCCCGGGGACACTCTCTGTGCAAGCAGGCCACTGAGCCCATGCACAGTGGGAATGAGTGGCCTCATAAAGGAAACCAGCAGGCTAGCTTGGGGAGAGGGTGGCCATGCCTCTGGGTGAGGGGTGCTCAGCCAGCCAAAGTGGGCCCCCTTGGAGGCTCCTCCACCGGGAGACGGACTGCTATCTCGTGCCTTCCCTGTGGAGTACATACACACACATGCACATGGGTGTACACGGAAGCAGAGAGCAGACACACAGCCACAAGGGAGTGAGGGACAGCGAGGCAGGGGAGGGAGCTCCTGGAGGTGGAGTTCCCAGGCCCTGAACGGTCTAATGAGCTGGAGACTCATTAACTCTGGCTCCTATGACTGCTCCTGGCGCTCTCCAGAGGGGACCCTGCTCAGAGACAGCCTTGGGTTCCCAGGGGACACACAGGGAGCCCCAGGTCATGGCCTTGGATCGAGGGACCACACACCAGGTACCAGGTGCCTTGAACATGGGACCTCAGTTAACCTTTCCAGGTAGGAATGATTACTCTCATTGTGCAACAGGGAAACAGGCCTAGAGAGAGCAAGCAATCTGCCGGAAGTGCCACAGAGGGCAGAGTCTAGGCAGGCCAGCAGGCCCTACCCAGCTGGTGGCCCTGCCTACCACAAGGCTGGCACGGCAGGGGTAGAACAGGACACACACCCCCTCAGCTACACGGGCCCTTGCCCCCCATCCTACTCCCACCCCATCCATGGTGGGGTATCCTGCTCTGTGCTCTTAGGATTCCAAGTCCCTGGGCTGTATATAACCAGGGACCCCTGTGCTGCATCCCTGCCTCTGTCCCACACTGTCTGGGGACAAAAGGTTTTCACCCTGTGGCTCTCTCCTGAGCTCCATGGAGAAGCCCAGGGCCATTCCTGTCCCCAACACCGACATCTCACCCCATTATGCATCACCCCCCATTAGCAAAACGTCCAGTCACCCTTTAGGGTTCCCTTCTTCCAGGAAGCCTCCTAGTGCCCCCACCAAGGGCTCAGGTCACGACCTCTGTGCGGTGCTGCCCCCAACAGAGCACAGGCCAGAGTACCTCGCATTGCGGGGTCCAAAGGCAGGCCCATGCGGCCACCTGGCAGCTGACTCGCACATTAGGGCAGTAGAGAAACCTCTTCCTGCTCAGGACTGCCTCTAGCCCCACAAGCCGCTTCCCTGAGAAACCACAAAGCCCTGCGCTCGGGGAACTGCCCAAGCTCTGCTTGCCTCGGTCTCCAACAGCGCTGACTCGGCAGCAACGCTGGGGCCTCTGGGCTAACTCCTGGCAGCTGCTTCTCCACCCCCCTTCCCTCTGCTCCCTTCAGAGGCCAGGGCTCCCATTCATTTGTCTCGTTAAGAGGCCTATAGAAACACATTTGTCCGCTCCTCGCTTCACTGCTCCGGTCGTCAATTCTCTGGGGGCGCCTGCCCTACCTTTTGCGGCAGCTCCGTCCACGTTTGCCCAGTCACCCCCACCTAGAAGGCTCCCAAGCCCCTAAGCCTGGCCACGGTGGGAAGGATACAGCTCCAAAAGTGTACATGGCATAGGGAGGTCTGTAAGACAGGGGCCAGGTCCCCACAGCTCCCAGCCCAGGCCACCCTCCCATGGCTCTCTGCCTGGGAACAGAGCCCCACTCACCCTACTTCAGCATCTCTAGCTGGTTCCTACCTTCCAGACCTTGGGCTTTGGGTTCTAGGTCTCAGGGGACCAGCATGGAGGTTCTGGGACTCTGCTCCAAATACTGTTCCACACTGCCCCCCAAGTGGCCCATGACCCAGACTGCTGGAGGAAGTGTACAGGAACTGGTCAGGGAAGAGTATTCCAAGCAGAGGCATCAGGAGGAACAGGGGTCTGGGGAGTGCATGGGCAACAGAGAAGTCAGCACAGTGGGGCGTGGGGTGGGGCGCAGGGTGAAGGATGAGGCTGGCAGAGGCTGGAAAATGGAGGGCCTTGATAAGCACTGGGACCCCTAAGCTTGATCCTGGAGGCAACAGGGGAGGAGAGTGAGGGATTTTAAACTGAGGGCGACATAGGCTTTCGTTTTCAACCAGACTCTTACTCTGGAAAGAAGAATGGCTTATGGGGGAACTGAGGCAGGGAAGCCATGGGGAGGCAACTTCGTGTAAAAACCCAAACAAGAGTCGAGGGTGGCTTGGGTGAAGGCAGTGGAGGGGAAGGGGGATGCATTCCAAAGATGTTTAGAAGTGAGAAACAAGCTGGTGATGGATTGGACATAGGGGATGAGACAGGGAGGAGGCCCCGGGGTTCTGACTCGGTGGGGGGGGGGGGCGTGGGTGGTGATGCCTTCGCCAGGAGAGTGAACACAGAAAGAGGAACAGGTCTGGGGGGATGAGGGGACGCGTCAGGGCACGTTCGGTCTGCAGCAAGAAGGGAAAGCAGTTAAGTCTCCCAGGATGTGCTGTCTGCAAGGCCAGCTGGGTGCTCCTCCCTTGGCCCTCGACCTCCTGTCCAAAGGCCACGAGACTGTCCAGGGTGAGGTCGGGGAGCAAGGACAATACTTCAGTGTCCAAGGGCGACTGACCACACCTGAGTGTTGACAAGCCTTTGCCTCCCTGCCAACATCAGAGCCACACCTAGTGACTTCCACCCCAACCTGCCCATGTGGGTGCAAACTTTCCCCAGCAGCCCCAGCCAGGCCTGGAGATCACCCTCACCCCGACCTGGGCCTGCGCCTCAGAACTCCCACTGCCCTTCACCACCCCCTTCCCCAACCCCCAGGGGTAACAGGCTCCCCTTCCCGGGCCCTACTAGCCCCACCAGGGCCCAGCCTCAGAGGACAAAGGGCGGGGTGCCCTGGTCCCACCCCTCTCCAGGATCTGGTCCTGAATAATTAATGAGCCGTTAGAAGAAAAGACCTCCTGGGTGGGGCAAGGAGAGAGATCTGTGCCCAGATACTTGGGAGTGGGGGGGTGAGAGAAGCCCTATGGCCCGCTGACCCCCAGGTTGGCCCTTGGCCACCTCTGGGCTCCGGACAGGCTGGGAACAGCCCCTTCCCCCAGGGACCTTGGCTCCGACCTCACCCCTCCCAGTCCGTGTGCAGATTGGCTAAATCTGCCCTGTGCTCCGCCTCCCACCAGTAACCAAGCAGTGGTAACCATGGTGACGGGGCGGGCTGCGGCCAGTCTCATAGTGCCAGGCAGGGGGAAGGGCAGCAGGAAAGGGATGAAAGTTCGGAGTTGGATTTGGGCAGGGGACAATCTCACTTCCACACACACACACACAGCCCAGCTTCCTGCTGACCAGGTGCAACCTTCCCCCCATTCCCTAGGCCGAGAGACTGGGGGAAGGGGGCTCCTGCCCCTTGGCCTGGAAGGTGGTGGGGAAGGGGAAGGAGGGGTTCAGTGTCCCCACATCTGAACCCCAAGGGTTTGGCCCAGGGAAAGGGCTACGGGGGCTCTGGCTTCTGATCACTCCCTGGACCTGTGGACTCCGCTGGTGTCCCATTCACACACCTGTACACATTGCTTGTGTGCCACCCCTCCCATTCCCACTCAACTCTGACACAGCTCACATTGCGTCTTCTGGACAGATCTGCAGTGGCAGACACAGTACACGCCTAAGCACGTCACCCGATGACCACATGAATCCTGGACATGTCTCACCCCCGTTCCATAAAACGGGGTCACACTTAGCCATGCCCCACCCTAGAGTGCCTTAAGGGACATGCAGGCATTCCATAGGCCGTTCCTAGGAAGCACTGTGCTGGAGTACTTCTTGGGGGAGGTTCTCTAACAGTAGGGGGTCTAGGGGGTGTCTAAGAATCCTGCTTCCTGTAGTAGCTGCCCTAGCTGCCCGTATCCCCCACCCTAGGATCCTGCTAGGAGGAATGTGCAGCTTGATGGGTCAGACTTACTGTCACCATGGGCACCTGCCACCAAACCAAGCATCACAAGCGCAGGCACAAGGGGCACCATCGTCTTCCCTGGAGCTGGCTCAGGGGCCATCCAGGGCCCCAGCACCAGGGCTGGCCACAGCCCAGGACAATCAACCTGTGATGGAGAGAAGGGCACAGCCAGTTAGCCGGTATCCAGCGAGGTCCCTATCACCCACCTGTGCCACCTCCTAGCCCCCACTCACCACCCAGACCCCGCTCATCCTCACTGACCATCCAGAGCCCGGTTCCACAGACACAGCCCCCTCCTCGACCGTGGACTGTGAGATGACCACCCAGACCCACAGAGCCCTGTGACCACCCAGGCTCCTCATGGATCCCCCCACCTCAGTGACCCCAAGGACAACCCAACAGTCACACCATAGGGAGACAGCACAAGAGGCCTTTAGGTCATTCTCTAAACCTGAGTAGGAGGGCAGGGGGCCACTGAGACCAGAGATGGACAGGGCTGTTCTGTCCCAGACTGTGAGTTTCCAACCTGCCTCCATTAGGAGACCCGAATGGGGAAAAAGGGTCGGAAGACACAGAAACATACAGACCAAACAAAATAAGACAGAGACAGGGAGCAGTGAGAAGGCAGCAGACCCATACAGCCAGGGGGACCCATTGTCTCTTCTCGCCCCCGCAGGGAGGGAGGAGGCAGTGGGCCAGACCCCGCACGCTGAGGACAGGCCCCAGAGCACAGACTTGTTAGCAGCAGACAGAATCCAGGTATCAGAGGCTTGAAGCCAAAGCCACAGCCCGTCCAGGCTCGCCAGGACATGCTCTTGACAAGTCGTAGCTGCCCTGCCTGGCCACCCTCGTCCTACCCAATTCCCATGGCATCTTCCCACTCCAAGAGGAAACCCCAGGGAGGCCCTGGTGTGGCCAGGGATGCGGTGCTGGACCCTCAGATTCCACCCGCACCTCCTCTGCCCCTGCCCTAGTGGCCCAGGCCTCCCAGCTTCTGGAAGCTGCTTGCTCAGAACCACCTGCCAGCCTGAGCCAGGCACCTGTGCACGGGGAAGGCTGTGTTTGGGATCGGTGGAACGCCTCCCAGGCCTTTGCTCCTAGGGCTCCTCCGGCAGGTGTGCCCTCCCCAGTCTGCCAGGCACCTGTGTGAAGCCTCAGCACGGCCACAGCACACCGACTACACCGCTGTCACTCCACAGCCCTGATGATGCCCCCCGCAGGGGGCTTCAGGGAATCCACAACAGCTCCCACCAGCTCTGCTCACGCTTCACTCTGAGCAGGCGGCTGGCACACGAGAAGCCCCTTGATAATGCTCTGGAAGCAGAGCAGGATGCAGAGGGGCCGGAGTGATGACGAACACCCCCGGGCACCCCGCAGTGGTCCCAGGGACTCCGGGGGGAGAGTCTAGGTTAGACTCAGGTCCCAGCTGGCCCACAGTGGTAGGAGGATTCGCAAGGAAGTGCCGGGGCCGGGCTCGAAGACGGCTTCGCAAGGAAGTGCCGGGGCCGGGCTCGAAGACGGCTCTGCTCCTGCCTGGAACTCGAACTCTTGGCTCAACAGGGACAGTCAGAGGTCAGAAGACTGGAGGGCGGTAGGTATGCAGAGGTGCTAAGACAAAACAGGCAGGGCTGGGAAGTGGGGCGGGGGCTGAGCACAGAGGGCAAAGTGCGGGAGATGTCCTTTGTCCCAAGAGCTGGCTACAAGCCTTAGACAGCAACTAAGAAGCAAAAGCAAGAGAGCCAAAGGGGCACAGTGGGCATCCGGCCCCATTTACACCATGCCTGGGGTTCCCCTCAGGGATCACAAAGTTCTGGTGGCTGAGACCAGGAGAAAGGGGGTCCCCACCATGATGCCTGGTACAGCCAGTCTGGGACGGAGGTCCCACTGAGCTTGGATGCCACGGCACTGAGGTGAAGCCATGGCACCAACCACAGAATTCAAGTTCTAAGGCAGACATCCAGCAGCGAACTAGCCAGGCTGTGGCCCCCTGACACAGTCATCCTGTTGCCCCTGGAACAGACACCGTGGGTTTACAGCTCAGGGGTGGGTTGTTGCACCAAAGACGGGGCAGAGGGGGCTAGTCCCAGTATCACGGTGTGCAATGATAGCATACTCACAGAGAGGCTTGGAGCCCCCTCCCCAGGGCAGACCCCATGGGGGTGGAAGCCACAGGAACTCTCAGAATGGGGGCAGATCTCCCTGGTATGAACTAAAGGTGACAAAGGTAAAAGAAGGGAGATCATGGAGGCACAAGCGCACAGCCCGGCAAGCAGGGCATGGAACGCCCCAGCACGCGTCTCATGGCGGCGTATCCCTGTCTGGCTATGGGAATCAGATCCCTAACTCTTGGGTGGGCACATCGTGGAGGTGTGGCCATCCAATCCAGACATCACAGGAGAGTGGACAGAAGGTGCAGACATCCTGGGGGTGGAGCTATCTGACAGACATTACAGGGGTGTAACTTGCCAGTACATTATTATGGGGCATACCCCAACCCTGACACAGACATCGTGGGGTGGGAGTCCCCAGGACAGCAGTCGAGGGGGCCTAACTCCAGAACAGAGGTCCTGTGGTGCAGTCTAGGATCTGATTCTGGCCATGGGTGTCAGGAGAATTGGGGCCCCTGATAAGCCCCTCCCCACTGTGAGAAAGACAAGTGACACTGACTTGGGGACTCCAAGGGCCCCCTGTGTATCTAAGTTGGAGATATTGGCACACTATCCAGATACACAAAACAGGACAGACAAAGGTAAAGAAGTTGAAAACAAAGACATTCCCTCTCCAAAGAGCTTCTCCCAGAGGTCCGTGGACACAGGGACACAGCTACCCAGAGACTGGAACCACCGGGAACACACCGGCAAAGACACATTCTCAGGGGACTGCTCCAGCAATCATACCACCGTCTAAGCCAGGGGTTCTCTGGTCACCAGTTCCTAGCGAGAGTGAGCTGCTACCCGCCTCCGACTCTGGAAACACAGCCTACCCCCAGCCCCGGGGCCCCCTCCTCCGAGTCCTGGATGTCCGGGCCTCACCTTAGTCTAGACCTTGGCCCTGTCCCCACCCCAGAGTGCTCCAGGTCACCTGTGGGGAGAAGGTGGGAGAGGAGCAGGGAGGTGAGGCTGATGCTAACCCTGCTGGGGTTGCCGAGCACCCTCTGAATCCAGTGCGACAGTGTTAAGAGCCAAGTGTCCACTCCCCCCAGCATGGCTGGGTGAGTCTGTGTTTCTAACAACTGAGACGAGAACAAGGCCTGAGCTCTTGACATTAACGAAGGCTTGTCTCTGAAATGCATTGTGGCCCATTGGTCCTACCAACTGACATACTGGGGCAGGAAAACAACTCCATACCATATGACATTATAGGAACATAGCTGGGTGTGATTTTTCTACATTCAGGATGGTTTGGATACATCCTTCCTTTGCTACGTCAGTGTAAGGCTGGCAAACGCCCTTTCTTGGGAAGAACTGTCCTTTATTCTCAAATTGTGTTTTGGTGTTAAAATGTCCTTTCTGGTGTGCAATAAGGGTGGTAGCAGATAGCAGTATTTTCTATAACATCCTTACCTGGCCAAATAAAAAATTGCCATTCCCGTGTCTGAGCCCCAAGTACTTCTGGAAAGTGTACTGGTTTGCAAAATCAAAGAGCCTGCAAATCACTGCTCTGAGGAAAAAGGAAGAGGCAGGCACCACACCAAGCCACAAGACTCAAATAAGAATGTCCTGGAAATGTATGTAACACAGAGGCCATGTCACCTCCAGGCAGCCCAACCTAAGCACCCCTGTCAGCCTCAATGGGTCCCCCCAGCCCTGAGAGACCATGTTACGCCAGAGACGGCGGTGGTGGGGGTATCCCTGGCTGGAGAACAGCTGGGATCATTCTGAGTCCTCTTCATGAATATGCAAACACAGATTGATTTGTTTCCCTTGGGCACGTGTTATTATTCACAAATATTAATTAGTCTCCAAATACCACCTGTTCCTACGGCACCCCACCCCCAGAGCAGGACCCTGGCTCCCTGGAGGCTGGGGCCCCAAAATGGACATCAACAGGAGGAGGGGTCTCCAGGGCCCCCAAGAGGAGAGACCAATGCTTGGGTAAGAGAAGCCTGAGGGCAGGGAGGGCAGGGAGAGCTGAGAGCCGCTCACGTTCAAAGCCGCGGGCAGCTAACCGAGCCCTTTTGTCATGTACTGGACAGTTCACCGCGTGGCACTGCAGCAGCGGCCGCGGAGGCGGAAACAGGCCTTGTTACACTTGGGAAGGAAAACCAACATGTTTCCAACTCTCACCAAACCGACCGCGGGATTATGACGGGAATAAATCAGCCTCAGCCTCGACCCCAGCCCTGGGGAAGGCGGCAGGCAGCAGTAGGCAGCTTCCCTCAGCCAGCCAGGTGGCCAGAGTCTGTAAGCATAGCTTGTAACAGCCGGCCCACCCTCCCACAGTGGGGCCCCCTACCCTCTTACAGCCCTGGGCTTCTTGGGCTCCCCGGGGAATGGAGGGGGAACTTAGGAAGCACATCCCAGAGTCTCTCCAGGCGGCATGAAGTCCAGCAGAGGCACCGGCCTACAGCTATAGCCCCACCAAGCCACGAGCCATCCGGGGCCCGCCCTCCGGGGCCCTCCCTCCAGCAGCAGAACCTCCATGGGGTGAACGCTCCCCAACACCTCCAGGCCTCAGCACTTGCTGATCCCCCTACCGGGAATGGGCTCCCAGGTAGGTCAGACCCAACATCTGAGGATGGACAGGTGAAGAGACACATGCCTCCCCAGCTGGCCTTTCCCACCTGTGACACAGCCTTCCTGCTGCACCCTCCACCTTATCCCAATGCCCACTTCGTCATGCATAGGACCTGGCCCCTAGCAGATCCCCAATACATGCTCATTCCCTTTCTCTGCTTAGGCTGGACCTATCTCTCATGACCCCTCTCATCAGCCGACCGTGCAGAACTATTCAGTGGGCCCTGCTGGGCCCTGAGCCAAGGGGCAGGGAGATGAACAAGACAGCCATGGGCTGGGCCTTCCAGGAGCTTAGGGAAAATGGCCCAACCAGAACTCATCCTCCCCAGAACCATCCCCACCTCCTGGTCCCCATCTTAGTGACAAGCGCTACCACAGACCTGGTCCCCCAAGCCAGCCAGTCCTCCTCAAATTCTCCTTTTTCCTCTCCCCACACAACCAACTGGGCAGTAAGTCAGAATTTGCATTGCCTGGGGCACCTGGGTGGCTCAGTTGGTTAGGTGCCTGCCTTCAGTTCAGGTCATGATCCCAGGGTCCCGGGATCGCGCCCCGCATCGGGCTCCCTAGTCAGCAGGAAGCCTGCTTCTCCCTCTCCTACTTCCCCTGCTCCCTCTCTCGCTGTGTCTCTTTCTGTCAAATACATAAGTAAAATCTTTAAAGCAAAAAAAAAAAAAAAAAAAAAAAAAGAATCTGCACTGCTCTGCTCCAACCACCACATGCCAGTGAGACCCCAGGAGTGTGGACCTCTTCAGGGGGCTTCCTGCCTCAGCTTGCTCCCATCTACCCTGCCCACAAACAATGCCACCCGCCCCCACCCCAGCTTACAAAAACATGAAGGCAATCGTGGCCCTCTGGCGCATTCTATTGCTTGATTCCTTAGCAGACGCACGGACAGCATTTCAGGACTGAATGGGTGGGCAAGTGGAGAGATGGACGCACGGCTGATGCTTCTCCGCTCACGGACCTTCAATGTCTCCGCACCACCCACAGGGAAAAGTCTAGAGTCTTTATTTAGCTGGACACCCAAGGCTCACCACGCTCTATCTCCAACCCCAACCCACCTGCGCTGTGCTTCCTGCAGAAAGGCAGTGAGAGAAGTGAAAGAGACAGGGAAGGAAGTGCCCAGATCTCGGGAGTGCCTTGCTCTCTCTACCACAGCCTCCAGGTGATGGGAACCAACAGAGAAGCAGATAGATACCAATGTAAGTCCCAGAACGTCACCCAGAAGCCTATTTCACACCTACAGCAGCTGACGAGCTGGATATCACTCCCCACCCACCTCCATCAAGCATTCTGGCCAGAAACCCAGGCATCACCCTTCACACCTCCCCTCCCTGCTCATGTGCCACATTCAGCCCTTCGCCGTGTCCCATCTCCTCCATGTCCCTAAATGGCACTCACGTCCCTTCTCTCCACCTCCACCTCCCTGGTCCTTCAGCATCCCTCAGCCGTGTGCACCCCGGACCGTGTCATGTGCCCAGTGGCAACTCTTCCACGGCTCCCTGCCAGCTTGCATCACAGTCCCAGCCACTCAGCCTGGCCACAGGACCCCTCTGCGTCCCCGGCTCCTGCCACCTTTTGCGGCACACTCACCAGGTCTCTGCTTGCTCACGTCAGTCACTCTTGGACAACCAGCACTGAGGGGAGGGCACCAGGGTCTCCGCTCCTTCCTGGAGAGAGAGGAAAGCATGAGAAAACATCAAGAATTTCATCACAGCAGAGTAGATAGTGACACAGAAAGACATTCAAAATCTGCTGTTTATGGGAAAAAAAAATAGGTTTTGAAACTATTCATGCAGGACATTCCCCATTCAGTAAAAATGCCCATCGTCTCTACTCGCTCACTCACTCTTTTCAGGACTCCTGAGCATCTACTATGTGCTGGGCTTTCTTCCAGGTACCCAAGTACGCTGCGAGCAACACGCAGACTAAGCCCCTGCCCACCCTGCAGCTAGCCCCCCAGTGACCCACCCCCCCAGTTAGACCCCTTCGGGATCCCTCCAGCGGAGCAGAGGCCCCTCCCACCTTTGTGCCCCACCCCCAGCTCTGGCCTGCCAACCAACCACAAGAACCTCCTCTTCTGATCCTCAAATGTGCCCCATTTTGTGCAGTCTCCGGCCCTGTCAGTGTCCGAAACACGCTGCCTACACGCCTCTGCCAAGCACCCTTTGGATTTCGGAGCCAATGGCACTTTATCAGGGAGACCTTCTGTGGTGTCCCAGACTACACGCTTGGACTTTGCCTAGGAGTAGTGGCCACAAATGTCACCAATTTTTTTTTTAACTTATAAAAAAGATTTTAAGGGCACCCAGGTAGCTCAGTGAGTTGGGCCTCTGCCTTTGGCTCAGGTCATGATCTCAGGGTCCTGGGACTCACTCCCGCATCGGGCTCTCTGCTCAGCAGGAAGCCTGCTTCTCCCTCCTCTGCCTGCCTCTCTGCCTACTTGTGATCTCTCTCTCTCTGTAAAATAAATAAAATCTTAAAAAAAAAAAGAGATTTTATTTATTTGAGAGAAAGAGAAACAGAGAGCACACAAGCTGGGGCAGCAGCAGAGGGAGAGGGAGAAGCAGGCACCCAGCCAAGCAGGGAGCCTGACTTGGGTTTCGATCCCAGGACCTCAGGATCATGACCAGTTAGGCAGATGCTTAACTGACTGAGCCGCCCAGGTGCCCCGCGAATTGTCTTTTTAATACAATTGCTGAGTGGTGGCCGAGTCACGACCATAAGCCGAGTGTGTGCCCGGCTCAGTTCCGTGTCCCTGGCCCCCAGCAGAGAGCAGGCACATAGTAGGTGCTCCCCCAGGATATGCCGAATGAGTGGATGAACACATGAATGAGCGCACAGAGAATACCCCAGCTCAGAAGAACTACACCAGCATACGTGCAGCCCTCAAAGAAGCTTCAGCAGCAATATTTATTTTTGACTTTCTGCTTCTCTATAATTTTAAAAATGAAGGTGTGCCCCTTGATGCCTCCTCCGTTGGCACACACACAGTCACACAGCCCGGCTCTTCCCTCCAGAAGAGTGGGCACCAGCCCAGGTCAGGGTGGGGGGTCGGACATGCCCACACAGTCTTGTTACCACCTTGCCACCACTCAGTGACTTGGCGCCATGGGGCCCACTTGGAACACAGCAATTGCACCATGCCTCCTCCCAAAACAGACACTCAGGGATGGGGGTCAGAGGGTGCCCTCACCAGCACCCAGCCAGCCTTCCGCACCTGGGAACTGTCCTCCCTTGAGACTGACCACCTTTGCCACTACAGAGGATGTCCTCACGGATGGAAGGGCCATCATAAAGGACCACGACGGGCCTTACCAACCCACCACCGTCCTGGACTGACCCTGCAGCTCACCCTCTCTTGGGCCGCCGCTGGCCCCCGCCCCTGCCCAAACCAATAGCCCTGGCCCTCAGAAGGGCTGTGCACTTCCCTCCCCGGGTCCACTGAGTTTCTACAGCATTCCCTGTGGCCGCTGCTCCCAGCACATAGGCTGCTGGGCAGGTCTGGCCAGACAAACCAGCTTCCACGTCCTAGACTCAAAGGCTGGTTTGTCTGGGGACACCCACCGGGCCCTCATGCTGCCAGATGTGGGCTGTTGGCTCCTCCATTGCTCAGGGACCCAGGGCAGAGGGACAGAGTCTGAGGCAGGGAATGGGGAGGGTCCCCTAAGCCAGTTGGCACTAGGGGCATGGACCTAAACTGACCAGGAGTCACACCTGGGAGAGGTGTATGTTCAAAATGGCCCAGAGGTGGGTGGGTCAGAGAACAGATAAAACTTTGCATTGGGAAAGACCTTAAAGTACACAGAACAGCACAAGGGCAGGATCCTGGAACGGCCAGAACAGTACCTAGTACCACACTAGTCCAGGATCAAACGGGCCCCAAAACAGCCTGGATAGGCAATCAGAATCCCCTTCACATTCACCTGCAGCAGCTCCCAGAACCACGCTACACTTATCCTGGTACAAACCCGGAACAATCAAGACCACCAGATACACCCAGAAAGCCAACTGGAGAGCTACTCGGAAAGGGCCTGACTGGTACTGAACCCAAGTCTGGAATCCCTGGTTAGCCCCCAGAAAGGCCTCGGAAGTGCAGAGGTGGGCAGCAACGATCAGGATCAGGTAAGAGGCCTTGGCACCCACCCACAGCTGGCCCCCAGAAGGGCTCTCGGGCATGTGCCACACCTGGAGGCCTGCCTGGCAGCAGGACCAGAAACGCCGTGGCCCCTCCAAAGCAGTGCCCAGGCAGGTCCTGCGGCTACGCCGGGGACGGTCCCCAGAAGCAGCAGCCAAAACACTGCTGAGCAGCAAAAACCACTGTTCTCAGATCTGGAGGTGAGGGACACGTAGAGACCTGTGCATCCGGACCTCAGACGCAGACCCTCATCAGACACCCAACGCCGGGGCGGGGAGGGGGGAAGAGGGGATGGAACACACTGAGGCCTCCAGTCTCACTCCAGCCCACCAGAAAGACAAACACACTCGAGCAGTATACACGCTCCCATAGATGACAACGAGGGCAGGCGGCGGGGGGCCAGACGCCCTCCTGGTTGAGCTCCCCCAACTTGCGAACCTTGCTTCAGGACGGCAACTACTTTAGGAGAGCGGGTGCCCTCACCTTAACATGGTATTGATTTAAAGGCACCCCCTCGCCAGCCCTCACCCTGTGAGTCTGAGGAGCGTGGGTCTGCACCACCCCCACTGATGGTTACCAGAAGGACTGCCTACTAGTACCATTGAGTTATCGTGCTCGCCAGAGGGCGGGCCCTGTTCTAAGCACCTCCTGCATAGCCAACCTTAATCCTCACCACAACCCCACTGGGCTCGGAACTGTCTTATACCCCACCTGACAAAGGAGAAAACGGACTCAGAGACTTAAGCAACTTGCTCGGGGTCAAACTGCTAGTCAGCGGAGGGGTGCCTCAGCGGTCTGGAACCAGAGCCTGCACTAGCCACTGACGAGCACAGCCCAGCACTCTCTGAGAGACCTCTCTGCCCTTCCTTTGCCCAGGTTTCTCTCCCAGGCTCTCTCCAGAGCCTCATACCCAGCCCCCTCCTGGATGTCTCCCCTGCCTGCAAAGGAACTCAAATGTCCCAAGCATGTCAAAGACATCATGTCCAACCGTGACCTCAAGTTCATTATCTCCACCCACCCCCCAATCTACCTCTCCTCCCTATCCCCAGCTCAGTGACGTTGCAGGGCATAAAGGCCCCACCCAGTCACCTAGGTCCAGGAACCTGGACCCCTACCTCTTCCTCTCTTCTACCTCCACATCCAACAGATCATTCTGTCCTGATAAATGTGCCTTCTTGATGGCTCCATGCTACTGTCCTATCCAAGCCACCATCACTTCTCACCCGCACCCTCCTCACCGGCCATTCTGGGTCCATCCACTTCCCATAGCCACGGAATCCTCTTCTGGAAACGTCAGTATGATCCTAGCACATTCCACGGCCCCAGCCCAAGCTTTACATCTTCGGCGTCTCCCTTCTGTGTTCTCAGAATAAAGTTACAACTACTTACAAGACATTAAAGGCCCTCTGGGATCTGCTATACCTTAGAATTCCTCAAGACCTCTGAGTCTTCACTTACACTATATTCTCTGCCTGGAGTGCTCTTTGTCCAGCTGGAAAACTCCTGTTCATTCCTCAAAACCCACTTCGGATAGCCCCTTCTCAGTCTCTTCTGGAACTCATCTGACTTTGACCCTTAAATTCTTCCTTGCCTCATGTGAAGGTAGCTTCCCCAACCTTGTGACTTCAGCTCGGGACCGCAGCTGCTTCAGATGAGCTGATGCTGAGCTCAACCTCGGCAGTTCCTGAGGGGAGGGCTGCCTCTTCCATATAGCGGCTAGTCCCCTAGGAAGAAGGGCAGCCTGGCTGAAAGTGCCTAGCCCAGTGTCTGGCACACAGTCGGCAATCAATAAGAGGTTAGTGAATTGCTCTGCATTCCCATGATGCAATCTGTTCCCCCAGGGACCATGAGCTTCTCAAGGGCAGGGCCCTAGCTGCAAGCTTGGCCCAAGCACACAACAGTGTCAGTCACACAAGGCGGGCCTGCCATTGCTGATTATGCACTGCCACACAGTCCCTTGGATTCTCACAATGGCCTGGGGACCTGGTCAGGGTCAGGGTCAGATTAGCTGTCCCATTTCACAGGGGGTGAAACTGAGGTGCAGGGAGGAACAAGCTAGAAAGTGGAGAAGCTACGACATGTGTCACAGTCTCCATCAAAGAGGCCTGGGTCCCCTACACTGAACTCCTACTAGTTAGGGCCGATGGGAGAGAATGGAGAGATCACAAACTGCCAGGGCCAGCATTTTGCTGCATATCAACCCAATTCCCCAGAAAAGCTTTCCAGGCCATCTACTCTTACTGTAGCCATTCCCCTCCAACTGCTTCAACAGCCCCCAAATCAATGCCACAGACACCCCCATGCTCACAGTGTGAAAAAGGCTGAACAGAGGGGAGGCCAGGAGCTGCAGAAGGACAAGGAGGAAAGAAGGAATAATATTAAAACTGTTTCCTTGTTAAAGAAAAGAAAGAGGAAAGAGAAAGAACAACTGGAGAGAAAAACAAAACTGCAGACACATTTCAGATCATAAGGGGGAAACTGAGCCAGCCAAAATGTACAAGAAAGTGTGTGCAGGGGAGTGTGCTAGACTAGACTGTGAGCGTGCACACACCCTTCCCCAGGCTGTGCGAAGGGGTGCTGTGAGGGCACAAGCGAGCCGCAGAGCAGAGCATGGGCATGCAAGATACCTGAGCTCCAGGGGCTGGGCAGGCCCCAGTGTGCAAGAGTGAGGGCAAGAAGGCAAGGGGTGGGGAGGGAAGATGAGTGAGGGAATGAAGGGGTGTGTGTGTGAGTGAATGTGTGGCCTGTGCCTGGGGCTGCGGATGTTGGAGGCTGTGCTTAGGGAGTTACACCTGCTCCTTCTTGAAGCCCTAGGCTCATTCATATAATCAGTGAAAAACAGGGATTTTCTTGCTCCCTGAAGCAAGAGTTAATAAGGTGCCAAGCATAGAATTTTCTGAGATTTCCTCTCAGAACCCTCCTCTGGATCCCATCAGATCTCTCATGCCTCCCAAAGGATCTCTCAGCAGATCCCTTCCCAGGGGATCCCTCACCATTGAGGATCCCCCGGAAAGATACTCCTGGATCCTTTCCTAGGCCTCCCACCCCAGTGCACTTTCCTGGATTTTCTGGCCGGATTGCGCACCAGGTCACTCTGGATTCCTGCCCTTGTCTCTTCAGGAACCAAAGTGGAGCCTTCATCACCAACACTCAGCAGTCCAGCCTCCCAGGCTCTGCCTGGCCATCCTCAGGGGAATCCAGAGAATCCCCTCCCTTTCAGTTCACAGCTCAGGTACCGGGCTCCCACCGCCCAATATGCTCCACCTTGGGGGGGCCCTGCACTGCGCGGCTGGGGGGGGGCGGTTGTTGAAATGGGGAGAAAGGCTAGCCCCTCCCCCACCCAGGGTGGAAGAACCAGAGAGGCGGCATTCCAGAGAAATGAGGAGGGGGCCTAGCAGAGCGCGGGCAGAGATCCTGGTCAGTGGGAGACAGAGACATCGAAAAGCCAGTATGAGACGAGAGAAAGACAGGCTCAGAGATGGGGACAGGAGTACAGAGAGACGCGGGGAGGGAGCCACACACAGCGGGAGAAACCCTGGGGCTGCGGGGGGGGGGGGGTGAGTCTGGGAGGCAGTGACACAGGGAGAGATACAGAGACACTGAAGGGCATCGAGGCCGAGACACCGAGGAAAGCAGAAGCTGAGCCTGAAATGTGGGCACAGCGATGAGGACCGGGGCACACCGGGACGGGACGGGACGGGACGCGGGGCGGCGACTGAGTGAACTTTCCGGAGCGGGTCCGAGTGGACACGTCCTCACGGGACAGGTCGCTCTGGGGCCTTCAGGTCTTCGCGCCGGGGTGAGGGTGGGCACAGCCCGCCCGGGCCCCTCCCCTAACCGCGCCGGCGAACAAGGCGGGTGGGGGGCTCCAAACTCGTGCCCGGCGCACCCCGGGCCCGCACGTGCGCCGGGGCGGCGAGCGAGACGGGGGCGCGTCGGCTGCGGCTCCCCCGCCGGCTGGGAGGGGGCGCCTGTGCGGCGGGGGCGGGGGCGCGGCCTGGACCCGCCCGGGGCTGGGGTGGCGGTGGGAGGTGGAGGGCCGCCTCCGGAGCGCGGCCGTGCCGCTGGGGGGAGACGAGGCGGGCCCGAGGACGCCGAGCACAAATGCAAAGGGAAACTTTGCACTGGGGGGCGCGGGCTGCGGCTCAGGTGCGGCGCGGAGGGCTGGGAGAAGGGGGGCGGCGAGGAGCGAGCTAGCCAGCCGGCGGCGGTGGCTGGGGCGGGGGGGGGGGGGGCGTCTGCCGCGGGGTAAGCGCGGGGAGGAGCCGCCAGGCTCAGAGGGGGGGCCCAGCCGAGGCTGCGGGCGCGGCAGGTGGGGGCGCGGCCCGGCCTAAGCGGCGCCTCTAGCCCGCCTCGGAGGACGCGGGGAGGGGGCGGCCAGAGCCGGGAAGGAACCGACGCGGAGGGTCCTGGAGGGGGGCCCTGGGGTCACTCACCGCCTATCCAGGGGCCGTCGGTCCGCATGTCCCCCCCCCCCAAGCCGCTGGGGCCGCTGCTCCCGCTGCTCTTCTGCCGCCGCCGCCGCCGCCGCCGCCGGGTCCCACTCCCGCCACCTCCACCCGAGCCGGAGCCGGAGCCCGAGCTGGAGCCGGAGCCGGAGCCGCCGCCTCTGCTGCCGCCGCCACCGCTCCCGCCGCTCCCGCGCCAGCTCCAGCCGCGCGCCCCCGCTCGCGCCCGCGCCCGCGCCCCTGCCCCTGCCGTGCGCGTCCCCGGCGCCGCCCCTCCCCTCGTGCACTCTCACTCGCCGAGCGGGGGAGCCGCGTAGGCCCAGCGAGGCCACAACCCAGCCCTGAGTCTAAACCGACTGGAGCTCCAATATTGGACCAGAACCCCAGTAACGAGCATGGACAGACCCAAACCCCCACAAGAAGTCCAGATCCTATTAGTGGCTCCCACTCATAATACGAACCTCATAACTACTCAAGGACCACATTTCTTTCGTCTACAAATTTGCACCTGATAGTGAGCCCAGACCGATCTCCAAACACAATATGGAGTCCAAACTCCTAAATCTGCCCTCGCAGTGGCACAAGTAGTCATTTTAATTTACACTCCATATTGACCCCAAATACCAGTTCTGAGTCTTAAACCCCTTTTCATCTCTACCCGCCTAAACTTGATTGTGACACCAGCACCAACTCTGGCCTTTAAATGGACCCCAGCACTAATGCTGATCCCCAGATCCCTACATGGACCTTAAAGTGCAACAGCTACCTTGCTATGGACCCTAGTACTCTCTTCTGTACCCAAGACTTACATAAAACCCCAGTAGTCTCTTCTGAACCCCAAGACTTACACAAAACTTACATACCTACATAAAACTCTGAGTCCCAGGTCAACACCAATACTTTCTGCCTTGGGATTCCCGATTCCACAACTGAATTGGGTCATCAGAAAAGGACCTTACCACAGATACTGACCTTAATTAAACCCCACAAATCCTTGGGGCAATTTAAGACCCTAACTTACCCCAACTCTAATAATCTTAGAACGCGAGATTAATGAGACTGGCTTTGCAGAAACTCCACACAAATCATTCCCATGCTCACCCTCTACTTATCTGACCTGATATCAACCCCAACCAGAGGCTGGCCGGTACCCTAATACTTACACTAGTTCCAACGGTGAATCTGAATCAAGTCTTTCACTGGTCCCCCAAACCTGATTTCAAAACACACACAAAAAACACCCTTGGTACCGAGTTTATGACTTCTCCTAACAAACTCAAATGCTGACCTTATAAATTTCTGGGCTAAACCTACAACTTATCTGAAGATTTATTCCAAGTCCCAACTCAGAGGGAGACTTGGTGAGCTCCAAACCAAAAGCCACACCCACTGGCACGAAAACAACCCCGTCCCCATCTGCTCCAGACTCACTTTCCCAGTCCATATCACCACCATTTAAGAATCAGCCACAGAGCCACCTCCTTCCTGGGAAAGATGGGAACCTGCCCCTACTGCCCTCAGTCAGTAGACCACTTTAGGGTCTCTGATAGGGTATGGGTCTCCCTAATACCTTTGTGAGTTTGGAGGTCAGGTGAGAAATAAATAAAGCTTGGGATTGTTGAGGGTCCTGGATCTAGGGGTTAATGTGCAGGGCAGGGCTGGAGGTGGTGGTTAGGGATCTGGGCTGAGGGGTCAAGTTCTGGTTCTCGCCTAATTCACTGCCTGCTTTTGCCCAGCACTTGGATTCAGAAGCAGTGCGTGTGCGCCCCCTGGTGTGTGAGGAGGGGATGGACTGGCTCTGGTGGTTCTGGGCAAACAATTAGATCCTCATGACAAATAGATCAAAAAAGAGTATTCCCAGTCAGTGGTTTTTTACCCATTGGTAATTTTGGTGTACTGTGGGGGAGGCATTGTAAGTTTTATGTATCTTTAGACATTTTGCCTGGTTTTCTGAGTTTGGAGCCCGTTTAGTTTCTTGGTTTTGATTTCCAAATTTAAAAACATATACTTTTTAGCCAATTATGCCTGCTCTTTGCTGACTTCCTGTTGGCTTCAGTGGCCTATACTTTCCACACTGGCTACCCTTTCTCAATCTCTTTTACCATCTCCTGCTCCTCCCAGGGTCTATCCTAGGACATGGCTTTTCCCC
Source organism: Martes martes (assembly GCF_963455335.1). Lineage (NCBI taxonomy): Eukaryota > Metazoa > Chordata > Mammalia > Carnivora > Mustelidae > Martes > Martes martes. Next base: position 157,938,490 of record NC_137891.1, read on the forward strand.
TTCTGCTCCTACCCCTGGACCATCCTGGCCACCGCCAACCGTATGTTGTTGACTTCCAATCTGTCTCCAGTCTGGGCCTCTCTTCTGGCCCAGTTCTTCTTCTTCTTTTCTTTTTCAGTTCTCATCTAACCAAGAACCTTTTCCATACCACTTCCTAGACGGACATTCATTGGGTAAACTGAATTCACTATCTCTCCCACCCCAGATCTCCTGGCCGTCAGGAGTCCCCATCTCAGGCCATGGCATCCTCATTCATCCTGTCACAGGGCCAGAAATACAGACTCTTTTTCTCCTGCACCCCCATCCAATCAGTCATCAGTCCTGCAAATCTTGAAAAATCAAAAAGGACTAGAGACCACGTAGCCACGTGTGAGGGACATAAAGTGTGGGAAGTAGGGGGGAGACAGAAAGACAAGGAAAGGGGGGGGTGGAGAGAGAGAGTTTCTGATTTGGGGGTTTCAGTCCATACAAAACCAGTTGGTCATAAAATCCCTTACACATAGTCTTTAAGGAACCCCCCTTTAGATCTGTTCTTCCTGGGATGCCTGGGTGGCTCGGTCAGTTGGGCATCTGCCTTCAGCTCAGGTCATGATCCTGGGGTCCTGGGATAGAGTCCCATATCAGGCTCCCTGCTTGGTTGGGAGCCTACTTCTCCCTCTGCCTGCTTGTGCTTTCTCTCTCTCTGTGACAAGTAAATAAATAAATAAAATGTTAAAAAAAAAAAAAAAGATTTGCTCTTCCTTAAAGGGTACCTTGGATTTCATTTATTTATTTATTTGTGACAGAGTGAGAGAGAGAGAGAGAGCACAAGCCGGGTGGGGGAGGTTGCAGGGGGGCAGCAGCCAGAGGGAGAAACAGATTCCCCGCTGAGTGAGGAGCCCAATGCCAGGCTGGGGCTCCATCCCAGGACCCTGGGATCATGACCTCAGCCGAAGGCAGATGCTTAACTGACTGAGCCACCCAGGTGCTCCTAAGTGGGTAACTTGGAACCTGTTTATAGCCATTGCTTCCTCCAGGAAGCCATTCCTTTTTTTTTTTTTTTTAAGATTTTATTTATTTATTTGACAGAGAGATCACAAGTAGGCAGAGAGGCAGGCAGAGAGAGAAAGGGGGAAGCAGGCTCCCCACTGAGCAGAAAGCCCGATGTGGGGCTCGATCCCAGGACCCTGAGATCATGACCTGAGCCAAAGACAGAGGCTTAACCCACTGAACCACCCAGGCACCCCAGGAGGCCATTCTTAATCTCCGGCTGGGTTGAGGGTTTCCCCCGCCTAAAAGCTAAGTGCTAGGTACCAACACCCCACAAAGTGTGGGTTCCTTGAGGGCAGGAGGGATGAGACTGTGTTGTCTACTGCCATATCCCTGTGGCCAACATGAGGGCTTAACTCACAGTAGGTTCCATAGGTATTTGGTAAAGGAGTGGAAAGGTCAGTTTTCCTCTTCTGTGCTCAGGGATCCATCAGACATAAATGACTAGGGAGGGAAAAGCTCCCTGACCAAGCCTCAGAGCTCGTCCCTACCTGGGCCCTCTGTAGGCCCAGCATAGGTTCAAGAGGGGCTTGTGATGTCTGCTGACCCACATGCCAGCTAGCCCGGACCTCAGGAGGTCCGAAGTTCCGGCTGTTGAGTTCTCTCCCGCCCAGCCCAGCCTGGTCTATGAATACACCACTTGGAGGGCGGGTGGGCAAGGGCCTTTATGGGGCGGGCAAGGGCCTTTATAGGCCTGCAGTGGAAGCCAGCAGACCCCACTCTCTGCTGTGCTACCCAGGCTCTTCTTCAGCCTCCACAAGGACACAGTGGTCTTGGAAACAGCCTTCTGGGCTCTGGTCCCCTGCTCACCCATCTTTCAGTACCCCCTGCAGTCAAGTGTGGGCTGAGCTAGGGCATGAAGATAGCCGTGTGCAGCCTGCCTGGGGCCTCGCATGCGACTGGACGCCAGGCCAAGGTGGAGAAACGGGAGTCTCAGGCCCCAGGGCCACACAGGCAAGGACCTCAGGTGGCCGGGCCTGTGAGTGCGTGATAACTACGGAAGGAGAGGAGCCAAGGCTCTGTCCAGATTGCCAGACTCTGAGCACCGGGTCCGTGTGGGACTGACCTGCCTCCCTGCTCCCAGGCCTGGCGGGGAGGGACGTCCTTGTGCTCATCTGTGAAGGCCGAGCGGTACCACGTGGTAGTTCTGTGTCTGCTGTGTTCCAGCCCCAGGGTGCAGGGTGAGGGGAGAGCCAGATGTCAGCTCCCACTCACTGCTCACCCTTAGTCCAGGGCCTGGGCCCACCAGACGCACTTCTCAAACTCATGTCGTAAATACATCTCTTGGTCCGTCTAAATCAGATTAACCTCAGCTTGAGTCCCTACCCAGCAGATCAGCAAGAATTCCATATCACTCACAACACTCCTCCACCTCCTTCCAATTGTCTGAGAACTCCAGGGGCTGCCTAACCCCCAAAAGGTCAGTCTGTGCTCCACAGCTTTTTTATTTGACAGAGGGATAAGGAGCACAAGTAGGCAGAGCGACAGGCAGAGGGAGAGGGAGAAGCACGTTCTCCGTCGAGCAGGGAACCTGATGCAGGACTTGATCCCAGGACCCCAGGATCATGACCTGAGCTGAAGGCAGATTCTTAACCGACTGAGCCACCCAGGTGCCCCGTGGGCTCCACAGCTTTGCCGGGAAGGGCTGAAGTCTTTTTCAGGCCACTGCACTGTTGCAGCCATCAGCCATCCCGGCCATAGGGCCTCCACTGTGTGCTCTCATCTGCAGGGCCTCCCTTGTCCAGCATGGGCTTTGGTAAGGGGCCCCCCACTCCCTCCCTCCAGGCCCTTTCAAGGGGGCCTTTCCCCTAGACATACAAATTGGCAGCCTTGAGATCTTGGCATTTTTGGTGTTACACAGCTACTTTCCTGGAGGCCGCATCCCAGGGGGATGGCAAATGCCTGACCCCTGGCCCCCTCTTCTCCCATTTTGGCCAATGAACTCCCTGGAATACTTGGTGTTCTCCCTCTTAGCCCACCAGAAAGAGCTGGGAGTCCAGAACTGCAAAGCAGTGTGTTTACCTTCTCAGGTGTGGGGCCTCAGGCCTCAAACACAAAAGCCTCTCATTCCTTCCTGATGAGTCACTGTAAGGGGGAAAATGAGCCAGGGGTTAATTTCTCAACAGAACACTCTGGGGATGACTTGGCCTTAAGCCTCTCGGGGGGGAAACAGAAGCCACCAGAGGACTCCATCATCCCCCCCACTACCAAATCCACAGTCCGTCCTCCCTCTGTCCGCCCCCCCCCCCCACTCCCTCCTGGTTCCCACCACAGCAGGGGCTGATCCCCACCTGGGCACAGGAAGCTTCAGCTCCCCCTCCCCCAGGACTTTGCTTCTTCCCCTCCCCCCCCATCCCCATCTTTTTTACTGTATCATTCCCACCAGCTTGCATGTTTAGATCTCTCCCATCCTAGGGAAAATTCCTTGCCTTGACCCCACACTCCCCTCAGAGTGGGAGGCATTGAGCATTTTTCTGCTCTCCTTCGCAGCAAACTCAAGAGCCATTTCTACATGAACTTTCCACTCTCCCATCTCATGCTCACAGTCAGCTTCCCTGGATGTGAGAACCTCGCTCTCGCACCAACACTCCACGGCAACTGCTCTTGACATAATGACTGTTCACCTCCATTTTGCAAAACCCAATGGCCAAACTCTGTTTTCAGCTTAGTGGACTTCCCAGCGGCCTTTGCTGCTTCCTGCCACCTGTCTGGGTCACTTCCGTCCAAGCGCAGACAGGCCAGCTCCTTGACGTCATCACAATGTCCATCTTCCACAAGCCATTTAGGCCACCCAAGCTTTTTTTTAAGTTTTGTTTTTTTTTTTTAAGTAGTTTCTACACCCATTGCGGGGCTCAAACCCGCAACCCCAAGATCAGGAGCCTCATGCCCCACTGACTGAACTAGCCAGGCGCCCCAGGCCACCCATCCTTCCTGGGCCCTGGTCCCATCTCTGACCACAAACTTCACTGCTCCCACCTTGTCCATGTGACCTCGAGATAGCTATTGGTTCTCCTCAGAGCCCTGCCCTGTTCATCTCTTGGGGTTCTCCTAACACATCAGCTTTCTCCTTGTTTCCCTTTTCTTCTGGGCCAACTTAGATGCCAACGCCCCACTTTTTTTTTTTAAAAGATTTTCTTTATTTATGCGAGAGAGAAAATGAGAGAGAGAGAGAGAACATGAGAGGGGAGAAGGTCAGAGGGAGAAGCAGACTCCCCGCTGAGCAGGGAGCCCAATATAGGACTCGATCCTGGGACTCCAGCATCTTGACCTGAGCTAAAGGCAGTCGCTTAATCAACTGAACCACCCAGGTGCCTGCCAACGCCCCACATTTTGATAACAGTTGCCAATACCCCAAACCCTTTGCCTCTCTGCCTTTTGATCATATCTGTCTGGCACACCCCCAGCCCCAATGAGCCCTCCTATCTGCCTTTTCTTTAAGATTTTATTTATTTATTTATTTTAAAATATTTTATTTATTTGTCAGAGTGAGAGAGAGTGTAAGCACAAGCAGGGGGAGTGGCAGGCAGAGGGAGAAGCAGGCTCCCCGCTGAGCAGAGAGCTCGATGATGCGATGGGGGGCTCCATCCCAGGAACCCTGGGATCAGGACCTGAGCCGAAGGCAGAAGCTCAACTGACTGAGCCACCCAGGGGGTCCCTTAAGATTTTATTTTTAAGTAATCTCTACTCAAACTTTCACCTCCCAGATCAGGAGTTGCATGTTCTACCAACTGAGCCAGCCAGGCGCCCCTCCTATCTCCCATCTTGTGTGCTCAAGCAGCCAAGTGACTCCACAGGTCAGCTTGACGTTCCCATAAATCAGAGCCCCTGACGGCATATGGGCCCTCGACATGCATCTCCACCCGCTCCCTGCAATGGCTATTTCCAACCTTCCCCTTTCTCTTTAAGTCTCCCACCAGCCCATTTCCTCCCCAATGACAGAGGTGACCTTGCTGCTCCTTTACAGAGAGGATTAAAGCCACCAGACTGGAACGCCCCTGTCTCCCACCAGCACAGCCCACATCTCCCTACTACTGCCCTCTCCCCAGCTGCGTTAGAGAAAGCACCCCCTCCTCCTATCTCAGGCCGGTGCACCTGCCCATCCTCCATTCCCCGTGCCACTCGCTCATGGTTATCCCCTCTTTCTCTCCACCTGCCCCTGCAACCTCCACCTGGCTCCCTTCCTCACTGCTGGCCACTACGGGTTCTTGTTCATTCTAACAGTCAAATTTGGCTTTCACCTCCCACAGCTCCCCTAGAACATGATGCTTGAGATATGACCTCCATATCTCAAACTGAATCCCTCCCCCCCAGTATTCCTCTTATTAGCTCTCTTGATTACTACATTCTTAAAACACTGGCCTCTTTGACTCCCTGGACACTGTACTCTCCTGGTTTGTCTCTTGGTCTCCTCCTCAGGCTTCTTTGTGGGGTTGCCCTCCTCCACCAAATGCTCATGTTCCTCAAGGCTGATTCCCAGGCTTTTCCCCCCTCTCACCGTGGACTCTCCCCAGAGATCTCATCCATGCCCATAGCTTCGATTACCGTGCCTCTGCTGATGATTCACACCTGTGCGTCTCCAGCCCCGGGGAACCTCCTGTCTAGGCTCCTGACCAGCAGGTGCCAGGCCAACTGCCTCATCATCTCCACCTTGACGTCTCAAAGGCACCTAACCCCAGCATGTCCAAGACCTACCTCGCTCTCCAACGTTGCCCGTCTCAGTGAATGGCACCACTGTCCACCTAAGAGGCAAGCCAGTGTCCTAGGAACCACCATCAAATCCTGCTAATTTTACTTCTAAAACATCTCTCTGACCTTCTTTTCTTCATCTCTGCCGGTACCTCATGGGTCCCAGCCACCACTGCGGCTTATCTGGATTCCTACAGGGGCTTCTAACTGATCTCACTGCACTTGTCCTGCCCTTCTCCTGTCTTATCCTTTTTAAGGATAAGACACTCCCCTTTAAGACCTTCTGATGGCGTTTCATTGCTCCTGGGATAAAAAGCCCGCTCCTTACCCTGTGCTGAATGCCCTCCCCTGGCCTATGACCACCTTATCCAGCATCACCCTCCCCCTTGCGTGGTTCCCTTCTGCTGTGCCAGCTTCCTTCAATTCCTCAAACACACATGAACACCTCATTCCCAACCCTCCCCCCCTCCCCCAGTCTTTCTAGATGATTGCCCCACACCCACCTGTTTTACCTTTACCTCATCTTCCCTTTTGGTTCAAGCGTCACTTCCTTGGGGCAGCCTTCCCTGACCCTTGGTCTAGATCAGGGTTGTTTGTTAGACATTCTTACAGAGCCCTGTCTCTTCCACCAGGAATGATGCGTAGGTCTCTCTCTGGGACCCCAGGTCTGTGTGAAAGGTGGGCGGAGTCTGTGGGCATCTCAGGCAATGTGGAGAATGGGATTCAGAGGTGTGTTGAGAGCTTCTGGCTGGGGGCTTGGAGCTGCAGAGCTGCATATAATGGCCACCTCCAGGTTTCCAGGGACTCCCCACATGCTGCCAATGCCACCAGCGCCACAGGCTGGACTGGCCTCCGTCAGGACAGACCAGATGCTGGAGGAAGCCTGGCGTCCGGAGGGATACACCCCTGATCTGAATTACAGCCATGGCACTTACGAGCTGTGTGGTCTTGGACAAATTACTTCTCTGAGCCTCAGTTTCCCCTTTATGAAAAGGGGACGCCACTTACTCTGCAGCATTGTAAGAATGACATGAAACTGTGTTTATAAAGAGCTCACCAGAGCTTCAAATCACAGCTTCTTGAAAATAGAAGCTATTTGATGATTATTAGAATTAGCATAATCAAGGCCTCTAATAGCACCGGTTTGGAGGACTGTTTAAAAGCTAATCCCACTGGGCCGCATAGCCTGGTAATCCTCAGCCACTATCTGAATGAGAGCTGACTTTACCCTCCATCAACCTTCTGCATTTCCTCTCCCCTGATCCAGCCTCCCGCTGCTCCCTCCTCAACCTTCCCTGTAGCCCTCCAGAAGCCCTCAGCCTCTTCAGAGGTCCTCTAATTCCTGCCTAACCGAGGACCCAGCCGTTGTCTCCAGGGCAGCTGCCATCCTCCACAACCACAGAGTGACGAGGCAGGGCAGAGCCTCCCCGCTCTCAAAAGCCACTCCCAGATCATTATTCCTTCAGCCTCATGGAAAAATCCCTGCTCATTTAAGGCTCATGCCATCTGGTTCCTGCAATTCATTCATTCAACCAAGATTTATTGAGTGTTTTTCCTCTTTCTCTCCCTTATCTTCTTTCACAAAGGATTTTGGTGACTTAGAAAAGAACATGCACTATAAGATGCCTAGTACCTAGTAGGACTCTCTATCTTTATGAATAAATGAATGCACGATGTCCACCTTTCCCCGATATCCCCTTCTAAGGTGGGTTTCATCTCACATAAGCAGAGAAGTGGAAGGCTTAGTCTTAGACCTCCCTTGAGGTGTTCAATGGGGAGCTGGCCTGCCATTTTCAACGTTCTTCTAAGTTCTAAAGGGGATCACATCTCATAATGTTTGTCACCACTTGGAGCTTGGGATGTAGATACCTTAAGAAAACTTTGCTAAAAAAAAAAAAAGAAAAAAAAAAGAAAGAAAAAAAAGAAAACTTTGCTCCCTGCCCATGAACCCCAGCAATGAGGTAGGGGTAGAGCAGGACCCCTGCTCCATTCATCACAGCACCTTTTTAATTCTCCCCAAGACCATCACATGAGGCTGGTCTGTCATATGTCTCTTACTTCAGTGAAGGGCAAGACAGCTTCAAAGAGTAATTATAATGCAGGAAAAGAAAATTATACCCGGACAATAAGTAGGACTTTCCTAGAGACCGAAGAGAAAAGTATCTCAAAATTCATTTTTTTTTTTGAAGGTTTATTTGTTTATTTGAGAGAAAGAGAGAAAACAAGCTGGGGGGAGGGGAGGAGGGAGAGAGGGAGGAGCAGATCCCCGCCTCCCTCCACGTGGAGCTCTATCCCAGGACCCTGGGATCATGACCTGAGAGGAAGGCAGAGGCTTAATTGACTGAGTCACCCAGGTGTCCCTAGTATCTCAATATTTAAATGTTAACTTTACTCCCCTGCCCTCCATTGTACAGCTTCTCTCTGGACTTCATCCTGCCTTAACTTCCCCTTGTAACCCACTTACAGAAAATCCCTTTGGTTTTCACTGGTATGGGGCAGGGCACGTCTATCTCCCCAGCTCCCTCCAGTTCCTCAAGTCAAGATAAGTGGGGAGTCATGTCTGCTGCTTCATTAAGTTGGTCGGTAACGTGAGGGAAGTTGGCATCCTACATCCCATCTTTCTAGGTGTGTTTCTTTTCTTCGAGGGCTTTCTTCTTGATATGGTATATCCATATGGGTTTCCTTAAATGTTGAACTTGCTAAACAAATGCATTCATACCCGTAGCTCAAAGACAGACGTTACTTCTTAGGTCTAACACATTCTAAAGCCATATTGAGAAAGGAAATAATTCCTTAACTGCCTCATAATTAGCAGCATGTCTTCCCTTCTCTCTGGGAATCAGTAAATCCGATTATTGTGGCAAGGGTAGAATGTCTGCTCCTTTCTTGATCCCCTTTGGGATTTGTATGAATAAGAATATGGTCATAGTCCCTTTAATGACTTCTCAATGATTTTCACACGAGAGGTTTTGATGGCTTGATTTTAGGGAGCCTCAATTACATTCTTGCCAAGAGCTAATATCAATTTGGGGAGAGAGAAAGGAGATGACCTAATCTTCCAGTTAAATAAAATTAAGAGTAAGTGTATGAAGAAATTGAGAAAAAAAAATAGTAATCAAGACAGTGTAATACTGGCATAAAGATAGGTATACCAATAAGTGGAACAGAATTGGGAGTCCCAAAAGAAACCATCATCGTTATGGTCGGTTGATTTTTGCTGGAGGTGCCAAGGCAATTTGATGGGAAATGATAATCTTTGCAACAAATAGTTCTGGGACAATTGGATATTCACATGCAAAAATATTAATTTACACTCTTATCTCATGCCATACTCAAAAATTAACTCGAAATGGGCCATAGAGCTAAAACTATAAGTCTTAGAGGAAACACAGGAGTAAATAAATCTTCGTGAACTTGGGTTAAGGAGAGTTCTCAGGCATGACACCAAAAGCAAAAGTAATAGAAGAAAAAATGATACATTGGACTTCACAAAAATCAAAAACTTTTCAATTCAAAAAACACCAAGTGAAAACCAGGTTCAGGCTAGGAGAAAATATTTGTAAATCTTACGTCTGCCAAAAAGGATTCGTATCCAGAATAGACCACTCAATGATAAGAAGACAAATAACTAAATTTAAAAAATGGGTGAGGGATGCCTGGGTGGCTCAGTGGGTTAAGCTTCTGCCTTTGGCTCAGGTCATGATCCCAGAGTCCTGGGATCAAGGCCCGTGTGGGGCTCCTTGCTCAGAGGGGAGCCCGCTTCTCCCTCTGCCTGCCACTCCCCCTGCTCTCCTTCTTGAGACAAATAATAAAATCTTAAAAATCTTAAAAAATAAAAATAAAAATGGGTGAAAGACATTGACATTGATTAGACATTTTGCCAAAGAAAACATATGGATGGCCAATAAGCCCGTGAAAAGATGCTCACCATTAGTTGTTAGGGAAATGGAGATTAAAACCACAGTGAGGGGACGCCTGGGTGGCTCAGTTGGTTGAGCAGCTGCCTTCGGCTCAGGTCACTATCCCAGCGTCCTGGGATCGAGTCCCACATCGGGCTCCTTGCTCGGCGGGGAGCCTGCTTCTCCCTCTGCCTCTGCCTGCCACTCTGTCTGCCTGTGCTCGCTCGCTCTCTCTCTCTCTAACAAATAAATAAATTAAAAAAAAAAAAAATTTAAAACCACAGTGAGATCCCACCACTCACCCCCTAGAATGGCTATAATAAAAAAGACAGGCAATAACAAGTGTCAATGAGGATGTGGAGAAATGGGAACCTTCACCCGTTGCTTGTGGGAATGAGAGACGGTGCAGCACTTGGCACAGGTTTGGCTGATTCTTTTTTTTTTTTTTTTTTTTTAAGATTTTATTTATTTATTTGTCAGAGAGAGAGCACAAACAGGCAGAGTGGCAGGCAGAGAGAGAAACAGGCTCCCCACTGAGCAGAGAGCCCGATGCAAGGCTCGATCTCAGGACCCTGAGATCACTACCTGAGCCGAATGCAGAGGCTTAACCAACTGAGCCACCAGGTACCCCAGCTTGGCCAATTCTTAACATACATTTACCAGGTGACCCAGCAATCCTACTTGTAGCTATGAGCCCGGGAGAAACACAAACATACATCTGAAGAAGGACTTCCCAAGTGGAAGTCCACAGTAGCAGTGTTCCCAATAGCCCCCAAAGCCGACACAACTCAAATGTTTTATCAGTTGGTGAAAGGATAAACCAAATGTAGTGTATGTGTATAGTAGAATACTATTTGGCAATAAAAAGGAAGGGAGTACTGATGGATTCTACAGATGAACTTCAGAAACATTATGTTCAGTGAAAGAAGCCAAACACAAAAACTCACATACGATAGGATTCCATTTATATAAAATGCCCAGAAAAAGCACATCTACAGAAACAGAAAGTAGATTAGTGGTTGTCTGTGGAAATATGGAGTGACTAGAAATGAGCACAAGGCTTCTTTTTGGGGTGATGGAAACGTGTGTGGGATAGTCTCTCCACTCTGTAAATGTACTAACAATCATTGAAGGAGACGCTAAAAACAAAACAGTGAAAAAGACAACAGGGTGGGAAAGGGACCGCTGGAACTCAGGGCGATCTTGATATCCACGGCAGGGTCTAAAGTTGGCTGAGCTTCCTGACAGCCGAAGGAAAAAGGAAACATGACTGAGTATGTAATTCATAGAAAACAAAACAAAACAACCAAGTTGTTAAAGCCTCTTCAGGTCCTTAGACCCGAGAAAAAATATCTCCTAGAGAGAGGATGGCATATGAGCTAGTGAACACCCCAACCTCTATGCTACAATCACTGTAATTTTGAGTTGTCTTTGATAGTTTCTTATTTTTTTTTAAGATTTTATTTTATTTATGACAGAGAGAGATAGCAAGAGAGGGAGCACAAGCACAAGGGAGCTGGAGAGGGAAAAGCAGGGAGCCCAGTGTGGGGCTCGATCCCAGGACCCTGGGATCATGACTTGAGCCGAAGGCAGATGCTTAATGACTAAGCCACCCCCAGGCACCCCTCCCTGACAGTTTCTTATGATGGCCTTCATTGTCATTGGTGGAATTAGGCTAGAGTTGTGTTGCCCAACATGGTAGCCACCAGTTGCTTGTGGCTACTTTAATTAAAATTAATTAAAATTAAATAAAATCAGAAATTTATTTTCCTCAGTGACTCTAGCCACATTCCAAGTGCTCAGTAGCCGCATGGGCTCATGGCTACCATATTGGACGGTGCCTCTATAGAATGTTTCTGTCACTGCAGAAAGTTCTACTGGGTAGTGTGAGGCCAGAGGGTCGTTTCATAAAAACAGGTAAGCTCAGAGCTTGGAATGCTGGGGAAAGAGTGATCCTGTTCCAACCTTGGCAAGGACAGAACTTTTTAATTTTTAATTTTTATAAAACTTGATTAAAGTTGTGAGCTTAAAATTTAATGTAAATATTCAGAAAACTATGTTTCTTGTGTAGAGAAGGTGAAACTGTGGGGCACCGGGGTGGCTCAGTTGGTTACGCGTTTGCCTTCTGCTCAGGTCATGATCTCAGGGTCCTGGGATCTAGCCCCACACTGGGCTTCTTGCTCAGCAGGAAGCCTGCTTCTCCCTCTGCCAGCAGTGGCCCCTGCTTGTGCTCTCTCTCTCTTTGACAAATAAGTAAATAAAACCTTAAAAAAATGGTAAAACTGTGAGGCAGCAAAAGTATTTAATTTGGCAGGAGCACCTGGGTGATTCAGTCAGTTGGATGGCTGACTTTGGCTCAGGTCATGGTCCTGGGGTTCTGGGATCGGGCCCCACATCGGGCTCCTTGTTCAGTGGGGAACCTGCTTCTCTCTCTGCCTGCCACTCTCCCTGCTTGGCTCTCTCTCTCTCTCTCTAATAAATAAATAAAATCTTTTTTTTTTTTTAAGGTGTTTCATTTGGTTTCAATTTAATGGCAACAAGTAGAACCCTTTTAAGATTTATTTGGAGGGGGGAGGGGCAGAGGGAGAGAGGATCCTGAAGCAGACTCCCTGCCTAACGAGGACCCTGACGTGGGGCTCGATCCCAGGCCGGAGATCCTGACCTGACCCAAAATCAAGGGTCAGCAGCTTAACCCACTGAGCCGCCCAGGTGCCTCCACACAGAACCCTTGATCTGGGGGTGGTCCCGGTCTCTTCCTCTATATATTCCACCTTTCTCTCCTCTCAGCCCAATCAGTCAAGGGTCAGTTCTCTGATGTAATTCTACCCAGTTTATTCACACAATGAAACACCTTATTATTGAGCACCAGATAATCACCATTCACCCCATCAGTATTTACGAGCAACACACACATTGAACGAGGGATGGAACTTTTCAATCTATTTTCGTAACTGCACACATTGAGAAGGGGATGGGCAGAAAGATGGGTTGAGGGTAGGAGTGGAAATGTCATCTCAAACAACAGGACAAAATTGGACGCTGGTACGTGTCCTGGAGTGGTGGGGGACACAGAGGCCCACCGGGGACACATTCGAAGAACAACATTTGGTTAGTTTAGCCGCTTAGCTAATGACTGGGCTTTTGTTTTGCAAAGCGCCCTTTGGCTGGCTTCTAGTTTGGTTTGCAGAGTGGAATATTCAGGCTGGCAGGATTTTGATACACAGAGCAGGGAGGGCCTGAGCCAGCCTGGCTGGCAGAGGCCGACCGCCAAGCGCCAAGCGATGGGGGAAGAGAGGGAGAGTGTGGTTCCGCCTTGGGGAGAGGGGTGTTCCAGGAGCACCCGTCTGAGGGGTTTCTGCTCTACAGAGACTCATGCAGCCCCCTCCCCCAGCTCTGCCAAAAACTTCTAGTCCCACTGGAGTTAGGTTTGTATCTGGGGGGATTTCATGGTATGTGACTTTAAGCAATGGTTCAAGGAAATCCACTGGTGGGAGGTGGGGGTGTCTAGTCTGAGACTTTTTTTTTTTTTTTACTTAACGGGTGATGGTTCTAGGGTACATCTTGGATTAAACCTTTCTTCTCAAGCTCCAGAGAAGAAGCGGGCTCTGACTGCCAAGCTTGCAGATTTAAAAGCACAAAGAAATGAAGATTGATCAAGCCTGAGCTGTAATGAAATTTGGAATCCCATCTCAAAGTCAGGGGAAAATTGTGGAAACCACTCTGAGATAGAGATAACAACGGCAGTGGTACCCAGGTCCCCTTTGGGCCCCTAGCTGCCTTCCTGAAGCATGGGACATTCAAAGACCAGAGTGACAAAAGGGCCATGTGGCCACGTGACTCTGAATGGAGCATCAACAGCTCTTTCTGGGTAATGGCACACGGGCTGGATGCCAAGAGGATGTGGATGCTGGTAGTAGGGAGGTTAGTCTTTCTTTCGTGTAGATACTTGAACCAGTGGCCCCAGCCCCAACCCCGCCTGTGAACCCAGCAGGGACCAAACAACTGACAGCTTTTACTGAGTCCCAGGAGGCAGGCTCCAGCAGGACGGGAGGGAAGGTTTGTGCATACACAAACAGGTGGAGCGGAAGCAGAGAGCAGGAGAGTTTGAAAGAAAACTTTTCCTCCTGGTGTGGAGCCGGTGGGCCTTTTAGGTGCAGGGAGAGCCTGCATGAAAAGCCCCCTGTGGGACGCCTGGGTGGCTCAGTGGGTTAAGTGTCTGCCCTCAGCTCAGGTCATGATCTCAGGGTCCTGGGATCCAGTTCTGCATTGGATTCCTCACTCAGCAGGGAGCCTGCTTCTCCTTCTCCCTCCGCCTGTCACTCCCCCTGCTTCTGCGCGCTCTCTCTCTCTCCCTGACAAAAAAAAAAAAAAAAAAAAAAAAATCTTCGGGGTGGGGGGGAAAGAAAAAGAAAATCCCCTCGCTTACGGAGGTGCTGTGAGGGGTCAGCCATCCCCCAAAGCAGTTCTCAGGATGCTCTTGTAGAACTTGGAAGAAAAGCTCGAGTCAGAAGTCAACAATGATTTTGTACATTTTTCTGCACTTTGGGTATGTGTGTTTCTGGCCAGTGGTATGGTTATTTATGATAAACAGTGCTTCCCCCTCCCTGCCATGTTTAGAGGGTAGTATTAGAGGGAAAACCGCCCAGAAGTGTTGACCAAAGCAGGTGTCAGCTGTGACCAGACCCAAACATCCCGCTGAGCTGAGCAAGCTCTGGGCTCCCTTGCGGCATCTGAGGAGCAGTGGACACTCGGCACGAGAGGGCCGGGGAAGAGAGACCAGGTGGAGGCCACAGTCATGCCTGGCTCCAGAACGGCTGGAGGGTGTAATTCTAGAACCACACAGCCACGGACGTCGTGGATGGGAGGCAGCCTGTGCAGGGAGCCGTGCGAACACGTTCGATCCCACCAAACCGTGAACAGTCGCTGCAAAGTCATCACAGAAGAAACATGTGATGACCCACTACCATTCCCCAAGACCCATCCTTCTCTGGCTGTGGCCAAAAGGATCGGAGAATTAGTTGTTAGCTGATGGGAACCACTAACTTTGTATATTTCAAGGGGTGGGTGCTTTGACTGGCATCTGTAATGGTCAGGCATGGAGTAGACCTTTTATTCTGTTTAGCTGGGAAGGAGAATCCAGGAACTCCCATGGGGTCCTTTCTATGAAAAAAGCTCTTAATCCATATAGGTCAGGGATCTGGGCAGAGATGGGGAGCTACTCAGGCTGGGCGTTCCAGCTGCGCTCTCGGGAAGTAGGTAAATGACGGCAGGATAGGGTTGGGGCCTTGCAGGGCCTCCTGTAAGGTGGACTCAGGTCCAGATATCCATTTCTGCCAACCCTATCCACTCCCACTCTAACCTGTGGGCCTCAGGGACATCCTAGAGTCCTAGGAATCAATGCTAGGTTAATTGTCAGTGCCCAAGAATCCCTGGTGTAGGCCAGAGCCATGAAAGAGGGCAGTGTATGCAGAACCCCAGGGATCAGCTAGTCTGTGCTCCTCTGAGTCTGCCTACCCCTCTAGCCTAGGTCTCCCTCACCACTCCTTCTCGGAAGGTGTATTAGTTAGGATCCTTCCCCCTGCACGTGGCAAAGAAAGGACAGTTGGTGTGGCCTTGGGAAAGTTGAGTCAATATATCTGTGCCTTGAGACACCTGGCTGGTTCAGTGAGTAGGACAAGAAACTCTTGATCTTGGGGTCATGAATGCCAACCCCACATTGGGTGGAGAGAGGATTACTTAAAGTAAATAAATACATACATCTAAAAAGAAAAAGGAAAAAAACACATTGGTTTGCAGAAGTGAAAAGCCCTTTGAGAAATTACTGACCTCCGTCAGTTTAAGGTGTGTATCGTGATGGTTTGGTTTACATATATTTCGAAGGGATTAACCCAATAGGTTCGGCTAACAACCATCTTCTTGTATAGACAAAATTTTAAAAAAGAAAAAAAGGGGGGTTGCACCAGGGTGGCTCAGTGGGTTAAGCCTCTGCCTTCAGCTCAGGTCATGATCTCAGGGTCCTGGGATCGAGCCCCGCATTGGGCTCTCTGCTCAGCGAGGAGCCTGTTTCCCCCTCTTTCTCTCTGCCTACTTGTGATCTCTGTCTGTCAAATAAATAAATAAAGTTTTTATAAAAAAATTATTTAAAAAAAAGAAAGGTAGACAGTGTTCTCCTTGTGGTGAGAACTCCCAGCTCTCCTACATCGAACAGGGCTCGCCGTTGTATTGTGCTTTTAACGTGACTGTGCTCTGATCAGTACCTGTTTGTCTTGCACAACTTGGGTGCAGGGGAAAGAACCTACAAGTACTTCTCCTAAATGCCAAGAAAATCTACCCGTTCTGTACTGCTGGTTAAATAAAACAAGACCGCTGAAGTCATCCTCAGCAGGTTAAATATTACAAGGTTGATGGAAAGTTCAATATCCTCTAACAAATGTACGATGAGTAAATACAATTTTCTACAATAAACAAGCATCACAGTCTCAAGGTTAAGGGTTATAAAACAATAAACCATTGTACTTAGAGCGGAATATTATAGGAGAGCTTCTTGCATACAAACTACTCAATATCATCACAACGAGATACAAAATAAGAATAAATGTAGTTTGAAATAAGATCTTAACTCCATATGGTTAATATTCTCCTTCTCCCTCCCTCTCTCTTTCTGTGCCTTGTACCTTTCAACTTACTCCTAATCTTTGCCACACAAAAAATTATATCCAGCCAATGCTTTGTATTCTCAAAAGCCCTCTTGCCAGTAACTTCTCATTCTCTTATGATTCCTTATTTATTGTTACGGAAACCTCTGGTTTCAAAGACAATTCTAAGCAAAGAAGAAATAAGAGACTGGGGGACTTAAAATATTTTATTTCCTCAAAGGATAGATGCTCTAAAATGGTTGGGGCCAGAGGCTCAAATCATGGTCACCAGAGTTCTCTCTTTTTCTGTCTGTTCATCTCTCAGCTCTATTTAATCTCTGGTTGGATTGGCCTGTTGGCCTCATTCTCTTCCGTTGTAAACTTTTTCTTCTGTGGGGACAGTGAAATGGCCACAGGGAGCTCCGGCTGGTGCTCTCTGGGAATGGAGAGCCTTCTCTCTTCGTGGGTCTGACAGAAAACTCCCAGGGAAGAACCAGGTTGGCCCAGCTCTGCGTGCTCTCTCCCATCCCTGAACTGATCACTAAGGCTGGAGAAAAGGCATGGTCTGTAGGCCTGTGTCATATACCCACCTTTGGGCTCCGGAGGCGGGGACTGAGTGGGGATCCGTGCCATCTAAACCACAGGAAATGAAGGAGGGATGGTCCTCTGAAGGGAAGGAGGCAACGCAAACCACCTTGGTCTAGGACGAAAGGATGAAAGTTGTGATAGTAGGTCAGTGGGGAGAATAAAATGATGATATTTGCTCATCAAAGCCCATCTGGCAGTGAGGCCCAGACTACAGAGTTAACAGACAATAGAGTTTTTAATGCTGGAGTGGATTATCGAGAATATACTTAAGGAATGTGAATATGGAGCCCCCCACCAAAGTGGGTTGCTACCCGCCTCACTTCCTAGGGTTGAATCAGATATTAGAGGGAAGGCCGGATTAAGTCCAGTGTTGTTATCATAGCTCTGAAGGTGCAGCTGCTGTGTTACAAAGGTCACCTCCTTGGGTCGCAAGAACCATCTTTAATGAGGGAGCGCAGGCCAACTGGAATGGCAGAAGGGTCTGGAAAAGAGCCTCGGCTGACAGCCTGGGGCAACCCTCTGCAGCTTTTCTTGCGACCTTGAATTACGTGACCCACGTCTGCCTCCCAGCCCCAGATGGAGGTGGGGGACGAGCCAGGACCTTCACCAGGAAGCGCGCAGTTGTTGACAGTGAGGGGGGAGAAGTGGGTCCTTTTGGCAGGAGGGATACAGAACTCTTCTAATGGCCTGAAAGTCCTACTCCAGGGAGGACAGAGACCGCCCCAATTAGTGGGTAGCATACAGGATTCCGTGGGCTTCATAAATGAAGTGTGGAAGCAGTTGGTACTGGTTCAAAACGGCTGCCCCGTAGCCCTGAGGTCCATGCAGGATGATTTTGGGGCCTTGGGGAGGGAGCAGATGCTGGGGCTAATTAGAGCATGGTTCCTCCAGCCCAGGATGGCAGAGGACGTCCTAATAAAATGGGACACCTGCGCCCAGGGCTCTACGTGGACAGCACCGCTCACCCAGCAGCCTATCTGGAGATGACTCGGAGCGGCGCACTCTGAGAAATGGTGTGCCTTGATTGCTGTCTTCTGAAGCCAGACGGTCAAAATCAGGACCGGACAGTTCCTCCTGTGCCTGGGTCTCCCACCAGGGATCAAGAAGCTTCCTTTGCAGCAGGGGTGCGGCAGGAGAGGTTCACCGTTTATGGGTTTCCCGCTTTTAGACATCCTGGCCAAGAAGTTGTGAGGTTTTGAGGATGGTCTTGCCGGCGGAGTTGTGATGGCAAGGCAAGGACTGCTCTCCCAAAGGGACCCCAAGCCAAGGGATTTCACAGAACTTTATGAAACGTGCGTGGAATGTTCCAGCCAGATCAAAAGCAGCCGAGGTGCTGGTCTAGGGCCATTCCAATCCCCACGGTTCCTTGGGGATGGCACCACGGACTGTGTTCTTCTCTATCACGACCGTTGTCTCCGAGCCACAGCCACTATTGATCTCACTCTAGGTTTGACAACAAGGGGACACACAGGGACAGTCTCACTCTGTATGCCACCGGGTTGAAGGGTCCCCTCCAGGTGGCTGAGGGTTCGTTATCGCTGCAGCTTGCTAGAACACCGCTCAGAAGACAAGATCAGAGCCTGGAGAGCAGACATCTGTTGTTCTGGCCTGCTCGGAAGCCATCTCTCCTCCTGCAGACCACACTCTGATTGGCACTTGGGGAGCCACACCTCAGCCCCTCTGTCTCCACAGCTTGGGGGCCGGGGCTGAGGGGAACTGACAACACCGTCAGGAAGAAGAGAGGTAGATTCCTGACGATCTTGTTTAAGCCAGGGCTTGGCAGAGTTTTCTATAAAGGATCAGGAGCCAATATTTTCAGCTTTGTGGGCTATATGGGCTCTGTTGCAACTCCTCCGCTCTACGGTTGCTCTCAGAGAGCAGCCACAGGCAATGTGTACCAGATCAACATGGCTGCATCCCAATAAAAAGTTATTTATAAGGCAAGCGATAGGCTAGACGTGACTTATGGTCTGTAGTTGACCAGCCTTTTGTTCAAGATCCTGAATCCGGCCAATCCTGAACTGACTGCCTTTGTGACTTTTCAGTTCACAAACCAGTATGTTCCCCTTCTACTCAAAGCAATTTGAGCTGATGTTCTTGTCAACACAATGGAGAGGTTTCTTGCTAATTCACCATGTAGAGAACCAGGGCTGCGGACTGGAGATTGGATTTCATGATGGATCTGGTGGCCCCAGGTAGCCAAGAGACAGTTTAGCAGTAAAGGGGCGCTGCTCAGGATCCCTGACAGGTTATAACACGCAGCAAGAGGCCAGAGCTCTTAAGATTGTCCGTCCACCCAAGTTTCTACCCTGGAGGGACATAGACCCTAAACCCCGTAGCCTGCTCAAGAGGAAATGCTCCAGTGAAGCCAAGGAAAAGCCAGCCTCCCCTTGACAGGACAAGGTGAGGAGACAGATGGTGAGGGGGGTGCCTGTGACCCTTTGGAATGGGAGTCCAGTGATGCCTTGATCCCAGGCCAGGGTGAAACACTCATGACTGTCCGTGGGGCCGTGGCCAGCCCTCTCTACAGCACTCCATCTAGAGACAGCAGAGGATAAGGAGGAAGAAAAGAGGATCATGGAGGGAAGGTGGCAGGAGGAACGGAGGGGGCACAGGGGAATCCACCAGTCACTTGGTTGATGGGTTAGAGGATGGCTTTATCCAAGACAGACCCCACTTGTCTTGCGGGTGCCTGCTCTGTGGGACTCCCTTTGATACCCTTCGCGTAGGAGGGATCCGTGTGCCTCCATTATGAGGAAGTAGGAAACTCCAGCCTGCACGGACTTACAATTCCTTAAGGGGTTGGGTCTTTTCCTGGAGGAAGGAAGAGTTGGGAGGAAATACACCTGGACTAGTTTGGGGTCCAGTCCTCTTTCACCCGAAAGTCCTGGGACTCACCAGAAACAGAGTCAGCTTCTATCGGGGCTCCCGGTACCCCTTCTTCCTCAATCCCTCACTCCAAAGGGAGGAACCAGGGACACTGCTCTGCCTCCTCCAGGCCTCCATCCCTCAGTCCGGACTCAGGGCAGGAGAGAGTGGAGGCTTTCACGCCACAAAGCCCTGGAGTTTGGAGTTTGGAGTTGTCCCTGGAGCAGATGCGTGGGACAGGCAATGGAGCAACAAGAGACTCTGCCTCCAGGATGGGAGCTGAGTTAGTGGAGCGGCTAGAACATGCCGGAGGAGTATGGTCTCCGCTCTGAAGAGTGCACTAGAAGTAATGGGAGAGGGGCCAAGGCTGGCCCAGTCAGTGCTCCGTCCACATTCCCCTGGACTGGTTTTTTGTGCACCAGCTCCCCGACGGCCTTCCCATCCAGCAGCCTGAACTCCATCTAATACTGAGAACTGACCTGGGGCGGAGGCAGCCTTTACTGGTGACTGCGGGGTTCCCCTGCACCCCATCGGGACAAGCCTGGGAGTGCCTACACCACCCTCCAAGCCCACTGTGTGGTCCAGCCAAAGTTACCCTCTGTGGGACTTTGCTCAGTGTTCTGCCTCTCTCGCCCCCCTTCCTTGGCCTTGTCCCGCACCCTGCCCCGCCCCCACTAGTTTCTCCTGGGAACTCTTAGATCAGCTGCATAGCCTTCCCCCTTTGAGGGTTTGCTTCCAAGGCCCCAGCCCAAGTGTCTGTGGGCCTGTCAGCTGGCAGTGCTGACTTAGTAACCCCAGATCACCCTGCGGAGGGGAGGTGCTCTCACACGTGTGCACCGTCTCTGGGAATATTCGGGGGGAGCGGTTTGACAAGGGGCACAAACTCAGCTTTGAGAATCTGGGAGGGCTGCAACCAGTCAATGTGGGAATGATTTAGCCAGGCTTTCCTGGACAATTTTAGACCCTCCAGAATCTGGAGGGGCCATCTGCATTCTAGCTCTTAACGAGGAGCAAGAGAGGGCGGTTAGGATCAGGGCTGGCATCAGAGGGGGCTGGTGGGGATGTAGCTCCAGTTCTCGGCAAGTGAAGCCTGGGGAGGGGGACAGAGAGTGCCCCTCATTTGACGGCACCTCAGGCCTTGGACCTGGCTCGATCCTGCTCCCTACTTTCTTTAGAGTGGTCCTTTGGGATTACTGGGTCTCTCGGCAGCCCTAGGCCTCACCAAAAATCTGGCAGTCTCCGGGACAAGTCCAAACACCAGGGTTTTGTGGCATGAAAGCCTCCACTCTCTCCTGCCCTGTGAACGAGACTGGACTGCGCCCGTGAAGGGCATCTTATAGCAGACCGTGCCCGTGGGAAAGGAGCATGGCAAACACTCCCTTCCTCCTGGGGACGGGGGCCTGGAAGAGGCAGAGCAGCATCCCTGGTTGCTCCCTTTGGAGTGAGGGAGTGAGGGAGTGAGGGAGGAAGAAGGGGTACCAGGAGGCCCGGTAGAAGCTGGCTCCATGCCTGATGAGTCCCAGGACTCACAAGTTTGCCTCCCTAACAGTCTCCCAGTCCTTAACTCCCAGGCACCACCCAAAGGCTTTGGTTACCCCTGAGGGTCCCCTATGGGCCAGCTGGGGTCCAAGGAGAGGCCCTGGAAGGAAGAGTAGCTGAAGAGCCAGGCCGGTGCTGGAGAGCACATCCCCAGGGGAAGCTTCAGGGGTGAAGGCAAGGCTGGGGAGCAGAAAGAGGAGGGATCTGTGGTCGGGGCTTGACCCCAAAGAGCCTCTAGGACACAAGCCAATAGCACACCTACTGCACTTTTTAAAAAAAAAGATTTTATTTATTTATTTGACAGACAGAGATTACAAGTAGGCAGAGAAGCAGGCGGGGAGGGAGAGAGAGAGAGGAGGAAGCAGGCTCCCTGCTGAGCAGAGAGCCCGATGTAGGGCTTGATCCTAGGACCCTGGGATCGTGACCTGAGCCAAAGGCAGAGGCTTTAACCCACTGAGCCACCCAGGGGCCCATACCTACTGCCCTTTGCTGAAGACCACAAGCATCTGCCGAGCAGGAGAGGGAGAGGAGGTGAGCCCAGGCCTCCTGGGGGATGCCTGGGTGAATGACCAGCAGCTTCTGTCTGGCTAGTGATGCCGGAGGTTTGCACGCTGATTTTGAGAGAGAATGGGTAAGGAGGCTGGAGCCACCATGGAGAGAGAGCAAGGAAGAGAGGCTGCAGAGACGGGAGGGACTTGCTGCGGGCAGGAGAACTTGGGCGAGGGAGCACGTGGGGAGCATTAGCACTCCGCTGTCATCTCACAAACCTGCAGGAAAATCCAAATCATTTATTGCTGCCTCGGGAGCTGGAATTCTGTGTGTCTGGGATGCAGAAACATAGAGACACACAGGAACGGGCCTCCGGGCAGTCAGAGAAAGATCTATTTGGTCCACTCACATGCGGGCGACATGATAAGCCAGTAAAACCCAGAGAAGGTTCAAGTGGAGGCGTGAGAGAGGCCCCCGTGCTCGGAATCCCAATGAAGACCTCCCGTTTCTGCTCCTCTGTGTTCAGGACAAACATGACCCCATCCACCCCCCGAGAGGTGGTTCACCCAGGAAAAATAGCTTTCGACTCACAGAAGGCTTCCAGCATGGAGAGGGAGGGCTTTGTTGCTTTGGAGACCGACTCCAGCTGGCCAGGTCCTGCAGTGTTTCAGGGGACAAAGACCAGGGGAAAAGAGGGATTGGGGAGCCCATGTGCTAGTCCTGAATGTGATCCTAGGTCCACAAAGTAGGAAACTTCCAGAGCCATAGGGGGTTCAGGAAAAAAATGAGGGACTTGATGAGACCCCAGGAAACACGAGTGATACAGACCACTGATGAACACAGGAGGAGTCCTCTCTCCACGTCTGTGTGAGTCTCTCCCTGCTAAGACTCTCCTCTCTGGGACCGGGTCATTTGGGGAGCAACGGTGTCTAGGTGTGATGCTTGTGAGGGAAAAGGTGGAAAACCTGAATTTTAGCTGCCGTCGGGTCCCCGGTGGTGTCAAAGACCAATCAGCCTGGCCCAGGGCAGGTTACGTCTTTACTGTGGGTCCGTTATTTAAGGGAAGTAAGATAGCTCTGAACAAAAAAATATTCCTTCTTGTTGCTAACATCCACCAAGCTTCTAGATCTGTCGTTTTCCATGTTTCACACCCAATGCACACTTCTCACCAATGTTTCCTAACATCTCCTTTACTAGCCTGAAATAAATGCATAGGTAAGATTACCTACGATACTGTAGTTTCAAACGTCTAAACTGTTCAAATGTCAAAAATGTCTAAGTAAGGCCCCAAGAGTAATATAAAGGAGAAATATAGGGAGAATGGTGCGCGATGACGTATTTGTGTATCAGTACCTAAATGCTCGGGCACGACTGTCCTGAAGACACAATGAAGGGGTCAGAGGTTCGTATGTGAACATGGAATCACTGGGAGCACCAAGGCTGCAAAGATAGTGTGTGGCACAAACAGATCTCTGGGGGTTTTGTTCTCTGTGTTTTTCCAGAATGGTGAGCAGGTATTGGAAAATTCTGGGCAAAACCAAGGCCAACCCTCCCTCCCTCTCTCTACATAATGCTTGCTCCATTTCTGGAGGGGTTGTCCATGAGGACAGTGAAGTCACTAAGGATACTGGCAAAACTGGGGAGTGTGAGGAGAGGTCAGTCTTCAAAAGCTGAGGAAGAGTGTGTTGACGGCCCCCCAGGAGGTGTCTGGAAAATGCGTGACTGTAGTTTTGGTTGCCTTCATGATGGATGGAGTCCTTGGCATTCAGGGATCAGGCGCGAGGGAAGGTGGTGCTCCGCAAACCCAGGACAGTCCTACGCAGGAGAGAAGCAGGCTATACCCTGCCCGACTTGGGAGCAGCCCACTGGACTTTCACCTAAATGGATGGCCTGTTGGTAATAATCTGAACAGAGACCCTAACTCCCTGTTGCAGGAAAGCGAAGCATGCAGGGCCTTCAAAACAGTGTGGCCCTGGGGCCTGAGGCAGCCACACTGGTGCAGCAAATGCTGAGGGGCACACAGGGGGCTTTGGCCTGGGCCTGACTTTCGTTCATTTGTTTTTAAAAATATTTTATTTATTTATTTGAGAGAGCAAGAGAGCAAGTGCACAAGCAGGTGAGAGTGGCAGGCAGAGACAGAAGAGAAAAGCAGACCCCCGCTGAGCAGGGAGCCGGATGCAGGGCTCGATCCCAGGACCTGGGATCATGACCTGAGCCGAAGGCAGCCCCTTAACTGACTGACCACCCAGGCGCCGCCTGGGCCTGACTTTTGAACACAGCCAGGCATCTGGACCTCGGGGCAGCCTCACTCCAGAGAAGGGCTAGCGCCTTGCGCTTGAAATCGGACCGGGCCTTCTACGAACCTGGTCTTCAGGTGTGATTTCAGAGGTGCAAGGTGATTTGGCTGAGCCTGCGCAGTACTTCTCCAGGGGAGCAGCCCTCTGGGACAGAGCTCCCCAAAGTCTGAAAGAGCCATCTGAAGCCACTGTCCTCACCAGGTGTCCTCACCAGGTGGCCTTGTGCAGAGCGGGCTCAAGGTTCCCTGGGCTCCCCCATTGCCTACACTCAGCGTGAGGACAGCACCTCCAGGAAACAGCTACCAAAGAGAAAATCAAAGGAACAGGCTGAGCGCGAGAGGTGCGTGCAAAAGCATGGGCTGCAGGAAGTGAAGAATACAAGAAAACCCATCGTGTGAGAATGGGCCATTATTGCTTTTGGCCTAGGAGCACATGTCTTTCTTCCTGCGGGTAACACCTGCTATTCCTCCGGGGATTCCCTCCTGAACTCTGAGACACCTTCCTGCTAAGGTCCTGCTGTCTCACCCACCTGACTTCCGCCCAGGCTTGGCCAATCAGAATGCCCCACGCTCTCCGATGCCGTGATAGGGCGGGGAAAGGCATGTGACCTAAATTGGGCCAATCACCAGTAGTCTGGGCCTCGCGGCCCTGCGCCTGGGGAGAGAAACGCTTTTCTTCTTGGGGTTGCTAAGCGGAGAATGTGTGTATTTGGAACTGGCGGCACTTGTCTGCCCTGGCAGCATGGAGGCGATCCATCCAAGGCTGGAGAGGATGGGCACACCGCGGGAAGCAGAGCGGGGGCTTGCTGGGCTTGAGCGAGGCTCTCAGTTCAGCCGTGCGTGGTGCTGGAGCTGCCTGCAGACTTCCCTTGGGAGTGGCCTCAAGAATCCACTTTGGTTGCTACGGCTAGAGCTGGATTGTAACACAGAGTCCCAGCTTCCACAAGTGGCAGTATTTCAGTTATCAAGCCTGTGCTGTGGGAGAGGCAAAATAAAACATTTCCACCATCAATAATTTTACATAGTCATTCAAGAAGCGCTATGTGGAATGCCTATTGAATTAAGCCCCGTAAGGGCGGGACCTTTGTCTTTTTGGTTCACTGACCTACCTTCAGGGTCTAGAACAGTGCCCAGCACATAGAGGACACTCAGTAAATATTTACTGAAAAAAAAAAAAAAAAAAAGAACAAAGGACAAAGTTCTGGACATAGCAGAGAAGAGTTGTGAGAGTGGAGGAGAGTTTCCTCAGGAAGCAACATTTAAGCTGACCTCCAGAGAACATAGAGGGGTTGGCCAGGCCGCAAGGGTAGAGGGTCAGGATCTGTGAAGGTGGGGCTGGAGGGAGGAGGCCAGCAGGGCGGAGAGGAGGGAGCAGGGGGAGGTTAGTGGGCCCTGAGGTGGTGGGTGGGGTGGGGCACTAACCAGAGGCTACAGTGGCCACACTCGGGATTTGGATCATACTCGGAGAGCAGTGGGTAACTAGTGTTCAGAGCAGTGAACAAAGTGGTCAGGGTCCACGGCGTCAAGGGTCGTAAATGAAGGTAGAGAGTGAGAAAGGAATAGGGGTCGAGGAAGAGCGCAGAGAAGAGTTTGAAGGTTGCTGTATTGGCCCTGGAGAGGGATGAAAGAGAGGAAGTCACAGCCAAGCGATATTTACAATCATTAGGAGCAAATGAACGGAAGTAATCTTCACAGACCCAATGGAAATGACTTCCTGTGCTGAGAAAAGATGAGGTAAATATAAGCCCATGAGTTTCAGGAAAATTAATGAAGAATTGTATGAGAGCATATACTGGCAATGAAAAAATTATTTTTTCTAAGACAAGAGAAAAATAATGTATGGATCCATACGTTAAGTCAGGTGACAAAGGGAACACAGTCTTCGCCTGTGTTCTGAACACTAGAAGACAGGGAGCAATGATTGGAGCTTTGGAAATAAAAGACTGTGACACAAGAGTTCTGTACCCAAGGAACTGTCATTCACGTGCACAAATGACAGAAATACACTCCAGATTTACAGAGAAGAATGTCCAAAAGAATGTACCACTCCTGTGTCCTCTCTAAGTAAACAACTTGAAGATGCACTTCAGCTGCTCCAGAAATGAATTAAAATCAAGAACTTGAAAGTGGGAACATTGTAATACTATAAAAGATGGGGTTGTGAGCGTTAAAACCAACTAAATATATTATAAGAATTGAACAACAAGGATATAGATGGTTAAAATGTAAGTTGGATTTATAAACCCCATTATATTTAGAAAGTCTGAGAAGCAAGTGGGGAGAGGGCAAGAGAGGCAGAGGCATGCCGAAGTCTTCATCTGAGGTAGAGGAAGGGAGTTAAGAGATGCTGACTGTTCTTAACGTTTCTAATAAGAGAAATAGAGGTATGAGAATATATCTGGGGGCACCTGGGTGGTTCAGTAGGTTAAGTGACTGACATGATTTTGGCTCAGGTGGTGATTTCAGCCCTGCCTTGGGCTCTGCACTCAATGGGAGTCTGCTTAAGATTCTCCCTCTCCCTCTGTCTCCTCACACCCCTGTTCATGCTCTCTCTCTCTCTCTCTTAAAAAATTAAAAAAAAACATAATTAAGAATATATCTGGTGATATGAAAGTCAACCACTAGTAAAATTAAGAAAATGATCGCAACCTTTTAAACCAAAGGAGATGACAAAAGAAAACAGAACATTCTAGGGCTTTTTTAAAAAAGTAATCTATACCCAATGTGGGGCTTGAACTCCCGACCCCAAGATCAGAAGTCGCTCATTCCACTGACTGAGCCAGTCGCCTGCCCCCAGAACATTCTATACAGCAAAAAGAACAAAGTAAAGGATTCCTAAGTAATAGAGATGAAATGTGAAAAAAGATTTAAAAAAATAATCCAGTGTTAAGATTTCAAATGATTTCAATAAAACAGGGGACATGAAGGATCAGGAGTGGAGTTCAGGTGTATTATGATCTCACCTTGCTTGGGCGAAAGTCATTAACTAATTTGATTCTTGACATTGATAGAAAAATGTGTTTCAGTATTTAACAAAACATGGAGGACAACCACAGAAGGATAGAAACGGAATGCAGAACATCTAGACCACAAAAGAATCAAAGATGTGCTATCAAACCTCAAAAGGCAGAGAGGGAATAAAGGAAATCAGAAAACATGATCAATAGTAAATACAGAATGAAACAGTAGGCATAAATCCAAATACATCAGTAATTACTGTAAACTTATTTGAAAATGATATGATGGTCTCTGTAGGAAAGGAATGAGAATCAACTGTAAAACCATTAAAATCAAGAAAAATGTTTGGAAAGGATGCCAACATACCAAAATCAATAGCTTTTCTATTTGTCTGTAGCAATCAATTAACAATGATAACTTCGAGATACCTAGGAATACACTTAAAACAATGTGTGCAAGATAAGCAAATGACAAACTATCCGATAGAAAAATAAGCAAAGGTTGTGAACAGTCAGTTCACAGCAAGAGAAAAATGGTCAATAAACATAAAAACATGTTCAAGTTCACTGGTAATCAGAGATATGGAAATTGAAACAATATTAATATCAGAAGTGAAAAATGATTCTTAATATTTCATGATGAGGATGGAGTGGGGCAATGCACAGGAGTAAGAATCAGTAAAGCCATTTTGTAGGGCAATTTGGGAATGTTTTACATTTAGATGCATGTGTCTTTTGACCCAGCAGTTGCGCTTTCAAGAATCTTCTACAGAAATATCTGCACTCATGCCAAGATACTTGTGCAGAATTATTTATAATAATAAAAAATGAGGGGAACAAATACCCCAAAGTAGAGGAACAATCAATTAAATTACGATATATCCATATGTAAGAGAGTGCCAGGCCGCTGGCCCTCTTCTCGGCTTAGGCGGATTTAATGCTTCACCTTGAAATGAGTCTCCTCCATTCAGAGAAGGATAGCCTTAGTGGTATCCATTATTTATGGGAATGCGTGTTAGATAGGCACCCCTTGCCCCGAGGGAATGGAGGGATGAAGCCTTCTGTGGCTTCATAAAAGCAGGATTCTTACATACGCCCTTGGTGTGGAGGCTTGGTCTGTGAGGAGAAGGTAAGCTGATTTGCATTGGAAGCCCCAGGCCTGTGAGAAGGAAGGGATGGCGGTGAGAGCCCTCCTTTTCTTATGCTGGACTGTAAGCAGACCTGACCTGGTCAGATGGAGCACCAAAGTGTTGATGTAGGTCTGCTGGCGGGAAGAACACCATGGTTTCCAAGGGAGGAATGACCATGAAGAAGGTGGGATCCAGGCTCAAAATGAGTATCCTAGAGATCACAGGGAAAGCTGTCCTTTAGGCCAGAGTACCTTGGCATGGCATTGTTTTGGGGAAACTATCACTGGGTTGCAGCTCTACTAAGACAGACCCAGGCCAACTTGTCCTTCAACAGAGGAGAAGAGCATTCACTGGATTGGCAGGCGGGGGTGGGGGTGGGGCGGGCAGGTTCAACAGGAGCACCATGTGGTATCAATGGAAGAAAACATACTAATGGTTCAAGGGGTCAAAATGTCCCCTTCCGTGGAATGTCATGTAGATTCCACCTTCCTTCATGGCTTCCAGAGGGCTAGGACTCTACTGCCTTTCTCGTTTAATTTTTCTCTGCAGCACTTAGCACCTTATTTATTTTATGTAGTGCTTATTTCCAGTCCACTTTTTCCTACCCATCGGCAGAATGTAAGATTTGTGAAGCCAAGTTTTGGGTGTGTTTGGTTCACGGAGTTGGTTCCCAGGACCTGGAACAGTGCCTGACACACAGTAAATGCCCTATGACTATGTGATGAAAGAATAACTAGGTACCCAGAGAAAAGCTCTAAAACATGTAGTAAGTGAACAAAAACCAGATTGTCCAATAACACGCATAGCATCATACCATTCATGTAAAAATAATGTGTGTGTGTGTGTGTTAATAAAGGAGAGATATCAAACTATTATTGGAGAAGGGGGTGAGATGTGAATAAATAAATAAAGAACTAAAGCGATGTATTTTTTCAATTACTAAAAAATTAATTTTTCTTTCATATAGTTCTGTATCATTTGGTAATTTTTCAACAGGAGTATTTATTAGTTGTATAACAAAATAGATAGAAGTACTTCTTTTTGAGATCTTACTTTTTAAAGTAATCTCCACTAGGCCCAACATGGGGCTCAAACTCACAACTCCAAGATTCATCAGAGTTGTATGTTTTACCAGCTGAGCCAGCCAGGCACCCCGATACGATAATAAATACTTTTTACAACCAATAGTAAAAGGCTAACCGTGCAGGAACAAGGTCCTAACTTCTGGTTCTGGCAGTTTGGTTTACAGCAGATTAGCCCTCTTGCGGATAAAAATTATAAGCCCTGGTCAAAACATTTTTTACAAATGACTGGAATGCCCTGGAAGTAGGACAAAAAGTGGGCAGAAACTTGAGGAGATTCAATTCTTGAAAGAAGGCAACTGTATGGGTGAGAACCACAGTTCTATGGTTTCTCCTCTGAGAGTACTTCCCAGTTGTTACAAAACAGAGGGATAGAGAAAAAACCAGAAAGCTTAGCCTGAGTAGTCACAGGACAGAGTTTGGGATTGCCAAAGCAGTAGGACATCGAGGAGGGAAAACCAGAAAGGAGGGAGTTACAGAAGGGGTAGCACTGAATCTATATATAAATTTTTCTAAAACCCTTGGCTGATCCCTAAACTACATGAGTGGAGAGACTCCAAAGAGATTACGAGAGAAAAAACAGCTGGAAGCCTCAAATCTGAGCAGAGAGACTTTACTAGCTGCCCACTTCAGGAGAAGCAGTTCTTAAAAACAAGACAATAGGCCCCAAATGGAGTCACTTAGGCAAAGCCCTACATCATGAAACGGAGACTTAATTACAGTTTCAGCCTCTCCAGAAATGGCATATTAAACCAGTCAGTCAGGAATCAGCTGGTGGGCACTAGGGAGGTAATCTGCCTGATGGACCCCTACCATCCCCTAAAGGAAAGTGATCTTGACACAGTCCACCTGCTACTTACTATTAGAATTTTCTCATTCCACTCCCTTTTGCTGGTAGAGGTAAAAAGCCAATAGAATCCAAAGAAGATATACAAATGGCCGATAAGCACATGAAAAGATCTCAACGTCATTCCCCATCAGGGAAATGCAAATCAAAAGCACAATGAGATACCACTTCACACTCACTGGGAAGGCTATAATAAAAAAGACATATCATAGCAAGTATTTGTGAGGATGTGGGAATTGGAGTGCTCATTCTTTGCCAGGGGAATGTAAAATGGGTTGCTTTGGGAAACAATCTAGCAGTTCATCAAATGCTTAAACACAGAGTTACCATGTAACCCCAACACTAAACTCCAAGGTAGATACTCCAGAAAAATGAAAACACATGTTTACACAAAAACTTATTATACACAAATGTTCATAGCGATTTATTCATTATAGCCAAAAAGTGGAAACAACACAGCGTCCATCAACTGATGAATGAATAAGCAAAATTGGTATATCCATACAGTGGAATATTATTTGACAATAAAAATATGAAGTGTTGATACATGTTATAACATGGATGAATCTCAAAAACATTATGTTAACTGAAATGAGCTGGACCCAGAAGGCCATATGATAAAACATTCTATTTATACAAAATGTCCAGAATAGGAAATTCTATGGAGACAGAAAGTAGATTAGTAGTTGGCTAGTGCTAGGAGATGGTTCCCCCCAGAAGGAAGGGAAACTAAAGGGTATATGGTTTTTTTAGGGGGGGATGTTGAACATGTTTTAAAATTGATTGTGGTGATGGGTGCACAACTCTGTGAATATACTCAAACCATTGAATATTATACGTTAAGTAGGTGACTTGTATGGCATGTGAAAGCAATAAAACTATAGTTTTTTTTTTAAAGATTTTATTTATTTATTTGACAGACAGAGATCACAAGTAGGCAGAGAGGCAGGCAGAGAGAGAGAGAGGAGGAATCAGGCTTCCCGCTGAGCAGAGAGCCCAATGCGGGGCTCAACCCCAGGACCCTGGGATCATGACCTGAGCCAAAGGCAGAGGCTTTAACCCACTGAGCCACCCAGGCACCCCTAAAACTATAGTTTTAAAAATACCAGCACATAGAATCCCGGGGTCCTGGGATCAAGTCCCATGTTGAGCTCCCTGGTCAGCCAGGGGTCTGCTTCTCCCTCTCCCTCTGCTGCTCCTCCTGCTTGTGCTCTCTTTCTCTGTCAAATAAGTAAATAAAATCTTAAAAAAATAAATAAATATTCACTAAAAAAAAAAAAACAAAGAGAAGAAAGAACATAGGGAATAAATAGAAACAAGTAATGAGATGGTCAACTAAAACACAACAATATTGATAATTATATTAACTGTAAATGGATTAAATATCCCAATTAAAAGGTGCAAATTGACAGACTAGTTTTGTTTGTTTGTTTGTTTGTTTGTTTTAAGCAGGGCCCTTTAATGTTTCTTGGAGTTTGTTCTGGGATGCAACTAAGTTACTTTCAAACAGTTCGATCCTTTTAGGTCTTGCTTTTATGATGTGTTAGGTGAGTCTGCAGCAGTGCTCACTCTAAGATCAATTATTTCTCACTCCTGGGGAGCATTCTATAAAATGCCTGAGTACTGTACCTAATACCTGGTGAACTTAGAGTTTTCTAGTGTGGACTTGTGTAAGTGTCAGGCACTGTTCCCTTTAATCCTTTTCGATGATTCTTTCTCTAGTCTCAGGATGTGTCCTCACATACATACGCTGCCCAGGACTCTGCTGAATACTGGAGTGAGATCCTCTGTAAACCTTCAGGGTTTTCTCTCTGTGCAGCTCTCTGCACTCTTGTATTTTGTCCTGTAAACTCTAGCTGCCTTGTCTCCAGATTCTGAGTTCCAACTTCTCAACTCCTGGCATCTCTAGATTCTGCCCAAGTTCTTCCTATTTATGCCATGATCTAGAAACTCTCCCAGGCATTAAGTCTGGGCCGTCACAAGATTTATTCTTATTTAAAAAAAAAAACAAAACAACTTATTTATTTATTTATTTGAGAGAGACAGTGTGAGTGGGATGAGGGACAGAGTGGGAGGCAGATGGAGAGAAGAATCCCAAGCAGACTCCATACCAGGCAGAGTCCGATGCTGGGCTTGATCCCATGGCCCCGAGATTAAAACCAAGAGTCAGATGCTCAACCAACTGACGTACCCAGATACCCTGACAATCAGAGGAATTTAATTCAGTTGTTTACGCTCTCTCAGTGATCTCTGTTCTTCTTTGCCTGATGTTCACTATTTTGAAAACTTCTGTTCCACATATTTTGCCTGGTTTTGTTTGTTTCCAGTGAGAGGGTGAATCTTGTCCCTGCTACTCTATTTTGGCTGGAAGAAATCATTTATGGCTGTTTTAATATTAGAAAAAGTGGATTTTTTTGGTGAAGAGCACTTGGTGTTTTATGTAAGTGATGAACCGCTAAATTCTACTCCAGAAACCAACATTACACTGAATGTTAACTGAGTAAAATTTAAATAATAAAAAAATAAAGTCTAGAGGAGGGGGAAAAAAAGAACAAGTAGACTTTAAGACAAGGAATATTAAGATGAGGAATATTATCAGAGACAGATCATTTCTTGGTCATAAAAGGATCAGCCTTACAAGAAAGAGGGCGAAATCTCCAGTGATTGTGGATTTGACTAGCTCTCCTGATAGTTCTGTCAATTTTGCTTTATGTATTTTGAAGCTGTTATTAGCTGCTGCTATGGGTTGAATGCGTTCCCCCAGCCCCAAATTTATATGCCAAAGTCTTAATCCACAAAAATGATGGCTTTTGGAGGTAGGGCCTTTGGCAGGTAATTAGGTTTAGACGAGGTCATGAGGGTGGGCCCTCATGATGAAATAAGTGTCCTTAATAAGAAAAGGGAGAAATCAGAGTTCTCCCTCTCTCTGGCATGTGAGGTTACAGTGACAAGCTTGGTTGTCTGTAGCCTAGGAAGAGGGCTCCTGCTCTGAACTGAGTCTATTAGCACTTTTTTTTTTTTAAAGATTTTATTTGTTTATTTGACAGACAGATCACAAGTAGGCAGAGAGGCAGGCAGAGAGAGAGAGAGGGAAGCAGGCTCCCCGCCGAGCAGAGAGCCCGATTCGGGGCTCGATCCCAGGACCCCGAGATCATGACCCGAGCCGAAGGCAGCGGCTCAACCCACTGAGCCGCCCAGGAGCCCCTCTATTAGCACTTTGATGTTAGACTTCACAGCTTCCATAGCCATGTGAAGCAAACATCTGTTGTTTAAACCACCCAGTTGTGGTATTTGGTTATGGCAGCCTGGAGCTGACTGATACAGGTACGTATGCATATTTCAAATTGTTATCTCTTCTTGGCAATTGATAAAAGAAGTGCACTAAAAATCATAAGGGTACATAAAATTTGAACTAACATTATCAACCAAATTGATCTAATTGACATTTATAGAACCTTGATTTCAAAACATCAGAATACGTCTTCTTTTTAAGTGCACAAGGAACATTTACCAAAGTGGACTATTTTCTAGGCAATAAGACAAGTCTCAGTGCATTTCAAAGGACTTAAACCATACAGAGTATGTTCTCTGATCACCATGGAAGTCAGTTAAAAACAAAAATAAATTTAAAAACCAGAAAATACCTAAATACTTAGATATTAGAGGACACACTTTTAGCCTATATATCAATAAGAGATCACAGGGATGTTAAAAAATATTTGGAAGTGAAGGATAATGAAATTATACCATATCAAAATTTAGGGAATGCAGTTAGAACAACACTTTGAAAGAAATTTATAGCTTTAAATGCTAATGTTAGAAAAAACAAGAAAATTACAAAATCAGTGATCTAAGTTTCCACCTTAAAATGCTAGAAAAAGAGGAGAAAATTAAACTCAGATAATAAAGGAGAAAAGAAATAATAAAGATAAGTATAGAAAAAATGAAAGAGAAACAGACAAAACAAAAAAAATCAACAACACTCAAATCAGTAAAAAAAAAGACAGGTGACAAGATACATGTAATAACATGGTTTGAATATTAAAAGCATGTTAAGGAGCGCCTGGGTGGCTCAGTCAGTTGGGCCTCTGCCTTCAGCTCAGGTCATGATCCTGGCGACCTGGAATCGAGTCCCGCATCAGGCTCCTTGCTCGGCGGAGAGCCTGCTTCTCCCTCTCCCTCTGCCTACTTGTACTCTCTATCTCTCTGCCAAATAAATAAATAAAGTCTTTAAAAAAAAAAAAAAAGCATGTTAAGTGAAAGAAGCCAGACCAAAAGAGTACATACTGTTTTATTCCATTTATATGGGGTTCTAGATGAGAAACAGCCCATTGGTCAATTTTGGCCTGATACCTATTTCTCTGTATGACCTTGAGCTAAGAGTGGTTGTTACATGTTTAGAGGATTGTAAACGAGGAGGAGGAAGAGCAGTAGTAATGACACAAATCATACACGGGTTAGAGCCTGAAATACTTACTATTTGTCTCTTTTTAAAGACCTTTTATTTTTAAGGAGTCTCTGCACCCAACATGGGGCTCAAACTCACAACCCTGAGATCAAGAGTCACATGCTCCACAGACTGAGCCAGTCAGGAGCTCTGTTATTCTTTACAGAATACTCTTATTTACAGAAGAGTTTCCAACGTATGATCCAGGCAAACAACCATGACAACAGATATGAGAATAGTGGCTACGTCTGGGGGCGAGGGTGGGGGGAGGGGTGACTGGAACAGGGCGGGGGAACTTTCCTGTGCAATGGAAATGTTTAATATTTTGATTGTAATGATATTTGAATGCATATTCTTGTCAAAATCCATTAAATCTGAGCATTTTATTGTACATAATAACATTATACCTTAATAGAAGAACCAAGAGGAGGTCCCCCCCACCCCACCCATGAATTGTAGTCACTGATTAAAATAAAAATAGATCTTTAAAAAGCATGTTTAACGTTCCCCCCTAATATCTTTTCTTCTAAGTGGGATTGATATCTGGAACAGAGAGCTTTGTTCTAGAGGTCTTCTTTGATATTTTAGCTTGATTGAGGGCCAATCAAACAAAAAACAGTGTTTATAGGGCTTCAGAAATTATTGTTTCCTTAAGATTGTGCTTCCCAAGTAACAATTTAACATGATTGAAAATATAAATTTATGCTGTGAACTGATGTTCTCTTTCTAATGTCTGTCTGCCTACATGTGAATGGGGCTGAGCAGTGTACTCTCTCCTCCGCCTATGTTAAAATTTATGAAAAACACACAGTAAATTATTTTGCAACATATTCTGTTTTCCATCTATTGCAGTGAATTTGCCTGATAGAAAATTGACTTGGTCTTTAAACTGATATTAAATTCCGTTGTAGCATGACTTTTGGTTTTGAGAATCCAAAGTTATAAATTCCTTCTTTAAAATTTATGATTTAAAAATTTTTTTAATTTTAATTTAATTTTTAAAAAGATTTTATTTATTTATTTGACAGAGAGAGAGATCACAAGTAGGCAGAGAGGCAGGCAGAGAGATGGGGGGCAGCAGGCTCTCTGCTGAGCAAGAAGCCTGATGCAGGGCTTGATCCTAGGATCCTGAGACCATGACTCGAGCTGAAGGCAGAGGCTTAATCCACTGAGCCACCCAGGCGCCCCTGATTTTTTTTTTTTTTAACATGAAATGATGTTGACCTGTGTTTGCTTCATGTCAGAAGACCCAGCTCTCTCTTCCTTCTGATCAAGTGATAAAATTGGATTGTTAGAAAGAAACTTTGTAATACAGATTTTCGGATATGTTTGATTTATTCATAAAGCGAAAAGCAGGAGTAAAAATCCCAGAGCCACTAAAGGAGTGAATACTAGTACAATTTTTTATGTTGGGGATATCTCACTTAAAAATAGGTTTCATGACTCTTTTAGATATCCCGCCCCCATGAGCAACAGAAAATAGGGTGGAAAAATGTTTTTTCTTTTAAAGATTTTATTTATTTGACAGAGAGGGAGAGAGAGAAAGAAAGAAAGAGGTCACAACCAGGGGGAGCAGCAGAGGCAGAGGGAGAAGCGGGCTCCCCGCTGAGCAGGGAGCCTGATGCGGCTCTGATTCCAGGATCCTGGGAACATGACCTGAGCCAAAAGCAGACGCTTAACAACTGAGCCACCCAGGTGCCCTGGAAATGTTGTATTAAAAGTTGATTTAAATGATACCACCTCTGGTGCGCCTGGCAAGGAGTTTGGACGGGAAGCCTCCAGGTGAGGCTGGGATTCCCTGCAGATGAACTAGAGATGTGACTGAACTGAAAAATACTACTGACAGAAAAAGACAACAAGGATGTTCTGACTACAGACCTGGAGGCTGTCCTCACTTGGAAGTGATGCCTGATAACTGTGTGTCAAGAAAACCTCTCAAGTCTGAAACTTAGAATATATTCTAGGTTTGTGGTGTCTCCAATCAGTTGGCAGAAGTGAACATGGAAGATTCCTCCATGGAGAAACACGTTTGCACCGAGACCTCACTTTGCTCAGAGAAATTTCCAAAGAACGTGAGTTCATACACATTATATTTATTACAGATTTTATTTTTAAGTAATCTCCACACCCAACACGGGGCTCAAACTCATGACCTGACATCAAGAATCATGCTCTCCACTGACTGAGCCAGCCAGGTGCCCCTTTCATTTTTATTTTTATTGATTGGGTGAGAGAGAGAGGGGAGGGGCAGAGGGAGAGGGACAAGCAGACTCCATGCTGAGCGCACAGTCCAATGCGGGGCTCGATTCTATCACCCTGAGGTCATGACCCGAGCTTAAATCAAGGGTCAGACACTCAACCGACTGAGCCACCCAGGCGCCTCAAGAAATACAGAAGACACCAAAAGTTTGACAAAGGAGCAACAGACCATCAGGAAGGATTAGGCAGAGTTGAAAAGAAACTGAATAAAAGTTCTAGAAAGTAAACAAGGTAGGAAAGAAGAAGAGAGACCAGAAATGGACCACATGTACGTGGTCAATTTTTTTTTTTTTTTACAAAGATGCAAATGCAAATGTGGAAAAAGGATGATATTTTTAATAAATGGTGCTGGAACATTGGAATATTCACAAGCAAAAGCTGAACTTTGACACATATGTTGCACTTTATACAAAAATTAACTCAAAATGGGTCACAGAGCTGAATGTAAAACCTACAGCTATAAAACTTCTTGAAGAAAACATAAAAGAAAATTGTTGTGTCTTTTCTATATAGGAGGCCAAAAGCATGATTTATTTAAATAAAGGTAAATAACAACTTTAATTAAAAAAATTAATTAGACTTCATCAAAATTAAACATTTCTGCTTTGTGGAAGACCCTGCTGAAGAATGGAAAGACAAGTCACAGACTAGGAGGAGCTATCTGCCCAAAACATATCTGACAAAGGATATGGATCTAGAAGACATAAAAAAAAAACAAAAAACCCTCAAAACTCAGTAACAACAAAATAGCTTGATTTAAAAATAGGCAAACGTTTGCAACAGACACTTCACTCAAAAAAATATTTGGATATGTGGCATCTGGTGGCTCGGTTGGTTAAGCATCTGCCTTCTGCTCAGGTCATGATCCCAGAGTCCTGGGATTGAGCCCCACATCGGGCTCTCTGCTCATCAGGGAGCCTGCTTCCCCGCCACCCTGCCTACTTGTGATCTCTCTCTCTCTCTCTCTCTGTCAAATAAATAAATAAAATCTTAAGAAAAACAAAAACAAAATAAACCAGCTGTGTGGTAGCCCTGGAGAGTGACCGACATAGGCCAGACTGCATGTAGTCCTTGACACGCACAGGTCTATGGGTATGAATCGCACCGCTGTGTCTCCTCCTCTTGCCATCATATTGTGGCAGGGGGACTCAGTCATCTTGATGACCTACAGGATGTCACCCTGGTTCCTTCCGGTGATGGCTGCTCTGCTAACCCACCTGGGGAGGGCGAAGTGCTTAGCACTCTAGATGCTTCTCTCTAAGATGTGTGTGTGCCCGAGGCTGAGAGCCCTACCACGTAGGTGCAATTTCTGCGGCCTCAAGGGCCTGGGGCCTCCTTCTAGAGTGAAAGGCAAGGTGCTGGCTCCTGAATGTCACAGCACAATGAAGGACACGCTGGGGCCAGAGGGAGGACCGGGGTCAAATCCATCGTGGACGGAGCAGAGCTTTGCTCTTGCGGGTTAAATACGTATTCTGCTTTTTTGTCTTCTCTGCCTGATGCGTTTCTTCTAGCATCACGTGCAGACTTAGAGCCTGCCTTAGCCTTCACTGAGCTATCAGACACACCTCAGACAAGGGATGCCTTTTACCACACAAGGAGTGTGGCCGTGGGCACATGCCTGTGAACTTCACCGGTATGACCATGTGACTTCCTGCCTGGGCCCGAGTGGCTGGAGAGAATGATGAAGGGGATTACTACAGCCTGGGTTACGTGCCATCAGGAAGGAAACGACTTCCAAAGAGCATATGCTTGGGGGCGCCTGGCCGGGTCAGTTGGAAGAGCACGCAACCCTTGATCTCAGGGTTGTGCGTTCAAGCCCCACGTTGGGTGTAGAGATTACTATTAAACAAACAAACCTAAAAAAAAGGAAAAAGAGCATAGGCTTTAAGCCAGAGGTCAGTGTATGAGCCACATCCCCCAGAGCCAGGATGCGTGTGATTCAGAGAAGACCTTCTGGCTTTCCACCCTCGGAACCGCAGGCCCCGGGAGATCTGAAGCTTCTAGCATGCCCCGTAGCGATTCTTCTACAGGAAGAATGGTCATGGTGCTCATGAACTCGAAGCTGAAATGGACCCTGTTTGTTTTAGGCTCTCGTGTCCCTACACAGCCAGCGCAGGGGTTCTCAAACGTGGGGGTGGGGTGGGGGCAAGGACTTCTGATCGCTGGGGGAGAAACTGTGTTGCCCCCGTGAGGGCAAGGAGGACTCTGTGGCCAGTACCTCTTTTCTTGTCTTGCTCTGAAGCTCTGGTCAGTGAAAGATGGACAACCCAGTACCGTCAAGACTACTGATGACTCGGCTCCTCCAGAAGGAAGGCGTGAGTCATCCCACTGACCTTACAGAAGGGCTGGAAAAGGGCAGAGGGGACTTGGATCGGGTGTTGGCAGCAGCCTGCTGGGATCTGATTTGGGCCTATCACCAGCTAGAGATGAAGACGGTAACAGCTATGCTTACGTGACTTTACTGCTCACCCCCTGTTTGGTTTCTATGGCTATCTGACACATTATCATGACTACAACAGCTGAAAACAACACCCATTCATCAGCTCACGTTCCGAAGGTCACAAGTCCAGGCATGGTGAAGTGAACATGGCTGGGCTCTTGCCTCAGAAGGCTAATATCAGTGATGAGCTGCGTTCTCCTCTGGAGCTCAGGGTCTGCTTTCAGGAGCACGTGGTTGGGGTAGAATTCAGTTCCCTGTGACTGGAGGCTGGAAGCCTCCATAGATTCCTTTTTTTCCGGGAAGAGCCCTCACCCTTTCAGGAGTTCACCGGATTAGGTCAGGCTCACCCAGGGTACTCTCCTTTCCGTAACTGGTTTGGGACATTAATGACATCTGCAAACTCTCTTTCTAGCAGTACCTAGATGAGTGTTTGACTGAACATTGGAAAGCAGGTGTGCATATGTCTGGGAGTAGGAATTTCAGAGGACACTTCGGGATTCTGCTGGCTCACTTCCCTTAACTTTCACCTGATTCCTTACCCGAAGACGATCAGTGGTAATAATGCTTTAGTTTTGGGGGTGGGGATTATGCCGGATTAAGATTGCCTCATGGCAAAACAGGAGCCAATGGGACTCTGTGTATCCCATGGATTGGGACATGAGTTTCTCAATCAGATGCAGGATGAGAGTGTATCCCCAGGGAGGAGCGACATGAACTGTGCCAGGTATATGGTGTGTGTCCCTCCAGAGCTTGTTCTTGCTCTCTGTCCAAGTAGGCAGATCTGTGTGGATTGCTTCAATGGGTTCCTTTGTTCTCTGTGTCTGCTCGGTTTGGCTTATCTGTTTGGTTTATCTAGAGATTAGAAGCACAGAGGAGAGGAAAGTCTGGATACCTATTTCTCGGGCTTCCTCCCGGCAAGCCACTTCAAGCCAACAGTGTCCTTCAATGGAAGGCTTCTGCTCCTTGGAGGGCAACTGTCTCCACATGATCCTGGATTCGAGTCCCCCACGCCCCCCTCCCCTTCACCTTGCCAGGCCTGGGAACGGCGGCGGACCTGCTGCTCCTAGCCCTGGGTTGCTGGGCTAGCCTGCAGATCTCACGTACGCCCTGCCCACACCTCGGTAAATGGTGCCTTTTTAAAATCTCCTGAATTATCCTAATTTGAATGAGCCATCTGTTTTCTGTTTGGACTCTGACTGATCCAAGAACCTATCAAGAGATAGACACAGGAGTGTGACAGATGGAGAGACAAATATTACTTTCATGACTGCCACCGCTGATACTGGACAATATGGCTTAGGTCTGCCAGGCGAGCGGTTTGCTGCGTTTCCACCCTGAGGTCAGGCCTGTGAGGGCTGAGGCCCCGGCAGAGCAGGAGTGCTTTCTTGCAGAGATCAGGGAAGGTGGGACTGAGCTGAGCATTTTGGCTTCTCTTTTCTGCCCAAGTTACCAACCACGGGGGTCACTCCTTCGCCCCGGGGAAGACTGAGGGCAGGCTTCTTTCCACACCGGAGCAAGAAGCTCCATGGAAAGGCCGCCCTCCTCCTCCACTCTGAACAGCAAATGTTGCTTTAAATAAAGTGAAAGATAAGCAAAAGAACCAAAGACGTAATGTCTGGAATTTCTATAAAGAGCACCCACAAACTGATTCATGAGAATACTAAGAATCCAACTGAGAAGCGGACAGAGGTTACCAGTGAGCAAGTCACAGAAGAAGGAATAATAATGGCAAATAAACACCTGGAAAGAGGTTCAATCTCAGTAATAATCAAGGACTTGATTTTGAAAGACATTTCTTCCAGGGCACCTGGGTGGCTCAGTGGGTTAAGCGGCTGTCTTTGGCTCAGGTCAGAGCTCAGGGTCCTGGGATCGAGACCCACATCAGGTTCCCTGCTCAGCAGGGAGTCTGCTTCTCCTTCTCCCTCGCTGTTCCTCGTGCTTGTGCTCTCTCTCTCTCTCTCTTTCTCAAAAATAAATAAATAAAGGGGCACCTGGGTGGCTCAGTGGGTTAAAGCCTCTGCCTTCGGCTCGGGTCATGATCCCAGGAACCTGGGATCAAGCCCCGCATTGGGCTCTCTGCTCGGTGGGTGCCTGCTTCCCTTCCTCTCTCTCTGCCTGCCTCTCTGCCTGCTTGTGATCTCTGTCAAATAAATAAATAAATAAACAAACAAATAAATAAATAAATAAAATCTTACAAATAAATAAATAAAATCTTTTAAAAAATAAAAAAAAAAGACATTTCTTCCCCTTCAGGTTGGCGAAATTATCTTTTTAAAGATTTATTTATTTATTTTAGCAGGGCAGGAGCAGAGGGAGAGAGAGAGAGAGAGAATTTCAAGCAGACTCCCTGATGAGCATGTAGCCCCAAGTCCTACGTGGGGTTTGATCTCATTATCCTGACATCATGACCTGAGCTGAAATCAAGAGTCAGACACTGACATGACTGAAACACCCAGGCATCCCATGGTTGGCAAGATTCTTAAACACTGATATGATTCAGTATTGATGAAGATATAGGGAAATAGGTACTTTGACAGACTGTTAGAAGGAATGCAAATTGATAAAACCCTTTGAAGAACAATTTAGTGGTGAATTAGAGATTTCTTCTTTTTTTATTTTTATTTTTTTATTTTTTATTTTTTTAAAGATTTATTTATTTATTTATTTGTCAGAGAGAGAGAGAGAGAGAGGAGCGAGAGTGAGCACAAGCAGACAGAGTGGTAGGCAGAGGGAGAAGCAGGCTCCCTGCCAAGCAAGGAGCCCGATGCGGGACTCGATCCCAGGACGCTGGGATCATGACCTGAGCCAAAGGCAGCTGCTTAGCCAACTGAGCCACCCAGGCGTCCCAGATTTCTTCTTTTTTTAAAAAGATATATGTATTGATTTGAGAGAGAGAGAGAGAGCGAGCAAGGGGGAGGGGCAAGGGGAGAGGGAGTGAGAATCCCAAGCAGACTCTGTGCTAGGCACAGAGCCCAGTGTGGGGCTTGATCTCATGACCCTGAGATCAAGACCTGAGCTGAAACCAAGAGTCAGTCCCCTAACTGAGCCACCCAGGCGCCCCAAATTAGAACTTTCAGTGCGCTTGTCCTATGGCCCAGCAAGTCCTCTTATGGGACAGATGATGGAGAAATATTCGTATTTGCACACACACATAAAACATATACAAGAATGCTTATTGTTGGTAATAGTGATGATTTGGAGGCAATCTTGTTCATCAGCAGGGGAATGATAAAAGTCTTCATATTTTGGATTACCTGGCTGGCTCGGTCGATAGAGTGTGAAACTCTTGATCTAGGGGTTGGGGGCTCGAGCCCCATGTTGGGTGTAGAGATTACTTAATAATAAAATCTTTTGGATTTTTAAAATCTTTTTGGATTAACATATTTTGGAATAAAATGCAGTTGAAAGAACGGCCAAAGCTCTAGAGGGGAAGAGAACAGTAAGGTAGACTGAGTTTATTTATATTTTCCTAAAAATATATTCCCTACATATATCTGATACATATTGAAAAAGAAACAAGAAGCAAAAAGTAGGTACATAACACCAAGAGTAGAATTCACATGTGTAAAGATGAAACAAAGGAAGGATAGGATTCTGTAGTCAGGTCTACTGAGATTTTTCAAAATTTCCAATATAAAACCCAGCTTTTTGAATATTCACACCTGTGCCCTTTGAGTCACACATACACTGGTTGTATTTAGCCAAGTTTAAAGTTTGCATGTGGTTGGGTGTCTGGTTAGTTACCTCAGCAGTAGTTAAGGCTGTCAAGGGCCTTGTGTGTCACAAATAGCGTGCACATGTAAGGGAAGGGCGCAAGGAGAGGGTCTGGATGTGATCTGGACCACCAGCAACAGAATAGAAACTAAAGGGCCAGTTATAGGAAATCTCCTTTGCAAGATAAGGGCGTATATCATGAAACAGCAAATATGATAATACCTTTCCAAGAATATTATATGATCATTCATGCAAACAATTTTCATAAAATGATTCCATGCTGTTTTGTATAATGATGTTATTCAGCGTACTGTGTGTGTGAGATGATTCTGTTTAAATGTGCTGGAATTTGAGTGGGAGAGTCCTAATGTGGATGCACCGTGGATATTTCTCTATGCTGTGCTTGGATCCACGAGAAAGCTATGAAAGGAAAACTTTACCGAAGACTTTGCTTCCTTTCCGATGCGGTTCCAAGCAATCACAGGTCTGTGTGATACGGACTACTGAGGGCATACTGAGAAAAGCAGGGAAGATCGGTTCCCAAGCCCTAGCGATGCACCTTCAGCGGCTCAAAAAAATAACAATAATTGAGTAACACTTGAATGCTGCTATTCTTACATCTAGGCACCTGTAACTGAACACATGGTTGGACATGAAAATATAGAACATGATCTGTGGAATCCGTTGAGCATTGCTGTATAGAAGGGGTATAAAGACCAGTAGCTCAAAAGAGAAATGAAGATGCTCTTGTATTCGAACAAGGTAGGAAAGAGCTTAAGGAAGTCGGAGTGAAATGAAAACAGCATAAACTCACGACTTTGAGAAGATAAAGGCTCTGCTACAGGCTACATGAAATTATATAAATTCAGAAAATGACATAAATACATAGCCCCAGGGCCCAGGGTTTGGGTCTTTAAATTGAGGAAGTTACATTTTACCAAGAGAACCAAATATTTCTTGGAATTGGCACCATGCTGGATCTTGGGATGGAAAAAGCAAGTTTGTTCTGGTACGTCTGGTTTCTAGAAAGAGTTAAGATGAAGTCAGAAGGCCAGCCTGGTTGATTCCC
This sequence comes from Martes martes, assembly GCF_963455335.1. Classification (NCBI taxonomy): domain Eukaryota; kingdom Metazoa; phylum Chordata; class Mammalia; order Carnivora; family Mustelidae; genus Martes; species Martes martes. The sequence goes on from NC_137891.1 coordinate 157,982,464, forward strand.
TCACAGAGGTTCCAAGTGCTGAACACAGTGCCACTTGGTTTTTCTTTGCCACTCTGCTCTGTACGTTAGCTTTATGCTCTCTGGCTAACTGTCCCCATGAGCTATGGTTCTATTAGGAAGCAGAACAGAGGGAACAGATGTTGGGTAGGCGACCTACAATGTCTGTGACAGGTTATATGGTTGACCTGGCTTGGGTCAGGTGCCCACTCATTGACCAATCAGTGGGACCTGGAGAGAGAATCATATAGGAAAATGGCAGCACTCATTTATACCTTAAGGTGCCAGAGTGGTAGAAGTGACATTGTTTCCTCAAACTAGGGAACTTATCCCAGAAAGAAAAAGAGATCTTTTCTTGGTTATCCACTGTTGCCAACAAATTACCTCAAAACTTGGTGGCTTGAAACAACCAACATTTACTACCAAAGAGTTTTTGTAGGTCAGGAATCCAGGTGTGGTATCTCTGATTTGAACCATATCTGTCACAAGGCTGCAATTAAGATGTGGTTGGAGGTACAGTGTTGAGGCTTAATGGCAGTAGATCTGCTCCCAAGCTCCCTCACGTGGCATTTGGCAGGCCTCGGGCCCTTGCTGGCTGTTAGCCAGACGTTAGCCCTTTGACCTGTGTCTTTCCATAAGGCAGCTCACAACAGGGCAGCTGGTTTTCCTCAGAGCGAGGGAGTGAAAGAGTGAGAGGGGGCGCCCAAGACGGAAGCCACAGCCTTTTTGTGACCTAATCTCTGAGGTTCTAGTCTATCAGTTAGAAGGAAGTTGCCAGGTCCAGCCCACATTCAAGGAGAGAGGGTGTGAAGACCAGGAGGAGGACATCACTGGAGGACTGGACAGGCTGCCTACCATAGGTTCTAGGCAGGTAATATGATAAAAGACCACTACACGGAACAGCGACACATTGATTCCAGAACGTGGTGATTACAGTCTATCACAAACAAGCTGAGTCTGTAGAAGAAGCCTTGCGATTAAGATGACATTACCAGAAGGATGTTAATGCAAAATGTGCTAACAGGTGGCAGTCATGCTTACAGAAGGTTTTACAAACTCATTTTTATTAAATATGAAACAGACACAACATGGTATTTATAAAATAGATGTGAGGAAGAGGGAGTCGTGATAAAATGGAGGTGCGTGCCTACGGGACCGTCTCAGCCAGCGTGAGAGAAAGGGGATGGCCATGGGTTTTGAAGCCTCCGACGCTCCCCTCTTCCCTCCCCATCTGGAGCTCATGGTCACCCTGGATTTTGCAGTCTTTATTCACTTGCTCGTCTTCACACTTTTACCACAGAGGCTCATACCCTTACACGAGGCATTGTTTGGTCTTCCCTGCTTTGAACTTTGTATACATGGGATCACACTCTACGTATTTCTCTGTGATTCGCTTCTTTCACTCAAGAGTATGTTTCTGAGATTTATCCGGTTGATGTGTTCGCACTGATGTTTCCAGCTTGACCCAACCTTCACTAAGCTCTTCATCAATCACCAGAATTCAAGAGCAAACTCAATTGGGTTATTTGGGCCACCGGCTTTGTCTTCACTTTTCTATACAACCCTGGATGGCGATCTCGCGACTCATCTTTATGCCTACCTAGTGGACATTAGGGTTAGTTTCACATTTTGGTACGTAAATAGTGGGGTTCCTTTACATCTGTGCAAACGTCCCTCCAGGGGCTATACCTGGGGAAGGAACTACGGGATCAAATGTATATGGATGTCTGGCCTTAACAGATGCCACGGGATTGATCTCCAAAGTGACGGTAGTGATTCATGCACTTCTACCTGCAGTGAATAAATGCTCCAGTTTTTCCAAATCCAATCCAGTATTTGATAATGTCTGACTTAAAATTTTCTGTCAATCTGGAAGGTATAAAACGAATTTCATTGAGGTTTTGATTTGCATTTCACAAGAAGTGTGTGTGTGTATGCACGTGTGTATATGAAATTACATGTATGTGTGTGTGTGTATATATAGATATATATACACACACACTTACCAATTGCACTTACCAATCTGGTTAAAAATATATATATTATATAAATATTTTATATTCTTATTTTATATTATATATTTTATACATTTTATATTATATATTTTATATATTTATATATATATGTAAATATATATATATATATTTTAACCAGATTGGTAAGTGCAATCCAGTGCCCAAACAAGACTCTGAACTCTACACTCAGGTCTTAGCCACCATCGATGTAACTATTTATAAGTCATTGTTACTTTAACTCATTGCCATACCAAATTCTTTGGTTAAAATTTAAATGTAAAGAATCAAGATTTATTTATTTTTAAGATTTTACTTATTTAATTGACACAGAGAGAGACAGCAAGAGAGGGAACACAAGCAGCAGGAGTGGGAGAGGGAGAAGCAGGCCTCCCGCTGAGCGGGGAGCCAGAAGCTGGGCTCGATCCCAGGACCCTGGGATCATGACCTGAGCCAAAGGCAGATGCTTAACAACTGAGCCACCCAGGAGCACCTAAAGAATCAGGATTTACAATAATAACTTAGTGTAATGCCTATGTTGCAAAGTGGTATATGGTAGAAAGTCAAACAGTGAGTAAAGAAAATAATTTTCAGGGCACCTGGCTGGCTCAGTTGGTGGAGTATACAACTCTTGATCTTGGAGTCGTGAATTCGAGCCCCACACTGGGTGTAGAGATTACTTAAAAATAAAATCTTAAAAAAAAAGAATAATTTTCATGGGCATTGTCCTCCTTTTGCATTTATTTTGATGTAATATGTGAAGGTGTTGAAGAAAATTAAGGGGGAAAGTGAGTCATGCCTCTCTAGTTTATATTTATACATCATCTCTGCTGTCCAAAGGGTATATATACAAGGGAGTGGACCCCAGCAGATGGTGGTGCTTTTAAAGTCTTAAGTGGAATTTACACGCTCTAAGATTTACATTGAGGTCTTAAAAAGGAATTACTTTCAGTATACCTGGGTGGTTCAGTCGGTTAAGTGTCTGCTTTCAGCTCAGGTCTTGATCCCAGGTTTTAGGGATCAAGTCCCCACATTGGGCTCCTTCTTCTGCGGGGAACCTGCTTCTCCCTCTGCCTGCCACTCTCTCTGCTTGTGCTCGCTCTCTCTGACAAATAAATCAAATTAAAAAAAAAAAAAAAGGAAATACTTTCCTTAGGTGTTATTCTGCATGGTCAACATTGGACTACAAACATGCTGAAGCTGGGATTGATTAAAATGTTAAACTTAGTGAGGTCACATCCTGATTGGACTATATCCAAGAAATACACTTCAGGACAAGTTCAAGTTCCAAGTATAACACCAGCTGCAAATGGGCAAGAAATCAGGTGATCAGGAATAGCTGGTGGCAGTCTGTTCTTAAAGGCAGAGCTAAGCAATGGAACTTGCTGGCCGCTTGGATGAACTCTGATGCTGGCCTGGACCCCAGGTGTCTGTGTGAGCCTGTCTGGGGATAGAGGTCCGCAGCGACGGGGAGTGGAAGTTGGGTGCTCCTAAAGCAGCCCTTTGAGCTTCCTTCTCTCAAAGCTAGCACAGAAAACCGACCAAGAGGACTTCCACCCACATACTGGTGGAGCATAAACTCGCAATGGTTTTAAAAAGCAGTTTAGGGGGGTGCCTGGGTGGCTCAGTGGATTGAAGCCTCTGCCTCCCGCTCCGCCCGTGATCCCAGGGTACTGGGATCAAGCCCAGCGTCCGGCTCCCTGCTCAGCCGGGAGCCTGCTTCCTCCTCTCTCTCTGCCTGCCTCTCTGCCTACTTGTGATCTCTGTCAAATAAGTAAATAAAATCTTTAAAAAAAAAAAAAGCAGTTTAGCAGAGCATCAAGACCTTAAACATGTTCCTATTTGCTGACTATGTAATTCCAGCCTTAGGATTCTTCGCAATCATTCGGGTTATTGAGGATGAAATAAACTCATTCCGATTCTCTCAAGAAACATTAAGAGGCTACAGACAACGGAAACCCAGGAAGGTCTAAACATCCCAGCCTAGGAAGTGTACAGACCCCAGGTCTGTGGGTTTCGCCACCCGGATAAACACCTAGAAGTTTCTCGACGTGCCACCTCTACCCCTCCTACTCTGGAGCTTGGTTACTCCCCTGCCTGCGCTAGCGTTCCTTCACCAACTGACTCTTGCTTACTTGGTTTCTACAGCCACAATCATTTTTTTTGGCAAGACTACCTCTTAGTTGACTTTCTCAGTACTTCAGGTTTGGACTTTGAGAAACAGAATCTGATTGGCCAGATCCAAACTCCACCGGTCTTCAGCCAGTGGAGGCTTTCGCCGCCCTTGGATCAGATGTCCTCCTGTGGCCCAATCAGCTGGGGGAAGAGGGAATACCCTCACCCACAGCTGCTCAGTGCAGAGACCCGGGGTGGGGCCAGTTCTCCTTATAAAGGACTTAGGGCGGGCAAGTACTGTAATGGACATTTCAAAGGAACCTCAGAAAAAAAATTCAGAGATGGAGCCAAGAGGTGCATTCAGGTGCCTTCACAACCCATGCACACACGAATGCTGAAAAACTCTTAATGACCATCAACAGAGCAGTGGGATAAACTCTGGGCTGTGGGTATGGCACAATGAGCAGCGAATGCAATGACTTTGAAGGATATTGGACACGGGGAAATGTTAACAAAATAATATTTTAAATGAAAAAGCAGACCATAAAACTGAATGTACAGTATGATTAGAATTCTCTAAGAAAAAAAAAAACCTGCTTATGTTTGTTTTTTCATCTGTAAGGGAAAGTTAGCGGTTAGTGGTGCGATGACTGGTGATTTAAATGTTCTTGATTTCGTCTTATAGCTTTCAAACGTTGCATAACGAACAGATACTATTTTTATAATGGGGGAAATACTAAGTTATTTGTTAAAGTTCACGTTCTTCACTTTTAACTGGGTTCTCGGGACGGGCCAGCTCTCTCTTGCCCTTCTCTCTGGGCTCTCAGCCCCTGGGGCTCCCAACCATCCCCCGTCCCCCCTGCCCCGTCTACCCTCCCGTGGTTGGAGGCGGCGGGGGGAGGGAGCGCGTGTGAGGCGGGGAGGGGGGATGCTCTCCCGCCAACCCCCCGGGCCGAGCTCCTCTCGCTTGGTTCTGTCGCCTCTCCCCGCATTTCCCTTTCTCCAGTCTCGAAAATGTCACTTTTCTGGACCGTCCTCGGTCTTCACCCTACAATGCTTTTCTAACCAAAAAAGGCTGGCACAGAGGTCCCTTGGCTTGGCTCGCGGCGCCAGCGCGCCCCCCCTCGGATCGGGTTCCCCAGGCGCGCCCTCCCGAGCCGGGCCCACCCTGGCCCCGCAGCGCCCTCCCCCGGATCGGCGATTCCCCGCCCGGCCAGGTCAGGTCCGATTCGCGGCGCCCCGCCTGCTTCCGCCTTCCGGCGGGTCCTGGACTCTGCCCTGCGCGCGTGTACTCGGCCGGTCATGGCTCCGCTCCGTTTCTCGGCCAACGTGTCGTGGCTGTTCCCCGAGCTCCCCGGGCTCCCCGCGCGGCTCCGGGCGGCCGGCGGCTCGGGCTTCGAGGCCGCCGAGGTGGCCTGGCCGTACGCGGAGCCGCCCGATGCACTGGCGCGCGCGGCGCGGGAAGCGGGGCTGCGGCTGGTGCTGATCAACACGCCCCCTGGTGCGCCGCGGGGCCGGAGCGGGGGGCTCCGGGAGGCCCGGGAACGCGAGCCGGGTCTGAGGCCTGTTCTCTCCGCAGGAGACCGAGAGAAAGGGGAAATGGGGCTGGGGGCTGTTCCGGGGAGGCAAGCGGCCTTCCGAGAGGGGCTGGAACAAGCAGTGCTGTACGCCAAGGCTCTGGGCTGTCCCAGGTATCCTACCCTCTCCTCCACCTCCTCCCCACCTTGCCCTGTCTCCCCCAAGCCCCTGCCCCACGTCTGGGGTCTAGGAGAACGGAACGCCAGGTTGGAGAAGTTCAGAAGTCTGCGCACTGGCCCTTCTCCACTCTGCCAGCCCCGGTCCTTTGTCAATTGCCTTTTGTATTTTATTTGTCCTGTGTCATTGTGTTTGCCACACTTTCATGCAGGGATCCCGTGCCAGGAACTCTGACGAGGGAGATAGCAAAGTAAACACAGGGAGTGATCCATTTGAGGGTCAGTTTATGGCAACTGTCTGGGATCAGAGGAAGCTTCTTACAGGTAGTGATGTTGAACTGGGGCTCAAAGAAATGAACACGCGTTTGCCTGATGTAGGGAGCACGGGAGGCAAGGGTGCACTGACCAGAGACCAAGAGAAGGCTTGGGGCGCTCAGCAGAGTTCCTGAGGCTGGAGATGGGGCCCTTTGGAGTTGGGTGTGGCCAAGAGAGATCAGGTGATGGCAGGAGGTGGAAGAGGCAGAGTGGGGCGGATCAAATAAACGGCAACAGGGGTCACGACTGGTGAGTGGTGGGGGCAGAGCACAGATGGGAAGGATCTAGGGAACAGCTGCAAGGAGTGGAGACGAGCAGCACAGGATACTTAAGGGAAGGGTCAAAATACCTGCTAGAAAGTGAGGCTGACCTGCATGCTTATAGCCCCGAAGAGAGGGGCCACTGGAGCGCTAAGTGAGAGGTCTCTCAGGCGGGAGGATGGTACCTGGGAAAGGGCTTGGCCTCAGGCTGCCACAGGAGGGCAGGTGACAGCCCAGCCAGCGGGGGATAGGGAGGACAGCTGGAGGGGCGCTCAAGGAGCCACAGGAATGAGGCCCTGCTGCTGTCAGGATGGCCTCCCCAGCCTCCTCCAGTGCCACCTCCCCCCAGGATTCACCTGATGGCTGGCCGAGTACCCCAGGGGGCTGACCGAGCAGCAGTCAGGAGTGAAATGGAGACAGTTTTTCTGGAGAACCTGAGGCACGCAGCTGGAGTTTTGGCTCAGGTGAGACCAAGGACAGACAGAGTCGAGTACTTACATGAACGCCTGCAAATGGGAGCAAATGAGGCACGAGGCCGGGCACTAGCCCAGCTCAGAGGGAACAGGGATGGGTTTCACCAGTGACTGGCGGAGGGGGGACACGAAACGAGCAGAGCTCTGTTCACGGGTCCGCTGTGGTGCTAGGAGGGCCTCGTGGGACTGCTGGAGCCCATCAACACCCGCATCACCGACCCCCAGTACTTCCTGGACACCCCCCAGCAGGGTAGGCCCGCAGCCCTGTGCCTCCCCCAGTCCCCTCTGAATCTTGCGCTCTCCTTGGGTTTCACGGCGCCCTCCCCGGTTTCTCTCCCAGCGGCAGGCATCTTACAGAAGGTCGGAAGACCCAACCTCCAGTTACAGATGGTAAGTGGAAGAAAGGAAATGCTTCTCAGAAGGCCCAGTGTTCCCCACATCTGGGGAGAAGGGGGTGAGGGCAGGGGGGCCTGCAGGGTCTCTGACTAGTATTCTCTACCCAGGACCTATTCCACTGGCAGATCATGGACGGGAACCTGACAGGGAATATACGGGAGTTCCTGCCCCTCGTTGGTGAGAGGGGTTTCTTTTTTTGCTCCTTCTTGTGTGCTGTGCTCCCACTCCTTCAACCCCCACCTCCCCTCGCGTCCGCCCCTCAGGCCTCAGCTGCAGCCTGGGCCCCCCACCTGCCACCATCTGTGTCTAGGGCATGTGCAGGTGGCACAGGTCCCAGGCCGAGGGGAGCCCGACAGCCCTGGAGAGCTGAACTTCCCCTATCTGTTCCAACTGCTGGAGGAGGAAGGCTACAAGGGCTTTGTGGGCTGCGAGTACCGGCCTCAAGGTGAGGGGGAGCTGGGGCTCCAGGCCGGGCCCTGGGGGAAGGGAGCTCTGGACTGACAGGTATTGGACATGGCTGCTCTTCTCCTCACGGGCCGAGATGCCACTGTCTCCCTCTCTCCTCAGGAGACACAGCAGAGGGCTTGAGTTGGCTTCGTGCATACTGGGACAGGCGGGGCCACCCTCAGGCTGGCCGGTGAGGGTCCGCCCTGCACCCCCTGTGCCTCTGGGGGACAGGGCCCCGAGTGGCCTGCATCTCCTGCATTAAAGACCACCTGCCGAACATTGTCCCATGTGTGTGTTATTGGGCAGTGGGAGGACACACAGTGTCTAAACCCTCACTCTCCCGGGGCTGCTTCCCGCCTGGTGAGAAGGGAAGAGAAGGGACGTCTGGCTCACACTCAAGTGCTCCAGTCTCCTGCGCACACGGGGGTTTCTGAGTCCACCTCTTCATTTACACACCACAGACCACAGGTCCGAGAGCTAAGGGACTTGCCTGTGGTCACAGGGGCTTCAGAGGCAGAGCGGGCATTGGAACCAAGGTGACGTATCTCAGTGGCAACGTCCAGCAATGATGTTCAAGTGGGCAATGAAGACCAGAGGGCTCAAAGCAGGGCGGGGTGGCTGCCGGCCATTAGGGCCTTGGAGGCGGCGTTCAGGCAGGGGAGCTCTCGGGTTGAGTGCTTGCCAACTGCTGTGAATTCCTGGGACTCCACCAGGTGAGCAGGAAGGTGGAGTCCCTTCCTGGAAGGGCCCAGGGGACTGAGAGGAGATGGGCACCTCAGGGAGTTGGGCTACCCCTCTGGAGCCTGGGCCAGTCAACAGTGGCAAGTGCTCAGGAGGGCAGCTCCCACCGTGAGGCCGGGGCTGCAGACTCGAGATCTAGTCACAAAGCTTCTGGTGTCCCCTTCAGTCTGGGCCCAGAAGGGCTGGTCAGTCCTGCTTCAAGTGGGCAAGCTTCCGGACCCCCACGGTTCAAGGAATGGTACCATTCAGTGGTCTGGTCCTCAGAGGAGGCGGGTCCAGAGGGTGAAGCAAGCTGTGTTGATGACGGACTCGAGGTGGTGGTAGGTGGACACCAGCTGGGCAGGGGGGCTCTCGCTGTCCTGGGGCTGTACTGGGAAGGGCTCCCGGAAAACCACTGTCAGAGACTGTGGGGAATACGGCAGGGGTGCAGTGGTGAGAGGAGGGAGGGCAGGCACGTAGAGCAGGGCTCCCCAACTTCCCTAGGCTCTAGGGGAAGCCTCCCGCTAGGCTGACACAAAGCCCCTCACCCATTCTTACCGTCTTTCCCAAGTGGGAATCCAGAAACACCAGTACAAAACAGTCTGTGAACTTCTGATTCAGCACAACCTGCAGTGAAAGACAAAGTGGCACGGGGAGTGAAGTCTGTGGCACCTGAGGCAGCATTCACCCTCCTTGAGGGCATTCTGGAAGTGGGGCCGGTCTGAGGAAGGCGTGCTCCCATCACCACACCTGAGCCCACCTGCATTCCAGGCGCCTAGGACCTCGTCTCTAAACTGAACCTCCGTCCTCATCCTTGCTGGCTCCCCGTCAGCCCAATCAGCCTCCTCAGAATGAGGGGGAGGCGCCTGACTGGAAGGCTTCAGAGCTCGTCTGTCTAGAGGCCCTGCACAAAGCTGGCATGCTGAGAGTGACGGACAGTTCTCGACCCTTGGCACAACCCCTCCTTGCCTCCTGTCTTTGGTCTTGCAACGCTTTGACCTCCCCTCGGACTAACCCCCTATATCTGGCTGTCCCTTTGCTCAGCTCAGTGATCTCTTCCAGGTGATTCCTTCTACTTCCAGGCTTCAGAGACCACCTGTTCACGTAGGTGTTGCCCAGGTCTCTCCTGGGCTCTGGTCCCCAGCCTCCATAAACCTAGAATGTGGTCCTGGGAGGGCCTCATGGACCTCTGACTCCACTCATCACCCCAAATCCACTCCTGCTTCAGCGCTCCCCCCATCCACAGGAGTGTCCCCATCTGCTCACCGCCCCCCCCACAACCGCAGCCTTACCAACTCACCTCAGTGTCCTGGGAATGCCCCTTCAGGCCCTGAAACTCGACTTCCTCACAAGCATTGTTGCGGGACCCCTCCCTATGGACCAGCGCCTACTTTTTTGGAAGTCTTCTTCCAAATGTCTCCTCCCCACAACCACTGCTCTCATCAGGCTCACGGCTTCAGTCTCTTAACCCCCCATGCTGTCCGGCTAACACCTGAGCCTTTTTCCCTCTACCTGGCCCAGGTAGTGCTTTTAGCCTCTCGTGTGCCCCTGGGGATTAGGCTAGACCTGCTCAGTCAGCAGGTCGGGGCTGGGGCCTGAGAGCCTGCATTCCAGCAAGCTCCCAGGTGCTGCCACCGCCGCCAGTGTGACAACCATGCTTTGGGTGACGAGGCTTTAAAGCCCCAGAGGTCCTTCTTGGGAGTCAGCCCCTAAGGCTGATGAGGTTCCAGAGCTTGGCCCTCAGGATCTCTAGCCAGACGTGTGTTTTTGTGAGCTTTTAAGGTCAGAGCTCCAGACTGCTCTCACGAATCCTATGTCGAGGCTCGGTGCTCGGGGCTTGAAGGGTTTCACGTGGATCCTGTTCCATCTAGGCCTCCCGCCAAAGCAGACCCAGCTGGGTTGGGGCTCCTTCAGGGACCTGTCATCTCTCAGATGAGGCCTTTGGCTACGTCTCCCCCTTCAGAGGAGTCTCAGGGAGACTTACCAGGTATTGAGTTCCCAAGTCAGGGCTCTGGAAATGGCGACAGCTCTGAGGAAAACGGCTTAAGAGAACCTTGATCAGGCTCTGGTACCAGGAGACCGTCATAGACAGGAAGCAGTCCTAGGGGAAGGTCCATGGGGCTGCATCTGCTGTCCGAGAGCCACCTGAGATCTCTGCACCCTCCACCCCAGCTGCTGCCAGAACCCCTACTTTCCAAACCAGGCCCTTCTAGAACGCATAGCCGCTTACCAGCTGGGGGTCAATGTCCCCAATGGATTTGGCATGGACTGCTTCCAGAAGCTCCTCCAGCTCTGCCAGGGCCAGGCGCCCCCCAAGCCGTAGCCGGTCAGGCCCTGGAGGCTCCAGCAAGAAGAGGCGCTTCCAGAGTGTGTCCCGACGGCAGTGGCCTCCAGCCAGCCGGACCAGCTGAGCCAGCCGTGCCCGCGCCACCCCCACCTCTGCAGCCAGTGGGGGGAACAGGGGAGCCGGTCCAGAGGCCAGACCAAGCCCCGAGGCCTCCCCAGGGCTACCAGCTGAGCTCCCAGGAGCTTCCGGCTCAGGGGGCAGTCGGGGTGGCTTCCGGAACCGGCGCATGTCTGCGGTAAGTCTGGGGAAGAGCTCTCGTTGGCTGGTGAGCACCACGAAGAACTGCAGCCTGGGGTGGGGACGAAGTAGGAATGTGATCAGAGTGGGACACAGAGAGAGCAAGGGCACTGGGAAGGCTGGGCCATGAGCACATTCGAGGTAGGGGATCTGCTGACCGTAGAACGTGCCGCTCGGCTTCTCCTTGCTCTTCAAAGGGTGCAGCACAGTGACACACCAGCAGAGACACATCGAAGTCGTCCTGGTGACGAAGCCCCTCGGAGTCCAGGTAGGAGCCAGAGCTGTATGGTGGGGGTGGGGAAGATGCCAGCCCTGAGGTTCTAATGAAACCACACCCATCCCTCTGGCTGGAGAAAACACGTCTCCCTACTGCCCTGGGGTGGGGGTGGGGCCCTGACCTCAGCTCTGCCAGAGCACATGCTGGTGCTCCCCACACACCCAAGTTCACCTGTGCCATGCAGATACCAGGGCATATTCGTTATGCTCTGGGCCTCCTGGCCTGGCCATCCGCAAGGGCTTCATGTGGTAGGAGCTGGCGTGGTCAGCTACGTAGTTGTACAGCTGGTGGGCAGCAATGAGTGGAGTGGAGAGCTCCAGTGTCCCTGAGGGGCGAGTTACAGGAGATGCTGAGCCTGAGACAGACATCCCTAAAGCTCTCACTGACAGGCCGGCGGACTGGGGGGCTCCTAAGGTCCTGGAGAACATAGAGGTGGGCCCAATGTGGCTCAGGATCTAAACTTTGATGGGAAACACCGTGAAGAACTTCAGAGAAAGACACAAACCGGAGATACAGGAATACGGTCCAAGTGACATGAGGCGATTAACAATATGGGATAGGATGGGACAGGAGAGGAGGAGGTCTGGCCCCAGGAAGTGGTCCCATCGGCCCAGGTTTGGAGACCCTCTGGGGTCTAGCTCTTGTTCACCGGCCTGTCCTCTGGCACCGACCTTGGTAAATGTGATTACGGCCAAAGTGGGGCCCGTCGGGGTGGTGAGCCAGGAAGTGCCGCAGGAAGGTGGTCAGGTGGTAGCCGTGCCGCAGCACCAGATGGGCGCCCAGCACGTGCTGGTGCACGAGGCGCAGGTGGAAATCGTAGCTGAACGAGTGCACGTGCATCAGGTCGCGAACCTTGTCGCACTCCTCCGTGAACAGCATGGACAGCTGGGGGGGTGGGGTGGGGCACGGGTCAGGACCTGGCAGGCCGCTTGGCACATTCCCATTTCTCTCCCTCTTCCCTGGGAAGCCCCCTCCGTGGGAAGCCCCCCTCTGCGTACTCCCTTTTTCATACCTGAAAACTACAACCGTTTTGACAGACGGGCCTTTTGACTCTACCCGAGTCCGCTAAAGTCTGGCCCAGATCACTGATGCAAAACATACTTGCTTAGTGCCCGCCAGATACTTTTCGAGGCGCTGGGGATACACTGGGAGGGGGGCGGACCTGGCCCTCAAGGAGTGTACGTTCTAGTGGTGGGCAGAGAGGACGGCCAACGTTAGGCCGCAGACGGGAGGATGTAGGACGTTAGAAGATGATGTTATGCAGAATCTAGCCAAGTGCCAGTTTTGTGCAGGCGGCCAGGGGAGGCCAGGTGTGGAATGCACTATCGGAAAGTCTCTCCTGGTTCCTCCCATGTCTCCAGCTTTACCTTCCCATTCAACTACCTGCTCTTCCCGGGACACTGTATGTTCTCTTCACACTTTTGTACCTGCTTGTTCTGTCTGCCTGGAATGCTGTTCCCCCAGCTTCCCAAATCTGGCTAACTTCTACTCGTTCGTAAAGTGTCCTCTGGGACACCATACCAAGGCTAGGCTAGGGTGGGCCTCTTTTAACTGATCTATGAATGAATGAATGAACCATGGATGGAGAAAGAAAGGAAGGTGGAGACACGGAACTGGTGCTTCTCCTGATGGAAGCCACCATCACTGAGAGTGTGTCAGCTGCTGGACCCGTGGTGCCGGGCTGGCAGGATCTACAGGCCCAGGCCCACGGAAGCACTGGGTGCAGGACTTATTAGGAAAGGAAAGAACTGGCTGTCAAAGAAACCACGGCCTAGGGGTCAGAGTAGCTGTGTGGTCTTGGCTGAGTCACAGTGTCTCGTGTGGGACATATAAGCTCCCTTATCCTCATACGAAGTAGAGGTCTTCGTAAAGTTAGAGATCGTGTGGTAAACTGAACAGCCCATGGATTATGATGATCATGAGCACTAGGGTGGAAAGGGCTTGGGATGATTGTGAAGGAGGGAAGAGGAAGAGAGGAAGGCCGGGGGGACGTAATTCAGGCTCAGGGACATTGATGACTTCACTGTCGGTGATGGTGCATGATGGCATGTTAGCTGAGGGCTCCCGGCCACAGAACTAGATTTCAGCCTCAGTCCTGCCACCGACTAGCACGTTGTAGGGGGCATGCACTTACCTCCATGCATGCAGGTCCCCTTAGGTGTACAGGCAGAGGAAAGCTCTCCTCTCTGCTGAGCCTGCATACTGTGCACTTGGCAACAACAGCAACAGTGCAGCAATTTAGGTATGTACACAGGACCGGCAATTACACAAGTAGGGGCAGAGAGAGGCTAGCTGGATGGAGATCGGGGCAGGCAGCCACAAGGACTTCAAGGAGCTCTAGAGAGTCATGGGGCTGGGTCATTTCCGCCAGCACGAAAGCAAAGTGAGGAAGTGTACCTGCCTGTCCAGAGCTCCTTTGGAGCACTGTGGCCCAGGCAGGTTTCTGAACGTAAGGTCACCATGCTTTTCTGGGTCATCTTATCCTGTGATGGCTTTCTAGGTGTCCACACTCAAATCAAAGGCAACCATCCATGGGCTGGATGTGAGCTATCCAGGTATGAGGAGTCAGGCAGACTAGGCCCAGTCGGATCCTTATCTCGGGAACAAAATAAGAGGCACAAAGAAGGCACAGGCTCTCACGTGACATGCCTGGTGACCGAAGGAGCTGAACTAACTCAAGTCTAGAGGGCTTCAGGTCCCTGACCTCACTCAATCCTGACTCATTCTCAGCAGTCCTGGGAGCTGGCCCTGCCCCAAGGCAGACAGACAGGAACATAAATAACCACCAAATGCCAGGGGTACGCTGTGTGGCTGGGAACTCTGGTCCTCGTTCTAAGTGTTAGTGGCAATCCTGACAAAGCCTGGCTATCTCCAGCTCTAGATCAGGCCAGGACTGCCCACGGCACTGACGTCCCCATGTGTCAGATTACCCACTATGTTCAAAGGTCCTCACTGGCCATCTATAGTTATTAACTGACCATGGTACTAGGCTCCTGTCAGTCCCACAGTGACCACAGGACCAGAGCAGCCACTGTGCTGGACTGGCTTCTGCCTCCAGCGCTGTGGTGGAATATGGTCTGGCCCACTTACAGAGCGAGGCTGAGGGGTGGATGACCCAGTCATGATGCCGGAATGGCCATAACTTGGCCACCCCACAGCACTAGATCCCCACTGGCCCAGACTAACCCATCCTCTTACTGGCCACAGCGCACTGGGGACGCACTATGCCTGAGACCTTGTATTTCTCCGTCCCCACCACATACCTGAGAGTTGACAGCTTGCCCCATGGGGATCCGGGAACATTCTAGGGCAAACTGTTTGACACAGAAGTAACAGCCCTGGAGAGAAGGTGAAGATGAGATCAGGAGGGTAAGAGACAGGTGGGTCCAGCTCTCCCCACTCACTGTTCCTCCTGCTCACCTGAAAAGCCAGCTCCATGAGGATGATGCCCCCAGGCAGTGCACGCTGCAGGTGGTAAGTGGTGACTGGAGAGCCGGTGCTCTAAAGAAAGGAGAAACACTAGGGTTCAGGGGCAAGGGTTGGGGATTCACCAGCTTCGAACCAGCAGGGGAGTCCTTTGGGTACCAGCATACCCCTGGCATTTGGTGGTTATTTATGTTCCTGTCTGTCTGCCTCGGGGCAGGGCCAGCTCCCAGGACTGCTGAGAATGAGTCAGGATTGAGTGAGGTCAGGGACCTGAAGCCCTCTAGACTTGAGTTAGTTCAGCTTCTCCGGTCACCAGGCATGTCACGTGAGAGCCTGTGCCTTCTTTGTGCCTTTCATTTTGTTCCCGAGATAAGGATTTGGGTCAGTGATTCCGGCTCAGTGACACCTGGGGCAGGGGCACCGCTGATTATACTACCGGGGAAGGTACACGACGATGCACTACCTTGGGGCTCCCATCAGTCTTGGTTTTAGGGCAAGAGAAGGAGCCTCGACCTTCCGTTCCAAGGATGGCCATGGCCCGTAGCCGGCTGGTGCTGCAGAAAAGAGGGGGGAAGAGGATGAGGCAGGCCAGCGGGGGAAGTGGTCTGGCTAGCAGCCCCACAATCACTTTCACGGGCAAGCGACCTGCAGGAGTGGAAATGAGACTGGAGAGGGGAAGGACCTGCTTGGGGTACCGTGTTGGGGAAGCGGCTGGGACTGGAGTCCAGGTGTACACCGCAGGGCAGCAGGGCTCCACGGCGGCTGCTGCTCTAAGGGGAAGCCGGAGAAGTGCTCCACGGGGGTGTTGAGAGGCCCCTTTCCACTGGTGAGAGGAAAGGGGACAGGTTAGGGCACAAGAGGCTGCTGGGACTGTTTCAGGGTCCCATAGGCCTACTCAACTCAATGGTAAGGGGAGAAGAGAAGCAGGAAAGGTACTGTGAACCAGGAAAACAGCAAGGGCCAGTAAGATGCACTCATTACATCAGCAGCTATAAACCGCCAGAGCGTTTGCTGGCAATCGGGTTGGACGGTGAGGTGGGGTGTGTGAAAGCCTCTGGAGAAAAGAAATGTCTCATTTGATCCTCAAGGAAATTGGAACAAGACTTTGACAGTGATTGGTGAGACTGGTGAGAGAGGAAGGCCTGACTGTAAATTTGGCTCTGGAAACATATTTTTCATCCCAGTGTCTTTTTAAAAAAATTTATTTTTTTAAAAGTAGGCTCCATACCAAGTGTGGAGCTTGAACTCATGATCTGAAAATCAAAACCTGAGCTGAGATCAAGAGCTGGACATCCAAGTGACTGAGCCACCTAGGTGCCCCTACTGTCTTTTGTTTTAAAAAGGAACCCAGATTTTTGGGAAGAGCTTCAAACTGAATGGAAAGTATGGAAACTGAAGTCTCTCAGAGACGCTCCTGTAGGGGGACCCACTGGGGAAGCAAGTAGAGTTCCTTCTCGGGTCCTGATGCCCAGAAATGAGAGGGGTGGGGTCCCAAAGGTCAGGCCTGTCCTCTCTTCCTAGTGCCCGGGAGAGGGTGGGAGGCCTGGGAGCTGGAGAGCTGGTTTCAGAAACGCTCAGGAGTTGGAATTGGCTCTCTGGGCCAGGTGGTGTCCCAACTCAGGAAGTACAACTCGTACTCAAAAGTAACTGTGTGCAACACAAAGAGGGAGGTTCCCATAGCCACTGGGAAGGGGCTGGGAACACAGACTCTGGAAGCTCAGGTGTTGAGAACAACATAAAGCAGGAGCCACAGAAACGGGAATCTGAGATTTGACACAGGACAGGAAGAGTGGCCGTGGCTGCGTCACTGTGCTCCACGGAGCTGCAAGGTGGTGAGAGATGAGCTGCCTGCTTCCCAACACTGAGACCTGTCACAACTGTCCCAGAATGGGCTGGAGGACAATGACGCAGGTGGGCCTGGCGCAGGGGTCCCTGGTGAGAGAGGCTAACTCAGCAAGGACAGGGCTTCCTGGGCCACGAAGCACATGAAATACCTGGAGAGGGCCCTGCGGTGACCAGGCCAGGAATCCTTAAGGCCCAGATCCAGGGCATGGAGGTACACAGCCCATCAGTGTGTAAGCCATACGTGTGCACAGCCATGTGCACACCTGGGCGGCTGGGAGGTTTATAGGCTGTGCCTGGGGCCCGTGGGAAGGCGACCCTGACCCTTGTGGGTATGCTTGGCCTGGGGGGAGGGACGTGCAACAAGGCCCATGGGGCTCAGAGGGAGCCGGGGCGAAGGCAGCCAGGGTGTGTGGGGCCGTGCCCGCAGCAGCAGCAGAGGGGAGGAGGGGGAGGGTAAGGGGTGCTCACCTGCGGGCCGGGGAGGGGGGCCGCAGCGGGACCAGCACGAAGCCCATGCTCTGCAGATACTGCACGTACTGCTGCAGGAAGGCCAGGCTCAGCTCCTTCAGCCACGGCTCCTCCCGGGCCCCTGGCAGGGGCGCATCTGAGGACTCGCAGCTGGTGGGGGCCTCCCGGCTCCCAGCGCTGGACTCAGGGCGATGGCGCCGCTGGGGGAGTGAAGATTAAGGCAGGCTCTAGCCTCGGTCAACCGCACCACGGGGGTGGAGGGAGGTCCCGCGGGAGAGACCCAGGAGTCTGGAGCCTCACCTGGCCCTCGGGGGGCCCAGAGGTATCGGGGGGCCCATGTAGCCAGGCAGCTGGGTCGAAGAGCAGGGCCGTTGCACAGTAATGCACCAGGCGGGACGACTGCTTCAGGGTCTCTAGCTCTGCAGCCTGGGGAGACGAGGTGGTGAGCACGGGAACGGTGGCCAGGGACGGGGTCCCAGGATGCTCAGGGAGGACACAGGCTCGAGCCACTCACACTGATGGGCATGCTGGCTGGGGCAGAACGCTGCTGCCATGTCACAAACAGGTTCTCCATCTTCATCTGGCGCTCAAGCTCTGGGGGGTACAGGCATTAGTAATGGCCCCCAGGAGCTGTCACTCCTCTCCTCCCACACTCCATAGACTGCCCCCACCTGGCCCAGGGCCCTCACCTCTGCGCTCCGCCATCTTGATCTCCAAGAACTGTTGTCCATGGTAGGTGACGGGATCAGGGGGTCTGGGCACAGGGCCGAGTGAGGAGCTGGGGCGGGCAGCTGTGATATCCCTCAGGGCCTCATCGAAAGGGAATGTGTCAAGGGGAAGGGAGCCCCCACCCCGAGAGGAGGCACTCAGCCGGCCCTGTTCGCGGCTCAGCGGGGGGCTTGCACTCCGGATGAGGGTCTCTGCTTCCATGGTTGGCAGGAGGAATGGGTTTGGCTCCTGAGAGAGATGGAGTGTCACGATGGGTTCATGGCCTTTGCCTTCAGATCCTCTCTCCCACCCCATGGCCTCCTCTCTCAGGTGCTCCCTCCCCACTATCTCTGCCCTCAGTCTGTCCCTCTCCCCTGCTTCCTGGCTGGCACTTCCCTGAACTAATCCCTTAGGAATCAGAACTAGAGGAGGGAGCCCGAGGAACAGGCACCTTTTCGTCTCGCACTGGGAAGTCCAACTGGCCACAATGATGGAAAAGCCCCAGCTTCTGGCTGAGGAGGCAGAAGATGAGGTGGGCGCGCGAGTTCTGCCACTGCACGAGGCGAACCAGTGCCCGGCCCAAGGCCGCTCCCAGGTCTGGAGCCCAGTTGTAGGTCAGCAGCTGTAGCTGGAAGTCAGGGGTCAGGGTCAGTGACCTCACTGAACTCCTTCTCCCACCCAGCCCCTGGCCCCCCATCTACCTTCTTGTCCACGACCTCCAGCAGCAAGAACCTCTGCCGGGGAGCGCTTCGCCCACAGCTCCCGTCGCCTCCTGGCTCAAAGCGCTGCACAGCTTTGGCAGCTATGGGAGGAATGCTCAGTTGAGGTCCAGACGCAGATCCCCGTGAGCCCACCCTGCTCCCCAGAACCCTGAATTCACTCCCTCTGGGCCATGCCCTCACCCTGCTGGGTTGGTCTCCTCCATTGCAAGAAGTTCCTTCCCAGAAGCAGCAGGTGCCGCTCCGTTGCTGGGCGCGGCGTTGGGCATAGCTGTCCAAGGGAGCAGGGACTGAAGATCTCTGGCTCTGAACCCCTGGAGGGAGGAATCGAGGGACAGAAAGCAGACCATCCATGCACAGCCCCATTCCCTGGCTATCACCTCCCAGGCCCAGCCGAGCTTAGCCTCCAGCAGACCCAAACTCACAAATGCTGCTCAAAGATACGGACGCTGGTATCTCCGGCCATGGAGGTGACCAGAGTTGTGAACTCAGAGAGGACAGACGGAAGGAGGAATCGGGACACCATGTGGGTGGAGCTCCTGGACACTGAGGCACAACCTGGAACCGGGGGAGAGAGGTCACGATGGGGCTGTAGGTTGGGGACCATGGGGTTGAGTACAGGGGAGGAGGGGCTGGGGGTCTCACCGATCTGAACCATAAACTCCATCCAGCGCTGAGTCACGCGAGCAAACACAGGCTGCAGGGTCCCTACCTCACCCTCTTCTAGCTGTGTGGTCCTGCGTCTGAAGACACAATGGGAGTGAGCCTCACCTCCACACGTGACGTGTGTGTGCTTACACAAACCCAACACCTACCTGTGAGTTCACCCCCCACCCAATGATGCAACACCATAACACAGAAACACACATACACAGACACAGACAGACAAACAGACACACACACACCTTTGTCTCTGGGCTCCAGAATCTGAGCCTGGTGCCCGATCAGTGCCACCCGGAGTCCGAACACTTTCGGTTTTGTGACGCCTCCGGCCCCGGGTGTCTTCTGGCCGATCCAGGACAATGTCATCGGTTGTTTTGGGGGAACCCAAGTCCCCACATTCTGTTTTACTCTGGGGGCAAGGCAGTGAATGAGGAAGTGCTGCTGGGAAGGGGGATGGTGTGGAGGATGGGGGCATTGTGAACCAGTAATGAGAGCCTGGGGGCCTTGGAGGCCTGGGGCAGGCCCAGCCTCGGGCAGCACTCGGCTTTCCCGAGCCCTGGCACCCTCACTGGTGCAAGCCTGACTTCTCCTGTGGGCACTTCATGAGAAAAGGGAAGTGAAGGCACTTGCTCAGCTGAGGGTCTCTGTGTCAGAGAGACCCTGCCCCGCTGCATACCCAAAAGGGACAGAGTTGCTTTATGTGATAGGCCATCCGGGGTAAGGTCTATGGGGGCAGTAGGGGAGCCAGGAGACAGGCAAGAAGGCGGATGCCAAATGCATCACCTCTTCCCATCCTCTCATTACCAGCATATCCCAGAAGCTACGCCGGCCAGCTTTGCTGGGGGGAGTCACGGGCTCCCCAGGGCCAGGGCCAGGGGGAAAGGTGCTAGCTCGGCCTGCAGGGCTCTTGGTTTCCAACGACCCGCTCCGGAGATTTCCTGTGACATCAGACATTACAGACTCCTGTCAGTGTGCCTATTTCAGACAGCCCAGCCCCACAACAGGTATGACAGTGACTTGCCCCTTATCCCACCTGTCAGGCAATGGTGGCATATGCATCTGAGAGCTATGTGTTTGTGTGAAGGGAGTTCCTTGGGTGGTATCCCTCTCGAATTGGGGGACCAACTGGGTGTGGACCCTTCGGCTGGCATGTTGCCTTGCTGACGCAGAGAAGATACAGGACAACTGTGTACTGAATGTGTACTTTGGAGGGAGCCTCTGCAATGCCTTCCCGGAGCCCCTCCTTTGCAAGCTCACCAGAGACCCGGTCTTGCCTGGGCCTGGCACATTCTCTGGAGCCTGTGTACCTGGAGATGCGTCCTCAGTACACAGGGAGGCTGGCAGCAGCCGCAACTCCATGACGGCGTCAGCCAGGGCCTGGCGGGCTGCTCCCCGGAGCTTCTCCTCCAGCTGCACGATGCTGATGTTCCCCTTCTCCCACACGTCCAGTCGAAGCCGTGGGGCCCCGTTCTGAGCTGGGAGAAAGAACGGGGGTGACATGAGGGGGCCTCTGGTTCCCAGAGCATTAACTCAGCACCCCTGCTACTGACCCACCTGAAGAACCATCTGGCACAGTCGGGCAGCGAGTGACCTGGGTCAGTTGCTCAAATTCCTCCTCTTGCAGTGGGTCTAGGGGCCCCGGAGAGGAGGGGGGCCAAGAGGCCAGTGAGATGGGGCTCCCCGCTTCATCCACGAAGGCTAGAGTGATGCAGGCGACCCCTGGGTAGAAATCCAGAGAAGGGCTCGGTCCGAGACCTCCAGATCTCCCTGAGCGGCCAGGCTGGGCGAGGCCCCCCCAGCCATGAGGCAGGAAGATGCTCTTGCACGCTCAGCAGCGGCATGGGGCTGCGCCCTGCAGCGTACCTTTGCCGCCGGTGCCCTGTCCGCCAGGCTTGTTATACAAGTAGATGTCCAAGTCGGGGAGGCTGCCCTGTGGTGGCAGCGGGTGCTGAGGAAGGAAGCACCAGAGAACTAAGCCCAAGCGGGCGGACAGACAGAAAGCATCAGGGGATGGTGTCCACAGTGGGGAATGGCGGACGGGCACAGCTGGGAGCGCAGGAAGACACAGGCAGACAATAAAGGTGGAGGGGGTGGGGGAGGCAGCGGTATATACAGGTCCACAGGCCAAGGTCACCTGCAGTGCCCGCAACGAACAGTTCCACAGTCGGGGGGAGTATGGAGAGGGGCCCACCCTCACCTGGAAGTGATTGCGGCTGTTGCTGTCCGTGTACTTGGGCGAGTGCAGGAAGATGAGCAGGTTCTGCCGCAGGTACCAGGCCAGGGCAGGAAGCCAGGGCCTGCAGGAGGCAGGGAGGGCCAGGTGCAGCACCTCGGAGGGGAGACTGCCAGGCGGCTGGATGAACTGCAGAGAGGGAAAGGGGTGTCAGAGCTTCGCAGAGAGGGCAGAGAGCAGACGGTCCCCACACCCAAGCCCTGGAGGGCCATCGGAGGCTGGGAGGGAGCTGACCTCCACATCAGCGGGTGTCAGCTTGCAGTTCCGAACAAGCATGACCGTGATGACATCCAGCGTGGCCTCGTCCAGGCGCCGACGCAGCACCCGTACTAGCTCGTCAGTAATCTCAGGACCTTGACACGGCCATGGCAGGAAAGTGGAGACCCTGGCAGAGGATGCAGCAACTCCCCCCAGCCTGGCCCTTGATCCCTAGACTCGAACATTCCCCCACACACTGGAGACAGCCAGCACTAGGTTCTAGTTCTGCCAAGTTCTAGTTCACTGTTTAACTGTGGACAGGTGAGTGTCACCTCTCAAAGCCTCAGTGTCCTCATCTCTAAGGTGGGAGTAATAATAACATCTACCTCGTACGTAACAACCTTAACCCAAGACCCGTACATGTTAAAGCAACTGTAAACATGGACAGCAACATCCAGTTGCCTGCTGGATACCTCACGCTCACCATCTCCCAAACCGAACCCATGACCTTCAACCCAAACTCACCCTTGATCTCCAGCCAGTGGAGCTACCAAGCACCCAGTCATGCAGGCTAGACACCCGGTGTCAGCTTTCATGGCTCCTCTTCCCCAAGCTGCATTTCAATCAGCTAGAGGACCTACCCTCTAAACATCTGTCTGTCCCACCCAGCTCCTGCTTGAGGGAAACCCAGAGCACAGCATGAGCTAGAGTAGGAAGGTGCCAAGAGAAGTCTCGGGAGGATTCTGGAACCTCCTCTGGTCACTCCCCAGGCCCCTCCGAGCAGTGCTTACCTGCCTGTCCTACACCATGCACCAGAAGCTGGATATGCCTGTCCACCTGGCCCACAGGACGAGCAGCATCAGAACTGCGGCTAGAAGCCATGTCCAGGGGAGAACGAGGGCCCTACAGGGAAACTCGGGTAAGGGCCTGGATCCAGTGGGCAAAGTATGAGGGGAGCACAAGGGCCTCGGGGTGGGGGTGATACGTGCCGAGGCTTCCTCAGAGTAGATGGGCTCCTGGCTTCGGGACAGAGCTAGGGAGGGGGGCAGCGCATCGCCTTCCCATGGCCGGTCGCTGCAAGACGTCTCCAGGAGCCTGGGAGAGAGTGAAACAGACTTTGCACATAGCTCTTTGGCTACCATCCTCGATCCCTGCTCTACCCTCTCTTCCCAGGGCCCATGTACCGCAGGTAGTACACAGCCTTCGTTGCTCGTTCCTGATAGACAAACATATTCTTCCGGTTCACCACAGAGAAGGCATTGAGCACGGAGCGCAGGGCCTGGATGGCTGTGGGAGTAATGGGGGCTCAGGACAGCCCCTTCTCCAGATTCCCTCCCCCTCCACTTGCCTCTCATGCCCGTCACACACCCCGAGAGACTCCCATGCTGGGCCCCATTTTCAGGCGCGAATGGACTCGAATCACAGTTCCCCACACAACGTCACAGGAGAAATGGCCGGGGACAAACTGCATTGTGGCGGCTAGGTACCCTCGGGGTGCACAGCTCTCATCAGCAGCGTAATCTGGAGAGAAGGGAGACAGCGGATGAGAGGCGGGACACGGCCCTCTGCCTTTGCTACTTCTCACTTATGAACTGGCCTACTTGTCCTTACTACCCGGGACTCCTTGGCCCTATCACCCTGCAGGGGGAAGACGGTCATTTCAGGTAACAAGGCAGGACCATACTCTTCGGAAACCAGGTCACAGCACAAAGGCTCTCAGGCAGTTGTGGAGAAGGAGCTAAGAAATGTCCGGTAAGGCAGAGCATGAGAAAATCCTGAAGATAATGACAAGACACTCCGGCTGCGTACTAATATACATAACGCACACCCCATCTGCGTACTCACAGGGAGGGGCAATGAGAACCCCGTCGGGATCAAGAGGATAGGAGAGCTGATACACACCTGCAGAGTCAGGGCAAACGCTGCGCTCTGGAGGACAGCTGACCCAAAAGGACTCACAGGGCAGCAGGGCAGAATGCAAGAGCCCAAGGGCACAGTCCAGAGCCTGGTCTGACCCTTTCCAACTTCCCAGGTTGAAGAGGAGCCCCCCAACATGGCAGAGGCAGCCAGCTGGTTTCCCAGAGAAGCTGCTGCCAGATGTGAGCCGTGTACAGAGCACACAGGAGATTGTCTGGAATAGAATGCTCGTTGCCGAAGGCTCCAGCAAAATCACGTGGAGAGACTATAATGAGGAAGGGTTGTCTCCAGGCTCCGACCGGCCTTCCGTTACACGCTGCTAAAGGCATTGGCAAAAAGGTGTGTGGCCGTCCTATCTCATGCTCAATGTGCAGAAGACGCCACCAGACCCTGGGAAGTCCGCTAATTAGGGGAATGGTGCTTTGATAGGGAGCACGTCTCAGGATGTGCTGAGACGTGATGTCCGGGATTGGTAGGAATGTTCACCTACAGACTTGCTGAGACTATTTAAAAACAAGAAGTGCTCTGATTTTCCTTTTCAACCAGACAGGAGAACTGCAAAGGAATGACATAATTTGGCTTTCCCCTCTGAGCTGGGCTGAGGGGTCATCAGGAGTCAAAGAAGAGAGTGGAAGTGTCAAGACTTCAATTAGCATCTCGAGTAGAATATGGGGCTTCCTCATCACGACCAGAAATCTCAGGAAGCCCAGAGGGGTCCTGTGCCTGCCTATCAGGAGGGACAGCTGATCGGAAGGCAGATCCTCCTACCAGGCCTTAGGCTCCTCCCCTCTGACCTTCTCCCACCTGTGACCTGGCCTACTCGCCTACCTCCCACCCCCACACCGTTCCTTGGCCCTATTACCCAAAAGGGAAAGATGGTCATTTTGAAAAGGAAGGTGGGGCGAGGCAGAGGCACGGCCTTAGGAAGACAGGTCACATCCGGTGCCCCTTCCACGGTCCCTTTTCTCCTGTGTTCTTTAACCCTTCCTTGCCTCCTGGCTCCTTCCCTGTGGAACACAGATGTGCTGAGTCTGCCTTGTTGTCAAATTCCTTCCTTGTGTGCTTGCCACACTACATAAATGAGTGGTTCTTCTCTGCTCCACCTGTGTAAGATCCTCTCACTTCTGTCTCCTCTGGCTCCTAGTCCCACTTCTCTGCCAAAACTACTTTCACTAACGACACACAGGAACTCTCAATCAATGGCCAAACCCAGTGACCCTTTTCTGTCCTATCCTCCCTGCTCTCCTGGCACCGGTGACCAAGTCACGGTGACTCTGCCCTGGTCTTCTCACCCAAGCACGGACACAGGAAGGGCGGCAGCAGCCTGGGAGGGAGGCTCCTGGGTGGGGTCTCACCATCACTGGGCAGTGGTGCCCGCTGACGGGAGTGGAAGGGGGTCTCGCTGCGCCACAGATCTTCTTCGCTCTCGGCCACCAGAAGAGAGTTACACACGTGACTGTCATGGAGGTCCTGCAGAAGCAGCCGCTGGGAGGAGGAGCTGGGTATCAGGGAACTGAAATATTTCTCAAAGAATTTGTGGCAGTGGTCAGGGGTGATCAAAGGCCAGAGAAGATGCCCGTTATCACAGGCGGTCAGCGATCAAGAGAGCATCAGTAATCACTGGGGGGTCAGAGATGCGTCCTACAGTCACCGGGCTCAAGGATCCGAACCCCGGGTTAGGAACACTCGATCCTCCTCTTTACCAGAATCTGTTCTCCACCCTTCAGGTCTCAGCTTAAAAAGATCAATTCTTTCCCTGACACTTCAGAAGGTCAGACACCGTCATATGCTCTCATCAGTTTCTACTTTTCCTCTGTATGATTTTTCACAATTGTAATGGAAACAATTTGTGTAATTTAGTTGTTCAATGTCTATCTCCCTCACTCGACACAAGCTCCAGAGTCAGGGTTTCCTGTCTTATTCACTATTGAATCCCTAACACCAGCGCAAGGCCACAAGATGGAACAGCTCACAGTCAGGGTCTGGAAGAGTAACCCACGTTACTGGGAGTGGGTGGGGGAGTGTTCCCCAGTTTGTAGTGCCCAGGGAGTAAGAGTACCCCAGTAACCAGGTGTCAAAGAAAATGTCCGTGATGGATCAACAGCCTCTGAAGGTCAAGTTCCTAGAAATTCCTTCCTCATCTGAGCAGTGTCCCATGCTTAGAGAGCCCTGCTCCCTGCTGTCCCTTACCTGGTTGACTTCCCTGCAGATCTCCCCAACTCGCCTCACCAGGAGCTGCTGTAGGTGGCGACACTCGGTGCCTGGCCCCCCATCCTCCCGAATCAGGCTCCTGGAGGGGAGGGATGGAATGGACGCAGTTGGTGGGGGTGGGGTTTGGCAGCTGGGGCCAAGAGAAGCCATGAGAAGGGAATAGGACTGGACCAAGGGAAGCAAACATGGGGGAAACTGGGAAAAGCAGAATTCTCCATAGCAGTTACAGAAGCACAAGCTCTAGGCTTGCTTTACCAGCTTCCACGTGGGCAGGACATGTAAGCTTCCTTCTTCTCCATTCTCAGACCTTGAGCAGAATGGTGGTCTTACCTTCTCAAACCCAGACCACCCCGTGATGGGAGCCATCTTTAACCAGGAGCCTTGCTGTGAGTCCTGGCTCTGCCCTTTCCTGTGACCTTGGGCAAGTATTTAACTTAACTGTGCTTGAGTTTCTTCCCCCGGTCACAAAAGGAGCTGGTTCAGGCGGAACGCTCCAAACAGTGTCTGCCATGTACTAAGTGCTTGTTAAATATCACCTATTAGTCCCACATCAACTTCTGAAGCTGCACTGAATCGGAAAAGCTCTTAACGCGAGGCTAGGAGCCCAAAATCCCACCAGCTCTGAACTTCACTAGGAAGCAAAGAGTGACCTGCTTTGCTACAGGCTGTGGGAAGTGGTCAGGACCCTCCAGCCCCAGAACACAGTCAGACCCCGACCCAAACCCTCAGTCCCATGTCTTACTTTGGGATGCCCTGGCGAGGAGTGTTGTGGGACCAGGGAAAAGCGGCACAGTGCAGGCCCCTACTTACTGTGCGTGGGCGTACACTTCTACACGATCCTGTAGCACCCGAACGATGAGCCAGAAGTCAGGCAGGCAGGGCCCAGGGAGGCCTGAGAGCGAAGGCTGTGGAGGTGTTGGCCCCGGTGGGGTCCGCAACATGAAGGGAGCCTTCTCCCCCAGGGTCTCATTGGGGCCCTCGCTGTCTGAGCCACTGCTGCCACCATCGTAACCTGTGTCAAATGAGCTGAGGTTCAGCCCCAACCTTTGGCTTATCTGATTCTCCAAGGGTGTCAGGCTTGATGGGCCCAGCCCCTTCATGTCAGTCCCTTCTGATGGCCCCTGCCCAGTCCTTCTGCCGCACAGCCCAGTGTCTGCCTCCCATTAGCTTAGAGTCCTCCCGGAACTGTCCCGGCTTACCCAGGTGGTCAGAGTCCACACTGCCCTGACTGGACATAAGGCTCAGCCCCCGGCTGGGCCCAGGCTGGCTCCCTGGGAAGAGAAGGGGAAGGTCTGGAACCTCTACTGAACTTGCTTAGGACCTCCCGAGGATAGAAGCACGGCCAGGGTTCTGTAAGTCCCTGGTCCTAGCCCCCAGACTTTGTTGCCCAAGTCCTCTCTTACCTCCCTGTGGCAGGCTGAGGAGGGGGGTGCCCTCGGAACCCTCTGGGGAGCCAGGGGCTTGGGGGCTGGCTGTCAGGGCCTGAGGGGCAGGAAGTCAGAGCTGAATACAGGCCCCACACACCTACCTCCACCCCCCCTCCATTCCCAGGTCATCCCAGGAAAGGCTCACCTCCCCTTCGATGCCTTCGGCCCTGTCCTCATGGCTGTGCCAAGCCCAGGCTGCTGAAGGGGGCTCCCCCTGGGACCCACCTGGCTGTTGGCCAACTGCCACAAAGAAGAAGCCACTGTCAGGATCCTCAAGAAGAACATGGCCAGGGAGGTGAAGGCGGCGGAATTCCTGGGGAGCAGGAGCCAAGGCCACAGTTAAGGCAGAAGCAGCCCTCCCTGTTCACAGCACCCCACACTTCCTCATCAGACCCTCACAACTACCTGGTATGCAAAGAGTCAGGAAGTTGCCTAAACTTCAACAGGCCTAGTGGCAAGGAAAGGGGCTGGGTCTCTTCCTGCTGAGTTGGACTGCCAGCCATGGGGCAGGGGACAATGCGGTGAGGAGGCTGTTTGGAGGGGAACGCTATGGACTGAAACCAGGAGAGGCCCTTCTACTTCCGTATCTGGAGTCTGGAGAATGGGCCCCAGAACCATCAGCGGGTGTTCTGAGGGCAGCGTACCTCCTTGAATTGTGTGAGGGAACGTTCTGGCCCAAACACAAAACTCAGTGGCAGGGTTTGGCGAAGGCAGGTGGAGCGTCCAGGAGAGCTGTGGATATGGGCAGCTGCACGGTGCAGGGCAGGGCTCTGAGGGATGCCCCCTCTTCGCAGGGCCCCCACCATCTCATCCTCCAGCAACCAGTGGATCTATAGTCAGAGAACAATCCAGGAAGTGGCCAAGGGCACCTCCTTGCCACCTGGGGCATCACCTCACTTGCAGACTAGAAGACACCTTGCCTCACAGATTAGGGAGGCCTTACTTTGATCCCAGAATAAAGGGGCGCCTCACCTTCCTCATATGCTGGCAAGGGTATCAGTTAGTGCTGAGGGGCTGTCACTTAGCCTGGGGGAGGGAAGGCCCTCACCTCACTCATGGTGGTCTCAATAGCCAGTCTGTGGGGTGTGGCCAAATTGGACAGTCCTGGGTGCCTAAGTGGAAGAAAGGGTTAGATGCTGGCTTCCAGAGAACAAAACTGACATACGTGAGGAACCCTGAGAGGCGGAAGGAGAAGTACCTGTCTTCTTCTGGGGGTGGCAGAGGGGGCCCCAGGCCATCATCCGACCTTAAAGATGATGGCTGCCCTGGGGATCGTGGGAATGAAGCACTGCTTTCAGACGTGGACCTGAACAGGGTAGGAGCGAAGGTCAACCATCAGCAGCTACTTTCTTCCTAGGCCTCCTCAGCACTCCTTTCTCGGAATCCTTAAGGGATCCTGAGTCCCCAAGTGCCTTTAGATTCCTTTAATGGGCCCCCACCCCAGCAAGGCCCAGGCCTCCCCTCTCCCCACCAAACTTGTTGCCACACCGGTGGTGCTGAGGGTCCGAGGTCGGGGGAAGCTCCACTTCCAGAGGCAAGGTCAGCACGAAGACGTCCAGGGTAACACTGAGGTCCCTCAGGGGCACTCGGCCTCCAACGGGGGGGCCCTCCAGGCTGGAAAGCACCTGGCCTGGGAGAGGGGGAACGTCAGGGGTTGCTGGAGCCCGGGGATAAGCACAGACTTCAAGTCCCCATGCTAATGAGTTACATCCATAGGCCCCGATCGGTAGGCGTGGCCTGCCCCCAGGTACCCCGCACTCACCCAGGCAGGTGGGTAGGCTACACACGGGTACTGAGCTGTGCTGCCCACGCAGCCGCACTGAGCACGTGAGGTGCAAGAAGAGAGGCGGCAGGTCGCGCACCAGGCTCTCCGGCCCCGTCGGTGAGTCGCCCCCCAGGATGCTGAAGGAGTCTTCATCAGGGTTCATGGTGTCAGCATCAGACAGTGAGGCGGAGTCGAGCCCTGCTGGCCCCAGCTCTGGCTCACGGCTCTCGCGGTATTCCACCTCGAGCTCTGGGTCACTCTCAGTGACCACACAGCAGGCTGCCGTGTCTCCTAGACAGGGGTGCATGTCGTGTGCTTACTGGGACAGGCTGATAGCAGAGGGCCCCAAATCCCAGCTTGAAGCAGCCTTACCGTCTCTCCCCACTTGCCCACACACCTTCTTCTCCTATGAGCTCAGCCTCTGAGAACTCCAGGTCACTGACTTTTCTGTCCACTGTGTCCCGAGGGCCCTCATCCTGAGCAAAAGAAAGAGACAGCTTTAGCCAAGGCCGGACAAGAGCCACACTGGGGCCTCAGGGAGCCAAGAGTCAAGAGGATCCGGGTGGGTGGGTATGTGGGGTTGTGGCTCAAGGGTCTGAGGGAAGAAGGGAGGAAGCCACTGACCTCTCTCCGGCTGGATGGAGGGCAGTAGAAGAAGTAGTGTGGATTGGAGGGCACCGTGCGGAAGTGGAGACTGCTGATCTCCAGGAACTTCTCCTGTTTGGGGTTAGAAGGAGGCTACTATGGCAGCCCGCCCTCAGCAGAACACTCCCCCCAGCATAGAGCAGACACCTACACAGGCTGTCCCAGGACAGCCCACCAAGGCCGAGGGCAGGTGGGACTCCACCCTCCTCTTCCCCCATCCACCTGCACCCACCTGGATGAGGCCATGAAGGGCGTCATGCGCCTCTCCTCTGAGCTGGCAGACGTCTGTCAGAGAGATCTCCAGGCTGGGGTCCGGGTGGCCAGGGACACGGCTGCTCTGAAACTCAGGCTCGCTGAGGTCCTCAGTCTCTATGCTGAGTGGTCAGGGTGGGAGTGAGGGGAGTTGAGGCGTTAAGAGTCATCAAGTCCCAGAGGAGGCTGTGTCCCTACTGGGAGTGGCTCACACAGTCTTTGGCTCTAGCAAGGGTGCTTAGTACAATGGCACGGCAAATGGGAGAGGCAACCACCACCCCACCCCTTTTGGCTCGGACCCCCACGTTTCTTAACGGTTGGACATTTCTGTGACACAGAGGTATGAGTAAGGAGGACTCCCAGTTTTCTGACTAGGGTGGAGGGTGACCTCTTTCACTGGGGAAGAACACAGGTGGAGAAGCAAGGTTTGGTGGGATGAAAACGCACGGATATGGGGGCACGGAGGGTAGAGGCTCTAGAGCTCCAGACAGGGAACTGGGCTGGAGTTTGGACCTGGGTGTCATCAGGACCCTCTTCCCTCTGCTTCTTCTCCTTCCCTGATGCTAACACACCGTGGAGGCCAGACACACAGCTGTCTGCTTGCTTGCCTTTCTCCCTCCCTTCATCAGGGACCTGCTGGGCCCTCAGGTGAGCTAGGGACCCAGCAGAGAGCAACACACTCTGAAACCCACGGAGTGGTTGCAGGGATTACTACTATTGCACGAGTGTCCTCAGAACAAGATTCCCCTTTCACTGATGGCAGCTGGCAACTCTCCACCCCTCACCCAGCTGCACACTCTGTGCCGGAACAGGAGAGACAGAGAGGAGATGGAAATATGGGAGCAAGAAGCCAGTGACAAAGCAACTGCCTCCCTGATGTGGGGGCATGACCTCGCGCAGCCCAACCCTCGGCTCGGAAAGTCTGTTTACGGGGATCTGGTGCAGCCCTGATGCGTCCCTCTGGGACCACCCTAACCTGGACTCAGAAGCCAGGATAGCTCGTTCCCGAGGCTCCGGGCCCTCCTCGATGCTGCTGCTGAAGGGCCCAGGGCTGAGAGGCCCAGGGCTTGGGGGTGCCTGAGGCAAACCCCGAGTGTGGCCGCACAGTGCAAGCAGGAAAGGGGTGATGTCTACTTCCTGCAGCAGCTCCTCACAGGCATCAACCGCGATCAGCAAGTCCTGCGAGGAGACACTCTGTGCTTGCTGCAAACTCCCGAACAGCCCTGAGGAAGAGGAGGAAGGGGAAGGCGCCATGAGGGTCAAGCCC
This sequence comes from Martes martes, assembly GCF_963455335.1. Lineage (NCBI taxonomy): Eukaryota > Metazoa > Chordata > Mammalia > Carnivora > Mustelidae > Martes > Martes martes. Next base: position 158,013,498 of record NC_137891.1, read on the forward strand.
TGGAAACAGCCCCTCCAGCCCCCATGCCTGGAATCCCGCAAAGCCCCCCATCTCCTTCCTGACGCTCCCTCACGTGGCCTCCTGCTCACCACGGACGTAGCACCGCTGTGCGTGCTCCTGCAGCAAGGCACAATGGTTGGCTGCCTCCTTGAACCTGGGCTCCATCCAGGCTGAGGACGAGGAGGGTTGGTCAAGGAATGGTGTCCTAGGAATGGGAGGGAGGAGCTAGCTTGGTCAACTCTCCTGAGGGGTATCTCACACTCCCCAACCACCCATGCTCCCGTGGACTGCCCATACATCTCTACTGAAAATATTCATGGCCCAGCAAGTTCAAGTGATTTGCTGAAGGAAGCTAAGCCAGGAGCTGGCAAGACACGGACTGAGTTCCTGCCACTGATCATCGATCGGACTGTCAGTCCATCCGCCTGAGCGTGGTGGTCATGAGCCTTGGCTGGGGGCCGTGGTGGGAAGCAGAACCTAGATCAGCACTGAGGGTATTCACCGGAAGATGAGGTCTCGGGGTGCTTGAGGGGGCTGCAGGCCAACCATCTGCTCCCTCAGTGCTTCCAGCGCGCAGCTATAGACATAAACAGGACACCGGGTTCGGGGAGCATCTGCACTCTCTGTCTGCGGGGCCTGACGCCCAGCATAAGCTTGTAAGTCCCGACGGCACGGTGGGCTGAGGTCTTCTGGGTTCCGGGCAGCATCTGTGGGAAGAGGTGTCACGTGATGCCCAAGCCTTCTATTTCTTCCCGTTTCTGCTCCTGCTTAACTGACTCAGAGCCGGCAGCCTTACCACTGGCTGGGGTGACACTGAGTGTGGGGACCTGGGCCTTTGCAGCCCTCGCCCCAGGTCCTCCCAGATCTTTCAGGCTGGCGGCCCCGCTCCAATCCCCAAACTTCGGCTTTGTCTCCTCTTGAGAGGGTCCCTCCAGGTCATAGGCAGCCAGGTGCTGGACGTCTGAAGAGGAAAAGAGAGACAGAGGTCAGCAGCCCGGCTGGCCTGGTGAGGGAGTCTAGGGGTCAGTGATGAAGGTGAGGGGGCAGTACCTGAGAAGGTCGCGGGGAGGAAAGTCAGAAACACATGCTGGGGAGTCACAAGCCTTGCATAGCAGCGCCACTGAGGGGGCTGAGCAGAGATAAGAGGCTTGAGTGTCTCAGGAGGACCTCCACCCTGTAAGAGAAAAACAACCTCAGAGCGATCTGCAGGGCCACCCAAGCTCAGCTCCCTTCCCCCACCCTGGAGGGCAGCCCTAGGTAGAGCTGTGAGATCCAGGACAAAAGGCAGGGATGGCATCCTGTCTCTAGCAGGAGGCACTTAGCATCCCTGGTGACAGACAGCTGGGGCATGGATCCATGCTAACAGAAGCTCAGTGGGAAAACAGGCCCAAGGAAACAAAGTGGTGCTGACCAGGGGAGGAGGAGCTGTGTCTCCAGTGGCCTGGGTGCTGCTGACTGCTCCATCCTTTAGGATCCCGTGGCCCCCCGCCGGTGGCTCCACCGGACCTATGATGAGGGTAGAGGTGGGTGGGCAAGGGTAGGGCCGGCAGAGAGGCAGGGCTCTGAGGGGACGAGACAGGGAGGCCAAAAGCGAGACAGAACCCTGCCATGCTGCCGAGAGATGGGGAGAAAGGGGCTGGGCCAGAGGGTGCTGTCTAAGAAAGAGGCAGAAGCTCACCTGGACTGTGGCAGGCCCGTCGCAGCACCTCACTCAAGAAGGTGGCCTGCTCAGCGGCGGTAAGCGGGATCTCCCGGTCACTCAGCTCCTGCCCCAGGCAGCTGTGCAGCAGGCACAGCACTGTGTCGTTGGCGGGACAGGGCCCCTCGGCGAGAGGGACGCCCTCTGGCTCTGCCCGACACACACTCCGCTCAGCACCGAGGGCCTCCTGCTCCCCGGCACCCTGGCTCCGCCCTGGCCGTGGTGGCCCTCGTGTGGCCTCCCAGCCACCTCCTGCCCCAGCGCTCTTCTGTTCTCTCGGCTTGCTCACTCCCACGCCCACGGGCCCCGTGGGTCTGTAAGGAGGAAGCTCACCTACCTCTGGAAAGCAGAAGGAAGAACATCTGCAGCTGCTGACACTGGGGCAACAACCCCATTAGGTCAAAATGGAAAGGGATCTCGTGGACACAGGTATCTCCTCCCTGGTCCAATGCTAGGAGGGAGGAAGGGAAGACAAGAGCCTTGATGAGACCCAGATGCCCCAGCTATGGTTCCCCCCACCCAACTCTCCTGATCCATCCCGGGGGCCCCTTCCCCACTGACCAGCAGAGACCCTCGGCTCTGGGGGCAGGGGACTCCACTCCTTGCTCTGGCACAGCTGTATCAGGTATTCAAAGCTCAGCATGGAGCCTATGCAGGCAGCATCCCGAGGGTGGAGCTGGGGCACAAAGAGCAGAGGTCAGGGGTCAGCCTGCCCTCGGCCAGAGTACTCGGATGGCCAGCTCTGCAGGAAGCCCGCATAGTCAGAGACGGGCAGAGCACAGAGACTCAGAGGGCCCAGGAAGCGCACGGGCTGCTCTGGAGGGGACGGCGCCGCCCCCGGTAAGGTTGGGGGGTCCTTCAGAGGCCACTCACAGCTCGAGGGATCTCGGAGTACGTCAGATCCCGGAGGTGCTTCCAGCTCTCGGGGCCCGGTGCCACCCGCCCATACTGAGGCTCCACCCACACCTCGGTGACCAGGTTGAGCTCAGAATCTCCTTCCAGGGCCTCCACCTCCACATCGTTGTCATCATCTGTCGAGAAGCTAAAGGAGGAGGAACCCTGAGCCTGGCGGAGAGGAGAGTCCAATCCACAGGCGAGTGGCAGGGGGTCAGTTCACGGAGGGTGCACAGGACGGATGGAACTCCCACGGGGCCTTTCCGGACCAGCATCTGACTGATGAAGCAACTGCAAACAGCATCCCCTACCCCAACTCTCCAACAGCCCAGGAACAGCACTTTGGGCGCCACAGCGACAAGGGGGAACGTGGAGAGAGGCGGCTCCCAGAGAGGACTCAGGGACTCACCTGTCTTTGGTGGAGGCAGAGTGCGGGGGGAAGAGGATGTACTGGACGACACAGGTGTGCTTCTCTTCGCTGGCAGCCTGCCCCAGGGGCTCATTCTGCGGGCACAACGGCAGATCTTGGGCAAACCTCAGCCAGGCCAGTTCGGGCCCTCAGACCCTAGCCCCCAGCACACTGTCCTGCGACTGGCCTCAGGCTTTGGGTCCTCTGGCCACAGGGTCCCCATGAGGTCGTTTACAGCAATCCCAACCCAGCTGAGAGGCAAGCGTCCCTCTGATGATGGGCCCTGGTGGGGAGGTGTCATGAGGGACGGCAGGTACCTGAATTGGAAGCTCCAGGACCATGTTGATGATTCCTTCCCCACTGCAAGCGAAGTGGAAGCCTTCGGAGAGTCGGACTCTGAAACCCCATAAAGGTGGGGGTGGGGACGGGATGAGATGGAGGAGAGACACTGAGTCCATGCTCCTGCCCCACATGCCACTTATGTGGCCACTTCCAGCAGCTGTCCTGGCAGACTTGTCTGCTGGCAGCCGTAATCAGACTATTGGGGCCTCAGGTGCAGCAAGCTATAGCTGCACAGGCCAAAGTAAGCCGGCTGTGGTAGGTAGGGGGTTGGCAGAGAGGGCAGTGGCAGGCGCTACTCTGCACTCAGTACTGTGCATAAGAGTGGGGGCGGCGGGGCCCAGAGAGGGGCAGGGTCTGACTTAGGCTTTCTGCCAGGGCCAAAGCCAGAGTCTACACTCACTCTCTCCCCTCCCTGAACTGCCTGGCCTGGCCCAGATGACATACTCAGTGAGGATGGACAGGAGCTGTGCAATGGCACTGAGTGGCAGTGCAGGTGCCAGGCCCGATGGGACACTCCAGAGCCACCGCTGATGGTATAGGTAGCGAGACAGCGACGCTAGGCTAGAAGAGGCTGAGCGGCCCGACACCAACGGCAGTGGTCCCGGTGGCTCCAGTGTCAGTAAGAAGGGCGCCCGGTAGTCCAGGGGTAGCTTCTCATACCTGGGCAACAGAGGCAACCCCTCGATCACCACTCAGACCCAGCTGAGCCCCAGCCTTCCCACGGGACCCGGCCTGGGCCCCAGACTCTACACCAACCTGATGAGTAGCTTGTCCAGGGGCTTATGCAGGACCACAAGGCATGGCCGGTCAGACAGCGCCTGCTGCGGGCCCAGCATGGGGGGGGACTTGGAGGGAGAACTGCCCCCACCAATGCCCCCCAGCCCTTTCCGTTTGACCTTGGGTGTTGGCTCCTTGCTTTGCACGCGGTGGGGGAAACGCAACCGCAGGATCTCTTCCCGCAAACCCGACACAATCTGGGGGATAAAGGTGATCAGATCTCCCTAACTCCATCCTTTCTAGGTCCAGAAGAAGGGGCCCCCAGACAAGGTGAGAGAACCCTCTATTCCAAGCATTCCTTGGTCTGGGGGCTCCTCTCTCCACTGGCCCTGGCCCTGTATGGTGGGGGAGAAAAAGAGCCAGTCCATCCTCCAGGGCTCCTGGGTCTGGGAGTCACTCAGGGCACAGCTCACCTTGTGTCGGGCCTGGGCCGGCGTGCCGATGGGAAAACCCAGGCGAAGGACCATGCACGGGGCTTTGGAAATGATGCGGACCATGTAGAAGGAGGAAGGGGGCTGGTCGGGGGCACTAGGGAGAAACGGGGGATCAGTGAGCAGCTCTACGTGGGGAGCAGTGGGTGGAGAAGAAGGAATGGTGAGGTCTGGGCTTAGGGGAAGAGATGCAGGATGTGGGGGACAGGGAGGAGCGGGGGCTCACTGTTCTGTATACCTGGAGAGCAGCTTCACGTAGGAGTAGCCCTCGACCAGCACGAAGCTGCTCCAGTCCCGAAGCAGGGAGGTCAGGGAGGAGTGCGAGATCCTGCACTGCACGGTGCTGTAGCGCCCATTGCTGCCGGGGGTATGCAAGTGCTTGGGGATGGGTCTGGAAGAGTGGGGTGGGCTGAGGTGAGGCCTCACGGTCCCAAGCGTGGGGGCCAAACACAGACTGTTATTGCTCTCTGCCAGGTCCTGTCTGAGGATGTGGGTGTGGGTAACTGGGAAAGACTGGGGAAGCGTCATCGTCTTCCCTTGGCTGAGGGGGGTGAGGGCTTGTCTGCTGTCCCCCCACCACCTCCCAGGCCCCCAGCCCGTAGCGGGTACCCACGTGTCGTGCTCCAGGATGAGCACCAGCCGATGCATGTGCAGCCAGCGCTGCCAGGAGTTGGCATCCATGGACAGCACCGGCTTCCAGTAGGCCGCAAACTGGGCGTGGGAGGAGTCGGACCCACTATGCTGAAGTGAGAGCACCTGGGGACAGGAAGGACGGCCCTGTAGGAGCCTTCATGGAGAAACACGGCACAAGCGCCAATCGGCAAACAGGACCATGGGGTCCAGGGGTCAGAGAGGAGCTCACAGCCCAGCCTGGGACGGGAGCCTAGGACAAAGGCCAGATTGGGAGGAGCCCAGAGACAGACTGGGCGGCCCTTGAAGCTGCATCCAGGCGAAGGATAGAGCTTACCATGTCTCCATCACTGCCTGGGGAAAGCAGCTGAGTGACGGCAGGAACTCAGGGTGAACAGGCCATGTGCCAGCATGGGCCAAGGGTGAAGTCAGCACGGTACAAAGGAAGCTATGGTCTTCTGGAAGTGCATAGCTCATGGCAGTGGGCACAGGTAAAGATGCCGGGGGGAGGGGGCAGAACACGCCATGTGGAGAAGGGGTGAAGGGGCTCCTGGGCACCTCTGCATTCTCTAAGTCTTTATCCCTGACACCCGTGATCTGCTGAGGACAGCCTCTCTACAGATCCTTCTCTGTCAGCAACTTGGAAGGAGGGAGGAGAACTGCTCTCAAGGCTAAAGCTAAGGAATTCTGGCTTAGGTGCCTCAGACTTGAGAGGGAAGGGAAAAGGGGGCGGCTCTGGGCTCCAGAAGCTGTGCCACTCCGAGCCTGGGTGGGCGTGGAGTGGGGCTGACAAGCCTCAGAGTCACTCACCGGGGTGGTGGAGCCGGGCGGGATATAGAAGAGCGGCACTCCGCTCTTGGTGCTGTCAGGAAGCGTGAAGTGTTCCGGAACCGAAGAGAAGGACTGAAGGTGGGCTAGCATCTGGTCCGTCTGGTTAATGCTGCAGAGCAAGGGCCAACCCTGAGCTACCCCTGACTCCGGTGGGCACAGAGGAAGGGAGTCCCAGGGGGACGTGGGACTCTGGACGCAAGCCTGGGCCTCAAGGGCGCTCTCACCAGTTCCCAGTTTCACACCTCTGTCAACCCACACAACAAACGGGGCATTGCTCAGTGAGCGGTGGGACCTCACTCACCTCTGCAGCGTGTTCCAGAATCGTCGGATGACGTGGGTACGATACAGTGAGCGGATGGGTTGCCTTAGTGCACAGGACACATCATGCAGAATGTCATAGCCCCCTTCCATTGTCACTTCCACCCGTGTTCCTCGAGGGCCCTCAGGCTCCAGGGGCCACGGTGCCACGGCCACATACTCGATGCGCATGTTGTGTTTCCACAACAGCACCAGCTTCACCTCCAGCTGAGACCCTCCTTCAGGGGAAGCGGGAGGCTGGTTACAGGAAGAAGGCACAGCACTCCAGCCTGGGACTGAGCTCTATCCGAAACTCCCACCGGCCTCCTGCAACTCTAGCCTGGCAAAAGGTTCCAAGCATGCTTCCAGAGATTTCAGGCCTAGGGCCTGTCAACTGCCACGAACAGAAGTTTATAGGAGTGATGTGAAAACAGAGTTTGCTACACCACCCGCTGCTGACCCACCCCTGGCAGATGGCACCGGGAGGCTAAATGCTAAGAGAACAAGGCCCTGAAGGTGGCTCGGAACCCGCTTGTCTGCAATGACGAGCAGTATCTCATGGGTGACACCTAGGCGCCTTCTGCTTTGTCTGGCAGGTCTGAGACTTGTGTGACGGGGCAGGGCCTGGTGACCCTCACCTTTGGCCAGCGTGACCTCTCGGACACTGTAGCCCTCTCGGAGCCGTACAGACACTGTGCTGACCAAGTCAGCAGGCACCTCTTTCTCCGTGTGTTTCTTCCGGCGCAGGGCGAGGGCAGGGTTGCTGCTGGCTGAGACCAGGTGCTCATTAAACAGGCGGTGCTGAGAGCCTAGAAGACCAGCGAGGTTGGGGAGGGGTGGGCGGCTCTCTGTGAGCTGACAGAGAGATGGGCGGGGGAATGGGGGTGGCTATGCTGACATCCCAGGGGAGGGAACCGTGCCACAACAGTCAGCCCCAGCCCGAGCTCAGGGCCCCCGGGGACCTGCATCACCTCCGGGTCCATGATATACTTCCTGGCCCCCACCCCTGGCCCCCCCAGTCTGCCCCTCACCGCAATAATACTCAGGGTTCAGGGCTTCCCCACTGCGCAGGAAGGAGTAGAGGAGAAATGCCCGGTGGTAGACAGTCAGACCCGGGCTGCCTGGTTCTGGCTCCGGACAAGTGGACAGGTAAGAACCAAATGTGGCCATTGCGATAAACTTCATCAGTTCCACGTTGGGCACGTGGCCAAAACTGCAGTCATAAGAGTAAACTCCTCCCACCTAGAGAAAATGAGCAATTAGAGGCCTAGCTCCAAAAGTGGCACAGGAGAAAGAAGTACAAAAAGAGTGGAAGAGACTGAGCTGGTGACTGTGGTCCTCCCTGCTCCAAGGACCAGGACCACAGAGGAGGAAGTGGGCCAGTGTTCTCCCGGGACGGACCACTGCTCTGCAACTTTCCTCCCCTGAGCCCTTAACTGAAGCCACACCCTTCGGCGGAACATCAAATGCCAGACGGCACCACTCACTAAAGATTCTGAAAACTGGTTCACTGGCTTCCTATTACCATTGGAGAGACTTAGGCATTTCTAAAAAAAAGTGCTTCTCAAACCTTAGGGTATATACAAAACATCTGGGGGTTTTGTTAAAACGCAATAGGTCTGGGGTGGGCCTCAGATTTTCCATTTCTAATGAGCTCCCTGATGATGCCAGCGCTGCTGGTCCATGGACCATACTAAGCCTGTAGATCAGAGATCGGCCAACTACATATGACCTGTGGGCCAAATCTAGCACATCACCTGTTTTTTAAATAAAGTTTGGTTGGAACACAGCCATGCCCATTCATCTTATCTATGACTGCTTGGACACTACAAGAGCAAAGCTGAGTAGCTGTGACAACCATATGGCCAGTAAAGCTTAAAATATTTACTAGTTGGCCTTGACAGAAGATGGGGAAAGACCACCTTGAGATGTTTCACTCAATTCCTTGACTTCTCCATTCCTGAACCCTCACCTCCAGGAACTCTCTCTATTCTACTTGCCTGCCCACTGCCTACGCGCTGTCCCTTGGCTTCTCTTGGAACCATTTCATTTTTGCAATTTCAATTGCCACATCTTACCGATTACATACAACTATACCCCTTTGGATTCCTTCCATCCTCCTCCTCCTCCTGCTCTTTGACCTAATTAAGGCTGCCAGCCCTTGAACCTCCAAGTCTATCCCTAGCCCTCTTGACTTTGCTTTGACCTCCAAACCCCAGTGAGGAGCACAACCTTTCCATGGGATCCCAAATGGAGAAAGCTGTATGGCTGCCTAGGTTGGTGCCACCTGGGAACACGTGACACCGAGCCCAGCAAGTCCTTCAGGGCTGTCCTCAACAAGTTCTCCCCCATGCTCACCACCCCTCCTCACAGTACTCACCCCTACCTTTTCCTTCAGAGAGGGACTGGAGGCCCTTGGCCAAATTTATTCCCACCGTCACTTCTATCCTTCTAGTTTCAGAGGGAGAATGACTCCTCTCCACTCCCAAAGAGTCCCTTGATCTACTTCTTTGAGACAGTGTCCTCTTGTCAATGGAGAGACTTTACTCCCTCAGGCTTCCTTTTCTTTCCTTCATTTTCAAACTCAGCTTCCTCATGGGTTCTTAGAAACAAGCTGAGATCTAGCTTAGAAAACAAACGGACAGAACAAAGCCCCCGCCTCTTCCGCCCTGCCCTTTCCTCCAGCTTCCATTCTCTCCTGTCTCCACTCAACCCGAACAGCTACAGTCCTCCGGTCTGCTTGTCTCTGCTTCCTTCTCTCCCACCTCCTGCAATCACTTCCCTTGCCACCTTGTCACCGACATGACCTGAAAAGGATCGGCGACCTCTTCACCACCAAATCAAGAGGTGGCTTTTCATTCCTCCTTTGACCTGCTGTCCGCTGCATCTCACACTGCAGACTGCTCCTTTCTTCCCCAAACTCCGACTTCCCTGACATGAGAATCTCCCGGTTCTGGTCTGATTCCTTCCCTTCATTCTTTGCTAGGCCCCCTTCCTATGAAAGACCTCTCAACACTGGTATTCCCCAAGGTTCTTCAGGGTCCTCTTCTCTGCTCAATTACCATCTGCAGGCTGACAAATCCTCTCTCAACCAGTGCTGTCTCCCGAGTACCAGATCTGCATATCCAGTGCTAGCCTCTCTGAACAGGAGCCATCTACGACATAATTATGCACTCTGCTGGGCCCTTTACATGCATTGTCTCACCCGATGAGGGAGGCACTGCTATGATTTCCACTTACAAATGAATCCGGCCAAGAATCAAGTGAGGTGCCCAATGTCACACGGCTGGTACTTGGAGCCAGGATTCAGGCCAAGCATGCCAAACTCCAAAGGTGATGCCTTCATCTGCTATCCTGTAGACCCACAGGTGCCTCAAACTCGACATCCACAAGCCTGGTTTCATCATCTTGTCCTCACTCCACACCAGCTGCTTCTCTTCCTGCATGCCCTGCCAGCTACCCAGTCACCACCGACGGACAAATCTGGAGACATCCTTGACCTCTCCTTCTTACTCACCCCTCACACCCTGCTAATTTAAGTCACGTTAACTACCTCTTCATTTTCGCAATTCTATCCGCTTGTTTCTTACCCTTTATTCCCCTAATTTAAGCCCTGTTCCTCTCTCACCTTGAGCACCGCAATTAATAACCCCTGCCTCCACTCCTGCCTTCGTGCAGCAGCAAGAATGACCTTTATAAAACATAAGCCCAACTAGTGACTTTCCTTGTGCTTATCTGCAGCACCCACAGAATTATCCCAAAGCGTCTTAACACAGCAGAACCAGCTTTTCATGTTCCAGCCAATGCCTACCCAGCGGCCTTATTTCCCAGACCATTTTGCTTCCCACCCTCTGGCCCATCAATCCAAATTGGCTGTGGTTTGCTCAATATTCCTATTCTTTCCTTTGCTCAAGCTAGTTTGAGTCAGGTTTTCTGATCCTTACAATCAAAACAGTGATAACTAATTAATCTAACAGGGGAGATGAGGCTGGGTGTGACTGTCAGATTTCAAATTCAGCACTCTTTATCCTGTGACATGCTGTCTCCTCACATCCTCTCCCACCACTGCCACCTACCCTGCTCTAGACATGACACCTATTCTCCCCACTAACACACAGGCAACTACATTATTGGCTTTATGTGGGAAATCATCACCTGTAAGAAAGGAACCAGCCGTGTCCAACTTTGTGACATACCACACTTCCCTCTTCTCTTTTCTGAAAAAATCCTCACCTGCACAAAGGAACAAGCCACGGTGCCACTTCGAAGCTGGTTCAGCAACGTCTCACAGACAGCAACATCAGGGACACTGGTCACCCCATCTGTAATCACGATGATACCTGGAACAGGAAACAGCGGACAAACCTGGGGACGCTGACCAGACCAAAGTCGCAGGGGGGCATCCAACTGATGGGGCCCTAAAGACTTGGGTGCCCCCCAGCCGATGCATTTTATGATCTGCAAACACCCTTCCTTCTTCCCTTCCACCCTGCTTCTCCCTCCTGAATGCTGGATCCCAGTGTCCTAGGTGATGGCCTTGGAGCACAACTCCTTCCCACTAGGGTCCCTGATGGTTGTCAGAGCTGAGTACTCGAGAGAGACACCAATGCACACTGCCCTTCCTGAAACAAGGACACATCCTCTTCCCGGGGATGCACTGGTGCCTTGGAACCTCAATGTCCCCTTCTTATACCATCCTATTTCCCCAGCCCACCAGCGTTCCTTCTACTGACCTGCACTAGAGTTTGAGGGGAGCAACTGCAGTGCCAAGATGCCCTGACGAATCATACTGACCAGCCCAAGGTCAGCTGTCACCATGGAGACTCCCACCTTCCGGCCCAGGGCCTCCCCTGAGTCTGGGGACTGGTCCTCTGCCTGGCCCAAATTACAGAAAAGAAAGAATTGGACAGACGGCATTACTATCCCACCCACAGCCAAGCCAGAATTTACAGCCCAGCACCGGCCAGGCCAGACAAGCCCAATCCTGTGCAGACCCCAACCCCCCGCTCTGCAGCCAAGGCCTGACTGTGCTTGCTCCCCTGGAGTGTGCTCACATGCTGGCCCGCAGATGGTCAGGGAGTCCAGCATCGGCAGGAACACTGGATTGTCCAGGAGCACGGTTCCCCGCCTTTTGTCAAGGAGGCCCTTGACCCAGAGTTTCCCATCACTCTGATGAAATATTCTCTACATCAATCAAATTAAGTCTTCACAAAGGTAGGACTCAACTTCCTTGGCTACTTCTAGGATATCCAAAGGAATGAGCAAGTGTGTTCAAGTGAGTCCAAGCAGCTTTATTCCTAACTGTACAAAGTCCTAGGGAACTGAGCCCCCCACAATCACCTTGTCAGATCCAGCGGGGGAGGAGATCTAGGACTGAAAACACACCGGCAAATGGCTTTCACATTTTCCCCCAGCAAAGTCTGTGTCTTGGGCAGTGTATTTGAGCCCTTCTCCAGCAGGGAACCTGTTGTGTGCACTTGCCAGCAATCCTCTCCTTGGCTCCCTCTGCCTCCTAGCCCCTTTTCCTGCCCTCTCTTCCCTCTGTATTAGGGCCTGTCCCTCCCAGCTCCCTTCTGTCCCCTCAGAGCTCCTCTTTCTAGGGGGCCTCCAGCAGCCTTCTCTCATGCATACCTGACTCTGGGGGTCATACTGCAGCTGCAGCATGGTGGCCACCTTGTCCTCAAAGAGACAGAGCTGCTCGTACACCTGCTGCAGGAATGCCTCCCTCTGGGAAGGGTCCAAAAGGCAGCCCTGCACCAGCACCTGAGAAGCACAAGGGAAAGACAAGATGTGAGGGTCAGGGGGACACAGGAAAGTTCCCCTCTGGCCTGTTTATTTTCCATAGCTCCCACTAGGCGGTCCTGACTTTTCACCCAGGATCTCCAGTTGGCTAAATCCATAGCCAGTTCCTCTCTTATCAGATCATCTACTTCATCAGGGAATTGGGGCCATTCGTGACCTTAATCTGGGTTCACAATCTTCCTTTGCTTTCAGTCCCGCACTGGGTTTCCCCAAACTCCCACATGGGGGTGCCCTAAGATTTGCCATCTCAGGTCACCAGGCTGCCCCACCTCAGCCTGGCTAATAAGCCTTTCTCATTCTGACTCATACTTTTTTTATTCCTTTTTTTTCTCTTAAGATTTTATTTCTTTATTTGACAGAGAGAAGAGAGAGAGAGCGCAAGAGAGGGAACACAAGCAGAGGGAGTAGGAGAGGGAGAAGCAGGCTTCCCGCTGAGCAGGGAGCCCGACATGGGGCTTGATCCCAGGACCCTGGAATCATGACCTGAGCCAGAGGCAGACGCTTAACTGACTGAGCCTCCCAGGCACCCCTACTTTTTAAATTCTTGTTGATTTCTAAGCATGGCACACAGAGGCAGCTCTGGACCTTTTCTCTTTTAGTTTCAAAATAATCTTCGCAGTGAGTGCTGGTTCCCTTTATCCTCAGCAGGTAACTCTCACCCCTCTCTCCACGGAGAAAGGAAACCAGCCAACGGGAACTCTGGGCTTACTTTAACCCCAAGCGTGTACTACTCTCCAGAGCACTGGACATACTCACAATGTCTGCCCAATGTTTACATCTACCTGTTTTTATTGTTCTTCCAAGGCAAGAAAAGACTCCTCCTCCGCTTTTTTCCCCTTAAGCTAATCTCTCCAACTAATCTTGGACCTTTTGTCTAATACCTTCATTCTTTCTCCCTGGGGTTCCCTTCCTCCTCCTTCCAACATAAGTAAGTGCCCCCACCCTAGAAATTTCAAATAGGCCCAGAGGCCCCTGAGATCTCGCCTCTCCACCACCTTCTCACATGCGCACTACCCCCCTGCCCCTGCCCTCCTCCCTGCCTCTTCACTCCCTACTCGGGGCTGGGGAAGTGGGTGGTCACAGCCGGAAGAGGGGAGAAGGGGGTTCTGTATATCCACTGTAGGCCTGACCATGAGAAGAAAAACAGAATCAGGAGAATAGGAGGAACTGGGGCTCTAAGGTGGGAGATGTTCACAGCGGTACTGTTTATAGGAATGAAAAGTGGGTCAACCCAGAGTCCAACAAAAGGGTTTGGCTAAATGCGGAATAATAAAATGTGATAAAATATCAAGCTGGGCAACAATCAAAAATCGTATTTTCAAAGAATACGTACTGCCAAGGGAAAAGGCCCAGATTATACATTACAAAAGCAGGATGTCAGACTGTGCGAATGCCCTGATGTTTCTCCTCTCTTCGGACTGGAGGGGTGGTAGTGAGGGAGGATAAACAAGAACTCAAAGCCAAGAAGGAAATTCCATCATAGTACTTAGTTCTGAGTGGTGTCTTATGGAAGAGTTCTGTTTTTCTTTGCATTTTATGTATTTTTCAAATTTCCTTCAAGGGACATCCATTATTCTTGTGATCTTTTGTTTTGTTGTCTGGAACAGCAGGATACATCTTGGGGAGCTTTAGAGACCGGGTGGGGGAAGGAAGCTAGCCTGTGGCTGACCCTGGGGTGGGGTGGGGGTGGGGTGGTAACCTGAGTAAGCCTCCTCCTTCTCCACAGCTGCTGCCCTGGTTCAGGGCCTGCCTCTTTTCTGGGGCTGTAATCACCTTCTGCCCACTCTCCCCAGTACAGAATCTGTCCTCCGATCCATCTTCCCCATGGACAAATCTGAGCCCGCTACTGTCCACTTAAAAACCTTCCATTTTTAATAGTTTTAAGAACAGGGAATAGTTTTAATAGCTAACATTTTTGTATGTTTTCTGTGTGGCAGGCACTGTTCTAAGTGCTTGATATATATGAACTCAGTCACCATATGATATTGGTCCTGTTAGAAAAGACACAGATGTGTAGAAAGGATAAGTATTGCATAAGGGCCTGCAGCCAGCAAGCAAATACACGGGTGTGTGAACCTGGTTCAGCGCTTGTCATCACCATGCTAAACTCTTCTATAGAATAAAGGACAAGTTCTTAGCTATGACATTCAAAGCCTCTCATGATACAGGGCTCGATCCCAGGACCCTGGGATCATGACCTGGGCCAAAGGCAGAGGCTTTAACCCATTGAGCCACCCAGGCGCCCCTCTTTTATTTTAAAGATTTTATTTTTAAGTAATCTCTATACCCAACGTAGAGCTTGAGCTCAGAACCCTGAGATCAAGAGTTGCACACTCCACTGACTGAGCCAGTGGTGTCCCTCCACTTATCTCTCTCGTCTCCTCTTTCCTACTACTCCAACTCCCACATTCAATGTTACTGTGTCTAGCAGAATTACAAAATTACTGTGTCAAGGGACACCTGTGATTGGAAGCACCATTTCATAGCTCTGTGGCTTTGTTCTTGGGCCCCTCTGTCTAGAAAGCCCATTTCCCCTTCTTTGAAGGGTTCACCTCAAACCTTCCTTCAAGCCTCAGTTCAAATGCCTCTTTGTGCAAAAGTCTTTCTGTTGCAGCCCCAAGCTTGGCTGGGTGCTCCTTCTTGGTGCTCCCACAGCACCTGAGTCATTACTTATCAGTGTCCTTATCACATTCAACTGGAGTCACCTCCTTCAATATCCATCTCCCCCCCTCCCCCAATTCTCAACTCCTCCCATCAGGACAGGGACAGTGTCTGATTCATCTGTGACTCCAGGACGTAGCCCAGGTCTTGCATAGATTGGGCTTCACTTCGGTAAGCACCTGCCAAAATGAACCGAGCATTGAGCGATTACCTAACACCTGTGCCTTCCCTGTCCTGGCTATCAGTGCCTGCGAAGCCCAGCCTCTGCCTGGCGACACAGCCTACAACCAACAGTCCTCTAACAGCTGTACTAGGAGAGCACCTTAAACCACAGCTGGGATCCAGACATGTGCCAACTGCCCTGTAGATTTCAGACCCTCAGGTGCCAGTTGGACAGCTAAGGTGACAACATGGCCATCAGGGAGTTTCAGGGGAAGCCCCTACCCATGAGTTGAGGGTGGTTAAGAACAGATGAGGGAAAATTGGGCCACTGCTTATCTAAGCCCCAAATAGAATATTCCAGTAACAGACTTGGCCATTGTCCAAAAGGAGTGTCTTGTGCTGGCCTGCTTGGGTGGTGGATAAGCCCTGTCATTATCTACGTGGTCAGTAGAACATGCAGCAGTTCACAGGGTCCTCACAGAAAATGACCCTCCTCTGTCCTTGGGAGAAGTGATGTTTCTGGGTTATTGGTTATATTTCAAAATCATAAAATTATTCTAAAGATCGTCTCCCACAGGTAGTGCCAGGTGTCAGGGTACAAGGAAACCTTCCAATCAAACTAGGAGGGTGGTGGTAAAGGCAAAAAACAGACATCCAGGGGCCAGAACTACAGACTTACAGAAGGAGCGAGGGAGGTATGTGTCTCATCAAGGCCACCTGACCTAAAGCTCACGAGAAGGCTCCCGTGGAGCAGAGGAACAGATTCTTCTTACGAGGACAGAGACTCAGAGACGACTAGTAAAGTGGTTCAAGAAACTGGCGGAGCTGGGGACTCTGGGCGCAAGGACTTGGTCAGCAGACTCCCAGAAGTGAGGTCTGAGGGCACAGAATTGGGGAAGAGATGCGGTACCTGGTGGGCCTGCAGGCCAATGATCGAGGAGTAGGCCTGGATGGTTATATAGATCTCAGGCTGGAAGTCGATGCAAGATCCGGGTACGCGGAAGGGTCGAAGCAGCCCGCCTAGGCAGCGGGAGAGGGCATGGAAAACTTCATCAAATAAGATCTCTCCTGTGGAATCATCCTGAGGGCAATGCAGAGAAAGATCTCTCAGGTGTGACCATAAGCAGCCCTGAGCAGAGGGCAGAAACGAGCAACTTCCACGAGAATTCTTTCCTGAAAGTTGATCACACCCCCAAATACGGTGCCATGGACGGAAGGGGATCTGTCTTTCAATGCTCACCATTTAAAAGCCTGTCTCCTTCCTCCAATGGTAGGCTGGGATCCCTTCTCACTTCTCTCAGGCCTCTCCCTCTCTCTCTCACCCCCTACTCCCTCCTTTCCCCCCACTTTCCTCCCCCCAACCCCTTACCACAATGCCAGTAGATGGGCTAAGGTCGAGCTCAATGACAAATCGATACTGCCAAGCGAGGAAGGTGACCCGGGTGGAAGGTACAAGGAGGAATGGCCTTGGAACCACTGGTTCATCTGGCTGCCACCCAGGGGGCAGGACACTGAGGACTTCCAACTCCTGCTCAGACTGGAGCTGACAATCAGGACAGAGAGAAAAGAAAAGGGTCCGGGAAGAGTCACCCCTTTATTTCCAGGACCTGAACTTCTATATCCAAAAATGGCAAACCATTAGCTCCACCTCCCGCAACCCAAGCATATATTCTCCTTGTCTGGAAAATTCAACATTTCCCCTGTGGAATCATCCTGTGGGCAAAGTCACTTGCCCATCCTAGAATCGGACCCCTTGGAGTTAATCTCCCCTCCGGTTTCTAGGACCCTCTGAAAAGAGCAGATCCTTTTGAGCCAGCCCCTCACAGCCTCTACGTTTCTGGGCCTCACCAGCATCTCCTGGGGTGTGGCCTGCACCGTCTGATGCAAGTGATTGAGGAACCAAGCCAGGCGGACATTTCGGGAGATTCGATAATCCTTTTTCATCAACAGGAACACCTGCCCAGCTTCTTCTACCTGGAGACAAAGAGACATTTAAAAATCTGTAACAGTTCACTGAGTTCCTAGTATCCACAGATCACCTCACAAGAAACTTGTCCAAGGAGTTCACAATATGTGAGAGGCAAAGCCGCAGAGGTGAAAAGTTAACTCCCACCTCCGTGCAAGGTTTTCCCAAGGACTCGAGTCTCTGCTCCCACTCCCCCTATGTGGACTTCTAGGTTGATGAAGTAACGTTTTCAAGTTATTGAACATTTAGGGGTTTCTCCTATAAGCCAAGAGCTCGTTGAGGGCAGGGACTCCGTCTTGCCCTATTTTTTCGTCCCTCCGCATGGCAAATTGCTTACGACAGAGCAGATACTCAATGATGCCAGATGCCTCCTCCTACGAAGCCTTGACTAGAGCAGCCACTAAGGGACTCTTCACTGGGTGACAAGCCAGCCTGCCAAGTGCCTCAAGATTCAACTTCTTCAGGTCACAACCCACACTCTTCCCGCCCTCCACACCTTTTAATGGTCAGCACTCTAGATCCTTCCCACCACTGCCTCACAGTCATCGATGCAACTGTGTCCTGCCAAGCACCAGCTGCCTTATCCCTGTCCTTGCCTTTCCACACACAAGCCCTGCCAAATCCTGACTCAGGATGGATTTGCCATTCTCTCTTATCCACACAAATACCACGCCAGTTGCACTTTGACACGAAGAAACTTGTCACTTTGCCTTGCCACCTCTGGGAGGCTTGTACCCATCCTTTTACCTCTCCCTGGTGAGCAACCTCTTCTGTTCCCCCTAGAACGTTTCCTGCTCTCTCAACCCCTTGGGTCCTAGCAGATAAACTCACCTACTGTCTCGGGCAGAAAACAAGGGTCTGCTGGTCTGAACTCCCCCAAAGTTTCTTCCTGAGCAAGGTTTATCTGAAATTCCTTTAGTCCCTTACCCTAGCCTCTGATGAAAAGATTACTGTCCTCCCAGTTTAGACAAATTGCAAATTGCTCATCCTGGGTCCTTGGCAGGGGAGGGGGAGATGCCAGGCTGCCAGGACTGAAGAGAGTGGTAGAAGAGAAATGAGCAGAAGCCAGTGACTGCCTGTTAAGAAATGTGGTATGGAAAGGAAGGGAAGGTTTTTATTTTCTTCCCCTAAATGGGGTAATGGGGAGAAGAAATAGAAAAAGCCCTGGAAAAACACTAAGGAAGGGTGCCTGGGGGCAGAGAGGAGCACGGAGAGCAGAGATTCGAGGACTAAAGACGAAAAAAGCCTTTCTTCTCCAGGACAGAAGGCATGTAGCAAAAGATGCAGAAACAGCCTCCGGGAAGTGGCATGGGTGAGAGCAGAAGGCAAGAGGGAAGGCACTCCCATTCCTTGAGTACCTGTAACATATCTGATGGCCCCCTGGAGAAGCTAAGTGCAAGAACTTCAGACTCAGACAGCCTGGCATAAATCCCAATTTGGCCTCTTAGTTGCCTGTGAGGTTGGGGAAAGGGTAATTAACCTCCCCAAGCCTCAGTGCCGGCATACATAAAATGGATCTAATCCTAATACGGATCTAGTGTTGTTAAGTGGGTTAAGTGAAATCAGGTACATGAAGTGCTCAGCACTGTGCCTCACACTTAGAAAAAATATGATAAAAATGAACTATTACAGGGGCGCCTGGGTGGCTCAGTCGTTAAGCATCTGCCTTCAGCTCAGGTCATGATCCCAGGGCCCTGGGATGGAGCCCCACATCAGGCTCCCTGTTTGGTGGGAAGCCTTCTTCTCCCTCTCCCACTCCCCCTGCTTGTGTTCCCTCTCTGGGCTTCCAGCTCAGCAGGGAACCTGCTTCTCCCTCTTCACTCCCCCTGCTTGTGTTCCCTCTCTCTCTCTCTCTCTCTCTCTGTCAAATAAAATAAAATAAAATAAAATAAAATAAAATAAAATAAAATAAAATAAATTAACTACTACAGGTTATTACCAGGCACAACACAAGGCTCTTCACACAAGTATGCTCATTCAGTTGGCACATAAAACATTAATAGAAAAAAACTTGTCCAAAAAAGTGAAATGATTTAACACAATTAGTAGGAAGAGGATCAGAAATCAAACTCAGTCCTCATGAACCATAATGCCCAATGACTGAGCATGACAAATGGATAAAACTGGGGAAAGAGCAGGAAAGATTAGGGGTGCCTGGATGGATCGGTTTGTTGAGCGTGTGCCTTCAGTTCAGGTCATGCTCTCGGGGTACTGGGATCGAGCGCCGTATTTTGGGCTCCCTGCTCAGCGGGGAGTCTGCTTCTCCCTCTCCCCCCATCCCATCCTCTCTTTCTTGCTCTCAAAGTCTTTTTTATTTTTTTAAAGGTTTTACTTATTTATTTGACAGAGATCACAAGTAGGCAGAGAAGCAGGCAGAGAGAGAGGAGGAAGCAGGCTCCCTGCCAAGCAGAGAGCCCGATGTGGGGCTCGATCCCAGGACCCTGGGATCATGACCTGAGCCAAAGGCATTGGCTTTAACCCACTGAGTCACCTAGGCATCCCTCAAAGTCTTTTTTAAAAAGGATTTTATTTATTTATTTGTCAGAGAGAGAGAGGGCACAAGCAGGGGGAGTGGCAGGCAGAGTCAGAAGCAGGCTCCCCACTGAGCAAGGAGCCCAGTGTGGAACTCAGTCCTAGGACCCTTGGATCATGACATGAGCCGAAAAGTAGATACTTACTGACCGAGCCACCCAGGTACCCCTAAAATATTAAAAAAAAAAAAAAAACAAAGGAACGTGATGGGTCTCTACAGGCAGAAAGGATGCTCTGGCATAATTAGAAAGATAAAAAAAAAATTAAAACATCAATATGATGTAATTCAATATTATAGGGCAAACTACTGAACTTTGTTTTTTTTTTTAGCAGAGCAGTAATGTTATATCTGCATTAAAAAAAAATTCCCTCTGGCTACCATATGATTCGGAAAGATCCCCTAATGACCAGGGGAGATGACAGTGGCCTAGACCAGAGCTACTCAAAGTAGCCATTCTATAAACTGAGACTGGTCCCCCATGAGACAGCAGCTGTGCCAGAATGTAAAGCCAGCAATGCCTTTCATTGAGAAAGCCTGGTTTTATATACACACACATACACACACACACACACACTCAGCTGAACTAACTTTCAAGACAACTGAGCTTAGCTGACATTTTAAGGAATCTTTGAAACAAGACAAAAATTGGTGATTAATTGGAAAGTAACAAAAAGGTGTCAAGGACAGCCAAGATAGCTCTGGAAACCAGTAAGCTGCGGAATGATTCCCAAGTTAACTAGAAAAATCAAATATAGGTATTTACCATCACTTCTAACCACCATTCCCCACCAAAGGTCCTGTCAGATTGTATACCCTCATTGCCAAGATGCTAGAAACGGAAAAGGGATTTATTGGCAAAGAAGAAAAATGTAGCAGTTACCTGTCCTCTGCCTGGCCCTTGGTTTCAGGGTAGGATGCTCTCATAAACTAGTCAAGCTCTCTTTCAGGACTGGCTGAGCTGGTGTGGGTGTGAGATGGGTGCCCACTCTTGTCTAACTGCTGATGCTGGATCTGGGCCAAGGTTATCTAGAAAAGGATGGTCTGGGGCTCAGAGTGTTATCAGAATAGGAAGGATACCCAAATTCAGCAGTCCTGTTTATCACTCTATCCTCAAAGCCTACAGCAGTGCCTAGCACATCAGATGCTCCATATGATTTTGCTCAATAAGTGAATTCACCATATGTCCTAAGCCAAGCACAAGGTTGATGTTTAAAACTAATAATCAGCAGAAGCCTGGGTGGCTCAGTTGGTTAAGTGTCCAACTTTTTTTTTTTTTTTAAGAGATTTTATTTATTTGACAGAGAGATAGAGAGTACAAGTAGGCAGAGTGGCAGACAGAAGAAGAGGGAGAAGCAGGCTCTCCGCCAAGCAGAGAGCCCGATGCAGGGCTCCACCCCAGAACCCTGGGATCGTGACCTGAGCCGAAGGCAGCGGCTTAATCGACTAAGCCACAGGCGCCCCTAAGTGTCCAACTCTTGATCTCAGCTCAGGTCTTGACCTCAGGGTTGTGAGTTCAAGCCCCATGTTGGGCTCCACACTGGGCATGGCGCCTACTTAAAAAAAAAAAAAAAATTAAAACTAATACTCAGCACAACTCTTCTCAAGGTGAGATAATCTTAACACTAATCTCGGTACTATTTTCCTCTTGTTCTTCTTTGGTAGTTAGTAAAGACTTTTTTTTTTCCTTTCCAAAGAAAGAAACGAGGAAATGCAAGGAAACACCAAAAGGAGTTTGGGTCCCATCTGAGCTGGGTTAAACAGGGGAGAACACATGTCCGTGGGTCAGCACCATAAGAACAACCAGGAATACTTGCTCACTCCATCTTCTAGCACTAAAATATTGGAGATTCTGGTTTTAATGAATGGATCTTTCTATGATTCCCTACACTAAGTTAGGTATTTCTATCAGGCATTCAGGAGGCAGTCTGTAACTCTTTACAGCACCCACCAGTTTATAATGAAGTATTTGTGTATTTCGTAATGTCTATTTCCCCTAAAAGCCTGAAAGCTCCAGGGAGGTAGAAATTGTGTCTATATATTGTTCTTTGCTGTATCCCGAGCAACTAGCACAGTGCCAAGACACACTAGGTGCTCAAATATTTGTTGAATGAATGTATAAATGAAGGAAATTGCTCTCACAAGCTTTATTTATTTTCTTCCCTGTGTCAAGTTATGTTCTGAATTTCTTACCAGTGATTTCTAATTTTTCACTGTTATCAGTGAAAA
Organism: Martes martes; assembly: GCF_963455335.1. Classification (NCBI taxonomy): domain Eukaryota; kingdom Metazoa; phylum Chordata; class Mammalia; order Carnivora; family Mustelidae; genus Martes; species Martes martes. The sequence continues at coordinate 158,035,158 of NC_137891.1, forward strand.
TACCTGCTCTTTGTTGTCCAAGAGTTCCCATCCTTCCTCATCTACTTTATGGAAAAACTAGCCTATTTTATTGTTCAGGTTTTTCCTTTGCTTCCACGAAAGTTGTTTTTACCAGGTTTTCACTAATATGTGCTTTTTAAATATTCTCTCTCGTTTTTTTAACTGTTCTTGGAATCTGGGGAGGGGATGCTGGTGTGGGCTCCAATGTGTGCTTTGACAGCTGAGCCTCTGGGCTTGAGTTTTAGTTTCCTCCTCTATAAAGTATGATCACCTACCCCAACAGCATGTAAAAGGATAAATGCGCATACTAGCATAACAAGTAATAACAAATAATTCACCGAAAAGGTGCTTCTCTAAGTCTGAAAGGAGTCCCACACAGCCATTCACCAGCTTTTTTTGCTCTTCTCCAGTTACGTGGCATAGCTGGGTGTTTCCTTATACTGAGCCAAAATGTCTTCTTGATATCATCTTTTTTTTTTTTTTTAAATTTATTTATTTGTTAGAGAGAGAGCGCGAGGGAGCACAGACAGACAGAGTGGCAGGCAGAGGCAGAGGGAGAAGCAGGCTCCCCGCCGAGCAAGGAGCCCGATGTGGGACTCGATCCCAGGACGCTGAGATCATGACCTGAGCCGAAGGCAGCCGCTTAACCAACTGAGCCACCCAGGCGTCCCTCTTCTTGATATCATCTTAACCCATCCTTGAGATCTGTTCTCTTGAAAACATCTAAACCACTTTTGGTTAAGGAGACTCTATCAAACATCTGAGGGCAGGCCCAAGTCTCTGCCTCTCCATAGTAAGCATCTCCCAAATTCTTTAGATAGATCTCAAATTCTTTAGATAGATCGGCGTGGTCTCCAGTTTCTTCACTATTTTATATCTTTGATGATATGCCTAGGAACACTGGCCGGTCTCTTTTTCAACTTAAAATGTAGGGGCCAGAATGGAACACAATACCTAGGTGTGGCCACAGATTCAGTCTCCTAAGCTCTGTTTGGAAGCTTCACCATCCTGTTGGCGCAGGGAACCTTCATGACTTTCTCACTTGTGTTGCTGTTAAGACGCACCCTCCATTCTGTCCTCATGCAGGTTTTTTCGACACGTACAATTATTCAATTAGTCCTGTTACATTGGATAAATTCAGTCTATTACTATATTGTGAGGCTCAAAGTGCTGTTTTGCCCTCTAGCAAATCTCTTTCTAGCTTAATGTCCCTGCTAATTTCATCACGATGCCATCAAAAACTCAACCTGGTCCAAAGAGGACAAAGACAAGATGAGTGTGCATTCATTCATTGGTCAACAAATTGATGGGAGAGCCAGCTACATGCCAGCACCGGGCTAGGTCCTAAGGATACCATGGAAAGCAAAAGTTGGCATTCTCTGCTCTCACAAAATTCACCCTATAATAAAGAAAAAAAAAAAAACCCTAATCATGTAACCATTCTACTTACTGTATTATTACAAACTGAGTAAGTGCACCAATGGAGAAGAATGTGGTTCTATGGCAGCATATAACAAAGTAACTTGACCCAGGCTAGATCTTAGGAGAAAGTGACACTGAGGGTTGAGTAGGGTTTGCTAGGTGAGGAGAAAGGGGCGATAAACCAGATGGAGGTCACACTGGGGGGCTGTGGTATTAGAAATGTTCTTTAGATTAGTAGTAGTTAGTAGGCTGCTTAATTCCACCACTGTATTGCTTCAATTTCTCCACCTTGTCTTGAAAGTTATTTTGAACTATGGACTGACTGCTCAAGGCCAAGCTGAAGCCTACCTAGGTCATCAACTAGTTCTTACAGAATCCACCTCTTGAAACCAGGGACGGTTGTTCAATGTGAGCTTTTTCACAACATTCTCCCTCATCCACGATCCTTCAAAGTCAACAGCTATGTGTTCAAACCATCATCTTGAAGAGTTCCTCATATTCAAGATATAACTGATCAGAACCAGAAAAATAAAGAATTAATCCAAACAGCTAAAACAGTAGTTTTCAAAGTGTGATCCAAGGACCAGGTGCATTAGAATGGCCTGAAGTGCTTATTAAAATGCAGATTTCTGGGGGCGCCTGGGTGGCTCTGTGGGTTAAAGCCTCTGCCTTTGGCTCAGGTCATGATCCCAGGGTCCTGGGATGGATCCTTGCATCAGGGAGGCTGTTTCCTCCTCTCTCTCTCTCTTTGCCTGCCTCTCTGCCTACTTGAGATCTCTGTCTGTCAAATAAATAAAATCTTAAAAAAAAAAAAAAAAAAGCAGATTTCTGGGCATGACCCAGACCAACTGAATTTGAGTTGACAGGACTCAGGAACCTAAATTTAACAAGCTTCCCCAAGGGATTCTTCCACTTTAATGTCTGACAATCTCTGAAATGGTTGTGTTCTCCCAGCATCCACACTCACACGGAGCTTCAGTTCCCTGATATTTAATCCCCAAGTCTCATGTGCATTACTCTTGGAGTAGTCTGGCAAAGACACAACAGGGTTCCGGAGTCAGAGACCTGGATTCAAATCTGGTTCTACTACTTGCTATCTATGTGAGCTTGGACAAGTTACTTAATTTTTCCAGGCCTCAGTTTCTTCATTGATAACATGTAGGTGAGAATGTCTACTTCATACGGATGTTGTTGCTATTAAACATGAGAATCCAAACAATGATAGAAGAAGCCTAGCATTCTTTGGAACACTTATTGAGGCCTACATACCATGTCTAACAAGATGAATAACACATTATTAGGCACTGTGCTGCATACCACGTATACCAGGATGAAGGAAACATCGCCTGCCTCAATTTGTTGGTTCTGTTTGTTCTTTGCACCTGCCCCTTTGTGGTTAGGGTATAAATAATCTTAGAAGACTTTTCCAACCCTAATGCTATTCTCTGTTAACAGAATCCCATGAAATAATTTCAATACTTTCCCCCCTTGAACTGCCTGAAGGCTCCTAACTACTGTGTACACGCCAAAGTCCGGAACCTCTAGCACAGGCTCAGCCTCACTCCTTTTCTCATCTCTCCCCAATCTCCCACAGAGTTAGAGCACCTAGGATCTTTTAAACACTGGTTCTGCTACTGCTTATTAGTGTAAGGCCTTGGTGGTGAAGTTACTTAAACTCTTTGTGCCTTAGTTTCCTCATCTGTGACACTGGGAAAATAATAATGCCTATGTCATGGAGATTCTACAAGGATTAGGTGATACTTGGTAAGCCCTCCTGAAGTGTTAGCTATTCTCGGTGTTAGCTATTCTCCCTGTCCCATTGCACCCACATTAGCAGCTGCTTCTCCTGTTCTCTAAAGGCTCTAGATCCTTCTCACCCCAGGATTTTCACTATTGCCTCTGCTCACGGCCAACTTTTACTCATTCTTCAGACTGAAATGTCATTTCTCTGAAAAGGCATCCCAACTCACCTCTCCCCTCATACTTCTTAAGAGAGTCGGTTAAGAACTCCTTTCAAACACTCATTCACTCTGTAGTTTTCCTTTACAGCCCTCATTATAAGTCAACGTTTGTTTACTCCATTAAAACAGGGGACATGTCTGTCTTACACTGCTTGGCATCCACCCTGATACTTAGCACAATTCTGAGTCCATAGTAGCACTCATAAAGTATTTTCAGTATTTGATGAATGAATGACTTCTTAAATCTGACTATGCCCAATTTTTTTTTTTCTCTTAGGATTGCAACAACCTCTAAAAGTCACTATTCTGCCTAGGGGCAGACCTCTTCACTCCCCTGACTCTCTGAGATAAAATTTTCAGAAATGCAAATCAAGAACTTAACACATAGCTTAACTTTGGGCTGAATGAGACTTCCACCAGTATGTGTCTTCACTCCAAGTTACTACAGATCTGCACTGATCAATACAGTAGCCACTACCAAATGGGGCTACTGAGTAAAATGTGGCTACTCCAATGGTCCAAAATGAGATGTACTGCTAAGTGTAAAACACATCCTGGATTTTTAAAAATTTGGTACAAAAAAGAATGATACCTTTTGGCTCCCTGAGCAGTGCAAGGGTGGTCAGCAAGAACAAGCACTTACAAAAGGCGGCAAAAAGGGAGCCAAGAAAGGGAGCTAAGAAATATTGGTATAATGTGAAAGCACCGGCTATGTTCAATTTAAGAAGTATTGGGGGGGCGCCTGGGTGGCTCAGTGGGTTAAGCCTCTGCCTTGAGCTCAGGTCATGATCCCAGGGTCCTGGGATCGAGCCCTGCATCGGGCTCTCTGCTCAGCAGGGAGCCTGCTTCCCCCTCTCTCTCTGCTTGCCTCTCTGCCTACTTGTGATTTCTGTCAAATAAATAAATAAAATCTTAAAAGAAAAAAAAAGAAATATTGGGAAAACATTAGTCTCAAGAACTCAAGGAACCAAAATTGTATCTGATGGCCTCAGGGGTCGTGTTTTTCAAGTGAGACTTGCTGATTTGCAGAATGAAGCTGCATTTAGAAAATTCAAGCTAAGGGCACCTGGGTGGCTCAGTGGGTTAAAGCCTCTGCCTTCAGCTCAGGTCATGGTCCCAGGGTCCTGGGATCGAGCCCCGCATCGGGCTCTCTGCTTGGCAGGGAGCCTGTTTCCTCCTCTCTCTCTGCCTGCCTCTCTGCCTACTTGTGATCTTTGTCTGTCAAATAAATAAATAAATAAAATCTTAAAAAAAAGAGAGAGAGAGAGAGAAGAAAATTCAAGCTAATTACTGAGGATGTTCAGGGCAAAAACTGCCTGACTAATATCCATGGCCTGGCTCTTACCCGTGACAAAGTGTGCTCCATGGTCAAAAAATGCCAGACCATGACTGAAGCTCATGTTGATGTCAAGACTACTGATGGGGGGGCGCCTGGGTGGCTCAGTGGGTTAAAGCCTCTGCCTTCGGCTTGGGTCGTGATCCCGGGGTCCTGGGATAGAGCCCCACATCGGGCTCTCTGCTGGGTGGGGAGCATGCTTCCCCCTCTCTCTGCCTGCCTCTCTGCCTACTTGTGATCTCTGTCTGTCAAATAAATAAAATCTTAAAAAAAAAAAAAAGACTACTAGTTTTTTGCTTTGTCTGTTTTGTGTTGGTTTTACTAAAAAACGCAATAATCAGATTCGGAAGACCTCTTATGCTCAGCACCAAAGGTCCGCCAAATTCGGAAAAAGATGATGGAGATTATGACCCGAGAGATTCAGACAAATGACTTGAAAGAAGTGGTCAATAAATTGATTCCATACAGCATTGGAAAAGATACAGAAAAAGCTTGTCAGTCTATTTATCCACTCTATGATGTCTTCGTTAGAAAAGTAAAAATGCTGAAGAAGCCCAAGTTTGAACTGGGAAAGCTCATGGAGATTCATGGTGAAGGTAGTAGTTCCGGAAAAGCTACTGGGGATGAGACCGGTACTAAAGCTGAACGAGCTGATGGATATGAGCCACCAGTCCAAAAATCTGTTTATAATTCAGACATTTAATGGTGACAAATAAAAAATCTTATTTGTGATGTTTAAAAAAAAAAGAATGATAAATATCTCATAATTTTTAATATCTATCACATGATAAAATGGTAATATTTTGCAAATGTAAAGTTAAATAAAACACATTACTAGAATTGATTTCATTTGTTTTCTTATTCTTTTAAACGTGGCTACTAAAAATTTACATATATGGCTTCCATTAGATTTCTACTGGACAGTGCTATTTTATTTTTTTTTAAAGAATTATTTACTTATTGGGGGAAGGGACAGAGAGGGAGAGAAAGAACCTCAAGCAGGCTCCCTGCTAAATGCGGAGCATGACCTGGGGCTGATCTCATGACCCTGACATCATGATCTCACAACCCTGACATCAGGACATGCGCTGAAATCAGATGCCAGATGCTTAACCGACAGAGCCACCCAGGTGCCCTGGACAATGCTGTTTCACATTATCTGCCTAAAAAGTATGTTGTATTTCACTATAACATCCTCCCATTTCCTCTCATCTTAATCCTTAAGATGTACTTCAAATTCTTTCAGTCTTTTTCAACATTGATATTTCCGAAGCATGGGCTATTCCACCATTCCCTGTGGAACATATCTGATTCCTTTATTTTTTTTCTGAAGATTTATTTATTTATTTGAGAGGTGAAGGGGAAGGGGGAGAGAGAATCTCAAGCAGACTCCCTTCCCAACATGGGTCTCGATCTCATGACCCCGAGATCATGACCCGGGCTGAATGCGAGAGCTCAACTCACTGAGCCACCCAGGCGCCCCATCTGATTCTTTTAAACAGCACAAGGTTTCCTACTTAAACTTGGGTCTCAACACATCAAATCCCAACAAACTGGAGATTTACCATCCTGTGGCTACAGTATTATTATACTATAATCACGATGGTTAAAAACGTAAGATCTGGAGCCCGGCCACCTGATTGAGAGTCCTGGCTCTACTACTTACTAGCTGTGTAACCATGTGACTCTGGTGAGCTGTGCGCTTCAATTTCCCCAACCGAAAGATGGAGATGATGAAAGTGTCTAGGGATGAGAGCACTAATTGATATTGGTGAAGTGCAGTGGTTGGTGCCCAGCACGCAGTAAGCATTCGCTACATAATGACTACTATTTATGTCATTATACACATCCTTCGCCCTTCCCACCTACTCATATACTCTCTTAGAACACTGGGCACCTCTTCTAGTGATGTTCTTCTTTCCAAATCTGATAGGTTTTATGCTCAGATCTTTTAGCTTCAAAACTCTGCCACTCCCCCGCTGAGTAGCACTTGGGTAAGGTACTTAACCTCCTTCACTTTTCAGTTTCCTTATCTGTAAATGAGAAAGGATACTGCCACCTTCCCTTCCTTGCACAAGTTTGAATAACATCATGTGGGTATAAGTTCCTTGCATTAGCACCTGATGGATGCCTCATATACATTTTCTGGTTTAATACATCAGGTCCTCATAACACACCATAAAACAGGTATTCTATGAAGAAGAAAACAGGATAGTCAAGACTTGCCCAAAGTTGCACAGATAGCTAAATAGCAGAGCCAGTATCGGGACGAGGTATCACTCTGAGTCAAATGTTTTTTCACGAAACCAAAGCTGCTCCCTAAGTCCACAAGCGCTACAACTAAATTAATTCATGCTGTTTATGGCATTCCAATGTTTGGAGAAATGCATAAACCAGCAAAGTAGGTCTAGTGCCGTTTTGCCCATGGAAACTGCAGCAGAAAATCAAACCACAGGTTTTGCTAATATATTATTAAAACCGAAGAATCCGAGAGCTCTAGAGTCGGCGACGTATGTGAAATTTTAATAAACAAAAAGCTATGGGTTTTTGCTCTAGCAACCCCCCCTTTCCCCCACGGAGAAAACTGAGGGTCGCGGGGCGAAGGTTCAATTGTCGGGCCTTCCGGGCTGGGCCCATCTCTGCCCAGACAACTAGACCCGGCCGCCCCCAGGCCCAGAGGAGGCCGCCGCCGCGCCGGGCTGCCGGACCCTCCCCCTCGGGGCTCGGGGCCCAGCGCCCAGCGTTGCGCCCGCCCGCCCCTCACCTCCGGCTCCGGGCGCTCCGAGGCCATCACACAGCCCTCCCCCGCCGGCCCGGGCCAGAGAAGATGCTCCACTGGTGACCCCTGACCCGGCTACTGGAGACTCGCAGGAGCCGGAAGTAAGTGGGAGGGCCGAGCTCTGAACTTTCTGATTGGGGGACGAAGCCCTCTCAGAGTGGCTCGCTGACTTGGAAACCGGAAGGGGAAGTCGTTGCCGCCGTTGCTGCCGCCGCGATGCAGGTGGGAGCGGGTTTGGGACTGTCGACCGCTAGCTAGTAAGCTAGCTTCAGGCAGCTGGACTGAGAGTGGGTTGGCCAAAGAGAGTGAGGAGTTGGGGCTGGCAGGAGAGGGCAGAGCCCAGAGCTGACGGGTATGGGTCCGCGGGATGGGGAGGCGCGGCCGACTGCAGAGGTGGGGGTGGGGCTCATCTAGCAGGAGACTGGCCGAGTTTCGAGGAAGGAGGCCCCGCGGACTTGCTGGGGTGCACGTAGGGATCAGGCTGCTGTAACCTAGAAAGGTTGAAATGCAGTCCAAGGAAGACGGCTCAAGAAAGTGGCGGGTTGGCTCAGGCCCCGGCCTAGACTGTTGGATGGACGCTGTTGGATGCAGACATAACAAGGGAACTGGAATTGGAGAGAAGCCGGGGTTGGGGCGAGGCGGGGGGGGGGGGGGGGGTGGTGGTGGTGAAGGAATTGCAGGGTGGGGTGGCAGAAAGCTGAGCTAATTATAATCTGAGGCTGTGGGTGGAACCCAGGATCGAGGCTCATGTCATACACATTGGTGAGTTTGGAAGACGATTTTGCATCATTCTTCCCAGCCTGAGCCCGTTAGTTGTTAAGGATGAAGAAATGAAGTAAAACTGGAGACAGCAGATGGAAAGGAAATGCTTGCAGACACCCCAGCATTTAAAATTGTTTCTCTGGTGCTTAGGAGTGTGTGCCTTTATTTTGTTTTGTTTGTCACTTGCCACTTACTTTCTTTCACCTGGTTCTCTGTCAGTAAATGTTTATAAGTTGACTAAACTTGTGAAAGGGACACAGGAATATCGGCACAGAGATAAAATGAGTGCCGATTAATTCGGCAAGAAGAAGTTTGAAAACATCAAATGCTAAGGCCAAAGGAAGAGTGGGAGAGAGTGGGGAGCAGTGGTGGTACAAGCCTGGTATTCAGGGAAACCTTGATATGTGGGTAGGTTTTCCTAGAGATTGTTATTGGCAAGAACTGCCAGACTCACGAGGCAGGTTCTAGTACAGAAGAAGGTGAAATACATGTGCTGCAGACGTGCACAAAAGATAATAAAGGCCAGGCATTAGGTCTTGTGAAAATGTCTCAGTGAGTGAGTACAGAGTGTTTCCATGCAGAGAAAAGCCAGACATGAATTAGGAGATGATGAGAGAAAGGAGGAATTGAGGTTAGGGGAATGGATTGAAAGGTCTAAGGGTTGATGCTGTCTGTAACCCAAATACCAAAGATAGAAAACAGTCTGGCTCTCCTGCGCCAGGGAGATCCTGTGTTACTTGACTAGTTTTGCATACTGTCATCCTGGGTTTTCAGCCTTCCTCTGTATGTGTCATGCTCACGGCTATCTGGGTAACCAACCTGTTCCTATTGGTGCAGAGGGAGGAGAAGCAGCTTGAGGCATCATTAGATGCACTGCTGAGTCAAGTGGCTGATCTGAAGAACTCACTGGGGAGTTTCATTTACAAGTTGGAGAACGAGTATGACCGGCTGACCTGGTAAGAGTTGCCAGGGCAAGCTGAGGAGGGCTCCATGGGTGCGTGTGTTGCAGGGGGGTGGGGGCAGGTCTCCTGGTGGATAGGACATCTCCAGTGATGTCACAACTTAGCACTTGGCAAACATCTTTTGATTTGGAAAGAGCTGGGTTTCCCAATATATAACAAGTGAAGTTTGTCTTAGGGTCACCATGGCAAGGAAGTAGAGAAATGTCCAATTTCCTAACCTAAGTTCTTTCTAGCTTTTGATTCTCACCCTTTGACTTCTCTGGGAGGAGGTATCCCCTCAGTGGGTCCTCCTACTACAGTAAGAATCCAGTGTTCATCCTGGATCTCTTACCAGAGATATTGCTGAGTCTTTTAGGTCCAGTCTACTCTGGAAGTGTGGATCCTATTTTTAGGCCTGAAAGGAGGCCTTTACCCAGTTTCTGAATGTTTAGTGATAGGTATAGCCGTGGTTTTTATTTTGCCACTGGTCCTCACCCCATTCAGAGAATGAACTGCCTTATCTTAACACCTGTGTCAGAAACTTAAAGTGTGTCCCTCTTTCCTAACCCCACAATCCCTGGGAGCCAGTCTGATTTCTGCCCAGTCCAGGTGAAGTGCTAGGAGCCTTTCTGGGGTGAGCCTGGGTATTCCTAGTCTGAAGGACCGCTTCAGGGCTACTTTACTGAGAACAGTCTGACACCTTTTTATCACCACCAGGCCCTCTGTCCTGGACAGCTTTGCTTTGCTCTCCGGACAGCTGAACACTTTGAACAAGGTCTTGAAGCATGAAAAGACACCACTGTTCCGTAACCAGGTCATCATCCCTCTGGTGCTGTCCCCGGACCGTGATGAAGATCTTATGGTAAGAGAAGGAGAAGGGTACGACATGGAAAATTAGATTCTTAGATGAGGACTTAGAGCACAATTGTTGCTGGGTTATTTTAGAAGTTCTGAATGCGTAGCATGTGGTGGTAGAAAGCAAGGGCTGCATTTTGGAGACCTTGCTTTTTTTCCTTCTGGAGTTGGGGAGCCACTCCCAAATAGTGCCAAGTAAACCTGAGGCCTTTGTGACTAAGGCAAAGACCTTTCTCCTCCAATTCCTACCTTGAGCGAAAAGTATGTTCTTTTGTGAGTTTGTCCATTTTGGTATTATATTAAAATGTAGCAAAGAGAAACTTGCCCCTAGGTCTGGTAGAAAGAGAAGTATGAGGAGACAGAAATGAAGTAGGGAGTAAGGGCAGTAGTGTCCCTGGAAGTTAGATATTATAAGTGTCAGGTGATGTTTTCCTTGAGAATGTATCATTTGCCTTTGGAAGGAACTGTATCTATCACGCTAGACTGAGTCTACTTGAGTTGCATAGGAGGATCAATAAAATCTGTGTTACAGCGGCAGACTGAAGGACGAGTGCCTGTTTTCAGCCATGAGGTGGTCCCTGACCATCTGAGAACCAAGCCCGACCCTGAGGTCGAAGAACAAGAAAAGCAGCTAACCACAGATGCGGCCCGCATTGGTGCTGATGCAGCTCAGGTTGGACAGCTACCCCACCCCCCCTGCCCCATACCCCGAATCCCATCACAAGAATCTAGGCATTAGCATCTGTATCTGATGGGGATGCACAGTCGGTTACCCATAAGTTGCTCCTGGAAGAGCACAAGCAAGAAACTTCACCACACTCATTTCTTGTTTTCCCTGATCTCTGCACAAACGTGTGTGTGTTACAGAAGCAGATCCAGAGCTTAAATAAAATGTGCTCAAACCTTCTGGAGAAAATCAGCAAAGAGGAACGGGAATCGGAGAGTGGAGGTACGGAGGGATGGGTGGCGAAATGGGGAAGGAAAAGAGTGAGGGACTCTCTGGAATAGGAGTGGTGGTTTCGGTGATGGTGGAGTGAGGACAGGAGACCCAACTGCTTCGTAAAGGGACATGTCCATTTTGTTTGGCATGTGTACTTAGGGCTAGCCCCGGAGCAGGTGGCAGAAATGGGCAAAATGAGAGGAGGGAATTCTGAGATAGCTGTGAGGGTCTTTGGGGGCTCTCCCTGTGGGCTGCTGGTGAGTGTGGATGCTACTGAACTCTGGTGCTTCGAGCCTTGGGGCTCAGGCTGATCTTCCTGCCACTAGCTTCAGTCCAGGGTCAGAGGCATACCGCAGCCTCCTCACTTCACCTTTTTCTTCAGGTCTCCGGCCAAACAAGCAGACCTTTAACCCTGCAGACACCAATGCTTTAGTAGCCGCCGTGGCCTTTGGGAAGGGGCTGTCTAACTGGAGACCTTCAGGCAGCAGTGGTCCTGGCCAGCCGGGCCAGCCCGGAGCTGGGACCATCCTTGCCGGAGCCTCAGGACTGCAGCAGGTGCAGATGGCAGGAGCTCCAAGCCAGCAGCAGCCTCTGCTCAGTGGCGTACAGATGGCTCAAGCAGGTCAAACAGGTGAGGGGGCAGGGAATGACATGGTAGCAGACGTTGAGAATGGAAACAGGAATAAGCTGCATTGTCTGAGCCCCCAGCATCCCAGAGCTGTAGATTTTCTCCTTTTCTTCTTGGACCATGACCCATAAAACAATTTTTTAGAAGTAAAAATCTCCTGAGAGTCTGTAGCAGCAAGAGTCCTTTCCAGAGAAAGGAAGAACTTCGAACAACAGAAACTGCGCCTCCCCCCCACCCCCGTCTTAGAAGCTGCCTCAGCTACTATTCTGTCCCATTTACTCTGGATACTAGGTGTGCTGTCAGGGTCTTTTCTTAGAGAGACCAACAGTCTTAAGACCATTCAGTAGGTGCGCTGGGAACTGACAAACAGGCAAGCTCCATGTATTCTTCTCTGTATCCTGTCTCTTCTGCTTACCGTTAATAGTTACGAGAACAGTCTGGACGAGTTTAGATGTACGTGGTTGAAAGAGTTATTTTTTTTTTTTCAAAGCTGTCCAGGAAAAGGAACAATTATAATAAGAGAAAAGATATATATATATATATATCTCATATATATATATATATATATATATCTCGTGTATATATATATATATATATTTTTTTTTAACCTGTGGCATTAAATGGGGACTAGCTGTCTCTTCCGGGGGTAGCTGAGTAGGAGACTGACGGGTGTGTTTCAGCCCCTCCTGCTATCAGCCCTCTCCTCCCGGACACCTTCAGGGAGAGGGCTGGTTAAGACCCACACCTCTGATCTTTACTACCCAGGGTCAGAGGCCACAGAGGTTCTGAGACGATAGAGTGAAGGGGTGGCAGAAGGGAAGGGAACCCGGGAGACCACTGCTCCGGTATATCATGAAAGTCTCACCATGCTGCAAGTGTCTTTCTTCATGTTTCTTTTAGGGAAAATGCCAAGTGGAATAAAAACCAACATCAAGTCAGCTTCAATGCATCCCTACCAGCGGTGAGTGTGGCTGGCAACCTCCACTCCCCGGTGCCCCTTGCAGAGCTGGGCGGTGAAATTGCCTTCTTCCCTAAGCTGAACTAGATGGGTGCAATAAAGAGAACATGGGCTTTCGGCACCAGACAGATCCCAGCTCCACCACTGACTAGCTGAGTGGCCTTGGGCAAGTGACTTAATTTTTCTCAGCCTGTTTTCTTGTTTGTAAATGGCGATGACACCTACCTCATAGGGATGTTGTAAGGATTAAAAAGAGAAATGAATGTAAAATACTTAGTACAGTCTGTGAAATGACGGGTATTCAATAAATGATAGTTTCTACAGCCACTTCTCCCCGCTGCCCTCCTCAGTCCTGGATCCGGAACTTAGCGGGATCTGACACTACTTCGCCTCAGTGGTGAGCTGACGGACTCAGGGTCACGGGCTGCCTCGTTCTGTTTGAAAGCCTGTGCTTATTTTGTGCAGCCAGAAACTGTCCGTAGCCTCTGTGTGTCCTTAGGGGCATGCCGGCTCAGCAGTACCCCCTGCCCAGGTTCCATCCTGGCCATCTCTCGAAGCTGTGGGCGGCGAAGCTTCTGGGCTGGGTCAAATGGTCCACCTGCGGCTCTGGTGAAGTGTGGGTCTGCTCTCCTCCTCTCCTTTAAGAAGCTAGTTCAGCTCTTACCCGGGCAATAATCACAAAGTCGCTTACCCTTTACCTCATCCCATACACAGGAAAGAAGATGTTGGCAGGTCCTATGGGTGGGGGCTTCCCAGGATCGGGCTATACCAGGTAGGACTATGTGAGAAAGGGATTTTCTTTGCACATGAAGAAGCCCCTTCTTCCTGGACTCATTTTCCTTATTTTAGAGGAAGAGGGGAATTCCACTTCACACTATCTTTCTTCAGGGTTTAGTTGTCCTCATAACAGTGTGTGGTGCCTGGACTCTAGCCAGGATGGCTTTCCTCCAGTCCGCTGAAACTCAACTAAGAGCCAGATTGCTGGTGGGTGGGGACAGCCACCAGGACCTTTGCTTGCTTTGCATCAAGCTAAAGAGAGGCGTGAGTTGGGTCTGCTGCTAAGCTGCCTTTCGGGACAGAAGGGTTTCTCTGAATAAAGTTATTTAAACTGGAGGCCACCGTGTCAGGGTTAGCAGACAGCAATTTATGAGAGAGCTATGTAGGGATCAGAGACCCAGTGTCAGAGACTTCCAGAGTCGCTGCAAGGCAATTCTCATTTGTTCTCCGTAAAATGTTTTCTTAGCTTCAATTAGCTTTGATCTGAAAATCCTGAGCGGTATGAGGAGGGCCTGCTCATACCTGCCAGCTGCCTTTCTTCTGTTCTCTCCTGTCACACAGCGGGGCATTGGCATTTGTTTTGTGCCGGGCAGAATTCTGCCAGGCTGTGGCAGCAAAGGACTGGGAAAGTGGTCCCTGATGTCATCCCTTCCTGCCCCATCAAGACAAGAGATGGGATCCGCAGAGTTCAGTGGTCATAGCATACAGCAGCATGGGGGCATCCTGTTTTCAGCGCTGAGGCAATGCCAGACCTTTCCCCCACTTCAGCAATACTGCCTTATTGCTCTGCCTGCCTGCTCAAGTGTTCCTTGGGTTCTTACCCCCACCCCTGCCACTGGAAGTGTCAAAGCTAACTGTCATATTGGATAAAGTTCAAGTTGTACATCTCTGAAACCCCTGAAGCAGCTTTTGGTGACTGATGTCCTTAATTCTACCAGAAGATTCCCTTCTATTGAGAGGCACCAACCCTAAGTTTCTTTGTTGTCTCAGACCAATAGTACCTTCATTCCCACCATAATATTTGAAATGGGTTCCTTGTCCTCCCAGGGTGGAAGTGGCCTCCTGCCCCAATAGAAGCATGAGCGGGACCTCACATCTTGGGCCCTTATGCAAACAAGCCGTACTCTGGAGGCACTCACATCCCTATATTTTTCACTCTGGAAACACGTTATTTCTAACCCCCTCACACCCCCACATCCTCTGGAGTACACACACCTGTGTAGCATCACCAACTTTGGGACCTATACAACCCAGTGAATGCCCCAATGGAAAGTATCTCCCTCCCCTCACACGCATTTCCTCCATTCCCTCAGGAGCGAATATATATGGCGCCCTCTTCGAAGAAGATGAAGTGGCGTGCTTACTTGTTCAGATTTAGGATTTGTAAAAGATGGCTCTCTTGCTCTTCTTTGGTGGTATTCCTGTTTCTGACTACTCGGTTTTGCCTGGGTACTGTGCTTTCTCCTAATCTCGGGGCCCCTGGAGAAGGAGATTAGGCCATCTCCTAATCGGGATTGTGCCTAGGGTGGAGAAAGCAGCACTGTGAAACCGTGAGAGCTTTCTACAGTGCACAGTTCATCCCGCTGAAGGCAGCTTAATCCATATCTGCATGAAAGCCACTGCCTAGGACCACTCTGTCCCCAGCTCTGCCCTGTAGCTAGAATTCTGTCATTGTTGACCCTCCCTTTTACTCATTACCCCAGTCACCCTGTTCTCTACCCCTTCTGAGGTCTACTGCTGCCCTACCCAGCCAACTTTACTTAACCTTGTACTTTCTTGTGAAACAGCCCAAATCGATTGATTGTAGTTGAGCGCTCCTTCCAGCTCTGTAATGGGTTCTGGCTTGGGGACCGAGCTGTAGGTGTTGATTGCCCACCTCCTGTCCTGCTGTCAGGCAGGAAGCTGAACTCTGCAGGAATGCCCTAGTGCAAGGCTGGTCCCTTTTCCCACCCCATTCTCACCTCCCCCAGGCAGCTGGGAACAACCTCTCCCTTTGTCTGAGCTTCTTGTACAGAATAATCCTCCTTACGGACAATGTATTCTCTGTGCCCTGTGGACATAGGAGCCGTGTGAGCTGATCCCAGCACCAGGCAGGACGGGAGGCTGAACCCTTCCAAACGCCCACCCTGGGTCAACTCCTGATTATTGTCCAGAGAAATCACTAAGGGATGTACGTTGACCTACTGGCTAAATCCAGAATTTTTTCAGGGTCCATTTTACTTGATCTCCATGGCATTTCCTCGAACTGACCACTTCCTTCTCATCTCTTTCTCCCCACTTGGCCCCTTTGTCTCTGATCATTCCATTTCTGCAGCTTTGGCCTTCTGTCCATCTGCCTGCTGTCTCTGTGACTACCGCTTTTATTTTCAGCTCAGAGCTCTTTGCCCCTAGGATCCATGGGGTCCTCAGATTCTGAATGTTCAAGTCCAGTCATCCTTCCCTCTGAACCTAATTTTTTTTCCCCTAGTTTCCTCGGTGTGACCTAAGCCATGTCTATGGAAGCCATCCTAAACCCTTCCCTCTCTGTGTCCCAGCCCTTCATGACCCAGTCAGGTGCTAAATCCTATCTGTTCTTGCTCCCTGATACCTGTCCATCCTGCCCTGCATTTAGGCCCTGGGCCTCTTTCCCTGAAAGTGTTGTTCAGGCTCCCTGTCTCTCACTCCCGACCCATCTTTGCTGTGGCTGTCAGGTCTTTCTGAACAGCTGATCGGATCACATTGCTTCTCTGATTAAAATCCTTTTGGTAGTTCCCTCTTCGTCCACGCACCTGGCAGGTTGGTGTGCCAGGCATGCTGAAAGTCCTAGGATCAAATCACCCTGGAACACTCATTTTCTTGAGGGTAAGTAATTTAAACAGAGAACACAAAATTACCAAGTATACATTATATGGAGAAAATAGACTTCAGGGAATTCCTACTAATCTGAAGGGGTTCAGAGTAAGCCACCAGATTTCCTGGGGATATTTCTTTCTGTCTTTTCTGCCATTATATTTACTTCATTTACTACATTATATTTACTTCATTGAAAAAGTTTGAAAACCTCTCACATTTCCTGGAAAGGCAAGTAAGATTCTGTGTGATCTGGCCCCCTGACTTCTCCTGACTTAGTTTCTCTATTGTTCTGCTGCCCACACTGCTCCCGAGCCATACAAGCTGCTTGAAGTTTCCTGAAAGGAACAAACTTTCTAGCCTCTGTTCCTTTAGTCCTACCATTCCCTCTGCAAGTAACATTTGCCCTATCATTCTGTCTGATGAATACCTAATCATCTTTCAAAATTCAGCCCACAAGCCAGTCCTCTGTGAAACCAACGACCCAGTGCAGGCACAACTCAGTACCACTCTAAGTAAGGTCAATTACCTCTTCTTTTATGCTCTTTATTGTCCCCCAAGTTCAAGCACCCTGAACTGTCAGGGTTTGAATTGCAGTTCATCTACCTGGGAGCTCGGTGATCTTTTTGTCTGGTGTCCTATAGCATCGGGCCCGTCATAAACACGGTAAATGCTAGCTGCTACATTAGCAGTAGTAGTGTGATTTAGTTGACTTGGGGGAGCTAGAATAAACTAGCATTTTGGTTAAATGAGCAGGTTCAGACTGCCTAGGTTCAAATCCTAGCTGTGCCACTTACTAGCTGTGTGGCTTGGGAAAGCTCATTTACTCTGTGCCTGTTTCCTCATTCCTGGGGATGATGATATTAGCAGCTATATCCTAGGGTTGCTATGATGTTTAAAGAGATTAATACAGTAAAGTGCTCAGAATAGTGCTTTACAATGAAAGCTTGATAAATATTCGCTATCCTCGGGGCAGCATCTAGAACTCTGCTGTCCATAATTGTTGCTTAAGCCAATGATCAATCAGTCCCTTTCTGAGAAGATCACCTCTTCCTCCCTCTGCAGCTTGTCTATGCTGACGTAATGCTCAGCCTTAGGACTTGGCCTCCGGAGAGCTCCTTGGCGCGCATCTCATCCCCCACGGTGTCTCTCCAGCCCCCAATGCAGAGCATTTTCACATTGGTTTACCTGGTGTGATAAGTCATTTTCGAATCTAGTTTTGTGAATTTTTTTTCTCCCTCTTAGTTGACACCCATGCTCTTCCATTAAAGCCCAGTTCCGTCTCTTAAATCATGTCATTTTGCTTTGAGACCAAATGACAAGCTCCCTCACCTGAAGTGTTCTTTGTCCTCCCTCCTAAACTGTATCTCCTGTCCCAACCAGTTGAAGGCTGAGTTCCAGTCTGCCTACAGTTCTCTCCCTAAAGGGGGCCCTGCACCACGCATAGTCCTCTCTGCATTTGTCCATGCTTACTAGGTCTGGGTGCAGGTCATCATGGGCTGCTGTTGGGATTCCCCGGGTATCACCGACCAGAGCCTATGCTTGCCTCTCTTCACACTCCCACCAGTCCTGTAGGCCTTGCTGTGTCCCCGCTACTCCGCTGTCCTTGCCGCTAAGCCATAAGTACTCTCAGCTGGAGCCAGGACCTGGGAGTCAGGTGCTGTGTCACGCCACCAATGCTGACAGAGGCTCTGCCCTCTACTTGGACTGTCTGCCCTCTCTTTTTCCTGCTCCCAGCTCCCTTGTTCATCTAATGAATAACTCATCCTGCCAGTGTCACCTACTCCTGTCGGGTCTTTTACACCCGACCGTTCTTCAGTTATACCTGATCTGGCCACATCCACTGTGTGACCTGAGGCGAGTTACCTCCCTTCCAAGAACCTCAGTTTCCCTCTCTGTGAAATGGCGTTATAGCCCAGACCTCAGAAGGGTACCTTCAATTGAACATATTTAAAATTAAAGTGAAACCCGTAAGTAGCTCATTAATTTTCTATAGGGCAAAGTCCAAACTTCTCAGAAGGGCATAAAAGGCCCTGGAGGTAGAGTCAGCACTCAGATGCTAACTACTGTTCTCTTCCCCTACTCTCTCCTGAGCAATTTCATTTTTTATTGCATCCTGATATATTAGACTGCTTTGATTGTAGCACATTACAATCAAACTAGCCTAGCCAAAAACAAAGAAAGGGGGACCCAATTGTATTTAGATTACTCGGATGGGGGGTTGAAGGGTCACTGGCTGCAGGTGGGCTCGGGCTGGGGGGTCCGAAGTGCTCTGTCTCTGTATTTCTGTACTCTGCAGCAGTAGGGCTCACCTCGTGCGGGAACTCTGATTGTTCTGGCTTGGATTCTAGCCTCCTAGGAGCTCGGATTGGGGGAAACAGGCCAGTGGAGTGGTGGCAGGAATTCCTTAAAGGAAATGAAAGCAAGGAGCTGGGAAAGTGAGCTCTCATGGTCCACATGATGTGATTTCGGAGAATCCTCGGGGTCCCCCCCACCCCGAGCCCTATCTATTCTTCCAAACTTACAGAACTGTGTTCAGGATTGCCTGTGGCATGTGCCATCTTACTGCACACTGCAGATGTCCCCAAACGCATGCATTTCTTCTACTCTGCTCCACCTGAGTTACCCAGCACAACCACCTTCCTGTCAGTTCTGTGTCCTCTCTCTGCTCTATGCTCTCAGGCCTTCCGTGTGTCACAGCTGAGTGTGTGTGTGTGTGTATACACCTGCACGTCACACCTGTGCACTGTAGCTGGTCTCCCACCTGGCTCCCCTCCCTCTCCTTTCCTCCTGGTGACATATTGTCCCCATGTCTGCCTTTCTGAAGAACAATGGGGATCACACAAATCCCTTTCTTAAAAATTCTTTGGGATGCCCCAATACAAACAAAACTCCTTATTCTTTCATTCAAACCACTTAATAATTTGGGACCAACCAACTTTTTCACCTTCTTACATATGAAGGTCTCTTATTCAGTGGATGGTTTGGCCAAGCAGAATCACGTGTGCTGTGCTTTCCTCCTTCCATCCCTTTATGCACACTTTTTCCTCAGCCTGGAACACCTGCATTGCTTCTGCCTTACTTGCCATGTGACCTTGAGAAAAATCCATCACCCTTTCTCATTCAGTTCTTCCCATCCATGAAGTGCATAATAGTAGTTATAGGACTGGACTGTAAGAACATATGGAAAGGAGCTCTTAGGGCCCCACTCTTGCCAGAGAAAGTATTGAATAATAAGCTACGCTTTCTCTTTCCCCTTTTGGCCCTTCTCAACACATCTTCCAGATCTGTCACAACCCTCTTCCCCCCTACCTGAGTTTCTTTAGTTCCATTCAGTGAACACTGTATGTTACCCACGGCCAGATGTGATGAGTGTTCGCACACGGTCTCTCCCTTCTGCCAGCTGGATGTCTTTCTAGCTCCGGTTCCTTCTGCAGAGGGATCAGCCTTAGGCAGAGGACACTAGCTAGCTGACCAAGACCCAGGGATATGCAGAACGATTAACTGACAACCCCTTCGCCCTCTCTTCACTCCCCTGTCCTCACAGAGTCAGCCCCCAACTCCTCTGCATGGCAACTATGTAGAAAGTGCCTTTTGTCCTTTACAGGATGGGGAAGGGAGGAGCCTGACACAGCCCCCGGGAGACTGCTTCCATCTCTCCCTGCCACTCCTGGGGGCCGTTAGCCTAGACCCTCAGTTCCTATCCCTTTTAGCTGACTCCCTGCAGCTCCCATGCTGTGTCCCCTTCACCTGTCACCCACCTGCTCATTCACACACAGGCATGCCTTTTTCCGTTTATTCCTCACTACCATTCCTGCTTCTTTGATCCAGTTCCTTTTTTCTGCTGAAACATGTAAAGCCTCAGATAATCATGAGAACGGAGTTGTTTGCATTCACATGGATGGTGGTTTTCAGACTGAACCCTTGCTGAAAGTACATCAGTGGCCTATCTTCTGGGGAATGAGGATGGAGAAGGGCCCCTGAGAGAGCAGTGAGTGAGCAGTGAGTCAGACAGGGTGGGACCCCGAAGGGGAGTCACCTCACTTCCAGTTAGTCAGGAAGCTTCCATGAAGGAGGGGGAGTTTTAGCCGTTGGGTTGGGGAAGTCTCCCCCTGCACCCCCCTCCCCAACACCTGGCTTTCATCCTTATCAAGCCTGTGAGTTCCTGGACCCCTTCGGTTTCCCCGTTTTATCAGCCTGCCCCTTCCACCCAGCTTCTCTGCAGGCCCCAAACGACCTCCTTCTCCCCCAGTCCCCTGACAAACTGACTCTTCTTTTCCATACATGTCAGTCTGTGAGGTGCTCTCCTTAGCCAAAGGCTAATCCCTCCATGTGTATGCTGGCTCCTGTGGTCTCCTTCCACACTGCACATAAACATGACTGGGCCTCTTCCTGTTAAAAACAGCCATTGGAATCAATCTGAAGGCGAGAGCCAGACACTGATATTTTAAAAGCTCCCTAGGTGATCGTGTGCAGCCAGGGCTGAAAACCATAAACAGAACAAAATGCACACTTCTCACCGTGGCATTCAGGGCTCTGTAGAAACTGGTTCCTGCCCGTGTTTCCTACCCTGACCTCTCTGCCATCTGAGCTGGAGCCACATCGAACTTCCTAGAGCTCCCCCAACCTGCCACATCCCTTGCTTCTGTGCCTTCACACACATCCTTCCCTCTGCCTGGAATGCATTTCGCTGCTTTCTGGAAAGTGCCCTTCAACGTTCAGTGTGGTGTCCTTCTGTGAAGCCTTCAAGAATTCACCCCCACCCTGGGGCAGGGTGCCCCTCCTTGGTGCTTCCATAAGCCTCTGTGTTTATCTCTGTGGGAACACTCGCCACATGCTGACTACGATTGGTCTCCTCGATATCTGTCTCCTCCTCTAGATAGCGAGTGCTTTGCAGGAAAACCCAGGGCTATAGAGATGCCATTTGGTAGGACATGGGGCCAGGTGATCTCTATCAGAGATGAGTTCTCCCAGGACTGGAACAGGAACTGAGCGAAGTGAGTCTGGGTGCCTGTTCATTCATGTGATCAACGTGGGCTGGGGGCTTGCGGTGCTCACTGACCACTGGGGCCCAATGAATGGGTAGCTTAAGTTCCCTGCCTCTACTACACTTGACCTCTGCCACTGTACATCCTCTCTGGTTGTCTGCTTGATTCGTCTCTCATTTGTCTCTAGCTGGATACTGAATCCAGAACTGCTCAGTAGAGCTCTAAGAGCAGTGCGTGCACACAGCAGGCGCTTAGGAAGTATCTGCCGAACCAATGCTCATGAGTCCACATGCAAGACTGACCTACTGGTTGTCGGCAGTGGTATGTTCTTGACATATTGGTTGGTTCCTGTCCTGTCTGAAATGTTGAGCATTGCACGGGGGCCAGCTCCTTCACTCTTCCCGACGATGAGGGAGGCTCTGCTGTTCCCGTCTTATAGAGGTTTGGCAACTTGCAGAAGGACATGCAGGTACGCGCTGGAAGACTTAAACTCAGGCCTATGGAGTCAGGGCTGATCCCAAAGCCACCAGATTATACCTGGGACACATTAGGCTTTCAACAAATATTTATTGACTCAAGGGAGACTCCCACCCCCAGGGAAGCAAAAAGCCTGAATTCTCAGCGTCCTCCACGCCTGACTCTGGGTCCCGTGACCTCTCTGGCCTTTCTCACAGTCTCATTTATTCTCATATTCACTCCACAAACATCACGAAGGATCAGATGAGCCAGCCAGTGGGCCAGGTACAAGAGATATGGAGACAACTAACACATGCCTCTGGCTGAGAGGAACTTAGAGTGGGGGAGGTTGTAGATAATTGCATTCCTGTAGGATCACCGGAGCTGGGGTGGGGAGCTGTGTGGACCCTGTATCGAGCCAAGGGACTAAGGCTTGGAAGGGTGGGAGTGTGTGCAAGATGTGAACATTCTTGGGGAACAGGTAAAGCGTAGCACAGGAGAGTAACACAGGTAGAATGGGAGGCCAGGGGCCAGCTCAGGGAGGCCTTAGTGTTCTAACTCAAAGAAATTTGAGCCTTTTGAATTCTCCTGCCGTTTCCTTTCAAGGGTAGCTGCTCTCAGGCTGGATCATAGCTCTAGTGTGGCTCTGACCTCTTACCTTGAAGACTGAACTCTTACATGGCTACATCCCACCATTTACCAGCATATTGTTTCTCCCAGACCACCCTCTCTTCTGAATTCTCCTGTCCACATTTACACCAATCCGACAAGAAGGCATCCGGCCACTTGATGCCAAGAACCAGTTGGGAGCCGCTGGAGCTGCAGAGTTCATTCTGTTCCAACTTAGTCCTTACCCCTGTTGAGCAGAGTGGGTGTGTGTGTGGAGCTGGAAGGGGAGTGCAAGAAGCCAGATGGACAGCTCAGCACAGAGTCAATCCCCCTGTCTCAGGGACATCTCCAGTGTCTGCCACACCCATCCCATCAGTTTCCAAAGCTTAGGTCAGCCTGTTAGCTCTCACCTGGTCTGCCTCAATCAGCCTATGGCCCCAGCCGCCAGAGTGATGTGACTCAGCCAGCCCTAAACCCCGTGCTGCGACAGCAGCACCTGCCTCCTTTACCTGTGTGTCCCTAGCACTTACCGCAGTCTTGCCCATGGTAGGCACTCAGTCGGTATTTGATCATACAAGCCCGATCGCAGGCTCCTCACGATTCTTCAGTTTCTTCTCTGCTTCCAGAATAAAACCAAACTGGCCGGGTTGGCCTTCAAGCCCTACTACATTCGGCCACAGTTGGCCTCCCTTCCCTTTATTTCCTTTCAGTACCTTCAAGGCCAGTTTAGCCAATGATTCACTGTTCCTGCCCCGGGCCACTTGTATTCTCTCCCACTGCGAAGTCCTCTTAGTTCCTAATGCTAGGGCTCAGCCAAGTTTATGGGCCGGTGGAGAAGGCTTCCTTGCCCAGCAGCTCCCTCCGGCTGAGACCTCCCGGCCACCCTAGGTCAGACCCTCGCACACAGGTGCTACCTCCCGCCCAACTCTCCCACCAACCCCTGGGGAGAAAGCGCGGTAGGAAAGGGCTGGAACTTTCCGCCGGGTCCCAAACTGGGTGGGCCTGCCACAAGCTGAAGATGTGTCGGTCACGTTGGTGGACCGTCACCGGAGGCCCCAGAATGAGACCGAGTGTCAGGAAGCAGCCAGGTGCACCTCTGGTGGGCCGGGGTCGGCCCAGGGAGACCCGCTGGAGGCGGGCAGCGCGATGCCGAGGGAAGGGGTGGGGAGCCCGGGCTGGGCTTGCTTCCTGCCCCGGAATCTGGCGGCCCGCCCCTGCGCCCGCCCCTCGGGCCGAGCCGAGTCGGGGCCAATCAGCAGGCGCCCCCCGCCCGTCCCGCCCCGTCCCCCTCTGGTGACAGAAAGTCGGCCCAGCAGATGAGGAAGTGGTAGGCAGGCTGGCCCTGGGGACTTTTCTCTGGCCCTGCTCCCTCCGAGCCCTTCACCGCTGCCCGCCTGGCCCCCCACTGGTGAGTCTGGACCTTCCACGGGCGGGCTGTCCACGTGCCCGGGCACCCTGCCTGCTTAGCCCTGCCCTGCCCTGCCCTGCCCAGCCTGTGGGCGAGGCTGTTCCCGGGGACCGTGGGTGGGAGGTCCTAGCTCTCTGGGGCCGGGCCTTGCCGGTAGCCTCCCTCCGATCCCGGCCCCCATTTGTTTAAACCTAGGCCATCTTCCACCACCTCCTGCTCTAGTCCCTGGCCGCCTCTTCCCTTCCCTCTCCTTGGCTCCCAGTTCTTCTCTCCTCCCTTCCCCTCCCCCTCCTTTGCCTGTCTCCCTTTCCCTTCCATCCATCTTAAAGGAAGGAAGCACCCGCCTGAGTTCCTTACCAGGGACACACCCAGCGCTCCTCAAGCCAGGGGAGAGGTCCTTTCCAGAGCCTGGAGCCACTCCTGACCTCCAGGGCGCATGAGTGTTTGTGAGGGGGTGAACTCGAGGTGGTGGTGGAGAGAGAGCGGGAGAGATAACCAGCTGGCAGGCTCCCCTGGGTCAGGGAGGAACTGTGTGTGTGAGCACAGGCCTCCGCCAGGTGGGCCGCGCCACAGAAGAGGCAGCCAGCAAGGTCCGCCTGTGAATGAATGAATGGTCATTGTGGTCCGTGAAAGTGATCTGTGTGCACAACCGAAGGCAGGTGTGTCTGAGTGTGGTGAGGGGGATTTTATGTTCATTCATCTCTAAGTGGGGTGTCTGAGTTTATGTCTGTGACCACATTTATCTGTGACTCAACGTACCTGTGAGTAAAGCTGCGTGTGGGCCCCGGGGGTGCGAGCGCGAGCATTTGCACATGGTAATACTAGCAGGACCAGAGAAGGTGGCAGGGTGAGTGTTTTGGGTGTGTTGCGAGTATGAATGGAGTTAGGAGTGGGTCTGAGTATCAGAAGCTCTGCATGTCAAAGTCCATGGAGGCTGTTTGGGTGGTGTGTCAGAGGGGGGTGGCTAGTGCCAGTAGGAGGTATGTGGGCCCTGCGTGTACATAGGTGTGTCAGCCCTGGGTCAGCCTGTCGTTGGTGCTGGGGAGAGCTGCGCGAGAGGGAGGACTTGGGGCCTGACCATGGTGTGGGCAGATGGGGGTCCCCATGGAGGCTGCAGGAGCTCCTGGGGATGTGTGCCCAGTTCAGTGTGTGAGGGGCACGTGGATGGCCTCGCTGGAGGTGTCAGAAGGTGGCTATTCTTCGCTTAGTGCCTGTGCATGGCTTGTTCTCCGGAAAGAGGGAAGCTGGTGGGCATCTGCTTCCCTCCCTGGCTGGGGAATGCCTTGCCCCTCTGGGACAGCCTTGGCATCCCAGGCTCTCCTGGGTCTGGCTCGAGGCTTTTGTGTCCCAGGGTGCCCTCCCCCGACATTCCTTCAGGTTCTGAGGGGGAGAGGGCCTAGCTCATTAGGACCCTCCCTAAGGGAGGGGAAGATTCCTGAGACCTCCCCCACCCCCCCACCTCCTCACATGCCACTGGCCTCCCTGCCCCTCCCAGGGAGAGAAGGGTGCTGTACCCATTCTGAAGCAGGACAGACTGAGAATTTATGGCGAGTTTAGGAGAGGATGCTGGGTGTAGGTTTTCAGCAGTCCTCTTGGGGCCAAGGCTAGGGCTTGGCTGGAGCCCTGTGAGGTTTCTGGCTCAAAACTAAGCTAGAGCCTTTGCTCATCTGGCCATCCAGGGTGGGTGGGTGGTGAATCCCATTGTATACTCTTGGCTTTCTCAATCCTGGTGGGTCCTGCTCCTCCAGGCCCTGACCTGTGGCCTGGACCCACCCTCCACCCCGTGCGCAGTGCAGCGGGGGCGGGTGGAGGGCGGGGCGCTCCCAGATCTAGTTAGACAGGTGGAGCCGCCGGGGCAGGAGTCTCAAAGAGCCGGGCTCCGGAGAGGAAGGGCTGGAGGGGAGTGCCAGAGAAGAGGGGAGCGGGGAGCGGAGAGAGTCGCTGGGGTGAGAGCCCGGGAGGGCAGGGGAGAGGAGGAAGGGGCAGGGGTGGGGGGAATCATTTTGGGAGAGGAGCATCCTGAGCAGCGGTTGAACGGGAGGATCCCTGGTGGGGAGGAAAAAGGACCCTCTCGAGGCTGGAGAGGTGGGAGACTGGCAGGGAAGGGAGAGGCGGTCATTCTGGAGCGGAGAGGTAAGATTCTCCGGAAAGAGACCAGAAATGGAGAGTCCTCCTGTGGAGGAAGAGGGAAGGTGAGGTCCAGTGGTAAGAATCTCTGCGGTGGAGCAGGGGGTGAGGGAGGTGAGTGAGGTGCAGAGGGGAGGGCAGAACAGCCCTTCCCAGCAGGCAGGCAGGATGTGCGGAAGCGGTGTGAAAGCGGTGTGCCTCCTACCCCCAGTACCCCGCAGTTCCTTCCTCTCACTCTTCTGTCCTTTCTGCAAAGAGGTGTCGTGAGCTGTCCCACCTGGTCTGTGTGCTGTCTGTGGGTCAGGGGTGGGATGTGGGCACAGCCAGCCCTGACACGCACCCCCCATACCTCCCCAGAATCCTTAGCCAGGATGGAGGCGGTTGTGAACTTGTACCAGGAGATGATGAAGTATTCAGGTAAGACGCTGTCCTCCCTCCTGCTCCAGGATCCCTGAACCTAGGGCTGTCTCCTACTGGAGAGTCCCTACGAACCCCTTGACTCTCTGTGACCTGACCCCATGCCTGTACACCTGGTGGGGACCCTTTGTACCCCTGTGACTCTGACTCCTTGACCCTTATCCACAGATCCTCGGATCCAGGGCTACCCTCTGATGGGGTCCCCCCTGCTAATGACCTCTATCCTCCTGACCTACGTGTACTTCGTTC
The DNA here is from genome assembly GCF_963455335.1 of Martes martes. Classification (NCBI taxonomy): domain Eukaryota; kingdom Metazoa; phylum Chordata; class Mammalia; order Carnivora; family Mustelidae; genus Martes; species Martes martes. Next base: position 158,061,600 of record NC_137891.1, read on the forward strand.
TTTCACTTGGGCCTCGCATCATGGCCAATCGGAAGCCCTTCCAGCTCCGGGGCTTTATGATTGTCTACAACTTCTCACTGGTGGCTCTCTCCCTCTACATTGTCTATGAGGTAGGCCTCTGGGGTGCCTAGGTTTTAATTTCTGCCAGCAGGATAAGGGGCAGGCCTTGGGGTCAGACATGGCATCTCCTTTCCAGAGAGGCTCAGATTCTTTTCTTCAGCTAGATAGCAGGAGGGGTTGGGCTGGGTGGTTGGATCTCTGGTGGCCTAATCCACTCTCCTCCCTAGTTCTTGATGTCTGGCTGGTTGAGTACCTACACCTGGCGGTGCGATCCTGTGGACTATTCCAACAGCCCGGAGGCACTAAGGGTAAGTGGGGGTCAAGGGTGGGGAGCTAGCATAGAAGCACTCTGGGGATAGCAGTTTGGCCATGCCGTGGCCTCATGGGTCAGTTCAGGGAAGTTTCTGGAATAGCATGGGTGTCTTAAGTCTGCCTGACTTCTTGCAGATGGTTCGAGTGGCCTGGCTCTTCCTCTTCTCCAAGTTCATCGAGCTGATGGACACGGTGAGTGGTTATAAGGAGATATGGGGACCCTGGGGAGAGAGAGAAGAGGCCCTGGCTTGGAAACCCATTTCCCCACTCTTCTCAGGTGATCTTCATTCTCCGGAAAAAAGATGGACAGGTGACCTTCCTACATGTCTTCCACCACTCAGTGCTTCCCTGGAGCTGGTGGTGGGGGGTACAAATTGCCCCAGGTGAGTGGTGAAGGCCACTGGGGGAAGAGGGATAGACACTAAGGACCAGCAGTTCAACTCTCCTGACCCTGTTCATTGTACCGACAGGAGGAATGGGCTCTTTCCACGCCATGATCAACTCCTCTGTGCATGTCATCATGTACCTGTACTATGGGTTGTCTGCCCTCGGCCCTGTGGCTCAGCCCTACCTGTGGTGGAAAAAGCATATGACAGCCATCCAGCTGGTGAGGGGCCTGGCCCGTAGCCACACCCCCCACCTCCCTGGTCTGGATCCTCCCTTTATCCAGCTGGCCTCACCTCTGACCGCATGCCTCTGCATTCAACGTCCCGCCAGTCTCCACCACCTCTCACTGTTCCCTCTCACCCTTGCCTGTCTCCGTTCCAGATCCAGTTCGTCCTGGTCTCACTGCACATCTCCCAGTACTACTTCATGCCCAGCTGCAACTACCAGTACCCCATCATCATCCACCTCATCTGGATGTACGGCACCATCTTCTTTGTGCTCTTCTCCAATTTCTGGTATCACTCCTACACCAAAGGCAAGCGGCTGCCCCGTGTGCTTCAGCAGAATGGAGCTCCAGGTACCACCAAAGTCAAGGCCAACTGAGAAGTGTGGCCTAGCTAGGTGCCCACCTAAGTGCCTCAGGACTGCGCCTTGGGCAGCATCTGACTTCTCCCCACCTACACCGGTGACCTGTGACCAGGGCTTACGTGGTCAGGACTGAGCAGGGGACAGGCCCTCCCCTCCCCACAGCTGGTACACAGGGACCATGGCTTCCGTTCCTCACCCACTTCTCCCGGCCGGCACCAAGGACATGGCCTCATTGCCCTCTGCTACGCCAGAGCTGGGGGGCCGAAAGGGCTGGACACATTTCCCCCTCCCTGCCTTAAACTTGGGAGAGGAGCACTCAGGACTGGCCCCCACCAGGGTCTTGTGGCCTTTTTCCTCACACTGAAGAGGTCAGCAATAATCTGTCACTGTGCACCCATGATCCCTCCTTCTCTCCCCCACACTGAAGCAGAAGCTTCTTGGCCAAAGGTCAGGGTGACTGGGGGGCTTGGGCTCACTCGCTTAGGTCTTCATTAAAAGTGACAGAGGAAACCACTGAGGCTGTGTGTGTACATGTGGGAATGGAAGAGGTGTGCCAGCCCTGTCTGCCAACAGGAGGGATGGTTCTGGCTCTTGGAGGACCATGGTGGAGAGGAGCCTCTGGGAAGGCTGCTGGGACAAAGGTGATGCAAAGAGAAGAGAGGGAGACGTGACTTTATTAGAAAAATAAAAAAACAAACAAAACAACTGAGGTGATGAGTTGGTCCTCAACGGATGCCCTGGTGGATGAGGCTGCTCTTGGCTGTGCTGGCCTTCTCCCGCTCCCGCCGCCGCGCAGGGTCCAGCTCAAAGCAGCGCCACAGCCGCAGGGTCTCATCTGCTGCTGCTGAGGCCACGGTGGCCCCGTCTGGGCTCATGGTCAGACTCAGGACTCGGGCCGTGTGACCTGAGGCATGAGGAGGGAGACAGTGAGAGCAGAGCATATGAATGCAGACACAGCCCCCAGCCACCAGTGTTGAGAACCACCTACCTTTTTTATTGAATACCCCCAAGAAAATAACTCACACACCATAGAATGCATCCTTTTAAAGTATACAGTTCGTTGGTTTTTAGTATATTCACAAAGTTGTGAATTGTTGCGAACGACAAATGTTGTGAACAACAATTCCAGAGCATTTTCATTGCCCCATAAAGTCTCTCCTCTCCTCATCACCTTCTCCCCCCAGCCCCTGGCAACCATCAATCTGTTTTATTTCTTTGCATTTGCCTCTTTTGGACACTTCATGTAAACAGTCATATACAGTATGTGGCCTTCTGTGTCTGGCTTTGGTCACTTAGCATCTACCTTTATTTTTTTTTATGTTGAACCATTTTTTAAAATTTAAATTCAATTAATTAATATATAATCTATTACTAGTTTCAGAGGTAGAGGTCAGTGACTCATCAGTCTTATATAAGACTGCTTAATTGACACCCCAACTTAATATCTCAGAGGCAACTCAAATTTAACATGTGCAAAAGGAAACTCACCACCATTCACTCCAAACCTGTTCCCCTCATGGGTCCCCCCCCCCCGTTTTCAGAGGTAGAATTTAGTGATTCATCAGATGTGTATAACACCTAGTGCTCATTACATCACATGCCCTCCTTAATACCCGTCACCTAGTTGCCCCATCCCCCCACCTCCCTCCCCTCCAGCAACCCTCAGTTTGTTTCCTATGATTAAGAAAGAGTCTCTCATGGTTTGTCTCCCTCTCTGATTTTGTCTTGTTTTATTTTTCCTCTCTGCTGCTATGATCTTGTTTTGTTTCTTAAATTCCACATGAGATCATATAATTATCTTTGACTTATTTTGCTTAGCATGATACCTCTAGTTCCATCCACGTCACTGCAAATGGCAAGGTTTCATTTTTGATGGCTGCATAGTATTCCATTGTATATGTATACCACATCTTTTTTATCCATTCATCTGTTGATGGACATCTGGGCGCTTTCCATAGTTTGGCTATGGCAAACATTGCTGCTATGAACACTGAGGTGCGGGTAGCCCTTCAGATCACTACCTTTGTATCTTTGGGGTAAATACCTGGTAAGCACCTACCTTTAAGCTCAGCAACCTTGGCCATGGTTGGGTACTTCCAAATAACCAACTGGTTCTGGGCAAAGCCATGGCCCGAGATGAGTTCCTTGTAGTGGGGAGACCAGAGGATGGAGCACACCTGTGGAGAGGGGTTGGGGTGTGGGCACAACACACAGCCGGCACTACTCAAATGAGAACTAAGTACATTTGAGTGTTAGGCACCCTGCCAGGTGCCAGACTCAGACTTGAATCACCACAGTTCTTATAAAAACTTTGAGAGTTAGAATTATTATCCATTTTAAGAGATAAAGAATCAAGCAGAAGAAAGTTCAGCAAGTTGCCTAAGACCACATGCAAGTTTAGTAGGTGACAGCGGCAGAATTTGAACTCTGGCTCCAGAGCCCAAGTTTAGAATAGAATGAAGGCTGCACAGGGGAGGTGAAGGTGGAAGGAGAGAAAGCTGGAACAGATGCAAGGAGACTCACCAGCAAGGGCCTCCAATGTCATTCTACCTAATATGGATTAAGGGCTGTAGGTGATAGGGAGCTACTGCAGGGTTTTAGGACAGGGACAGACCTCCCAGACCCAGTGCAGAGGACAGATTGGAGGGGATAAGTAAAGAATGCTGAGAGACCAGTAAAATAGGCCTCCACTCGGAAGAAGAGTGACCATGAGGGGAGGGGGGACACGTGAATGATACTGAAGGAAAAATGATGTGTTTTGGGGACTGGGTGAAGAGGAAAATCCTAAAGATTTTAGGAAGTTGTGCAGGTTTCTGAATAAGTTCTATCACTCTCAAACAAAGTAAGAGGAGGAGAAATACATTTCAGGGAGACAAGAAGTGACAAATTTAATTTAGGACATACTAGGGTGTTGCCACCTACAGGACAGGAGGTTGGGGTTAAGTAATGGACATTAGTATGGTCTGGACCTCTTGAACAAGAGCTGAGTTAGCGTTTTGGAAATCATCAGCATATAGAGTTGGTAAAGCCACTGAAGGGGACAGTTGCCCAAGGGGACAGTTAACCAAGACAGAGTAAGAATATTTCTGAGAGGGAGAGGCTGGAACGTAACAGGTAAAAGACTACCTGGGATTGAGCATCCACAGCACTCAGACAGGCCCCAGAGCAGACATTCCAGATGCGAATGTGTCGGTCACTGGTACCCCCTCCGGTCGCCAGGACATTGGACTGCCAGGGACACCAAGCTACAGCCTAGGTAGGATAAAGATGGGGTCACCTGCCATAGAACTAGACAAGGAGCTACAGGGGTCACAGGGTAATCCTGTCCAATCCTACCATCCCATCTCCCCTTAACGGTCCCCAGGTTCTGGGGGAGGGTCTGCAGAGCCCCCAACCCAGCCCCACTCTCACCTTGACAGCCCCCTGATGCTGGGTGAATGTCTGCAGGGGAACCCAGCCACCCTCTCCAGGAGCACTAGGCCACACATTGACCAAGTTATCGTTGCCGCCGCTGGCCAAATGTCGTCCATCTGGGGCCCAGCGCAGCCCACACACCTCCTGGCTGTGGCCACTCAGGGTGGCCACATGGTGTTCTGCCACCCGAACATCATGGTGGTGGATCTGGCCAGAACGTGAGCCACTGCAGAGGGGAGGGGAATGAGGTTCAGTGGTAATGCCAAACACTGCCAGCAGCACCGAGTTGCTTCAGTTCAGAGGTGTACCTCTGGGGAGAGCTGGCAAAAATCACAGACGGATTTTGCAACAGACTAGCGACAGCCACAAACCTGGATACGATGTAGCTGTTCCAACACAGGGAGCTCACACGGGCAGAATGACTAGTCATGTTTCGAAGGCGCTTCTGCTGCTGCACATCCCATAGCTAGAGAGACAAGGCTGCTAGGACCAGATCGTGACCTGCCACCAACACCCTCCTGCCCGACAAGTCCCCTGGGTCTGGGTGCCGCAGAACTGCAGCACAGAGGACAAGGCTCACCTGCACCTCGGCACTGCTGGTGCCCACTGCCAGGTAGTTGCCCTCTTTGATCCAGGCCACAGAAGATATATAGTCCCCAGGCTGCTCCATTTGCAGCAGCTGCAAGATGTCCCCAGAGCTAGCACTCCACAAGTACACGCTGTTGTCCAATGCCACAGCCAGTACATTTCCAGAGCTCCAGTCCACAAGGTTCAGGTCTTGCCAGAGCAGGGAAAGGGAAGAGCATGAGCTTCCTTGTTTGCCTGGTCCCCAGGCCCTCTTCCTCCATCCGATGGGCAAAGAGAAGACTGCACTTACAGTAGTCATTCCGGATTTCAGGGGCATCCAGGATTCGGTCTGGCAGGGAAGGAATGTAACGGCAGGTCTTCCGGCTGGAGCCAGGCGTGGCCTTCTGGCTGTAAAGCACTTTCAGTCTGTTCTGGTAACCTGTGGCAACCAAGTGGGTCCACACAGTGGGACAACTGACTCCTCCCCCTGCCCCTAGCCTGGAAGGCCAGACAAGCACCTCCCCTCTCTTCAGTCTTAGGTGGGAATGGCAGACAGGCATCACCCCTCAATTCTAGAACTTGGGGTCTTACCCTCTGGGGCATTTTGTGGTTTTCCACTGAGCCGAAGGATCTTGGCTTCCTCCACATCAAAACCGTTCAGGTTCAAAGCCCAGGCTTTCTGATGTTCCTGGCACAAAGGGTGAGGGTGAGGCATGATCCAGGTTACACAGGCGGGTCTTGTGCCTGTAGCCCCTCTGGGACACATACCTTCTTGGTGGGCGTCTGGCTATCTTCAGGCTGGTTTTCCTTGCTCAGGAGGAAACTGGCCACCTCCATCTGGGAAGCACTGCGATGGGGGATGTAGCGGTCACCGCCAGGTTTGCTGGGAGTGGTCTGAGCCTTGGAGCTGGATTTGCCTGGGGTAGAAGGAGGGAAGCCAGAGAGTCTGACCAGGCTCCTGGGGGAGGAGGCACGAAGGCCGCTTCCCCTCTCCCTCCCCGATGTCCCGCCGCACCCCACTGACCGGGAGTTCGGCCTGGGGTCCTGCCGGCGCTGTGGGATCGGTTGGCCGCCCGCATGGGCGAGGGGGCCGGCCCCGCGGCTTCCTTAGCTTTGCGCTGCCAGCGCGCGGGGGGTGCATTGGGGATAGGTGCGTCCAGCTGCAGCAGCGAGTGCAGGTCGCTCTCGAACACGAACTGCGCCATGGGAGAGTCCGCAAGGGGAGGGGTCCTTGGAGTGGGTGCCCGCCGAGTCCTGGAGGAAAAGGTGACCGTGCTCGATCTGGGACGGTGGCCACTCGTTCAGGGGCACCCCGGCCGCAGCCCCACCCGACCCAGGCCCCCCGGCCACCTCTCACCTTCAGCCCGCAGCAAGCTCCAATCCCGGACCGGCTTCAGCAGTGCCGACCTACGCTTCTTAAACTCTCCGCTCCGAACACTCATTGGCTCCTTCAAAACCCAACCGTCGCAACCGTCGCCTTCGCCCATTGGCCTTTTACGGCATAGGAGGCGGGTCTTCCGGTGCAAGTCACAGATCTCACGAGAATCCAGCCCTGCAGCGTGATTTGAAGAGTGTGAGGGCCCGTCCCCAGGGGAACAGATGTCTGAAAGCGAGAGGGGCGGGGCGGAGAGGGGCGGAGAGGGGCGGAGAGGGGCGGAGAGGGGCGGAGAGGGGCGGAGAGGGGCGGAGAGGGGCGGAGAGGGGCGGAGAGGGGCGGGGCGCGCCTGGGGGCGGGACCTGCGCTGCAGCCGCATTCCCCAGCCTCTTCCATTCATTTCTCAGCTTCCCCTCATCAGCCCTTCACGCATAAAACTGCATGTGATGTGCGCCAGGAGTGCATTTGTTGTGACCTGCGGAACTGTCGGATTACTTTTTTTGTACCCCTGAAGCCAATATAACACTGTATGTTCATTAACGGAATTAAAATAAAAACTTTAAAAAAAAAAGATACATAAAACACATACAGTGGAATATTACTCAGCCATAAAAAAGAATGGGAGCTTGCCATTTGCAACAACATGGATGGACCTAGAAGGTATTATGCTAAGTGAAATTGTCAAAGAAAGAAAAATACCATGTCATTTCACTTACAATGAAATCCAAAAAACAAAACACAGACAAGTGAAAAAAAAAAAAACAGAAAAGATAATGCAGAGAACAAACTGTGATTGCCAGAGATGAGGTGGGTGGGATGATGGGTAAGATAGGTGAAGGGGATTAAGACGTACAAACTTCTAGTTATAGAACAGTCACAGAGGGTGGCGGGTGATTCAGTTGGTTAAGTGTCTGCCTTCAGCTCAGGTCATGATCTCAGGGTCCTGGGACTGAGCCTCAGATCTGGCTCCCTGCTCAGTGGGGAGTCTACTTTTCCCTTTCCCTCTGTCTCTGCCACCGCCCCCCCACCCCTCGCTTGTGCTTGTGCTCTCTCTCAAATAAAATCTTTTAAAAAAGTAAATAAAATAAGTCACAGAGATGAAAAGCACAGCATAGGGAATATAGTCAATAATATTGAATAATGTATGATGACAGAGGGTGATCACATTTATCATGGTGAGCACTGAGTAATACATAGAATTGTCAAATCACAGTGTTGTATACCTGAAACTATTGTAACACTGCATGTCAACTATACTTCAAAAATAAATATTAAAAAAACACTGCATGTTGATCCTATCGATGATACAGAAGTGCAGATCTCAGTGGAGTGACCAAATGCACTTGAGCTGTTCAAAGAAGGGGAAGGCAGCAGGAGGGCAGGGGTGGGGAAGGAGCTGAGAAGCTTAGGAACAGGAAGAAGGCCAGAGCTAGTTAGCTCAGTGCCTGTAGGAGCACTGTTAGAAAGGAAGTAGCAAGTGTGTTTGTTTTTGGAAAGAGGGAAAATGTTGTTTTACAAACAGGGAAAAAGAGGCTGGAAAAGGGCTGAATTCCTTAAGGTCAAGAAAAAAAGATCAGGACTCAGACCTGCCTATCTGGAGCTAAGACTGGACTGCCTTCGGAGAGACATTGTGGCTTATCTCCATGGGGCTTTAGAGGTGTCAGGAATTTTGTAGATCCACCAGTCTAATCTGTACGTGGTGCATACTCCCCATCCTGGCACCATAGCCATATTTTACAGATGAAAAAGCCAAGGCCCAGGGAAGGGATTTGCCTGAGACCACAGTTGGTGGGAAGCCAGGTCTGATTCCCGGTCAATCCAGTGCTCTAATAAGGACTTGAATGAGTTGTGTGAATATGCTTAGAGGTGAAGCAGCAATAATAAAGATAATAATGGGTACCATTTATTGGCCATCTATTAACTACTGTGTTTAAACATTTTACACACATTATTGACTTTAATCCTTAGTCCCATAAGGCAGATATTCCATTCCCTTTTTATAGAAAAAGAAACTGGGTCAGAAAAAGGTTAGAAACTTGCCCAAAGGCATACAGCCAAAAATAAATAGTGGAGCCAAACTATCTGGCTTACGCCTGCATGTCTAACCAAATGCTATGCTGTCCCAGAGAGAGACTGGAAAAATCACGTTTTCATTCACTACCTTATCAACTCTGATGATGACAGAGAAAAATCTAGGGCTTTTAGCCCAAACTTATTATTGTTATTATTTTTGATTTTGAAGTATTATTACTTTTTTATTTCCAATTACCTGGATGACTTAGGGTTGGCAACAGGGGGACCCTGAACCTCAGAGAACACAGAAGAGGTTTTTTAGAGTAAGGCTGGTCAGGGCCTTAAATGTTAAGCTAAGGAGTTTGGACTTTATCTGCTAGGCACTGTGGAATCAGTGAGTTTCTGCGTAGAGAGGAGCCAAGCAAAACATGCCTGAACGTAGGACGTGGTCAATAAGCTTCTGGAGTAAGGGTAACTAGAGGAAAAGAAGGATAGGGTTATAAATAAGGGGATGACCTCAGGGAATTCGTACATTTTAAAATAAAGGAATGAAAGAAGCCAGTGGAGATTATCCTGACAAGGACCTTGAAGAGGGAAGAATTCTAAGATATGCAAAATGGTCAAGAAGACTGATGACAGAAAAGGTCAGATTTGGCCACCGACAAATAAATCATCAGTGACCTTGGAGAGAGAGCTGGATCAGAAAAGTGTGTGCTTGGGGGAAAGGGCTGCAGAAAAAAGGCTGGGGATGGGGAGAGTGTAGAGGCAGCAAACATGGGATACTTGCGTGAGAAATTTGGGACTGAGAAAGGGGCAGTGCATGGGAACCTAAGGGAACCAGTACCAAGAGGCTGATGCATGTTTGAAGGTGAAGGCAAAAGAGCCGAGGGAAATGAATGAAGGTGAGCAAAGGCCCGCTGATAGAACAAGGTGCCTGGGTTACCTTACCCAGGAAGAAATGGGATAGAAAACACGGGGAGCTTTCCGGTCTAGGAAAGAAAGAAGGGAAGGAGAACAAGGCTTTAGAGATGTGTAATTAGAAGCCAAGGAACTGGTTAGATGGAAGAACTCCCACCGAAAGGACTTGAGTCTAGGAAAGCAAAGGGCATGGAAGGAATAAAATATAGGTGACATCTAGATGGTAGACCAGCACAGTTGGGATGATAATAAAAATAGCTCAATAAACATTGAGTATTGACTATGCGCTTGGTATTATTTTGATACTTTTAATTCTAACAGAGGGAAAGACTAGATGAAGAAGAGATCAGCTGCTGCAGAGTGAAGCTGGAGATTTAGGGGTATGGAGTGGGATGAATAGGAAGATCGATCTGGAAGCAGCATACAGGTTGGGTTTAAAGAGAAATACTGGAGGCAAAGATATTAGTTAGAAGGCTGTAGCAATAGTTCGGTGGAGACAGAGGAGATAGACCCTAGGAAGTAAAAGTGGTCAGGACATGAGGGCTGAGTGAGTAACAAGATGAGAAGTTCAGTGGTTTGGATCTCAGTCCTTGTCTTGAGTCCCTAGCCCTACAGTCGGAGCCTTGACCATGGCTAGGGGAAGGAAATATGGAAAATGAATATATTGGATATCCTCCATCTGTCCCACTCAGACCTACTCTTACATCCATCTCTACCATGGCCTGTGCCTTGTGAGGCTGAGGTATATAGGGCTTATATCAATGGATTCCCTTGGGCTTTGGTTTCTTTTTGGATTCCACCAAAGGAAGGATACTATGGATTAAATCCCCCCCCCCAATTCATATGTTGAATTCCTAAGCTCCAGTACTCCACAGTGGAACCTTATTTGGAAAATAAGATCATTGCAGATGTAATTAGTGAAGATGAGGTCATTTGGGTGAGGTCATTTGGGTCATTCAATCTAGTGAAACTGGTGTCTTTATAAAATGGGGAAGCTTAAACACAGACACACAAGGAAAATGCCATGTGAAGATAAAGACAGAGATGAGGGTGATACATCTACAAGCCAAGGAATACCAAGACTGCCAGGGAACCACCAGAAGCTAGTGGAGAGGTATGAACAGACTCTTCCTCACAGCTCTCAGAAGGAACCAACCCTAATGACACCTTGAACTTCTAGCCTCTAGAACTGTGAGATAGTACATTTCTGTTGTTTAAGCCACCAGCTTTGTGGTCCTTTGTTAGGGCAGTGCTGGCAAACTAATACAGAGGAGAACAGAGGGCAGAGGGTGAGGGGGTCTAAGCTATGTATTCCCCTGAATCCCTCGCTACCATGTCCTCACAGTTTGGCTCTCTATCAAAGGTCACCACTCCAGTGAGGCGACCTTCTCTCTCTCTCTCTCTTTTTTTTTTAAAGATTTTATTTATTTATTTGACAGACAGAGATCACAAGCAGGCAGAGAGGGGCAGGGGGAAGCAGGCTCCCCGCAGACAGAGAGCCCGATGCAGGGCTTGATCCCAGGACCCCGGGATCGTGACCTGAGCTGAAAGCAGAGGCCTCAACCCACTGAGGCACCCAGGCGCCCCAGGCAACCTTCTCTTAGAGTGACTCTCTAGATCTAGTAACCACAATCGCCCCTTACCCCTGGATGCCTAGGGGTGGTACCAACTCCCAGCTCTGGTTAGCTGGTACTGCACTCTTTCTTGAGGGTTTTCCTAAAACCTGCCTTATCTTTACAAATATGCCTTTTATTAAACTCTCATCAAGATGCCCAGTTTGAGTGTGCCATCAATTTCTGCCAAGACCCTGATTAATACAGTGGGTATGTCTGGAGCAAACACAAAATACCATATTTTTGAGAATTTGAATGAGTAAGGGGAATCCATAACCTGAATGGCCTAAGCACATTCTTTTTTAAAGATTTTATTTATTTATCTGAGAGAGAGAGAGAGAGAGAGAGAGAGAGTGTGTGTGTGTATGCATGCACAAGGAGGGGAGGCAAAGGGAGAAAGAGAAATAGACTCCTCACCAAGTAGGGAGCCCAATATGGGGCTCAGTGCGGGGCTTGATCCCAGAACCCTGAGATCAGGACCTGAGTGGAAGGCAGACACTTAACTGATGGAGCCATCCAATTTCCCCCAGCCTAAACACATTTACTGCTGCAAATGAATGGCCTAGAGGATGAGGGCGCTTGGCATGGAGTGAAGGTAGCACTATCCAGAAAGATTTCCTTCATTTAGAAAACATTTATTGAAAGCCTACTATCATGCACCAAGCACTGATCTTGGTGGTGGGGAAAGACAACTAAATCACAGCCCTGGCCCTCAAGGAGCTCACAGCCTAGTAATAGGAGACAGACAAGTAAACGGTTATTTGCATAAAGAAGCACAGGGATGACAGAAGTCAGGGCTGGAGATAAGAACTTTGCGGTGGTCAGCTTACAGGAAAGGCAGTGGACTCTTGAGGAACTACAGTAATTAAGGGGTGGGAGAGATGCCAGGATAAGAGAACAGGAAGGAATAATTACGGTAGTTCAGATATAAACATACTACGTCCTAGGCACTTAGACTAGCTCACTTATCCTTTTCACAACTCTGTTAGCTTCTGGCATTATCCCTGTTTTATAGATGAGAAAATCAGGGTGCAAAGACTTTAAGTTATATGCCCAAGGTCACACAGCTAGCAAGTGGGTAAGAGAGGAATTGAACCCAGCTCTGACTCTAGAGTTTATGCTTTTAACTACTCGTATACTCAGAGCCAGGAGAGAGGGCAATACTATCAAAGCCAAGGTAGGAGAGAATTTAAAGGAGGAATGAGTAGTCACGATGACAGATGCCACAGAAAGATCAAATAAATTGAGGATTGACAAGATCCTACCGGACCTTGCAATCACAATATTTGATGTGAACCCTGCCTGGGTAGTTTCCTTAGCAAAGCAGAGGAATGAAACGAAGCCGTCTGAAGATCAAACGGGAAGTGGGGATGTGGAGATGTCTTTTCAAGGAGCGGAGCATTAGGGAGGAGAGAGAAAGCAGGTGAGTTAGAGGAGCTTAGTCAAATGAACCTGGCGTGAGGAGGGAGAGTCTTGGCTTTACGTCTGCAGCAGTACCAAATATTGTCAGTGTCAGGGAGTCCAAGTATGAGGACAGACAGAGGGGGATGGACGTGAGGTCCGAGATGTTTGTGTTGAGGGGATGGGGTGGGTAGGGAGGTTGGGAAAAGAGGTCTGGCCAGTTTGGATCTGCCCAGGGTACGGGGAGAGAGGGCCCTGCCAGCAGCTCAGAGGTAAGTAGGAATGGTTGGCGATGTGGGTGGTGCAGTAGGACCCCGACTCCGCCATGGGTGGGCACACACACAGGGGCATGGTCCCCAGGCAAGAAGGGGGCAATCCTCGGTAGTCCATCTGGGCCTGGGAGGAACACAGGGCCATGGAGATCTTCTCTGAGGACTTGGGTAGAATTTCAAGGGGGCTGGGTTCCACCTCCTCAAAGGCATCCGAGACTGCAGCCTTGGGCTGGGAGAAATGGGGGGAAAGGATTCTGGATTAGAGCAGGTGCAGTGGGGAGGGGGACCTGGACTATACAGGAAGGAGGGTTAGCTGGGCATAGGGCCCAGGGATGGTAGGCTGGTGGGCAAGGGCCTTGGAAACGTGGGCAATGGGGCAAGGATCCAACTCCAGGCAGGGCTGATGCTGGACACTGGAGAAGGGAATTCACTCACCGGACTCAGCGCTGCAGTATCCCTAAGGTACTGGCCTAGGACCCGGTGCAGGTCTGGAAGGGAGGGCCACAGGGCATGCTTCAGGATCCTTGGGGAGAAGGAAGAGGAGACTGAGTTACAGGAGTGAATTGGGAGGGAGGAGGAAACCACTGAGGTGATGAAGGGTTGAGCCTGAGGTTAGGGAATAGGCTTGGAGAAGTAAGACTGCAGTCAAGGCAATAAGATAAGGTAGGGGGGCATAGGTGAAAAGGAGGGAAAGGGGAGTCAGGGGTGAGGGGTTCAAAAAGCAGTTTGAGTGTCCTCAAATATCCCTGCTTCAGGGTCTTTGTGCTTGCTATTTTCTGCACCTCTTGATTCATTCCCTCATTTCATTTAGGTCTCTGCTCAAATGTCATCCTAAGAGAGAAGCCTTCCCCGACTGCCATGTCTAAAATATTACCACCTCCCTTCCCAGTCCGTTTCCTGCTCTGCTTTATTTTTCTTTATAGCACTTGACTTATTGTATACACATTATATTATCCCACAGGTTTGTGTTTGTCGGTATCAATCCACTAGAATATCAACTCCATGAGAACAAAGACTTTATTTGCTCAGTCCTCTATCTCTGGGGGATAGAATACTGTCTGGCTCATAGTAGGTCCTCAAAAAATTAGTTGAGTGGGTAAATGAAGAGAACCAGAGGGGCTCATTACTAAGTTACTGGGGAAGGTGGTCTCTCTGGGAAGAGTATAGATTAAGGTAGGTTGGGGGATCCTGCAATTCTTTAGGCTCATATTTCCACGTGGAAAGACTTCAGTTGAACAACATTTCAGGGTTCTTCTGTGACCTCACTCATATCTCTCCAGGGGAGGAGTGATTTATCTGGCAAATTGGGGACAAGGAACTGTCCCTAGTTCATCCCTGTCACCTGGTTCATCATCTTCCTCTTCTACCCCAACTTTTTTGTTGGCTCTGACTACCTGCACAGAGGCTACAATGTGGTCTGCTCATACAGAGGAGTGAATTAAAAATTCAAAGAAAGACATGTTCAAGGAGAGATGGGAGCATAAAGGAGGGACATCTAACCTAGTCTAGGATCACCAAGGGAGGCTGCCTGGAGGAGTTGCCTTCTGAGATGAGTCTTTAAGAACCAAGAGATGTTAGCAACTGAAGGACTGAGGTGGTATGGATTGTATCCTTGTATCCTTTGTTTTGTTTTACTTTTTATCCTCATGTTTATAACTTCCAATAACATTTCTCTTCAGCCTTAGTCTTCCCACATAAACAAGTCATTAATAACATTTTTTAAGGGTGTGCTATTTGGCAAGCACTGTGCTAAGTGCTGAGGATTTAAAGATGATCATGTAAGGTATAGGGAAGACATATAAAGAAATAAATACGGGGGTGCCTGGGTGGCTCAGTGGGTTAAGCCTCTGTCTTCAGCTCAGGTCATGATCTCAGGGTCCTGGGATCGAGCCCTGCATCCGGCTCTCTGCTCAGCAGGGAGCCTGCTTCCCCCTCCCCTCTGCCTGCCTCTCTGCCTGCTTGTGATCTCTCTTTCTCTGTCAAATAAATAAATAAAATCTTAAAAAAAAAAAGAAAGAAATACCATGAAATGCTACTGGTACTGTGATAGAAGTCTGTACTGGGGCACAAAGAGAGTTGCCAATAGGGGAGAGTTTAGGAAAGGTTTCTAGGAGTTGGTGGAGAAGGTTAGTTAAAGATAAAGGGATAGAAGTCATGGAGGGAACATATCCCCAGCAAAGGGAACATCCTATGCAAAGGCACTGAGAAGTAAAACCAGGGGCCTTATGGAGGAATCACCAAGAGTTTGGCAAGGCTGATGCACAGGGAGGGGGTGGAAAGGCTGGCAGGGGCCAGATTTTACAGAGTCTTGCCTGTCATTCCAGAGTCTGGACTCTATCCTCGGAGCTAGTAATGAGACTTAAAGAGGGGAGTGACAAGTTCATGTGTGCTTTTTAGGAAGATGATTTGGGTGGCTGTTGTGAGGCCAGATTGGAGGGTGAAGAGGATCTGTTTCAGCGAGCCGGGTAGTGTTTATAGGGCTAAAAAAGGGGACCATTGTTCGAGTGACATTTAGGAGGTGGAAAGAGCAGACCAGGCGGGCCTGCGTAAAAGAGAAGGGAGGTGCCTAGAGTCCGGATTTGGATAATGGGTGGACAGCAGCCCTGTTACTGAGATGAGGAGCCAGGAGGTGGGGTTGTTTGAGGTGTCCGGTAGAGCGGGCATGTTAGCGTGTAAGGAAGCGGTGCGACTCCCAGGGGAGACGTGCAGGAAGTGGCTGAAGCCACAGGTGTGGACATGCGGTCCTCGGTCCTCGGGAGAGCGGGTGTCGTAGGGTAACCCTGGGATGCTTGTTCAGAGGCCTCCAGCCCCACCCGTCTCCTGAGTGACCGGGGCGGGTACCTGTAGTGCGCAGGAAACTGCCACCTCAGCAGCAGAAGGCCCAGGAGGGCGCTGAGGCCCAGCACCACGAGCAGAGCGGTCACCAAGGAGATCCAAGCTAAGGGACAAAACCAGTCAGACTTCTGGAGCCCCTGGCCGGAGCCCCGCCCCCAGGCCCGCCAGACCCCGCCCCTCCCCGCCCCCCCCTTCGCGGCGCCGGCGCCCCTCCACTCGCGCAGCCGCAGAGCGCCTTGCTCCCCGCCGGGCGCTCACCGGAGTCGGAGGTGGTTTCTGCTCGCACCGGCTCGGACCAGGCGCTCCAGGGCCCTTGGTAGGTGGGGCCGTGGAGCCTGGCGCGCAGCTGTAGGCGGTAGCGAGAGCGCGGGCGCAGCTCCAAGGTCTCCCGCTGGGCCCCGAGAGGCGGCTCCAGCACCTGCGCAGAGCGGGAGCGAGCCGGTGGGCAGGCTCCGGGCGGCGCGGCGCCGGCGTCAGAGCCTCTACAGCCTGGCATCCTTTTGGCCAAAGGCCTACCGCTCTGAATCTCCGGGGATCCCTCCCAGAGAGCCGCCCCGACGGAATAAATACATGCATCCCAGCGAAAACTGGCAAGATAGAGCCCGACAGAGAGGCATGCTGACCTTAGAGAAACGCGCCCCGACACACACACACACACACACACACACACGCACACACACACTGGCACGCGGACCTCATCTGCACAGAGAACTGACCACTCATCCGGACACAAATGCATTCGCACACTGACCGGGGCACGCGGACATCCCGCCAGAAGTGTTCCCCACGATCCAGGTCAGGCGACGGAAACCCCGGGCACATTCAGATACTCAGGGCCAAAAGGACTGTTCACAAGTAACATGCATTCAGCTGCGGATGCTAGGTGCTGAGGGTGCAAGGACAGATTCCAAGCAGAGGGAACAAGCATCGTGTGGACAAGCAGGGAGACTAGCCACCAGGTAGCAAACATTTACGACGTGCTGGTGATATGCCAAACACTGGGGAAAAGGATAGATGAAACATGGTTCCTCACAAGTCCAAGGAGGACCACATGCAAACCAGTAAATAATTACAAGTCATTAATGCTGTAATGATGATTTAAGTAAGGCAGGATAGGAGCAGGAGGAAGCATGGCATGCTGCCTGGGCTGCTTGGTTGGGGCTTAGAGAGTAGTTCAGTGTGCTAAAAGCATGGATGGGCAGGTGGGGTGGTCAACGATGAGCTAAGGCAGTGGTAGGAGGGATTTGAGGACTGCTAGTACAGTAAACGGAACTTCAGTGTTGGCGAATGGAGGGAAGGAACAAGGGAAAAGGAAGAAGAGTTAAGGGTGATTCCAGGTTTGGATAACTGGTAAGTGGTAGAGCCACTGACAGAGAACAGAGAAGTTTGAGGATGAAATACTGTATGGTTTTACTTTATTAGGTTCAACAACAGTCAGAACGTATCAATGGTGATGTCAGAACAGTGCTTACCTTGGGGGTATGGGTGGCTGTAAGGGGCAGGAGGAACTTCTGAGGTGTAGAAATAACCTATATCTTGATCTGGGTAGTGGTTAAATGGGTGTATACATGTACAAATTGATCAATTGTATATTTAAGATCTATGTATTTTCTTGAATGGAACATGCCCCAATGAAAAGGTAAAATAAACTTGGGGAGGAAGATGAGTTTAGTTTAATTTTGGATATACTGGGTCTGAAATGCCCCCGAGGGCTTTTATGCACACTGTCTGGTAAGAAGTTGTATATACACGTGGTTAACGAGAATAAAGTAGAGAAAGTAATATTTAACGAGTGTATATTGAGTACCTTCTATCTGCTAGCAACATGCTAGATATTTATATACTTAATTTTTGTCACAACTCTGGAAGATAGATAGTTGTATCTCCATTTGACAAAATGGAGACTTCCAAAGTTTAGGTAATTTACCTAGGCCACAGAAGTTTCTTTCCTTTTGGGTGTTGGAATGGTAAGTTTGGGCTGGTAAATGCATAGTCATCAAAACTCTAAGTACTTACCTAGGATGAGCATGTATATTTATCGAGAAGAGAAGGGAGTCTAGCATGGGACTCTAGGAAGAACAACATATTAAGGAAGGGTGGAAAAAAGAGGAGCCAGGAAAAAGGGAGAAGGTTCAGCCAGACAAATAGTATAAGAATTGGGAGATTGATAACCCAAAGGCAAAAGAAAGAGAAAAATTTAAATGGAAATAGTCAGCAGTGTCAAATGCCAAAGAAAGATTAAGATGCCAGTTGAGTCAGATCAACACAGATATAGAAACCCAGACACAGATAAATGGATACCTTCACTCTTGATACCAGACCGGATGAATCTCAGGGGTACTCTGTGTAGTGGGGTCTGTGGGCATTTTTTCCTCGATCGTACCTTCCAGTCTTGATGGCCTTCTCCTGTGTAGCGGAGCTGATAGCAGGTCTCTTGGGCTCCCCAGGATGATGGGTGTTGCCATTCCACTTCCAGCTGCCCACTGGAGACCTCCCTCCAGTGCAAGTTTGGAGTGGGGATGAGCACTACAGGGATGCCAGCAGGGACTGGCCTAAGCTCTTCAGTGCGTGTGACATCATGCCACCAGGGCCATGGGTCAAAAGTGCCAGAGCCGGTGATCCTGGGCGTGGGATCAGTGGAAGGAGGGGCAGGAAGTACGTGGGAGGAGAAGGGAAGGAAGTTCTTACCGGCCTGGTGGATCCAGAAAGGGGAGCCCAGGTAGCTGTGAACAGCACCCTGGGCTGTGGTCACCTCCACAAGGATGTGAATAACGCTGTCGTTTCGTGACTTGAAGTGGCAGCGGGAGAACTGGGAGGGCTGTAATCCTGGATTTTTCTCCTCTTCACACTTCTCCCAGATGGGGTCCCTAAGAATCATGCCCATAGAGTCACTCAGTTGAGCCTACTCCTGATAATTCCCATCCCACAAGGGATATGACCTGTAGGGATTATAATCTAACTCCTCCCATGGATGGGCTTCCAAGGCTTTCTCTCTGTCTTCCTGCCATGATGTTTTGTTTTCTGAAGCTGACTTTGGTGTCCAGCCTCTTCCTCTTGAGGAAAGAGCTAGATGATTCATGGACACAGCCTGGGCTCTAGAGCTCATGTCTTGGCTTGATCTACAACTCTGGTACATGATTGATCTCTGCTCCCACTTCCTCATCTGTAAAATGGGTTAAAAATCCTTACTTCACAGGATTGTTTCAAAGAGACTTCATCTTTCTGGTGCAAAGGTCCTCACACTTTTAATCTCATACAGCAGGCCTGTTAGTCACCTCTCTGGGTTATTCTACTATTAGATGATTACAACAGCCTCCCAACTGGCTTTTCAGCCTTCATTTTCACCACTCCCTTGTGGAGTTTGTTCTCCACATGGCCACCAGAATTTGCTTCCAAAATTTTAATCTGATAATGTCCAGAAGAGATCACAAATCTGTCCATTTGTTTGACCCTTTCCCACGGCCACATTCCATGAGCCACCTCTGTCTCCAGCCTGGAGTAAGGCCAGCTTCTAACTGGTGACTCTGCCACCTTTCCTTCTTCATCTTTTCACAGAGAAACACACCTTTTTGAAAGAAAAGTCACATCACATCACTCTTCTGCTTGAGATCCTTCAGTGGCTCCCTGTTCCCCCTTGAATGAAATCTAAGCTCCATGCAGGGCCCGATATGGTTTACTTCTTCCCTACCTGGCCATTCTCTCTCCTACAATTCTTACTCCAGTTCGCCGCTTCTCATCCACATGGGCCTTCTTGCTGTGTTGTAAATATGCCCCACGCACTGCCTTTGCACTACACCTTGCCCTTGACTGCTCTGAATCTAGATCTCCATGTGACTCATTCTTTTTTTTTGCCATTTAGGGCTCCTGGTGAGGCGTTCTCCGACCACAGAGTCTAGATTAGCACCCACCCCCCATCCTCCCACTTAATCTCTATCATATAACCTGTTCTGCGGTCGCCTTACTTCTTTGTCACCCCTCTTTTTCCCCCCAAATAAAATGGAAGCCCCAACAATGTGGAAACTTTCTTATCTGTCACTCTAGCCCCAATGCCTGGCACATGGTCACCCTCAATGATTGTTTATTGAACAGATGAATCATGTCTCCTTCCTGATTATAATTCCTAAATGGCTAGCTCTTACAAAAATTATTTATTAATGTATTTATGTATTTACTTCTTTAGTCAACAAATAATTGATACTATGTGGCAAACACTATGCTAGGCAGCATGAATACATAGAGGAATAATCAAGGAGCTCTCATTCCAGTGGGAGAGGCAGAAAAACATATAGATGGTATTTTTCTGTGGTGTGTTCGGGCTCCTTTGGGGAGGGGCGGGTATCAGGAGGATAATTTAACCCAGATGGGGAGGGTCAGAGAATACTTCCTGGACAAGGCAGTGCTTAGACTGGGTCTTGGACTATAAATAGGATAGGCAAAAGGGACAATCAGGCAACCCAGGCACATGCTTGTGCATAGATAAGAGATAGGGTGCTTTGGGGGAAATTCTAAGTGGAACAGAATGCCCTTAGCTTAGAGGGCCTGGTGGTGAGTGGTAAAGGCGAGAGGGCAGACTAAGATCATGTATGATCTTATGGCCTTTCCGAGGAGCTTGAACTTAATCTTGTAGTAATCACGGAAACATTTAGGGATTTTAAACAGAAACTTGTCATAATTAGCATTGTACTTTGGGAAGATCACTGTAACCACAATTTGTAGGAAAGAATTTGTGAGGACATAAAAGAAGCAGGGAGATCCAATAGGACACTTTTATGGATGAAGTCCCAGAAATGGGGTGGTGACAATGGAGGTGGAGAAAAAGGATTCAAGGGATACTGAAGAGGTAGAGGATACTGAAGAGATAGAGATGATAAGACTGTTCCTGATTGGACCTAGATGTGTGGAAAAGGCAGAAGCCCATGGAAATCACTATGTCAGCCCTGGAAAATTGAGCTGATGGTAGGATGGAGGACAATAGGAGGAAGAGCAGGTTTTGGTAGAAGAAATGATGTCAGTTTTGTTCCCCTTTAATCCATTCATGGCACCTCTAGACTATGGAAACCTGTGCAGTTTTTTTTTTTTTAAGATTTTGTTTATTTATTTGACAGACATAGATCACAAGTAGGCAGAGAGGCAGGCAGAGAGAGAAGGGGAAGCAGGCTCCCTGCTGAGCAGAGAGCCCGATGCAGGGCTCGATCCCAGGACCCTGGGATCATGACCGGAGCCGAAGGCAGAGGCTTAACCCACTGAGCCACCCAGGTGCCCCACCTGTGCAGTTTTTAAAAGGAATCAGTTACGCCTTTTTGTAATGGGCTCCAAGACACATTTTTAAGTAAAAAAAGATAAGTTGGCAAATTATATATATAATGTGTTCTAATTCATACTGAAAATGAAATGTTGTGTATAGACATGAGTAAGTACATAGAAAAACTGGAAGAGCACATTAAAACTGTTAATGGTGGTTTTTTCATTATTCATTAATTTAGCTTTTTTTTTTTTTTTTTTTTTTTTACTGACTAACTGCTAAGTTCCAGGCACTGTGGTAGGTAAGAATACATTAGTGAGTAAAAGCAGACATTGACTTTGCTCTTAGGGATCATGTATATTCAAGATCAGCCCCTCTTTACTGGAGTTCTGAGACAGAATGGTATCAATGAAATAACCACATAAAATATAAATGTAAAATTGTAACTATGATAAGTACTTATGAAGGAGAGGTCAATGGTACAATAAGTATGTGTAATAGTGCCATTGGACCTGATGAGGAAGATCGGGGAGGGTTCCCTGAGAAGGTGATATTTGAGTTGAGATCTGAAGGAGGGCTGGGTGGACAGCATGCACAAAGACCCAGAAGCAGGAGATAATATGGCAGATAGAAAGGGACCAAAGAGTCATAGAGAGGAAAAGGCAGCATAGTGTAAGATGAAGCTGAAGGTATTCAGGGGCTGAGTTTGTTAGTACTCTATAATGCTACAATAGGGTTCTTCTTCTTCTTCTTCTTCTTCTTCTTCTTTTTAATCCTAAGAGCTAGGAAGAGTTGGAAGCTATTGCAGTTTTAAAAAAGATTTTATTTATTTATTTGACAGGCAGAGATCACAAGTATGCAGAGAGGCAGGCAGAAAGAGAGAGAGGGAGGAAGCAGGCTCCCTGCTGAGCAGAGAGCCGGATAGGGGGCTCGATCCCAGGACCATGGGATCATGACCTGAGCCGAAGGCAGAGGCTTTAACCCACTGAGCCACCCAGGCACCCCGCTATTGCAGATTTTTGAGCAGAGAGTGTTATGTTCATTTTTGCACTTTTAAAGATCACTACTCTGGCTCCTATGTGGAGAATGATTTGGAGGATTTAAGAGGTGATCTTATAATAAGTCTCCTCAGTAGCCCAAGTGAGACACCATGATGGCTCGCACTAGGGGAATGGCAGTGATGAACAGAAGTAGACAGATTCTAGAGATATTTAATAGGTAAAATCAATGAGACTCCGTAACTTTCTTACACCATACACAGAAATAAATTCAAAATGCTTGAGAGACCTAAAAGTGAGGTAGGAAACCATCAAAATCCTAGAAGAGAACACAGGCACCAACCTCTTTGACCTCAGCTGCAGCAACTTCTTACTAGACTCATTGCCAGAGGCAAGGGAAACAAAAGCAAAAATAAACTATTGGGACTTCATCAAGATAAAAACTGCACAGCAAAGGAAACAGTCAACAAAACTAAAAGGCAGCCTTCAGAATGGGAGAAGATATTTGCTGATGGCTTATCAGATAAAAAGCTAGTATCCAAAATCTACAAAGAACTTATCAAACTCAACACCCAAAAAACAAATAAGCCAGTCAAGAAATGGGCAGAAGACATGAACAGACACTTCTCCAAAGAAGACATACAGATGGCTAACAGGCACATGAAAAGATGTTCAACATCACTCATCATCAGGGAAATGCAAGTCAAAACCACAATGAGATACCACCTTATACCTGTCAGAATTAATAACACAAGAAACAACAGGTGTCGGCGAGGTTGCAGAGAAAGGGGAACTCTCTTACACTGTTGGTAGGAATGGAAAGTGGTGCAGCCACTCTGAAAAAGAGTATGGAGTTTCCTGAAAAAGTTAGAAATAGAAGTATCCTGCAACCCAGCAGTTACATTACTAGGTATTTACCCAAAGGATGCAAAAATACAGATTTGAAGGAGTATATGCACCCCAATATTTACAGAAGCAGCACTATCAACAATAGCCAAGCTATGGAAAGAGCCCAAATGTCCATTGACCGATGAATGGATAAAGAAGACATGGTGTAAAAAAAAAAAAAAAAAAAAAAAAAGAAGACATGGTGTGTGTGTATATATGTGTATATATGTTCCATATATATGGAATATTGCTCAGCCATCAAAAATAATGAAATCTTGCCATTTGCAATGATGTGGATGGGGCTACAGTGTATTATGCTAAGCAAAATAAGTCAAAGACAAATGCCATATAATTTCACTCATATGTGGAATTTAAGGAACAAAACAGATGAACATATGGGGAGGAACAAAAGAGAGGGAAGCAAACCATAAGAGACTCTTAATGATAGAGAACAAACTGAGGGTTGATAGAGGGAGCTGGGCAGAGGATGGGCTAGATGGGTGATGGGGATTAAGGAGGGCACTTGTTATGATGAGCACTGAATGTTATATGTAAGTGATGAATCACTAAATTCTACTCCTGAAATCAATATTATACTATATGTTAACTGTCTAGAACTTAAATAAAAATTTGAAAAAAAAAATCCCTAAGACTTGGTTTTAGATTGGACATGTGGGGAGTGACAGATTAGTGAGGTGCTTGGTGGTAATTCTTGAAGGCAAAGTTTGGATTGGATTTGATAGTGGAGAGGTGCAGTATGTATTTGAGTAGGGGAAGACCATTCAATGTTTGAGTTTTTAACAAAGGTGTTTGTCAGAATCATGGGGGATAAATTGTGGGTGAATGAGAATGTAGGTTGTTACAGTGGTCTAGGTGATATAGTCTAGGTCTAGGTGATATGATTAAATCTGGACTAAACCAAGGCATCCCAATGGGGATGGAAAGAAGTTGAGAAGGTAAAATACCTATTGGAGGACATGAGCATGGAGGCCAGTTGGTTTGGGGGCAAGGGAGGGGAGTGAAGAGGATCAAGAACAATCACTCCCTTTCTGCATGATCATGCCTCTCTCCCATGACATCAAGCTCAATCATAAGTTCAGCTCTCACCTGTCTCTGGGGCAGCACCGTGCCCTGCTGTGGAAGAAGAAGCCTTGGGAGCTAGCATGGTCCTGTGGCTGCCACTGACAGGTAACATTCTTCAGGTTCAAGGTAAAGCACTGCAGTCCAATTTCCACTGAATTAACAGAAGAAAGTCCCATCAGGGCCAACACATTCCCACTCTGTAGGGTAGCCAGACTATCTTTACATACGTAACTGGGAATATTTACCCCCATTCTTTGTTCTCTCTCTGAATAGAGTTCACTGTGTCTGTCTAGTGGCAAGTTTGGGGGTATTAGGAAGGACCATGGTTCTCAGAGCTTCCATATCCAGTCCAGATCTCTCTAGAGTTCTTTTCTATCTCCTCCCCATCTTCCCATTCTTTTGTTGACGTACCTGCATCTCCGGGTAGGTCCACGGTTGCAGGGAGGGACCAGGAACCCCAGGAACCAAGGAGGGAGACCCCATCGGGTTGGCTGCGCAGCTGGAGCCAGTAGGATTTACCAGGCTCGAGCCCTGAGATGAGGCAGCTTCCACTCCTCACTGTTAGAGATGAAGCCTTGGGAGAAGAATCCCAGCCTCAGAATCTAGGTCTGCCTTAACCAAGACAGCCTCCATCTCTTATATTTGAAGCCCCACAGCATACCTGTGGAAAGATGCCCAGTTCCTCACTGGATAGATAATGCACACAGACTAGGGGCCAGGTCAGTGGGTTTCAGGTGGTGTCCAGAACTTTTTAGGCCTGAAACACTCAGTTTTGTTGGTGTGAATGACCCAAAGTGGGAGATACCTAAATAGACATCACTCCCAAGCCCATACTAACTTTCCAAGGACCAACCCAGTCTGGAATCCCCAAAGTATGGAATCCCCTGGGCAAATTTTAGGATAGGAGATAGGAGGTGGGGCAGAAGGCCAGGATACTTCTCTAGTTGGGGACATCTGCTCTGGTCCATCCTGTTGGGGCATCATGGGCTGAGCACATGGAGGCTGGTGCAGAGCTGGGACCAGGTTTAGTCTCTGCAGAACTGGACAGCAGGTTTCTGTGGGCAGCAGCTGCATGACTGTGGGACCAATGGAATTCCTGGGATCCTTGGGGCCATAGCGAAGTTCATGCATCAGGAAATCACTGATTTCGGGAGCTGGGGTCTCCCAGCTGATCTGAAGTTCCCCTGGCTGGATCCCGCCTGAAGCCTTAATGATATCTGGGGGAGCTGGCAAGCCTGGGGGCAAGACAGGGTACACCAGAACTCTCTGAGTGCCATAGCCAATGGTTCAAACCATGGACTGTAGAGAGGGGAGCTGCAGCTGGGTTGGGGGCAGCCCCTGGATTCTAGAAGATCACAGGCCACTGCTCTCTTGTATGCCAGGGCAAGGAGGCTCCTTGTCCTGTTTTCCTTTCCTCATGAGAACAGTGACCTCACTGCGGCTTTGTTAGACTCAGTGCTTTCAAGAACAGGGATCTCTTCATCTCTGTATCCTTGTCACCTCGCACAGTGCCTGACACATAGTAGGTATTCTGTAACTGTTGAATTACTCAATGAATAGGTTAATGATGGGACAGGAGCATAGGTTTGTCTCTGGTGTGAAATGAAATCTAGCTCTGGATGCAAAGAATGGTAAGGGGGTCTCGAGGTTCCTCTGGTGGTCTGGTAATGAAGGGCATCCACATTGCCCTAAAAGAGCACAGACCAGTCTGATCCTAGGAGCTGGACTGAGGACAGCAAATAGAGGGGCCAGGGTAGCAGGAGGATGGCCCTTACCCACACTATCCACAAAGAGCACACGCTGGGTCAGAGTCTGGTTCAGAAACACGTTCTTCACCCAGAGGTGCAGTGGAAAGAAGAGGCGAACTTCATCCTGGGCTGGAAACTGACACACGTATCGGGTTCCAAAGGGGGGAACGCTCTTGAAACTCAGGGGGCAAGCACGGGGCTTCTCCCTGTGGGCATAGGAGAAGTCTGCTCCATCCACACTGCCACCATGACATCATGGGCCCAAGCCCAACTTCGATTTCCATTACTGCCATTTTTCAGCTCAGTGCCTGGTGTAGGTGGGCTTAGGGATTATGCAGGGACCGGCACTGGGGCCATCCAAAGCGCGTCTGTTCATTAAATGGTTACTGAGGGCATGTACTTGGAATAGTCTCTGATAGGGCCAAAGGCAGGGAAGCTACAGGAGCTGGGCTCAGCTGAGGTAAGGACAGGACAGACACAGGGGAGCATGACACAGCCCAGCACATACCCTGGGTAGGCATACAGCAGCTGGTATGTTCCGTTGGGTGCTGCCTCTTCCTCATCCCAGAAGCAAGTGAGGTCCTCAAATGTTCGAGAGAAACAGTTCAAGGGCTCTGAATCCGAGGCCAGAAAGGAGGCATCTGAGGAACAGCTGGTGAGTTGAGCTCAGGGTGCTCCCACGCATGTTTATGGGCAAGAGTAAAGGGGCTGGTGGGAACCTCCTACCTTGCACCCCTCCCAGGACTCCCTCTTCCTGGGAATAGGTGATCTCCACCCTCCACACACCTCACCTTGGCTGGTGACTTGTGCCAGATTTTGGGGGGCCAGGAGGAGGCAGGAGGTGACCGTCAAGAGGGCCCAGGAGGGCATCTTCTCCGGCACTGTGTGCCTGGCTTAGCCCATCCTCCCCTCAGGAAGCCGGGCCCCAATCCCCTCCCAGGCCAGCCCCTCAGGTTCCTGTCAGATACAGCCCCACGTCCTGTCCCTGTCCCTGCCCCTTTGGGGCCCATTCAGACCACACTGGGGCCAGAGGCCAGGGGAGGGGGAGTGGGAGTGGGCAGGAGGGGAGGAGGGATTTGAAAGAGAAGATATAGGCCTTTTGGTGGGAGGGAGATGGGGGTCATCTTTTTGACCGTGAACCAGGAGATGGAGCCTCTGTGTGTGACCATGTCAACTATTATAGAAGGGTGTATTATCAACAAGAGTAACAACATTTACTGAGCACTTACTAAGGACTTCATATCTATTCACTCAGCTCAGCCTCCCATTAGTATTATTTCCACTAGAGAGCGGGGGAGACTTAGAAGCGGAGCCATTACAAGATTTGCCCAAGATCACAGACCTACTGAGAGGTCAAGCTCAGGAGGTCAAGCTTCAGAGCCTGAGCGCCAAGCAGCTACGCCATGCTGCTGGAAGGTGTAGTCCATCGGGAAAGGACTGCCTCACAGCCATAACAAAATGGTGACTGTTTCCACTTGAATGGCTTCTGTAACTTTGTGCACAAACACATTCTCTCTGGAACTGGATGTGCACCCTCCCTCGTGTGGAGCCTCCAGGGCTGCCTCTTGTCCTTTACTACTCAAAGTATGGCCTGTAGACTAACAGCAACAGCATTGCCTGGGTGCTTGTTAGAAATGCCGAATCTGGGGTGCCTGGGTGGCTCAGTCAGTTGGGCATCTGCCTTCGGCTCAGATCATGGTCCCAGGGTCCTGGGATCGAACCCCGCACTGGGCTCCCTGCTCAGCAGGGAGCCTGCTTTACCCTCTCCCTCTCCCTCTGCCTACTTGAGCTCTTCCTCTCTGTCAAATACATAAATAAATAAAATTTTTTAAAAATGCAGGATCTTAGGCCCCACCCCAGACCTACTAAAACAGAATCTGCACTTGACCAAATCCCCAGGTGATTCGAACACACATTTAAGTTGGAGAAGCACTGGTCTTGTGGCTTAGCTGTGCTCATCTTCTTCACATCAGTAGCAAAAAAGTAGGCATGATGCCTTGTCTGAAGCCTGGGCTGCCTCCTGGTGCTGTACCTGTGGGTGGCTTTTATGTCATCTCTCACAAGCCCCAACTCTTGCAGGGATAGAGGGATGTGTATGAACTCCTCTAACGAGCCCCTCCGGCCTCAGCTGGGGCTACTATCGCTGGCTCTACAGGCTAAGTGGCTTCCATGTCAACCTGTTCTCCTCCTCCTGAATTAATGTTACTTACAGAGAGATTAGGGGGAGCTGGGTGGGCAGGGAGTAAATGGAAATGCTTCAACCTTCCTGGGACGTCTTAGTTTCTCTGGCTCTATTTCTCTGCAAGAAGAGCCTGAGGCCAGGGTCATCCTGATTCATGTCCAGCTCTTGGGTTATAGGGACCAACTTCCTCTGTCCAATGGGGATGACTTTGGAGCCCCCCCTCAGCCCCCTATCAAGGGCCACCCAACCTCCAGGTCAAGTGAGAGGGGAAACACATTAATGTTCACACACTCCCAATGCTTTGATGCTCTGTCTATGCGGATGACTTCAAAATTAGTATCTCTAGCTATGGCTTGTCCTGGGGTCCACACTGGGATCACCACCCATCAGCTTGGCATCTCCATGTGCACTTCTAATGGGCAACTTATACTTAAGATGGCCAAAGTCAAACTCTCTCTCTCTTTTTTTAAAAGATTTTATTTATTTATTTGACAGAGAGATCACAAGTAGGCAGAGAGGCAGGTGGAGAGAGAGGGGGAAGCAGGCTCCCCCGCTGAGCAGAGAGCCCGATGCGGGGCTCGATCCCAGGACCCTGAGATCATGACCTGAGCCGAAGGCAGAGGCTTAACCCACCGAGCCACCCAGGTGCCCCAAAGTCAAACTCTTGATTCTGGTTCCCACCCCGAAGCTTGTGATTTTCTTTTTCCTCTAGTCTTACCTTCCTCTGTAAATGGCACCGCCATCTACTCAAGTGATCAAACCCGAAACCTCAGTCCTCCTTGATTCCTATCTTTCTCTTACCCTACATTCAATTCACTAGGAAGTCCTATTCGACATTCTTTCAAAATGTACCCTGAATGAGAGCAATGTTTACCACCTCCCCCCATCCTAGTCCAAGTCTGGACTACTGCAGCAGCTTCCTAGCTGTCCCCCCACCCCCCCTCAGCCCGCCCTCCAGTCCACTGCAGGACAGAGGGAGCTGTATAAAATGCAAATCCAACTTCTTCACTCCCCTGCTCAAAACCCGCTAATTGTTTCCTACTGCATTTAGAATAACATCCAAATACCCTTCTGCGTGATGTGGCCCCTGCTTTCT
The DNA here is from genome assembly GCF_963455335.1 of Martes martes. Classification (NCBI taxonomy): domain Eukaryota; kingdom Metazoa; phylum Chordata; class Mammalia; order Carnivora; family Mustelidae; genus Martes; species Martes martes. The sequence goes on from NC_137891.1 coordinate 158,090,592, forward strand.
TAAATCTCGTCTCCTACCGCTGTCTTCACTCTCAACCAGCCACAATAACCTCATTGTGTCTCTCATCTCAATCCTTATCATGCTCAACCTTTCTGCAACATTTGATATTCTCCTCCTTCCTTGGCTTCTACAAAGTATCACATTCTCCTGGTTTCCTCCTACCCCCTGTAACATTCCCTCCCAGTTTCTTTCTTTCTTTACTCTTTCTCTCAAATGTTGTTGTTCCCCAGGTGTCCTTGCTTTGCCCTTTATCACCCCCCATCCCCGAGAGATCTCATGGCTTCAGTTCCACCTATAGACCAGTAACTCCCAAGGCTGTACCGCTCTCTTGAACTTCAGATTCTCAGCTACTTATTGGATCTCTATTTGTTGTTCCATAGACACCTTGCTTAAATGCACCAAGTCCCAAATGCAACTATCACTGACTCCCATACACCCTTCCCGATTTTTCTCTTCCAGGGTTTTCTGCATCTCCCCCTAGGTTCCTCGGCATCTAGGCCTGGAAGCTGAAAGTTATCCTCAAATCATTCTCCCTCCACTCCTGCACCCAAGCCTTACCAAGTCTGTGACTTCTACAGGGAGACAGTGTAATAGTGCGAAGGATGCAGAACCTGCAAGTCAAGGGGCTTTGTCTGTCCAGAGTTGAGATGGGGGCTCTGCATGCCTGAGTGAAAGGAGGTGCAGCTACCTGTCCCTGTCACTTTCCCATTTTTCTGTTTCCACACAGCGGGGAAGAGGTGCTTTCCCCAGTCCTTTGCTTCTTTAGAACATCAAGGGGGTATTAGAAGAGATCTAGGGGAAAAGAGACCACTTAGGTATGCCCATTCTTTGGTCAGGGAGTCCAGTAGACTCCTTAAGGTCAGCTCAGATCAGCAGGCCTAGGCATTTCTGTTGGGCTATAAGATCAAAGCCCCAGCTCAGAGAAACCTGTATTTGATCTCTGTGCAGTCGTTGCTCGGAGAATGTAGGGGGTTGCTGGATGAGGCTTGACTCAGGCACTAAGTCTACTGTTAAACTACTCTCTGGGGGCAGGAGGGAGCCCTGTTTCGTAGCATTTGCAGGTTTTTGGTGCAAATACACCACCACAGCCTATTTCACGCTGCTAAGATGACGTTGCTGAACAATGAATTGGGAAGAGAAGTCACTCTCCTGAGCCCATGCCTGCCTCCCCATTTCCCCAGATTTCCAACACCAGTCAGACAGTCGGGGATAGGTAACTCTAGGCCCCTGGATTCTCCATCTCCCCAACACTTACTTCCCCAGCGTTGTCAAACTCCTCTCCAGAAGGGTCGTTCCACTTGTTGGATGGTTCTGGCAGGGGGTCAGAGCCCCGTCTTTGCCCCACACCTTTGTCAATGTTGTTTTAAGTTTGCTATTCTGATGTTGACGAATGGCTCAATCTCCTCAGTCGGTGCTTTTTCTGAAGCTCAAATTTGCTTTTATTCTTTCCCTGCTTAACATCCTTTCATGGCTCCATAGGATTCTTTAGACCAAGACTCATCTCTGGATGCTGGAACACAAGGCCCTTATACCTTTCCGCTTTCCCTTCCTAGAATCTCTTCCCCAAGATGCTCCTTTCACTATCCCCAAACCCAATCCCCTTTCTGCCACAGGGCTTTGGTCCCTTTGTTTCCCCAGGCACAGGACTCTCCAATCTCTCAGTCTTTTGGAACTTTCTTTGTGGTTCAAGCCCTGACTCTAGCTTTTCTTATCCCCCAACTACACGTCACAGAGCAGAAAGGCTAATTTAAAAAGAGAGAGGCTATTTTACATTCCTTCCAGAGGACTTGTAGCTCTTTTGTGATTACGAAAAACATGGCGAGTCTTTGGGCATGGCCTTAGTAAGGAGTGAGAGGGCTAAATTTGTTGAGTACAAAATCGGTGGGTATTTGGGAGTATACTGTGGTAACTCCAGAGAAAAAGGAGGAGGGCTGGTAAGTGAAAGACGGCAACCTGAGGAGAAGAAAGCCTCACGAGTGAGAAATTCCAGTAAGACTAGCGGAGGGAAGTTTCAGCACAGGGATGCCTCATGCCCGGTCTGACTACTCTGTGAAAGTTCAGTTGCCCCAGAACCGTCCCCCGCCCCGGGGGTGTCCTCGACACAACCTTCGTTCGTGGTGTTTATGGAACAAAGGCAGAAGAGTAATGATACCTGTGGAGTGGAGAGAGGATGGCAGCCACAGAATTCAGGTTGAGAGGTGATCCCGAGGGTGTGAACTATGGGAGGGAAAGCCCAGTAGGAACAGAGGAGGGTGTGGACTTCCTGAGGATGTGGAATAGGGACTGAGTTGTTCTGATGGGATAATATTGGAAAAGTTGGTCCCGAAGGGCTGCCCTGAGGACTTTTGGGTTGCACACACATAATCTTTCCTTCCTCTCAGACCCCCACCCCCCAGAATTTTGTGCCTCTGTTGGGGTGTTTTTCTATGGAAACAGGGAGGCTAGCCTCAGCCTGAGCTAGATAAGCCGAGAACCCTGCCAGAGGGGAGCTGTCATCCTAACTCAGTCCTCCTGGGTCAAAAGTCGGGTGGGAGCGGGCCGGCCTCTTCCTCCCCTACCCCGTCCGAGTATCGTAGCAGCTACCACCGATGGACACTGGCTATTTGCCGCCATGATGCTAAGGCACAGTCTCATTTCTTCCCACAATGACTCTCTCACTTGCCCTGTCCTTCCTCTAGGGAAGCGAAAATGCAGGTTGCAATGGATTAAATGAGTCGTCCAAGGTCACTGTTAAGGGGCACAGCTGAGATTCGAATTCAGGTCCATTTCATACCAAAGCCTGCTCTTTTAACCACTACATAGACACCTCTTACTGTTCCGTCCTTTTTATTCACTCAACGGTATGCGCCCGGCACAGGGCCTGCTGTGTCTCTCCCACAGTAGGAGGCTGAGTTCAAGACAAGCATCAAGAGAGGCCTGCTTCAAGTAAATGGGAAAAGGACCACCAAGATGCGTCCAGTAGTGGCCCCCAGCAGGAGAGCTGCAGGGACCCGATCCGGTCAGGCCTCTGTCCTCCGTCCTCCGAGAGCCAGCCGGGCCCCTGAACTGTTCTTACTCAGCTGCTGGGCTCTCTTTGACCCCTGAATCCATGTTTCCTGCTGAGGAAACAGGGGGACCAGCCCAGGACAGTCCCACGCTGGCTGGTCTGCCGCCCTGGGAGAGGGCCTGGGGTGAGATAAGAGGATGCAGAGTCCATGGGAGGAGCCTGAGCCAGCCAGAGGCCAGGCAGGAAATCACCCCTTCCTTGGGGGGCCGAGAGGGAATGACTCAGGGCTGACTGGCGGGGGTTCCGTTTTTGTGGCCAGGACGGGCTGCAGTGAGGCCCCTTGGATAACGTGCTCAGGGTCGCCTTCCCCAGTCTTCTGCCTAATGGGCCTTGGAGAGGTGTGCTTTGGCCTTTCCTCTTTCCCTTTTCCACCTTTTCTCTAGAAACAAGTGGGCAGGGCTGGTCTCTTGCTCTACCCCTGCCCAACCCAGGCTGTCCCCTGGGCAGTAGAATCTAAAAGTGGGGAGGAATGAAGCTAGACAGGCATGGGACTACCGACGCTGAAACTCTAGGTGCTCTGTACCTACTGTCTGCTGCCTTGTCTGTAGCAAGTCTCTGGCTGCTACGAGCCCAGAGTGGAAAAGTGGGCATCTTCTGCTGGGGACGGGGACCCTCGGAGCCGGCCCTTAGCCCAGACCTGGGGCTGATCTCCCTGCGTTCACGCCTTCTTTCTCTAACACTTATAAGGAGATATATATAATTCACGTGCCACACCAGCCACCCACTTAAATTGTGAATTTAGTATTCACAGATATGGGCAGCCACAGTCAATTCTAGATCTTTTTTTATCGCCTCAGAAAGAAATCTGAAACTTTCAGCTCTTGCCCTCCTATCCGCCCCTACCCCTCATCTTCCTCCCAGCCCCAAGGAACCACTGAGAACTCATAACTGAGTTCAGCAAGGCTGCGGGACATTGAAACTGACACACAAAACACAATTTTCTTCTACAGACTCGCAATCTACTTTTCTCTCTACAGATGGGCCTATTCTGGACATTTCGTATAAATGAAATACAAGCAGATGCAATAGGTGGTCTTTTGTGACTGGCTTCTTTCACTTGGCCTGGTATCCCAAGGTCCATGTCCGTAGTGGCACAGATCAGTACTTTACTCCCTTTTAATGACGGAATAATACTCCGTTGTGTGCGCAGACCACATTTCGTTTATCTATCATTCAGCATTTGAATTCTTTCCATGTTTCCATGTTTTGACATTACGAACGACATTTCTATAAACTTCCGTGTAAAAGTTTTTACGTGGACGTACGTTTTGATGTCTCTTGGGTAGATACGTAGGAATGGAACTGTTGGGTCTTACGGGAACTCTTGTGGAAACTTATGTTTAATCGATGAACTGTCAGATTATTTTCTGAACAGGTTACACAGTTTTACATTCCCACCGGTAGTGTATGAGGGTTCTGATTTCTCCTTGCCAACATTTGTTATTATCTGACTTATTGATCATACCCATCCCCAGGGGGTGAGAATTTGTATCTCCTTGTGGTTTTGATTTGCATTTCCCCGATGATTAATCATGTCAAACATCTTTTCATGAGCTTATTGGCTGTTTGAGGGGTTCTTTGGAGAACAAGCTCTTCAAATCCTTTGCTTGGCTAAAAATTGGGTTGTCTCTTTATTATTGAGTTGTAAATCTACTTAATATATTCTGGACACAGTCCCTGATCAGATACATGATTTGCAAACATTTCCCCCATTTTGTAGGTTTTCTTTTCACCTTCTTGATAGTCTCCTTGGATGTACAAGTTTTCTATTCTGATGACGTCTATTTTATCGATTTTTTTATTTTGTTACTTGTTCTTTTGTTGTCCATAGATTCCATTACCAAATCTGATGTCATGAAATCTGTGTTTTTCTTTTAAGGGTTTTATAGTTTTGGCTCTTACATTTAGGCCTTTGATCCATATTGAGTTGATTCCATACATAGTGTTTGGGTAAAAGTCCAGCTTCATCCTTTTGCATGTGGTTATTCAGTTGTTCCAGCATCATTTGCTGAGGACCATTCTTTTCCCATTGAATGGTGCTGGTGTCTTTGTTAAAAATCAAAGACCTGGGGTGCCTGGGTGGCTCAGTGGGTTAAAGCCTCTGCCTTCAGCTCAGGTCATGATCTCAGGGTCCTGGGATCGAGCCCTGCATTGGGCTCTCTGCTCAGCAGGGAGACTGCATCCCCCTCTCTCTCTGCCTGCCTCTCTGCCTACTGGTGATCTCTGTCTTTCAAATAAATAAATAAAAAAAATCAGTTGACTTTAGACACATGGGTTTACTGCTGGACCGTAGATTCTATTCTATTCATTTATTAGACATTTGTTGCTTTGTAGTTAATTTTGAAATTCAGAAGTCTGGGTCCTGCAACTTTGTCATTCTTTTTCAAGATTGTTTTGGTTATTCCGGGTTCCTTGCTATTCTATATGGATTTTATTATCTTTTTAAAGATTTATTATTTATTTATTCATGAGAGATAGAGACAGAGGGAGGAAGGCAGAGGCAAAGACAGAGGCAGAGGCAGAGGCAGGCTCCCTCTGGGGCAGGAAGCCCAATGCAGGACTCGATCCCAGGACCCTGGGATCATGACCTGAACTGAAGGGAGTCACTTAACTGACTGAGCCACCCGGGCGCCCTTAGATGGATTTTAGAATTGACTTGTCACTTTCTACTAAGAAGCCAGTTGAGATTCTGATAAGGATTTCATTGTGTCTGTGGATCACTTTGGGTAGCATCATCATCTTAATAATGGGAAGTTTTCCAAATCATGAACACGAGAGTCTTGTCCATTTATTTAGTCCTGCTTTAATTTCTTCCAGTGGTGTCTTATAGTCCTCAGGGTACGAGTTTTGCGCTCTTCGTTAAATGTATTCCAAAGTGTTTTTTTCCCCACAAATGGTATGTTTTATGTTTTGTTTTTTAAATATTTTATTTATTTGAGAGAGAGAGAGCAAGGAGAGGAGCAGAGGGAGAGGGACAAGCAGACTCTGTGCTGAGTGTGGACCCCAAGCTGGGGCTTGATCTCATGACTCCTGAGATCATGACTTGAGCTGAAACCAAGAGCCGGGTGCCTAATCGACTGAGCCACCCAGGCGCCCGGCCTCCAAAGACAAATTTTTAGTTTCCACATCTCGGACGTCCAAATATCCCTGTAGTTGATCTGAAATTTCATTCTAGCAAATTCTATCTCCCCTGTCCTACATAACCTCCCCATTACTCCAGTTCATTTCTCCTTAAATTCAGCCCCACACTCCAACCATTCCAGTCTCTTTGGAATACAGATTCTGATAATCACCACTCCCTCCAAACTCCGTGCGTTTGTAGATACTATCAGCTGATACTTACACAGCACCCACTAGGTACCAGGTTCCGCTCGGCCCCTGCCTGTGTGATCTCATTTAGTGCTAACAACAGTGAAGTAGCCATTATGATCCCCATTTTGCAGAGGAGAAAACTGAAGCTCAGACCGGTTAAGTGACTTGATCAAGGTCACACAGACGGTAAATGATATAGCAGGAACTTGGACATGGATCCATGTGATTCCGGAATCCATGTTATTACAAAACCATACTGTGTTATACCTTCTTTGATTCCATCTGATTCACTGAAGAAATGTGTGAAGCAAGACAAGCCTTGTTTCTTAAGGACGGGTGGGAGAGAAGTCTGAGGACAGCCACACAGCCTGAGGTAGTGATAGGGGACTAATGTTCAGGACAGGAGCACCTCCCAGAACACTGAGATAGGTCCTGGGAAAGGTGAAGGATTCCGCCGTAGCTGGCTGAAGTCAGAAGTGACCTCTGTCTTCCTCCTTGGGGGCCCACAGGCCAGCCAGTAAGGTGGCTCCCAAGCCAGGCTACCTAGAGACATTAGGAGAAGCGGGAGCTCAAGACAGGCCAGAATCTGTCTGGAGCTGAGGCGTCAGTCTGAGTGAGGTCAGGCTATTGCTGATCCTGGCATGGACTGTTTGGACAGAGCGGACCCCTGGACTGGCAGTTACGCAGAGATGTAGGGAGAGCTGCTGGTGACCAGGGCTGGAGAACAGGGAGGAGACCACAGGAAACTGGACCTCTCATAGAACAGGGAGGTAGGTGGTGGTGTCTGTGTAAACTGGGTCTTCCAGAACATCCCCGGCATGGAGAGCCAACCCCAACAGAGGCTTGAGCTTACGACTGGGTCACTGGGGACACTGTTTCTTTTCTTGGAAAATCCAGTCCCTCTTTGGTTCAACTTTTCCTTGGGATTGGCTGACAGTGAAAGGAATACATTGGATGGAGCTTCTCATAACATTTATTTTTTTTGGATGATAAAGCCAAAAGTGGGGAGTAGTGGGAATGTTAGTGGTGTGGGCGCTGGCTTGGGTGGAGGAGCTGAAGAGGGCTTGAGTGTGGGGAGTTGCAGAAGAGGGTACAAACCTGGAGCAGCTGAACTAGAAGGAGAAATGGGAAGAGTCACTCTAGGAGTAGATGCAGAAGGCGTGGGGGCAATAGCAAAGGGTGAGGACCCGAGTCCCCTAAGCCCACCCCCCCGGATCCCCTCTTTTTTTTTTTCTTTTAAGATTTTATTTATTTATTTATTTACTTATTTGAGAGAGAGAGAGAGGTGAGGGGGGAGGAGCAGAGGAAGAGGGAGAAGCAGACTCCACGCAGAGCATGGAGCCCGATGTGGGATTCGATCTTATGACCCTGAGATCACGACCTGAGCCGAAACCAAGAGTTGGATGCTCAACCAACAGAGCCAGCCAGGTGGCCCGGATCCCCTCTTTTCTTAAGTTAAGAAAAAAAAAAAAATTCCTCGAGGCAGCTTAGGCCAGAGGCCGCAAGGATCAGAAGGCACAGGTTGGAGAGTAGAGTTTGCTCTGGCCCGCAGAGCCTGGTTCTGGCCTGACAGCCGCTCAGGCCTCCTCGGCTGTGGCGTCGATGCCCGCGTAAGTGAAGTTCTCAAACAGCGACATGTTCACATAGGCCTGGGGGACAGAAGAGGCTTTAGTGCGGGCCTGGGGTGGGGGCGCCTGTGGCCTGGAGCTCCCTGGCTTCCAATATGGCAGCCCTACTTGAAGAGACACTGATTTAGACTCAAGATGACCCCATGGCCAAGGGCGGCCCTCTGCAGTGAGAACAGACCAAAACTGGGGGTTCGGGTGAGAGCCCATTGACACATTGTTAGACAGAAGGGTTTTTCTTCTTTTAAAAAATTTTTCATTGAAGTGTAGTTGACATATATCATATTAGTTTCAGGTGTACAACATAGCCATCTGACAGTCACCATCTGTCACCACACAAAGTTAGTATGGTATTAGTGACTATATTCCTTATGCTGTTTTCATCCCTGGGATTTATTTATTGTGTAACTGGAAGTTTATAACCTCTTGTACCTCTTAATCTTCACCGATTTTGCCCAAGTGTGGGGGCTTGGCAACCACTAGTTTGTTCTCTAGATTTATGAGTTTCTTTTTTTGTTTGTTCATTTGTTTTGTTTTTTTAGACTCCACATATAATTGAGATCATGTGGTATTTGTCTTTCTGTGACATTTCTTGGCATAGTACCCCCTGGATCCATCCATGTTGCTGTGAATGGCAAGATTTCATTCTCTTTGATGGCTGAGTAATATTCTATTGTACACACAACTGACCCTGAACAACATGGACTTGCACTGTATGGGTCCACTTACTCCAGATTTTTTTTTCAATAAACGCTGTATAGTGGTGTAAATGTATTTTCTCCTCCTTATGACCTTCCTACTAACATTTTCTTTTCTCTAGCTTATTTTGGTGTAAGAACACAGTATATAGTACATACGCAAAATATGTGTTAGTTGACCGCTTATAAGCAGTCATTTTATTGTTTTTAATATTTTAAAATTGTTTTATTTTGTTTTAATATGTCATTTATTATTAGTGGTACGGCTTCCGGTCAACAGTAGGCTCTTAGTAATTAAGTCTGGGGAGAGTCAAAAGTTATATGCAGGTTTTTGACTACCTAGGGGATTAGTTGCCCTTAACTCATCCATTGTTCAAGGTCAGCCATATATATCACATCTTTATCCATTCATCTTAGTTTTTTTTTTTAATGCATCTGTCAGATGAATTGTTTGTTCATGCATGCATTCATTTATTCATCTATTCATAAAACTATTTTTGATCATTTATCCATTTACATGGTTCGTTGATCATTCATTCATTCTCATTCATTTGTTTAAAGATTTTATTTTTAAGTAATCTCTGCACCCAACGTGGGGCTCGAACTCATCGCCCCGAGATCAAGAGTTGCATGCTCTACCGACTGGGCCAGCCAGGCGCCCCTGATCATTCCTTCATTCTTAAGACAGTTTATTAGTTCCTACAGCTCCTTAGTCATTAATTCATATGAAGGACTCCTTTTGCTCTTGCTCATTTTGATATATTTCTTCCTTTATATTTACCTAATAATTCATTTATTCACATGGTTATTAGGTTCAGTTATTTAATTATGTTTTTATTCATATGCTTATTATATCAACCATCCACTAATTCTATTCATCCATTCACTTACTCTTTCATTCATTCACCCATCCATCCATTCGGTTAGGGGACCATTCATGCATTGTCACTCTCGCTCTGTGCCTGGTGAAGAAGGTGGCCCAGATGAGAGTGGGCTGATGGTCCCAGCAGAGGAAGACAGGTAAGCAGCCTGGGACCTGGGACCTGGGGGAGCGATTTGCCGCCGGGGCCTCAGAAGAGTTAGGAGGGCCTAGTGTCCAACCCCTGGAGAGCTGGAAAGGGGGGTGGCACCCTGAGGCCCAGCTGTCCTGGCAGCTAGTGGTGGGGACAAGGACATGGAGGCTGCTTCTCTCTGGCTTCTATGAGAGGGCACCCCTGGAGTGTGCTAAGCCCTGTCCCTATCAGCCCCAGTCTCCTCACCTTCCTGGCTTCCAGCATCCGGCCTAGCTGCAGTGCAATCTGGGCAAAGGGGGGTCGCTCGTATGGACGGTCCCGCCAGCACTGACGCATCAGCTCATACCTGCAGATGGGGCGTGGCTGAGAGGAGAGGTCGGGGCCAACCGGGCTGAGGGGGTCCCGGGGCTCCAGGCTGAGGACACTCACACTTCATCGTCACAGTTACGAGGCTGTTCCATGCGGTAGCCCTGAGGTAGCTTCTCATAGAGCTCAGCACAGGTCATGCCGCAGTAAGGCGTGCCCCCTGCAGGAGGTGACAGAGCTCTCTCAGCCCCGGGAATGGGAGGTGGGGGGGTCAGGAGAGGGCTGGGGTCTGGGGGTCTGGAACTCACCAAGGCTAACGATCTCCCAGAGGAGGACCCCAAAGGACCAACTGGAATGAGAAGGATGTGCTTAGTTCCTGTCTAGGCCCAGGGGCCAGCTGTTTAATGGTTGCCTGCCCCACGGTGCGCCCCTCTCAGCCCCTGCTTGGGGGCCACTCTGCAGGTGTCCGCCTTGGCCAGCTGCTGTCTCTGCTCCACTGAAATTCCTTCAGAGCTGCTCCCAGACTCAACGTCCGCACAGCTAACATTCTAATCACACACTCCGGGCCACGCATGAAATCAGCTAACATAGACACTCATGCGTTTAACCCTCACACTGGCCTTATGATGTAGGTGCTACCACTATGCCCATTCTACAGATGGAAACACTGAGGTACTGGCAGATTAGCTAGCTTGCCCAAGGTCACATGGCTCGTAAGTGTTGGAACTGGACTTAAGACCTGACAACTTGACTCCAGACCATTGTTCTTAACTACCTCTTATACTGTAGCAACCTCTAGGCAGGTGAGACCAGGATGGGAGTTCTAGTGGGGGGTGGGCATCTAGGCGGGTTTGGGGGCAGAAGCAGGAAGTAGCTGGGTAGTGGTCAGAGAGGTGGTCCCTGTGGTGGACAGTGAACAAGGCAGGCCAGGCCAAAGGGCCAGGGACCAATGGGCAGAGCCAGAGCTGGATGGCTGGGCAGGCCAGATTCCCTGGAAAGAGGAGCAGAAGGGAGGCCAATATGGTCATCTGGGTGTGAGGGGGTCTTGGTGGTCATGCTCTGGACAGGTTCCTGGTGGGGATGACTCTGCCTTTCAGAACAAAGGTGAGAACTTTCCTCGAGTGGTCTCTCCCTCCACCTAGGCATGTCCTCCCATGTTCCCGAACCTCCCCAGTGTATCTCCCCGTGTTAGATGAACCCAGATCTAAAGTCCTCTAACACAATCCTAACACTGAAAAACCTTCCAAGACAATGTCTCCTTCCAGCTAGACCCCACCTTCCCACTAAGATGCTGGGCATCGCCAAAGTATACCCAAGATGCGCTTGTCTCATACCTGTGTCATGTGTGGAACAGACCCAAATTGTGCTTCTACTACCTGAGACGTGTCTAAGACGTGTCTAGGTTTATGTCTGTATGTGTCTTTGGGGGACCAATCCCTCCTGCCCCTTCTGAGCCCCACACTCACACATCGCTCTTGGTGGTATAGACGCTGTAGTTCAGAGACTCGATGGCCATCCAGCGCACAGGGAGACGCCCCTAGGGGAGAGTGGCTTTGAGGGGCTGGGTGAGGAGGAGGGGCCTGTGTCAGGGGTCCTGGAGGCCAGGCACGGAACCTGAGTGCAGAGACTGAGACGTACCATGGTTTTCTTCACATAAACCTCCTCCCCCCGAGAAAGGCCAAAGTCGGCGATCTTGGAGGCCAGGTTCTCTCCCACCAGCACATTGCGGGCTGCGAGGTCCCTGTGGATGAACTGCAGGTGTGGTCAGAGGTCAGGGAAGACTGCGGACGGGCAACCCCAAGACTCCTGGGCCCATGAGGGATCTGACCTCAGAGCTGGTCTTTGTGGGACCCCCCTCCCTGTAACAGCCCCTTACCCTCCTTCCCAGCCAACCAGGTCTTGTCCTGCCTCAGAAGAGTCATGCTGCTGGCTGCCCCTTCCTTCCTGGGATCCAGCCATGGCCAAGCTCGGGCTGGGTGTCTCTTTCTGGGACAAGGATGGGCTTGTCCCTGGTACCCACACTGCGTCTTCGCTTCTTCCATCCTCCCATCCTCCCATCCTCCTTTTCTTCCCCCTCTTCGATGCAAGTGGGGAAGGCCCTCCTCTTGCTTGAAGTGACCTTTCCCTGGAGTCCTGAGTACCCCCCGACAAGACCTTCCACCTTCCCCGGAAACCTCTCTCCACCAGCCCTTCCCTCTGCACAGGTTTTTACTTGTCTGCTTCAAGGACACCCAAAACTTCACCAACTTTAAAATGTCTCTCCTCAGTCTCATGTTTTCCTCCTGCCACTGTCCTCTGCTTCCTTCCATTCAAGCGAGATGTCCTCAGACTTGGGCTCAGGCCTCCACTCCCTGCCTTGCCCTCCACACTGTCCTGGTGGGTCTCTCCCTCAGGGCCTCCTCACAGGGTCCACTCCCTTGCCATGAGACTCTCCACCACTTTGTGAGGTGATGGCTCCCACATCTTTGTCTCTGGCCTAGGCCCTTCTCCCAAGTTCTAGGCTGACATCTCTAATTGCCAGCTCAGCATCTCCACCAAGTTGTCCCTCGGCTGCTTCCAATGCAACGCCTCCCCCAGCCCTGCTTCTCCGCTTGCGCTCTCCTGAATTCACCCAGGCCAGCAGCTCGCGGTCTTGTCCTCCTGTCTTCTCTGCCCCGCCTGCTGCAGGGGGTCTCAGCGGCACGCCTTCCTCCCCACACTCCCGCTCACCTGTTTCTCGCTCAGGTACTGCATGCCGTTGGCGGCGTCACTGGCAAAACGTAGCAGCTGCCGGGAGCTGAGGGTGGAGGCTGTGCCGTGTTCTCTGGCGAAGGCTGGGTCTGTCTCCAGGACCCGGCTCTTCCGCAGAAAGTCTAGCAGGTTTCCATAGGGGGCATATTCGATAGCGATATACAGGTAACCTGGGAGGGAAGGAGCCAGGGACAGGGTGGGGGTTCCCAAGCTGGCAGCTGGCCAGCAGCTGGCCTCCAATGGTAGGAGAAGGGGGCAGGCTGCTGCTGTGTGTGTCGGGGTGGGGGGGATGGCTGTCGATGGGGCTTGGGAAGAAGAGACAGGTGAGGACCTGGGGGCTTACCTCGGTTCTCACAAGCCCCCAAGAGGTTGATGATATTGGGGTGATGTCCCAATTTACACAGAACTTCCAGTTCTCCCGCAAAGTCACGATGGTCATTTTCAGAGGCATACTCTGTGTAAAGAATCCAATATCACTTTAGTCAGAAATAGTTCTGGAGAAGAGTCATGGCTACTGAGGGCTGGGGACAGTTGCTGGAGGGGAGCCAGGTAGGGCCTGGGATCCATGGGACAAAGGTAGGGGGTGGGCCTGGGGTCAGGGGTCACTCCGGGGGGACCTTTTAACATCTTGATGGCCGCGTTCATCTTGAGCCCGTCCTTCTTGATCATGGCCCGGATGACCTGACCAAAGTTCCCCTCCCCGATGAGGTCCTCAAAGGTGATGTCTTCCCACTCCAGCACTGGGTAACTCAAGGGCTCAGGTTGTGGTTTGGGCCGCCGGGTTAGTGTCAAGGTGCCCGAGCTGAACTGCAGGATGGTTTCTTCGCCCTTCATAGGATGAGACAAGTGGGAAGGCAGTTGGCGCTGCAGATGTGGGGCCAGCAAGAAGTACAGACAGGCACTGAGGGATAGTTAGACAAATGGATAGAGACCCCCGCAGAGGACATTGTGGCGGTCAGTCAGGAACAGATATGCAGACAGAGGACACACACTGAGACAGAATCACAAGAGATGAAGCCATCCGCAGGCCACTGGCTGGACAGAGGTCCAAGAAGAGAGATGTGAGGCCACAACTGAGGATCTGGTATAGAGGACTCTGGAAGAACAAGGAGTGGGTAAGGCTGCTAGAAGCCACGAAGACAGGAGTCGATGGAAAGAAGGTATCTCCAACATTTCAAATGGGAAAGAATTGAAATGAGCTGTGATGGGAAGTGGCAAGCCTCCTGTTACTGTGCTGATCTCACGACCAGGCTTTTTGGTCATCAGCGATACTCTGGAGAGGATTCCAGCCTTGGGCCGCGGGGTAGAACATATTTATGGAGCACCTATCACATCACATGTGAAACCCCAAGCTGGTGCGAGTCAGCGGAGGGGTTTTCGCTACAGTAGGGGAAGCAGAGATGACGACTGTCTATGGCTCTAAAACCACCCAGGAGCCGAAGATAGAAAGACCACCGCAAAGAGGAACATCCACTTCCCCTAACCACATAGGGGCTGGGCCACCTGGGCCAGGAGGATGGCAGGAAAGGGAAACAGCTGGACAGGACCCAGGGCGCCACTGATGAGAGACCTGGAAGAGGGTTAACACAGACCTGGGGGTGGGGCTCCCTCAGTGAGGGGCTAAGGACACGGGGCTCATGGATTCACAGGAAACATGGACAGCGAAGGGCACCATACCTCAGGAGCATGCACAGCCGTGTGCTCAGGGAAGGGCACATGCACAGGGACACATGCGGGCACACACAGGGGTGCCCACCAGCAGACGCACATGTGCACTCCTGCGTGGTGCATGCGCACACCTTCATGCAGGCACACGAGGCAGGGGACGTCTGGGCCGGTATTAGGATTATGTCTGTGTTCAAGGCGATTTTCCCACCTCCTTCCCTCAACATCTGTCTCCATTACCCTACCCCCACCTCAGCCCTGGCGGCTTTCTGTGCACACTGACCTCAGAGGGAGCAGCCTGGAACAAAGAAGCCAATTGACTCTCTGAAGGGAGGCATGGCCTAGACAATGGCATTGGACACTAGGCTTTCTATCATAAGGATCAGCCCTTGAGAGAGAAGAGGGGTTTTTGTTTTGTTTGTTGTTGTTTTTGTTTCTTTGAAATGCCAAAGCGTGGCTGTAAACATCAAGAGCCCAGGTGCAGAGGGAGGGCTGGGGAAAGAGTATGGATCACCTGGGACAGCACTGGGGAGGATCTCACCCGAAGAGGGCAGGTGGGAGAGAGATGGGAGGTGGGGACAAAAGGAGGGGATGCTGGGTGCTGGGAGCGGAGCTGCCCCCTGCCCCACTGGCGGTAGGGGCACAGACTACTGACTACAGAGAACTCCAACAGGTTTTACAGCCAGGTATACAGCGAGGCCAAGGAGAGCGGAGGCCCTCCCCCACCCCTCACATAGGGACAGGGGAACCATGGGTCAGCACAGCTCTGGAGTGGCAGAAACAGCCATGACAGGTCTTGCAACAAAGGGTGTAAGGGCCGCAAAACACACTGCCCTCCAGAGGGTACAGGGAGCACCTCAGGGCTCTTAAGTCTCCCAGAGGAGGCCCTGGCCTTTGCAGAGATGAGGCCTGAGGAGGAACCCACAGGAGGAGTGGCCTGTGGCCAGGAAGCCACAGAAGGGTTGAGGACATCAACCACAGATGTGTACTGGCTCCCACGGCCGGGAGGGTATGCCAGGGCAGAGGCCACCATGAAGCTCAGGTGTCCCGCTGCCCGCCCCCACGCCCCACCTCCCGTGTTGTCCCCATGCTACCCAGGCTTCCAGCACCTCCAGTAAGAAGTGAGAGAACCCTGAATTAACCATGGTGAAATATGGACACACGGAGTTAGTTTGAACGGGGAATATTAAATATTTTGCCACTAACATAAACTGACTTATAAACTGAATTCAGTTCTATAAAAACAAGGAAAATTATATCTTGCATCCATGAGCATGGTTGAGTGAAGTCCTGCACCCACGACCTAAACCCGCACATGCGCGCGCGCGCGCACACACACACCGGGGTTGGGGGGGGGATAGGTACTGCGCATGAGCGGACAGACTCAGCTAGACGTGGGGTGCACGCATGCGCCTGGAGTGGGCACAGGGACTGACCGAACCCGACTGGTAGGTGAAGGTGCGTCGGCGGTGCAGGCAGCTTCTGCGGATGCACACGAGCGTCAGGAGGGCCGCCAGGATGGTGAGGCAGGTGGCTGACACAGAGCCCACTACGGCCAGTATCAGCTGCCGGTCCAGACCCTCTTCGGCTGCCTGGACCTCTTGGACCGGACCCTCACTCTGCAGCCCTGTACACAAGAGCGGGGCAGATGGCCGGGAGGGAGAGATCAGAGAGCCTAGTACCAGGAGGGACCAGGGGTGTCAGGCCTAAGGCCGATGGGTCACTGGGGTGACGGGGTTTTCCCAGCACTAGGACAACAGAAGCAGGGAAGGGTCAGGGGGGCCAGGATCAGGATGGGTGTGACTTGTTGGGAGGGACCTCGGATGTCCTGGCCCCAAAGCTGGAGATCCAGTGCCAGGAGAGGGCATGGAGACCTACCCCGGGCTGGGAGCCCCCGTGCTCTCTCACCATTGCCCAGGGTGGACTCCTCTGCCACACTGCTCCAGTCTCCGGGACCCTGGATACTGGCCCGCACACGGAAGAGGTAACGCGTACTAGCATTAAGGCCACGGACAATGGTGCTTGTCTCCTCGGGCCTGTCCACATCCATCCACAGCGGGTCTCCTGAGCCCCCAGCCACCTGCACCTCCACGATGTACTTGGATATAGGCCCAGCCGAAGCCTCTGGGCGCTGCCATGTCAGCTGGATCTCAGAATCTGAGAGGGCCTGGGCACGGAGGTGTCGGGGGGCTGGGGGCCCTGAGGAGATGGGGTTGGGGAGGCAGTGCTCAGACGGGAGCAGGGTATGTGGCTCCGGGGTGAGATCCACTCTAGCTGTGTTCCCTGCTCTGTGGACCCCCAAACGCGAGCCAACCCACCAACCTTTCCCATCCCCTTCTGGGCTCAGTTTCACTCCATATGCCTCCCTTCACCCCAAAACTTCTGCTTTCCTTTGTTCTCCTTATGGGCCAGGTCTTCCTGGCATCCCAGAGCCTCCCAGCATGCTAGGTCTTCCCTGTGCCCCATACCCTATCTTGGCCCAAATCCCATGTCCTCCTGGTACACCACATCCTCCCTAGGACCCTTGATCTCCACACCCTGTCTTTCCCTCATCCTGTATGCTCCTGGGCACCCACCTCTCCCTGGCCACCAATATCAGCTGTCTCTCATCCTCCCTTTGGTCATGTCTGTCTGACATCCTACTTCCCCCTTACGCCCACGTTTTCGACACATCCTGTGTTCTCTCTGTGCCCATACACTCTCCAGTAACCTCCTGTGTCCCATGTCCTCCCCCATCTGGAACCCATAACAACCTTTCTGGGTACAGCATACCGCTGGGGGGCAGGAGCACACGCGCTGGGGGCGAGGCAGGGCCCAGGAGGGTACAGTGGTAGAGTCGTACATCCAGCTGGTAGGGGGTGCCAGGCGTGAGTCCAGTCAGGAGGGCGGTGCGGGCCTGGGGGGACGAGACATTCTCCCGCCGCTCCTGTCCCCGTGTCCCATCCCACAGGCGCAGCAGGAAACCATCGCCCACCAGTGGCCCAGGCACCGAGGGTAAGGACCAGCTCACTCGCAACCGGTCAGGACCCTCCACGTGCCAGCCCTCCAGCCACGGCTGCAACGAGGGCTCTGGGGCCGGAGGTTGGGAGTCAGAACTGTTCAGGTGGTCCTTGGGGCTGTACAAGACAGTGATTTCCCCAGGGGACAGGGTGGGACAACCTCCAGTGGGAAAGGCAGGGGGCCCCTGGCGTGGGGACGAGACAGGACAACCCCTGAGTGCATAGGATGGTAACCCATGGGGGGACATGAAGGGGTGACTCTCGCCTCTCACCAGGACAGTCTGTGGTCATGAGGGTGGGAGGCCCCCAGGCCCCCTCCCCTCCTTCCCCTGGCCGGCTCAGTTGTACGCGGACGCTGTATCCTGTCTTCGGCCTCAGGTTCATTAAAGTCACATTCTCACTGGGGTCCACTGGGGGCAGCACACATCATTCAGCCCCCACCTCTTCCCGAAGCTGCCACCTCCCCCCTTTCATTCTGACCCAATATCCCTGTCCTGCCCCAGACCCCCTCCTGCCCCCAGCAGTGCCTCCCCCCACTCTGAGCCCCTGCTCACCCACAATGGCAGACCAGGCCATGGTGCTATCCTGGGGCCGGTAGTGCAGACGGACAGAGGTGATGGGTCCGTCCCCGGAGAAGGAGACCAGTGGAGAGACCACGAGCTGGCGGCTCTGCTTGGCCAGGAGCCGAGGAGCAGTCAGGGGCACTGGCGGCACTGCCAGGAGACCCCAAGTCAGGCAGGGTCCAGATAGCCTGCCCAGTCTTCCGAAAAATAAGAGGACTCTACTCTGGCCAGCAAAGAGCCCAAGTTCAACTGATGGGCAGAAGGGCCAGCATCCAGTCAGGACAGCGTTCTGCTGCCTGGGCAGTTTGGGGCACAAGGATCCGGCAGTGAGGACGCGAGAAAATCCCCAAAGATGCTAAGTGAGATTGGACGAACCTAGCTGGATTTGGGGGAGGCAGTGTGGAGCACACAGACGGGGCTGAGACCCCAGGCAGGGAGAGAGCCTGGTGTCAGCCTACTCTCTATTCTCCCCCCACCATTTGTCACTCTCTTTGTTGGAGGAAAAAAAAGAAAGCCAGCCAGTGATGAACTACGGGTTTTACAGTGGCTACTTCTCCCTTTCAGACAGCGCTCTGCCCGCCCGGGTGCTGAGGCTTGGAGACGTGTACCCGGCCTATGGTCAGGCCATCAGCAGGGGTTGTACGCGGGAGTTGTACAACCAGGATTTGGAAGACGCGTTTGGCCAGGCCTCCTAGAATCAGCCAATTCTACCCCAAACGGCTTTGGTTCCTGCCTGGCTTCCTCACTCCATGTTCATTGCCCCTGTTCTGGCCTGAGCTTTTCTGCCCAAATTATCACGTCCGCACTATGACTGTTCCTTTGCCTCTCCCAAACATTTATCAGACCGATTGTTCTAAGAATGATGGATGCATGAACCGGTGGCTGGAAACAAGGGAGGGCAGGAGGCCCGGGTGAAGAAGGCAGAGTTGGGAGCTGGGGGTGGGGGGCGGGGAGGAATGGTGGGGTCAGCAGGTCATGAGGAGGGGAGAGCAAGGGTGGGTATGGAGCGCTGGAGCCCCTGTGCCTCATGCTTACAGCAGGGCTTAGCTGTGCAGGGAGTGGCCAGAAATAAAACGGGCCCACACATCCGCTCGGACTTCAGAACCAGACCCCCAATGGAGGAGGTCCCACCAAATGGGTCTGGAGTTCTGGGGAGGGGTCTAGGTTGCAGATCATGTCCTGGAGTTGCCAGAGAAGAGCCAAAACCTTGGGAGAGGACATTTTGATAACAGTAACAATAGGGATGCCTGGGGGGCTCAGTCCGCTGAGCGTCTGACTCCAGGTTTCAGCATAGGTCATGATCTCAGGGTCCTGGGATTGAGCTATGCATTGGGCTCTGCGCTCAGCTCGGAGTCTGCTTCTCCCCCTCCCTCTGCCCCTCCCCCTGCTCACTTGTTTCCTCTCTCTTGAGTAAATACATTAAATATTTAAAAAAATAACAGGAACAATAAATGTCAGCATATACGGAACACACACGCTGCATCAGGCACCGGACTCAGTCCTCATATACATCATCTAAGCTCATTGCATTAAATGACTCATGACATTAAATAACATAACTTCAGTGCATTAAACGCATCATCTGACTTGCTTCACAGCAGCCCTCTCTGGTGAGTGCTGATATCCTCACTGTTTGGGGAGAGAAATAAGCTGGGAGGGGCTAAGCAGCTTGCTTAAGCCAGGAATTGGTGGTGAGGATTTGAACCCAAATCGCCTGGAATCGGAAGCCTGGGGAGAAGAGACAGGCTAGATGCAGAGCCCCGGCCCCCACTGATAGGTCCTGCTGGTGGGGCAACTGCAAGTTGGTGGGAGGGGTGGGGAGCAAGCAGGGAAGGAAGAGAAAGAGGAAGAGGGGAGACGTCTGGGCTTCTGTGGGGGAGGCCGGCCGTCAGGAGCAGAGGGCAAGAGGAGTCAAGGCTTACGGGGCTGGCAAAGGTGAAGGGACAAGGTCGTACCCGGCTCTGGGCCATCCTGGGCACTGGCAGCTCCCTCCCTACTCACCTCCCTACTCACCCTCCCTACTCACCACGGAGCTCCTCTGGGCTGCAGGCCACCCTCTGAGCTGAGGCGCCCCACGTGCTCCCCCGTCCTGGCCCTGGGAGCCCTGATGTGTGACCAGAGCAGGCGGCAGCATCCCAGAGGCAGAATTAAAGGCACGCCGTGTGCAGGGGTTGTGAGCAGGTAGAGAAGGCCAGCATGGCCAGATAGGAGACTGGGCAGGGCCAGAGGGTATGCTGTTTCTAAGGCATGGGATGTCCTTTCCAGATAGGACCGAGCTATGCTTCTGCCCTGACATGGGCCAGCCCAGACCTCTGGTGGATGACAAACCCTCTTCTTTGCTGGGTGCTGGGCTGGGAGTTCAGGTGCCCTTGCCCTTCCTGCTGCTATGTATGCCCAGTCTGAGCAGTACCAGCCCACTGAGCACCACTCTGCCCACTGTCCATCCTCCATAGCCCCAGGACATCACTGACCTTTGACATTGACCCTGAAACGTCGGCTGTCTTGGCCCCCAGATGTGGACACGCGGCACTCCCAGAGCCCACTGTCACCAAGTGCCAAGCGGGGTACCTCGAACTCAGCTGTGGTTCTGTCTGGCTCCACAATGGCCTTGGTGGACTGCGAGAGACAGGGAAAAGAGACAGACCATAGAGAACAAACACTCACGTGGCCGATATGGGGACTAATAAGGGGACAGAGGACCCCTGGTGGTTTCTCAACCATCAGACTGACTCCATATGAGCCATAGTCAGGCCAGTGGGTAGAGCCTATGGAAAACCCTGAGGGGCAGGGGTCTGAGGGACCACCTGTGAGGCCAGTGGGATGAGGGCGGGTGGGGGGCTGCTGACCAGGAGGACCGTGCCGTCGGGCTTCCGGAGCTCCATGCTGCCGCGCACTGGGAACGGGTTCCCCGCGGCTGCACAGTTGATTCGGGGTGTAGTCTCTAAGTTGAACTCCACTTCTGAGGCCACATCCAGGATCTGGGGGATCCGGTCTAGGGAGAGAGAGAGATACATCCTGGAGCCCCATGGGGCAGACACTGACCACCATGCTGCCCCTTGTCCCATATCATGCATCTCAGTGAAGGGGCCACCAATGGCTCAGTCGCTCAAGCCTGGAAGTTGCAGAGTCCCAGACAGCCCTTGTGCCCCATGGCTGATCGGCCACAGAGTCTATCTCCTGTGCCCCCAACCCGATGTCCTGTCTCGGCCAACGCAGTCCCCTCCCCAGCCTTATAGCCCCAACACTGGTTCAGGCCTCACTCATTTCTAGGCTCTGTTACAGACCCTCCAGGGTCTCCCACCTCCACTCTCCACCCAGCTGCGTGGTTCCTCTCTCAGACACAAATCCGACTGCCTTCTGCCTCTTCAACAATTCCCTCCTGCCTCCAGCACACCTGCTGGCCTGCTGTTCAAAGTCCCCAAGGTTTGACTCTTCTGACCACTCCCCCAGCCTCCCTACTCCACTCTCATGGTACCTGACCCTGTGTCCCTCAACCCCCGGGGCCTTTGCCAGTGCTCTTTCCCCAGCCATCTCGCGCTCATCCTTCATATGCCATCTCAGATCTTGCCTCTTCCGCGAAACCCTCCCTGAACCACTCGGACTGGCCAGGGGCCTCCTCTGGGCTCCCACTCACTCTGGGGTACTGCCCAGCCCTGCACAGGTGATGTGAGCTGGGCCGTGAGAACGCCTCCTGAACCCTGAGCTCCCCGGGCGTAGAGCTTGGAGTCAGGGAGATGTGTCTGGTGAAGCCTGACTTGTGTTAAGTGATCTCAGACACCCTTGTACCTGACTTCTCACAGTGCATTCCATGCCAGCCAGAGGGACAGACACAGCCGCTGAAGCGGTCACATGTACCACCGTTCCGACACTGGCACTGGAGGCGGCAATCCGCCCCAAAGTGGCCAGGGGCACAGGCTGTGGACAGAGGGGTTCTGGTTAGAGGGGCACAGGTCAGCGGCAGTGAGGGCAGAGCTGGGGCCTGGGTAATGCCAGGCTGGCTGAGCAGGGGGCTGTGGAGGTCCTGGTGTGGACAGCAGGGCCCAAGTGGAGGGTCCAGGTCCAGCCTGTGGCTGGCTGTCTGGGTCAGGGATTGCGGAGGGCAGGTCAGTCCATACCTTCCTGGCACTGGCTTCCTCTCCAGCCAGATCCACAAGAACAGCCATAGGGGTCCGGGAGGCAGAACGTGAGACCTCGGCAGCCCGATGTGCCCGGGCACTGCTCCTGGCAGCTCTGCCCAAAACGGCCCTCTCTGCAGGCTAGAAATAGGGTAGGTGGGTATAGGGCCCACTGCTGGGCCTCGGGGTTCAGGCCCCACTTGGCATTCTCACCACCCACCAAGCTCCATCCTCTTGGTTCAAGAGTCTTCCCCAGCCAGGCAGCCTCTCCTGCCTAGGTCCTAGCTCCCTGTCCTTACCCTGCTCACAGCGGGTGCCAGTGAATCCAGGGGGGCACACACACTCTCCATCCTGGTCATGGCAGACACCTCCGTGCAGGCAACCCGGGCACTCCTTGGTGCAGTCTGGTCCCCAGCTCCCTGCCCTACAGCCTGGAGGAACGTGCTTTCAGCAACCGACCCTCACCGACCTAAAACTCCTGCCGAGGACTCCGGCAGCCCTGGGGGCCCACAGGAAGTGCCCACAGGGCTCCCAGCCTCCCATCCCACCCCCCAGCTCTGCCCTCTGCTCCTAACCCCTCACGATGAGCCGGAAGAAGGCGCTGCCTAGGGGGCTGGTTTCCAGGTAGGTGGCACTGTAGATGCCACTCGCTGGTGGCTGCACGTTTGGGAGCGGCATCAGGAACCGTCCATCCTGGGCCTCATGCCAGTCCAGGGTGTAGAAGTAGGATCCTGGGGGCAGAAGTGGGTCAGGGTCCTCAGCACCAGGTGAGAGCTGGTGCCCAGGTCGTATCAGTGTGCGCCCCATACAGTGGCCAGAATGGGGGCAAGGCACCAGCCAGGGTCTGTCCCTAAGGCAGAAAGCTGGGATGCATCCTCTGTTCCACACCCCACCAACACTCAGGAAGTCACCAGGTCCTGCTCAGTCTAGCTCCTTCGCATCTCCTAAAGCACTCAGTTTTTTCTGTCCAGCTCACAGCCACCATCACCACGGTCCCCACCTCCCACAGTCTTCCAGGCAGTCTCCGCTGCCTCTGTTTCCCCTCCCTCCCTCCACCCCCCACTCATCAGTCCGCAGGATTTTCCCCAGCAGAAGCCTCCACAGTTCCCCTTCTTGGACTCCTTCAGTTACCCACTCCTTGGCATATCCCTGCTTAGCCCTCTGGCCCCATACCTCTCCACACCCTGCCCGATTCCTAACATTCCTGAGTTCTGGAAATGCTGGTTTCTCTTCTAGAAACACCACGGTATTTCAGCACTTCCTGCCTGTGCTCTCAGCCAATTCTCCTCCTGGAATGTCCTTTCCTCCTCTTTTGTGTGGCTAATTTCCATTCCTCCTCCCGGGCACAGTTCAGGGGCACAGTTCAGGGATTGTCTTCTTGGGAACTTCTTGGGGACTTCTCCCAGAAGCCTCTTCCTCCAGGACTTGCAGTCCCAAATACTAGGGTCCCTATCCGTGTCCCACCTCCTTTTGCCTCTTTGCTCAGGACTGGACGGTAGGGAGTACAGGTCTACGTGACCCTTCACACCTCTCATCAGTTCAGGGGGCCTGGCGCTCAGGAGACAAACCCCTTGGGGTGGGGGAAGGGTTCCTCCTTCCCTCAAGAACGCAGGGATGCAAGGGGCAACCAAAGGGCTGTGGGTCTGAGGGCTGAGGCAGGAATCTCTGGGGCCGCACAGAGTAAGGGTTCCCTCCCATGGAGTGGCCAGAGGGTCTGATAGGGCCAGGGTCGGGGCAGGCCTGGGCTGAGTTACCCGTTCTCTTCTTCCCCACGGAGACTGCTGCTCCCTGCCACGGGGGCTATGTGGCAGCACCTGCTACCTCCCAGGGGAGTGCCAAAGGTGAGGGTTCCGCACAGCGCTGATTTGAGGGTAACAGGGAAGGAGGAGGCCTGCCACAAGGCTGCTGGTCCTCTGGGTACAGTAGGACCACCGCACAGGGCCAGAGAAGACATGGGTGCAAGGGCTTCCTGTGGACCTGACACAGAGGCTGGCGCAGCGGGGAGGCAACAGGTGTATCAGAGTGAAGGCCCTGTGGGTGGCCAAAGCTGGGGGAGGCCGAGGGCAGGGAGGTGTTTGTTGAAGCGGCAGACCGTTGACCTGCCCGACCCGTCCGGAGGCCCCTCTCACCGTTGCTCTTCCAGATCACATCTGTCTGCTTCTCCTTGCGCACACGTGCCACAAGCACGGCCGTGTCGCCTTTGTTCACCGTGTGTGTGACCTTGTCCGGGAGCAGGTGCGCTGCGGGGGGGCGGGAGGGTGGGGGGTGGAGAGAGGGGTCAGAGGTGCACGGTGGCAGCAGCTGCAGCAGCGACAGCGGTTCCCGTTCTCTCCCGCCCCGCGGGCGGGACTCACCTCCGGGGCTGTTGTGCACGTAGAGGACGCGCGTGCGCCCCGCGCCGCCCACGCATGAGAAGACGCCCACGAGGTCGGAGGGCTGCGAGAAGCCGCGCAGCGTGACGCTGTGCGAGCCGTTGCGCAGCAGGTGCGGGGGCTGCCCGGGCCGCGGCGTGCGCACGATGCGGTCGTCCTTCTCCAGCAGCAGCGGGGGTCCCCAGGCTTCGGCGCCCGCGCCCGGCCAGGCCTCCCCGGACACGCAGGTCAGGAAGAAGCGCTGGGGCTCGGTGAGCCGCAGGTCGGCCAGCAGCGTCAGGTCCACCGCGGCGCCTGGAGCCGGGACGCCAGTCCTCCTTCCGACGGGGTCCCCAGCCCGCCCCGCACTCTCAGGCGTTTCCCTCCCCTCCCTTCCTGTCTCTTTCCCGGCCGCACACTGGCCCTTTCCCCCCAAGTCTCTTCGTCCTAAAAACAAAAACAAAGCCCTCTCTCTGGCCTCCTGGTGCCCCCCTTCTCCCGCCAGATGGCTTCCCTTTATAGCCTCGGAAAGAATGATGTATGCTCCCTGTCTCCGTTTCCTCACTGTTTAATACTCTGCCGGTCCCCTTGAGTCCCCACCTGTCTCAGACTGCTCTGCAAAGGGGAGCCGCTCTCCAGGAGAGCAAAATCGTCTTGGAGAAAGCCTTCCCTGCCGCTCCTTGCAACCAGGTGGTTGTGGGGCAGAAAAGGAGGGGAGTCCCTCCTTTTCTGTCCCTGCCCCTTAACTGGCAAGTAATTAGCTAGCTTTAATGCCATTTAGCTCATCAATTAATATTCTTCAAAAGCCTACCACGAGTACATTGAAGTTGGCATTTGCTGACCGCCCACCATATGCCTGAGCACCTGCTTTCCAGTGGATCATCACACCTCCCAGTGAAGTCGCTGTCTCTCCATTTACAGAGGAGGGAGAAAATAATTATTCTACAGGCTTCCTGGAGCAAGCTCATCTACTCCCCGGGCTTTATCATCATCTCTGAGTCAGCCTCTCAGCTTGGGTCTACATTTCTATCAGCTTTCCCCAGCCCTGCTCCTCTCTGGTGCTCCCTAACTCAACATATGGCACTAACCACCTGAGACACAAACTTTGGAGTCCTCTCATGTTCTTACTTTCATGATAATTAATGTTTATTGGAGGTCAATTATATGGCAAACACTTTAATTTTATCGCCCCAACAATCCTGAGTGGTGGGTGTTATTACTCTAGTTTTATAGCTGGTGGATGAAATCTCAGAGAAGTAACTTGCCCAAAGGCATATAATCAGCAAGTGGCAGAGCCAGGTTGTCTGACTCTAAACTCTATACCTCTAAGGGTGTTGCTGGCTGCTGCCATCAGTCACAAAATTCTGCGGTTTCCACATCCTCAAAGCCTCTTTACTGCACCCCCGTCTCCAGGCCCACCCTTGTTTAAACCCCATCTTTACTCACCTGGACCATCTCAACAGCTATACCCCTCCTTTCCCAGCTCATCCTCCAGAGTGGCCTTCTAAGACCTTGTGATTCTCTGTTCTACAACCTCCCATGGCTCCCCGTTGCCCTCGGGATACAGAGCATGCTCTGGAGCACTTCTTTGCTCATACTCTGCCTCTCCTGTTGAGTTTCCTCTAGGAACCTTTTCTCCCATGCCCTTCCTCACCTATGAGACTTGCATCGACTGTTCTAGCTGCCCAGAATGAAGGCTACTGTTCTTACTGAAGTCTTTCTGGACGCCTTTGTCATCTACTACCCCCAAGCAGAGTAGCTGATTCCTTCCTCCTCTGTGCTCCTCTGGAGCTACTTGTGTCTCCCTTTTATCCTTCACCCCATGTCCTGTGTCCCCAGCTACCACTCAGAGCTAGCCTTTGTGTTCTAATCCTCTTGGCCATCACTGAAGGAATCAGCTACCACTTACACAACAACTGGGCACTGGGCGCTCTGCGTAAATTACCTCCTTTAAACCCCATAACAGCCATAAGAGATCAGCATCATAGAATCTATTGCATAGACCTGGAGGCTGTCTGTTTTCAACCTGTGACCCATAGCACAGCTCCTAGAATATTGCTGGTGCCAGATAAATGTTTGTCAAATGAATAATTAAATGAAGCCAGCACACCGACTACATGAGCACCCCCTGAAAACTCCATAGGCTCCCATAGGCCCCGCTGTGCTTTACTGATCTTAAAATCCAACACAGTCAATGACTTTTCTACTCCCACTGCCAGGCTGCAGTGGTGTCTAGGGCCTGCCTGGCTTTTGGAGGCCTTGATCCCACTTTCTAGCTGATCGGGGTGTCCATAAGAGTGATGGCAGTGATCGTAAGGCTTCCTAGGAGGAAAATCAGGGCTTTGGGGACTAGGGGGTGGGAGTGGCTTGGGGGAGACTTACCGACATGAGAAGCCAGGAAGAGGATGGGGAACAGCAAAGGAGGCCCCAGCCAGACCATACTCTGGAGGCTGACCAGGTCAGCCAGGACAAGCTAGGCCTCTGGTCAGTTAGTCTGGCTCTAGATGCTGGGCTTGTACTGTTTAGTGCGTGTTGGTGCTGGGGAGGAAGAGGAAATGAGGTGGCTTGGGTGGGAGGGGTAGCCGTGGAGGGGTGGGGAGGACTATCCTGCTTCTGCTCACCGAACAGCCCCCCCCACCTCAGTCCGGCCCCCACAAAGACAAGGATGGGTGTGGCCTGGAAGGCCCTGGAATGGGGTCACTTGAGGTGGGGGAGAGTTGTAAGGGCAGACCCAGGCACCATGGGACAGGTTTTCCCCTCTCCTCTCCTCCCTTTGGTCCTCTGCCTTGCCAACAGGCAGGAGGCAGGAGGCAGGAAAGGGAGGAAGCCAGTGGCTTCCGCCTATTGAGGAGGGACGGGGCTTTGGGGCAGTGGGAGGGGGTAGGATATTGTTCTGGGGTCTCCCCTCCCCCCAGCACATACACGTAATTCCTTATGTATGTGTCCCAGGACAGTTACACGGGTGTCCTAGAGAGCAGTTCACGTACGTAACAAGTGGACAAAGGAACACAACTCACACTCAGGGCAAAAAAAAAAAAAAAAGAACTTTGATTCTGTCTTGCATATGTAGGGGTGGACAGGTTTTCCCTTCCAGGTTCTTTGGCTGGTCTAGTAATTGAAAGGAGACAGATTAACAGGAAAAAACAAAAGTTCAATAACACGCGTATCTCCTGGAGACATAGGAGTGAAGGGGTTCAGAACAAGTCTTCCTGCAATATGCCTCTTTGGCATGAAGATTATTTTGAGCTAAAAATATTCAAAAACCCAGCAGATTCAGGAAGAGCTTTTTACCTTCCTTTCAACTGCCTAAATTTATATTGGAAAGGGTGCCTGTACCAGGAAGAGAGCTATTAGCAGAGATTCCTTTTTACCTAAGAAACTTAACTGCATAACAGGCCAACCTTTTTTTTTTTAATTGGGTTATAATTAACACACAGTGTTATGTTAGTTTCAGATGCACAGCATAACGATTCAACAATTCTATACATTATTCAGTGCTCACCACGAGATGTGTAGACTATCCACCAAACAACTCTTATTATATCCTTGACTATAGTCCTTATGCTGTGCTTTTCATCTCATCTCTGTGACTTTTTAATTTTGTAGCTGGAGGTTTATACGTCCTAATCCCCACTATCTATCTTACCCATCCCCTCTGGCAAACACTAGTTTGTTCTCTGCATTTGAGTCTGGGTTTTGTTTGTTTTGTTTTTTAGGTTCCATATATTAGTGAAATTATTTGGTATATGTTTTTGTCCGACTTAGTTCAGTTAGCATAATGCCCTCTGGGTCCACCCATGTTGTTGCAAATGGCAAGGTCTCGTTTTTTATGGCTGAGTAACATTCCATTTTATCCACATTTTGCTTATCTATTCATATATTAATGAACACTTAGGTTGCTCCCATGCCTTGGGTGTTGTAAATAATGCTGCAGTAAAAATAGGGGCGTATATATCTTTTCAAATTAGTGTTTTCATTTTTTTGGTGGGATGGTAAGTACCCAATAGTCCAACTGTGCTTCTTTTGTACTGTTTCTCGTGGAGGCTGCACTAGTCTGCCTCTCCACCAACAGTGCACGAAGGTTCATTTTTCTCCACATCTTCACCAACACTTGTTATTTCCTTTTTTTTTTTTTTAAGTCTTTCTGACAAGTGTGAGGTGACGTCTCATTGTGGGTTTGATTTGCTTTTCCCAGATGATGAATGGTGTTGAGCATCTTTTCATGTGTCTGTTAGTCACCTGTATGTCTTCTTTGGAAAAATGTCTGTTCAGGTCCTCTGCCCATTTTAAAATCAGGTGTGTGTGTGTGTGTGTGTGTGTGTGTGTGTTGAGTTGTGTAAGTTCTTTATATCTTTTGGATATTAACCACTTATCAGATATATTATTTGCAAATATCATTTCCCATTCTGTTGGCTACCTTTTCATTTTGTTGTTGGTTTCCTTCACTGTGCACATAAAGGGGCAACCCTTGTTTTTTAAAACATCTCTTCTGCCTTCCTGCCAATGACCCACCTCCCTTTTGTAGCCCGCCCTTGCCTTAGTTCAGGATGTTACAAGCTTCGGCCACCTGACTGTTCTTTGGGTGTCATATTTTAAGGGCTCCCATAATATATGTAATTAAATTTGTCTTTCTCCTATTAATCTGGCTTATGTCAATTTAATGATTAGACTAGCTAAAGAACCTTAATAGGAAGAAAGGAAAATTTTCCCACCCCCATAAGAGAGACCCAGGAAAACTTGAGTAACTCCCTGAAATGGCCAAAGCCATCACTTTAAATACAGCTAGAGACAAAAGAGGGTGGGTGGGGGATGGCTGGGGAGTCCGTTCTGGGAGACTACTAGGAAAAGCACAGTAGATGCGGTTAAGATTGTGCGGATTGGAGTTTTTGCCCTCTGTCATAAGATAAGCATTTCTAGAGATTGAGTCATTCCCTCTTCCTGGTACAAGGGGGAGACACCCTTATAAATGGAGATTTTCCTTATCAGTGTAAAGGGTAACTTCTACGCAGTTTTCAGAACTTCCCCTGTGTCTACTGTTTCTTCAAAATAACCGGCTTAAAATAATCAATTGCCAAGGAGATATATTTCAAAGTGGTCTATTTGGCTTCCCTTCATATGGCTTTCTCGTTTTACAACTGGGAAAAGTGAGGCCTGCAGTGTTTGAGGGCACTTTGGGGTTGCGGCAATGCTGGGACTTGAACTTTTGACTTCGAGGCTCCTCAAGGGCACCTGTTAAGCAGACCCAAGGAATGTGCAGGGAGTGAGCCTCCTGCTTTTACAGTCTTTAGATTAAGCTGCAGCCGGAGACACCTCCTCATTGTCTGCCTGATGTCACAGAGCAAGGAAGAGCATGTGAGCAGGGGGAGGAGCAGAGGGAGAGCGAATCTCAGGCAGACTCCCCACTGAGCAGTGTTGGGGGATGGGGGGCTCCATCTCATGACCCCGAGATCATGACCCGAGCTGAAACCAAGAGTCGGACACTTAACTGACTGTGCCATCCAAGTGCCCTGATGTCATTATTTTTGCGGCAAACCCATGCCTATCCCTGGCACTGGGGGTGCACTCCTGAAGGGGGCTGACAATAACATAGGGGGAGCCCTAGCCCATTGGAAAAGCCTCCAAAACCCCATGGCTCTTGCCCCTTCTGTGTGTCCCCCCCACTTACCCCGTCTCTCACTGTCCTGGCATCCACTGCTCCATCTGGGACCACCACTGGCAGTTCCCAGAACAGAACATGGCCTACAGGTTGGAAACGCCTGCCAGGAGTCTGTCCTTCCAGGGGGCAGAGGGAGAAGTCTTGGCACCATCAGATGGCAGGGGCTCCTGGTGAGATCTGTGGTCCCTCTGGCATGGAATGGAGTGGTTGGGGTGGGGGTGAGACCTGGTGCCAGCTTAGGGAACCTTGTTTGGGAGTCCAAACCTTCCCTCTGGGGCTGGGACATCTTCCCAGAGTCCATTCCCAGACGAAGACTGGACTTTCCACCAGGCTCCAATTCACTGTCCTGGGGGAACTGGACCCCTGCAGCCTGATTTTGCTGAGGCTCTTCTGAAAATCCCTGAAAAATCTCAGGAGAGACTTGGACTGCTGGCGTAGCATGAAAACAGATCAGAGAACATTCCCTACATCCCATAGACCCACAGACACCCCATTCCTAGGAGTGAGGCTAGGAGGAGCTTTCTCTGGATGAGTCTCTGTGGGAATGGGTCATTGATGGCGGTAGTCTTCAGCCCGTCTTGGTGCCAGGGTCTTTGACTCTGGCGCAAGAGAGGTGCTGGGGACTGCCAGGGCGGTCTGTCTGGCAGGGTTGAAGGTCCTGCTCACTTTGGCAGAACACCTCCCTCGGTTCTGGGAAAACCTGGTGGGCCTGATGTCGTTTTGCAAATGTGTGGAGAACACTTGGGCAGCATCTGCTCTTCTGGAAAATGACACAGATACTAGCACAAACGTCTTCTCTGAATGGAGAAGTCTGAGCCTATGACACGGTGGCACGTGCCAAGACTCGAGGCCTATCTGCCCTCCCTGCTTTTTCAGCTGGGAAACACACCCAGCAGTAATGATCTGTAGATAAATACAGAGCAAATCCCGCAGAGCTGGTACACAGAGACTTGTATTATACAACAACCTCCTATAAGTATGAAAGTGTATTTTTATGTGCCTTGAGATTATGGGGCGAGTAATTCAGTGTATGTGCTGCCCAAGGGAGCACTGTCGCAAGTAATCTACGTCGCACGGGTTTACAAACAGCATGTCACAAATGAAACATCACCACACAGACACATTTTGAGTGAGTTGCACGTGGGTCTGCTAACACTTAAAACCACGATGCGAATCTTAGAGTCTCAGTCACTGGGAAAGTCAGAGGCTCAAAAGGATGCTCACGCAAGTAGACAGCTCCCCATGTTGTAAGGTCCATCCCTGAACCCCAAAACAAACTAAGTTCATAATGAAAGCGCTCAACCAAAGATGACTCCCCCCAACCCAAGAACGGGAATAGCAGCATGGCCAACTCCACACAAGGCTGATAATTCACAGCAGAGAAAGCCGCCCTCCTGCAAATAGTGGGCATTCCAGCTGCGGGCCTGTGGGCGTACCCGGGCGCGCGGTGCCAGCCAGTTGCCAGTGGTTTCAGGGCCGCCAGGCTTCCTGGTGGAATGCTGAAGCAGAGATTTTAGTGCCGCTGAGGCTGAGATTTTAATCGACGTGCCACTTTTAGTTTCCAAATGCCAAATTTGGGGACCTCTAATTGGAGTGTTACTGGTAAGAAGCCGTAGCTGGACCAAAAAGGTAGGGGTAGTTAACTATCTTTTGCCTGTAGCGACTGAAAAATCGACGTGTGTTTTTGGAACAATCAGGACCCACTGGGGCAGCCTCATGCTCCATGGTGGGCTATGGAGCTAAACGGGTCTGTGTTCTCTCCATGGTGTCATTCATTTCAAGTGACACTGAAAATCGTTGTGTATTTTTCCACAACTGGTCTAGATTTGGGGCTGTTTCCTTTGGAGAAGTAGTCTGTCTTGGTCTTTTCCGGCTGCCAAAACAAAATACCACTGACTGGGTGACTTACAAACAACACACATTGATTTCTCACCATTCAGGAGGCTAGAAGTTGGGAGAGCAGATGCCAGCATCCTCAAGGGGAGGGCTCTCTTCCAGGTTCCAGGCCCTCACTGGGCAGAAGTGAGAAGGGACCTCTCTTGGACCTTTTTAAAATTTTATTTATTTGAGAGAGAGTGTGAGCGCAAGAGTGAGATTGGGAGGGAGAGCACAAGGAGGGGGTGGGGCAGAGGGAGAAGGAAAAGCAGGCTCCCTGCAAAGCTCAGTCCCAGGAACCCAGGGATCATGACCTGAGCTGAAGGCAGATGCTTAACTGAGCCACCTAGGCGCCTCTCAGACCTTTTATTAATAAAAGTATCAATCCATTCATGAGGGCTCTGCCCCGTGACTCAATCATCTCTAAAACCCTATCTCCTAACATCACACTGAGCATGAGGGTTTCAGCATGCTTTCTGGGGGGACACAAACATTCAGATCATAGACAGCATAGTCCTTCTATAGGAACAGGTTAATGAAACCAAGATGGGGACAGGCCTACAGCTTTCCAGGAACATGTGCCCGCATGCTGATGTTTTCCACGCCCCTCTTGTGGTCCAGACCCTGTGCCATATGCTGAGGCTGCAGCCATAAGAAGGACAGACGTCAGGATTTAGAATGTTTAGCCTAAAAGGCAGCAGAGATCCTTTCGTGGCAGAAACCTGAAGACTTGAAGCTTCAGGGCATCTGTTGAAAGAATGGGAACCAACTTACCCTTTGGGGCAAGGCCCGTGTTCTACTGGGGTTCCTGTTAAGAGGCTCAGTGTGTGATTTAGTGACACATGGAGTGATGTCTGACCCACACTGAGGTTCCTTTGGAATGATGTTTCTTCTGTGGGGAGGGAGGGAGGTCTAGGTACCAGAATGGCAGCTGCAGAACCAGAGGATCTGATTTGGCCATAACAATGCACAAGCCTGAGTGTGGTACTTTCTTTCCTGCGTGTGCTGATAATGACTCAGTCTGAGAAAAATGTTAACAGCGACCGCAGCTTGACTGAAACGTTTCTGAATGCTTACTCTCACTTTTTGCCCTAATCTCTTTGTAAGAATGCTCTGACAAGTGCTGGGTCACCAGCCACCTTTTGAGTCACACTAGTCTAGTAGGGTAATGGAGCTGGGGGGATAGGTGACTGGGGTTAAAGGTGAAGTCTGAGTTTGTTTTATCATACCCCTTTCTGGGGTGTGATAGAGTCTATGGTGTGGCTGTGAGAGTGCCAAGGAAGTGAGGGCCACAGGAACAAGAATCTAACAGAGTCATTCATCAGGGTGTGTTCCTTTTCCCTTACTGTTCAGAACATGCCACATCTCTCCATAGAGTAGACATATGGAGACTCTGCACTGGACATTTCCAACATGGGCCTTTCTGATTTGTTACCATCACCATCTTGACTGTAACACAAGACTCTTAAATTATCTCAAGATGGAATTCTGTCTTTTCTCTACAGTGGTTCTAGGTTCTCTTGGGGTGTGATGGGAAGGACATATCTCCTCCAAAATGATGGGGGTTTAGTTGGCTGCGTTGGCTTGTTTGGCCAAATATGACCAACGAGTGTCCTGTTTGACCTCAAGGTGCTCAGAGGACTCCAGACCATGAGAGACCTGCTATTGGGCTTATTTGGGGCCAAGGACTACTCTTCTCCAAGATGGACCATCCTCCATCTTCCACGCTCTTCTGTGAATGGGAGGCTAGGGAGCAAGGAAAGAAAGGGAGCGGGGTTTGGCATAGGGACGCCCAGACCATGTTGGGTCATGGGCAGGAGGTTGGGTGGGAGCTTGCCAGGGTTCCACTTAGATTGTACTTCAGATAGTGGTGGTCCTGGGGAAAATATCCCTTTCCGTCATCCTAGGTTTGCATCAAGGGACTATCTGGCCTTTCCCCTTGACCCTGTGAAGAAGTCAGGGATGGGTTGGCAGTGCCTGACCGGGTTTCCTCCGTATCAGAATGATGGGCAATGCTGGCACAGTCTATGGCCATAGCCCATGGGCTCCTATGACTCTTGTTCTGCTGAGTTGGAGGAGCAGTGGTTTTTTTTTTTTTTTAATGGATTTTATTTTTTAGAACGATTTTAGAAATCATAGAAAAGTGGAGAAGATAGTATTGAGTTCCCATATATGCCACACCTGCTTTCCCCTATTAACATCTTACATTAGTATGATATATTTACCGTAAGTAGTAAGCCAGTGTCAATACATTAGTATTAATACATTAGTATTAGTACTAAGTCCATAGTCTATTTGGGTCTCCTCAGTTTCTTCCTATGTCTTTTTTCTGTTCCAGCATCCATTCACATCATCACATTCCATTTAGTTTCCATGTCTCCTTAGCCCCTTCCTTGGCCTGTCAGTTTCTCTAGCATGACAGTTTCTCCAACTTCCTGTTTTTGGTGAACTTGACAACTTTGAGCTGTACTGATCAAGTATTCTGTAGGATGTTCTGTTATAGGAATTTGTCGATAGATGTTTTTCTCATGATTAGGTGGGGTTACAGGTTTTGAGGAACAAGACCACAGAGGTTGAGTGCTATTCTCATCCCATCATATCACAGCTACAGACTATCAACATGTTTATCACTGTTGATATTGACCCTAGCTGAGGTGGTAACGGTTAGGTTTTTCCACTAAAACATCTAAAACGTCCACTAAAACTATTCTTTTCCTGCCTTTCTGCACTGTCCCTTCTGAGGTCCCTATGCATAGCCCTCACTTAGGAGGGCAGACTTGCACTCCCCCTCCTTGAAACTTACCATAAGTTATTCAGAATTCTTCTGAAATGGAGATATGTCCCTCTTGTCCTCCACTTATTTATCTAGTTAAGTATTTATTTATATCATGATGGACTCATGGGTTTTTCTTTCATGCTTTGGCTTATAATCCAATGCTACTTTATTTTATTGCTTGTTCTATCTTCGGTCATTGGGAGAGCTTTCAGTTGGCTCCTCCATTCCTTTGACATATCCCCACCAATGTAGGGTTTTGTCGTTGTTGCTGTCTATGTGTTTGTGCTTCAGTACTTCCTAACTTCCTGGCACAAATGAGATGCTCCAGGTTCATCTTGTATATTCCCTAGTCTAGTCCTAGAATCAGCCATTTCTGAGGCACTGTGCCTTCTTTTATTTGAGACTGTCATTAGAAAGCAGAAGCTGGGTGCCAGGTATGTTCACTGCAGCTGGGGTATCACTCCTAGGCCCTCTCAGCAGGCAGTGTAAGGAAATATATATGTTTATGCCAACTGGTGCCTAAGCATTTCTATATTTAACAATTTGTATTTATATTAAGCTAAACATGAATTCATAGGATGTCTCCAACTTTATTTTTTTTTAAAGATTTTATTTATTTATTTGACAGACAGAGATCACAAGTAGGCAGAGAGGCAGGCAGAGAGAGAGGAGGAAGCAGGCTCCCTGCTGAGCAGAGAGCCCGATGTGGGGCTCAATCCCAGGACCCTGAGATCATGAGCTGAAGGCAAAGGCTTTAACCCACTGAGCCACCCAGGCGCCCCGGATGTCTCCAACTTTAATCCATTACTACATGGGTCAAGGACAGTGCTTTTTACTTTAGAACCACCCTCTCCCTTGCCAAACCCAACATTCATCCCAATTGTTTGATTTTTTAAAAGCAAATTTTTCAGAAACAGATCACATCTGGTGGGGAGAGCTTGACCATAATTAGAACTAAATGTACTTTATGAAAATGATAAAAGGTTGACACATGATTTTCAGTGAATTCACCCCAAGTACCAGATTTCTAAAAAGGTTACTCAGAAGACCCCTGCTGGTAAGAGTAGTCAGGAAAACTCTGAAATAGAGGAGGGATGAAGGGTGTTCCCGTCCTATCAGATTGTCTTTCCCAAATTGGCCACAACAGCATCTCCAGTTCCACATGTTTTTCTTACAATGTGACCTTGACATTTGCCCCACTGGGAGGTGGGGTCATGTTTCCTCTTCTTGGCTTTGGAGGGGATTGAATCACTTGCAGTCAAACAAACGCAGAGGATGTGATGCTACGTGGGTGAGAAAGGTTAGGCAGCTTCTAGGTCCTGGAAGCACCTACACCATCACTCCGAGCCGCCATGTCAAGAGTCCCACCTCTCTGAAGCTGCCATGCTGTGCGGAAGCCCAAGGTAGTGCATGTCAAGAGAGCACATAAAGAAATCTTGAAGCTACATGATGACAAAGAGATGGCAGGCTAGCCCCTAGCTGCTCCAACTCTTCCCCTACAACATTTTCCCAATTGTACTTACTGTCTGATAACCCAATGAGCCAAAACCACCCAGCCAAGACTTTCTTGAATTCCTGACTAACAGAGACTGGGAGATGGAATACAAGGATTTTATTTGAAATGACTAAGTTTGGAGTTGGTTTACTTCACAGCAATATTTGCCAGACCATAAAACATATTACATGTAAAGTCTCAGTAATTAAAACAACATGGAACTGGCCTACACATAGACCAATGGAAGGGAAAATCCGGAAGTGGACCCAAATACATGCAGGAAATTAGCATAGATAAAAAGTAGTATTTCAAATCAGTAGGAAAATTTGGTCCTTTTAATAAATGGTGTTTCAACAAATGGTAGCTGTCTGTAAAAAAATGAAGTTGGATCTATACATCATATATCCAGATAAATGTCAGGGGTGCCTGGGTGGCTCAGTTGGTTAACTGTCTGGCTTCGGCTCAGGTCAGGATCCCAGGGTCCTGGGATGGAGCCCTGCATCTAGCTCCCTGCTCAGTGGAGAGCCTGCTTCTCCCTCTCCCTTTCTCTCTGCCCCTCCCCACCACTGGTGCTCTCTCTCTGTCAAATAAATAAATAAAATCTTAAACAAAACAAAACAAAACTCCAAATGAGTCCAAGATTTAAACATTAAAAATCAAGCTCACAAAAGAACTAGAAGAAAATGTGGGGGAATTCCCTTCTAACTTTGGATTGGGTAACCTTTCTAACAAGTCCTCAAAATCCACAAACTTGAAAAGAAAAGGTTAATCAAATTTATGTAAGAAAAACCTGAAAGGCAAAAATAAGAGACAAATGTCAAAAATATTTGTAACTCAGGGTGCCTGGTGGGTCAGTTGGTTAAGTGCCCGACTCTTGGTTTCAGCTCAGGTCATGATCTCAGGGTCCTGGGACTGAGCACCTGGTTGGGCTCCCTGTTCAGTGGGGAGTCTGCTTGTCTCCCTCTGTCTCTGCACCTCCCCACCTTCCCCTACTTTGCTCATTCTCTCTCTGAAACAAATCTTAAAAAAAAATTTGTAACTTATATTACAGATTAGAAATCAATAAAAACACATAAAATCCAATAGATACATGAGTAAAGACTATAAAAAAAGATACTATGTTAACACACAATTCCATGATTAAAAACAGTTTATAGGAAAGTAAATACAAATGGTCCTTTAAAATATGAAAATGTGCTTGGTCTTATTTACAGTAAGAATAATTCAATGTAAAACTCTTCCTGAGTACCATTTTCATCCATCAACTTGGCAGAAACACAATCTTGATGAGGCTGTGGGGAAAGAGGTATATTCACATATAATACATGTTGGTATAGCTCCCACGGAGTGCGATTTGGGAATATCTGTCAAAACCACAAACATGTTGACTCTCCCACTCACATTCTTGGGAAATCATCCTTGCAGCACTCTATGTAATGGCGAAAGACTGGGAAAGACCCAAGTGTCAGTCAACACGGACTGGTCAAATAAATTTTGAGGTAGCCACATGACGGAATATTCTGCGGCTGTAAAAATGGTTGAAGAAACTCTTTAAGCCTATATAAGTTTCTCCAAGACACACTAATTAGTGAAAAAAAAAATAAGATGCAGAACAGCGTGTGGAGTATGTTGGCTTTTGAGGAAGAAAGAAGAAAATATATATGTATATTCATAGTGCTCGTATTTGCATAGAGGAACTGGAAAGATGCACCAGAAGTTCATAAAAGTCAGTCCTTGTGGTGAGAGGAATAAGACAGTTGGGAGCAGGGGGCTGGGAGTGAGAACTGTGACTGTCTACCTTTTCTATTTTTCTGAACTCTGACCCATATTTGAGAATAAAATACAATGCATGTGACATAAAGGGAGTCCCAGTTCTTTAATTTATTTCCTTGATTTGAGAAAAGGCAAAAAGCATTCTGCGACGCACGAGACAATTCGCGAGTGTGAAGGTCTGGCTGTGGTTTCAAGTACCACTTAGAAGGGAGTGCTCAGCTGCTCACCAGTAAAATAAATAAAGCCTTATTTGCTTGACTGTTATTTTAGGAGAGTAAGGGCCCATTTCTTATGGTCATCCCCAATGGGTTGGGCCCACTGTTGTCCAAGTGACCCTCATGTTCAAGGGGGAAAGAAAGGCCCACCAGCCTCCCGTCCCCCACCAGGTCACTGAGACCACATACTGATTTATGCCCCTTCAGTGGTCATCCAGGGTGTTCCATGTGGCTTCTTAAACTGCTCTGAGGGTTTTAGAGTGCATGTAAATATGTGTGGAAAGATGCTACAGGTTCCTTTGAAAATGCCCATGAATTCAACTTAAATTTTTTTTTAAGATTTTATTTATTTATTTGACAGACAGAGATCACAAGTAGGCAGAGAGGTAGGCGGGGGCGGCGGGGGCGGCGGGGGGGTGGCAGGGGTGGGGAGGGAAGCAGGCTCCCTGCTGAGCAGAGAGCCCAATGCGGGGCTCGATCCCAGGACCCTGAGATCATGACCTGAGCCAAAGGCAGAGGCTTAACCCACTGAGCCACCCAGGTGCCCCTCGTCTTAACGTTTTATGTATACAAGTTCCCAGTCTTCTTGCAGAAATGGTGGTGGAATTGAGACCACTCTGCGTGAAACTCTTATGTGAATTATGCACAAAAGGTTACTGGTAAAATTTAGGGCTGGGTCCGTGGATGGTGAAGAACACGAATCTCTCCAAGTTGCCCCTCACAATTGACATGAAGGCCATAGGAATGGGTCAGATCAAGTCCCCTGCTAAGTCACAGAGACTCCTTCCAAGGAAACCTGCCAGGCGCGGGTGGGTTACCTGGTGTCCATGCAATTATTTTTCAAAATAAACAGAGTGAGAATTCCATCTTTGCTTCTTGGATTTCAGTAAGCTGTTATATATAAGCTGTGTAAAGTCAGTATGTGAAGCTGAATGCTGGACTTTGTTTTCCTCACTGATGCTAAGGAGATGGGTGGTCCCAATATTCCCCTCCCCATCACATTCCTGTCTTCTCCTGAAGCGTGCCCTTGTGCATTGGCTCCTAGAATATTTTGAAAAGTATTTAAGATATTTCTTTGTTTTGGGCAACCCCCAATGCTGGTGTCTTTATATATTCCACAAGTATTTCATCTCCCTCTCCTCTTGGTCACAATTGCTTTTTGAAAAACCAAGTAAAATGTTGCCTACGGAATGGACGAAGTTTTCTTTTGGCTGAAATAAGCGACACGTTCACCCAATTCCTAAGCCCCTCCCCCACCCCGTCTTTATCTGAAATTGACCTTAATTTTTTTTTAAAAGATTTTATTTATTTGACAGACAGAGATCACAAGTAGGCAGAGAAGCAGGCAGAGAAAGAGGAGGAAGCAGGCTCCCCGCGGAGCAGAGAGCCCGACGTGGGGCTCGATCCCAGGACCCTGAGACCACGACCCGAGCCGAAGGCAGAGGCCCAACCCACTGAGCCACCCAGGCGCCCCTGAAATTGACCTTAATTTTACCAGTAAA
Organism: Martes martes; assembly: GCF_963455335.1. Lineage (NCBI taxonomy): Eukaryota > Metazoa > Chordata > Mammalia > Carnivora > Mustelidae > Martes > Martes martes. The sequence goes on from NC_137891.1 coordinate 158,130,307, forward strand.
TCACTCTTCGTGTTGATACACCAAGAAGGTTAAAAAAAAAAAGTAATTCTTCTAAGAATTTTTTAGGTCAGCTGTTTGTTAACAAGAGTCCCTTCACTTAACTTCCACAGCAACTAAAGTCATACTGTTGAGTCAAAACCCGTTTTTGCTCTTCTTCCAGGAAATAACTATATTTGACAGGAAGTCTGTCAGCAGATGCTTCTGGAACATCAGGCTGGGGCTGTGCCCCCGGAGGAGTTACGGGTGAGTGTGTGTGTTTTCACCCTGGGCTGAAAAGATGTGCCAGGTGTTTGTGACAAGCTGTGATGAGGACTGCAGATTACTTGGAATCCATTGTATTCTTTCTCCTTGTTGGAGAAAGAAAGCTCTGAAAACAAGCCCTTATTTAAAGGAAGCCCCAGTTCATCCGACAAGGCTTTGAATGAAGTCCCTTTCATGCAAACTGCTCGACAAAGGCCATTTGGCCCTGAGAAACCCTATGAGGCCAGAGGCTGGAATGAACACCCCATGGGGGGTTCAGACAGTTCCAAGCTCAGGACTTTCTTCAAACATAACAGGTGTTTATTAACCCTGGTCGGAATGAAAACGACCCAGTAACACAAGCAGGAGAGCCTGGCGTTGAATGAACGTCCATCACCATGACTAACAGTTGGCGAACCGTTATGGGTACTGGGAAAGGGTGCTGATGCCTTCTCCGGGCTCTCTGCCTTTGAAGTACGTATCATTATTATTTTCTGTATTTTACAGGTGAGGACATGCAAGCTTCTTACAGGCAGCTGGGTTACAGTCGCGTGGGGGCCCAATAAAGATGGGCAGGCATGACTTTTCAGGGTGTCTGGCCTTGGAGGCCCATGGGGACCTTGCTTCACCCCTGCCACCCTGAAATCCTAGAACCAACAGCACGCAACACAAATGATTCATTGTCCTTCTGCCTCAAACAATAGCAGGCCTCCTCAGAATACAAAGCACATTTGATGAGAGAAAGCGGCCACCAGAGGCCACAGCCACACATCGGGGCAGAATCCACAACCCCGCAGGGGCGGGGGGGGGGCGGGGTGGCAAAGGGGGTGCTTCCTATTTGTTTAATCTCACTTCAAAGATTGTTTGAGGAGAAGCGGTAATGACAGCACAAGTCCCTGAGCTCCCGTGACCCATTGCTGGTGACACAGCGATGACACGGAAATGTCTGAAGGCAGGGCCCCAACTCCCACTCTTCTTGAGACACTTTTCTCCTAGAGGCACCCTGGTGCTTTGCCAGCGCCATCCGCGCCGCCGCCCTGAGGAACGGATGCTAGTACAACGACACCAGGTTCCCTGCCCCCATGGGGGACATGCCTCCTTTCAGCCGTAAGTGGCACCTGCCACCAGAGGATTTCCACACGGGAATGGCCCCAACACACTCAGGGACTCACAGGTGGGCACCAGCTTTCCCCCTTTCCCCTTTCTTACCAGAGCCCCGTGAGAAAGCAAGAATGTGGGAGAGACGACTGCTCCCCTTGCATGGGACCTGGGGAGGCAGGGCTGGGTGGGGCAGCATGATGGGGTCACTCTGTCTAGCTGGTCTGCCCCTTGGCCACTTGCCTGGGCATGTCACCCCTCAGGAGAGGGTGGGGTCATCCCCTGCCAGGTCTGCTGAGCTCTGTCCTCCTGGTCCAGTTACTCCAGAGATAACTGATCATGGGGGGCTACAGACCGCTCTCTCGTATCCAATGTGGCAAGATGGAGCTGGCAGCTTGGGAAGAAGTTGTCCCAGGAACCCGGATGTTGGACTGATGTGGCAACCATCTGAGGTAATTATACTGGAATTTCAGGGTGGTGTGGTTGGGGCTGGAAGAAGCTTGGTAAGTACTTCCTTCAGGGCTTCGTGGAATTCTGTGTCCCTGGACAGGTTTGTCCTCCTTGAGGAAGGACTGGAAGCTTCCTTCTCCAATGTTCCCCTAGTCTCAGGTCTGGGTCTGAGAAGCTCCACTGGGATATATCCTTAGAGCTTACCTCAGTGAAGTGTAACTTTTAGGTGATGACGAGGTCAGAACTTCGAGCCCATTGCCCACTGGGGCCACTTTAGGGACGCTCCGAATGCTGGGGCATGTCCAGGAGGTCAGTGCTGGCAGACCAGGAGTGGGGACAGGCCACCCTCCAGTGGCTTGCAAGAAGAAGAGGTCCTCTACCTATTTCAAGGGCCCACCTGTTTACAACAGAACAGAGCTTCCTGCATACAGAGTGCGAAGGGTTAACACCAGTTCTTCACTTGGGAAGAGCAGGCGAGCCCCGAACTTCCAAGGATTCATCCTCATGATGAGGGTTTAGTGACACTTACTCCATGCAGACCCGTGAGCGTGTTTGTGACTGTGGTCACTCGCATCTTCCTGTTCACATCAGCTTCTCCAAAGGGGACCGCAACCAGCCCGAGGCTAAGACCCCCGGAATGGCCCCAGGGAAGGGCTGGGTCTGATGGGGAAGGGAGTGGGTGTAAGATGGGGAGCAGGACACCTTGTTCTTTGCTTCCTCAGCATCCATTCCCTGTTCTTCTATTAGCAGCACTCCCCATTTCCTTTGGGAGATACAATCCAATCTTTGAAGGGACTGTTGTCTGTCACTGCAAATGATTGTGAGGAACGGAACCCCCTTTGATGATAAATTTTACTCACAGAAGAGGGATCTAGCTGAGGTATAACTGGACAGGTGCTGGACTTAGAGTCAGAAGACCTGGGTTCGAATCCTATCTCTTCCATTTACTCATAGAGTAATTAGCAGGTTTTCTTCAGTCCTCTGATTAGCAGGCAGAATTAATGTACTTCAGGGCATAGTAAGACCATCACCAGTCCGTAGACCCCCATCTCAGGACCACCCCATGGTTCATATCGGAGGGCATGTCTGTATGAAGAACCGCATCCCCTGGATAACCTCTATTTCCGTTTGCCGCCATCTGCTGACCACCTCCTATTTTTTCAACCTACTCTCTCTGGCACAACCAGCAATGGCTCCTAAAATCTGTCCATCCTACCACTTTTTTGGGGGGCCCCTCACACCTCCTGCACCTGGCCCTCACTTCCTTCTGGCCCAGATGGCACAGGCCAGCATGGCAACGACTCTTGCCCACAGCTCAGTTCCCTTGCCCCTCTCTAGCTTTATCAGATTTGCTGGGCAAATTCGCAATCCTGACCCGACGATTCTCTCTCCCAAACCCCAGGATGAGGAATTCACATCTTCTAGAATCCCAGTACCAACATCCCCCTCCCCAACTCTTCACCATGAGCTGATGACATTGTTTCCTGTTTCTCTGGAAAAACAGAAGCCACCAGAAGAAATCTCCCTAAGGCTCCCTATCATTTCACCTGTACACTGCACTTTCGTCAGAGGGAGTCTCCCTGTTCCCGTCCAATGCCAACCCTCCACCTGCGGCACTTGACCCACGCCCCTTGATGCCTAAGGACTCACACGCCCATTGTCTCTCCTCTCTTTGTGTCATCAGTTTCCTCTCTCTCCTGGATTATTCCTAACAGCAGACACAGACAGTCTAAAAGCTCCTAACCTTAAAAAAAAAAAAAAAATCCTGCCTGGGTCCCACACCTTTCTCTAGAGTCTGCCTCACTTCTCTGTTCCTTTTACAGCAAAATTCCTTGGAGAGTTGCCTTCACTTCCTCTGTTCCCAGCTCGTGCATGGCTCATGTATCATACGCCATGTCCCATTGGGCATTTGTCCCCACCACACTGTGGAACTGCTCTTGTCAAGGCTGCCAGTGACCTCCACATGGCCAATTTCAAAGTCAATTCTCAGTCCGTAGCTGGGTTGACCTACTGTCAGCATCAGCCATAGCTCACTGAGCCCTCGCCCTTGAAACGCTTGCTTCTCTGGCCTCCCCGACACCTCTCTGGTGTGTCGGCCTCCTACCACGCTGGCCAGTCCTCGCCTCCTTTGCTGCTTCTCCTCCCCTCCCCAGCCTCTGCTCCTGGCAAGCTCAAAGGCTCGGCCCTCTTCTCTTTCCACGTTTCCTTTGGGGCATCTCATCTAGATAGCTGGCTTTAAAAATCGTCCACATTGTGCTGGTTCTCAAACTTACATGTCTAACTCTTCCCTTCCCGCTGCATTCAGGCTAGTTCCTGGTACTGCGTACTTAGGATGTTACCTGGATGTCTCATGGGCATCTCACGGCCAGCGTGTGCACAACTGAGGTCCTGACCGCCCTGCCAGGTCTTCCCCTTTCAGAGTCTTCGCATTTCAGTAAATGACGACTCCATCCCACCAGCTGCTCACTCAAAAGTCTGGAGTGATTCTTGGTTCCTTTTTTTGTTTCTTCAAACCCCACACCCCGTCAGAAAACCACATTGGCTTTACCTTCAGAATATATCTAGAGTCTGAGCATTTCTCCCCATTTCCACCTGACTACTCTGATGCCACATTCCTTCTCTCGTGGATGATAGCCACGGCCTCCCAACCGGTTTCCAGGCTTCTGCCCTGGCCTCCTCTAGTCCATCCTTCACACAGAGGGAAAGAAGGTCAGCCCCTCTCACTGACGGATGGAAGGATAAGGCCCCACATGAGTTGGCCCCACACAGCCCCTTCCACCCTCCCCACTGTGCTCCCTCCAGCTAGGCTCTTTTCTGTTGCTTGGATGAGCCAACATGTTCCCACCTGTTGGTCTTTGTTCTGGCTGTTCCCTCTTTCTGGAATGTTCTTCCCCTAGATACTGGCATGATTGCTATCCTACTCTTAGTCAGATCTCAACTCAAACATTCCTTCTTCTGTGAGTCCCATCTTTTTTTTTTTCACTATCTGATGTAGAGTAACAGCCACCTCTACAAGTCTCTATCACATGAAGCTATTTTCCTTTTCATAGCACTCAGTATCTGAACTAATCTTATCTATTTCTTGACTTGTGTATTGTCTGTCTTCCTAACCAAAAGGAAAGCTGTATGGTGGTGGGAACTCTGTCCCCAGTGCTAGCACTGAGCTTATCACATGGTTGCCAGGGCATGCCATGGTTGCCATGGAAGGTTGTAAGGGTTGTTCACTGCATCAGAGTTCCTGGCTGAGGAGCAGGTGCTGACATCCAGCCTGTTCTCTGCTTTCCATGCATTGGGGCCATCCAGCAGGTTGCCTTCTGCTGTTCTGCAATTTGTGTTGTATGGGCTGGTAGTGGCTCTGTGATGGGTATTCAATAAATATTCATTGAAGGTGCCTGGGTGGCTCAGTTGGTTAAGTGAGTCTTCAGCTCAGGTCATGATTCCAGAATCCTGGGATCGAGTCCCATATCGGGCTTCCCCTGCTCTGCAGGGAGCCTGCTTCTCCCTCTCCCTCCGCCTGCCACTCCCCCTGCTTGTGTTTTCTCTGTCAAGTAAATAAATAAAATCTTAAAAAATAATAATAATAAATAAATATTCATTGAATAAATTACTGATGGATGTGCAGACCTTTACTTGTTTTCTTCTATGGAACTTCATGCAAATTACCTTCTCACGGCCTTATTTTCGTCATCTGTTAAAGGGATAACTAACATCTATTTCACAGTATAGTTATGAAGTTTAAATGAAATTGTTCATAAAAAATCTGGCACAAATATGATTAGATTTGTATGAAATACCCAGAATAGGCAAATCCACAGAGACAAAAAGCAGATTAGTGGTTGCTGGAGGCTGGAGGGATGAGGAAATGGGGAGTGACTACTTAATGGGTTGGGGTACTCTTCTGGTGTGATGTAAGTGTTTTAGACTAGATAGAGGAATGCTTGTACAACGTTCCGAATGTACTAAATGCCACTGAACTGTGCCCTGAAAAATGGCTAAAATGGTGAATTTCTTACGTGAATCATGAGTTATGCTATATGAATACCTCAATTAAAAAAAGAACCAGCACAGCGCCTGGGAAAGGTAGGTTCCACGTGGGGACTGGTAGGTGTTCAGTGAATAGCTTTTGAATGCTATGATTCAATCCCTTTTGAATCCTATGATGATGCCCTTGATTCAAGGGCAAGATCCCAGACCTTCCTTGGTTCCTTACTGCCCATCTGGGATACTATTCACTTTCCTCTCATTCATTTATTTCAGAAGCATCTATTACTGCCATTTTAGATATTGGGGATGTGGAGAGGAATAAGACAGACATAGACCCTTCTCCCAGAGTTTACTGGCTCATAGAGGACTGTGCCAGATGAAGAGAGAATCACAATGCTGTGCAGTCAGGGCTAGCTGGGAGAAGGGCCAGTGTCTGTGGGGCACAGAGGAGTGGGGGAGGGACCCAGACAAGGGCATGTCAGGGAAGGCTCCTTTAGATAAAGAGGCACTGGAGCTGGGGCCTGAGCGATGAGTTGGTCTGGCAAGAATAATCAGCCAGGGGGCGCCTGGGTGGCTCAGGTCATGATCTCAGGGTCCTGGGATTGAGGCCGCATTGGGCTCTCTGCTCAGCATGGAGCCTGCTTCCCCCTTTCTCTCTCTGCCTGCCTCTCTGCCTACTTGTGATCTCTCTCTGTCAAATAAATAAATAAAATCTTTAAAAAAAAAAAAAGAGAATAATCAGCCAGGTGGGGGATGACGCGTCGGGGAGGGGCTGGAGGGCGGGGTTGGGGTCCCAGAAAGAGCCCAAGCAAAGCCTGGGAGGGAAGACCATTCGGGTCGGAGGAATAGAGAACAGTCTGGTGTGGCTGGCGCAGTGTGCCTAGGTAGGTGACAGACCAGGCAGGAGAGTTCTAGAAGGGGCCACTGGCAGCAGGAGTTCAACTCCAAACTAAGATATTCAAGGTCCTGCAGGAACTGACCGCCACTTGGTTGTCCCAGGGTCCCACGGACACGCCCTAGGGGCAGCCCTTGCTCTGGCTGTGCCCTGTGACTTCTTAGTTCTTACTCTTCCTCCTTTCAATATTTATCGAGAATCTGCCCAGTGTCAGGGGCCAGGAACCCTGCTGTCGGGATCAGGAAGGGCGGGGGATGGGGTGGGGGTGTGTGTGTGTGTGAAGGGGAGCACCAGGAAAGCTCCGGGGAGGGCGGCCTGGGCAAGAAAGTGGGGCTTGCAGGGAGAAGGCGGGACTAGTCTGCCAGGACCTAATGCTCGGGAAGGTGACTCCGAGCTTGGTCTTAAAGGACAAGAAGGCACTAGGTCTGGGATGAGGAGGAAGGCAAGAGGGAAAGGGTCCGAGCTGGCTCTGTGGGCTCCCAGGATCCTCAAGATCCAAATCCAGATGGTAAGGCTAGAAGCCTCTATCCTGGTCGACACCTAGGCACACAAGTAAACCCCAAGGGCACAGGTACATTTTCCATTGACCTCAACATTCCCCACCCCCTACCCCCCAGCCCCCCAGCTTCGGCTCACAACACATTTTTGCAGGCCATTCTGAGTGTCCTTGGTGCCTGTGGTTTGCCGGGGAAGAACTCCCTCCCTCTCCCCTCCAGTTCCGGGCCACCACCTTCCCGGGCCTGTAGAACTCCCCCTTCAATCTGGACTTTTTACGGGTCATGGGAAACACACTAGCTTATGGGGCCGTCGACCTGAGCAGTCGCTCTGCTGAGATGCCTGCCTGCTCCTTCTAGAGCCCGTAGGACGCCCTCTCTGGATCCCAGGCACACGCTGCCCCCTCCCCCGACTTCTCACCCGGCGCTGGGAGTGGGGGTGGGGCCTGCGCCAGAAGGTTCCCTGCAAAAGCTGAGCCAGAAGAGTAATTAAACCTCCGGATTGGAGGCTTCGCCTGCAGCCGGGCCCTCCGCCCTCACTTGAGGATTAGGCCCCGCCTGCCGGCCGCGTCCCCAGGTGAGTCAGGTGCAGCTCGGGCCCACCCACCTGTCCGCGTTCTGCCCGCCCCAGCCGGAAGCTTCCTCCTTGGACTCTGCACAGTTCCTACAGGTGGGGAGCAGAGGGGAAGACTTTGGGGGGCCTGGGAGGGGGATCCCACAGATCTCTGAGGGCTCCTGGGAGTTTTAAAAGGAGCCCCAAATCAGGGTGGAGTGTGTATGTCTGTGAGATCAGAGACTGTGTGTTTGTGGAAGGAAGAGATGTGACATGTGGGGGCAGGGTGACAGCCTGTGGGGGTGTGTGTGTCCTTGAGAAGGAGTCACAGGGTCAGGGCAGGCAGGAAAAGAGTAGGAGTGAAATTTTAGAGACATCCATTTGAATACAATTCATTTCCATTTAAAATCTGATTTCCTGAGGATCCAGTGGGGCCCAGAGTAGGCACCCAGTGAGTGAATGAGTGGTTGAGCCCTCCTTTCTGACGCCCCGCTTCACTCTCCAGCTCCCCCTTCCTCCTCTCCTACACGCCCTGAGCAGCTGAGCACCAGCTCTCCGCTAGCTGAGCACCAACTCTCCGCTAGCACCAGGCCACCCATGAACCAGACTGGTCCCTGGCCCCAGGCAGCTGCCCATCTAGTAACTGGCCACTTCTGCTGAGTAGTTGACTTCGTAGGCCAGGGAAGGGGTCCTCCAAGGGGGTCCTGGGACAGCCTCACAGGAGGGTGTGGTCTGATTTGGCTTGGAGGGATGGGATGGCTGGGCAACAAGAGGGAGGTGAGCTGTGTGTGTGTGTGTGTGTGTGTGTGTGTGTGTGTAGCATGGGGGAGGGAACTGTGGACAAGAGGGCTAGTTTGGCCCGAGGGCCATGTGCTGGATTCTGGGGCCTGGAAGAACAGGCTGAGAATCTACATGCAGCCCTGAGGGCCTGGGGGACGCTAGAAGGATGTTTAAGAGTTGGGGAGTGATGGGGTCAGATTTGGGCTTTAAGGCCCATGACTCCGGGGACTGGAGGTGGGGCAAGATGGATTAGGAGGCACCTGGGTGGCTCAGTGGGTTAAAAAGTCTCTGCCTTCGGCTCAGATCATGATCCCAGCGTCCTGGGATCGAGCCCCGCATCGGGCTCTCTGCTCAGCGGGGAGCCTGCTTCCCCCTCTGTCTCTCTGCCTGCCTCTCTGCCTACTTGTGATCTCTGCCTGTTGAATAAATAAATAAAATCTTAAAAAAAAAAAGATGGATGAGGAGGTCCTGTAGATGAAGGTGGCTTGGACTGGGGCAGTGGCGGTGGGGTGCAGGGGAGGGGCAGAGCCATTCCAGAGATACTGAGTTCCAGGAAGAACTGATGAGGCTTGGTGACAGGTTGGAGGAGAGGAGGGAGGGTTTCAGGAAGATATCAATATTAAATAACAAGGGAGGTACTCCCCTAAACTAGACACTTCTCTCCTAGGTGCTTTCCTAGCCTGGATATTCCTCCCCAGGTACTCCTCTGATAATCTGCAGCCCTAGCTGTTCCTCTGACAGGTACTTCCCTAAGCTAGGTGAAGTGAGTGAATGGGTGAGTGGTTGGCAGCCGTGCTCTTCCTCTAGATACTCCTCAGATTCAGGTGTTGCTCCCCCAGACATTCCTCTGACTCAGGTGCTCCTCCTGCTGGTGTTCCCAAGCCTAGGTGATCTTCCTCCAGATCCTCCCTTAATTCAGGTGCTCCTCCTCTTGTTCCTCCCTAGCCCTAGTGGTTCTTATCCTGATCATTTCGTGATCCAGGTGATCTGCATTTGGCTACTCCCTGAATACTGCCTCCCTTGGGGGCAAATGGAGGTCAATGGACGAGGGATGTGTCTGAAGAGCTGAGGGTTGAGGTTGGGTAGCAGGAGCTCCTAACTGAGGAGGAGTGGGGTCCCCTGCCTGGGCAGGGACTGGCACTCTCCTCCACATGTGGTCTCTACTTTGGTTCATCAGCTCTAAGCAATTGCCGTTGTCCAACCCCTGGGAGCCGAGCTGTCTCTGCACCCACTTCCCATCCTCAGCCTACCAAGCGGTATGGCAGACTGGACTCTGAGTCCTGGTTTCAGAGACCTGGGTTCAAGTCCTAGGACGTTGGCTGAGTTAGTTCACCCTTCTGGGCCTCAGACTCCTCATCTACAGAGAGGGGATCCTGTTTATACCCACATTACAGGGGTCTGTGAGCACGTTGTCCAGAGCTTGAATCAGACATAACATTGAGTAAGTTCCCGCATTGATTTTTTCTGAGGCTTGCAGAGCCGGACCCCGCAGCATTCCCTTACAGATAGCCAATTTCCAGGTGTGCGGCTCATTTCTCTTTTGTGCACAGCCGGTTGTGGCCAACTGTCCAGTGTCCAGAGATTGTGCAGTGCCCTCACGTGGCCGTGCGTCTGCCTGAGAACGTGCACCTGTGCTCCCCGGACACCCACTTATGTGTGTATGTTCTAGGACTCTGGCATCTGGGGCTGCCTGGCATCTGGGGGTTTCCTTGGAGCTCAAGCTTTTCTGGCAGAAGCCGAGGCTCACCGGTGTCTTCAGGCCCCTCCATGCATGAGACAAACCAAAGTGAGTGAGTGGGAAGGAGGCCAGGGAAGTGGGGAGAGGTTGGGGGAAGGACCCCGTCCCCACACCTTTCGGTTTCCCCAGGGAACCCATCTGGGGTCCCCATCCATAATGCTGTCCCTTCCTCTGCAGCCACTGTGGAGCCCTCAGAGCTCCCAACAGCATCGTCCATGTCCCCTGGAGTGGGCACTGGGGCCCGGGCATGGCCCGTGCTGGTAGGGGTTGTGCTGGGGGCTGTGGTCCTCTCTCTCCTCATCGCACTTGCTGCCAAATGCCACGTCTGCCGCAAATACCGTGCCAGCTACCAGCACCGCCCGCTGCCCAGGACAGGGAAGGGGGTCTGCCCGGAGGTGGCTGAAGAGGATGATGATGGCTTCATCGAGGACAATTACATTCAGCCCGGGGCTGGCGGGCTGGGAACCGAGGGTAGCAGGGACAACTTTTCCTTCTGAGTCCCAATCTCTGGACACCCCACCCCAACCCCGTGCCCATACCTGACAATGTAAGGATAATGGAGACTACACGGGGACCGTGAGGCTCAGGGACAGAGGTATCTAGGGCTTCAGGGCGAACCAGGGGTAGAGCAACCCTTCTTTCCCTTACACTGGCTACTAAAGTGACAAACCTTCTCTTGCTCTGTAACCCTCAATGGCTCCCTGCTGTTCTCAGGACAACCACAAGGGCCTGGCCTGGGAAATAAGGCCTCTTTCAACCTCTTGATTCCCTTTCTTGCCTTTCCCAACTTCACTCCCTACTAAACGAATTATTTGTTATTTCTGTTCTCCCACATGGTGTTTTTCCATGCGCTTTTTCCTCACATGCTCTCCCGGGCCTACACTGCCCTTCTGTTCTCTCAAATCCTCTGTGACAGAGGGCACCCGGAGGGGGACTCACTTGGTTGAGCGGCTGCCTCTTGATTTCGGCTCAGGTCATGATCTCAGGGTCCTGGGATTGAGCCCTGCATTGGGCTCCCTGCTGAGGATTCTCTTTCTCCGTCTGTCCCTCCCCCCTGCTTTCACAGTGCGTCTGTGCTCTCCCTCCCTCTCCCTCTCTCTCAAATAAATAAATAAATAAATATTATAAAGAAATCCTCTATGACAGTGATGAAAATCCCTGGCCAACAGAGACCCTCTGGCCCGTCTACCTGCCAGCATTTCTGGTGTGCTGGAATGATAACCGTTGAGTGGGTGAAAACCAGTGTGCCAAGTTTCCTACTGAATTTTTATCAATGAAGTGAGTAATCTACGTGGTTACATGTCATTTTTCACAGGTAGTAATAAATTGATTTTCATTTTAAATGAAAGTAAGAAAGAGTCACTGATTTTTATTTTCCTGAATTGGGGCTTGTGGGTAAAGGGTTCCTTGTCGGGGTACCTGGGTGGCTCAGTCGGTTAAGCGTCAGCTTTCAGTTCAGATCATGATCTCAGGGTCCTGGGATCGAGCCCCACACTGGGCTCTCTGCTCAGTCAGCAGTGAGTCTGCTTCTCCCTCTTCCTCTGTCTCTCTTGCTTTCTCTCAAACAGATAAAATCTTAAAAAAAAAAGAAAAAAGTGTTCCTTGTCACTCGTAGCTGGAAGACACTGCCCGCATATCCCCTCCTCCAGGAGGCCTCTCGTGAGCCCTCCCTCTCACGGCATCCTGTGAGTCCCTCTGCCCTTCTGTGGCCACAGTAGATTGTAATCTGTATGAGAGTTTGTACGTCCCTCTTACTGTGCCTGTCCCCCTGGCTAGACTGTGAACTCTCTGAAGCCACAGGCCGTGCCTCATTCTGTGTCCTCATTCTTGCGCACGGCAGAAGCTAAACAAATATTTTTCAAGTTTGTGTCATGATTGCAGGCTGAGGAGTGAGGAGATGAAAGGTGAGGGAGGGAGTCAGATGTGGGAGACTTTACCAAGAGTTGATCAAGAGGAGGAAGGCAGGTTCATCCTTGCTGGTGGGGAAACTGGGGCAAGGGAGGCAGTTGTGTGTGTGTGTGTGTGTGTGTGTGTGTGTGTGAGATTCAACAATTCAATATGTTACTTGGTGCTCATCATGACAAGTGTATTCTTAATCCCTATCCCCTAGATCCCCCACCCCCTTGCGCACCCCCCCCCCCGTAACCATCAGTTTGCTCTCTGTAGTAAAGAGTTGTTTCTTGGTTTCTCTTTTTTCCCCGTTTGTTCATTTGTTTCTTAAATTCCATGTATGAGTGAAATCCTATGCTGTTTGTCTTTCTCTGACTTATTTTGCTTAGCATTATACTCTCTAGATCTATCCTTGTCATTGCAAATGGCAAGATTTCATTCTTTTTTAGAGCTGAATAATATTCCGTGTGTGTGTGTGTGTGTGTGTGTGCGCGCGCGCGCGCGCGTGTGTGTGTACCACTTCTTCCTTATCCATTCATCTGTTGATGGACACTGGGGCTGCTTCCATAATTTGGCTATTGTAAATAACGCTGCAATAAACATAGGGGTGCATGTATCCTTTTGAATTCTTTGGGTAAATAAATACCTAGTAGTGTGAATCCTGGGTCGTAGGCTAGTTCTTTTTTAAGATTTTTCAGGAACCTCCATACTGTTTTCCAGAATGGCTGTACCAGTTTGCACTCCCACCAACGGTTCATGAGGGTTTCCCTTTCTCCCATCCTCCATATCCTCTTATTTTAGCCGTTCTGACCAGTGTGAGGGGACAGCTCATTGTGGCTTTGATTTGCATTTCCCTGTTTCCGAGTGATGTGGAGCATCTTTTCATGTGTCTGTTGGCCATCTGGATGTCTTCTTTGGAGAAACGTCCGTTCATGTCTTCTGTAAAACTAAAGGACAACTTGCTGAGTGGGAGACTTGCAAATGACATATCCGATAGAGGGTCTGTATCCAAAATGTATAAGGCACTTACGCAACTCAACACCAGAAAACCAAATAATCCCAGCAAGGATCGAATAAGGGAGCGAGTTAAGCTTCTTTTGGTTGCAAGCAATGGGAAGAGAATGAAAGGGACAGCTGACTCAGGAGGGCAGGGAGCAAGTGGCTCCAGGAGCCTGAGGACAGGAACGTACTCTTATTTGTGGACATTAATGAGACTCCATGCCTGGGACCCCCAAGTTCTTGATTCCAGGTTTCAAGTACTCAGGTGAGTACTTCAAGTCTCATCAGCCCAGCGTGGGTCAGGTATCCACACTGGTCCAACCAGCTCTGAACGGTGGCAGGCTCCGTTAGTGCAGGTGTGATTTTGGGAGCCTTCCTATTTGTTCCAGGTCATTCCCAGACAAGGGGAAGTCATCATGAATCCGATGGTCACCCCGCATACACCCATTGGAGGCAGCGCTGGCCTTTGAGGAAGGAGCCAGCACAGAAGGAAGGTGAGGGCAGGACTGATACAGGGAGGGGCTTGAGAAAAAGGTTGGTGAAGGAGGGCTGCAGGGCAGAGTCGAGGGGGGCCCTGGCCAGTGATGAAGCCGAAGGGTAGGCCAAATCATCTAGGGCTTTGGCACCAAGAGAGCTTGCATTTCTTTTTTTTTTTTTTTTAATATTTTATTTATTTATTCGACAGACAGAGATCACAAGTAGGCAGAGAGGCAGGCAGAGAGAGAGAGAATGGAGGAAGCAGGCTCCCTGCAGAGCAGAGAGCCCGATGCGGGACTCGATCCCAGGACCCTGAGATCATGACCTGAGCCAAAGGCAGAGGCTTAACCCACTGAGCCACCCAGGCGCCCCGAGCTTGCATTTCAATATGAGAGCAGCTGAGGCTCCTCTGTGGACAGTCAGGGAGTGATGTAATCGTGATAGAAAAGTCATTCTGGATGCCGGGCCAATGGGTCGGGAGGGAGAGACCCCGAGGGAGGTAAGACCTGCCTAAGGTGTGGTGGGGAACAGAGATTCCAGACACACAGGGAGGCAGGGTTGGCGGGCTTGCTGCTCCTGATGTGGGGAGTAGGAAGGAGGCAACGAAGTTGCCCTGATTTCTGGTCGGGTGGCTGGGTGCCTTGGGGAGGGGCCGGCTTTGAGGGAACAAGGATTCAATGCTTAATGGGCGATTTCCAAGGGGAGATGCCCGGGGACAGCTGGATTCACCTGGGAGAAGTCCGGCCTGCCGGTGTGGGTTTGGGACTACTCTGTGATGGGGTCACTGAGACCCAGGAGTGAATGAGATCAGGGACTGGGTGGAGGACCAACTAGGGAAACTGACATTCAAGGGCTTGTCAGCGGAGAAGGACGTGGCAGGGGAGCCCAGTGCATGTGTCCCCAGCCCTAGCTGTTGTTCCTGAGTCCAGAGACAGTCTGACCCTTGCAGGCCTGGAAAGTCCCCGTGTCTGGGACAGCAGCATAGGCTGCCCCAGCCTGAGACCTTGAGAAGGACCTTGAGTAGCCGAACTAGGGGGCTGAGGGCACACCCTGAACGAGGGAAGAGCTGCTGGAAATGCAGCTGGGCCTGTTCCCTACGCTTATGCCCCCTCAGTGCCTACCTGGAGGGGTTGTCCTGAGTTCTGGGCTAGAGAGTAGTAGCTCAGCTGTCCCCATGGTCACATACCCTTCAGAACCTGGGTCAGAACGTCCGAGGGATCCAAGGAAGGTAAGGGCTTGTTTTTCCTGAGCCCAGGACCCAGCAAGGGTTGGCAGGGAGAGCTTCCTCCCAGAACCTGCTGTAGGTATCATGCCTGGCTGAGCAGGTCCCTGGGGTTGTAGGAACCTTGGACCCTGTCCTGAGAGGCTTTCCTGGATTCCTCTGAGGAGTGGTTTCCACTGTGCTCTGCATGCTGGGCCCTGTGTACACAAAGAGGGAGCTTGATTTGGGTCCACGGGTTCAAAGGCCCAGGGATGCTAGTATCGTGGGAGGCCTGGGACTCAGCCAGACCTCTCTGTCCTCCCTCCTCTGGCTTCAGGCCCTCGCCCCAGCCTGCCTCTGCCCCCAGCCCTCTACACCCTGTCCTGTAGAATACAGCAAGTGTTAGCTGTACCTTTCTGGGTACCCTCAGAGCTGGCTCCCTACAGCGGGGGGCCAGTCTTCATCCTGAAGGGGAAGCTTGCCAAACCTCCTTCCTCCTCATTCACTCTGGGCTGGAGATTTGAATGTGTCTGTTTCCCAGGACTCAGGTCAGAAGATCTGGGGCACCTGGGTGACTCAGTTGGTTGGGCGTCTGACTCTTGACTTTGGCTCAGGTCATGATCTCCGGTTGTGAGACTGAGTCCCACATCAGGCTCTGTGCTCAGTGTGAAGCCTGCTTAGCATTCTTACCCCCACCCTGTACTCCTCCCCCTTACCTCCCCAAGTACGTGGGCATGCACACACACACACTCTCTCTCAAATAAATAAATAAAATTAAAAAATATTTATATATATAAGATTTTATTTATTCATTTGAGAGGAAGAGAGAGAGTGAGCACAAGCAGAGGGGGCTGCAGGCAGAGGGAGAGGGAGAAACAGACTTATCGCTGAGCAGGGAGCCTGACGAGGGCTCGATCCCAGGACCCTGGGATCATGACCTGAGCCGAAGGCAGATGCTTAACTGGCTGAGCCACCCAGATGCCCCATAAATAAAATATTAAGAAAAAAAAAAAAAGAAGAAAACCCAGTGAGGATAGGACAGTAAAGGACTTGAGTTAGAATCTTTGATACTGTAGAACATAGTAACGGTAGGAACAACCGCCCTGCTGGGCAGGACCCCCATTTTACAGACTGAGAAGCTGAGGCACAAACAAGTTAACTGCAGCTTGCCTGCTTCACTCAGCAGCAATGCTGTGATCTTACCCGAGAGTACCGATGAACAGATCTAGAGAGGGAGCCTCTGGGTTCTTGGACTTGCTCCCACTGTGCCGGGGCTGGCAACCCCCGTCCCGAGGGAATGGGAGCTGAGAAGTTTTAGGGCACAAGTGCCTGGTTTGGGAGGGCAGGCCGTGAGGGTAGAAGTGCTATGCCTCAAGCCAATCCCTGGGGTTGACTTCCATGCCTATGCCCCGAGGAGCCTCACGGGTCCTGGGGAACAGTCGAGAAGGTAGCCCCCATCTGAGTGCAGAAAGCTGAGCGTGAGGGGGCATGTGTTGGTCCCCTGAGGCCTGGAGGAAGCTGCTCTAGACACCTGAGTGTCCCCAGAAGCCTGCGGTCGCATGTGGGATGTAACTGGATATGATGTAAGAACCACCCGGATTGGAACAGATCAAAAGTTTCTGGAACATGTTCTTCCAGTATCAGGGCGTCCAGGTGACACAGCGGAGAACCTGGAATGTGACTCCTGAGCCCAGGAGGAAACTGTGGCAAGTGCCTCTCTCTCCCTCCCCTGTTGCCCAATGGGGACCTCTGTCTAAGCCCAGACCACTCCACTGTCTCCCCATCAGCCCCCTCTTAGCTTTGCTCTTTACCCGGTACCAGCTTGGATTTCAGGGTCCACTAGGTCAACCTTCCACTAACATCCTCACCTCACCTGCCCCGTTGTCTCCCCATTGCCCATTCCAGGTGGGGCTCTGCCCGAGGCCTGCATCTCAGGCCCCGTGCGCTGTTAAAAAAAAAAAAAAAAGCCCAGGGTCGACCCTGCCTGTGCCTCTGTTCGTGCCTGGTATCCGGCCTCCCGCGGGCTCCAGGCTTCCGGCCATCTTGCTGTTTCCTTGGCTAGATTCCCCTCTCCTCCTGAGCAGCTCCTTGACATGGCCTCAGCATCACAGAGAGAACAGTTGTTGGCCAGCGCCTCCCTCCTCTTCCTGCTCCAAACTTACCTGGTCTGCATTCTTTCTTCTCCCCTATCAAAGTGGCGTCGGAAGCCCAAGGCCTCCATCGAGGGCCCCGGAGCCACCCTCCCTGCCTCTCCACTCAGGGACATTAAGAACAGCCTCTTTGCTGCCTTCTGTCTTAAACTTCTGGTTCTGTCCACATTCTATCAACCCATCGCATCTCTCCCATCTTAAAAAGCTGCTCAGTCACAAAGACAGGTTGGTCCCACCCTCCGAATGTCCATCAGATGTGTTGTGTTTCACTCCGTCCCGACAGCCACCCTTTTGTCTGGGCCCCCATCATCTCCCATCTGGGGATGCCATTCACCCCGCAAAGGAGTCCCCTGTCCCTGTTTTTGCCCCTCCCAGTTAATTCCCTATGATGCGGGCAGAATGATTGTCCTAAACCACAATTCCGACCAGGCCATTCCTAGGCTTAAAATCCTTCACTGTTGTCCTCCTCACCATAAGCAATGGTGTCACCCACTATGGAGCTGCTGAAGCCTGGGACTGGCCAAGGGCTCCTCCCTGGGTGCCCCCTTGCCTCTTGGCCATGAATGCATGGGTTCGGGCCACACAAACTCTCCGTTTCCTTGAGGAAGCCAAGTTCTCTCATCTCTGGACCCTCCTCCTGCCCTTGCTTCTTTGTGGGATACCCTTTCTTCTCCACCTCTCTAGCTCGTCCCTCGGGGGCCAGCAGAAACGGCCCTTCTGGAACTGACTGGACATTTCTTCTGATTCGTTCTCTCCTAAAGCCAATTCCCGGCTCTACATCGCAGCCAGCCGGTCCCAGATCCCATTCTGGGCAGAGTACTTCCCCTCATTAAAAGCTTTCCATGCTTCTCATTGTCCCGAGGACAAAGTCCAAATTCCTCAGCTAGGCTGACACAGCCATTCCACAGACCAGAGGAAAGGTGGTGGAACTATTTGGTAGGAGCAAGGTGACGGCTTCCCGCCACGTGACTCATTTTCTCGTGACAGGGAGGCCAAGCCTGGGGGTGGGGGGGTGTTTGCTGGGGTGTGAAGGTCGTGGAGAGAACTTGGGGGCCACTGTGGAAGGAGGAGCTGACCAGGGAAGCTTGTGCAACTGATGAGTACAACCGGGGACCGCTTGAGATGGGTGGTGGTGACACCAGGTTGCCTGGCCCTGTGGATTTCTCTAATAACAGTTCACCATGAGGCAGACGGGAGCATTTATCCAAGGGCGGGGATTTGCTGGAAAGTGGGACCAAAGGTTGGGGGACTAAGGAGTTGAGGACTCTGTCAAGGAGTGGGTGAAATGATGGGTCATGGAATCTTAACCAGAAGGGAGACAAAGACAGGAGGGGCCAGTGGATGGCTGCTGGCAGTGTGGACTGAGATGGGAACCAGTGAGATGCTCTGAGCAAACAAGCTGGAGGTGGGAGGTTGTGGGAAGTCAGCCCTAGTGATTGCGGAAGTAGTAGCATTTCTGCCCTGCCTGTGCCTCCACCTAGCTCCCGCCCAGACCCGCGTTATAAGCTACTTATAGCTGCGTTTGGTGGTGTTACTTCCCCAGCCCGTTGGAACCGCCCTCGGGGGCAAAGGCCAGATTCTTCATCTGGCATCCCTCCCAGAGAGCTCAACAAAGGCCTTGCCCGTGGTGGCATGTTGCTGTATAACCCCTCCCCTCCCCTTTCTCTAGGACTGTGTTTCTGTTTTCCTTTAGTTTTTTGTTTTTGTTGTAGCATGTTATTTGTTTGTTTTTCTCAAAGAAACCGTCTGCCTCTTGTTTGGGTTTTTAAAAGAAATCTCTAGGCTCAACATGGGGCTCAAACTCATGACCCTAAGATCAAGAGTTGCCAGGGTCCACCAACTGAGCCAGCCATGTACCCTTCCTTTAGTTTTTTAAAAGAAACATCATCAAAGAGTCTAACCTTTACTCAGCTGAAAAAAAACAGGACTTCTGCCCATATTACAGGATGGAGAGGCAGTCTGTGGTCCTTCGATGGCCCTGGAGTTGATGAGAATGGGAGCCCCAGAAGAGGGAACATTTGGGGGCAGAAAGATTCCAGGCCAATAGTGGACAGTGGCCTAAGTTCCCAACCCGTCCCTGTTCTGGGTAGGTCTCTTCCTGATCCTCGCATACACATTGCCATCCAACCAAGCTGAGTCCTTCATCCATGCAGCAAAACTACTATGTGTCAGGCCCACCTTGGGAGCGAGGGACATACGGCTGAGTAACACCGCAATCCTGATTCAGGAGACAGGCACACAAGGAAAGAATTCTAGACTGGTGCCTACAGTTGTGGGTCCAGGCATAGAAAATGGGCAACTCATTAGTTTTGGGGGACAGGGCTGGGGAAGATGCCTAGAGAACTGGGTCTGAAGTGTATGAAGGCAAGGAGAAGAGAGACACGAAGTCTGGGAGAAGTGAGAGGACATGGGACGGTCATGACAGTTCCGTGCGGCTGGCTCCTGGGCTGCTTTGAGGTGCGAGAGCGGCCAGATCATGTTGGGGAGCCCGCACGTTAGTGTGCGTGCCATGGGGGATCAGGCAAGGACTTGAACGTTTTAGGACAGCCCTGGGTTGCCACCTGGAGCTTCCCAGGTATAGTCTGAAATTGGCCCTCACACGTAGAGGGCAGGAAGAGATGAGACACAGAGACAGGCCACTCTAGATCGGCGGCTGGCAGGTGTAATGGGTAAGGGAACTGACTTAGGAGGTTTTCTTGGGTGGCTGCAAGACAAGGAGATCTCTGGAGCTGCCCATCAGGTCTTGAAAGTTTATACAGAGGCCTTCAGTGGGTTCAGTCTCGTGTGCCATTCCGGTAGTCTCCAGCACACCACTGTCTCAAGGCTGTATTCCTGGGGCAGCTTCCAGGAGCTGGAAAGTCAAGTGGGACGCACATCTGAAGGACAGGAGAAGGGGTGGGGAACTTCCCACCGCCTGCGTCCACCTCATGGGTCAGCTGGCGGTCACATTCCCCTGACCCCATCACCTCCCCTAAAGTCACTGGCTCACGGGTGTGTGTTGGGGTTGGGAGGGAGATGAACTGAAGAAGAAAAGAACAAAAGCAGGGAGCCCCAAGGGGAGGCTGCAGAAATCAGGCATGGGTGGGGAGGGCGCTAGGAGTGAGCCCAGAGAGCCGGGCACCCCACGCACATGTGTTTGGGGAGTCCACAGGTGGTGATGTGGTCACTAGACGCCGGATAAGGAAGAAGCGAGGGTGCCGTCGGGGACCATGCTGCGCTTTCTAGCCTGGGTTCTGGGTGAAGGCCACAGCTCCCAGATGAGACGAGGAGCTGGTTCAGGATGAGGACGAAGGGGATTGGATGTTGAATATGTGGGGTCGGAGATGCCATAGTCCCTGGGCAGAGGTTCTGCTGCTCTGCTGGTCCCAGACGTGGCTTCTTGTTTCCGCTCACCTGGCTCCCTCCTCGGCAACACCCTTCCCTCATCCATCAGCTCAGCGTTTTCTCCAGGAGAGCCAGAGATCTTGGCCCCTGAAAGCAATTTTCTCCCTGTCAGAGCCCAGGTAGCTCTACACTTAGCGCCCCTTGGAGGCCTGTCCGGTGTCCCTGCCTCTCTTGACTCCCTGGCAGGGCTGCGGGGCACCTGACCTTGGACGTTAGAGGTGATCGTTGCCACCCAGGAAGTTCTGTGCCGTAGAAGGGCGATCCCTTCCAGGGCTGACCCCAAGCAGACAGTGACTCTTACAGCCCAGGGAGGTTTCCAACAACCCTTCTGTGCCTGGGGGGGGGGGGGGGCAGGTGGGGGGGTGGTGCAGAGGGAGGCCAGCCAGTGCAGCAAGTACACAGGCCAAGATATCCCAGTCCCAGAGGTGAGATAGGGAACTGTGGCCTCCAGGGGAGCCAGCTGATGAAACCCCAGTGCTTCAGGCTTTACCTCGAAACAGAACAGGAGCAAATATGAAGGACTCGGGGCACACTCCCCCCACCCCAGACCAGAAACCCACCACCTTCCCAAAGGGAAGCGCCTCCTCCCCCCAGCTCGCCCGCATGGTACCGATGAGGAGAAACCACACGCCTGACTGGGGACATGGCACCTTTGTCAGCTAGAAAGAGATACACAGGATTACCTGTAGAAGGGCAGTTGTTGGGGGGGGGGGTTGTTGGGGAGGAGGAAGGAAGCTCTCTAGGTGAGATGGCCAGGGACAGACAATCACCATGACAGTGGCCACCACTTTTATTGCACCTGCCACGTGCCTGGTCCTTCCACACACGATGGCATGTGGTCCTCACGATCCAGTTCACAGCACATGACTGTGACTCTCCAGAACCCGAGGCTCAGAGAGGTTCAGTCACTTGGCCCAGGCCCCCAGCTGGTGACTGGTAAATGGGGGGATTCCAGTCCAGTCCCGGCACTTCCTGGAGTCTGTGTCCTTTCACTTTGTCACCCGTTACTCTCCTCAGTGAACAGTTGCCGGGATGGTCTCTGGGCTAGGCAGGTAACAGTCACTCCCGGGAGCTCCCTGACAGGTGTTACAAGGCAGGGTTGCATCTGAGGGGTGTCGGGAATAAGGGCCAAGAGTCTTCAGGGATCCCAGAGAGAGGCAGGGTCACACACCCCCACTTCTCAGGAGACACCCCCATGACTTCCTGTGGTAGGGGGACACGTGGGCTCTTCAGTACAGGTCACGCAGCCCCACAGAGGGTCGGACAGTCCTGGGGAGACGGACAGACTCGCACACTCCCCGGCATGTGTCGGTGCAAGCACACACCCACCCACGCACACCGACAGCCTGGCGCAGCCCTGTGGCTGCTGGGGCAGGGGGCGGAAAAGGGAATTGGGGCTTGGTCAGATGAGGCTGGCGATGCTGGACGTGGTCTCATGACGCTGGCCAGCAGACAGCCGGCCTGAGATGCTGAAGGTGCTGCCGTGGCCGCCGTGGTCACCAGGGGTGGCGGGGGCGGCTGCGTGGAGGGGAGGACAGTGTCCGCTCAGGCCCACCTGGTACAGCAGCAAGCCCAGCAGCAGAAGTGAGCCCGCGGCAGCCAGGCCGATGCCCACTGACAGCATGGCAGCCAGCGGCCGGGCCGGGGCGGGGGCGGCAGCCAGCCCGGCCAGCGTCAGGCCGGTGACCAGCACCACCAGGCCGCTGAGCAGCACCACGAGCGCATCGGCCCCTCCGCCGCTCCGCAGCAGGGCCACGTGGTGGGGCTGGCGCAGACAGTTCATGTCCTGCACGGCCGAGCTCATCAGCTGCTTGACCAGCACCAGCAGGGCCAGCAGGCAGAGCACTGTGCCTGTCGCCAGCCGCCACTCGCCGGAGCGGCTGCTGGTGGAGGACAGCAGCGCCACGCCACCCGCCCCACAGCCCGCCACCAGAACCACAGCCACGGCGAAGCAGAGTGCCGAGCGCCGTGGCTGCTGGGACCACCACAGCTCTACCTGCTCTCCCAGCATGTCTGGGGGCAGCCCCCCCGGGCCCGGCGGGGCTGGAGCCTCTCCTTCAGACATGGCCGGGGGCGGGGGAGAGGGCAGAGGGCAGTGTTGGGGGTTAGAGGGTGTGGGTCATGGCCTAGAGCCCCCACCACCTGCTTGGCAGCTAGAGGCCCAGAGTCCTGTTCCTCTCCCCGTCCGGGGTGTGGTCACCATCACCTGCAGGGGGGATCACACCTGTTACCTCCCCAAACGACTCACCCTTTATGGTCTCTCCTGGGAGCCTTGGGGATGACCCCTGGGAATCCTCCCCAGTGTCCCCCGACAGCCCCCTCCCCAGCACTGCCACTCTGGAATGCTTCTCCAATGATCCCAGGAGAGTTCCCCCACATAACACATCCCCCACCCCCTCCAGGGAAGCCCCTGGCCCAGCCCCTGACCTCTCTGGCTCTCTCAGTTGCCTGTCCCATCCCGGCTGGCCGAAGGAGCTGGTGTCACAGTGGATGATAGGACCAAGAGCAGAGATAAAGCCTCATTCAGGATCTGCCTCACATGGCCTCAGCTGTCACCGCTGGCTCCTGGGGGCAGGGTTGTGGGGAGGGAGGGGGCTTATGACTTAACCCTTCTGGAACCAGCAGCCTGACCCTGAACCTTCTTTCTTGGGACTATAGCTACTTCTCTGTGGGTCAGGATCTAATCCCTAACTCTCCCCTTCCCCCACATCTCATCTGATTTCCTACCCACAGCTGCTGGTGCCCCGATCCCTCTCTCCCCCAAACCCGGATCTCCCTCCTAAGCTCCAGACCCACAAGCCAATCGTCACCTTCATGTTCCCTAGTTATCTCTGATGCAACACTTCCCGGCCCAAGCTCTGTCATCTTAGCCTAGACCTCCTCCTCCTCCTCTCATGTGCCTTACTTCCTTGTGAAGTGCACGTCCCAGGGAGGCCACCTGTAAACCTCTCTCCACAGGGTCCCTGCTTCCATCCCCATGCCTCCTGCCACATCATCCCCACCCAAGCCCCTCTTCCTGCCTCCTTTCTCCATTCTCCCTCTCACAACCCCCCCATGCCATCCTCCTCCTCCACCATTATTCTAAAGTGGAGCAAACGGTGGAGGGCTCTGTCCTTGAACCCCAGCTGCTGTCCTTACCAGCCATGGGACTCTGATGAGGGACCTGACAGTGGTTACTCGTTTAACATTTAACCTTCCTCTAGAGGCCAGCCAATATGATTCAAACTGGGCAAAATAAAGCAGCATGGTCCCTGCCTTCAAGGAAAGCCGGCTTACAGCAGGTGCGTATATGTGATTAAAGCCCCGAGTGGGGGAGTCAGAAGAGGAGCTCAGGGGAGGGTCAGAGAAGCCCCTCTTGGAGCCTCAGTCTCCCTATTGGAAAAGTGAGGACGATATATTTATCTTGAAGGATGGGGGCGAGTCATTTGACATCTCCGCTTCAAATGCATAGATGTCCAAAGAACTCTTTTTAAAATAAAAGAATACATGTTCTCCCCGCCAATTCAGGAGAGGACTCCTGCTTTATACATAGGATGCGGGTCGAGGGTCGTTCCAGGAAAATGATGAAGGTGGCCCGGGAGGGGTTAACACCCTCGATGATTGGTCCTTCCCCACCCCTCTGCAAGGGCAGCCGCACACACAGGGTAGGAGGAGCAGGTGCAGATGCCCTCAAGGGAGGTGGGGGAGGGGCCTTAGGAGGGGGCCAGACTGAATCCCAGCATTCCTCAGGGCTGTGACTTCACTGGTCTGAAGGTGCTAGCACAGGTGTGCTAGGACAGTGGGGCCGGGCTGGGGGTGGGGTGGAGGTTCTCAGGCAGAGCCAGGGGGGAGAAGGTGGGGGCGGTGGGGGTAGGGGATCATGGGGGACTCACAAGAAGCCTGGAAGTGCTGGATCCGATCAGAGCAGGCTGGGCCAGGCAGGTGAGGCATTCCAGCTCCGTTTCCGGGGAGGCGCTTCACCTGCCTAACCTGCGTCCAGGTAAGGCCTGGGGGTGTGTGTTGGGGGGGGGAGGGGGATCAACAGGTGTTTTCTAGGCAGGGCTTGAGCCGATTGGCTGACGTGGCACAGCTCCATCCGCCGGGCTGAGGCATTCCTGGGAAGGGAGGGGCTTCTGTCGCTGCTGTTAGGGCTCGAACACAATTCTCAGATCTGGGCAGTAGGAGGAATGTTGTCTATCTGCCCCAGAGTCCGGACCCTAACCCATTGCCCCGGCTTCAAGCCCAGCTCAGCTTTAGTTCTAGCCTAAGTCTAATTCCAACTCCAGGTGCACTTTCAAACCCTGATTAGATTTCCTAGCTCCGACTGCAACCCCTAATCCACATCTCAGCCCCAACCCCCAGCCCCATTTCCAAATCCAATTCCAGCCCCAGCTTCAGATCCCAACCCCAAATCTGGCTTGAAACCTCAGCTCCAACTCCTCACCCCAGCCGCAGGCTCCATATTCTGGAATTAGATCCTAGACTACAACCTTGACTCTTGTTCCTGAATTCAGCCCCCAAATCCCAGCCCCAGACTCGAATCCTGCCTCAGCCCCAAATCCCAACACCAGTTGATCCCCAAACCCAGGCCCAGTACCCTCATCCCTGGATTGGAGCCCGTACAAGCCCCTTGCTCTGTTTCCTTTAAAGCCCGAAGTGCCTAGGTTGGCCTCCTGGACGTGGCTCCTGCTGGGGGAGGTGGGACTTGAACCCAACCGAAGGGGAAAGGCTTTTCGGGTGTGAAAAAGGACCCCCCTTGCTTAAAACTCTTGCAGAATAAACCCTTCAGGGTATCCACCACACTCCTTTTCTGGGCTTGAGCAGCCCCTGCCGTCTACCCTAGGCCAGTCATTTGCCACTGGCCCCTGCCCTCCAGCCAGATGGCATGCCCCGCCATCTGGCTGGAGTTCTGTGTGCTCTGTCCACTGCTTTGCACTTCCAGTGGGTTTTTGAACTCAGAGTTCCCCTGCATAGGGTATTTGCCACCATCCAGCTTCAGTCTGGCCAACTCAAATTCTTCAACTGGGATGTCACCTCCTCCAGGAAGCCCTCTGGGACTTCCAGGTGGGTTTAGGTGCCTCTGGTGCACCCACAGTCCCTGTGCTTGCTCTGCAGCTGCTCTTACCTGAGCCTGTGCTGTAATTGCCTCTATTTACCTGCTTGTCATCCCCCATGACACGGGGGTCTTAGTGTCTGTTTCTGCTAACCACCTGACCATAGTAGGCAGCATTTTGCCTGGCATGTGGGAAGTAATGATAAATATTTGTCGAATGAATGAATGTGTGAAGTGATAGGGGCAGGCAGTGTACGAGATAAGGCTGGAAGGACAAGTTTGACAGGTTGCACCGGGACGGGACTCCTAGGCCATGGTGAGGCATTTGGACTCCTCTGAGGTGCCCTGGGGGATTCTGAAGTGTCCCAGAGATGTGGCCGGGGCCCTGCTTTTTCTTCTTTTTCAAATATTTATTTGACAGAGAGACACAACGAGAGAGGGAACACAAGCAGGGGGAGTGGGAGAGGGAGAAGCAGGCTTCTTGCTGAGCTGGGAGCCCGATGTGGGGCTTGATCCCAGGACCCTGGGATGAGCCCAAGGCAGATGCTTAACGGTTGAGCCACCCAGGAGCCTCCCTGCTTCTAATAATAGGGGAATCTGGCAGCACCCACCACACGTACTTTGGGTAGGTGAAGGGGGCCCGCTTGGAGGTGGTTGCAGACTGTCACCCATTTCCTGGGTTGGGCCTCTTGCAATGTCTCTTGCTCTCTCTCCTTCTGATATGTGTGAAATAGACAAGGAAAACAAAGTCCGGGTTTTCTTCCCATTATCAGCTCACAAAATAACCACGCTTGAGCTGTCTGTGCCTCTCTTAGCTTTGTTCTGTGCAGATGAGGGGGGAGCCAGTCGTAACTTGAGAGCAGTGCTAGCAAATAGAATTATAATGCGAGACACAGATGTGATTTAAAATCTTCTAGTAGGGGCTCCTGGGTGGTCAGTCGGTTAAGCGTCTGCCTTCCGCTCAGGTCATGATCCCAGGGTCTAGGGATCCCTGGGATCGAGACTCACATCGTCTGGAGGAGCCTGCTTCTCCCTCTCCCTCTGCAGCAACCCCTGCTTGTGTGCTCTCTCTCTCTCTCTCTCGGTCAAATAAATAAATAACAACTTAAAAAAAAAAATCTTCTAGTAGCCACATTAAAAAGGTTAAAAAAAAGGTGAAAATAACATATGATAATTTTTATTTAACTCCCCAATATTTTCATGTTCGTGAATGATTATGATTTCCATGTAGTGTATGATTACAAATGAGTAATAAGATACTTCAGTCCTTTATTCTGGAAATCTCCGTTCAGACTAGCTATGTTGCAAAGGCTCAGTTGCCACACGTGGCCCATGGTTCCCTGACTGGTTGCAGATCTAGATGATTCTTCCCCTCGAGGAAAAGTGCAGGCAAGCTGACTTGCTGTGGGGCGGTACCCCCTGCCCTGGGGCGAGTGGGGTGAGAGGGGTGAGGGGGCGGGGAGGGTCAGGGTTCCAGGATGTGTGTTCCTCGGGCTGAGAGGCTGATTTCTAACAATTATTTACCTTCCTGGTTTTAAGAAGTCAGCCCAGCCAGGCCCATGGTCCAGCTGTCCTGAACGGAGCTGGGGCAGGGCGACTCATGAGATTTTTTTTTTCCTTTCCACCACCGCCCCCCCCAACCTGAGCGGTTTGAAAAGAACTTGTTGGGCGGTGGCAATGCAGCCTAAAAGGTTCCTCAGCTTACACTGATCGCACGAGTCCTTGGTCTCTGTCTGGGTATTATCAAATAAGTCTGGAGTCCAAGTGGACAGGCAGGGTCCTTGCAGGGCTTTTGAACTGTGTTCCCAAAATAGAAGCTGCGGGGGTAGCTCAGATGGGTGTCAGTGAAAGCCAGGAGTAGGAGGTGGCAGTGGGCACAGAACACAAAATATGGATTCTTTTTTTTTTTTTTAAGATTTTATTTATTTAACTGATGGAGAGAGAGAGATGGCGAGAGAGGGATCACAAGCGGGGGGAGTGGGAGAGGGAGAAGCAGGCTTCCCGCTGAGCAGGGAGCCCGATGCGGGGCTCGATTCATGGACCCTAGAATCATGACCTGAGCCAAAGGCAGATGCTTAATGACCGAGCCATCTAGGCGCCCCCAAAATGTGGATTCTAACTGGTCGATTAGATGGCCATTGGACGGTGGGAGTTCTGAGAGGTCCACCTCTCAAAAGAGAGGCCCCGTGGCCCAGTCTCCCTGCTTCTGCTGCACTCCCTCCTCAACCTACTGTCACCCAGGAAGCTGGGCTGACCCTGTCCTCATGCAGAGCTGGTCTTGTCCTTACTATGCACGTGCCTCCAGTGGCCCACTTTCCTCAAACAGCTGAAGTCCTCTCCAATCTCCAAGGCCCTCTCTGATTTCATCATAGCTATCCCTCCCTCACTTGCTCTTGCTGGGAGGCTTTGCATGGGCTGTTCCCTCTGCCTGGAATGCTTTTCTCCCACGTGACTCCCTCCTGCACCTTTTGTCAGGTACATGTTCAAATATCACCTTCTCAGCAAGAAGCCCTTCCCGACACCCTATAATAACAACCTTCCCCACTTCCTACCCCCGCCCTATTTTATTTCCTTTATTCTCTTATGTTTCTCTGTAGCAATTATCACTGCCCAGCCGGCTATATATTTTTCTTATCTGTCTGGAATATTGTCTCTTTACTCCCCTAAAACGGAAGCTTCATGACGGAAGGGATTTGAGTCTGATTCATGATGTCTCCCCAGTTCCTAAAATAGGCTTGGCGTATAACAGGTGCACGGTGAATGCACTTTGAATGAATGGTGGAAAGCCTGTGGGTTTGGGAGCTAGATTGACCTTGAAGTGTCAAGCCCCAGCTCCAGCTGTGTAACCAGAGAAAAACTGCTTAAACTGTATGTGTTTCAGGCTCTCCATTTGTAAAATGGGGACAATAAGTACTTAATCTAAATTGTGTGTGTGTGTGTGTGTGTGTGTGTGATTAAATAATGTAATTATATTCTTAATTAATTCCAGCAAACATTTACCATTTCCTTTCTCTGTGTTCCCACCAGGTGCTGTGCCAGGTGCTGCAGACACTGTGCTGAGCAAAAGAGGTGCTGTTCCCGCCCGCCTAAAGGGCAGCCTGGAGGGCAAGGGGCATAAAGTGATTTGTAGCTGGGGTGACAATCCCCTCAGAGAGACATCTCTGGGAGTGTCTGCCCTGTGCATGATGACCGCCTTCCCCCCAGGGATGAACCCCAGCAATGAGGATCACATTTTGTGACCCATCCCCCTGGCTATAGCCTGGGGGCGAGCCCCAGACTCAAGCAAGGCCCCAAATAGTTCTCTTTTGGCATTTTGAAGTCAGACTAGAGATTCCGTTTCAGCTTTGGAGCGGGTACTAATGAGACGCCGAGGCACCATTTGCCAGCTGAGCTAGGGGTGGAAACTGGTCTGCAGAGACGGGTGAGGACAAGAGAGGGAGGGGTGGTTTCAGCCAGGCTCTGGTTCAAGTTTGTCTTGAGGCCTGGTTGTATCTCTGCCTGGAGATTCCTGAGACCATCCCCACTCTCACCCCCTTGCCCAGCCCGGTGATAAACTTCCCCTTTTGCCTTAAACTGGCTGGAGCTGGGTTTTGTTCCTTGGACCTAAAGAAGGGCTTCTATGTTCTAGGTTCTTCTGCTCCGAGCTAGACTCTCATGGTCCCAACTTGAATATACTTACTCCACCAGTACACAGAGGCGGCGCTAGGTGAGTCCCAGTCGTGAGTCCCAGTCTACGCGTGACACCCCTGACAAATCCCAGTACGTGACACACCCTAGATGAGAAGTAAATGCCAATTCTTGTACAGGATTGGTCATCGTTAGTGGTGGCGAGTGTTAGTTCTTCCTGCTGCCTGGCGCCCCGCGGGGTTATGTCCTTGTAAATTTGCTCTCTCATCCAGTTCAGCTCAAAGCCTAAGTAAGCCCTTGAACCTCCAGTGGTCTAGGGGAGCTTACCCTAGCAGAGCTCAGGAAGAATGAACCCCACGGCGGGGCCTGACATCCTTCTCTGTGACCTCTCACTCCACATCCAGAGCGATGATTGCAAGGGAGTCCTACCTGGACACGCACATATTCCCAGGGCACCAGCTGTCACACCATAAATGAATGAGTCCCTAGAGCTTAATAATGGACCGCGACCAGAGGAACGAGAGTGGTGTCTGTATGCCAAATGCCTGGCCACTTGGGTGACCAGTGGGGTCCTGCAGGAGGAGGGGACTGCCAGGCCCGCCCACTCTGTTAATCGGGGGGGTTCAACTGGCTGTAGGCCACTAGGAGGGAGGTTGTGAAGGGGGAGGTTGGCCAGTGGGTTGAGAAGCTCCCCATGGAGTCAGGATAGGCAAAATGGAGGGAGGTCTCCTCTGTGGGAAGCCCAGTCAGTGGCACCCAGCAGCTGGAAGTAGGAACAACAGAGGAAAACAGAGAGGTGAACTGCGTCACTAAGCCCTGACAGTGACTTTTTTTTTTTTTTTTTTGTCACACAAGTACCTTACCTCTGCTTCAAAGAGGACTATCTCAGAAAACACATTGCCAGCCACCAAGACTTCTCTGTTTCCGAGATCTTGGTGGATTTCAGCAACTGACTAGCTGATACCCTCTCCCCCCGCTTCCTACCCTTTAAATTCCCATTCTTATATTTTAAATAATGATCCCAGAAACCATAGGCCCCCACGCTTGACCTCAATAGGGCAGAACCCCAGGCCTGTGGAATGGCTGTCTCTCCTCCCTCCCTCTCCCTCCCCCTGACCCTGACCTTGCTGTGTGGCCCAGGTGTTATTTCCATGTCCCCTAAACGATAAGCCTTTCTTTCCTGATGGTGGTTGCTGCGGGGAGTCTGGAATCATAATCAGAACCACAAGAGCCAGTCTGGCCATGACATTGGTTATGGAGAGGTGGAGGTCGGCACGGAACAACAAAACTGTACCTCGGGCTCCAGATTTGCCTGCAAGAAGAGGTCCCCCCGCCCCCCTGGGCAGCTGAGCAAACACCCTGTCCCTTGCTGGCCCAAGTGCTAGGCACGGCTGGGACAGGGCTCTCCCTCTGCCTGAGCATCTGCCTCCACTTCCCTCCCAGCTGCTGGACTGCAGCCAGCCAGCAGCTTAGGTGAGCTGAGCTAGGGAGTCATCAGCTCCCTCTACTTCTGGTCTAGACTTCCCTGGCATCACACGCCTGTCACCTCTGCCACCTGGCCCAGTTTGTATGTGGGACTCCTCCAGGGCAGGCTTAAATGGCTGGAACTTGGAGGCTGCTGCAGCCCGGGCCCACAATCCTGGCCTTACCAGGACGAGCCTGGGCCAACGATTTCACCCTTCTCAGTCTGGTTTTCCTCACCTGGAAACTGTGGCCCATCTTGTAGGTGAAATGTGAGGTCTTGATTCTCAGGCATTTTTAGGTCGAAAGCCCTGTTGCTTGAATGTCACTGCGTCCTAGTTCCAGTGAGTTTCCTTCTGGCCGGCAGAAGAGCCACAGGTTTGCTCTGTGTGTCCCTTCTTCTCAAATCCTTCTCCCTCTCCCTGTGTTGGGCTAACTCCCTCGGTGCCGAAGTCAGAGGAATTCACATCTCTGCATCTCCACTGCCACCATCTGGGTCGCGGAAGCTGTCTTCATAGTCATGGTTGGCCACAGCATCCTCCCCACAGTCCCTAGCCTCCCCTGTTGGGTCCCTCCATCAATGCTCCACCCGGACACGCAAGGGAACTTTAAAAACAGACCCAGCCCTTGCACCCTTGGCACTGAGAGCCCAGTGGGAGAGGCAGCATCACACCATCAGATGGATGTGTTCTAGTGAAGGTTATAAAGGAAAACAATATGGCGCATGTAATCCAGATGGGGGAGGAAGGGATCGGGGACTGTCTTTCTGAGAAAGCAGCATTTCAACTACCATCTGAAGGAGGACGTTGACTGAGTGAGGCGTGAGGACAGAGCATTTCAGGCAGAGACAACAGTATGTGGAATGACCCGGAGGCAGGAAGAACTTGACCTTTTATAGCAACTGAAAGGAAACCAGTGTGGCAAGAGCCTGGGAATGGAGGGCAGGGACGGCTCAGGGGCTTTCTGCTGGCCCCTGGACAGTGTCATCTCTGGCCTTCAAGACCCCGCAGCATGGGGCTCTGCTGACCTCCCTGACCCCCATTTCAAGCCTGTTTCTTCTGCAAAGGTAAAGCCAAGAGACTAGTTCGGAGTGACGTCTGCTCTAGCCCACCTGCCGGGCACGATGATATCACGGTTTGTTGTCCCTGTGGTTAAGTCAGTCAGAGGGTGCCTGAATTTTCTCTTCCTTCCTGGGCACCTAGAGGGCAGAGGACATACTGGGTACACACTAGTCCGAGGGGGATGAGCTGGCGCCTGTGACAGGGTATAGGCAGCCACACCCTGGAGGCCCAGAGAGAGTAGAGGGGCAGCAGGAAGCTGGGCTCAAGTCCACTGTGTTGGTCTCCACAGTGACAGGCAGCCCTGTGCCTGGATAGGGATAAGCAGCGACGGCTTTGGACAAGCTGGAGCAGCCCCTGCAAGTCCTCAGGATCCCCTCTTTCCGTCGCCCCTCCCTGGCTCCCTGGGTAAACAGAGAGTTGGACATGGTTGCTGGCAATTATCTTTATTCTGCCCATGTTCCAAGTTCCCCGGGGCAGGACAAAGAGGTTGGTGTGGCCAGTGCCACAGGGACTGGAGGGACAGCACAAGGTTGACCTGAGGGCAGGGGCACAGGGGCATCTGCAGATGGCTCACCAGAGGGCATCAGTTGGTTTGGACCTCAGTGTCCACTTCTGACTGGACAAGGGAAGGAAGCCGAATTCCAGCAAGGGGGTGGAAGCCCGGCACCTGCTCTTGCTCTTGGATCTGGTCTCTGAGGCGCTGGATTTCTAGGCGTTGCATTTCAATGATTCTCCCGGTTTCTTCTTGCTCATTCAGTCTCATGGTGGGTGCGATTCCAGGCATGTCCTCGCTGGACACTGGAAGGCACAGAGCAGGACTGCTGTGGGCCTGTTACTGGACTGCTGTGAAGTCTTTGAAACCAGCTTATCCCTCTTCTTCCCTTCTGTCCCCTGATTTATTGAGCACCTAGTAATCCCAGATGCTAGGGGTAGAGACAGGCCCTCTCACTGTCTGGCAGAGATGGAGGAATGAAGAGACGGTTTCTCCAGAGTGAGAAAGCCTGTGTCCTGAGCCCCCCCCAGTCTGCCTGCCCCAGGCCCCTCCAGCGGGCTCTGCTCATCCCCCCACGCCCTACTCCCCAAGCAGGGTGGTGCTCTCCTGCTGACCTAGGTCGGCTTCCAAAGCCCCCAGTCCTCCTCCTCACATAAGGCCCCTGCTCCAGGAGGCAGACCCCTCTCTAACCCTCCTGGACTGGCAACTCACTCACGCCCCTTGAGGACTTTCTCCAGACTCCATCCTCCTGTCTCAGGAGCTGCCATCATCCCACGCAATGCCAGATCCACGACGATCCGTGGCTCCTCCCATTCCCTGGACCCCACAGGCTGAACTCTCACCACTCGTGTTCTTGGCCTCCATGCCATGTTGGCACCCGTTCTGTGGGTTCCCCTCCCTCAGCAGGCCTAAGACCCCACACCTTTAAATCTCTACCGTAGTAACCCATCCTCCCATTCCCACCTCACTCACTGCCTTCAAGATTTCTGTTCTTTGACTGAGCATAGATCTCTTCTTTCTGGACAGTTCCATTTTTTACCCACCAAATGGGTTCCTTTTAGATTCACTACTTTTTCTGTCCAGTTAGGCCCACTGTGGGTCTCTTCTGCCATCTTCTTGACAGCACCCTCGAGATTCTAGACGCCTTGTCCTCCTGCCCTGTGTGCTCCGCACAGCCTGAACCTGAGATCATCCAACCGCCCATTCACACCTGGCCTGTTGTGTGCTACCTATGAGATTCAAATTCTCAGTTTCCAGCCCCAGACGAACTTCCTGCCCGTAGTCAGCAAATTCTCATTGCCCTCTCCGGCTGTGCTTCTGAACTTTGACCTGTTCTCTAACTCCTCACCCTAACTCTTTAAAGAAAATTGTCATCAAATATAACATAAAATTTACCATCTCACCACTTTAAGTATAGAGTTTAGTAGCATTGAGTTCATTTACATTGTTGTATAGTCATTCTCCAGAACTCTCGCAAGAACTCTCGTGCCACTGTTCTGCTTTCTGTCTCTAAGAACACAAAGCTCTAGGAACTTCGACAAGTAGAATCACACGGTGTTTGTCTTTTTGTGCGTCTGGCTTATTTCACGTAGCCTGATGTCCTCAGGGTTCATCTGTGTTGCATCGTGTGTCAAAATCATTTCTCTTTCAGGCTGAAGAATATTTTATTGCATGTATATGTACTACGTTTTGTTTATCCCCTCATTCAATGATAGACGTTGGGTTGCTTCTGCCTTTCGGCCACTGTGAATAATGTTGCTATCAACATGGGGTTACAAATAACCTGATGTCAGTTCTTTTGGGTATATACCCAGAAGTGGTTTCTAGGTCATATGGTAATTCTATTTTCAATGTTTTGAGAAACTGCCATGTTGTGTGGCTGCGCCATTTTACGTGCCCACCAACAGTGCGCTAAGGTTCGCGTTTCTCCAGATCCTCACCAATACTTCTCCAGCAGCTATTCTAAAGCATGTGAGGTGACATCTCATCATGGTTTTTGTTTTGTTTTTTTTTTTGAAAGTTCAGGTTTTCTCTTCTTTTCTTTTTTTTTCAAAGATTTTACCATTTATTTAACAGAGAGAGGGAGAGAACACAAGCAGGGGGAGCAGTAGAAGGAGAAGGAGAAGCAGGCTCCCCACTGAGCAAGGAGCCCGACGTGGGACTCCATCCCAGGACTCTGGGTTCATGACCTGAGCCGAAGGCAGCCGCTTAACCACCTGAGCCACCCAGGCGTTCCTCATCGTGGTTTTGATTTCATTTCCCTGATGATGAGTGATGTTGAGCATCTTTTCATGTGCTTGTTGGCCATTTGTGCATCTTCTTTGGAGAAATGTCTATTGAGTCCTTTGCCCATTTTTCAACCTGGTTGTTTTGTTATTGCTGTTGAGTTGCAGGAGTTCGTTACATATTCTGGCCATAACTCCTTATCACATATGTGATTTGCAAATATTTTCTCCCATCCCAAGTGTGCCCTTTGACTCTGCTGATTGTGTGCATTGATACATGTGAGTTTAAATTTTTATGTAGTTATTTTTTCTTTTGGGGCTTGTGTTTTTGGTGTCACATCCAAGAAGTTATTGCCAAATCCGTCTTCTCCCCAACTCTTCACAGATGACATTGACATCTACTTCGCTGACAATCTGTGTCTCCAGCTCCCAGTCAAGCTCCTCTCAGCAGAAGAGTGGTCTCTTTCCTACCCACTGCCAACTCTTCCCTGTACCTCAGAAGTTCACTCTAGAAAAGAATCCATGTTGGAAGATAGTATTGCAAGGAGCAAGTTGTCAGCAATGCCCAGAGGCCAGCCTTGCCTTAGGCTTCTAACTGGTCTGAAGATGGAGCCAGCATTAAGAGTGCTTGACTCGTCCCATTCTTCCTTAGAGAAATCTAGACCATTCTTTTCTTACCTTTGCTCCTCAACTCTTTTTCTTTTTTGGCAATATCTAGGCTCTTGATCTTTTAGTATTTCTTCTTTTTCTAGCTCTTGACCCTTCCTCCTCCTGCTGCTATAGGTTGCCCCTGATAACCATCCTTTTGGTCAAGCTGTAGCCTGGCCCTGGGGAGAGCAGCACCCTTGGGGAGGTACAGCATACCCAAACCGACAAGCCCAAGCACCTGTGTCACTTGCCTCTGCCTAGTTTCAGTTTGCCTCTCCACCTGCTCCCTTAGCTACTTCCTCTTTCCTGGTTACCAGCGTAGTCTTTGGACTAAACTTTGTGCCCTCCCTGCTGGCTTTCATACTTAGTTATTGTCTCGTTGCCCAGAGAGATCCATCCTGTGTTTGTGAAGCCACAGTCGTGGAGATATGTACCAAACTGAGCCTGGAAATATTCCAGCACTTGGAATTTTCCTGACTCTGCCCTGCCACTGGCCATACCATCCTCTCTTTGTCCCAGTGCTTCACCAGGTGCTATAAGGATCTTGATGCAGATTGTAGCTTTAAGCTCCTCTAGGTTCTGCAATCATTGGGTGATGTCAGTGAACCTCAGAGGTTTGGCAGTGAGAGGTAATGGATAGGGAGTATCCTAATTGGCATGGGGGGAAATCAGACACTGCAGTGCTATAAGACAGCTCAGGGTTGACACAGCTGCTGGCTGGTGGCTGGCCTCCAGAAGCAGTTGTCTCCTGAAATATCCCTGGCCTGGGTGACATTGTCCATTAATGTTCCCAGGGGTGCAGCTCTGCCTCCTGAGAGCAGTTCATGTGGGCCCAATGTTTCCCCCTCTGTCTCCTTCCTTGGCCTGTGAGCTTCTTGAGGGCATGGGCTGGGCTTATCCTGTTTCTTCTCTTCACTCCCCAATTCTCTCTCATTCTTTGAGAATGACCTGCCTGCTCATCAGAGTTTGGTTCAGTCTTACAGAGTCCCCCTTTGATGGTCCTTCTTCATGTGCCATGGTGTGTAAACCCTCCTGTCCTTTTCCTCCATGGCTGGGCCAAGTCAGTGCTCTCCTCCTGGCCCCGTCCCCACCTTGCTCCTCATATCCCCCATGTCCTCTTAGTCCATGCTCTGCTCTGATCCTGCCATCTACCTAGAGCTGGGCAGTCTCCTCTCTGCACCCTGCCTGCAAGCTTCTTTTGGGAGATTAAGTTCTGATTTTAAATGATGGGAAATAAGAATGTGACTACTAATACATTTGCATTTATTTCTACTGTTTTATTTGCATTTATGTTGGTGTCACTTTTTTCCTTTTGTTTTTTGGCCTTTTCAAAATTTAGGGGGTTTTCCCCTTTACTGGTTTATAAGGTATATATACTCTTTCTTTTTTAATAGTTATCCTCAAAAGTTTAAGCAGCATATTTAACTTAGAGTCCAAAGCAAATCAATACCTTTAACCTTCTTGCAAAACAATACAAGACTTAGAATGCTTTAGCTTTGATCCCCCTGGTTAAATGCTCAGTATTTTAGTTGTGTCTTGGTATTGTGATCCACAATTTAGACATTGTTAGTATTGTTTTATACAGTTATCAGACTTCCCTCTGGAGTAATTTTTCTTCCTGACACATATTCTGTGACAGTTCCTTTCATGAGGTTTTGTTGGTGACAAATTCTGGTTTTGTTTGTAAAAAAATTTTTTTTCTTGTGTTTCACCAGTTACATAACTCCAGGGGACAGTTATTACCTCTTAGCACTTTGAAGACTCTATTTCAGAATTCCTACATGGTTTATACTGCTGCTCTTGGGAAGTCAGGTATCTGTTGAATTGTTACTCCTTTAAACGCAGTCTCTCTGTTCTCTGGCTGCTTTTAACATCTCTGTCTTTGGTTTTCTGCAGACTAGGTATAGATTTCTTTTTATTTATCCAGTTTGAGCGCCCCCGGGCTTCCTGGACCTCATGATGGCGTCTTCCAGCAATTCCGAAACACTTTCAGCTATTCTTTATCATAATGTCTCCTCTCCTCATTCTCTCTTTCTCAGACTTCAGTTAGACATGAGCTGGGTTATGCCATCCCATCTTCTTTGTTTCTTATTACACCTTTGTCCCTTTGGGCTACAGTCTGGGTAATTTCTTCATCCCTTCAGTTCACAAAGTCTCCTTTCAGATACCTCTAACCCATTGTTCAGTCTGTTCATTGAGTCTAACTTGCAACCTGTAGTTTTCATTTCTAGGAGTGTTTCTGGCTCTTTTCCCAAATCTACCTAGTCAATTTTGGGAAACTCTTATTTTGTCTTATTTCCAAGTTTCTATTTCTTTAAATATATTAAATATTCTTGTTTTAATAAACTATCCATGGTCTTTGTGGATTTTATTCTGTAGATTGATGTTTTTGTCATTTTTCACTCGTGGTGATTTATTTCCTCCTGTATTTAGTGATTTTTTGATTGTGAGTTCATGTTCCTTAGAACGTTATCTATAGGAATTCTTTGACAACCGGGTTTAAAATGTATTCTTCCTTAGCAAATTTGCCTTTGCTTCTGCTTGGGACCTGGACACACTGCCAGTGAAACTAAATCTTCAGCCAAGGTTGCTGAGCCACAAATTAAGTGTAAATTCTGGACTTAAACCTGCCAGAGTATGGACTTTTGGTTAGACGTTCTCAGGGAGAGATCTTTTCTCTTGTTTTTTCTTTCCTTTATCCAGAGCCAAGAATAACAGATACTTATCTCACCTATCTCCCTCTGTAAGGTAGGTTTCCTCCTCTAGTTAGCATATAGTTTTCCAATTTATTCTGTATTGATCTGACTCATTTCTTCCTTCTTCATTCCTTCCCTTCCTTCCTTTTCCTATCTACATATTCACCAACACTTATAGGGTTTTTTTTTTTTTTTTTTTTTGTTATTTGGTAATAGTGATCACAATGGGCATGAAGTAGTACCTCACTGTGGTTTCAATCTGCATATTTCTGTGGTGCCTGGGTGGCTCAGTTGGTTAAGCATCTGACTTGATTTCGGCTCCAGGTCATGATCACAGGGTCATGAGATCGAGCCCTGTTCTGGACTCCATGCTGGGCATAGAGCCTGCTTAAGATTCTCTCTCTCCCTCTGCTCCTCCCCTTCTGCTTGTGCACCTGTGTGCACATGCATGTGCATTCTCTCTCAAAACAAACAAAAACTGCATATTTCTAATGATTTCTGTTGAGTATCTTCTCATATGCTTATTGGACATTTGTGTATTTTCTTTGGATAAGTGTCTGTGAAAGTCTTCTGTTCATCAAAAAAATTATTTTGGTTGTTGGTGAGTTGTAGGAGTTTTTTATTTATTCCGGATCTCAGTCGCTTATCAGATATATGACTTGCAAATATTTTTCTCCCATTGTATGGATTGTTTTTTCACTCTTGCTGAAAGTGTTCTTTGATGCATGAAAGTTTTAAATTTTGATGTAGTCCAGTTTATTTTCCTTTTGTTGCCTGTGCTTTTGACGTCATATCTAAGAAATCATTGCCATATCCAAAGTCATAAAGCTTTTTTCCTATATTTCTTCTATGAGTTTTATAGTTTTAGCTCTGACATTTAGGTCCTTGGTCTATTTTGAGTTAATTTTTGTATATGATGTAAGGTGAGGGTCCAACTTCATTCTTTTATATGTGGGTATAGTTTACCCAGCACCATTTGCTGAAAATATTGTCCTTTCCCCATTGAGTGATATTGGCACCTATGTTGAAAATCATTTGACAGTATATGTGAAGGTTTATTTCGGGGCTCTCTACCCAGTTCCATCGGTCTGTATGTCGGTCTTTATGCCAGTACCACACTGTTTTGATTATTATAGCTCTGCAATAAGTTTTGAAATCAGGAAGTGTGTGAAATTAGAATGTGACACCTCTAATTTTGTTCTTTTTTTCCAAGATTGTTTTGGCTATTTGGGATATCTTGAGATTCCATGTGAATTTTGGAATAGATTTTCTATTTCTGTAAAAAAAAATAATTGAATTGAGATTTTTGACAGGGATTGTACTGTTAGTACAAACATAAGATGTTTTTCCATTTATTGATGTCTTAATTTTTTTCAACAATGTTTTATTGTTTTCAATGTATACTTTTTTTGCTGGCATAGTTAAGTTTTTTTGTTCTTTTTGATTTATTATAAATGCAATTATTTTCTTAATTCCATTTTTGCTCATTGTTAGTGTATAAAAATGCAACTGATTTTCTGTTGATTTTGTATCCTGCAATTAGGATTTTTGATTTTTGCATGAAACCTCCCCCATGCTCTTTAGAAGTTTGTAGGATTTTTCCTTTGTTCTCTGGTCTTTGGGAATTTCATTCATGATCCATCTATTTTTAGCCATTGTATTGGCTACAACGTA
Source organism: Martes martes (assembly GCF_963455335.1). Classification (NCBI taxonomy): domain Eukaryota; kingdom Metazoa; phylum Chordata; class Mammalia; order Carnivora; family Mustelidae; genus Martes; species Martes martes. The sequence goes on from NC_137891.1 coordinate 158,169,557, forward strand.
GATTGAACAGCTTCTTAAAGACTTTCCCTTGTTTTTAGCCCCACCTTCACCCCTACCTCCTGATATATGTGCTTCAGCTAATTCCTGAACCTTGAGGAGGTTCTGTAATGTACATTAGGTTTCTTCTAGATTCTCCACTTCTGGCCTAGGAGTCTCTGAAGTCAGTTACCACTTATCTTTCCGTTTTCCAGCTTTCAATATTTTGTATCTCTTTCTTTGTTTTCTTTGATCTGATGGTTTATTTATGTCATTTTAGTAGGTTTCTAATTAGCCATCTTTATTTGGAAGTTCTAATTATATGGTTTTAATAATTGAAAAACATGCAGGTGTGTCTATTAGACCTGTTAGTTCATTGTTTTGTGAATGAAAACTTAATATAAATGCTGCTAAAATTAAAATAGTGGTTTGGGGATGGCAACCTGTCCTGTTCAGATAAAGAATTCTTTTTTTTTTTTTTTTGAGATTTATTTGTTTATTTTACAGGGCAGTGGGGGGCAGAGGGAGAAAATCTCAGGCTGAGCCTGGAGACCAACACAGGGCTCTATCTCATGACTCTGAGATCATGATCTGAGCTGAATCAAGAGTTGGTTGCTTCACTGACTGAGCTACCCAGGCACCCCCAGATAAAAACTTTTTAAAAAACCAACTGAATTGGTCAATCTTACACCACTTGAGGATATATATTTTGAGCTAACTTGTCTTGGTGGCCCCATGTTCAAAATTAGAAGTCAGACTTAGGTTCTTCATGATCAAAGCAGATAGTTGGAATATCTGTCAACTGCTACAAATGAAATCTTCCTTGAGTAAAACTATAGCACACAAATGATCCGATGTCAGGTTTGTTTTAAAATAATCCATATTGATGGGAGAGGAAATAACTGGGGCTATGGATACTGATGAGGCAAGAGTGACAGGAACTGATACTCGTTGAAGTCAGGGAATAGATTCATGGGAACTCATTAGACTTTTCTTCCCTTTTTTAAATATGCCTGAGTGTTTCAACAATAGCAATAAGAAGAACTTGGCTATATCATACAGTATCCTGAGGAGGTCTCAGCTGATTATTTGCTAGGACACTTGGGCATATTTGAAACATTTTTTAAAGGGAGGTTTTGTGGTTGTTCACAGGCACATCTACACTTCCCCTGCATCTCCAAGAAGTCAGGTATCTCAATCTTTCTAACACTCACTGTGCTCTTTTAAAAATTTTTTTATTTTGTTTTTTTTTAAGATTTTATTTATTTATTTGACAGACACGTCACAAGCAGGCAGAGAGAGTGGGGGAAGCAGGCTCCCTGCTGAGCAGAGAGCCTGATGTGGGGCTCAATCCCAGGACCCTGAGACCATGACCTGAGCCAAAGGCAGGGGCTTAACCCACTGAGCCACCCAGGCATCCCACATACTGTGCTTTTGTGTCAGTTCTTTAGACCTAATGTTGTCACTACTTAGAGTTCCCTCTTGCATCAACTCCTTGACTCTAATGAAAAGGGTACAATTATACATATAATTGTATTGTGTTGTCACAATTATATGTATAATTTTGTAATAGTTTAAGAGTCCCAACAAATTACAGAGACTTCCTGTGTATACTTCAGTCACCTTCTCCCAATGATAACCTCTTAAGTGACCATAGCACATGAGACAACTGATACTGGAAAGACTCAATCCACAGCCAATGGCAGGTTTCCATTCATCGAGGCTTCTAAGCTCTATTCCTGAAAGTAAACCACCAGAAAACAATATACTCAAACCACACTGACTCAATTTTCCATGGAAATGCCTTATACTCCCTATCTTTATTGACTGTCCAGATAAGAAATGGATACCTGAAGAGTGTTTTTTAATAGTCTGAAGACATACAATTAAAGGCTGTCCACTGTGTTATTTAACAGCCCTTTCATAAGGATCCATGTGTTAAGTTTCTGACAAAATTTAGAGCCAGGGAAAGGTTTGTTTCCCTAGGAAAAAAACCTCCAAACTTTCCTTTTGCCATAAATGAGGACTACGTAAACTATCGTGTTTCTCTGTTTCTCTTTTTGCCTTGGCTGTCAAAAATTCAGAGGAACTGTAGGATATAATTGCAGTAACTAACTCATTTACTATTTCAATGTCATTCTTTCCCCTTTCCATTTGAATATTTCTAATCTTTCTTTTTGTCTTTATTTTAATTGCACGGGTCTACAATCCCTTATCCTCAATCCTAAAGTGCCAAAAGCTCTAAAAATGTAAAGTATTTTAAAATTTATGAAGTTCAGTGTGAATATTCATGTCTCACTACAGAAATACAAATGTGTTTGATTTCAGGACCCTGCCTCAGACTCCTCTAGGGATGTTATGTAATATGCAGTATATAGTACGCTCTTTCTAAAATCGGAAAGATTCTGAATTCTAAAACTATAGCTAACGCCAAGGATTTTGGTCCCGCGCATGTTTGCATGTGGCAAGTGCCTCATAGGTCTTTTGGATAGCAGGTGTACAGCATGGAGAGGTTCCCAGAAGACCACGGGGTAGATGTGACCTGATGCAGGAAGAATCAGGAAAGGCAGCCTTGGAAGCCAAAGGGAGACCTCCTTATGGCTGCCATTGGTTCCTTGATCCCAGTGCTCATCCCCTTTGGCCACTGGTGATATTACCTGTCTCTGGAACATCTTGTGGTCGAAGTTTCTTGGTCAGTTTCAGAGCTGCTTCAAGGTCATAGACTTGGGAGCGGGTGAACTTGAGCTCCCTGCGGAGCTCATTAATTTCCTTGATCAGGGAGACATTTTCCTGTAGAAAAGAAGAGAGAATGAGTATGGACGGATGAGTGATCAGTGGGCACAGGGCCTGCCTAGGGCTGAGGGCGTGTGAAACAGACAGGATTGGGCCTGGACACAGATTCCTCTACTGGGTACGAGTCCTTATCCTAGCTCATGGATCAGCCTCTTGAGGCACCAGCTGATTTGCCTTCCGGTGGACTCTGGCAACATAAGGTACAGATAGAGTGTACCAGTCCCAAGCATCCAGACCCTTTCCAGCATCAACAACAATGCTTTTCTAAGCACTCCTTATGAACTGAATGTGTTATGTACTACAATAATCCTATGAGGAAATTCTATTTTAATCACAATTTTATAGTAGAGGAAACTGAGGCACAGAGAGGTTATGTCACTTGTCCAGATTACATAATCAGCAAGTGGCAGAATGACTCTGACAGTCTGGCTCCAGAGCTCTGAGCTCTTAAGTACTGTGCTATATTTTATTCACTTTGCCCCATTTATTTGTTGAACCTACCTTTATATGGTATCTGGTATGGCCCTGGGATACAGACAGAAATGAGAAATGGTTTCTGCCCTCAGCAGCATATTGTTTAGTGAGGAGCACAGAAAATAAATGAATAATGAACATTTGCTATACCCATTGACAGTTCACTTCTCTTGTTTGTGTTTGACAAATACCCATCCTTCCATCCATCCATCCATCCATCCATCCATCCGATACTTACTTGAGTACTTACTATGGACCAGGCACTGTGCTAATCCTGAGGAATATAGAAAGTAAGACCTGGCCTCTGTCCTTGAATAGGTGAAGTTTTAGTGGGGGATCTGGGTGTATCTGAGCGTGGTGGTCACCTTGCTGTCATGGAGGGGTGGGGCACAAAGGAAAGGCACTTAGCCCTGCCTGAATGACCAGGGTGGATTCCTAGGAACTGATCCCTGGGCTGAGGCTGCAAGGAGTTACAAAGGAAAGGGAAAAAGGGGTGGGGGGTCACACACAACTGGAACAGCGAGAGAAAGACACAGAATTAAGACATGGCTGGTGTGAGCAGAACTTGCAGCTGTTCTATATTGCCGGACACAAAGTGCAGGGGAGGCCCATGGTGGGGGCTCTGCACCTGGAACCAAGCAGTCACTTCTGTCTTCCCTTCCCACACCTCAAATCTCTGCTTTCCTTCTCACACTCAGCCTGAGGGCACTGAGGGTGGCTCCGTGGAGGTGTCCCTGTCACCATGGGTCCAGAGAGGGACTGGTTAGCATATTCTGTGCTTGGCTTGTCCCCAGCACTGCTTCTCATGTGACAGTACAAAGGAATCACCTAAGGATCCTGTTCAATGTGGCTTCTGACTCCGTCAGCCTGGGGCTGGTCCTGGGATTCTGCATTTTGAACTGGCTCCTAAGAGATGCTGCCGCCAGCCTGAGGGCCAGACCTTCCATGGGGAGCAAAGTCCTCGAGGGTCAGAGTACCAAAAAAAGGGCAAATGCAGGCTGAATCCCCATAAAACAGACCTGTGCCAGGGACTACCACCACTCGGGACACTTCCCATAGTGGGAAGCATGGAGTCGGCCCAGAGAACAGGGTGACCCCAAGCACTATAGTCCATGAGACATGACAACCACTTCTCTGTTGGGAGGATATGCCCACAGAGCCCAAGCACCTGGAGACATCCTGACATGTTCTTTCCCTCCAGAGCCTCTTTATCTGAGCCTGTCAGATATACTTTCAGGTTTTTAGTATATCACTTAATATCAGCATTCATTAAAAAAATTCTCTTGGACGCCATGCCCAATTGCTGATCCCTTGTTTTCAGGCTGGGCTTTGTGCTTTTTTCCCTCCAAAGTCAGCAGATTTCTCTGGCTGATCTTTTACTCTTTTAAGCAACCCAGGCCTTAGTGATGAATCTCCCACATTTCCTTTCCAGATGCTCTCCAACTAAACTCGCTGCCAGTTTCCTCCCCTGGAACCTCTCCACTGCTGACTTTCTATTGTGATGTGCTCAATTAAATATGTATGTATTTGGTTCTAAGACCTTGGACTCTGCCTTGTGTGTAAGAGGCGCTCAATAAATATTTGTGGGATGGGTAGCAAATGAATAACGAATGCAGTAGATATCAAGCTGAAGTCGAGATTCTTCCTAACAAGGAAATTAAAAACTAGGGGGTAAAGGTTGGACCGGGGAGACCAGACAGAAGAGAGGTTTAGGGGAGATTCAGGGAACTGGGGCAAACCTGCTCTGGCTCAGGGGCTCGTTCCACTCCCCTCTTCATGGGCGTCACTTAGCATCCTTTCGCTTGCCTCCTTCAATAAAGTAACAATAACCAGAATGAAGATTAGAGACAGCTGAAGGTACCATCTGGCCTGCCTTCTCCAGCTGTATCTTAAGGTACTCCTTGCTCATCTCCGTCCTTTCTGTCACTAAGTCCTATCAATTTTGTGCCTCCCCTGGATCTTGTGTTCACCTTCCTCCTGTGATTCGTAGCCAGCTCTCAGCCTCTCTCCGCTCTACTACCGTGATGACTCCAGGCGGAGTACTTGCCCTAGTGTCTCCCCATCCCCCCACCCTCAAAAACCATGCTACCATGGTTGGGACTTCTGGCTCCCGGTACTTTCTGATGCGATTGCCTGTTTCTAACCCCACTGCCTGCTTCGGACACCTCCATGACACCTGCCACCTAAATGGGCCTCCAGATGTGACCCAGTCCCTATTAGAGTGTGATCAAGACCCATGACTTGGGACGCCTGGGTGGCTCAGTTGGTTGAGTGGCTGCCTTCGGCTCGGGTCGTGATCCCAGCGTCCTGGGATCGGGTCCCACATCGGGCTCCTTGCTCAGCGGGGAGCCTGCTTCTCCCTCTGCCTCTGCCTGCCTCTCTGTCTGCCTGTGCTCACTCTCTCTGGCAAATAAATAAATAAAATCTTTGAAAAGAAAAGAAAATATTTCCATAAAGACCCATGACTTGATGCGACCCAGTTCCTGGTTCTGTTTATTCATTTGTTCATTCATTCATTCATTCACTTACTCATGCATAAAAATCACCTAAGAACAAGTTCCTGGAAGCCTGCTGTGCACTGGTCATTGTGGCGACCACGGGAGGTCCAGCTTGGGTCCAGTGCTTAGAGATGCCATGGGAGTCTGAAGAGGGGCACTCACCCAGTGTGAGAAAGGCTCTCTGGGGAGGTGGGGGGCAGGGAAGAGTGTTTCAGGCTTGGAACCAAGGGGGTGAAGCAGGATTTGAGGCACTAAATGATGATGACGACAATAAGAGTAATCATAAATTCAGGCGCTGATTAGATCCCTGCAGCACATCAAACATTTTGTATAGAGTAACTCATTTAATCCCCACAACCACCTTATGACATAAGAAGTTATTATTAGACTCATTTCCATTTAAGCAAACTGAGGCCATGGGAGCACAGAGTGGTAGAGCTGGGATTTGAATCTAGCTGCATCGGCCTCTAGGACCATTGCCTCCCAGAGTCTACTTTCCACCCCTCACTGACGCCACCCCATTCTAACACCTCACATAGTATGTGGTTGGCCACGGAAGTCCCCTAAAAGTACAAGTTTGGCTCCTTAAACAGTTCGTTCTGGCGTGGTCTGTGTTCTCAGGAGTTCAGAGTCACACTGAGGTCAGCTGTATACGCTTTTGGGTAGCTGTGTGAGCTTAACATGTGGACGCGACAGGTTTGCTGAGTCTTCTGTTCTGGTCCCTCCTCAGTCAGCACCACCTTCAAAAGCCCCTCCAATCCTCCAGCTCCCCTCAACCCTCCCAGCTCCTCTGCTGCAGGAAAAAATGTGGCCTGGGGTCCATCAAGTGTCAGGTCTTTGGGTATGTATGACCTGCTGGGAGAATGCTAAAGTCCATTTCTATAGAAAACCTTCTAAACAAAAGGGCTATACTCAGCGGTCCAGGACTGCCTTTGGTGGAGGGGCGGGGACTGACCCAGACAGGGCCTTCAGCCCTGAAGGGAGAAGGAAGGGAATGCCTATAGCACCCCCTACCGGTCTTCCCTACGTTGACACCTTAAAGAATATGGCCGCGCAGGGCAGTGTGGGAAGTGCAGGCAGCAGGCCGGGAGCCCTCCGACCGTGGCGTCTCTCCAGAACCCACCACCGCTGGTGGGATCGCCGTCTGCCTAACTGCATGGACGAGGCATCTCTCTGCTCCTCTCTTAACCCTTCTCTCACATCCGACCTGACGTTTCATCATTTCTAAGCTGAATTGTATTTTGATGTCACAACTTAGCCCCTTCCAAGGACTTCTCCTCTCCCCTTAACAGGCAGCCATCTTCTCATGGGGGTTCCCGCCACCCGCCTTTCCCCCCCTGCCAACTGAGGTGATCGTTTCAACAGAAAACACCCCTCCCTGCTTCAACCTTGGGTGGCACCTGCTTCTAAGAGGAACATTATGCTTCTCGGTGTGGCCAGGAAAGCTCTGGCAAGGGACCCTAAGCTACTTGCTTTCCAGCGGGCTTTGTTCTCCTTGTCCCCGGAGTTCTGTGATGAAGGTCTCCTGGGCCCTCAAATACCCCAGACACCTCGCTCTTCTCTGCGGGCCCATTCCCAAGTGTTCTCTCTGCCCGGAAGGCTCTTCCTCCACTTGCTCCCTGACCACCTCTACTCCCCTTCAAGGCCCAGATCAAGGGCCTCTTCCGGGCCCTGAAGGCCGCCCCTCCGACAGGCCCATGGCACTGGATACACTGTCCTGAGCAGGGATTGTCAGTACCTGGTTTAAGTTTCCTACCAGGAACTGTGGAGTGTAGGCATGCTATCACATTCATCTCGGAATCTTCCACGGCCAGGCAAGGAGCTTGGCTTGCAAGAAGCCCTCAGAATTGTGTCCTGAATGAATAAATGTGTGTCCTAGTTGTTTGTATTCAAAGCGGCTCTTACCTTCCTCTCTGCAAGCATGCCAGAGAGCCAGTGCAGAGGCCCTGAGCTCCTGTCTCAACATGTAAATGAGACAGTGACCTCATTTTCTGGGGTTCTGCCCTGGCCTTCCTTGCTTTTTTGGACTTAAGTGCCAGGGCCTTGGCACCCAAGGACGCAGAGCAAGGCGGGGTGCCGGGGAGGGGGGGAGGGGGGAAGGGCTGGCCACCTGCTGGGGAGTCTGGGACATGTCTGGCCACACACACCCCCCATCACGTCCACAGTCCACAGGCAGCCCTGGTCCTTGCTGGGATGGCCTTCCAAGCTCTCCCATTGACTTCTGCCTTGGTTGCTGAGTAGGTCTTTCGGTGGGAGGACCAGAAGGGAGAGGGCATTTGGGAGCACCTGTCCTGTCCCAGCCAGGGTCTCGTGCTTTATGGTGGTTAATCGCATTCAGTTCCCACGGTAACTCGCTGTGGTGGCTACTTTCTTCCCCATCTTACATATAGAGAAAAAGTCCCCTGGAGAAGAGAAGGAATTTCCCCCAGTTCCCCCAGGAAGAGTGGCTGGGGCAGGATAACCCAGGTTTAGACAGACTCTCATTTCTGCTGCCCTGACACCTTGCCAGGTCCTAGCCTGTTCCCTCTCCTTCAGCTGAATAGCAAAGAAGGAAACCACTTTTATAACTGAAAACAGTGGCTTTAAAAGTTTTTCTTCCTTTTTCTCTCGCTTCCTTTCTTTTCTTCTTTTTCTTTCCCTCTCCCTCCCTCCTTTCCTTTCTTCCAAACCAAATCTGATACCTGAGCCTACTGTAAGCAAGGCGTCTCCCAGGTTAAGGGGTAGGGCCCCAGAACCCTGCCTCTCGGCCCAGCTCTGGCTCCCTGCTATTGTCTGAGGAAACATCTACGGATCCACTGAGTTCCACAGCACATAGATTTACAAAGCTGCTCAAGAAAGCACTGTTCCAGGGATTTCCCCTGGTTGACAGCTCCCTCTGCCAGCCATCAGGCAGGGGCAGGGCTGGGCAGGAGCCCTGCTTGTGTCTCCTTGCTCCCTCCACCCTCTCACCCTGCCCAGCAGACGTGGGCAGGAGCCCTCTGGGGTCCCAGGGAGCAAAAGAAGACCTGTGCCTGTCCTGAGTGGCCTCATGCTGATGCTTGTGCCGTCGGGCTAGCCTGTGGGCTTTCCGTTCCCTTTCCTTCGTCTCCTAGGACTGACATTTGCTTTAGCCAAATCTGCTTGGCATGGAGAGAGGCACCCCACCCCTGGAGGGCTCTTCAGGCCTGTGCACAGGTGAAGGCTCAGCAACGTCCCCAGCTGCCAACTGCTCCTATAATGGTCCGGGTCCCACTGCCCAGCCCACTGCATTCCAGAACCCAGTGGGGGCTCCGTGCCTGGGGGCCTTGAGATCTTAGCAGGGGCTCTGTGTCTCTGCTGCTGGTGCCTAAACAGTCCCACCCATGGAATGCACTCCTCTCTCTGGGCTTCGACCGCTTTGGTGGCCCAGGAGGAAGGCAGTGGTTTGATAGGGTGGGGTGCTTTGAGGCAGGGGCCCAGCTATTAGGATGGTGCGAGAGACCCGCCGCGCCTGGGTCTGGCCTGAATCGGGATGCGCTCTGCTCACCCAGGCAGGGACTGGCTGAGCTGGGAACTGGTTTGTTTCAACCCAACTGCAGTCCCTCCCCATCCTAGTATTTCAATTATGGCATTAAAGAAATATAAATATAAAAAGGTATGCGCCTTATAAATGTGATGTTCTCTTTTGATATTAAATCATGTTAATTGCCTCAGACGATACTGATACTCAGGCAGAAATCTGGCAGCAGAATCCTGCCTAGCAGTCCTGATAATGTGTGTAAGTGGAGGCGCGGCGGGAATGGGGTCAGCGCTTTCTGCACAGCCGGGTGAGGGATCCTGGGAGGTGGGTGTGGACAGCTCATTAAATCAGAGTAGGGCCAGCACTATCGTGGGTGTGGTTGGCTCTGGACCCGAGAGATAAGGGAAGGGACCTGAGGCACCAGAAAAGGCAGATGAAGCGGGTGGAGAAGGGGTGTGTGCTCAGAGGGAACCAGCTACCGGGGATCACGTGATTCAGGTAGCAGAATGAAAAGCAGCAAAACAAATTAAGGTGAAATAGGAGTGGGAAACCAGAGAAAAGAGCAGAGCGTGACTTGGGAGAGCTAAAATCCTATGGCTGGAGGACCAGAGTGGGGCTAGGAGACAGGGAGGCGGGACCCTGGAGGGCCTTGGATAAAGAAGGGCAGAAACAGGGAAGGATGCCTGTGGAGTAGGGCTGGGGGTGGAAAGGAATGGGCGCTGATGGGGCCAGGGTGGGCAAGGGAGCACCTAGAAAAACCTGGAGGGGGCTCTGGGCCTCGGCCTCAGCCAGGTCAAGCTTGGGGAAGGCAGAGGAGAGGAGTCAAAGAGAAAGCCGTGGAGAGAGCTAGTGGCCCCTGGCCATTTGATGAGCGGCCATACCTGCATGATGCGGACGTAATCTGTGCGGTGCAGCTCACTCTCCTTGACCACCTTCTTCTTGAGAGTGGCCAGGTTTCTCTCCAGGTGCTCCCGCTGACGGGCATACTCCTGCTGCAGGTCCGTGTTCAGCCCCGAGATCTCCACCTGGGGGGGGGGAGGGGCAGAAGGGCTTCTCAGGGAGGCAGGGTGGGGCCGGAGAGCAGGTGAGTGCGGGAAAGGGGAGCAGGGCTCACCATGTCCGCCCGCTGCACGTACTTCTCAAAGAGAGCTCGGACCTTCTCCTTCAGGAGCCGGGGTTCCTGGATGTACGCCACGCAGTTGTGAAGGTCTGTCTTAAACCTTCTGACCAGCGCCTCCAAGTCCCGCTCCTGCAACCATAGGCATGTACTTCCGGCACCCCCAGGGGCTCTCCAGGGGAAAGGCAGATGGCAGCAGGACAACGAGACACACCGCCTCTGGGGCTCATGGTTGGCTGCCAGGACACAGAGACCTAGCGGGGCCCACAGCCCAGAGGTGGAGAGAGGTACTAACACCCATGGGCACCTGCCCGAAGAGCTTCAGCTTTAAAAGTCCCCCCAGAAGATTCCTTCATTGGCTCTAGACTCCCTTCAGGACCACATGCCTTAAAAGATGAAAGGAAGCCCGAGTGGTCCCGCTACTCCTTTCTGAGCCAAGATGGATAGTATCGCTTCTCCCTTGCAGGTCTCTGGACCAGCGCTTCCCTGTCCCCTCTCTGAGTTCACCCAGGGAGCATCCTTCTGACGGGAGCGCTGTTGTGAGAGGGTAGCAAAAACATGACCAAACTGGGCAGATTGGTTGCATCTGCACCCTTGGGCCAGAGGCTCGCTCTTCCATCCTGCCTTCTCTGATACCCAGCCTCCCACTCCCCTGACCTGGAGGGTCTCTCCTGCCTCCTGTTCCTGTAGCCCTTTGTTCATCTATCATAACCTTTCACCTTGCATCAGGATTGCTATGCACACATCACAGATCACCTAGCCACCTGGTGGGATCTGCGTCCTTTCACGGTGGTGGCTCGCAGCTTCTATTCTGACCCAGTATAGAGTCAGTGCTTAATGTGGGGAATGGAAAAAGTCAGTGATGAACCAAACATGGGGGGCCCTGGGCTGGGGGATGGGGGTGCAGCCAAGTCCTGGCTCAGGAGCAGAAGACCTGGTTCCCAGTGCTGGCTCTGGGTACACTGCTTGGTTATGGGTGCCTTAACCTTCTAATCCCTCTGGCCTTATGTAATTACCTAAAGAGACCGGAATAAACAATTTCTGAAGCTCTCTTTGCTTCAGTATGTTTTTGTTTTGTTTGTGATAGTCAAAACCTTTTCCCACTGCCTACCGATGACCTCTCTGAGCATATTCCTTCCCAGGCCAAACAAGCCAATGCCGCAAGCGCCCTTATGATGCTTGGCTTCCCATCCCCTTGAGCACTTTACCCAAAGTCCTCCTAGTCTCAGATGGATGCAGTCACGTGCATTTGCATGGGCATGAAACCAGGCAGGGCTGTGAGCAAGGGGAGAGCGAGTTAAAATGGGAATGTATCTTAGCAATGGGCTGGCACTGTCTCTTGGAAGCCAGCTGCCCGCTGCAGACAGGTGCCAGATTCTAAAGCCCAGATCTGCCAGACTCCGAAATCCTCACACCTTCTGTCTCTCTCTGTGCATCTCCTGATCGGTGGCTCTTAGTTTCTGCCACAGTTCCGCGATGTTCAGCTCCAGCTGCGTGTTCTGCTTATGGAAACGCTCCAGTTCTGCTTCCATCTACAGAGAACAAGGGGGAAAAGTCAAGAATAAGAAAGGCTACCAGGGCATCTCTTTTCTAGCTCCCACCTATGTCCTCTGCAATGAAACCTTTCTTCTCCACTGCCCGCACCCCGACATTTTTGTTTTTTTTTTTTAGATAGAGAGAGAGACAGAGCAGGCACACACAGGACAGTGTTGGGGGGAGGGGAAGAGGGGGAGAGAGAGAGAGAGAGAGAGAGAGAATGAATCTCAAGTGGGCTCCATGCCTGGTGCAGAGCCTGATGAGGGACTGGATCCCAAGACCTTGAGATCAAGACCTTAGTTGAAATCTAGAGTCAGATGCTTAACTACCTGAACCACCCAGGCCCCCCAAAACCTTTCTTCTTAACTCCTTGCCATCCCCAAAGCCCCCGCCCCTTGGCGGATATATTGAGGCAGACCATGTATTTTTATAACCAGGCTCTGAATTTTTCTGTCTTCGTTTCCCCGTTCCTTCAGCCATGCTGATTACCTTCTTTTCTTGAATTCTCTATTGCTTGGTGGCTTTCAAATGCTGGAACCTGGAACCTGAGGCAGGGTTCTGCAGAGAAGCACTCTCCTTGCCTACTTTGTGAAATTGTGTGAGTGGATCCTGACCCTTTGGGGCCCCAAGCTATCAGAGTCGATCCCAAAGCAGAGAGTTGTAAGGGACCAGCAGGTAGGTATTCCCCAGTTGAAGGACCCTCCGCCTGTCATTCTGTTGAAAAGTACAACTGAGGAGAATGTCTCATCTTCGAATGAAAAGGAAGAAACCACTAATGAGCTTCTGCAAGATATTTTTTACTCATCACTGTGTTTGTATTAACCAGGGACATGAGAATAACAACTGGACCTTGTTTAGGATGAGACCAGGTGTATGCAAGCTCTCAGTTGATCTAATTTCTGCCAAAAGCAAAGGGGTGATGTTTGATTGATGTCCCAAATCTGGTGGACACCAGTATTCCTGTTAATAGAGAGGTTCGCTATTTTGGGGAGATGGGCTAGTTCACTGGGTCTTTTTTTTTTTTTTAATGGCTGGATGGAGTAGCTTGTCTAGTCTATCCCAGGCCCTTTGGTCAGATTTGAAAGCTCCTGACCATATTCTGGGGTACCAGGAAGCCTGAGTGAGCCACGTCCGTGTTCTGGACATGAAGGGGAAGCTTGTAGAACGTTCTCGTCGTGACTGGAAGCAGTCTGTATAGACAGAAGAGCCCTCTGACCCGGTGTCCGGAAGGAAGGCAGCACTCAGTAGACACGCGTCTGAATGAATGAGTGCATGGCAAACGTCCAAGGCAAAGGGGAGCTCCCGTGAGGGAGGAGAGGGGCACTTGAAGCAACCTGCCTTCTGGGAGAGGAGTGGAAAGATAAACGTGCAGGGTTGGCGGGGCTCTGCCAGTCCACCTGTGGAGGACACAGCTGGTGTGGGGTTGTGTGCAGCTCAAGAAAGGACGTGTCCACTGGAGAGCGCTGGCCAGTCATGCCAGGCCTGGGGAGACAGAACTGATGAAGAGGGAGTTTTCAAGAGGCTGCAGGTCTAGAGGGCTAGGAGGGCAGGTCCAGGGAGAAAGCACCCTCTGCATGAACAGGGAGGCTCAAACAGGTTTTGTGAGACAAATAGGTATGGGAGGTCAGAGTGGAGAAGGAGAACTCCAGGTAGAGAGGGAGGACCTGGGGCGTGCATCTCTGCAGGCTACAGGTGTTGGGGTGGGGGGTGGGGGTGAGGGGGCTGCAGGAGGGGTGCAGGTGAGGAGGGGGGATGGGGGCCGGAGAGGTCAGCTGAGCTGGGTCACATGGGCCCGATGCAGAAGTCCTACTGGAGAGAGCAAGACTGGAGCCAGGTGGACCAGTCTGGAGGCAACACGAGGGTGCCCAGACCAAGGGAACGGTGGCTGGAAAAGAGAACTGGGCTTCCCCAAGGTCATGTCGGTGTGCCTACAGCTGGCTGTGCCTCTTTCTCTATAGCCTTGAAGCCAACAACGACAGATTAGGTTAGAAAGGAAGTAATACAGGCAAAGCATCAAAACCTGCTGAGAACAGAAATAACCTATTTCATAGAGAAATTGTGAAATATGCTGAATTTGAATCGCTGGCTGGACAGCTAGGATACTAGCCAGTATGTGGGAACAAGCACCCTCTTCCTGGGGAGGAAATCCCATCTACTTTTCCATGTGTTACTCCTCACACTCAGTGATTCTCAGTTGGGGGGAGGGGGCAGGAAAGAGGCGTTTTACCACTTGGGGGACATCTGGCAACATTTGGAGACATTTTTGGTTGTCACATCTGGGGGTAGGGGAGGGTGGCCACTGGCATCTAGTAGATAGGCCCCAGGGATATTGCTAAGTGCCTTACAATGTGTGGGGCAGCTCCCCATAACAAAAGATTATCCCCATAACAAAAGATTATCCACCCTAAAACATGAAAATGCTGAGGTTTAGAAACCCCTACAGTAGCACTTGATGAGTGAACAAGAGTGTGAAGTACAACCACAAGGGTCTGGACACTCTCTCCCTAGGATCATCAAAGAGAAGCTGGAGAAGTCTCTGTGCCAGGAGAGACCCCCATCAAGGAAGTATTAGATTTTCATTCACAGAGGTCTCAGCTCCACAAACAAGCCTGAGTTGCTTACAGCTTCCTTCTTGTAGGAAGAGGAACTTCACGGGAGACACGCAGTGGATGGGCCCAAGAGGTCTGTGACCCCCCCAGAGGGAGGCCCCAAAATCAGAGTCCGCCCCCCCCCCCCAGGTGGAGGAATCGGGCCCAGACATCAGTCCTGGTGGCAGCTGGCACCAGGGGTCGGGGTAGGAGGGGCCCTGATGGTATCACAGGGTGTAGAGATACTCTGCTGGGAATCAATGCGTGGGTAGCCCAGTTACCAAAGGCAAAGTGAATAATCCTTCCAGTGAGCCGGGGTGGCAAGTAAGTGACCCCACTGTAAGTCTCCCCGAGAATGAGAAGGGGAAACGGGACAGTGATTTCGGGGGGCTGCAGTACGGTCACTTTCCAGGCAAGTGGGGCGTTCGCTCTTTTCCGGACTGCCAGGAGGCCCAGGTGAGGCAGCTCTGTGGTCAGCTAGGGACATCCTCCCCTTTCCCAGAGGCCAGGGAGAAAGTCACTGCCACGAGGACATACCCTCTCCGAACACTCTAGCCCTGGACTGATCCCACCACCCGACGTCTTCCCTGCAGACCCACCATAGCTCTTGGATCCAGTTCCACTGAGGCTATGGACAATCTGACACACTTGCATGCTTGCTCAGCACAATGCTCGAAAATGGGTGGGGAGCAGAACTGTCAGAGAGACTTTGGGCTGGCGCTGGAGAGGGGTAGCACCTGGATCACGCAGGGCCCCACTGGCGAGTATGGGTTCTATTCTAGGTGGAAGGGGACACCACTGGGGGTTTGCTGTGGCCTCTGTGTGGAGACCAGACTGGAGGCTGGAGTCAAGTCCAGATGAGAGACGACAGAGGCTTGGGCCCACGTGAGGCAGCAGAGAAGAAGGAGGCCTGGGTTGGAGCTGTCTTTGGTGACTGTTTGGAGACAGCAGTTAGGGGAAGGGAAGAATGGAGAAGAGTCTAGGCTTATACCTTAAGCACCTGGGGGGATTGTGGTACCATTTACTAAGAGGAAACAGGAGGAAGGCGAAGTCAGGAATTCAGGCTTTTTTTTTTTTTTTTAAAGATTTTATTTATTTAGTTGAGAGAGAGAGACACAGGGAGAGAGGGAACACAAGCATGGGGAGTGGGAAAGGGAGAAGCAGGCTTCCCACTGAGAAGGGAGCCTGATGTGGGGCTCCATCCCAGGACCCTGAGATCACCCGAGCCAAAGGCAGACACCTAACGACTGAACCACCCAGGCACCCCTCAGGGTCTTTTTTTTTTTTTTAAAGATTTATTTATTTAGGGGTGCCTGGGTGGCTCAGTGAGTTAAGTCTCTCTGCCTTCAGCTCAGGTCATGATCTCGGGGTCCTGGGACCAAGCCCTGCAGGCTCCCTGTTCAGCAGGGAGCCTGCTTCCTCCTTTCTCTCTCTGCCTGCCTACTTGTGATCTCTCTCTGTCTCTGTCAAATAAACAAAATCTTTAAGAAAAAAAAAGATTTATTTATTTATTTGGGGGGGGAGAGAAAGCGCGCGCGCACACACGAGTGGGGGAGGGGTAAGGGGGAGGGAGAGAGAGAGAAAGAGAGAGAGAAAAGAAAAGAATCCCCAGTAGATTCCCTGCTGAGCACAGAGCCTGCCCCTGAGATCATGACCCTGAGATCATGACCTCAGCCAAAATCAGGAATCAAGAGGTGGATGCTTAACCGACTGGGCCACCCAGGAGCCGCAGGAATTCGATTTGAGATCAACCGTGGACCCTACTGTCAGCTGCAATGTGTTTAAGAAGATGCTATGTCTGGGGCGGAGGGGCAGAAAGGGGACACTTGTCCCTCACTGGACTCTTGGGAGCCCTTGTCCTGTTGATCTTGCTTTTAATCTCTCCTCTCTACCTTCATCCTGTCTGCTTCCCAGAACACACACTCGCGGCTGCCACTCTCCTCTCAAGAGCCTTCATGACTTCCCGTTGCTCCTCAGACGAAGTCCAAACACAGCAGCGCACCCGCCCCCACCAACATTTCCTGATAGAAAAGATGTCGAAGGGGAGGGGTGCGCTTTCCCTGGCGACAGGCCGGTGGCTGAGTACGCACCGCCCCCTGGTGGCCGAAGGCCCCACAGAGCGAGCGCACTGCGGCTCCGGCAGGGCCCAGGCCCACCCCAGCCTCCGGCCACAAGCCAAATCCGAAAGCCTTTCACTTCTGCACCACTGACCTTCCAGCCGGGCCTTTTCTGGGGCTTCCCCTACAGTGTGGGGCCCACACCCTTGGGGAGGGGGCAGGGCTTGTGACGAGAGCTTTGTCCCCTTGCCCCCCGGCCAGTGTCAGGAAGAGTCGGGGAGGAGACAGTGGCCCACCGCCCAAGCGGCCAGAGTGTCCCAGATGGCTCTCACCTCCTGAATCTGTTCCTTCATCACCTTGATCTCATTCTCTCGCGGTTCTATTTGCTTCTTTAGCTCCTTGATTTTGTAGTCAAGTACAAACTTGAATTTCTCTAGTTCTTGGTTTTTCTTTTTCAGATCATAGATGCGCTTCTCCTGTGGGTGGGATGAGAGAGAAGCGAGAGAGAGAGCAGGAGAGAGAGAGAATATGGCACTTCCTTTAGGCAAAGGCCATCAGTCCTGTGCCCTGACTGAGGAGGCCACAGACCGCTCTCCCAGCCGGGGATACGAAGGCTGGCTTCTCTGCTAGGCTGCAGCCCTGACTCTGTGGCTTCTGTGCTAGGACTGCATTCATTCGTTCATTCATTCACTCATTCAAATACAGCTTGGAGAGGACTGTATTTTTCAGAATCTCTCGTCCCACATGCTCTTCTGTCTCCAATGGGACTGTACGCTTTTCTGTCAGGGGCTAAGATCTAATTCCGTTGTCTTGCATTTGGCTCAACCTATGGTTTGCTTGCAACCCAAAGAACACAGCTCGAGTGATGCTGTGTGGCTTCCCACCCTGGCTCAGAAAAGGCCAAGCAGCTCCCACCTGGTTCTCTGGGGACTTGTGCTCTGAGGGAGGTCATCTGCTCTGGAAAAAGTCCCACTACACCAAGCCCATCAGACTGAGGAGCACGATGGTACTCTGGTGGCCAGTCCCAGCTGAGCCCAGCCTCCAAGCGCCCCCCGGGCCAAGGTGCTGGACAGGTGCATGAAGAAGCCATGTTGGATACTGGTCTTCCAGCCCCCAGCTATTTGAGTCACCCCTGGTTGAGGCTCAGGAAGGTCCCTGCCACTGGGGACAAAGACAAGTCATTGTGTTGTAGCCTGTTCAAATGCCAGACCCACAGAACCGGAGAGTGTAATCAAACAGTGGCTGTTTGGCACCACCAGGTGTCGGGATAATTTGTTCCACAGCAATAGTAACTGCAAAGCAGATCTGTCTATCCATTGAACAGTTACTGAATGAGGACCTTGTGCTGAGATGTCAGAAATAGGACACCGTCCCTGTCCTTACGGGAGAAGGCACTGGCTGGGAAAGCAGATGTGTCAACAAGAGCAGCCCGGCCCTGTCATGGGTGTAAAAGAGGACGGCTCAGAAGGCGCAGTATATACAGAGGCCATCAAGAATAACCATGGTGCCGGAGGGGAGGCGGCGAGGGGACTGGGGGCGGGCCTGCTGGGTTAAAGGGGGTTCAGAAGGTGTCCAGGAGGCTAGAGTTGGTAAACTATGGTCCTTGGGTCAAGTCTGACCTGTTTCCAATAAAGTTTTATTGGAACGCGGCCAAGCCCACTCATTTATGTGTGGTCTGTGGCTGATTTTACAATACAGCGGCAGAATTGAGTAGTGTGACAGAGGCGACACAGTATGCAAAGATGAAATATTTACTACCTAGCCCTTTACAGAAAAATCCTGCTGCCCAAGCTGCAGGCAGTGGGGAGCTACGGCAGAATTTTAGGTGGCAGAGTGACACAGTTACAGAGGACGGTGGCAGGAGCCGGGGTAGGAGGTGGGAAGGAAGGCTGTTGAGCTGGATAGGAGACTGTTGCAATTCTAGGTCAGGAGGCCTTACCCTCTTTACTCCCCTTTGAGAATCTGAAGAGAGTTTTGGACCTTCCCTACCCCAAGGCCCAGACACATACACAAACACTCATGTGTAGAAATTTCATGCCGGCACCATCCCATTCCCCTTAACACACCCCCTGAGGGACTCCACTTCACAGGTGAGAAAACGAGGCTCAGAGACATTGCACAAGATCCTGTGGCCAGTAAATGACAAAACCTGTGCCGGAACCCAATTAACCAGGGCCGAAGCCCAGGGTCTCAACCACCAGAGAATTCTGCCTGCCTGAGGCAGGAATGGTGAGGGGGTGGGCAAGAGGGCCCACAGCCTGGATTTGCTGGGGAGGAGGAGCCAAAAGTTTGATAAGCCTCACAAAATGTGATGTGTCTGTCTTCTAAGTGTTTTGTAAGAAAGGCATCCTAAAAAGGGATATCAGCTTTTTGGGGCACCCAGTGGTTGTAGGCCAACCACAGGGAATGGGCAGCGGGGTGGGTGAGCTGCCCCCCATCCATGGGCACGATCACCCGAGGATGCCTGGAGCAGTAGAGAACAGGGGCCCTGCTGTCGGCTGACTTAAGTTCTTAGCCCAAGTCTGTTGCCTATAGACTATATGACCTTGGGCAAGATACCAACCGCCTGGAACTCAGTTTCCTGAGCTCTACAGTTGGGTCCCTCGTGGCCCCTGGGGTCGCTGGGAGAATAGTGTGTGCTGTGTTTACAGCAATCAGCCCAGTGCCAAGTGCACTACTGGTACTTTGCAGACCACTCATCCCCCATCAGGTTCCACAAACGTGTTTAAAGCATCCAGGGGCCCTCTCTCCTGAGCTCTGTCCTCATCCCCTGGGTCCATCCAGCTGGTGGTTAAGGGAGGACAGAGAGGAGCCTTCACCTTGTCTTGAATTGTCTCGTCTCTTTCCTGGATTTCCCGCTTGAGGCCCAGGATGTCCTTCTCCAGGGACTTGATGACCCCTTGTAGCTTCACTTGCTCCCCCTTCAGGACCTCAATGTCATTGGTTCTCTCCTCGATCTCCTTCTGTAGGCTGCTGAACTGCGGGTACAAGTGGCAACAACAGAGACCACCAAAGTCTTTGCACTCCCCTCTCTGCCTCCCAAATGCCTGTCTGCACACAGAGCTCCCCCTCACCAACGTGTGACCCGAACTCCCCACCCCCATGAGCTGAAAAACACGTCTAATGCTCAACATCCCTGGGCTTTTAGGAGTGAATTTTTGGAGATTTTGGACAGGTCAGGGATGTCTCGGGCCATACCATGCTACCGTACCGTAGCATTCTGTCTGGGAATATCCAGTCCTAGTCCCCTCTGCGAGGATGGACTGTTGGGGCAAGAAGCTCGGAGACCAGCTCCCCAGGTGGACCCAGAGTTTTCCATGACCACACCAACCTTGAAAGGTTGGGATCTGTGCCCCATCGAGGTCATAGATATTGTAATGGATGAGCCACCTTGGCCATGTCTAGGAAGGGAAGGCGACATTGTCCCTGGATTGATATGCCGTCGGATTTCTAACGGGAAAGAAAGTGAATTTGCTTTGAAGTTGGTTTCTCTAAGGCTAAACATTCTACAAGGATCTCTGAACTCTTTGCCCCGCCTTATAGACTAAGCATCAGTCCTTCTCCCACCCAGAGCTCCCCACACCGAGAACCTAAGGACACCTCTAGGACTTGAGGTCACCTCTAGAAGGTCTCATCCCCATTTCTACCAGAGGTTTAACTCTGAAAACTGACTCAATTCTACTTGACCATAAATGAAAGCTGGGGATGTTCATCAGTGTCAGGGCAAACGTCACTAACCCTGTGAAAAGGACAGAGAAGGGACAGCCCCGAGGAGGGGTGGGAAGGGTGTGCCTGCCTGGTGGGTTGGAGGTATTCTGGTCAATGCAGCCCAGGGGCCTGCCCAGAACAGTGTCATACCTTTTTCCTCATGATGCCCGTTTCTCCTTTGAGCCGCAGGTTTGATTCCTTCTCATCCCGAAGCTTTTTCTCATACTTGGTTTTGATATCTTGGATTTCTCGGTCTTCATCTTCTTCAATCTGTTTTTTGGTCTCTTCGAACTCCCGCAGCTGTTGCCTGACATCCTCCTGTGCCTGGGTCAGAGGAGGGAAAGTGTACGCTTGGGGAGAAGGGACACACGACCTTTTTGGGCTAACAGGGCCTGGGATGAGAGGAACACATGGGGCCTCTCACGGGGAATGGGAGGGCGCGTGTTATTATAGACACAGGAACAAAGGCCTTGGGTCCCCGGACCTTCCACTGTCTTCCCGTCTGTCCCGTCTTCTCTTCTCGACCTACCAGATGAGGCCGCCGCTTCCATCACTTCAACAACCACCTTCCCGACATCCTCACGCCCGCCCCACCGCTGGTCTTCACCCTGACACCCACGCTTCCTCCATTATTTCCTCAATGAATTTGTGACGGAACTTTATATTTGCGAAACAACTTGACTGCCTTTCCCATTAGATGGGAGCTCCTCAAGGGCAGAAACCCGCTCCGTCGTGCCCACCACTGCATTCCCAGAGTACAGCCCCCACGGGCACACAGTAGGTCCTTAATCACCACCTGAAGGAGTGCATCCTGAACTCTGCCCTCCAGCTCCTTAACCCAGTCCCGACCGTCCCCCAGCACTTTATGTTACATTGTCATTGCCTGTTTGTCAGGATCCTCCCCTGGCAAGGAAGCTCCTCGCTGGCTGGTGGGGTCACATCCCTCTGCTCCCCACCGGGGACCCCCTGCCCTGCTGCTGGTACACAGAGAGTGAAAACCTGGAGCCCAGATGCTGGAAAAGCTAACTCTGCCCACCTGGTGGAGTCTGCGAGGTGAGGTGACTGGAGTGAGGTGACGGGGGCGTCCTCCTCTTTGCTTACTGCCCCCAGGAGCTGCGAGTTCTAGAAGTCAGAGGCCACCGGTTTCCCCTCCCATGGCCCCTGGCATGCTCTGAGCTGTACCATCCCTGCAGTGAGTTCTTCGGGGACTCAGAGAGACAAGATGGTTTTAAGACTGGGCTCCAGAGGAAGGCTGCTCTCTTTCCCCATCACATGTCATCAGACTCTTGCTAGACAGAAGCCTGGCCCCGAGCTCTCCATCTGCAGCCCAGAGTTGCCCGCCAGCCACGGCTCTGGCTCTGGTGGGTATCGTTAAAAAGGAAAGTAAGCCAGCCAGGTTGTCGAGACCTGCCAGGTGGGAGCTCCCTAGGGAAGTTCTGAGTTGAAATCTTGGACTCAAAAGAAGAAACGGGTTGTCATCCCTGTGGGGGTCCTGGCAGGAAGGCCAGCCTCTCTCCCCTCAGGGCAGATTCATCCCCAGCCCAACCCCGCAGCCCCCAAAGGCAAAACTCAGATCAGTTTACTGGAGGTGGACTAACGTTTCTGGGGCTTCTAGGACGCCCCCCTCCCCCCATTCCTTGCAGGTTTTGAAAATCACTGATGGGTGAGACACAGTCCCTGCCCTTGAGAAGCCCCCCGGGGGGCGGGGGGAAGAGAAGTCAAGGCAGGATGCTACTGGATGGCCAGTAAGAACAAGGGGTTGGGGGGGCCCTGAGGATGCAGAGGAAGACTGCCTGGCCCCGTGGGAGGGGAGATGGGGGTAGTGAAGAACCCTGTAGGAGCTGGTTCTCCTCCCTCCGGAGTCTCTGCAGGGAGGGACCAGTGGCCGGGGCAAGAGGGATCATCCAGAGCAGAGGCTCAGAGGCTGTGTGGGGATCTTGGCTACTCCACGTGGTTGGGTGGGAGGGAGCTGGACGGCGGCAGTGAGGACCCGGCAGGAAACATTCCCAGCGCAATGTCAGAGCTCAGCCTGCTCTGTGAGGAGCCCTCCACCCCCCACCTCTCACCTCCTTTATCCCCCACAGCCTGCTCCCTTCCCCGCTCACTGAAGACTTTTGGGTGCCCACTCAGTTCTTGTGCTGGAACTGGGGGTGGTGACAGAGGGCCCTGTCATGTCCCAGGGTGCTTTGACCTTCGTCTCACCTCGGCCTCAGCCACCTACGCTCAGGTCCACCGCTGGAATGGGGTCATGTCTGCAGCCTGAAAACGCAGGCCCTGCTCTCGGCACTGGTGATCTCCCTGGGGGACCCCAGGTACCCGGCACAACTCTCCAGTTCACCATACCCCCCCCCCCACACACACAACCTTTCCGGATTCCTCCACTGTCTTCTAGGCTCTCTGGCCCGGACCTGCTGGCTGCTCACCAGAGGGCCTGTGTTGTCTTAAACCCCCAGCCGGGCAGCAGCGTGGCTCCCCGTCTTCCTCACTTCCATTCCTGCTCTCTGAGTCCTGCTGTGGATGAATGCCACCCGAATTCAGCCAGAATTCAGGTAAAAACCTCAGCTGCATGCTCAGCTACACACCTGCTAGTCCTCTTCTCCGTCACTCCCTCCCTCCTTCCCTTCAAAACTCCTTTCACACCTTCCTGACTCCCCTGCCCCCTCACTTACAGGGTGCCATCTGCTGCAATTTCACACGGAAAAGGCGGCCATCTGGCTCTTCTCCGTTTTCTCTCCATCTTGGGAAACTAGATATTTTGGCAAGCCAAGCTGCTTGAACATTCTCTGACTTGGCTCTGCCTGCGTGCCTTTCCCTCCCGCATTTCTCTGTCTCCTGTTCATTCTAGCTTACATGCCCCCCCCCGCCCCCCCGGGCCACCTTAGCTCCTGCAAGTCTCCTCTGACCCCTCCGGGAGGTCTTCATCCCCCTGCTCTCTCCTGGGTACACCTCTCCAAGGATCCTTCTGTGGGACTGACTCCTTCGCATGCCTGAAAAACAGGCCGGGGTCTTTATTTCTCTTGGTCACCCAGCACTCAAGCTGGTAAACCAGTAAGATACCATCTGGGTTTGTTAAATCAGTGAAGGAATGATTTCATCTTGAAAGACACAAGAAGTGGCTAAAGGGATTCAGGCAACCGCCTGTCCCATTGTTCAGAGCCCTTGTTCCTCTCTTTCTCCTATCGGCATATCCTAAAAATGTCTTGCTGGTCCTTAAGGCTTGAAGGTACAATTAGGATAGAACAGCAGATATGAACTTAGTCTGTCCACAGAATTTCAGTCCCTAAAGCTGAGCACCTCCCAGATCCTTAGGTCCCCTGGTCTAGAGGGCAAGAAATGGTAAAAGAGCAGAACCCAAGGTCAAATGCACGTGTGCTGAAAGGGGGGGACAGAAGGGAAAGGAGGCGAGGCCAGCCCTCCCACGGCTATCTGGGCTGGTCACAGGCCAGGCCTGCAGGATGCACCGTGAAAGGGAGGTGCAGGTCAGCTTCCGGTGAGTACCTCTTCTAGAAGGGTGGTCTTTTCCTGCAGTTTGGCCTCATAAAACTCAGTCAGCTCCTCTAGGGCCTGGCTCTTGGTCTCATCGTTATCCCGAAGCTGTTTTTCATACTCTTCCTGCATCCTCTGGGACTTGAGCTGCAATTCCTGGTACTTCTCATATTCTAGAAGCAACTTTTGGTTGTTGCAACATTCTGGAGGGAAGCAAGGATGGTTATTTCACGTGGGACAGGAGCACGACCTCAGGGTCCCCTGGGAGCCTCTGAGATCTCCCACCTGCTGCCATCAGCAGCTAAGGGCAGGCACCACCAAAGCCGTGATGCCAATGCCTGCCCAGCTGCCTCACCTGCCCACACCCCATCAGCTCGTTGGGCAACCAAACTCCGCTGCGGTGTTGGCTCGGCAGAAGGTTTCCAGGAAGGGGCAGAGGGCTGTTTGGGGACTCAGGGCCAAGAAGAATGTCTTGAATATGCAAAAGAGTTATCAGCACCACTGTTATACAGAAGAGTAAACTGAGGCTCAGTGAGGTTAGGTGACTCCCCAGAACACCCAATGTGTTTGGTGAGTCTGCGACCCATGGCAGCCTATCAGGCTCCAGACCTGCACTCTTCTGTATCTCCTGCAGGCATGCAGTAAGTGCTTAATACATGTTTAACGAATGAGCAAATACATGGGAGTAAAAACTACAGTGAGGTCCAGAGCATAAATGCAGCCTGTGGACAGATAAAGCCAGATTACCTGGGACTTCTCTGGGGTTCCGGGGGACTCTCAGACTTTTGTCCCCACCCGACCCATGGCCTCTACCTGGGGACTCACCCAGGTCCTGCAGCTCTCGGCTCTGTTTGTCTAGCAGGTCCTCAATGCGTTCCCGATGGGACACATCCTGTTTTTCTTTTTCTGTTCTTAAAACCTAAAACACAGAGTCCACTGTTCTCATTCCCACAGATCTGCTGAAAGCAGCCCTAAGGCAAGAACACATTTTATAAGCGTTCGCTCACAAACATTCCTCAAGCCCTTATTTTGCACCAAGCATTGTTCCATGAGCAACAAGCAAGCTATCACTTTTTATTTATATTATATTCTGCTCTGAAAGTTCTAGACTTTCTCTATTTATATCCTGTCTACTAAATGGGTCTTGTCAATGATGAGTTCAGTTTTGGACATGTAGCAGATGGATTTTGGGGTGGAAGAAAGTAAAGATTCATTTGAATTCTCTGTTGTCTGCACGTTGCTGTCAACTAAATTCTTGGATGTGCTAATGTGTCAGCTTCTAAGGGGTGTTTTCTTTAATAGGGCAGGAAAGCTCCTTGCAGGCAGAGGGGCCGCCCCCAGGAATACCTTTGTGCTTAGCTTATGGAGGGCCCCACAGCACTGTCTGTTGACTAAAGAAACAAAATGATAAAACTAACAGCCAGGGGCTTTTTTTTTTTTTTTTTTGGTCAAACTCTCTGACTCGTGGAGATAACATAAAAGAACAAATACCGTCTGAGCCAAAATTTGGGGGTTTTGGATGAAGGTCAAGACCAGTTTGTGGAGAATAAGGGAATTATTCTGGAGAGTTCTGGATCAAATCTTACTACAGGAGGACCATTTAGACTAATTTCGTTCAATCTACTGATGATCCTGAAATCAATATTCTGGTAGCTCTTCTCTTCCTATCCTCTGTTTTTCTTGTGACCTTATCATTCTGTTTTTAAGTAAGTTTCTCTTGATCATAAAGATAATATAGTCTCATTGTAGGGAATTTGCAAAAATACAGAAAAGCATAGAGAACAAAATTTAAATGATCCATAATCCCAACTTCCAGAGGAAATCCCGTTGCTAGCTGTTTTCTTACTAACTGATCTATGTGTATTTATTTTACTTGATTAATACCATTCACTATAGAGAGTTCTAAATTCTGCTTTGTTCCACCTGACACTTTGCTGGAAGCATTTCTGATGTTAGCAGCTCTGCTGAAAAACCACACATTATCATATGGTTCACCTTCCGAGCATAGCTTGGATAGCCTACACCAGTTCCATCTTGAGTAAATTGAAAACATCTTGTTATTTGTGGTTGTTGGCTGAGTCTCTCAAACACACCTGGTTTTTTGTTTTCAAGGACTCCATTTCCTGGAGGAACTTATCCGTTAGCTCCTTAATCTTCTCAGAGTAGTTCATGTCTTTCAGTCGAAGCTGATACTCGTTCTCCATTTTTAATTCTTCCACACGAGTCTTCAGCTCCAACATAATCTGAGCCTTTGGGGGAAGGACATCAGAATCAAGAACATTCACAGTGGGGGGGTGAATCAGAAGAGTTAACCTGGTGGCTTTGAGCTCTCTTGAGATCTGCAGCTCCGCCCAACCTCAAACTCATGAGTGAGTCTCCACTGCACCTTGTCATCTTTTCCCCGCAAGACACCTGGCTGAAAACTAGAAGACATAGGAGTTTCTTCCTCTGCCCTCACAACATCCATACGGTGAGCCCCACTGGCGCCAGGCACGACGCTAACAACTCTCTCATCTTTAGATACGCGTAAATGCCACCTGCTCGGTGAGGTCTACTGGGACCACACTAGTTAGTCTTGTGGCCCTTCCCTTCCCATCCCTGGCACTCATGACCCTGCTCCCTCTGCTCTACGTTTTACTATTTTCTTAGATCTAGGCACTTTCCAATGCAATTTAGGTATGATTTTGTTTATTGTCTTTTGTCTTCTTCCCCCATTAGAATTTAAGCTTGAGGAAGGCTCAGCTCTTTGCTGGCTTGGTATACTGATATACACAAGTGTGCCTAACACACAGTAGGTACCTAAAGAACATGTGTTGAACTAGGACTCCCGCCCCATGGAACGTACTACTGAGGAAGCCAAATAACATTACAAATTCCTATAGGTGCCCAGAGCTGGGTGGTTCCCCAGGCCTGTCAGTGTGCCCCTCTCAACGTCCATCATGACTCTTCTGGCCTCACTATCCTTACTTTAACTGAGGTCCTAACTCTTCCTGCCTTGCTGGTTCCTATGTCTAGTGACTTCTTCTTTCAATCTGTTGTATTCACTGATGCCAAAGTTTTCTAAAAATACTGTGAGACAGACACCTTTCATTTCTTGAAAAAGGTAACGCTAATGATAGAGAGGGTGAGAACACAGGTGTTTTCCTCTCGCTCATCCACGATCACGCCCACTCCCAGCCATGCATCTCTATCTCATCTTTTCTGGTCTACCCCACTCCCCCCACCCCCCACCACAGACAACTAAAGAAGAAGGAATGTGTTACGCACATTTCCACAATCCCTGCCAGTGGACAAGTGTGGACCTGGCACACAGGAGACTGATTGAGATGAGGGATGGAAACAAATTGCTTGGGCAAAGTTGGAGATGAGAGTGTGGATGTCTGGTCAGGGCACTGCAGGTGATGTGGGATGGGTGGGAGGCAGAGGGACAGGAGGCCTAGACTGGGTCAGACCATCAAGGTCCTTGCCAGCCATTATAAGCATTTAGGATTTTCTCCTACAGGGCCTCTGAATGTCCTGTCCAACCTGATTAAGCTGATTTGGTCTCAAAAAGGCCTCTCTGGTGGCAGTGTGTAGCTCGGGCTAGATTCAAACATGAAGGCAGAGGGATTAGGGGTGTGTGGCGGGGGGGGCGGGTACTGCACAGTCTAGTGGAATGAAGAGATTCAAGAGCAAGATTTTAGTGGCACCTGGGTGGCTCAGTCAGCTAAGTGGCTGCCTTTGGCTCAGGTCATGATCCCAGGGTCCTGGGATTGAGTCCCACATTGGGCTCCCTGCTCTTTGGGGAGCGTGCTTCTCCCTCTCCAACACCCCCTCCCCCCTGCCGCCACTTGTTCTCTCTCTCTCTCTCTCATTATCTCTCTCAGATAAATAAATAAAATCTTTAAAAAGAAGAGCAAGATTTTAGGGAATGTGGTGTCTGACTGGGTGTGGGGTGGAGGGGACAGGGCCGTGGATGAAGACCAGCTCCTTGGAAGAGCGCCCCCTGCAGGTTGCACTTGGACTCTCTTGCTTCACCGCTTTATCCTGGGTGCCTAGCCCAGGACCAGCAACATACCGCTAAAAGAATGTTTATCAGATGAGGCGGTCTCCCTGGGGTCTGCCTTGGACTGGTGGGATACATTTATTGATGGGAGTGCTGGCTTTGGGCTCACGCTCATCGCCCTTCCTCAGTCTGTTCTCCCCCTGGCTGCAGAGGCGGCTTTCTATGATGCAAATCTCATCAAGTCATTCCCTAACTTAGATCTCTCAGTGGGTCCTTAGGAACAATATCCAAAGTCTAAACCGTGGTGTAAAAGGCCCCCACAATCCCCTTCCAGCTCCAGCTCCACACACCCTCTCTTCTCTGGCCCCACCTAGCCAGGAGCGTCTTCCCCAGAGCACCTCTCTCATCCTTCTGCACACTCATTCCTTGGTGTGGAGGACCCTTTTCCATCTGTTCCTGAAGGCTCCATCCAAGGCTCACTTCCTCTGGCACCACCTGGCCTGGGTCAGGGTCCCTTCCGTTGTAAACCCAGAGCATCGTTCCTTCACAACACCTGTAACACACTTAATTTTCCTTTTTCATTTTACCCGTACCTCTTCCCAAGCTACAAGCTAAAGGCCCCTGCGTATCTTTCACTTCTGGCACCCCAGACCTTAGTACAGTGTCTGCTATGTAACAGACCCCTCTGTTGAGTACTGGGTGGATGGTTGGATGAATGAATGAATGAATGACAGAATGAGTAGGTAAATCATGTCCTGAGAGACAGTTACATAGAAAATCATAGAATATAAAGAGAAAAAGAGAGCTGGGAATTCTGGAAAATGTGACTTTTATTTTTAATTTTAATTTTTTAAACTTTAATTTAATTTAATTTAATTTTTTAAAAAGATTTTATTTATTTATTTGACAGAGAGAGACACAGCGAGAGAGGGAACACAAGCAGGGGGAGTGGGAGAGGGAGAAGCAGGCTTCCCATGGAACGGGGAGCCCGATGCGGGGCTCAATCCCAGGACCGTGGGGTCATGACCTGAGCTGAAGGCAGACGCTTAACGACTGAGCCACCCAGGTGCCCCTTAATTTTTATTTCTTAAAGAAGAGTTATTTATTTGAGAGAGAGAAAGAGTAAGCATACACGAGTGTGGGGGAGGGGCAGGGGGAGAGAACATCCAAGCAGACTCCCACTGAGTGTGCCCGACATGGGGCTCGATCTCACAACACGGAGATCATGACCTGAGCCCAAATCAAGAGTTGGATGCTTAACTGACCAAGCCACGCAGGCACCCCCAGAAATGTGAGAGAGAGTTGGGAGGGAGCTGGGAAGGACAGAGAGGCTCACAGGGAATAAGAGTGCAGTCTCGCAGATACAGAGAGAAAAGGGGCTCCAGGACTGAGCAGAACATACACTAGTCACTTCCGGCTTGGCAGCAGTTCGGCCAGGCCAAGCTGGGGGTTGGGTCGGGAGTCAGCCCAGACACCTCAGGCCTTTGGCACAGCCTAGAGTCTCCCAGTTGCTTTTTTCCTCTACTCTCTGGCAGGAATGGGGGAGAAAACAGAGAAGAAGGAAGAGGAGGAGACACACTTGCCTGCCTGCCGTAGGTCAGACCCTGACTCTCATAGGCTCTCTCTTATCCTTTCCTCCCACTTTGCCTTTCCTGCAGAAAGTTCCAGGGAGCTCTAGCAGTGATCTCTGGAAATGTCTGGGTCTTACCATCCTGTTTTGGGGCCATTTCTGCATGGTTGTTCTGATGGTTTTACTCATCTCTACTTGACTGAGTTTCCTGATCACAGGGCCCAGGCCTTTGTACACACGCATCCCCAGTACCTAGCAAACAGTAGGTATTCAATAAATGCCCTTGAGATTCTGGATGAACAGCAATGAATGCATAGCTCTGCCATTCTCTGCAAGCCTTGTGAGTTTCCCATCCCTTTGGTGTCTCCCTTAGGGAGCACGGTGCAGAGCCAGCTGTCCACTCAAAACTCTCAAAACACGTCTTCCCAGAGTGTTTAATGCATTCCCAGGAGGGAAGGGACTTTGGGGTAGTGATTAAGAGAGTAGGCTTGAGATTAAATATGGAGCAGAACGCTAATCCTACGACATGTCACTTAATTTCTCCAAAGTCACCTCTTGAAACATGGGGAGAATAGGATCTTTCTCACAGAGATGATGTAACATTTAAACAAGAAAACACTTGTAATTAGTACAGTGCCTGGTTCGTGGAAAATCTAAAAAAAAAATGCTGGTTATCATTACTTTTATTGTTTTATTATTAAGAAGCCTGGGTTTCAGGGCTGTTTTATAAATACTTCATTTTTTTTTTTAAATAAAGAAGGCTCCCCTAAGCAGTTATTAAGTTTCACAGATACAACTGGCACATTTAGCTTTTCAGTTCAATTCTGCAAATATTTACGACCCTCTTCCGCTTGTCTAGCAAGGGCTAGAAACTAATGGTCACACAAGAGAATGGCTTGTCATGGTTCCTGCTCTCCAAGAGTAGTAGGAGGAAAGTTAGTTCACAGGCTTACAGTAGAGGAGAGTAGGAGTCAGGATGGGCAGGATGGCATGCAGGGGTGAGGGTGGAAAGAGATCCAGCCACAGGGAGAAAAGAGGCATGGTGGTGCGGGCTGGAAATGCGCAGGGAGCAGGGAGCGTGGGACTCAGCGCAGAGCACTGGGTGCAGCCAAGTGTGCGGGGCCTTGAATGCTGATCCCAGAGGTTTGGACACAGACTGCTAAGGAACTTCCACATCCCTCTTCATTCAATCTGGTTCCTACCTTCTCTTCCATGTCTGTTTTCGTAACAAGCACCTCTTCGGCAAAGCCCACTTCCCTCTCGCGCTTGATTCCCCGACCATCCTTATCAAAGACCTTCCAGGTAAACAGGCAGCCATCCTCGGCAACGGTCAGCAGGAATTGGTCATCAAATGTGAGTGACATCTGAGGAGAAAAAGAGCTTAGAGAGGCAGCTTTCAGAGGCCACGGATGACCAGAACTGACCTGGTTATTTGCATGGTAACTGTTCAGGCAACCCTGAGTGGGCACAGCCTCACGGGCAGGAAGACTGGATCCTGGGTAAGAAGATGACACGGAGCTCTCACAAGCTTCTGCTAACAAGAGAGGAAGCAAGACTGTGTTTAGGTCCTCTGTGGATTTGGAATCTTAAGAGTTAACTGTTACCTGGATTATAAAAAGAACTCTCAAAACTCAACAGTAAAAAACCCAAACAATCCAACTAGAAGGTGGGCCAAAAATATGGGGACATTTTACCAAAGAGGGTATACAGATGGCAAAGAAGCACATGAAAAGATGTTCAACATTATTAGCCACTAGAGAAATGCATATTAAAACTAGGGGGAGTTAGGACTACACGCCTGTTAGAACAGCTGAAATAAAAAATAGTGACAACGCTAAATGCTGGCAATGATGTGGAGAAACTGGATCTTGCATGCATTGCTGGTGGGAGTGGAAGAAACTTGGCAGTTTCTTAAAAAATGAAACATAAACACATCCTATGATCCAGCAATCGTTCCTCCAGGCGTTTATCTCCGAGAAATGACGGTCCACCCAAAAGCTTGTATATGATGGGTCATAGTGGCTTTATTTGTAATAGCCCAAAACCAGGAAAAAATGAACTATCCTACAACAGGTTAAACGAATTATGGTGCATCTGGGCCATGGAATGCTACTCAGGAGTAAGAAGAAATGAAGTACTGATACATGAAATAACTCAATGGAGCTCGGGGGTATTGCACTGGGCGAGAAAAGCCACTGTCAAAAGGTCACATACTGTATGATCCCATTTATATAAAATCCTCAAAATGACAAACGATGGAAATGGAGAACCAATGAGTGTTTGCGCAGGACTGGGGAGGGGGGGCGGCTGAGGGGGGCAGGGGTCACTGGCAAGGACAGCACGAGGGGGCTCTCTGTGGCCACGGAGTACTTGTGTATCCTGACTGCAGTGCTGGAGACAGGAATCTAGGCACGTGATAAAATGACATGGAAACACGCACACATATTGTACCGATGTCACTTGTATGATACCATTCTTCTTCTGTCGTGTGATACTCTTCCACAATATCGCACCAATAGGTATGACAGATGCACTTACTTGGGGGAAACTGGGAGGGGGTGCCCAGGACCTCTATGGTCTCTTTAAATTTCCTGTGACTCCATAATTATCCCCAAATGAAAAGTGAAGGCCAAAGAATCAATGACGAAAAAGGCCTTCTCAACAATCAGCGAATGTGTTGAGAACCTTACAAATGGCAATGCTCTTCTACTCATCACCTCTGTCTAGCAGCTCAGCCTTTGGGATGATCAGAGATACCCACAGAACCCTGTGGAGCAGCATAGTGGTAGAGTTCATAAGATCATCAAATGCCCAGTTGTAAGAAAAGAATTAAGTAAGTTATGCCCATCATTTGACAGGATATTTGTGTAGTTACTAACATCATGTCTTTCGGGAACATTTAATTATATGAAAAAATGCTTATAATAGCATTAAGTAAAAAAAAAGGCTACAAAAGAGTATATACAGTATAGTCTCAATGTATTTAAAATGCACACAAAATGTAACAAAAGAGTAAGAGAAAATGTATCAAAATATTAATGATGATATTATTAAGAGGATTTTTCTTTTTTTAGAGAGAAAAAGAGCATGAACATGTGAGAGAGGGTGAGGGACGGGCAGAGGGAGAGAAAGAATCTCAAGCAGGCTCCACACCCAGCATGGAGCCCCTCGGGGGCCTGACATCATGACCTGAGCTGACATCCAGAGTCAGATGTCCAACCACCCGAGCCATGCAGGCGCCTTAGGAGGAATTTTATTTCTAAAATAAACATGCATTATTTTTATAATAGAAAAATAAATCCCTTATCCACAAAACTTCATATTTATGAAGAGAAGAGGGGGATTTTAAAATTTACTTTGAGTGCAAGACTCAAGCTCAGTACAAGAATGTTCCTGTTGATAATGAAAAATCCTTTCTTTAAGTCAATCAGAGAAAGATGATTATCATATGATCATATGATCATATGATTCCTGATATGAGGAATTTGAGAAACAGGACAGAGGATCATAGGGGAAGGGAGGGAAAAATGAAACAAGACGAAACTGGAGTAGACAAACCAAGAGACTCTTAATCTCAGGAAACAAACTGAGGGCTGCTGGAGTGGAGGGGGATGGGAAGGATGAGGTGGCTGGGTGATGGACATTGGGGAGGGTATGTGCTATGGTGAGCGCTGTGAATTGTGTAAGACTGATGATTCACAGACCTGTACCCCTGAAGCAAATAATACATTATGTGTTAATTTGAAAGAAATCTTTTCTTAATAAGGATATGGTCTCCAGGCAAGCCAGTATAGAGTTTGGGACAAATTTCAAAGCCTTAGGTGTTAGAGTTGTTGGAGGGACAATTTACAAATATGTGCTCATGGTATTGCCCCAGGGAAGGTCTTTTGTACCTTCAGGGAGTGGCAGGGGCTCATCTCCCAGGCTTTGGCTCTTTTTAAGTCCAAGGCACTTCCTTGGAGGAGGAAACCTGTGTGCCATGACCAACACTCAGCAGATGGGAGATCTGGGTGGCATGCCTACAGCATCTTTTAAATGTCTCATTATCAGGCATAACATTAAAGGGAGCAACCTTGTACATGAATCTTGAGGTATCTCTCTGATTATCTCTTAGAATATATTCCTGGGAGTAGTTTAAATAAAGAATATTAGTAGCCAATCAATGGTCACAGTGGTTAGATGAATAAAGAGGAGGAGAGGAATAAGGGGAGAAAAGCCACCAGGGAGGTGGAAGGGATGAAGAAGGTATGTGGAGGGCAGGATTGGATGGATCCAGCAAGGGCTAGTTCTGGGCATGGGCCCCTGAGCAGAGGGCCCCTTCTTACCTTGGTGATGGGACCTGCATGGGCCTGGTACTCGTTGAATTCTTTCTGCAGAGGCAGTGGGTACTTCATCGCGCGAATGGTCCCCACCGAGGTGCCCACAAACATCATCCGCCCGGAGTGCGAGATGACAATGGCCGTGTAGATGACGTCAATTGCTGAAATCTCTCGAAGGACCTGTGACACAGAGGGCTCTGCTCAGGGTGAGGGGCTGAGCCATACCCTCAGGGTGTCCCTCCCTCCTCACCTCCTCACTAGCACCATTTGATGACTTTCACATCATTCAATCCTCCCCAAAACTCTTTGAGGTAGTTACTGTAGCCCGAGCCCCAGGGCCAGCGAGTAATTTGCCTCGACTCACCCACCAATCGAGCCCATGGCAGTCAGGCCCTGGGACAATCTGGCCCCAGTGTCTCTGCTCTTGACTGCTGGGCCACCTTGCATCTCAAATTCAGAATGGGTTGTGGGTCCTACAGTTATTCAGCAATTATCAGTGTCCCTTACATAAAGGAAACCCTGCCAGCAGGGAACTCATTCAATTCTTCACTTGCTCATTCACTCACCTCCCCATCTAGCCAGCCAGCTGCCCATCCCCCCTCCCACCAAACACTTTTTGAATGTTTGCATGGATCACACAGCTAGTGGGGATCCCAAGAGGCGGGAACAGTGGGCCTGCCCTGCAGGGGCTTTGCTCTGGTTCAGCATTGGAAAAGCCACCACACAATTGGGACTAAGCTACTCAGGGGCACAATGGAGAGAACCCCTCCTCTCAGCTGTGTTCTAGTCATGGGGAAACCCATCTCAGGTCAGTTTGCTGCCGTGGTATCTGTGCACTTGCCCAGGCACCAGCACCGGGATGGGGACAAGCACTGGAGAGAAGCTGGAGAAACCAACAAAGGTCAGCTGTCGCTGGATGCCCAGAGAAGTACACAGCCACATTTGTACGAAGAAGTGTCCTTGCTGAGCTCCTCTCTCCTCCCTCAACTCTTTGGAGCCAAATGAGGTAGTTCCTAAAATTCAGAGTTTGAGGGTTTCAAACAAATAGGGTGGCAAGCTGAGGCGACAGCAGGAACTATAGTTCTGTTTCTACCCCAGGGTAAGCATGTAGTTTAGAGATGCTGCTGACCTGTGGGCTTGGATGGTGGAAGAGACCTTAATGGCCAGCCAGCAAAACAGAAGCAGAAAGGGGCCCCACAGTTTCACCCAGTCAGGTAGGGCGCTGGGCAGGAAATGCCAGGAGTAACAGTGACTGAGCTGACCCAAAAGGCATGAGGGGCTGGAAATTATAAGGAGAAGGGGCCCTGTTCTCATGAGCCCTCTTCCCATCACTCTTCCTGCAGCCCACACAGAGGCTATCTTCTGCAGACCAAGGCAGCAGCCAGGAGGGAGGGCCAGGCCGACTCACCGAAGAGTCTGCAATCTCCTTGAGGGTCTGGTCTGATCCAACCGCAAAGATAATTTTGGAATCAGGGGAGACAGTAACACAGTTGTAGCTGCAGGACTTCAGCACACATTCTGTCTCTCTCTTTCCAGAGGACAGATTCCATTCATATACAGCACCATCTGTGCCACAGGAAATCAGTTTGCTGTCATCCGCATTCCAAACAATTGAACGAACCTACAGGGATGAAGACAAACCCAGTTAAAAATCTGCATGCACGTGCACACGCACGCGAGCACACACACAGACACACACACACCTCCTTTGGGAAAGGAGGATGCATGCCTCACGTGTTCCACTAGACTGAGGTAGCATGTCCTTTCCTGGTGCATGCCCTTCAGCAAGCACAAAACTGACTTTATTTGGAACACAGCAGAAAGAAGTCCACCCTCTGGGCATTGTCTAAAATCATGGAGATATTGGTGGAGAGCAATTAAGAGAAGGCTGGTCAGTCCATGATATAAGCAAAATAGCAGAGCATAAGAATTATTTTATAGAACACGGGAAAGAGATGGACAGGAAGAGCCCTTCTGCAATCAGAGACAACTCTGGGGGTCAGGAGGGCTGTGTGCATGGGCTAAGCCACACCAGCTCAAAAGCTGTCAGAGCAGGATGTGGGGAAACCCGGAAAGCATCTTCTAAGCTGCATGGGGACACGTTAACACAGGGCAGAAGCCTCACTGGCACAAGGGGTTTAAACATAACATCTGACCTAACGCTAACTGAATAATAATCTCCTCTGGTCCACGGGCATCTCCCAGGAAACCAGGCTTAGAGATAAAAATCACACTTATTCCTGGAAGCCTGGAAGACTGTATGCATGTCTAAGGCTGCACTCTCTTGGGTACAATCACAAAGAGAACCTCCAGAATACCAGTCAGTCTCTGGCTGAACAAGGAACCAAAAATGTGAACTCCGTGTACTGTGACAGCAGCCTCCTGGCCACACAAATCCAACAGTAAAGGGTAAAAGGCTAACTGGCTCAGGAGGCTAAGCCCAGTCTGCGACTCATAAGAGGCTCAGGCCAACCCAGGGGCAGTCCCTAGGTAGCCAGAAGGAATGATAAAAGAAGAAAAAAATCTGAGCAGAGACATCAAGACCGCACACTGCAGGGGAAAGAAAGACTTCTCAGGGTTAGTTCAGCCAGGTCACTAAAAAAAGACACATCTTTCTAGGCTTTCCCTGTTGTCATATTTGTAACTCCCTTCTCCAGTAGTGAGAGACCTGCCCCCCATTATCTTCAGTATGTTTGCTTATTTTCTCAATCTCCTCCTAAGTAACCTACATCCTGACCCACTGGCCACTTCCTTTGGTATTTCCAGGACTCCTACCCTGTCAGGTACATCCTTGACCACTTCTTCAGCTCCCTCTCCACCTTTGAAATTGCATTCTGTTTGTTACTATTATGTAAAAATACACTTGAAAAAATATAGTGACATGATTTCCAACAGTATTCCTAGATTCACTAATTTTAATAGTTTATCTGAAAGTTCTTTGAGGTTCCTACATACTCAATCATGTCATCTGTGATGATTTATTTATTTCTTTCCAACCTTTACGCCTTTTATTTTGCTATGGCCTGAATATTTGTGTCTCTTACCTCCCATCCCACCTCCCCCATGGTTCATATCTTGAAATCCTAACCCCTGAAGGCAAAGGTATTAAGAGGTGTGGGACCTTTGTGAGGTGATTAGATCATTGAGGGTAGAGCTCTCATGAATGGGATTAGTGCACTTATGAAAGAGGCCCCAAAGGGCTAGGTCACCCCTTCCACCCTGTGAGGACATGAGAAATCTACAGCCAGGAAGAGAGCCCTCACCTACCCATGCTGGCACCTGGATTTTGGACTTCCCACCCTCCAAACTGTGAGAGAAAATTTCTGTTGTTTATGAGCTACCCAGTCTGTGCTATTTTGTTATAGCAGCCTCATGGACTAACACATATTTCCTTTTCTTGCCTTATTGCATTGGTTAGGACTCAGTACAAGGCTAACAGAAGGCATCGTGTTTTGTTCTCTATCTCAGAAGGAATGCTTTCATAATTTCATGATCAATTGGGCTGTTTGTTGTAGGTTTTCTTAAATATCTTGCATAAGACTTTTAAGGATTTTAAAAAAGATTTTATTTATTTATTTGACAGAGAGAGAAAGAGAGAGAGAGTGCACACAAGCAGGGGGAGCAGCCGAGGGAGAGGAAAAAGCAGGGTTCCTGCTGAGCAGGGAGTCCAATGCAGGGCTTGATCTCAGGACCCTGGAATCATGACCTGAACCAAAGGCAGACGTTTAACTGACTGAGCCACCCAGGTGCCCCTTGTATAAGATTTTTAATAAGTAAAATGAGACGTTCTATTATTTTTTAGTTTTTAAGTGCTGTTTTTTAAAATCATAAATGGATATTAAATGTTATCAATTTTATTGTATCTGGATTTATGGAGATAATAAGGATGAAAAATCATGTTTATGTTAATGTGGTATAGTATATTAATTGATTTCAAATTGTAAAACAACCTTGTATTGCTGGAATAAATCCAACTTGGTCATTCTGTATTATCCTTTTTATATGTTGATGGATTGGCTTGATAATATTTTGTTTAGGATGTTTTTATGTTCATGAAAAAGACTGGCTGATCATTTCCCTTTCTTGTGATGTCTTTGGCAGGTTTTGGTATTGTGATTATGTGGGCCTCATAAAACAATATTGGGAAGTATTTGCTCTTTTTTCTGTTCTTGATAAGAGTTTCTTCAAGATTAGTGTCATTTTTCATGAACAGATACTTCTCTAAAGAAGACATACAAATGGCTAACAGACACATGGAAAAAATGTTCATATATCATTAGCCATCAGGGAGATTCAAATCAAAACCATACCGAGATACCATCTTACACCAGTTAGAATGGCCAAAATTAACAAGACAGTAAACAACAAGTGTTGTTCCCACTGTTGGTGGGAATGCAATTTGGTGCAGCCACTTTGGAAAACAGTGTGGAGATTCCTTGAGAAATTAAGAACAGGGGCACCTGGGTGGCTCAGCGGGTTAAGCCTCTGCCTTCAGCTCAGGTCATGATCTCAGGGTCCTGGAATCAAGCCCCGCATTGGGCTCTCGGCTTGGCAGGGAGCCTGCTTCCCCTCTCTCTCTGCCTGCCTCTCTGCCTACTTGTGATCTCTCTGTGTCAAATAAATAAACAAAATCTTAAAAAAAAAAAAAAAAGAAATTAAGAACAGAGCCACCCTATGACCCTGCAATTGCACTACTGGGTATTTACCCCAAAGATACAAATGTAGTGAAAAGAAGGGCCCAATGTTCATAGCAGCAATGGCCACAGTTGCCAACTATGGAAAGAGCCAAGATGCCCTTTAACAGACAAATGGATAAAAAAGATATGGTCCATATATACAGTGGAATATTACTCTGCCATCAGAAAGGATGAATACCCAACTTTTGTACCAACATGGACGGGACCGGAGGAGATTATGCTGAGTGAAATAAGTCAAAAAGAGAGAGTCAATTATCATATGGTTTCACTTATTTGTGGAGTATAAGGAATAACATGGAGGACATTGGGAGAAGGAGAGGAAAGGGAGTTGGGGGAAATCAGAGCGGGAGACAAACCATGAGACACTGTGGACTCTGAGAAACAAACTGAGGGTTTTGGAGGGGAGGGAGATGGGGCGTTAGGTGAAGCTGGTGGGTATTAAGGAGGGAACTTATTGCATGGAGCACTGGGTGTGATGCATAAACAATGAATCTTAGAACACTGAAAAAATGAAATAAAGTTAAGAAAAAAAGATTAGTGGGGCGCCTGAGTGGCTCAGTGGGTTAAAGCCTCTGCCTTTGGCTCAGGTCATGATCCCAGAGTCCTGGGATCAAGCCCTGCATCGGGCTCTCTGCTCCGCAGGGAGCCTGCTTCCTCCCCTCTCTCTCTGCCTGTCTCTCTGCCTACTTGTGATCTCTGTCTGTCAAATAAATAAATAAAATCTTTAAAATAAAAAAAGGTTAGTGTCATTCTTTTCCTTACAAGTTGATATAATTCTCTAATGATATGCTCTGGGCCTAGTTTTCCTTATAAATTCTCTACAGACTCAGCTTTTTTTAGAACTTGTTGGTTTCATCTATATATTCAATTTACATAAAGTTGTTCATAATATCCTCTTTTGATCTTTTTTATTATACATAGGATTTGTAGTGATATCCCCTTTTCATTTCTCATATTGGTTATTTACCTTTCCTCTTTTTTTCGTCCCTTGATCAGTCATGTCAAGGGCTTGTCCATTTTGCATTTTCCAAATACTAAGTTTTGGTTGCACCTGGCTGGCTCAGTTGGTAGAGCATGCAACTCTTGATCTCAGGGTTGTGAGTTCAAGCCCCATATTGAGGGTAGAGATTACTTAAAAAAAAAAAAAAATCCAAAGCAGGTTTTGGGTTTGATGATCTTCTATTGTGTTTGTTTTTTATTTCATTAACTTTGGCTCTTAGCCTTATTATTTCTTTCCTTTTATATTCTTTGAATTTACTTGCTGTTCCTTTCCTAATTTCTTGAAGTGGATGATTATATCACTGATTTTTAATCTTTTTTTTATATTTCTAATATATACATTCAAGGTTATAAATTTTCCCTTAAGTATGGCTTTATTGCATCTTCCATCTGTATTTTTTTTTATATTGCAGATATAAGTCCAACATATATCCCTGGTTAGACACCAGTGTTATAAATATTTGCAAAGTTGTGAAACAAATGGCTGCTTTCTTGGACTGGTGAGGGAGGGCCTCCCATGGAGGAGCACATAGTTCTAGAAAGAGCATCAGAATTACCTGGTGTGATTTCATCTGCATCTCCATAGCCGCTTGAAGACCAATCACCCTGTTGAAACTGAGGAAGCTCAGTAACTCAATAATACTTGTGTTTTCATAGCACCTGCACCGATGCACCTGTGACTTGCTAAATTCAATGGTCAGTTTACAGGATTTCTCTCTAACCTTTATTTTTAAAAATTTTTAAAGATTTCTTTCTTTTTTTTTTGAGAAAGAAAGAGCACACGTGTGCATGTGCGCAAGCGGAGAAAGTGGCAGAGGGAGAGAATCTCAAGCAAACTCCCCTCTGAGCATGGAGCCCAACATGGGGCTTGATCTCACGACCCATGAGATCATGACCTAAGCCAAAACCAAGAGTCAGATGTTTAACCAACTGAGCCCCCCAGAGCCCCTCTCTGACCTTAAATGCCCCCGACTTCTATATCCTTTTGGGAATGAGTTCCTTAGCTTCTGTGATACAATTCCTTGATTCCCAGTTCTTCCGTGCCTTCCTTCACAGGCTTTCTTTACTTAACCAGTTCCTTAAATGTTGGTCAACTGTCTCCTATCCAAGATTCTTCTCAGATTCCACACAGGCCCTCGGTGATGTAATTCATGCCTCTGACTTCCACTACCCCCTAATCCCCTGAATCTTCATTTCCAGCCTTCTTTCCCGATCTCCACTCTCATGTGTCATACTTCTTGGACACATCAACATAACACGTACAAAATAGAACTGAATATCATGTTTCTCTCTGTCTCTACTACAAAAGCCACGGTTACTTCCTGACTCATCTTCTACCCTCACTTCTTAGCTGGTCTCCATCCCTCCAACTTCCCTCCCCTCTAATCCATCCTCAATACTGTTTGGAGAAGTTCATTTCTTTCTTTGTTCCTTTGCTTCTTTCTTTCTTTCTAAGATTTTACTTACTTATTTGAGATAGTGAGAGAGAAAGTGGCAGAGGGAGAAGGAGAAGCAGGCTCCCCGCTGAGCAGGGAGCCTGATGCGGGGCTGCATTCCAGGACCCAGGCATCACGACCTGAGCTGAAGGCAACTGAGCCGCCCAGGTGCCCCTGGAGAAGTACCTTTCTTATCCCACTACACTCTTTCTTAAACCCTTTCAGTAGCTTCT
This sequence comes from Martes martes, assembly GCF_963455335.1. Taxonomy (NCBI): domain Eukaryota; kingdom Metazoa; phylum Chordata; class Mammalia; order Carnivora; family Mustelidae; genus Martes; species Martes martes. Next base: position 158,210,507 of record NC_137891.1, read on the forward strand.
CATCGCCTACAGTCCAATTTCTTGGCATAGTACACAGACTATGATGCAGCCAACCTTTCCAGCTCCTTCTACCACTTCTGGAATGTGCTCAGTGTTCCAGCCGTGTATATCCCAAACCACTATCCTATTTTATACTCCCATTCCATCATCTTTAACAGGTCCTTCTGCATACAATGCCTTTCTTAAGTGCTTTTCCTTTCCAAATTCTTTCACTGACTTCTTCTTAGCCTTTCAACTTTTGGTCCCTCCCTTCTCTTCATACCCCACCTCCACTCTGTCTAAAAACTATTGGTTTTGTTTCCTAAATATCTTTTGAATCCACCTACTTCTCCCTATCTGTGCCACCTCCATCGTGGTCCAAAACAGTGTAGATATCTACAACATTCTCTTTACCATTTCCACCCTGTCCTTTTCAATATATTCTTCTCTCTGCAGCCAAAGTAATCTAAAATGCAAATCTGGTCATATTATTCCCTGCCCTGAATGTCTACAATGGTTTAAAGGAACAAGGAGGACAAACCCTTTTTATCATTTTTATCCTTAAAAGGCCTGGAAAGTTCCATGTACTTGGGGCCCTGCTAACCTCACCAATCTTGGCTCATTCCTGAGTTTCATCCTGATGTGTACATACCAGCCCCACAGACTTTTCAGTTCCTCTGACAGCCATGCAATCTCTCATCCCAGGGTCTTTGGATTCCTATCTGCAATGATGATCACCAGCTGTGCCTGGTTAATTCCTTCCTACTCACTTAGGACCCAGCCTTTGTAAACACCCCCAACTAAATTATGCCAACTCTTTCATTATTTACTCTCATAACATCCCATGTTTTTCTTTCACTGCATTTATTGTAATTAGTAATTAGCCTGTGCTTTTGTTTTATTGTCTCCTTCCCCCACGTAAACAGTGAAGTCCAGGAAGAAAGTGCTCATTTCTCTTTTGTTCACTCAGTGAGTACAATGCTTGACTCTGTGCCCCTCATTTCCCTGAACACTGCTCACTCACTCACCTTCCCTGTGTGTCCTTTCAGGTTTGAGACGTTCTCCAGGCTTGTGGTGGTAAAAATGTGAATCACATTTCCATTGACTGCAGCGAACAGGTGACCCCCATTGCTAAAGGAACACTACGAAGAGATAAAGCAAGACATCAAGAATGAAAGAAAGAAATGAGCAGTCCGGAGGTTACAGCTAAGAGCTCCTTTTCCTGAAGAGTTCTGGCTAAAACATTTGTGGAAGGCACAGCTAGGACTGAGGACGGGCTGACATCTTCGCTATTGCCGTAGCTCATACTGGCCAAGATTGCTGCCGCTGCCATGTGCACTGTCCGTGAAGCTGCTTGGATCGTAGCACACAGCACCCAATCCGTCTCTAGAAGTTTCAGAGTGGGGAAGCAATTCCCTCAGTCACTATCTGGTTTCTGCAGTCATCTCAGGGGCAAGTGTGATGGGCTGCTTCCTGCCTCTCCAGGTTAACGTGCATATTCCCTGGCCCCTCTCAGTCTCCAACCTCACCTTTCCAGCTGGGACTCTGAGTCTGAGATAACTTTGCTTTTTGATGTTTTTGTGTTCTTCTGCAATCACAGAGAGGATTAATCACACCTGGGATCTCACAAGGTTTGGGGTTCCATGAAATATCTTGATAAGCATGAGAAAAATGAGATGGAGCCCATCCACTCAAGAAGTGGGGTGAGAGAAGAACTAGATTTCTTCCTTTTTCTTCTTTTAAAGCCACCGAAGTTCGCTAAGATAGGCTTTGGTCTCACCTCACAAGAGCGTGTTTCTCCAGGGGGAGTCCGCTCACTTCGAGTATCTGATGATACTCGAAGAACAAGAGTTCTTGATATTTCAACACCGCTTTTCTACAAAACTGGACCTTTATCTCCAGCATCTTACCTCTCTGCATCCTCTGACAGAATATTCTTTGAAGGGACGTATATCATCAATGAGTAGATTCATAAGGCGTAGTTTGTCAGCAAACCCTACTACAATGAAGTGTCCAGACGGGTGAAGGCTGATTGTATATGCCTCTTCTTGGTATTCCTTAAATAGCTCCAGTGTGCTGTGAGAAAGATCAACTACCAAATTAGAAGTCCAGCCCGCTAATGCCCTTGAGCCCTCCACTGTATCTAGCAAATACTTTTATCATAGCATTTGAGATACTTTATTGCTTAAAATGATTGGCTCCTCTTTTTTCTAGATTTTGGTTCTTTGAAGAGTATCCCCAGCAATGAGTATGGAAATTAGGGGACATGACCAACGAGCTGTTTAGTGATGCTGAGGGCACAGCTCCATTTAGAATCCCCAGATGAGAGGGATCACACAGTTTCTTTCCAGCAGCCCAGCAGCTATACGCAAAGACCAAATATATTCCAGTGTGGGGCCAAACTAGGTTGGAGAGTCTCAGGGAAGCTATGCCAGGAGGGTAAAGTCACTAGGAAGTTAAGGGTGATTGGGGGCAGGAATAAGGAGAAAGAGATGGGATGAGTGGTCCTGAGAGCTCTATGTGGCGAAAAATACATCGAATGGGAGTGAGGGATGGGAAAACTGGAAGAACACAGGAGGTTATACAAGAAGGTGAGATACTGGCGCATTATCTTTATGTCCCTAGTGTCCAGCATGGTATCTGGCATGTGGTAAGTACTTAATGAACACAAAGCAATCTTCTAGGTCAAGCACAAACAAAAAGAGAAGAGAAGCAGGTATGTTGCCTGACTTGCTAAAAAAAACATCTTTTCCAGGGTGCCCATGTGGTTCAGTCAGGTAAGCAGCTGCTTTCGGCTCAGATCATGATTCCAGGGCCCTGGGATCAGGTCCTGCATCGGCCTCCCTGCTCGGTGTGGAGCCTGCTTCTCCCTCCTCCTCTGTCCCTCCTCCCTGCATGTGCTCTCTCACTCAAATAAATGAATAAAATCTTTTTTTTTTTTTAGATTTTATTTATTTGTTTGATAGAGAGAGATCACAAGTAGGCAGAGAGGCAGGCAGAGAGAGAGGAAGGGAAGCAGGTTCCCCGCGGAGCAGAGAGCCCCATGTGGGGCTCGATCCCAGGACTCTGGGATCATGACCTGAGCTGAAGGCAGAGGCTTTAACCCACTGAGCCACCCAGGCGCCCCTAAATGAACAAAATCTTAAAAAAAAAATTCTTTTCCAACTGAAAGCTTCTAAGTAATTACATTTTAAAACTTTCTAATTAAAATAATTCACATGAACAAATTTAACAACTGAAATCTTGCACACTACAATAGCAAAGCCTTTCATCCTTACTTTGATTCGTAATTCCAGATGCGAACGGATCGATCCAGAGAACAGGTGGCAATGAGGGGTTTGCGGATGCATGTGGCTAGACCAGTGATGGATGCCGAGTGCAAGGGGTACATCAGATACTCGAAGTGAGCGGGCTCCCCCTGGAGAAATCACAGAGTGAGATCTGGCAGAGTGAGCAAGAGGCTGGCTGTGCACGTCAGCTCTCAGTACTACCAGGAACATCAGTTAGCCTGGCTGCCCAGGAATCAGGCTGTAGGAAGACCGCTTTGGCATCATGCATCTTATTTTAAAACATTATCTTAATGGCGATACAATATTTTATTCTATATATATGCCAGAATTTAATATGGGTATACCATTCCTCTACTGTGGGAACACTTCAGTGGATTCCATTATTTTGTTATTTAGGAGTAACACTAGACTAAACATGCTTGCACGTATGTCTGTGTACCTCTGTGATTACTTCCTTAGATCCTGCGGTGTGAGTGTCCAACACTAAGCTTTTGAATATGTAGGCATCCATTTCCAAACACCTCCACCTTGAATAGACTTATTACCAGTTGCTGGCAAAACCACCAGGTAAGGAAGTAGAGCACCCCTACCCATGGAGGTCCCTTTTTCAGAATGCCCTGGATAACTTAGACACTGACTGCTTGATTGATCCCACTTCTCCCTTACTGTGCCCTCAATCCTGCCCTTAAGCCTTAAATTAGCCCATAAAGAGCGAACACGTATAATCCTAGACATCCCACCCTTACTGCCTCATATAGGCAAAGTCCCGTGCCCTCTCTCTTTTTCTCTCTCTCCATGACCTCACCGTGTGGCCCTCGTGTGTGCTCTGTACCCTCCAGAGCCTGTGAGTAATAAATCACGTTCCCCAAAGTTCCCTGAGGTCTTTTTGCTAAAGTGCCTCCTGCGATCTTAGTGAGAAACAAAGGGTCTGGTCCAGCCACATCACTGCCCCTAGTGGAAGAAACGACTGGGGGTTTGCTAGGAGTACTATGGGCCTGGGCAAGTGCCTCAGGCATTCCTAGCCAATAGCATCACTATCAGCAGGCTGGGACTGACACAACGGATACTTTTCTAGAAATAGAACTTGGGGGGGGGGGGAGGATGTCATTTGAAATTCTAAAGACCTTGATAGGTACGGCCAAATTCTTCTCCAGAGAAATGGTGCTGTTCTGCCACCGGCAGCAGTGGGAGCTGGGTGAATATTTGACAGGAAAATGTATTCTATTACACTGGCTGTGTAGGCCCCACATGTTCTGTAACCAGGGGCTTTATCGCTGGGACACCTGAAGGAGGAGTGATGGCTGGGGAGTTCAATCAGGCGCCCCTATTTTAGGCCATTCGCAAGCAAGACAAAGCCTGGGATGGGGGTTCCGCCAAATCCTGGCCCTTTCCCACTTATCAGCTTACCTCTCTCCACTCGGCCTTCCCTACCACCTCGGAGGAAAAGGTGCTGTGCTGGGGTCGATGAGCGGGCACAATTATTCCCATCTTTTCCATGTCTTACCCCTGTTTTCTCCAATATCTTCAACCTCCCTGTCTTTACTGGTACATTCCTACCAGCTTTTAAACACACTCAAGTCTCTTTTATCTTAAGAACAGCAGTAGTTCTTTCTTTCTTTCTTTCTTTTTTTTTTTTCCTGCACCTTTGCCTGAGAAGCCTTACAATGATAGAGAATCAGGCAAGCAGGCTTACTGGTTTCACTTAGAATTCAAGACTGCAACCCTCCAACAGACCCAGCAGCTCTAACAGGTTTCTCAGTAAGTTCACTTTCTGAATCTACAAGAGATACCAATTTCATGCCCTTTATTCTCTTTCTAGGCCCTTCAAACGCTCTTCCTCTTCCCTCATTCCCAAAGCTCATCTGATGACCTTGCTTCCTATTTCTTTGATTGGTATCTTGATTCTCTTTACTTTATATCCCAGGGGCAGAGCTGTAGACTGTCATAGTCAATTCAGGTATGGCCATTTTTTATTTTATGTTTATTTCATTTCTCTGTTCCTTAATTTTTGCTCTTATTCCTCCCTCTCAAAGGCACCAATCAATGTGTTTCATTTCTGTCCTTGGATATTTCTATAAACGGCATGCACTTCAGATTGCATTCTGTAGTTTTACCTTTTTCTCTCAACCATCTGTGTTGTCATATGCATAATCATCGCTTCTAACTTAGGTTTGGTATTCTGTAGAATGCATCCAGCTACTTCACTTTTCTATCACTCCTAGGAATGGACATCTGGGTTGTCTTCAAGTCTCCATTCCTCTGAACATCAAGGTGAAGGCCTTTGGGCATGTTGTTTAGCAGACCGGCATGATGTAGCTCCTGGTATGCATCTAGGGCCAGACCACTGGGTAACAAGATGTATGCATTCTCTATTTGACCGAGAACTACCAGACTGCTCTCTGGAATACCTGTGCCCGTTTACATCCCCATCACCATCACATTAGGATCCCCATTCTCCCTTGTTCTCAGAAGTCTCTGGTGACATCTGACTTTCTAATTTTTGGTAATGTATTAAAAATAATTCTTACAAAGAAGCCTCTCAGTTGTGACGTGCAGGAAACCATTACCCCACCACTCAGGCCATGCTCTCTGGCTGCTGTGGCCACCCCTGCCCTTGCCTCTGGCTCACATTAAAACCTAAACCAGGCTAGGTGAAATAAGTCAATCAGAGAAAGACAATTACCACAGGATCTCACTCATATGCAGAATTTAAGAAACAAAACAGAGGATCATAGGGGAAGGGGAGGAAAAATAAAACAAGATGAAATCAGAGAGGGAGACAAACCACAAGAGACTTAATCATAGGAAACAAACTGAGCGTTGCTGGAGGGGAGGGAGTTGAGGTGATGGGCATTAAGGAGGGCATGTGATGTAATGAGCACTGGGTATTATCTAAGACTGAAGAATCACTGAAAAATCACCTCTGAAACTAATAATACACTCTATGTTAACTGAACTTAAATTTAAATTAAAAAAAAATCCCAAACCATAACTGAGTCCAAGCATTTTACAATCAGTAAAAAAGGAGAAATCTTTGAATTGCAGGCTGAACTCAATAAGGAAAAAAAAAGAAAAGAGAGGGAGGCTGTGAAGAAAGTGATTGTTGCCATGACTGTGGGGGAGGATGTCAGCTCTCTCTTTCCATATGTAGTGAACTGTATGCAAACCAGTCTGGAATTAAAGAAGCTCGAGTATCTCTATTTGATGAACTACTCCAAGAGTCAGCCAGACATGGCCATCATGGCTGTCAACAGCTTTGTGTAGGACTGTGAAAATCCCTATCCTCTAATTCTGGCCTTGGCAGTCAGGACCATGGGGTGCATCTGGGTAGACAAGATTACACAAGATCTTTGTGAGCCCCTTTGCACGTGCTTGAAGGATGATCCCTATGCTGGAAAACAGCATCAGCAATTTTGTGTGGCAAAAGTCTATGATATCAATGCTCAGATGGTGGTAGATCAGGGATTTCTGGATTCTCTGTGGGATCTCATAGCAGATTCAAATCCAGTGGTTGGTAGCATTATCTGAAATCAGTGAATCTCACCTAAATAGCAACCTGCTCGATCTGAACCCACAGAACGTCAATAAGCTGCTGACATCCCCAAATGAGTGCACTGAATAGGGCCAGATTTTCATCTTGGACTATCTAATAACAACCCTAACGATGACAGGAGTTTAGAGCATCTGTGAGCACATAACTCCCTGGCTATCTCCTGCCAACTCAGTATTGGTGCTTTCAGCTAATGAAGTTTCTAGAGTTATTACCCAAGGACTCTGATGACTAGAATATGCTACTGAAAAAGTTGGCCCTTCCACTTGTCACTTTGCTGTCTGGGGGATCAGGGGGGTAGTATATCACCATGATGCTACTTCAGCTGCCTCATCCCACTCAATGTGCTTTCTGTAGAAGATGGCAAATGAAGTGCCAGGTCTTCCTTGCAACATGGAAGGATGTTCCCAATGAAAACAAAGCTCAGTTTTAGATTAAGGAATGTTATTTAAAAGTCGACACTTTCCAGCAAACTCAAAACAACAACGTATATACTACTGCCAAGAAGAATGTGGAAGGGCAGAACATGCTGTACTAATCCCTGAAGCTCACTGATGGCATTTGGATTTTGCTTGAGCTACGTATCTAGCCAGGAAACCCAAGTTACATGCTGTCACTGAAGCGTAGAGCTCCTGAAGTCTCTTGGTACATCTATAACAACATTCTGAAAAGTTAATAGACTAGATTGGTCTGGTGCCATCTGGCCACCCTGTGACTGGTGCAAGCCAAGAACTCTTAACTGGAAGGAACTGTATTGCCATGTAGAATCTGAACCCAAACACACTGAGGCCACCCACCAAGGCAGTGGAGACTCTAACTTGTGCTGACTTTAGGGCACAGGATAGTTTTGGCTTCCTGTGAACATTTCTAACCACTGCTTCAATCACTTCCCACCTCCTGCCACCTGCCACTGCTATCTGTCCTTAGCTGTGAGCCTCTCCATACTAAGCCAATAGCTGGCATTTTTGAGTGTAGTTTGGTATTTTGTAATTGAAAGTTCATTTCAAAAGCAGAAAAAGAAAAAAAAATATTAAAGCAAGGAAAAGTGTCACTAAAAAAAAAAAAAAGGAAGATCTCAGACTTGTTTTAATTTGCATTTTTGTACACATAGGCACCAGAAATTGCTTGTGAGAGTGACCAGGTATTGGATTCGAAGTACGAAGATTTCACAGTGGCCATTAGAGATCCGAGAACTAAAGAAAACCATAATTAAAGAAGTAAAGAAACTTCTGATAACAATGTCACATCAAATAGGGAATATAAGAAAGGGATAAAAATTATTTTAAAAATAGAAATTCATTGTTTATAGCAGCAATGTCCACAATAGCTAAACTATGGAAAGAACCTAGATGTCCATCAACAGATGAATGGATAAAGAAGATGTGGTATATATATACAATGGAATACTATGCAGCCGTCAAAAGAAATGAAATCTTGCCATTTGCAACAATGTGGATGGAACTAGAGGGTATTATGCTGAGTGAAATAAGTCAATCAGAGAAAGACAATTGTCATATGATCTCCCTGATATGAGGAATTTAAGAAGCAAAGTGGGGGGTTTGGGGGTAGGAAGGAAAAAATGAAATAAGATGGGATCAGGAGGAAGACAAACCATAAGAGACTCTTAATCTCACAAAACAAACTGAGGGTTGCTGGGGGGAGGAGGGGTATGGAGAGGGTGGTTGGGTTATGGACATTGGGGAGGGTATGTGCTATGGTGAGTGCTGTGAAGTGTGTAAGCCTGACAATTCACAGACCTGTACCCCTGGGGCAAATAATACGTTATATGCTAATTAAAAAAATAAAATAAAACTAATAAAAAAATAGAAATTCATGGGTGCGCCTTGGTGGCTCAAGTCAGTCAAGCTTTTGACTCTTGATTTCAGTTTAGGTTATGATCTCAGGGTTGTGAGATTGAGCCCTACATCAGGCTCCACATGGGGCATGGAGTCTCCTTAAGATTCTCTCCCTCTCCCTTTGCCCACACCACCCCCTCCCCCGCTTGTGTATATGCTCTCTTTCTCTCTCTCAAAAAAAAAAAAAAAAAAAGAAAGAAAGAAAGAAAAGAAAGAAAAAAATTCTGGAGGTGAAAAATACAATTAACAGGAGTGAAAAATCTACTACAGGGACTCAAAAGAGATCTGAACTGGCAGAAGAAAGAACTAGCGAAGTTAAAGACAGATCAATAAAGATTACACAATCTGAAAAACAGAAAAAAGAATGAAGAAAAATGAACTGAACTGCAGGTCAATGTGGAACACCATTAAACATACCAACATATGTACAATGGGAATACCAGAGGGGAGGAGAAAGAGAAAGGAGCAGAAAAATATTTGAATAAATAATGGCTGAAAACTTCCCAAACTTACTGAAAAATATTAATGTACACATCCAGGAAGCTGAATGAACTCCAAGAAAGTTAAACACAAAGAGATCCACAGACATATGATAGTAAAAATATCAAAAACTGAAGAAAAAAAAAAACCAAAACCTTGAAAGCACCAAGATCAAAATGATTGATCAGTTACAAGGGAACTCCAACAAGATAACGGCAGATTTCCTAGCAAAAATAATAGAAGCCAAAAAGGGAGTAGAATAACACATTCAAAGTACTCAAAGGAAAAACTGTCTATCAAGAATTCTATATCGGGCAAAGCTATGTCTTAAAAATGAAAGGGAAATAAAAACATCCCCAACAAGCACTAAAAGAGTTTACTGCTTGCAGACTTGCCTTATATGAAATACTAAAGGAGATTCTTCACGATGAAAACAAGTGACTCCAGAGAGTAGTTTGAATCCATCGAAAAATACACCACCAGTAAAGGTAGCATGTCATTATAAAAGATAATATAAACACATATTTCATCCCCACTCTTCTTTAACTTTAGTGGAAAAGCCACTATATAAAAAAAATACATATATTATGCTTTGTTGGGTGCATGGAAATATATTTGCCAATAACAACAAAAAGAAGGTAGGAGGGAGCAAGTCTGCACTGGGCTAAGGAAGTGACTTCAGATGGTACTTCAAATCCACAGGGACAAGCAAAAAAGAACCAGAAGCAATGACAATGCTCTAAAATTGACTCTGGTAATGGCTGCATGACTGTAAATACACTCAAGACCACTGAATTGTACACTTTAAATACGTGAATTGTATAGCATGTGAATAAATAACAATAAATACTCAATAAAACTATTATTTAAGAAAAAAACACCACTGCTGAGAAAGATAGGTTAAAATCTCCTATTCTGATTGTAGATGGTCTATTTTCCTTGTTGTTCTGTCAAATTTTGCTTTATATATTTTGAGTGCATGCTATCAGGTGCATACAGTTTTAAAATTATCTTCTCAGTGAAGTGAACCTTTTGGTAGTTCAGAGTGATTCTCTTGATCTTGAACAGTACTTTTTTGTTGCAATGTCTGCAGTGTCTTTATGCTAGCTTTCTTTGTTATTTAAAGCCAAAAAAGGAAAAATAAACTTTATATATGTACATCTTTGTGTCCATGAGCAGCTATAGGAGTACACTGAATTCTCTTAAGTGCATCCGCAGGGTTAAAAGAGATGTACAATTTAAACCTGACAGACAACTCCAATGTGTCCTCCAAGAAGGCTGCAAGCAATCACAATCCCACCAAGAGTGGAGCGAGTCTACAGCGAAATCTTAAGATTAGAGTTTCTTTTGCTCTTATGAAGAGGCTGAATGAGCCAGGCTCAGCAAATCTGGATTAAAAGCTGCCCACATGGTAACGAGTCTTTGGGCTGGAGGAAAGCGTTGCTGGGGAGGACTCACCTTGCTGATCTCTGTCAGGGACATGGTGATGCTGTAGAGTTGGTTCTTGCTGGTGCTGGCAACCAGGGTTTCCTCCGAGGGACTGAAGCACAGGCAGAGGATGTCCTGCTTGTCAGACTGACTGGGCTCATTGCTCTGTGGGTCCAGAGGAATCTGCCCAAGATGCAAGACAACTGTTAGTAATGTTCCCACATCGTCAATCGGCGCGCCCTTGGACTTCCAGTGTTCTCTCGGGTACTTTTAGCTCCCAGACTCCCAGACCAGCATGCTTCCCAGGACCCTCCTCAGATGTGGAGAAGGGCGGGCTTCGGTCACTTCGGTTTCTGTGGGGTTTGTATTCACCCTTACGTGATGACTGGCTGACTAAGGGACAGCAGCACATATGAAAATGATCTCTCTACATCTCAGTTTGAGATCGCCTCTGAAAACAAGTGTTTGTTTAAATCCCACTCTTGCCCACCTGTTGGAAGCCCAGTGCAGGTGTCACCTAATCAAGCACACTTTGTGCATCTCAGGGCAGCAGAGGGGAAGGTGACGGCCCCTCTTCCATGTGGGGCAGGTGACAGGGCAGAGAAAGGACAAGGGGTCACACAGCAGCCCAGCCAGCAGTCCCTGAGAGGGCCGGGAGTTGCCAAGTAGACACTGTAACATTAGATCTCCTTTTCCCCTGCCACTGCTTTTTGTCTGCTAACAAACTTCTTGAAAGGCTGGCTTGCACATACTGTCTCCACGTCCTCACCTCCCACTCAGTTCTCACTTCCTTCTACTATATCATTGATTGGATGTCCTCATCAACCGTAGAAATTTCCTTCTCACCAGAGCCAGAGGCTCCTGCTCAGTCCTTGTCTTCTTGACTTTTCTAGATCCTGCTGCAGTGATAGCAGCACCTGCCTCCCCAGGGGCCAGGACACCAGGCTCTCCTGTTTCCCTCCCTCTGTCTGGAGTTCTTGTGTACCCCCTATTCCTTCTTCCCATAGTCAATGCCCCCTGTTCTGCCAGGACAGGGAGGGCTCTGGGAGGGAGAAACAGCCTGTCCTGTCCTGTCCTGGGCTGGGTAGGCCCTAACATCACCTCAGTGTGCTCACCAGGGAGCCGTCCTCTGCTGTCACATTTATGACACTGTGTAAAGCAGAATGGGAACCCACAGACCGAGGACCTTGTCTGTGTCCCAGTGCCTGGCATAGTACCTAGTGCACAGCAGTGCTCAGGGAAAGAGTGTGTGCTGCCTCGCTGTTCTCCTCCGGAGACAGTGAGGTCCTTGGGGGAAGCAGCCATGACTGACACATCCAGCTCGGGCATCAAGCCTGGAGCCTGGGCCATGGCAGGTACGCAGTAGCCATCTGTTAGATGAGTGAGTGAATGACCACTACTTCCCAGGGTCCTCTGCCGGGTTTTCCTTCTGTCTCAGACTCCAAATTAGGAAATGCTAAGTTTTGTCCTCAGTCCTCTTTTTCTCCATCTCTATATTTTATCTGTCAGTGATTTCACCCAATATGAGGGTTTTAATGAAATCAACAGTAGTGAAATTAATCACGATGATAAATTCTTAAAATAGTGCACTTAAAGCATCAGCTCTGTGCCAGACACAACCTAAGCACTCCGTGTGGTGTGTGTGTGTGTGTGTGTGTGTGTGTGCGCATGTGCATCTGTGTGTACATATTTATCTCGTTCCCAAAGTCCTACCCACATTGCCAACCGATGAGTTACTTTATTCTGGGGTACGGTAAAATGTTAACTTCCTCAGCAAGGCCTCCCCAAGCTACTCTGTCTAGAACAGAACCCTTTCCTGGCTTTATTTGCTTCACAGTGTTGATCCCCATGTGACAATCAGTTCATATCTGTTTGCCTGTTGACTGTGCTCTCTGGACAGGCTCTTAGAGTGCTTGCTTCCTTCTCGCCCCCAGCCCTGAGCTCAGAGCCTGGCTCGTGGTAAACCCTCAATATACATTCGTGAATAGAACAAGCAAACAAAAGCATGGATTGCTTTGAAAGTAGGTAACACAGACTCCTAGGAATTCCCCTTGGTTCCCACTCACCTTGCTCATATCCCCCATTTTCCTACTACTGGTAACTTTTCCTAGGCATCTAGTCTCCAAGCCGAGGCTTCATCTGTGGGAGCTCCTTATCTCTCTTCCACTCAGGGAAAGTTCTACAGGCTTACCCTGCACAAAGGCTCTTCTCCCTCCCACTTTCTCTGCTATTCACTGCTGTGACTAGACCACACTACTGCTTGGCTGGACTAACGCAGCCTCTTCACCGATTCTGAGGCATGGCAGTGGTAATGGGTATCACCTGAGGAGCACCAAGCACTGGTCACATCATTTACACAGGTGTTGCTTCCTCCTTTTGGTAACCACCAGGGATGGGCTACTTTCTCAGGGAAGAAACAGAGGTTTTGCTGGAGTCAGCAGCTCGTCTCAAGTCACTCCGCCAATAAGGTCAGAGTCAAGGCTGGCTCCTTCGGTGTGTCTGTAGCCACAGCACATCCAGTGCCTCCAAGTGCCCCCGCCCCCTACTACACACCACGGGCGGATGGGTTTTCTTAAGTGTAATGCTTCTGCTGAATCACACACACTCCTTTAGCTGGCATTCGAGATCTTTCACCAGCCTCAGCTCCCATCTTTTCCTTTTGAGTGATTTCAGTTCCTCTCTACCGGGAAGCGGAGCATCTCCCAGACACGCCACCTGCTCGCTGTCCATGGTGCCTCTGACTCACCTGTTCCTCCCACCTGCAATTCCCAACCTGTTCCCTCCCGTCACTTGTTATCCTTCCTCGAGGACCCCCTTCCCAGAGATTCCCACCAGACACCCAGAGCCTTCCTGGATCTTCCCCAAGCACAGACGATCTCTCTCGATAGCGGTTTGTATCACTTATATCACAAACATTTACTGAACGCTTCCTGTGTGCCAGACGTTAAATATCAGTATCTATCATAATACGATTTTTATTGGAACACTAAGCTTCAAAGAGAAAATATAACTTGCCGAAGTTCTCTTCCAGAATTCAAATCCAGATCCTCCCAATTTTAAACCCCACTCTGTGCCCCCCATCCTAAAGCTACCAACGGGGACTAAGGGCTCAAGTCCCTATTTCCACTCGGCACTATAGCCCTTTCCTCCCAGCCAACTCCCTGTCAGTGCTCTGCTCAAGGAGAACAGGTGCCAAAGAGAACCCCAGTTCTGCTCTTCCCCCCCTCCTTACCCGGATTTCCCTGCTCTCCCGGTAAAAATCCTTCTCCTCCATCTTCTCAAACAGCAAAACTCTGCCTGGACCAGCAGAACAGGCAAATCCCTTTGAATAGGCTGCAATGGCAAACACCTGGGGCATGGTCAGCTGGCTGAGGCTCCTGGCCAACATGACCTGTTCATAGGAAGGGACCGGGGAGCTGATGGTTGGAAATTCAATCAGGCTAGAAAAAGAAAATAGCATATAAGCAGAGACAATTCCAACGAGGCGAATTCAGCTAGGGATGAGAAGGAAGGGCTGTCTTTGGGTGTGGGAGAAATCGCCCATTGTGAGTCCCATAGCCTAAATGTTACCCTTTGGCCTCAGACGGCTACACAAACTCCAAAGATTGGAAGGTTACCCATTTATTTGGTAGTCTCACCCAGCCTGTGTGGTCACTATTATTACTACAGTCGTTCCATCCATTATTATCCTCCTTTTTAGGAAAAAGTGGCTCAGAGAGTTTTCTCGGATACACAACTATTAAGTGGGAGGGCTGAGATTTGAATCCAGGGTTCCATTTCTCCCTCCCTTCCTATTTCCTTCCTCCTTCCCTCCTTCCCATTCTTCTCTCCTCCTTCCTTCCACATAACAAATATTTATTGGAATTATACTGTGTTAACAACTCTGTGAAACAATGGCCAGTAAGATGGCATAGTTCCTGCCCTCAGAAGCGTAGAGTCTAGGGGACAACTGCTAAGGACCATTAGGGAACAGCTGGGTGGGATGGGAGCAGCCAGTCGGCAAGAAGCAAGGATTTTCTGAGGTCATTTACAGAAGAGATACACGCAACCTGAGATGAGCAGAGACTGAGAACTCCCAGCTGATCTGAGGAACAGACAGGAGTATGTCAGTGTGTGAATGTGTCTGGAGGATGGGGGTAGGGGTAACTACACATGACCAAGCCCAGAAGTAAGAGTGCATGAGACATATGTGGTAGATAGAGGCAGGCATGCATGCTCCAGGTGTAAAGATGGGTCAGAGCAGCAGGGAGACATGTGGGCCGGGTTCAGGAGTCTGGGCTTTATTCTTAGAGCACCAGACCACAGCAGGATTAGGAACATGGCAAAATGGAGGGCAGGGGGACTTATTAGGAAGCTCTTAATAAAATCACAACAGAAAAAGGAGAGGTCCTGTGTGAGAGGGGTGGTGGACTGAAAGTTACACGGGGAGAAGACTTTATCATATGTCATGTGCTGGAGGGCTCAGTCTCCGAGCCCGGCAGACAGTATTACGATCTTGGGTGATCTCTGAGGCTCTATTTGAGCCTCATTGTCCTTTATAAAATGGGCATGATAATAGTATGCACTACGTAGGGTAAGACTCAAATGAGAATACACAAAGTCACAAAGTGCTTAACACAGTGTCTAATACATGCAAAGGTACATCCTAATATGTTTGAGATATGACTATTATTGGCTGTAGTAAAGGTAAACTTGACCTGAGCCCCCGCTTTACCCCATATGCTTTTGTCAGATTTACCAACAACTTCCCTGTACTTCTTTGTGGGTCTTCTGGCTCCTTTCAAATTGTGAGGTCCTTGAGCACCCGTGTCCCTAGCACAGACCAAAGTGCCTTGCATACTTGCGAGGGCTTAGTGGCCAGTTACTGAATTGAATCAGAAAATTAGATAGCCACTAGAAAATGTCTGTTTGAAAATCTGTGGTTTTGAAGACTAACCATGCTGAAATTGTTATAAAATGAGAGTAGGTATAAAAGTAAAAAGAATTGTACCTAGGCTGTGGTCGTAACAGCCTAATACAGACGAACATGAGAAAGGCAGAGGGAAGATGCAAAGAGTTGATTTTAAGGTGGGAGGGGGTTCTGAGTAACTTTAAAAGAAAGCTATCTTTGGTGTAAGGCTATTAGGATGATGAGCATATTTTCACAAGAGCACCAGCCCAGAGGGGCACCATTACCTCTCGGATTCCTGGATCTTCCCCAGGTTCTTGGTTTCACTGGAGGGCTCCTTGACCATTATACTTGTCTCCCAGCGTTGATCTCCAGATTCAAAGAGGAAGAGCCTGCCTGTATCGGTGCCAACGATGATCTTGTCCTCAGACACCCAGGCGTGGGCTAGATAGTTTTGGGACTCTCCCCTCTGAAAATTGGTTTGCTTCAGGGTTCCCTCAGCAAAACGGAGGAGCTTAAACATCCCATTTCCGGTGACACAGACCTGAGTATTATCCTGGGGATTGAAGCTCACCTGTAAAATGGGAAAGGATCAAACTTACTTTGATGGAATTACTTCTCATTTCACGAATATTTATTTCCGGTAGCCCAGAGTAGCCTTTAAACATCACGAAATCATGATAAGTTTTGATACCGTATTAGACAAGAACACAGTTTCATCATATTTGTAGGGCCCAGAATCTTAAACTAGGAGACCTACAGAGATCATTTACCAAGGCCAAAAAGGAGATAAGCAGGTCTTGACAAAATGGAACAAAGCCTCAGCTGGAAAAGGGGGGCTCTGGTGGGTTTACGTGCCCTGTCCTGGGGGAAAGGGACCATGTCAGCGACAGCTACACAGTCTCCCACCGAAGGGGATGTATTGTAATAGCAGTCAACTTGCACCCCTACTACAACTGATGGGCTGTAATTTCTTCAACCCTGTATTCCCAACGCTGGGTTCATAGTGGGCGTCCCATAAATGTTCACTGAATCTAGCGGAAAGGATGTACTCTACTCTGTTTAGAGAGGCTGGACCCGACCTCGCCAAGGCCTAGACAAAATAATCTTCCAGCTCTCTCACCTTTGGTCTGATTCTGTGCTCACCAAGTAACCGCTGATGACTCATTTCACCTCCCGAGTTCTCTGTCGCTAGGAAGGAACTGCACCGGGTAAATGATGGAAGCTTTCTAGTTGTCACATGCTGGGGTTGCCATCATCCTCTCATGAGAATAATGCAGTCCATTCCTGAGACACTGACTGGCTCATATCTTTGAACATGAGCAGATTTGAGTTCTTGAATTGTAAAGCTGAGTACCAGATCCTAGCCTGGGGTGACTGCACCAAGATAAAACCTCCTTGGGACCCCTTGCCTAAGCAATCAATCAGCCTTCGCAAGGGCCCTCTTTGTTTTACCCTCAAACCATGATGACAAGTTCCACTCCCCACATAACTGCAATTTCATGGACATGTTCCTCAAGGTCTACCACTTCGCATTACATTCTTAAAATCTTCCTACTGCCGGAAAAGGCCAGGACAAACAAGACAAAGTGAGTTCTCAGTCCATCTCGGGGACCGACCTGGGAAAGCAGTTCTGGGCCACAGGAAAGAAGGCAGGCACTGTGGACAGGGACTCCAGCCCCCACCACCCCATTACCTGTGTGATCTTAGGTGAGAGGCTTAACCTCTAGGAGCCTCAGTCCTCTCATGTATGAAAGGACGATAATAATCATACAGACCACATGTGGTTTTTGAGAGACTAAATTTAGAAATGCAAATGAAATCAGCACTGTTGCTGGCACACAGAAAGCATTCCATCAAGCTTATACTATTTTTCATAACTTGCACGATACTTGTTATGCGGGAAGGTACCTGGTAGGCAGCATTGTTCTGAGAATCAGTTCTAATCATAGCCATTACTTTCTGTTTTTCCCACAGCCAATAGACAAGGTTTGACTCTGGAGGTGATGTCTGAGTCAACAGGTATTTGGAGTCTGGAGAAAAAGCCATGCTAATAAACCTCTGAACGGGGAAGTCAAAATTGTTAAGGATTTTGCGCTTCCGACAAGGGATGGATGACAGTTCATAAATGGTGATGATGGGTTTTTCTTGCACAGTCTCGGAGATAGCAAGATACCGCCGATTGGGACTGATGGACAAGGCCAGCATGCCCTGACTCTTGTCTGAGCCTGTGAACAGAGGTAAAGGTGGATGATGAGGGCACATGGTGCTTTCGCCATGACTCGACGTGAACCAAGCACAGTGGGAGATATGCAACATGGGAGAAAGGCACAGAAAGAGTACCTGTCAATCCCTGTAGCTCCTTGGTACCACTATGGGGTATTAGGAAAATGACGAGGATGGGTACCTGACTAAGGCTGAGGTAGAAGGAGAAGTTATGGAAGGATGCCAGGAGGACCAGGTGGGGCAGGTGGCAGGAAAAGCAAAGGTGTGGATGTGAGAGAGGGTACAGATGGTGGAGAACTACAAACAGTGGGGTGTGGTTGGAGTCACATGCGAGCCAGGGGAAGCCAAAGATGGGTCTAGAGGGGTGGAATAGGGTGGGCCTTGATGCTCAGAGCCGCCAGCACTCAATATTCCTCTACTTTTGAGGCAGAGAGGCCAAATACTGGCGTCCCCAGGCTCTCTCGCAGTTAGGTCATCTGTGTGATGTTCCGACCATGAAACAGCCACAGAAATCTGCTGGACTGGCTTTATGGCAAAGCTTGTGCTTTTTCAAAAACCAGAGATGGATGCATTCTACCCCTAATTTTCCTGGAACATGTCGGTGACATCTGGAGATAGAGCAGTCATCTTGCAACCATGAGGTACCAGACACAAGAATAGAAGTTGTGGTCTAGAAAGCAGAGGCTGAGGCAAAGGTGAAGTGCCAAATACTTTATTTGGGAGATGAAATGGCCCGTGTTATGATGTTCATGGATCCCTTCTTCCATTAATGGTAACAATTAATAAAATGGTTTAAAAAATAAAATGGTAAAAATTGCATTTTATGATCACATTGGTATAAAGAAGAATGCAATGCAGACCGGATTTATTATTATTATATTCATTTTCTTGAGTGTCTAAAAGTATTAGCAGCCCAGTCCTCTGTGCATCCCGAGCTGTGTGGAGAAGCTGGCTGGGATTCAAGCCCAGGGCGGGGAGGGTGAGGGAGGCAGGGGACAAGCGCTAACCCTGATGCCCTGGGCCCCCTCTGCTGTGCTTTACAACGAGATGCAGCAAGTCTGGCCAGCAGTAGGACCTCTCCGGAAGGGCTGCAGAGGGTCACTGTGCCTCAGCAAAGAAGCCAGGTTTTAGGTCACTGGCAGCCTTGTGTGAGAGTTTGAACTTCACCACGGAGGCAAATGAAATGCCACGGAGAAATTTTTGGAAGGGTCAGACGTGTGTCATAGAAAGATCCCTCTGGCAACTGTGTGAGAGACAGTCTTGGAGGGAGGGAAGCCGGGGAAGGGGGCAGATTATTTAAAAAAGGGAATGGTAGTGACAAGCAATAAGAAGGTTGGGATGGGTGATGAGAGAAATGCTAAGTCAGACCCAGTGGTTGCCTGGGTGAGGCCCGGGAAGGGGAGAAACGAGCAATGACTGACATCTGGTGACGGGAAGTAGGGGAGACAGCTGGGAAGGAACACAGGTAGGGGGGACTTAGGGGTCATGGTAAAGATGACATCTACTGTTTTTTGCTGAAAACAGCCCATCCAAGGATGTGTGTGTGCGTGTGTGTGTTTAAGATTTTATTTATTTATTTATTTGACAGAGAGAGAGAGCACAAGTAGGCAGAGTGGCAAGCAGAGGGAGAGGGAGAAGCAGGCTTCCCGCTGAGCAGGAAGCCCAATGTGGGACTCGATCCCAGGACCCTGGGATCATGACCTGAGCCAAAGGCAGACGCTTAACCAACTGAGCCACCCAGGCGCCCCAAGAATTTTGTTTTTATTCATGTTCATTTGGTTCTAGTTTTTTTCTGATTTCTTTTTTTTAACCCTAAAGTCTTTACTTCATCTTGGGTTCAGGATGGTTAAAGGCATGAAATGAGGGATTTAAATTGATTCCCATTTTCCAAATACCTCACTAGTTGTCCCAGCAAAGATTCCTTTTTTAAAAATAGTCTTTTAAAAGATGTTATAAATTTGACAGAGAGGGGGAGAGGGAGAGAGAGAGAGAGAGAAAGAGAAAGAGAGAGCATAAGTGGGCAGAGTGGCTGGCAGAGGGAGAGGGAGAAGCAGGCTCCCCACTGAGCAGGGAGCCCAACGCGGGGCTCCATCCCAGGACCCCGGGATCATGACCCGAGTCAAAGGCAGATGCTTAACTGACTGAGCCACCCAGGCGCCCGCAGCATAGATTCCTAATGCCACCTTAATGATAAATCAAATTCATTTACATATATAAATATATACACTGGGTTTCTGGGATATTTATACCAGCACTACATTATTTTTGTAATCATAGCTTTATCATGTATTTGACAATCTGGCAAAGGAGGGTCTTAAGGGAAGAGAGGGAGCAAAAAAGAAAGGATAAATTCAGTTCTGGATATACTGCGTGGGAGCTACACACGGCAGGACATTTAGGTAAGGAGGTCTAGCCAAGAGCTGTGTATGATTCTAAAGCTCAGGGACGGGCTGGGGCTGAAAATGCAGATTTGGGGTAAGAGTCACGTGAGAAGCTGAAACTGTAAAAGCATAGATGAGACTGCCTGGAGGAGGCAAAGGAAAATTTCTCCCTCCTTCCTTTTGGGCTCTCACGCCAGGGCCATCCCTGGCATAGCATTTGTCCTGCTCATTTCCAAGTCCTGCTCCTTGGAACACATACCTGTCTGCACAACAACAGTGAGAGCCCCTAGAGGGTAGGGGCCATGGCTTTCTTGCTCATCCATCCACCCACCCATCCATCCACCCACCCCTTACCCACCCATCCAATCACCAGTGCCTGACACCAAACGGGTGCTTGATACATATTGGCTGATTGCAGAGCTTGTAAAATGCTTTTGCGCTGTTTTAACCCAGTCGATGACAGACTCCTCCTTGAAATATTTTCACCTCTTGCATGGATCTCCTCCAATCTTTTTGGTTACTCCTTCAAAGGCTCTTCAGCTGGCTCTTCCTCAGTTCCCCAGCACTAAATGTAGGAGTGTCCCAGAGGGTACTCTACTGTTTTATAAATACCTTCACCCTTAAGAGGATCTCTGACATTTGAATGATTTTATATTTCATCTCTGTGTGGATGACCTTCAAATTTCTATCACCAGCCTGAACCTCTCTTCCTTGTATCCAGACCCCAAATCAAACTGCTCACTTAATATCTGCATTGCCTCACTAGTGGGCATCCCAATCTTACCATGTCAAAAACTAACCTCCCCCTACTCTCCACAAAACCTGATCTTTCTTCAGTCTTTTCTATCACTGTCCCAACTGCCTGCCACCACCCCACTCTAAGCCAGTGTCTCCTCTTACCTGGTCTCCTGCTTCCTCCCCTGCCCCTCCTTAAATCTGTTCTCTATACTGTAGCCACAGAGTCTATTGAGACATAAGTTAGATCCTGTTACCCTGCTCAGAAGGCCCCCATGGCTTCCTACTTTATCAGAGTAAGAGCCTTTAACCTACAAAGCCCTAGTACTTCTCCAACTGGCCTCCCCCTCCCTACTCCTCCATTGACTCCGTTCCAGCCACACTGGCCTCCTTGCTATTCCCCTAACGCACTAAGCACCCTCCTAACTCAGGCCTAAAAGGTGAAAGGGAAAAGTATAAAGTATAAGAGAGACAATATAGGAGGATATATTAATAAGCTTGAGGTAGGGAAGAATTCTTGAACAAGACACAAGAAAAAGGCTGATAAATTTTACTTTATTAAAACTAAGGATTTTTTTTAAGATTTTTGTTTATTTATTTGACAGACAGAGATCACAAGTAGGCAGAGAGGTTGGCAGAGAGAGAAGGAAGCAGGCTCCCCGCAGAGCAGAGAGCCTGATGCGGGCCTCGATCCTAGGACCCCAGGATCATGACCCGAGCCGAAGGCAGAGGCTTTAACCCACTGAGCCACCCAGGCACCCCAAAACTAAGGATTTCTTAAGTCAATCAGAGAAAGACAATTATCATATGATCTCCCTGATATGAGGAAGTGGAGAGGCAATGTGGGGGGTTTGGGGGGTAGGAAAGGGATAAATGAAACAAGATGGGATTGGGAGGGAGACAAACCATAAGAGACTCTTAATCTCACAAAACAAACTGAGGGTTGGGGGGGGGTTAGGGAGAGGGTGGCTGGGTGATGGACATTGGGGAAGGTATGTGCTATGGTGAGTGCTGTGAAGTGTAAACCTGGTGATTCACAGACCTGTAACCCTGGGGCAAATAATACATTATATGTTAATTAAAAAATTTAAAAAATTAGAAAAAAACAACTAAGGATCTCTGTTCATCAAGATATCATACAAAAGGAGAAAACACAAGCCCCAAAGTGGGAGAAATTCTATAGAGTATATATAATGTGCCCATAAATTAATAAGAAAATTACCAAAAAGAGAGAGAGAAAGAGAGAGAGAGAGAGAAAGAGAGAGAGAGAGAGATGGGTAAAAGAGTCGAACAGGACATTCACACAAGACTAAATAGGAATAGCCCATAAGCATGTGACAAGCGATTCATCCTCATTAGTAGCAGAGAAATGCACACTAAAACTACAACAAGATACTTTCTCAACCACTAGCTTAGCAAAGAATTAGGAAGTTGTACAATGCCAAAGGTTGGAGGCCAGGAAGGAATGGCAATTCTCATGCCCCCTGGTGGAAGTGTAAATTGGTACTAGCGCATTACCCAGTAATTTTAGTCCTGGCTGCGTGCCCTGCAGAATCTGCACAAGTGGAGGAGCATGCACAAAAGAAGAAACTTTACAGTGGCACGCTATGTAATAGCAAAAAAATATTGCTTCCCAAGTGTCCGTCCACACTAGAATGGATAAACATATTTGAGACATTCGATTCATATGATGAAACACGTATATTTAAGTTGGCCGAAAACCTTTCCTTTCCGTACTCTCATTGGGTTTATGGGGTCATATCTGGCACCTACGGTTAATGTATGTGTCAGGATGGAAAGGGTTTTTACCTGGAATGAATTTTTGCCACTTCTGGTCCACATTGTATTTCACACAGTGATTTCCTGAAGGAAATATAATGATCTGCTCATCGAAGAAGAAGATATTGTTGGCCACGTGGGATCGAAGACCAAAAACATGCAGCGACTGAGCCACCACGGTCGACATGGTACCCCACAAAGTTCTGCTGAACATCCCGCGCTCTGGTAAGGGCGGAGACCCGCCCCGCCCCTCCGTCCCGCCCCTCCGTCCGGCCCCTCCGTCCCGCCCCTCCGTCCGGCCCCTCCGTCCGGCCCCTGGCCCCGCCCCGCCAAGGCCCCGCCCCAACCCCGCCCCGGAGCCCTCCTCCGCTCCCCCCCGCCCCTCCAGCGCCTTCCTCACGCCCTTTTGCCCGGGGCTCCTGCTTCTCCCTCTCCTTCGCTCCTTCTGGCCGCCTGCTTCTCCAGACGACCCCCAGCTACGCGCTCCCACCTTTCGCTCTTTCGCTCCGGATCACCAGACTACTCGTGTATCCAGCGGTAGAACTCCTACGGGTCCCAAGCAATCCTGTCTCTCTCAGACGCCGGGGTGGTTCCTATAGCAACGGCAAACCGGAAGTGTGTTTCTGCAGCCGGAAGCGGAAGTCCCGGTCGAAAAGATCTGCAGCTGCGGAGAGCAGTGGTTGCCGGTGCCGGTCTGGTCCACGTGGGCCGCGGTGTGAGAGCAGGGGGTGGGGGCAGGCAGTCGCGGCCAGAGGCACCACTTTCCGGCCGAGCGGGCCTCGGGCCACCCGGCGAGTAGAGTAGTGTGGACGCGCGCACTCGCTGGGACATGGACACTCCCCCGCTGTCAGGTTCGGACTCGGATTCTGATGATTCTCTGGTCACAGACCGAGAGGTAGGTGTCAGCCGGGCTCGCGGGGCTGGGCGCGGGAGAAGGTCCTCACTTCCCCGGTGCTGACTGCCCACTGTGCTCTGCAGTTGCAGGATGCGTTTTCCCGGGGACTCCTGAAGCCAGGCCTCAATGTCGTGCTAGAGGGGCCGAAGAAGGCTGTGAACGACGTGGTGAGTTCGGGCGTCTGGCGGGGGTCCTGGGACACGGGATGCTCACGAGACACTGTTGTGCTTCTCAAACGAGTTCTTGTCCCAGAGAAGACTCAGCCTGCGCAGTGCCAGGAGGGTCAATTCCTGACCCGGTTGTTGGGGCTTAGGGCTTTGTCCGTTGGCCTGTATCCTTGATGCTGACTCTGTGTCTGGATTTCCTAGAGTGGCCTAAAGCAGTGTTTGGCTGAATTCAAGCGGGATCTGGAGTGGGTTGAAAGGCTTGATGTGACCCTGGGTCCCGTGCCGGAAGTCAGTGGACCTCAGTCAACACTTCAGAATAAGGATCAGAAAGCTGTTGATCCAGAAGATGACTTCCAGCGGGAGATGAGCTTGTATGTTTGTTTTCAGGTGTGGGAGTTATGGGTCCCTGTGCTAGAGGGAGGGGGGGGTGGGGTGGGAAGTAGTGTACCTGTACTCCTCGGAAGTTGTCATAAGCCTGAGAGTAAGAAAGAGGGCTTCTTTATATTCAAAAGAGCTAAGGAGATTATGCGTGGTTGAGGCAAGAGCCTGCTTGGTCCACCAGTTATAATCCAAAGTCCAGTTTATTTTTAAATTTTATTTCGATGTATTTAGTTTTAAAGTTACTTTGTACTTTCAGTTATTTTAACAAAAACTTGCTTCTGGAAGGTTCTTATGTGAACTTTTTCCAGTGACTACATAAGAATTCGTAATGGATATTAGTTTGTAAGTTGATGGGTACTTTTATTTTTTTTTTAAACCACATTGTTTCTTTTTTTTTTTTAATTTTATTTATTTATTTGACAGAGAGAGAGAGATCACAAGTAGGCAGAGAGGCAGGCAGAGAGAGAGCGGGAAGCAGGCTCCCTGTGGAGCAGAGAGCGGGATGCGGGGCTCCATCCCAGGACCCTGAGACCATGACCTGATCTGAAGGCAAAGGCTTAACCCACTGAGCCACCCAGGCACCCCAAGTGCGGTCACTCTTTTAAATGAATTTTTATTTTTTAGCAGAATTCCCCTTCCTCTTTAAAGAGTGCATGGCTAAATTTCTCCTAGATACCAAGTTAAAGAGGTTTTATTGCATTTTGTGTGTGTGTTCTTGCTGGTGGAAGTCAGATGTTGAGAATTTTTCTGATCATGGATAACTCTGAGGTTATCCTTGTCAGATAGGCAAGTGAGAAGGAATAGAAGGTCTCTCTCTCTTAGCTTATTGCCCAGTTTGTCCCATATCACACTGTCCTCCATCCTCAGCTACCGGCAGGCCCAGGCTGCGGTGTTGGCGGTATTACCCCGCCTCCATCAGCTCAAAGTCCCTACGAAGAGGCCCACTGACTATTTTGCAGAGATGGCCAAGTCTGATCAGCAGATGCAGAAGGTAAGAAACAAAGGTTTCCTCTGGAAAGCGGAGACTTTATGCTTAAGTGTGGTTAGCTGACTTATCTCTTGTAACATTTTTTTTTCAAGATTTTATTTATTTATTTGACAGGGAGGGAGAGAGAGCAAGCACAAGCAGAGGGAGCGGCAGGCAGAAGGAGAGGGAGAAGCAGGCTCCCCACTGAGCAGGGGGCCTGATGTGGGGCTCAATCCCAGGACCCTGGGATCATGACTTGAGCCGAAGGCTGACGGTTAATTGACTGAGCCACCCAGGCACCTCATCTCCTACAACATTTATTTATTTATTTTTTAATTTTTAAAGATTTTATTTATTTATTTATTTGGAAGACAGAGAGAGTGAGCGAGGGAGAGAGAGCACAAGCCAGGCGGAAAGGCAGAGGGAGAAGCAGACTCCCTGTGGAGCAGGGAGCCGGGTGCAGGGCTCAATCCCAGAACCCTGGTGTCATGACCTGAGCTGAAGGCAGACGTTTAACCAACTGAGCTACCCAGGTGCCCCTCCTACAACATTTAAAAAGACTAAGCCCAATAATAGGGAAGTGATTGTCAGAGGACAATTACTGTCTTAACTGTCTACTTCAGACTCATGCCAGTCACCACCAATTAGAAAAATATAAGGATGATTTTTTCCCCTAATTTAAACATTTAAGGGGAGGAGAAGTACTATAAGAACTATGGTTTCAGAGATAAAGATGGCCTTTTGCATTTCCTAGCTGCTGTGGTCATGGCATGGTGTGTAGAATAAACAGACTTCTTGTTCTGCCATTGTCAAGGGCTGGGACTATAACTTGTAAACAGTTCCTTTTTTTCTGGGCCTCAGTGTTCTCTTCTCTAAGATGAGGGACTAATTAATATCAGATGTAATGTAATTTCGAGTTAGATAGAACTTGGTCCTCATTTAACTTTGGGAGGAGGAGAATTGCCAGAATTTAATCCAAGATCTCTTCCAATAGTTGGGTCTCTGGATTTTAGGGAACTCTTGTTTCAGTGGTACTTGGGGAAGCTAATCTAGAGATGAGCTCAGACCATCTCTGTACACTTATCCTGACAAGTGCTTACCCTTTGACTGAAATGGCTAATCTGATGGAAGAGGCTGGGTACCGGATAATTTTTGAGTTTTTAACGTGCATCTCATATATTGGAGAAGGGAACTGAGGCTGCATGCTGGTTTCACGAGTCTGCAGACAGTAGGGTTGGGGAGAAGTTCGTTTCTCCTGGCAAAATGCAAGCCGGCAGCTTTGCCTAACGGAACAAACATCACACTGAGATTGGGAAGATCCCTTTCAGGTTCTACCGCTGATGCTTTCAGTATCTTGGACAAAGTGCTCAGCCTTTGGGCCTCTTGTCCAAGTTTCCTTTGAGCTCCACTTTGCAGAACTGGGAAGATCTGGTCCCGCTCCAGTGCACCCTAAATAGTGGTCGGGCCAGACTCAAATAACATAAGCTGACAACATTTTGTGTTTTAGATTCGACAGAAGCTGCAGGCTAAACAGGTGGCCATGGAGAAGTCTGAAAAGGCAAAGCAACTGCGAGCACTTAGGAAATACGGGAAGAAGGTGAGAAGGAAAGTGTGTGGGCTTAGGATGAGGCCAAGTGTCCATCAGGCTGGGGTGCCGGGGTCAGATCTGGTTCTGTGCCCTGTGTGTGTTCGTCTTGTGTTGAGTATCTCTCCTCAGAGAGGCCATCTATGCTTGGATCCATAAACACCATCTTTCCTTGACACCAGGGTCTCAAGGGAGGGCAGTTGGTGGGGGGGTGGCAGGGCGTGGTCACTGCTGGGAAGTCATTCATTTTGCTGGGCTTCATTTGCAGGTCTGTACAGTGAAGGGGTGGGTCCAGACCAGTGGGGTCCAAACCTGCCTCACAGCACAATCAGCTGGGGAAATCTTTCAAAACAGATTTCTAGGCTTCAGAATGTCTGGGAATCTGTGTGTATTGTCTTTCTTTTCCCCCAAAACTTTTCACATGATTCTGAAATGCATCCAGCTTTGGAGAATCACTGGTCTGGATGACTGAAAAGCCTTTCAAAGAACCATATTATTGATTGTCGTCCAACTGAGGGGGAAAATGGCACCTGTGTGCTTGACCTATGGATGTCTGAGTTCTACTGTAAAATCTAGGGAAACCCTTCTTGGTTTTTCTCCTTTATGTCATGGTCATTTAGGAAAGAAGATGACAGGAGTTAAAGTCAGAGTTGTGGGAAGAAGTGAGTGTGGGGAGGATCAGCACGAGTGTTCAGACTTTGTCAACATTTTGGGCATAAATGTTCATGATCTGGGGTGCTGAGCTGCTGTTCATATTGGAGTCACTTCACTGACGGGTCCTCCGCGGAGTAAGAGTAGATCAGCATCCTGTTCTCTGCAGAAGGGCAGCTGTGCATTTATTGGATCAATCTGGTGGTTGACGGCTGAGGTCAACTCAAAGACCTGGGTAGTTGGCAGTAACAGAACCCAACCAATCAAAGGCAAAGACAACTTCACTTGGGCCTATTAGCTCATCATCTGTAATTCGAAGAAATGTCATGGCAGTGGTTCTCCACTGGGGATAATTTTGCCTTACCAGGGAACATTCAGCAATGCCTGGAGACATCTTTGGTGTCACGTCTCTATGGGGAGGGTGCTACTCACATCTAGTGGGTAGACGGCAGGGAAGCTGCTAGGTGTCCTACAATGCCCAGGAGAGGCCATCCACCCCCCAGTAGAGACTGATCTTGTTCAAACGATCAGTAGAATTGATATTGAGAAACCCTGCCTTCGAATGGAATCATCTGCTTTTGTCCTTACGGCTACTTTTCTTTTTGTTTTTTTGCGAGATTATTTCTGTTGATACTTTCTTGCTTACTAACGGTAGGGGCTAGATACTTAATCTGAGAATTGCATGTAGGCCTAGATCTAGATGTAAAACTAGACCTAGTTTTGTAGGCAGGATTGTGGAATGGGGTAAGAGTACAGACTCCGGGATGTGAATTCAGCTGTGCTCTTTCTCACTGTGTGACTCACGCAGGTTACTCTTTGTGCTTCATTTTCGGGGGGTGATAGGAATTTCTACTTCACAGGGTAGTTGAGAAGATAAACTAAGAATATACTTAGAGCCTTAACATAGTTCTGGCACACAGTAAAAGTTCAGTGGTGATGGTAGCACAGCATTGTTACCAAGACGATGGAGACACTCATGGGGATGATGGTCTGGAGTGGGTGTGACAGCCCTGTGTTCATGTCCCAGGTGCAAACAGAGGTTCTTCAGAAGAGGCAGCGAGAGAAAACACATATGATGAATGCCATTAAGAAATACCAGAAAGGTCAGTATACTTCCTCTCTAAGGATATAGGAGAGTGGGGGCAGCTGCTGATTTTAACACCTGTTGCTGTACAGCCTTGATGATTTCAAACCGTTGGACCTAAAGTTTGGGACAATGTGGGGAGCAGAATGTGCCTCTTAAAATTGATTTAGCAAGTAACAACCTTCTTTGGAAGCTTCAGCTTTTCTTAAAATGTTTTGCTGCTGGGGTGCCTGAGTGGCTCAGTCGGCTGAGTGTCTGCTGCTTAGGTCATGATCCCAGGGTCCTTGGATCGAGCCCCGCATTGGGCTCCCTGCTCAGCGGGGAGTCTGCTTCTCTCTCTCTCCCTTTGCCACTCCCCCTGCTATGCTTGTTCTCTCTCTCTGTGTCAAATAAATAAATAAAATCTTCAAAAAAATAAAATGTGTTGGTGCTGATCAAAGTACCTGTTCACCCCTAGGCTTTTCTGATAAACTGGATTTCCTTGAGGGGGATCAGAAGCCTGTTGCACGGAGAACGAAGGAAGGAGCAAAAGGCCAGCAGATGAAGAAGGGGTATGAGGGGTTTTGCTTTGGCTTTGTAGTGGGTACTGGGCAAGCAGTCTGTGAGCACAGTGGGGAACTCCCCAGGAGTGGCCTCAGAACTGAGAGAGCACAGTGCTGCCTGCGGCCAAGGTTTATAGGACTTTGGGATGGGTCCTTTTAGCCCTATCAGTCTTGGAAGGTTAAAGTAGGGTGACTTAGGGGGCGCTTGGCTGGCTCAGTCAGTAGAGCATTTGACTCTTGATCTTGGGGTCATGAGTTTAAGTCCCATGTTGGACGTAGAGCTTACTTTAAAAAAATAATTAACTAAACAACAACAACAAAACCCTGAAGTAGGGTGATCTAAGGACTTGGCACATTTTAAGTGAATACTCAGTAAAAGTTGATTCCACATCTC
The DNA here is from genome assembly GCF_963455335.1 of Martes martes. NCBI lineage: Eukaryota > Metazoa > Chordata > Mammalia > Carnivora > Mustelidae > Martes > Martes martes. The sequence continues at coordinate 158,239,765 of NC_137891.1, forward strand.
ACGGTACAATGGTTTGGAGTGTAGACCTAGGGTTCGGGTCTAGAGTTTGCCATTTTGGATAGCTTTGAGCAATTTACTTGACCTTCCCAAATATTGCCTCATCTGTGAAAATGAGAAAATAGTATGCCCTCATAGCATTATGCAGATTTAAAAGGGCTAATGGCAGTTATTATTATTTTCTTCTTAGTTTACCTTAATGCATCCCTGGACACCAGGCCTAGGGGAAATGATAATTTCTGTAGAATATATTAATGCCATGATAAAGGCATTTAAGACATAGTGCAGAAGCACATTTTAGAAATAGCTGACCTGGTCTGGAGATCAGGGTGTGAGGATGGCTCTCTGGAGGAGGGTCCCACCTGAGCCTAGTCTGAAGGATAAGCAAGAAGAATTAACCAGAAGAATAGGAGAGACACAGGTTTCAGCTTCAAGAATGGAGAGCACAAATGAGCAAAAGCATAGAGATGAGACCAGCAGGTTTGTGTATGAGGAATAGCAAGCATTTGGTACTGCGGGGAGTGCAGTATGGGGCAGTCTCGGAGAGGTGAGATGTAGCTGGAGGGGTGCCTGGGCTGAGTCACAGACTCAGTGTTTGCCTTGTTCAGAAGCTTGGGTTTTATCCAGTAGGCAGTGAGGGAGACCTTGATGGCTTTACTCAAAATAATGAGCGGGTCATAGTCATGTGTTTGAAAAACTATAGTGGTACTTATGTAAAGGATGGACTTGAGGGAGGCAGGGAAACTGACTAGGAGGCTACTACAGAGTCCAGAAAGCAATGATAATGAGCTGAAGGTGGTAACAGGCAGAGAAGAGAAAATGGTTTGAAAGATTCGAGAATTTAAATTAGTAGCACTCCGTAATTGTGTTGGGTGTAGAGAGTGAAAGAGGGAAGAATCAAGGCTGGCACCCAGGTTTCTAGCCTGGGAGGCTGGAATAGGTGGGAGGACCACCAACCTTGAGTCAGTGTTCATATACAGGAGATGAAACCAGTCTAGGAAGGGAGATGGCATGTGATCTTGGATATGCTGAATTTGAGCTTCCTACGGGATGACCAGTTTTAAAATATATTACATTTGAATGTTAACTGTATGTGCTATCCTTGAAAGGAGTAGAAACATCAGAGAATGATCTAGCAAGAGTTAGTTAAAATAGAGGAAGCTTTCCAGAGATAAATGTTGAGCCACAAGATACATATGGATCCTTTCTTGGTTCTTGCTTTGTTTTCATGCTCTAGTAGTTAAAACCATAAGTAGATGGGCTTGCCTTGGGAGTTTTTAGAGTTATGAATGTAGGGCCAAGGATGAGATTCTGGGTAACAGTAACATCTAAGAGCTTTTGCTTATAGATAGGAAACTAAGGGCCATGGGATTCATCAGGATTTGCAGTGGGTGACCGGTAAGCCTGCTTTTTTTCCAGGCCCAACGCTAAGCGGCGGTATAAAAACCAAAAGTTTGGTTTTGGTGGAAAGAAGAAAGGCTCCAAGTGGAACACGCGTGAGAGCTATGATGATGTATCCAGCTTCCGGGCCAAGACAGCTCATGGCAAGGGCCTCAAGAGGCCTGGGAAGAAAGGATCAAATGTAAGTGAGCCATGGGTCCCATCCACACCTACCTGCGCCCTTCCCTTTCTTAGGGCAGAAGGCCAAGTTGCTGTGTGATCACCTGTGGTATTTGTTTTTCTGTAGAAGAGGCCTGGAAAACGGACAAGAGAGAAAATGAAGAGCAGAGCACACTAAACAGCATCTTCGTACGCAAAGAACCAAGAAAAAGGGTTGCAGACTTGGGATTTCACCAGACAGTTGGATTTCTTCTGTTGGGATCTTTTTGTAAAAAGTTCTTTCAATAAACTAAAAAATTTTCAAAGAAACATAGAATCTTGGTTAAAAACTCAGGAATAAAAGGTGAAAAAGTTACTTTTACGTATTAAGTAAGATTGCTATTTATTTATTTATTTAATTATTTAAAGATTTTATTTATTTATTTGACAGACCGAGATCACAAGCAGGCAGAGAGGCAGGCAGAGAGAGAGGGAGGAAGCAGGCTCCCTGCCGAGCAGAGAGCCCGATGCGGGGCTTGATCCCAGAACCCTGAGACCATGTCCTGAGCCAAAGGCAGAGGCTTTAACCCACTGAGCCACCCAGGTGCCCCAAGATTGCTATTTATTGATGATAATTTAGGCTTTGAGTCCAAATTGCCTTTCCTTTATGATAGACGAAGATTTAACTTACACCTTCCTCATCCTTCTAATTAATTGTGTCGTGATTTTGGATAAATCAGGGGTCAGTGCTTATATCATTGTGACTGTTTAAATACCTTCATTGTCAGCCAGATGTACTAGGATAAAATTTCCTTTGTGATACAGCTTTTGGGTTTTCCTTGAGTTAATTATTACTTTGTATTTTTTTCTGTGTGCCTAATTTTCCTTGTAGATCCTTATTTTTCCCTAGAGACATGTCATTTTATCCACTTTATAATTTCCTGCTCCAGCCTAGGTCTGTCATACAGCTCTCACCCTGTCTCTTCTAGACCATTTAGATTGGTCTGTTTCCTGGATCCCATTCCCGTCTTAGCTTATGCCTTCTTTTTCTATGTACTGTCTAATAGTATCTTCCTAGGAAAGAGAAGTTGGGGACTCCTACCTTTCTGCAGTTGCCTTAAGTTTGGTTGGTGGGAGTTGCCCTGAGACTGTTGCCTCCTCTCCCCACTGAGAAGTTGCTGCCATTCCTTCTCTTCTCTCTGGAAGTTTTTCTTCTCCTGTGATCTGAAATTCCATGAGGACATGTCTTGGCATGGACCTGTTTTTATTCTTTGGTGAGGATATTTGGAAGGATGCTAGATCTTCAGTTCTGGCAAATTTTATTTGATAGCCTCTCCCTATTTTCTTTGTTCTAATGCTGGAGTTTCTGTTGGTCAAATTTTGAACCCCTTCTGATGATCTTCTAAGTTTGTATTTTAGTTCCACTTTAGAGAAAAGATTTCTTTGATTTTTTTTTTTCTAATCATTTAGTGAATATTTATTTTAGCTTTCATTTTCCATTTTATCCCCCAGGAGTTCTTTATTCTCTTATCTCAGAATGCAAATTTTGATTTTGTTTTTTAAGAGTTTTCCTTGTTCCTTTCATTCTGTTTCCTTGGATTTCCCCCAGCCGCTCCCTGTTCATTATGATCCCCCTTTTTCATGTTGAGCTGTACGGAAGTCAAGAGCACAGACTGCTGGCTTTAACACCTGTTTCTACTGCTTAGCTGCTGTTTAATCCTGGGCATGTTAATTTCTCTGGGCTATGTCATCTCTGTATAGACATGAGAATAATATCTACCAAATACAGTTGTCAGCTTTAAGTGAGTTAATATATGTAAAATGCTTAGAACATTGCCTGCCATATGGTAAGAGTTTATACCTGCTTGGAATTATTTTGCTGGGGGGCTTTCCATAATGTCTGGGCCTTGGTGGTACATACTTGAGAGGTACTCAAATGCTGGCTGGAGGTGAGACATAGGTCGGACATGGAACATTGCATGTTGGGTTTTACTCTGTGTTGAGAGGGTGGGAAGTTTGTTTACCTGTCTTCCCTTTCTCCATTCTAGTTTAGAAAGCATACATTAAGGCAGCTGGAAATACCTGAGAGCTGTATATTTTTAAGCAGAAAAAATAATGTATTTTCACATTGTTTCCTTTTTTGTAGCATCACTGATATATAAAAAAAGGACATTTCTGGTTCCATATGATTCTTTCTGGTACAAAAAGAATGAACTTAGTGTTCGTAAACGCATTTCAGTTAACAAAATTCTGAGCAAACAGGTCATGTGTTCAGAAGACCAAAATGTTTTACCCTGACCTGTTTTTGAAAATCTACACTATTAGTGGCCAGGGTAATGCATAGTAATTCAAATAAGGAGCCTCAGAATTGGTTCAAGATTTTGGATTATGTGTGGAACATATTGAGAGTTTTAAGAAAGGAGAACACATGTTAACAGTTCATACTGGTAAGGCCAAAAGTAAATCATTACTGCTAGTACTTTTAAAGAATTTGAAAACTGTGTTCCTACATTTCTTCCTTTTTTTTTTCTTGGATAACAAATAGGATCACTGTCCTTAACTTCAGAGATATACTTTATAGAAGTTATCATGTCACCTCTACCATGTCAGCCTGCGAAGTATCACCGGGGTGCAGGCCCTATCCACCTCCCGTTGTGTTCCATTACAATCCCGGGCATTGAGGCTGATGACATGGTGAAACCAACTCCAAACTTAGGAGGAAGACAGTTTACCAAGGCGCAGAGAGGATGCTTGCTCCGTGTCCTGTACACGTTAAAAAAGGCAAACACCTGTTTGTTTTTTTAATTTAATTTCCTTTCAGTGTAACAGAATTTATTGTTTATGCACCACACCCAGTGCTCCATACAATACGTGCCCTCCATAATACCCACCACCAGGCTCTGCCAACCTCCCACCCCCCACCCCTCCCAAACCCTCAGATTGTTTTTCAGAGTCCACAGTCTCTCATGGTTCATCTCCCCCTCCAGTTTCCCTCAACTCCCTTCTCTCCATCTCCCCATGTCCGTGTGATTTCTTATGCTCCACAAATAAGTGAAACCATATAATAATCGACTCTCTCTGCTTGACTTGTTTAACTCAACATAATCTTTTCCAGTCCTGTCCATGTTGATACAAAAGTTGGGTATTCATCCTTTCTGATGGAGGCACAATACTCCATAGTATATATGGACCACATCTTCCTCATCCATTCATCCATTGAAGGGCATCTTGGTTCTTTCCACAGTTTGGTGATTGTGGCCATTGCTGCTATGAACACTGGGGTACAGGTGGCCCTTCTTTTCACTACATCTGTATTTTTGGGGTAAATACCCAGTAGTGCAATTGCAGGGTCATAGCGTAGCTCTATTTTTAATTTCTTAAGGAATCTCCACACTGTTTTCCAAAGTGGCTGTACCAACTTGCATTCCCACCAAAAGTGTAAGAGGGTTCCCCTTTCTCCACATCCTCTCCAACACACGTTGTTTACTGTCTTGTTAATTTTGGCCATTCTAACAGGTGTAAGGTGGTATCTCAATGTGGTTTTGATTTGAATCTCCTTGATGGCTAGTGATGATGAACATTTTTTCATGTGTCTGTTAGCCATTTGTATGTGTTCATTGGAGAAGTGTCTGTTCATGTCTTCTGCCCATTTTTTGACATGATTATCTGTTTTGTGGAGTTTTTAGTACTTTGATGAACTTTAAAAAAATCTCTTCATCTCGGAGATTGTATTTCGAGAAGAGTATAAAAGGCAGACAGTTGATAGAGATGCGAGTCTAACTCTGATCCTAGTGTAAATTATAAAATAGATCAGATCCCTGGTTCTTTCTTATCACCGAGTTGTTGGCTCTGAAAGCCGTCCCTGCTCCTGCAGGTCTGTTCCTTGAAATATAGCACATTCACTTCCCCAACATGAGAGAGAGAGAGAGGAAGCTGTTACTGTATACACAGGCTGTCCTCGCTTTGCACAGTAGTGCGGGAGCAGAAAAATGAGCTGCTTGCCAAAATCAGACAAGGTGATCTTAGTAAATTTTGACAAAATGCTTTAAAGGTATGGAGGTAGTGAGGGTGCTCGGCATTACCTTGCCCTTTTTGGGCACGACACCTTCCCACCCAGCCCTTGATGTGTTCACCAGCCTTGAAGCTCTCCAACCCCATGTTTAGGGGTTTTCGTGGAGCTTTCACTATGTAGGCATGATTGATTAAGTCACTGGCCATTGGTGATGGTCCATCTTCTGTCCCTCTTCCCTCCCTAGAGATGGGGCGTGGGGCTAAAATTCCAAGTTTCTAACCAAGGTTTGGTCTTTCTCGTGAGTGGGCCCCCATTCTGAAGGTACCTAGAGGGTGCTAAGGGTTGCCTCATTAGAATAAAAGGTGTCCCTATCACCTCTCAGGAAATGACATGGGATTTAGAGCTTTGTGTCAGGAACCAGGGACAGGTCTATCATAGATCTATGACAGCACAGGTCCCCTCCTGGTCTTTGACCACAGATCCCTTATAGCAAAAGGGCACATTTCTAGATGCCTGAGTAGTCATTAATGATTAGTCTTCACCATATTTTATGAAAAGGTCTCCCAGGGCAAGGCCACTCAGATTTGCAGACTTCCATTCGATCTTGTCAGGTTCCAAAAGCAGGAGTGATCTCAGTGACCTATGGCTCCACCCTTTCAAGCATAACTCAGAACAGCCAAAGACGAGAGCTACATGGAGCAAAGTGGGGGCGGGCATGGGGCTTCCGTGTGCTCTGGGGTGCCCCCCCCCACACCTCTGTGCACTCACCAGCCTGGAGTTCCCTGCCTCTTTCTCCACAGGACCTTTAAATGGTACCACACGGGGGGGTTTCTTTAGAGCCATTTCATTTCTCCAGAGAACCTTTTGGCTTCAATCCCAAGGTGAAAATGCAATATATGTGTGGCCTACGGGTTCAAGCTTCCTTTCACAGATTTGCATTGTTTGTAGCCTCACACCTCACTCCTACCCTGTGTTTCATTTGCTGTCCCTGAGCCCTGGGCTTTCCCCATTTCTCCAAGAGTAGGCCTCCAGTGTGGGAGATGCTCCATGCCTGGCTTGTGTTTGGGGAGACGCTCTTCATGCCAATGTTCCACTTTTGGTTCTGTGCTTCACACCCCCTTCTCTCCAAGTCCTGCACCTCTCTCCAGGGCTCTGTGCTCCAAGGTGTCCCACTCAGCGTGTCCTATGTGTGGTTTCCTCACCTTCTTCCATCAGTTTTCCATCTCTGAAATACGTCTTCAGTCTTCTTCGATGCTGATGTTCCTCTCCCAGTCTCGCATTCATACATTTTTGTCTCTTCATTGTCCTTTACTGGGGTCTGAGGAGGCAGAGGGGATATTGTGTGCATCTTTTTTTTTTTTTTTAATTTATTTAACAGAGAGAGAGAGATCACAAGTAGGTAGAGAGAAGGGCGGGGGGCGGGGGGGGGGAAGCAGGCTCCCTGCTGAGCAGAGAGCCCGATGCGGGGCTTGATCCCAGGATCCTGAGATCATGACCTGAGCCGAAGGCAGAGGCTCAACCCACTGAGCCACCCAGGTGCCCCTATTGTGTGCATCTTAACCTGGAATTCTGCCACTGGTTTACAAGATCAAGGATTTGAAGCAGTGGACGTGGGCAGAAAGGAGAAACGTGAGACTCAGGAAAAGCCAGACCGAGGCTTGAAAGTAATCTTTATTCATCCGAGCCGCACACACGTTGGGTATGGAAGACAGGGCCGCCATCACCCCCTGGAAGACTACTTGTGGCAATCATCTTCTCCCAAGCTCCACATTTTAGCTTTGTACAGCGTGATATCATTGTAGACCCTGAAGTGGTTCAGCCTGCGGTCATCACGTTCCGGGTTGACCTAGACAAGAGAACGCAGGCATCAAAAGGAAGCCTCTGTGGGGAAGGGACCACCGGGGTTTGTCATCGCAAGGACCTGGGCTGCAGTGTGCAACCTTGTTGGGGAATGGAAATGACAGCATTTACATCAAAATAGTTGTAACCTAGGCCGAGTTGCTGCACTACCCTTCCCACACCTGCGGTGGAGGCCACACTTCTGGACTCTTGGTCTTCTGGAACACGAGCCCCAGGAGGGCGGCTGCTGTACCTGTTTCAGTGGCTGCTTATCCCCAACACCTAGAACGGTGTCCAGCACACATTAGAGGTTCAGGACACATTTGTCACTGAAAGAATGGATGTTTTTGATGTGGTTACACAGGACTAAGAGCGAGCACTCAGACACATGAATCGTATAGAAGCTCTAAGACGAACTCAGGCAATTAAAGGATACATTTTCATCTAATGTTACTAGGAGAGCAGAAGCTGAGAGGTGTTTGAGCATGGCTTCCCCAGTGTCCCAGTATTGGGACTGGGGTTGTCTGTTTGTCCAGGGTGAGGTTCTGCTAGGGGGCAGGGAGCCCTAAGTTAAATTCGGGCTGATCAAGCCTCTTCGGCCTCCAGTCATATCACTCTGAACGTCTGGCTTAATTCCTTTTTATGGTTGCACGGCACCTGGATCTAACTTTTGGGGCCTGTACTTTCTTACTCTGCCACAAGCACCATCTGACAGCACAGTCCCTGTGTTTGTGATGAATAGGCGTGGCGTTGTTTGTAGACCCAACACAACTCACAGCGATGGCTGATGGCTGGCACACATAGTCACTTATCGGCCAGGCCTGGGAGGGCTAGAGCGGGGCAGGGCTGGTCGGGGCACCCCCACTGGCCCTGCCTTGAGACATGCGGGTCAAATATGCATTTCCACATGCCCACTCTGTACCCATGGGGGCCAGCCTTTCCTCTTTAAGAAAATGAAGAATAGCGAATTAAATTATTTGTGTTTTGTAGTAATTTTTAAAGTTGGTTGAATATCTAACTCAGATAATTTGTCTTTCCCTTCACAATCCTCCAGCCCCTCCCCCCTGATTCACTCTAAGTCAGTCCCCCACCCATCCTCCTCCTCTGTCTGTTTGAGCACTGCTCTTTTGGGACTCAGTCCCCCTGGGAAGGTGGGGTGCTCCTGCTGGACCCACTTCCTGTCTCCCAGTGTCCTCTCTTCAGGGTGAGCCCCACATCTGAAGAGGAGCTGTTGTAAAGGAGAAGCTTTTTACTGAATTGATCCTTCCCTCCTCCCTCTCTCACCCTCCTTCCCTCCTTCCTTCCCTCTTTCCTTCCATCCTTCCTCCCTCCCTTTCCTCCTTCTTCCTGAGCTATTTATTCCAATTCCCCTGCAGCAGCCCTGCAGCAGACCCACACACCCCAGACTGGAGCTGTGTAAATGGGAGAGAAGGCCAGGCCCCAGAGTCGAAAGGTAAGAACCACAGTATATGGCGGTCCTGGGAAGGGTGCACGCTCAGTAGAGAGGACAACTGGGATCAGGCCCAAGGGGCCAGGAGAAGCATGTGCCCCATCCCTGCTTGGGCTACAAGTTGTCTTTTCTCCTCCCCCTCCCCTGCATCACAGCAGCCCGAATTTTTGAGTGCTTACTACTGCTGGGCATTGCCCTAAGCAGTTTAGACACAGTGTCTCTGTTAATCCCCACAATACACCTTCAAGGGCCAGTATTATTATTCCCATTTTAAGGTGGGTAACTGGGAGTTGAGAGGCTCAGGTCCCACAGCTAGAAAGTGGTGGAGCTGGGATTTGAACTCTGGCTGTCTGGCTCTAGAGCCGCCATGTTACACTGATACACAGAATTGGGCTGACTGGTGTGGAAGCAGGAGGCACGCGGTGCCCCAGGAGCAGGATGGGAAGGTGCCCAAATCTGCCTGGTGGGGAGCGTGGAGTGCACATCCCTTACTGGGGCTTTATAAAGAGGTGACTCCTTAGCAGTCCTGAAGGACGAGGAGGACCTCCCGGAGGAGTATAGGTTTGGGGTCAGGAGGCACGCTGCGGGAGGCATCCGCTAAGGAGATGGGGTGTACGAGATCCTGGTGCCTTTGAGGGACCGTAGGACGTTCTGCCGAAGCTGAGGAAGAGCGTCTCCAGCTTCACATCAGGCACCAAATACACCGATGGACTAAAAGCCAAGTGTTAAAAAGAACACAACAACTTGGGGAAAAATCTAAAAGGAAAGCTAGTCACCTGGCTACTCTGAATATTGAAGGCTTTCCTAAACAAGGCACAAATCCCAGAAACTGTGATGAAAAAGGCTGGCGCATTTAACTTAAAAACTAAGACGGTCTATGTGATCAAAGACGTGGGCAAGTTAAAAGACAAATGTGGCAGGAAGTTCAAACTGTCCTTGTACCAGAAGCCCTATCTCATTGCAGGTTGACAACACGCTACTGATCACATTTCCCAGGCTCCTGGCAGCTCCCGGGCCTTTCTGATCCAATAAGGGGAGTGTCACCAGCATTCCCATTTTACAGATAAAGGAATGGAACTCTGTGAGGTCACGTGATGTGCCCAACCACCCTGCTAGTAACTGGCAGAGCAGACCCAGGCAGTCACCAGCAAGCTGTGTCTGGTCCACACCTAGATGATGTCTGCTATGTGTTCGGCACTGCCCTAAGCACCTTACAAATTAACTACTGCATCCTGTAATATCTCTGCTATCTCCATGTTACACTGCGGACATGGAGTCACGGAAGAGCTTTGTGACTTACCCAAGGTCACACAGCTAGTAAGTGGCAGCCAGAGTTCAAACCCACGCAGTCTGGCCTCATCTACTGTTCTCTTAACCAATGGCCTCTATTGCCTCTTGCTTCCTAGGTAAAGGAGCCACACTTACCAAGGGCTCTGAGTCCCATCCGATTTCTTGGCTTTCGGTCTGTGTCTCTGTGTATTTCTTCCTTGGCCCGAGGGCAGCGTGGTGGATAAGATTTAGAAACCTGACTGGGAAAATAAGCATGAGTTATGGAGGAGGTAGGCTTTGGGGCCAAGAGTTCCTGTGCCTTTTACTCAAGCCTCAGGCTTCCTTAGAGACACAGTGCCCAGACTTGGGGGCCCTGCTAAGGCCTTGCAAGGCTCATCTTTCCACAAATATTTGTTGAGCACAAACCTGTACCAGGCACTCTTCTGGACCCCAGAGGCAGGGCAGAGTGTGATGAACATCGTCCCTGCTCTCCTGAAGTATGTGGTCTTGGTGGGGCGACAGGGTACACAATGCCCAAGAGGACAAACAAATCTGAGGGTGATGCCAGCTGTGAAGGAGGAGGAGGCAAAGGGGCGTGCAGAGGAGGAGACCAGGGTCTGGATGCCAAGCAGGAGCCAGCCCTGAGACAGAGGCAGAGGAAAAGCACAGTACAGATAGCAAGAACAAAGGCCCTGAGGCACGAGCAAGCTGGGCCAATGTGGCTATGGCAGAGTGAGGAGGAGGGTTGTAAGCAGGCCAAATCCTCCATACGGCTATAGGAATGGCTGCCAACCCCACGCCGATCTCTAACTCCACAGCTTGCGGGCTTACAAAGATTTCATTGTCAATTTCCACCCTATCAAGTCTCAATTTGAGAGGCAGTTTGACAACAGGAAGAACCTGGGCTTCGTAGTCAGTCCTGGCCCTTCCGCTATCAGCCTGATGGGTGGTTTAACTTCTCCGGGCCTCACTCTGCTCATCTGGAAAATGGGGAGGCCAATATCTGCCTCAGCAATACGACTGAGCATGAAGACCCGGCCCCGGGCTGAGCTTATCTGTGATATAAACAGTTCGCAGTACACTCCTGGCTCACTTTCAGGTCCCTCGCTGCCTGTTACTCTCTCACTGCCCGGCCCCAGCTCCTCTCCTTTCCTCTAGCTGGGCTGGTCTCTTCACCACAGATAACGTCCTCACTTCCTCTGACGAGCTCTATGAGTCTACCGCTTGGCTGTCTCTGCTATGCTCTGAGATCCTCCCTCCTCCTGCCCACCCCACCTTCTTACCCTGTCCTCCTATAGAAACTTTACCTCTTTGCTCCATCAAATTCTACTCTAAAGGGGGAGGGAGGTGAGCTTGCCAGGAAGGATTGGGCTTTCCATCAAATACCTCTCTTCCATCATTCCTGAGCGTGGTCCCGCCCACTTGGAGACCACAGCCACGCCCAGCTACCCGCCTTCTTGGGCTGTGCTGCTGTCTCTCATTTCTGCGCCTTTCCATATAACTCAGAACATCCTTCTGGTCTTCTCTACCTGACCTACTACACCTCAGCCTGTTATCACCTCCTCCAAGAAGACTTCCCAGAACTCCACGGCCTGTCTAGGGCACCTGTTTTCTCTGTTGTTATCATCCCAATTTTATTCTCTATTTACTCTATTTACTCGTCTGTCTCCTTCACTGTGGTGTGAGGTCTCCACCTCCCCACCCCCTGCCCATCAGAGTGACTGTCACATGGTAATAATGAAAGTTTCCTGATCACCATGTACTATACTGTTCTATGCTCTCAGTACTTGGGTTATTTTGTTGAATCCTCACAACAACATGAGAGATAGGTTCAGGGAGGGCAAAAAAATTTGCCCAAAGCCACACGGTTAATGAGTGGCTGAACCAGGATTTGAACTCCATTAAAATGACTTCAGAACCTCTGCTTGTCACAGCAAAATGTTTGATGAATGAATATATAAATGCATTGCTAAGACCATTGGGAGCATTTTTCTTGGCCTGACAGTCAATGAACTGGCCATATGGTTGAATGTATCGGTCTCCTGTGAGCTTCACAAGTGTGAGTCCAGTTTTCAGATGATCAAAATGTTGCCCCAAGTTAACACTGCCCTGAAAGTTCTCTCCAGCCAGCTGTCTATCTGGGCTCTATCAGTGGTGTTCACAAAGCCCAGGACTTACCATCTGCAGGTTCCTCCAGATTATCATGCCAAGACATGGGCTTTCTGGTGATTGTGTGAACTAGAGAAAAACAGCATCACAGGTTCACGTTATAACATTAACATCCTGCCCTCTTGACGCCTCACCCGAGCCAGATACCTGCTGAGCATTTTTCTGAGTGTCTGCCACATGTCAGGTGTTGTGCTGGGTGCTAGGGAATGAGGCTCTCAGGGACTTCACAGTCCAGAGTGACACTGTCCAGGACAGTGGCCACCAGCCACATGTGGCTACTTGCATTTGAATGCTTAAAATTAAATACACTTAGAAATCCATTCTGCAGGCACACTAGCCACATTTCAAGGGCTCCTTTGCCACATGGGGCTAATGGCTCCCATTCAGGGCAGCACAGCTAGCAAACATTTCATCGTTGCCAAATGTTCTCTCAAACAGTGCTGGTCTACAGGGATGCAGACACACCAGGTAGCCAAACAAGGTTAGACCCATGGTGATATATCTCCTGGAGGCTGTGTGATAGCAGAGGTGCAGAATCCACAGACATCCATTCAACTCATAATTACCGATGCCCAGGAGACAGGGCTGTGAACAGAGGTGGTTCCTGTACTCCCTGAGCTTCTTATTTGCGGTGACAGACAATAAACAAATAAATACCTGGGCAAAATAAGTGAGCTGTAGAACAGTAAAGCCTGTTACATGGGTAGAGAGTTGATTGTCAGGTGGGGGTGACAGGTGTCTAAGGAAATGTGCCATGTGAGTAGAGCTCTGAATAAAGTGAGGGAATCCAAGAGTGAACTTGGTGAGTTTGAGAAGCATCGAGAAGGCCAGGGTAATTCTGTGGAGTGAGCTAAGTGGAGGGTAGTAGGAAATGAGCAGAAACCAGAAGGAATCAGTGGTCTCCAAAATAATTTTTTACCTCAGACTCCTACCAGTAAAAAACTTCTGAGCGCACACCTAACACATGTGTATTTATATGTCTCTATGTACTATGAGCAGTATAATTTCTTTCTTTATATCTAAAAGTAAACATAAATACAAATTCTAGCAGACCTATGAGTATTAATTCTAATATTTCCTCACTTTATCCCAATGGGTCACACTAATCGTGTACCCAAGGGACATGAGCTCGGAGACCTAGAAAGACTGAACGTTACCTGAAGAGGTAATTTAAATTGTGGGAATGCACCAAGTTTAAACAGAATTGGACTGCTGATTTGTTTTCCTGAAATTGGCTGGGAGCTCCAGGGGAAAACCAGGTGGGTTCTGAGCAAAATGAAGACATTACATATTCTGTGCTCTCCCCCTCCCCCAACACACAGGGTAACTCTGTGAGACAGGTATGCTACCTAGCTTGACTGTTGTAATCATTTCACTGCATATATATATCAAAACACCACATCCTAGAACTTAAATATATACAAGTTTTATCTAGAAAATGACCTTACATTTTCTCTGCATAGCTGAGCTGCACTGGACTACAGTTAATTGGGCCCAGAAGTTGGGAGAGAAGTTCTGGAAGAAGAAACAATGATTACGAAGGTAGCAAGATGGAGAAAGGTGTGACGTATTTAGGAAATCCTTTTATTGGGACATGGTGGGAGAGAAGGGAGCATGTGCCTGGTGCAGAATACGCACTAAAATATTTATTAAAGGAGCAGCATGTGGCTGGGGAGGGGAGTCCGGATGAGGCTGGGTGGGCAGCAGAGCCGCATTCCACGGGGGTCTTACACACTGACCGGTTTAAACCTCAGTTCAGAAGCTGGGGGCCCCTGAGGGTCTTACAGAGGGACCGATGGGATCGAACTCATTTTTTAGCATAGCTCCAGCCGGAAGTGGTGTGGGGGACAGTGAGTTTGGAGGAAGAGGGTAGTTAGGAGCCCATCCGATCACTGCGGACAGAAGTGAGAAGGGCCCCGCTGAAGCTTGGCGGGGAGGCTGGAGAGAGGGGTGGACTCAGGCCCTAATTAGAGGAATCAAGTGAGGGGAGGTGGAGAGGTCTCCAGGAACACCACAGTCTTTCACCGAGGTCAGAACACTGGAAGGGTCAGTCAGGTGAGAGAAATGTTAAGGAAGAGCCAGGACTGTGACCACGTGGATGTGTGCAGTGAGGGAGAGACTGAGGATGACTTCCAGGCTTCAGCCTGGGACAGAAAACGATTGCAGTACCTTCTCCTCAAACAAGATACTCTGGAGTAGCGGCAGGTGGGGTACATGGGCAGGATGCCCCTAGTTTTCCAGCTGGTGAGTTTAAGGGACCCATGGCTTGTCCAGGGGAAGAGAGCTGGGCGGTGGTTGGGGGCGTGGGTCTGGGGCTCCATCTGAGATCCAGGGGCATTCAGGGTCACAGCTCAAGGAATGTGCCAGGTGAGGAGTGGGGGCAGGGCCGGTTTATCAGAGGGGCACTGTGGGCCCTGAGCACAGCACCCCCCGAACTTTCCCAACATTTAAGACAATATGAAAAGCCTGGAAAAACAAACTAGCTTATTTACAACACAAACACAACTAGCTTATTAACGACAAACCAAAACACAACAACAAAACAGAACGTAAAACCCTACAAGATGTAATTATTTAGAAGGCAAAATTTCAAAAAGTCTTTCAACCTTTTGACCACGAAAATACTATTTAATCGTGATGTGTGTGCATTTTAATACATTAAAGTATTGGGTGGGATGTGGAGCGAAACCCTCCCCCCCCCCTTCAGAGTCCTGAAATCTAGGGAGGGGGGCGAGGTCAGAGAAGGCGTCCCCTACTGTGCTCAGCCCCGCATCCCCACCCCGCACCGCCACGGCCCCTCCTTCCTGGGGAAGCCCACCCCAGTCCTCTACCTCCGTCCTGGGGCTCCCCTCACCTTTGCGGAGGGGATTCACGTGGTACTGTGTGTAGAGTTTCTGGGTTCGAAGCTCTTTGAGGTATAATTCCCGCAGGATCTGGTTCTGATGGACCTCATCCGGGATCACTTTCTCTTTTTGGCGTCCGGCCATGGCTTTGGCGGTGCTGGGTGCGCTCCTACCCCTTCTCCCTGCCCTCCGGACGCTGGCCGGAGAGCAGGGCGCAGCGCCGTCTCCAGGCAACCGCGTCCTACACTGTCTCCGGGCAACAGCGTCCCGGATTACAGCCTCGGTTCGACAACCAGCCCCCAACACACCCTCCCGGGGGCCGGGGCCGCCCATCCCCCCCCACCTCGCCCTCACCTTCCAGAACCTTATTTCTGAGCCCGCTTGCTTCCTAAGCCCAAAGCCTGACTGACGACTCACCTTGCCCAGCCTCTCAAGATCCAGCCTGGTTCCTAGGACCAACCCCACATACCGCCAGGAGAGGACACACGTCTAGCAGCAGACCCAGGAGGTAATGGACTTGATCGGACCTCACTTTGGACAGTCATTTCCTAAAAAAGATTTGGGAAGGAGTCGGAAACCTCTCCCTTTTTAAAGCAGATGACTAGAAAGGAAACTCTCAATGTCTGTCTCACAAAACAGAGGAGGTTTCAAATTTGACAAGTTATTCTGGCCCTTATCATCCGTGGGATAATATAGACAGAAGAACCCTTTACTTTTGGGGGGGTGTTTTAAAGATTTTATTTATTTATTAGTCAGGGAGAGAGAAAGAGAGTGAGTGTGAGTACATGCAAGGGAACGACAGGCAGAGGGAGAAGCAGGCTTCTCTGGAGCTAGGACCCCCAGGTGGAACTCGATTCCAGGACCCTGGGATCATGACCTGAGCTGAAGGCTGCTGCTTAACCTACAGAGCTACTCAGGTGTCCCAAGAAGAGCAATTTCCTGATGTAAGGGACTTGGGGACTTTATAGTTTATTTATTTAAAAAATTCAATTGTGGTAAAATACATAACATAAAATTTACCATTAGAATCATTTTTAAGGATGTAATTCAGTGGTGTTAAGTATATTCACATTGTGTGAAACCAATTTCCAGAATTTTTTGATACTCATTAAACAACTTCCCATGGGCCGCTCCCCCATAGCCTCTGGAAACTGCCATATAAGAAACTCACGTACAGTGAGCGTCTTTCAAAAAGCTATTGAACTCCATAGCCCCTAGTCCAGCTTTTTCTCTGTGACATGTTCTACTCCAAATCTGCAGTTACTGGACTACTTTACTAAAATTCTTTGTTTACATGTAAGTCACTTGAGAATGAGAAATATATCGGGTCCATCTCTGCATGACCAGTACCTGGCCTACTCTGGGCAAATATGGGTGTTTGGTAAAGGTTTGCTGGCTGTTTGGATGTCTGCACAGTTAGTACTGGGATTTTCTTCTGCTTACATCATTACATAAACCCTCGCATGATTCAGAAACGCAAACGGATTCTATTACACCAGGACTGAACTAGAGAAGCCCCTTTGTTACTTATTGTGAGCCATACCTGGGTCCCTTTTTCTAGCAAGGCTCAAACAGCCTCTGAAGTCTTCACTGTCTTCCTAAGCCTAAGTAGGAATCAATCATCATTCTGCTCAGGAGTTGCCTTACTAGCTCTGGGACAACTAGCAAAGGCTGTATCGGTCCCCAGATAAAATGACCTTTCTTCAGCCCTGGCCCTGTGGTCCAGCAACCCTCCCTCCATACAGGAAGGACTATGACTAGGTGGAGGCTCAGAAGGAAGGGAGTCACTGCAGCTTTATCTTCTCTCCACTCCAGCCCCACGTTATTATGTTTCCCAGGCGCCCTCACGTGGGTTTTGAACACCTCACAGCCCAGCCCAGTGGAGGCCAGTCCAGTGACTCTCTGGGGCTAGCTTCTGCTTACCTGGGAACATTCCAGGCCATCAGTGTGCTTCTAAACTCTGAGACTATTTATTGAAAAACACAGGGGAATTGAAAAACATGATGGTCTGGTCCTCTAGCTTCTCAGCTGTTGTCTGAGGTTGCAGATTTTTCTTGAAATCTGTGTTACCTCTCGATTAGAAGCAGATGCAGAGACTCACCTAACACGGAAATCAACTGGAAAAATTTAATAGAAAATGTCATTCAGATTAACAAAAAACAGCTATCTAGGAATTAACCTAATAAAGAATGCATGAACATTTTTATGAAGAAAAAAAATTAAAACTTATCCATATCATACAAAAGGTCTTAACTAATAAGAAGATCAGCATCATATGCTGGTGAGCCGCCGTGCAACACTTAGAGCCACAAACGAGATGCGCTAGAGCCATGAGGGCAGATCTTAAAACAGCAGCGACTGAAAAAAGTTATAAAAGGCTAAGGTTTATAATATAATACTATGCCCTAAAACTACAAACAGACCAACTCTGTATGGTACAAGATTGATTCTGCATGGTACAGAGTGAGTGTGTATTGGGGTAAAGAGATCGGAGAGCCACCCAGGCTTGTAAATAAAACAAGTTTTTTCCTTCTGGGCTTCCCCAACTGCTACAAACATTTAAATGCAGGGCCTGGGTATGGAGCAGTGCTGGACTGTGATTCTTTGAGAGAAGGGAGACAAAGGAGATGAGCCCTATAGTTGTTCCAAATTTCTGCCTGGAGACATTTTCTCAAATATGCAGGGAAGGCGAACCCAAGCTGAGCAGGTGAAATGGCCTAGTTGAGGAGACACAGACTAATGTTCAGGAGTGTGAGGCAGCTGAAAATTTGTGGAGCCGATAACTGGAGGGAGGGGTGAGAGAGAGAGCGAGAGAGAGCCAGAAATGTGCATGGAAACCCTTTGAGTCTTGCCTGATACTAAAAAGGGAGAAACTTGGTGAAGGAATGACTGGGAAGCTGTGAGCCAAGCAACACCCAGAATTCATACAGGACTGAGAAAAAAGTGAGTTCTGACCAGACAAGGTAGAGTGTCCTCGGTGAGGGTGTTGGGTGGAGACCCCCCCAAAGTTAACACCTTAGTAAAAAGACTAAGCTAGCCTTAGAGAAAAGGTTGCCCTAGGCTTTCCCTAACAAAACTTCAAAACAAGGCTCTGAAAGTATCAGATGGATCCACAGAAGGGGCCAGTCTGTCTCCAGGAAAAACTTCCAACACATTTTAAAGAAAGACAACAAAACCCAGCACTCAGCAATATAACATTCACAAAGGACAGCATCAATTGAAAATTATTAGCAAAGCAGACAGTTGAAGAAGGGAAATGTGACCCATAGCCAGGAAAAAAAGCAACATAGAAATTTGAAAACTTAAACGAAATGGATAACTTCTGTGAAGGCAGATTTCCAGAACTGACAAAAAAAAAAAAGAAAAAAAAAAAAAGGAAATGGAAAATCTACATAGCTTTATATCTATTTTTTAAAATTCAATTTTTGATTGAAAACTTCCCCTAATATACCCTCCAGGCCCAGATGGATTCTCTGGTCAATCTGTCGAGCATATAATGATGAAAATTCTACTCCTACCCAAATGCTTTCAGAAAACAGGAGTAGAAGAAGTATTTCCCAACTCATTTTTTTGTCATTTTTAATTTTTAATTAAAAAAATTTTCTTTTAAAGTAAGCTGTACACCCATCAATGTGGGACCTTGAACTCACGACCCTGAGACCAAGAGTCACGTGCTTTACTAACTGAGCTAGCCAGATGCCCCATTTCCTAACTCATTTTGAGGTCAGCATTACATCAACACTAAAACCAGACAAATTATTACAAAAAAAGAAAACTAAAATAAGCCTTGTGGACACAGGTAAAATATTGTAAAAGATGTAAAAATCCTTAACTAAGTATTAGAAAATTATATCCAGCAATATATAAAAAGATTAGTATACCATAGTCAGATGGATTTGTTCAAGGGATGTAAGGCTGGTTTAGTATTTGGAAATATCAATTCCCCGTATTAACAAATAAAAGAGAAAGACCATATGGTAGTCTCTACGTTTGGTAGATGGGGAGGAAAGGTACAAGGGGAGAGCTGCTGGGTCCTTTGTGGGAGCCCTGGCACCCTCTGCCTGACACCACAACCTATGAAAACTCATAGTTACAAGTTGGGGATTCCTGATAAGCACTCATGTTTAAAAATCATAAGAGAAACTGTTTAATTGTGAAGCATCACATGTACACAGAAAAGTGCTTTCCTGCAGAACGGGTAGCTCATACTTATTTACCACAAGTACATACATGTAACCATCACAAAAGCAGACAATAGAATGTTAAGAGCACCCCAAGAAGCCTCCTCACACCCCCACCCAAACCCTGTCTTCTGCTTTCTCCTCAAAGGTACCCCCTATCCTGACTCTTAACACCATAGATCACTTTGCCCATGTTTTCGCTTTGTGTAAATGGAATCATACAATGTGCATGCTTTTGTGTTTGACTTCTTTTCTCAAATTATGTTTGTGAAATTCATTTGTGCTGTTGTGTGGGGTTGTTGTTTCATTCCTGTGTACTGTTCACTTTTGTGACTATAATACAGTTTATTTATTCATTTTGCTACTAATGGACACGGGGCTATTTCAATTTGGACCATTACAAGTCACACACATTTTTGGTAGATGTCTCTTGATGCCCATGTGCAAACATTTTGTTGGCTGTATACTTGGGAGTGCATCTCATTATGGTTTTAATTTGTGTTCTTCTATTGACTAATGAGGTTGGCCAACTTTTTTTGTATGCTTATTGGTCATTTGGATATTCTCTTTTGTGAAGTTCCTATTAAAAATCTTTTTCTATTTTTCTTTTGTATTGTTTATTGGAGTTCTTTATATAGTATTGATATACTAAGCCCTTTGGGAGCTGTATGTTCTGTAAATTTATTTTCTCACTGTATGGTTTTCCTTTTTAGACTCTTAATGATATTGTTTAGATAACTTAAAAGACACTTTATAGTATCTTCTTAAAATTTAAATGTGGTCAAATATATCAGTTTTTCCCTTTATGCTTTCTAAATGACACTAAAGACATTTTTTTCTAGTTGATGTTGTGACAATATTTTCTTATATTACCTTCAAATCAGTACCATTGAATAAAAATATGAAGCAAGACACACAAGCAATTAAAAATTTTCTAGTATCTAATCAAAAGAGCAAAAAGAAGCAGATTCAACTAATTTAAAAGATGTTTTATTTAATACAATATATCCAAATTATCATTTCAACATTTCAATATAAACACTGTTGAGATATTTTATTGTTTTTTTCATACTGTGTTTAAAATCCAGCACAAATTTTATACTGGATAGTGCGTGTCAAATGCTCAATAGCCAGAGGTGACCAGAGCAATTCTACATGATTTGTTTTTACTCTTTCACATTTATTTGTGTTTTACCTGAAGTTGATTTCTTAGTGTAGTTACATGGTAAGAATCGAGCTTAATTTTTTTCCATAGGAGTACTCAATGGACCAAGAACCAATTTATTGAAAAGACCACTCATCCCCATGGTTCTGCTATGATACTTTTGTCTTAAATCAAGTGTCCACATGTGTAGGAACCTGTGTCTGGACACTTCTATGCCACTTATCTATTTGTCTATGCTGGCAGTACTACTATACTATCTTAATTAATATAATTTTTGTGACAAGTCCTGGTATCTGGTAGGAAAATTGTCCCTACCAGTTCTTAAGAGAGTCTTGGCTAATCTTGGCCCTTTTGCCTGTCCACCCAAGTTACAATCAGCTTGTCAAGTTTCCTAAAAATATGTTGGGGTTTTGATTGAGATTCCACTGAACCTATGTATCGATTTGAGGAAAGCACTTTAAAAAAAGGTGTATCATCTGTTCAACTGATGCTATCATCTGAGTAGGATCTGAATGTCTTTGCCTTCTAGGCCCTACTACCTGCCATTTTCTGGGGTACAGAGGTTCAACTTTCAGAGCTTTGATGACAACATAATGGAGGGCCCCCCATCTTTTTGCAGGAGACAGTTCTCCAAGTCAAAGTTCCCGGTAAGTTTCTACAATCCTAGGATGCAGAAAAATAGAGTCTTGGAGGGGCCACCATAAAACCTTGAATCCCCATATGTCTATAATAGAGGACTTATGCTCTGTGTGTAAGTTTTTAGGGGTCACCCATTCTTGCACTCAATTTAATCTAGGGCATATCAATAGGACTTACCTGCATAGAGATCAGAAGTTTTCCACTCACTCTTCTCTACTTTGTGTCACTGGTCTTGTTTGTTCTGTGGTCACAGACCAAGTTCCACAGAGAAGCCAGTTAAAAATGTAGAAGCTCATTCAGGCTGGCTAATGGGGAAAGAGAGGAAAGAAACATATTCTCTACAAAAAGGATCTTGTTAAAGGTGTCTCTGGCATCTGAAGGGTGCCAGAGACACCTTTGACAAGATGGATGTTGTTAAGAATGTTAAGGATGGAGACAAAATTCAGATAATAGTAAGATAACCAGGTTATGGCTGAAAACGCCATCATGGAAAAGGGGTTCTGTAAGTAACAGAGCTTACCTTCCAACCTGAATGCTGGTCGGCATTCTTTTGAATTCTCAGTGCTCACCAGATCAGGCTCCTGGAGATCCACAGTCTTGGTAATTCTGGATGGCATCAGAACTGTCCCATTCCCAGGGAAATCAACTCTCCAAGATAAGATTTATGGATCACAGAAGTCTGGATGGGTTTGGCTGGAATGTTGGTGAGGACCAGACTTCAAAGATCTAGAAAGAAGGGCTGGAAGGGGGAGTAGGGGCAAAGATAAAGGAGTAAAAGGAAAGAGGAGCAAGATTTCTAGAGTGGCGAGTGGATGGTTTGGAAGGAACAGTGGAAGATTTGGACAGGGAAACCTGTGAGGTAGGGTGGCTAGGGATGGTTCTAGTCAGAGGAGGTAAAGTGGTAGGGCAGTAAGCTGAGAGAGGTAGAGGGCGCTGGGGAGCAGTCTGAAAGTCACAAGAGTTAGATAGGAGAGGAAGGTGGGTTGGAAAACGAGAGCATGAGGGGGCAGAGTGGGCAGGAGTCTGGGGCCGAGATGAGGAAATCCGGGGCAGCTTTCTCATTTTTCCAAATGACATTTCTCTAGTTACTCATCTTGGCAAAAAGGAGTAACTGGACATAAGCTCAGACACACCCCAGTATTTATCTCCCACACAAGCCCTCACATCATCCCGTGGCTGAATGTCCATTATGAGATGTATGTGCCCCGCCCTTCTGGGCACGTTAGCTGGCCCGGCAGCCAGGGAAATGGCACCAGGTGCTAGGTTGGAGAGTGATCATAGGAAATAGCAGAGAGAAGAAATGGGGCTGTAATATTAGTCCTTATTCCTTGGGATAACATGTAGTTTTGCCCCTCATTAGGCAAAGATCGATCAGAGGGCTGCGGTACAGTTAGAGGCTTGGGACCAAGAGAATGGATCTGAAGCAGGCGTGGGCAAAGTGGGGAGAAGTCTGTGCCTCCAGCTATTTAACTTACTACATTTTTCAAAGCCCTTGTACATTGCTTGCGTCACTCCATGAATATGAGGTGATCAGAGATACTATGTCCATTTTACCAAAAAGGAACTAGATAAGCAGGCAGAAGGTGACAAAGCAGGTGTGACTGAAAATTGAGCCCAAACTTGGTGCCTAGGGGGCATGCAGGAGAGTGCACCAAATGGCAGAGAGCACTGTCAGCATGACCTTCTCCCGTGTTTCTGGACACGATCTGGTAGGGGTGCTTCAGAACAGGGCTTTACAGTGTAGCTGTCTTCATGTATTCAGACATTCCATATTCTGACCACTACTTCCTGAACTTACTGTGTAATTATTCAGTAGTTCCCATGTCCCTGGGGCTTACAACCATGGACTCTTACTTTCTTCTTTTTAATTCTGATTCCCCTATTATCTTTATTTCTCTCTTTACCCACTTCAGAATCTATGATTCAGAATTTCAGTGATTTTCTTATCATGGTTCTAAACTCTCTTGCTATATCCTTTTATTGTGCTTTCCTTGGGGAAAAACCCCAATTTGGGTGATTCCAAAAATTTGGCTTGCTTGTATTGTTGAATGCTGCTGGAAAAAATTTTTTCATACAACATGGAAGATTAATACTAAATAATACACATAATATTCAATACCTATGAGAACGTTCATGGTGATATTGTTTTATTAGAGTAAAAGAAAAATGGAAAACAACCTCAATGCTTATAAATAAGGACTTAGGTAAATTATGGTGCAGTCACGCCATAGAATATGAAAAGGAAATGTCCAGATGTAAAAAATAAAGAGAGGTAAGTACTTGAGGTGACATTGATGGGAGTTTAGGATGGGGTGGGGTAAGGATTATCGAAATTGTTAACTGCTAGGGGCTTGGGTTTTGCTGCTTATCTAGATGGAACTAAAACAATTATCCATTATCACAAAGAAATGGCAAGGTCTCTGACTAGGATCCGAGTTAAAAAAAAAAAAAAAAGAAGTTTCTCTTGAGATATTGAAATCCTGTGCCTACCACTTGCCCTGGTTTTGAGTCTAAAATGTGAACTATGTGATGTAGAAACAATTAAACTGGTTTTAGGGCAATGTTACCTCTGAGGTGTTAGATACAAAATTTATCACTCTGTAGGAATACTGCCATAGCCCAGGCCACAAGGAAAGCTCCACTGAAGATGAGTTCACAATCCAAAATTACAAAACTCATGAGCAAACTGTTCACATGATGAATGATCAGCGGGTATAACAAAGGGCATATTTACACAAACGCTTCACCAATAATTTCATGTAATTAAAGGCATAAAATAAGGACTTGAAATTCTAAAAAAAAGTACAAGATATGAAAGAACTGATGGCAAAAAAAGCAAACAACAAAACCAACCCCAGAATGAAAAAATATAGTCATTGAGCGAAACTGTAAACATTAAAGATAAAGAGATCTTAAAAGCAGTAAGAGAGGGATGCCTGGGTGGCTCAGTTGTTCAAGCAACTGCCTTCAGCTCAGGTCATGATCCTGGAGTCCCAGGATTGAGTCCCGCATCGGGCTTCCAGCTCCGTGGGGAGTCTGCTTCTCCCTCTGACCTTCTCCCCTCTCATGCTCTCTCTCTCTCACACTCTCTCTCTCTCTCAAATAAATAAAATATTTTTTCAAAAAAAGCAGTAAGAGAGCATAGATAAGTTATCCATAAAGGAACTAAACTCAAAGAGAAATCTTAATGAAAATGGAAGACAATGCAATGTTATTTTCTAAATGCCAAGAGGAAGTAACTATTAATCTAGAATTTCATACACAGTCAAATTATCGTTCAAGACTGAGTGCTAAATAAAGACATGTCCATCATTTAAGACCAACTGCTGAACAAAGAGAATTTACCACTAATAAACTCTTATTTAAGAAAAAAACCAAAAGATAAGAAATTTTATCCCAAGAAGTAGGAAACGCAAGAAGTAAGGCCAAAGCAGGGGACCATGAATTAGGATTGGTAAGTAGGAAGCCTTCCACTAGTGACTACAAAACTTGTTGCAAATTGCTTGCGCATTGCTGGCAGTCCCCCTGGCTGTAGGTGTTAGAAGAATAGGAGCACACTGAAAACAAAGAAAAGCCCCTTCCTCCTGAGGGACCCTCTGGTGCTGTCTACTGACACTGTTTAACATTATAGTGTGTCAGCAGATAAAGAAGAAATGTTCCTGGGTCCCGCTGCAGGAGCACACAATGCCCCGTGAGTTTGAGTCCGGTCCAACAGGCAATATATTGGTAACTGGCACGGCAATGAACGAACAAAGAAACTGGTAACCATAGACAAATCTAAACAAGCACGATGTGACTAAAATAATAACAGCAATAACGAATTTGGGAGATGCAGAGGAAGTCTGGCAGGCTGGTCTAGGAGTGCTCCTAACTGCACAGAAGAGGGTCTGCAGCACCCTGGCTCTCCCTCAAAGCTATTGATTTTGGGGTGGGGGTAGGCGTGGTTGATGGTGAGGTTTCTCTGGGAGGGGCCTAGGAAAATGATCCTGGTAAAAAGACCTTCACCATAAGTGAAGCAAAATCAGAGGTCTGCAAGGGGAATGGAGAAATCTACAGTTATTTTTGGAAATCTCAATACTCCTTTCTCAATCATCAGTAAGACAAATAGATACAAAATCAAGAGATACAGCAGACTTCAACAACACTAGCAAACAGCTCGAGCTAATTGACATTTATAAGACACTCCATCCAACAACAGCAGAATAAACATTTCTTTCAAGCACATTGGGGATTATTTGGCCAATACAGTGCATATTCCGGGCTATTAAGCAAGTCTCAGTAAACTGAAAAGTATTCAAGTCATAGAGAGTGTGTTCTCTGGCCACAGTGAAATTAAATGAGGAATCCAGTAACAAAGATTTCTAGAGGATCTACAAATACCTGGAAACTAAATAACAGACTTCTAAATAACCCATGGACTGAAGAAGAAATCAACAAGGAAAATTAGAATTATTTTGAACTGGATAAAAACGAAAACACAACATACCAATATTTTCTCTTTTATGGAGGAAAGCTTCGGGGCATTATCAGTAGAAGCAATGAGAACAGATACTGGCCAGGAAAATCAGATGACCAGCATACTCTATGACACCTGTTTTAGCAATCACTCCTAAGGAATCAGTCCAAGAATAAAGAATTCTACATGTGTAAAGATGTTCATTTCAGTATTGTTTATAAAAGGAAGTTTTGTTATTGTGTATGCTATGTTATTATGCATTCACCTAAGATATGTTAGATGTGGCAGAACTCGGAGCAATGCATGTGGTATACCATGAGGTGGAAAAAAAAAGTCTACAAAAGAACCAGCATAAAATAAATATAGATTTAGACAAAAACTTGTACTTGATAAGATAATGGAAGAAAAAACACGAAAAAGAAGATGCCATTGATTTTAGAGAAGTGGGATTATGACTGATTCCTATTCTCTATCTTCCCAACTTTCAGCAGGTGTAGTCATAACAGGATGTTGACTGGGGCTTTTCCTGTCATATCAAAAGTTTGGCTAAAGCTCCACTTTCTCAAAAAGCCTCAATGAGCTGCTAGACACAAAGCAGTCCTGTGATTGTCACCCATCACCCACCCATGCTCCAGTAGACTGCATGGAAAGACTTGAAACACGAAAGGGAGATTCATTGCATAGGAGAGTATGTGTAGGCTTTGTGCTAGGGGAGAGTAATGTGCTCTTTTACTCCCCTTTCAGCGAGGGAGGGGAGTGGGTACTCCCTGGCTCCTCACCAGTCATGTGGGGAAAACTCTAAGAGAGTAGTCAGAGAGGCCACAGAGAGAGATCTGTGATAAGCTGCATCTCTAGGCCTCCTCCCTACCCTGGACCCAGGATGCAGTAGGATAGGTGCACCATGAGGGACTGGGAGACTGACATGTGTCCCTGAAGTTTTAGGGATGAGTGAGACTGGTGCCTCCTTCCCACCTGGGGAGAACTTAAGGCAAAAAGCAGACCAGAGAGGCCCCTGAAGGCAGGGAGGGGAGCCAGCAGCTGTAATGCCTGCACTCCCATTTGGTGTTGCAAGGATGTGTGTGTTTACCACGGGCCAGTTGGATGCTGCGCATACATCCTGCCGTTTTAGATAATGCTATGAAACTTGACTTTGCTCCTTGGTCTCTACCTTTGTGGATGTTATATTCTGAGGGACAGGCAGATAGTAATCAAAGAATCATACACATAAATATAAATCTAGTTGTTAGAAGTACTAACATGGAAGGTACATGGCATTACAAGAACATTTAATGGGTACATTAGTCTAGTTAGAAAGGTCTGGGAAGGTTTCCTCAAGGAAGTGATGTATGAGATGCCAAAGAAGGAGTTAACTAGAGGAACTTTATGGGGAGGGTTGAGAACATTTCCAGGGGGAGAGAACAACATACACCAATTTCCTAATGCCAGCAGGAGCATGGCGTGTGCGAGCAAAGAAAGAAGACCAGTTAGGCAGAAAGAAAGGGAGAAGTATATGGAGAGATGCAGAGCCAAACCTTGGGCCTTGGAATTTGTTCTTTATCTTAAGAGCCCTGGAAAGTTATTAAGCTATTTAAACTGGGAGCGATCTTCTAAGACTCGTATTTTGAATGTGATCCTTCTGGCTACAGTGTGGAAAACCAATTGCCAGGGGTATATGCGCAGGTGTAGACCTCTTTCATTAATTTTCCCTGGAATATAGTGGGGCATTTTTAATCTTCAGAGTATTTCTTTTGAGATTCAGCAAGGTTTCTGATATTATACTTTTAGATATTGCCTCTGATCCATTTAGTGTTTCTTTAGAAATTCTTCAATCTGTAATCATCATAATTTTGTTTCTTTCTCCCTGTATTCCGTGAATATTTTTATTTTTATGCAAGGTCCCTTGCTCCATTTACTGTCTCCAATTCAGGCTATTTTTGACTACTGTGTTCAATTCATTTTATTGGACTTAAGGCCTTCTCATCTCAGTCTGTTTTCTTCACATGGCCTGCTTTGTCCTCTTGTACTTGACTAAAATCACAGAACAAGTATTTTATTTTTTTAAATTTAATTTTATTTTTTCAGTATTCCAAGATTCACTGTTTATGCACCACACCCAGTGCTCCATGCAGTACGTGTCCTCCTTAATACCCACCACCAGGCTCACCCAACTCCCCATCCCCGCTCCCCTCCAAAACCCCCAGTTTGTTTCCCAGAGACTGTGGACTCTGAGAAACAGAACAGGTATTTTTAAATATTTCTCTTTTTTCTTTTTTCAAATAAAGACTTTTTTTTCCGAAGCTCCAGGACGCTGCTCTCTTTTCACAAGCTGCGGGTGCCTATCACAACACTGGCCCCGGGAGTGACAGCATTGACGTTGATGGACTGACGGACCGGTGGAGCTGGTGAGGGTGTTTGTGTGATAACAGGACAATGATGATACTGATGCTGGTTGTGGAGCGATGCTGAGTTGGGTGATAATACTGAGGGCAGTAATGTACTAGGGGAAGTGTGATAATTTGGGACCAATGGCAAACACAGGGTGGACACTAATGGGGTGATGTGGTTGTGGTGATGTAATGTCTGATGGAAATGACAGATGATGGTAGTGGTGAAGGTGAAGGTAGAGGTGCAAACACATGCTGGTGTATGCACTTGGGATGAAGTCAGGTAAAAGAAAGCAAGTTTCTTCAGGGCTTCCTGAGGGACACTGGGTCACTTGTGATCTTTCTGCATAGCTGCTGCTGTTTGCCCAGCTGTCTAACAAGCTGAAGTTCTTAATGATGCTCCTTCCATATTCGTAGACTCGGAATTTAACAACCCCCTCTAGGACTTCTCACTTCAGAGCAACTCCATTGTGGCTTAGTTGGGCCACAGCCAGCCAGGACCTCCTGGGGCAGAGGGACTCAGGGGTGTTCCCCGTAACTGGGGAACAAACTTGGAGACTCAACGGCAGGAGAGGGGAGGAGGAAGAGTGAGGAAGACATTTATCTCTGCCTTAATTGATCTGAGAAAAGTGTAGTTCTGTGTAACTGACAGTTCTTGGATCCTCCTGGGAAGTGTCCAGCGACTGCAGAGCTGGCGGGGAATTCTCAGCAGCTCAAAGCCTGGGGCCGGGAATAACACTTGAGAAGCCCCGTGCGCAGTCCCAGGGCGAGCCCCAGATTCAGCTGGCAGATGCTGCCGAGAAGTTTCTCTCCTCCCTGAACTAGCCTTGACACACAAGTCAGTCGCCAAAGATCAGTGCTATTAAGAGCCTTGAAGCTGACAGGGATGGCCCAATTATACCAGAAATCCCGAAAGTGCTTTTACTGCCATTTGTAACATCCCTTTATTTTTCTCTAATTATACAAATGACCATTATTAAAATCATAAACATTGAAACAATACAGATAAGTAGAAGTCCCCTTTGATTTTATCTTCGATGCTAGTCCCCTTAAATCTGCAAAAATCAAAACACACAGTAAAGATATATCCTTAACAGTTTTATTACAATAATTTTGACAAATTTGGTGAACTGGATAAGTAAACTAAAGAAGAAAAAAGAAATAAAGGAAAAAAGAAGAAAAAAAAATATGACCACCTGCATAGCTACAGAAAAAAACATTCACTAAAAGCTAATACTTCTTTTCTCCCAGCTTTATGGAAGTGTGATTGACAAATAAACATTGTATAGATTTTTTTTAGGATTTGATTTATTTATTTGACAGAGCGTGCGAGAGAGAGAACACAAGCAGTGGGAGCAGCAGAGGGAGAGGGAGAAGCAGGCTCCCCTCGAAGCAAGAAGCCCAATGCGGGGCTCAATCCCAGGACTCTGGGATCATGACCTGAGCCGAAGGCAGATGCCCAATGACTGAGCCACCGAGGTGCCCCAAACATTGTATAGATTTAAAGGGTACCATGTGATGTTCTGATAATATGCAAACATTATAAAATGATCACCATAGTTAGCTAGTTCTCTTCCAGTTCAATCAAGCGCTTCTAGTTTCTTATGGTGAACGATGAGGTGAATTACCTCTTATTTTTAAATAAGCACTGTTCTTTTGGTCTTTTTTTTTTTTTTTTGCACTCTATGAATTTTGGTATGTTGTGCTTTTGTGTTCATTCACGTCAGATATCTTCTTCTTTCCCCTGTGATTTCCCCTGTGATTCCTCCTCCATCCTATTGGTTATGTAAGAATGTGTTATTGAATCTCCACATATGGAAACTGAATCCCAGTAATATACAAAAACTTCACACCTTCGTGCCCCCGTTCCCTCCTCAGAGCCCTCACCGGCATGCATCAGGTAGTCGTGGCTGCCTTCCTGAGGGAGGTGTACCTGAAATTTGAAGACATAAGGGGAGAGGATCTTCATAAGTTGCAAATGAGGGAGAATAGTAAACGTACAGATGACTTCCTATACACCAGGCACCGTCTTCAAAGTTTTATATTTGTTGACTCATTTTATCTTCCCTACAATCTTCCCTATGGAGCAGGTTCTCATTTACTGATAAAAGGCCTGGAGGCCTGGAAAGGTTTTTGAAACTTGTCCAAAGTCACAGCTGGTAACTATGAAACCAGAGATCCAACCCATGTATTCTGGCGCTAACCCAGAGAAAATTTGCGGCCTGGGAGGGCGTGGACCTCTGGGGAGCCGTCAGGGCTCAGGTCAGGGGAGGGTCTTACTGTTCACTGTCCCCAGCCTTGAGTCCCAGGTGTTAGAGTTCAGACTTGATGCTCGGTTCCTGGGGGATTCAAAGGCACAGGGACTTCACAGGCACTTCATTGGAAGTCATCGGATTTGTCCCCCTGGGAACCAGGGCCCCTAGGAGCCCAGTTTCAAAGGAGAGCTCCTTAGACCCCTATCCCGTCCCTCACACAGAAACCGACAACAGGTAACGAGTGTGGGAGTGGGGACCGTGGCCCATGGCTTGTGTGTCTTCTCCTCTGAGTCATCCCGTCTTTGCCTGCCCTGGTTCTGTCTACTGTCTACAAATCTCCACATCTGCAAGTTCCTTCATGCCTGTGCTCTTTGCTCTGTCCTTTCCTTTGTCCGCGTCTTCTTCCCCAACTCTCTGACTTGCTCTCCACCCAGCTACCTTTCTTTTCCTTCTGTCTCTATCTGACTTAGTGTGCATAATTCCCTTAAGACATCTGGCCTTCAGCTGCCAATGAAGACAAAGAGAAGAGGAGGGACTGCTGCTGGGGAGGCCGAGGCAGCTGGGCTCTCCCATGTCCCTGTCCTAATCAGGGGGACCTTTAAAAGTGGGCAAGACAAGGGATGCAGATGGGAGGTGAGGAAGCACTAGGATATGGGAGAAAAGGAGGCGATGCTGCAAAGAGATCTCAGGGGGGCAGGGATTTGGAAGTCCACACTGGAAGCTGCTCTAAAAATCTCTTATTGAAGGGGCAGCAAAGCACGTGCCTCCCACCAAGATACCTATATTTCAGCAATGCTCCCTGGCATAGTCGCCAGGAAGTGTGGGGGCTGAGTGTG
The DNA here is from genome assembly GCF_963455335.1 of Martes martes. Classification (NCBI taxonomy): domain Eukaryota; kingdom Metazoa; phylum Chordata; class Mammalia; order Carnivora; family Mustelidae; genus Martes; species Martes martes. The sequence continues at coordinate 158,270,799 of NC_137891.1, forward strand.
CTTCTGGAGCCTATCCCCCATTCGCATTCCCTCTTTTTGTCTTCTGTGCACCCAGTGCTCTTTCCCACATGCATTCTGCACCAGTAGAATGAGCAGACAAAGGCCATGGTGAAAATGCTCTTTTATTTAGATTGTTCCTAAAAAAATGCTGTAGAATTGATTGAGTGGGTGGGACTGGGGGATGGGAGTCACAGTGAGAGGCTGCTACAGTGCTCTGTAGGAAAAAGATGAAGCTAGATAATAAAGAGGACAGAGAAGATGTGAAAGTCCTTAACTTCTCCAGGGAGAATGGACCTCAGCAGCCGTTCTGCTCCACGTCTTTCTTAGTCTAGGCTGATCCCACTGTGTGTCTGACATATGGTCAGCTAGATTGAGCCTGAAGCTCTCAACAAAAACAGCGAGCTCATTTCTTCTCAGGACAGTCCTTTCTGTCTATGAACATCTCTGACATCCTCTAGTCAATCTGTGCTTGGCATTCTGGTAAAATTTATACTAATTTTATTTTATTTTTATTTTCAGTTAGCCACTATATAGTACATAATTAGACCTTGATGCAATGTTCAGTGATTTATTAGATAAGTATAACACCCAATGTTCATCACAGTACATGCCCTTCTAAATACCCATCACCCTGTTACTGCCTTCCCCGACTCTCCTCTCTTCTGTAATCCCCAGATTGTTTCTCAGAGTCCATAGTTTCTCACAGTTCATCTCCCTCTCTGATTTCTCCCCCTTTGGATTTCCTTACCTTCCCCTGTGGTCCTCCATGCTATTACTTATGTTCCATATGTGAGTGAAGCCATTATAATAATTGTCTTTCTCTGTTTGACTTACTTCACTTAATATAATCCCTTCCAGTTCCATCCACGTCGATGCAAATGGTGAGTATTCATCGTTTCTGATGGCTGAGTAATATTCCATTGTGTATATGTACCACATCTTCTTCTTCCATTCATCTGTTGAAGGGCATCTTGGCTCCTTCCACAGTTTGGCTATTGTGGACATCACTGCTATGAACACTGGGGTGCATGTGACCCTTCTTTTCACTACATCTGTATCATTGGGGTAAATACCCAGTAGTGCGATTGCTGGGTCATAGGGTAGCTCTGTTCTTAACATCTTGAGGATGTTTTCCAGAATGGCTGCACCAGCTTGCATTCCCACCAACAGTGCAAGAAAGTTCCCCTTTTTCCACATCTTCACCAACATTTGTTGTTTCCTGTTTTAATTTTTGCCATTCTAACTGGTGTAAGGTGGTATCTCATTGTGGTTTTGATTTGTGTTTCCCTGATGGCTAGTGATGTTGAACATTTTTTCATGTGTCTCTTGGCCATTTGTATGTCTTTTTTAGAGAAGTGTTTGTTCTTGACTTCTGACCATTTTTTGGCCATTCTCTTATATGATACACAAAGATAAACTCAAAATGGATGAAAGATCTCAATGTGAGATAGGAAGCCACCAAAATCCTAGAGGAAAACATAGGCAGTTATCTCTTCGACGTCAGCCACAGTAACTTCTTTCAAGACATGTCTCCAAAGGCAAGTGAAACAAAAGTGAAAATGAACTTCAATTTTGGGACTTCATCAAGAAAAAAATAATAAAATATTTTTATTTTAAATATATTTTATTTTAAAATATATAATAATAAATATAAAATAGATATAAAATAAAATGATATAAAATAATATAATAAAAATAAAAGGTATTTTATTTTAAATATATTTTTAATATAAAAGTCTTCTGCACAGCAAAGGAAACAGTCAACAAAACTAAGAGGCAGCCCATGGAATGGGAGAAGATATTTGCTGATGACATTACAGATAAAGGGCTGATATTCAAGATCTATAAAGAACTTCTCAAAGTCAACACTCAAAAAACTAATAACCCAGTCAAAATTTATACTAATTTTAAATCTGGGACTATGCAGAGCAATTCTTATCTTCTTTCTTAATACAGCCCTTTATATACTTCTGTAGCCAGTCCTCAGCATCCTCCCTAACTTCAATTTCTGCAGGGAAAACATTACCAGTTGCTCAGATTTATTTCTGTACTTTCACAATAGATCTTCCCACAAGCCACAACTTGTTCACACACCTCCTTAAGGCATGGGTCACAGGTATAAATTCTACATTCCAAAGAAAATCTGAAATTTGCCCCACTGGTGAGGATAGGCATCAATCACCTCTATTTATCCTGCCAACATAGCTTCTAGGATGGAGTCTAAAACCAGCATCCCTGCTTTAAGAATTTAATGAATATTAATTGAGTTCCTACCAAATGCTTGGCATGGTGATTGATGCTGGATCTATACTAGTGAATAAAATAAAGTCTCTGCTCTTACAGACTACTTGGGGGTAACAGACAATCATCAGGTAAGTAGATAAGTGTTTTTGAGAAGTGAGAAGCACAATAAAGAAAAGTAGAGCCGACTAAGGAGTCCCTGAAGAATGGCTGCATTTCAGACAGGATGGTGAAGGAGTTTTCTGATGAGTGACAGTTGGGCAGAGATGTGAAGGAAGTAAAAGAACTCACCCTAAGAGATCTGGCAATGGAGAGCATAAGTTCTGGATGTTGTGGCAAAGGCCTTTAGGTGGAAGTCTGGTTGGTGGTTGTTGGACTAGAAAGGATGATAATGTGGTTTTTGTGGAGTGAGCCAAGGAGACAGTAATGGGAGATGAGATTCAAGAGTTAGAGCATGTAATGAAAAATTCGGAGTTCAGTATTGCACATGAGAAGTTTGAGGAACCTATTAAACATTCACAGGCAGCGTTTGAGTAGGCATTTGGACACATGGAATGCAAGGGGACCATCTGGGCAGGAGATATAAATATGGAGATGTACTTAAGCCAGAAGACGGGCTGGTTTTAGACACTTCTGGTTCTTGTCTCACTTGATATCTATGCATATTTGGCCACAAAGACTACCCTCTCCTTGCAGACCTTGTCTCTCCCTGGGTTTCTGTGTCACATGTCATCCATCTTTGGCCTCTTGATACCTTCTTCTCTGGATTCTGTCCTTGAAGCCAGCTCCTAAATGTTGTGACTTTTCAGAATTCTGCTGTCAGCTGTCTTCTTGTTCTCTACACCCTCTTCCTGGGTGGTCTCTTCTGATGGCTTCAGTTCCTTCAGTTCCTCAGAATCTGAGGACACTCAGATTCCTGTCCTCAAAACTTTCTCTTCAGCTCTCAACCATCAGCCCCACAATACTGGGAGTCTCCCAAGTTCCCTGAGTCCAAAACTAGACTCATCATGTGTCCTCTTCACCTCCTTCCCAAACTTCCCACTCCTATGCTCCCGAACTCAGTGAATGGCACCATCACTCACCCATTTACCCAAACCTGGAACTCAATCTTGACCCATCTTCCTTTCTTACCACTCCCTAATCACTTACCTACTTCTATAGATCCCACCTCCTAAAGACTCTTGTTTAATACTGACCTTTCATGTCAATAGTCACTCCCATGCTCATCCTTTCCTCCCTGAATAACTGCAGTCTTCACACTGCAGCCAGAGTGATTGTCTGATGTCAGACATAAGCCTGATGTCATGTCTATTTGGTGTATCCTTATCTTAACCAACCGAGCCACCCAGGCATCCCTTTCTTATCTTATTCTCTATAAAATCCAGCCTCGCTAGCCTGTTTTGCAGGGTTTGATAGGTCCTCTGTGGTATGCCCTTGCCTACCTCTCTACCCCGTCTCTCATCACTCTCTGGCTAGCTTATGCTGCATGACTTCACACAGATGACTCTCCCTGCCTGGCATATCCTTTTCTGCACTTCCCCTGTGTTTAGTTAGGATCTACCCACTCTTCAAAGACCAGCTTGACTCTTACCTCCTGTAGGATGCCTTCCATAATTCTCCAGATTGAGTTAGGCTTGTTGTAGCAAGCTGCCTGCTGTCAAAAGAAGGAAGTATGGTATGTTTCTCCATGCTTTAGTTTGTCAGTTCCTCATCCAAAATCCCAGTGGCTTCAGCCACTGCCAGGCTTGCAGTAAGAGAAAGATGAAGCGAGGGGCAAGATAGTCCTGAGTTGACTGGTACTGTCTTGATAATCTAAAAATTGTGCTTCCAGTTCTTCTCTGGTATTTTTTTCTCTAGAGAGGAAGGAGGGTTGGGGAAGGGGAGAGGGAGAGAGAGAATCCCAAGTAGACTCTACACGCTGCGCAGATCTTGGGCTTGATCTCACAATCCGAGATCACGAACTGAGTGGAAATCAAGAGTCAGACGCTTAACCAACTGAGCCACCCATGCGCCCTCTTCACTGGTATTTAAAGATAATTCCTTTCCTTATGGAATTCTTTCATTGCTGCTGGTTTTGAAAATCCTGCCTGATAATCTTTGATTTTCAGTGGGCTTGCTTAGTAAAATACATATAATGTAGTTACTATTACAGGTCTATCATCTTACTACGTTTCCTATTTGTTCCGAGTGTTCTTCATTTCTTCATTCCACTTTTCCTGTTTTTTTTAAATTAATCAAAAACTTTTAATTATTCCCCTTATATTCTGTACTGTATTTTGAGTTTTACTATTTCTAAAAGAATTATTGTTTTGTTATTCTAGAACAGGGATTGGTAAACCTTACATTTTTAAAAGGTATTAAAAATACAAAAAAATATGCTGCAGTGTATTTTGCACAGACTGTATTCTGTACAAAGCCCAAAATATTTATTCTCTGGCTCCTTACAGAAAAAGGGTCCTGACATCTGATCTAGAGACTAAAATATGCATATTTGATTAGTATAATCTCACCTAAATTGCCATTTCCCAAACAATGCAAAATCTAACAAGGGTTTTCCACCCATTTTCTCTTCCTACTCTTTGGACAATTTTTGTCATATATTCAACTTCTATGTGTATATGTAAGCTCCAGTAATGTGTTGCCATTTTTGTTGCTTTAAGCAATATTCTATAATATTTACCCACACATTTATGATTCCTGGTGTTCATTTTTTTCTCTCAATTGCACACTCCCATCAGGGATCATTTTCCTTTAGCCTAAAGAAGCTCTTTAATATTTCTTTTACTGTGAGTCTTTTAGTAATTAATTATCTGGGGTTTTTTTTGTTTGTTTGTTTTGTTTTTTGTTTTGGTGTGGGGAGAACAGACAGCTTTCATTTCTTAAGGATATATTTATTGAATATAGTATCCTAGCATGGTAGTTTCTTTCCCTCCCTCCCTCACTTCCTCATTCTCTCCTTCCTTTCCCTTCCTTTTCTCTGTCTCTGGCTCTGTCTCTGTCTCATGTATTATCCACTGCTGGTCCACGGAAACACATGACTTTCACTTTTCATGGAGTATAATTTATTTCCAAATAATAGTTATTTTCTGGATTGAGTCAGATATCTAATAACTATGTTTCTAAATTTCTAGAGTACCTATCAAGCTATTCAGGTAGTCCCACTGAAGCCCATTTGATAAGAGCTTCAAACAAGGGGCAGAAATCTTCATTTGGTATGAAACTCACAACAGGTGCTAGATCCTCAAATGTCCAATTAGTTTTTTGACCACTTAGAAATCCTTTATGAGCCATATGAATTGTGCAAGTTCATGAAGTGCAGAACACAGTTTTGAACCCTCCTTTTATAAGTTCTACATTTTGAAGTGTGAAATTTATTATCTGTGATCTCAGAATAAACTGGGATTAAGTAATAAAATATTAACATGCCCTTTTATATAAAATGGAAATTCTTTAAAAAATTTTGGTCTTCAGTTTTGTGAGTGTTCTAATATGCACTTATTTTGATACTGATATTTGCCACTTATTTTTTTAAGATATTTTAAAACTTATTTTAGAGAGAAGAGTGTGTGTGTGTGAGCAGGGGTTGGTGGGGGCAGAGTGAGAAAGAGAGAGAATCTTAAGTGGATTCCCTGCTGAGCGTGGAGCCCAATGCAGGGCTTGATATCAAGACCCTTAGATCATGACCTGAGCTGAAACCAAGAGTCAGACATCTGACCAACTGAGACACCCAGGCACCCTGGTACTTGACATTTCTAATAAAAGAGTAGCATCAGGGTTTGAATCTGGAAACTTTATTTTATGAATGATTATGGCTCTATTCTTTCTCTATACCAGGAGAAGGATGCAAGACTTGCTCGGGGGAAACCATAGCTCTCTTACTGAGTTTATTCTTTTAGGATTTTCTCATAACAAAGAGATAAATGTTATTCTATTCAGTGTCTTCCTCTTCCTCTACCTCATCACTCTTCTGGGCAATGGGCTCATTATCACCTTGATACGCATGGACTCCCGCCTCCACACACCTATGTACTTTTTCCTCAGTGTCCTATCCATTATGGATATGGGCTATGTCACCACCACGGTGCCCCAGATGCTGGTACACCTGGTTTGCAAGAAGAAGACCATCTCTTACGTTGGATGTGTGGCCCAAATGTACATCTTCTTGATGCTAGGAATCACTGAGTCTTGGCTCTTCGCAATCATGGCTTACGACAGATATGTGGCCATTTGCCATCCCCTGAGGTATAAAGTCATCATGAGCCCTTTGCTGTGTGGGTCAATGGTGGCCTTCTGTGGATTCTGGGGTATCAGCTGCGCCCTGATATACACTGTCTCTGCTATGATTCTTCCCTATTGTGGTCCCAATGAGATCAATCACTTCTTCTGTGAAGTACCTGCAGTCTTAAAGTTAGCCTGTGCAGACACATCTCTCAATGATCAGGTGGACTTCATCTTGGGCTTCATCCTTCTCTTGGTTCCACTCTCCCTCATCATCATTGTCTATATCAATATTTTTGCTGCCATCTTGAGGATTCGCTCAGCCCAAGGGCGGCTCAAGGCCTTTTCCACCTGTGCTTCCCACATCACTGTGGTCACCATGTTCTCCATACCATGTATGGTTATGTACATGAGACCTGGTTCTGAGTCTTCCCCAGAAGAGGACAAGAAGTTGGCTCTATTCTACAACATCATCTCTGCTTTCCTCAACCCCATCATCTATAGTCTTAGGAACAAAGATGTGAAGAGGGCTTTCCTCAAAGTGAGTGGCTGGGGCAAAGCACCAGAATGAAGTCACAGAAGGATGGACACCAGCACCAAACCTGGGACACAACCTACTGACTTCTCCATCCAAATTCTTTCCAACAACCAGTAGGCACATATGATATATTAATGGATTAGACCCAGTAAGATCATAACATGAGAAAACCCAAAAGGTTATGGCAGAAGGTTTCCCTCAGGCATCAAGACTGCAGACAGGGGATTCTATGAAGGCACTCCTATATTTGATTCATTTCTGTATCACCAGTTTACAAGACCTGGCATAAAATTGGCATCAGTATTCATGTTTTCTGTCACTGAATGAACATGAACATGAGTGCTTGAGCTCTGGACTCATGAAATAAATTCAAATTGATGGGTATAATATGACTTCCAGCCTCCTAAGTCAGTGACACCATTGTAGTTCAGAAGGGATTTGACAAGTTCTGGAGACAATAGTTTAAGAAAGTCAATGGTGATCATATAAAATAGAGTTCAGGAAAGTAATACAGGTCACTTTTCACTCACTACTATTAGAAGAGTATGAATTTAGGGCACATAAGCCCTCATGTCACTAAAAGAAGGAACTCTGTCTCAGTGAAGTGATATTTGAAGGGGAAAGTAGGATCTCCTAACAATTGGGAAAATCTCCCACTCAGAGACTTTCATAATGTATTCTCAACTTTACTGAAGTACATTGACATATAGTGAACTGTAGATATTGAAAGTATACAATTTGATGAGTTGTGAAATACATATATACTTGTGAAAACATCACCATGATCAATATCATTATCATCAACATCCCCCAAAATTTTCTTGTGACTCTTTGCAGTTCCTTTGTATTAGTTAACTATCAGTGTGTAACAAATTACCCCCATTTTTTGTGGTTTAAAACAACAAACATTTATTTTTTGTAGTAATCTGAGTGAAGTTAGTTGGATCCTCTGGATTAGGGGGTTCTCACAAGGCTGCAATCAAGTCACCAGCTACAGAAATCCTAACACTTAACTGGGGAAGGATCTTCTTCCAAACTCCCCTGATTGTAACCAGGATTTAGTTCCTGGATCTTGGACTGAGAGTCTCATTTTCTTCCTGACAGTTGTACAGAGCATTCATTAGTTTCTTCCATGTGGGCCTCTCCTTGGAGCAGCTCTCCACCTGGCAGTTGGCTTCATCAGGGAGGTCATGAACAGGAGCGAGCAAGGATATTTTGTAACCTAAATTTGAACATGATTTCCCATCACTTTCAGGGTATTTATGAGAAGCTCACTACTAGGTCCAGCCCAAACTCAAGGGCATGGGATTACCCAAAGGCATGATGACCTGAGTGCTGGGGTTATTGATTCAATCACAGCTTCTCTCTTGAGATTTATTTTTTTTTATTTTTTAATTTTTTAATTTTTTATTTATTTTCAGCGTAACAGTATTCATTGTTTTTTCACCACACCCAGTGCTCCATGCAATCTGTGCCCTCCCTAATACCCACCACCTGGTTCCCCCACCCTCCCACCCCGCCCCTTCAAAACCCTCAGGTTGTTTTTCAGAGTCCATAGTCTCTCATGGTTCACCTCCCCTTCCAATTTCCCTCAACTCCCTTCTCCTCTCCATCTACCCTTGTCCTCTATATTATTTGTTATGCTCCACCTGAGATTTAGACTCTTGCTAATCAGGGAATGGTCTGGGGATTAGCATCACCAGCATCATTCAGGAGTTAAGAAATGCAGAAGCCATTCCTCCTCCCACTTGGTTTAGCAAAAGTGGCCAGGAGGCAATCTCAGCTTCTAATTAATCAGAACCATAGATCTCCTCCCTAATGAATGAATTCCTCCTTTGAGCACAACTTCAAAGTTGTAGGGACAGGAAGCAAAAATATCTGTGGGAAGCTTTTTATATTGGTGAGAGGGACAACTGTTACATCTCCTCGCTCCTGGATCTGTGCCTTCTCTTTCTCACCATAGAGTGACTACTGGTATAAGTCATAAAGTGCATTCTATAAGATAGCACTACAACTTTACAAAGTGTTGTCCCCCAAATGTCATGATAATCGAAACTTAAATCAGTAATTCCACAATCCTCTTAGGCCCAGGAGTTTCTGAGTGTTTGGGCACAATGGGAGACCACTGAATTCTGTGAGTGAGTTGACTGTCACACTTTTTACACTTGATCTTAGCCAAAAGGTCAAGAAGCAATTGACTGTCACACTTTTTGAGATAAAGTGCATATCTTGTTCAGAGATGATGCTGCATAGGTACTATGGCAATGGATAACACATGCCGTCAGACCGTTAATGGTTAATTGTCAGAGATGCATCAGGTAGGAAACCTGAATATGCGTCTATCTCTGGGAGGACAGACTGCAGCCCCTTCATGATGGAAAGTATCTAATGTAATTTATGTGTCACCAGGTAACTGGAAGCTCTCTCAGCCACATCAAAGGCTCAGCATCTGTCTCCGCTGCTGGAGTGTGGCACACAGCAGTGGCAGCGGCCATCTCAGCCTTGGTGAGGCTGATTCCATGCAGCTGAGTCCACACATAGTCTCTGTTATGCTGCAATGGCTGGAGCAAGCACTTGTGTGGTTCAGGAAAGAGGCTGACCAATCTACAGGTGGATCATCTAGTCTACCTGATTATTGAGAGACACTCCCCACAGTAGATGTTCAGTTTGCATATGTATGTATCACACAATTATGTTCATATTCCGGGTCGTGGAGAGGCACATCCACATGACTTCCTCTAGAGCTCACATCATTAATCCTCCAATATTCTTCTTTCCAAGTTTCTGGCCACCCTTCCATCCCATTAGCAACTGCCCATGAAATAGTGTATAGCCACACCAAGGGGCCTCTCTTATTCCCTGTAAAGTAGACAGCCAGATATACCATCTAAAATTGTACTCATGGAAACAATTTTCTTTTACCATACTCAGTGCTGCCTTAAACTAGGCCTCTCCATCCTCTGTTAAGTAGCTATAGGGCATTTCCAATGGGAAAGGCAGTAAAGTAGGAGCAAGAACCATGGGAGCCTTGGTGAATACTTATGAAGCTCACCACCTAGATCTCAGATTGTATATAAAATTTCCATTTTAGAATAGAACTTTTCTGTGTGTGTCCAGTTGGATATCCATGGATATGATAACACAGTTTATGATGGGCCATTTTGTTTGTCTTGTCATGTGATAACCCATAGTTAGGTTTTCAGTTTCTACCAGAACAAAGGAACTATTAAAAAAAAAAAAACATTTTATTTTGAAATAATTTACAATTCACAAGAAGTTGCAAAAAATAGTAAATTGAGCTCTTGGTTACCCTTTATCCAGCTGTCCCATTTATCCAGATGTCCCATAATGACATCTATGACTGTAGTACATTATCACATCCAGTAAACGGACATCAGCACAATGTTAATAACTAAACCATAGACATTATTAGAATTTCACCATTTATTACCTGTACTCATTTTGGGGGATATATGGTCTTATGAATTTTATTAAATTCATAGCTTCATATAACCACAATAAGGATACAAAACTGTTCCATTACCACAGAGAAATCTGGCACTGATGGTCACTGATCTGTTTTTCTGTCACTTAAATTTTGAAAATGTTACACAAATGGAATCATGAAGTCCGTAACTTTTTAAGGCTAATTATTATTAAAACCCAGCCTGATGCCTTTGAGATCCATCTAGATTGTTGCACATATCAGTAGTTTGATCTTTATATTGCTGAGTAGTATTCTCTTGTACGGAGGTACCAGAGTTTATCCATTTACCTGTTGAAGCACATTTGCATTGTTTTTAGTTCTGGGCTATTATGATTAAATTTGCTATGAATATTTGTGTAAAGTTAAAAATAGTAAGTTATTTTTCCCTAGAATAAATTCCCAGGAATGTGATTGCTGGAGTCAATGTGTATGTGTATGCTTATAACAATATTCTAACCCAAACCACAATGACATACTATTACATACCTACTGGGATGACTACAATTTAAAAAACTACATTAACAAGTACTGATGAGGTTGTAGAGAAATTGAAACTCTTACACATTGCTGGTAAGAATGCAAAGTGGTACTGCTGCTTTGGGAAATAGTATGATAGTTCTTTAAAATGTTAAAATAGAGTTATCATATGATCTGTCAATTCCACTCCTAGATGTATATCTAAGAGAAATGAAACATATATGTTTGACAAAAACTGGTATATGAATATTCCTAGCAGCATTATTCATACTAGCCAAAAAGTGGGATCAACTCAAATGTCTATCAACTGAATGGGTAGATAAAATGTGGTTTATCCATACAATGAAATACTACTTTGCAATAAAAAGGGATAAACAGTTGATACATGCTAAATGATTCTTGAAATCAGTGAGAAAAGCCAGTTAGAAAATTCTGTGTATTATACAGTTCCACTTACATAAATGTCTAGGACAAGCAAATCTATAGACAGAAAGTAAATTAGTGGTCATTGGGCAGACCTAGGGATAAGAGCAGGGTGACAAGGAGTGATTGCTAATGGGTATGGAGTTTCTTTTGGGGGTGATGAAGATGTTCCTAAATTGCATTGTGGTGATAGTTACACAATCCTGTGAATATAATAAAAACCACTGAATTAACATAGTTCAAGTACATGAGTCTTATGGTATGTAAATTATATCTCAATACAGCTGGGGTTTTTTTTGTTTTCTTATTTTTTTATTGCGTTATGTTAGTCACCATACAGTACCTCAATACAGCTATTTTTTTTAAAAAGCATATATCAAACTGTTTTACAGAGATGCTGTACAGTTTTACATTCCCACTAGCTTTGTAGGAGAGATCCCTTTACTCTGCATCCTTTCCAGCACTGAGTGTCGTCAGTATTTTTTATGTAAGTCAATATACCAGACTAAATAGTGTAATAGTGGAGTGACACCTCTCAGTGGCTGTAACCTGCATATGATTAATAGCTCGTAATGTTGGGGAGTGTTTGGGTGGCTCAGTCCGTTAAGTGTCTGCCCTCGGCTCAGTTCATGATCTCAGGGTCCTGGGATGGGCCCTGCACTCAGTAGGGAGTATGCTTCTCCCTTGCCTTCTGCCCCTCCCCCTGCTTGTGCTCTCTCTGTCTCTCTCAAATAAATAAAGAAAATCTTAAAAAAAAAAAAAAAAAGCAAACCCTGGAATATGGTTGGTTGAAGAGATTTTTTTTTTTTTTTTCCTGCAATGTTCTAGCCATAGCATGGACTTAGGGAAAATTCTGGCTGACATACAATCAGGATCTGGACTAATGACTAGTACTTGGTTGCGTAAAATGTGAATGTGTTTGGGTAAGTGGGTATGAACCAATGAAATTCACTTAAAATGACATTATTCTTGTATTTATTGGTTGAATTGAGCTAATTCTAGTGATGATAATGAGCACTGTAGCAGAACAGACCAAGATCAGGACTGAGTGGCAACCACCATGTTTAAACTTTATAGGAAGTGATGAAGAGGTCTTTGGGTGGACATTTACAGCTCTACAGGTATTTATTACAAAATGAGAGGGCACCTGGGTGGCTCAGTGGGTTAAGCCTCTGCCTTCGGCTCAGGTCATGATCTCAGGGTCCTGGGATCAAGCCCTGCATCAGGTTCTCTGCTCAGCGGAGAGCCTGCTTCCCCCTCTCTCTCTGCCTCTCTGCCTACTTGTGGTCTCTGTCTGTCAAATAAATAAATAAAATCTTAAAAAAAAAATGAGATGTCTGTGACAATGCCAGAAACCCTATCCAGGCACACTGTGTGTCTTTGTTCACTGGGACTTACTGGGAGTCCATGATTCCATCCCTGCTGTGTGAATGTGAGGGAAGGGGTCCATATAGTGGATGGGGTTGTTGAAAGCCACGACTTGCCAGATGCCAGATACATCCAGATGACTGGATGTATCGTGATTGGGAGTGAGATTAAATTGGGGCAAGAGGGGAGCAAGAGAATGAGTTGAAAACACAGACAAGGTAAGCTGCCCTGGTTAGTTTATTAATTTGTTAATTTGAAAAGGTGGGGAGTATGTGTGTGTGTGTGTGCACGGGCGTGTGCATGTGTGTGTGTGTGTGTGTGTGTGTGTACAGATGTATGACTCAGTGGCCCTCTCTCCTATTCTAAGCATTAATGTCTGACTTCAAGGGTGAAAAGGTATTTATGACTATTAATGGTGTGATCACAACATGCTGTTCCCCAGCTGTTTCTTGCTTTTATGCACTCAGTACCATGCTATGAGCATTCACATCGTTAAATATTCTTATAAAATACATTTTCAGTGGCTACATAGTACACCATTATGTGGCCATACCATAATATATTTTATTTTATTTTATTTTATTTTATTTTATTTTATTTTATTTTAAAGATTTTATTTATTTGCCAGAGAGAGAGAGAGAGAGTACACACAAGCAGGCCGAGAGGCAGGCAGAGGCAGCGAGAGAAGCAGGTTCCCTGACGAGCAAGGAGCCCGATGCGGGACTCGATCCCAGGACCCTGGGATCATGACCTGAGCCGAAGGCAGCGGCTTAACCAACTGAGCCACCCAGACGTCCCACCATAATATATTTTAATCACTCATGCACAATAACAGAATGTTTTCAGTTGGTTCCAACTTTTTCCTATTTAACTAACAGAATGAAAATGATTGTGCTACTTTTCCTGCCCTTTTGATGTCTATTTCCTAAAATGTCCTGAGAGTAGAAGTAGAAAGTAGGAAGTTATGAACATATTTAAGTTTCTTGCTACATAAAGCCAAACCACCTTGCAAAAAGATGGATTCCTACCCCAACAAGCAACGTATGGAAGTGTGTGTTGCACGGTGTTCTAGCCACCTCTGACTCTCTTTAAAAACTCTGCACGTGGGGCACCTGGGTGGCTTAGTCGTTAAAAGTCTGCCTTCAGCTCAGGTCTTGATCATGGGGTCCTGTGATCAAGCCCTGCATCAGGCTCCCTGCTCTGAAGGGAGCCACTACTCCCTCTCCCACTCCCCCTGCTTCTGTTCCCTCTCTTGCTGTGTCTCTCTCTGTCAAATAAATAAATAAAATTAAAAACTCGGCACCTTTCAAAGGCAAAAAAGTAATCTCATTACTTTCACTTGCATTTCTTTAGTGCCCACTGTGGTGGGATTTTCCCATATGTTTATTGATGATTTGAACGTCTTTTTTTACGAACTGTTCAGATCTGTTGCCAGTTTTCTGGGGTGTTTGTATTTTTCTTACCAATTTGTAAGAGCTCTTTCTATGTTATTATCCACATGTCTGTAAGTATATTGCAACGAAACACCCTGTTTTGTTATCTGCCTTTTAATTTTGTTTCATTATTGACGCAGCACTCTGGTTCTTGTGTGGGGGCAGAGGGCAGTATCTTTGAGGACATCCCTTGGCACAGACCCTGGTCTCCTGTGGGGGACTTAGGCATCCATGTTGAATTTTTCTGGCCAACCCAGCTGACTTTTTTTTTTTTTTTTTTTGCAAGGAGTTTCATAGCCAATGTATATCAGCAAGTGACTGGGTAAGGACAACCCAAAGAGGTTGGCTGTTAGCTTGTGGAATGGGTCCCTAGAACCTCATGGAGATTGCTTTGTTGGGTGCTGGAATTCCTACAGCAGCAAACAGTCAAAGCCTGTAAGTGTGCGGGATCCCAGGAACATGACCCTGAAGAAAGGTAAAACTTGGGAAAAAGCAATCTACATTTGTAAAAATTCTATGAGGAGTAAGCAGAGTTTCAGGGAAGGTCTCTCCAAGCAAGAGGGAGCAGAGCAGAAGCCACCCAGGGAGATTTTAACCTCTCTCTGGACTGCCTACATTTTGCATCTGGGGGAACATTTTGCCTACATGCCCCTGTCTAATTTTGCTCATCCTCAGGTGGACAGAATCGCTCTTCCTTGACATCACCCAAGACAGGTTATAGTTTTCCAAAATGGACTTTATTAGGAACAAGGGGAAAAGGAAATTCAAGAGGTATAAAGATACAAAAGCACAAATCCAAATGGCCACAAACTGGTACCGTAAGATAATTGCAGTGTGCCCAATCTGTGGATGGGGAGAGAGGGGTTCACTTTCTCATTCTTGAGTTTCTCTCCCTAAGATTCTCCACTTCTTGGTTTTTGAGTTTTTACTACTTCCACTCCCTCCCTCCTTCCCCCCCCTTTACTGTCTAGGGTTCTAGTCACTTCCACAGCCTGGAAGAAGATCATGGCTAATTCAAGGCTGACAGTTCCTCCTGAGAAATAAATTTTTTAAATTAAAACTAGTATCTGTTGAAAACTATTGCCAGTCTCATACTAAACATGTTTTATATAGTATCTCATTTGATCATCACAACTTCCCTGTGAGGAAGAGATATAAACCTTAGAGTAAGTTAAATGACTTGCAAAATGTCACATATCTATTAATGTTCAAATCAAGTCTCTCATCCTACTCCGACTGGCACTGAGGTCCCGGCTTTTGACCAGCATACTCTACCTTCACAATTTCCTGTTGCCAACCACATCACTAGAGATACTGCCATTGTCTGAGCACCCAGTTCCCTCCCAGCTGGGCCAGGGTGATGGTGTGATTTGATGGAGTTCAGTCTCCCAGATCTCATGGAAGAAGAGTCTTTGGCGGGGCTGTGGGTGTGAATCCTGCTTTGTTTGGCTCCCAGGGTCTTCCACTTTAAAGCCTCACTCTGAGACCCCACTCCGTCCCATCAGTTTGAGGAAAGCCCTTTTCACGTCCTTGTTCCTCAGACTGTAGATGACAGGGTTGAGGAAGGCTGTGGCAATGTTATAAAAAAGGGCCATTTTCTTGCCACTGTTTGACAAGGAGTCAGAGCCAGGACTCATGTACATGATGATACATGGAACCGCGAACATGGTGACCACAGTGATGTGGGAGGCACAGGTGGAGAAGGCCTTGATCCGTCCCTGGGCTGAGCGTATCTTCATGATGGTGGCAAAGATGTTGGCATAGACAATGACAACCAGGGTGAGGGGGACCACGATGACATTGAAGCCCGTGATGAAGTCCACCAAGTCATTGAGGGATGTGTCTGCACAGGCCAGCTTCAGGACGGCAGGGACCTCGCAGAAGTAGTGGTCAATTTCATTAGGGCCACAGTAGGGCAGGCGCACAGCAAAGAAGGTGTAGCACAGGCCACCCACCACACCATAGGCTACACAGATGCCCACCATGAGGAGGCACATCCAGGGACTCATGACCACCTTGTACCGGAGAGGATGGCAGATGGCCACGTACCTGTCCACAGACATGATGGAGAAGAGCCAGGACTCGGTGACCCCAAAGAGGAGGAAGATGTACATCTGGGCCACACACCTAGCAAAAGAGATGGCCCTCTTCTTGCTGAGGATATGCACAAGCATCTGGGGCACAGTGGTAGTTGTGTAGCACATGTCCAGCATGGAGAGGACACTGATGAAAAAGTACATGGGTGTGTGGAGGCGGGAATCCCGGTGGATAAGGGTGATGAGGAGGCTGTTGCTTACGAGGATGAGAAGGTAAAAGATGAGAAAGAAGGTGAAGAGCAGAGGGTTTGTCCTGGGATTGGGGGTGAAGCCCAATAGAATGAATTCTGTCACAGTGGACTGGTTGAGTTCCTGCATTGTGATCTGCCTGTTTAAAGAGTTTTGAGGGTATGTAATTGATTGGGTGTCTATGCACAAGGGCATGTAAGGAATTTTCACACCTGTTTTATGTATGCTGCTTAATAGGAAGTTTGGATTGGCAGATGGAGGCACCATGAGATATGTCCCCATAGTTGCTTGGGCGATATTGGGGTTGGGTTCAGGATTAGTTGAGGGTCATAGTGATGAAAGGGGTGAACGCCAAATCAGGGAGGTGCTGTATGCTGTGCTTTGCTCTGGCCTCTAGGTATATTTTTCCTTTTTCTGACACAGCCTTTCTTTTCTATTATTCACCCCATTTTCTATTTTCTCTTGGAAGTATAAAGATTGCAAATTCTGGGTTTCAGATTAGGATCAGGGAAGAACTATTATACTCATTATTTGGGTTAAGGTTTATCTTTTTTTTAAATCACAGTTAGGATTAGGACTAAGGTTAGAATGTGGGGTTAAAGTCAATGCTATGCAGAATAAAAATTAGAGTTAATATTTAAGATTTAGCTTTTTCCGGTGAATGAGCTTTTTCATTGGTGTTTGTTAATTAGGTCATTCATTCAACAGATTTTTACCAAATGCTTACTCGTTGTCTTCCAAAATGTGAGGGACATTTTATAGTCAAAGAAAGATCATGAGTATAGTCCCATAAACAAAATTTTAGAGTTAGCAAAATAAAAAGAATAACCCCAGCTCGTCAACTCCAGTACATCATGCAAAGAGGATATAATTTTAATGATGTGTATATTGTACAATTAATCTTCATTTATCATATCTTCTTAATGAGAAACTCTTCAAAGACTCCCTCCTTTGCACTGTCCATATGATGTCAGTAAGTTGGTTTTGCTTTGTTGGAGGCCATGAACATACTGAGGTTTAAAAATTTTCCCTGTGGCTAGTCCACCTTTCATACTCACTGCCTTTCTGGTCTTATGATTCAGAAACATTTATATTTTGTTCCGAGCATATTAAAAATTCTAGTGACTAGAGGAAACTATGCAGAAGTAAATTCACAAAACCCAGAGTTTTGTGAAAGGGAGATTCATGGAGAGCAGTTACAATTTGTCAGGAAGGGTTTCCTAAGCTCATGCACTCTGTCCAGGTGGTTACCCCAGCCTACCACCTCCTTAACCTTTGCTGACTTGTACACCCTTTGTTCCCGTGGCTTTATAGATTGCTCTCAACTTTCTGGTTTGTGAACTCTCACAGAGACATTTAATATCGCATCTCCAAAAACTTTTGATATTGTAAAGACTATCTATTCCAAACGAAGAGCCAGTATCATGCTTAAAACTATAGCATAGAAGTCACTTAATGGCTGTCCACAGGCCAAATATAACCCATAGATATATTTTGTATAGTTTTTAAAAATTAAATTTATTGCCAGTGTTTCAAAAAGTGAAGCTTACACATAAAAAACTAGATTTTCAGCATCACAAACTATAGTGGTCAAAAATGGGCCATATTCCTCCAGCCTGCAGGAGGTGAATGGATGATTCTTCTTTGGATGGAGTGTGAACTCCCCAATTCATGATATTCCTTGTGGTCCCTTATTTTTCATACACTACTTTTACTCAGTTAAACTGCCTATGCTTGCACCCCACCCCATGCATTTAAATTTATGATCCCTGGTCTAATGGTGTGCACTCAAAGTGAGAACTACTCTTACTGCTGGCATATCATATTATTCAGAAAGCTGTAGCCAAAGAAATAGTTGAAGGCAAGGAAAAAAAATTATAAAGATCAGAAAATTATAATGATTTGCAAATGTCATATTTATTGTAACTGGAAATCCAAGAGAATCAACTGATATAGTTCTAGAACTAATGTGAAAGTTTGTTTAAATTGGCCTAATATAAAAATACTGGGGGCCGGGAGTGCGTGTGACACCCACATCTGGGCTCTGACGCCTGCCTGCTGCCCAGCGCATCTCCCCGAGCCCGGCTCCTTGAGATGTCCCTGATTCCACTTAGCCCCATGCAACCAAATTAAATTTGTGAAAAAAAAGGAAGGGGGGAGATTCAAAGAAAAATACACATAGTAAGATCCCATGTGTACAGAAATGTACATGCATACAAATTTTCAAAAATGTATTTTACATCACATTTTAGATGCATGGAAAATGCCTGTGAGTATTCACAGACTTGTCAGCATTTATTATCATTAAGGACTGAGGTTTGTGAAGTGGTGAGGGAGCCTCTAGGGATGGAAAGAGGCACGTTTTCTTTTTCTTTTTACATTTCCGACCTCTTTGCTTTTTATCTACAATGAGTATGTATATTTATGAATCATTAAAAAACTAAGAAGGACCCAAAAGGTAGAAATGTTCTGTCCTAGACAAAAAGTTAGAAATTAGAGGCAGTACTGAAGGCTGGGGACTTAATCAATACAGACATTGGTAATATGACAGATCTAGAGTTCAGAATGACAACTCTCAAGGTTCTAGCCAGGCTCGAAAAAGGCATAGAAGATATTAGAGAAACACTCTCTGGAGAGATAAAAGCCCTTTCTGGAGAAATAAAAGAACTAAAATCTAACCAAGTTGAAATCAAAAAAGCTATTAATGAGGTGCAATCAAAAATGGAAGCTCTCACTGCTAGGATAAATGAGGCAGAAGAAAGAATTAGTGACATAGAAGACAAAATGACAGAATAAAGAAGCTGAGCAAAAGAGAGACAAACAAATACTGGACCATGAGGAGAGAATTCGAGAGATAAGCGACACCATAAGATGACACAACATTAGAATAATTGGGATTCCAGAAGAAGAAGAAAGAGCGAGGGGAGCAGAAGGTATATTGGAGACAATTATTGGAGAGAATTTCCCTAATATGGCAAAGGGAACAAACATCAATATCCAGGAGATGCTAAGAACACCCCTCAAAATCAATAAAAATAGGTCCACACCTCGTCACCTGATAGTAAAATTTACAAGTCTTAGCGACAAAGAGAAGATCCTAAAAGGAGCCCGGGAAAAGAAGTCTGTGACATACAAGGGTAAAAACATTAGATTGGCAGCGGACCTATCCACAGAGACCTGGCAGGCCAGAAAGAACTGGCATGATATATTCAGAGCACTGAACGAGAAAAACATGTAGCCAAGAATACTATATCCGGCTAGGCTATCATTGAAAATAGACAGAGAGATAAAGAGCTTCCAGGACAAACAAAAGCTGAAAGAATTTGCAAACACCAAACCAGCTCTACAGGAAATATTGAAATGGGTCCTCTAAGCAAAGAGAGACCCTAAAAGTAGTAGATCAGAAAGAAACAGAGACAATGTACAGTAACAGTCACCTTACAGGCAATACAATGGCACTAAATTCATATCTCTCAATAGTTACCCTGAATGTTAATGGGCTAAATACCCCAATCAAAAGACACAGGGTATCAGAATGGATAAAAAAACAAAACCCATCAATATGCTGCCTACAAGAAACTCATTTTAGACCCGAAGACACCTCGAGATTTAAAGTGAGGGGGTGGAAAACAATGTACCATGCTAATGGACATCAGAAGAAAGCTGGGGTGGCAATCCTTATATCAGATCAATTAGATTTTAAGCCACAGGCTATAATAAGAGATGAGGAAGGACACTATATCGTACTCCAAGGGTCTGTCCAACAAGAAGACCTAACAATCTTAAATATCTATGCCCCTAACATGGGAGCAGCCAACTATATAAACCAATTAATAACAAAATCAAAGAAATACAGCGACAGTAATACAAGAATATCAGGGGACTTTAACACTCCCCTCACTGAAATGGACAGATCATCCAAGCAAAAGATCAACAAGGAAATAAAGGCCTTAAATGACACATTGGACCAGATGGACATCACAGATATATTCAGAACATTCCATCCCAAAGCAACAGAATATACATTCTTCTCTGGTGCACATGGAACATTCTCCAGAATAGACCACATCCTGGGTCATAAATCAGGTCTCAACCGGTATCAAAACATTGGGATCATTCCCTGCATATTTACAGACCACAATGCTCTGAAGCTAGAACTCAATCACAAGAGGAAATTTGGAAAGAACGCAAATACATGGAGACTAAACAGCATCCTTCTAAAAAATGAACAGGTCAACCAGGAAATTAAAGAAGAATTGAAAAAATTCATGGAAACAAATGATAATGAAAACACAACGGTTCAAAATCTGTGGGACACAACAAAGGCAGTCCTGAGAGGAAAATATATAGCGGTACAAGCCTTTCTCAAGAAACAAGAAAGGTCTCAAATACACAACCTAACCCTACACCTAAAGGAGCTGGAGAAAGAACAACAAAGAAAGCCTAAACCCAGCAGGAGAAGAGAAATCATAAAGATCAGAGCAGAAATCAATGAAATAGAAACTAAAAAAACAATAGAACAAATCAACAAAACTAGGAGCTGGTTCTTTGAAAGAATTAATAAGATTGACAAACCCCTGGCCAGACTTATCAAAAAGAAAAGAGAAAGGACACAAATAAATAAAATCATGAATGAAAGAGGAGAGATCACAACCAACACCAAAGAAATACAAACAATTATAAGAACATACTATGAGCAACTCTATGCCAACAAATTCAACAATCTGGAAGAAATGGATACATTTCTAGAGACATATAAACTACCACAACTGAACCAGAAAGAAATAGATAACCTGAACAGACCCATAACCAGTAAGGAGATTGAAACAGTCATCAAAAATCTCCAAACAAACAAAAGTCCAGGACCAGATGGCTTCCCAGGGGAATTCTACCAAACATTTAAAGAAGAATTAATTCCTACTCTCCTGAAACTGTTCCAAAAAAATAGAAATGGAAGGAAGACTTCCAAACTCATTTTATGAGGCCAGCATCACCTTGATCCCAAAACCAGACAAGGATCCCATCAAAAAAGAGAATTACAGACCAATATCCTTGATGAACACGGATGCGAAAATTCTCACCAAAATACTGGCCAATAGGATCCAACAGTACATTAAAAGGATTATTCACCACAACCAAGTGGGATTTATTCCAGGGCTGCAAGGTTGGTTCAACATCCGCAAATCCATCAATGCGATACAATACATTAATAAAAGAAAGAGTAAGAACCATATGATACTCTCAATAGATGCTGAAAAAGCATTTGACAAAGTGCAGCTTCCCTTCCTGATTAAAACCCTTCAAAGTATAGGGCTAGATGGCACATACCTCAATATTATCAAAGCCATCCATGAAAAACCCACTGCAAATATCATTCTCAATGGAGAAAAACGGAAAGCTTTTCCACTAAGGTCAGGAACACGGCAAGGATGTCCGTTATCACCACTGCTGTTCAACATAGTACTAGAAGACCTAGCCTCAGCAATCAGACAACAAAAAGAAATTAAAGGCATCCAAATTGGCAAAGAAGAAGTCCAACTATCACTCTTTGCAGATGATATGATACTATATGTGGAAAACCCAAAAGGCTCCACTCCAAAACTGCTAGAACTTGTACAGGAATTCAGTAAAGTGTCAGGATATGAAGTCAATGCACAGAAATCAGTCGCATTTCTTTACACTAACAACAAGACAGAAGAAAGAGAAATTGAGGAGTCAGTCCCATTTACAATTGCACCCAAAACCATAAGATACCTAGGAATAAACCTAACCAAAGAGGCAAAGAATCTATACTCAGAAAACTATAAATACTCATGAAAGAAATTGAGGAAGACACAAAGAAATGGAAAAATATTCCATGCTCATGGATTGGAAGAACAAATATTGTGAAAATGTCTATTCTACCTAAAGCAATCTACGCATTTAATGCAATCCCTATCAAACTCCCATCCATTTTTTTCAAAGAAATAGAACAAATAATCCTAAAATTTATATGGAACCAGAAAAGACCTCGAATAGCGAAAGGAATATTGAAAAAGAAAGCCAAAGTTGGTGGCATCACAATTCCAGACTTCAAGCTCTATTACAAAGCTGTCATCATCAAGACAGTATGGTACTGGCACAAAAACAGACACATAGATCAATGGAACAGAATAGAGAGCCCAGAAATAGACCCTCAACTCTATGGTCAACTAATCTTCGACACAGCAGGAAGGAATGTCCAATAGAAAAAAGACAGCCTCTTCAACAAATGGTGCTGGAAAAATTGGACAGCCACATGCAGAAAAATGAAATTGGACTATTTCCTTACACCACACACGAAAATAGACTCAAAATGGATGAAGGACCTCAATGTGAGAAAGGAATCCATCAAAATCCTTGAGGAGAACGCAGGCAGCAACCTCTTTGACCTCAACCGCAGCAGCTTCTTCCTAGGAACATCACCAAAGGCAACAGAAGCAAGGGCAAAAATGAACTATTGGGATTTCATCAAGATCAAAAGCTTTTGCACAGCAAAGGAAACAGTTAACAAAACCAAAAGACAACTGACAGAATGGGAGAAGATATTTGCAAACGACATATCAGATAAAGGGCTAGTATCCAAAATCTATAAAGAGCTTATCAAACTCAACACCCAAGGAACAAATAATCCAATCAAGAAATGGGCAGAGGACGTGAACAGACATTTCTGCAAAGAAGACATCCAGATGGCCAACAGACACATGAAAAAATGCTCCACATCACTCGGCATCAGGGAAATACAAATCAAAACCACAATGAGATACCACCTCACACCAGTCAGAATGGCTAAAATTAACAAGTCAAGAAATGACAGGTGCTGGTGAGGATGTGGAGAGAGGGGAACCCTCCTACACTGCTGGTGGGAATGCAAGCTGGTGCAACCACTCTGGAAAACAGTGTGGAGGTTCCTCAAAAAACTGAAAATAGAGCTACCCTATGACCCAGGAATTGCACCACTGGGTATATATCCTAAAGATACAAACGTGGTGCTCCAAAGGGGCACATGCACCCGAATGTTTATAGCAGCAATGTCCACAATGTCCACAATAGCCAAACTATGGAAAGAACCTAGATGTCCATCAACAGATGAATGGATAAAGAAGAAGTGGTATATATACACAATGGAATACTATGCAGCCATCAAAAGACATGAAATCTTGCCATTTGTGACGATGTGGATGGAACTAGAGGGTATTATGCTTAGCGAAATAAGTCAATCGGAGAAAGACAACTATCATATGATCTCTTTGATATGAGGAAGTGGAGATGCAATGTGGGGGAGTGGGGGGAGGTAGGAAAAGAAAAAATTAAAGAAGATGGGATCGGGAGGGAGACAAACCATAAAAGACTCAATCTCAAAAAACAGACTGAGGTTTGCTGGGGGGAGGAGGGATGGGAGAGGGTGGTGGGGATATGGACATTGGGGAGGGTATGTGCTATGATGAGTGCTGTGAAATGTGTAAACCTGGCGATTCACAGACCTGTACCCCTGGGGATAAAAATACATTATATGTTTATTAAAATAAATTAATTAATTTAAAAAAAAGTTAGAAATGTATTGGGAAAAAAAGATTTACAAAAGCAGCAAATAAACAAAAATACACAACTACCTAGGGATGAACCTCATAAGAAATGTTCACGACCTATGAGAGCCATACAAATGAAAACAAAACAAACAGAAGATTCTGCAGAACTTTCTTGAAAGACATAAAGGAAAATTCAGTTAAGTTCAGGGATACACCTTGTCCATGTTTCTGGAAAGAGACACTAAAATTGACAAAACAAAAACAACAAACAAACCACACCAAAAACCCCACGAAAATCAAAACAAACCCCAAACATCTCTAAACTTATATTTTTAATGCAATCTAATTAAAACTCAATAAAATGATTTTGTAAGAACATGATAATGTGATTCAAACACTCATGAAAAAAAAATAAGTGCATAGGAATAGTCAAGGAAATACTTATAGGGAAGAAAAGAACAATGAAATGGAAGTGGAGTTGTCAGATTTAGCAAATAAAAATGAAACTGAAATTCAAATTTAACTGGGCATCCTGTATTTTATATGTGTCTCTAAGTGGAAGACACTCTTCCAAAGGAGCAAACCTAATACTGTAATATTATAATGTACTGTAATACCATAAAAATGTAGTGTGAGCTCACTGATAGACACACAGATTGATGGGACAGAACAGAGAGCTTGGAAAGGGACCCTAGCCCATGATGAAGAGCCTATTATAAGTCAGAGGGCAGGCAGCTATTTAACAAATGTTGCCAATTAGTTAATGATCTGGATGGAAAAAGTTCTTTTATGCCACCTACCGAGATACATTCTAACTATGCTAAACAGGTAAATGCAAAAAGTAAAAACTATAAAGCAACCTAGGGGAAAATATATGGGTGAATGTTTATTTTATGATGAGACAAGAAAGACCTTTGAGGCATAACCTGAATGTTGGGAGTCTTTCAACCTCATGGTGATGACCCTTAATATGGACACTAGGCAACATACCTCCTCATCCCATCTGCTGGGAGAAGTCTGATTTTTTTTCCTCTTCTTAGATTTGTAGTAGTTTTGGGGGTTCCTTGTGTATACCTGGTTACTTCTCAAGTTTTCTGCTCTCACTGAACTCTTGGGTGCGTACTGACCTCCTTCATGGCTCATCCCCATTCTCTTTCTCCTTTATGCCCCAAACTCCCCCATACACAGCTGTCGTAAGCCTTGTCCTGAAGGTGTGTTAAGAGAAAGATGTCTCTTTGGGGTAAATACCCAGTAGTGCTATTCCTGGGTCATAGGGTAGCTCTATTTTTAACTTTTTGAGGAACTGCCGTATTGTTTTCCAAAATGGCTGCACCGCCTTGCTTTCTCACCAACAGCGTAAGAGGGTTTCCCTTTATGCACATCCTCATCAACATTCGTTGTTTCTTGACTTGTTAATTTTGGCCATTCTAACTGGTGTAAGGTGGTATCTCAATGTGGTTTTGATTGGATATCCCTGTTGGCTAATGATGTCGAATATTTTTTCATGTATGGTGATTAACATAATAATATAACATAATATAATATAATATAAATAAGGGAGAGAAAGATGTCTCTAAGGACACCTGGGTGGCTCCGTCAGTTTAGCGTCTGCCTTCATTCAGCTTGGGTGATGATTCAGGAGTCCTGGGATCAAGCACCGCATCGGGCTCTCTGCTCGGTGGGGAGCCTGCTCCTCCCTCTCCCTTTGTCCCTCCCCCTGCTTGTGCTCTCTCACTCCCTCTAAAATAAATAAATAAATAATAATCTTTAAAAAAAAAAAAAGAGGCAAAGATTCTTACAATGAAGCACAATTTGAAATTGAATATTTAATTCCAAAAAGTACCTAAGCCATCCCTGTGGCAGTTTTTTTCTCTCTAGTCCCAAGATGACTATTATGTTGTTCTGGGGTCTGGTCTCCCTCCTGGAGCCTCATCCAGTCTCCCCTTGTCTCCCTGTTCTAGTACTCCTTCCTCCTGCAGCCTGAGCAACCAGCCACAGACCCCACCCTCCTATCTCCTCGCCTCATGCATCAGAACCACCTGGAAGTCTTGTCACACGCTGCTGTGCTTCACACCCAGGAATTCCGGATTCGGGATGTCTGGAGTGGAGGCTGAGAATCTGCATTTGTAACAAGTTCTCAGGTAATGCACATGCTGCCTGCTGGTGGGACCACACTTTGAGAACCACTGATCTACTTTCTCGTGCCAAGAAAGTTGGCTCGCTTTCTTTCAATTTCTCTGTGTCCATATTTTCCCCCGCCTAAATGCCAATTTTTTCCCTTCCATATAAGCATAAAAAGGAAACAATAAAGGGAAAGTTGAAAATTTGGGCAAAATAATTTTCTCTAAGTTAAAAAAAAAACTAATGTTTGTGATATATGTTACCGTGTAACCCGTGCAGATTAACCCACGTCTCTGAACCTTAGCAACCTCGTCTGTACCGTGGGAACTCTGTGGGGTGGCTGAAGGTTGGATGAAGATAGTCCTGGGTTCATGACAGTGAACAAAGTAAGTGGCAGATGAACATCAAAAACACATGAGGGGCTGGTGTCTTGAGACTTGGTGTCTCTGCCTGAGTCAGCACTGGCAGAGGGACATAAAACACAGACACACCTCTGCCTCCTATACCACAAGAGAAGGCTCCAGCCGCTGAGAGGAGGAAGCCCACTGGCCCTGGGGAGGCTGCTGAGCTCTGGCCACTCACTCCCCGCAAGTACCTAAGGGCTCCCTCCTAAGAGGCCAGCCCCCAGCCGCAGCTCTTCAGCAGATGGGCCAAGACCAGAATGAGTCTGCCCACTCCTCGCAGCCTACATCCTGCCCTGTTCCCCCATCCCCTGCCTGCCATCCAGCTAGGGCCCGGAGGCCATTGTTCATCATTAATAATATAAGAGGCCAGAATTCTTAACATGCACACAGGCCTTCACATTAGGGCCCAGTCAACTTCCCTGGTCATTGCCCCCCCTGTGTCCTATAAGAGTCTAATTCTCCTGCTCCCTGGAGTGCTAGTTGGCCACATGGCTCTGGGGAGTCACCCACCTGCTTGGCCCTTGTGATCTCCATCTGTAAAAGAGGGTGGCAGGCAATTTGTAACAACTCCTCCAGGACAGATACTCAATGCTTTTCTACTTATTCCTAGATTTGGAGGTGACTGGAGGCAACTTGGAGACAACATGGGGTGGGGCTGGCGAGCTAGAGGGGGTACCAGTGTCCTACAGGTAGGAGCCTAGGCTGCACTGTGCTTAATGTCTCCAGGGAGGACACTCAAAGCTGAGCCAAGAGGGGAGGCATGTGGGACTGCAGGGACACCGTCCTTTAGTTGGGCCGCTCTCGAGAACAGAATTGAAAATGAATGTTGGATTGCTGGGCTCTTGGGAAGCAGGACATGGGGTTATGCATTTTCAGCTTTTGTCAAAGATGGACTTCTGCAGGTGCTCAGAACCCACTCCATTCACACCCTCCTTACCAAGACACACAAGGCTCCTGGCGGCTCCCCTTACTAGTTACAGACTTGAAGCTCAATTTGAAAACAACTAGTACAATCCACTCATTTTACCAAAGCTCAGAGAGGGAAAGCAACTGGCCTAAGGTAACCCAGCAAGTCTCAAGAATGAAGAACACCCACGTGGCTTGATCCTTAGTTGGGGCTCTTGCCCTGCCCAGTGCTGCTCTCAGAAATGAGCCATGAGCCAGGAATGGGACTTGGGACAGAGGGAAACTGTTGTTGCAAACTACATTCTCTCTCAGCTCCTGGGACATGGAGGTAGGTTCTTAGACAAGGGCCACAGTGATGAGAGGCTGCCTGGGTCTTACCTCCAGCTTGTGCCTGCCGACCGAGGACAGAGGAAACAGAGATGTGAGTGACAGGCTTCTGCCCCCCAGGACTCCTTGGCCTTTGAAGAATTTGTATCTCTGTCCAGAATGCAACCTGGGGACTGGTTTCTTCTCTCACTTTCCTCGGCTGGTTTGCTGTGTGTCTCGGGGTCAGTTGCTTGGCCTATCTGAGCCTCTGGTTCTGACCCTCCCACAGCCGGGTTTGATGATGACCTGTTGCCGGTGAGAAGACAGAAATGGGTGGTGTGATTGCAAGGCCCTGGTAGGGGTTGAGCCACTAGTCGCCAGGTTGTCTGCGGCTTGAGTCTGGGAGTGCCGGCTTTGTTCCCTTGTTAGGATGTAAGAGAAATCAGAGGAAACTTGTTCCTTTTTTCACGTGGGCCCTTATATTGATCTCCTCTCCTATCTGCTTTCCTGCAGCACAGTTAGGAGATGAAAGACTCAAGAGTTTTGCATTTTCGCTGTTAGGATTTACTGCCATAAATCAGAGCTGGCAATTGTTTCTTATCAGCAGAAATGGTGGTTGGTTACAGTAATATTTAATTCTGAAATATAAGTTCTGAAGATATGTATGATTTCTCCTCCCTTTTTCTTTCTCCAGTCCTTTCCCCATCTCCCTCTCTCTCTCTCTCTCTCTCTCATACACACACACACACACACACACACACCCTCCCCCAGGATCAACAATGACCTGCCAAGGCTAAGAATAACCCAGAGAAACTTGACCCAGAGAGCAACAAAATCCAAGAAAATGATGGAAAAAAGAGAGAGGCCCTGGAAGGGAAAAAACATCCAAAACAAGTGACAAGGAGGCCAAGAGGCACAGAGACCCAGAATGCGAGGGGCACGGGCCAGAGAGGGAAAAGGGGAGGAAGAAGGTAAAAGAAGGGTCATTCTTCCCATCGTGCTGGAAGAGGAGAAAGAACTAAAGGAAAGAGCCATGGAGCCATGGAGCCCAGTGGGAGAGGGTCAGGGCGACGGAACAAGGCTAGACACTGAAGGGGAAGGAGGCAGGAGCTGGAGGAGGAGACAGGCCCAGGTCTATCTCTGGTGCTGGGGAGGTTGGGGGGGAGCCACAGGACGGCTGCCCAGGGCCACTGCACCCCCGAGAGCCGGCCGAGGCCAGGCAGGGAAGGCGAGGGACAGAGGCCATAGGACAGGGGTGTGGAAAGAGGAGAGAGAAGGAGCTGGAAGAGGAGAGCCAGCAGGCGGGGGACTGCAGACCAGACAGAGTAGACAGAGGGATGGAGGCTGAGGGGGCGGGAAGGTGGAGGAGGGATGGGCCGAGGCCCAGGTTCTACGGGGAGACACAGGGTAACGCAGCAAAGCGGGAATCCGTGTGAATCACAGAGACAGCGGAGGCAGAGAAGAGGAGAACCAGGGACGGTAGAGAGGGGCCTCGCCACAGGCTCATGCAGAGGCCCAGCGAGCAATCCACGGCGGAGTCAAGAAGGCACGAGAGGCAGAGCGAGCGGCAGACCCAGTCTGAACAGCAGAACCAGAGCTGCACAGGCGGGCGGAGGAGAGAGACGGAAACTTGGAGGCAGAGGCAGGCCAGCAAGCAGGAACAGAGCCACAGAGAGCTGGAGGACAGGGAGGGAAAGCCAGAAAGAGAAAGGCAGGGACAGGCGGTCGGGCGCACACTCACATAGACATGAGGAGAGAGACAGGCGGCCGGTGAGCAGGACTGTGGCCCACGCTGGGCTCCTCCTCGACCTCCCTGCGTGCTCGGGGACATTGCTGTCCTGAGCTTATAACCCTGCAGGGAAGGAGGTTGTGGGCAGGGCTCCCTCGGACTCAGGGGGCCACTCCTGAGTGGCATGTGGGCCCAGGACCCTATCAGGACAGTCCCTGCAGCCTCTGGCCCAGGCTCCCATGAGGAGCCTCACTCCCCAAGGACCTTAGGCAGTGCTGGCCTGGAGGCCAACATCCGGTGGGGGTCTGTGGGGGAGGGGAGATGAAACTCAGCTGGGGGAGGTATTGTGGTTGCTGGGGAGAAGTTGTGTGGGGCTCAGACAGGGCGCCGAGGACAGGTCTTTCCTCAGCTGTTCCTCCTTCCCCAGGAAAAAAAAATGAGGTACCATGGGAGGTCTAGGTTGACGAAGGCCAAGAAATTGTCCTCTCCTCTGCCAAGTGGTGTCCCCGGGGCTGTTTCACCCATTAGATACATCAGGCAAAGTGACACGTTGGAGACCCTAAAGAAAAGGATACTGGCCGAAAAATAAGAATCTCACAGAATAACAGTTAGTAAATATTTAAGTGACCTCTAACATCACATTTTATCAGTTAGGGGAAACTCATTCAGCTTTTTCATGGGTATACAGTGACACATTAATTACGCTTAACGTGAGACATGGGTATACTTTCCTGTGTCTTATAAAGGGCCATGCCCTCGGAGGTCTTAAACTGCCCAGTGGCTCTCAGGTCTCCATCCTTTGAGGGTATGTTCTGGCATTTCAGATCACTTGTGAGAAGCCTTCCTCTTGGTGTAGAGAAAAGCAAGAGAGAAAGAGTCTGAACTGTAGCAACAAGGACTAAAGACAGGTAACAGGAAGAACTTACACCTTGCAACTTCGAGGTAGCCCCAAAGACCTCGGAGCCCTCTCTTTTGGTGTTTCTGGCCAAAGGGTGGGGAGGAGATCAGTTCTGCCTGGAGAGCAAAAGAAACGTCAGGCTCCATTCTTTCTGGGCATGAGAAGACCGGTTGCTCACAGATGGCCCCAGGGGCTGCCATAGCATTTGGAACTTGGCCCAATACGTCCCCCAGGAGCCAGACTGCGGTCTGACTTCATTACCTAGGTATGATTTAGTTGGGAGCTCCATGAAGGAGAAGCCACTGCGAGCTGAGCCCTGGAACCGGTCTTCTGGGACAGGAGGCCTCCTCAGGCTGGGCCACTTGGCTCATACTGGCCTGCGTCATGGTTGTGGTTGTGGTAGGGTGTGGGAAGCCAGGGATGGGATCCCTGGAGCCTCACTGTACCCTGTACTTCTCAGGAAGTCCCCTCCCTCTCTTACTGATGCCACACGAGGGCTGGGTGCTTCCTCCTCTGTGACAGGACTGTAGGTGTGTGATCCACCTCCTTCCTCATGTGGCCGGGTGGTGATGTGGACACCAAATCCCGGTGTAGGTTTTTTCCCATATCACCCAGCAGATCTCCCATACCAGTTGGTGTCCTACAATTCACATGAATTCTGACATAATCTGCCTGGATCCCACAAATAAAGGGCTCAGTCCTGTAAGACTCTCCCCCACTCTCCTACTTCAGATGCCAACTGGAAGTCCAAGCTGTCATCAGTGCATGTGACCACTCCTTGGGTTCAATTAATTAACTAAGTGGCTTTTAGAACTCAGAGAAATATTTACTTACTAGATGACTAGTTCATTGTAAAAGGATATACCTCAGGAGTAGCCAGATGGCAGAGACCCACAAGATGAAGTATGTGGGAGGGAGGATGGGGTGTCCCAGCATATCTGGTGGTCACCAACTCAGGGGCTCTCTGAACTCATCCTTTTGGGGTTTAAAGGAGGCCTCATTACATAGGTATGATTGATTAAATCACTGGCCATTAGTGACTCAATTCCATCTCCAGTGCCTCTCATCTTCCCAGAAGTTAAGAGTGGGACTGAAACTTCTTTAATCCCATGGTTGGCTCCACTGGCTGCCCAAAAGTCACCTCACTGACACAACAAAAGACAACAAAAGAGCCTTTATGGTTCTCATCACTTAGGAAATTCTAAGGTTCTTAGGACCTCTGTGCCAGGAACCAGAAGACTAAATACATATCCTTTCTTATAAATCACAATATCACCCAGGCTCTGTAGGCAACAGGCATTCACACAGCTGCTAAAGTCATCTTTCTGCCCTTCATCTCTGACTTGGTTCCTCCCCTGTGCAAGAACTGTAAGGACCTATTTTATATTTTTATATTTTAGCAAGAGGCTTTCATTGAGGTTAAACAAAAACCTTGTTGTTTAACCCTTAAACTGTCCCTGCTCCCCTTCCCCCAGGGGATTTACTTAAAAATAAGTCCTGGAAACCAGCTCCAGGTAACAAAGCCCAGATACAAAGGTGGGTCAGGCCAGGTGGAGACATCCGATCAGTAGGGGGTTGCATACTGTCTCCCTAGCTACCAAGGAGTATGGGCCCCCGCCCTTTGGGAACCCTTTTGGCGCCAATCCTAATCAAGGTGTAATAGGCTGATTCAAATGTCTACTAGGGTAAATTGTAATTCAATTGTTCACCTGTGCGTGGCCAGGCCCAACCGCATGGCCTTTGCCCTTAAAAGCTAGACTGTGAAACAGAGAAGGGTCGCCCTCTCTTGCAAGAGGTGCGGCCCCGAACGTTCGGTTAGATTCTTGATGCTTGGTGAGAAATAAAGCTTTGCTTGACCTTCGCTTTGTATCAGTCTCGCTCCTTTAATCACGGACCCGTTATTGGGGCATAATAGAACCTTCATTGGTTCTCATCTGTGGGAAAAGTCATGCAAGATGACCAACTGCTCTTTCCTGTCTGATCTCCATTCATGTGCCTCCAGGTAGGCAGCTCTCTAAAAGAGCCCCTAGTGATCCCTACCTCCTCCTGGTAATCACACCTCCGTGTAATCCCCAGCACTGGAAGGTGGGTGGGACTTGGCATTTTCCTTTGAATGAGTAAAACAGGGCAAAAGCAATGAGATATTACTTCTGAGATTTGGTAATAAAAGACTTGACTTCCATGTTGTTTTAACTCTCTCTGTCTCTCGAACTCTTCTCAATTTCTTGCTCTGATGAAGTAAGTTGGCTTGTCGTGAGCTGCCCTATGGAGAAGTCCCTGCGGCAAGGAACAGAGGGTGGTCAAGCTGACCAACAGACAACAGGGAACCGAGGCCATCAGAGCAACAGCCAGGGAGGAACTGATGCCTGCCAACAATCGTGGGATTCTGTGATGGTAGCTGCTGGCCCCAGATTCAGCAGAGCAAGAGTACTCCCACAGAGCTGAATAAACCAATGAGGTTATTTGGATCATTGTTGCTATTGTTTTTAATGTTCTGGGGGTTTTGGACATATGAGAAAACTCTCATTCCCCTCAAGGTGTCTCTAACACTTGATTTAGTAGATCAAAATTTTTTGAACTGCAGTGAAACTTTTTTTTTTAAAAAGATTTTATTTATTTGACAGAGATCACAGTAGGCAGAGAAGCAGGCAGAGAGAGAGGGGGAAGCAGGCTCCCCGTTGAGTAGAGAGCCCGATGCAGGGCTCGATCCCAGGACTCTGGGATCATGACCTGAGCCGGAAGCAGAGGCTTCAACCCACTGAGGCACCCAGGTGCCCCTGCAGTGAAACATTTTTAACTGATACCTGATTTTTACTGGCTTACCAGAATTCAGACACTTCAATTAGTCTCTTTACTTATTAGCCTACATTCAATAATCGTGTTTTGTATTTAACCAGGATAGACTTGGTCAAATGGATTGTTTAACAAAGATTATATTTAAGAGGTATTTCCTTTTAATCAGGCATGCTGAGATACTATTAAGTAGCAAGGGTTGAGTTGACTTTACTTGTGAATCCAATCTCCACGAAGCTCTCCCTGAAAAACTGACCTGGCTTACAATGTCCCAACCTTAGAGATGGTAAGGAATATCACCTACTGGCCAGAAGGAAACGTAAGTAAATTTTGGAACCTTGATTGGAGAGGAATTCACCCAACTTTATAGGTTCTGTGGGTGAAATATGAAGGACAGATTTTCTTGGGATTGGTTTTCCAACTTCAGCATAACAAATAATAGAGCATTTAAAAAGTCCAAGTTCAGATTCCATATGGAAACTTCCAGGTAAAAGTTAATTCTGTGGCTTTAGAAGTGGCTCAATACTGTGTGTCTCTAGATTTGCAAGACAAACTAGAGACGGTCCAGATGGCTAACTTTCCTACGGACCTAACGTTCCTTACTGATACAGTGAGGCCAGAAATAATGAAACCAGTTTTTTTTTTTTTTAAATCAAGAATAATTTTAGAAGATTATTTAAGATCACAAGGGTGAGTGGTTGTAAGAAAAAACATCATCTAAGACTCGCAGAAGGCAACAGGGATTTCATGGTGCTCTCTTGGTATAGTGCTTGAGGTTGTCTAACAGACCCTCTGAGGATTATCTGGCTTTATAAGGGTGTACTATTTTAATTGAGTTTCTAAGGCCTTGGATATTTTATAACTCTGCAGGTTTAACTGTTAAGGCCTAGAAAACTGGAAGCAAGACAAAAGATTTCTGTCTATAATAATGCAAATAATTCCTATTCATAGGAACGCAAACGAAATTTGTCCAGTAGAGAATATAAATTTCTGTACGCCAATTCTCCTTTGAACCAATCTTAATATCTTACTGGTTCCTTCATGAATTAATGAGCTTAGTGAAATCTTTGACACATGTTCATTTAAGAAAAACCATAAAGGAAGAGAATCATAAGTTTGTTTAAAATTCTATTTATTAAAAATCATTGTTCTATTCATCAAAAGAAAAGAAGACTCTTCAGCAGTGAAAACAAAACAACATGATAAATGTCAAAACCTATTATTGAGTGAATGACTCAAGTTACAGAAGAATGTATATTGTATAATTTAATTTAAAAATAATCACACAACCATAAAAAAGGATGAGATCTTTCCATTTGCGACAACATGGAAGGAACACCTAGAGGCATTATGCTAAGTGAGATAAGTCAGACTGAGAAAGACAAATACCATCTGAT
Source organism: Martes martes (assembly GCF_963455335.1). NCBI lineage: Eukaryota > Metazoa > Chordata > Mammalia > Carnivora > Mustelidae > Martes > Martes martes. Next base: position 158,305,370 of record NC_137891.1, read on the forward strand.
TTCACTCATATGCAGAATCTAAAAAACAAAAGAACAAACAAATAGACCAAAAGTAGAATCAGACTTATAAATAAAGAGAACAAACTGATGGTTGCCAGAGGGTAGGGAGGTGGGAGGATGGGCAAAATGGGTGAGGTTGAGTGGGAGATACTGGCTTCCAGTTATGGAATGAATAAGTCATGGGAATAAATGTCACAGCACAGGGGATATAGTCAATGATATTGGAATAACATTGTATGGTGACAGATGGCAGCTACCCTTGTGGTGGGCATAACATAATGTATAGCGATATGGAGTCACTCTGTTTTGCACCTGAAACTACATTGTGTTTCAACTATACTAAAAAAAAAAAAAGAACAATAATAAATAAAATAAAGTGAGAATCTGACCAAAAAATTGGGTGCTTAAAACATTTAAGAAATCATGAAAACACATAGTAGTTTAATAATTGTATTCTGTTTCTTTTAAAGTATTAATAAAAACAATTAAAAATCTTTTCAACCCTAAAATACAGATGCTGAAATGTTAACAGTAATTATCACCAAGTCTAAAGTAATGGGTAATTTTCATTTTCTTCTTTTTGTTTGCATCTGTGCTCTAAAACTTAAGAATAAACAGGTACTACTTCTGCAATAAAGAAAACAAGCAATGAGCTGAGAGAAGATATTCTCAATGCATGCAATAAACAAAGAGGCTCCAAAATATATAATAAACTGCAAATTAAGAAAAGGCAAATGATATCTCATATTCATTGAATATTTACAGTTTGGTTTTCACTATGACAAATTCTTTTTGTGTATTATTTCATTTAATCCTTCCAGCTACCTCCTCAGGTCTATACTATTTTCTTCCTGTTAACAGATGAAGAAACTGAGACTCAGAGAAAGTTATGTACCTTGTCCATCACCACTTAGTTAGTAAAGGGTAGGACTGGGATTAGAACACAGGAGTCTGGCTTTTGAGCTTAGTTCACTACACAACACTACCAAGAAGCTTATGGGAAAAAAAAATGTTAAATTCACTAGCAACCAGGGAAGTACAAATGAAACAAAAAAAGTTGCGCTCTCTCTCTTTCTCTCTCAAAAAAAAAAAATAGGTAGATGTCAGAAATATGACGCTGAGTTATGATTTCTTCAGAATAATGTGGAATCATGCCACCATTATAGATTTTCAAACTCATACAAGAACAATTCTATGGGTTCGATAGTCTGTAAGCAAAAGTTTAAAGACCTATGGAATGACTTCAGTTTAATGGTAGTGGTTGATTCCTGGAGCTGGAAATATTCAAAGGACACTTCAATGGCATCTGTAACTATTTAATCCTTTTTTTAAAAAGATAAAAAGGCTCAGACTAAATATGGCAAAACACTAAGTGTTTATTTGGGGTATGGAGAAATGGGGTCTTTGTATTTTTATTTCTGTCTGCAGGTATCTCTCTCTCTTTGTCTCCCTTTCTATATGGGGATAGATAAATGCATACAGATATATAGATATACATAAACACGTATCTTTTTATTTTATGAAATATATGGAGCATTTATTTCTCAAAATAAAAGTGAGATTTAAGTAGTAAAATCAGGGAGGGAAGAGTTAGTATCACAAGCGGAGTCCAAACCAAATCAATTATTAGACACATTGTTACAGAGATGTGTCTAAAATAGTTCTGGCTTGGAATTTATAGCTCCTAGTGCAAAAAACAATGCTGATTATTATTTGTAAGTACATGGAAAGACTGCTTCCTCATGACCTCTCTACTCTTGATATCATTTTCACCTCCACATCCCTTACACAGTAGAAAATCATGTGTACACATTTGGCTGTAATCAGAGTGAACTGACATGAACTTCTAGAGGTGAGGAGAGAACCCAGGGAAAGCAATAAAGCAATGACTGGAACCATGACATAGTCACTGTAGAAGAAAGCCTTTGCCCTCAACTCTCAACTGAAGCATTAGGGTGGTAGCAGCCAATGGAGGGGCCTTCAGTTTAGGGGTACCCATACAGCCACTCCCAACTTGGTTATTCACAACCCTAGAAAGGCTCAGGTTGGTTAGAACCTACTTGTATGATACCAAATGAGCCCCATCAAGTCTGCCCATGACTCTGGACAATTCTGAAACATCCTGGATCAGTGAGCAGTTCTTCTGTTACCAAGTACATTCAGAAAGGCCCTTTTAACATCTTTGTTCCGGAGGCTGTAGATGATGGGGTTGAGGAAGGCAGAGACAACATTGTAGAACAGGGCTAGCTTCTTGTCCCGCTCTGGGTCATACCAGGAGCCGGGTCTCATGTACATGACCATGGCTGGTCCATAGAACATGATGACCACAGTGATGTGGGAAGCACATGTGGAGAAAGACTTGATCCTCCCCTGGGATGAGCGGATTCTTAAGATGGAGGCAAAGATTCGGATATAGGAGGCCAGGATGAGGGAGAATGGAACCAAGAGCAGGATGAAACCCAAGATGAAGTCCAAATGGTCATTGAAGGACGTGTCTGCACAGGCCAATTTCAGGATGGCGGGGACCTCACAGAAGAAGTGGTTTATCTTCTGGGGGCCACAGTAAGGCAGATGCATGGTGAAGATGGTGTAGATCAGGGCCCCAGCTATGCTAATGGAGCAACAGCCTGTGACCATCTTGATACAAATGGGACGGCTCATGAGTAGGGGATAGTGAAGGGGGAAGCAAATGGCTACATACCTATCATAGGCCATAATGGCATAGAGGACACACTCAGCAATGCCGAGGACCAAGAAGATAAACATCTGGGCTACACAAGCTCCCCAGGAGATGGTTTTCTTTGGACACACCATATTAACCAACATCTGGGGCATAGTGGTAGTGACATAACTCATGTCCACCAAGGAGAGGACACTCAGAAAGAAGTACATGGGTGTGTGGAGGTGTGATTCCAGGTAGATCAGGCTGATGATAAGTCCATTACCCAGAAGAGTGACAAGGTAGAGGAGAAGGAAGAAGGAGAACAGGGCTATTCTGACCTGTGACTCACTGGAGAATCCCAGAAGGATGAACTCAGACACAGAGCTGTGGTTCTTCCTGCCAAAGATGTGCATGGTGGTCTGCCTATTAAGGAGACAAGGACTTCCCTGTTCTGCCTTTGGCCTTGGGGGAGGGAGGACAGAGTTGACAGAAGCTGAGTCACACACACATAGCGCCTTGCAGAGTAGCTCAAACTAATTTCATCAAACCTGTTGAGTGAGATGCAGAGGGAAAGGAAGAGAGGGCAGCTGTGGCACTGGGAAATAAGTCAGGAGATCTGGATTCATACCTGTAATAGAACAGAGGATGCCTGATGGCCCACAGGTCCTTCTCTGGAAATCACCCTCACCCACAAAGGGCAAGGGATTCGGTAGCCATGTTCGGAGCAGCGGGCCTAGCCAACCTCTGGCCACTGCTGAATTGGACCATAGGTGTACACCTGTCCCAGTCTGGAGGACAATTCTCTGGTGGGATTTCAAACTTACAACATTGTCAATGTCTATGCCAGTGGGCTGTGTGTGCCTGAGGTACCAACAACCTAGAACCAGTGGTGATTACATAGCCATAGGACAGCTGGCGCAATAGAGAGGAAAAGTGGCAGCCTTGCAGAAATGATAAAAAGCAGACATGCAGGGCAGCAAAGAAGAGACCTCACAGCCCCAAGCCACTGAGAGCGTGACTCTGGCTCCTGACTTGTACCCTCAGCTCCCCCTTTGTATCCTGTGCTTGGATACCTGGGAGATTTTCTGTTGAATCCTTATAGTTACTATGCCATGACCACATTTTAAATTCTGCTCCTTCTGAATGTCCCATGGTTGTCACTTACCCAGCTGTGTGACCTTGGGCAAGTCCCTTCACTTCCGTTGGCCTCAGTCATCCCACCTGTTAGAGATGAAGAATCCAGGTACAGAGTAATGGGAAGAGCATATGAGATTCTGTATGTCAAGACATTTGGCAAAATATAAAACGCTAGACAAATAAAGGGATTAGTACAAGTGGAATGAATCTGGAAATCAGAAGAGCAAAGGGCTGATCCTTACTATGTCCCTGATTTGCTGTGTGATCTTGGGTAACTCCATACCCTTCTGTGAACTTCACAGCCCCATTTTTAAGTAAGGTTGTTGGACTTGCCCACTCCAAAGAAAACTGCGAGCTCTGTTATTCTTTGATCCCAGGAATAGCAGACTGAAGACCTGTGATCACCTGTGAAGACCTGTGCCATGAGCATCAGGGGGAAGGCTGAGCTGGGCAGTCCGCTGACCAGGACTGCGTCAGCAAGAGATCCCTTCTGGGAGTTGGAGACGTGAGACCAGAGCAGAGGAGAATACATAGACTGTAGACTTGGTGTCAACACACCTGAATCTTGTAGCCTCTTTACCTGCTCCTAAGCCACTTAGTCTCTCAGAGTCCCATATCCTTCATGTGTCATATCTCCTCCGTAGCGGAGATCATGCAAAATATATCTAATGACAGGGCTCCCTTTTGGGCATTTAGATAAAGGGCAGCTGAGTGGAAGGAGGGGTAGAGGGAAGAGAGAGGAGCTATCCTGGCATTTTCAAGCATCTGAGGCTCCAGAGGACAGGGTTGAAAACATGATTGTAGGGACTCATTGCCGTGGGGTGCTGGTGGGGAATCTTAAAGATGGAAACGTTGTTTGAGGCTGTCTGGGCAAAAGAAAATGGTGTCATATTTTTGTGTAGCGCTCTAGGGAACACCAGTAATTGGATGAAAAAGAAAGAGGTCCTAGATCAGAAGTGTTTGTGAAGCAAAGAGGAGAACTAGGGAAGCTCAGAGTCTTACACATTGAGGGGAAATTTTCAAGAGATTAAGACTGGTCAGCAGTGCCATTGGCTAATGCCAAAGCCCGGAGGATGAGGACTGCAAGGAAGGAGGAGATCAAATCTTTCTTTCACAATGTCCACACCCCGGATTGGGCTTTTTCAGGGGCTTCTTGGTGATCTTCTTCCCGGTCCACCCACCAGACACTGGTACTGTCATCTGTCCTGCCCGTTCTCATGCCTCATTAGACTGGAATGTAAGGACTCTCCCATCTGTCTCCAACCATTTCCAGGTCTGTGATTCACCAGTACCTCACAGAGACTTCAGAACCATGATGTTAACAGCACGGGCCCCAAAGGATCCTAGTCTGGGCAGTTGGGATGTCCTCTTGTCTGAGCCACAGATCTTTCGAGCTACCCAGCTTTCTCAATATCAGCCACACGTGCCATGATGATCTACACTGTCTTTCCATTGAGCTGTTTATCTGCTGGTAATGCCTTCTGTAACTCTTTCTGCTTCTCCACATTCCACTGACTTCCAAGGATCAGCTTGGGATTTCCTCCTCCTTATTCAACCAGTCTAGCTCTATCCATTTTGTGTACTGTCCTCCCAGCCAGGCTGTAGGCAGAGGCTATGTCTCTTTAAGGTCTCTCCACACTATCTAGCAGGGACTGGCAGGCTGCTTTGGGCACCTGCTCCAGGTGATTGCATAGTCTGCCAGGCTTTAACCACTGTGTGACTGTCTGTCTCAAAGCACCAATGGAAGAAACAATTAGATCAAGCACTTGGGCTAGGAAAATGCCATATTCATAACCGCTCTCCTTTCTCCACTTGCCAACAATTCACTGTTCCCTCCCAACCTTTGCTCTTTGGGTGCACAAAAGGAAAGAGGATGCCTTATCAAGGACCCCAGCAGCCATTCTGGGCATGGAGCTTGGAGGTGCTCAGGTAAGGAACCCCCCAGCCCCTCCCTCAGTCCCACGTACAAATGATCAGTACCTTGTTCTGCTTGAGTAGCCTCCTTCCCTCCTGTGGTACCAACAACCTGCTTTCTCTTAGTCTCATACAGTGTAGAAGGATTCAGCCCTTCACCTTAGCATGGTGGCTTACAGGGGAGAGAGTACCCCTATTAAGTGCAGGGAAGGGCTTCCAGCCAGCAGACATGGAGGTCCTCTTCATACTACAGTGGGTTTAGAGAGTAGACTTCTGATCCCTGAAAAGCCCTGAGGATTCTCTGTCCATGCTCGTAAATGCAACACAGAGCCACTGGGCTGGATGAAAGCCTAGGCCAGGGAGTTTAATGCCACAAGACACTTCAGGCTTGGCCCCTAGAGCTAGTGAGCTGGGCATCCTTCTTAAATTTCCACTAGGGACTGAAACTTCTTCCCACTGAGATTCAAGAGGAGGGAGGAGTCCTACAGCTGAGGTGCCACATTTCTGTGTGACATAGTGATTGTACTAGTAAGATGTGCTTTGTTTCCTTCAGAACATGTGTATGTGTCTCTACGTTCCGGGCATCTTACCCATGATTGTGTGCCTAAGGCTTGGATACAGACAGCATAAATGTTTCTAATACTAGTGTCCTTATAACTGCCATTATCCAAGGCCACAGACCTCATTACGGTGTAAATGCTACAAAACCTATTGCATTATCAATAACTGCCTAGTACTGTGCACTTACTTTGATCAGATGGTACACTGGGCACAACATGTAATACAATTCACCCTTGCAACAAGGTCAGCAAGCCATTTGGTAGTCAGGAGTTTAAGAAAATTACGTGGCTTGTTCATACCTACTAGCAGATAAATCTATTGTCTGAATTTGAACCTAGATCTGCCAGATTGGAGATCATTCTCCCGCAGCCTCTCTATGGCCAAGGTGCAATGCTGGTTTATAGGGTTTATAGGGTTTATAGGGTGTGTACAGGCTGTAAATGTAGGTGCCAGATGGTCAAAGGCCAGAACAGATGTACAGTCTTTCTTGGACTGACTTGGAAGACACCCTCCCCAACTACATGCTCTCTTGGGTCCTTCTGGAATTCCAGGAGAGAAAGGCAGAAGACTGGCTTGGCCTCATTAACTACTGCAGGATAAGGCTCACTGGAAAGGAGACTGCCCCATGGATGGGAGGCACTAAACAACTATGAGTGATGGTGTAGTCCAGCGAGGTGGAATTAAAATTCTGAAGAGTGTGGCAATGAAGTTCAGGGCAAGATGAAGTCCAGTTTGGCTACTGGGGGATTTGAGACCAATGGGGAATACTTTTTTACCTTGATAGAAGTCAGTGATCAGGAATCCAGGTCAAGTGATACTTAGAGTTCAAAGGGTGTTTGTCTACAGAACCCTGGATGGGACCTGAGGGGGCAGAATTGGATGAGACCTGGGAACTGGAAGGGCCCTGAAAAGAGCAAGTTATCCTCAAGGACAGGTTCTCAAGGTCAAGACCAAAGAACTCTTGGTAATATATTTAGAGGGCGAAGTTGGACAAGCCAGCAGTGAGCAAAACTGGGTGTTATCTTAGATCTACTGCTTAAGTTCCTAGAGACATAGCACATCCAGACAACATAGATTTTGAGGGCTGACAAGTCTCAGTTACAGTGCTTGTCTCCAACTGTGGGGAAACAGGGTAGGCAAGGATGGGATTGGGTAGGGTGATCTCACATACTGGTTTTCGTGGAACAGTTCTGGTTTATTCCTGCTGTAGATCAATTAACTTCTGTCACTGTTTTAAACACTCCTTTTTGCTCTCAAAATGTATCTGAATTTGGACTTGATATGGTCTCTCATGTTAGCAGTCATGAGCCTTCTGGCTGCCTGACATGGTACAGCCCTACCCAGGGCACAGGAAACAGGTGATGCACAGTACAGTCCTAGATTTTGATATATTTTCTCTCATAACTGTTTATCTCTACATCATTCTCCACCCCAGGCTTAGGTTCTAAAGTTCCAGAAGACACAAAGCCAGTGTTTGTTGGGCAAGACAGGGAAGAAAACGCCAGACAGATTGGTGGTCAAATGTTGTCCCCACCCCTTCTTTGCCATGTGACCTTGGGAAAATCACTTCCCCTCTCTGGGTCTCATTTTCATCATATTTAGAACAGAAAGCAATGCTGTGAGGACTAAGGAGGTACATGTAAGGTGCTGAGCACAAGTGCCGGTCCACAGAAGGGACTTAGTTGTGGCAGATCCCATACTGACAGTAATAAGTGAGCAGTATTAAGGGTCAGGCTAGTTCTTCCCCAGATGGAGGCTGGACACCCTGTAGCCAGGGCAGGAGCCTGGATGCCTGCCTGCAGAGTGGAGCCCCCGCCCAGGTCACACTTCTCAAGCAAGAGGGGACTGTGCTTGTGGAGTGGTCATTTCCTTCCTCCTGAAAAGAGGATGAAACTTTTGAATCTGGCATCTCTGGGACAGGAAGCAGAGATTTAACATCCCAGAGGGGATGGCCCATCCATAAATGACTGAGCAGGTAAGGGAGCTTGTCTACTGAGCCGGGCTGTGTGGTGCCAACTGTCTAGTCCTTGTCATTCAGTCCTGAACGTGGTTCAAATCCCAGTCCGTCCCTACTTGTTACTCAGGCAAGTTATTTCATCTTCCCAAGCCTCAGTTCCTTAAACTATAAAATTTGGAGAAAAATGTGAATTTCGCATGTTTGTTCTAGGACTAAGCAAAATGGAATATTTAAGCATCTGATGCTAGAATTATGGTATGTGTTTGAGGGATGGAAGAAGTTGTGGTCATTGTAATGGTTATGGTCATGATCATCACCATTCCTCTGAGGCCAACAGCTGGTAAGCTGCACCCAGACTTGTGCCCTTCTGGTGCCCCCTCCCTCCAGAACACTTTCCTGCCTCTTTATTAGTCTCTCTCTCTCTCTCCTTTTTAAATTAAGTTCAACTAGCAACATGTAATACATTAGTTTTTGATGTATTTTTTTTTGACAATTTGGAAGTGTTTATTGTCACTCATCACGAAAAACACTGAATAAACAGCTCTGTTTATTTCTTGCCGTTTTTCAAGGAAGTTGGCCAACCATCTTTCTGACCATAGCATTATTTATGTTTTTTTTTAATTTTTTATTTATTTTCAGCGTAACAGTATTCATTGTTTTTTCACCACACCCAGTGCTCCATGCAATCTGTGCCCTCCCTAATACCCACCACCTGGTTCCCCCACCCTCCCACCCCGCCCCTTCAAAACCCTCAGGTTGTTTTTCAGAGTCCATAGTCTCTCATGGTTCACCTCCCCTTCCAATTTCCCTCAACTCCCTTCTCCTCTCCATCTACCCTTGTCCTCTATATTATTTGTTATGCTCCACCAATAAGTGAAACCATATGATACTTGACTTTCTCTGTTTGACTTATTTCACTCAGCATAATCTCTTCCAGTCCTGTCCATGTTGCTACAAAAGTTGGGTATTCGTCCTTTCTGATGGAGGCATAATACTCCATAGTGTATATGGACCACATCTTCCTTATCCATTCATCCGTTGAAGGGCATCTTGGTTCTTTCCACAGTTTGGCGACCGTGGCCATTGCTGCTATAAACATTGGGGTACGGATGGCCCTTCTTTTCACTACATCTGTATCTTTGGGGTAAATACCCAGCAGTGCAATTGCAGGGTCATAGGGAAGATCTATTTTTCAATGATTCTTTAGTTGCATATAACACCCAGTGCTCATCAGATCACACGTCCTTCTTTTTTTTAAGTTATTATTTTTATTAACATATAATGTATTATTTGTCCCATCACATGCCCTTCTTAATGCCCATGACCCAGTTACCCCGTTGCCCCATCCCTCCCCTCCCTTCTGCAACCTTTGTTTCCCGGAATCCAGAATCCCATTGTTTTTCTCCCTCTCTGGTTTCTTCCCATTCAGGTTTCCCTCCCTTCTCCTATGATCCTCTGCCCTATTCCCTATATTCCACATATTAGTGGAACCATATGATAATTGTCTTTCCCTGCTTGACTTATTTCACTTAGGATAATACCCTTCAATGTCGATGCAAATGGTAGGTATACATCCCTTCTGATGGCTGAGTAATATTACACTGTACATCCATCTTCTTTATCCATTTATCTGTTGGAGGATATCTTGGCTCCTTCCACAGTTTGGCTATTGTGGACATTGCTGCTATGAACACTGGAGTGCATGTGCCCCTTCTTTGCCCTACATTTATATCTTTGGGACAAATACCCAGTAGTACAATTGCTGGGTCGTAGGGTAGCTCTATTTTTAACATCTTGAGGAGCCTCCATTCTGTTTTCCAGAGTGGCTGCACCAGCTTGCATTCCAACCAACAGTGTAGGAGGGTTCTCCCCTTTCTCCACATCCTTGCCAACATTTATTATTACCTGTCTTGTTAATTTTTGCCATTCTAACTGGTGTAAGGTGGTATCTCATTGTGGTTTTGATTTGTATTTCCCTGATGGCTAGTGATGTTGAGCATTTTTTCATGTGTCTATTGCCCTGATCCCAAAACCAAGCAAAGACCCAACCAAAAAGGAGAATTACAGACCAATATCTCTGAACATGGATGCCAAAATACTCAACAAGATCCTAGCTAATAGGATCCAATAGTACATTAAAAGGGTTATTCACCAGACCAAGTGGGTTTTATGCCTGGGATGCAAGGATAGTTCAACATTTGCAAATCAATCAATGTGATAGAGCGCATCAATAAAAGAAAAGACAAGAACCACATGATCCTCTCAATGGATGCAGAAAAAGCAACTGACAAAATACAATACCCATTCCTGATTAAAACTCCTTAAAGTATAGGAATAGAGGGAACATCCCTCAATATCATAAAAACCATCTATGAAAAGCCCACAGAGAATATCATTGTCAATGGAGGAGAGCTGAGAGCTTTCCCTTAAGGTCAGGAACACAACAGGGATGCCCACTCTCACCACTACTGTTCAACACAGTGCTAGAAGTCCTAGTCTCAGCAATCAGACAACAAAAAGAAATAAAATGTATCCAAATTGGCAAAGAAGAAGTCAAACCCTCCCTGTTCACAGATAACATGATACTTTATGTGGAAAACCCAAAAGTGGGGGAGGAGTCAAGATGGCGGAGAAGTAGCAGGCTGAGACGACATTGGGTAGCAGGAGATCAGCTAGATAGCTTATCTAACCATTGTGAACACCTACAAATCCAATGGGAAATCAAAGAGAAGAAGAGCAACAATTCTAGAAACAGAAAATTGATCACTTTCTGAAAGGTAGGACCTGCGGAGAAGTGAATCCAAAGCGACGGGAAGACAGACCGCGGGGGGAGGGGCCAGCTCCCGGCAAGCGGCGGAGCAATGGAGCACAAAATCAGGACTTTTAAAAGTCTGCTCCACAGAGGGACATTGCTCCAGAGGCTAAACCAGGGGGAATCCCAGAGAGGGTCAGCATAATCCCAGGTCCCGCGGGGTCACAGAAGGACTGGGGGTGTCTGAGTGCCGCAGAGCTCGCAGGTATTAGAGCAGGGAAGCCGGCTACAGCGACAAAGCCGAGGAGTGAGCTCTCAGCTCGGGGTTACCTTGAGCCACTTGCAGGCTGGGTGGGCTCGGAGCTCAGCCAGAGGCCACGGAGACGGAAGCGACCGGGCGCTTTTCTCCAAGTACCAGCAATTGACTGCTTTCCTCCAGGTGCAACTGGAGGCCTGGGAGGCAGGGGCAAATGGGCGCTTTTCTCTGAGGGTGCACTGAGGAGTGGGACCCCAACCTTTCAGCTCCTCCGGGCCAGAGATTGGAGGCCGCCATCTTCATTCCCATCCTGCGGAACTCTACGGAAAGCACTCAGGGAACAAAAGCTCCCAAAAGCAAACCCGAGCGGATTACTTAGCCCGGCCCCTGGCAAGGGCGGTGCAATTCCACCTGCAGCAAAGACACTTGAGAATCATTACAACGGGCCCCTCCCCCAGAAGATCAACAAGAAACGCAGCCAAGACCAACTTCACTCACCAAGAACATCAGAATTCCAGAGGAGGAGAAAGCAAATCTTATCTGAACAAAATGATAAGGCGGAAAAACTCAGCACAAAAAAAAAAGAACAAGAGGCAGTACAAAGCCTGGGGACCTAATCAATATGGACATTGGTAATATGACAGATCTAGAGTTCAGAATGACGACTCTCAAGGTTCTAGCCGGGCTCAAAAAAGGCATAGAAGATATTAGAGAAACACTCTCTGGAGAGATAAAAGCCCTTTCTGGAGAAATAAAGGAACTAAAATCTAACCAAGTTGAAATCAAAAAAGCTATTAATGAGGTGCAATCAAAAATGGAAGCTCTCACTGCTAGGATAAATGAGGCGGAAGAAAGAATTAGTGACATAGAAGACAAAATGACAGAATAAAGAAGCTGAGCAAAAGAGAGACAAACAAATACTGGACCATGAGGAGAGAATTCGAGAGATAAGCGACACCATAAGACGACACAACATTAGAATAATTGGGATTCCAGAAGAAGAAGAAAGAGAGAGGGGAGCAGAAGGTATATTGGAGACAATTATTGGAGAGAATTTCCCTAATATGGCAAAGGGAACAAACATCAAAATCCAGGAGATGCTAAGAACACCCCTCAAAATCAATAAAAATAGGTCCACACCTCGTCACCTGATAGTAAAATTTACAAGTCTTAGCGACAAAGAGAAGATCCTGAAAGGAGCCCGGGAAAAGAAGTCTATGACATACAAGGGTAAAAACATTAGATTGGCAGCGGACCTATCCACAGAGACCTGACAGGCCAGAAAGAACTGGCATGATATATTCAGAGCACTAAATGAGAAAAACATGCAGCCAAGAATACTATATCCGGCTAGGCTATCATTGAAAATAGAAGGAGAGATAAAGAGCTTCCAGGACAAACAAAAGCTGAAAGAATTTGCAAACACCAAACCAGCTCTACAGGAAATATTGAAAGGAGTCCTCTAAGCAAAGAGAGACCCTAAAAGTAGTAGATCAGAAAGAAACAGAGACAATGTACAGTAACAGTCACCTTACAGGCAATACAATGGCACTAAATTCATATCTTTCAATAGTTACCCTGAATGTTTATGGGCTAAATGCCCCAATCAAAAGACACAGGGTATCAGAATGGATAAAAAAACAAAACCCATCAATATGCTCCCTACAAGAAACTCATTTTAGACCCGAAGACACCTCGAGATTTAAAGTGAGGGGGTGGAAAACAATGTACCATGCTAATGGACATCAGAAGAAAGCTGGGGTGGCAATCCTTATATCAGATCAATTAGATTTTAAGCCACAGGCTATAATAAGAGATGAGGAAGGACATATATCATACTCCAAGGGTCTGTCCAACAAGAAGACCTAACAATCTTAAATATCTATGCCCCTAACATGGGAGCAGCCAACTATATAAACCAATTAATAACAAAATCAAAGAAATACATCGACAGAAATACAAGAATATCAGGGGACTTTAACACTCCCCTCACTGAAATGGACAGATCATCCAAGCAAAAGATCAACAAGGAAATAAAGGCCTTAAATGACACATTGGACCAGATGGACATCACAGATATATTCAGAACATTCCATCCCAAAGCAACAGAATATACATTCTTCTCTGGTGCACATGGAACATTCTCCAGAATAGACCACATCCTGGGTCATAAATCAGGTCTCAACCGGTATCAAAACATTGGGATCATTCCCTGCATATTTACAGACCACAATGCTCTGAAGCTAGAACTCAATCACAAGAGGAAATTTGGAAAGAACGCAAATACATGGAGACTAAACAGCATCCTTCTAAAAAATGAACGGGTCAACCAGGAAATTAAAGAAGAATTGAAAAAATTCATGGAAACAAATGATAATGAAAACACAATGGTTCAAAATCTGTGGGACACAACAAAGGCAGTCCTGAGAGGAAAAATAGCGGTACAAGCCTTTCTCAAGAAACAAGAAAGGTCTCAAATACACAACCTAACCCTACACCTAAAGGAGCTGGAGAAAGAACAACAAAGAAAGCCTAAACCCAGCAGGAGAAGAGAAATCATAAAGATCTGAGCAGAAATCAATGAAATAGAAACTAAAAAAACAATAGAACAAATCAACAAAACTAGGAGCTGGTTCTTTGAAAGAATTAATAAGATTGACAAACCCCTGGCCAGACTTATCAAAAAGAAAAGAGAAAGGACACAAATAAATAAAATCATGAATGAAAGAGGAGAGATCACAACCAACACTAAAGAAATACAAACAATTATAAGAACATACTATGAGCAACTCTATGCCAACAAATTCGACAATCTGGAAGAAATGGATACATTTCTAGAGACATATAAACTACCACAACTGAACCAGGAAGAAATAGAAAACATGAACAGACCCATAACCAGTAAGGAGATTGAAACAGTCATCAAAAATCTCCAAACAAACAAAAGTCCAGGACCAGACGGCTTCCCAGGGGAATTCTACCAAACATTCAAAGAAGAATTAATTCCTATTCTCCTGAAACTGTTCCAAAAAATAGAAATGGAAGGAAAACTTCCAAACTCATTCTATGAGGCCAGCATCACCTTGATCCCAAAACCAGACAAGGATCCCATCAAAAAAGAGAATTACAGACCAATATCCTTGATGAACACGGATGCGAAAATTCTCACCAAAATACTGGCCAATAGGATCCAACAGTACATTAAAAGGATTATTCACCACAACCAAGTGGGATTTATTCCAGGGCTGCAAGGTTGGCTCAACATCCGCAAATCCATCAATGTGATACAATACATTAATAAAAGAAAGAGTAAGAACCATATGATACTCTCAATAGATGCTGAAAAAGCAGCTTCCCTTCCTGATTAAAACTCTTCAAAGTGTAAGGATAGAGGGCACATACCTCAATATTATCAAAGCCATCTATGAAAAACCCACTGCAAATATTCTCAACGGAGAAAAACGGAAAGCTTTTCCACTAAGGTCAGGAACACGGCAAGGATGTCCGTTATCACCACTGCTGTTCAACATAGTACTAGAAGACCTAGCCTCAGCAATCAGACAACAAAAAGAAATTAAAGGCATCCAAATTGGCAAAGAAGAAGTCCAACTATCACTCTTTGCAGATTATATGATACTATATGTGGAAAACCCAAAAGGCTCCACTCCAAAACTGCTAGAACTTGTACAGGAATTCAGTAAAGTGTCAGGATATGAAGTCAATGCACAGAATTCAGTCGCTTTTCTTTACACTAACAACAAGACAGAAGAAAGAGAAATTGAGGAGTCAGTCCCATTTACAATTGCACCCAAACCATAAGGAATAAACCTAACCAAAGAGGCAAAGAATCTATACTCAGAAAACTATAAAGTACTCATGAAAGAAATTGAGGAAGACACAAAGAAATGGAAAAATATTCCATGCTCATGGATTGGAAGAATAAATATTGTGAAAATGTTGATTCTACCTAAAGCAATCTATGCATTTAATGCAATCCCTATCAAAATCCCATCCATTTTTTTCAAAGAAATAGAACAAATAATCCTAAAATTTATATGGAACCAGAAAAGACCTCGAATAGCGAAAGGAATATTGAAAAAGAAAGCCAAAGTTGGTGGCATCACAATTCCAGACTTCAAGCTCTATTACAAAGCTGTCATCATCAAGACAGTATGGTACTGGCACAAAAACAGACACATAGATCAATGGAACAGAATAGAGAGCCCAGAAATAGACCCTCAACTCTATGGTCAACTAATCTTCGACAAAGCAGGAAGGAATGTCCAATGGTGGGTATTAGGGAGGGCACAGATTGCATGGAGCACTGGGTGTGGTGAAAAAACAATGAATACTGTTACGCTGGAAAGAAATAAAAAATAAAAAAAAAAAAGACAGCCTCTTCAACGAATGGTGCTGGAAAAATTGGACAGCCACATGCAGAAAAATGAAATTGGACTATTTCCTTACACCACACACGAAAATAGACTCAAAATGGATGAAGGACCTCAATGTGAGAAAGGAATCCATCAAAATCCTTGAGGAGAACACAGGCAGCAACCTCTTTGACCTCAGCCACAGCAACTTCTTCCTAGGAACATCGCCAAAGGCAACAGAAGCAAGGGCAAAAATGAACTATTGGGATTTCATCAAGATCAAAAGCTTTTGCACAGCAAAGGAAACAGTTAACAAAACCAAAAGACAACTGACAGAATGGGAGAAGATATTTGCAAACGACATATCAGATAAAGAGCTAGTATCCAAAATCTATAAAGAGCTTATCAAACTCAACACCCAAAGAACAAATAATCCAATCAAGAAATGGGCAGAGGACGTGAACAGACATTTCTGCAAAGAAGACATCCAGATGGCCAACAGACACATGAAAAAATGCTCCACATCACTCGGCATCAGGGAAATACAAATCAAAACCACAATGAGATACCACCTCACACCAGTCAGAATGGCTAAAATTAACAAGTCAAGAAATGACAGGTGCTGGTGAGGATGCGGAGAGAGGGGAACCCTCCTACACTGCTGGTGGGAATGCAAGCTGGTGCAACCACTCTGGAAAACAGTGTGGAGGTTCCTCAAAAAACTGAAAATAGAGCTACCCTATGACTCAGCAATTGCACCACTGGGTATATATCCTAAAGATACAAACGTGGTGCTCCGAAGGGGGACGTGCACCCGAATGTTTATAGCAGCAATGTCCACAATGTCCACAATAGCCAAACTATGGAAAGAACCTAGATGTCCAACAACAGATGAATGGATAAAGAAGAAGTGGTGTATATCTACAATGGAATACTATGCAGCCATCAAAAGACATGAAATCTTGCCATTTGCGATGATGTGGATGGAACTAGAGGGCATTATGCTTAGCGAAATAAGTCAATCGGAGAAAGACAGCTATCATATGATCTCTTCGATATGAGGAAGTGGAGATGCAATGTGGGAGGGTTGGGAGGAGGTAGGAAAAGAAAAAATGAAAGAATATGTGATTGGGAGGGAGACAAACCATAAAAGACTCAATCTCAAAAAACAGACTGAGGGTTGCTGGGAGCGGGGGACGGGAGAGGGTGGTGGGGATATGGACATTGGGGAGGGTATGTGCTATGATGAGTGCTGTGAAATGTGTAAACCTGGTGATTCACAGACCTGTACCCCTGGGGATAAAAATACATTATATGTTTATTAAAATAAATTAATTAATTAAAAAAAAGGAAAAAAAAAGAAAAAAAAAAGACCCCACCCCCAAAGCACTAGAACTCATATAGCAATCCATCAATGTGACAGGATACAAAATTAGTGCACAGAAATCAGCTGCTTTTCTATATGCTAACAATGTAACTATAGAAAGAGAGACTAAGAAATCCATTCCATTCACAGTAGCAACAATACCTGTAAGACACCTAGGAATAAACCTAACCAAAGAGGTAAAGTGTTTATACTTTAGAAACTACAGAAGAGGGGTGCCTGGGTGGCTCAGTGGGTTAAGCCTCTGCCTTCGGCTCAGGTCATGATCCCCGGGTCCTGGGATCAAGCCCCGCGTTGGGCTCTCTGCTCAGCAGGGAGCCTGCTTCCTCCTCTCTCTGCCTGTTTCTCTGCCTACTTGTGATCTCTGTCTGTCAAATAAATAAAGAAAATCTTAAAAAAAAAAAAGAAACTATAGAAAAGTTATGAAATAAATTGAGGAAGACACAAAAAGATGGAAAAACGTTCCAAGTTCATGGATTGGAAGAATAAACATTGTTAAAATGTCTATCCTGCCCAGAGCAATTTACACTTTCAATGCCATCCCTATTAAAATACCATTGATATTTTTAAAGAGCTGGAACAAATGATCCTAAAACTTGTATGGAACTAAGTCTGGAGTTTTCTTTGTGAAAAGGTTTTAATGCCACATTCAAAATTTAAAATAGATATGTGGTTATCAGCTCTCCTATTTTTGTCAAATGAGCTCTGGTTCATTAATGTCTTTCAACAAATTTGTCTATTTCATATAAGTTATCTGATTTATTGGAATAAAGTTTTTCATAATATCTAATATCTAATAATATCATAAATAAGTTTTTCATAATATCTAATATCTAATAATATCATAATATCTATGGAATCCCTTTAGTATCTGTGGAATCCATTCCATGTTACTTTTCTTATTACTGGCATTGGAAATCTGTGTTTTATCTTGTTTTTTCCTGATCAGTCTGGCTAGACTATTATCAATATTATTCATCTTCTCAAAAAAAAAAAAACCCAATCACTATGAGATTTCTTAGCTTTTATCATCATGCTGTCAAATGTACTAATCTTTGTAATCCCACCCAGCGCTTTTTCATCTAACACAGTTTTCATCTCTAGACGTTAGATTTCTATCTTTCAGTTTCTCCCTTAATATGCTCAGTCTTTCCTGTTGCTTCTTAAACATATGAAAATAGATATAATTTTTTGATGTCTGTGCCTACTTATTCCATCATCTGTGTTGTTTCAGTTGGTTTTAACTGGGTAATGTTTCTCATGATGGGTCGTATCTTCTCAGTTCATTGCATTCCTGGTAACTTTTCACTGGATACCAGGCATTTTGAATCTTACTTTACTGAGTGTCACAAATTTTTTGAATTCTTGGTAAATACTCTTAAGCTGTTTTTCTAGAATGTAGTTAAATTACTTGTAAATAGTTTGACTCTCTTATATTTGGCTTTTAAGTTTTGTTGGGCAAGATGAGAGCAGAATTTAGCTAGTGAGAACAGGAAACATCCCTGGACCTGGACAAGCTCCAAGAATGGTTCCATCTAACCCTTCCGCTTGTCTTCCCCCTTCCCCAACTTTTGGTGCTCTCTTCACATAGTCCACTCCTCAGCGATCATCTGAGACTTGCATGGGACCCTCTGCAGGCCTCCAGAGCTCTCTTTTCTCCAGTACTCCACTCTACGAACTCCAGTAAACTTGGCCCGTGTCTTACTCAGTTTGGGCAGCTATAACTGAATACCATTGACTGGGTGGCTTAAACAACAAATATTTAGTTTTCATAGTTCTGGAGGCTGAGAGTCCAAGATCAGGGTGCCAGCATGGTCAGGTTCTTGGTAAAAGCTCTCTTGCTGGGGTATAGTTGGCTGTCTTCTCTTTGTGTCCTCATGTGGTGGAGGACACTCTTCCTCTTTTATGACGGCATTAATCTCATCATGAGAGCTCCAACCTCATCACCTAATTAATTCCCAAAGACCCCCACCTCCAAATACCATCCCATTAGGGATTAGGATTTCAACACACGAGCCTTGAGGGGACCCAAACATTCAGTCCATGGCAGCCACCCACACTCTCAACTCTGTCTCTTCCGCCCAGGGAAACCACTAGCCTCCTCTGTGTCCTCACATCCTGTGGCAGCCTGGGCGCTTTGTGAACAGTAAGCTGGGACAATTGCAGGGCTCAACTCATTGGTTTCTCATCTCTCACAAATCCCTGTACTTTGTTGCTTGATGTCCAGTGTCTTGGAAAACATTATTCCATGCAATCTGTCTAGGTTTTTAGTTATTACAAGTGGGGCAGTAATTCTGGTCTCTTTTACTTCATCCTGATTGGGAACAAAAGTATGAAACCGGTGTCTTTCTATTTTATAACTCTAATTCAACCCAATAGATTTCTTGTGCCAGGAAATCAATACATTGTGGTGATATCCAATGTGGTATCATGTGTAATAGAAAAAAATGGGACTAAAACTACATATCCAACAATAGGTGAATAAATGCTTGACAATAATGGTTATAAAGAATATGTGAGTAGATGGTGACAGGTTTATCAAATAATGGTAATTGTTTTAAAAGGCAGGTACTTAATCCATTAGTATTTGCATACAAAACTCAGAAAACCCACCGAACAGTGGTTTAGATATACAAGAATCAATTTTATTTTCTTCACCTAAAAAGAAGTTTCAAGGTAGGAAGCTACTTAATATTTTGCAGCTGGATAACGTTAGTGAGAGAACCCCTGTGACTCTCTCAGCCCTTCCTTATGGTCTCAAGGTGACTTGCCCAATTGTGGACATGACATTTGTATTCATGGGGTTTTGGGGGAAGGGGATGTATCGCTGTCATTCTATCCTTTTTGTTAGGAAAAGAAGTTTTTTTTTCACAAAAGCTCCTCAGGTGAGTTTCCCTCATGCCTCACTGGACAGGACTACATCTTGTGACTGTCCTCACTCGAAAAGGATTCTGGGAAAGGAAGAAACAACACTGTCATTTGGGCTTTGACTCCCTCAAACAAATGTTGTCAGCAAGAACACAGTTGTATCAGCAAAGAAGGGAAAAATGGACAGTTAGCCAAGCAGTATCTGTCACAATAAAGTTGTATGTAAAGTGTGCTATTAAAGAGATGAGGGGAAAAAAGCTACTATCATTCAGGCATAGAAAATATTAGAGAGAAACATCTGGAAGCCATCAGTGAAATGTTCTCTAGTACGGAAGGAACTGAAGAGTAATTCTTTCTTTTTCCTACCTTTCTCTGTTTATGACTTTTCTCTGATGAACATGGGTTACTTTCGTAACTCAGAGAACAGGGATGACTCCATCAGGGACTGTTCTGGATATAAAGGAATTCGCAGTGGAACAGCCTCTTGACTGAGAACAGGATTCTCTGTCTCTCACTCAGCTTCTAGCACCTTGTAGCGCACATGGAGGACTCAGAAACAACTTTGGACTTGAAGAAAGGCTGGTGTGCAAATTAAGAGAATCAGAAAAGCTGGGGGCAGACCCCATCCCCAGACTAGAGACTTGGGTGCTCGTGGCTTGTCATCCTCCCCCACCCCCAAGCAGAGTGTGTTGCTAGAGGCACTTTACAATCTGGGAGACTTACATTGGGATCTTGGGATCTTGGCTGCTTCCAACAGCTGCTTGACCTTGAATAAGTCATTTCGCCTCTCTGAACTTCAGTATCTTCATCGATAGAGTGGAAATAAATTGCTTCTTGGAGAATTACACAAAATGATACCTGTGAAGTGCTGGGCACATAGAGGTACTTAATAAATGCTGGCCCTTTCCCCATTTCCTTCCCTATCCGCAGGATACTGTGTATCTGGAAGAAGACCCCGAAGCCTCCCACCCTCAAAAATGCTGCTCTTAGGTGTAGAGTGCATTAGCCAACCACCTTCCACTCCACCTATGACTCTGTCCTTCCTCCCACCCCAAGCTGCCTCACGGTTCCCTGCCTCTGGTCTGCCTTGTGTCTGATCATGACACTGGGTTCAGCATTGGTTAGGAGCATAGCCTCTGTGGTCAGACAAAACTACATGCAGAATCCCAGCTCTGTGTAGGCTCCTTAATACTCTGAGTTTCCATTTCTGTATTTCTAAAGTGGTGATGATAATGCTGCGCAGATATCAAGTGTTTGGTCCATAATGGCTACACACACACACACACACACACACACACACACACACACACACACTCCTATAGCTACCCTGTGACCCTGCAATTGCACTACTGGGTATTTACCCCAAAGATACAGATGTAGTGAAAAGAAGGGCCATCCATACCCCAATGTTCATAGCGGCAATGGCCACAGTCGCCAAACTATGGAAAGAGCCAAGATGCCCTTCAACAGACGAGTGGATAAAGAAGATACGGTCCATATAGACAATAGAATATTATGTCTCCATCAGAAAGGATGAATACCCAACTTTTGTATTAACATGGATGGGACTGGAGGAGATTATGCTGAGTGAAATAAGTCAAGCAGAGACAGTCAATTATCACATGTTTCACTTACTTGTGGAGCATAAGGAATAACATGGAGGACATTAGGAGAAGGAAAGGAAAAGTGAATTGGGGGAAATCGGAGGGGGAGACGAACCATGAGAGACTGTGGACCCTGAGAAACAAACTGAGGGTTTTAGAGGGGTGGGGTTGGGGAGATGGGTGAGCCTGGTGGTGGGTATTAAGGAGGGCATGTACTGTATGGAGCACTGGGTGTGGTGCATAAACAATGAATCTTGGAACACTGAAAAACTAAAATAAAAAAAAATTTTAAAAACCCAATAGCCAGTATTATTTTGATCTAGGGAACACAGGTGCATTTTACAGAGAGGAAGCTGAGGCTCTGGGAAGCTCTGTGGCTTGGCTAGGTCACAGGAACCACATCTGCCTGACTACGAATCCCTGGGTCTTCATCAGAGTACTGGTTGCTTCCCCAGAGGCTGTTCACTGGAGCCCTTAGGTGCTGAGCTGAAGGGTGGGGCCCTCCCTGGGCTGCCAGTGTGAGGGCTCTGTTGGGGTGCTGCCTGGCATCAGAGATGCTGGGCAAGGCAGGATTCCAGCTTGGGGAAAGTGGGCTGATCAGAGCAGGAGGGCTTATCAAGGGCAAGGAAGGCAGCCCACACAGCCTCACAGACCCTCATAAGGAAAGGTAGGGCAGGTAAGGGCTGCTAGTGCATTGTAATGCAGACTGGGGATTCTGGAGGGGGGACTGTGATTAGAAGCAGCAGGGTGGAGGGGAAAAGAGGTATTTTAGAGAACACAATGTTGATGTCAGAAGTACTTGCTTTCCGTTCAGTACAAGAAAGGATTTTGTGAAGGGCAGTCAAGGCTACCTAAGCTACCCTGAGAGGCAGTGAGCCTCCTGTCCTTGGGAATATGTGAACGAGAGTTGGAGCATCCTTTGCCAGGGAGGCTGCAGAGAAAATGCATGTCTTGACCCGGGTTAGATTCTCCAAGATCGCCTCCAGTCCCAAGGTTTGGTGAATCACCTGCCACCTAGACACAAGATCTTGGTTGGACTGGGACTGCCCTCCTTGGCTGGGAGGGGAGGACCAGGGTTGGGAGTGCTTATGGGCAGGTTCTTACTCTGAAGGCAGCATCTGCCTGCAGTGCTTAGAGAAGCTGTATGTTTCTGGCATCCACGCTCTGTGTGCTCTGGCAAGGGGGTGAGTGAAGGTGGAAGCCCCCCCTCTCCAGCCCAGCAGCCAGGTTCTGACTTCACTTTCCATCCCTTTCCAGTTTAGTCATACTCTTACTTGCCTTCACAGCCCTCTGTCCTCTTATCTGTCCATCTGTGTACACTGATCCTTCCTGGTCTGCTTCTGGGTCTCTGGTCTATGCCCTAGTCCATCCTTGCTGCCCTTAGTTGGGGAGCTGCCACTTCAGACCCCTCCTTACACCTGCTCTGTCTTTGGTCTCCCAGCATTCTCTGGATCCCACCAGGCTCCCGTGGCTCATTCCACCAATCCCCTTGTGCAGACGACCTCGGGCCCATCAGAGAACACCCTGGTTGCCCTTGTGCACAAGTAGTTCTCTCTTGGAGGCTTCCAGGGGCTGCCGGAGGCAGCAGCAGGAGGACGTGTGGGAAGGGCCAGCCCAGCATCGCCTGCCTGGCCTCTGACCTCCCATCAGGGTGCCCGTTCGCCTCGTGGACCTTGTTGGGAGGACAGAGTCCATGGAAAGGAGAGTGGAGGGGACCCATGGGCTCACGCAGGGCCAGCATATGGCTGTGTCACTTGTGTGCAGAGCCAGCAGCATGCCAGGAGCATGGCTGGCATCGTTGCCTCCCGCATCTGCCTGGCCGGAAGGGCTGCCTGCCCTCAGTTTCACTCCCCCTGCTTTTTGGCCATGATTCCTGCTCTTCCTCTTCCCTTTCATTTCAGTGTCTACCCTGGTGGAGGCAGAAAACAAGAGAGCAAGTGAGAGAGTAGGGGATGAGGAGAAAACAGGAGGACCTGTTTCCAGGTGGGTCAGTCCAACTCCATTCCTACCAGAGATGCTCCAAGAGGCAGAATCACCTGGTGGTTATGAGCCCAGGCTCTGGAGTCAGCTACAGCTGTCACCCCGGGGCGAGTTGTGTCTCTGCTCTCCTCACCTATAGCGTGGACTCAGCAATAACGCCTGCTCGTAGGGTGGCCATGCGCAGGGCTATTGCTCAGCTTGCGCACCTGCTGGTACAACTTTTCCTGTTTCCTATGGCAGGTGTGTATTCTGATCAGAGGGTGCCCATATTTACTATCAAATCCTTCAGCTACCACTCCAATTACAGTGCATGTAAAGCATGTGTTACAGCATCTGGTCCATAGAGAGTTGCTAAAAGAACAAGAATAATATTTTATTAAAGTATTAAATAGTAATAATCACTACTTTAATTATTAAATTATTATAGTCTTTAAAATAGTGTTGTTGTTTTATTATTTTATTTAGTGGCTAGGACAGGAGTTGAGAGAAGTGACAAGAGGTTGGTAACCTTAGTGCCAACTCTCTCATTCTTTTTCCCTCAACCGACTTGTGCCCTGACTATTCCCCAAGGCCCTCATGATTTCCAGACACAGATACTTTTCTCCAGATCTCTGATAAACTCAAAGGGAAAGTGTAGGGACAGAGACAATGTCTGGAATCTCTTCCTTCTCTCTCTCTTTTTTTTTTTCTGGTTCCCAGGGTCTCTCAGTCTGTTTATCATTCAGCCAAGCAGTTACTAGGTCTTACTATGCGCTGGGCTCAGTATGAAGTAACGAGGGTACAATGGGAAACCATTAAATTGCATACAGTGAAAGACAGGCTGTGTCTGACCTCAGGATCCCAGTTTGCTTGGGCTTATCTTGAGCTGGCACAGAGGCCGAGGAGCTGAGCAGCTGGTAGCCAGGAGTTCTGGGTCCTAATATGAACTCTGGGACAAGATCCCACTGTGACCTGGGATCTGTCTCTTTCCTGTGTGTCCTCTCTGCACACGGCATCTTGGGTCACAGGGAGGCTTTCTGTTTCAGTCCTTGCAGTGGCCAAAGATCCCACCAACCTGCCTTGGAACCTGGCAACCAAAACTGAATCTGACTTTAAGGAGTGAAGCCAGGGTATGGGTCTAACTCTCTTGGACTTTTCCCTGTAGACAAGGGAGCTGCTGAAGGATGGAAGAAAGGAGTGGCCCAGTCAGAGTTCTGTTTTAGAAAAAGCACTCTGGAGGCTAGTGCAAAGAATGGTCTGGGTAAAGACCCAGCTGCAGGATGGAAATGAAACCAGAGAGAAAGGGGGCCAAGTGTCTAGTTTAGACACTGTCTAGTGGCAGTAGGATTGGAGAGAGACAGGTGGGTGTGAAAGGCATTTTGAAGGCGGCAGCAATAGGAAGTTGGAGTTGGATAGGATGTGGGGAGATGGGAAAGGAGCTGAGGAGATTTTCTCATTTCTGATTGATATGACTTTGTTCACCTCAGAGATACCATCAATTAATCTGTGTGTGTGTGTGTGTGTGTGTGCGTGCGCACACACACACACACACATCTACACCCATATATCATATAGTTAGGTTAAAAGCCCCACACAAAATTCTTTGCCCTCACATTTGCCTTTCCTCCAAGAATCAAAAACAGAAAACATTTCAGTAAACTGAGGACTCATTAGTTGAGTTCTTGTTAGCTATGGTTTTGCTACACACAGAAAACCTTATTGTTACTACAGAATGAATGAGCCTCCATTTCTCCTATATACCCCATCTCTGAGCCTCACTTTCTCATCTATGAGGTAGGAACAATGATCCCTATCCTATACATCTCACAGAGTCATCATGAGGCTCAAAGAGAGCATGAATGTCAAAGTATATTGTGAGCTACACTTCAAAAGCCAAATTCTATATTTTTGGCCCAAATAGAGTCACAGAAGCCAGTTCATCATGGTAGGTAATAATGCCTCCCTTTGTTCTCCCTCACATGGGGCTTCTGGTTATAATCCTGAGAGTCAGGCAATTTTTTTCCCAGGAAAAAAGTGTTTTCCCTTCAGGAGAGTCAGGGGAAAGATGACAGGGAGCCAGCGGTTCAGGGAGCCTGAGTTTCTGACCCAGGATCCTGATGATGGAACAGCACCCTTGGGCACACTTTGCTGGTTTATAGACAGCTTGTTCCAGTTACCCTCTGCCTCCCTGCACGGATCAACCATGTTAAGCACTCTTTCACATAAGACTATGAAAGAGTCAGTCCATCCATCCGCTGTGTGTGAAAAATTAAAAGCAGAAATGTCAGCACATTTTCGACTCTTGGCCCCAAGGTGGAATATTCTCACCTTGGGACCTTGGGAAACTTCCTCTCAGGAAGAGGGTCGCTTGCAAGGTAGGTATTTTTATTCCTATCTTACAGATGAAGAAACTGAGGCTTGGGAAGTAAGCTAGCAGCCCAAGGTCACATAGCAAGTAAAGCCAGAGCTAGGGTCGAAGTAGAACCCACTATCTCTAAACCCCATGCTCTTTCCCCCTGGGGAGAGAATGTGACTTAAAAAGACCCTTCAGTGAAAGGTAGGGATTTAATAAAAAAAAAAAAAGTTATTTTCCAGCTATCTGACTATTGGAAAGCTATTGAATAATGTCTCTGAAGGTTCTGGAAAAGTGCCTAGCATATAGGAGGTCCAGAGTGTGTGCAGTCCTTTGGTCAAAGTCAAGAAACCATCTGATGGGTTCAATGTAGACACAGGTTCTTGTGCAGATTCATTCATGATGCTCCAAATGAGAACAAGCAGACTGGAGAACAAGTAGGTTGCATCAGATAAATTGGTGCTAGGAGAAGGAAAATATTGACAGCATCAAGATTGCTCCCACTCCCTAAGTACCAATGATGCAGATGACACCTCTTCAGTGAGGCTGTCCTTTCCCTGTTCTCCATGAAGAAGCTGAAGCTCAGGAAGGTTAAGTTGAGAAACAGCTGAGAGTCCATAAGAAGCTAAAAGAAAGAAAGAAATACTGTCTGTTATGGGAAGGAGAAACAGAGGGTGGGCATCTGGGAGAGTGAAAATTGATTATGGGCTTCAAGTATGATGGGGTACTTCTCAGGAAGTTTGCTTGCATAGCTCGGACCTGAATCTCAGTTTTGTGTATGGAAAACCATCCAGAAATACAGTTAACATTCACTATGCACCTACCCGTGGTTGGCCTTCTGTGTGATGCTTTTCATGCCCAAACGTCATTCCTTGATATCATATGTCATAGATATCATATTCTTACAGCAAACTTGTAGCTAGGAGACAATCATCTTCATTTTGTACTCAAGGAAGCAGTCTCAAAGGGGTACATGAGTGGCGTAAAGGGCTTGCTCAAGGTCATTCACTTAGTAAATTATAGAGCCAGGACTTAGAACTCAGTGCCTTCTAACACACCGTGGCCCGAGAGGGGGCCTGTGGGTAGCAGAGATGGCCCAGCCTGGGGTAGACTGAAGACAAAATTAAACTGGAAAATAAACTGATGTCTTCAACAGGACAAACTAAGTTCTCTCACTGTAATTTGCCAAATTACATAGAGGCTGTATGCCAATATTTATCTCTAAATGTCTGGCTGCCTTACTAAGGAGAAGGGATGCTAAGGGGAAGTAGAGATCAGCTAGCCCAATGCTTTCATTTTACAGCTAAGGGATTGGAGGCTGAAATGGGTAATTACTGGTGGGTCAGAGACGGAGCCTCGACCAGAGGTGGAAGCCCTTTCCTCTTCACAGATTTCTTGAGAGTAGTGGCAGTGGCCAAGAGCAGGTAAAATGGGCTGTCATGGCACCTGGGTGGCTCAGTTGGTTAAGCGTTTGCCTTTGGCTCAGGTTATGATCCCAGGGTCCTGGGATTGAGCCCCACATCAGGCCTCTGTTCAGTGGGAAGCCTGTTTCTCCCTTTCCCTCTGCAGCTCCCCCTACTTGTGCGCTCCCTCTCTCTCTCTCTCTCTCTCAAATAAATAAATAAGTAAAATGGGCTGTCACGTTGAGGGGGATCATGGTGTCTCATCATAATTGGACACTGACGACTGCTACTCCAATCCCATCAGTAACCCTCACCCTGGTGCATAGCTTAGCTAGTTCTCTGTCTGAATAGATTCTTTTCTTTTTCATTTAGAAGTAGGACATGATGCAAGACCCTAACCAGTCCTACGTGACTGAATTCATCCTTTTGGGCTTTTCATTCAACCCCAGGACAACTCCTCTGCTCTTCTCAGCCTTCTTGATGACCTACCTGTTGATTATTCTGGGCAACAGCTTTATCACCATCCTCATCTGCCTGGACTCACACCTCCACACACCCATGTACTTCTTTATTGGCATCCTTTCCATGTTGGATCTGGGCTATACCACTACAACTGTGCCTCAGATGTTGGCACATCTAGCCAGCCAGAAGAAGACCATCTCTTTTGCCAGCTGTGTGGCCCAAATGTACATTTTCTTGGTGCTAGGCATCACTGAGTCTTGGCTCTTTGCCATGATGTCTATAGACAGGTATGTGGCCATCTGCCACCCACTCAGGTACAAGGTCATCATGAGCCCATGGCTATGTGGGCTAATGGTCATTTTCTGTGGACTCTGGGGTGTCATCTCTGCTCTTATCTACACTGTCTTTGCCATGCGTCTGCCATATTGTGGCCCCAACAAGATCAACCACTTCTTCTGTGAGGTCCCTGCAGTCTTAAAGTTGGCTTGTGCAGACACCTCAGTCAATGACTGGGTAGACTTCATTCTCGGTTTTAGTGTCATCCTGGTCCCACTCTCCCTTATCCTTATCATTTACGTCAACATCTTCATTGCCATCTTGAGGATCCGTTCAGCCCAGGGGCGACTGAAGGCCTTCTCCACCTGTGCCTCCCATATCATTGTGGTCACCATGTTTTGTGTGCCAGCCATGGTCATGTATATGAAGCCTGGCTCTGAGGCCTCCCTGGAAGAGGACAAGAAGTTGGCCCTGTTCTACAATGTCATCTCTGCTTTCCTCAACCCTATCATCTACAGCCTCAGGAACAAGGACGTGAAGAGGGCTTTCTTCAAGGTGGTGGGCTGCGGCAGGGCCCCAGAATGAGATCCTGGAAGGATACCTGAGGGACAGAGAAACAAGATTCATGATGCACAGTCAATGCCTTAAACATTTAAGTGACAGACTAGTCACCATTAAATATCTCATAGACATGTCAATCTTATTTTTTTAAAGATTTTATTTATTCATTTGACAGAGAGAGAGATCACAAGTAGACAGAGAGGCAGGCAGAGAGAGAAGGGAAGCAGGCTCCCCACTTCGGCCCTGATGCAGGCCTCGATCCTAGGACTCTGAGACCATGACGTGAGCCAAAGGCAGAGGCCCAACCCACTGAGCCACCCAGGTGCCTGACATGTCAATCTTACAGCTTTCTTTTGTTTTAGAGTCTCAGGAGGTAACAAAAGAAGGGGTGTCTGAGCCATGAAAGTCTTTTATTGAGACAAAAGGAATGGGCTTTGGGGTATGCCTTGTGGCTGAATCTTGAGAAAGGTTCATTCTCCTCTGGAAACCACACACATTATGTTAGGTTAGCTGGAGGGAAGGGTAAGGGCACTGACATTGGAGGATTCCTGGCCTCAGGAGAAGTGAGTGAGTGAACATCATTGAAGTGACTTAGGGGTGTGGTGTGCTTGCTTTGGACATGGAAATTGGAGACATGCTGGGATGGTTGGGGACCAGCTGTGATCAGCTGCATTGATCTCCCTGAGACCACCCCCTGAGACCCATCTCAGGTCACTCTGTTCCTCCTTCTCTCTTTCCAAGTAAACTGGCCTCTCTTTGCCTTGACTATGCCATACTCTTTCCCATTTCAGGGCTTCCACATATGGTCTTTGTTCTCTCCTCACCCTTAACCCCACCCCACCTCCATCCAACTCCATTATGACATTGACTCCTGTTCATCTGTCAGGTCTTGGCTTAAACTGCATCTCCTCAAATAAGCTTTTTCTTGAGCCCCCAGAGTGAGCCTTCCAAAGCACCCTGTACCTTTCTTTCATTAAAAAGGCATGTGGTTCAACATCTGAGTTCTCTGCTGGATAGCAACGTCCATGAGGCAGGACCCTGATTGTTCAGTTGACCCCTAGGATCCAGCCCCATGCTGCCCACATTCCAGACTTCAACAGATATTTTATGAGTGAAGGGATAGACACTTCACAGGAAAGGCCAGAGAGGGCAGATGAAGCCAGTAAGTGGGAAAGCTGATGAATTGGGAGGAGCAAAATGTAGGAAATCGTGACAGGTACAAAAAGGGGAGGAGATAAAAAAGATGAAGTGTTGTTGGGTTATGATCATAGGGAAAATTTCCCAAAAATTTGCTTTTGTTATTAATAAACATGAATTGAATCAGTGGGATAACATTTTTCACCTATTAAACTAGCAAAATTTACAAAAATGGTGATACTCAATGCTGGGAAGAATGCGGTGAGATTGACACCCACACGTATTGCTGAAAAGAATATCCTTTGTTTGACCTTCCTAGAGTAGTGCCCTCCACATAGTAGGCACTCAATAAATCTGTTATATGAAGAGTATAATACTAATAATTATGGCTTTATTTATTCAAAACTTCTGTACCAACACAGTTGTTAAAATTTTACATATATTAATTCATTTAATAAAAACACCAATAATTAGAAAGCATGTAACAATATGTATCATGAAACTTAACAATATTTATAAGCTTGGATCCAGAAATTCCACTTCTAGAACTTTGTCTTAAGAACAAAATCAGAGGGGTGCCTGGGTGGCTCAGTGGGTTAAGCCTCTGCCTGCCTTCAGCTCAGGTTGTGATCTCAGGGTCCTGGGATCCAGCCCCATGTCGGGTTCTCTGCTCAGTAGGGAGCCTACTTCCCCCTCTCTCTCTCTGCCTGCCTCTCTGCCTACTTGTGATCTCTGTCTGTCACATAAATAAATAATATTTTTTAAAAAAAGAACAAAATCAGAAATGTAGACCGAGTTTTATGTACAAATATGTTATTCAGAGTGTTATTAGAAGCAGCTATATATATGACATATCAACTTTATTAAATGCTATACAATAAATACTGTGTTTCATGTTTTAAAGCAATATTTAGTGACATTGAAAAGTGTGATATAATGTTAGAAAAATCAAGATATAAAGTTATATATATAAAGTTAATCTAAGTTTTATAAAATATTCATACATTCATTTTTTAAATTTTTTATTTTTTATCCTGTTATGTTAGTCACCATAAAATACATCATTTGTTTCTGATGCAGTGTTCCAAGATTCATTGTTTATGTACAACACCCAGTGCTCCATGCAATATGTTCATTTTTAAAAGCCTGAATGGATACATGTTAACATGTTAACATGGGTATCCAGATAGTAAGATAATGAGTGATTTTTATTTTATTTCTTATTTTCTCTACTCTTTAAAATTTCTACAATCAGTATATATTGTCTTTATAGGAGAAAGAAATTAAGATTACTTGAGAAATACTTGTCCTGTCCGAGAAAAGAAAGTTAGCCATAATGATGGCATCAAACATTCATTGACCAAATGCTAGGTCCTGTGGGTGCAGGCATGATAAGCTAAGGCCCTGTCTAGTGGTAAGAGACAAGTACAAGACAAGGATGCTGTAAGGTACTAACTGTGCTGCTGGAAACATGTTCAAAGCTCTGAGGAAGTGATGAGGCCATATTTGTGCTGGGTGTTGGCAGTATGAGTAGAAGCTGGATACATTGAAGAAGAGAGCAAGGAGCAGGGGTGGGGGGAATCCCAGACAGAGGAGATAGGACGTTGAAAGCCTAGAGACATGGAGCTTATGGAGAATGGGCAGGATGGCTGGGACACAGGCTCAGTGAGGGGAGAGCAGATATGACAGATAGGGTAAAGAACTTCAGCAGTGGTAGAGAACTTCAGGTTTTCCCCCCCTCTAAATGACTGTATTTACCAAGTACTGTTACCTGTAACTCTGGCCCTGTGAAACAGTCTACAATGAAAAGATTTCTTGCCCATATAGCCTCAGAAACCCTGATGTCCTCTTCATGCTTCACAGGGCACAAGATAAGATGTTAAAGAATCTGAGAGAACTGATAGTAATCAACCAATAGATAAATGAACAATTAATAACAAGGAAAACACTGAGGCACCATAACACAGAGTTATGTGTCCAACTCTGGATTTTGTCTGGGATCATGATCTCAGGGTCAGGAGATGGAGCCCTGCTTCAGGCTCCACACTTAGCACAGAGTCTGCTTGTCCCTCTCCCTCTGGTCCTCTCCTTCTCCTCTCCACCCCACTCATGTTGTCTCTCCTTAAAAATGAATTGATGAATGAATGAATGAATGAATGAATGAATAGATAAATAAGTGTTAAGGGGGAAAAAAGCAAGGAAAACACCTATGCTAATTCTTTTAACACAACACTTACCAAACTTGTTGGATCACAGAGCTCTTTCTTCCTAAAGAAACTAGAATTTTCTAAAAATGCACTTTGAGGGGCGCCTGGGTGGCTCAGTGGGTTAAAGCCTCTGCCTTCGGCTCAGGTCATGATCCCAGGGTCCTGGGATCAAGCCCCGCATCAGGCTCTCTGCTCCGTGGAGAGCCTGCTTTCTCCTCTCTGCCTGCCTCTCTGCCTACTTGTGATCTCTGTCTGTCAAATAAATAAATAAATAATCTTTAAAAATAATAATAATAATAATAATAATAAAAATGCACTTTGAGAAGTGCTAGTGTATGAATGGGTGGATTTGAGGGGGGAAATACAGAAAAATGTAGAGTAATTAAAATATGCCTCAAATGTCACCCCTCACTGCTAACTGTTCTTAATATTTTTGTGTATTGTTTTACGTCTCTATGTAACATTTGTCACAATTGAGATCATATATAAAGATTGTTCTATACCTTTTCATCATGACTCATATGTCTCTTACACATATACTTTCCATATTTATTTTATTGTGCTTCAGTTTCCATATTTTCTCTTGACCTGATTTCCTTTACTAATTTTTCTATTCAGCTGGGTTTAGTCTGCCATGAAACCCAGGAATAAAGTTTTAATTACGACTATATTTTTAATTCTAAAATTGTAATTTTATTCCTTTTTAGTTTCCAAATCTCTGCTGAAATTCCCCATCTTATTATTTAATCACAGTTATTTTTAAGTCTGTGTCTGATATATGTCAAGACCTAAATGTCCTATAGGTCCATTTCTCATTGCCTCTGTTTTTCCTCTTAATTTTGAGTAAGTTCTTATCTTCTTGTTTGTCTGGTAATTTTTTATTGAATTCCAGACACTAAGTATATAAAACCTTCTAGAGATGATTTGAGGCTCTGGATTATGCTGTATCCCTTCAGAGTGGATTTACTTTTTGCCCTGGGAGGCACCCTGGGCAGAGGAAAATCACCTTAAGTTATTCAGGGGTTGAGCTGACTCAAAGCTGAGCTTTAGTCTTTGTATTTATGGGTATATTTCTGGCTGACTTTTACTCACAGTCCCCTGGGGGTCCCAAACTGAAAGTCTGTAATGTTTGCCAGGGCACTCCTCCTTAGACCACCCTAAGTCCGATTTTTGTCCTTCCATTCCCTGAGCTCAGCTTCTCGATCTTAGTGTGGTCTATTTTTTTTTTTTTTTTACAGAATATCATAAGCATTCCCCTATGACATGAATAGCACTGAAAATGGTTGTATTAGAGTGGATGACTAACTGTCCTATTTTTGCTATATTTTTCTAAGCTGGAGTATAATGATCATCTCTGTACGTACATCCTTAGCTCATTTTTTTTTTTTTTCCAGTGGGCATCTTAGCTTGGGCTGAAGTAAGTTTCCACTTGTCTTTTCTTCTAGGAATTTTACAGTTTGGGGTCTTATGTTCAAAACTTTGATCCATTTGAGCCTTTTCATTTTTTAATGGTGCTTTTTAAGTTTTTATCTAAATTCTAGTTAGTTAACATATAGTGTAATATTAGTTTCAGTGTACAATATAGTGATTCAACATCCAATGCTCATCACAGCAAATGCGCTCCTTAAACACCATCACCTGTTTCACCCATCCCTGACCCACCTCCCCTCCAGTAATGATCAGTTTGCTCTCTGTAGTTAACAACATAGTAAAATCTGTGGGAGTCCAATGAGGGACTCAATCCCAGGACTCCGGACTCATGACCTGAGCCAAAGACAGTCACTGAACTAACTGAGCCACCCAGGCGCCCACTTCCGCCGACTTTAAATGGTATTTTTGATAAGTGAAAGTTTTTCATTTTGCTGAAATCCAGTTTATTAATTTTTATTTTGTGCAACAGGTTTTTTTGTTATGAATTTAATTTATTTAAGGTACATGAAAATATTCAGACTTTCTGTTTCTTCTTATGCCCATTTTGATAAGCTGTAATTTCCAAGAACTTTGTCCATTTTATCTAGTTGTTGAATATACTGGAATAAAGTTGGTCAGAACATACCCTTATTACTCTTTTCATATCTGTGAGACCTGTGTGATATCTCCTCTTTCCTCCTGGTACTGATAATTTGTGTTTTCTTTTTTTTTTCTTCATCAGCTAGCTAGAGATTTGTCAATTTTATTGAGCATTTCAAAGAATTATCTTTTGATTTCACTGATTTTCTTTATAGTTTGTCCGTTTCTATCTCATTGATTTTTTTTCAGTTTATTTAGGTGGAAACTGAGATATTTTTTTGAAGGAACTTTCATTTTTTTCTAACATAAGTACTTAAAGCTATAAATTTTCTATAAATTTCTATAAAGCTATAAATTGCTTTAGCTACAGCCACAGATTTTACTATGTTGTTTTTTCATTATCAGTCAGTTCAAAATATTTTATTTCCTTTGTGATTTCCTCCTTGAGACATGAGTTACTTAGAAATGTGCTGTTTAACTTCAAATATTTGGACCTTTTCCAGGTATATATATATTTTTTATTTCTAATTTAATTCCATTGTGTTCAAATAACATACTCTGTAAGAGTATGTTTTGAAATTTTATAGCCTGATGTATGGTCTATACTGATAAACATTCCATATGGCCTTTAAATGAATGCTGTTTGGGGCTATAATGATTAATAAATGACAATTAGATTAAGAGGGTTGACATTGTTCAGATCTACATCTTTATGACTTTTTTGTCTAATTGTTCCATCAAGTACTATGACAAGAGTATTACAATTGCCACTACAATTATGAAATTGCTCAATTTTCACTTTAATTCTGTCAGTTTTTGCTAATACTGTACATGTATTAGGTACATGTACATTTATCATTGTGCATTTAAGATGCACATGTATTATGCTGTGTGGAAGTTTTATTTCACTAATGTTTAAAATAATCTTAATAGGACTCAGGGAGGAAAAGAGTGACACAATTTTTCTATGAAGAAAAATTATTTGGAAAAAGACAAATAAAAATGAAATTATCCATAGTTTGCTTCAATTTGGTTTTTCAAGATTTTTCCCCAGCCCATTATGAGAACTAATATCAAGATCTAAGAATGATTGCATTGATGTGAGTTTGGTTATATGCAGGGTTATAACATCAAAACCTTCAACTGGTGTGAAGCATTCTTTTCTGGCATGGCAAGTATGCTTCAGCTTAAAAGACTTGACTCTAGATGATCTTCTCTGTGGTATTCAGCTCTATTTGATGCTTCCTGCTTAAAATTTTATCTTCTCCTTGGCTCCCAGGCAAATGTTATGGAACTGAATGAATAGTTCCTAAGAGGCCAATCTAACCTTTGGCAGGCAAGCTGAGGTTCCCTCATGGAGAGGACAGAAGGTCTAAATGGCTCTGAAAATGAATTATTTGGAAGGACAAAGCTTCTCACCCTTATGTCTGGGTGTAAATAAAAATTGCTCAATACAGAGCAACTGAAGCTCTTGGGGCCATAATGGAAGTTTCTAAATTCATGTCCAACATCAGAGAAAGAAGGAATATGTGCAATGGTGAGGAGGAGAGCTACAATGGGGGGGAATTCTTTTTTAAAAGATTTTTATTTATTTATTTGAGAGAGAGAGAGAACAAGCATGAGCTGGGGTTGTGGGGGGTGGGTAGGAATAGAGGGAGACAGAGTAGACTCTCCACTGAGCAGAGAGCCTGATGTGGGCTGGATCCCAGGACCCTGAGATCATGACCTGAGCTGAAGGTAGACGCTCAACTGACTGAGCCACCCAGTCACCCATGATGGTGGGAAATTCTAAAATCCTATGCTACGGAGTGAAGCTAATTCCAATTCCATTTGAATATTGGGATTCAGTATAGTAAATCTTAGCCCTCTATAATGTTAAAGGTAATGAATATACATCTGTGTCTTTCTGCCTGACTGGCATCCAAGTTAATATCTCAGGAGGCAGATCTTAACATGTTCAGAAGGAAACTCATTACCATCCACTTGATCATGTTACCCTCATGGGTTTTCCATTTCTTTCTTTCTTTCTCTCTTTCTTTCTTTCTCCCTCTCTCTCTCTTTTTCTTTCTTTCTTTCTTTCTTTTAGTTTCAGAGGCAGAATTTAGTGATTCATCAGCTGCATATAACACTCAGTGCTCATTATATCAAGTGCCTTCCTTAATGGTCATTACCCACTTATCTCTTCCTCCACACACGTCCCCTCCAGCATCCCTCAATTTGTTTCCTAGAGTTTAGCATCTCTTATGGTTTGCCTCCCTCTCAATTTTCATTTTATTTTATTTTTTCCTTCCCTTCACCTGTGTTCATCTGTTTTGTTTCTTAAATTCCACATATGAGTTAAATCATATGGTATTTGTCTTTCTCTGACTGACTTATTTCGCTTAGCATAATACCCTCTAGTTCCATCCACATAGTTGCAAAAGGCAAGATTTCATTCTTTTTGATGGCTAAATAATATTCCATTGTGTGCATATACATAAAATATCCCATTGTGTGTGTGTGTGTGTGTGTGTGTGTATCACATCTTCTTTATCTATTCATCTGTCAGTGGATATCTGGGCTCTTTCCATATTTTGGCTATTGTGGACATTGCTGCTATAATCATTGGGGTGCATGTGCCTCTTCAAAACACTAGATTTGTATCTTTTGGATAAATACCTAGTAATGCAGTTGCTGGGTCATAGAATAGCTCTATTTTTAACCCTTTGAGGAACCTCCATTCTGTTTTCCAGAGTGGTTTCTCCAGTTTGCATTCCCACCAACAGTGTAAAAGAGTTCCCCTTTTTTGGCATCCTCATCAACATCTGTTGTTTCCTGAGTTGTTTATTTTAGCCATTCTGACCAGTGTGAGGTGGTATCACATTGTGGTTTTGATTTGTATTTCCCTGATAATGAATGATATGGAGCATTTTTTCACGTGTCTGCTGGCCATTTGGTTGTCCTCTTTGGAGAAATGTCTGTTCATATCTTCCTCCCATTTCTTCACTGGATTTTTTTGGGGGGGGGGGTTTGGGTGTTGAGTTTGAGAAGTTCTTTATAGATTTTGGATACTAGCTCTTTATCTGTTAAGACATTTGCAAACATCTTCTCCTTCTGTAGGTTGCCTTTTAGTTTTGTTGACTGATTCCTTTGCTGGGCAAAAGCTTTTTATCTTGATGAAGTCCCAGTAGTTCATTTTTGCTTATTTCTCTTGTGTTTGGAGAAGTGACTAGCAAGAAGTTGTTGTGGCTAAAGTCAAAGAGGTTGCTGTCTTTGTTCTCCTCTAAGATTTTCATGATTTCTTGTCTCACTTTTAGGTATTTCATCCATTTTGTGTTTATTTTTGTGTATGGTATAAGAAAGTGGTCCAGTTTCATTCTTCTGCATGTGGTTGTCCAATTTTCCCAGCACCACTGGTTGAAGAGTCTCTCTTTTTTCCATTGGATATTCTTTCCTGCTTTGTCAAAGATTAGTTGACCATAGAATTGAGGGCCCATTTCTGGGTTCTCTATTCTGTTCCATTGAACTCTGCGTCTCTTTTTGTGCCAGTACCATACTGTCTTGATTCTAACAGCTTTGTAATAGAACTTGAAGTCCGGAATTGTGATGCCACCAGCTTTGGTTTTCTTTTTCAACATTCCTTTGGCAATTCAGAATCTTTTCTGGTTCCATACAAATTTTAGGATTATGTGTTCCAGCTCTATGAAAAATGCTGATGGTACTCTGATAAGGATTGCACTGAATGTGGAGATTGTTTTGGGTAGCATAGACATTTTAACAACATTTATTCATCCAATCCATGAGCATGAAATACTTTTCCATCTCTTTGTGTCTTCCTCAATTTTTTTCATAAGTGTTCTATAGTTTTCAGAGTATAGATCCTTTACCTTTTTGGTTAGGTTTATTCTTGGTATCTTATGGTTTTTGGTGCAACTGTAAATGGGATAGATTCCTTAATTTTTCTTTCTTCTGCCTGCATTGTTAGTGTATAGAAATGCAACTGACTTCTGTGCATTGATTTTATATCCTGTCACTTCACTGAATTCCTGTATCAGTTCTAACAATTTTTGTTAGAGTCTTTTGGGTTTTCTACATAGAGTATCATATTTTCTGCGAAGAGTGAACGTTTGATTTCTTCTTTGCCAATTTGAATGCCTTTTATTTGTTTTTGTTTTCTGATTGCCGAGACTATGATTTCTAGTACTATGTTGAACAACAGTGGTGAGAGCGGACATCCCTATCATGTTCCTGACCTTAGGGGAAAAGCTCTCAGTTTTTCCCTGTTGAGGATGATATTCACTGTGGGTTTTTTATATACAGCTTTTATGATATTGCAGTATATTCCTTCTATTCCTACACTTGGAGAGTTTTTATCAAGAAAGGATGATGTATTTTGTCAAATGCTTTTTCAATAAATGGTATCATCATCCACCCAACAGTCCAAAGCAACTGATGTTCCACATCCAATTAGTCACTGCTAAATCCCTTTGATTCTCTCCAATCTGTCTCATTTTCATCCTTACAATTCCTGGCCAATAAAGTCTAATAATCTCTCAGTTAGACTCTTTTAAGGGACTCCCACTGGTCTTCCTCCTTCCAGTGTTATTAGCCAAATTAGCTATTAATCTTTCAAAAACACTAATCTGACTACTCAATGGTATGCTGGTAAATATTTAACAATCAGTTCCCTGGGGAAAACAAAAAGTTCTGATTTGTTGTGTTTGCCGATTTCTTTGGTGTAAATATTACCACCATTACCAATTTCATGCTATCAATGTGATATTGCTGAACACAGAGTTGGAAAGAATTGAGCACAAGTGGCTTTCATGAACCACTGAGTCAGCTCCAAAATGCCACTAAACCATGTCACTTTCTTTATTAATAAATTTCAATGGATCTTTGATGCCTTCAGGTATACTATAAATTCTTCAGTCTGGTCTACAAGACTCTCCATGACTGGCCCTGCTCATTTCTCCAGACTCATCTCCCTCATCTCTCCATTCCTACCCAATCCACCATACTCAAATATTCACTTTATGCTTTAAGCAGTGGGGACAAACATGGGAAGAGATCTTCCTGAACTCTGGAATGGAGAGCTAAAAGTGGGTGGGGTAGGCATAGAAATAGAAAGAGGCCAAAATCAGGTGTGCAATCAGCTCAGCCTTCAGTTGGACACACCAATCACTGGACAGGTGAGACATTACCCAGTGAGATCGAGATACCTGACTCCTAGTCCTACTTCTGTCTGTGTGATTTTCCAGAGTTAGTTCTGGACACTATGTGTTGGCTTCCCCACATCTAAAATGTTGGTTTGAGAAGACAATACTTAACAGCTTTCCGGTTTAGACATTCTTTTTCTATGGAAGACCTAAATAAAGTTCAAATAAGACCAGCAGAGTAGCTAGAACTTGAGTCTTGATGTTGGCTTCCTAGCTGCACTCACTTAGGGGCCCCAATTATGGAGGCCTTAGTTAAAGTACCAATTTCCACACCCTTCCTGTAGTTCTAATTCCCCCAAATCTTGGGTGTCCTTTGGAGCACATACAGCCCTTCTCTGTATTCACTCCTCGCTGAACCTTCCTGTGAGTAATGAGATCCCTCAGGATTGGAAGACTCCTGAGGTGACACTGGGATCTATTTGGCTACATCCTTGGGACTTCTTGTTCCCTGATACTATGGGTCTCATTAAAATACCAACCAGGTATCTCCTAGGGAGCTCCTGAGATGCAGCAGCTTCTGGAGAGTGGCTAAAATAGTACCCTCTTATAGACCAGTATATGATACTGGAGCTGTCCAAGGCAGTTGTGAGACATGAGTGTGAAGGAAGGGTGTGTACTAAATTTGGGATCAGAGTGGGAGGATAGTTAAAGGGTGTGAAGGACAAAACCAGGAGCCTGGGAAGGCTACTCACACCAGATTCCTGTTAGCCAGAGCTCTGGCACAGGGCAGTTATCTGCAGCTAGTACAGTTCATGCATTATTGATTTCATTTCTCTTA
Organism: Martes martes; assembly: GCF_963455335.1. NCBI lineage: Eukaryota > Metazoa > Chordata > Mammalia > Carnivora > Mustelidae > Martes > Martes martes. The sequence continues at coordinate 158,345,182 of NC_137891.1, forward strand.
TTTTCCATTTAACTTTGTGCATTTCAGCTAACAAATTGCCAAGAAGAGGATTTTATTTGTGCTGGGCGTGGGTATCTTGGGTGGAAGCTCTCAGAGAAGAAAACCTGGATACTAGTTTTGAAAAAGAAAGTGATGGAGAAACCATTGGGCTGAGAGTCCCATCCTTACAACAAACACTTAAACCATCGGCATAACTTCACAAATTCATTAATCCAATCCAGTACCCATTCCTGTGCTAAGAACTGGAGATAGAAAGGTAAGACATGATTCTCCAATTAAGGAATTTCACAAACCAGTGTGTGTATCAGCATATGTATGGGGAGTAAAAGAAACATATTAAAGGTGTTATCATAGCCTAGAAATATGGCGAGAATCACAAGAGCTTTTACAAAAAGGAGAAAACAATAGAAGGGCATTTCAACTGGGGAGTCATTTGATGATAATAGTAGCAATAATAACAGATGTTTACTGCTATAGTGTTACATATACCTAAGATAACACTCAATCATCATAAAAATCTTCAAAGTAGATGTTATTCTCCCAATTTTACAAATGATGAAATGCAAGCATTTTTTAAAAGATTTTATTTTGGGGGCGCCTGGGTGGCTCAGTGGGTTAAAGCCTCTGCCTTCGGCTCGGGTCATGATCCCAGGGTCCTGGGATCGAGCCCCACATCGGGCTCTCTGCTCAGCAGGGAGACTGCTTCCCTTCCTCTCTCTGCCTGCCTCTCTGCCTACTTGTGATCTCTGTCTCTGTCAAATAAATAAATAAAATCTTAAAAAAAAAACACTTAAAAAAAAGATTTTATTTCTAAATAATATGTACACCAACATGGGACTTGAACTTACAATCCTGAGATTAAGAGTCTCATGTTCTACTGACTGAGCCAGACAGGTGCTCCCTACAAATGACAAAATGAAGGTTTAGTGAGGTAAATGACTCTCTTGGTTGTGCTGTTGGTAAGTGGCAGAGCTGGATTCAAACCTAATTTTCTTTGATCCCAGAGCCTCTCTGCCTCCTTGGTACATACTGCCTCATGGAAAACAACTTTATGAAAGGACCTGGAATATTTAGAGGATGGTAGTGAATGAGTTGGTTTGTCTTCAGCTGGAGTCAGCAAACCCTGCCTGTAAAGGGCCAGTAAATATTTCAGGCTTTGTGGGACACACGTGGTTTTTATCATTGCTTCTCCACTCTTGTCATAGGCAAAAGTAGCCACAGACATCAATGAAAAATTATTTTGAACCATGCAAAACCCATGCCTAGCTGGAGGACCATATAAAAGCTGAGGATTGAGCAGAAGCACAGGAAATAAAGGTAGGATGTCAAGATGTAAGGATCAGATTCCAAAGGGCACTGAGCACCTTCCTAAGAATTTTGGGCATCAGTTCATGGATAACAGGAGCCCCTGAAGGACTTTCAAGCAGGGCAATAGCATGGTCAATTTGCCTCTTCGAACAGTCTCTATGGCAGTGTGTGGGAGGGGATGGGTGGAAGAAAGACTAGAACAGGAAAGACTGGGGAAGACGTGTTTGTTCTTCAGTGGAAATACTCTTCTGGGATGTTTCTTGTCCACACTCCACCTTGGATCGTGTGTTGGCCTCCTGTGATTTACATACAACGGCTACTTAACAATTTTTTAAGTAGTCCATATTTCTTAGAACATTCTCTCAAAGGAGACAAAAATAAAGTCTTTTCAACAAGAAAACATAAAGATTGAAAGCAGGCTTTATAATAATGTCCTTCCTTTAGCTTCTAGCCTGCTCTTTTTCCTAGGCTCTCTCTTTTCCTTCCTCAATAGAGCCTATATAGGGCTTGCTCAGAAGGCGGGAGAATAACCTCTCCTGGGTACCGAGGATAGCATACCGTGCATATTTCTGCAAAAATAAGCCAGTAAAACCTTTAAATTATCCTTTAAGTGTTCACATTCCAGTTGACTAATACAGCATTCCCACATTCTTTCAGGCTTCCTTGGTTCTCATCAGTACCATATTACTTTGTTTTGACTCTAGATTGTGTTATGAGGTTGGTGCAGAGTGAAAAGTTACCCCTAAAATCATAGATTCTCTGAATCTTGGTATCATTGAGTTTTAGAAACTTAGGATATTTGTGGTAAAAGGGGCTTTTAAGGTTGTACATCCTGACTTCATTTCCAAAGAAGTGATAGTGCCCCTAAATAATATGGACTTACAACTTATGCTTAAACACTTCTCAAAATGAAGAACTTGTCATTTCACTCTCCCATTACCAGCAGAATGTTTCATTATCTGGCAAATTAATCACCAGAAGTTTTGTTTTGAGGGTTGGTTTTTTTTTTTTGTTTTTTTTTTGGTAAATTGAGCTTAAAGTTTGTGCCCCCCCCACACACACACATACCCCACCCTGCCCTACAACTTTCACTAGTCATTTCTAATTTTTTCTCTGAGAACACACAGCATACATTTCCACCTTTCTCTGTAGGACAACTTATGAAGTCTTTGGTGAGGTTTCTCTGGTTCCTCATAAATCCCATAGCTAAGCATTCTAGTATCTTCCACTCTTCCCTCAATAGCATGATTTCATGGGTCCTTTACTGAAAAGCCCTTTTCTCTGTGTAGACAAGCTCTAGTTTGTCATTTTCCCTTTTAAATTGCAGGTCCAAAAATTAAAAACTTCCCTGGGCAGGCTTTGGACTCTACCTAGTTAATAGCAAGTACTGACCTTGTGGCCTTGTGGGATGACTATAGATGATGTCTGTCTGTAAATGGTCTGGTCCAGTTCTTATTTAGAAACATGCGGAGAGCTACATGAGTCCAAGGGAAAGCCCTAAACGAGCGTAGCACAATAGCTAGCTTCACAGGAAGCCAAGTTCAGCACTAAATATAGTTCCATCCTAAGTATCACCAGTGGCTTGCCCCCTCAGAGGCCCAGCTCAGATTCAGTCCATCCATTCATCCAACATTTATAATGCCTACTCCACTCCAGGCACTGTTCTAGAATCTGATGGTACACAATCAATCAGGAAGATAAAAATCCCTGCATTCTTGTGAGGGAAACTGTTAAAATTATATTGTATATTAGAAGAAACTAACTACTATGAAGAAAGATAAAACAGGAGATGGGGATAGGGAGTGTGGGATATCTTAGTTTTAAGCAGGATGGTCAGAAAGACTCAAGTCTTTCCTGAGAAGATTGAACAAGTACTTGAAGGAGATGAAGGGGAAAGAGAATTTCTAACAGGGAGAACAGCAAGTGCAAAAGCTCTGAGGTAGGAACATGCCTTGAATGAGGAGCAACAAAAGGCTGGCTGGCTGGACAGACAGAGTGAGAAGTGGGAGGTAAGAAATGGAGCCAGGGAAGTGATGGGGGGGCTTTGGTTTTCCTTCTGGGCATTACCTGAAGCCGCTGGAAAGTTTGAAAGGATGATTTACATAATATTTAAATGATCTGACCTATACTTTAATAGGATCACTGTAGTTACTGTGCTAAGAATAGACTGTAGGGGAAGGGAGTGGATTCCCAGGAACTGGTTAGAGGATATTGCAATATTCCTGGCAAGAGAAGATGATGATCTGGACCAGTAATGGTGTAGATGATGAGAAGTGATCTTTTTTGGGGACACATATTTTAAAGAGAACTGGCAATATTGCTGATGAGAAAGAGAAAAGTTAGAAAGTCTTTAAGTTGCTTTTTTAAAAACTCTAAGCCACATTAAAGGATGGAATTGCCATTAGTTGAGCTGAGAGAAGAGCAGGGGATGGGGATTATATATTATATATATATATATATATATATATATATATATATATATTATAGGGGATTAGAAGTTTAGAATTTAGATTAGAAGTTTGAACTTAGTTTGACCTTAGAAAATATTTATTTTAACATGCCTGTTTGATATCCAAATGAAGATGGATGGCAAGGAGGCAACTGGATAGATGAATTAAGAGAAGAAATCTGGGATAGAAATATAGTTCAGATTTACCAGCATACATTTGCAACGATGTGGATGGAACTAGAGGGTATCATGTTAAGCAGAATGAGTCAACCAGAAAAAGACAATTATCATATCATCTCTCTGATATGAGGAATTTGAGAGGCAGGGCAGGGGGTCATGGTGGGTAGGGAGGCAAAAAATGAAACAAGATGGGACCAGGGAGACAAACCACAAAACCATAAAAGACTCTTAATCTCAGGAAACAAACTGAGGGTTGCTGGAGGGGAGGGGGCCGAGAGGGATGGGGTGGCTGGGTGATGGACATTGGAGAGGGTATGTGCTATGGTGAGTGCTGTGAATTGTGTAAGACTGATGATTCACAGACCTGTACCCCTGAAACAAATAATACATTGTATGTCAATTTAAAAAAAGATATATCAGCATACACCAGTATTTAAAGCCTTAGGTTGTATATGCAATCAGAGTGAGGGTTTGTATTCAAATCCCACTAGCCACCATTCCATTGCATCTCTAACATGAGTATCAGTGTTATTATTCTCATCCCTCTGAGCCTGAGTCCTGTCCATGACTTCATATGGCATTATTTTAACCCAAATTGACAGCTCTCAGCCTTTTCACTACCAGTCAATGTTCCAGTTACTGAAATACCGGTCCAAGGTTTTAGGGTTCTCTTGTGAAAAGACCTGACCATCTGCAAAGCTATGCAATATGCACATTCTGCCCTCTTCAAGTGTGATTACACAGGTCAGTTTTCTCTCACAATGTCACCTAAAGTGGGCCTATTTTGTGCTTGATAACTGCTAAACCCTGCATGAAATCTAATGGTGTGAGAGACATATTTTAGCTTAATGTGGTGTGAAGAGCATGGAACTTGGAAGTTTGAGTCTTACTCTGTCTCACCTTGGATGGCTGATTTTATGAAAGGAGAATAGTAATTCTGACCTCCATGGGTTGTGGTGATAATCTAGTGAATCACATTTATTAGAACATTTTTATAGAGTGCCATTTTATAAAGGACCATTTCTTTCTTTTGGGTCTGGAAAAGAGGTACACACAGCTATCCATGTTCTGTTGCAGTCATTTAGGGACTAAAGCAAGGAAAAAGGGAAAAAGACTAGTCAGTGACATGTTCTGTCATCCAGGTCTGCCCACGTGGGATCAAGGATTGAGTCCCGATCTAACTGGAATTTCACCCACCACCCAAATCTCTCCTGAGAGCAATGTGACTGTGAAAGAGCCCTTATTGGTTTTTAAGAAAAGCTTCCAGACACACAGGCACCTAATTCTCAAGTAAATATGCTTCATTTTCTTGAGAAATGCCAGGGGCACAGACGTTTTCTCTAGGTTTCAATTCTTGAGACTCTGGCCATCTTTACCTGCCAACTTGTTCTTTATAATTGTAATCACTGCAGGTAGGCCTGAAAGGTGGGAGTATAAAAGGGGATAAACGTTCTAGGGGAAAGATTCCTCTTTCCCAAAAAGATTATCTGAAACTTTCCTTTTTCCTGAAAACTTATGGTACGTGGGTTTTCAAAGGTACAGCACCAGAGAGGAAGAAGGCAAAGAGAAGAAGCTAGGGGTTTTCTTTGTTTCACACATACACTGTCCTTTACAACACCTAACAGCCTTGATACTTGAAAGAATGACTTTAAGAATTACAGAGACCACTACAACTTTTGGTTTACTATAAAACATTTTTTATTTTTCTAGCCTCTGTACTTTGTTTTATGGTGTGTGTGTGTGTGTGTGTGTGTGTGTGTGTGTGTGTGTGTGTGTTCTTCAAAAGACTTCTGCAGGTATAATTCCTTCCAGAGCACCCTTGGAATATTATGACAGCTAGTTTGTTAGACAAACCAATACATATTTCTAGAATCCCTACTAAGTGCCTGGAGCAACAGTTGGCCCCTTGGAACAGAATGTTCCCTGGGCATGGAAGTGCATACTTGGTTTGATTGTTTAGCTATGAGATGCCTTTGGTCCCTGCATTTGTGGATCTCATGTGGTGTCCTCTCATTGAGACTGCAAGGGATTCAGGAATATGTTCTCTTCTTTCCTCAGAATGAAGGCCATGAGTAGCCGAGGCTGGAGAAATGACACTTCTGTAACTGAGTTTATCCTCCTGGGCTTCTCCAGAAATCCCAGGACCAACTGGATCCTTTTCTTCCTCTTCCTCTTTCTTTACTTATTTACAGTCCTGGGCAATGGGCTCATTGTTACCCTGATCAGAGTAGATGCACGCCTACACACCCCCATGTACTTCTTCCTGAGCATCCTTTCTGTGCTGGATCTCAGTTATGCCACCACCACAGTGCCCCAGCTGTTGGTCCATCTAATAAGCAAGAGAAAGACCATATCTTATACTGGGTGTGTGGTCCAGATGTACATTTTCCTGACCTTAGGCATCACTGAGACCTGGATTTTTGCAGCCATGGCCTATGACAGATACGTTGCCATCTGCTATCCACTCCATTATGGGGTCAAGATGGGCCAAACCCTGTGTGTAGTCCTGGCAGTCAGCTCTGCCCTTTGTGGTCTCACCTGTGCCCTTGTCTACACAGTCTTTGCAATGAATCTGCCCTACTGTGGCCCCAATGAAATCAACCACTTCTTTTGTGAAATTCCTGCTGTCTTGAAGTTGGCCTGTGCAGATACATCCCTCAATGACCAAGTGGACTTTATTTTAGGTTTCATCTTGCTCCTGATTCCATTATCTCTCATCCTGACCTCATATATTCGCATCTTTATGGCCATTCTAAAGATTCACTCCACACAGGGAAGAATAAAAGCCTTCTCCACGTGTGCCTCACACATTACTGTGGTCACTATGTTCTGTATTCCATGCATGGTCATGTATATGAGGCCTGGCTCTGAAGCCTCCCCAGAGGATGACAAGAAGTTGGCCCTGTTCTACAATGTCATTTCTGCTTTTCTCAATCCCATCATCTATAGCCTCCGGAATAAAGATGTGAAGAGGGCTTTCCTCAAGTTAATTGGAATGAGTGAGGATGGTCAATAGGTCATGAACTGAGACTACCTACAGTGCCCTCATCTCTGATCTCTGTTCGTCCCATCCAAACTTCCACGGAAGTCACTGGACTGGTTGAGGAACCCAGGGTAAGGAAAATATCTGGAAAGAAAATACACTTTGCATTAATTTGACCACTAAAAATATTAGGAAAGGACTCAGGGAGAACTGTGTTCAAAGCTTAAATACAGCAACTTCTTTGAAGACATGTCTCCAAAGGCAAGGACAACGAAAGTGAAAACGAACTTTTGGGACTTCATCAAGATCAAAAGCTTCTGCACAGCAAAGGAAATAGTCAACAAAACAAAGAGGCAACCCACAGAATGGGAGAAGATATTTGCAAATGGCCACTCCAGACAAAGGGCTGATACCCAAGATCTATAAAGAATTTCTCAAACTCAACACCCCGAAAACAGTTAATCAAGTCAAAAAATGGGCAGAAGACATGAGCAGACACTCCTCCAAAGAATACAAATGGCTAACAGACACATGAAAAAGAGTTCATCATCATTAGCCATCAGGGAAATACAAATCAAAACCACATTGAGATATTACCTTATACCAGTTAGAATGGCAAAAATTGGCAAGGCAAGAAGTTGTGGAGAAAGGGGAACCTTCTTACACTGTTGGTGGGAATGCAAATTGGTGCAGCCACTTTGGAAAACAGTGTGAAGGTTCCTCAAAAAATTAAAAATAGAGCTACCCTACAATACAATACAATATAATAACCCAGCAATAGCACTACTGGGTATTTACCCCCAAAGATACAGATGTAGCAAAAAGAAGGGCCATATGCACCCCAGTATTCACAGCAGCAATGTCCAGAATAGCCAAAATTTGGAAACTGGAAAATCTGGAAAGAGCCAAAATGCCCTTCAGCAGATGAATGGATAAAGAAGATGTGGCCCATATACATAATGGAATATTATTCAGCCATCAGAAAGGATGAATATCCAACTTTTGCATCAACTTGGAAGGGACTGAAGGAGATTATACTAAGTGAAATAAGTCAAACAGATAAAGTCAATTATTTTATGGTTTCACTTATTTGTGAAACGTAAGGACTAGCATGGAGGACATTAGGAGAAGGGAAAAATGAAGGGGAAGAAATCAGAGTGGGAGATGAACCATGAGAGACTATGGACTCCAGGAAACAAACGGAGAGTTTTAGAAGGGAGGGAGTAGGGGAATGATTAAGCCTAGTGATGGGTATTAAGGAGGGCACAGATTGCTTGGAGCACTGGGTGTTATATGCAAACAATGAATCATGGAACACTACATCAAAAATTAATGATGCACTCACCGTATGGTGACTAACATAACACAATAAAAAAAAAATAAAAAATAAAATGAGATTCTGGATCAACTCCGTTGTTCCCACAAATGAACATTTACATAACTGAGCAAAAAAAAAAAAAAAGAGCCAAGAAATAATTGCCTTTGGCTTGTGGCTTTCTTTTTTTTTTTTAATTTTTTTATTTTAATAAACATATAATGTATTTTTATCCCCAGGGGTACAGGTCTGTGAATCGCCAGGTTTACACATTTCACAGCACTCATCATAGCACATACCCTCCCCAATGTCCATTTCCCCACCACCCTCTCCCGTCCCCCCTCCCCCCAGCAACCCTCAGTCTGTTTTTTGAGATTGAGTCTTTTATAGTTTGTCTCCCTCCCAATCCCATCTTCTTTCATTTTTTCTTTTCCTACTTCCCCCCAACTCCCCCCTACCTTGCATCTCCACTTCCTCATGTCAAGGAGATCATATGATACTTGTCTTTCTCCGATTGACTTATTTCGCTAAGCATGATACCCTCTAGTTCCATCCACATCGTCACAAATGGCAAGATTTCATGTCTTCTGATGGCTGCATAGTATTCCATTGTGTATATATACCACTTCTTCTTTATCCATTCATCTGTTGATGGACATCTAGGCTCTTTCCACAGTTTGGCTATTGTGGACATTGCTGCTATAAACATTCGGGTGCATGTGCCCCTTCGGAGCACCACGTTTGTATCTTTAGGATATATACCCAGTGGTGCAATTGCTGGGTCATAGGGTAGCTCTATTTTCAGTTTTTTGAGGAACCTCCACACTGTTTTCCAGAGTGGTTGCACCAGCTTGCATTCCCACCAGCAGTGTAGGAGGGTTCCCCTCTCTCCGCATCCTCGCCAGCACCTGTCATTTCTTGACTTGTTAATTTTAGCCATTCTGACTGGTGTGAGGTGGTATCTCATTGTGGTTTTGATTTGTATTTCCCTGATGCCGAGTGATGTGGAGCATTTTTTCATGTGTCTGTTGGCCATCTGGATGTCTTCTTTGCAGAAATGTCTGTTCATGTCCTCTGCCCATTTCTTGATTGGATTATTTGTTCTTTGGGTGTTGAGTTTGATAAGCTCTTTATAGATTTTGGATACTAGCCCTTTATCTGATATGTCATTTGCAAATATCTTCTCCCATTCTGTCAGTTGTCTTTTGGTTTTGTTAACTGTTTCCTTTGCTGTGCAAAAGCTTTTGATCTTGATGAAATCCCAATAGTTCATTTTTGCCCTTGCTTCTATTGCCTTTGGTGATGTTCCTAGGAAGAAGTTGCTGCGGTTGAGGTCAAAGAGGTTGCTGCCTGCATTCTCCTCAAGGATTTTGATAGATTCCTTTCTCACATTGAGGTCCTTCATCCACTTTGAGTCTATTTTCGTGTGTGGTGTAAGGAAATAGTCCAATTTCATTTTTCTGCATGTGGCTGTCCAATTTTTCCAGCACCATTTGTTGAAGAGGCTGTCTTTTTTCCATTGGATATTCTTTCCTGCTTTGTCAAAGATTAGTTGACCATAGAGTTGAGGGTCTATTTCTGGGCTCTCTATTCTGTTCCATTGGTCTATATGTCTGTTTTTGTGCCAGTACCATACTGTCTTGATGATGACAGCTTTGTAATAGAGCTTGAAGTCTGGAATTGTGATGCCACCGACTTTGGCTTTCTTTTTCAATATTCCTTTGGCTATTCAAGGTCTTTTCTGGTTCCATATAAATTTTAGGATTATTTGTTCTATTTCTTTAAAAAAAATGGGTGGGATTTTGATAGGGATTGCATTAAATGTGTAGATTGCTTTAGGTAGAATTGACATTTTCACAATGTTTATTCTTCCAATCCATGAGCATGGAATATTTTTCCATTTCTTTGTGTCTTCCTCAATTTCTTTCATGAGTACTTTATAGTTTTCTGAGTATAGATTCTTTGCCTCTTTGGTTAGATTTATTCCTAGGTATCTTATGGTTTTGGGTGTGATTGTAAATGGGACTGACTCCTCAATTTCTCTTTCTTCTGTCTTGTTGTTAGTGTAAAGAAATGCGACTGATTTCTGTGCATTGACTTTATATCCTGACACTTTACTGAAATCCTGTACAAGTTCTAGCAGTTTTGGAGTGGAACCTTTTGGGTTTTCCACATATAGTATCATATCATCTGCAATCAAATGCTCTACCCCTGAGCTATACCCCCAAATCTGCAAAGAGTGATAGTTTGACTTCTTCTTTGCCAATTTGGATGCCTTTAATTTCTTTTTGTTGTCTGATTGCTGAGGCTAGGACTTCTAGTACTATGTTGAACAGCAGTGGTGATAACGGACATCCCTGCCGTGTTCCTGACCTTAGCGGAAAAGCTTTCAGTTTTTCTCCATTGCGAATGATATTTGCGGTGGGTTTTTCATAGATGGCTTTGATAATATTGAGGTATGTGCCTTCTATCCCTACACTTTGAAGAGTTTTAATCAGGAAGGGATGCTGCACTTTGTCAAACGCTTTTTCAGCATCTATTGAGAGTATCATATGGTTCTTACTCTTTCTTTTATTAATGTATTGTATCACATTGATGGATTTGCGGATGTTGAACCAATCTTGCAGCCCTGGAATAAATCCCACTTGGTCGCGGTGAATAATCCTTTTAATGTACTGTTGGATCCTATTGGCCAGTATTTTGGTGAGAATTTTCGCATCTGTGTTCATCAAGGATACGGGTCTGTAATTCTCTTTTTTGATGGGATCCTTGTCTGGTTTTGGGATCAAGGTGATGCTGGCCTCATAGAATGAGTTTGGAAGTTTTCTTTCCATTTCTATTTTTTGGAACAGTTTCAGGAGAATAGGAATTAATTCTTCTTTGAATGTTTGGTAGAATTCCCCTGGGAAGCCATCTGGTCCTGGACTTTTGTTTGTTTGGAGATTTTTGATGACTGTTTCAATCTCCTTACTGGTTATGGGTCTGTTCAGGTTATCTATTTCTTCCTGGTTCAGTTGTGGGAGTTTATAGGTCTCTAGAAATGTATCCATTTCTTCCAGATTGTCAAATTTGTTGGTGTAGAGTTGCTCGTAGTATGTTCTTATAATTGTTTGTATTTCTTTGGTGTTGGTTGTGATCTCTCCTCTATCATTCATGATTTTATTTATTTGCGTCCTTTCTCTTTTCTTTTTGATAAGTCTGGCCAGGGGCTTATCAATCTTATTAATTCTTTCAAAGAACCAGCTCCTAGTTTTGTTGATTTGTTCTATTGTTTTTTTAGTTTCTATTTCATTGATTTCTGCTCTGATGTTTATGATTTCTCTTCTCCTGCTGGGTTTAGGCTTTCTTTGTTGTTCTTTCTCCAGCTCCTTTAGGTGTAGGGTTAGGTTGTGTATTTGAGACCTTTCTTGTTTCTCGAGAAAGGCTTGTACCGCTATATATTTTCCTCTCAGGACTGCCTTTGTTGTGTCCCACAGATTTTGAACCGTTGTGTTTTCATTATCATTTGTTTCCACGAATTTTTTCAATTCTTCTTTAATTTCCTGGTTGACCCATTCATTTTTTAGAAGGATGCTCTTTAGTCTCCATGTATTTGCGTTCTTTCCAAATTTCCTCTTGTGATTGAGTTCTAGCTTCAGAGCATTGTGGTCTGTAAATATGCAGGGAATGATCCCAATGTTTTGATACCGGTTGAGACCTGATTTATGACCCAGGATGTGGTCTATTCTGGAGAATGTTCCATGTGCGTCAGAGAAGAATGTATATTCTGTTGCTTTGGGATGGAATGTTCTGAATATATCTGTGATGTCCATCTGGTCCAGTGTGTCATTTAAGGCCTTTATTTCCTTGTTGATCTTTTGCTCAGATGATCTGTCCATTTCAGTGAGGGGAGTGTTAAAGTCCCCTGCTATTCTTGTATTACTGTCGCTGTATTTCTTTGATTTTGTTATTAATTGGTTTATATAGTTGGCTGCTCCCATGTTAGGGGCATAGATATTTAAGATTGTTAGGTCTTCTTGTTGGACAGACCCTTGGAGTACGATATAGTGTCCTTCCTCATCTCTTATTATAGTCTGTGGCTTAAAATCTAATTGATCTGATATAAGGATTGCCACCCCAGCTTTCTTCTGATGTCCATTAGCATGGTACATTGTTTTCCACCCCCTCACTTTAAATCTCGAGGAGTCTATGGGTCTAAAATGAGTTTCTTGTAGGGAGCATATTGATGGGTTTTGTTTTTTTATCCATTCTGATACCCTTTGTCTTTTGATTGGAGCAGTTAGCCCATTAACATTCAGGGTAACTATTGAGAGATATGAATTTAGTGCCATTGTATTGCCTGTAAGGTGACTGTTACTGTATATTGTCTCTGTTTCTTTCTGGTCTACTACTTTTAGGATCTCTCTTTGCTTAGAGGACCCCTTTCAGTATTTCTTGTAGAGCTGGTTTGGTGTTTGCAAATTCTTTCAGCTTTTGTTTGTCCTGGAAGCTCTTTATCTCTCCTTCTATTTTCAATGATAGCCTAGCCGGATATAGTATTCTTGGCTGCATGTTTTTCTCGTTCAGTGCTCTGAATATATCATGCCAGTTCTTTCTGGCCTGCCAGGTCTCTGTGGATAGGTCCACGGCCAATCTAATGTTTTTACCCTTGTATGTTACAGACTTCTTTTCCCGGGCTCCTTTCAGGATCTTCTCTTTGTCGCTAAGACTTGTAAATTTTACTATCAGGTGACGAGGTGTGGACCTATTTTTATTGATTTTGAGGGGCGTTCTTAGCATCTCCTGGATTTTGATGTTTGTTCCCTTTGCCGTATTAGGGAAATTCTCTCCAATAATTGTCTCCAATATACCTTCTGCTCCCCTCTCTCTTTCTTCTTCTTCTGGAATCCCAATTATTCTAATGTTGTGTCATCTTATGGTGTCGCTTAACTCTCGAATTCTCTCCTTGTGGTCCAGTATTTGTTTGTATCTCTTTTGCTCAGCTTCTTTATTCTGTCATTTGGTCTTCTATGTCACTAATTCTTTCTTCCGCCTCATTTATCCTAGCAGTGAGAGCTTCCATTTTTGATTGCACCTCATTAATAGCTTTTTTGATTTCAACTTGGTTAGATTTTAGTTCTTTTATTTCTCCAGAAAGGGCTTTTATCTCTCCAGAGAGGGTTTCTCTAATATCTTCTATGCCTTTTTCGAGCCCGGCTAGAACCTTCAGAATTGTCATTCTGAACTCTAGATCTGTCATGTTACCAATGTCCGTATTGATTAGGTCTCCAGCCTTCGGTACGGCCTCTTGTTCTTTTTTTTGAGGTGAGTTTTTCCGCCTTGTCATTTTGTCCAGATAAGATTTGCTTTCTCCTGCTGTGGAATTCTGCTGTTCTTGGTGACTGAAGTTGGTTTTGGATGGGTTTCTTGTTGATCTTCTGGGGGAGGGGCCTGTTGTAGTGATTCTCAAGTGTCTTTGCAGCAGGCGGAATTGCACCGCCCTTGCCAGGGGCCAGGCTAAGTAATCCGCTGGGGTTTGCTTTCGGGAGCTTTTGTTCCCTGAGCGCTTTCCGTAGAGTTCCGGAGGACGGGAATGAAGATGGCGGCCTCCCAATCTCCGGCCCAGAGGAGCCGAGAGCTTGGGGTTCCACTCCTCAGTGCACCCTTAGAGAAAAGCGCCCAACCGGCCCGCCTCCCTGGCTTGCGGTCGCGCCTTGAGGAAAGCAGTCAATTGCTGGAGCCTGGAGAAAAGCGCCTGGTCTCTTCCTTCTCTGTGGCCTCCGGCCGCACTCCGAGCCCACCCAGCCTGCAACCGGCACAAGGTAACCCCGGGCTGAGAGCTCAGTCCTCGGCTCTGTCGCTGTAGCCGGCTTCCCCGCTCCAATATCTGCGAGCTCCGCGGCCCTCAGACACCCCCGGTCCTTCCGTGACCCCGCAGGACCTGGGGTTATGCTTACCCCGCCTGGGTTTCCCCCTGATTTAGCTCCTGGAGCGATGTCTCCCAGTGGAGCAGACTTTTAAAAGTCCCGATTTTGTGCTCCGTTGCTCCACCGCTTGCCGGGAGCCGGCCCCTCCCCCCGGGGTCTATCTTCCCGTCGCTTTGGATTCACTTCTCCGCAGGTCCTACCTTTCAGAAAGTGATCGATTTTCTGTTTCTAGAATTGTTGCTCTTTTTCTCTTCGATTTCCCGTTGGATTTGTAGGTGTTCACAATGGTTAGATAAGCTATCTAGCTGATCTCTTGCTACCCGATGTCGTCTCAGCCTGCTACTTCTCCGCCATCTTTCTCCCCTCGGCTTGTGGCTTTCTAGGAGAAGTGTTCAACTTTTTTTTTTTTTTAACATCATACTGAGAATATTTTAAAGGTTTTATAATCACCTTCACTTTTAATGTAATAAAAAATCACTGACAAAAAAAATCACTGACTTTCTATTTTTATAAGAAAAAAATAAACAAAGTAAATAGGAAAAAAATTAAATACGTCATTGATCTTCTGCAGCTTTGGAAGGATCACCTTACTTCTCCGGGACATAATTTCCACATCTGTAAAATGCTTTTTATGATACTCATTGTGCTTAAGTAATAATAACTGACTTTGTTGATTGCTTTGCATATGGTGTCACTAAGTGGTGTCACTTTATATATACTTAGTATTTTACTAATATACTATATATACTTAGTATTTTAATTCTTATAACAACTCCAGAGATAGGCATTATTATCTTCATCATACAAAGAAACTGAGGCACAAGAAGATTAAGTAAGTTGCTAAATGCCATCTGTTATATTATGCTATTTCTTGAATTGTTAATAGAGATTTTTGAGGCTCAACTGAGATAATGGATGCGATGGTATTGAGGAAAATGTATACTTAGGATTATCATTCTAAGTCACGACTATAGGGTCAAATCCATGAAGTCTAGAGCTCTATTGGACTCTTTAGATCTTCCTCACCAGCATTCCACAGGCTAAATAAATAACATTGTGCTGTAGACCATTAACTTCTCAGCAAGTGTTTGTTGAGTGCTTTTTCCTAGCCCCACCTCTGTCCTTGGTCTGCAATCTCCCCAATTTTTCTTTCAGCTCCTCTTCACTTTCCTGGGTGTCTCTCTCATTTCATTATACATACCTGCAACTGTAGCTTCCAGCAACCTAGTCTTTTATTCACAAATAGAGTGTTTTGATTTCCACAACTAACTTACTCTTAAATTTCTTTTGCCACCAGAGAGACCAGGACGACAATGGGAAGAGCCCTGAGGTTTAATTCTTCCTTAATTTGTTGAGAACTTAGAAAAAACACCTAATCCCTCTGGAACTCAGTTCCCCAATCTTTATTTTATTTTTTTAAAGACTTATTTATTCATTTTTGAGAGGGAAAAAGAGAGAGAGTAGAGGGAGGGGCAGAGAGGGAGAATCTCAAGCAAACTCCCTGCTGAGCTCAGGGCCTGACTTAGGGCTCAATTAAGAGTCAGACGTTTAAGTGACTGAGCCACTTCAGTGCCCTGGTTCCCCAATCTTTAAAATGGAGATAGTGATCATACCTGACTCAGGCTATAATATAAGATTATTTTTAAGTTCAAATGGGAAGAGACCTCAAAACTTAAATGATTATATGAATTATCATTAGAGGGTCATTGTCTTCAAAGCTAGATACCTTAGAAAATGTTCATTAAGTTATTAATGGTAGCTTGTATTTGTCAAATGTAAATGTTAAGATCAGGTCTACTGTGAGGTCAGGATGTGTGGGTTAGATACTCATGATGATAACTAACCTCCCTGGTGGTCTAGTGGTTAGGATTCGGCGCTCTCATGATGATAACTGATTGCATATATGGAATCATACATTCAGCACACACACACACACACACACACACACACACACACCAAAATTAATGAGACACAATCACATCAGCTGCCATATTAACCAGGAACTAAAATATTTCTAATGCTCTCAAAGCAAATCAAATTTCTGTCACTCTGAATTCAGACCAATCTTAAATTGCTTTCCAGAAGGCAATATAAAATGAACCTTTTTTAAATCAACTGCTCTCTACACATCTTTCTAATAGGATTCAATCAACAAAATATTCCAATTTTTCTTAGGTACTTAGAAAAAAGTTTTATTTCAAACCAAGGATTATCTGAACATTAAGAACGCCTAAAAGATTACTAAATGCTACAAGTGAGTTTTGCTCATTAGCAACTTTCTCCAGAAGATAAATTTAGGAGGATTGTCAGCCCAGAGCACTTTTAGCATTCCCCAAGCATTAAAGGAATGAGAACTCTAAGAGTGATGTGGAATCTTGAGGAGGGAAGTGTTTGTAGTCCTAAGGTTTCCCCTCCCTGAAGGCCACAGCCTCTAAGGAGAGAAACCATGGGGAAAGAGGAGCCTTGATTATCTCGAGGAAAAAAAAAAAAAAGAATTGTCAGCAAAACATGCTGATTGTGTTTCTTGGGGACTTGTTAGGAAAACTGTTCTGGGTCATTAGAGGTGGCAACTGAGGATCATCTTCTGGAGATAATAGGGCTTCCTTCTTCAAATTCTCAAAGCAGTAGAAATACATAGCAGGCCCATTCAATGTTCCCACCTCCTGGCATGATCCCTCTCCTCTGGCCAGTCCTGACTTCTCAGGTCTTTGCGTAGGCTGTTCTACCCAAAGAGCTCTGTCCCGCATTTGCTTACTATCTCCTTGTTTATCCATAAGGGACTCATGCAGGTCTCTTCTTCAGGAAGCTTCCTAACTACTTTCAGCCCAGATAAAAACTTCTTCATCCTCCTTGCCCCACATAGAATACTTGGCTGGGAAAGATCTTCAGGAGTCCAACCCTTATCTTAGCCTCCAGTCCCTTTGACAACAAGAATTGCAAACATATCATTCAAATATATTTTCATAAGGCTCAAATGCATGTGGCTTGGAATGTCTTTGCTCTCATTCATAATTTGAAAAAAAAAAACACAAAACAAAACAAAAAAGAGAAATCTCAGCAAATTGGGAGTAAAAGGAAATTTACTCTCTGTGACCATTTTTGGTAAAAACCTCCAGTTAGCTTCATAAATAATGGTGAAAGACCAAGTGCTTTCCCCCTAAAACCAGTACAAAACAAGGAAGTTTGTTTTCACCACTCCTATTCAAAGTGGTACTGGAAGTCCTAGCCAGTGCAATAAGGCGAGAAAAGAGAAGATAAGAAAGGAAGAAGTAAAACTGTCTCTATTTGCAGATAACCTAGCTGTCCATGTGAAAAAAGGAAAGGATTCTACATAAAAACTCTTAGAACTAGTTAATGGGTTTAGCAATGTCACAGTATACAAGATTAACAGGCAAGAATAAATTACATTTCTATATACTAGCAATGAACAATTGGAAACTAAAATTATATGATGTTATTTACAATAGCATCATAAAAATTAAATACTTAGGTATAAATTACCAAAACATGTACAGTATCTGTGTTGAACTGTAAAACACTGATGAAAAAAAATCAAAGAAGTAAATATATGGAGAGACATTTCGTGATCCTGGATTGAAAATTTAACATAACAAAGATGCCAATTTTCCCTCAAATTAGTCTACAGTTTAATGCACTTCTTATCAACATCCAAGCAGAAATTTTTGTTGATATGAACAAGTCGATCTGAAAATTTATATAAAAAGGGATCGCTTCTCGGCCTTTTGGCTAAGATCAAGTGTGAAAATTTATATAAAAAGGTAAAGGAACATAGGGGAAAGGAAGGAAAAATAAAATAAAACAAAATCAGAGAGATAGAAAAACCATAAGAGACTCTTTTATTCTTTTTCAATAAGCTGATTTAAAAAAATTTTTTTATTGTGTTATGTAAGAGACTCTTAACTATAGAAAACAGTGCCTGGGTGCCTTAGGTGGTTAGGCATCTGCCTTCAGCTCAGGTTATGACCTCAGGGTCCTGGGATTGAGTCCTGCCTCAGGATCCCTGCTCACTGGGGGGTTTGTTTCTCCCTCTCCCTCTGCCCATCCTCCCCCCCCACTTGTGCTTGCAAACTCCCTCCCTCTGAAATAAATAAATAAAATCTTTTTTTTTTTTTTTAAAGAAACAAACTGAGGGATGCTGGATGGAAAGTAAGTTGGGGGGTGGGGTAACTGGGTGATGGTCATTAAGGAGGGCACTTGATGTAATGAGTGCTGGGTGTTGTATGCAACTGATGAATCATTAAACCCTACCTCTGAAAACCTCTGAAACTAATAATACTAATAACTAATAACACTATATGTTAATTAATTGATTATAAATTTTTAAAAAGGTAAAGGTATTAGATTCATCAAGATAAAAAGCTTCTGCCCAGCATAGGAAACAGTAAACAAAACAAAGAGTCAACCCACAGAATAGGTGAAGATATTTGCAAATGGCACTACAGACAAAGGGCTGACATCCAAGATCTATAAAGAACTTCTCAAACTCAACACCCAAAAAATAGATAATCATGTCAAAAAATGGGCAGAAGACATGAGCAGACACTTCAAAGAAGACATATAAATGGCTAACAGACACATGAAAATGTTCATCATCATTAGCCATCATGGAGATTCAAATCAAAACCACAATGAGGTACCACCTTACACCACTTCGAAAGGCCAAAATTAACAAGACAAGAAACAACAAATATTGGACAGGATGTGGAGAAAGGGGAACCCTCTTATACTGTTGGTGGGAATGAAAGTTGGTACAGCTGCTTTGGAAAACAGTGTGGAGATTCCTTAAGAAATTAAAAATAGAGCTTCCCTGTGACCCTGCAATTGCACTACTGGGTATTTACCCCAAAGATACTGATGTAATGAAAAGAAGGGCCATCTGTACCCCAGTGTTCATAGCAGCCATGGCCACAGTCACCAAACTATGGAAAGAGCCAAGATGCCTTTCAACAGATGAATGGATAAAGAAGATATGGTCCATATATACAATGGAATAGTATGTCTCCATCAGAAAAGATAAACACCCAACTTTTGTATCAACATGGATGGGACCGGAGGAGATTATGCTGAGTGAAATAAGTCAAGCAGAGAAAGTCAATTATCATATGGTTTCACTTACTTGTGGAGCATAAGGAATAACATGGAGGACATTAGAAGAAGGAAAGGAAAAGTGAACTGGGGGAAATCAGAAGGGAAGGTGAACCATGAGAGACTCTGGACTCTGAGAAACAGTCTGAGGGTTTTGGAAGGAAGGGGAGTGGGGGAATGGGTGAGCCTGGTGGTGGGTATTAAGGAGGACATGTACTGCATGGAGCACTGGGTGTGGTGCATAAACAATCTTGGAACACTGAAAAAATAAAATTAAATTTAAAAAAATTAAATAACTTATCAGAAATCATTTAAGATGCACAAGGAGTTGCAAGAACCATAGAGTTCATAGAGTTCTGGTGTGCCTTTTACCCAGTTTCCCTCGATGATGACATCTTACATATCATAGTGCATTTCAAAACTAGGAAAGGAACATTGGTTACAATGCTAAACCAAAGACATTATTCAGATTCCACCAGTTTTTTTAATATACATTTAGCTTTTTTGAAAGTTTTGTTCCAAACTGAATTGTGTCTCCCTGTCCCTCATCAAATTCACATGTCAAAGCCCTAATCTGCAATATAACTACAGTTGGAGATAGAGCCTTTAAGAGGTAGTTAAAGTTGAATGATGTCATATGGTGGGCCCTAATCCAATCTGACTGGGGTCCTTATAAAAAGAGGAAATTAGGACACACGGAGAGACACCAGGGATGTTTGCACACAGAGAAAAAACCCTGTGGGGATGGGGCAAGAAGGCAGCTGTCTGCAAGTGAAGGAGAGAGGCCTTAGAAGAGACCAACCCTGCCAACAACTTGGCCTTGAACTTTCAGCCTCCAACTGTGAGAAAACGAATTTCCTTTGTCTAATTCTTTTAGTCTGCGGGATTTTGTTATGGCTGTCCTAGCAAACCAGTATGAGCTCTATGATATTTTATCACAGACTGTTCCATTTCCATAGACACTCATATTACCCCTTTTGTAGTCATCCCTCCCCAAAACTGTCACCCTGTTACCTATTGACTTGTTTTCTATCACTTTAATTTGTCGTCTCAAGAATCTTACAGAAATGGGGGTGCCTGGGTGGCTCAGTTGATTAAGTATCTGCCTTAGGCTCAGGTCCTGATCCCAGGGTCTGGTGATGAGGAAACAGAAGGCTGGCTGAGGACGAAGAAAAAGCTGACACCATGCAACCTTCCCCCACCCCCACTCCTGGGTGGGACAGATGTGACATTCTTTAGGAATCTTCCAACTATCTTAAAGTTAATATGTTGCTAGAGGGAAAAACCTTGACAATGGCAAGGCCTCAAGGCTTCCTGTATCATGTAGGTCACCTTTAGCATATGAAAGTTCTTTTGAAACCTCTCTTTTTCCTCACCTCCCCAACCCCATAGTATATAACCTGCCACCCCTCACAATCCTGGGGCAGCAGCTCTCTCTGCCCATGAATCCTGTCCCTGTGCTTTAATAAACCACCACCCTGCACCAAAGATGTCTCAAGAATTCTTTCTTGGTCATCGGCTCCGGATTCCACCCCACTGAACCTCACTTATATTCTAAAACTTCATCACTGGAATCTGTAAGGGCCTACTTAGCCGGAGCAGCCCCACCTCGGTAGAACAGCCATTTTGTTGTTTATGTAGTGAACTTAGATTGACCCTGCCCCCCAGAGGAACTGACTTAGAAACGGGTCTGGCTAGTTCAAATACCTACTATAGGGTGAATTGTAATTCAGTTGGCCACCTGTGTGTGGCCAGGCTCAACCACATGGCCTTTGCTCTATAAAAGTTAGTCTGTAAGGCAGGGAGGGGTCGCCTCTTTGCAAGAGACGGCCCCGACCGGTCAGTTTGATTCTCGATGCTTGGCGCAAAATAAAGCTTTGCTTGACCTTCGCTTTGTATCAGTCTCGTTCCTTTGACCATGGACCCAACAGGATCGAGCCCCGCATTGGGCTCCTTGATCATTGGCAGTGTGTTTCTTCCTCTCCCTTTGCCTGCCATTCCCCCTGCTTGAGCTCTCCCTCTATGCCAAATAAATACATAAACTCTTAAAAGAAAAAGAATCTTATAGAAATGGAATCACATATTAGGTGTATATCTGGCTATCTGCTTTACAGGGAATGAGAGAGTCCCCTCAGTGTGGCTATACACTATTTCATGGGCAGTTGCTAATGGGATGGGAGAAACTTGGAAAGAAGAAGATTGGAGGATTAATGATGTGGGATCTAGAGAAGGTCATGTGGATGTGCCTCTCCACAACCCAGAACACGAACATAATCATGCACTACGTACATATGCACAGTGAGAATTTGTTACCAGTTATCACAGCATATGTTATCACAGTGAGCACAGTGTTATCCATCACCATAGTATCCCTTGCAACATCATCTCTGAACAAGAGATGCACTTTATCTCAAAAAATATTTTTTTATATGTGTGTATGTATATATATGTATATGACAATGACCTTACACTCACAACCTCAATGGTCTCTCATTGTGCCCAAACACCCAGAAACATCTGGGTCTAATGGGATGAAAGAGTTACTACTGAAGGTTCAGTTATCATGTCACATGGGAGAAAACATCCTGTAAGGTTCTAGTGCGGTTGTGAAGAATGCAGTTTGTGATTTAAACCAGCAATCACTATATGGTACCATCTTCCTCTGAAGGGACACACGGATCCAGGTGTGATGGGAGTGGTCCCTCTCTCTAATACATGAATTAATACTCTGGAGAAATTTCTGCTTCCTCTCTGCAACTTCGGGTTTCGTGTGTTTGGAGGGTCTAGTGCTCAAAGGGGGAATCCTTTCACTAGGGAAGAAAACCTTCATTCTGTTTAATTAGAAGCTGAGACCGCCTCTTGGCCACCACTGCCAAACCAACAGGCATGGTGACCTGATGATGGTGAAACCTGACTGCAGTGTTTTTGGGCGAGAATGTAGGGCATGAACTGGGGAGAGGAACTGCATACCACTTCCTCCAGAGGGGAGCAAAGAAATGGGTGGCAACTGGCAGGAAATGGGCCACAAGGTGTTACCCCCTTTCCCCGCTCTGCTTAACATAACTAATGCCTTCTTTTTTTCTTTCTCTTCAACAAAAATATAGGGGAAGTCTGCAGATAGGAGGATGAAAGTCAGCTGAGGTTTTCCCCTGGATGAGCACAGGCAGTGTTGAACAGGATACTCACTTTGCTGAATTGAATTGCACATACTAATAAAAGGAATGATAAAAACTTGAACAGGGCTTTGGAAACACCATACTAATACCTACAACATGTTCCACTAACCTCCCTCCAATGCTCATGGCAGCTGTTACTGATCAATCACGGCAGTCTTTCTCAGTGAGCCTGGAGTGGCTCAGCATCTGTCCTGATCAGTGTTCTAGGCAGTTGCCACCAACCAGAGTTTGAACATAAGACAACTCCATTTGCCATCTCCGAGTAGCACTAGTGTTGGATTCCAGTGACAGTGATTTCAAATCAAAGAAGGCTACTTCAGACTTCTCACCTTAAGTCATCCAAGGGGCTGTCTCCCCCATCTATGCTTGGGACAGATTCTGTCCACAATTATGAGGTACCTTCTATGTGTCCTGCTCCAAGCAAGAAGCGGATTGAGAAGGAGATGTTGTGGTGCCTGATCACTCAGAGTCTCATGGAAATACATGTTTGTAGGACAAGCAGATCAACCATCTGACATACACTAGGGAGTCATGTCAAGCATAAATAATATGCATATTTTACCACTGTCCATCCTGCTACCTAATCATACTTAATCCCCACAGCTACCCTATACTGTTATTGCCTCATTTTACTGGTCCAAAAACTGAGGTACAGGGAGGTTGGTATCTTGTCCAATGCTACACTATCAGTAAGTGGCAGAACCAGGACTTGAGTTCAGACCTTCCAACTTGTCAGGACTTTGCTCCCATGTGCAATATTTATCAATTGTTCATCCTGAGCCAGGTTCTGTGTAAGAGCTCACAATTGTTGGGGGTATATTCTCTTCCCTGCAGGGAGCCACAGTCTTTGGGGGGCACAGGATGTCAGAGCACAACACAGGCCAGTACCCAGCAGGGCACGATGGAGAGAGTGCATCAGGGCCCCAGGGACTGAGAGCAGAACAGAGCCCTTCCTTGCCATCCTCCTTTTCCCAAAACCTCTGTGAATTCTTTATGGCCCATGGAAGACTTCCCTAGCCTGCCTGGCTGACCCTTACCACTTACACTTCTCAATCCATGCACTTAGGGTAACTGACACCCACCCATCTGTCCCCTTGAACTCCAAGGCAGAGTAGGAGGAAGCCTGTGGAGAGCAGAGGGGTACTGAGCTAGGAGGCTTGGAGACCTGGGCATTGTAGGCATTGAGTGCCAGTCTGGGGAGGTAAAGTGTGGTCAGGGGTTGGGAGGGCTGTGATGGGCCCTGGAGAATCCCACAACACAGAGGCTCATTAGGAAGCTACTTGATTTGTCTTCCCTGAGGATCAGGAGCAGAATACAAGAGAGGGACCCAGCAGGCTCCCAGCTCATCCTACACTGAGCCCAGTGCCAGGTAAGGAGAGAAGGGGCAGAGGCAGGGGCCCGAGCCATGCAGTCCCATCCCTGGACACCCATGCCTGTCCCCGCCTGTCTCACTGGATGCCTGACGGCTTCCTTTCTATCCACTTCAGGTCCTCCTGGGCATCTGCTCAGCTTCCTGACCTTTGTCTTCCTGTGGCATTGATTTCTCTCTGTACAGTGACCCGTCTGTCTCTTTGCCTTTCTCTCTCTCCTTGTCTTTTGGGTGTGCTCCTCAGTTGAGGGACAGAGAGGTGGAAGGAAGTAAAGGCTTGCTGCTTTGGAGCTAACACAGTTCGCTCTCCAGGCCATGGTAGGAGAGAAGAAAGTGGGGATGACAAGTCATAGAAGACAGGAGCCGGAGGGGGATGTTAGAACTGGGAAGATTTGCAACGCTCTTAACTAGGAAGGGGAGGGAGATGATTGCTTCCAAACAGGATACTAATATCCTGTCATTCCTCTCTGGTCTAGCTCCAGGCCTGGCCCTGGGGTAGCTGCAGAGGAGCCTCGCGGTGGACTTGGAGGCCATTCAGCTATTCCTGGCCCTTCTACCCCCTCCCCCGCTACACTCCTCTTTTCCTCAATTCTGTACCATATTCTGGTCACTGTGCATGTAGCAAGGACTGGGGATGGGATGCCTACTGAGAGCCTACTGCAATTGTCCAGGCATTAGACATCACGTCCAGATGGAGCTGGAAGGAGAGCACAGAGGGATGGCAAAGTCTTTAACTCTTCCAGATAGAGCAGACCAGAGAAACTCCTGCCCCATCAGCAGATCGGTCACAATGCATTTTGACATTTTTCTTTGGTAATATAACTGTGTACTTTTTTAAAATTCAATTGGCCAACATATAGTACCTCATTAGTGTTTGATACAATGTTCAATGATTCATTAGCATTTTGACATTTTGTTTGATCCTCTCATGGGGTCAGCAAGTTCACAGCCTTCCAGGCCAACTGATTCTATCAGTGGACTGCCCTCATTAATGTAAGTTGGTTACATTACTGAGTCTTGCCTCCCTAGTGTAACTCCCAACTGTAATCTTGAGACCACCCAGAACAAGTCTGAGATAAGTCTTCCATGTGAAAGCCTTTCAGAGAGTTGGCCCTCAGCTTCCAGAATGCCTTTCACCATTCATTCCACGTGGCAAACATCCCCAATTGCTTCAACTCTCCCTCATATGATGTGGCTTCCAGACCTTTCTTTATAACCTGTTCCAACATATCCACACTCCCTTTAAAATGTGGCCCCAGAAATGAGAAACCTGCCCCCACAGGAAGTCTGGCTACTGCAGATAGGGTTCCAAAACACCTTTCGTTATCTCTCAGCATCCTCTCTCAATAATGTCACTAACATCGACTTTTTATTTTTATTTTTTAAAGATTTTATTTATTTATTTGACAGAGATCACAAGTAGGCAGAGAGAGAGGAGGAAGCAGGTTCTTGCCGAGCAGAGATCCCGATGCGGGGCTCGATCTCAGGACCCTGGGATCATAACCTGAGCCAAATGCAGAGGCTTAACCCACTGAGCCACCCAGGTGCCCATAACATTGACTTTTTAGAAAGTTTCCTTACACTGATCCACTTTTAGTCCTCAGTTATTGCCCAAGGAGCTGCTACCCCACCTATGCTGTTATGGTTGATTTTTTCAACCTAAGGAAGGAACAGAGAATTTTAACTTTGTGCTACAACATTTCTTTTCTTTTTAAAAAGATTTTATTTATTTATTTGACAGACAGAGATCACAAGTAGGCAGAGAGGCAGGCAGAGAGACAGAGGGGAAAGCAGGCTCCCCACTGAGCAGAGAGCCCAATACGGGGCTCTATCCCAGGACCCTGGGATCATGACCTGAGCCGAAGGCAGAGGCTTAACCCACTGAGCCACACAGGCGCCCCCAACATTTCTTTTCTTGACATCAGCTTCTTGTTCTATCCATTTGAGATTCAACCACTGGATTAGGTTGTCTTCCTCACCATCTATGTAAGAGGCTGTGAAGGAAGAAGTCATGAGACTGATTGGTCCATGGGAAGATGATCTTGAGTTTCCTGATCTGTATGCAACTCATTCTTACCTCCTTCCCTTCCATCTGTACTCTTCCTAAAGCTGTCTCTCATGACTTGTGCCCTTTGTCCTGTAGCTGCCCACTGCCTCAGAGGCCTTGCAATGTCACTTCTCCCTCTCTCTCTTTTGGCTTCCCCCGCAGTGTACATACATTCTGAACTCCCCTCTCTCTTAAAAAACAGCAACATAAGCAAAACACTCCTTCCATCTTATGCCCCAACCTTAGATATCTCCTTACTCCACTTCACCGCCTAGTTCACTTCTCAAACCTACTGGTGTCTGATTTCCACCTACATCGCTCCACCAACATTTCCCACTTCCAAGCCAAGAATAATTTCCACATTATTATATTTTTAAAGTTTTATTCCTCCTGCCCTCTCTGTAGTGTCTGGCACCGTGTGCCCTTTGGGAGATGCCAGCTCCCTCAGTTTGCAGCTTGCTCTTGCTCAAGTCCTGGCTCTTCCACTGCTGATCTCTCCAGTATTCGTGCCCCAGTGCCACCTCCTAACGGTGCTCAGGAGAAGAATGAGGCACAAACAAGTCAGCTGTAAGACAAAGGGAGCAGGGGATGACACTGAAAGGACCGTCGCCCTGAACAACTCCTCAGTCCCGTATTTATTAGATACAAGATAACAACCAACAAAGGAGAAGAAGAAGGTTATACATTAGTCATAGGTCTTACAGGTAAACAAGAAGAGTAGGGTGTGCCTGGTCAAGCAGCATGGAATTTGCAGTAGCCCAAGCGCACTTAAAGGAATTATCTTAACAGCAGGCTTTCTCTGAGGCAGGGGAGACAACAAAAAAGGGAAGCAGGCGGTGTTCCACATTGAGCCAGCAAGGCAACCCCAGTTGCTGGGCTTTAAGGACAGATATCATCCTCTCCACCAGAGGCCCACTGCTAGTACGTGTTTTTCTCACGGTCATCTTTAAGCATGCTTGCATGACCAGCACAGCTCCTCATTATTATATTTTAAGCAGTGTATTATTCTGAGGGACGCTTACACCCCAGGTTGCAGCTTTTGATCCCTTGCGATTTATCTGAAGTGTCCAGGAGAGTTCTCATCCATTTTGTGCCTTATTTACCTCCCAAATTTTGATCTTCCACTTAAATCTCCATCCTGAGTTTCAAGGTTATCTGTCCTATTCTCTGATGGTCAGATCCTCAAGTCTACCCCATGTTTCAAGCTCTATGTCTGTAACAGAG
Organism: Martes martes; assembly: GCF_963455335.1. Lineage (NCBI taxonomy): Eukaryota > Metazoa > Chordata > Mammalia > Carnivora > Mustelidae > Martes > Martes martes. The sequence goes on from NC_137891.1 coordinate 158,372,245, forward strand.
TTAATCATTACCTGCCAGTCACTTTCTGCCCCATGCCATCTCTCCCTCCTCCACCTCTACCCAAGTTTTGTCTTGAAATGGTTCCCAAGCCTGAAACGTCAAGCTCATCTTTGTCTCCTCCCTCTTACTCACCTTGCGTACCTCTCAGATACCAAGTTCTCTTGCTTCAATTTCTTATACCTCTCTCTAATCTCTCTTCTCTTCTTTGTTGTCTAGAATGTTCCATTGCTTCTGCCTTTTCCCCATACCCCTCAAGTGGTCTTCCTCCAACGTCTTCTCCTAACTTCCACCCAAGAAGTGATGTCTCTAAAACCTAAGCCTCAATGAATTACTTCTCTGCTTAAAACTCATCTGCAACTTGCCATGACCTAAATGATCAACTCCATGCTCCTTATCAAGGTATATAATACCCTTTATTTTTTTATTATGTTATGTTAGTCACCATACAGTACATCATTAGTTTTTGAAGTAGTGGTCCATTCATTGTTTGCATATAACACCCAGTACTCCATGCAATCCTCCTTAATATCCATCAATCTTTTCCCTCTTACCCTGTGCAGGGTTTGTGCTCTGTGGATGCCTGACTGCATCCGTGTTTATGGTTTGTGCTCCGTGTTTTCACAGAGCTCTCCCTTAGTTATGGTCCTTTGCACCTATTACTCCATCTTTTTAAAAACTCTTCCTTAAGTTCTTTACTTAGCTAATTCCTGCTCATCTTTCAAGATTCACATCATGTGTCCTCTTCTTGGAGAGGTCTAACTCCCAAAGACTACCTAGCTGCTTCTGTAATGGGCTCCTGTGACGCCCTCTACTTATTTCTATTAGCAATTATCATTTGACTGCCATTCATTGCTTACCAGTCTCCTTCCTATGCATGGTCTTTGAGGGCAGAGAGTTTTATTATTGTATTCCTAGTGCTTAGCAAAGAGGTTTGACTGCTAGCACATATTTCCATCATAGTGCTTAACACATTGGAATATGGTTTATGTCTCTATTCCTCTATTTCTCCAACCAGATTGTAAGCTCCTTGAGAATTAAGAATATAACTTGTTTGTCCTTGTCTCTTTGCCTCCTAGAACAGAACCTGGTATGTAAAAGTTGCTCAATTAGTGTTTGTTGACCATTTGATGAATGACACCATGAGGAAGGGAATTTGATAGGAACTTACATAACTAAGCTCCTGCTCTGTCCTAGTCACAGTGCTAGAGGCTTCACACCTATTATGTACTCCTTCTCACAAGATCTCTTCCTGGTAGGTATTATACAGAACTTATAAAGAAGGAAATGGGTTCAAGGAGATTAAATTACTTGAATAGAGTCATAGTTGAAGTACCAAGGCTTGAAGTCAAGTCTTCTGACTCCAAATCCCATGCTCCACTAGAACACACCACCTTCTATGCACCACAATCAAGGAAACAGCCCTAACTTTTAAGATATAAACTAAATCCATGCACAGACTTTAAATGTGTCTCTCTTCCAGTCATAAACCTCAACTGCAAGAAAGAAAGAACTCCAAGGGATAGATTGGGAGGGGTATTCCCACCAGGCTGCAAGGATTCAGAGATACTGAAGCTGCCTTTAAGCAAACAAACAAACAAACAAACAAATAAACAACAACAACAACAACAACAAAAAACCTGGTTATTATTCTGCCTCTGTTATAGTTTTAGAGTCAATCAGGCAGATTCCTCCCTTAATTTGTGGGTAAAGCCAGGAGAAGGCAGAGTGGTGAACAACTTCATCTCAAATAAAATCACATGTGAAGAAGCTTCCAGAGACTCAAAGATTCAAGAAACACAGACATGGGTAAAATTTTCTAAAAACTTTTAACATTTCTGATTCATATATCCTCCCATATTTCTGACTCACCCCCTTTATATATCTGTAATGATCGGAAGGTTAAAGGACCAAAGAAAAGTGTTCTGAGTGTTTGGTTTTTGAGAAGACAGATGGGAGAGCTCCAGATCATCATCCCCCTCTATAGCCAGGACTAGGGGAGAAGAACCCCAATGTACTATGTGATGGTAGCTCCTGAAGGACAAGAAAGCAGGTGGCCTTGCTGGAGCTGATATAATAAAATGAGTCTCTGGCAGTCTTAAAAAGAAGATTTGGGCCTGAGAAATAGAGAATTCCAAGAAGGTTTCCTTCCCTTTACCCTCCCCAAAGTTAGCCTCACTCTGGCTAGACCTTAGTTTCTGACTTCATATTAGTTCCAAGTAGTATGCAAGTAATCACAGACTTTGTCAGCAAATGATCGTCATGGTACCTGAATGTGCAGCCTACGCTGGGTTACTAGTAGTTCTCTTTCTCTTCCTGCAGGTGAAGGAGAATGCAGAACTTCCCCTGGGACAACCACAGTTTCGTGTCTGAATTCATCCTTCTGGGCTTCTCCAGGGATCCCCACATTAATGTAATCCTCTTCAACATCTTCTTCTTTCTCTATCTCTCTACACTTGTGGGCAATGGGCTCATTGTCACCTTGATCCACATGGACTCCCACCTCCACACACCCATGTACTTCTTCCTCAGTGTCCTCTCCATGTTGGACATGAGCTATGTCACCACTACTGTGCCCCAGATGTTGGTACATCTGATCTGCCAGAAGAAAACTATCTCCTATGTTGGGTGTGTGGCCCAGATGTACATCTTTCTGGTGTTGGGCATCACTGAGGGCTGGCTGTTCTCTGTCATGGCCTATGACAGATATGTAGCCATCTGTTATCCACTCAGGTACAAGATTATCATGACCCCATGGCTGTGTGGGGCAATGGTGGTCTTTTGTGGATTGTGGGGAATCAGCTGTTCCCTAGTCTACACTGTCTTCACGATGCATCTGCCCTACTGTGGCCCCAATGAGATCAATCACTTTTTCTGCGAGGTCCCTGCTGTTCTGAAGCTGGCCTGTGCAGACACATCCCTCAATGACCAAGTGGATTTCATCCTGGGCTTCATCCTTCTCCTGGTACCCCTTTCCTTCATTCTGGCCTCTTATGTCTGCATCTTTGCCACCATCTTGAAGATCCGCTCAACCCAGGGTCGACTCAAGGCCTTCTCCACCTGTGCCTCCCACATCACTGTGGTTACCATGTTCTGTGGACCTGCCATGTTTATGTACATGAACCCCGGGGCCAATGCCTCCCCAGAGAGGGACAAGAAACTGGCTCTGTTCTACAATGTTATCTCTGCTTTTCTCAACCCCATCATCTATAGCCTTAGAAACAAAGACGTGAAGAGGGCTTTCCTCAAGTTAACAGGCTGGGGCAGGGCCTCTGAGTGAGGCCACTGGAGCACAGGAGGCCACAACCAGAACTGAAACCACAAGTGCCACTCCATTCCATCCCATTACCCACTGGATAGGCAAGAATCACTGACTGAAGGGAGATAATATGTAAGGAAGGTGCCTGGCTGTGACTTGTTGATGGATGCAGCAACGGAGCTACCTTCAAATATTAAGAAACCCAACTGTAGACAAAGTGCCAGTCAGGACTTATGTCTGATTCATTTCTGTTTCCCAGGGCTTAGCCCAGGATCTGGAACAAACAAAGCATCATTAACATTTGCTAATCAAATGGCAGAGTTCCTAAGGATTGAGCCTATTAAATCAACTCAAGATGGCCAGGACAAGAAGACTGACAGGACCCATATCAGTGACTTTATTTTATCTCAATCAGGAGCATGAACAGATCAAAGAAACACAGTCTCAGGAGAAAGGAAAAGTGGTCTTAGAAATAGGGTTCAGAAATCGGTCATTGTTCATACAGCACTTCCATGGGAGTATGGGTCCAAGGCACATGGAGAGTTCCTGCTGTGGTGAAGAGATATTTTGAGGGGCCCCCTTGTATACAGATAAAACATCACCCAAACCATATCACGCTAGGTCAGAGCACATACTTTGCAGCAAACCCTCACCTTGTAAGATTGCTGTGAGAAGTTAATGCAAGTGAAGTTCTCAAAATAGTGCTTGATGCATTGCACGCTTTACATAAACATTGCCATTCTTGTTATGCTCTACTTCTCTTTCCTAATACCACAATTACCAAGCAACTGATCAAGACCATTTCAGCTTCAAAAGAGGGGCCATTTGGCTCTCTGGAAAGGATAGCTAACATTATAAATGAAGAGGTTGGCATTTGTTTATACTTCATTCTGGTGTGGATTTGGTAAGTCTGGGTCTGTCACCAAGAAGTTCATGAACTCTGAATTGGCAAAACTACAGAAAAATTATGATACCCTTTCAAGATACCAAATGAAGAGAACTTGATTACAAACAGCCAGCACTCCTCAAAAGATACCTTTACTGATATCCTCACATGGTAGAGCTTTTTATTTTTTTAAAAGATTTTATTTATTTATTTGACAGAGAGAGAGATCACAGGTAGGCAGAGAGGCAGGCAGAGAGAGAGAGAGTGGGGAGCAGGCTCCCCACTGAGCAGAGAGCCCAATGCAGGGCTCAGTCCCAGGACTCCAGGATCATGACCAGAGCCAAAGGCAGAGGCTTTAACCCACTGAGCCACCCAGGCGCCCTGGTAGAGCTTTTTACTTTTTTTTTTAAGATTTATTTATTTATTTATTTGACAGACAGAGATCACAAGTAGGCAGAGAGGCAGGTAGAGAGAGAGGGTGGGGAAGCAGGCTCCCCGCTTAGCAGAGAGCCCCATGCAGGGCTCGATCACAGGACCCTGGGATCGTGACCTGAGCTGAAGGCAGAGCCTTTAACCCACTGAGCCACCCAGGTGCCCCTGGGTAGAGCTTTTTAAATAAACATTTCTTCAAATCTAAACTGAGTAATAATGGTGTTACGAGAGTACTCAATTCAAGAGGATACTGACAAGAATGGCAGGATATAATGATCATAATGGTGCTGGCTTGTTTTACCAGTGCCAGAACTCTTCGCCTATAGTTGTGGCCCCATAGACTGCCCAGCACCTTGGAGGAGGGACAGAAAAGTTGCTCCACAGAATCTCAGCAATTGAACTGACCACCCAGTGCCTATCAAAAGAGCAGGCAATACTCCAGAAGCAAGAAAGTAAAGCAACACTTCAGTGAAGCTTGCATTAGAAAGGTAAGCTCTCATGAGGAGCCCCTACTGACCTTCACAAAATCCCCAAGTTTTGCCTTCACTTGTTCTACCACCGGGGGCGGGCGGGGGGGGGGAGGATAGAGGCAGGACTTCCCGGCATTCATTTTATCCTTGTCATGATTCTGAATTCCCACAGTCCACAAAACTATCCCAGGTTTTCCTGTTCCAAATTTGGCTTTGAATTTGAAATCTAAATCACCTAATGGATAAAAGTGACAGGTTATTCAGTGTAATGATGCCATGGAAAAGTACTGTTAGATTCTCGCTTTGAACACAAAGGAAATTCAAAACTATTAAGCCACCTTGTGATTAATATCAGGCCTCTTTAACCTCAGAATTATGGAACCACCATTAACTGATAGTCCTCAATAAACCCATAATGGTTCCAACAAAAGTTATACAGAGGGGCGCCTGGGTGGCTCAGTGGGTTAAAGCCTCTGCCATCGGCTCAGGTCATGATCCCAGGGTCCTGGGATGGAGCCCCGCATTGGGCTCTCTGCTCCGCAGGGAGCCTGCTTCCCCCTCTCTCTCTACCTGCCTCTCTGCCTACTTGTGATCCCTGTCTGTCAAATAAATAAATAAATAAATAAATAAATAAATAAATAAAATCTTTACCAAAAAAAAAAAGTTATACAGATTCAACCCAACCAGATATCACTGAAGGTGTTTTGAACTCAGCAAATCAAGTAGTAATAATTGTGGTATTAATGGGAGTTATTACTATAACTTGAATTTGGAAGGATAATATTTGGCCTCACATTTCACAGCTGGTTATAGGACATTTACTGAACATATTTCAGAAAACAGTAAGGAAGGGGCTTGAGGAGAGATGCTGGGCATTGGGAGAGAGCAAGCAGGTACCATACAGAAGGATTAAAAGGACACACCAAGCCCCCAGATTACATGGGCAAAGAATGGATAGTAGAGATATTGCGAAAGTTAGTTATGCTTTCCAGGCTACATCAAGATAATAGTGGTACAAAATGGGAGGAAATGGAAGGACGAAGGGATTCAATTAGGCCAGAGAACAGTGTTGTGGTATTAAGGGTTAGAGAGAACTGGGGGAGTTCTGGAGGAGAGGGAGAATACAGGAAATTTAGACCTCAAGGTGCACAATATTCCAGGTGATTAGGGAAAAAATTAATGCAAGAGTGTTGCCTCTAGGGAAAATTCAAGGAAACTTGACTGGGAAGGGAGTAAAAACCAAAAAACCAAAAAACAAAACAAAAAAAGCCTAGTTCACTGAGACCCAAATTAGCAGAGAATTTATTTAACAATAATTTCTTTTCCTAAAGGTTTTATTTATTTATTTGACAGAGAGAGTGAGTGAAAGAGGAACACAAGCATGGGGAGCAGCAGGCAGAGGGAGAAGCAGACTTCCCACTGAGCAGGGATCCCAATGCAGGGTTCCATCCCAGGACCCCAGGACCACGACCCTATCCGAAGGCAGATGCTTAACCAACTGATCCACCCAGGCATCCCTAACAATAATAATTTCTAACTCCATCCCTGAATGTATATCTGCCTCCTATGAACTGTGCTGGTTTGTAGACCAAATTCCAAGAGGACAGGGCCTGTGACTTCTTTCTGCAGTGCCAGAGATCTGGGAATGACAACAGGCAATTAACTGGCTCCCATCAGCGAACTATAGGGAAGCAGAGATGGAGGTAAAACTGGCTTAAATAAAACCTTGCTAGCTTTCTTGATTTCTCCATTTCACCAACACACCAAGGCATCACATATCCTTCCTTCTTCCTTTGTCACATCTTCCAGCATCTCCCTATTCACTGCCACCATCCACGACAAGCACCTTCACAAACCATGACGAGATCTCCCTCAGTAAGTGCTCTTCAATCCAAACCTTCATCAGGTATCCCAAGCCATTCTTCTGAAAATACTGCATCACCACCTCTTCTCCACCCCATCCCTCACCCCTGATGCTTAAAAATACAGGTTGTTCCTCATTGTTAAGATAAAATCCGTTATCACCCTGAATTACAAACTGTAGCAACCTGTCCTTGTAGAAAAACTAATAAAACCTCATCACACTTTAGCCACAAGACTCACTTCTCCACTACCCTGATCCCTGACTGTCTAGTTGTAAAAGAGCCACCAGGTGGACATCCCGCCTTCTGGAAGGAACTCCAACAGCTAGGAAGACTTCTCCCCCATTATCGAGGTAGCCCACTTCCCCACAAGGCCAGAAGCAGGAAGCTCTCATCAGCTACCAAGTTCCCTCCACCAACCCCATAGCTTCCTACCCCGTCCCCAGATGGGGGAAGAAAACACTTCATAAACCCATGAGACCCTTCACTTTCTGCCTGAAGCCCTCTGGAACTGCTGCCTGGCTCTTTGTCATGCCAGATACTGGAGCCCATTAGTGCAGCTGTACCCACCCACCCAAATGCCCTGCCTAGCCCAGCGCTGTTTCATCACTGAGTAAATGCTTTTGGACAATACTAGCACCCAAATCTGCACCTAAGTACCGGAGACAAAATAATCTCTATCACCCCAAAACCCTGAACTCTCTAGTCATTCATTATTCCCAGACTCTGCACATCCCCCCTCCATTTACCCAAGTCCCCACTTCTCCCTTTCCCCAGTTCTGCCTCTCTTTGCCATCTTGGCCTCATATTCAGCCACTGCGCCCTCAGTATCCTCAACCTGGAATTCTCCCTGGGGACACCACACCCCCTGACGCTCTCTAAGAGAGAAGTTCTTTGTTCTCATTCCTAACCTGTGAGTTCCCAGACATTCTCAACCCAATGACCTCTTCTCCCACTTCCTTTCTGGTCATCTCAAGCCACACCCACAATTGAGTTCATCACCCCTAAAATTGCACTGCTCCTCAGTAAGAATCCAAACATTCCCACTGCACTGAGCATAAAGTAAACACTTTCTATAGGGCTCATTAGGACTATCTCTTTCCTACTTCTCAATGTCACCTCTACCTCTCCTGCTCACTTTATGGTGACCATAGGAGCCTTCTTCCAGCCCTTCGGAAAATGCAAAGTCCTTTCCTGACCTGAGGCCTTTGTACCTAGTATCCGCTTGCCTGAAATGCCATTTTCCTGGCTCTTTGCAAGGGTGACTCCTCTCATCCACAGGTATCAGCTAAACCTTAAACCTTAAACCTTACCAGGGCCTTAACCTGTCAGCTTTCAGTAAGTATGTTTCCCTCCATTTTTTGCTCTTACAGAACCTACTTATTTTCTGAGACAACTGTAACTTCATTTCTCAATAACTGAGCTTAGTTTCCATTTTGAGCTATCACTCCAGTGGTGAGAAAAATAATACTCATTTTCTTGGGATTTCTACCTCCCTCTCCCTGACTCCAAGTTCTGGAGAGCTTACAAAGTGCTGGGGTATGCAGTGGTGAATAGGAGTGGGGCGAGAGGTAGTCTGGTCCTCTGTGCCTGGCACCCATTGAGAGAACCTCATTCCTATGAGGTCATCAACCCTTCAGAGTCACTATGGCATTGGGTTTGGCATTGTAATCTCATGACTGTAAATCTCTCCACATATCTGTTTTGGTTTCCCCAAGGCTTGATACTGGGCCAAAATGGATGCTCAAGAAATACTGGAACTAAATTGACTCATCCCCGAGGCCTTTGGGCCACCACTGAGGCCTGAAAGGAAGCTGCATGTTCATGCTAACTCTGAGTCCCCATGTCAGGATTCTTAGCTTCATATGTCATTTAAATCCCTTGAAAGGATGAGAGTCACTGCTATGTGTGCTACCCACTGTAGTTTACAAAAGACAACGTACATACAGCAACCTTTATTCTTCTAGATTCTCCTTAACCCATTTTGAGGTTCAGAGAGGATTCACAAATTTACCACATTTGAGTTTCATTTACTCCACCTCCTGTGCAATAGAATTTTAGAGATACAGAGATCTTGGATACCATTACATTTAAGATGATCATTTTATAGATGAGTGAAGTGAGATTCAGAGAAAGAAAGTGAATTGCCCAAAGTCATAAAACAAGTTACAAGGTTGGAACTAGAACCCAGGTCTCTTAATGTCAGATTCTGTGTCCTTCTGCAACACAACACAGAATATACCATTGGCTCCATAAACCACATTGGTTCTGTGCACCAAATCAGGTATCAGGCTACCTTGGTTCCATATACTAGTGGCTTAATTTTCAATGTTGGCTACAGATATTCACTGCATGTACCTCTTTGATCGCCTACATCATCTTGGCCCTCTACTGTGTCCATGTACCATGTCATTCACAATTATCATGTTTCATGTTGGTTACATGTATCCTATTCCTATGCCATTATGGTAGATTATATTACCACCCCCATTATTGCTGCTTTCACTATAGAAGAATTCTATATCCACACTGCTGCCATGTGACATGTATTACATTTCTGTGGGAAGAAAATACTTCCTGCCCTTTTGCTATTGGGTTTGACCATATGATTTGCTTTGACCAGTAGGATATCAGCAAAGAGATGTGTTTCACTTCTGAGCAGAAGCTTTAAGAGCCATCATGTGTCTTTCTCTTTGTTACAAGAATGGGATATTCCAGATAGAGTCTCTCCTTTCAGATTGGATCCAAGAATCCAATGGCAGAAGGCCAAAGTCCACCTACAACTGACATGGAAAATGATCAATAAATGAGCTTCTGCTGTTGTGATCCAGGAAGATTAGGGAGTTCTTTGTCACTGTACCACAATGTAGCAAGTTCAGCAAGACAGCCCTGTTGGTTTCATGCACCAGATTCGTTCCACTGACTAGGTGCTCTATCTGTTCCAATGCACAGTACTGTTTACATACATTATCAATGCTGTCCTTTTCCTTAGCACTGGACACTTTACTTAGGGCCTCTCCTGTCTCCTAATTTACGAGGCCACCCTACCCCACCCCATCACTTTGAGAAAAGCCCCTTTAATGTCCTTGTTCCTCAGACTGTAGACCACGGGGTTGAGGAAGGCAGTGAAGACATTGTAAAAGAGTGAGATCTGCTTGTCTCGCTCAGAATAGCTGGAGTTGGGCTTCATGTAGATGTATATGGCTGGAGCATAAAAGAGTGTGACCACGGTCAGGTGGGAAGCACAGGTGGAGAAAGCCTTGCAGCGGCCCTGAGTAGACTTGATCTTGAGAATGGTCTGGCCAATACGAATGTAGGAGGCCAAAATGAGGGACAGTGGGACAACAACCATGAAGATACTGATGACTAGGTCCACCATCTCAATGAAGTGTGTATCCATGCAAGCCAAGCTTCGTACTGAGGGGCCTTCACAGAAGTAGTGGTTGACCATGTTGGGCCCACAGTACGGCAGCCTCATGGTGAGGAAAGTATGGATCAAGGAGAAGAAGAAACCACAAGCCCAGGTCCCAGCTGTCAGCTGTGTACAGAGGTCCCAGCTGAGGATGACAGTATAACGCAGTGGGTGGCAGATGGCCACATATCGGTCATAAGCCATGACTACAAAGAAAATACACTCGGTTAGGGCCAGGGCACCAAACACATACATCTGCAGCCAACAGCCAGCGAAGGAGATGGTCTGAGAGTGAGAGAGGAGATGCACCAACATCTGGGGGATGGTGGTGCTGACATAGCTCATATCTAGCAGGGAGAGGTTGCAGAGGAAGAAGTACATGGGTGTGTGGAGCTGCATGTCCAGGCAGATCAGGGTGAAGATGAGTGCATTGCCCAGGACTGAGCTCAGGTAAAGGAGAAGGAAGGCAAGGAAGAGGACTCTGTTGGATGTAGGGTCACTGGAGAAGCCAAGCAGAATAAACTCAGAAACCCAGCTTTGGTTCTGCCCTGGAGGCGTCCACATGGTGGGGCCTATAAGAGAATCACACTCGTTTAAACATCATCTGAATCCAGCAAGAATGTCAGCCCTGGAGGCAGGGATTTTAATTCTGACCCCCATAACTCTACTGTTTTGAACAAATTACTTAACATCTCTGAGCTTCAGTCTCCTCATCTGTAAAATGTAGCTCGTAATATTCATCTCTCAGGGGCTTTATGAGGAGTAGAGGATATATATATATACACACATTTACATATATATATATGTGAAGCATCTGATATAATGCCTTAAAAGAATACAGAATGCCAAGTGCTCATATGCAATCACCCCAGTCTTACTCCCCACCCCCAACAAATTGGTTGCCCCACGTCTAGCGACAATCAATGTACATCACATCAGCTCCAGCCCTCAAACCTTTAGAGGTGGTGTTCCCCTCTGCCTTAGAGATCCTTTGTCTGGAAGTGCTGCTACGAGCGTCTCCTCAATCTGCAAACCTTTCTCCTCGGCTGGCTGTCAATGTGAGGCTTCGTCAATAGAGGGCGCTAGAGGGGCACTGTGATGTGCTAACCCCGGGAAGGCACCGAGGTTGGGACTTCAGTCCTTCACTCAGCTTGAGAGCCAGAGGGCCGGTGGAGGGGCCAGTAGCACTCACCTCAACTGACCTCAATGGACCAACTATAGTCACACACTCAGGCCACACTCTCCCCATCCAGTGGCCACTCCTATGCAAACCCTGGCCACCAGCAGCTGACAGGTATCCCTGTGGTAGCCACACCCTCTTTGAAAAAGTATGAAATCCGTCTTTTTTTTTTTTTCTTGGTGGGGGGCGGGGGGCAGGGGGCAGGAGGAGGGGTGGAAAGAGAAAGAAGTTCTAAATCCTCAGTTCCCCTTCCGTGTGTCTTTTTGCTCAGCCACGAGGTAGTAGCTGCTTTCCTCCCCCCCCCACCCCCACTTGCTATTTCTGGATCTCTTTCATCCTTTTTAGTAGTTACCCACGTTTTACCAGTTGATGATTCTTTATATTGAATTTTCCCTGTTCACACGACTGATGTGTTCTGTCTCCTGACAGCATCCTAACTGGTATGGACGCTAACTCTATGTCAAGTGAATTTGATAAGGAATGGAATGGGACATACTTACAGGCTATCTATCCATAAAGTATTATTAACTACACAAGTAAGAAGTAGTAGCTCTCAGTGGAGAAACTGGGCAATATCTTAACTGAGCGATTACAGTTAACATCACCAATAAGGAGCAGATGGACACGCTGTGTCTCCATATCTGAAATCCTAACAATACGGCATCTATATGTTAGTTCAGCCCCAAATGCAAAATCTGAATCTAATCATGAGGAAACATCAAAGAAACCTAAATTGAGGGATACTCTATAAAAATAACTAGCTTTTAATCTTCAAAAATATCTTCACCATGAAAGACAAAAAGAGACTGAGAATTGGGGTGCCTCAATGCCTCAGGCGGTTAAGGCCCAACTCTTAGGCTCAGGTCATGATTGCAGGGTCATGGGATCAAGCCCCAAGGCCCCCTCAGCGCTGAACGGGGAGCCTGCTTAAGACTCTCTCTCTCTCTCTCTCCCTCTGCCTCTCTCCTCACTCATGTTCCCGCCCCACATGTGCTCTCCCGTGCTCTTTAAAAAAAAAAAGAAAAGAAGAAAGGGGGCGCCTGGGTGGCTCAGTGGGTTAAGCCTCTGCCTTCGGCTCAGGTCATGATCTCAGCGTCCTGGGATCGAGCCCCGCATCGGTCTCTCTGCTCAGTGGGGAGCCTGCTTCCTCCTCTCTTTCTCTGCCTGCCTCTCTGCCTACTTGTGATCTCTGTCTGTCAAATAAATAAATAAAATCTTAAAAAAAAAAAAAAGAAGAAAGGAAAGGAAAGGAGAAAGGAAGAAAGAAAGGCAAGCCGAGAATCAATATAGATGGAAGGATACTGAAAAACAAAGCATAACAATTAATGCAATATGTAATTTGGGAAGGGATGAATGGCATAAAAACATTACTGTGACAACTGATAAAGTTGAAATATGAATTAGATTAGATAAATGTGTCACTGTTAATTTTCCTGAATTAGACAACTACTATATAAGAGAATATTCCCTTATTCTCAGGAACTATTTAAGGAAGTATTAAAGGGTAAAAGAATGTGATATCTGCAAATAACTCTCAAATCATCTGGAAATTATAACATTAACATGACAAATTATTAAAAATTAATAAATCTAGGTGTGGGGCATATGGGATTTTTTTGCAGTATTCTTTCAGCCTTTCTATAAATTTGAAATTATTTCCAAAAAGTCCTTTAAAAATTAAAAAAATATTTAAATGTGAAATAACTTTTTCAGACAAACAAAAAGTAAGATTATGTGAAGGGAGTTCTTCAGGCAAAAAGAAAGTGGTAGATGGGGAGCCTGGGTGGCTCAGTGGGTTAAAGCCTCTGCCTTCGGCTCAGGTCCTGATCCCGGGGTCCTGGGATCGAGCCCCACATCGGGTTTTCTGCTCATCGGGGAGCCTGCTTCCTCCTCTCTCTCTCTCTGCCTGCCTCTCTGCCTACTTGTGATCTCTGTCTGTCAAATAAATAAATAAATAAATCTTTAAAAAAAAAAAAAAGAAAGTGGTAGAAACATGAAAATGCAAAAAAGAAGAACAAGTCCTTCAAGGAAAGGATAAATATGTGGGTAAATATAAATTTAAAATGAACATAAAACAATAATAAACTCTTGTGGAATTTTAAAAAATGAAAGGCAAAGATCATGATAACAATAACATAAGAAATGGAGGGGGTAAATAAAGTCAGAGTTTTCTAAATATGCACTGTAACTGGAAAAATGGTAAAATTAATTATTTGCATTAGACTTAAATATGTCAAGATTTAGGTTGTATCTCTAAGGAGATCATTAAAAGAATAAATAATGCATTACTAACAACCTAAAGTAATAGAAAATGGACAAAAAATGTTTACCAATCCAAAATAATGCTCTTTTGAGAAGAGAAAAAAAATCAAACAGAAAAGAGGTAGGCCAAAGAGAAAATAAATAGAAAGATGGCAAATATGAACTTAAGTACTTAAGCAATTACTTTAAATGCAAAAGGACTAAATATTTTAATAAAAATGGAGTGGGAGATGGCGGTATAGGTCAGCATAAAAGTCATATTTTCAAACTGAGTTTAAAAAAACCTATATATTGCTTACAAGAAAAGCACCTTAATCATTTTCCAATATTTCAATGTATCGAATCAATGCACACCTTAAACTTACACAATGTTATGCCAATTATAGCTCAATAAAGGTGGGATGGAGGAGAGGAACACACCTTAAGGACACGGGTGCACTAGGAAGGAAGAACAGAAGAAAATATACCATGCAGATACTAATCAAAAAAACATATCGCTTCATGAAGCATTTATCAAAATTGACCATATGTTGCATCAGAAATGTAACATCTAGGGGCACCTGGGTGGCTCAGTCAGTTAAGTGTCTGCCTTTGGCTCAGGTCATGATCCCAGGGTCCTGGGATTGAGCCCCACACTGAGGTCCTTGCTCGGCAAGAGCCTACTTCTCCCTCTGCCTCTGCCTGCCCTTCCCCCTGCTTGTGCTCACTCGTGTGCGCGCGCTCTCTCTCTCTGTCAAATAAATAAATAAAATCTTTTAAAAAAGAAAAAGAAAAGACATGTAAGATCCCCAAATCCAAAGGATGGAAGTCATTTAGAGTATATTCTCCGATTACCATGAAATTGGCTAAAAATCAATTTCAAAATAAATACAATAGGAAGCACTGTTTTTCCGCTACTAAAAATCCTTTAAGTGTTCCCCATGCTCCCTCACTTTAGACAGATTCACAGAGCCCTTCCTGAAAGATCTGCCCCCCGCCCCCGACTTCTTCAAACCTCTCCCTGTGCATCTCCTTCCATACAAGCCTAGTCTCCATACAGGTGTGCCCAATTTCCTGTATGTGTCTACCTCTGTCACACCTTCACACTTTTGCCGAGGTCTTCAGCATGGAGGAGTACCACCTGCTGCATCCCTCCATCCACATGCTCTCCGTTGTGGTCCAGCTCTTATTCCTACATCAGGTTTCAGCTTAGGTGTCATCCCACCAGGAAGCCTCTGCTGACCTACACTGCCATCTCCCACTCCTAAACCTCAATTAGATGCTGCCTCTATTTCTCCCAGGATGCCTGTGCTTACCGGCAAGTTATAATCCTAGCAATCCTAGAGGGTTCTGATATGTAGCTGGAGATCTAATATCTTGGGAAATCTTTCTCCCGTTAACTTAATTCCCACCAGTTGAGTTGGAATACCTGTAATAAAGTATGGATATGTGGGTGAATTTAGAACTTCCTTTTTAATAATAATAATAAGAATAATAATAGATAATATTGAACTAATTTCTGTGTGCCACGCATTGTTACACTACCTCATCTTCCCAACAGCCCCTTGAGGTAAGTATGATGACCTCCATTTTACAGAGGGAAAAATAAAGGCACACAGAGAGAAGTGATTCAGTCCAAATAACGGGGTCTGTGTGGTGGAACTGGGGTTTGAGTGGAGGCAATGTGGTTTCAGAGCCAACTCTTAATTATTAACTTCACTTGCTTCCAGCAAACAGGCTCTACGTGGGAAGGGTGAAGAAAGCAAACTTCCCCATCTATGCATTGGTTTGATCTTGAGATTTGTCAGGAGCTACTCTATGGAATCGTGGCCTCTAAGGTTCAGACAGCCACCTGACAAGACTGGATCGGAATCCTCCAAAGGCAAAGGGCTAAAGTGGCAGCCACAAGCTCTCTCTCATGATAAAGCTCCCTCCATCTGCTCCCATCATATGGGTATGAGGAGCCACAGGATTGCGCTAGAGGCAGACAGAATCCATGGAAGAGGGGTGCCTGGGTGGCTCAGTGGGTTAAAGCCTCTGCTTTCGGCTCAGGTCATGATCTCAGGGTCCTGGGATCGAGCCCCGCATCGGGCTCTCTGCTCATCGGGGAGCCTGCTTCCTCCTCTCTCTCTCTCTGCCTGCCTCTCTGCCTACTTGTGATCTCTGTCTGTCAAATAAATAAATAAAATCTTTAAAAAAAAAAAAAGAATCCATGGACGAGGACTTGGGAAAGTATTGCCATTCTGGAATTTAGCAAATCTTCGTAAGAGCCTCTCAGAGCCATAGTTGATTTCCATGGGATGACGGACATCATTTAGTTTCAAAAAACCCCCAAACGTCTGAGATTCTGTCAGCCCAGCAGTCTCTGTCTTAATAGACAATACCCAAGCCGGACTTGTGAGGGCACGGAGGGGGGTCCTAGTCATCATGGCGACCCCTGGCATCGTTGCAGGCTTCTCCCAAGATAACCATCATTGTCCTTTCATGGATATAGCTCTCAGCCAGACTGGGAGATCCTTGAGCTCAGAAAATTATATGATTCATTTCTCTGTTTCTAGTCCTTAGGACGTGGCTTAACACAGAGGAACTATGAATAAATCTTTATTAAATAAATGAGTGAAAGAAAGAAGGGGGTCTAGGAAGAAGGAAGGAATGGGAGGGGATTGAAGTGTGAAGTGGTGAGGTAAGAAATAAGGAAACAGGGCTGGGGGACATTGGTGGGGAGGTCCAGAGAAGACCCAGGGACTGGGGGACTGGGCTACTTCTGATTCCTAGGCCCTATACATGCCTGGATCCTGACCACAGCCCTAAGCCCAGTGACCATCCCACCCCTTAGAAAGCCACAGAAACAAGTCATTGAAAGGCTGTCACTTGAGCTTGAGGAAAAGAGACTTAATAGGAGCACACCTGGGCAGTTGAGTCCAGTGTATCAGGATTCCAGACAACCTAGTCTCCAGAAAAGCATGAGACTTCTGAGAGGTTGGAGGCTGAACCCCCTGCCTTCTCTCCATTGTGCAGCTGTCTGCACCTGGCCCGGCAGCTCTGGCTCTTGAAGGCCTTGCCTGCCTGGTCCTGGGGCACAGGAAAAGGGAGTTTTGGCTATCTCAGGTTCCCCTCAGTGGACCAAGCTGCTGAGGCTTTAGGACCTGTTCCTCACCAGGCTTTCCCAGGAGACCTGAAGAAGGGCCATCCCTCTGTCTCTTGCCACCACCATCCCTGTCCCTGGTGAGGATGGCAAATGGTATTCTCTGAACATAGTTAACAAGAACGTATAAGGAAGAGGCCTTTGGGGACAAAGCAAAAGCAAACAACACCCAGGTTGGGGCGGGGGGAGGATGGTAACCTGTCTGTTTCCTTTACCAGCCTTTTGGAGGATATGCTCAGCCAGAGGAGAAAGGGTTGGACCTGGTCAACTTGAAGAAATGTTAAGAACTTTAGGAAGGCCTCATTCTCATTTGCCTCTTACCTCCCAAACCCCTGTTCCCCCAACTTGTCAATTAGACCATGTTTGAGTCACATCTCTATTGCTTACTGAACCACCTGGGACAAATCACAATCCTCCCCCAATTCCCCACCAGTCAAATACCTTGGACAAGTTACTCAGCCTCTCCGATGATATTTAAAGATGTTGACCATGAAGCCCTACCTACCCTATGCCAGGTCTTGAGCCAGTCCTGGCAAATAGTATCTGGAAAGGAAATGGAGCAGTCCCATATTGCGTATAAGGAAGTTGAGATCCGACAGAGTAAGGAACTTGCCCAAGGGCTTACATCTTCTGAGTACAGAACAAGAACTCAAAGCAGGATCTATCACGTTCTTGTGCCTGTTCTCTTAAACTTGCTATTAGCCTGCCTCAGCTTTCTCCTCTGTAAAATGATAATTTCTTAATATCCCCAATCTTCTACAGTGGCTGGGAGAATTAAATATGATAATGTGTTGAAAGCCCAGGCACGAGTCCTGGCCGTGCCTCCATGACTATGAGTTCTCGCACCTGCGTTCTGTCTGGGCCTCCGTTTCCCTGTTTATTCAGAATGAGGAGGTTGGGCTCTGATCACCTCCCCCATCAGCCACAGGCCACAGAGCCCATTTGAATGTTCAGAAATGTCATCAGATGGTTACTAAACAAAGCCATTATTAAAGTCAATCTATGTACACAAGGATAAGTAAATGACACCAACACAAATGGCAATGAACCTTGAGGTTATTATGCTAAGTGAAATAAATCAGGCAAAGACAAACATTGTATGATCTCACTTATTTGTGGAACATTAAAAACATCAAGCTCAGAAACAAGAATGGTTGCCAGACGCTGCGGGGTGGGGGAGATGGAGAGGCTGGTTAAGAGGTACAAACTTTCAGTTATGATCAAGTTCCGGGGACCTAATGTACAGCGTGTGACTACAGTTAGCACTACTGTATTGTACGCTTGGAAGTTGCTATGAGTACAGCTATAACGTTCTCATGACAACAACAAAATGGTAATTATATGAGGTGAGGATGTGTTAACTAACTTTATAGTGGTAAACATTTTGCAGTATATACCTGCATCAAATCATCACATTTGTATACCTGAGACTTATGCAATGCCATATGCCAATTATAGCCCAATAATTTGGAGCAAAAATCAGCTTACAAAATGAAAAAAAAATCAAAAAGTGCTCAAAACTCTTCATACCTTAATTATTCTACATTTTAGCATTCTCCATGCTCTAGAAGTTGTTTGCCTGTACTGGATCTGTATGATGGAAATACTCCATAATGAGGTAATTCTGTGCATCTCCTCCCACCTCTGGGTGCAGTGACATCATGTTTTTAGCTTGAAATTGGCCATGATGGGTTATTAATACCACAGAAATCCGCAAATGATACAAGTCAGAACCCCTCTCTCCCTTCCAGGAATGATTATTACACATTTACCAGCACACCACTGCTTCTAGTCCTGAGTCCTAAGAACCTAGATATCTCAGGATAATCTAATGCTGGAGGCATTGGTAGGAGTTAGGAGAGCCCTGGAGGAGCAGCCTCATCCAGGAGAGGCACAGCCCACCAGCTCCAGTTCTTCCCCACCCGAAAGAGGCTCCCAGACAGTCTGGCATAGCCCCTGGCCCTTCCTTCCCTTCTGCCTGGACCTTTGTCAGCCTCCTCAGACCCATGGTCGAGGCCTTCTGATGCGGACCGTGTAGCAGGCTGGCTCTGCCATTTGGCTGTTCAGCAAGTAAAAGCACCTCCCAGGCCCCAGTGGAAGCAAAGGACAAAATCCCCCTAAGCTTAGTTTGCATGGGCACCACTTCAGCCTCAGGGGACAGGGATGGGACAGGTGAAGAAACAGTAGGGAACTTGCCAAAGGTCACATGGCTGAGAAGCAGAGGAACACTGGGGCAGTGTCCAGGGCTGCCTCAGACGAGGCAAGCTCAGTTTACATGTCTCTAAAATAGGGACCACTTCCCTCTCCCACTCTGTTACAAATCAACAGATGGTGAGAGACGGTGCGTTTGTGTGCATGTGCGTGTGTGTGTGTGTGTGTGTGTGTGTGTGTGTGTGTGTGCTGGAGCCCAGGGTTTAGCATAGAAGCAGCACTCAGTAAAGGCTAATCTCTTCCCTGTATCTACTTCCTGATCTCCCCTCACACCCTCCCTGGCTCGAGTCACACCTGGCAGGGAGGGGACACATTCGCTCCTACGTGGCATCTCTGGGGCTTGCTCTATTGCGTGCCCCTGAAAGGAGCCTTCCTGGGGCTAGGAGCATTGAGGTTGCTTTGTGGTTCCTTGGGAGGGGTGGGGTGAGGGGAACTGTGATCCCAAGCCTCTCTCCAACCCTCAGCTCTTCCTCAGCCTCAGCTACACTCTCAGGGGACTGCCCTGGGGTAGTCTTTCCCTGTACCCCAACCACATCTTCCCACTTCCCCCAGCCCCTCCTGATGAGCTCACAGATTCAGGAGAGGACTGAGTCTGGGTGCAGAACTCAGGATGATAAACACATGCCTCGTTCAATTCTCTTTCTCAGAGCCATGATGCAAGCACCCCTTGCTCGGACCCCAGGCCCTAAAGTACTTGTCTTGTACCCTCACCTCAGATGTGAAGAGGTATCCATGCCGTGCCTACCTCCTCACTAAATGGAGGAGAAAAACTGAGACCCAGGCAGGTACACTGATTTGCCCCAGGTCAGAAGCAATCTAGGGTCATAGACAGGATGAAACTCGGGACACCCTGAGTTTTCCATGGTGGGATTACTTAAAGACTGCCAAGCATAGTCTACCCTCTGTTTCCCAGAAAATGAAACATGGTCAGAAAGAGCCAAAGGACTTGGCCAAAACCACACAGCTGAACAATGGAACAGCCAGCACCGGAACCCTGGTGCCTGCCTCCCAGGCTGAGGCTGTGTCCACAATATCACATGCTTCAGTGCTCCAATCTGGACTGATGGCTATACAGGACCTCTAACTGCCAGCTGTCCCCAGAGCTGGTTGGAGTCACCAGTGGGGGTGAGGTCAGCCAGGGGTTGGCATGAGAAAGAAGATTTTACTCCAGATGCTTGATTCTGGACCCAGGGGCCTGCAGGCCTCAAGGAGCAGAGGGTGGGCTCTTGAGAAGGGGAGGGCTGGGGCCCACAGTGCTAACCACCTGGGCTGTCTAATTGGCCCTAGGAGGAGAACGCCTCTGGGAGGGACCCTGTGGGAATTGGCCCTCATTTGCTAAGACAGGTGCCCCAGAAAGTTTTCTGGGTTTGTGTCTAGGAGAGGAGCTGAACAGATAGCAGGAGGTGGTGATGATTCTAATGATCAAGATTATCTTATTGGTGCTTTGGGACAGGCTCATAGCACTTTACAGTTTACAGAGCACTTTCACATGTGTTTTTTTTTTAAAGATTTTATTTATTTATTTGACAGACAGAGATCACAAGTAGCCAGAGAGGCAGGCAGAGACAGAGAAGGGGAAGCAGGCTCCCCGCCGAGCAGATAGCCCGATGTGGGGCTCAATCCCAGGACTCCGAGATCATGACCTGAGCCGAAAGCAGAGGCCTCAACCCAGTGAGCCACCCAGGCGCCCTCACATGTGTTTTTTATCACCAGGTCCTCTCCTGTGAGGAAGGTGTTGGTCCTCATTTTACAGATGATGAGAACAATGGTGACAGACACTTTCTGGGCACTTGTCACAAGCCAGGTCCTCAAGTAGGCATTGACAGTGGTTTTGGTCACTTTGCTGCTGAGGTCAGAAGGGGCCTTCAAGGTCAGTATGCCCAGCTCCCCACTCCTCTTCCACAGCCAGGAAAATTAAGCCAGGAGAAGGAAAGTCATGGGCCTATATGACTTAGTGGAGGAGACTAGAACCCAGACCTCCTGCCTCTTGGCCATGGGCCCATTCCATCATCTCCAAGCTTCCTCCCCTGCTCTGCTCTTTGGGAAATTGGAAGAACGAGCTGTCCATCTGACCAGCAATAATGAGTCAAGGGACTCAACCATGCAACCCCTCAGCATCTTGACTCCTGGGTGTCTGTATCCCCCCAAAGCTGTGAATCTTGTGTGAGTCAATGGCAGCCACCCAGACAAGCTACAGGGATAGAATAATAGTAACAGCAAACACAGTGATACTGATGATGGTAATGATAGTAGTCACAGCCAGCCCTCATGAGGTATTGTTTCCTGAGTGACTGGCACTCTTCTAAATCCTTTACTTACAGTAACTCATTTAATATTCAAAACATCCTTATGAAATAGATGGTGTAATCATCATTTTGCAGATGAGGAAACTGAGTCATGGAGATTTGTAATATGAACAATGTCTGAGAGCCACTAACTGACAGTGTAGGTACTAACAAGTGGTATAATGTTAAACGTTTAACAACCAACTCCCTAGAAAGAAAGGAAGGAAGACGTGCACCCAGGTCAGCCTTGGTGAGTCAAAGTCCAAGTCACTAAGCCCATGCCTATCCTTCCTCCTTGCTACCATGGCCACTTTGTTCATGAACCCATTGAGCAGTGATTGTGGTGGCTAGGGAAAGAAGCTGACTTATAGATAGAACAGATTGTTCTATCCACTTGATTATTAAAATCCAGTTCTGGGGCACCTAGGTGGCTCAGTCGGTTAAGTGTCTGCCTTGGCTCAGGTCATGATCCCAGGGTCCTGGGATCTCTGCATCATAGGGCTCTCTGCTCAGCAGGGAACCTGCTTCTCCCTCTGCCTCTCCCCCTGCTTGTGTTCTCTCTGTGGCTCTCTCTGTAAAATAAATAAATAAAATCTTTATAAATAAATAAGTAAGTAAATAAATAAATAAATAAAATCTTCTGCTGGGGACACCCTTTGGTGAGCATTCATACAGAATGCAAACATCATCACATTCTTTGTTAGCTGGAAGAGGACTACCCTCAGACCTGATCTCTCCAGTTTTCTTCCAAGTCCCCAGCCATCTAGCCAACCCACTGGCTACAGTCCATTAATTAATGTAGATTCTTACCTCTGACCATTTTTCCTTCCAGATGAAAAGAACGACCAAGTGCCTGGCTGGATGTTCTACTGCCTAGGAGGATTTCTTTCCACCGTGGGCCTTCAGGGGTGTCCCAGAAAGGACCTTAAGTAGTACAGCTGTCCACTTCCAGATAGTGCCTGTTTATCATGCAGACCCATGTGTAAACTGGGCCTGAGTTTTTTCTTCCTCATCAGTTAATCACAGGGGACCCCCATGAGACCACAGGCATTTGGGCCACTTTCTCGTGCAAATTACTTGTACCTTCAGGGACTGCTGGAGTCCAGTTTCACACATTTCACTTCTGTTTGATGGTGTGGTATTACTGTGCATGACAACGTCGGACTTGGTAAGTCAGACAACAAGACCAAGTTCACAGTGGGAGTTTAGATGACACGCTCAATTGGTGGTTCATGGTCAAGCCTTCAGTCTCTATGAGAGCCCAATAGCAAGCCAAAAGGTGTTTTTCAAAAAGAGAGTAGTTATCCTCAGAGGGTATCAAAGCTTTACTCCAAAATCCTCAGAGTCTGTGTTGTGATTCACCTTTAGTGGCCTGTCAAAGGCCCCAAACAACATCTCTATCTGCTGCTGACTTTGAGCTCCATGAGATCTGCTGGACCATATGGTTCAAATGGCAGAGCAGCTTGCATGGCAGTCTGGACTTGCTGCAGAACCTTATCTTGTCTTGGGCTTCACTCAAAACTAAAGGCTTCTTAATCTCATCACCAATTTAACCCATCTTCAGATTATATTCTATGCCCTTCGTGCTGCTCCCCCAAGACAGTCATCAAGTGGGGAAGTTTAACCAAATCCCTATCACTCCGTTTCAAAGAGTGGAGAGAGAGAGAGTTGCCCAATGCATTTTATGAATCGAATTTACCCTTGACACCAAAACTAAGTAAGGGCAACGCAAGAAGAGAAACTCATTGACTAACCCCAAAAATGAATATAAGTACAAAAATCACAAATAGCGAAGTCTAAAGTCCCTCCTCCTCAATTCTAAAAACAACAACAAAACTCTGAAAATCAATTTCTTTCATAACTTATTTAGAGGCAAAACCTGGAACAGATTGATCTGACCTAACCTGGTTTGAACATTTATACGTTTTGGCGCTGAAATATTTAATTACAGCATGCTGCCCCACACCCAGCTGTGTTCTGTAAGTTATGATTTGGAGGAGCCTGAAGAGACAGGACAACTAGAAGTGGTGGCATCCTGGGTGATCTTGGAAAAGAGAAAGGACATTTTGGGGAGGACAGTAAAAATAAGGAAATCTAAATATAGACCAGTTAATAGTGATACATTGATGTTGGTTCATTAATTGCAACAAACATACCATAATAACATAAGATGCTGACAACAGGGGAAACCTGGTATGGGGTATATGAGAACTCTTTATACTATCTTTGCAATTGGGTTTATTCAAAACAAAACAAAAACAAAGGCAAACCAAAAAAAACCTCTTCTGACTCCACTTCATCCTGCAACTACCTACCTATTTTTCTGCTGTCCTTTACAGCAAATTTCCTCAAAAAAGCTGATGTACTCACTATCCCAAATTCCTCCTGTCTTTCTCTTTTGAAACCACTGTGATCAGCCCCCTGTTTTTATTTTTCTTTTCTTTTATTTTTTCAGTGTTCCAAGATTCATTGTTTATGCACCACATCCAGTGCTCCATGCAATACGTGCCCTCCTTAATATCCACCACCAGGCTCACCCATTCCCCCATCCTCCTCCCCTCCAAAACCCTCAGTTTGTTTCTCAGAGTCCACAGTCTCTCATGGTTCATCTCCCCCTCCGATCTCCCCAACTCACTTCTCCTGTTTTTAAACCAATTCTCGGTCATCATTCCCATCGACAGCACTTATACAACTGATCACTCCTTCCTTGAAACACTTTCTTCATGTGGATTTCTGGACATGGGCAGCTCACTTCCCGTATTCCTCCTACCTCTCCAGTTCCCCTTCTCAATCTCCTTTGCAGAGTCTACTTCTTAAAGAGGGTGTGCACCTGGCTCAGTTGTGGAACTTGTCCTCTCCTCTCTCTGCTGAACTCTTTGTTGTCTTCAAACATTTGCTACTCTTCAGGAAAAGAAAGAACAACTCCAAGGGCAGAGGTAGAGAGGAAAGCAGAAGCAGAAGGCAGAACTACAGGACCAGAGGGTGGAGCGGTGAGGCAGGAGAACAGAGCATCAAGCCATAAAGCATTCTTCTCCAGCCTTGAAATCTAATGGAATTTGCTGTACTGGATCCCAAACTTGCTTTACACCTGTGACACCTTTATTTCTTCCACATTCTACTTCTTTGAACAGGATGTTTACTCTTTGTCTTTCCACCATTGTATTTGAAAGCATATAACTTATTTTTCAGGTTCCCATGTCCACGATGGAAAGGAATTTTGTCCTACCATGGATCATACCCAGAGTCTTCCCCATACCAGATCTAGATGATTCAGAAAACCATATTTGGGACTTTGAGCTGACAATATTTAGATGAGATCTTGGATTAAGATGATACTGTCATGTATCAAAACTTTGAGGGACTTGAGGCCAAATATGTTTGGCACGTGAGACAGACATGAATTTGGGGGGGCAAAAGGTAGACTGTAGTGAGCTAAAGAGTGGCCCCCCAAAAGCTATGTTCAAGTCTTAACATTTGGAACCTGTAAATGTGACCTTATTTGGGAAAATGGTCTGTTCAGATGCAATTAAGTTAAAGATTTTTGAGAGGAAATCATCCTGGTTTAGGATGGGACCTAAATCCAGTGATGTCCTTATAAGAGAAGGCAAAGGGAGATTTGAGACACTTAGACATGAAAGAGGAAGAACATGTGAAGGCAGAGACTGGTGGTAGGCAGCCCCAAACATAAGAACACCTAGAGTCACCAAAAGCTGGGGGAGGCAAGAAAGAATCTTTCCCTAGAGCACTAAGCGAAGTGCCCAAAGAGCATGACCCAGGCAACAGCTGTGATTGAGAACTTGTAGCTTCTATAAACATGACAGAGTAAGTTTCTCAGGCGCTAATCTGTTATGGCAGCCCTAGGGAACTGCTCGAAAAGCCAAAATAACTGAAAATAAGTGCTCAAATAATTGTTAAACAAATGTACATAGCAGCACTATCCACAATAGTGAAATGGTGGAAACATCTTAAATGTCCATCAAACGATGAATGGATCAACACAATATGGTATACATATACAACAGAATATTGTGCAGCTATTAAAAGTAAGGAAATACATACAGATACGTGCTATATTTGGATGAACCTCTAAAACATTATGTTAAGTAAAAGAAGACAAACACAAAAAGTCACATATAGTATGATTCCATTTATATGAAATATCCAAAATAGATAAATCCACAAAGAAAGAAAACTGCTGGTGGTCAGGAAATGCAGGGATGGAGGAATGGGGAGTGGTTGCTTAATGTGTACAAGGTCATCCTTTGGGATGATGAAAATGCCTGGAACTTTTGATAAAAGTGTCAGTTGTACAATATTGTGAATGTGTTATGAATAATAGTTAATGTGCCCCTGAATTGTACACTTTAGAATAGTTACTTTTATGTTGTATGAACTGCACCTCATAAGAAAAAGATCTTTAAAAACAAAAGTACAAAAATCATACTCTGAAAACTGTAAAACATTGTTGGAGTAAGTAAATACTATCTAAATAAATGGAAAAACACCCTGCATTTATGGATCGAAAATAATATTGTTAAAATGGCAATACTTCTCAAATTGATCTATAAATTCAATGCAACCCCTATCAGAATCCCAGCTGACTTCTTCATAGAAATTGACAAGCTGATTCTAACACGCATATGGAAATTCAAGGGACTTGGAATAACCAAAACAATTTTCAAAAAGAAAAATAAGGTAGGAAGACTCACTTCCCAATTTAAAAACTTACTATATAGAATGTTCATCAAGACAGTAGGAGAGTCCAGAAATAAAACCACATGTCCATGCTCAACTGCTTTTCTACAAGAATGCCAAAATCATTCAATAGGAGAAAGACAAGTCTTTCCAACAAATGGTGCTGGGACAACTGATAGTCTCATGCAAAGGGATGAACTTGGACCCCTACCTCACCCCATATACAAAAACAATTCAAAATGGACCGATGACCAAAATATAAGAGTTTAAAAAAAAAAAAAAAACATTAAGAGGGGTGCCTGGGTGGCTCAGTTGGTTAAGCATCTGCCTTCAGCTTGGGTCATGATCCCAGAGTCCTAGTATCAAGCCTGGCACTGAGGGACTCTGCTTCTCCCTATCCCTCTGACCCTGCTCCTGTACTCTCTCACTCAGTCTCTCAAATAAATAAATGAAATCTTTTTTTTAATTTAAAAATTGAAAAATAAAAAGCCATTAGGAGGAAATATAAGGGTAAATCTTCATAACCCTGGATTTGGCAATAGGATTTTATGTATGATATTCAAAGCACAAGGAATAAAAGGAAAAATAGATAACGTGAGTCTCATCAAAATTTTAAAATTCCATGCTTCAAAAAAACATCATCAGGAAAGTGAAAACCTGGGGCACCTGGATGGGTCAGTTGGTTAAGCATCCAACTTCAGCTCCAGTCATGATCTCGGGGTCCTAGGATCGAGCCCCATGTTGGGCCGTATGCTCAGTGGAGAGTCTGCTTGTCTCTTTTCCCCCACTTGTGTCCACACTCTTGCTCTCCCTCTCAAGTAAATAAATAAAACCCTTTTCCAAAAAAAGAAAGAAAGAAAGTGAAAACCGATAGAATGGGAGAAAATATTTACAAATACATGTGCATATATCTAGTAAGAGACTTGTATCTGGAGTATATCAAGAACTGCCCCATAATAGAGAGACAAATAATCAGATGTAAAAATAGGCAAAAGATCTGGATACACATTTCTCCAAAGACAATACACAAATTTTCATTATGCACATGAAAAGATGTTTAACATCATTAGTCATGAAGGGAATACAAATCAAATACAATGAGATATCACTCCACACCCACTAGGATGGCTATAATCAAAAGCAGATAGTAACAGGTGTTGTCAAAGATGGGGAGAAAGTGGAGCTCTCATTTGCTACTAGTGGGAAAATAAAATGGTGCAGCCTCTTTTAAACCAGTCTGGTAATCCCTCAAAAGGTTAAACATAAAGTTAACATGTAACCCAGCAATTCCATTCCAAATATACATACTTAAGAGAAAAGAAACTCTATGTCCACATAAAATCTTATAAAAGAATTTTAGGGCAGCATTGTTTATAGCAGCCAAAAAGTGGGAAAAACCCAAATGGCCATCAACTGAAACATGGAACAACTTTATGGTATAAATGAAATATTATTCAGTCATAAGTGGAATATTATTTGGTCATAAAAAGGAATGAAGTACTGATGCATGTTACAAC
The DNA here is from genome assembly GCF_963455335.1 of Martes martes. NCBI lineage: Eukaryota > Metazoa > Chordata > Mammalia > Carnivora > Mustelidae > Martes > Martes martes. The sequence continues at coordinate 158,399,837 of NC_137891.1, forward strand.
ATGGGTAAATCTTGAATGCATTACACAAGCAAAAGGAGCCAGTCACAGATTACTACATATTGTATGATGCCATTCGTAGAAAATGTCCAGAACAGGCAAATCCATAAAGACAGAAAGCAGAATAGTAATTGCTTAGGGCTGGGAGGACAAGGAGAATGGACAGTGATGGTTAACAAGCACCATCGTTCTTTTTGGAATCTTGAAAATGTTTTAAAATTGATCATGGTGGGGAGCCTGCTTCTCCCTCTCCCTGCTATTCTGCCTACTTGTGCTCTCTCTCTCTCTAATAAATAAATAAAATCTTGAAAAAAGATTGATCATGGTGATAGTAGCACAACTCTGTAAAGACACTAAAAATGATTGAATTACTCACTTTCAATGGAAGAAATGTAAGATGCGTGAATTATATCTCAATAAAGTTACCACAAAAAATAAACAGCAGAGAGAGAGTCTTTGACCTGTGCCTAAAACCCAGCTGTTCATACTGTAACCTCCATGTGTTATTTTCTTTGGTTCTTCCAGCCACCTTGTGGTAAAGGAATAACCTCCATTTGAAAGATATTATGAGGGCGCCTGGGTGGCTCAGTGTGTTAAGGCCTCTGCCTTCGTCTCAGGTCATGATCTCAGGGTCTTGGGATTGAACCCCGCATCGGGCTACCTGCTCTGCAGGGAGCCTGCTTACCCCTTTCTCTCTCTGCCTGCCTCTCTGCCTACTTGTGATCTCTGTGTTTCAAATGAATAAATAAAATCTTTAAAAAAAAAAGACAGATATTATGATTGTGTGTGATCTGGTATCAAACCAGACCCTATCTCCACAAAAGAAAAAGGAAGCCAGTTTAAATGCCTATAGAGTGTAAGGTGCTACACCAGGCTCTTCACAAACATTATCTTGTTTAATCCTGAGGCACCCTATAAAGAAAATGTTACAGCATCATTTTACAGATAAAGAAACCCAGGCTCAGACAGATACAAGCCTTATACCCTAAGACACGCAGCACTGATATACTAAAACAGGATTTGAAACCAGTTCTGTTGGACTCCATTGCTGCTGTCCTTTCCCCCATGCCACCCGTGGTTCCCAGGATCTGAATCCTGCATCCCTGATACTGAGTGCTCCTACCTGCCCTCCTCCCCAGCTCCATGCTGCTAGATTGGTGCGTGATTCCTGTCCACTTCTCTCACCAGCCAGACTGTCTCCACTCGCACCGTATACAGAAAGAACAAAGAGCTAGTCTTGGTGCCACAGCCAGCTGGCCTGATTCCCCAGGAGAAGGAATTCCAGTGCCAGAAAAGCCTGCCTGCGTCTACAGAAGCCCCAGAAGATCTAGAGGAAGAGGGGGAAAAACGAAACACTCCTCAGCCAGAGATGTCTGCCCAGCCTGCTGGGGGAGACCCTGGAAAAGGCAGGAAGGGTGCGGTCCTCCATGGGAGCTCCTGGCCAACATCCCGACCTTGGACAGATGTACAGTGGAACAGAATGTTCACGGTGGGACAGTAGTAGGACCAGACATTCTCTGGTAGGAGCAGTCGGGTGCTCTGACCTGGGCGAGGATCCCAGACACTGGCCTTCCAAAGAAGCCCAGACACATTGGTCCCAATCCTCACTCATTTCCTGGGAGATTGTTCCAGCAGGTTTGGGATGGCCCAAGGTTCCCACAACCCCACCTCCCCACTGGTACCCAGGGGCTGGGAACTGATCTGGGAGAAGGGGTTTTCCCTCAGAAGGAAGACAGTCCAGGAGGAAGATGAGGCCAGGTATGGGGCTGAGTCATCCTGGTCTTTTCACCATGAGGGCAGGGCTTCTCTGCTTGGCCCAGCCCTGGGGGCAGGCTGGTGGGACGCGGCCAGCCACTCCTGGAGTGGAGCTGGCTCTTCATAAGGAGAGGGAGAGCTGCCCCAGACTCAGTAGGAGCTGCACGGCCATGACCAAGATGAGGGGTAAGTGTGGTGCCCCCTTGAAGTCTGAGAGTGAGGCACCTGAGGGTTGAAGTGTTGGATGCTGAAACAAGGCAAGGGACTAGATGGAGGGAGGGGGTGGAGAGGGGCCAGAGGAGGAGTCTGGGCATGGAGCCGTACGGACTGAGACAGGACAGGGCCAGATCAGGGGTTGCACATAGGTCCAGGTGTTGAAAGTGAGTGAAGAGAATGGGTACAGGTCTGGATAATGAGTCTGGGGGTTGGGCCCATTCAAGGGGAAGGAGAATGGGGCCTGAGACAGGAATGGTGGTAGCTCAGGGAGATGGGAGAGTTTGTCAGGTTAGAATAGATTTGGGAGGTTGAAGTAAGCCTGGAAGGTGGGGAGAGTGGGTGAGGGTTGGGGAATCTCTGCCATGGTGTGTGGTCACCCTCTCTTCTTTTCCGAGAAGTCACCCCAGCAGAAGGCTCTCCTGGGATTTGGAAGGGTCTGCACTGGGAGCCCGCTGGGTCTCCTGCCCCTCTTCAGGGGAGGCCCTTGAAGATCTCTTTCCTTCTGTGTGCCTCCTGTGTCCGGCATGGACCGGGACCCATTCAAAAATCCTAAGGCTAGTGCAAGGGGGTACAGTGCATCACAACTCCTGGCTGTTCCCCTTCAGAGCAAATGACACCCAGGAAACCACACAGGCTCTTGTTGCAGACTCCCAGGTGAATTCTCTGTGCACCAGAGCAGTTAATGGTGGAGACGAAAACCACGTCACTCTGGACTTGTTGCGCGTTACATATTAACTATGGTTTCCTGTCTTGGCTGCACAGTAGGAAAGCTGGAGGGATTTGGAAAAAATACCGTGAGGCTGGAGAAGAGCAGTGGGCCTGCCAAGATCCCATGGGGCACTGGTGATGCCACTGAGAAACTGGCCACAATTCCCCCCAAAGAGAAGCTTGCTTCACATACTCCAGCTTCCACACACCCATCCTCTTACAAATGCACACATTCTCAAAGAACACAGACACCCTCTGGCTCTGCCACCCAGCCTCACACTCAAACACACTCACAGAATCACACACAAGAACACCAGCAACCACATTCCCTCTCAAACTCCAGCAAATGCACGCATGTCATGCGTACTCTTCAGACCCAGACCACACACACCCACCTCACTGCCCCATACAGATTCATCCACACATCTGCTCAGGTGCCTGCACCATGCCACAGACACACCTTCTTCCATGAAATCACAGATAATACACAGTCTTATAGGGCAACAATCACAAATTCACAATTACTGCAACTTACATCACAGACAGGCTCACACACACACTCACCAGCAGAAGCAGGCATATTCACGGTCAGAGATGACCCTGTACACACTCATGAGTTTCCAATCACGTGCACACACATGAACACAGCATTCACATCTACCGTCATACAGCTAACACCAGCATGGCTCACACATACATCTGTACCCCACACAACACAATTGCCACCACATAGACACAACCAGAAATACACATGTTTACAACCACACATTTGACAGATACTGCCTGACCTCACCACCACCCCCTCATTCACACAGGCAAGCTCATCCTGGGTAGGGCAGGACACAGAGCCTGGGTCCCAGAAAAGCAGCCCTCAATTCCCTTCTCTACCACAGGAATCCTGATCCTGGGGCTCCTGATGGCTACTTCCAGCTGCCTTGGCTTCTTGGAGGACCTGTTCAAGTGCTTTCAGGACCCTGAATATGAGTCCATCCTTGTCACAGCGCAGAAGGGGCTCCACACCTCCCCGTTGCCCAAGCGTGTGGTAGTAGTGGGAGCTGGCATGTCAGGCCTAGTGGCGGCCAAGGCTCTACAGGATGCTGGCCACCAGGTGAGCAGATCTTGGAGGGGCTTCAATCTTTTGCCTCCGGTTTGCTTTCTTGGGTTGGAAAAGAAAAAGAGAAGATACAGCCAATTCTTAGATGGCTGCTCATAACTGGCTGGGTCTCTTAGCCCTTCGTTACGTTCCTTACAACTCCTGAGACTTGACCCTAATTTCACTTATGTTCTCATGGGAACAAAAGTGGAGAAGAGTTACACTAACAAGAAAAGTTTAAGAGGCACTCAGTCCCCTACCCCCACAGAGCATTCTGCCCCACTTACATTACTCAGGACCTTCCCAGCCTCCTTCTGGTTATCCTGCACATTCAGGGAACCCACTGCTGGGAATTCCGGACTAGAGCCTATGGCAAGAAGGAGATGGGTGTACGGGTGGGAGAAGGGAAAGCGTGATGCTGGGAACAACAGCATGTTCTTTGGACCCCAGGTAACCATCCTGGAAACCAGCAACCGCATCGGGGGTCGAGTTAGCACAATCAGGAACAAGGAGGAGGGCTGGTACCATGAACTGGGGCCCATGCGAATCCCAGAGTCCCACAGGTAAGTCCCAGGGAAGGAATGGGCAAAAGGCAAGCAAGAGGAATTAGGTGGTGGAAAGGGGGGAGGTGAGGGGACCCTCGGCCACCGTGTCAGAGCTTCTCAGATCCACTGTCTCCTGTGGTTCAATCATGCAAGTTGGGACCAACACCGGTCTCCCATTTGACAGGGAAGACTGAGTCTCAGAGCTCAGGAAGTGGTAGGTCCCAAACTAATAATAATAGTTACCATTAGTTCATCAAATTGTGTACTTCGAATATGGACAGCTTCTTACTTTGTCAATTATACCCCATTAGGCTACAAACTAATAATAATTAATAATCCCATCAGCTGCATTTTTTGAGCACCTGTATGTGCCAAGTGCCCTGCTGAATGCCACAGGTGCATTATTTCATCTGATCTTCTTATCTTCCTCAGTTAAAAATCAAGAAACTAGGCTCAGAGATATTAAATGACTCACCCAAGGTTCTCCTAGGAGAAAGTGACAGAGCTCCTCTTCAAAATCGAGGAGGCAACTGGCCCAAAAACATATGCTTGACCCCTACGCTCTAACTGGCTCCTGGAACAGAATCCAGCCCCTGGTTCTGAAGTTTCTAAGACAAAAGAGGTCCTTTGCCCAGTGTCCCACGTACCTGACTACATGGGACAGGACTACTTTTTTGCCTTAAGTGTAAACTGAACCCAAGACTTGCCTCCAAATGCCACCAAAAACAAAAACAAAAGGAACCAACCCAAACTAGATCTGGCCTCACCTTCCTTAAAAATGGAAGATGGGATTTCAAATACTGTCTGAAACCAAAGGCTTTGGTCTCTACTTAAATCCTGTACTTGGGGATTTCTTACAGGGCATTCCTTGGGGGATGGGTAAACTCTGTCCTTGCAATTTTCCTTGGGGCAAAAACAGAAGGAAGAGAATGAATACCACAACAGGAGGAAGCAGGGTTAGAGTTGAGGAAACAGACTGAGCTCCCTTGGCACATGAAGGAACAGGTTTCCCTGCAAATGGCTTCTATAGTGAGGATAACAGGAACAAGGTGTCACTGGGAGAGGTGCCATGTCATACCTGTTCCTGCTTCAGGCTGATTCTCACCTACATCAAGAAGCTTGGCCTGAAGCTGAACAAGTTCATACAGTATGATGGCAACACCTGGTACCTCATCAACGGACGACGCCATCGCAGCAAGGAGGTCCAGGACCACCCAGAGATCCTGGGCTATTCCTTGAGCCCAACAGAGGAGGGCAAAAGCCCTACTAAGCTCTTCCACCAGTCCATTGCCAAGGTGCCTCCTGCCTCACTCCTGCTAGGGTTGGGAAAGAACAAGTTCTGGCCCAAGGTCACCTGGCAAGTTAGTGGACAGACCCAGTGACCTGGTCCCATCCAGCACTCTTGTGATGGGTCTCTCCTCTAATGTCCCCTAAGAATGCTGCCATGCTGTCCTAGTGCCCTGTGCCACCTTTCCCCCATCACTGTTGGTCCAATGGCTCACTGCTTGATGGTGACCGTAGAAGGAAAGGGAATCACCAGATAACCCAATCCTTGGTAATGAATCAATCTTCTTGGATTATAGTGAATGTCTCCCCCTTAAATTTTAGTCTCCAAATGTCCTTCAATGAAGGGGAGACTTGGGAGGAAAAAAGGACATTTAGGAGATCTTGGAAGCATCCTTTCCCTGGTCTTTCCATCCCCTATCTCCGTGTCCACCCCCCCTCTTTAAAGGGACATCCAGAGAATGCTGGAGTCCTACCACTGGTTCTATGGCTTCAGTCTAAGCTGCTTCCCCTTTCTCCCCTTTCACAGCTCAAAGAAAATTTGAAAAATTTCAACTGCAGCCAACTGCTGTCCTTTTATGATTCTTACTCCACCAAGGTACGTGAGGCATATAAATCCCAGGAGAGGGGTAGAGGGGGCTGTGCCCAGCCTAGCCCCCTGGGGTTGTCCCCTGATGACCAGAACCTTTTCGTCCCACCACCAAAGACTTCACCTTCCTGGAGTCCAATGCTGCCCCTCGCCTGCCTTAGACCCCTGCTGAAGCCCCTTCCTACGTGCTGGGCCCCCCATCTGAACCTTCCACCTCCCCACAGGCTTACTTGGTGAAGGAAGGAAAACTGAGCAAAGGAGCAGTAAAGATGATCGGGACTGTGATGAATGAGGATTCTGGATACTACAAGTCCCTCCTAGAGTCCCTGCGGAGTAGCGTCATCTTCTCCCAAAGTAACAAGTAAGGCCAACTGGGACCAGGGCTGGAATCTGCCCCTCCTCTAACCCTCAGAGCAAAGAAATGGAACTACGGTTCCTGAATAGGCACTATGTGCCAGGCACAATGACACTTTCCAAAAACTGTCCCATTGAATCACCTGGAAGATTGGTACTATTATTCAGACCTATTTTACAGGCGAGGATGCTGAGGCTCAGAGGAGTTCTATAATTTACTCAAGTTCACATAATGGGTGAAAGCTGGAGCCAGAATCCACACCCAGGTCTGTGGGGCTCCTTCTGGGACCCAGGACTGCATGGTAGATGAATCCATGGGCTGTGGGTCTTGGCTATGTATGCCATTCTGGGAAAGTCCCTCTCCATAAGGTATCAGTTTCCCAAGTATAGAATTAAACAATGATCCCTCTCTCCCAGAGACTAGTTAAGGAGACATATATGAAGCATCCAACATGGGCTTCAGGAAGCTAGTTTCCTTCTAGGCCCAGGTCCCCTACACTCACCATCTGCCCTCCCCCTCACCCCTGCAGCTTTTCTGAGATCACCGGTGGCTTCGACCAGCTCCCCAAAGCCCTCGGCGCTACCCTGAAGCCTGGAACCATCCGCCTGGGCTCCAGCGTGGAAACGGTAGTGAGGGATGGGTCCAAGGTCCGGGTTTCCTACCGGGTGGGCAAGCCCGGCTCAGTGCTGAACCACCTCACTGCGGACTTTGTCATCATCACGGCCTCAGCCAAGGCCACACGCCTCATTACCTTTAAGCCACCGCTCTCCCAAGACAAGAGGGAAGCACTCCGCTTGGTGCATTACACCAGTGCCACCAAGGTGCTCCTGACCTGTGAGGAGCCCTTCTGGGAGAGGGATGGCATCCGGGGTGGGTACTCTATCACCGACCGGCCCTCGCGCTACATCTACTACCCCAGCCACAGCTTCCCCAATGGCAAGAGCATCCTGCTGGCCTCCTACACCGTGGAAGATGACTCCCTCTTCTTCACCTCCATAACACACGAGCAGATGGTGGATGTGGTCCTGGAGGACCTGGCAGCTGTGCACCAGATACCCAAGGACGAGCTGCGGCGTATATGCCCCTCTTCTGCAGCCAAACGCTGGTCTCTGGACCCCCTCACCTTGGGTGCCTTTGCTGAGTTCACACCCTACCAATTTATTGACTATTCACAGGAGCTCTTCAAGCCCGAGGGCCGCATCCACTTTGCAGGCGAGCACACCTGCACGCCTCATGGCTGGATAGACAGTGCCATCAAGTCCGGCCTGCGGGCAGCCAGGAATATCCAGGCCGCTGTGGATAAGGAGGCCACGGAAGAGCAGAAGACCTTCACTAACACCCAGAACCATGTCTAACCCAGAAAGAAATCCCCGAGGGAACCTGGCAGGAAAAGTGCTGGGAGGTAGGAGCTGGAGGCAGAGACCCAGGAGAGGGGTCACCATTCATCCCCCTGGTCCACAAGCAAGAATCCAAAAATGCCAAAGAATCGGCTGGCAAGTCCACAAAGAATCACACCCTTTCCTGCTTCTCTCCCATGAGTGGCCTTGAGGAGGGAAGCAACGGAGTCAGCATATATGGAGGGTAAGGAACAAATCAAGGATGGTAAACACTAGCATCAGCTGTTAGCTTGGATTACAAGCAAAAGAGAAACACTCCAATAATGCCCAAATTTCTGTCATATACAACTAGAAGCTTCTAAAGGAATAGACAAACCCCAAACCGCAGCAATGTTAAACCCATAGTGCACATAAACCCCATCATTGGGTGCCTGAGCTGGGGGCCTCACATCTTGGCCCAACATGGAGTCTAGATGGATGGGAGAGTTAAGGGTTCTTCTCTGTTCTTTTTGAGCTTGCAAGAGTAGGATCTTGGCTTCCCAGAGACACCTCCTGGCCCATAGACTTTTCTTCTCCACTCTTACCTCCCCATCACTAACCAGACACCCCTCCCCACCTCTGCCTGTCCAGCCTACACATCTCCCTGGGAGGACACAAAACTCATTCTCCATACTCCACTCTGCTCTTCTTTAACAGAAGAGTCCTGTCCTTCCAGACCCAGCTAACTTATTCCCCCTCCCCGAATCCTCTCTTAACAGCCACACCCAAACCCCAGGGATCTTTTTCTCTCTCTTAAACCTCCACCCTTCCTCCTTAGAGTCCTAAATGTTTGGACTGTAGATCTTCTTATGTTGTTACATAATTACTTTGCGAGGGCATATTATCTGCCCATCTACACTGAGAGCTCCAAGTGCTGGGATCATATCACGTATGCTTCAATTAATTTTCCCCCATAAACACTACATATATGCTATTTCCCTCACCTTCTCAATAAATATTCATTTTGCATCTACCATATGTCGGGCAATGTGCTGAATGCCAGATACAAAGAATAAGCAAAGTTATTCTGTTGAATCAAACCTCCAACCCTACCTGGGTCCCCACATCTCCAATAATCAGTTCCCAAACACAGCTCATTTTTTATCCCAATTTCTTGGGTATTTGGGCCCAATCATGCAAAAGGAAGAAGTAAAAGGGTAACCCCTTTCCTTGGAGAGTATTTCTACCAGGGTGACCCTGGAAGACTCTGAAGACCAGAATGATGCAGGGAATGTTATGTCTTGAGACTGGCATATTGCGTGGAAGGAAGGGAATAAAGAAAGCTGACTCACATTTTCTTACTGCATTTTGGGCTATTGTTAAAATCCCAGCTGGCTTTATTCTGGTTTTTCACTCACCTCTATATTAGGACCTTTTCGGTTACAAGTGCTGGAAACCAAACTCAGACTAGCTTAAAGGAAATGAAATGTTTTATCTCACATATCTGGAAAGTCCAGGGTGAAGCTCACTTCATCCAGGCCGACTGGGTTTAGGAGTTAATTCATTGTCATTATGGTTCTCTCTCTTTCCGCTTCTTGACGCTTAGCTAACTTAGCTTCTGTGTTGAGTTAAATAACGTTCCCCCAAAATTCATTTCCATCCCCCAAACCTGTGAATGTGACCTTGATTTGGAAATGGGATCTTAGCAGATTTAATCAAGTTAAGATGAGGTCATACTGTAGTAGGGTGGACCCTAATACAATAATGGTATCCTGAGAAGAAGAGGTAAATTTGGACAGAGACACACACAGAAGGAAGACTGCCATGTGAGGATGGAGGCAGGTGGAAGTGATGCGTCTACAAGACAAGGAATGCAAACGATTGCCAGCCACCTCCAAATGCCAGGAGAGAGGCATGGAACAGATTCTTCCTCAGAACTACCAGAAGGAACTAACCCGGGTGACACCTTGATTTTTAACTTCTTGGAGTACCATGAGAAAATAAATTTTTGCTCTTTTAAGCCATCTGATTGTGTAGTAATTTGTTACGGCAGCCCTAGCAAGCTCATGCAGCTTCCTTCCTTGTTCTGGCAACAAATGTTCGGAATCCATTTGGAGGTCAGAAGCAACTCCAAGGTTGTATCTTCATAGGTTGCCATCCAAGGGCAAAGAAAGGGCTCTTCTCTCCCAATGCATTTTTTAAAAGTATTTTCATATTACCCATCCACCTGCTGGATCAGGAATCTACCACTCCTTGGTGTAGAAAGTTTGTCTTGTGACTGGCAGCTCCAGCCACCAGTGGAAGAGGAGAAAGGACCATCCCTTAAGAAGAGTATTTGGGGCAGGTAAAAACAACAGATGTACACTACAAATGGCAACTCCTCCAGACCCCAGGGTTGGGTTAAAAGATGCTGCAGATAGCCACGCTAGATAAAGAACCAGACTACCTCCTTTGTTTCGGAGATCTCCATTGAGTCTGATAACTGACCATTTGGGCCGTGTGTCTTTCATCTTCCTAAGCTTTAAATTCCTGCTCTTCTGTTTTAAATTCACCAAAAAAGAGTATGCCTATAAAACCTAGTTTCCCCACCCTCAACCCCAATAAAAACAGAACTCCAGGCCCATGTGTTCCCTCCACCTGCAACCTTCTTATGTGGACCCAGGTGTGCTGTGTAATTTCCAGATCTTATAAGAAATAAATCTTTATTTTTTCAAAGTTTCCTGATGCTTGTTACTGAAAGGTGCCTTATAATCATAAGAACCACAAGGGTCAATCCAGTCACAACACTGGTTTGGAAAGGGGAAATATCTGCAGGAAGCTCTCCGGGGCCAGGTTGTGTGAGTGCCAGGTGAGGTGCCAGGTGAGTGAGGCCAGGTGAGTGCCTCCTGGCATTTCTAGCCAACACTGACAGATTGAGACTGGCACAAAGCAGAGGCCAATGACTCCCAGGATTTGGATAGGAGTATTAGGCAGAAAACGAAAAGGTTCAGAAATACCAGAGGACTATCTTTGGGGACACACAGCTGCTACGCAGAGTTCTTGATGACAAACAATAGAAATCAAGTCTGAGTGACTTAAGTTGAAGAGGAACTTGACCTGTTGCTGTCAGAATGAGTTCTCAACTGTCCACTGCTTCTTTGTGTCATTTCCCTCAGACTCAAAGTACCAGATGGGAGCATCCAATTGGCTGAGTTGAGGGCGGTGCTCGCTCCCCACCTGGGGGTCAGGGAGAGCAAGCAGCCAACACCACTCTGGCTTTTGAGGTGGGAGGGGAGGCACTGCCTTCCCTCAAACCTTACTGTGCTGGGTTCCCCAGGCATAGGGAATAAGTATTGATGCTGGCAACCATAAGACAGAAGTCAAGGTAAGGCCCAAACTGATGATGGGGCACAGAACACCGCTACTACATTAGCCATTGAATACTCTGAGCCTCAACCAGTCAACAAAGACAGCACCCGCCACATGACGGGTGAAGGGATTAGAGATTGTGCTTGAAAGGCACCTGGAGAGTCTGTGTACAGAGCACATGCAGTAAGTCCTTGCACTCTAACGCTCTGAGAGAGGAGCTATTTCCAATTTAAAGATGAGGACACCGAGGTTTAGCAGGGCTGAGGGACTTGCTGAAGGTTTGACAGTGACCGGTGCAGAGAGGATTTGCAGCCAGGACTGCCTGACTCAGAAGTCTAGCTCCTTCCACAGCACAACGTTGCTGGTCTAGCGGAGAGAGGAATGACTGGTCTGAAGGAGATGGGACAAAATCCAGACCAACAGACGCTGAAGAAGGCAAGGTGGCAGGAGCTCCATGAAGGCCTAGAAGAGTGTGGGTAGAATGGACCACCTCTCTGGGTGATACATTATTCTGAGAACGTGACACTCCCTTATTTCCTTTCCTACATGCTTTCTTGAAAAGGGAAAAAAAAGAATGGTGTTACAGCTCATAAAATCAACAGCCTCTCTACAGATCTCTGCTTCAAATTGCAGTAAGCTGCTTTTTTATCTTATGTATCAAAATCTGAGAACACTATAGAAGTGTGAGCACATATAACAGTATATGTAACACAAACCTTAACAGAAGATTTGAGCAGTTGAGAATGACTCAATAACTATTAAGAGGTGAAAGCACACCCCATACCTCCCCAAAATGCACCAACCACACAATCTATTTGGAGGTCTAACTTCTGATCATTCCAGGCTGAAGCTCACTTGGGAGCATGTAGCACCTTGAACAAAACCTTACTTGGGAGTCCCGAGGCATGACATCTTCTCTTTCTGCCCACAGAAGGTTTTTCTTAGAACCTGTAAGGACATCAAGGATCAGGTTCCAGAACTCTGATGAAGAAGCAGGGCTAGAACTTGGAGCTGGGCCCCTTGGATGCCAAGAACCCACTAATCAGCCCCAGGAAAAAGGGTGAAGCAGGAGAGGCAGAGAAGGAAGAGGTAGTGGACCCTGCCAAGAGCAACAACTCAGCCCCTCTACAACTTCCTTTTCCAAGCCATTTTGTATTCATCACTGAATGTTAGTCGTCCTTTGACAGACAAGGAATTCAGGCCCCAAGAGTGAGATGGACCCAGTATGCAAGTCGAAGAGTTCAGACCAGATGATAATAAGAATAGCCTTCACTACTCAGTCTCCACTTGCAGGTACTGAACTAGAACCATACATTCATTTTCTAACTGAATCCCCACTCAAAAACAAAACAAAACAAAAAAACCCTCTATGAAGTAGACACCATTATCATCTCCATTTTACAAATGAAACAATTAAGAGCTAGAAAAGTTATTTTTCTAGAAGTTCCTCAAATGACCAAACATAGTTTCCATATAACTCAAAATTCTATTTCGAGGGTAAGAAATGAAAATACGCATGCACATAAAAACTTGTACTTGAATGTTTAGAGCAGCATTATATTCATACTAGCCAAAAGTAGGATTGCCTGGGTGGTTCTGTCGGTTGGACATCTAACTCTTTATTTTGGCTCAGGTCATGATCTCAGGGCTGCAAGACAGAGCCCCATGTCAGGCTCCAAGCCCAGCATGGAGCCTGCTTAGGATTCTCTTTCTCCTTCTGCCCCCACCTCCACTTGTGCTGGATCTCTCTCTCTCTCTCTCTCTCTCTCTCTCTGATAAACATTTAAAAATTAAAAAATAAATAAATAGGGGTGTCTGGGTGGCTCAGTGGGTTAAAACCTCTGCCTTCAGTTCAGGTCATGATCCCAGGGTCCTGGGATCGAGCCCCACATTGGGCTCTCTGCTCAGCAGGGAGCCTGCTTCCTCCTCTCTCTCTTCCTACTTCTCTGCCTACTTGTGATCCCTGTCTGTCAAATAAATAAAAACAAAATCTTAAAAAAATAAAAATAAATAAATAAATAACCAAAAGATAGAAGCCTCTCAAATGTCCATCAACTGACAAATGTATAAATGTTTAGCAGTTGTACAATGGAATATTATTCAGTCATACAAAAAGAATGAAATACTGACAACTAGAACATGAACCACTAAAGCATTATGCTAAGTGAATGAAGCCAGTAACAAAAGACCACATATTATGATTCCATGTATATGTAATGTCCAAAGAAGGAAATTTATGAGATGGAAAGCAAACCAGTGGTTGCTTGATTGGGAGGGAGGACGGAAGGGAATTAATAGCTAAAAGGTATAGGTTTTCTTAAGGTAATGAAAATGAAAACTGACTACAGTGAGGGTGAATAGATGACTATACTAGAAACCATTGAATTATATACCTAAATGGGTGAAATGTATGGTATGTGGATTGTATCTCCAAAAAAACTGTTTAAAAAAAGAAAAGTTATTTTGTTCTAAATTGCATAAATAGACATTTCTCTTTGGTGCCCTGTATGTCCACACAAATTTAAAGTTTTAGTCGGATAGGTAAATTAAATAAAAAATTGCCCAGATCCCCTGTAATAAAAAGTGAGCCAGTACAAACCAAAGCCAGACTTAGTACTGTCTTTAAAACCATTTAACTCAAAAGAATCAGAATGCTGCTTCTTCCTTGAGCCTCTGGCTGTCTGAAGGGTTTCTCTTCAATACAAGGGGTATGGCCTTGCCCATCTCTCCAAGACTAGAGAAGAAGGAAACAAGCTCTCTGGTGATACTGGAAGGAGGTGCAAATTGACTTTAGGAAGTACGTTCATCTGTGTACCTGCAAAGATTGGAAAATTGCTTTCATTAGAAATGGTCCCCATCTTGATGCCCCATGGGTATAGAAGTGGAGAAGTGAGTCAGCCACTGCCCCCAAGGCTGTTCTGCACTTATCAAGCAGATGGGACTGAAGCTTTTCAGGCTTAGCCAGTGAAATGGAAATGCTGGGTCCCTAATGGGAGGTGGCACCAGAGTAGGACTTCTAGACCAAACTTGGCATCCTGAGATACCCAAAAGAGAAGGGTATTTCAACAGAAGAGCTCTGACCTAAAAGCCGATCACCACCAGCATGCCACACTCCACCCCAAGAGGGAGTGTTTATGGATTGAAAGTGTCCTTAAAATACACGGAGCCCAGCCTCTATTTTTAAAATAGGAAAACTGAGAAGCCCAGAGGAATTAAAATCATGATCAAGTGAAAGAGAATATAAAAAATTAGTTGGTCTGATTTTAAAAATAACTAAGAACTTCAGAGGCAAGAACCATAAATGCAATTAGAAAGACAAGGAATAGGGCTGCCTGAGTGGCTCAGTCGTTAAGTGTCTGCCTTCAGCTAGGGTCATGATCCCAGGATCCTGGCATCGAGCCCGGCATCAGTCTCCCTGCTCCATGGGAAGTCTGCTTCTCTGTCTCCCACTCCCCCTGCTTGTATTCCCTCTCTCGGTCTCTCTGTCTCTGTCTCTCTCTCTCTCTCTCTCTCTCTGTCAAATATATAAATAAATAAATCTTAGAAGAAAGAGAGAGAGAAAGACAGACAAGGAATAGATTAAATAGATTCATTTGGAAAGATAACCAGCAAACTGGAGGAAAAAGCTAAAAGATGACAAAAAGATAAAAACTATAAAAAATAATTTAACAGCCACATAGGACAGAGGGAGAATATCCAGTATAAAACTAATTTGGTATATAGCAGGGAGACCAGAATGGGGAAAAGGCAATACTCGAAGAAATAATTACTATGAAACACCTAAATCAAGAGACACAGGAAGTCTTGCAAATTCCCAAGCTGGCTAAGTGGCTAAGTAAAAAGAAGTGCACTCCTCAATACATCATGGTCAAACTGCTGAACACACACACACATAAAACCCAAACATGTAAAAAGCATCCAGAAAAGAAAGATCATCCACAAAGGACTGCCAATTAAATTGATAGCTGAATTCTCAATAGCAACAATAAGACCACAATACACTGAGTATTACCTGCAAAGTGATTAGAGAAAGTAAAAATCAGCCTAGAGTTCTAGACCCAGCAAAACTATCTTTTAATAATAAGGATGAAATAAATACATTTCTGGGGTGCCTGGGTGGCTCAGTCAGTTGGGTGTCTGCTTCTTGATTTTGGCTCAGGTCATGATCTCAGAGTGGTGAGATCGAGCCCCATGTCAGGCTTGCACTCTGTGCAGTCTGCTTAAGATTCTCTCTCTCCCTCTTCCCCTCCCCCACTCATGCTCCACATAGATAGATAGATAGATAGATAGATAGATAGATAGACAGACAAAATCTTATAAAAAATTTTTTAAATTAAGACATTTCTACACAACAAAAACTGGACAGGTTTTCCAATGAACAGAACCTCACTGAAAGAACTTCTGAAAGGTATACCTCAGGAAGAATAAAATGAGTCCAAAGTGAACATCTGCATGGAGAAAAGGATTAGTGAGCAAATAATATTGTAAGCATGTGGTAAATCTAAACAAACACCAACATTGTTAAGACAATAATAATTATGACCAAAGGTGTTTTTTTTTGTTTTGTTTTTTTGTTTGTTTGTTTTGGTAGCAGAGGAGGCCAGAGGAAGAGGGAGACAGAATCTTAAGCAGGCTCCATGCTGGGCTCAATTTCATGACTGTGAGATCATGACCTGAGCCAAAATCAAGAGTTGGATGCTTAGCTGACTAAGCCACTCAGGCGCCCCTCTTAGTGTTAAAAGTTTTAAGGTAGAACCAAATTCCCAGACAAGAATAACCTATAAGTCAAGAGGAAAGTGATTTGAGAAAGAAATATACCGTGTGTCTGTAAAAGAAGTAACACTGTACAGTCCCTACCAAGATAAAGACTTAGTAGAGTTAATTGAACTTCAAAGATATAAAACTATGTGACAGATTACCTACCCATATCTATTATCCCCATCTTCATTAGTAATAGACCCCTACACTGTTTAAAGATTTTATTTTTAAGTAATCTCTACACCCACTGTAGGGCTCGAAACTACAACCCCAAGATCAAGAGTCACACGTTTCCCTGACTAAGCCAGCCAGGTGCCCCAGATCCCTGTACTGTTTAATGGTGATGTGACCAGCTAAAACCCCACATTTCCCAGCCTCTTTTGAAGATAAGCGTGGCCAATGAAATATAAAACAAGTCATTGGATAAAGCATCTAGAAAAGTTCCTTAAAGGAAGATGACACTGAGGGAAAGGTCTCGCCTTTTGTCCCTTGCTCTTTCCCTTCTTCTTGTCTACAATTCAGTGAGATGGCTAGAGCTCTGGCAACCATTCTGTAAACATTAGATAGCATCCAACTTAAAACTTTAGGGCAAACAACCAATAGACTCAACGTAAGGAAAACAGAAGAAAGGATTTAATAAATCCAGGGACCAGGAATATCTAATTAATAAATACACTAATTACAAAGTAAGACATGAATATTAATACATGCAAGGGCTCTCTGAAATAACAAATGTAAGTTATTAGCTAACCTATTCAAGAAAAAATAGGAGGAAGCACAAACGCATAACATAAAAAATGAAAATGGGATATCACTAGTATGGAGTAACTAGAAGAATCATACCTAGGCTACTTTTCCCAGTGATATGGAAGTAAATTTGATATTTGAATAGATTATTTTCTCAGAAAATGAAAATTAACAAAACTGGCCTTAGGAGAGACAGGAAAGTTTAAACAGGACAATCATAGTAGTTAAAATAAAGAAAGAGGTAAAAAGGCCAACCCTCCCTCAAAGAGCACCAAACCCTGATGTTTTCACATAATTTTGCCAAACCTTCAGGAAACAGATAATTCCAGTGCTATGTAAACTGTATCACAGTGAAAAGGAAAAGTAATAATAGAATTTTTAAAAGGGTAATAACTATAGACAATAGAAGTTTTTCTTAATCATAAGAGAATACTATGAATAACTTCAGACCAATAAATTTTAAAATGGATAATTGATCAAAAGAACACATTATTTAAAAAATAATTTGGTGGGCACCTGGGTGGCTCAGTCATTAAGCATCTGCCTTCCGCTCAGGTCATGATCCCAGGGTCCTGGGATGGAGCCCTGCATCGGGCTCCCTGCTCGTAGAGAAGCCTACTTCTCCCTCTTCCACTCCCTGCTTGTGTTCCCTCTCTCACTGCGTGTCTCTCTCTGTCAAATAAATAACTAAAATCTTTTTAAAAAATAAATAAAATAAAAACATAATTTGGTTTGATTTCTTTCTTTTTTTTTTTATTGGTTTGATTTCTTGATGGCTAATGATGAATGAACATTTTTCCATGTCTCTGTTAGCCATTTGTATGTCTTCTTGGGAGAAGTGTCTGCTCATGTCTTCTGCCCATTTTTTGACTTGATTATCTGTTTTTTGGGTGTTGAGTTTGAGAAGTTCTTTATAGATCTTGGATACCAGCCCTTTATCTGTAGTGTCATTTGCAAATGTCTTCTCCCAGTCTGTGGTTTGCCGCTTTGTTTTGTTGACTATTTCCTTTGCTGTGCAGAAGTTTTTTAACTTGATGAACTCCCAAAAGTTTGTTTTCACTTTTGTTTCCCTTGCCTTTAGATAGGAATTTTGGAAAAAGTTGCCGTGGCCCAGGTCAAAGAGGGTACAGCCTATGTTCTCCTCTAAAGTTTGATGGATTCCTGTCTTACCATTGTGGTCTTTCATCCAGTTAGAGTTTATCTTTGTGTATGGTGTAAGAGAATGGTTGAGTTTCATTCTTCTGTATATAGCTGTTCAAATATCCCAGCACCATTTATTGAAGAGACTGCCTATTTTTTCCTTCTTTGTGAAGATTAGTTGACCATAGAATTGAGAGCCCATATTTGGGCTCTCTATTCCATTCCATTGGTCTATGTGTCTCTTTTTGTCCCAATACCATACTGTCTTGGTAATCACAGCTTTGTAATATAGCTTGAAATCAGGCAACATGATGCCCCTAGCTTTGTTTGTTTGTTTGTTTGTTCCAACATTTCCTTGGCAACTTGGGGTCTTTTCTGGTTCCATACAAATTTTAGGTTTGTTTGTTCCAGCATTTTGAAAAATGCTGTTGTTATTTTGATTGGGATGGCGTTAAAGTATAGATTGCTCTGGGCAGCATAGTCATTTTAATGATGGTTATTCTTCCGATCCATGAGCATAAAATGTTTTTCCAACTTTTTGTGTCTTCAATTTCTTTCATGAGTGTTTTGTAGTTCCTAGAGCATAGATCTTTTACCTCTTTGGTTAGGATTATTCAAAGGTATCTTATGGTTTCAGTGCTATTGTAAATGGAATTGATTCTCTAATTTCTCTTTCTATAGTTTCATTGCTAGTGTAAAAGAAAGCAAGTGATTTCTCTGCATTGATTCTGTATACTGCCACATTACTGAATTGCTATATGAGTTATAGTAATTTGGGGGAGGAGACTTTTGGGTTTTCCACATACAGTATCATGTCTTCTGCTAAAAGAGAGAGTTTGACTTCTTTCCCAATTTGAATACCTTTTACTCCTTTTTGTTGTCTGATTGCTGTTGCTAGGACTTCTAGGACTATTTTGAACAATTGTGGTGAGAGTGGGCGTCCTTGTCATGTTCCTGATTTCAGTGGGAAGGCTCTCAGCTTTTCCCATTGAGAATGATATTCACTGTGGGGTTTTCATGGATGGATTTTATGAAGTGGAAAAATGTTCCCTCTATCCTTATACTCTGAAGAGTTTTAATCAGGAAAGGATGCTGTATTTTGTCAAATGATTTTTCTGCATCAATTGAGAGGACCATGTGGCTCTTGTCTCTTCTCTTATTTGTGCGTTCCATCACATTGATTGATTTGCAAATGTTGAACCACCCTTGCATCCCAGGGATAAATCCCACCTGGTCATAATGGATAATTCTTTTAATGTACTGTTGGATCCTATTAGCTAGGATCTTGTTGGGAATTTTGGCATCCATATTCTTGAGGGATATTGGTCTGAAATCTCCTTTTTGATGAGGTCTTTGCCAGGTTTGGGGATCAAGGTAATGATGGCTTCATAGGAAGAGTCTGGAAGTTTTCATTCTGTTTCTATTTTTTGAAACAGCTTTAGGAGAATAGGTATTATTTCTTCTTTAAATGTTTGGTAGAATTCCCCAGGGAATCCATCAGGCCCTGGACTCCTGTTTCTTGGGAGGTTTGTGATCACTGTTTCAATCTCATTACTATTACCTGTTCAGGTTGTCAAGTTCTTCCTGTTTCAGTCTTAGAAGTTTATAATGCATCCATTTCTTCTAGGTTGCTAAACTTACTGGCATCTAGCTGTCAATAATAATTTCTGATGATTGTTTCTTTTTCCTTGGTGTTAGTCATGATCTCTACTCCCTCCTTCATTCGTAATTTTATTAATTTGGGTCTTTTCTCTTTTCTTTTGGATAAGCCTGGCCAGTGGATTATCAATCTTATTAATTCTTTCAAAGAACCAGCTTCTAGTTTCATTAATGTGTTCAAATCAAAACCACACCAAGATACCACCTTACACCAATTAGAATGGCAAAATTTGACAAGGCAAGAAACAACTAATGTTGGAGAAGTTGTGGAGAAAGGGGAATCCTCTTACACTGTTGGTGGGAATGCAAACTGGTGCAGCCACTTTGGAAAACAGCGCAGAGGTTCCTCAAAAAATTAAAAATAGAGCTACTCTATGACCCAGCAATAGCACTACTGGGTATCCACCCCAAAGATACAGATGTAGTGAAAGAAGGGCCATATGCACCCCAATGCTCATAACATCAATGTCCACAATAGCCAAAAAGTGGAAAGAGCAAAGATGCCCTTCAGCAGACGAATGGATAAAGAAGATGTGGTCCATATACACAATGGAATATTACTTAGCCATCAGAAAGGATGAATACCCAACTTATTTTTTTTAAGATTTTATTTACTTATTAGACACAGAGAGAGAGATCACAAGTAGGCAGAGAGGCAGGCAGAGAGAGAGGGGGAAGAAGGCCCCCTGCTGAGCAGAGCGCTGGATGCGGGGCTCGATCCCAGGACCCTGAGATCATGACCTGAGCCGAAGGCAGAGGCCTAACCCACTGAGCCACCCAGGAGCCCCGAATACCCAACTTTTGCATCAACTTGGATGGGACTGGAGGAGATTATGCTAAGTGAAATAAGTCAAACAGAGAAAGTCAATTATCATATGGTTTCACTTATTTGTGAAATATAAGGAACAGCATGGAGGACATTAGGAGAAGGGAACAATGAAGGGGGAGAAATTGGAGTAGGAGACGAACCATGGGAGACTATGGACTCCAGGAAACAAATGGAGAGTCTTAGAAGGGATGGGGGGGGGGGGCGGTACTAGATACCCAGTAGTGCTATTGCTGGGTCATAGAGTAGCTCTATTTTTAATTTTTTGAGGATGGGTGAGCCTGGTGATGGGTATTAAAGAAGGCATGGATTGCATGGAGGACTGGGTGTTTTACACAAACAATGATTCGTGGAACAGTACATCAAAAACAAACGATGTACTGTATGGTGACTAACATAACACAATAAAAAAAGATTTTAAAAAACATATAATTTTGAAGAAATGGGCAATTTCATAAGGATGTAATTTACTGGGGCACCTAGGTGGCTCAGTCAGTTAAGCATCTCTCTTCAGCTCAGGTCATGATCTCCTGGTCCTGGGATCCAGCCCTGCATCAGGCTCCCTGCTCAGTGGGGAGTCTACTCCCTCTCCCTCTGCCTCTCCCCTGCTCATGTTCTCTCTCTCTCTCTCTCTCTCTCTCTTTCTCTCTCAAATAAATAAACCAATAAATAAAATATTTTAGGAAAGAAAGAGAGGGAGGGAGAGAGGAAGGAAGGAAGATAGGAAGAAAGGAAGGAAAGAAGGAAGGAAGGAAGGAAGGAAGGCAGGCAGGCAGGCAGCAAAAAAGAGAATATACTTTACCAAGGGGCACCTGTCTGGCTCAGTTGGTAGGGCGTGCAACTCTTGATTTCAGGGTTGTGGGTTTGAGCCCCACATTGGGTGTAGAGATTACTCAAAAATAAAATATTTTTTAAAAAGAATATAATTCACAAAAAACCAAATGAAGAGAATGTTTAAAACCTACATTGATCTGTAACCTTTAAATACATAGAATGAATAGTTTATAATAACTTGTTTCCTTTTAAAAAAAAAAAGGCCCTAAAATTTTAAAGCTAACTTCTGCCAAATGTTCGACTGACATATGATCCTAACTTTATACAAAGTACTCAAAAAAAAATTTTTTTAAGGGAATGCTCTTAAATTCATTTTAGACATCCATTTTACTTTGCTACCAAAACCAGAAAGAGAAAGTTGAAGAAAGAAAAACTATGGATCAATGTCACTTATGAACAAAGATGTAAAGAGCACTGATATATTAGCAATCCATTTCCTGTGTATTAAAAAAATCTCTTAACAAATAAGGTTTGAAGGAAACTTCCTCAAGCCAAAGGGCATCCCCTAAAAACCTATAGCAAACATCAAACTTCATGATGAAATATTAGATATAACCCCCCTATAATTAGGGATAAGGCAAAGATGCTCACAAATACCACTTCTCTTTACATTCTCCTAGTTGTCCTAGCTAGTGCAATAAGATAAGAAAAATAGATGTAGGGGCTCCTGAGTGGCTCAGTGGGTTAAGCCTCTGCCTTTGGCTCAGGTCATGGTCTCAGGGTCCTGGAATTGAGCCCCACATCGAGCTCTCTGCTCAGCAGGGAGCCTGCTTCCCCCTCTCTCTCTGCCTGCCTCTCTACCTACTAGTGATATATCTCTCTCTGTCAGATAAATAAATAAAATCTTTTTTAAAAAAAGAAGAAAAATAGATGTAAAGTATAAGAATTGGTAAGTAGCAAACAAAACTGTTAGCATTCACAGATAATATCACTGTTTATGTTGATATTATACCATTGTCTACAAACACCAAGAGGAAATAAAAGTCTAAAAATTATTAGCGTTAGCAAAGTCACTGAAAATAGGTCAATATACAAAAACGAATTATATCTTTATACCAGCAAAAATTTTAAGATGGAATTTTTTAAAGATATAATTTACAATTGAATTTCAAATACCTATGGATAAATCTGACAAAAATTGTGTAAGACCCTTACACAGGAAAGAGTAAGTTGTTTTTGAGAGAAATTTTAAAGGATCCAAGGAAATGGATATGAAAATATTCATAGACTGGGATGCCTGGGTGGCTCAGTTGGTTAAGCAGCTGCCTTCGGCTCAGGTCATGATCCCAGCGTCCTGGGATCGAGTCCCACATCGGGCTCCTTGCTCGGCAGGGAGCCTGCTTCTCCCTCTGCCTGCCACTCTGTCTGCTTGTGCTCACTCTCACTCCTCTCTCTCTCTCTCTGACAAATAAATAAATAAATAAATCTTTAAAAAAAAAAAAAAAAATATTCATAGACTGAAATACTTAGTTTTGTGAAGATAGCATTTCTCCCCAATTAATTTGTAGTTAATGGCTACCAAATCCAAATTCCAAGTGTGTGTGCATGTGAATGCATGTGCATGTAAGTAATTTTACAAGCTGATGCTAAAATGTTTGTGGAATTGCTAGAGGCCAGGAATAGCCAGTAACACATCCTTGAAAAGGAACAAGATGAGCCAACTTGCTCATCTTGGGATATTATGGGGTATTGGGATATTATAACTTTATCTAAAGCTACAGTAATTAAGACTGTGCGGGACTGGCACCGAAACAGGCAAAAAGACAAATGGAACAAAATAGAAAACCTAGAAAGATGCTTGATTTATAACCATAGAGAAGTAGAGGAAGGATGGTCTTTGCAATAAATGCAACTGACATGAGTAAGTATGTGTGAGGGAAATAACTTGCTTCCTGCTACACATAATACACAATTTCAGACAAAATCAATTTCAAATCAAATCAATTTCAGACAAAAAATAAAGCTTTTAGAAGGGAGCATAAAAGAACATCTGCATTTCACTTGGGTAAGGGAAGATTTCAAAAGCAGAAAACAAAAAGGATTAACTGTTGATAAATTCGACAGCATTGAACATAAGAACTTCTATTTATCAAAAGATAGCTTCAAAAAAGTAAAATGTAAGTCAGAGGAGAGATAATAACCTGAAATACATACATCAAAGGATCTGCATTTAAAATATATAAAGAATTGAGGGATGCCTGGATGGCTCAGTTCATTAAGCATCTGCCTTTGGTCCACTCATCCTCATCGATGTGGTTGGAGTACCACATCGGCTCCTTGCTCAGCGGGAGCCTGCTTCTGCTTCTACCTGCTGCTCCCACTGCTTGTACTTTCTCTCCTTCTCTCTGACAAATAAATAAAAAATCTTTAAAAGATAAAATACATAAAGAACTCATACAAATGATGGGGGGGGGGACCCAATAGGAACATGAGCAAAAGACGTGAACAAATATATCATAAAGTTAGAAACACAATTTTCTAATAAACATAAAAACATCCTTAACCCCAGCAGTCATCACAGAAATGCAAATCAAAACCACACTCTTGGCGTGCCTGGGTGGCTAAGTCGGTTAGGCATCTGCCTTCGGCTCAGGTCAGGATCCCAGGGTCCTGGGATCGAGCCCTGCATTGGGCTCCCTGTTCAGCAGGAAGCCTGCTTCTCCCTCTCCCACTCCCCCTGCTTGTGTTTCCTCTCTCACTGTGTCTCTCTCTGTCAAATAAATAAATAAAATCTTAAAAAAAAAAAAAAAACCCACACACTCCAGACTAGCTACAATGGACAAATGACCTTTTTAAGTCTAAGAAGGAGTGTTGCAGAGGATGTAGAGTAACAAAGGTTCTCTGCACTTTGTAAAAGTTACAGAGGGTAAAGAAAATAAAAAACAGTGGGCATAAAGGAATCACTCAGTCAATCAACATCTATTGAAACCTACCTGTAGCAAGTTCCATGCTGGGAGTAGGACGTACAAAGATGTACAAGATAGTCCTTGTCTTCAAAAGTCTAATGATCAGGAATCTTCCCCACTCAATACAAATCCATGTGGGCTTTGGTTAAACGTTAACAAATTCTCATGTATATATCCAAAAACTAGATTTCTAAATTCCCTGAGAGTAGGGACCATTGTGTTCCATTTCTCTGGTGGTCTCCAATGACCACAGGCACCTAGCTGATCTCACTATGGATGGATTCCATAGGAGGGTTCCAGAAGAAACTAGAAAGGAGGTAACGCCAAAAAATCAAAAGTATTAAAGGTTTTCATGCAATGCTGGGGTAGGGGTGAGGGGAAGAGGGACTGGGCCATTCACAACATAGTAGGTTTCATGCTATAATTTTTACAAAGGTGAATTCAAATTCTATAATCCTTGAGGCAACCTGAAAGCCTTTTTTTTAAAGATTATATTTATTTATTTGTCAGAGAGAGAGAGAGCACTAGCAAACAGGGGGAGCAGCAGTCAGAGGGAGCCTGAAGCAGGCTGGGATCCTGGGATCATGACTGAGTCACCCAGGCATCCCAACCTAAAAGCTTCAATAGCCGGCCTTAGCATTATGAACATAAGTGATGATAACAAAAATGTTCTCAAGACTTATTTTGAGTTCAGGTTCACAGAGAAACATATGATGATATCGTATTCACCAATCCTGGCTCTACACCTGATTTCCAAATCAGAGAGAGCCTTAGAGGGACCCTCCACCTGTGCCTGTTTAAACACTCTGTAACAATGGGTTTGGCCACAAGGATAAAGTCACAGGATCACAAGCAAAATTCACAGATCAAATTGCTAAACTCAAGAGAATCATAAATGTTCAATGGCATTCTATATTAACTCAGTTACTCTTTCCAAGAGCTAACTCTGATTTATGCAACACAGAGAATTGATACATGGCGCACACAGTCTTCAAAGAGATTCGGGATTTAAAACAATCTCAGATTTACGGTATCTTCTATCTTTGGAAAGAGTTGAAGAATATAACTCAGGGCATATTTCTTCCACAGGTTAAGACACATCGGAGACAGAGACATCCTGTCCATAGAGCAATCAGGATTCCTGCTCGGGATCCATGAAGGCACTAGTGGTTACGAAGCCTTGTTCCCTACTAGCCACATCAACTATTTTTCCTGAGTAAGTTTTCTGATTGGTGATAAGATTGGAACTGTTGCTGAAGCCGTTCCCACAAGAGGGACATCTGTAAGCTCTCTCCCCTGCATGGGCTCTCCATGATGCCCAGAGAGAAATGCATTGCAGCTAAAGCTCTTCCCACTGCTGACAGCAACCACAGGGCTACTCCCCTGAGAGCTGCGAACTTCCACAGAAGCCCCGACCACCCTCCAGGCACTCAGGGCCTTTCCCCAGTGTAAAGGTCCTGTGAGCACACAGGCTAGAACTCTGGCTGAAGGTCTTCCCACGCTTACAGGGCGTCTTCCCCCTGTGTGTCCCTTGCCGTCTAATTAAATTTGAGCTGGGTGGCTCAGTTCATGAAGCAACTGCCTTCAGCTCAGGTCATGATCCCGGAGGCTGAGGGTGGAGCCCCCCTCCCCCAGTCCCGCATCAGGTTCCCAGCTCCATGGGGAGTCTGCTTCTCCCTCTGACCTTCTCCCCTCTCATGCTCTTTCACACTCTCTCTCTCAAATAAATAAAAATCTTTTTAAATAAATAAATAAATAAATAATTTGAGCTGTCACTGAAACTTCTTTCCTAGTCTGGGCAATAGGAGTATTTCTCTCCCCTGCAGTTCAGCTGCTACTTCCTTAGTGACCCTCTGTCCACATTCAGAACATCTATACAATTCCACACGGGACCCCTCCTGGCTTGCAAATGACCTTACGCTGTCCTCTTCAAGGGTGGAGTTCCCCTGCTGATGTTCCAGGGATGTTATTTCATGCTCAGTTTCAAAGTCCTTTCTTTGATAATACTGTACAGAAGATAAAAACGCACCAGAGAGCTCAGCAGCATCAGAGAGTGACACAGAATCCTCGACGTCCTGTCCTGACTCAAAAATATGACCAGTTTCCCACCTTATCCCCCTGTACCATGGGCCACTTCGCAGCCTGCCCACTAGGCAGAATTAGCCACAGTGCGGGAGGTGGCGACAGCAGCCCTGGCACCCGGGCTGGGCACTTCATATCCCAGCTGCAGGGCTCTGTCTGAGCTCAGCGAACACCCCTGCCGCGCAGGGGCAGGACCCGGAGTCCGTGTCTGTGGTGGCTTCCCAGGAGGAACACACTCCTTATCACTGTTGGCTCTGGCCCCTTTGCAAACCTTTTGCCTCTTTGCCAAGTCTTTTCTTTCTTTCTTTTTAAATTTAATTTTATTTTTTCAGTGTTCCAAGATTCATTGCTTATGACCACACCCAGTGCTCCATGCAATACATGCCCTCCTTAATACCCACCACCAGGCTCACCCAACCCCACACCCCGCTCCCTTCCAAAACCCTCAGTTCGTTTCTCAGAGTCCAGGGTCTCTCATGGTTTGTCTCCCCCTCCGATTTCTCCCCAACTCCCTTCTCCCCTCCTGCACCCAATGTCCTCCACGCTATTCCTTATGCTCCACTAGTAAGTGAAACCATATGATAGTTGACTTTCTCTGCTTGACTTATTTCACTCAGCATAATCTCCTCCAGTCCTGTCCATGTTGACACAAAAGTTGGGTATTCATCCCTTCTGAGGGAGGCATAATGTTCCATTGTATATATGGACCTTATCTTCTTTATCCAGTCGTCCGTTGAAGGACATCTTGGTTCTTTCCACAGTTTGGCGACTGTGGCCATTGCTGCTATGAACATTGGGGTACAGGTGGCCCTTCTTTTCATTACATCAGTATCTTTGGGGTAAATATCCAGTAGTGTAATTGCAGGGTCATAGGGTAGCTCTATTTTTAATTTCTTAAGGAATCTCTACACTGTTTGGAGATAAGCTTGGTGCTTCCTTCCGTATTTTAACTTTGAAAAGACTAGACTATTCAACAGAATTCTATTCTATTTGATAATGTTGTATAGAATGTTGAATAGATTTCTACTCTATTCTATTGAATAGCCAAGTCTTTTCAAAGTTAAAATACGGAAAGAAGCACCAAACTTATCTCAATATATCTTACCCATTAGACTTGAAGAAAAAAAAATGTTCTCTTCTGTATTGTTGTCTTTCTTCTCACTTCTGATCTCAAAACTTGAAAGAATGAAGAGAAAATTCAGTTATGGTACTTTTCATTATCTAGGGAAGTTCAAGATTAGGATTGAGGCATCCTAACAGTTTTTTGAGGGGGAGGATATTTAAAGGATTTCTTACCTTAAGATTTAGACATTTCTTTTTTTTTAATGTTTTTTTTTTCCCCTGTTGACAAGAGCCTAGATTCAAACCTTTATCTGTCTATATTAGCTGTGTAACCTTGGACAAATAAATTTTAGTAATTTAACCTTTTTTAAAAAAATCTATAATATCTCTAATCTAATATATATTTCTTAATGGTGAGGAATAAATAAACTAATGTGTGTGAAGTGTTCTACATACTAACTAGCCCACATAAGAGCTCAGCAAATGTTTGTTACTATTAAAAATTCCAGCAAACTATGGAAAGAGCCTAGATGTCCATCAACAGATAAATGGATAAAGAAGATGTGGTACACACACACACACACACACACACACACACACACACAGAGGAATATTATGCAGCCATCAAAAAAAAGAAATCTTGGGACTCCTGGGTGGCTCAGTCAGTTAAGCACCTGCCTTCAGCTCAGGTCATGATCCCAAGGTCCTGGGATGGAGTCCCACAACAGGCTCCTTGCTCAGCAGGTAGCCTGCTTCTCCCTCTGCCTGCCACTCCCCCTGCTTGTGCTCTCTCTGTCTGACAAATAAATAAAATCTCTTTAAAAAGTACATATTAAAAAAAAGAAATCTTGCCATTTGCAACAACGTGGATGGAACTAGAGGGTATTACGTCAAGCAAAATAAGTCATTATCATATGATCTCATTGATAGAGGAATTTGAGAAACAAGGCAGAGAATCATAGGGGAAGGGAGGGAAAATGAAACAAGGCAAAACCAGAGAGAGAGACAAACCATAAGAGATTCTTAATTTCAGGAAACAAACTGAGGGTTGCTGGAGGGGAGAGTGCTGGGAGGGATGGGGTGGCTGGGTGATGGACATTGCGGAGGGCATGTGCTATGGTGAGTGCTGTGAAATGTGTAAGACTGATGATTCACAGACCTGTACCTCTGGAACAAATAATACATTATATGTTACTACAAAAAATAATAAAATAAAATAAATAATAAAAACACCAGCTAAATTAGAGAAACGAAAATGAGAGAAAGCAGAGCACAGAAAAAGAAAGACCATTTCCCGATTCATGCTTCAAGGAAAACATAACCCTGATATTAAAACTGGATGATAGTACACAAAAATAGAAAACTATAGACCAATTTTACTCATATATATAGATATAAAATTCCTAAATAAAATAAGAGCAGAAAAAAAATTAAAACTAGTAGAGTTCTAAAACAAGAATGCCATGTCCAAGAAATGACTAAGATATGAGGCAGGTTTTTAAACTTTTCAGTATCTCACTGTCCTCATCTGTAAAACAACATGACAATAACACAGTAGCAGCTGTGTCATAGGGTTGTGGTGTTGAGTTGTGCTGAGAACTGAGTGGTCCATAGTAAATTCTTAATAAATGTCAATTATCAATATCTTCATCACCACCACTATTGCCAACTCTGACATACAAGAATGGCTCAACTTCCGGAAAATAGAAAAACCATGGTCATCCAAATTGCTGTTGAAAAAGCATTTCGTAAAACTCAACACCCATGTCTTTCAAAAATACTTAGCCATCAAAAGAGGGGCGGGTACCTGGGCAGCTCAGTTGGTTAAGCGTCCAGCTCTTGTGTCAGCTCAGGTCTGGATCTCGGGGTCATGAGTTCAAGCCTGGCATTGAGTTCAAGCCTCCACCCAGGGTGGAGCCCACTTAAAAAAAAAAAAAAAAAAAAGGTGGGGGTGGCACCTGCATGGCTCAGTCAGCTAAGCACCCAACTCTTGATCTCAGCTCAAGTCTGGATCTCAGGGTCATGAGATCCCGCCCCACACTAGGCTCCGCACTGAGAGCAGTCTGCTTGTCTCTCTCCCTTCCTCTGTGCCCCTCCCCTCACTCTCTCACATAAATAATCTTAAAAAACAAAAACAAAACCTTAGCCACCTAGAAATATAAGTAAGCCAACTATGTACCAAAAAACTATAGGAAATGTCATTCTTGGAGGATATCTATTATCACTGCTTTTATTTAGTATTTTTCCTGGATGTTTTAGCCAATGCACTAAGTCAAGAACAAGAAACAAGAGGTATGAATATTAGAAAATAAGAGGCAAAAACTCTCTCTTACTTGCAGATTATTTGCAGATACTCTAAATAGCCAGAAGAATCTGAGGCAGGAGGATGAGCCTTGATACTGAGGATTTAGGGAGGGTGGTAGGGAGAGGGTGGTTGGATTATGGACATTGGGGAGGGTGTGTGCTATGGTGAGTGCTGTGAAGTGCAAGCCTGGCGATTCATAGACCTGTACCCCTGGGGCTAATAATACATTATATGTTAATTAAAAATGAAAAAAAAAAAAAGAAAGAAACTGAGGATTTAGTGAGATGACCTGATACAAAAATAATGTATAAAACCAAAGCCTCAGAATGCACATCAATAAAACAGAGATTATGATATTGCAATTATAAAATGAAACAGTAAGTGTAAATACAGTATTTAGCAAAATGCTAGCCATATAGTATGCTCTCAATACACAAATCATTATGAGAGTTCATTTATTCGAAAAGCTTGCTCTGAAAATAACATTTACATATAGTATGCAATAATTTTGTTTAGACTCGGCTGTTTCTGTAAATGAATGGCAATAAACAATCAGACATGTTACATAGTTCAGATCTTATGTTCAAGGCATTTTGCTGCCATCTGGTGACAGTTTATCTAAAAATTACAGTCAACACCAAATTATAGTAGGTCTCACGGCACTTTTTCACCCAGAGACAGATGCTGACCTTACAATCTGAGGAAATCCAGCTGCTAACTACAGACAGAAATTTGAGAGCCAATCTTAGCAAGCAACTTTAGAAAAAATACTTGCAGGAAAAATCAACTATCTTTTGCTCCTGCTTACTTGCCACATTCCAAAACCTAGCCAGAAGCACACATGGCTAAGAGTTCATCCGGCAAGGGGTATCATTATTCTGGGATGGGAAAAACGATGAAAGGAATGGGGGAATCTGGCTGAAGTGGGATTTGTGATATACGTGTGTAAAGCATGGGCTCTGGAGCTAGGAAGACCTAGATTTGATTCCTACCACCATCAGCATCACTCACAACCATATGACCCAAAGCAAGTTTCTGATCCTCAACTCATTTTCTTATCTATAAAACATGAATTGCACCTACTTGGCAAGGTTGCAGGATAAAATGTACAGTTGAGTCTGTTCCACTCCAAAGACTGTTCCTGTGGCACAAACTAGCTGTCCGGTGACTCACATAAGAGTGAGGGTGTTGTTATTACACAGATGTCGCACAGGTCCATACATAATTTTTCTCACATAAATTGTTATTCTTGGCGCCTGATTTTATACACTGTGAGATTTGTCGGTATGGCATTATAGCAGGTGTGTCTGTACTTAGCTGAGCCCCTCCAAAAATAGAAGCTCTCTTCCCTGTCCTCCAGAAGCAGAACCGAAATGCAGTAATAGCGGAGGGAGGTGGGGGTTCGGATAAGGGGGATGGGCATTAAGGAAGGTACTTGATGTAATGAGCATTGGGTGTTCTATGCAACTGACAAATCAATAAATTCTACCCTGAAAGTAACAATACATTATATGGTAACTAACTTGAATTTAAATAAAACCAAAATAAAATAAAATGCAGTGATGATAGCTCATTTATGTAGTATTTACTAGGCACCAACGCTTTTCTAAATGCTCTATTTATATTGCTGCATTTCATCAAATCTAAGACATCATCAATTTTAAGATGCATCATTATTTTATGTACTGCTAAGAGAGAAAAAACGCTGCCATTTAAACCATAATACAATGCTTTCTTATCACATTGAATTTTTATTGAATAAGTATGGAAAGAGCTTTCATAGATTTTTAGTCTCTATTATTGCTGTGTCTATATTAAAAGGAAATCAAGTTGGTGATGTGAATAAGTGAAATAAACATGTAAAAGTAGTCCTAAAACTTCTTTATATTCAGTCGGACTCTTCCAAATTACATTTTGACTCAGAGTTGTCAATTTACATATTTACAGACAATTTACAATGTATTGCCTTCTGTACAATTATGAGCATTAGGCTACAGCGTGTCTTAAA
Organism: Martes martes; assembly: GCF_963455335.1. Classification (NCBI taxonomy): domain Eukaryota; kingdom Metazoa; phylum Chordata; class Mammalia; order Carnivora; family Mustelidae; genus Martes; species Martes martes. The sequence goes on from NC_137891.1 coordinate 158,431,370, forward strand.
TGGTGCCTTGTGAACTAAAAGCCATTTGGTGCTGAGTTACCATGGCTCCCCCAGCAGGAATGCTGCTGAGTACATTTCATTTACTATCTTCCCCACTCCTCCCCTCAACCATTTCCTTCCTGGGAGCTAAAATGGCCCCCCACTATTATCTCCAAGATCATCTTCCAACCTGCTGACTCCCTTTCTGAAAGGTTTGATGTTTAAGTTTTTGATATTTGCAAACACACAGATAATGATTTTATCCCTGTTGCCACCTAGCCAACAAAGATTGTAAGCTGTCTGCTATCAGCTTCAAGAAATATTCCATTTTCAGGGTGCCTGGGTGGCTAGGTCACTTAAGCATCTGCCTTTGGCTCAGGTCATGATCTCTGGGTCCTGGGATCAGCCCTACATTGGGCTCCCTGCTCAGCAGGAAGTCTGCTTCTCCCTTTCTCCCCCTCTGCCCCTTCCCACCGCTCATTCTCTCCCTCTCTCAAATAAATAAATAAATCTTAAAAAAATAAAATTTAAAAAAGAACCATTCCCTTTTCAAAGGTATAAAAACGTGGGAAAATGTGCATCCAAAAGAAAATCAGTAAAATGGGTACCATATTTAATTCTTACAATAACCCTATGGCATAGGCACCACTGTCACCTTCGTTCTACAAATGAACTGAAGCACAGAGAAGTTAAGTAGCTTGCCGGGAACCACAGAGTTTCTCAGTGAAGCTAAGATTCAAATCCAGGCGTCTGGCACTGGGGCCCACGTTTTTAAGTAGCACTCTGCTTCAGAGCTCTCTTCCTAGTTCACCAAAATTTTACTCTAAAATATCCAAGAAGCAAACATTGACACCATTCTCCTAAGTCATGCTACGTGGTGCAGATCATAATTAGAAAACCCCAAGGCCCATTGTGGGCTTTTAATTAATTTAATTATCCATATAGAAGGCTACTGAAAAAGTGCCCTTATGTACCACATCTTACAAATCAGAAATGTTAGCCTATTCTCCCCACTGCTTGTTCTCCAAACGCTTACCTTGGTGCATTTTCCTCAAGGAGGTCACGTCTCTCAAGACTCAGCACTCTCCCCCTTGTTGTTCTAGCCTGGAGAACAACATAGCTTTTGAATATAGGATTCCCAGATCTGCGGAAAGACAAGGGTTATGACTATATATAATTTTCTCAGAGCTCTGGTGTTAGAGCCAAGGATCAGGGCTATGCTGAGACAAAAGATCATGTGAAGCAATTCAAATGACCACTACTTAGTCTTGGATGAAATACTCTCCCTTAGACATTAGGACTTTTTTCTGATGTAAATCTTCAATTAATGTCTATCTTCCCCCCAGAAAACTTGAAGCTCTGTGAAGGCAGGTGCCATATTGCTTTTCTCACCATTATATCCCCAGCACCTACAACAGGATGTGATGCATTGCTATGTAAAAACCAAGTAAAAACTGAAATTATTATTAAACACATTTTCTCAGACATATTTGCTTTCTAAATCAAGACCATAAGGAAGGAAATTTTTAGATACGCAGACTGCCAAGAACCTAAAAAAAAAAAAAAAAAAAAAAAAAAAAAAAACAGATGGAATAACACAGATCCCTCCAAACTTTTGTCAGCTGAACACACCAAAGGTTATCAAACTTGCTTACCCCTCTAAGCAGCCAAAAAAAAAAAAAAAAAAAAAAAAATTTCTGAAATCACACTATCTACATAAACATTTTTTATTACTGCAACAAACACATCCAGTCTCAGTCAACCAGCTTCCCCGGCTGCCTCTTACTGAAACCTCAGACGCCAGCGAAAGTCAGCTTCTGGAGCTGACTGGGGAATAGGAGGCTAGACACATCCCAAACACAGAGCAGATACTTCATACCATGGATTATCAGAAGTGAGGCCAAGGCCTTGAAGCCCAGGCTGGGGTCCAACCTTCTTTGCCTGTGGCCAGTTTCCCTATAAAGTTCTAAGGGGGGAAAATGCATTTTGCATATCATTCAAATAGAAAATCGTTTGCTTATCTTACAGTCCATTGGCATGAGGACAGCACAGCAATCAAAAGACACAAAAACAAGGGGCGCCTGAGTGGCTCAGTCAGTTAAGTGCCTGCCTTCAGCTCAGGTCATGATGCCAGGGTCCTGCGATTGAGCCCTGCTTTGGGGTCCCTGCTCAGCGGGTAAGCTGCTTCTCCCTCTCCCTCTGCTGCTCCCCCTGCTTGCGCTCTCTCACTCTGTCAAATGGGTGGATAAAATCTTTTTAAAAAAAAGAAAAGAAAGGAAGAAAAAGATACAAAAACTCTAAAACTAAATTCATCACACTTTACAGTAGTAGCCTAAGATCCTGGATCACAGAACTAGATGACTATTAGTTTCCATTTGAATGTTTATAAGCTGAGTTAAATTCTCAAGACTTCACTCCTTGAATGGAATTACCCTGACTGGCCCTCACCTGTGTGTCTTGTTTGGCATCTTCTCTTCTGGGGAATCCTGGGAACCGAAGAACCATGAGTCTTCCCCTTGTTCCAGCCAAAGAGTAGCATTAGGTTGGAGGTTTTGAAGGCCTGTTAATGTGACATTCGAAGGGGGTAAGAAGTTAAAACAAGATTACCCGAAAAATCAACCCTCTCTCTCACTCTCTCTTTCTCTCTGTTCCTCCCCTCGCCACTTCCCCAAGCCCACCTCATGACTCCATGCTTCTTGAAGTTTTCCACTGAAATACCTGTAAAATGTCCATGTCCGTGTACTCCTACAAAGAGCTGGAGTCTGGAGAACAAGATGAAGGCACCCTATTATAAACAACAAAACACTCATAAAAATCTTTATTTTATCTCAGGATTTTGTGTGAAGTTTGAAATCTACCTCAATAAATCTGTTTTGCTTAACTAAATATTTTCTGTCCGGGAAGGTGGACCATGGCACATGGCCCCATATCTTTGAAGTTTTTTTTTGTTGTTGTTGTTGTTGTTTTTTAATTTATTTATTTGACAGACAGAGATCACAAGTAGGCAGAGAGGCAGGCAGAGAGAGAGGAAAGGAAGCAGGCTCCCCGCTGAGCGGAAAGCCCGACGCAGGGCTCCATCCCAGGACCCTGAGATCATGACCTGAGCTGAAGGCAGAGGCTTTAACCCACTGAGCCATCCAGGCGCCCTTATCTTTGAAGTTTTGATGGCACCAAATTTGAGAAGCATGTTCCTATAACATCTTCAAAGAACCCCAGCTGCAGTTCCATTAGCACAGCAACCTGTTCACAGTAATCCATTGAACAGTGGGTGTCCAATAAATGTTTGTTGGATGAATGGAAAGATGGATGGATATCATTTGGAGAGGTATTCTTTAGATCTGTGAGAAAAACAAAACAAAACAAAACAAACAAGTTGTTCTTGACCCAACCTAAGGAAGCCCCAGTGTCTCAACAGGATTAAGTATAAAAGCAAAATAAAACAAAGCAAAAACAAGCCAAACTGGAAGTTATTTAAGCCATGTTTTGGGGGGCATCTGGTTGGCTCAATCAGAGCATGAGACTCTTAATCGTGGGGTTGTGAGTTCAAGCCCCATATTGGGTGTAAAGATTACTTAAGAGTAAAATCTTTTGGGGGCGCCTGGGTGGCTCAGTGGGTTAAAGCCTCTGCCTTCGGCTCAGGTCATGGTCCCAGGGTCCTGGGATCGAGCCCTGCATCAAGCCCCACATCGGGCTCTCTGCTCGGCGGGGAGCCTGCTTCTCCCTCTCTCTCTGCCTGCCTCTCCGCCTACTTATGATCTCTGTCTGTGAAATAAATAAACAAAATCTTTAAAAAAAAAAAAAAGAGTAAAATCTTTTGGGCCGCCTGGGTTGCTCAGTGGGTTAAAGCCTCTGCCTTCAGCTCAGGTCATGATCTCAGAGTCCTGGGATCGAGCCCCGCATCGGGCTCTCTGTTCAGCAGGGAGCCTCCTTCCCCCTCTCTTTCTGTCTGCCTACTTCTGACCTCTCTGTCAAATAAATTTTTAAAAAATCTTTTATTTTTAATTTCTTTTCAGCGTAACAGAATTCATTGTTTATGCACCACACCCAGTGCTCCATAGAATATGTGCCCTCCATAATACCCACCGCCTGGCTCCCCCAACCTCCCACCCCCGCCCCTTCAAAACCCTCAGATTGTTTTTCGGAGTCCATAGTCTCTCATGGTTCATCTCCCCTTCCAATTTCCCTCAACTCCCTTTTCCTCTCCATCTCCCTATGTCCTCCATGTTATTTGTTATGTGCCACAAATAAGTGAAACCATATGATAATTTACTCTCTCTGCTTGACTTATTTCACTCAGCATAATCTCTTCCAGTCCCGTCCATGTTGATACAAAAGTTGGGTATTCATCCTTTCTGATGGAGGCATAAAAAAATAAATAAAATAAAATCTTTCAAATCAATAAAAATTTTAAAATAAAAATAATAAAACCATGGTTTTGGAGCAATCCCAAATGCTTGCCTACCCAGATACAAGCCATCAGAGTATATTTATTAGTACCTCTCAAGAATGTTCAAGTCAAGGGGAGCCTCGGTGACTCAGTGGGTTAAGCATCTGCCTTCAGCTCAGGTCAGCTCCAGCAGGAAGCCTGCTTCTCCTCCCTCTGTTCCCCGCCCCCTGCCACCACTCATGCTCTCCCTCTCACTCACTTGCTCGCTCTCCCTCTCAAATAAATAAATAATAAAACCTTTTTTAAAAGCCAAATTGAATCAAACTAATTACACTAAAAAAAAAAGGTACTTGGAGGAAAACTTTCAGACTAAATTAATTTCCACCCTGACCGAAATTCTCCCAATTAAAGAGAGGCAACAAGGCTACCCAAAGCAAGCCCTTGGAAGAAGTCACTTAAAGAAACTTCCAGACCTCTGAGTGAGATCTCTGCCCTGTCCTTCCCAGCACTAAAAGGTTTTATGCAGAAGCACGTTTGGTGTGTCTTTTACATTTATTCTTACACAATTTAGCTGATGGATGTTTCAGGCAGGCAGGATCGTTAGCCAACTCATCAATCAAGGTACTGTTTATAATTCTCTTATAAAAGGAAACCATTTGCCAATTTAAATAAGTGGCCGCAGCCAAGTTTTAAAAGACCTCGGTCTAATTTAAACAATATTCTAACATTAGCCTATTCTTGTTACGAAAAGCAAGTATGATATAAATCATCTGCTCCTGGCACAAATGACTTTAATAATGGCAGGGCAGCTCAAGAAAAATGATGGGTCTTGAGAGCAGATGAGTGAAAAATAATTTGCCTATTAGATGATGGTTTTCTCTCTGCCTTTCTAGTAAGGCCTGCAGAGGAAAAGCAAATTACAAGTATGATAAGATACTAAAACTCTCCTGTCAGACACAGGGTCAGAATGTCCTCTCTCATATCACATTCTATGGCTCCAAAGGACTGATAAGCCCAGTCTCATGGAATTCTACTTATAAGAACTCTTACAGTTCCTGGGTGCCTGGGTGGCTCAGTCAGTTAAGCGGCTGCCTTTGGCTCAGGTCATGATCCTGGGGGTCCTGAGATCCAGCCCTGCATAGGGCTCCCTGCTTCTCCCTCTGCTTTTCCCTCTCTCTCTCCCCCGGCTTGTGTTCCCTCTCTCTCTTTCTCGCTCTTGCTCACTTTCTCTCTCAAATAAAAAAATAAACTCTTACAAAAAAAAAAAAAACTCTTAGTTTCTAGTTGGGGGGGAAATGAATTCTTACAAAGAGAGACTATGTTCCCATAATTCTCAGACACCATATCCCTACAAAGCTGCCTCTAAGCCAGAGGCATATACTTCCCTTCTCCCTAGAAAAGAGAAACGCTCATATCATTAAATATCAGTGATTTGTACAATGACTCAAAGACCCAGTTGTCACCTCAGGGTAGCAAAAGAAAATCAAGTAATAACATCCTCAAAATAATAATCATAACAATATCATCTTACATTTATACAGAGTTTATAGCTTTAGAAAATACAGTCACATATTACCATCTCTCCAACTCCTTACCAAAAATATTCTTGGCACTCTCTGCACGCAGCTCCGCGATGCGCCCGCTGCCCTCCGGGCGCGGGACCCCAGCAGCCAGCCACATGCCGGCCTCACTCACTCCTCCTCAGGGATTGGCCAGCGAGCTCCCGCCCCAAGGAGCCGCTCGGCAAACTGGGAGTTGTAGTCCTTACCGCGGTCCCTGATGAAAGACTGGCCCCTTTGCGGACTCCCCGGGGGGCACCGTGCTGGAGATCAGAGCCGCCGAGGTGACGCCAGGATGCTGAGAGGTGGATCTGCCAGCATCGCCCCCCTTCCCCCAACCTTAACGTGCGTCCTGCCGTCAGGGCCCACCGGCGCCAGAGCTGGACCACTGGACCACTTTCTCCCTAAGGCCCAAGCAGCCAACCTGTTGCAGCAACTAGACTTCTCCTGCCCAGCCCCACTCATCGGCATTCCAAAAACTTTATTATAATTACCTCTTCTTTCTTTCTTTTCTTTTCTCTTTTTAAAAAAAATTTTTTTGTATATATATATATTTTTCTATTATCAACATCCAATGGCTAAACCTCTCTTACCCATTAAGTAATAGAGGTGATTGTGATCATTTCCCAACCCCTTCGCTGTGTTTTTTTTTTTTAATTAACATACAATGTATTATTTGTTTCAGGGGTATAGGTCTGTGAATAATCAGTCTTACACAATTCACAGCACTCACCATAGCACATACCCTTCCCAATGTCCATCACCCAGCCACCCCATCCCTCCCACCCCCTATCACCGTTTCTATTGGGTTTTACAGAACACTAAGACCCTTCCCATGCTCCTTTCTGAGCTAGAGTTCAGCGGAAGCTACACGCCTTTCAGAAAATGATTTCAGTGACTCTTTTCACAATTCCCTCAAGGATGACACCTAGCAAAGATCGTTCTAGATGCCTAGTAAAGACGTTAATTCCTTGCAGACAATAAGATGCCTAACAGCATTAGGGCACAAATCTCCAGTGAAGATTTTCCCAGCTGTACTGTAAGGCTCTCATCATCCCCATTTTGTCCACGGGTAACTAAAGGATGGAGAAGCAAAGGGGTGCTAGGATGGTTAGCATCAAAGCTAAAGCCAAAGGGAGAGCATGCATCTATTTCATTCTTTTGCATCCTTAGAGCCCCTCTTAAACTCCTTTATCTACCTTTATCTACTTAAGTCTGATCTGAATGGAAACCAAATTCCTTTTTGTCCTACCGCTAGTGCTACTAAATCTCTCACTTGGTAGAGCATTTTTCACTGACGACCATTATTTTTTATTGGCTGAGGAATAAGCCAAGATGGGTTTGCTGACTTGCCCAAAGTCGCCCAGCCAGCCAATGATAAAAGACAGAGGAGAAGCCCCTCCTGGGTCCAGCCAAGCACAGTGTACTTTCCAGGGCATTGGTCACCTCTCTAAACTCCCGAGTGGTAGAGAGAGGCTACATCAGGCTTCCCTAGGTCCGTCAATTTGGAGATCAGCGAGATCAGAAGAGAGAGCATCAACAATAAAGTAGAGGTTTAATCATTTAAAAGTGCAATTCTCCCAGGAGCTCAGTTCTAGTAAAGCAATACAACAAACATCTGTTTCTTAAATGAACAGCAATTTTTGATGATGATTCAGGACTGGAAAGTAGCAACTGAGCTTCTGCCAATGGATCACTCCGGGAAGAGAGTCAAAGAAGAGAATCTGAAAGGCTGTGTTGGCATGTTTACTGGAAAACCAATTTGGCTTTAGAAATAAATGGCAACACAGCAAGGATGTCCTCAACAGATTCATTTATTAAAGGAAGGAACCAAAGAACCAAAATCTAACATTTATTGATCACCTACTATGTGCCAGATTTGCTAGGTGTTTAAAGGATGAAAAAGATATAGTTCCTGCTTTCCAAGGGCTCACAGTGCAGTAGGATTGACAGACAAGTTATATCTCAGGGTGCATTAGGTTGGCCATTATGAAATTGCTGATCTTTGAATGTTTTTACGTGCAAAATAGCAATTTTATGTGGATCAACTTAATAGATGCCAACTATTGTATGTCCCACATTCTACTTATTAATATGCCTTTTTCCATCCCATGAGGTAAGTTTTGTATCTCTGATGTTTGAATTTTTTTTTCGTTGCCAATTAATGAAATTTCAATGCGTAAGCCTTCAAACTGTGGGTTTTTCTACCTGCTGGTGAAAGAAACTTTTCTAGGTAAGAAGAGAAAACGTTCCTTTCTTCTTCACAGCTGCAGATATGCAAATACTTTCCTGCACCATACAACTGTTCCTGCAAATATTCTTTCTAACATGATAGCCCTTCATCTTTAAAATATTTATTTAGTTAAGTAATCTCTATTCCCAGCGTGGGGCTTGAATTCATGACCCTGTGATCAAGGGTCACATTCTCCTCCAACTGAGCCAATCAGGTGTCCCTTTAACAAGACAGCCCTTTGAAACACTGGGGCTGGGGAGCCTCGGTGGCTCAGTCAGCTAAGTGTCTGCCTTCCGCTCAGGTTGTGATCCAAGGGTCTTGGGATCAAGCCCCACCTCAGACTCCCAGCTCAGCAAGGAGTCTGCTTCTCCCTCTGCCCCTCCCCCACTTGTTGCTCTCTCTTTAACATGCTGTCTCTCAAAGAAATAAATAAAATCTTTAAAAAAAAAAAAAAAGCATTGGGGCTTCTCAGATTGCTGGTATATCCTATGAGGATAATTCATAAGCTCTAAAAGACTTTTAATGATTGGAAGTCTTCCTTAATAATTGTTGGCATCTCTATTTTATGGAAGATGTAAATACTTGTGACTTTTTTGGATTAATCCAGAAGGGGACCATTGGCATTTTTCTCTTCTCATACGTGTATAGAGGAAGAATGCTTAAACGGCAGTACCAGATTTCTGATTTAAACAAAGGTTTAGTATCTGTGTCTCAGTTAAATTTAACTCCTTTTTTTTTTTTTATTTGACAGACAGAGATCACAAGTAGGCAGAGAGAGAAAGGAGGAAGCAGGCTCCCCGAGGGACAGAGAGCACAGATTCGGGGCTCTATCCCAGGACCCTGGGATCATGACCGGAGCCAAAGGCAGAGGCTTTAACCCACTGAGTCACCCAGGCACCCCTAAATTTAACTCTTGCAATAATTCCCCAAGATAGGAATGAACATATAATGGCTCAGGAGTACAGAAGACCACCTCTTGGGCTAGATTTGGAGATAGCATATTTTTGCAAGAATCTGGAGGTGCCTGGGTAGCTCAGTTGGTTAAGCATCTGCCTTCAGCTCAGGTCATGATCGCAGGGTCCCATGATGGAGCCCTGCCTAGGGCTCCCTGTTCAGCAGGGAGTCTGCTTCTCCCTCTGTCTCTCCCCCAGCTCGCGCTCCATCTCTCTCTCTCAAATAAATAAAGAGAAATCTTTAAAAACAAAAAAAACAAAGGGTCCTGGACTGGTTGACCATCCCACAGAGCATTACATTGATGATATCATGTTAATAGTACTTAATGAGCAGAAACCGATAAGAACCCTGAATGCCTTGGTAAGACACACATATTTCAGAGAGGAGGGGATAAACCCTACAAAGTTCAATACTTTAAATGAAAAGATCTCTGAGAATGCTAGAAATGGAAGGGACTTTTCTTAATTTGATGAAATCTATAAATAAAAACCTATAACAAGTATTGAACTCAGCATAGGATATTAGATGTCTTCCCAATAAGATCAAGAATAAGAAAGAGACGCCTGCTATTCCAGTTCCTGTTTAACACAATACTGGGCGTCCCAGTCAACATAATGAGAAAAATAAGTGTAGAAGTGTGACGAGAAAAAATATACTGTGACTATCTGCAAGTAATAAGCAGCAAACACAGAAAATCCAAAATAATCAAGGGACTAAAACCAATACAAAGCATTCAGCAAGGTTTCCAGATACAAGATTGACTGACTGAAATTCATCTGGGGTTATTTCTTCCCCAAGTGCCAAAGCTTAGTCTACACGTGGGGAAACATCAGACAAATCAAGGGGCATTCTAGGAAATAATTAAGGGGCATTCTTGAAAATAACTGGTCTGTTGTGGGAGGCAGATGATGTCCAACCATAAGCCCCAGGACCTGTGACTATGTTAGGATACATGGCAAAGGGAATTAAGGTTGCTAATCAGCTGACTTTGAGATGGGGAGATTATCCTGAATTATCCCGCGGGGGCTAAATGTCTTCACAAGGCTCCTTATGAGTGGAAGAAGGCAGGAAGCCGAACCAGATAGATGGTTCTGACAACCTAAGAAGGTCTCAGTCAACACTGTTGGCTCTGACAATGGAGGAATGAAACTTTGGGTCAACGAATGCAGGCAACTTCCAGAAACCAGAAAAGGCAAGGAAATGATTATCCTCTAGAGCCTCCAAACAGAATACAGTCCTACCAACACCCTGATTTTAGTCCCATGAGGCCCACCTTGGACTTCTCACCTCCAGCTGTAATAAATTTGTGTTGTTCTAAGCCACTAAGTTTGTGATCATTTGTTACAGCAGCAGATGTAACAGGTGTTACATACAACTGTACCTTCAAAAATTTCAAAGTCATGGGGTGCCTGGTTGGCTCAGTGGGTTAAGCCTCTGCCTTCGGCTCAGGCCATGATCTCAGGGCCCTGGAATCGAGCCCCACATTGGGCTCCCCGCTCAGCAGGGAGTCTGCTTCTCCCTCTCCCTCTGCCTGCCACTCTTCCTACTTGTGCTCTCTCTCTGTCAAATAAATAATTAAAATCTGTAAAAAAAAAAAAAAAAATCAAAGTCTTGAAGACTGAGGAACTCTTCCTGTCAAAGGAAACTAAAGAGATAACTGGAACCAATGCCTGACCAAAGATTTTCTGTTGGTATAAAGAACTCCACCGGAACAACTGGCAAACTCTGAATAAGGCCTATAAATTAGAAAATAGTACTATGTCATTGTGAATTTCCTGGTTTTGATCATTATGATGAGGTTCTTAAGGAAATGGTGTTTTCTGGGGAATATATACACGGAAATATTTAGGAGTAAAGGGGCATTGTGTGTACAACTTACTCTTGAAAATTCAGAAAAATTATACATGTGCATAGAGAAATGCCAAAGTGTTAACAATCAGTTCGTTATATTATTGCTGCAACCCTGTTCTAACTTTTCCAAAATTTGTAAATCCAAAATTGAATCAAAACTATGTTAAGAGAAAAATTTTTTAGTTCCAGTTGTAGCAACAAAACAAAACAAAACCAAAAAAGAAAACCAGTCACATTTGCAGGCACCTTGATTTTAGGTGTATTTCTAATGCCTGGAGGCATGCCTCTTTTGGTAGAATTCCCAAGTTTGATTACATACATAAACATTTTATACTAAATATTGACACTGATAATCTAAGATCAGTTAGCTTGTCGGGATTAAATTGTTCATGCAAACATTTCCAGATATAAGTCATACACTGCATTTTTTTTCTCTCCCTTTATCATTTTTTGTTTCTCTAGTATCAGTGGCAAAGTCCCCACTTTCCGTTTATTTATTTATTTATTTTTAAGATTTTATTTATTTATTTGACGGAGAGAGAGACACACACAGCGAGAGTGGGAGCACAAGCAGAGGAAGTGGGAGAGGGAGGAGCAGGCTTCCCGCTGAGCAGGGAGCTTGATACCAGGCTCGATCCCAGGACTCTGGGATCATGACCTGAGCCCAAGGCAGACGCTTAATGACTGAGCCACCCAGGCGCCCCCTCTCCTGTTTTTAAATATAAGGATCTGTGTGCTATACCGTACACCCTTAGCCCTATTTTTGCCGCATCCCACAGTTTTGTCATGTTGTGTTTTCGTTCGTCTCTCTTTCCTAATTTCTCCTGTGATTTCTTTCGATCTACTGGTTCCTTAAGTGTGTGTTGAATTTCCACGAAGTTGTGAATTTCCCAGTTTTACTTTGGTTATTGATTTCTAATGTCATCCTGTCATGGTCAGAGAAGACACTTTCTATAATATCTATCTTTTAAAATCCACTGAGACTCAATCTGTGGCCCAACAACATGGTCTTTCCTGGAAAACAGCCCTATGTTTTGTATGAGAACATTCTTGAGAAAAATACCCTAGAAGGTACTCTCGTGGGGTAGAGTGTTATATCTATGCCTGTTTCATCCAGTTGGGTGATTGTGAAGTCCTCTATTCCTTTATCTTCTGTCTGCTTGTTCTATATTTGACTTTTTTTTTTAAAGATTTTATTTATTTATTTGACAGATAGAGATCCCAAGTAGGCAGAGGGGCAGGCAGAGAGAGAGAGGAGGAAGCAGGCTCCCTGCTGAGCAGAGAGCCCGATGCGGGGCTCGATCCCAGGACCCTGGGATCATGACCGGAGCCGAAGGCAGAGGCTTAACCCACCAAGCCACCCAGGCGCCCCTATATTTGACTTTTATACAAAGACATTTGCTGCTTTTTTTAAATTTTATTTATTTATTTATTTCCGTGATCTCTACATCCAATGTGGGTTTCAAACTTATGACCCCAAGATCAAGAGTCTCATGCTCTTCCAACTGAGCCGGCCAGACATCCTCCGAAGATATTTGCTTTTATTGCAGGTCTTGCCATCTCACGCTCATCCTCATATCTGGTTACATACATTTTATACGCGTTCTTATCTAATCGTAAACAGAATCACAAAATAGCAACATGATTTCTAAGAACACAGTCTATTATTAGATTTTGCCTAATCACATGTCTTTTTTGTTCCAAAAATCCTTTACAAAGTAATATTACAGATTCCCAGGCATGTTATAACATTCATTTAATTTCTTTTTTTTTTAAGATTTTTTTTTTTTAATTTGACAGAGAGAGGTGAAAACACAAGCAAGGGGAGTGGTGACTAGAGGTAGAGGGAGAAGCAGGCTCCTTGCTCAGCAGGGAGCCTGATGTGGGGCTTGATCCCAGGACCCCAGGATCATGACCTGAGCCGAAGTCAGCCACTTAAGCGACTGAGCCACCCAGGCTCCCCTCATCCATTTAATTTCAATTAATATGTTGTCACATTTGTTGCTCACCCCCATCTTCTGCACTATCCAGCTTCTCTACTCTTGAGAATCTCTATTCTAATTCAATTTTCAATTTGATAAAATACTTTTCTGATATTTCTCAGATGTATTTCTCAGATATTTCTCAAATATTTTTCTCAGATAAAAATTTTTCCCAAATTTTTCCATGTGTGGTAGTTTCTCTGAATCTTCATGTTTTTCTTTTGTGCCTTCAGATGAATTGTGTCCTTTCTAGATTAAGGATTACTGAATCACACAACCCGTTTCCCTCTGCCCATATTGCTCAACTATCTTTTATCCTTTGTTGTTCTCAATGAAACAGCCAGTGTTAGATTCTTTTTTTCCCTCCGTAGGTAACCTATTCTCTTTATAAGAGAAGTTCATAAGATTTTTCTGCTTTTCCTTGAAGTTTAGAAATTTCCACGGAACTTTGACTTTTTGCCTTTTTCAAAAAAAATCATTCCTGGGGCATCTGGGTGGCTGAGTGGGTTAAGCCTCTGCCTTCCGCTCAGGTCATGCATGATCTCAGAGTCCTGGGATCGAGCCCCACAATGGGCTCTTTGCTCAGTGGGGAGCCTGCTTCCCCCTCTCTCTCTGCCTGCCTCTCTGCCTACTTGTGATCTCTCTCTCTGTCAGATCAATCAATCAATCAATCAATCATTCCTGGGATTATCTGAGCTCTTTCAATGTGCACACTCACCTTTCTTTTGCTCCGGGAGGTTTTCATCAATCCCTCTTTTTTTTTTTCTTTTAATTATATATACTCATGTGTGTTTGTCACATGTAGGCCAAGGAACTGGAATGAGTGTGGGTTTTTCGATGGTAAATTTAGCTCACATCCAACTAGACAGAGCTGCATCTTTCTATTCGTGCCTTAATTATTACTTCTCCATTTATTTTCCTTTTTTACCCTCTGTAATTCCTATTATTAGCATGCTCAGCCTCCTAGATCTATCATTTGAGTCAGTTACTTTCTTCCCCTACTCAAAAGTTCTATTTCTTTTGTATTTTTACTCTGGGTTATAAGATTTTTTTTTTTTTAAGCAGTCAGAATGGTAATTCACTCAGCTCCAACCATACTTTTAAACCAATCTACCAAGTATCTAAATTCAAAAATCACGTCCTGCAGTTTTGGAAAGTTTAGTTGCATCACCTTTGGAGGTCTTTTTGGGTCTTTTGTTATGGTTCTCTTTTTCATTGTCGCTAAGCTTTGAGAGTACCCAACTGTCACAACTGTCCAGCTTTGTCCCTCTCCTTTAAGATACTCTCCTCTTAAGTGGACTGCAGTTGGTGTGTGAGCTGGGGACTCCAATGCAGTGTCAATCAGCAGAAGGTGAAAATAATGCAAGTTTTTGTCCTGGAAGGCCAGTGGCAAATGCACTGGGAAATAGTGACCATTCCTTTGCTTTCTGGCCTTTCAGGTATAAGTTGAGGTTGGTATTCATCTTTCAGCTAAACTTACAGGCATCAACCACCTTCCAAGATCGCCAGCAAGATCAGTCCCTCCAATGACAGCACATGGCAAGGGGGCTGATGTGTTCTCTCTCTTCAAAGGAGTTGCCAGCATTAGTAAGCTGGAGTGAAAAAACCTTGGGTCATGGGGCACCTGGGTGGCTCAGTGGGTTAAAGCCTCTGCCTTTGGCTCAGGTCATGATCTCAAGGTTCTGGGATCAAGCCCTGCATTGGGCTCTCTGCTCAGCAGGGAGCCTGCTTCTCTCTCTCTGCCTGTCTCTCTGCCTACTTGTGATCTCTGTCTGTCAAATAAATAAATAAAATCTTATAAACAAACTTATTTAAAAAAAACAAAAACAATCAAAACAAAACCAAACTTTGGATCGCCATACCAGAACTTGAAGAAAGGGATGCCTTTTCCTTTGCTGTTCATCATTTTTTTCCTTCCCCATTTTCACAAAGAACTCCTTTTATCTTATTGCCACTCCCCAGAGGACTCAGAAAGCCTGTGGTCTTATACACATACCCCAGGGTCCACTCTATGCTCACTTTGGTTGTTGGGAAGCTCCAGAGTGGGGACTAGGATGCAGAGGGCTTTGGGAACATGCATTTAAGTGGTAATCTTCCAAACCCTTCCATTTGTGTGTGGGTGTGCGGGGGGTGCCCCATCAGACATTAAAACATGTAAGTCCACAAAAAAAACAAAATAATCTGGGGCACCTGATTGTTAACCTGATTAACCTGACCTGGCTCAGTTGGTTAAGCATCTATCTTTGGCTCAAGTCATGATCCCAGGGGCCTGGGATCGATCCCAGCATTGGGCTCTCTGCTCAGCAGAGAGTCTGCTTCTCCCTCTGATCTCCCCCTACCCCGTTCATGGTTGTACTCTCTGTCTCTCTCTCTTTCTGAAATAAAATCTTTAAGAAATAAAAATAAAATAACAGGGTTTTAGGACCCACATTTCATACCACATGTCAAAATCATGGATTCAAATCAAATGAAAATAATAAAATAACCATTTACCAAAAGAATGTAGGTAGACAGTTATCTAACTTCTAGAATATGATAGACTTTTCAAGCATAAAAGAATAGAGGGGCGCCTGGGTGGCTCATTCATTAAGCGTCCGCCTTCGGCTCAGGTCATGATCCCAGGGTCTTGGGATGGAGCCCCACATTGGGCTCCCTGTTCAGCGGGGACCCTGCTTCTCCCTCTCCCAGTCCCCTGCTTGTGTTCACTCTCTTGCTGTCTCTCTCCATCTGTGAAATAAATAATTAAAATATTTTTAAAATTTTTTAAAATAAAAAATAAATGCAGACTCTCAGGCCTCATCCCAGAATTATGGAATCAGTGGCTACAAAAAAAAAAAAAAAAAAGAAAGAAAGATAGAAAGAAAGAATAGAACAAATGAAAAGCACACGCACACACACACCCCTGTAAGGTACTGTCCCCAAGCTGGTGCTTTGGCTGAGCTTGCACTGTTAGGTCAAGCAGGCTACTTCTAAGGTTATATTCCCCTCTGACTCATGTAGTGGTCAGTTCACTTTCTCATGTTCTTTGCCATAAAATGGGTCTCTTGACTTGAGGCAATCTGTGAGGTATGCCATGACAAAGGACAAGCATTCTGTAAGACTTCAGATAATGGTGCTATTGAAGATGATGCAGAGAATGAAAACCTATCAAATTATCAATTCTAGCAAGAATAAAATGCTGCCTCCTCCAAGGTGTAAGGCATCCAATGTGGTCCACCAGCCAGTAAGTAGCTGGCAGGCCTCTCTGAAGAACAGTACCACATCAAGGGCTCTGCATCGTTTTCTGATGCTAGATGGTCAAGCATCAAGTCACCCTTGTGACAGGGAGCCAGTGTAATGCAGCCCATGCTGAACTGTCATGTGTCCATGCCACTATGGCCATTATCTTTGGACTCACTGGGCAAGTTCTAGGATGGCCAAGGAGAGAGGCTAAGGTTGAATGTGTGTGTGTGTGTCTGTGTGTGTGTGTTTTAAGTGTCCTAAGTGAATGTTCTCTTCTAGACATTAATGTAGGAAACAGATCTGCATGTTTTGTGCCCACTCCCACAAGTTCATTAAACAAAACTCTTCCCCGAGACGCCCAGTCTTTGTTCCTTCTTGGCCACTGACCAATTGGCTGAGCCATGTATCATGACCCAGAAATCAATGTGTGTAGGTATCTTGGGCCATTTTCCCCTTTATAGGAACTCCATGACCAAGTAGAATGCTTTGAGCTCTACTCACTGGGGATGTTTCCCGTCACTCTTGTCTTTCAAGACAATCCCTGATAGGGTCTATCATCAGGAACAGTCCTCTTTCAGCACCAGCAAACCACACTGAACCATCTGTGAACCAAGCCCCAATCTGCTCACTCTCCCTCAGTTGGTCATAGGGACCACTTTGTGATGCTCACAACCAATGAGTGAGTTGCATTATTAGATGACATGGGAGTCTGACACACTTGTTCTTATAACCCTCGAATGACCCTCGAATGACTACTTTCATCATACAATGCATTGCTGCTGTGCCCACCCAGTCTTATGACTCAGTGAACCTACAGTGATCCAGTCATACCAGCTCACGATAGGCAGCTATGATCACATAGTCTCTTGGTGTCACGTAGTCGGGCATCTGGTCTCTACCAAGGCTTAGAAGCAGGCCAGGAAATGTTTTTCAAATAGACAGTATTTCTCTGCCACAGAAGTCATGCTCCTGCTTTAAAAACCCAGAAGTCTGCCCAAGACTGTCTATTGGAGCTTACCAAAGACTCCAGGGTCCTTTGGGCACCACCCTACTTGCTAGTCTGATAGCTGGAGTGGCAGGACAGCTGAGACCACAGCCTGGATCACCTGCACAGCCCTCTTTGCTCAGGGTTCTAGTTAAAACTGGTAGTGTGGTAAGCACTACCGCCAAAATACAACCAAAGGTTGTGCCTCCTTCTACAAAGCTTCTACCCAATGCTGTCTGCGGCACAACTTTGCATCTAGTGAGCTGTTGGGTGAGATGTGCATTAACTCTCCCTGAGCCCCCAAGCTCTGAAAGGATGGGTTATTTGAAGCTCCTCCCACCCTACCTCTCTTCTGAGACAACCAAGATCAAGAATTCTCCTCCGCCGGGACATGTCACATTTGGAACAGCAGAGGGCGACGACTCCCCACAGATGGCAGTGCCTGGGCCTAAAACAGCTACACCAAAGGTGCAATGGGCCAGTCTTCTCACCAGTCAGGACTGCACACCCCATGTTATAACAATAGAGTACAAAGATTCATGGCTTTGGTAACAGAGAGACCTGTACATGAATCTCAACTCTACCAGTTACTTCCTAGGACCTTGAACAAGTAACCTCCCCTCTCCAAGCCATGGGTTCCCCATGTGAACAAAACGAGGTACAAAATAGTACCTACTTCCTTGGGTTGCTGGAATGATCAGTGAAATAATGTAAGTAAACAGCAAAACATTGTCCAAGTATTAGTTATTCTTAGGCTTTGTAATAGTTAATCTAATTTGATTCTCACTAGAGTCCTTACAGCCAGATTGATTCCCATTTTTCAGATGAAGAAACTGAGGCTTAAGGACCTGCAGAAGTATGATGGTAACAGCAGTTTCATTCTCTACATCTGTCTCTCAGCCCTTTCACAGCGATGGCAGCAGGCCTTAAGGACCCATTTATAATTCTTCGAGATTCTGGGAGTCTGAGGCCCAGAAAGGACAAAGAGACTACATAGTGAACCCATGGCCAATCCCGGACTCAGTGAGCCAGCCCACTGGGCTCCCTATCTGGTATTGCAGCCATGGCCCCCACACACCATGAAAAGACACTGCCTCATCGTTCATCTGTTCGTGATTGCTCACTGTAGGATCCCGTCTGTGAGTCTTGTCTCCCTCAGTACACCATGAACAGAGAAAAATTCTCAAGGGATACATATTACTATGGAAAAGCATATTGCTAGATGAGACAAGGGATCTACGAAACTGGGGATACGTGATCCCAGGACGTATTTATGTAGATCAGCAGAGAAAAAAGTGGAAGATCTTAACACACAAAGGTCAAAATGCTTATCTCTGGGTGGTGGAATGATGGATTTTTAAGTTTTTCCCTTGCACTTGTGTGTGAGTGTGTGTGTGTTTCCAGATGTATCCAACAAGCATGTTATACTTCTGGGATCAGAAAACAATGTGTGTGTATATTTGTGCGTTATGCTATCTCAAGTGTCCATTTAACAAACTACCACATTAAGAGTCAGAAATCCCAGGCTGGGGACGCCTGGGTGGCTCAGTTCGTTAGGCAGCTGCCTTCGGCTCAGGTCATGATCCCAGCGTCTTGGGATCGAGTCCCGCATCGGGCTGCTTGCTCGGCGGGGAGCCTGCTTCTCCCTCTGCCTCCGTCTGCCAGTGCTCACTCACTCTCTCTCTGACAAATAAATAAATAAAATCTTAAAAAAAAAAAAAAAATTCCAGGCTGTCATCCGTTTCTCGTTACCTCGCACAAGCGCTGGGCCCCTGCTAAGCCTCAGTTTCTCCACCTGAAAAGTAGGGAGGATAACTCCTGCTCCCCCTCTTCACCCGGAGGCTCGGAACCTTCCAGTCTGGCAGCCACCTGTTGTTCCCTCTCCTCCTCAGCCAAGCTTTTGGGCAGTTGCAACCTGCCCCCCCCCACCTCTGTCTCCACTCCCCCAATTCCACTAATTAATCCTCTGCCTGCTGACAACTTGAGTTTTGCTCCCTGGTCTCCAGCCTGGACTCTACAAAGATCACTGGTGGCCTCCTCAATGCCAAAGACCATGACCCCATACTTTCTCTTTAGCTCTCTCTCTGTCTTCATATCCCTCCCAGTTTCCCCAGCAAGGGGCTCTCATGGTTGGGCCCTCCTCCCTGAAGCACACTCTTCCCTCACCCCCTCAGACCTTGTCCGGCTGGGGTTTCCCCAGTCCTCTGGCTGTGGCTTCTCCAAGGCTCTGCTTCTCAGAAGGGGCTCCTGGCTCCCAAGGCCCTTCCCTCTATCTCTAGCCAGCCTTGTTGACCATGAGCCCATCCAAGGCCTCCCACTCCCATCTCCAGCCCAGGCCTGGCTCCTGAGCTCCAGGCCTGATAACAAATCCAACAGGGGCCCACACCACACTCAGCACACTGGGCTGAGCCCCTTCTCTTCCTGGCCCCTCCCACAGCTCACCAGTCCCCCTCTGTTGTCCACTCACAAGTGCTCAGCCCAGACTTTCCCTCCCCTCTCCCCTGCCACCACGACTTGTCCCCAGATCCTGGTCAGTCATCTCACATCTCAAACCCATCCCTCCTCTCAAACCCCAACACAGACCCTAGCACCTCTCCTATGACTGGCAAAGCCATCCTCAACGTCTGCCTCCCGCTCACATCCCATGACCACTCGGCGGGAGAGTTTTGCCCACCTGCCCACGATACCCCAGACCTGCTGAGCATCTGCCCCCTTTCCTGACCCACCCAGGGGATACCATCACAGACCTTCACAGCTCTCATCCGCACGACATCCACACCCTCCCCACGGGTCCCCCTGCCTTCACTCTCTCCTTCCAGCCTACGCTAAATACAGGTTACATCACCAGAACTCTTACTCAGCCCTCTGGCGTGTCAGGCGCAGAGGGCTTCACCCACATTCTCACTCGTGTATTCCTCACAACAACCCTATGAGGGAAGTACTATTATTATCTCCCTTTCATAGATGAGAAAAGTGAGATACAGAGAATTTAAGTAACCCCCTCTTGGTTATGTTCTTAATCCTAGTTACTAAAGTCTTAGAACTAAGATTTAAATGCATATGATCTGATCTGACCGCAGAGTATCAGCCCTTAACCACTTCACACTGCCGATTTGCCTTTTCGGCAGAAACACCTATAGGGCGAAGTCCACACCCTTTTACCCAGCCTCAGAGGACCCTCTTGCAGAACTCAGACTTCTTTTCAGTCTTACCACCCACTGTGCCCAGCAGGTACCCCCACCCAGCCCTCCCGACCGTATGTCTCAACTGCCCACTTTCACACCTAACACAGGCCACCTGGTGCCTGGTGGCTCAGCCCCTCCTCCAAGACTATCATAAATACCACTTCCTCCACGCAGAGCAGGCTGGGCTTGAAAGCAGCCATGATGGAAAGGCTGGTGACTGGGAAGCAAGAGACCAGGAAACCTGATCCTTGTCCTGCTGGAAGGTCTCACTCTGGGCCCCACTTTTCCCGTCCATGAAATGGAGGGGTAGGACCAGATCATCTTTAGAAGCCTTTCTTGCTCTAGCAGCCCTGGCCCTATGTTCTCTCCTGATCCCTGAAATGGAGGTGAAATTTCTCTCTTTGAATCCCTTTAACATTCACAGAATGGAGAGAATGTCAGGACTGGGAAGGACTTCAAAGAACCTATAATCCCACCCCCTCTCTTTCCCCCCAGGGATGCTGAGGCCCAGGGAGGGGGCAGAGGCCTGTCTAGGCATCTGGCAAACAGTGGGAGGGAGGCCACGCTCCCCACTTGCTGGAGGACCCATCTCAGCAGGTCCCTAGGCTGGCAGAGAAAGGGGTGGGAGGAGTCGAGGAGGGCAAAAGCCACAGAGCCTGGCTCCTGGCTGGCTTGGCCTGCCCAACCCCCAGGAGGCCTCAGTAGTTTTCCACAACCAGGAGGCCTGCAGCCCAGGACCTGTGCTCCTCTCTCCCCTTGCCCCCCACATTCCTCTGCACACTCAGGCAGCAAAGTGGCCTTCGGGGCTCTGCTGGGGCAGGAAGCAGGCAGAGACCCAGACACACACAAACACTCAGCAGTATCAATACAGCCATAAACCACAGGCCAGAGAGATAACGCAGATCCAGATGAAGGAAAGGTGCCCAGACACAAACCACACGTGCAGATATGCCGTGCCCACCCTGCCAGGCACGTAGACCAGTTCGCAAAGGCACACACAAGTAAGGCTGTTTTCCAGAGATACTCGTCCTAGGCGCAAACACAGACGCATTCACACCGGAGGCTTACGTGCCCACTCAGCTGACACCACCACCCACCCAGGCCCCTGTCATCCCCCCCACCCACCCCGACCTAGTCCCTGTACTGCCTGTCTCGGTCAAACGTAGGTCAAGAAAGGGGAGAAAAAAACCCGAGCGGCCCCAGTCCTGGGAGGCGGGAAGGAGCTAGACAAAACCCAGGAGCCAGCCAGGCTCCCTCGGCACTGAGAAGGCGCCACTTTTTCATTCCAAAGAATTCACTGGACAATCCCCACCCTGTTCCCAGAGGCCAGCGTGAGGCTGGTTCTGGAGCACCACCCCCTCTATGACCCTTTCTCTAGCCTCTGAGATTCCAGTTTTGTCCCCTGCTGGTAGAGGCAGAGCAGGGAGGCACCCAGCCCCGTTCCGCTGGTTCATTTTCCCTCCAATCTTCTCTCTACCCCACCTGACGCCTCCACCCTCACACCCGTCTCCCTCACTGTATCCCCACCTCCAGCCCCACATCTGTCCTCCAACAGATTAACTCCACACCTTCACTGGGTCCACCACACCCAAGAACCCAGAAACGCAGCTCCTTGACCAGATGTACCCAGTGACTTACATCCTTGCCAGAGCCTCCCCAGCCCCCCACCCCCACCCCAGGCATATTCCATGACTAGTTGGGGGCAGATGGGTCCAGTAGGGCCACGGCAAGCCCATCCTGCCTCAGGTCCAAGCTGGCGGAGGTGGGCTCCAGTCCCAGCCTGCCTTAGAACCTCGGCCAGTGGCTTCAAAGCTCTGAGCCTCAGTTCCCTCATTTATAAATGGGAATCATAATGCCGCCCAGCCCTCAACAATATATATAGTTTATCATGGGGCCTAATATGGAACCCTGGTTTCAACCAAGGAATGGACTGCGAGACTTGGGTCTAGTGATTCAACCTCTCTCAGCCTCAGGTAGCCTTTGCTACCTCGGAGGGGTGAAATAACCCTGTTGGGGAGCAGATGGTCCCTTATAGGTGCCTCCTGCCCAAAGGCTCCCCACCTCGCCCCCAGCCCCACTCCGGGTTCCCACGCTGCCTGGCTCCAGCCGGCGCGGGCTGTCAGCCGGAAGGGATTTGCAGCCCGAAAGCAGGGATCAGCTGCGTCTGCACAGAGGCCGCCTTGTCCCGCTGGGGACCCGAGGCCCCGGCGGGGCTCCGCCGTCACGTTCCTCGGCTGCCGCGGTGCCGGCGGCCACCCCGCCCCCGCTCGACTTGGGCCCGCTTCAAGGGCCAGCACCGGATTTCCGCGCCCCGCGCCCCGCGCCCCGCGCCCGGCGGGCGGTTTGGGGGAGCGCAGCGCGGGACCGCAGGGTCTGCAGGCCCCCGGGTTTCCGTCCCAACTGGAGGGGTCCGCCCACACACTGCCCTCTCCGCTCCCACCCCACCTACCCGCGGGCAACTGACCGAGCCCATCTGCCAGGCTGAATCTTCACCCCTTCCCGCAAAAGGTGCAGCCGGCCATCTAACCCCCTTCTCCAAACCCGGGCATCCTGATGCATGTTCAACGATTTCCCTGGGAAAAGCCTTGCAGCTTGGGATATCTTTCAGGATGACCTCAACCCATGATTGATGGGGGCGGAGGAGGTGGGGTAGATGCGTGGGTAAGTCTGATCCACGTTGGAACCAGCTCTGGGGTCATGGTGCGGGGGATCCAATGAGGGTGTTCCAGGTCTGTGTCTGAGCTGGAGGCCAAGCCAGGTTTTACCTGGTCCAGGTGCTGGAATCCTCTCTCAATGTTCAGAGTTTGGATGTTGGGACCCTTTCTGGGTGGTCTCAACTTGGATGTTGGGATCTTTATTGGGGTTCTGGATCAAGATGTAGTCATCTACTCGGGATGCTCTAGGTTCATGATGGAAGCCTATCCAGATGCATCTAGTACAAGTGTTGGGATATTTTCTCAGTATTTTGAGTCCAGATGTGATGTTCTCTAGGTCATATTGCTGGATCTTTCTCTAGCATGGCTGTTGGAAGCCCATCCGGTGTGTGTGACCCAGTGCTGACCTTCTCTGGATGTCCAGTGTCTGGCACTGGGACCTGCCCTGGCAGATCAGGCACAGGTGTTACCAGCTGCTCTGGGTTTGCCTGGGGCCTCTAGACAGGAACATAAGGTCCAGCTCCAGAGCCTCCCATTGGCCTGAAAGCAGACATCACCATCAGTCTCAGGCCCAGCTCACCAAGATCCCTATGAGACCAGCAAGGAAGGGCTCCTGCCCCTCAGTTTGACATCCCGCTTCAGAACCCAGAAACTGATGCTTGGAATCAGTCATGACCTCCCTCTGTCCAGAGGCACATCCTTCTCCTTCTCTAGCTCGTTTTCTGACCAAGAAAGTGAAGGAAATGGACTTGATATTCTCCAGGGCCCCTATGCCACCCTCTCCCTGGTCTTCCCTACACACCACACATACACACACACATGCTTTTGCCCACTCTGATTTTTTTTTCACCTGGAATACCCCAGTCTCTCCTCTCCTTTGCCCCTCCAGCCTCTACCAAGCCCTCAAGTCAGTTTCCTTACAGAAAACCTTCCTCCTCACCCACCTCTTATCCAGGGGCAGGGCATGATCCCTTCCTGCCCTGAGAAGAGACCCCAGGAAGTCACTGACCCTGCCAGACTTCTCCACTGGGCTGGGAACTCTCTGAGGGCAGGGCCCTGTCTACTCCTGAACCCTGGTCTGACGCCTCAGAGTCTCGTGCTCAGATCAGCCACCATTCCAACCTGGCAGTTGACCCTTTAAGAAGAAAAAGAATCTCTTTAGTCTCTAATATGCCGGATGGTGGGGTGGGCACTAAGAGGATTTGGGAGCCTGTCTCCTGCCCGCACCAATCCTCCTTTCCAGGCCACTGCACCCATGTGACAGGCAGTCTGGGGCGGTGGGGAGCCCTCAGGATCGCGTGAGCCCAGGCAGATAGCTGGAGACTGACTGCCCAGTTCTACCTCTCTTTGGTGGCTGTGTATCTCAAAGACAGAAGTCAGAAACCCAGAGGGCAGGAGTGATCTAGAGCAATTACCCTGTTCTCTGGACCAACCTGCACAATCGAGCATGTGCGCATGAATGTCCACATACGTACATGCACACACATGTACGTGCACACACATGTACACCTCTCAGGGAGGGAAATGAGCCAGAACCTGAGCTAGGCACTTGGCAAACAATATTTTTTTTAATCCCCACAGCAATCTTGTAGGAAAGTTTAGCTTTATCTGCAGACGAAGCAGCCAAGGCTCAGAGGGGTGGGACTGAGCTGAAACCCGGTTAAGTGTGGAAATCAGAAATCAAAGCAATATCCTTGCGTGCGCACACGTGCACACACACACACACACACACACACAGTCATATGTAGGTACACACCATATACATTCATGGACATTCATTCTCACATGATCCTTACACTCACATATCTACTTACACACACCCGCACTCACACCCATGCTCGCTCACTCCTACATCATGTGTACCCACCATCCTGATGCAAGAGATAAGTTGACCCCGATCAGAAACCTTGCACAGCTAAGGCTGGACCCCAGGTGGGAGCTACACACTGAGCCTTTAGGAGGGGAGGCCCTGGAACCAGCATGGCACTACATGGGTGTGTCCTGGCATTGCTCACCATAGCCCCGGCGAGTGCGCTCTGCCAGCAGGTTCCCACATGCTCTGGCAACTTGCCTTAACCAAACCTCAAACCCGGCAGGTAGCCCCAGAAAGTGCCGAGTCATGGGACAGGAGTGGCCAGGCCAGGCTGGCAGATGGATTGGTCCTGGCTTGTGAGCTAGTATTTGTCTTCTGCCTAGAGCCACATGGGCCCTCCAAGGGCCAGACCCTGAGTCATGAGGCCTCTTCCTACATCCACCGAAGATAAGAATTGAGGGGCCAGGGGCACCTGGGTGGCTCAGTTGTTGAGTGTCTGCCTTTGGCTCGGGTCATGATCTCGGGGTCCTGGGATCGAGCCCCACTTTGGGTTCCCTCCTCAGCGGGAGGCCTGCTTCTCCCTCTCCCACTCCCCCTGCTTGTGTTCCCTCTCTCGCTATGTCTACCTCTGTCAAATAATAAATAAATAAAATTAAAAAAAAAAAAAAAGAATTGAGGGGCCAGGATTTGAGGGCAAAACACCCAGAGCTGTTAATGGGATTTGCCAAGGTTGGCGAACCTGCTGACTCAGGCTTCAGAACGACTCTTTGAAATGGGCTATTTAAGTCTTTGTCCGTGACTGATACCCTATGGATGTATCAAATACAAACTAATCTCAAAATCTAGCCCATAAACAGTGACAGCTGTCACAGTTCTGTAACAGATGCTCTAAGCTGGACAGATCAGACACATGAACAGATAATTACAATAATTACAATGCAGGCATTGGGATCTGTAACATGGAGGTAGATGGAGCATGGCGGGGGCACAGGGCAGGGAGCTGCCAGGTTGGACCAGAGGTGGAGCCACTTGACCTGGGTGTTGAACAGTGAGCCAGAGCTCACCAAGGAGCTTTCCAGAGGAAAGCCGTGTTTCAGGCAACAGAGAGCAGCTTAAGTCTGGGCTGAACTGGAGAGCAGAGGGTAGGTAGAGGTAGAAGGTAGACTGGAGGTATTAGGAATGAGGCAAACAGGAATTGAGCCATTTATCAAACATCAGGCAGGTACCTACCGTGCGCTAGATTATGTCACAGAAAATACACAAGCCTGTCTCGCGAAGAGCACAAGTTCAAGAGTCCCAAATTTAAGTACTTCCAGGTGCCAAGCTGTGTGGTGAAATGGGAGGGTGTAAATAATAGCGAGTGGTGGGGCTTGTGTCTGGCAGGTCGGTCCATGCCAAAGCATACGTTCAAGGGTATTGGTTGATCCTGTGGCAGCCAAATAAAGCATCCTTTGTGGGCTGGCTTCAGATGGTAGACCCTGAATTTACGGCCTTTGAGTTTTTTTGTTGTTGTTGTTCTCTCTTTTTTTTTTTTTAGAGGGGCAGAAGCAGAGGGAAATAATTTTTTTTAAAGATTTTATTTATTTATTTGACAGATGGATATCACAAGTAGGCAGAGAGGCAGGCAGAGAGAGAGGGGGAAGCAGGCTCCCTGCTGAGCAGAGAGCCCGATGCGGGGCTCGATCCCAGGACCCTGGGATCATGACCTGAGCCGAAGGCAGAGGCTTTAACCCACTGAGCCACTCAGGTGCCCCAAGAATTTTCTTTTTAAAGATTTTATTTATTTGACACAGAGAGAGACACAGTGAGAGAGGGAACACAAGCAGGGGGAGTGGGAGAGGGAGAAGCAGGCTTCCTGCCCATCAGGGAGACCGATGCGGGTCTCGATCCCAGGACCCTGGGATCATGACCTGAAACAAAGGCAGACACTTAACAAATGAGCCACCCAGGTGCCCCTACAGCCTTTGGTTCTAAAGTCTAGAACCTAGACCCTAGAACTGGAAGGAAGCCTTGCATATGGAGCTAAGGAGTTTGAACCTGGCCCTGTAATGGGCCAAAGACCCAAGGGAGGTTTTGCCATGAAAGGACATTTGTCACAGGAGTCTCTGAGGAGAAGGCTCTCACACTACGATCACTGAACATAACGAGCTGTGTGTATTGCCCAAGACCCAGGAGACAAGGATAAGGTTCTGTGTCCATCACCACTGTTCCCTGGCAAGGGCCATTCTGTCTTCACGTGACTCCCCATCCTCACCCACCTCTCCTACTCTGACCTCAAATGCTCCTTTTTCTACCCACATCTTACATTAAAAATCTGAGTAAACTGGATCCCCCAAATTTCTCTCTCTGACCCTGGGCCCCCACAAAGGATATCCACCCCGACAACACACACATATGCACACACAACTCTGTAAGGTGAGAGGTTTACACTAGTTGATCCAAGCATGGTTCTTCATGGGTACCATCTCATGGAAACGCCAGAATGTCCTTCGGAATGAAAATGCCTGACTTGGTGTTCTAGTCTTCCTGAAAATTTGTGGGTACCTGGGGACTAGGTTGGTGTCCAGAAAAGAATGGGGGGCCCCCAGGGTTCAGATGCAGCTGTCCTATTGTACAGGGAAAGAAAGAAACATGGCCAGGCACCCAGCACAGCCTCCCCCTCCCCAACACATATGCAGACCCCAGGAGCTTGTGGAGCCTGGAAGCTGCCCTGGGCACAGCTGGCACCCTTTCCTGCCCTCCACCAGCCGCAGCCTCCCTCCCAGACCCTCATTAAATTATTCCACCCCACTGGTATGAGGCTCAGGCTGCCTTTGATGTGTACCCGTCCAGCTTCTGAGGCCAAGACCAGGCCCTTCACACCAGGCCAGGCTGATGGGCTCTGACAGGTTCCCTGGGGCCCCATGTGGCAGGAACACGGAGGCCCACATTCACACCCACAGGACACATGCCCAGGCCCGTGCACAGCCAGAGATTCCCACACTTACATACAACACTCACTCTCTCTCTCTCTCTCTCACACACACACACACCCTGTCCTAATAGAACCTGCATTGTGACACACACGTGTGCACCTGGCACACTCACACGCCCTCAAGCACGTCCACGTGCACGCATTCGTGCACACTTACCTATGACGCCTGCAGCACATACACCCCCACACACTCTTCTGATCTCGCACACTCGCTCATGGCACCTGGGCTCTCACTTACAAACAGTGTGACTATGCGCAAGTAACTGATCTCTCTGGGCCTCTGTGTCCCTGTGATAGTGGCACATTGCTACGGTTGTTTTGGCTTCAAAGAGTCTCTGTGCTCCCCCACTTAGAACAGTGCCTGGCACATAATAAGAACTCAACAAATGGCTCTCGTTTCTTGCCCCTTCCCTTTCAGACCCTTTGCCTCGGCCGTCACAGAATCATTACGTTTCCTAAGCCTGCCCAGCTTCTCCATGCTTCCGACCCTTTACATAGGTTGCTCCTTTCACTTGGAACATCTCTTCCGACTTCTTCATCCCCCCCATCCACCCGGAGAGCTCCTACTCATCTTTTAAAAACCCTACTCAGGGGGGTCTGCCCACGGGAAGCCTTCTGTGCCCCCACCGGCAGAACTGGCAGGATGTGGCTGCCATGCACAGCGGTGAGTGAGGGAAGCACAAGGGATGGTTGCCATGGAAGACTAGACAGTAGCAAGAAGGAACAGAACAATCGACAGACAGTGACATGGTGTTGCATAAGAAGAGTAGGAACCAGAAACATTTATAGTGCAAGACTATTTTTTAAATTAACCCCCCGAATTGCATACTTTACAAAGACAAGCCCATTTTAAGGACATATTAAAACAACAACAACAACAACAACGGGGGCACCTGGGTTATTCAGTCCGTTGGGCATCCGACTCCTGATTTCAGCTCAGGTCATGACCTCGGGGTCATGGGATTGAGCCCCGCATTGGGCTCCACGCTCAGCACAGAGTCTGCTTGAGATTTTCTCTCCCTCTCCCTCTGCTCCTCCCCTTGTGTGTGCATGCACACTTTCTCTCTCAAATAAATAAATGAATTAAAAAAAAAAAACATATTGGAGGGGCACCCGGGTGACCATATTTCAGTAGATTCCTGGATTGAGAAGGGGAGTAAGGAATGAGAAGGGGGAGCTGGGAAGAAGGGGTGAAATTAAATTAGCAAAGAGGAGTAACCAGCTCCATGCACCCCAAATCCAAACAAACAGAAAGGAAAGGTATGGGAGGGTAATGAGAGGGCACCATTTTTATGTCTTTTACAGTTGAGAAAATAAACAAGTTATACAGTCATTCTTTGATTTAGATGTTGATGTTATGGCATCTAAATAGCATCACTGTTGATAGTTTTCCTTAATTCAAAAAAAATTCAGGGATGCCTGGGTGGCTCAGTCATTAAGCATCTGGCTTCATTCGGCTCAGGTCCTGATCCCAGAGTCCTGGGATCAAGCCCCACATCGGGCTCCCTGCTCAGCGGGAAGCCTGCTTCTCCCTTCTCCTACTCCCTCTGCTTGTGTTCCCTCTCTTGCTGTCTCTCTCTCTGTCAAATAAATAAATAAAATCTTTTTTTTAAAAAAAGTTTACATTTTCATGTGATGCTTTCCCCCTCTCTCTCGGGCTCAGAATCATTTCCTAAAGCCCCGACTAGAACCTACACTAGATTCTCCCTGGAACAAGGGCAGACCTCACAACTTGCATGTCCCGCCCATGAATGAATGAATGAGGAAAGGAATGAATGCATAAGGTAAGGACGAAGGGAAGACAGAGAAAGAGGTAGGAATGAAGGAATAATAAAAGATTCCACAGAAGCCTCAGTATGGAAAGACTCTCCTAGAACATTCTCTTCCTTTCTCCAGCCCATCCCTGGCATAAATCCTAGGTTGGGGCAGGGAAAAGGGCGAAGGCTAGATATGAGACTGCTGATCTCAAATCATCCCATCACAAGAAGGGTTGCTTCCCATGTCAGGAGCGGGCAGGGTCTGGCACAAGGTCCTGGGGCCCTGGGATAGCATGGCTCTAGGAGTCCAAAATCTGATGTGATCTGAGCCCCCTGCTCCAGAGGGAGGCTGGGGCTGGCCCTTGTACTAGCCACGGCAAGGACAGTAGCAACTATTGAGCTCTTTTGTACATTCTCCCCCATTACATCCCCTTCAATTCACAATCAGGTGTGACATTAAGGACTGTCCTCAGTGCTGCTGGTGAGAAAACAGAGTTCGCTCAAGAGTCTCTTAGAGTTATTCAAGTCAGTGTCATTTCAGCAAACACTCCCAATGCCCACTCCATGCCAACTCTTCTAGCACATCGTCTGCCTTAAGTCATCTGATCTCCCAACAGCAGCTATCGCCTCTGTCTCCGATGATGAGCTGGGATGCAGAGAGGAGAAGTGACTTCCCAGAGTCACACAGTTAGTGTGGGGAGGACCTGGAAATTGAGGTTAGCTGGTCTGGCTCCAGAGTTTTCTCTCCCCACTTCCAGGCTGTGCTGTCTTTCCCACAGCAGAGCTGGGCTTGGAACCCAGGGTGAACCAGCCATGTGGAGTGGGTTTGGTGGGGGGGGAGGGGCAGGGCAGCTGGATTCGTTGACACTTGTGGGGACTGGCTCCCTGCCAGCAGAATGGGGGCCTGTTGGGAATGAGGTCAAGGACACGCAGGGTCTGTTGCTAGCCTTGCTGGGGCCCCACCATCTGCCCATAGCTTCCCCAAGGGCCCCTAAGCCTGGGGAGATGGGAGAGGCCACCACCCTCCCCCTTTCCCAGCCAGAGCTGAGTGAGCTAATCCTGGGGAGAAGACACATTAGTCCAGGAGAATCAGTCCCAGCCTGCTCTGCTGAGTCAGCAGGAAATACGGCCCCTGCTCTGCCAGCTACGTGAGCCCCTGCACGGCCACCTCAGCTCCGCCCTGCCTGCCCAGTGTGGCCCCCCACCATGGGCATGCCCTTGTGTGCCTGTTTCCTGCTGACCTGCCCCCTACAGCACTCTCCAGCTCAGCAATCCTGAGCCTCCCTCCCTGTCTATATGCCTAGCAACAGACCTGTTTCCAGCATCATCCCCACTGACCCCCAAAAGACAGCCTTCTCCTCGTACATGGACAGATAATCCTCAAACCAGGATTGCAGCAAATGGGAAGGAGCATTTGGGGGGAATATAGTGAGTCTTTCCAAGCCCAGCACACTGTCAGCTCCAGAGACCTCACATAATATTGGGATCGCTGCCTGAACTTGTCCCACTCTCCATGTGATCACCACCAACCTTGTCATCATCCCTGTCTCCCTATTACTGCCAGTATCGCTGTGACCCCACCATCATTGCCACTACCATCAGACTGTTAGAAAGGCTGCTGTCAAGTTCACCACCAATGCCAGC
Organism: Martes martes; assembly: GCF_963455335.1. Classification (NCBI taxonomy): domain Eukaryota; kingdom Metazoa; phylum Chordata; class Mammalia; order Carnivora; family Mustelidae; genus Martes; species Martes martes. Next base: position 158,462,549 of record NC_137891.1, read on the forward strand.
ACCCACACACCCCACCTGCCTCGGTTAGTCTCATCAACTAAGATGGGCGGTACTGCCAACACCATCAAAAACAGTACTGATGCCAAGGCCACTATTGTCTCCACCAACACGAAACATCATTAAAATCATTTTCACAATACCCACCCCATCCTTATACCAACCCCATCATCACTGTCTCCACCACCCAAGATAATTGTCAATTTAGTACCCAAAATATGACCACCATTTGCAACACCAACACCACCACTGCCTTTCCCACTCTCACTAACACAACATGATGTTCACCACCACCACGATCAGGATTAGAACTACCGTACTCAACACCACTGTCATCCTCACACGACCCATCACCGCCATTACTGCTCCCACCGTTGCCATAACTACAAGCAACACTGCTAAACTAGAAACCAGCAAAACCAACCTCCTCACCAATAGTGACCACCATAACTGTAAACATGGTCACCCTAACCATAACCAACACCGCTGAATGTGGCCCTCCCAACATCTATGCTGCCATCACTGTCACCGCCACGCCACGGCCATAGACACCTCTTCACCCCCAACACTGTCGCCACCACCCCACACCTCTTTATGAGGGTGAGAGACGTTTGCTGTTTACCTGAGCCAGCTTCTGTGCCAGGCGGGCTGTGAAAACAACAATTGGAGAAAAGCAAAAGCAAAGCTCTTCCAACTTATTGTTCTGACTATACGATTACATGCCCACTCACTTCCCATTAATGTCCTCCTCTGAACAGACTTGATTGTTTGGCTAAGTTGGTCTGTTCAGCAATTCGCTGAGGCACAGCCGTGCACGCCTGAAAAACACAGAGGTGGTTACAGGAGTCATGCCCTTACTGCCCGTGACATCAAGAAGGCCAGCTCCCAACATCACACACCCTTTTCCCTCTGAACCTCCCTCCAGACTTGTAGATTTGTCTGTCTGTCCAATGAAGTCTTAATCCCGTCCCTTCTCCAACTTCTCTACTCCTCTAGAGCGGAACAGTGTCTGGAAAGAGTACTGGTCTGAGAGGCAGAGCCCTGCAGCCTAACCTGGGTTCCACCGCGAACAATCTGTGTGGCCTCAGTGCTCACTCTTCCTCTTCTCTGCCTCAGTTTCCCCACCTGTAAAAGGGTGACCTTCTGACCCTGGCACTTTAAAGACTTTCGTGAGCTGAGACACTCCCAGGCCAAATCCGGGCCCTTCTGCAGAAGATCCCTCCAAATGGGAACTCAGAGACTGTCTAGTCATCTCTTAGTTGCCCCTGTCCGGGGATCTCAAGCCCGAGATGCCGCTGCCTGGGCAGGGTGGTGTCTGAAGGGTTAAGCAGGTCGGGCCATGTGTGAGCAAGTATCTCAGATGAAAGGCTGGTCCAAGAGAATGACATGTGGCTGTTGTGGTTGGCAGGCTGGGGCAATGGGACCAGGCTAGGTCCCGAAGGAAACCCCCTCCTGGTCTCACTAGAACAAAGTGGTGTTTTACGAAAACGCCATTGTTCTTGGGCAAGTCTTTCCCATCTCAACATAAACCAGGAAGCAGTGCTTCCTTTCCTTGGGCGAGACCCCAAGGTCCCCCCACCGGTGGGAGTGGGGGGAGAAGAACAGAGTTTTTCCTGCTTTGAATGATCTACCACAAAGCCCCTACCCAGCTCTATCCAAGGCTTCCCAAGGTTGGTGTGTGTGTGTGTGTGTGTGTGTGTGTGTGTGTGTGTGTGTAGTGAGGTAGGAAGAAGAAACAGAGGGGCACCTAGTCCGCTGTCTTGCCTCCAAAAGAACTCTGTAGCCTAAGCTGAACCATGAAAGAGGCATCACTGCTCATTCATCTCGCCTCACCCTGGTATCACTCAGGTTTACATCTGTCCCCGCCATCATGGTAATCCTGTCCCTTCCTAAGGCCTCTGCACATGCTGTTCCCTCTGCCTGGAACTCTCTTCTCTGCCTGTCACATGCCTGAAGGTGTCTGTTCTAACCTCAGTGAACCAGTGTCTTGCCTTTCTGTCAGCCATTCTGTCTGCTCCGTGAGAGCAAGGACTGAGCACTGTGTGTGTCTTACTCATTGCTCCGTCCCCAGCTCCTAGCACTGGAGACTCCCCAGGTATGTGTGCGTATGTATGTGTGTTCCTCACTCCTCCACCGCCTCCAATGAAGAAAACAGATCACAGCCTCTCAGGCAAGGGAGCCATCTCCCTTCTCGAGCTGGAAGATCAGACCATTTCAGACCTCGGCGAGCATGCTGTCCAACAACTCCACTTTCCTGGAAGGGGAACTGAGTCTTCTAGCCCAGAAGGTCCTGGCCCACGTTTGGTCCGTGAAATGGCTGAGTTAGACTCCGGATCTCTTGGTGCCAAAGCTGCGGGACAGAACCTGTCACCTAGTTCCCAAGCTTGGGCACAGCCTGCTGCTAACTCTCTCACTTCCTTGGAAACCCGCCCCAGCAGCACACTGGCACATTCAGAAGCCACCCAACCCACTTTCCCCACCTCCCTGAGAACTGAACCCCTCCACCACCACCACCTCATCCTCGCCATCTAGCACTTTTTGCTTTTCCAGAGAGAAGTGAAATAACCCTCCGGGGTGTGTCCCCCCCTAGGCCAAGAGCTCTTACTTTCTATCCATTTACATTTCATTTTTCTTTCTTGCAAATGACATTTCTGATTTTGTTTGTCCAGCTTTTGCTTGAACTAGGAAGACTCACTCTCTTCAGTATTTGCGGATAAGGAGACTTCGAAGGGATATTAATACTTCCTCATGGGGGTTATTGGAAAGAGTAAATGTTCCGAACACAAGTAGATGCTCAGTTAATGCTAGATCCCTTTGAAAAATGTAACCACGCCATGCAAATGCAAGATACTGTTACTTGCTAGGCAAGCAGTGTTTACAAACTGCTCCTTTTATAAATGTGTGTTTAGACATTCTGATTAAAGAGAGCGAAGTCCCAGCTAAGAACTGTTCCCTGAGGTTGGCAGTAACTAGCATGGGGAGGGAATGGTTAGCTTTTTTTTTTTTTTTTTCCCTATTCTTTACAAAATAATGCACACTCCCAGGTAGGACATCAAGCACGCAAAGGAAATGGAGATGAACCTGCGGACACAGGTGACACTAACACCACTTCCCAAAACAAGAGAGACCCTGGAAGAGGGGAAGGAGCTTGCTGCATTCCATTCCTTCTCTCTGTGACTGTGAGGTTTATCTCAGATCCCCAGCTGGGGGGAGGACACAGACAGAAAGATTTGTGCCTCCTGGCAGGGGCAAGATAAGGACCAGATAAAATTCCACCCAAAGAAATGAAGATAAGCAGGTCGTTAAAGGGATTTAAACCCCCTTGTGGTTGGGAAAGAGGGTGGGGAGGAGAAATGGCCCCCCTCTCCCAGGAAAATTGAAACGAAGGGTGTGAGGCCCAGAGAATTTCTCACCCTGGGAAGGGAGAGCAGTTGAATTCCACTTAGTGAATCCAACCCTGAAGCAAGAGGGGGGTAATAACCTTTGAATTCCCATAGAGATGCAGCTTAACCTGGGCAGTGGCTATGAATTTGCAATCATAAGCTCAAGTGGGTGAGTTCCTTCAAATCAAATTAAAATGAATGATGCATCCCTTTATGCTGTGCTGATGGAAAATTCCAGTTCCATGATTGTCGGTCGGAGGGTCTTCCCTCTTCTGAGGATGCAGTTGTGGCCAAAAAAAGAGAGAAGGACCCTTTGAACTCCTTGCTATGCAAAAGGAGGCCTGACGACCAGAACCACAGGAGTCCCAGGGGAGCTTGTTGGAAACATAGAATGTCAGGACCCACCCACACCTGCTGAATCAGAAGCCTGGTGATTCATGGGCACATTAATGTTTAAGAAACCCCAAATCCTGAGAGCACAGTGGATCGAAGGAGTGTGGGAGCCTGGGGTCCGACCCATCCCTCTATGGGAGCCATGCTGTGGCCACTACTGGCTACAGTTCTGCCTGTTCCTCCCAGGACACTCCCCCCCTGCCCCTCCTTCCTTCTTCACTTTCAGCACAATCCCCTCAAGAAACTCAGACTTTCGATCAAAAAAGCCTGAAAGTGAGGTGCCTGGTGGCTCAGTCAGTTGAGTGTCCAACTCCTGATTTCAGCTCAGGTCTTCATCTCAGGGTCATAAGGTCAACCCCCGCCTTGGGCTCCAAGCTAGGTGTGGCGCCTACATTAAAAAAAAAAAAAAAAAAGCCCGAAAGACCAGTTGTCTGCTGGTGATTTCTGATTTCAGCCTGGCTTCACCCACACTCCCTGAGGTGAAGGAGCACAAAGTCCGGACTCCCTGCTCTCCACCAGGGATGGAGTTTGGGCAGGTAGGGGACCGGAATCACCAACACAAAATAGCATCTCCATCTATTATCCTGCCACACTTGTAATTCTTTAACTCTTCCTCTCAATTATATCTGGATTTAAGAGTACAAAAAGGGCTTATGCTGTAATTTTAATGGACTTGTTTTTTATAGGGGGAAAAAAAATGAGTCCCAGAATCCTAGAAATGATTGCTTCTGAGGCTCCCAGGGATTTAATGAGCTCCTAGCTTAAGGATTAAACTTTTCTTTTCTTTTTTTTTTTTTTTTTCTAAACATCTGTGGCATGTGTCTACAGCACCCACTTCCAAAATAAGCCACATGGAGAATCCTGTCGTATAAACCAGAAATAAAGTTGGTGGTCAGGTAGGGACACAGAACCCCAGTTGATGTTTCCTCCCCGTCCTCATAGCAGCATCTGCAGTGACTCAAACAGACCCCCAGGCTCCAGGGAGCATGGGGTGAAGAACCAACTTCAAGACACCTTACACCCAATAGCAAAAGCCTCTTTGTGGCTTCTCTTCTCCCGCCTCTGATCACTCACAGTCAAAGGGAAATAACACTGGTGAACGGCCGACCTCATCCTCCAGCAGGACCCAGGACTAGAAAACACTTCCCGTATGATGACCAGAATTTGCTTCTCTGTCCCATTGTCCCACAGCCCCCAGTCTGCCTAGGGGACTGCAAGGGATAGTTCTAGCTCCTTGTAGACATGACTTACAGAGCATATGTCTCCCTGGAGTCTCGTTTCCAGATGAAACACGCACCACACCTATGTTAATGGGTAAATGGATGAATAAATGAAAAAACCCTCAAAGGAAGGAGTGGATGAGGGAACGTGGTACTGTGTTCCAGAATGGCTGCACCCCAGTTTGTGTGTCCACTGAAGGAAACACCCTGGTTCTTCTCCTTTGGACGCCCTCCGGCCTGAAAACAGTTTCCTTAAAAAATGACACCGGTAAAGGCAACTGTAGCTTTGGGAACTGAACACAATACTCTAGAAAGATCTTAACCCAGCATTTTTCAAACTCTGGATGGTGACCCATGTTAAGTAGTGAAAAACGACGTATTGGCTCTCAGATATCAATCTGCTCGGTGAAAGGACAGAGAAGAACAGGATGGAGTAGAACAGAAAATGCTAGAGTTCATCAATCAGTCCTAAGGTTAGGAATTGTTTGGAAGACCTTTTTCCTGTTATCCTGCACATGTACATACTGGGTCTTTGTGTAAATTGTATTTTGTTTTTATTTTTAATGTTTCAAGCTTTTATTTAAATTCTGGTTAGTTAATATACAGTGTAATATTAGTTTTAGGAGTAGAATGTAGTGATTCACCACTTACCTATAACACCCAGGGCTCATCACAACAAGTGGCCTCCTCAATCCCCATCATCCATCTAGCCTATCCCCCCTTCCACCTCCCTCCATCAACCCTCAGTTTGTTCCCTATAGTTAAGAGTTTCTTATGGTTTGCCCCTCCTCTATCTTTTCTGTCCCCTGCATTCTTCTGTTTTGTTTCTTAAACCCCACATATGAGTGAAATCATGATATTTGTCTTTCTCTGACTTACTTCGCTTAGCATAATGCACTCTAGCTCCATCCACGTCATTGCAAGTGGCAAGATCTCCTTCTTTTTGACAGCTGAGTAATATTCCATTGTATGTATATATACCACATCTTCTTTATCCTTTCATCTGTCAAAGGACATCTTGGCTCCTTCCATAGTTTGGCTGTTGTGGACATTGCTGCTATAATCACTGGGGTGCGTGTACCCCTTCAAATCACTATGTTTCTATCGTTTGTATAAAAACCTAGTAGTGCAATTGCTGGGTCATAAGGTAGCTCTATTTTTAACTTTTGGAGGAACCTCCATACTGTTTTCCAGAGTGGCTGCACCAGTCTGCATTCCGACCACCAGTCTGTATCCTCCCAACACCTGTTGTTTCTTGTGTTAATAATTTTAGTGGTTCTGACAGGTGCGAGGTGGTATCTCATCATGGTCTTGATTTGCATTTCCCTGATAACGAGTGATGTTGAGCATCTTTTCATGTGTCCTTAGCCTTCTGTATGTCTTCTTTGGAAAAATATCTATTCATGTCCTCTGCCCATTTCTTAACTGAATTATTTAGTTTGGGGGTGTTGAGTTTGATTAGCTCTTTATCAATTTTGGACACTAGCCCTTTATCAGATATGTCGTTTGCAAATACCTTCTCCCATTCTGAAGGTTGCCTTTTAGTTTTATTGATTGTTTCCTTCGCTATGCAGACGCTTTTTATCTTGATAAAGTCCCAATAGTTCATTTTTGCTTTTCTTCCCCGTGCCTCTGGAGACGTGTCTAGCAAGAAGTTGCTATGGCCCATGTCAAAGATGCTGACTGTGTTCTCCTCTCGGATTTTGATGGTTTCCTGTCTCACATTCAGGCCTCTCAAAATGTTTTTTTTTTTTAAAGATTTTTAAAAAATTCATCCATTTGAGAGAGAGAGAGCCCAAGCAGGGTGAGCAGCAGAGGGAGAGTGAAAAGCAGGCACCCTGGTGAGCAGGGAGTCTGATGCAGGGTTCCATCCCAGGACCCCGGGATCATGACCTGAGCCGAAGGCAGACGCCCAGCCATCTGAGGCACCCAAGTGCCCACAGAATGTATTTCTTACTGTGAGTCCCAAGTGAAAACATAAAAGTCAGTGCTCTAACCCTGTGAAAGTCATCACCATCATCCCCATTTTCAGGTGAAGAAAATAAGACACAGATAATTTACTAACTTGCCTACGGTCACCCAACTCGTAAATGGCAAAGCTGAGACTGCAGGGGGATGGGGTTAGGAGTCTACTCCAGAGCATGAACTTTGAGCCTCTCTACTCCATGGCCTTCCGAATAGAGATGGTCAAGCCATGCAGGTGGGTGGAGGGTAGTGCAGGACCAATCTCAGGACCAGAGGCATCCAGCAGGCTTTTTCTCGCACACAGCAGACACACATTCTTTTCCTTTGCACAGGACACACAGCAGACACCAGTGAGTGATGGTGGCAGGGCCACATGGTTGATGCTCTGGGTTATAAAAGAGGATGAGTCTCATCCAAAAGAATCAATGAATGCCTTCTATCCAGAGTAGAAGGGTTCAAACTGCTACATGAAGCCTGAGCTACCCTGATTGGGTCCATATTTCTCCATTAACCCTTAAAGATTTGTGTGAGGGGCATTAAAAAAAAAAAGATATTTCAATAGCAAAATTGACCTTGGTGCTAATGGTACTTGACAAGGAAATCAGGCCCTCCTTAATCCATGGCGTATATTCTTAAAGATTCTTGAGGTTTTATTCCCCTGGACAAATTCTACAACCTTTCTAGATCTTAAGTGCTTTATTGGACTAACTAAGACTTTCACCCTCTCAGATGTTGGTGGCCATTATCCATGGCCTCAGGGCATCTCATCCCTCTCCCTTGTGTGTCCCAAGACTCCTCCTCCATTGCTGACCACAAGACAAATTTTGGCAGCACTCTTGAGACTCCTCTACTATAAAAGGAAGCCTATAATTTTGATCTGTAAGGAGCTGGGGTGTGGTCGATTCCAGACCCTGGCTGATGAACTCTCTCCTTTCTTCCTCAATGTAGTTGTTATAATGGCAAAGTCTTCTTTTTAAATCCTGCGTCTGTGGTCCTTTTCCCGCAACATGTTCTGATCCCCCTTCCTACTGGGGAAATCTGGAGAGTTAGACATGCCTTGACCTAAGTGAACCCATCTTGGCTCCCAGTAATCCCTGCTTAGGAAAGGAACTTCTGGAATTTTGCCTAGGATTATGATAAGCTCAAGGCACAATATTTTTCCCATGCTTGAATGGAGGCAGCATGTTTTTGGCTTTCTTCCTGGCACCTTTTGCCTTCCCAGAAGGGCCCCTGGAATGACCCATCTCTGCCTGGATGGCCTCGAACAGAACAATGGCATCTGAGGGCAGCCCCATCACAGCCCCACCTGGCCTTTGGTTCCCGTCAACCAGGAGGGATTTTTTTTTTTTACTTCTCTGGTTTAGAGAGCTTTCTCCTTGATGGAGAAGGCAGGGTCCTTTGGGATCTGTTCTGTTCTGTAACATTCTGTCTGTTCTACAAACATTAGGTGCTCACCTTATTTGTTCTCTCTTGCTCTGAATGGTGTTTAGAGAGTGGTGTCCACCCTTTTTAGGTCTCAGCATGTCAGGGAGGTGGGACATACCTTAGGTCCTTTATATGATCTCAGCCCCAAACCCAGGGCTTGGGCTTGGGCTTGCTTTGAGAGGCCAGAGCAAGGGAGGAGTGCTGAGCTGGACGGGCCTGGCCAAGACACAGTCTGTTGGGTGAGGGTCATCAATCATGATAGGGAGGAGATGTGGATCTGTATCTCTGCATCAAGGAATGTGTGTGAGCTCTGGAGTCATATGGGCCTGGATGGGGACTTCTGGATAACAATTCCACACTTTCAGATTGCTGGGGGGATTACATGAGGTCATGTTTGTTAACCCTCCATGTCTGGCACATAGTAAGGATTTAACAAATTGCAGTTGATATTGTTATCATGACTTTTGCTGTTATCCAAAGAGCTCTGGTAATTGCAAACTCTCCAAGGAGTCTTAGGGACCTGCCTGTGGCTTGCCTGACCCCAGGAGTCCCTCCAGCAGCCTCCTGCAGCACTAGACACCACAAGCCAGCCCAGGCTAGATTCACTGTGACCACAGGTCCCCACTTACCCCATTATAAGTCAGGCTTCTCATCTCTCCAACTCCACAGATTTAGGCGGTGACCCCAGCCAGGCACGCTTGTGTTAGAGGAAGAGCACTGAGCTTGGAGGATGGTGGGTTGGCTTCCAATCCCAGCTCCACTTTCTGACTCTGCTGAGCCTCAGTTTACTTACTTATTAAATGGGTATAACAGAGCCTGCCTCATTGGGTTGTTGTGAAGGTTATTATGAGGAAGTGTCCAGGGGCACCTGGGTGACTCAGTGGGTTAAAGCCTCTGCCTTCAGCTCGGGTCATGATCTCAGGGTCCTGGGATCGAGCCCTGCATCGGGCTCTCTGCTCAGTGGGGAGTCTACTTCCCTTCCTCTCTCTCTGCCTGCCTCTCTGCCTACTCGTGATCTCTGTCTATCAAATGAATAAATAAAATCTTAAAAAAAAAAAAAAGTGTCCAATGTGGGACTTGGTACAAAGTGGGGACTTAAGGAAGTTTGCTTAATTTCAACTCAGGTGTTTAAGTGCCTGGCCTCCTTCTGGGAACCAAAGGAGGCCAGGATATTGGGGAGGGAACAGGAGTTCCGAGAGAGTGTAGTCTTGGAAATGGAGACTTTTCTTCAGTGGTATTAGCAGCTGCTGGCAGAAAATCTGCCCCTGCAAGATTCTGGCTGGGCTTGTGGTACAGAGGGAAAGGGGAAGAGAAAAAGAGAGGAATCCAAAAGATGATAAAGATGCCTCTTCAGGGCACCAGAGTGGCTCAGTCAGTTAAGCATCTGAGTCTTGATTTCACTCAGGCCATGATCTCAGGGTCGTGGGATCAAGCCTCACGTCCAGTTCCACACTCAACATGGATGGAGTCTGCTTGTCCCTCTCCCTTTGCTTCTCCTCAGGCTCCCATGAGCACTCTCTCTCTCCCTCAAATAAAAACATTTTTAAAATCCTAAAAAAAAAAAAAAAAAAAAAGTTGAAGCCTCTTCAGAAGCCCAGAGACCAAAGTTCCATGACCAGTCAGTGGAGAAGCCAAGATTGAATGGAGGTATGTCTGACTTGAAAGCCTGTGCCCTTTCAACTCCCACAGGTGGACCAGAGGTAAGGTGTGGCCTTCCAATGGGGCCTGCCAACGCCTCTCACTTTCCAGAACCATCAAATAGATACCAAAAGCCCAGGGTTACCTGGTATGATTCCAGATATCAAAAGCTCCTCAGGGTGCTCTCACACCACAACACGAAGCTGACAAAGTTCGGACAACTCAGTGGGGAGCTCCTGAGCAAAGCCTGCCCCTTAGAAGAGTCCAACACTGGGCAGAAATGACCAGATCCTAGGACCTGCGTGTGTCTCATTGGCTGGGAGATGCCCAGGAGCATGACCTTGGCCTGAAGGCTCTGTAGCTGAAAGCTGTCACCTACCGCACCCTCTACAGCCTATTGGTGAGCTCTTCACTGCAGGGAGGTCTGAATGACGCACTTCCATGGCTCCCACAGCCCTCCTGTGCCCCATGTGGATGCACTTCTCCAGGCTTTCAGTGGAACTTTCTTATTTCAGGGAAGAGACTTAGAACAGGGAAGTCAATGGGACAAACTACAGCTCCCATCACTGCAGCTGATCTCGGAGCTTCAACTAGTGCTCCTCACGTCCCTCCTCCACCATCTCTAAATCCACCCCCAAAGCCCCCCTCCCTCCCCAGCTGTTACTTTGGCAAGCCCTCATCCCTGATCCTAGGGCCTGCATTGTGGTTCTCCTTCTGGGGCTTGCTGCAGAATTCATACCACATCTTTTTCTGCACCCACATCTCCAACACCAAAGTCAGCTGGATTGTAGGGTCCGAGTGGCTGGGCTGCTTACACTGCAGCCTGGGCTTCCTGAGGAGCCCTTTCCTGCCCTGGGCCCCACTCAAAGCTAGGAAGCTTTCTTATCACCTGTATATGGACTGGAGCAGTGTCTCTAGATAGGGAATGTTCACCTCTGGAACCCCAAAATACCTAACCGGCACTGTGCCTCCCTCTTGGCCAAGTACAGCCATTTGCCTTTGGCTTTGAGGGGGAGGTCCCAATATATGCCTGATTTCTAGATCCCCCAAATTCTTTCCTGTTGTGGCAGGCTTGTAAATCTGTAAGGCTTATCTCCCACCCTCTGGGCTGTGTGCGTCTTATCAAGGCCTCCAGTGTGCTCGCCACTTCCGGTTCACCCTCCTGCTGAGTTCGATGTTATCCATGGCATGAATCAATGTGACGTTCTGCAGGGTACGCACGTGGTCCACAGCTCTTTGGAATCTATGGTGACAAGGAGCAAGACACTCAACACAGCCCAGGGAGAAAACTGTGAATGCATATCATTGTCCATTCCATGTCAATGTCAACTGTTCCTGATCTTCTTTCCTGTTTGGGATAGAAAATAAAACATTGACCAACTCAATAATGGCACACCGTGTACCTGCAGCCATACACATCTGCTCTAGCAAAGATCCTAGGTCAGCACAGTGGCTGCCTTTGGGGCTACTATTTGGTAGAGCTCTCAGTTGTTTCTAGTCATACTCTAGAATCCATCTGATTTCTGCAAGGACCAGACTGATAAGCTAAACAGAGGTATGATAGGGACCACCCCTCCCACATCTTGAGATCCTTGATGATAGCATTAATATGTCATCTCTTCCATCTCCCAGGATACAACATCAGTTTGGATTTACTGTGTTGGTGGGTATAAGAATGTGGAGAATAGAGAGTAGACAGGGAGGGAGGGAGAGGGGGATGGATTCAAAGGCTTCCCCTTGGCCTTCTCCATTATGGTAACTCTCACCCCACAGTTCAAGGGCCCAGTCTAAGAATCACTCTATCTGCCAACCACGCCAATCCCAATCATACATTCAGAGATGAGAGAAATGGTACCAAGTGGTCTTCCCTCCTTAGGGGACCCAGTATAAGCTGGACTCTGGACAGGACTCTGTTAATCATCAGCTGGCCTTCATATCTAGATCCACAATGACATTTCAGGTCTCTGGGTATCAGTATCAACTCAGACCCCAGGTTCAATAGTCCTAGGAGTGTCTGGGCATTCCCATTTCCCCAGTAAATAATTTCTGAGTAAATGGCCATCAGGGCCTTTGGGGACTGGGAAGACTCTTACAGTATATGGTATAGCTTAGTCCTTTCTCTAGGAGACCCAGCCGCCTCTTCAGTCAATAGGTTCTCTCACCTATTAACTCAAAGATCTAAAAACTGGATCAAGTCCAAGAACTTTGAGTAAGGAATTGTGACATTTTATTGGGTAACCACCCTACACTTCCTGCCTAAACATTCTTGCTTTCTTTTGATGATACCCTTGCTGGTATCTAACTTTGCCAGTTTTACAACAATAGTTATTTACAAATTGTAAAGCTCCTGGCTTTTCTAGGAGTCATCACTCAGGTACAAGTATCTTCCCCCTATGTGGTCCTCATTCTTTACGTCAGGTCCCAGATTGCCCCAACCCCAGGCAGACTTGCCTCAGCTGAGCATTTTATGACTTTTGAAGCTCCTTACCATTAAATCCTGATTTTGGGGGCACCTGGGTGGCCCAGTGGGTTAAAGCCTCTGCTTTCGGCTCAGGTCATGATCCCGGGGTCCTGGGATCGAGCCCCACATCGGGCTCTCTGCTCCGCGGAGAGCCTGCTTCCTCCTCTCTCTCCCTGCCTGTCTCTCTTGCCTACTTGTAATCTCCGTCAAACAAATAAATAAAATCTTTAAAAAAAAAAAAGAAAAAGAAAAAAAAATAAATCCTGATTTTGATAACAGGCTTTCTCTGTTCTCCCACTGGGCAGATAAAGGTTTACTTATAAGATGCCCCAAAGCCCCCTCACACTTAGTTTTTGTTTTTTTAAGTGCACTCAACTTTCCATTATCTCTCTGAAGGGTCAATATAACTTATGTAGCTTAATAACCCAGCTAATTCCATCACCCTTGCATGTATCATCCCCTGTGCTTCTCAAATACCTGAATCATTTCATGGCCAGAGTGTACCCACCACTGGAACAATCCCAAGTCATTACCAAAGAAAGATTTAGCAACTGAGCTGCTGCCCCGTGTTCTCCACCAGGCGCTATTGTGCCCCCATTTACCCCTGGGGAAGGGGGGTGGTTGTTCCTTGACTCCAAGTAGCAAGTGATCCAGGAAATAAATCCGTCTCACCACCTCTGCCAGTTTGGGTCCTTCAAGAAGCAGACAGTGATGAAGTTAGGAGGACTAAATGCTTATGGAAAGCTAATGGCTGAGGAAGATGAAGGGAGAGGAACAGGATGAGGCCATCTGATGGTGAAGCAAGTGTGGTACAGCCCCTGCCCCAGCGCCTGAGGAGAGCACAGCTGCCTGAAGGGACTACAGCAAGAGGAGACCCCTGACTCACTCCTGGTGCTTTGTTAGGATTTAACTATGTCTCCCAACTCCTCCTCTTCAAAAAACAAACAAACAAACAAAAAAGACAACCCAGATATTTTGAAATCCTTACCCCCAGTACTTCTGAATGTGACCTATTTGGAAATAGAGTTGTTGCAGATGCAATTAGTGAAGATAAGATCCTATTGGAGTAGACTGGGCCCCTAATCCAATATGGCCACTGGTGTCCTTAGAAGAAGAAGGCCCTGTGAAGACTGAGATGCCGGGAGAACGTCATGTGAGATGGAGGACTGGAGTCAAGCGTCTACAAGCCAAGGAATGTTGAAGGCTGGCAGAAGCCAGGGGAGAGGCATGGAGCAGGTCCTTCCCGAGCACCTTCAGGGGGGAGCTTGCCTTGCAGACTCCTTGATTTCAGCCTCCAGAACTGTGGGAAAATCTCCCTGTTACGTATGCCACTCAGTTTGTGCTGTTTTGTTATGGAAGCCCTGGGAAATCAACACATAGCTGAAGAGCGAGTTCTTTTTTGAAGGGCTGAGTGGTACACCTCCATGGTTGGCACAAACTCCATATTGGCTCTAGAGCCCACGTTCTTTACCTTCTGGAGGGAGCCCATGAACTGGAGAGGGAGAGAGTTAAGGCCCCATACTTCTCCTTTGGAAGTCCCTCCACCCCACCCCATCACTTCATCTCCGCACTGGTCCTCTGCTGTGTGGACTCAAAGACTGGGGTGATGGAGACTTAGCGAACTCCCCCCCACCCCCAGATAAAAGAGGAAAGGCTCTAAGGTGCTAAGCCCCATCTAGACCACAGCAGCTCATCTGTTCCCATCAGTTAGGTGACAAGGAAGGAGCTTGATCTGCCACCTCTCACTTTGGGGCTCCCTTCCTCTGTGAGGCTGGCCCCAGTTCCTCTGAACCTGGAGACATTCGCTGGGGGAGGGGGCTGCCGAGGGTGCCCCATTCCAGGTCCAGAATGTCTGAGCTACCTGCTGCAGCCTCTGCCAGTCTACACCCACACCACACCTATTTCTGGGGAGTGGGTGTAGGGTTTTCATCATATTTTCAAAGATGTCTCTTACCACCCCTTGAAAGGTGAGACACTCTAGCTTATTCCAAATCCTCCTCTTAACCCACATCTCTTCTTAGCTCTGCACTGGGCTCACTGACTTCCTCCGCTCCCTGCATTTCCAGACACCTGCCCTTTGGTAACACTTCTTTTCTCCAAAGAAAAGAAGACTTTGGCTGCCTTTACCACAGAGTTTGCTTCGTGCCGCTGAAGCTTTACACAGACAAAAATCCATCCACTTTAGGTCTCACACCTGGAAGTGCCAGGTGGCTGAAACAGGCAGCCTTTGCACCTGAAAAAGATGGCCATGCCTTAAGTAATCACTGGGAATGGTTTCAAGAAGCTGGAAAGGAAACCCCGGTGTCCCGAATTCCTCCTAACCACCCGGCCTGGAGCACTTCTTTCCTCTCTGTAATCTCATTGTTATTGGCCTCATTTTGCAAGTCAGAAGTCCTGGAAAAGTCAAAGAGAAGGGAATGGCCTGAGGCCACCCAACTATGGACTGGTGAGGTTGGACCTAACCCAGATCTACTTTCTACCTTGATAGCACACTGCCTTCTCTACAATCATCCATACGGAGACAAGGATGGAAGTCTGCAATGTTTCACCTCCCACTCTGATTCAAATAGAATCAAGTTTTTCATGAGGTTCTTTGGATGTATTTGCCAAACTTACTTTTCTGGTATCAGGGAAAATTGTGAGAAAGGCATTGACGTGGTATCAAAGATTACTGGGTGCTCTGTCTAGAGTTCTCTTTCCAGGCCTTCTTCATGTTTTCTTATCCCTAAGATATTTTATAATCTCGAAGTTTTGCGAAAGTGATATCAATGCAAATTATTCTTTTCCATAGAAATGCAAATGAATTGGGACCTGTGGAATACAATTGATTATTGCCCCATGGATGGACCAATTTTGTAAATATTTTTTAATACATTAGCATTCTTACAACCTATATATGTGAAGTTCTTTTAATTATCCTCTGAACCAGTTGTACCATTTTACTGGTTCTCTCATGAATGAGTGAGTTAACTGACACGTGTTCATTGTATATTTGTAAGTGGGTGGGAAATTCATTGTGTTGGGTGAAGTTGGCTCTTAACCAAATTTGCCACTCATTGCCTACAATGTGACAAGGTTCAAAAGATGGTACTTTGTATCACCCAGAACTAGCTTTTTAAGATCTCTTTCAGAGTCCACAAAGGGACGTTCTTTTCCTTTTTGTTCTTCTCTTTATTTTTATTACTATTTCCAGTCTTCTTCATATTTATTCTTGCGTGTGTCATAGGAAGGGCCACGAACACCAATCTACCTGTCTCCCTTAGTGGAAAGACATGTATGCTAGCCAAGGCCACACGGGAGACATTTATTGACACTGTCACCTCCTCTGTTTACTTTCGCTCCAAGGACAGACTGTGACCCAGCAGGATGGGAAGAAGCAGGAGGTTCAGACTCCTTCTTGGACACTTGGGCTCTGATAACAGGAAAAGGCTGTTGAAGGCTCCAGGGCTGATAACCTCCTACGCCAGTGGGAGCCAGACAGTCCGAGAGCAGGGGAGAGCAGGTGGTTCTGACCGGGCTGAGGATCCACCAACATCTGAAAAATGATGCTGTTGGTCCGTCTTGCTCCCCTGCAGGGACCAGCCTGAGCTGAGCCCCAGAGCAGGAAGGAAGTCATCCCGAAAGCCAAAGTTCAGGATGGTTCCCTCGAGCTGTGGTGTTTAAAGCTCTTTGATCTCAACCCATTATTGGTTAAAAATAATCTAAGCATGCTGTTTCAAATATGTGTGCATTTCATTTCTAAATCCTTCATTTGTTTATCTCTGTGTGAAATAGTAATAAAGCTTAATGAATGTGTTACGTATAAAGGGAAGCTCTTCCGACTGCCCAGAGAACGATTGTGCCCTCTCTTCAGAGACCAAACGGCCCAGAGCAAGCCAGTCTTCAGGCTTAGGAGCCAGTCGAGCAGGTGGAAAGCTTACAGCTTGGCTCTCCCACTGGTGACTTGAGAAGAGCAGAGTCTCCTCTGCTCCTAAGCTCCTCCAGCTGTAAAAAGTAGGATTCTAGCACCTGTCGCTGTCACGCCTCCCTTGCAGTTTCAACATAAACACCAGTGTATAAGAAAAAATGCAAGGTGCTATAATTATCTGCTGTGGGGTGTCATTTCCAGGAGCCTGAAATGCTGGCGATTTGTGTTTGGTTTGGGGTTTTTTTTTAAACAGTAGACAAAGGCTTTCAGCCAGAAGGAAAGCTCAGGTCTAAACAAGGAATACCCCCCAGAGGGCAACACCTGGACGGTATAAAGTCACCAGAGCAAAGCCATTCTAAATTGCAGCAATCAGGTCCTCTTCCAAGAGCCCATTATGTTGAGGGGGAGGGAATCCTGGAGGGGACAAAGCGATGTTAAGCAGGGCCCCCAAACAGATGCCGGGAACTGCTCTTCTTTGCCTCCAGCAACGTCTAAAACTTTGTAGTGATGTTATTGGCTGAAAGCAATGATACTAACTACTACTGTTTACTGAACACTCAGAATTCTAAGTACTTTACATGTATTATCTCATTTAGTGTTTGCAATAATACCAGGGCAAAGCATTATTATCCCACTTTACATATGGAGAACCTGCAACTTGGACACATTAAATAATGTTCGTTTGGGGTTTTTTGAAGATTTTATTTATTTATGACAGAGGGAGACAATGAGAGAGGGAACACAAGCAGGGGGAGCTGGAGAGGAAGAAGCAGGCTCTCTGCCGAGCAGGGACCCTGATGTGGGGCTCGATCCCAGGGCGCTGGGATCATGACCTGAGCTGAAGCCAGATGCTTAACGTGACCTGAGCCACCAAGGCATCCCAAATAATGTTGACCAGAGTCACCTGGCTACTGAGTGGCGGAGCCAAATTTCAGACCCAGGTCCTCTGGTGCCAAGACCTCCTTCGCCGCCACACACCAGCAGGTCATGCTGCCTTTTCCAACTGGGGGCCTCCATTTTTGGCAAGACAAGGGTAATGCCCTTCTGTCAGTCTCCCCTCAGGCTTCCCTGGAGAAGGGCCACCAGCAGCTGCGGAAAGACGCTGGAACCAAGGAAGAACCTGGGCAGCCCGGAGCTATGCCTGAGATGAAGAGAGCTGCAGCTGGCCCAGCCACCTCCGAGCTGGCTTCCGAGTTTAGCTTGTGGCTGGGGAGCGTCGAAAATTGCCCAGACTCCTGGCCACTCTTTCATGGATCTCTCAGACTAAGGCTCTCAGAGGTGCTCAGCCCAGCTGGGGCTCCCTATGGTCAGCTGCTTGGTTAAAGAAGGCAGAAGCTGCTGCATTTGTTAGGAACACCGGCCTCGGAGTCAGTCTGAGGTTTGAATCCCAGCCCTGCCCCTTATTTGCTGTGCCTTTCTTAGCAAGCAGCTTTATCTCTTGGAATCTCAGTTTTCTTTTCTTTCTTTGTTTCTTTTTTTTTTTTAAAGATTTTATTTATTTATCAGAGTTTTATTTATTTATTTGTCAGAGAGAGAGAGAGAGCGCACAAGCAGGTGGAGTGGCAGGCAGAGGGAGAAGCAGGCTCCCCGTGAAGCAGGAAGCCCAATATGGAACGCGATCCCAGGACCCTGGGATCATGACCTGAGCTTAAGGCAGAGGCTTAACCGACTGAGCCATCCAGGCGCCCCAAAATCTCGGTTTTCTGATCAGTGAAATAACACCTACCTCATGAGTGCTTTGTGGTTCATTCATTTATTCATTCAACAAATCGATTGAACTGTATGAAATTGCTGATATTTAACCATTTTTTTATTTTACTCACAAAAACAGCAATTTCATACAGTCCAACGCTAGTATTTCTTGAGTGCTGTATTAGTCAAGGCCCTCCAGAGAAATAGAACCAACAGGTTTTAGAAACATAGAGAGAGACAGACAGAGAGCAAGAGAAATTTTAAGGAATTGGCAAATTCGCCTTAATTTAAGGGGCTGGAAAATCAGGAATCTGCAGGTCAGGCTGGAAGGCTGGAATTTCAGGGACGAATTGATGTTGCAATCTTGAGTCTGAGTTTTGTAAGCCAACAGGCAGGAAACTCGGTCAGGGTTTCTATGTGGAAGGCTCGAGAAAAATTTCTTCTTCAGGAAACCTCAGTTTTTGCTCTTAAGGCCTTCACCTGATTGGACAAGGCCCACCTACATGTTATGAAGAGTAGTGATCTGTTTCACTTAGAGTCAGCTCGTTGTAAATATGAATTATAGCTATAAGTACCTTCACAGCAACATCCAGGCTCGTGTTTGACTGAACAACCGGGCACCTTGGCCTAGACAAGTTGACATAAAGTTAACCTTGCAAGTCCCTATGACACACCAGGCACTGTCCTAGGTGCTCAAGGCACATGAGTGAATAACATTGACAAAGGTGCCAGACCTAGTGGAGCTCACATTTGAGTCAAGAGAGCCAATGACCAGCACAATCATTAAGTGACTGTAGGTAACGTCAAGAGGTGAAAAGCAGTGTGAGGGGGGTGTGAAAGACGAGCAGGCTGGGGGGCAGTGGGCTGGCTCGGGCAGTAGAGCATGTGACTCTGGATCTCAGAGTCATGAGTTCAAGCCCCCACACTGGGTCTAGAGCTTACTTCAAATAAAGAAAACAGAAAAGCAAACGATGAGCAGGCTGGAAGGCATAACCTTCGGAGAGTAGTCAAGATTGGCCCTCACTGCGAGCAGAGGATCTGAGGCACCCCGGGAGGGAGTGACATGTCCGCCATGACAGAGCATTCTGGGTGGCGGGAACAGACGCTGTGGAGATAAGACTGTGCCTGCAACTGAGAGCAGGCAGAGTAGCTCGAGTGGATCAAGCGAGTGGGAAAGTGACAAGAGATGAGTCCAGAGAGATCCTGTGGGGTCTTGTAGGCCATTGTCAAGCAAGAAAACTTGAGGCTTAAATCAGAGACACGTGCCCGTCAGGCACCCAGCAAAGTGTTCGGCAGAAGGAGGAAACCATCTTCCTTCTCGGTGACGTAGGTGTTTGAGTGCCGGTCAGTGGGCTCTGCTTAACGCTCCCTCCTCCCTACCTCTTGGATTCTGCGTCCTAGACTCCAGGTTTGCCCCCTCCACGCCTGAACAGGGATTTGGGGAGCCAGTGGACCACCATGACAACCTGGAGTTCAACGGCCCCTTCCACAGACATGAGAGAGCCAGGACCCACCATGAGAGGTGGCCAGGCTGAAGGGGGCTGGCCCGAGACCTGCAGACCGCTGCCCCACTGGCATCCCAGCCTGACCTGCCTGCCCAGGCCAGCCCTTAGCCCCAGCCAGCTGTGTCCCAGGCTTTGTTCCTGAGTCTCCAAGTCCCCTCTTCCTGCCAAACAAAGCCCCCAGCCCCCGCCTGCCGCCCAACAGGCACCTGGGGCCTCCGGGCCTGGGAATCAAAGCCTGTTTTGCAAAGGAGGCCCTGTGTTTGGAGAAACACCCATCCCCTGCTGCCCAGCCCTTCAAAGCGCCCGCATTGTTCTGCACTGAGAAGGCGCCTCCTGACGGGAGGGCCAGCCGGGGCTGACGCGGGTGGACCTCTGATCTCCGGCCAGGCCCCCCACACCACGCAGGGGGGGACACAAGGGCCACGCCAGGAGCGGTCTGTCCTCAGGGCACTGTGCCCCCTTGCCGACCTCTGCCCACCTGAGCCCCCATCCCTGCGTCCCCGGCATCCCAGGCCCCATCACCTGCTCAGACAGCAAGGCGAGCCTGGGGGGCATCAGGACAAGAACCAGAGAAGACCCCCATGGGGGTGTGCCAGGACAAGTGAATCAGAGGCTATAGGGAAGATGCCCCTGTCTTGCAGATCACCAGGATGAGCCCAAAGAAAGGACGGAGCTGGGGACAGTGGGCTTCTCTCCACATCCTTGGTAATGAGTCTCGACCAAAACTCAGACCTTCTGACCCAAAGTCTGATGCCTTTTTTTATTTTTTTATTTTTTTTTTTTAAAGATTTTATTTATGTATTTGACAGACAGAAATCACAAGTAGGCAGAGATGCAGGCAGAGAGAGAGAGATGGGAAGCAGGCTCCCTGTTGGGCAGAGAGCCCAATGCGGGGCTCGATCCCAGGACCCTGGGATCATGACCTGAGCCGAAGGCAGAGGCTTTAGCCCACTGAGCCAACCAGGTGCCCCTGATGCCTTTTTTTAAAAATAAGTATTTCATATATACTTCCATGCCCCCAGTGTTGTTTTCATTGCAACTTAACTTTGGGTAGAGGTAAACTTAAGTAGATAAATCCTCTTAACAGGGAATGGAAGCCATAGACTCACGGTGGGGCCGGGGAGGGTGCTCAGAGGTTCTCCCCTGCTCCTGTTGTCCTCTTCCTGCTGTCCTCTCATGGCCCAGTGGTGCCATTGGCCTCTTAGCCGCTCGCCTGTGGTACTGAGGTCTCTCAAGGCGCAGAGAGGACGAGTCATGGTCACATAGAACACCAAGGAGAAGCCATTACCCAGAACCACATCTCAGGTGCTACTTCCCTACTCTGTTTTCCTCCAAGGACACTCACGAAGCTGTGGCATCCCAGGTCCCTTGGTCCCAGTTCGCCTGGTACCAACATTTACTCTGCAGCCCAGGATACCAATTATGTTCAAGGGCTCTGCAATCAGATAGACTCGGGATCCAGTCGAGGCCCCTTCACTGCAGGACTTTAAGCAAAGCCCTCGCGCATTCTGAGCCTCAGTTTCCTGTTGTGTCAAACAGGAATGACGACAGCCACTGACCTGAGAAGTGATTGTGAAGATTAACTCAAGGGACCCACAGCACCTGTCGTATTTGTGAGAGAGTCAGGACCCCCCATAAGGGGAGACCAGGAAACTCCGGGTGGGCCAGGCTGAACAAGGGTATGAGAAGATCTATAATAATCATCATCACTCCGTAAGTATTGTCATGATCATTATTCTTACTCCTACTTTCACTGTTTGGAAGAGAGGGGGAGAAGAGGGGCCGGGGTAAGGTGTGGCACTGTCTCTTTGTGTGAGCTGCTTCCTGAAGCCAAGGGCAACAATTCCTTCCTGCCAGGGTTTACGGGAGAAGGAAAGGGCAGGCAGGGAAGGAGGGGGGTTGCAGAGAGAGACTTCTGATCTCCAGCCTGGGATTCTCGCATTTCACCTACTTGGCCTTCTGGGCACCAGGTTGTGATCTTTTGACGGTCAGGATGTTGCTATCCTGGTCATTTTCCTCAAGCATCTAATGACACAGAGGTCACCTCCAGCCCCAGATTCCTGGAAAATTCCACAAGACTGTTTGGGGAGGGAGTATGACAGAATAGAAACTCTGGTGACACTGTGAGCAAGCCACTTAACTTCTGAGACTGGCTTGCGGGAGAGGCAAGCCCCGCACTTCAGGGTTCTAGTCCCAGCCCTACTATTTGCTAATCGTGAGTCTGGGCAAATTCCTCACCATTTTTCTTCTGCTAAACGGGGGTAACCATATCCACACAACAACCTGATTTAGGATGTTCTATGTCCTGTATTTGTTAGACCCTAAATGGTACCAGGTGACCCCATGAAAACTGTGCAAAGGCATCCTGTCCTAAGTGGTATATTATAGAAGCTTCTTGAATTCTAGCTCCCTTTGGAGCCAGCTGGAGTACAGATTTTCTTGCAGTTGTTTTAGTGAGCAAGCCCCTTCAGCTGTTTGCTCTGTGATGCCTCCTCTATAGATCGGGGCAAGTCAGATCTGCTTTATATTAACAATAATAGCTGTCATCTATTGACTATTCACCACGGGCCGGGCAGTCTGTATGCTCGGCACTTTTCATATATGAAGTCAGGTCATCTTCTCAGCAACTCCGTAAGAAGGTGTTCTTATCTCCATCCTGCAGATGGGGAGACTAAGGAGTGGCAGAACTGGCATTCAGCCACAGGCATGGGACATGGGAACCCTGCTTTTCTCCAGTACACACACTGCCCACCGCTCAGCTCCTGCAGGATAGATCAGTGGGGCTTGTGTCCAAGTAAGATGTGGACATCCATGAATGGTTAGTGCCCATCCAGCCTTAGGAAGGACAGACCAAATACTGGGGGACAGGGGTGCCTGGGTGGCTCAGTGGGTTAAGGTCTCTGCCTTCGGCTCAGGTCATAATCCCAGGGTCCTGGGATGGAGCCCCGCATCGGGCTCTCTGCTGAGCAGGGAGCCTGCTTCCCTTCCTCTCTCTCTGCCTGCCTCTCTGCCTACTTGTGATCTCTGTCAAATAAATAACTAAAACCTTTTAAAAAAAAAATACTGGGGGACAGAGTTGTAGACATGGTTTTTTTGTAGACACGAGAGGGTTTTTTTAATGTTTGCCTTTCAAATGATAAAAGGCTTGCTCAAGGAACATTCATTCAATGGCATTTTAAATACATATAAATAAGGAAATAGTAAATCTATTGTATTGCTTAATAGTAAAATGTAAAATAATGAATAGTAAAGTCTAAAAATGTCTTAGAAAAATGTTCAGTGACATGGAGGGGCGCCTGGGTGGCTCAGTCGGTTAAACGTCTGCCTTCAGCTTGGGTCATGATCGTGGGGTTCTGGGATCCAGTCCCGCATCAGGCTCCCTGCTCAGCAGGAAGCCTGCTTCTCCCTCTGCCTGCCGCTCTCCCTGCTTGTGCTCTCTCTCTGACAAATAAGTAAATCTTTAAAAAAGAAAAGAAAGGGGCACCTGGGTGGCTCAGTGGGTTAAAGCCTCTGCCTTCGGCTCAGGTCATGATCCCAGGGTCCTGAGATCGAGCCCCGCATTGGGCTCTCTGCTCAGCAGGGAGCCTGCTTCCTCCTATCTCTCTGCCTGCCTCTCCGCCTACTTGTGATCTCTCTCTCTCTCTCTCTGTCAAATAAATAAATAAAATCTTTAAAAAAAATAAAAATAAAAAAGAAAAGAAAAATTTAAATGACATGGAGAGATATCCACAGTATTGTTAAGTGAAAAGGAAAAATAGGGGCACCTGGGTGGCTCAGCGGGTTAAGTGTCTTACTTTGGTTCAGGTCCTGATCCCAGGGTCCTGGGATCGAGCCCCGCATCAGGCTCCCTGCCTAGCAGGAAGCCTGCTTCTCCTTCTTCCACTCCTCCTGCTTGTGTTCCCTCTCTAGCTGTGTCTCTCTCTGTCAAATAAATAAATTTAATTTAATTTAAAAAAAGAAAGAAAAGGAAAAATAAAATCAGTTCCCAAACCATATGCCTTGACTGATACTTCAATGGGTTTGCTTAGAGGTGTGCCTGGGAGGATCTAAGGGCAAATCGTTAAGACCGTGGTTATGGCTAAGCAGGAGGATTGCATGGGATTCTTTTTTTTTTTTAAAGTAATCTCTACATCCCAACATGGGGCTTGAATTCATCATCCCAAGATCAAGAGTCACGTGTTCCACTGACTAAGCCAGCCAGGCACCCCTTATTTTTGTTTTTTGATTGACTATATTTTCTAATTATTTTTTTCTAGTATCAACATGTATTTCTTTTGTAAGTAGGAAAAGTTCATCAATGCTGGATGAATAGGGACTTAGGCGTGCCGGTTAAAAACAAAACAAAACAAAAACGGGGTTTCATTCCATAACATTCATTTATTCACTCAAGAAACAGTCAAGTGTTGACTATGTGCAGGTACTAGACACCACTCTCAGTTTTGCTCAGCAGCAAGTTCTGTATTTGTGAAGATGGTGGGGTGCACCTGGAAATGGGATGTCGGCACACCCAGGGCCTGGCTTCCCGCTTTACCAGGGACGCCTTCCTTCCGGCAGCCCCGTGTACCTGCACTTTTTACTCCGTGGTGTTGTAGCTGTGTGTGTCTATGCAAGGGAAGCAGCCTTTCTTTCTGAGTGACTTTGCTGAGAGGGAGACCCAGGCGCTCACACCACACATGAAAGGGCCGAGAGCAAACATCTGGTGATCTGTCGAGATGCTAGGTGTCGCAATGCTAGGCACTTAAGTGCCCACCCATTCAGTGAGCAGTCCCAACCACCCTGCATCTCCATTTCTGCGGATGAGCATGCTGGGGCTTGGAGAAGGAAAACCGCCAGTCCACGGTGACCCAGCTAGCCGGGCAGTGAGCTGGGATTTGAACCCAACTCCTTCCCACAGAGACGCTGTGGCCCTTCCACTGAGGACCCACTGACTGTCTCCTTCCATCTCCTTCACTATTATCATGCTCCTTCTGGAGCACCATGTGCTGGGCACCCTGTTAAGGGCACTGTCGCGGGTATCGATGGTCTCACTGACTCTCCCCTGAGATGGGGACAGGCGGTAGATGTTATTTACTGACAAGGAATCCAAGGCTCAGAGAGGTTTGCCACCCGCCTCAGGTCACACAGCTCTGGAATGGGTGGAACTGAAATCTGCCCTCAGTCCTACTGGGGTCCAGTGCTCTGTCCCCTCATGCCGCCACCACCCTGCCTCTCCGATCCTTGGCAAGACTCCTCTGCACAGCAGGGAGCACGTTTGTAGTGGCCTTCATGAACGTTCACG
The DNA here is from genome assembly GCF_963455335.1 of Martes martes. NCBI lineage: Eukaryota > Metazoa > Chordata > Mammalia > Carnivora > Mustelidae > Martes > Martes martes. The sequence continues at coordinate 158,487,413 of NC_137891.1, forward strand.
AGAGTCAGCTTTTCTTTCCCCTTTGTTTGCTTTTTGCGAAGTCCCTCTCGAAGGGAGTCTGGGTAACAGAAAGATGAAGGGAGAAGAGTACCAGAGAAGGGAAGAGGGAGGAGGAATGTTCGGCAATTTATCAAGTGGTGAGAACCAACACCTCGTTCTTTTACAGGAACAAAAATTCAGTTTCTGGAAAATCATCATAGAAACATGGTAAAGAAAGAGACCAAAGTGGGCGCCTGGGTGGCTCAGTGGGTTAAGCCTCCACCTTCAGCTCAGGTCATGATCTCGGGGTCCTGGGATCGAGTCCCGCATCGGGCTCTCTGCTTGGCAGGAGCCTGCTTCCTCCTCCTCTCTCTCTCTCTCTCTCTCTGCCTACTTGTGATCTCTGTCAAATAAATAAATAAAATCTTTAAAAAAGAAAAAAAAGAGAGAGACCAAAGTAATGACTTGAAACCAGGTACTTGGAAGTACAGTTAAAGGAGCTAGAATTACTTAACCCTGAAGAGAACTAGTTTTGTTCCTTCAACTAACAAATATGGACAAGACTCCTCCTCTGGGGCAAGCGTTGTGGAAGGTGTTGGGGACATGGAAATAAACAGGACGGACATGGCCTCTGTCCCTGTGGAACCCAAAGTGGGTGGGGTGGTCATGGTCTCTGCCGGCAAGTATCTGAAGGGGTGTCGGGGAAGAGAGGACGTTCTTGTTGCGTGTGGGTCCAGAGGACAGAACTGGGATTGTCGTTTCGAGGGGGACGGCTGCCTCAGGGAAGCAGTGTGCTCCCTGTTCCGAGGGGAAAAGAGGGTGAGCTCTTTGAGAGCATGTGGAAAAGGGGCTGTGTTTGTCAGCTAGGTCTGCCAAAACAAAACATCACAGACTGAGTGGCTTTATTTATCAGAGTGCTGGAGGCTGGGGAGTCCAAGATCAAGGTGTCAGCCAATTTGCTTTCCGGTGAGCTGTGCCTGACTTGCAGATAGTCACCTTCTCCCCGTGTCCTCACATGGCCTTTCCTTGGTGCCTGCCCATGGCGCGGAGGGAGGGGGACGACTCTGGTGTCTCTCCTTTTTTTTTTTTTTTTAAAGATTTTGTTTATTTATTTGACAGAGAGAGAAATCATAAACAGGCAGAGAGGCAGGCAGAAAGAGAGGGGAAGCAGGCTCCCTGCTGAGCAGAGAACCCGATGTGGGGCTCGATCCCAGGACCCTGAGATCATGACCTGAGCCGAAGGCAGAGGCTTAACCCGCTGAGCCACCCAGGTGCCCCAGGTGTCTTTTCTTATAAGGTGCCTTGTCCCCATCAGGAGGGCCCTGCCCTTGTGACCTCATCTAAACCTAATGATGGCCCAAAAATCCCATCTCCAAATACCATCACATTGTGGGGTTAGGGCTTTAACATATGAATTTGGGGGGGAACAAACATTCAGTTCCTAACAGGCGTCTTGGCATAGACAGGGCAGTGGGACTGGGCTTCCCCTGGAGAGCCCTTCTGTATCTGATTCTGTGCTTCTGGGGAAGCTGTGGCCTGTGTGGACCCTTTGTGGAGGGTCAGCTGCTGACCTTGAGTGGGGGGAGGGGTTAGGCATCAGACAGAACTCCTGTGTGGCTCACCCATGGCTCCCCTCTGCTCTGGGAGGAGAGGTGCAAAGATGAGCCAAACCACTCCTTGCTTATACACCCTGGGCAAGCGCCCTGCCCTCTTACAGTCTTCTTCATCTGAAAAAGAGGGTGTGATCCTCCCACCTACTCAGAAAACTATTGCGAAACGGAGATGATTGGGGAAATGTGTGTTAAAGCTCACCACAGAGCCTGACATGTGAAAAATACTCAGTGAATGGGAACTGTCATTTCTCTTTCTTTCTTTCTTTCTTTCTTTCTTTCTTTCTTTCTTTCTAGAAAGGGGCAAGGAAGGGGCAGAGGGAGAGGGCTAGAGAGAAGCTTAAGCAGACTCCCTCCTGAGCACAGAGCCTCATGTGGGACTCAGTCTTGGGACCCTGAGATCACGACCTGAGCCAAAATCAAGAGCCAGATGCTTAACCGACTGAGCCATCCCAGTGCCCAAGAACCATCATTTCTGATGACTAAAAATAATTATAACAAGTGCCTGCCATGGGATTTCAACCTGGGCAGGGAACATTCAGGAACACAACTGAGGTGATGATGGCATGGGGTCTCTCTACCCCCAGGATGTTTAATTCTCACAGGGACCCCTCCTGGAGTAAGAGCTGGGAAAGACTTCCTGGTGAAAGGACATTCTGAACTGAAACATGAAGGAAGCCTGAAGAAGTAGAGAGATTTGGGGCAAGGTGGATGAAAGAAAAGACAGGCTGCTGGGCTTATTGGAGAAGGTAGCTCAGGTGACCCCACAAATACAGTCACCCATTTTCCCACTCCATCGTGCACCACCTCCCACAGCCTCACCTTGGACCCTGCCAACAGCCGTCACCAGCCGGCTCCGGCTCTAAAATCACAACTTGAACATCCGCCAATGGACCACAAACTCCATGCGTCACCACGTGCACTGCCTGGGTCCCCTGCAACTGTCCATCACACTGGTTTCTCCAGCCACTGGCCCTCTATGTTCTTCTAGTGCATCGCCTTTTCCTCCTCATGCCTTTCCCCTAACCTCCAGCCCCCAGCCACCCTTCTCTTCTGTCAGTTTCTATGAGTTTAACTGTTTTGTTCTAAGATCCCACATATGAGTGATACCATCTGTATTTGTCTTTCTCTGACTTATCTCACTTAGCATAATGCCCTGACAGTCCATCTGGGTTGTCACAAATGGCAGGACTTCGTTCTTTTTCACGGCTGAATAATATTGTATTGCATACACACCAACTCTTCATCCATTCATCAGTAGATGGACCCTTAGGTCGCTTCCATATCTTGGCTGTTGTGATTAATGCCGTAGTGAACATGGGAGTGCACATATCTTTTCCAAGATCTTCTTTTCATTTCTTTTGGATATATACTCAGAGTGGGATTGCTGAGTCATGGGGTAATTCTATTTTCCATTTTCTGAGGAACCTCCATACTGTTTTCCACGGTGCTTACACCAATTTACATTCCTACCAATGGTGGACAAGTGTTCTCTTCTCTCCACATCCTCACCAACACTTGTTCTATCTTGTCTTTTGGATGATGGCCATTCTACCAGGTGTGGGCCATGTCCTCCTTTATTACAGCTCAGAATCAAGGTCCGACACTTCAAGGACAGTCTTGCCAGTGCCATGAATCCTCTTGCTCCCCGATCTTTCGATGGACTGGTTGAACAAACCTCTCCCCGTCTTCTTCCTGTGGTTTCCGGTGCCGGGCAGCCAAACACGGCGGTGAGCTCCATACCACAGACCAGAGGGCTTTCCTAGAACTCGGGAACCCTCAGCTCAAAGCGCTCAGCTCAGAGGGGCCTTGGACACTGCCCACTAATCAACCACTCTGCAATGGCCTTGCTACACCTTTACCACACTCCTCAAACCAGCTTCCGCTGCTCTCATTCTCAGTGGTGATCTTACCTTCTACTTGGCAAAGAAAACTCCATCTCTTATATTCTCCCATAGACACACACACACACACACACACACACCACACACACACACACACACACTTACTTCTACAACCATCCTCTTCTCTTTTCCTTCTATTTCAACATGGAAGCTGACTTTCTCATTGGAGGTTGATGTTTCCACCTGGATTTTAGTGCTCTCCCTTCACTCTTTTCCTAGAAACCTTGTATTTCTTCTTATCCTTTCTTTGTCTTGGATTTTTTCTTTCTACTTTAAGGTCCATGAGGTTGGGCTTCCTCTCTCTTCTCCAGTCCCACTGCACCTTTATGTGCCCTCTGTTCCTGAGCTCTCACCGCACTGGCCTCTTTTGAGTCCCTTTTACTTACTAATTACTTTTACTTACTTTCACAGGGCTTTGCACATGTTGTTTCTTGTCTGGAATGTTCTTCCCATTCATGCTGTAGCCTTGGCCCAAGTATCACTTCCTCTGGAAAGCCCTCCTGACTTCCCTAAGTTGGTCAGATTATCTTGTCACACCTTCACTTAGCACTCTATAGCTCTCTTTGTAGTAGTGCCAAGGTTGTTACTTGATTATCTGTACCCTTATCTGTTTCCCTTACAATATCACTTCCCTCTCTGAATTCCTAGGCAAGAGAGTGGGTCTTTGCTGGGCCTGGTGTCCTCAATGCCAGACCTAGTGGGCCCAGTCTCCAAGATTCCTAGTAACAGTAAGGGTTCAATTAATGGGCATATAGGGAGCATCTAGTCTGTGCCATGCTCGTCCATGCATGTAATCCTCATGATACCTTTGCGAGTAGGTCTTTTGCTCTTTATACATGAGGTCATCAAAGCTCAGAGATGCTAAGAAACTTACCCATGGTCACATGCTGGAGATGACTGAGCCTGAGCAAGAACCTGTCCATCTGACTCCAAGCCAGAGTCCTTATCTGTTTCTCCAGCTGCCAGGAAAGGGAAGGAGATATTCTGGTATCTACTCCCATAGTCTGAGGGCCCCTGCCTACTAGATGCTCTAGAACCTTATCTCAGTTCACCCTCAGAATTTACTTATGAGGTGGGTATTCCATCCTTTTCCAAATGTGGTCATTGAGATACAGAAAGGTTTTGTGAACAGCCCCCCAGTTACTCAGCAAAATAGTAGAATGGAGCTTCTAACCCAAGGCGTCAGGGCTGTCTTTACCATACTAGGCACGATAGAACAGGTAAATGAAAGCATAGCCAGGGTGGGGGATCTTTAAACCTCATGAAAGGACTGAGCTGGTTTCTGGGCCTCTTCTTTGGCCCACACTTGACAACTTGAGTCATCTTGGCTTTGAGGAATACTCGTGCCTGGAATTGCTCTGTTGACCCAAGACCCTAGTTCGGAGCATTTCCAGCCAACGTGGGGAAGCAAGGGTAGAGTCATGCCACATCCCGGAGCCAGCTCAAGGATCCGTGGTCAAGATGGCAGCCAGCCTTCCACTTCCACTTCAAAATAAACTGTCTGGTCTTAGGGTGGCTTTTCAAGGACAGCTCCTGTCACCATCACCCTCCTGGGGCACAGTGTGGAGGCATGGGGGCAGGTACAGCCTCAGCTAAAAGTGTGAGGTGCCCACAGGCTCTGGGCAGAATCAGCCAGTTTCCAGATGGAGCAGAACCAAGAGCCCTTGGGCACTGGAGCTGCTTGGGCCTGATCCTCACTGCCTGACCTTCTGGAAGGCAGGAGAGACACATTGCCTGCAGTGGCTTGTGCTAAGGGTGGGGTTCCTAGGAAGGCTTCTCTTGGCTGGCAAAGTGACAAAATCACCATCCAAGGGGTGGCATGGACATTCTGCCCACCTGGGCCTCCCTGGAGAGGACCCACTAGAGCCACCGTGGTTTCCTTGGCTCATGCCTTTATTCAAGAAATAACCGAATAGAGCAATGTTTCTCGAATTATTGACAACATGTCTCAGACCCATCTTTTCGTTATTTCGCACTTAAATGTCAAATTGCTACAAAATCTTTCTAAATGCTTGCTCAGAATGTTGGTATTTAACTCACTGTGGCCTGGTGACGAAGAGTGGCTGGTTCTCTGCCCAAGGGTCTTCTGTGGCAGCAGGATTGGAGGACTGATGGATTGGGTGGACAAATGTTCTAGCTTTCTTGTCCCCCCATGGGACACTTCTGCGGTGTGTTCTACACAGTTACTCAGAGGCCTCCAGTGGAACTAAGCCCCGGTTACCCAAGAGGCAACTTGCTCACCTTTTATTGGCTTTCCTGCCTCCTCTCTCTCTTCCCCACTCCTTCACCATGCTTCCTGGAGACACCCTCTTAAATACAGTCCCTGCACCTGAATCTTTGATTCAGCGTCTGCTTTGCAGGGTCCCCAAATTAGGACACTTTCAAAGTTCAAGTCCTATCGTACCCTTTCATGCACCCTTAACTGCAGCCAACTTCAACTATAAACTGGACGCCCCATGCCTTGGCCTTCCGTGCCTCTGTTCTTGCCGTGCCTGTTACCGGGAAGCCCTTCTGGCTTTCATGTTCGTCATCTCCTATCTGTTCTTCAAGAACCAGCTCAGGTTCCATTTGTTTCATGATAAGAACAAAGAGAGATGGCTCAACCCTTTGAACTCCCAGAGCAGTCTATCAGTATTGGTATGATCTTTGTCTTCTGGGTTTCTTGACCCAGTGGAGTCAACTGACAATCTCCCTGCCCGCCCCCCACCATCCCTGCCGCCCCACTGGGGTTTGATCACTTACTCCCATGGCCACAGCTACACCTTACCATGGCTCAGAAATGCGCAGGCTCTGGGATCTTAAAGGCCAGGGTCCTCAGGGTGCCTGCAGACACTTCTCTCGCTCTGTCACTCCAAGGGCTTATGTTGTCAAAGGTTATCAAGACCTCCATCTTCTCCTCCTTCAGCGGGACCTATTCATCCAGCCCCCTAGTCTTTTCCCCAAACTCACCAGCCCCTTGGTCCCTTCCAGCCCAGCAACTGAACAAAATCCAACCTTGGGTCGGTCCGCCCATCAGCCTCCTGGGTTCCCTCTTTGCCAGGAGCCTGAGAAGAAGCACAAAGTGGTTCAGGGCACCCACATTAGGTACAGGGGTTGGAATCCTGGCATCACATACTCATAGTGTAACCTTGGGCAGTTACGTAAGTTTGGGTCTGCGGGCTCCTCATCTGTTAAAGGGAAAAATAAGACATACCACTCAGGTAGAGGTTCAATTTTTAAATGCCAAAGACAGGGGTGCCTGGGTGGCTCAGTGGGTTAAAGCCTCTGCCTTCGGCTCGGGTCATGATCCCAGGTCCTGGGATCGAACTCCGCATCGAGCTCCGCATCGGGCTCTCTGCTCAGCAGGGAGCCTGCTTCCTCCTCTCTCTCTCTCTCTGCCTGCCTCTCTGCCTACTTGTGATCTCTGTCTGTCAAATAAATAAAATCTTTAAAAAAATAAAAAATAAAAATAAATGCCAAAGACACAGCAGACTCTCCAGAACTGCTTCTGTCCACATTGCTTTATTACTGTGTGCCCTCTTCATTGGGTTGGTGGTGGAAATTCAATTAAATAATATGTGTAAAGCCTTCAGAACTGGGCCAAGCACTGGGTAGACACCCATAAATGTCGGCCACTGGTATAATTACTGAATTAGTTTCTCGGACACAAATAATAAATAACGGCAATAATAAATCACAGGTGGCTTCAATCAGCAGAAGTGTATTGTCCCCAGTCCTGGGAGCCCAGAAGTCTGAAATGGAGACCTTGGCAGGTTGGATCGTTCTGAGGCTCTGAGGGAGACTTGATTTCATGCCTCTCTCCTTGCTTCGGGTGGATGCTGACAATCCTTGGTGGGTTTTTTTTGTTTTTTTGTTTTTTAAGATTTTATCTATTTATTTGACAGACAGAGATCGCAAGTAGGCAGAGAGGCAGGCAGAGAGAGAGGAGGAAGCAGGCTCCCTGCCAAGCAGAGAGCCCGATACAGGGCTCCATCTCAGGACCCTGGGATCATGACCTGAGCCAAAGGCAGAGGCTTAACCGACTGAGCCATCCAGGCGCCCCAATCCTTGGTGTTTCTTGTCTGTGGCTGTGTAACTAATGACCTCTGCCTCTGCGTCATGTAGCCATCCTCTCTGTGCGTGAGTCCCAGATCTCCCCTTCTCCTGTAAACATACCTGCCACCCCCCTAAATCCAGCTAATCTCATCTTGAGATCCTTAACTTAATTTTATCTGCAAGGCCCCTATTCCAAATAAGTTCACCTTCATGGATCCCAGGGGTTAGGATCTGACCGTATTTTATGGGGGACAGCATTTCACCCACTACAGGGATCGTTACAAAAAGTTTCAGTGGACAGGTAGGACCAGAAGCCTGATTGGAAAGAATTAAGAGACAAAGAGGGAGAACAAAAAGAGAGAGAGAGAAGATTAAGGGGGAAAAAAAAGAGGACAAAGGGGAGATGAAGAAATGTAGATAATTTCTGGGAAGACTTGGTCAGGAAAGAAAGCAAATGGAGAGGGAGCTGGAGGAGGAGTAGATAGACGAGGAATTTCTGTTACTCCTTGAAATTATGGTCAAAACCTGGGTTTCTTGGGGGAAAAGGTGGTAGAGAAGAAGGAAGACCTTCAGGACATGTTTAGGAGTGAGGGGAGGAGCGGGCCCCAGAACAGAGCCGCCCTCCTTAACTCAGGGCCAAATGGCTGACAGCAAATCCCGGGTTGGGCCCGCCATGGAACAAGTCAGAACAGAGACATCATCGGAGGAGCAAAAGGTGAGCCAAGCAGCCACCAAAGACAAGAGAAAACTCAACCAACTAACCGCGGAAGAGCCTGAGACTTAGAAAGGCTGAGTCAGAGATCATACGTTGGACAGTTTACGAAGCACTGTCTCCAGTCTCTCATCTGAAGTTCCAAAGATGGCTGGAGGGCAAGCAGAATGATGATGGCCTTGGGGTGACCAAAGAGTCCACAGAGCCCCCAGCAGAGGAAGCAGGAAGCCCAGGGAGGGCCTGGGGGATGCTCTAGCTGGGCGCAGGCAGAGACACCATCGAGGCCCCGTGCAGAGGTGGGCACTCTCGTTGTACTATTGCTCCCATTTCCTTCCACTCTCTCGACCCTGGGCTTCTTTCAGCTGGGTCAGCCTGGTTTTCTACCTCTTGGATCTTTCTCAAGACCCTTTCCAGACCACCTCTTCTTCCTCTGACCCTTGACAGACCCCAAACCAGATTTAGCTTATTCGCTAGCTGGCTCCTCCTCTTCTGTTGGTTGGCACTACCGGCCACAAACCAGCCTCTGTCTCTCCCAACATGCTGTCTCCATCACCAAGCGCTGCGGCTTCTACCTCCTACGTACCTCCTAAGGCTGCCCGCCCCGTTCCGTTCTCTCCATCCCCAGGCCTTACCGGCCCAGTCTTACCCAAACCCTGCAACAGGTCTCCCTGCCTCGTGGCTTCTCCAGTCCATCGTCCAAATGGCTACACCCCGGTCTTCCTAAACAGCAGAGATGATGTTTTTGCACACCTGTTGCTCACCTGTTTAAAGGTCTCTGCTGCCTTCTCACCTCTGTTGGGGAAAGCAAAGCACAAACTGGCATTCGAAATCCTTTATGATCCGGGTTAATTTCCTCATAGTCTTTTTCCGTATGCGGTTAGAACCTGGTAGAGCACCCAGCTCCCCACTACCCATGGCAGCCATAATGTGTATTTATATAGACATTGTATAAAATTGGAGTCATGCTGTTTCATAACTTCCCCTTTTCACTTACTAGCATATCTTGAGTGTTTCCTCATCTCTTTAATATTCTTCGAGAGTGTGAGATTCAATTTCCCTGCAGCCTTCCTTCCACAAATGTGGCATAGCCTATACCCAGGTCTCTGTCGTTGAGAATTTGGGAAAGTTCCAGTATACCCCAGTTATAAATAAGGCTGGGATAAATCACCCTTGATTTTTAGGGCGCATCCTGGAAGCAGAATTGCTAAATCAAAGTATAACTCTTTTAAAGGCTTTCACACATACTGTCAAACGGTCGTGCAGAAACGTACAATTTACCTCCTCAGCAGAGAAAAACAGGCCTCTGTCTTCCCCCACATCTTACCAACATCTGGTGTTTTCATTATTTTTATCTTGACCAATTCTATAGATAAGAAAAGCCGGAATCTCCTTTTCATTTGTACTTTGGGATTTCTGACATTTTCATAAGGTTTTTGTATTTCCTCGGTGAATTACGTTAATCATCCTCTGCCCCTGGTGTCCACAGGTCAGTTCCTCTCATTGTTATGGGTTTAGCGGGACTTGAAAGGGCCGCTGCAGATGCGAGCCCGTGGGCAGCTTCCTCCCCGCCCTTCTGACCCACCTCCTCCCACATTCCCACCCTCCCGAGCCTTCCTCTGCTCCCCAGGGAACCTTTGTCATTCAAAATAGCCCCTGCTTCCCAGGGCCTTTTCCCAGGGTAGCGCGTTCGCACAGCCCTCTCCACCTTTTCCTAGCCTTCCCTCTGGGAGCCCCACATTCCTCCGGCTCCCACCTCACCTCTCTCCACACCCTGCACACTCACCCCTGAAATTCCTCAAGGAGGCCCAAAGGCACAGAGGACCCAGACTGACCTAGCCCTAGAGCAAGAAGAATCCCGGCCCTACCCTGTTCTGGCCTGAAAGGGGAAGGACTTGGGGAGGTGGGGAGCAGTTCAGAGAAACGGCCGTCCCCAGAGGAAGGCCTGGGAGAACGAGGCCACAGTGCGAGGTGGGAGAAGTAGCTCATTTTTTAATGTCTTTTTGGCGATTGAGGTCTTTCTAGCCCAGAGCTCAAACCCACCCTGGGTCACCTCACTCACTATCTGGCAGGGTCGTGAAGAGGGGAACTGTAACATTATGTGTAAGCATGTGGGATGGAGGTCAGGTGCACAGATCACAAAGACCCAAGGAGCAGGCATGGCTTCCCCAGGAAGGATAGGCCTTGGCAGCGTCTCAGGCTGAAGGGACAGCTTGAGCCAAGGCTGGGGGACCGAGTTTCTGGTTGAGGAGGTCCTGTAAATGAAGGTTCTCAGGACACCCAAGGAGTCCCTAGGGTCGGTGCCAGGACTGACAGGGAAGCTCCCCCATCTGCTCGGGCAGCGACCCCTCCCCGCCCCGCCTCTCCTTTCTGCCCCTCTCAGACTTCACTCCTTCACTCCCGCGCTCAGGACACCAGTGTGGCAGTGGGGTCTGCGTCGGGCAGTGTGCTGGGCCCCGCCCTGCAGGTGGAGGGGATGCAAGCCTCGACCCGAGTGATCAGAGCCGGAAGGCTCCCCGAGGACAATGACTAAAACCGGGAGTCAGAGGCCAATTCCCAGAAGCAGCCTCCGAGCTGGGCCTTGGGGTGCAAAGTGGTCAGGCGGCGAGGGGCGGGGAAGGCAGGCCCGGCGCTCAAAGGGGTCGCGGTTACCCGGCCTGGGAAGCGATCGCGGTCTCGGGCAGTCTCGGCGGCCGTCGCAGCTAGGGGGGCGCGTGGGGGAGGGGCCGCCTGGGTCAGTCCCGCACCCCGCCGCGCAGGAGGGCCCCGCGCCCCCCGCCCGGCCCCAGCCCGCCGCCCGCGCACGTAGCGCTCGTCGGCTCAGCGCGCCCGGGCAGGTGACAAGAGGGCGGGGCGGCGCGGCGCCTGCCCGCTACCTGCCCGGCCGCCCGCGCCTCGGGGCCCCGGCGGACCGAAAGGGGCGGGGCTGCCCAGTGCACCTGGAGGAAGGCGGAGGGCTCCCGGGGTTGTGGTCGGGCGATCTGGACCGGGACTGAGGGAGAGGGGGACTGCCCGCAGGGACGCGGCCGGCGGCCGGGCCGGGGGCGAGCGGGTGGTGAAATGCTCAGTCCCGGGGTGTGCAGGAGAGGCGCCGGCAGGGCTCCCCAGTACTCACGCTTGCCCCGACCGCACCCCCACCCGCCTCGTGAGGACGAGGACTCCGCCCCAGACCTCTAAGCGGAATTCGATGTACGAGAACATCCAGGTACACAAGTCTGCGCTCCGGAATGTCTTATCTAAGAGCCAACCTAGATGGACCGGTCTTCTAGCGGCTCTTTACGCAAGATGGTCCTGTCTTGTCCTCATCAAAGGGAGGGGGAGAGGGTGGCGCCGGTGGAGGTTAGTGGGGAAACGGACGCCTTCTGAAGCTAGCCGTGTCCTCGTGCCCCCAGGACGCCCCGGAGTTCGCTCACAATCCCGCGTGCACGTGTGTGTGGTCCCACAGACCCGCGCCCACCCCTGATCTCATACACGCACACATCGGGTGGTGGGCCCCAGCAAGAGATCCGGCTGTCCAGAAGGGTTAGAGGATGAATCCCAGAAGGATCCTGTGCATTAGCCCTCCAATTCCCTGCCCCCGGCCTCCACTCCCCCTTCACTTTGTCCTCGGTGCAGGGCAATCCAGGGGCAGATCGGGGAGAAGAATGAGGCCTGGCTCACCGGAGATCAAAAGCAGTGTAAGAGGGAATGTTTTCTGGACCCAGAGCGGCTGCTTTCCCCCGCCACACCCACGGACCATCCCCCACCAAAGCAGCTAAAGGGAAAGCCAGAGGGCCACCCAGAGTAGATTTGCAGCAGGGCCCCTTCCATCTGGGGGAGGCACAGTCGTTGCTTCTGCCTTATCAGTACAGTGGGGAACGGGGCTGAGCCCTGGGATCTGGCCCCTCCACTTCTGCCCTTCTGCTTTGGACCTAATCTGCAGACCTAGAGAGTGGGGCCCTTGTGTTCACAAATACCTCCCCCTGGCAACCTGGCATAGAGCCCCTGTTCCTTGGAGAAGGTGCTCTGGGAGCAGCAAAGAGAAGGTTCAGAGAGGTCAGCTAGCCTGGTCGATCTCCCTTAGGTCAGCCAGAAAGACAAGGAGACCAGGCTCCCCCACCCTGTCAGCCCCAGGTGCTGAGCCACGGTTGCAGACTGAAATGCAGATCTAGGACAGCAGCCCAGCCCCAGGGTCCTGGGGATTAGTGTCCAAAGAGGGAGGGAAACCTCCCCAGACAGACACAGGGCTGCATACACAGAGGACTGAAAGAACGAGTAAGTGGATGATTGAGTGAATGTCCGAGGCCTTGAGTTTATCTGGGTTGAAAACCCTCAGCAGGTTGAGACTTTTTGTGGCTTGTCACTGCTCTGATCCTGGTGTGTGCTACAGCTCCCCAGGGGCTGGGGAAAACACTTGGATTCAGCCCCTCTACTCCCAAGGCCAAGGCCTGACGTCCACAGGTGGGCAAGCTGTGCTCTTGGACTATCCGGAGCTGGGGGTGTGTTGAGGGTCCATCACCCCAGACAGAGAACTGTTCACAGGCCTCTGCAGTGCCTGGGTCACCTTCCTTCCCGTCCTCATCTCAGTGTCCCCAACAGCGTAGGGCAAACTGTGCCAGAAGACAAGGACCGGAAATGAAGGCCACTTCCCAGCTGAGTGGCCTTAGCAGTCATTTCTCTCTCTCTGAGGTTTAGTTTCCTTAACTGTAAAATGGAGGAGACAAAAATGCCTTCATTGCGTTCCTGAACGTGGGGTCACCGGCAGCTCTGCCCCTCCCCCTCCGCACCCAGGGCTCTTAGTTCACTCTGAGCACCTTCCTACCCGCACCTCCCTGTCTGTCTGCCTTCATACCCCCACTAGCAGTCCTCCGAGGGCAAGAATTGGGTCTCCCCCTCCCCTCTGTGCCCTCTGTTTCCCGGCATTGCCCAACACATGGGCAAGCACCTGGCAGGGGAAGTAAGTGTTCCCTGAATGGCAGGGATGAGTGAAAGCACTGTTAGCCAGATAGCTTTGGTCGTGATGACAGTATTTGAAGTCACAGAGCTTCAGGACCAAAATATATGTTACAAATGAACCGAATCCCCCATTTGACAGATGAAGAAACTGAGGTCCGGAATGTGAGACTGCCAGGGATCCCCTATGGAGGTTGTTGTGCTTGGACCTCAACTGAAAGTCTCCTACCTCCCGCTTGGGGTAGGGGGGGAGAGAAGGCCTCTCCACAGGTAGTTCTCATTCGACTCTCTCCCCTCCCACCCCCACAGGGCTCCAGCCAGTGCAGACATGGGGAAGTCCAGCACTGTCGTCCTCTTTCAGTGACTGCCGACTTCAAGACGCCTGAGAGCGAGGAGCAGATCTCAAGGGCTGGCGGTGGGGGCGCCATGTTATAGGGACTGGGAACTCTGAGTTGGTGATGAGGGAACAGAAGGCAAGCGGAGGACAAAGCAGAAGCTGACACCCCACAACCCCCACCCCCCATGGGATATATGTGACATTCCTCAGGCATTCCTGGCTGCCCTAAAGGAAAAAACAAATAGTTAACTTGTAGAGATCACAATCCTGCAAGACCTGAGTCTCCCTCAGTTTACAAATGTCCTAGAACAAAGCATTTCTAGCAATAACTAGCTTCCAGAAGGAAATGTAGATAAAATTAAAATTCCGTATAACCCGCAGCCCACTGACAGTAAAGTGGGCAGAGTGTAACGTTGCTCCAGGAAGCTCCCAACTATCTTCATGTTAATGCCTTGCCAAGGGGAAAAACAACCTTAACTTGACAATGGCAAGGCCTCCGTTCTCCTGCGAGTCTCCGTTAACATATGAAAATCCTTTTGAAACCTCCCTTTTCCTTACCTCCCCCAACCCCAGAGTATATAATCAGTCATTCCTCACAACCCAGGTGCAGCATCTATGTCTGCCCAGGGGTCCTGTCCCTGTGCTTTAATAAACCACCGTTTTTGCACCAAAGACGTCTCAAGAATCCTTTCTTGGTCATTGGCACCAGACCCCACCCCACCGAACCTCACCTATATTCCAGAACCTCATCAGCTGGTGGTGCCGGGGGTGCAGACTCCGTGCTGCGGTGTGTGCTGGGCAGAACTGGAGTCCTGCTTGTGACTTCCGGCTGAGCCTGGGCAGGTGGAAGGAGCATGGGCTTCAGGGGCGGACCAGCCTGGCTTGGAATCTCCACTCTGACACTCAAGATCAGCTGGATGAGCTAACAGGACAAGTCACTTCATCTGTTGAGCCTCAGTGTCCTCACCTGTCCCATAGGGTATTAATCCGTAGTTGAGAAAACTCCCTAAAGACATAAGTACAGGGGAGCCTGGGTGGCTCAATGGGTTAAGCATCCACCTTTGGCTCAGGTCATGATCCCAGGGTCCTGGAATGGAGCCCCATGTTGGGCTCCTTGCTGAGCGGGGGGGCCTGCTTCTTCCTCTCCCTCTGCTGCTTCCCCTGCTTGTGTCCTCTCTCTCTCAAATAAATAAAATCTCAAGAAAAAAAAAGGGGGGGTTGAATACGTAACCAACTGAGCCACCCAGGTGCCTGTAAGCTAAGGATCATGAGAAGAGAAGCTTCTCTTGAATTGTCCAGGGGGCCCTAAATGCCATCACATCACAAGTGTCCCTATAAGAGAGAGGCAGAGGGACAGAGAGAGGAGAAGCCATACAGACCCAGGAGAAGGAGGTGTGAAGACGGGGGCAGAGACTGGAGTGCTGGGCCACCAAGCCAAAGAACAGCCTGCAGCCACCAGAAGCTGGAAGAGGCAAGGAACAGAGTCTCAGAGGGGAGTGGAGCCCTGCTGATCCCTTGCTTTCAGATTTCTGGCCTCCAGAACCATGAATGACTGCATTTCTATTGTTTCAAGCTCCCTAGTTTGTGATCATTCATTATAACAGCAGCAGGAAACCAACATAGGTCTCTTGGTTCTAGCCCCAACTTAGCCAGTCCCCTGCCTCTGGAACGTCTCATCTCTTAGCCAAACCTGGACCTATACTCTCAGTCCCTAAAGCCTGATTCTGGATGGGGTGGGACAGCTGCCACCCACAGTGTCCGCTGAGTCCTAACTACCACCTGCTCCTTGGCCCTATCTGCCTCTGTTGGACTGTACCACCAGTTTCTGGCCCCATCAGACCCCAGTGGGAGTGGGAAGTGGGCATGTGTGCAGGGGTCAAGTACTGGTTCATTGGGCAAAAAAAGAACTTGGGAAAATCAGGAGGCCCATACTGCAATTTTGCCTCTATACGAACTTGGACCACAGTTTGCTCACCTGCCAGATTTGTGGATTGGAACACATGCTTTTCCTGAGCCTTTTAGTTCTGACTGTGAATGAGCAAGGAAAGGAGTGGGAGGGTTTGGGAAGGAGGATGAAGATAATGAATGCTGAGCATAAAAATGTTCAGTTCTATAAATGAGGTTTGGATTTCTCTCATGGATTGGATGACGAGCCATTCTGAGGTCACACAATGACTCAAGGTTTACCAGGAAGTGGGGCCTCGGGTTGGAGGTCTGTAGGAGAGGCATTTGCACCATCACAGGACCCACCCAGCCACACTCCCTTCAAGGTAGATCACTCTGTCCCCAGTCTTGCAGATACGCATAGACCCAGGGACTTTGACCCCATAGACAGAACCAACCGGAAGGAAGAAGGGGGACGTGACCCGAAGGCTGCCTGGCAACCAGTGACATGGAGGGATAAGATGAGATGGGCAAAAGCAGACTCTGCCGCGCTTGGGAACTTTAAGGAGGAAACACTGGAAAACACGGTAGGAAGATGGAAACAAAGGAGTTATGGTTGGGATAAGTCCACAGAGCTAAACCTGTTCAAGCCAGTGGCTGAAATAAAGTATTAAAGGGAAGTGAGTTAGGGGGCCCTGGGTGGCTCAGTGGGTTAAGCCTCTCCCTTCAGCTCAGGTCGTGATCTCAGGGTCCTGGGATAGAGCCCCACATCAAGCCCCACATCAAGCCCCACATCGGCCCCTCTGCTCAGCAGGGAGCCTGCTTCCCCCCCCCCCCCGCCTGCCTCTCTGCCTACTTGTGATTTCTCTCTCTCTGTCAAATAAATAAATAAAATCTTTAAAAAAAAAAAAGGAAGTGAATTAGTGGGCAGAATGAAGTGAAGCAAAGCTGGGTGCTAGTTGGGTTGTTGAGTTAGTGTTGAGATATGAAAGTTAAAGTCCATGCACTCCCACTGCTGGTGGTCCTAAAGTATTAGGAGAGACCACAGATTCAGAATTAGTAAGAACGTGGTTTATTAAAAATGCACTGCTAGAGGGACACCTGGGTGGCTCAGTGGGTTAAGCCGCTGCCTTCAGCTCGGGTCATGATCCCAGAGTCCTGAGATTGAGTCCCGCGTCGGGCTCCTTGCTCAGCAGGGAGCCTGCTTCTCTCTCTGCCTCTGCCTGCCTCTCTGCCTGCTTGTGTGCTCTCTCTTTCTCTCTGACAAATAAATAAATAAAAATGCACTGCTAGAAAGAAGGAGGAGCATGCTTGCCAACCAGACACCGAGGACAGTCTCCTGATTTCTGAACACATCACTAAAACTGAGTTTAGCAAGATCAAAGGATACAAAGCCAACGTTCTAAATTCGGTCAGATTTCTTTCTTTCTTTCTTTTTGTTTTATTTATTGGGGCACGTGGGTGGCTCAGTTGGTGAAGCCTCTGCCTTCAACTCAGGTCATGATCCCGGGGTCCTGGGGTTGAGCTCCCTGTTGCACTCTCTCTTCAGGGGGAGCCTGCTTCTCCCTCTGCTGGCCACTCCCCCTGCTCGTGCTCGCTCTCTTGCTCTCTCTTTCTGTCAAATAAATAAATAAAATCTTTTTGAAAAGAGAGAGAGAGATTTTATTTATTTATTTGAGAGAGAGTGAGAGCCAGAGAGATCACAGAGGGAGAGGGAGAAGCAGACCTGCCACTGAGCAAAGAGCCTCATGCAGGGCTCCATCCCAGGACCCCGAGATCATGACCAGAGCCAAAGGCAGACGCTTAGCCGACTGAGCCACCTAGGCGCTCTCCATCAGATTTTTATATAGTAGCAATAAACAACTAAAAACTGAAATTTTAGAAACATCTTTTGAAGTTGCATCAAGGGGTGCCCAGCTGGCCCAGTCAGTGGAGTGCGCAACTCTTGCTCTCTCGGGGTTGTGAGTTCGAGCCCCACGTTGGGGGCTCCAAATAAAATCTTTAAATACATAAATAGAAATAAAAAAATAAAATTGCATCAGAAAATCGAGTAGTATTACATTTAACAGAATAGATGCAAGATGTGTGTATTAGTTATATATTGCTATGTAACAAATGATCCCAAACTTAGTGGTTTAAAACAACAGACATTTGTTGTTTTATTTCAGTTTCCATTTCGGTTTCCACGGGTTAGGAAATCAGGAGCACTTTAGCTGGATGACTCTGGCTCTGAGTCTCTCCTAGGCTGTACCCCAGATGTTGGACAAAGCCGCTTCATCTGAAGCTTGCTGTGGCTGTCATCAGGTGGAACCCTCCATAGGACTGCTTACAACATAAGCTGGCTTCTCCCAGAGTGAATGATCTAAGAAAGAACAGCCCTACAGGAAAGCCACACTATTTTTTTTATGACCTGATCTCCACTGTCCCACACTGTGACTTCTGGTTTATTCTCTCATTAGAACAAGTCCAGTCACTAAGCCCAGCTCACACTCAAGGGGAGGCGAATTAGTTTCCACCTTTGGAAGGGAGGTGTATTAAATAATTTCTGAATGTTTGTTTATTTAGTTAGTTAGTTAGTTAAGATTCTATTTATTTATTTGACAGAGAGAAACACAGCAAGATAGGGAACCCAGGCAGGGGGAGTGGGAGAGTAAGAAGCAGGCTTCCCGTCGAGCAGGGAGCCCGATGCAATGCAGGGCTTGATCCCAGGACCCTGAGATCATGACCAGAGCCGAAGGCAGACGCTTAACAACCAAGCCACCCAGGCGCCTCCATAAATGTATTTTTTTAAACCACCACAGCCAGTATGCTGAAAACAACAAAACACTGCTGATTAAAATTTTTAAATGCAAAGATAAAGTGTGTTTGTGGATGAAAAGACCTGATATTAAATTGATCTTGGACTGATCTATAGATTCAGTACAATCTCAATCAAAACCAGCAGGATGTCTCTGTAGACATTAACAAGCTGGGCACCTGGGTGGCTCAGCGTCTTAGTGGTCTCAGTGTTTCTTAACCTGGGACAGTTTTCTCCAGGAAATATTTGGCAATGTCTGGAGACATTTTTGGTTGTCACAACTGGAGGGCTGATGCTCCTGAATTAGTGGGTAAAGGGCAGGAATCTGCTCAATATTCTGCAATACACAGGACAGCCTCCCTCTACAAAAAATTATCTGCCCCAAATAACAATAGTACTGGAATTAAGAAACGCTGAGCTTGGGGTGCCTGGGTGGCGCAGTCCTTAAGTGTCTGCCTTCAGCTCAGGTCATAATACCAGGGTCCTGGGATCAAGACCCACATCCAGCTCCCTGCTCAGCGGAGAGCCTGCTTCTCCCTCTCCCGCTCCCTCTGCTTGTGTTCCCTCTCTCACTGTGTCTCTCTCTGTCAAATTAAAAAAGAAAGAAAGAAAGAAAGAAAGAAAGAAAGAAAGAAAGAAAGAAAGAAAGACCCTGAGCTAAGCAAAGATTTCTTAGATAGGACACAAAAGTCAGAAACCTTAAAAGGAAAAAAAACCCTGTTAAGTAAGGTTTTAAAAATGAAAAACTTCTGCTCTTTAAAAGAGCAGAATCGGGGCGCCTGCGTGGCTCAGTGGGTTAAAGCCTCTGCCTTCGGCTCAGGTCATGATCCCAGGTCCTGAGATCGAGCCCCACATCGGGCTCTCTGTTCAGCCGGAAGCCTGCTTCCTCCTCTCTTTCTGCCTGCCTCTCTGCCTACTTGTGATCTCTCTCTGTCAAATAAATAAATAAAATCTTAAAAAAAAAAAAATCTATAAAGCACTCACAGTTTGTCCAGTGAACAAATCATTTCAGGACCTGTTTGTTAGTCGAGATTACTGACATTCAGACCCTGACATGAAGTCCCGCTGATTAGACAGGGACCGCCCTCATCATTAGGGGCCTTCCCATATGTGGACCTCCCCAAGGCTCCGGGCTGTAAGGTCTTCGTAAGAATGTCCTTGGCATTTCACTTAGTGCTAGTTGCACCATGCATATTCTCATACTAATGCCCCTTCATCCTTTGTTTCTTGCCCCTGAAAGCTCTTCACCAGAAAAGGATCAGAGTCATAGTTTATAACTAAGGATTAGGTTGATTAAATTTAGGATCATGGGCATGGAAAACCTAATTCACACTGCTCCTCCAAGTGTGTCTAAGGCACAGGAAGTGGTGAGTATATATTGTTCAAATAAATGAATGAACGAAAACTGATTGAAATGGAAGGAAGCTGCTAGTTGGCTTCAGGTGGCTCAAATAACATCAAGAAGGATAGAGAAGGGGTTGCTCGCTCTCTATCCCTCTGTCCTGACCTCTACAGCGTCATTCGAAGGCTTCCCCCCACTCACCACCACCTCTGTTCTGCTAAAAGCCTCCTTGTACTCCCCTGTGCTGTCCCATAAGGGGAAGTCTCCCTGGTTGCACCCGTGGAGAAGAAAAGCCATTTCTCCTTCTAAGGAATGCCAGAAGTCTCCTTGCTTTCCACTGGCTCTGATTTGGTTTGGGGCCCAGCTCAGACCTTGGCTGTGGCTATATGGACTGGCTAAAACCAATCAGAACCTATTCTTGGTGCTGGGGAGTGAGCTACTTCCTGCAGTTGTCGGGGGAAATGGGTGTTTGGTGGTCAAAAATGACAACTGTCACAAGGATGTCAGGGTCTGGATTAGAGCTCCCAAAAGGCTCCAGTGTAGACTGAGTAGTAAAAAGGCTGAGTTGTGTTTCTTTTAGATCAGGATAGGGAGGAAAAAGCATAACACTTTGTGCCCTGTGTTCTGCTTTTCAGGACTTTGCCTGAAAACAAAAAAGCCACCTACCTAAAAGCTGTTCTTCACGTAGAGGAGTATAAGACCTCATAAACATGTAGGGTTGGGGGAGAGGGAACAAATTTTTATGTATGTTATTGAATTACAGTAGTAAAAATACTGTCTTTATATGGATAAAAATATGGAAAAATAAATATCACTAGGTGTGCTAGGATATTTAATGACATACAGGGATTGTTGGAAAGCAATTTAACGGTTTCAGTTTTCCACAAATATCACAGTGTTTGCCTAATCATAAGAATACATCAGAACAGGGGCGCCTGGGTGGCTCAGTAGGTTAAGCATCTGCCTTCAGCTCAAGTCATGATTCCAAGGTCCAGGGATCCAGCCTGGCATCTGGCTCCCTGCTCAGCAGGGAGTCTGCTTCTCCTTCTTCCTCTTCCTCTTCCTCTGCCTCTCGCCCTGCTCATGCTTGTGCTCTTGCTCTCTCCCTCTCAAATGAATAATAAAAAAAATCTGTAAAAAAATGTAAAAAAAAAAAAAGAACACACATAACAGAGTTTGGATTGGGTAAGGGATGAATGCTGGGGCTGGGGTGCAGTCAGATGACCTTTCCCCGAGAGAAATGGTTTAGCCTCTGCAAGCTTCGGTTTCCCCAGATGTAGGACAGAGGCAATAGCAACAGTGACACCTCACAAGGCGGTCGTGAGGGTTGAATGAACACTCTGTCTCTCCCGTGTCGAGCACACAGTGGTTGGTACACACTAACCTCTCTCGGTATGCCCTCGCGGTTAGGAGGAGGACAAGGGAGGGATGCCTTGTAAAGCTAGGACTAGCTGTGACTGCACATAACTGGCATCAGATTTGCAAAGTGGCTTTATTGAGGTATAATTGGCATGCAATAAACAGCACATGTTTCAATTATACAATCGGACAAGTTTTGAGGATGTATCCACCCTTGCAACCATCACCATCACCAAGATAAGTCCCCTATCTATCACCCCCAAATGGTCCTCATTCCCCTTGGAACCCCCCCCTCTCATCCCTCCACCCTGCTCCATCCAAATAACCATAGGTCTGCTTTCTGTCAACACAGATTAGCTTGCATTTCCTAGAATTTAATGTAAATGGAATCATAGACATTATGTACTCTCTCTCTCTCTTTTCTGGCTTCTTCTATTCGACTTGTTTTGAGATCTTCCATGTTGGTGCATGTACTAATAGCTAGCTCGTGCTTTTTTATTGCTGAGTAGTACCCCATTATATGGCTATCTCACAATTACTTTCTCCAGTCCCCTGTCGGTGAACAAGTGCATTGGTGCCAGTCTTTGGCCATGACCCAGAGCTGTTATGGGCTTTTGCTTATAAGTCTTTGGGTGGACATACGCTTTCGTACATCTTCTATAAATAGCTACCGGTACGATTGCTGGATTGTAATATATAAAAATATATATATATATATCTAGATATATCTATCTATCTATCTAGATATCTATATATAGATATCTAGATAGATAGATAGATATATCTAGATATATATATATATATATATCTAGATAGATATATATCTCTATCTATCTAGATATATCTAGATATCTAGATATATATATCTTTACAAGAAACTTCCTGGCAGTAAATGTGCCCTTCCAAGTGTGCCCTTTGTAGGTGGAGCCATTCCAGAGTTCAACCTCACAGGACCTCGGAGCCACGGGCAGGACAAACCCACTGCAGACTTAGGGTCCCCAGCTCGGCGGCAGGTGGTAATTAGAGTTAAGATGAGGAGTCTGAGGGTCGCCTCATCTGAAGGGAGGGCCAAGCATGAGCAAGAAAATAGCTCCAGGTGGGCCTGTAGCCCATCTTTCCAGGTAGCCATAAAAGGGAGGTGGTTTGTGACAGAGTTTCGAGAGCCCAGAGTCCTCTGCTCTTTGCCGTGTAGCCTCTCCCTTCAGAATCAGGGCCCCGTGTGACACCCTGCCTGGCTCATGGGAACACTTTCCCAGGGCTGGACCTTGCCACGCCCACTGGAGTCCTGCTGCAGACCTGCTAAGTCTCTAGACACAGACCCGGTTGCATCTGCTGACCTTGAGACTATGGAAGCCCAGAGCCCAGGGGTTCCAGGAGTTCCTGGCTGCCTCAGCCTGTCTTCAACCTCAAACCCTGGACACACTCAGCCACTGTGAGTGGGGCCGGCTCTGCAGCCTGTCTGTCCCACGCTCCCCTCCGTTCTTATGCCCGGAGGTACTCACACCTGTTGAGCCACCTACCTGTCCCCACCCTGGTTCAGTCTTGGCTTCTCCCACTTGAGCTATATATCTGATCCTCTTCTGGCAGCTCTGCCTGGCCTCCCTTTCTCCAGCCCATTCCCTCAATCCAGCTTCCACACATCGTAATTCTAAGATGCAAATCTTTTTTTTTTTTTAAGATTATTTATTTATTTATTTGACAGACAGAGAGGTCACAAGTAGGCAGAGAGGCAGACAGAGAGAGAGGAGGAAGCAGGCTCCCTGCCGAGCAGAGAGCCCTATGTGGGGCTCGATCCCAGGACCCTGGGATCATGACCTGAGCCGAAGGCAGAGGCTTTAACCCACTGAGCCACCCTGGCGCCCCTAAGATGCAAATGTGACGAGGTCCCTCCTCTGCTTCCCATTGCCTATAGTGGAAAGCTCTAGTTCCTTAGCCTAGCATTCAAGGCCCTCTATGGACTGGGCCTCTGACCTTTCCAGTCTCCACTCCCTCCATCCCTTGAACCTTCCCTGGGCTCTAGCCATTGCAAACCATCTTTCACCACCTTTATACCTGCTCTTCCCCCTGCGTGGTACGCTGTTTTTAAGTCCCTATTCCTTCATT
The DNA here is from genome assembly GCF_963455335.1 of Martes martes. Lineage (NCBI taxonomy): Eukaryota > Metazoa > Chordata > Mammalia > Carnivora > Mustelidae > Martes > Martes martes. Next base: position 158,510,404 of record NC_137891.1, read on the forward strand.
AAGAATCAGCCCTCCCTTGGTTCCTTCCTCGGTTTCTGGCACCCTGTGCAAAACTTCACAGTGACAGGGTGCCTGGCTGGCTCAGTCGGTAAGAGCATGTGACTCCTGATCTCAGGGTTGTGAGTTCAAGCCCCCACCTTGGAGACAGAGATTACTTACTTAAAACAAACCAACAAAACCCTTCCCGATGGCAACAGCCACACTGTGTTAGAGTTGTTCCATTGTGTTTGTTGGCCCACCCAGCTTGGCGTTCCACATGCCTATAGCTCCATCTTTAGTAGCCAGCACATGGTACCTATATGTCGAATGAACGAGGGAAGAAATGAATGAATGGCAGAGTGAGTGAGTGGGATGATGACCTGGCAGTAGCCACGGTGGTGATGGTGTAGATGGGTTGGAGCAGGCAAAGGATGCAGATGAACCAAAAGAACAGAATGAAGACACGAGGAGACGGCTCCAAGGGGGAGGGGAGGAAGTCTCCGCAAAGATGTTCTAACTCTATCTCTCTGCATGGGTCCATCCTGTACCCGGACTGCGTGCTCTGAAATCCCCCAGAATCCCTGTCATTTCCTCATGTTTATTATTTCTGCTACCCCTGTGAGGAAATGCTCCTTGACCCTGCCCTTGAGAAGAGTTGCTCAGGTCTTACCCAAGGCTGTTGGCTTCTTTGCAGGCTGGGAGGTGAGGAAGGGACAGCACAGTTCACCCCTCCTCTGGGCACCAGGACCCTCCTGGCAGGGGTCCCATGGGGAGGGCCTGAGAGCTGAGTGGGCAAGGCCTGAGCCATATGGGAGAGGAGGTTGGGCCTGTGGACAGGGGGAAACAGAAAGCCATGGGGTCTGGAGGCTGGGCCACTGGGCCATGCTGCTCTCTCTGTCTGAGCACACCCCCCACCCCCACCCCCACCCCAGGTGGGTTTCCTGTCCTAGTTCTCTTGTACTTAGCTACATTCCTGATGACAAAGCACTCCATGCTCAGCCAGCTAAGGGAAGCAGAACTGACAGAAAGTTTTTTGGGGGGGGGGGGTATGAAGTATCTGCTTCATACAGTCTTCACCACTGTACCTTCAGGACCCAATACCATGCCTGGCACATGGTGAGGGAGCTCAAAACTCTGTCTGATGGATGGATGGATGGATGGATGGATGGAAAGTTTTCTTGCCTGGGACCAGAGGGCTGTACGGGAGTAGCATCTCCATGGTCCATCCCTGGTGGCAAATGTGGCCAGGTGAGTGTGGGACTCTCTTGGAGAGGGGTAAGAGGCTAGGGGTCTGAGTTGGGGGTCTCTTATGCTACCTCCCCACCTTCTCAAGCTCTCTGCTCCAATCTTAAGAGTTCTGGGATTGGAATCTCAATGAGGCCTATCCCTGCTTGGAGACACCCCTCTCCCACAGCAGAGGTCCCCATGCCTGGCTAGGCATCAGAATTTCAGGGCTGTGTTTCAGGGAAGGTTGAACCATAGTGATTCCTGTGTTCCACCTGAGACCCACTGCTTAGAATATTGCTGGATGGGACCACAAATTCTGTGTTTTTTAAAGTATCCTGAGTGATTCTGCCACGTAGATAGGCATAGGAGTTCCCCCACCTACCGGATCAAGTTTAAACCCCCAAGTAAGGCTTTCTGAGCCTTTCGCCATCAGGACCCAGTGCCCACGTGCACCCTCATACCTTGCCCTTCACCCCAAACACGTAGCCCAGTGAAACTGCTCCATGGTCCCCAGTCCTGCTTGGGCTATCTCGCCACCTGAGCCTTCAATCAAACTCATCTCTCTTACCTACCCCCCTCCTCTACCTGGGGAACTTCCATACATTCTCTGAAGCCCAGAAAATGCCACTTCCTTCCCCAGGAAGCCTTTCACACCCTTCTTCCAGCCAGCCAGGCAAAACTTCAATCTCCTTCCTGTGAATTTCACAGCCCCTCCCACCACCTAGACCATAGCACCTGTCACCCTGCTTAGTCATTATCTGATAATGTTTGCACCAGCAGCCTTGTTAAATCCTCCCAGACATCCTCTGGGGTAAAGGATGACAATGACCGTAGCAAAGACCAATTATGCAAAAAGCCTGCGAAGCCCTCAGCACGTGCTGCTAGGCTTTTAAATCCTCACAAGAGCATGGTGAGGTAAGTACTGTTATTACCAGGCCCATAATACGGATGGGGAAACCAAAGCCCAGAGAGCCAAGCACCCTTGCCCTGGGCCACACTGGATGTGGTAGAGCTGGGATCTAACCCAGGCAGTGCTTCACACACCCCAGTCTAACCCACCACACTTCAACCCTTTTACACTTAAGGCTCAGGGAAGTATTTGCCCAAACCATTCTCATAAGCAGCCCAGACATTCTTTGCACCTAGGAGCCCCTGATTCCCGAACTCCACGCCCCCACATGGCCCCTTTTTGGTAAGTAATTGCAAGCCAAGCCCCATTCCAGGCTCTCTTCCTCATCTCGGGACCCTCCCCACCGCCCTACCCCCAAGGACCTGCCCTCTCTTCCTGGCCTGGCCTGCCCTCTCAGCTCACTCCTGCTCCTCCTGCCCCACCCCAAGTTCTGAGTTCCGTGGAGGGAACGCCCGCCCAGCCCTTGCTGAGGCCACATCAGCTGGAGGCTGAAGTCTGACATTGCTGGCAAATTTCCCCATCCAGCATTCTGGATAGAGCAGTCTGGGACAGTGGAGGAAGCAAGCCTCTTCCTCCTCTCCCTCAGCCTCAGTTTCTCCATCCATAAGGCAGACAGTGGCCTTGCCCTGGTTGTCTTCCAGGGCTGAGAAGAGGCTCTGGTGATCCCAGGACAAGGGGCTTGTCAGTGCTGGTGGGCCAGCCCTGAGCACCTCACTCCTAGGCCTGGTTAGGAGGGCGGGATCCGCAGTCAGCCTGCAACCCTACACTGCCGCCCTGGCAGGTTACCTACCTTCCCTGTGCTCCAGCACCCCATCCAGCAAATGGGATCCCATGAGGACCTTTGCACAAAAGCACTGTGGGAATGGACTGCAGAAAGGCATGGGGCACATTTATAAAGGGCACCTAGACCAGGGCAATACCTCCAGACGTTAACGGTAGTAATTCCTAAGAGCCCTGCCTCCTTCTGAGGGGCGAACAGACCAAAGTAGAATCACAGCCGGGAAGTCAGGCACCTTTGTAGACAAAAAAAGTGGTAACATACATGCAGTGGTAAACTTGGCTCTCTAAGGCAGGTCCCCAGCCCAGCCACCCCATGCACTGAGAATGCTCTACCAGTCCAGCCGGGTGTCTGCAGGGCTTCAAAGTCATACTGGGATAGCAGATGTTCTTCACGACGTGGCAGAGCTCTTTCGCATGTCCTTTTCTCACCCAATTCTTCACAGAGCCTGTAAAAGGAGATTCCTTGGGCTTTGCTTCCAGGCTGGCCTGAGTTCATGTTTCTAGTTCTGCTACTTATGAGCTGCACGATCTTGGGCAAGTTATTTCCCTCCTCTGGGCCTCACTTTGCCTCATCTGTAAAGTGGGGAGGTTACTCCCAACCTTTGAGGATCCCGTGAGAGTTACAGGTATCAGGCATAGAGAAGGTACGTAATCCTTAAAGCTCTATAACCCCCTTGTTCTAGATGAAGAAACTGAGGCTCAGAAAGCCTCCACTGCCTGCTCCACAACCAGAAAGAAGCGGGCTGGCTCTAGCACACGACCCCTGCTCCCACACAGGAAGGTGTCTCCCAGTTCACAACTTTAGAGGTCATGAGGGATGGCTCTGGCTGTTCAAGGTCAAGGACGCGGGGTCCCACTTTACAGGTTTCTTATAACTCTCATTTGTTAGAGTGGGCCAGGTCCAGACCGAATCATCGGGCCCTCTAGAGTGGGTCAGAGGGGAAAGGACAGACCCAAGATGGCTGTGGCAGGCGTGGTAGGTGTGACAGATGAGGCCGTGCGCCCTGTGACTACTGGAAGTCCCGCAGACACTGGGCCAGAAAGCAGAGCCCTTGCCCCAACCGACAGCACAGTGAGGACACAGTGACCTCATCTCTACCGTTAGGAGCTCAGCTATTAACACTGGTCCTTCCTAAGCCTCAGTCAGTGGACAGAACCACATTGCATCGCGCTGGCTTTGTGTCTGCTGATTTTATTAGGGCCACTTCTAGATAAAGCAAGTTATATTCAGCATGATTTGCATGGATACCAGCAGGCTTGATATGTTCTTTCCACACTGGGGTTTGTCCTCTTGGAACCCTCCTTATTGGCCCCAGCCCCAGTGCTGTAAGGAAGCCCGGCTCTGCTGCTGGAGACAGAGGAGAATGTGACACCGTGTGCTGAGGATGGCCCCTGCCAAGCATCTGGCTGAATGTCACTGCGTGAGCAAATTCAGCTTCACCACGGGGAGCAGAAGTGCCAAATCCACAAAATCGTGAGAAATAATACCTCATTGCTGTTCAAAGTCACTGACTAGGTTTGGAATCGTTATTCCATTCCATGGCAATGGAGAGCTGAAACACCCCAGTGTTTTCATTTCCTAGATTTTCAGAGTGTATGTAGACCATTATAGCGGAAGCACCTGTGTCTGAGCGCCCAGCACCCTGTGTGCCCCCCACCCTGAAGGCAGAGCCTCAGCTGCCCCCTGATGATTGAGCCTCTACCACTGACCAGACATTGTGCAGCTTTCCCAAACACCATCACGTACTAGATGCATACTACTTATTGAACAGGCAAATAAATGCCTTAGCACACACTGCAGTCCGTAACAGTTGTTTTATCATCACTCAACTGAAACTGATTCTTTAGAAAGATGCAGATATTACAAAAGAGGGAAAAAAACCATGACCCCTAACTATACTACCCATAATTTCAATTAACATTTAGCATGTATGTCTAGAGATTCGATTATATTACATATTATTATATACATATATGTATATATAATATATATACATATATTACATATGTATCTTTACTTTGAAAAATATTATTGGGGCATCTGGGTGGCTCAGTTGGTTAAGCATCTGCCTTCGGCTCAGGTCACGATCTCAGGGTCCTGGGATCGAGCCCCAGGTCACGCTCCCGGCTTGGCGGGGAGTCTGTATCCCCCTCTCCCACTGCCTCTCCCCCTGGCTAATGCTCTCTCTGTCTCTGTATCTCTCACAAATGAATTTTTAAAAAAATCTTAAAAAACAAAACAAAACAGAAAGCTCTTTACATATTGATTTGGGACACTCCCCAAGATAAAGCCACACAGACCATCCTGGTGGCCACCACCTCACTGAGTGTTGTTGGCTGAAATTGGCACAAATGCATTTATGCTTGCAACCAAAAATTTGTCACAATTACTACTCTATGGGTTTGAGAAAGAAGGGACTCTCCACCACAAGGCCAGGCCTCTGGGAGCCAGTAAAAAGAACAACCCAAGACAGAAGAATCTTGCCCCAGCACCTTCCATAAGCAGAGGCTCTACCAGCCACCGTACAAAACCGGGTACACGGGGAGCTCCCGGAGGGCTCAATCAGTTAAGCATCTGCCTTTGGCTCAGGTCATGATCTCAGGGTCCTGGGATCAAGCCTTGCTTCTCCTTCTCCCTTTGCCCTTCCCTCTGCTTTGCACTCTATTGCTCTCTCTCTTAAATAAATAAAATCTTTAAATGAAACAAAACCAAACCAGGTACGCAGGCTGGAATACGAGCTGCCTGAGGGGATGGCCCCATAGCCCAGCAGTCAAGGCCCTCTCTCTATGCCATGGCCTCCATCTTCCAGCCTCAGCAGCAAATATCTGTTGGCCACCTGCCTCATGCAGAGCACTATGCCCAGGGCACAGATGTATACGGATGCATAGATGTCCATGTGTGACTTTGGACAAGTCATTTCCACCTCTCTGGGCCTCAGTCCTCTCATCTCTAAGTAGGCTGAAATGTACAATCTGAGTATCTTTGCAGCTCCTAACCTATACATCTAAGCCAGGGACCCAGTCCCAGGGCTCCAGGAAGGAGACGAGCTCTAGAAGTGGCATTGGACTTTCCAAAAGCCTTCATCCATTGTTTCCTGTGATCCTCCCAACAGCCCCGAGGCAGGGCTCTTAGGCCAATTTGAGGGATGTGGAAATGGGAGATGCGGAGAGATGAAGCAACCTGCCCGAGGTCACACAGCTGTTGAATGGATGAGCTGGAATTTAAATCCAGGTCTGAGCCAACCGTCCCACGGAGAGAAGAAGCAAACAACCCTTGACTTTTATTAGCATAGTTAAAGATGAGAAAGTTTCTATGAGGTCCCTAGAGCAGTCAAATTCATAGAGACTGGAAGGAAAAAGGTGGTCGCCACAGGCTGGGGGGTTCAATGGGTAAGGAGTTTCCCTTGGGGAAGATGAGAAAATCCAGAGATGGAGGGCGGTGATGGTTGCCCAACAGCGTGAAAGGACGTAATGGCATGGAACCGTATGCTTACACATGGTTGACATGGTAAATATTATGTTCTGTATATTTTGCCACTTTTTTAAATGAGAAAAATGAGGTCTAGCAAGGTCAACGGAGTAGGTGTAGAGCAGTTTGTGAGAGTTCTAGGGACAGACTGGGTTCAGTTCTCAGATCTGCCACTTGCTCACTTGCTTGACCTGAGGCACCCTGCTCTGGAACTGTGCCTCAGTTGCCCTCCTTGTAAAATGGAGTAGCACCCGTATATCTGGGATTGGTTAGAAGAATGAAAGAAGAGAAGTCCATGCCAACCCCTTAGTCATGTGCCCGGGACACAGCAAATTGTACATACACGTGACTTCTAATGACGAGGCCTCTCAAACAGAGCCACAAGAGCCTTGCAAGACACCTGTTAAAACCCCTTTGTTACAAAATGGAAGAGACCGAGGCTTAGAAGGGCTTAGAAAGCGACTTGCCTGAAGTCACCCAGCAGATCTGCAGCGGAGCCCAGCGAGCAGCAGAACCACCACCCCTCTCTGAGCACAGAGATCTCCATCTCCAGCCAGCCCACAAGACTTTTCCTTTCTTCAGAGCTGAACTGCCGTGGATTTGGGATATTAATCTCAAGCCTCGAGGAGGAAGGGAGGGCTTCTCCGGGCTCCCAACTGGTTTTCACTCTCCCTCTTCTGAAGTGTGAGTCTGCTCGGGTATAACTGCTGTGAGTCAGCTGGCGTTCCGTGATGAATGCGCGCGTGTGACTGCCAGGTGGCATCCAGGTGGGGGCTGGGGGAGGGGGTGAGCACCGTGTGACACCTGCTGGGTCATGCGGGCTGCTTGCTGCTTCCGGAACCAAGCAGCTGCGCAGTGGTATCAGCAGTTAAGGGGTCCACATTTCATACCTTCAATTTGCTACTAAATTCCTCCTTTGGAGTGACCTCCAGCAAGTGCCTTTACCTTCTGTGTGCCTCAGTTTCCTCAACTGCCCCATGGAAATGTGAATATAGTCTTACCCTCAGCACAAGGTGTGAGGAGTAAGGGAATGATATGTGAGAAGGTTTTTTTTTTTTTTTTAAGATTTTATTTATTTATTTGACAGAGAGAGAGAGAGAGATCACAAGTAGGCAGAGAAGCAGGCAGAGAGAGGGGGAAGCAGGCTCCCTGATGAGCAAAGAGCCTGATGTGGGACTCGATCCCAGGACCCGGGGATCATGACCTGAGCCAAAGGCAGAGGCTTTAACCCACTGAGCCACCCACGTGCCCCTGTGAGAAGGTATTTTGCACACTCAAAAAGTTCTATCAGCATAAAGGACAGTGTTATTTCATTTCTCAGGAGAAATAAGGTTCTAAGAACAAAACAGAGCCCAGCCAAGCTATTTATTTGTTTTTTTCCATCAGTCCTTGGACTTCTCAGGGTGGCTGAGACCCACCGGTCTCCTAGCTGATCCTATCTGAGGGTGCCAGATTAATTCCTCAGTGTCAACCTTAATGGAGAGTCTACTGGGCACCAGGCCCAGGGGCAAGCCACTGACCCCTCCCCAGAGCCCCACAAGGTCAAGACTGTTCTGAGCTCCATTTTACAGAGAGAAAACCAAAGCTCAGAGAGAGAGAGCAACTTGTCAGAGACGGCACCACCGGCAGGATGGAGCTGGGCCATGAGGCCAACTTCTGACTAAATCCCACACTCTCTCTCCCTGGAGGCTTGAAGAAGAGAGCCCTGCAGGGCTGCATCGGGTCCCCTCCTTCCAATTCCAGAGACCCCTGGAAAACAGTACATGGAAACTGAAACAGGTCGATTCCTGCCACCCTGAAGTAAACCAGGCTTTGCGAATGTAAAACACAGGCAATATTTATCATATTTACCATTTTCAAGTACGTATTACATGCCAGTCACCCGACAACCATGTTCTCACTTCCTGTTCTCAATAAATCTTTGAAGTAAGTACTGAATCTCTCATTTTGCGGTTGGGGAAATGGAGACTCAGAAAGCCCAAGTAATATGCCCAAAGACACACAGCTAGCAGATCTGTCTCCAAGGCCGGTATTCTCCTCACCCCATTATCACTGTCGGACCTCTCATTCATTCGTTCTTTGCTCCGGTTCTTTATTAAACAGAGCCTCTTCCTTGTACTAAGTAACTAACGGGACAGAGGGAGGACAGGAGTGCTTGAGCCCCTGCCTGGGAAGAGGTCATTACCTGGGGAAAGATAAGGGTCAAATAAATTGTAATCTAAGTGATCGGAGCCAGACCCAGGTCCAGTGCCGGTGCTGGCGCTGGGCCAGGTAAAGCGGTGCTTGTTAGAGTTTTGGGTTTTTTTTTTTGTTAAACATTTTATTTATTTATTTGACAGAGAGAGAGAGAGATCACAAGTAGGCAGAGAGGCAGGCAGAGAGAGAGGGGGAAGCAGGCCCCCCGCCAGAGCAGGGAGCCCGATGCGGGGCTCGATCCCAGGACTCTGAGATCATGACCTGAGCCGAAGGCAGAGGCTTTAACCCACTGAACCACCCAGGCGCCCCTAGAGTTTTGGGTTTTTATTTTTTTCATCAGAGGTGCTTGAATTGACACTCACTACCTGTTCACTATCCCACTACCTATTCCCGGATCTTGGCCAAATGACTTCACTTCCCTGAATCTCTGTTGTCTCTTTGAGACGAAGGCAGAGAAGGGCACCTGGGTGGCTCAGTGGGTTAAGCAGCTCAGGTCATAATCTCAGGGTCCCAGGATGGAGCCCCCCATTGGGCTCCTTGCTCAGCAGGGAGTGTAAGTCTCACTCTCCCTCTGCCTCTCCCCTTGTGTGTGCTCTCTCTCTGAAATAAATAAATAAAATAAAAACCAAAAAAAGAAAATGCGAGAGAAAAACATTCATCTCATCAAGTTCTTGTGGGAATTAACTGGGATGATACTGTACCCATTCATTCAACAAATATGTACTGAGTCCCAGTTTGTGCCAGGTACTGTTTTGGTGTTGCAGATGCTAGAGGAAGTAGACAGCAGACATTCCCTTGGAACCATGGAAAGATCTGGGTTTTTTAAGTAAAAAAAAAGTTAGTGGAGGCATACGTAATATGCATACAGGAACGTGTAAAAATTGGAGGTGTACAGCTTGATGAATATTCACGAGCTGAACACACCTGTGTAACACCCTGATTACAAAACATTACCAGCAGGGTCAGGACCAGGATATGGCAAGTGAGGCACCCACCTCCACAGTAAAATTTAAGGGGGTGTTGAAAGCACAGTCATCACGATAAACAATGCTTCAATGTGATAGCTTTTTTTTTGTTTTAAGTATTTTTATTTATTTATTTGACAGAGAGAGACACAGTGAGAGAGGGAACACAAGCAGGGGGAGTGGGAGAAGGAGAAGCAGTCTTCCTGCAGAGCAAAGAGCCCAATGCGGGGCTCGATCCCAGGACCCTGGGATCATGACCTGAGCTGAAGGCAACCGCCCAATGACTGAGCCACCCAGGCGCCCCAATGTGATAGCTTTTAAAAATCAAAATTCATGCCAAAAAAATCCATGATGACAAAATATCAAAATTTTAAATAAGACAGGATTAGTAATAGTGTCATGTTGAGTCATATGGAAAGCTCAGGGCAAAAGGAAAACATCAGTAATGTTGACCCTGCCTTACCTTTGTCCCAGTCCTGATATCAGCCCCCCTCACAGTCACTGCCTCCCCCCCAAGGGTAACTATTGTCCAGACTTCTAATCCCAGAGGTAAGTTTTGCCGGTTTTTGAACTTTGGACGCATGAAATCACACTCTTTTGCATGCGGCTTCTTTCACTCCACATTGCGTCTGTGAGACATAACCCTGTTGTAGCATGCCCAGGAAAGATGTTTAAACAAGGGAAGGAGGTGGTGGCTGGGTGTTTTAGAGACCAGTGTGGCGGCAGGTGAGGGCATGGATACACAGGGGTTCTACACCCTGCTGGCTCTGGGCCTGTGGGGATGAGGAGGAGAGGGTGAATTCCAGTGATATTTTGTAAGGACAGAGGTCACAGGACTGACTGGCTATTGGGGATGAGGGAGAGAGAGGAGGCAAGGAAGATGCTACATCTCTGGCTTGCCCAGTTTGGTGGACAGAGGAGCCATCTCTGGAGTGGGCACTGGGAGGGAGGGGAAGATGAGTCTAGATTTAAACAACGTGAGTGCCAGGTACCTGTGGGACATTCCGAGGGCTGACCTGGAGCAAGCTGTCCAGATAAGCCTGGAGCTCAGGAGAAGATGCTGGAGCGATATGTTCCCCCTGCCCGCACCCCAACACCCCCCCACCCCAAGCAACAGCAAGCAGGCCGCAGCCTTGATGAGAAGGTGTGCAGAGGCCTGGGGAAGGGCACAGCAAGGGTAAAGAAGGGAACTGAAAAGTTCTTTGAGAGCAGCTGCTTTGAACAGGTGTGCAAATCAGAATGAAAATATTAAACACCCCAAACTGTCCTGGTTGGCCCATCAGGCCTTCCTGGAGTCCAGCCCCGCGTTTACCTGCAGCCTGGGAGGATTTGAGTTGCAAAACATCCTGAGGATTAGCGGACCCTCCCCACCGCGCCCCCACCCCCCAATCCCAGTCCCAACCCAAGCCAGCCCCTCTCGCATCCGCAGTAATGGCTGACTCAGCAAGGCTTTTTCTCCGGGATGCTTGCCTTTAAAGGCAAAAAAGAAAAAAAGGAAACAAAAAAACCCTCTTCCCGGGTGCCTTACTCACACCAGACTCGGGGAGCAGCTAGGACCGCCCAGCACAGCGCCCCCGAGCCCACGTGCGTGCTCTCAGGCACGCACCCCAGCGCCGTCGCTGGGCCACCTGGCACCGCCCCTCCAGTCCCCGAGAGCCCTTCCTCCCCTGGCTAGGGCTGGAACTGCTTGGAATCAAACCCAGAAAAAGTCCGAGTTCCTTCCAGGGCTGAAGGCAGCCTCTGGGGAACAAAGCGGCCAGTGTGCGCACAGTTAGAGGTTGAGGGGGATTGGGGGGGATCCTCCAAGCCCAGCACTAGGACTCTGCAGCCTCCTCCCAGCCTTCTTTAAAGCCTCAGGGTAGGGGAGGCTTGAGGGGAGACTGAGATTTCTTCACGCTGTACCCCTGCTCAGAAACCCTCCGTGGCTCCCCACTGCCCACTGAATAAAGTCTTATATCCTAGAACCTGGCAAATGAGGGCCTTTATGACCCCTGTTCTTCAGCTTTTTTGGCTAATTCCCCTAACTTCATCTTCTCTTTCCCCAACTCCCTACACAGTGGCCACAGGGGCTGCTTAGCCGGCTTTGGGGCTCAGGCTGCACCTTCCTGGCCCGCTCCTGGTCTCTCCTCTCCTGCCTCCCAAACTTTCAGGCTCAGATGCCATTTAGACTTTCTCGGGCGTTCCCTCTGTGGTTGGAGTTAAATTCTGTTTTCCAGGACTCAGCCACCCCAAAAATAAACTAGCCCCCTTGAGAGTCTAACCTCTGATCCAGTGTTAATAGCTTCTCATGAATTTACCTCGAAACTGTAGCGTCTAGGGGCTCATAAAACTTTTACAGAGAGAGAACACCTAGAAATGGAATTTCAAGCAGAGAATGGGGGTCTGTCTGGGCAGGTATGGTGAGGTGCGGCAAAAGGAAAGCTGTTTTTCTGGCCGCTCTTGCTTTGTCTTCTGGTGCTACCCTGACCAGAGGAGGGGGATTTGATTTGACATCATGAATTAGGACTGTTTATTTCGATAAACTTTTATACATATCCATTGTTTCTCAGGCTGATCCAGGAGGGAACTGTTATACCCATTTTATAGATACGAATCTTGAAGTTCAGAGAGAAGGGATTTGCTCAGTGATGATTGGTAGGTCAGTAGCAGAGCTGGGACTCAGGACTCTGAATCCGGGGGTCCGCCCTTAGTCTCTGGGTGTGGTCTAGAGAGTCTGTCTTCCTTTCAGCAATTACTCTCTGCCTGCTGTCTTTATGCATGTTCTTCCCTCTGCCAAGAATGGCCTTCCCTACGATCTACCTGGTGAACTCATATTTAGCCTTCTAAACCCTGCTCAGCATGCCCCCTCCCTTCCCTAAAGCTCTCTCTATCCCCTGTCCTTCCCCTGTGGTACGAGTTCTCCTCCAGTACACATTCTTATCCCTGTATTACTGCTGTCCATTTCCCCTCCTGTGTCCTTTTCAGTTTGGGGGCTCCATAAGGCTAGCAACAGATTCACATGCCCCTGACCCTGGGTAAGCGACCCACCCAGGGCTGGCCTGGAGAAGGAAAGGGAGCCTGGTGGTGAGTGTGACCTAAGGGCAGAGTGAGACATACCCACAGCTGGAAAGACGCACACACAACAGACTGGGTGTGCTTGGAAACAGAGCTATGGAGACCTTAAGCCGGGAAGTGACCAAACCAAAAACGTACTTAAGGAAAGACTGCAAGCGTTGGCAGGAAACAGGCATGTTAGCTACTCATCTGATCATTCATTACTGCCTGCCTTCACGCCTTCCCCATGTGTCTCCACCACAGATGCCGTCCTCCATCTGGGGGCAGACAGACAGGACCAGCAGCGCATGAAGAAAACACCGACGGGTTAAGATTCTGTCTTGGGGGACTCTGGGACACTTTCTGGAAGCCCCACTGCAGAGGTACTCTGTGCCATCAGAAGCACTGAGGCGGAGCTGGAGGGCGTCAGGCAGAGGTAACAACCTGAGCAAAGGCAGAGATGAAGAAACTGCGGGTGGCAGAGGTGAGGCCCAGAGCTTGTAAACTAATCGAGGGCCTACTCCCTCTACGGCAGCATCAGCCGTAGGAGCCCAAGAGTGTCTATCAGGACTAGAGGAGGTGAGACCAGAGGAGTGGAGGCACAGCAAACAGCTGGGAAGGAGGGAGGGAGGATTAGGTGGTATAGAGAGTGAAAGCAGCAGGACTTGGTGGCCTCTGGTAGTGGGGGACAAGAGGAAGCCCCAGGCTTTGCAGGCTGAGCAGCAGGGAGACCATAGGAACAGAAGCTGCGGGCAGAGATGTGCTGGGAAGGGCCCTGCTCCCCTTTCCTTGGGCTTCTCCATGCCCAGCTAGGGTACCCGCTTAGCAGCACTGGACACACAGCCTGGACAGAGGAGTCCAGGAGTCACGTGGTCAGCTCAGCCTCCTCCTTTCCAGCCAAAGTAACCCCTCCTTGTCCCTCTCCACAGCGACAGGGACACTTGGCCTCACCTCAGGTCTGTGCACTGGGGGGTCTTTCCCTTCGCTGTCTTAAGAAAGACCCCGGTTTAGAAGAGGAAATAAGGCTGAAATGATACCACTACCACTAAAAAAGGACTCACTGTGTGTCAGCAGGTGCTGAGTACTTCATGGACTTATCTGGAAACTGTATCTCTCATGACAGCACAGGAGCCTGGAGGTGGTTTTCATTCCGTTTTACCCATAGTAAGGCCGAGGCTCAAAGGCCAGCGCGTCGCCTAGAATCGTGCTAGGACTGGTATACAACAGAGCTGGCTCCAAACCCAAGGACTCCTGTGTTCTTGCCGTTCGTATTTTTCACTCACCTGTCGCCATAGGTTCAAATGTACGGTCAGGAGTAGAGAAGAGTTCACAAAGGTGATAGGAGAGCCCAGAGAAGGGGTGGGCATGGATTTTCAGGCAGCGGGCCCAGACTGTGCTAAAGCAAGGCTTGGCTTGCAAGCAGGAATGTCGGGGGTGGAGGGGGGTTAGGAGAAAATCTCCCAAGGAGACCTCCTGTAGTTTGTCTCACAAATACTGCAGTACCACTTACCACGAAGCAGACGCTGTTCTAAACGCTTTATAAATTTTCACTAACTTACTCTTCATAACAGACCTATGAGATGGTACTACTATCCTCCTTAGTTTGCCGAAGTTATCCAGTGGCGCAGTGAGGACTCCAGAGTCCTCGCTCTAAAGCGCTATCCTACGCCGGTCCCAATTCGCTGTACAGCTCCACCATTTTGCTAGAGGTCGCTGAGGCTCAGAGAGGTGTGCACACTGGCTTAGCGTCACACAGCGAGCGCGCTTCCCCGGACCCGGGGCACAGGCAGCGGGGAGAGACCCCCAGCCAGAGCGCGGAGCCGGCAGGGTGCCCTCCAGCCCCCCTCACCCGAACCCCATCCCCGCGGAGCCCCGCCCCGGACGTGCCCCAGGCCCCGCCCTCAAGCTCTGCCCACACGACCCCCCCCCGACACACACCGCAGCGCCAGCCAATGGCTGGGGTCCTATAAACTCTACCGCCGCGGGCTCAAGGCGAGAAGCTAGAGGTAGCCCTGGCTAGCGCGGAGCTCGTGGGCCGCGGGGTTTGGAAGCGAGATCGCCAGGGAGCAGGAGGCCAAAGGACCGAAGTCAGAGTCGCAGTCGGGGTCTCAGAAGCGGAGCAGGAGCCCGAGCCGGAGCGCGCCGCCCGTCCGCCCGTCCCCGCCCGCGCACCCGGCGCTGCCAGAGCCTCCGGCGCAGCGCGGCCATGGAGCCCAGCAGCAAGGTGAGTCGCGCGCCCGCCGGCCCTCCCCGCCCGGAACAAAGGCGCGGACCCCTCCGACCTTCCGCCGGCTCTAGCCTCCCCGCCGCGCTGTGCGCCCGGGGCGGGCGCCGCGCCTCTCTGAGCCTCCCTCGGCGCCGGCCTGCAGCGCCGCGCTCTGGCAAGGCGGGGGGCGCGGGGCGCGGGTGCGGATGGGCTCGGGATGTGGCGGGCGCAAGGGCGCCGCGTGCGTAGTTGGCGCCCGCACCGGTATCTGGCTTCCTTCCGGGGGCGCCGCGCCGTCCACGCGGCCCGGTGGGGCCGGAGCACCAGGGGCCCAGGCGCTGCACGTCGCTCACGCTCTCCCCGGCGGAGGCCCCGCGCCGACTCCTCCCGGGGCGGGGGAGGGGGCTCGAGCGCGGCGCCCATTGGCTGAGCGGGCCGAGCCCCCAGCCCGGCCCCGGCCTCGGCGCGCGGAGGCGGCGGGACCCGCCCCCACTCGGCGGGCTGGGAGCCGCTGCGCGCTTCTCCCGGGGGCTGCACTACGCGCGCGGCCTGCTGTTCCGCGCTAGACGCGGCCTCACGCGGTCTCCCGCGGCAGGGCTCCGAGGCTCCGAGGCAGAGGGCATTTTTTTCCGGGGAGGTGGGCTCCAACTCCAGGATGCTCGGCTCCGGGGCGGAGACGGAAAGCCGGCCTCTGAGGCCCTTCTTGCCTCGTAGTACAGGCCCCAAAGCTTTGCCCAGTACCGGGGAGAGGTGCTCCGAGGTGGCACGTTTCCCTGCTGGGGCGGGGCTGGGCCGAGGGAGCTCCCGGGGGGCCGCCGCCGAGAGCCCCGGGCGGGTGGGGGGTGGGCCGGGCCGGGAAGGGGCCCCAAGCCAGAGCAGATCTGGAGGAGCGCACGCCGGCGTCCGGGTCTTGGGGTCCGGGGGACACTCCGTGCTCTAGATGGCCTCTTCCCCTGGGGACAAACAACTGCCCAGATAGGGATCTCTTTCTTCGTCTCGTAGAGAGACTCGTCCTGCAGGGGATCTTTGTGACTCCCAGAACGGTTCCTTTTCAACAAATATTTGTTGATCCCCTCCTGCGTGCAGGGCATTGTTTCTTTCTTACCCTCCCTTTCCCCTCGCGACGAATATTTTAAAGTGACTTTTTTCTTTGAAGCGCTCCCTCCCCGAATTTTCCCAGCTCCTTGGCAGGGGAGGCACAAGAGTCCCCCCCCCCCTTTTAAAACGTGGAATGCGGGGACAGGACTGAACTCTGTCTGCACTGCCCTTCCTTTGGGCCGTGGAGGTGTCCAGTGGGACTGAGCGGGGTCTTGTCTGGCCAGAGTGGCGCCAGCCCGACGCCTGGCTGTCCTCGGTCCTACATACCTGTTGAATCCCCGGAACTTGTATCACCCACGCTGGCCCTCTTGGGGCGTTAGGTGAGACCCTGAGCCGCAAACCCAGCAGTCAGCCGTCAGTCGCTGTCCTGGCATATGGATATGACAAAACAAAAATAAAGCAAGTGATTTTGGCGAGTGGGAAGGCCTTGAGACCCTTGCTGCTTTATCTCCGTGCTCTGACAGCCCACTTCACCTCTCTGGGCCTCAGTTTCTCTGTCTGTAAAAGACAATCACCTTTTAAAAATTTTTTCTTTTTCCTTTTTACTTCTTCAAAAATAAGAACTGTCCTGTTCGGCAGGACCTAGGTGTTTATGAGTGGATAAGTGAGTATTCTGAGCAGAGACAGAAAAGTGCGGGAGAAAATCAGCAGCCATTTAGAGTTTCCTAGGCTCCTGGCTAAAATGCCACTGTGTTACTGATCCTCTGTAGGTCTGGAGCTCAGAGAAGAGAGGTAACTTTTGCGAAATCACACAGCTAGTCAGTGGCGGAGCTGGATTTGAACCCAGGCCAATCCAAAAGGGCTTTCAGTCTATGCTGACCCCTTTCACCACACACTTTCTGGAATTTTGGGCCAACGGGAGATTTTGCCTAAACTCAAAGGCTGTCCTTGTATGTAGGAGCTGGTTCTAAATGCTGTAGCCAGTGGGTGTTTTCATGCAATACCTTCCAGACTTAGGACTGTCTGCCCATCAGTAAATTACTTTGGAGCACCTCCTTCTCAGTGGTTTATCTATATTTACAAATTCATATGTATACACTCTTACACTAGTAGATTATATGCCTGCCTAAGGTAGAAATTTAAGGGACGCCTGGGTGGCTCAGTGGGTTAAAGCCGTTGCCTTCGGCTCAGGTCATGATCCCGGGGTCCTGGGATCGAGTCCGGCATCGGGCTTTCTGCTCAGCAGGGAGCCTGCTTCCCTTCCTCTCTCTGCCTACTTGTGATCTCTGTCTGTCAAATAAATAAATAAAAAATAATAAAAAAAAGAAATTTAAAAAGACACAGATAATAGTTACGGTTAAAAATTTTTTTCATTCTTGCTAAACCCTCTCTGAGTCATTAGTATACATTCTAGAATAAAGCCTTTCCTTTTGGAAACTGCTGATTTGATCAGCAAGCACAGCACTTTTGTGCACGATGTTAGACTAAGGCCTGGAGAGGTTTTGTCCTTTGCCTGAAGTCTTTCAGTCAGGTGTGTCTGACTCTGAAGTTCTTTCTCTCTCTTTTTTTAAAAATATTTAAAAAAAAAAAAAAAGAGGAATCTCTATACCCATCACGGGGCTCCAACTCACGACCCCAAGATCAAGAGTTGTACGTTCTACCAACTGAGCCAGCCAGGTGCCCCTGAAGTTTTTTCTGCTGTGTTCTGTCGTGTCCTCTGCACATTGGTGTCCTGTGCGGATTGTGCTTAGTTTAACTGAGTGGGAAGTGGGGGACAGGTTGACTGCCTCCCCTCTCGGCCAGAGGTTCGCTCATGCCCCCTCCTGGGCAATTGGCTAGGTGATCCCTGAGTCCGGCCCTAAGACCTCTCACCCTTTGTGAAGAATTCCTGGCTAGTCCCTTGTGGCGCCTGGGGCCTTTGCGGGGCCTCTGTCTTCTCTGTCTTCCAGATAAAGGAGAAATCAGAGATCTGCAGGGCTCCTCAGCCCCTCAGTGCTATGAAGAGCATAGACTTTTAATTTTAAAGTCCTGTGTATGTGGTTTTGAATTCCAGTTTAGTTCAGTTGCCTTGTCGGCAGGGTGATGTCATTTTCATTATTAGAGTCGAAGATTTTAGAAAGAAAATGTTTCTATCCCCATAGAGGTTCCATAAATGTTCCTTGCTTCCCTGGACTCCTGAAATCCATTGCACTTACCTGGGTCCCAGGTGATTGTACCTGGGTTGTGGCCTCCGTCCAGAAGATTGACATTCTGACCATGGGAGCTTTTGCCGGGATTCCCTGGGCAATGAGTGTCGGTCGGTTGAGTCAGTCATTAAAGATCCCACCAGCCAGTTCTTCTGTAGCAGGGGTTTGTTGGGAAGCTGGTTTGCAGGACTGGCACCTGGGTGGGAGTGCGGGGGCCCAGAGCTGGGTCAGCTAATGTCGCTGCCCTGCCCTCCCCTCTGAGGGAGATACGGGCCACAGTGACATCACTGTCCAATGAAAAATGACTTTCCCAAGGTCACCACTGAGCCTCCTACTGCAGAACATGCTGCCAGCCTCTCTGGGATGGCCTTAAGAGCATCAGGGAAAGAGCCGGAAGGAACTTTTCCAGTGCACGGCCCAGCCCTCCATTTGACAGATGGGGGAAACTGGGGCCCACGAAGGAAAGACGTTTGTCTAAGAGAAGGCTGTCACAAAGAATTGGAGATATTCCTGAGTATTTAAAAAAAAAAGAAAAAGAAAAACAAAGGATTTTTTCCATAGTGCCCTGGCCAGTGTGCACCCCTCCGCTCACCCCAGAGCGATAGGAATTCCCACCCTCCAGGACTTCCAAGCTCCACCTGGTGCAGCCGGAGTCAAAAAGTGGGATTAGATATAACTCGACAACTGAAATCCTTCTGTGAATGGAAACAAAACGTGTCCTCAGGAAAGTATGACCTTGGGCAAATGACTCTCTTCAGAGCCATGGAGCTGGAAGCCTGCTACCCCGTGGCAGGTATGATGAGACTGGCCCAGTTCCCCAACTCAAGGTCGTGGCTCTTTAGGTGGGAAGACCCTTTGCATGGCCGTTTTGGGTGCACAGACAGTGTAAACATCTCCATCAGGATCCTTGTCCCACGCTGAGCCCGTTGGGGACCCAGCCCTGCTTGCTGCGGTACTGGGTCAGTCCCAAATCCCTCATAATCAGCTTGTGACTTCAGGGAGCTCAGCTCTACCCAGTGCCTCCTGGTCACGGGGTGTCAGGGCCTAGAGTGCCTCTCTGGCTCTGAGGGTACAGGCATCCAGTTCCCCCTCCCCTGGGGCTGGCAGAGCTGGGGAGGCTTAGAACAAAGGGGGAAGTGTGCAACATTGGCTTGGGACCTGCAGCCTCCCCCTTCCCCCGCCTCACTCCTGGGCGCACAGGTGACAAAGCCACTCAGTTCAGTAACTGGCCTCCCCTGGATGGTGGAGGCTGAGAAGGCTCCTGGTTGGCCTCGTGGCCTCACAGAGAGGCTGTGACCAGGCTGGCAGGCCCAGGCCTGGTCACCAAAACAAACCTCTGATTGTTACCTCCCTCCGTGGGAGGGGTGGAACGGAGCCGGAGGCTCTGCCGTCCAGCCACCAGGCCAGGGAGGCAGTAACTAAAGCATAAACGGTGGGGTTTTATAGGAACTGAGCCAGGCGCCCAGGCCTTGAACTCAGGGCACGATCAGGGCTCCGTTCACCCTCTCTAAGACCTCGGCACCCACACCTTGCTGGCTTTGGCTTCTTCAGGGCCTCGGCACCCTGGAAGAGGAGAGACCTCTTGCCAGATCCAGCTTATGGAACCTTTGGCCACTGAGGCCTCTGCTGGACAGGACGTGTCCCCATACTGCCTGCCCCCAGAGCTGGCCTCCCGCTGGTTTGTGTGAGCCGGCAGGAAAGGGAGGAAGGGGAGCGGACTGAAACAGCTCTACCATTTGACCTCAGGGAAGCCACACCTTCTGTTGGAACTTGTTTCCTCAGTTGCGGTGGGGATAATATCTACTTCTCTGGGTCAGGTCATAGATTCTTTGAAAATGACAGAAATGAGAGGCGTCTGGGTGGCTCAGTCAGTTAAGCATCTGCCTTCGGGCTTAGGTCATGATCCCAGGGTTCTGGGGTCAAGCCCCACATCTGATGGGGAGTCTGCTTCTCCCTCTGCCATTTCCCCAGCTTGTGTTTTCTCTATCTCTCTGTCAAATAAATTAATAAAATCTTAGAAAAAAAATACAGAAATGATGGAGTCAATTATAGAGAAACATACAAAGAAAAAGAGTAAACATCTTCTCCTGGTTGTAACGGTTTGTTTGGTGTTTCTCCTCACAGACCTCTTTTTGGGCACGTGTGTGTGTGTGCGCGCGCCTATAAATGGATCACACTTTCTACATAGTTCTGTGTGCCCCGCACAGCCCCTTCTGTTTGCCCACCATCCCTGAGAGGTCAGTATCTACAGATGTATTTGCCCATACAAGCAAGTATCATCTCTACAAGTTCATTTTCTCCCGCTTCCTTCCACAAAATGTACATCTGACACATTGTTTTTCCGCTTGCTTTTTCCCTTAACAGTCGGTCCTGGCACTCACTTCCTATCAAGGACATACAGATGTGTTGCATTCTTTCCAGCAGCTGCATAATATTCCATTATAGGCGTGTCCCACCATTACGAAGCTTTGGCACCCGCATCACTTTCTTTCTTAATATCATGTGCCACCTGATGTAGTTGAGGTTTTATTTTCTGCCCTCCCACCCCTAACTGAAATACCCAGTTTCAAGGAGGCAGGGGGTTGGTTTGGTTTATTTAGTGCTGAATGCCCATTGGCTAGAATAGCTTTGGGAACAAGCATTCCTCAGTAACGGCTTATTAGGAAACCTCTCTTTTGGAGAAAAAGAGGTCTGGAGGGAGTGGGCTTTCTCAGGTCACACAAGTAGGGGGAGCTTGGACTTAAACTTGTCCACGGACAGGGACCTCTGCATATTCTCATGGTCTGACCCAGTGAATTTCATCAGGGTTGAATTGGTGCCCATCTAACCCTTTGAATGGGTATTGGCTTTTCCAGATGGCTGGTACCTGCACACAGCCCCGGGAGCCACTTACAGCCCCGGGAGCCACTTAGGTTTTGTTTTAGGACAGATACCTTTGGGTTATTTAGAGAGGATGATTTGGTTTTACCTGGAAGGCTTTGAAAATCCTGTGCACATGGGCTAGGTTTGCACAGAGCAGTTTTCTCTCTCTCTCTCTCTTTTTAAAGAGTTTATGTTATGTGAGAGAGAACACAAGCACAGGGAGCAGCAGGCAGAGGGAGAGGGAGATAAAGCAGGCTCCCTGCCCCTCGCCCCAGGATCAGGGAGCCTGGTGAGGGAGTAGACCCCAGGGACCTGAACTGAAGGCAGACGCTTAACTGACTGAGCCACCCAGGCTCCCCAACACAGAGCAGTTCCAAGGACCTAGGGCTTCAAGCAGGAGCTGACAAACTTTTTCTGCTCTGATCCCCTTGTGTCATTGTTGTGCAGAAGCAGCTGTAAACAATATATAAATCAATGAGTGTGACTGTGTTCCAGTAATATGTTTATTTGTGGTCACTGAAATTGGAGTTTGATATCATTTTTATGTGTCACAAAATATTAGTCATTTTTTTTTCTTTCCCAGCCACTTAAAAATGGAAACTCCGTTCTTAGCTGGCAGACTGGGTTTGGCCAACAGACCCTAGTTTGCCAGCCTTGGCTTAGAGCAAGATCCAATCAAATGGCCAGAGGTTTCTGAGCTTTGGCCTGGGCTTTCCTGGCTCAGACTGGGCAAGTCCCCAAAAGTCACTAGAATAGAAGTTGACCTACATAGAAAGTACCAGGTAGGAACCTTGTTTCCTTCGGGGGCCGGTACCCGGAAGCAAGGGGGAGGACATGAGCAGGAAGGGCATGGGATTTGTCCTCAGAGACCTCCTGCTGGAGGCATCGCAGAGGCGGAGGACCTTCTGGTTATCTGCTTTCCCCTCTCCCAACGCCCCATTTTCTCATCCGTGAGGTGGGAGCAGTCTCTCTCCCATAGTGTGTCCATGGTGGCTGAATCGGGGTGCACTAGCAGCCGCTGGCATGGGGCCGCGTGCCTTGCTAGGGCCGCGGGTGCTGATAAAGGCAGCAGCTCCCTCCTCTCCTCTCTGCTTGCAAGACTGAGGAGTGCCTTCTGCCCCCAGGGCCACCACGGGATGCAGGGGAGGCCCAGCCATGCATGCAGAAGTCCTGACCTCACTGGAAAGCCGAGGGGATGGCCTCCAGAGGAGTTGCCTGAGGTCACCAGCAGGTTAGGCTTTGGAAGGGGGACCCATCCCTCTTCTTTTTTGAAAAGTGTTGGCAGGATGGAAGGGGCCAGAGGGTAAACTGCCAGTCAAGGAATCCAAAGAACTCAAGACCCAGCCCTGGCTTTTGTTTGCTGATGATCCTGGGAGTCTGCCCTCTGACCTTAGGTTCCCCATCTGTCACATGAGACTGTTAACAGCAATTCTGCAATGGTGGGGGGGGGAGCTTTTTCTATTTTAATGCCCAGAATTTTGTTCAAATGCGATCTTGGGGGGGAAAATACACAAAATAAATAAAAAAGGGGAGCTGTTATGGGTTTCGTACTCCCCTGCCTCACCCCCTCCTGTCCTCCTTAGAACTTGGGGACCAAGCTGTTAGAAAGCCTATGTCCTGTGCTTCCGCGCCCGTCAGGAAACCACGCGAGAAGCTGCAGGAGGAGGATGGGATGGAAGCAGCGTCTGGATCGAGCCCACACGGGACCCTCCTCCTACAGGGAAAGCCCTCCCTCTGCCAATATTGACTAAGGGCCTGCTGTCGGCCAAGCCCAGGGCTGGAGCACAGTGCTGAGGAAGGGCACCTGGGCAAGGGTCAAAAGGCCACAGTGCTTAGCAAGTTATGCGACATGGCCAGTGTGCCATCTGGCATCCCGGTGTGTGGGAGGAGAGGTCCCCAGGCTGACTGTGCATCAGTGGCTTCCCGGGGGAGGGAGGACCCTTGTGTTGGGATAGGGCTGGTGGGGGGGTGAGGTCCTCCTCTGTGCTGGGCCCTGAGCCTGGGCATGTGCTGAACCGAGGCCTGTGGCACTCCTAGGAGAGCCCAGATTTGAACTTGAGGTCTTTCCTCTCAAGTCCCGGGACGTGGGAGTTACTGTTAGCCTGTTTGTGCCTCTCAGAGCTGATGTTCCAGTGCCCACCGGGGGTTCGATAAATGGCCGAGGTAAAAATCTGTTAGGATGAGCACTTTTCTGGCCAAATAAATACCCTGAAAGGTAAATTCAGAAGCAGTTACGAATGAATGATCTGTACTGTGCCCAACCCTGGGCGCTCTGGCTGCAGAGCTGGGTAAGACTCAGGCCCCATTCTTGGAGGGAGTTCCCAGACTGGTGGGTAAATTGCAGGGGAGGCAACTAGGGCAAAACTCTGCGAGAGGACAAGTGGTTCTAGAAGGTAGCCTCAGCCCCAGGGTGGTCCCAGATGGGTGACCAGGGTGGGCTCCTGGGGGTCACAGATTCCAGATTCCACATGACGCTTCCACTCTTACAGAAGGCTTCACAAGACAGCCACAGCTGTGGGTTTTTTTCCCCTTCTCCAAGTCGCCACCAAGTAGTTCATCAGCTTGACACCTAAATAAAGGTGTGGAATGAATGGATTTCATTGTGGCACCTGGATGAGCCACAGAGCAGGTGGGGGCAGGTGGTGCTGTGGTGGCCCAATGGAGAGTGGCTTCCCACGCTTCCCCGGGCGCAGCAAATGCTTGTCACGTGAACCCTGCCAGGCTCCCTAATGGCCACGGATACTGAACTTGACAGCAAGTCTTTAGGGAAGGAACTCGGATCCCCCATTTTCCTCTGTGAAGAACCTGAGCCCAGAGGTCTCTACGTGTCCCAGCTCCGAAGTGAAGAGAAGCTGTTCTCTGCTTTCCTGCCTGGGTCTCCTGATTCTCAGTACAGCCCAGATCCAGCTGGGTGTGGTGGGGGTGTGCCGCCTTGCAGGGGAGGGACACAACATCTCCTCCCCTGCACCTAGCATCCGGCACACTGAGCACTGCCTGTTTAATCCGGCGGAATCAGGCCCCTCTTCTTCCCCCTGCACAGACTGTTCTGTCTACCTGGAATGCAGTCTTGCCACTGCTTCCTCACTTGGCAGACTCTGTATGTCCTCATGGCCAACTTCAATGTCATCTCCTACGAACCTGTCTTTGATTGTCCCAGGCGAAATACCTTGATGTTGGGACTGGGGTCTGTACAGGTCATCCAGGGCCTGGAGCATGGGTCACTGAGCATACGTGAGTCCTAGTGCAGCAGCCTGCCCGGGGTGGCTGTGGCTATAACCAGGAGTGGGTAGGCAGGTTTTCTAAAGCGGAATTTGACCTTGACCTGCCCATGGCAGTTCTAGCCCAGGGGTCTGTCCTTGGCTCCCAGTAGCCCCCACTGCCAGAGGCCACAGCTGCTCAGCGGGGGGCCCCAAGAGTAACTTAGAGTCGCAGACACCCCTGGGACATCAGAGCCAGATTGAGAACGGGGTCTGTGATAAGACGACTTAGCGCTCACAGCTCTGCTGTGCTGTTCATTTCCTGATCCACGGGTCATCTGTATTGCTGTTCACTTCATCATCTGTGTGCTGTTCATTTTTATTTAAACGCTTTGTTCTAAGTAACAGGAAGCCAAGGGGTTTATAAGTAAATTCTTTTGAGTAGGTGACACAGTCACATGGTTCAAAATTAAAAAGCATGCAAAAAGGTGTAAAGGGAAACCTCTGTGCCACCCAGTCTCTGCCATTCAGATCCCAGGGTACAGTGTTACCTTTCTTACAAGTGTTGTTTTAAGTAGGTAGATAGGTGTGTTCTGCCTCCCCTCCCATCCTCAGCCATTTCTTCTTCTTTTCATACCAAACACAGCATGCAACACACATTGCTACGAAGCTAGCTTTTTCCTTAATATAGCTTGGGAAGTGTCCCAAATCAATAAGTAAAGAGCTTTCTGTTTTTTTTTTTCTTTTAGGATTTTTTTTTTTTTTAATTCATTTGAGAGAGATAACAGAGACAGAGCACAAGCCAGGGAGAGAGGCAGAGGGAGAGGGAGAGGCAGACTCCTTCATGAGCTGGGAGCCTGACCTGGGGCTCAATCCCAGGACCTGGAGATCATGACCGAAGCCCGAGGCAGACGCCCAACCATCTGAGCCACCCAGGCGACCCTAGAGAGCTTTCTCCCCCCCTTCTATGATATAGCTGTGCCACATTTTATTAAATCATATTTACATTTATTCTAACGTGAATTAGAGAAATCTCTCTCTGGCACATCATTAATACTGTACTCTGTGGAAAACCCCGAGTTCACACGTGACTCACCACAGGCAGGGAGCCCTCACATGGCGGCCTTCAACAGCCGCTCTCAGCCCTCCTCCGTCCACGCTCAGTGCCTTGTGACCGCCTCTGCCTTCATCCCGGCGGCCGCCCGATGATGAGTTAGCTTGGCTGGGGCCCACAGAGCACGTCTGTCAGGTGCTCCCCACGCACACAGGGCCCACAGCCCTGGGTCTGGAGGCTCCCTGGGGAGCTAAGGGAAGGGAGACTTTGGAAGGTGTGCAGCCCGCTGTGAGGAGAGCCCCGGCCCAGGATGAATATCCAGAGTTGGGCCAGGAAGAGGCCAGGTGGCCCTGTGGGAAGGATGGTCCCAGCACTCCCCTGCTGAAGAATGGACTGCCTGAGCACTCAGGCTAACTAACGAAGTCTCTTCCTCTCTCCACCTCTGATGTGAGAACCGTGGCTTTTGCGGTTGTTGGCCCGACAGCTTCTAGAGAGTGGAAAGACCATGCTAGAAACCGGTCTGAGTAGCCATAAACCCAGTGCTGTCTGTGAGGATCTTGAGGTCGGGGCTGTTTCTGGGTTCTGTGGGGAAGCTGGGTCCAAAGGGTATGGCACCTTGCTCACCCAGGGCTCTCCCTGTCTGCGGCCTTCATGCCCCAGGCTGCCGGGGGACAGAGACCCACCATGCTTTTCTTCCCCCAACCCTTTCCCCCTTGAAACACCTTGGCCCGACACTCTTACTCACCTGGTGTCATGTACTTTTCCAAAGCACATTCCTGCCTGTTATGTCATCTGTGTGCATATAGCCCTGGGAAGCTCATGCTCTGCGGATGGTTGCCATGAGAGGCACGAGGTGGGGAGTCCAGAGCCCCGAGCTCCAGCCTGACTCTTCGCAGACCCCTGCATAATCTGTCTCTGCCTCTCAGGACTCAGTTTCCTGCCCTGTGAATGGAGGGAGGGGAGGGCAAGACCACATCTGCAGTGCTGCCAAGCATGATTGCTCCCGCCTTGTACACAAGCAAATGGGGGTCCGGGCAGACTAGGGAAGGGTGGCAGCCTGCTGGGATTCAGGTTGGCTGGAACCAGAAGCCAGCACTTTCTGGCCCGAAGTCAGGGTGCTTCCTCTGTGTACTGTTCCTCCCACGTAATCTGGCCCTCCTTGCATAGGGGAGTTGATTACTGGGCCTCCCAAACAGAGTCTGGAGCCCCCTGGACCTGGGCGGGTCATGGCTCCACCAGAGGAATGAGACTCCAGAGAGCCAAGACCTGGCTACAGAGAGAGAAGACCCGACTTCCCCTCTCTCCCCAGGAATGAGTCTGGCCAGCCCAGTGTCTAGAAGTTTGCGGGGCTGGTTCAGGCATCCGAGGTCAGGAAGTGGCCAAGTTTCCTGGGAGAAGGACTGGATTGGTGTGGTGCCAGGAGCCAGGCCAGATATCTGAACACGGGAACCTGCCCGCCGGTGCCCTGGAGTAACCTGGGCCCAGACATGCGTGTAACAGTGTGGGTCCTTTTTTCTCTGCAGAAGCTGACGGGCCGTCTCATGCTGGCCGTGGGAGGGGCAGTGCTCGGCTCCCTACAGTTTGGCTACAACACTGGAGTCATCAATGCCCCGCAGAAGGTGAGTGCTATGCCTTCCCAGGCTTATCAACGCCAGCCTGCTCTGCTGGGCACCACACACCCCACAGGCTCCCCCTGCCTCTCAGGTGTCAGTCATTTACATCAGTTCACCATCTGATCCCAACAGCCAGTTGTCTGGCCCTGAACAGGTAAAAAATTCTTGACTTTGGCCTTGGAATCCTGGAGCTGCAAAATCGTGGGGGCTTGTCATCTTGACCAGCCTCCTACCCAGCACAGATACTTGTAATCATCAGAGCAACGCGTGAGACAATGATGCTGCATTTATGTGACACTCTGGGGTTCCAGAGGCCTTGGTGGTGCTTATCTCCCTTGCGGCTCAGTTTGCCCAGGCGGGCGGG
Organism: Martes martes; assembly: GCF_963455335.1. Lineage (NCBI taxonomy): Eukaryota > Metazoa > Chordata > Mammalia > Carnivora > Mustelidae > Martes > Martes martes. The sequence goes on from NC_137891.1 coordinate 158,537,483, forward strand.
CGGGCCGGTGGGCGGGCCGGCGGGCAGGCGACAATCACTGCTCCCGTCCTGCAGCGGGGGAGAGTGGCCAGAGAAAGAGAACCTGCCCTGCATCACCCAGCGAGGCAGGGATGGAGCTGGTTCCCAAGCCCAGTCTGCCTGGAACCTTCCTGACTGGGTAGTCCCCAAGCCTGTGCTCATACCTGTCCACAAACAGCACCCTCCCTTGTAAAGCCCTTCTGTTCCACTTAGAAACAGCCTTCTTCCCCTGGAGGCCCTGTGCCAGTCCAAGTAAAAATGATGTCTCGCCCTAGGGAACCATAGGGAGGAGGGGTCTGCGCTTCCTTGCTTCTCCCTGCAGCACATCCCAGATCTGTCCTCACTTGTTCCTTGGCTATCAGGACCGGGAGGGACCCCCTCGACCACCTTCAGCTCAGCACACTTGCTTTAGGGAGGAGAGAAGAAGAGAGGGGTCAAGGGGCAGAAAGGAAACCGTAAGGAGTCCCTTCTCTATACCAGCCTTTTTGCGTATGTTTATGAGGTTAAGTTCCATTTTAGAGACCCAAAGACTGAGGCCCTGGGCAGATGAAATAACCAGTAGGCTCCACACATAGTTAGTGAATGGTGGATTCAGAAGCCAGACGGTTTCCATAATCTCAGGCTGTCTTCCTGACCAGCTGCCTCATCGGTTGAAAACTCTGTACCTTCCTGGGGAGGACGAAATGAGAGTGGACAGTCCTGCCAGGGCCACATTCTGCCCTCCAGAGGGTGAAGCTAGAAAGTGAGTGTGGCCAGCTCCCGAGGACCAGCAGCCAGTCCGGGGGCACTGGGCACTGTCGGAGTCAGAGCTGGTCCTCCTCCCAGTAGGCGGAGGGTGGCTGTGGGGGGCCACGCCTGATGCCCGGGAGCGGGTTACCAGGAAGGCCTGGCCTGCTGAGTCATGCTCAGCTGCCGCAGAGGTAACAGGACTTTTCCAGACTTGTCTGAAATGGCGCCCATGCTTGGAACAGCCCCAGGCCCTGCTTTAGCTAAGTGCTCTGAACAGCTCTTGCCAAGGTGTGTGCCTCGGAGCTGGCTCCATTTGGGAATCGCACAGCTGGAAATTCTGCACAGTCTTAGAGGATGGCTGAGTTCTGCAGTTGATTGCACCTTGGGGGCCCCTGGACACTCCTATCCTGATGTGTTCAACCCGGGGTGCTGTTTGGCCATTTTATGTTTAACGCACCCCAGTTGATGCTCATGTGTGGCCAGAGTCGGGAGCTCCTGGGTTAAGTGACGTCTCGACTGTGATCACCTAGTGAGTTAATGACAGGATGAGGACTCTGAGATCAGGATAGAAGCGTTTTCCAGAAACAGAATAGGGCTGGGTAGGCAGAGGAGAGAGACAGTCCAGGGTAGGGTGAATGGGGGGAGAAAGAAGTCTGGGGAGGCCACCAAGGGAAGCCTAGGCCTGACTTATAAAGGGCTTCATAGGTCGATTTCACCCACAGAGTGTCACCCACTGGTATGGCTTGGCCCGGCGCCATCAGGACAGGCCCGTGGGCACCAAGGCGTGGGCCAAGCCAGGAGTATGGACTAGAGTGAGAACAATAGGGCCTCATTGAAGAGGACAGATAGAATCAGATTTGCATTTGAGGGCAAGGAGTCGGGCATCTGGGCAGTGGGAGGGTCTGAGAATGGAAAATGAGAGATAGGGAAATTGCGAGAGAGCGGCTCCGAGTAAGTAGGGATAGGAAAACAAACACGGGGCCGGAAGAGTGGGCAGGATTTGGTCATCAGTTCAGTGTGAGGACAAGAGTAGGGTTTGAAAGTGGCTTCTGGGTTTCTGGAGGGGGAGCCGGTATGGGAGGGACCGAGGTGCGGGAGGGACATGCCAGAACTGAGGTGGCGGTGAGACACAGCTGGAGATGCACAGGAAACATTTGGACATGGGGGTCTGTTCTTCCTGCGGGTAGTCAGCTGGAGAAAAACTGGGAGCTGGTCACCGGTATTCAGATAGCAGGAGAGGGGGATGCCCTAGAGAGACTGGGATAAAAAGAGGAGTTGGGGAGTAGGGTGAAGGAGTGCTGTCAGGAGCCCCAGAGGGTGAGCTGGACCAGCTGGCCCCTTATTGCCCAATACCCAAGACCGGATGTTGCCACTGTGGTGACCAAAGGTTGACTGGGTGGGACTACGTAGGTAGAAACCTCCATCCTGCTGGTGGTGGGGGGGGGTGGGGGGAATGGGAAAGAGTAGGGAGGGTCCTTCCAAGAGATTCAGTGGAGAAGGGAGAAAAGAGGTTGGTGATTGGAGGGGGTGGCCCACCTGAGATGCCTTTTCACTTGGGAAGACTTCATTTCATTTTATTTTATTTGGGAAGATTTCATTTTTAAAATGTGCCTTAGGGAATCAGCAGAGGGGGTGAGGGCGAGTTGGGGGGAGAGGTCTCAGGAGGCAGGGGCTGGGGGCAGAGGCACCAGGGTTGCATTTGGCCACGAGGAGCGACTGAGAAACTTCTGAACTTGGAGATGGGGACAGATCCACGGAGCAGTTCTTCCGTTCTTGCGGCCTCCCGCCTAAAACCAGAGACAGGCAGAAGGCGAGAACAGCTGGGGAGGGCTGGTGGGCGGCACAGAGGGTCCAGCCGAACTGGAAATGTCATTGATGGTGGCATCTGTGGGTTCCTGTCCGAAGATCACTTGAGGAGCTCGCTGCCTCGAGGTCCGCAGCGAGGACCCGAGGGGCCACTGCTGATTGCCCACACCCTGCAGTGGAGTGGGCTTTCCGGGGGTGGCCATCTGCACCCCTGTGTTTACACCTGCACTTTGCACGTACTTCTCGTCAGCCTGGCCCAGCCCTTCCAGCCAGAAGTGGACTTGCTGTGATTCACCTAAACGGCGGAGGGGGGATACGATGGCCAGGGGAGTTAAGAGATAATGGCTGGCCTTGGAGCTGCCCCTTTGTGCCGGGAGGCGGCCCGTGACTCAGTCCCTCCGAAACTTTCACTCCTGCGCAAGGCACTGTCCCAGACAGTCTGGGAGGGGTAGAGCCGTGACACATGGTCTAAGCTGGGCCCCACCCGGCCCAGCCCTGGCTAGCTTAAGACTCCAAAGACTTAAGGGGGTGGGGGAGACTTGGGAAGAGCCAGAGCATAATTAATTGGAGGGGGGGTTCCTAATTAATGGAGGGCTTCGGGGTGACTCTGGATGGAGCAGGGAGGAAGGCAGGCTAATGCTGGCATGGGATTGCGGGGGGGGGGGCGGCCTTTCAAGGAGGAGTTGGCAGCTGGGCAGACCCTGGAGGGGAGTTGGCCCCTTGCGGAAGGAGGGACAGGTGAGGTGGCCCAGGCAGTGCGGAGATGGAGTGGCAAGAAGCGTCGCCCTGATGTGGAACTGCCCACAACCCGACCGCCCGTCTTCCTAGGATGCAGCCCTGGGCTGGTCCCGTCGGCCTGCTCTCTGAAGGAGACTGTACCCCACTAATGGTAAGGATGCCAGAAGCTGGAGCTTATAAAACAGGCCCCAAAGGGCTTCCTCCTGGAAGTGGTTAATTAATCATAACATTATCTTAAATGTTTACAAAGCACCTCCTGGTAAATTATCTCCTCACAGCTGCCCCGCAAGGCGGGTGGGGCTGGGTTATCGCCTCCTTCTAGAGGAGGAAGCTTGGACTGGTGAGGTCACTTGGAAAGTGAGAGGCTGAGCTACGGGTGGCCTCCAGGCGTCACCAGGGAGTGATGACCACATCCTTGTGGTGCCCCTGCCAGGCCTCCTGTCTCCTGGGGAGGGGGGAGGAGGGAGGAGGGAAGCCCGGCCACAGAGAGCAAAATAAATGTACAGGGCATCCTGACCACTGTCCTGGGTGGAGAGAACTGCCTCTCCCTTGCCCCAATGGCCAAGCTGCCAACAAGGGATGACTAGAGGCCATTTAGAATCCATGCGTTCCTGGCCAAGGGACATTGTCAGGCATGTCTTGGAATAAGCAGCCTCAGAAACCAGAGTTGTGGCTGGAAGGGGCTCGATGGTCCACTGGCTCATCATCCCTTGTTTGACAAAGGAGGAACTTGGCCTGGAGAGCAGACAAGGTCAGCCCAAGATGACCCAGGTTGAAGAGGGCTCCCATCACAGCCCTCTGCCCACTGGGCCTGTGCTGGGGCTCCAGGCTTCGGGCTCTCAGCCCCAGGCAGCCTCTCCTTAACTTCCATCAAGATCCAGAGAGTTCCGGGTCCTCCCCTCTCCTCTTCACCCATCCCCACTAACACAAACCCTTACAGCTTACTGTGTGCCAAGTCTTAACTCTCAGTGCTTCAGAAATCATCCTTCAGTTTCTTATAATAACTATTAGGTAGGCCCTAGAATCGCTGTTTTACAAGAAAATGGGGGCACAGAGATCTTCAGCAATTAAACGAAGGACACACAGCTAGTAAACGGCAGCGCTGGGTTTTGAATCCGCGGAGTCTGGCTCCAGTCTGCATCCTTGCCCACCACAGTAGGAATGGCAGTTCCGTACCTCAGTCGGATGGGCAGCCAAACACCCTCTCACGCACCTACAGCTGACAGCTGGTCCCTCTTGCTCTGACTTCCAGGCCAAGTCAAGCTCAGTCATGTACAGACCTCTCAACGGTTTCCCACACATAGTTGCACAATCCCTTACACCATTACAGCCTGTCTGAGCTGCATCATCGCTGCAGCCCTTCAGATGGGTGGCTCATTTATCAGTTAGTGACACTTTCTGCTCCTAGCCCTGTTGCTGGGACCTAGTGACACAGATGAACCACCCCCCCCCCGCCATGTTGAAATTGAGTCTAGAAGGGATACATGTTTCTTGGTGATGAGCTGTCTCAGGGCAGCCATGGAAGTGTGCATGAGCCCTGTGGGAGCAGAGAAGGTGGAGGGAGAAGGTGCATGGCCCGGAGAGCAGGGCTCTTCTCAAAATGAACTTCAGGACCAGTTCTTTGGCGTTGGTACGGGGCAGGGGAGGGGTGCTGGCCTAAGTGGTGTAGTTTCGTTGAACAGCGTTCCCACCAGTGTGACAACCAACAGTGCCTTCACACAGCCAGATGTCCTCTGCGGAGCCAAGTTGCTCCTGTTTGAGAACCACTGCGATGGAGAGGAGGGGGGTTTTGGGGATGGCTCTCGGAGTGTTTGTGTATACTCAAAGGTGATGAACGGCCCATCGGGGAGAAGACAGGAACAGCGCATGGGAAACTGCAGAGATGCGGGGTGCCTGGGTGGTTTGGGGGTGGTGGTGAGGGAGGGGAGGGCAGTGGAGAGCCAAGCAAGGCTGTGAGCGGGGCCTGCTATGGTGACCTGAAGATCCCTCTGCTGGCAGGGGAGGTCCTGGAGGCCAGGGACCTGTGAGGAAACTAGAACAAAGGCCAGGCCTGGGTTTTAGAGAGAAGCCATCTCAGGGCTCCTTCAGAGAAGCAGCGTGGGTGGTCGGAGCCTCTACTGGGGGGTTGTGACCCAGCTTCTAGGTCCATCCGGCTTCTCAGCCTCCTCTGCAGGTGCTGGGAGGAGCCTCAGGGGACCTAGCAGGTGGGGCTCTCTGTCCAGCCCCACCTGTAGCATCTGCTGGAACTCCCCGCTGACCCTGGGGTGTGGCTGAGAGTTGCTGTGGGGACATAAGCTTTGAGGAAGGATAGCTCTGGGGGAGGGGAAAACAGGGACTAGGAAGTCGGGGTCAAGGTCAGGCTGAGGGACTGAACTGGACAAGCTGGCCCTTCACTGGAGCTCAGAGCTTAGGTAGCTCTTCAACCCCTTCACACCCCCCACCCCCCGGAACATCTAGGACAAAGGAGAGGCTGGAGAGGGAGCTCTGACTCTCCCTCCCAGGATGATCTAGAAGATGCTGGGGTAGAGGAATCTACAGGGAAGGATGTTGAGACCAGCCAGAGGTTCCAGAGCAGGCCCCTTCTCTTGGCAGTAGTCCAGAATTCTAGATCAAGGGTTGGTAGGGAGGCCAAATCCAGCTAGCAACTGTTTTTGTAAGGCCCTTGCACTAAAGAATTGTTTTTACATTTTTAGAGGGTTAGGGGTGGTGGAGAAAAATCAGCTGTGCCCATTTTTAATATTTTCTGTCTAGCCTTTTACATAAAAATGCTTAGCAGTCTCTGCCCTAAACTTGCATGCTTCCTGCTGACAGGGAACTCAACTACCTGTGACCTGAGCAGTCCCATCCTCTGAAGCCTAGGAAGCTCTTCTTCCAAGAGCTAAAGTCTGTGTCCCGGGGCTCTGTAGATTTGCTGGTTTCTGTGCCTGGGGCATCCAGGCATGGTCCGAGGAAAGATTCCCAGAAGCAGGTCCCTAGTTCCTTCAGGTCCTCTCTGGCACTGTGAATTCCTTGGGATAATCCTTTGTCTTCAGGTGGCTTGAGTAACAGCTTATTCTGTATGCTGGGCAGCAGACGCTGCCTCATGCCCAGGGCCTGACTACCGACACTACCCAGACAGAGGAAGTCCAAACTTCCTCCGCAGACAGGCACACATGTCGTCCTTCTCCCACAGTTGCCTGCGCCGGGAGAGGAGGAGAGGGGGGGATTCCCGAGGAGTCAGATCTGTGATGCAAGCCTCCCCCGCCACCCCCAGGAGAAGCTCTGAGGAAGAGCTTTTTACTGGGAACCGTCTAGTCCAGGGATCTCAGCTGTCCAGAGCAGCCCCGCTTCGTCCCCCTGACCCCTGCGGTGTCACCGAGTGATCCTTCTAGGGTCAGTCAGTAGGGTGATTGGACAGAGATCCTTCATAGCCCTCAACTCGAGAGCCTGATGCCATGGTAGTCCCCTTTCTTCCAGCGTGCATGTACTCACACGGACCCTCGTGTGGGAAGGGTTGGGAAGGGAGCAGAGGTGCGGATGGATGGCTAAGCCTGGAGCATTGGACGTGCAGGGCTTTGATGGCAGGATGGGGAGTAATTAATCATGGGAAGCAGAACCGCTTCAGTGGATGGGAGGGGTCAGGAGCAGAATCCAGAGAGACCTAGGGCAGGTGCTGCACGGGTAGAGAATAGGACAGATCAGGAGGGAGGTTTGGTGGGACCTAGTGACTGCCTGCCCGCAGGGTGGCAGCAGGGTCAAGGCTTGTGAGGAGCATGTGAGGTGGAACCTTTCAGAGAATCACGAGCCTGGCCTCACCTCACATACGAGCTGGGCTTTTGGAGGCTGCCGGTGACCCTGTTGCGGAGCCTGGGTCTGTGGGGTCCTTTTGGGGGACTGGAGGCTGCTCTTAGGGGCACTCAGCCACTGCTAGGATGGACACTGAGGGCACGGACTAGGTGGGGGATAATCCCAGAGCTTCTCCCTGTGTAGCGTTCTTCTAATTCTCCAGGGACTCCCTGCCTTTTCTGGGCCCAGGGCCAGCTCAGGCCCACGTGGGCCCTGGGCCCCCAGGGGGACAGGACACGGAGTCCCCACACTAGCAGCAGAAATGGAAAACCAGACATAGCTTCTTCCCAGAAATCTCCAGTGCCAGATCAAGAGGCGGGAACCATTGCGCAGCCTCAACTTGGCCAGGAAGTGCCATTGGGGAGTGGAAAGGATGAGCCTGGGGCTGGGGCTGCGGGGACAGGGAGGGAGAGTGGGGAGGGGGGCTGGTGCCTCACCCTCAGCCATCCCCATTAAGGGGTCTGAGTATCGGGGAGCTCCTGAGCCATTGAGCCAGCTCTGGACAAGCTTGGGTCTCTCTGACTTGCTGCCACAAGCAACACACTTAATTGGGGGGTGGGGAGCCTCTGGGAATGTGGTCCTCTCATTGGCCACCTCAGCATCCCCAGCCAGCCCCCAAGAAGAGGGTTAAAGACCTGAGCTGCTGAAAGAGCTCAGCCTCACATCTTTAGGCTCATTAAGGGAGTAAGCCCTTACTCAGCACTTGTGGACTCCGCACGCAATTCGGCTAATTCCGCTAGCTGGCTTCTTGGCAAAAATCAGAATGATGTACGTGGAGCATTCTCTTGAGACAACATCTGAACCAAGGGGGACTGGGGGGGGGGGCAGAGGAAGACCCTGTGAACTACAAAATGCAAACATTAAAGGTTATCTGGGGCAGAGGGGTCTCCCTGACCCTGGAGAGAGCCCCAGGGGCAGCAGAGTGAGACTGACGGAGGGAGAGAGATTTCCACCCCAATGATGGGCTCTCGGTGGCCTGAGTGTCATTTATCTGGACAGTCCCCTTATCCAGGACGGCCTGTTCTCTGCAGAGCCTGATAAATGGAGCATTACTTCTCCCAACCAGTCCTCCTTGGGGGTTGGTGTTAGCCCTTGAAGAACAGAAGCACTTTGTTTTGTTTTGTTAAAATCGGCATTTCTGCACCCCCCCCCCCGCCCCCCAGCAGAAGCAGAGGCTCCCAGGAGGAGAGCTTGAGGCCCTCTCTTCATTTTAGCCTCCCATTCCCTCACCAGGTGTCCCTGACACCAGCCCTGGGATAGGCCCCAGCCCTGGGATAGGCCCCAGTGTGAATCTCTGTGGTCCCTGTCCTCAGGGAGGACAGACCCCCCGGACCCTTTGAGTTGGATCTCAGAAGTTCTCAGCATGGTTAAGGCAGGATGGGCCTTCCAGACAGAATAATTGTGGAGAGTGTGGAAATGAGTCCTAGAGCTGAGGTAGAGATGGTGGGAGGTGGGGAGGTTGGACTGATACCTGATGGGAGCCTTGACTTTGAATTATGGGATGCAGGGTTGGCTGGACCTTGTCAGCGGTCTGCACTGCCCTCAGGCCAGTCCCGGAACGTGATGGGGGTCCCTTGGCTCAGTCCCCAGGCACCACGCAGGCACTCTGTCTCATTAGTTCCCTGCAGCACTATGAAGTAGATATTGCTGATGTCGCCATTGGAGATGAAATAATTTGCCCGAAGTCACGGTTGTGATAATGTGGTAGAGCTGGGACCTGAACTCGGTTGTTGTCCAGGTTCGTAACCTCTGTGCTCTCTGGCTTCTCTGGGACAGATGGGGGCTGCCTCCCTCCGTTCCCCAGGCCCATGTCAACCCGTCCTAACCCCCTGGACCCTGGTCTCCTGTCAGCTGTCTCCAGAGACCTGGGACAGATCATGGCAGCAGGGCAGGAAATGGAGAGGCCAAGGACCCATTGCAACCGTGGGGCCAGGCCCAGCATACTTTATGGTCCGTCCTGGGACCAAGGGCCTCAGTCCCCCTCCACCTCCAACCTGGGCCAGTTGAGGCTGCCTACCATTTCCTCCTCTGCTAGACCCCTGGGGCTTGGGAGGGTTAGGGAGGTCCAAGAGCAGTGGCACGGAGGTGGTGCGAGAGGCAGCACACTGCTGTGTGCCGAGGGATTCACCGCACGCTGCAGGAAGGGCTGCCCGGACAGGCTGGGCACGGGCTAGGTGGGCAAGGAGCGGCGTTTGAGCTGCGGGTGGTGGAAGCGGAGAGGGACATGCAGGTTTGTGACTGGCTGAGCCCAGGAATATTCAGATGAACACCAGTGTGTGTGCGAGATGGTGCGAGTGCACAGAAGGCCGTTTCTGGGTATGTTGGGTCCATGCCCAGCTACGCATGTGGCTGGGTGGGTCAGACCGGTCTCGTGGCACTGGGTGTGTGGCCGCGTTGCCTGAGAGTAGGGTGAATGTGTCCAGGTAGAACCGGTGGATCAGGCCAGGCCCTCCTTTGAGTGGGGGCAGGGCTGCGGGGGGCAGGCCTCTAGGACAGGTGTTTCCAGTTCCTGGAACTGCTTCCTTGTCCTAGCCTTCCCCATACCTCCCAGCTTGGCACCTGGCACAGGGAAGAGGTCATGGGTCATCCTTCGGGGTGGAACTCCCACAAATAGCTGGGCTGAGGGGTCAGAAAGCAATTGTGTGAGGTTCAGGAGCACGTCTTGTATGCCGGTGCTGAGGGTAACGTCAGTGAGTCAGTGAGCTGCCCTTCCCTTCATCCCAGAGCGTCTGGAACCAGGAGCTATCTGTCCAGCTGTGTTTCCTCCCCAGCCAGGGGGTTGGGGAGAGGGCGCAGAGGCCAGGAGGGCCTTAGGTACCTTGAAGAGAAGAGGGGGGCAAGTCGGAGAAGACACTTTCTCCCTGAACCTCTCCCTGCCCTGTGCCTGAACTTCACTGTGGGTCATTTGCTGTCTCCCCCTCCCGCTAGCAAGTTCTGTTAACCTTGTGACCCCCCAGGGTACTGGAAATAGCATCTGGGGGAAGCATGAGAGCTGGCTCCCCTCTTGGAAATGGAGCCCAGTCCCTTGTTTCTCACCTGGGGAAACTGAGGCCCACCAAAGGGAGGGACTTGGCTTAAGGACATGCAGTGAGCTTGGGGCCCAGCCAGCTGCTGGGCCCTCTCCGGCATGCTGTGGTCAGTGGCCCCCATGGAGGGGACCACGCAAGGGGAGAAAGGGCAGCTGCCTCCCCTCCCCAGCAGGCTGCTTCTCCTCCCGCAGGTGATCGAGGAGTTCTACAACCAGACATGGATCCACCGCTATGGGGAGCGCATCTCGTCGGCCACACTCACCACACTGTGGTCCCTCTCTGTGGCCATTTTCTCTGTAGGAGGCATGATTGGCTCCTTCTCTGTGGGCCTTTTTGTTAACCGCTTTGGCCGGTGAGCAGAAGGGGTCCTGGCCATGGCCAGGGTGTCCCAGATGGGGGGAGGGGAGACTTCCCTGCCTCTTGAGGGTGTTGTCTGTGACCTAGCCCCTGGGACTCTGGAAGATGCAGGCATGCACCTAACCTGTGACCCCACCCCCAGGCGGAACTCCATGCTGATGATGAACCTGCTGGCCTTTGTGTCCTCTGTGCTCATGGGCTTCTCGAAACTGGGCAAGTCCTTTGAGATGCTCATCCTGGGCCGCTTCATCATTGGTGTGTACTGTGGCCTGACCACAGGCTTCGTACCCATGTACGTGGGGGAGGTGTCCCCTACGGCCCTCCGTGGGGCCCTGGGAACCCTGCACCAGCTGGGCATCGTTGTCGGCATCCTCATTGCCCAGGTAAGCCGGGGCAGGGTCTGTCTGCTTGCACTGCCCACACCCCCCGCACCCCACAGCTTCCGTAGCTCTCGTGTCTGTGTCCAGATGTCTCCCCGATGACAATTCTCACCCAGCCTTCCTTGCCCTGCAGTGAAGGATGGCCTCGTGGCACACATCCTAGTTAGGCCCAGATCCCAGCGAACACTTCGCCACTCACAGCTTCCCCGAGGCCTCCCAGGCACGAGAGCCAAGTCCAGATAACTTGGCCCTTCTCGTCCCAGCCTCCTCAGCCTTGTGTCCTGTCCTTCCCCTGTATCTCCACATGCCAGGCTCTCCCGTGCCTCCAGGCTTTGATGCCTTTACATGGACACCACCTTCTCTCCAGAAGGCTTTCCCTTCCCCCTCCCCAAAGCCCCCATGCCCTGTGACTCACCCTTGCCACATGTGTCCTCCTACTTGTGCTGTGAGGTAGGTCCTGCTTTTCCCTGTGTTACGACTGAGGGAACTGAGGTTCGGAAGAGCCTCGACTCGCCTCGCCATATCGGCAGCCCCTCTACAAAGCAGGCGGGGGCCACGGGCTGGAGCGGGAGGGGCTAGGGCGGGGGTGCCCGGGGCCGCTTCCTCCATCCCGGCCTCTGCCAGGTGTTCGGCCTGGACTCCATCATGGGCAACGAGGACCTGTGGCCCCTGCTGCTGAGCGTCATCTTCATCCCGGCCCTGGTGCAGTGCGTCCTGCTTCCCTTCTGCCCCGAGAGCCCCCGCTTCCTGCTCATCAACCGCAACGAGGAGAACCGGGCCAAGAGTGGTACGGGCAGGGCCCTGCCCTCCTCCCCACCCCCCGGCCCTGGCCGCCTTCTTGCTCTGAGCCACCCCCACCTTCCCTCCGGTTCCCCCCTGCAGTGCTGAAGAAGCTACGCGGGACGGCTGATGTGACCCGAGACCTGCAGGAGATGAAGGAGGAGAGTCGACAGATGATGCGGGAGAAGAAGGTCACCATCCTGGAGCTGTTCCGCTCTCCCGCCTACCGCCAGCCCATCCTCATCGCCGTGGTGCTGCAGCTGTCCCAGCAGCTGTCGGGCATCAATGCTGTGAGTGCCCCCTCAGCCGCCCTTGCCCGTGGGCCGCAGCCAAACCCTGCGGTCAAGTGTGTGCTGGGACCAAATCCCCCACTGAAAACAAACACCCCTGCTGCAGGAACAGCTTTCCTGCAGAGCCAGAACCCCTCAGGGCCCTGGTGCCGGGTCCCCTTCATCCTGTCCTTGTCCTGCGTCCTGTACCCGCAGGGACAGCAGCAGCAGAATGGCTGTGGCACTCGGCCAAACCCCAACCACTTGTCCATCCCCTAGGTGTTCTATTACTCCACGAGCATCTTCGAGAAGGCCGGGGTGCAGCAGCCTGTGTATGCCACCATCGGCTCCGGCATCGTCAACACAGCCTTCACTGTTGTGTCGGTGAGTCAGCGTTAGGGCCCGCCCCCACTCAGCTGCCGGGGTCTGGCTCAAGGTGGCCTCAGGGCCTCGCTGCTGAACAGCAGCATTTAGTGTGAGCCGAGCATGTGTCAGGTTCTCATAAGTGCTGTGTCGGCTCATCCTCACAAGCCTGTCCAGTTCATTACTCAAGTCTAACAGCCCATGATACCGATGCTAAGAAGTGTAGTGGCTGCCCAGAGTCCCAGCCAGAATGCTCCGCGGCCTCTGGGGCCAGCCGTCACCCCATCCTGCCGTCCGGATCCGGCTCTCTGCCCCTCAAATCCTGTGTAGTCCCCAAACTGAGCCCCAAGGTGGGAGGCGGTATAGTGTTCCTGGCGTCTGCAGTGCCGTGTGGCTTTCCCAGCATTGGGGATGAGCCTCTGGATAGGGTTGGGGTTCAGAGAGGCAGCAGGAGCAGGTGGCGCTGACCCCGTGTCTGCCCACAGCTGTTTGTGGTGGAGCGAGCCGGCCGGCGGACCTTGCACCTCATCGGCCTGGCCGGCATGGCGGGCTGTGCCGTGCTCATGACCATCGCGCTGGCCTTGCTGGTGAGTGACCACGCTATGGAAGTGGGGTGGCACGAGTGGGGGGATAGCACCAGGAGCTTCGGGTCCCAGAAGGAGGATGGCAGCCCCAGCCTGGCCAGGGGCATCCAGAGCCCAGGTGGGAACTGCCCTCTCCCTAGTTCTGCCCCTTTTTTCCCAACCCCACTTGGGCTCAGGTCTGACCTCCTGGCCCCCTAGGCTGTCTCCTTCCACCCACTTAGGACTGGTTGTGCCCTGGCTTCTCCGGGTTTGGTGCATTCTTGCCAGAGCACCTCTGGTCCTATAACCTAAGCATCCTCTCCCCAGGAATTGCTCTGCCAGTGTTGAGTCTTTCAAAGTCTGCATCCATGGCCTTAGTTCATCTGTAGAAGAGCCCCAGAAAGTATGAGCCCCCCAACCACCAACACATGGAAGCATGCTTTCTCTCCGTTCTCAGCCACCATCCCATGTGGTTTAGTTAGTATTCCCAGTTCCCAGGTGTAGTAAACCTAGTCCCAGTGAGGCAAGGAAGGCAGCAGATAAAGGACAAAGCTAGGAGCTCATCTCAGGTCTGCTGGTTACAGTGGTAACCGTGTGCAAGCCACCGTCCCTGCACAAACCCTCATTTGTCCGCCTCCGGGGCAAGGAAGCAGCGGTTTGCTCATTTGACAGCTTAACCAAAGTCTGGAGAGTCTGGTGATGGCTGAGAGGTCTGGCACGCTGCAGGGGATTCGTAACAGATCTGGGGAAAGCCTGTGACTTTTCCACGGTGGCCTCCCGGAGGACAGTGATTATATCCGGCCACCTGCTTGGGGCCTGTTCTGCTGGTCCTGAACTGAGCACCTTACAGTCCTTAACATTTACCCCAGGAATGTTCTTCCCCATCATTCAGCTTCTGGCAGACTGCTCTGCGTCCAGAGCTAGGGGACCACAGGAACCTCTTCTTAGCCCTTCCCATGTGCACCCCGCGTTACTGTTCCCGAAGGGTACACTCCACCGCACACCTGCCCTACAGGACTTAGGTCATTTTGTTCAAATGAGGAAAGTGAGATCCAGTGGAGAGTCTACGTCATGTAGCCAATCCAGGATCAGCCCCAAGCCTAATGTAGCCAATCCAGGATCAGCCCCAAGCCGCCTGCCTCCCAGGCTAGAGCTCTTAGCCCTGCCCTGGGCTACGTCAGCAGTGCGTTTTCTTGGAGCGTCTCGTCACCGCCTAATCCAGCTTCCCACCCCTCTCTCGTCCTCAACAGGAACAGCTGCCTTGGATGTCCTATCTCAGCATCGTGGCCATCTTCGGCTTTGTGGCCTTCTTTGAAGTGGGCCCTGGCCCCATCCCGTGGTTCATTGTGGCTGAACTCTTCAGCCAGGGTCCTCGTCCAGCTGCCATTGCTGTTGCTGGCTTCTCCAACTGGACCTCAAATTTCATTGTGGGCATGTGCTTCCAGTATGTCGAGGTGAGAACCGCCCCTGTCTCCATGCCCACCGTTCCTCTCCTGCATGCAGGCCCCCCTCGCACTGCTGTGCCAAGTGCTCTCCCAGCTCTTCCCATCAGAATCCTGCTGAGGAGGAAATGGAGGCTCCGAAGCCCAGATCACACAGCTAAAAACACTGACCTCCATTCCAGGGTTCTTACTTAGCTTTGAATTGTCTCCATTCTGCTCTGCGGCGGGGGGACCCTGCTCCCTAGAGCCCATTATGTGCCAGGTACAGGCAGTGTCATTTAATCATCCCAGCACTCCTCCGTTGTGCATAGTTGTTCCCTTTTTCAGATCGAAGGACCTAAGTCTTAGAGGTCAAGGCCCTACAGCCAGGAGGAAGGGTCAGTACTCCAACCGAGTGGATCTTATGTGTCTTTCAGCAACTGTGTGGGCCGTATGTCTTCATCATCTTCACGGTGCTCCTGGTTCTGTTCTTCATCTTCACCTACTTCAAAGTTCCTGAGACGAAAGGCCGGACCTTTGACGAGATTGCTTCCGGTTTCCGGCAGGGGGGAGCCAGCCAAAGTGACAAGACACCCGAGGAGCTCTTCCACCCCCTGGGGGCTGATTCCCAAGTGTGAGGCGCCCCACACCACCAGCCTGGCCTGCTCCCAGCAGCTCCAAGGATCTCTGGGAGCACAGGCAGCTGGATAAGATTTCCAAACTGACAGATTTCAGCAGAGCTGGGCCTGGGGCTCCTTCCTTCAGCCAACAATGATGTCCAGAAGAGTATTCAGGATGTTAATGGCTCCAGGATTTTAACAAAAACAAGACTGTTGCTCAGATCTATTCAGACAAGCAACAGGTTTTATAATTTTTTTATTACTGATTTTGTTATTTTTTTATCAGCCAGAGTCTCCTCTATCTACACCCCAGACTTCACCCTGAATGGCTCAGTACCTGAAGGTGGGGACCAAGCCCTGCCTAGACACTTGCCTTCTTCACCGCGCTAATCTGTAGGGCTGGACCTATGACCAAGGACACACTAATCGAACTATGAACTATGAGGCTTCTATCCCAAGAGGTAGCTGTGGCCACTCTCTTCTGAGGCCTGGATCTCCCTGCCCTAAGTGTCAGGCTCCATTAGGGTTCGCCCTTCCTACCCAACCACTTAAAGTAATTTTGCCTTGCCTGAGACCAGTTGGGAGCACTGGAGTGCAGGGAGGAGAAGGGAAGGGCCAACTGGGCTACCAGCTTCTAGTCTCCTTTGCGCTGAGGGCCAGACGATCATCACGAGAGGAGGGCCCTGGGAGGCTGAGAACCCACTGCGCAAGAAGACCACAGACACTCCTGCCCTGCTGTGTATAGATGGAAGATATTTATATATATTTTTTGGTTGTCAATATTAAATACAGACACTAAGTTATAGTATATCTGGACAAACCAATTTGTAAATACACCACCTTACTCCTTCTGTAACTTACCTAAACAGATATAAATGGCTGGTTTTTAGAAACATGGTTTTGAAATGCTTGTGCGTTAAGGGTAGGGAGATTTGGATGGAATGGGAGAGAAGCAACTGCCATAGTGACCATGACCTTTTGGACTTCTGACTCAAACACTTCTGATAACACCCTCTCCTGCTTTGTCTGTCTAGGGCTATTCCTCCCTGAATGCACCTGACCTCACTGATCTCCAGAAGCCAAGCAGGGTTGGGCCTGATTAGTACTTGGTTGGGAGACCCCTTATTACCCAGAGAAAATCTAAATAAGCTGGCATTCGAGGCATTCCTCTTTTCCTTCACATGATAGCTGGTTTTCAAAAATGATGTGCTAACCTTGATATGCATTATCTTGAATGTGAGTTAGGTAATATATCTGCATTTGACAGGCCCAGAGAGGCCTGAAACCTCACAGCAAATCATTCTAGAACTCCTACTTCTAACAATTACACTACACAATTCTTTACCCATAGCTGAGTCGTCCACGTCCTACCACCACCACCAATGGGCCCAGTGAGTGCTGTCAAGCTGCCTTCATTTCATTAGGAAATGCCCCCTCTGATCCAGCTTAGATGCTACTGTGGCTTCTCTTAAGACTTCTGACCCCCTCCCCCCATTCCTACCCAGGAATTTCAAGAACTTCATCTGTTCCTTTCCTATATACCCTTCCTCCTCTTACCTACAACTCCTGATTTCTCCCTTTAGTATCAATTTCGTGGAAAGAAGTCAATTTGGTTCGTCAGGGTGTTTGGCATTAAAGCTGGGCTTGGCACACAGCGGGCACGGGGAGAACAGTTGTGAAACAAAGCACCAAGGAAATTAGTCCCTAGAGCTTCAACTGAGAAAATTGGACGCGCGGGTGGGTGGGGGGGGGGGTGGAATTTGCCTGTAGAAGTCTTCATAACCGCACTCAGAACTATAAAACTCCCTCGGCGCAGAGAGTCGTTGTAGGAGGGAAAAACAGGTACTTAGTAAATGTAAGTGCCTGTGGCCATTATCATTAGGTACAAAGAATCTGAGGCATCCATCCCCCAGCCACAAATGAGTGTGGTTCGGAAAAGGGTTAGCCTTGCCGGACCCTGAAGGCTTAAAGCCTGAAGGGTTGGGGCCAGGTGTTAAGTTCGACGGAGGAAGCTTTTTGAGCCTCCAAAGACGTTCCGTTAAAAGCAGTTATCTTTATAAGCTTCGAGGGAGAGCCTGGAGGAGCAGTGCAAAGAGAGGGGCCCGGGATGCAGGGGTGAGCTCCAGGCTCTTAAAAGCTCATGGCGACACCCCTGGAGGCTGTTCCTGCTGGGTGCAAGAAAACCATCAGGGGATGGTTGGGGAGGGAGGAGCGCACGAAAGATGACAAGTCGATGGCGCCACCAGTCCGAGGCCCCGAAGCGGGGCAGGGCCGACAGCATCCCAAACCCGCCCCGCCCCAGGGCTCCAGACCCGGGTGTGAAAATGCCCGAGAACCCACTCGCCGGTCCCCTGCCGCCACAGGGATCGCCCCTACGTGCTGGGCGCCGGCCATTTCCCGAAGTGCGCGGTGCGCGCAGGCGCCGGGAGCCCGGACCCGCCCCAGCCGTGGCCCATAATGCCCTGGGAGGCACAGCTTCCGTCCCCTCGACGCCAGTTCTCCCGGCCGCGCAGTCCAGCACCGCCGGGGTATCCGCCATCCATCCCGGACCCCAGTCCCAGTACTCCAGGACCCACTCGGAGGTCGCTCCTTTCGTCGCCTCGCAGGAAGGGCGGGGCTCCGCGCCCTCTCCACCAATCGGCCGCACTGTTGGCTGGCGAGGGGCGGGCCCCCGGGTCGCCACCAATCACAGCATGGCTGCCCGGGCCGCCGTGCGAGACCCCCTCGGAGGTCTGCGTGCGGGGAGGTGTGTGTGCACGGCTGGAGCGCCGGCCCCCGGCGAGTGTAGCCCCGCTGGGATTCCTAACGCGCGCAAGGTGACGTGTGCGGTCTCCGACGGAAGGGGGTAAATAGGTAACGAGGCTGCCCTCGGCCACCTTCTTTTCCAGGACTTAGCTCAGTTCGCTGACAGCTTGTGAGATCCTCCATCTGATACCCTCGGCTCAAAAGCCTCCTCTCCCTGAAAACCTGCATCGGGTTGCCGCGCTGGGCCCCGCGGCGTGCTCTCTTTCCTCCATCGCCGACGCAGGAGGTGGCTGTCCTTCCACCAGACTGAGGAGGCCCCTGCTAAGTCACTCCTTTGTCCCCAGGATGCCACCGCAGACTCGGCTCAGGGCTGTTGAGCGAATGAACTAGAATTTAGACTCAGTGACGTTCTACAATCTGAGTTGTTCCAGTGCATTTTTAGGCAGAAAATCCAACAATTAAGCATGTGTATTTAATAATAGGGAAAGAATATTAATTCTCTTCTGTGAAAACATTTTGAAAGCCCCCTTTCTCATCCTATGATGTTTATTTCCTAAATCACCTACAGATCTGACCCATCCTGTCCATTGCAGTTGCTGGCCCTGCTGTTGGCTACTCATCTCTCTCCCAGGATCACTGCAGCATCTCATCACTGTTCTCTCTGCTTTCTGTCTCCCCTTATTTCCCACACTGCAAATCTTTTTTTTTTTTTTAAGATTTTATTTTTAAGTAATCTCTATACCCAATGTGCAGCTTTAACTCACAACCCTAAGATCAAGAGTTTCATGCTCTACTGACTGAGCCACCCAGCCCCGCCCCCCGACTGAGCCACCCACCCCCCACGCCGGCAAATCTTTCTAAAATGCACATCTGGTCATGTCTCTCTCCTACTTAGGCTTTCCCTGGGTCCCCATTTCCCTTGGGATAATGCCCAGCTTCCTTGGTCCAGAAATTCAAAGCCATTCAGGATCAGTTTCTAACGCTCAGATGCAGCCTCATCGCTCACCACTGCCCTCACCTCACCCAACCATCCTCTAGGCAGTGATCACTCTGTTCTCTGACCTCCACATACTCCTTCTGCTATGGGCCTTTGGGTTCCTTCCACTCAGATCACCCTGCCACCTGTTTTGTTTTCCACCAGGTGATATATCCCATCACAACACTGGGGAAGCTGCTCCTTGGGACATTGCTGCCAACTAGTGGCTGTTGTGTGAACTCTTTGGGCAAGTGAGAACCTCAACCTCTCAGGGGTTCAGAGCCCTAGAGATAACCCTTCACTAGGACTATTACAACAAATCTACTTGGTGACCCTATCCCTGGCATCCCAGAATGACCTTCCTAAAGCAGTGTATGACCACATTATTCTATGGCTTAATACTTCCCACTATCTCATGATAAAGCCCAGATTCCTTAACCTAGCAGGCAAGCTCTTTCACATTCTGGTCCTTGGAAACCTTGTCTCCCAATACGCTCCTTCAGCACTCAAGGATCCAGCTATAGTGATGTGATCAGTGTTTCCTGAACAGCTCCTCACCTAACTAACCCAAAGCTTTTTGTTCAAACTCCTTTTTCCTGGTCTGCCTTTGCTCTCTCTGAAAGGCCATTTGATCTCAAGTAGAGTAAATTAACTGTCACTTTCTCTACAACGTGTCCATTCATTCCTTCAACTGTTACTTAACTGGGCACACACTCTGTGCCAAGCTTTCTCCTAAGCAATGAGGCATCTTGGAAAGAACGTGCTATTTAGCAGAATAACCTTGAAGAAATCACCTTTCTGATCTTCAATTTCCTCATCTGTGGTGATATTAAGATGGAAGAAGATGACATATGTGTAAAGCCAGCATCAGCTGGTGTTACTCCACATTCCTCCTTCTACCCTACTGGGAAAGTCTGGTGCTCACCGTCGAGATTTCTGTGATTTCCCAGGGATTTCTTCCATTCTCAAGGTCATCTCTGGCTCTGACAC
Source organism: Martes martes (assembly GCF_963455335.1). NCBI lineage: Eukaryota > Metazoa > Chordata > Mammalia > Carnivora > Mustelidae > Martes > Martes martes. The sequence continues at coordinate 158,557,092 of NC_137891.1, forward strand.
TGGACAGCTCCTAAACCATCCGTTGATAGATTCCCAGTGCAAGCTGTTTCCTGTCTTGGAACTCAGATCTTTTGTTTTTGCTTCATTCATTTACTGATGAATTACTGGGAGTCTGGCATTATTCCAGGACTGGAGGTTATTAATGATAGGCCTTCATGGAGCTTACATTCTGAGGGGGAGGACCCAATAAGCCATCAACAAATGCATTAATAAGGTATCAGATGGTGATTTGTGTTATGGGGGGAAAAGGCAGTCTAAAGAGAGAGGATGATGGATTGTGAGAGCAGGTGTAGATAGTAAGTTTTAGATGAGATAATTTGCGGGTCTCCCAAGGGAGTGATATTTGAACGCAGATGAGGGAGGGAGGGAGCAAATCATATACATGTCTGGGGGAAAAAACCTTCTAAGTCAAGGTACAGCAATTTCTGAGGTGCAAGGCCATGTTTGGCCTCCAGCGAGGAGGTCAAGATCACTGGACTAGGGTGACAAGTAGATGTGGTCAGAGAGGTGACAGAGAGCTAAATTGTGTAGAGCCTTTAGATCACATGAGAACTTTTTTTTTTTTTAAGATTTTTATTTACTTATTTGATAGACAGAGATCACAAGTAGGGAGAGAGGCAGGCAGAGACAGAGGGGGAAGCGGCCTCCCCGCTGAGCAGAGAACCCGATGCGGGACTCAATCCCATGACCCTGAGATTATGACCTGAGCCGAAGGCAGAGGCTTAACCCACTGAGCCACCCAGGCACCCCAGAACTTTTGTTTTTAAATGTAAGATGAGACTTCCCTGTTTTGATCATTTGTGTCAATTGTAATCCACAGTTATGGTCATCAGGTTAGTTTTCACGGGTTGGTGAGCAGATCCAACCTCCTGTGGCATATTTTACAACTTTGAGGGGACCTACACAGCTCTCCTCATTTCAACATACGTAGTTTTCTGTAATAAAAATAGTTGTGAGGTTACAGCAACCCATGAAAGGTAGTGATGAAACAAACCTCTCTTAAAAGAATTCCGTTGCCTTTCCTCATAAGGGGTCTTCAGAATTCAGTTGTTCTCTATGACAGAAAGAAGTATGAAGGGTAAGGATAGATTTAACCTAAACTTTGTAAACACTGGCAGGTAAATATTCTCTCACCACTTTCCTTTCTTTCTAAGCAGAGGATAGAAGATTTTTTAGAAGATTTTTTTTAGTTTTGTACTTCAAAAGCGCTTGTGGTAACAGGCTGCACTCAAAGTTTCTCATGAAGTATCACTGATATTTGTGGCCTAAGGTTTAAAATCTAATTTTAAACAAGGTATATGAAAAGTATTCGAGGCTTATAATTTATTTCCACACAACTTTATGCAGATTGTGATGTAGTTTACAGTGTGTCTCAGTCCCCCTGCCCCAGCCTTGTTAACATTTGACCTTGACATCTGGGTCTCAGTGGCAGATCCTTAAGGAGCATGAGGATAAGGGATAGAAGTACAGGCCTGGGGGCCATATTGCCCAGACACAAACCCCCATCAGTTTTTATTGTCTTTTTACAGAGGTGAGAGTAGAAGCTAAGACAAGGGACACAGGTAAGAATACTTACCCCAGGGATGTCTGGGTGGCTCAGGCAGTTAAGTGCCTGCCTTTGGCTGAGGTCATGATCCCAGAGATCTGGGATCAAGTCCTGCATTGGGTTCCTTGCTCAGCAGGGAGTCTGCTTCTCCTCCTCCCTCTGCTGCTCCCCCTGCTTATGCTTCCTCGATTGCTCTCTCTCTTTCAGACAAATAAATATATAAAGATGTTAAAAAAATATATACTTACACCAGAGATCTGCAAGGATTAGATAAGACCAAGTGATATACTCTTCATGTAGAGTTTGATCAGAGAAATGATAAAAAATAGGAACTATTATCATTTCCCAACACTTTCGTTCTTCATCCATATCATATCTTTTGAGTTTTCCTTTCTGTTCACCTAGATTATAGCTAGCTAATCCTCCCAACTAAATTCCAACTGGGAGGAAGCCAAGGTGAGTATGGGCTTCTCTCCTTTCTCTGCTTGGAGGTTACATATGTGTGTGGCCACAGTGATCCCTGGTAGCCTAGTTTCTATCTTTAATACCAGTAGCAGCTGTTGTTTAGATAATGAGTACTATTTGTCAAGCACTGTTCTCTCTCTCTCTCTCTCTCTCTCTTTTTTAAAGATCTTATTTGTTTATTTGAGAGAGAGCACTAACATGGGGGAGCAGCAGAGGGAGATGGAGAAGCAGGCTCTCCAGTGAGCAGGGAGCCCAGTACAGGAGTCCATCCCAGGACCCAGAGACCATGACCTGAGTCAAAGGCAGATGCATAACCATCGGAGCCACCCAGGCGCCCCTGTCAAAACACTGTTCTAAATCTATGACGTCTATTAATACATCAGATCTTTAGAAACACCCCAGTGGGTAGATACTATTATGATTATGCCCATTGTCTAGATGAGGCAGCTGGCAGCTGGGCAGCCAACAGATCTACACTCTCTTAACCAGCCTCCCATTTCTGTCATGGTTGAGCCGCCTCCTCTGAAATCCAATCAAGAGGAAAAACTGCCCTTATCTCCCATCACTCTGCTCAATAAAGAGGCAGTTTTTTCTTCCATTTATTGCTGAACAAATTGAGATCTAAAAAAGTCAAGCAGTTCCTTTCTTGTCAGCCCATCATCCTCCGGGGTGGGGATGGGCAGTGCTATGCTCTCTGCCTAGTGCAACTGCTTATGTATGTGAAGTGTGGTGGCTGAGAACGTGACTTCGACACAGGAAGCACAGAACTTTAAGTAATGCTACATATGATTCTGTGACCTCCCTTAGACTCCATTTTTTTTTAATTTATGAAAAGAAGATAATAACATATATCACTACAGGGTCATTATGAGTATTGGAGACTTATGGTACCAGGCTCACATCAAGTGCTCACTAAATGGTTACTATAATAATAATTACTATATTACTATATATCCACCTTGTGCTGGCTTTCTTAAAAACCACTTAGATCAAAAGCAACTGGGTCAAAAATCTATAACGTTGTCCTTTCATTCTTTGGGCAATAGGTGCTGGAGCTTAGGCAAACTTTAGCCTTTCATTTTATACTTTCAAAAATCATGTCTAACTCTTTGAGATGTATCTTCAGAGGCAAGCTCTAGAAGGGATATTTCAAGTCAAGTCCTTTGTGGAAAAAGATTTCTTGTTCTCTGAGTGTAAACTGAAACACCTCCGCAACCAAGTCCACTTCCTCCATACTCTTCCCGTTTCAGTTCTCGTCATCAGATCTGGGGTTAGCAGTCCTCCCTGCTGGATAGCCTTGGTGACTACACACTGCGGAAGGAATACCTACCCTGTCATTTAAGTGTACCCATCCTCTGTAGTCACTGACTTGCTTTTTCTTACATCCTTACCTCCTGCTAATACCCCTAGTAATCTGTAAACGTCTTTGCTTTCAAGTCTATTTTGTCTGATATTAGGAGAGCTATCTTTACTTCCCTTTGGCTACTGTTTGTGTGGAATATCTTTTTCTGTCTTTTCACTTTCAATCTGCTTGTGTCTTTGGATCGAAAGTGAGTCTTTGGTAGACAGCATCTTAGTTGAGTCAAGTGTTTTTATCCATTCTGCCAGTCTGTCTTTTGATTGGAGAATTTAATCCATTTACATGTAAAGTAATTACCAATAAAGTAATTACTTCAGTCATTTTGCTATTTGTTTTCTATATGCCCAATAGCTTTGTCTCTTGTTTCCTGCGTTACTGTTTTCTCTTATGTTTAGTTGACTTTTTTTGTTGTTGTAAAATGTTTAAATTCCTTTCTCTTTTCCTTTTGTTTATATTCTGTAAATATTTTCTTTGTGGCTACCATGGGGATTGCATTGAACATCCTAAAGTTTTAACAATCTAATTTGAACTTATAACAGTTTAATAAGATACAAAAACTCTGTTCCTTTTCACTTCTATCCCCACCCCTTTTGGTTGCTAATGCCACAAAATTATATCTTTATACATTGTGTGCCCCAAAACATAAACTTTTTAAATTCTTTTAAATTCTTTAGTCTTTTAAATTATCTCAAAAACAAAATTTGGAGTTATAAATTGAAGTTACAGTAACACCAGCTTTTAAACCAATAATTAGGGGCTTTTTTTCTTTAAATGTATTATACTCTTTACTTTCTAAATTTTTTTTAAAAAGATTTTATTTATTTATGACAGAGATAGAGAGAGAGGGAACACAAGCACGGGGGACCTGGAGAGGGAGAAGCAGGCCCTCCACTGAGCAGGGATCCCAATATGGGGCTCAGTCCCAGGATTCTTGGATCATGACTTGAGCCGAAGGCAGACCTTTTATGACTAAGCCACCCAGGCACCCCTATTTTTTAAATTGTTACTTATTTGTTTATTTAGCCTCATGAATACACTTCTAGGCACATGCATATTTTATGTTTATAAAAATGTTTTATTTAAATTCAGTTTAGTTAATATATACTGTATTATTTTAGGGGTAGAATTTAGTGATTCATCAGTTACATATAACACCGTCATTTCATCAAATGCTCTCCTTAATGCAAATTATGTAGAAAACACCAAGTGCTGTTACAAACCACTGTTACAGTAATACTCACTGTTATAATTACCAGGTATTTACTTTTATTGAGATTTCTATTTCTGTATATGGCTTCAAGTTACTCTCTGGTATCCTTTAATCCCATCTTGCAGGACATCCTTGAGCATTTCTTGCAGTTCAGATCTAGTGGCCGCAAATTCCTTCAGCTTTTGTTTATCAGGGAATGCTTTAATTTTCCTTCCCTTTTGAAAGACATTTTTGCCACACACAGATCCTGGTTGACAGGTTTTTGTTTGTTTGTTTGGTTGGTTTTTTTGAACACTTTGAATGTGTTAGGCCACTGCCTTCTGGCCTCCGAAGTTTCTGATGAGAAATCTGCTTATGATCTTATTGAGGATCCCTTGTATTTCATGATTTGTTTCTCTCTTGCTGCTTTTAAGATTCTCTCTTTGTCTTGGTCTTTTGAAAGTTTGATCCTAATGTCTCTCAATGTGGGTCTCTTTGAGTTCATTTTACTTGGAGTTCTGGAGCTTCTTAGATGTTTATATTCATATCTTTCATCAAATTTGGGAAGTTTTCAGCCATTATTTCTTCAGATATTCTCTGTCCCTTTTTTTTTTTCCCTCTTCCCTTTCTGGGATGCCCACAATGCCTACGTTGGTCCAGCTGATGATGTCCCACATACACTGCACAATCTCTACTCTAGGCCCAAGTGTTTGTGGTTGAGTTGACTCTTCCTCAAACTTAGAGTCACCAGGCACAGCCAATTAAAGCATCACATTTCCCCAGACACAGTGATTGGTTCCAGATTAGACCCTTAAGCTAGTTAGAGTTAATGAGATGCAATGATTCTTTGGGGGGAATATTTGGGAGAGAGGCAGCCACATTTTTTTAGCTGTACTTGAGCCCAGAGGCTCAAGTTCCAAAGTCACCTGAATTTTTAGGGGTGTGGTCACTTAGGGAAGCCATATGTACGCTGGTTAAGAGCACAAGCTTTAGAGCCAGGCAGGCATGGTGTTGATTGCTGCTGTCTGAAACTTTCTGAGCTTCAGTTCTTCATTGGTTAAATATATATAATAATAACATCAGTGTGATTTTTTTTTTTTCAGGTCTGAGGGGAGATTTCGTGTACAGGAAAGACTCTAGCATCTTGGGTTTTAAATTAATATTACATTTATTCATCTATAAACTCAAAACTCAGTTTTATTTAAGCCTTAAAAGTTTAATTTGCAACTATACTACTCTATTTATAAATTTATTGGATCTATATAAAAATATTAATTAAGTTGGGGCACCTAGGTGGTGCAGTTGGTTGAACATCTGACTCTTGGTTTTGATTCAGGTCGTGATCTCAGGGTCATGGGATCTGGCCCTGCATTGGGCTCCATGCTCACTGCAGAGTCTGCTTGAGATTCTGTCTCCCTCTCCTTTACCTCCCCCCAACTCGCACTCTCTAATAAATAAATCTGTAATATATATATGAGATATATATATATGTATATGTATATGTATATTTATATTTATATGTATATAGATTAGGTTGGGGCACCTGGGTGGTTCAGTCAGTTATGCATCCAACTATTGGTTTTGGCTCAGGTCATGATCTCAGGGTCATGACTGAGAGTCTCTGCCTCTGCCTCTCCCTCTGCCATTCCCCCTGCTCTCTTTCTCTCTCTCAAATAAATAAATAAATAAATAAAATCTTTAAAAGTATATATTAATTAGTTTTAAAGGGATATTTTAATATTGTCGAGTAACAGGCAGAACAATCTAAACTCTTTTTTTAAAAGACTTTTTAAAAAAGATTTTATTTATTTATTGGACAGAGAGTGAGAGCACAAGCAGGGGGAGAAGCAGGCAGAGAGAAAGGGAGAAGCAGGCTTCCTGCAGAGCAGTGAGCCTGATGCAGGGATTGATCCCAGGACCCTGGAATCATGACGTGAGCCAAAGGCAGGCACTCAACCAACTGAGCCACCCAGACAGCCCACGATCTAAACTCTTAAACAATTAATCCCATTTTTAATTTTTTTTATTTTAATAAACATATAATGTATTTTTATCCCCAGGGGTACAGGTCTGTGAATCCCCAGGTTTACACATTTCACAGCACTCATCATAGCACATACACTCCCCAATGTCCATTTCCCCACCATTTTTAAATTTATAATATGTAATTTTATTAAGCATTTTTTAAGACTTTAAGTAATCTCTACTCTCAACATAGGGCTGAAACCCACAACCCTGAGATCAAGAGTCACATGCTCTTTCAACTGAGCCTGGCAGGTGATGCATCCCCCCATCAAACATTTTAAACTGTATTTGTAAATTTCATATATTCTATTTTCATTTTATACCCTTCATATGCCTTATCAATCTAGTTTCCATCCCTAATGAGTAAGTCCTTCCCAAGTACTTGTCAAAAATTTGTTATATATATGTATATGTAACATAAATCTAGTAGATCTAGTTTTCAGATATTCCAATACTATTTCCAAACTTAAATTATCTTACACCCATAGACTAATCTACCAGATTCTTCAATATGCCTTATTATTTCAAAATTATGACACACACATATTTTAAACACAAAAGTATAAATATGATAGGTTTGATTTATTTATCATCTCTCTCTATTTTTAATTTTAAGCCTTTTCTTATTTGAAAGCCACTTGATCACTGAGAAAGAAGGTCTAACATCTCTAGGAAGTTCAGATTACTGGGTCAACAATTCACAACCATCATAGAGTTACCATCTGGGAGGGTGACCTTGAGGTGACCAGCTCAGCAGTTCATGGTTCCGATACAGTTACCTTCTTAGGAAGGCTGAGGTTGACATTTTAAGCAGAGGCTATTGGGTTGACAATTTATTAACACAGTAAGGTCATTATCAGTCAGAGATTCAGCACTGGGAAGCAGGATCTGAGCTTTGCAGCCTTCCAAGATGATTCAACCTGAGCCACATGTGGATACAGTGACCCCTTCTTATAGTTGCCATAACAGGGGACTTTTGTCCATACCCTTCTCCTGGGTTCAAATTACATCCTTCTGTAATTCATCTGATCAAAATTTGAAACCTCATGCAGGTTACAAGAAAGGAAACTTCTGTCTCAATTTGAGTGAATTCTTGAGTGCTTTTAAGATTTTAATTCTGGGGGTGCCTGGATGGCTCAGTCATTAAGGGTCTACCTTTGGGTCCTGGGATCAAGCGGCGTGTTGGGCCTCCTGCTCGGTGGGGAGCCTACTTCTCCCTCTTCCATTCCGTGTGCTTCTGTTCTCTCTCTCGCTGTGTCTCTCTGTCAAATAAATAAATAAAATCTTTTTTTAAAAAAAGATATTTTAATTCTGTTGTTCTTTAGAAGCTGAGGCCTTTCCACCCTTTTTCCATGTTTCTGATGTAATTAGTCTGAGCGCAGCCTGGGCATTAAGGTTTTTCAAAGCTCCTTCAAAGATTCTAACATACAACCAAGGTTGAGAACCACTGTTATGCCCTCTCCTCTAGCTCTAAAAACATGTTACTTTTAATGCATGGATCTTCTCGTTCCTCTCTTTGTCCTCTTTAAGTTGTATTGGTGGCAATAAAGTTATAATATAAAATGTGGTTATAACTTAGGGCCCTAGTTAGTCTTTAGTGTATTTCTTACTTCCTCTGCCCTATTGTCATCAGCTGTAAGACGGGCACAATAATTGTACCTATACAATTGTACAATAATTTTATGTCCTAGAGTTTTTTAAAAAGTAGGATTGAGTGCATTATACATGTAATGCTTACTGAACAGAACCTATACATATGAAGTGCTCAGTAAATGTTAGCTCTTCTTATTTTTTTATACAAATGGTGATATAACCTGCATATAAATCTCTTCTTTCCAATCCTCATACTTCTGCCTTCTCTGGTCTTATTGTATTGGTCAGCATGTCCAGTATCATGCTGAACATTAATGGTGATAGAAGTACCTCATCTTATTGGCCTGCTTAGTTAACCAATGTTTAAAGAAATGCTTCTAAGGTTTAGAAGCTTACCCATAATTTTTTAAAATTTTATTTATTTGACAGAGAGAGAGAGAGAGCACAAGCAGGGGGAGCAGCAGAGGGAGAGGGAAAAACAGACTCTCTGCTGAGCAGGAAGCCCCAGGCAGGGCTCAATCCCAGGACCCTGAGATCATGACCCAAGCCAAAGGCAGACGCCTAACCATCCGACCCAACCAGGTGCCCCTTAGTCATACTTTAAAGTATAGGTTTTGATAGAGATATTGCCATAGATGCTCTTTTTCATTTTAAGGAAGTATTCTTATTTTTTATGGGGCACTGGATTTATTTATTAAAAATTTATTTATTTATTTATTTGAGAGAGAAAGAGAGCACAAGCAGGGGGAGGAGTAGAGGGAGAGAGAGAAGCAGACTCCTGGCTGAGTGGGGGCCTTAAATGGGACTCAATCTCAGGACTTTGAGGTCATGACCTGAGCCTAAGTCAGGTGCTTAACCAACTGAGCCACCCAGGTGCCCCAGGGGCACTGAATTTTATTGCATGTTTTCCTCGCATCAAGGGAGATGATCATATGGTTTTACACCTCCTTTAATCTATCAAGGTGGTTTCCATTTTTGAAAGGACAGCATTGGTCAAAGGGGGGGAAATTGAGAAGGGAAATTGTTACAAGGTGGAGGAGGGTTAGTAAAGTATTCTCTAAACCAAGAAGGCCCTTTGAAACCAAAAAACAATGCAAACCACTCCCTACCGTTTATACAGTTCTAGTCAGGGTAACTTACTGACAAGAGGATCAGGCAAACAGACAAACACTGCACAGCTATTTTTTGCCCACTCTTGACCTTGAGCCACAGCTTTTACAGAGTGAGAGGCATTGTGGTGAGGTTAAAGGGTAATGCTATCCAAAGTGGTCCCACCTGTGTGCCTGAAGATCTCTACTAGTTATCTCAAGTGGGGCCTTCCGTGCACCAGTCCTTTCTACCAGTTATCTAACGTGGTGCCTTGTGGTGGATCACTTTCGGGAAGATGAGGGCATACCTTAACCTCCACGGGGCCTGGAACATGTAGGCTCTAGGGAGGTCATCACGCAGACCTGAACAAAATGGAGGGCCAAAGATGGAGTCAGTGTTGTCAGCACTCCTACAGAAATGTATTGTACAGGAGGAGAGAGAAACCAAGGTTAACCAGAAAAAATAAAACTAAGTCAGTAAATTCAGGAGAAACTATTCAGATTAGTCAGACCTTATGAAGAGAGAGAAGAGAAGCAAGCACAGATTATGGAATGTTTCCATTTTTATGACCACTAAAGTGAGGATTTCAAGAACACAGTGGGTGATTCACCAATTGGGATTAAAGCCATAGTAACGGTTGCACTGGATTTCCTCTATCCCTTGCTGCCCTTGCCTCTGTCCAACTGCGTTAGATGCATTTTTTAGTTTCTTTTTTGGTTTTGCTTTTCTCCCCAATTTTTATTTTGAAAAATAATCCCCCCAAAAGGTAAAATTATAGTATAACAATTTAATAGTTTATCCAATGCCTAGATTCACCAATTATTACCATTTGGTCACATTTTATTTATCTAAGTACCCATCTATATATTTTTTCTTTTTTGCTGAACCATTTGAAAGTTCCAGACATCATGACATTTCATACCAGAATATTTCAGTATGTAACTCTTTTTTTTTTTTTTTTTAAAGTAGGCTCCTTGCCCAGCATGGAGGCCAACATGGGGCTTGAACTCATGACCCTGAGATCAAGACCTGAGCTGAGATCAAGAGCCAGATGCTTCACTGACTGAGCCACCCAGGCGCCCCTACATGTGACTCTTTAAGAATATGAGCATTCTCCTGCACGTCTCTGATACCATTATCACATCTAAGAAATAACATTAATATGATGATATCTAATATACAATATTACAATGTCTTCAGTTGTCCTCCCTGCTTTCTTGGTAACCTTTTTCCTTATTTGATCTAGGTTCCATTTAAGGATCCCAAATTGCCTTTAGTTGTCAAACCTTTTTTAGTATCCTTTAATCTTTATTTTAATCACACACACACACACACACACACACACACACACACACACACATGCTGGGCACGTGCACATTATATATAGAAAGTCCTTCATGCCAATAATATTTTCTGAAGAGTCCAGGGAAGTTATCATTTGGAATGTCTGACAATCTTGATTTGGTCATTTGCCCCCACAATTAGATTCAGGCTCATCGTTCTTGGCAAAAATACTATGTACATGATGTTTGCTTCCCAGTACATCACATCATAGTTTTTCTCTTACAGGCGATGGTGAGTTTGGTTACTTGGTTCAGGTGATGTCCATCAGATTTCCATTTTAAGAGTTCCTCTTTGTAGTTAGTCGAGTAACCTGTGGAGTGATACTTGGGAACTGCATAAATATGCTGTCCTGCAAACATCGTTCATCCAGTGTCTTTAACATTCATGGGTGACCCTCACCTGAATCCATCCATTACACTGATGACTGTAAAAGGATGATCTTCCGAAGTAATAATACCACGTACAAATGAAATAAACGGAAATTAGAAATTAGCAGTTAGCTCTGCTTAGGGAGATCTGGGGAAGCACAAGGGATTTTTGCAGAGGCTTGTCATGTCATGAAAGAAAATATTATCTTGAGCCTTTTTACTCAAGAGAGCTTTGGGGTTCCAGACCCATAAAACAGCCATTTCTCCTGGTGACTTCAGTCTGGTCAGTTTAAATTAGTGAATCATGCAGTTGCTTACCTGTTTTATCTGTGTGTTGAAATCATTAGTGTTTCTATATGAATGAGCCCAGATGTTCACTCCCGGGTCCTCCGTGTAATGGGGCCTCATCACAGTAATGGTACTGGCTGACTGCCTGCTGGTGCTCCTTGCATGTGTTACTGCTCGGAAGAAGTAGTGGGACTGGGATAGGAAGCCAAAAGTGGAGACGGTTTCTAATTTCCAAAAAAACCCTTACATTCCTGGAATAAGCTGTACTTTGGCTGCAATACCTTATTTTACTGTTGGATTAGAATTTGTGCTTCCATGTTCATAAATGAGATTGTCCATTCTACAGCCCTTAAATGGTCTTGGTATCAATATTACATTAACCTCTTAAAAACGAGTTGGATAATTTCTCCTGCTTGGAATAATGTGCATAAGAATTATCTGTACCCTTGAGCATTTACTAGAAAAGGTCTGGCTTTAGTGCTTTTTTTTTTTTTTTAAAGATATTATTTATTTATTTATTTGACAGAGAGAGAGATCACAAGTAGGCAGAGGCAGGCAGAGAGAGAGACAGAGAGGGAAGCAGGCTCCCTGCCGAGCAGAGAGCCCGATGCGGGACTCGATCCCAGGACCCCTGAGATCATGACCTGAGCCGAAGGCAGGGGCTTAACCCACTGAGCCACCCAGGTGCCCCTGGCTTTAGTGCTTTTATAGACGAGATTAGATAAGTAAGTCATGGCATTTCCCTAATACAGCGGTATTCACATACTAGAGCAGTAAAAATCAAAGAATACATCTTCATGTAATTACACAGGTAAATCTCGAAACCATAAAACAAGTCACTTTTGTTATTTTTGTTTGTTTTGTTATTATGGACGGTGCCACTCTAAACTTTCTTCTACATGTCACTGGGTGTGCACATGCAAGTTTCTCTAGGTTATATACCTAGTAGAACTGCCAGCTCGTAGGGCACATGCATGTTCGACTTTTTAAGGTAATGCGATACTATTTTCCTGGAGGACTTTTCCAATTTATACCGCTGTCAGTAACATATGAAAGCTCGCATTGCTCTGTACATTATAGCTATAACATTTGGTATTATCCAACCTTTACATTTGGTGGCTGTGAAATTGGAGTTCATTGTGGTTTCAACTTACATTATCCCTGATGGCTAATGAACCTGAAATGTTCCTTCATATGTTTATGGATGACTTATGCTTTCTCTTGAGTGAAAACACCGTTCATTTCTTTGTCCATTTTGTTGAGTTGTCTTTTCTTACTGATCTGTAGGCCTGATATATTCTAGATATTAAATTATACTTACTTTTGTTGCAATCATTCTCAGAGAGTTTTTACTCTCTTTATGTGATTAGAAATGTTTAATGTTTAATGTATAATGTTCATATAGTCCAATTTGTTAATTTTTTCCTTTTCTTTCTTGACCAGATTAAGAAATATTTTCCTATCTTGCAGTCATGAAGACAGCGTCCTATTTTCTTTCTTTTTTTTTTTTTTAAAGATTTTATCTATTTACTTGACAGAGAGATCACAAGTAGGCAGAGGCAGACAGAGAGAGAGGGGGAAGCAGGCTCCCCGAGGAACAGAGAGCCCGATGCAGGGCTCGACCCCAGGACCCTAAAACCATGAAGGCAGAGGCTCAACCCACTGAGCCACCCAGTGGCCCCATCCTATATTATTTTCTTTAATAATTTTCTGTATTAATGTCTTTAAAACTCTAGGAACTTACTTTATATATATTGTGAGATAGAAATCCAATTTTGTTTTCTCCCTAATATCTAATCAATTGTTCAAACACCGTTTATTTTAGAAGTCTGTGTTTGTCTTTTTCTTTTTAATTTTTTGTTTTGAAATAATTGTAGATTCACAGGTATTTTCATAGATAGTACAGATAGACCATATATGTCCCTTTCACCTAGTTTCCCTCCATGGTTAGTTACTGAGTTGGAAACCTGTGTTTCCCTATTAAGCTTACACCACTACCATACCCACAATACTTCTGACACTGGATGTGGGGGGGGCTTTCCCCACAACAAACAATTCTCCGTGACACCAGCCAGGTGACCTACAATTTACCTCAATTCTGACACTATCTTCCTATAGGTAGCACCAGATCCCATATGTTAGGGGCTCGGCCCCACAACACTGTCCCCTATTTTATTTTTTTAAGATTTTATTTATTCATTTGACACACAGAGAGAGAGATTACAAGTAGGCAGAGAGGCAGGCAGAGAGATAGGTGGGGGAAGCAGGCTCCCTGCTGAGCAGAGAACCCAATGTGGGGTTTGATCCCAGGACCCTGAGATCATGACCTGAGCCGAAGGCAGAGGCTTAACCCACTGAGCCACTCAGGCACCCCTGTCCCCTATTTTAGATAGCTGTTGCAAGTAATAGCTCTCCATGTTACCCACAATTTCTGTCCAACTTGGCTATAAATCAGAAGTTCACATGACCTCCTCTCCCTCAGATCCAAATATTTACCAAAGCAGAACTCAGGAAAAACACTTATGTTTACCAGTTTATTAAAGAATCTGATAAAGGATACAGATGAACAGCTAGAAAAGATATACAGAGCAAGGGCTGGGAGAGTCCTGAGTATAGGATCTTCTGTCCTTGTGGAGTTGGGGTACATCACTCCCCTGGTATATGGATCTATTCAACAACTTGGAAGCCCCATGAACCCCATACTCTAGGGATTCTTATACAGGCTTCCTCACATGGACATGCTAAGTTATTAGCTCCATTTCCAGCCCCTCTCCCCTCTCTAGAAAATGGGGGGTGGCTGAATATTCCAAGCTTCTAATCATGGCTTGGTCTTTCTGGTGACCAGCCCCCATCCAAGGGCCCATGAAGAGTCACCTAGAACAAAAGAAATTCCCAGAGTCTTAGGAACTCTGTGTCAGAAACCAGGGCCAAAGAACAAATAGGAGAACAAAAGATGTTCCTGGTGCTCTTATCACTTAGGGAATTTCAAGAGTTTTACTGCCAGGAACTGGGGGCGGGGACTAATACATATGTTTCTACTATCTCACCATTATATCTTACATAGTTAGTATATACTATCAAAACCAGGAATATGACATTAGTATGACGTATGTGTATAGACCTGTGTTATTTTATCACATGTGCCTATTTGTGTAACCACCACTACAATCGAGACACAGAACTATTCTTCCACTACAAAGATCTCCTTGTGCTACTTTCAATAATCCCATCCCATCCCCTGCTTGTCTTTTCATTCTCCTAACAATATCTTTCAAAGGTCACAAGTTTTTAGTTGAAAAAGAAAACAAAAAAACCAATAAAAAATTGGGAAATATTTCAGGGCGCCTGGGTGGCTCAGTGGGTTAAGCGTCTGCCTTTGGCTCAGGTCATGATCCCGGGGTCCTGGAATCAAGCCCCGCATCCGGCTCCCTGCTCAGTGGGGGGGTCTGCTGCTGCCTCTCCCTCTACTTCACCCCCATCCCCCTACTCACGCTCACCCTCTCTCTTTCTCACTCACTCTCTCTGATAAGAAAGTAAAATATTTTTTAAAAATTGGGAAATATTTGAACAGACAATTCACCATAGATGATATATGGATGTCAAGTAAGCACATAAGAAGGTTTTCAACATTAGTCATTGGGGAAGTGAAAATTAAAAGCACAACAATACATTTTTATAAACTGGTGTGGGTTTTTCTTTTCTTTTCTTTTCTTTTCTTTTCTTTTCTTTTTAAAGATTTTATTTATGTGGCACCCGGGTAGCACAGTCAGTTAAGCAACCAACTCTTGATTTCAGGTTGGGTCGTGATCTCAGTGTCCTGGGATTGAGCCCTGCATTGGACTCTACACTTAGCCTGGCATCTGCTTGAGATTCTCTCTTTCCCTCTCCCTATGCCCCTCCCGGTCCTGCTGTCTCTCTCTCTCTCTCTCAAATAAATAAATAAAATCTTTTTTAAAAAGAGAGTCCTGGGATCAAGTCCCATGTTGGGCTCCCAGCTCAGTGGGGAGCCTGCTTCTCCCTCTGCTTGCCTGCTGCTCTGAGTAGGGGGTTGGGGGGGATAGGAGCAGAGGGAGAGAGAGAAGCAGACTCCCCACGGGGCAGGAAGCTGAAGCTGGGCTTGATCCCAGAATCTTGGGATCATGACCTGAGCCAAAGGCAGATGCGTAACTGACTGAGCTACCCAGGAGCCCCATAAAATGTTCTTCGAAAGGTTAAGCGTACACCTCCATCCGATCCAGCCATTCCTAGGAATTCCCCCAAGAGAAATGAAAGCATATGTTCATACAGCAATGTTCATAGCAGCTTTATTTGTAACAGCCAAAAATGGAAACAATCAAAATATCCATCAATAGATGAATAGATTAACTTATAAATGTATGGCCAAATAATGGAATAGCACTCAACAGTAAAAATAGATATATGATTTATGAACACTATGGCATGCATAAATCTCCAGATAATTATGCTGAGTGGAAGAAGTCAGATCAAGGGCGCCTGGGTGGCTCAGTGGGTTAAGCCTCTGCCTTTGGCTTGGGTCATGATCCTGGGATCCTGGGATGGATTCCCGAGTTGGGCTCTGCTCAGCGGGGAGCTGGCTTCCCCCCTTCTCTCTCTCTGCCTGCCTCTCTATCTACTTGTGATCTCTTGTCTGTCAAATAAATAAATAAAATCTTTAAAAAACTGGTGGTTTAATTCACGTTGTTTAAACTGGTGGTTACAGCTTGTTAAAGTTATATATTGACTTGAGAGTGATTGGTGGTGGTAAAATTTATCCAAAAACAATGAGTCAAAAGGCTCACAATGAGGCTCCACACTCAGCCTGACATCTGCTTGAGATTCTCTCTTTCCCTCTCCCTGTGCCCCTCCCGTTCCTGCTGTCTGTCTGTCTGTCTCTCTCTCTCTCTCAAATAAATAAAATCTTTCTAAAAAAGAGTGCTGGGATCAAGTCCCATGTTGGATGGGACTTGCCCAAAAGATAGTTGGGCTTTATTTATTTACTTGACAGAGAGAGCGTGAAGAGAGAGCACAATAAGGCAGAGCAGCAGGCAGAGGGCGAGGGGAAAGCAGGCTCCCCACTGAGCAGGGAGCCCAGTGTGGGGCTCAATCCCAGGACGCTGGGATCACGACCAGACCAAAGGCAGCCACTCTACCAACTGAGTCACCCAAGCACCCTGATAGTTGGGCTTTAAAAAGATACCACACTCCTAACAATACCAATTTTTATCTTTTAGGAATTGGTCCAGTTTAAATACATGATTTATGTTATGTTAGTCTATCTAGTTTATTTCCATAATTGATTTTTTAAAAAGATTTTACTTATTTATTTATTTGACAGAGATCACAAGTAGGCAGAGAGGCAGGCAGAGAGAGGGGGGGAAGCAGGCTCCCTGCAGAGCAGAGAACCCGGTGTGGGGCTCGATCCCAGGACCTTGGGATCATGACCTGAGCTGAAGGCAGAGGCTTAACCCGCTGAGCCACCCAGGTGCCCTTCCCATAATTGTTTTTGGAAACAATCACCATAAAAGAGTGTATTTCACAGAGGTACTTCTGTAGTGAACCAGGGCCACCCTGGTTCACTACAGCACCCATACCCCTAAAACATCTCAGTCACTAGTACCTGTTCATATAGCTTCTCTCTGTCACCTGGAGCTAAGGTGGTACAGGCCTGGAGTGTTCCAGGGTGCTTTGTCACCTTGGCAAGACAGCTGGGGCTGAAGTGGGGGCTGACCAGGGGTATCCCAGTGTACATGCACCATGCTGGGGTCACCTTGGTTGGACATCTGGGGCTGGTGTAGGCTAGGGCTAAGGTGCCTGGATCCCGCTCCCATCCATACCATCAAGGTGGCGGGGGAGGGTAAACCGTAGCACTTGCCGGCCCCTCTGACCCAGAGAGAGTTCCAGCAGCTCCCCTGCTGTCTGGTAGGGCTCTAGGCCTGGATCTTTTATATTCTAGTGCAGTTTTAAGCCATGGCTTTTTTTCTGTGCCCCAGGGGTCCAGGGATGGTGTGGGCTAGGGGCCCTGCTCACTGAGGCAGCAGACCAGCAATGGTGCCCAGACCCTGTTCCCAACTCAGGATGGAGGGGGCGTCTAAACTGTGGCACTTCCCAGCTCGCCCTCCCAACCTGGATAGAGTTTCAGCAGCTTTCTCACCATCTGACATGGTTCTAGGGCTGGATCTTTTATATTCTAGTAGTTGCTCTCTTGGCATTCCTAGTATGGTCTTTTTACCCCTTGCTGTGTAGACACCACTGCTTGGTCAGACCTCAGTTCTTCTTTGGGAAGTATCACTCTATAAATAGGTGCAGATTTGGTGTGTTTGTGGAGGAGGTGAGTCCAAGGTCTTGCTAGGTCACCATCTTGGACCAGAACTCATATGCTCATTATCTTGATTGTGCTGATGACTTTATAGGTGTATACCTATGTCAAAATTTATCAAATCATATGCTTTACATGTGTTTAGTTCATCGTTTGTCAATTATAGTTCAATAAGACTGTCAAAAGCAAAGAACTCATTAAACATTTTCTTTTTTTAAAAAAAGATTTTATTAATTTGTTTGACAGAGAGAGAGAGAGAGAGAAATCACAAGTAGGCAGAGAAGCAGGCAGAGAGAGAGAGGGGAAGCAGGCACCCCGCTGAGCAGAGAGCCCATGCATGGCTCAATCCCAGGACCCTGAGATCAAAACCTGAGCTGAAGGCAGAGGCTTAACCCACTGACCCAACCAGATGCCCCAAATATATATTTCTTGTTCATGTTCCATGTCCATCATGAATTGGCTAGGAGTATTGTCATTATCATCATCCCCACGCTGGGACCCAGGTTGATGGAGAAGGCAGTATCTGGAACAGTCCTGATTGCCTTGGCAGGGGGAAAAGAGAGCATGTAGCAACACACATGGATTCTTAGAGATTTCACCCAGAAGTAGCAAGGTCATTCCTAACTGTTGAGGTTTTACTGGGTGCTCATAGCTTCAGGATTATTATATATTTCTGATAAATTGTAACTCATCATTATGTGGCCCACTTTAACCATAGAAATTCTTTTCCCCTTGTAGTCTATGTTTTTTCATTTAACAAAGCTATACAATGGCTTTCTTTGGGTTAGTAATTGCCTACACTATCTTTTTAAATCCTTTTACTTTCAACTTTTCTGTGTCCATACATTTTATTATTTTTTTTTATTGTGGTAGGAACACTTACCTTGAGATGTACTCTCTTAACAATGTTTAAGCGAACAAACAGTATTGTTACTGTAGGCACTACGTTGTATTATTATTACTATAGGTGCTGTCTTATCTCTTGAATTCGTCTCTCTTGCATGACTGAAACTTTTTTTTTGACTCAAACTTTATATTCATTGAACAATAGCTCCCCATTTCTCCTGCATCTGGCCACCAACATTCTACTCCCTGCTTCTATGAGTTTGACTATTTAAGATAAGTGGAATCATGTAGCATTTATTCTTCTATGATGGGCTTATTTCACTTAGCATAACGTCCTCAAGTTTCATCCATATTGTTGTACATGGCAGGATTTCCCTATTTTTAAAGGCTGATTCATATTCCATTGTATGTATATGCCATATTTTCCTTGTCTGTTCTACACTCATGCACATTTAGGTGGTTTCCACATCTTGGCTATTGTGAATAATGCTGCAATGAATGTGGGAGTATGGATATCTCTTTGAGACTCTTCTTTCAATTCTTTTAGATACATACCCAGAAATGGGTTTACTGATTTATATGGTAGTTCACTTTTTAATTTTTTGCAGCATCTCCATACTATTTTCCATAGTAGCTGCACCATTTTATATTTCCACCAACAGTGTATAAGGGTTCCAATTTCTCCACAACTCCACCAACACTTGTTTTCTTTTTTGATAGTGACCATTTGGATTTTGATAGTGACCGTTTGGATTAACATTTCCCTGCTGATTTGGGATGGTGGACACCTTTTCTTATACCTGTTGGCCATTTGTATGCCTTTTTTGGAGAAATGTCTATTCCTTACCTGGTTTTTAATCAGGTTATTTGTTATTTATTTATTTTTTTTGCAATTGAGTTGTAGGAGTTCCTTATATATTAGATGCTCTTATCAGATATAGGGTTTGCAATATTTTCTCCCATTCTGTAGGTTATCTTTCATTTTATTTTTTTTTTTTTTTTTTTAAATTTTATTTATTTATTTGACAGACATAGATCACAAGTAGGCAGAGAGGCAGGCAGAGAGAGAGAGGAAGGGAAGCAGGCTTCCCGCTGAGCAGAGAGCCCGATGCGGGGCTCGATCCCAGGACCCTGGGATCATGACCTGAGCCGAAGGCAGAGGCTTTAACCCACTGAGCCACCCAGGTGCCCCAATCTTTCATTTTATTAATAGTGTCCTTTGCTGTTCAGAAATTTTTTAGTTTGATGTTGACTCACTTGTCTATTT
This sequence comes from Martes martes, assembly GCF_963455335.1. Taxonomy (NCBI): domain Eukaryota; kingdom Metazoa; phylum Chordata; class Mammalia; order Carnivora; family Mustelidae; genus Martes; species Martes martes. The sequence goes on from NC_137891.1 coordinate 158,576,788, forward strand.
GAGCTTTTGGTGTCATATCCAAGAAATTACCAAGACTAATATCAAGAAGACTTTCCCCATGTTTTATTCAAGGAGTTTTATGATTTGGGGTCTTACATTTAAGTCTTAAACCCATTTTGAGTTGAATTTTATATATGGTGTAAGATAAGGATCCAATTTCATTCTTTACATGTAGATACTGAGTTTTCCCAATACCATTTGTTAGGAAACTATCCTTCCCCATTGTGAATTCTTGGCTCTCTGTTGACCATCAGCTGGCTATATGTGCATGGGTTTATATCTGGGTTCTATTCTGTTCCATTGTTCTACATGTCTACCTTTATATCAGTACCATTCTGTTTTGATTATTGTACTTTGTAATATATTTTGAAATCAGAAAGTGTAATGTTCCAGTTTTGTTAATCTCTGTCAATCTTTCTCAAGATTACTTTGGTCATTTGAGTCTTTTGTGGTTCCATATCAATTTTAGGATTGCTTTTTCTATTTCTGTAAAAAATGCCAGGATTTCAGTGGGGTAGCATTGAATCTGTCAATTGCTTTGGGTACTATGGACATCTAAACTTCCAGTCCATGAAGATGAAATATCTTATTTGCATCTACTTTAATTTCTTTCAGCAATGTTTTGTTGTTTTTGATGTGTAAGTCTTCTGCCTTCTTTCTCAAGGTTATTTCTAAGTATTTCATTCTTCTTCTTTTTTTTTTTTTTAAGTAAGCTCCACACCTAGTGTGGAACCCAATGTGGGGTTTGAACTCACAACTCTGAGATCAAGACCTTAGTTGGGATTGAGAGTTGCATGCCTTACTGACCATATCACCCAGGAACCCCAGTATTTAATTCTTTTTTTTTTTTTAAGATTTTATGTATTTATTTGACAGAGAGAGAGTGAAAGAAGGAACACAAGCAGGGGGAGTGGGAAAGGGAGAAGCAGGCTTCCCACTGAGCAGGCAGCCCGATGTGGGACTCAATCCCAGGGGACCCCTGAGGATCCCCTCAGGATCATGACCTGAGCTGAAGGCACACGCTTAACTGACTGAGCCACCCAGGTGCCCCTATTTAATTCTTTTGATGCCATTATAATAGGATTGTTTTCTTAACTTCCTTTTCAGTTAATTCATTATTAGTGTATAGAAATACAACTAATAGGACGCCTGGGTGGCTCAATCAGTTAAGCATCTGCCTTCAGTTCAGGTCGTAATCCTGGAGTCCCGGGATCAATCCCTGCATCAGGCTCCCTGCTCAGTGGGGAGTCTGCCTCTCCCTCTGCCCCTCACCCACCCTCTCATGCACTCTCTCACACTCTATCAAATAAGTAAATAAAATCTTCTTTAAAAACAAAGAAATGGAATTAGTTTTTGTATGTCAGTTTTCTATTCTGCAACTTAACTGAATTCATTTATTAGTTCTAATAGCTTTTTTTTTTATGGAGTATTCAGGGTTTTCTACATATAAGATCAGGTCATCTATGAAAAGAGATAATTTTACTTCTTCCTTACCAGTGTGGATGCCTTTTATTTCTTCATCTATTTATCTATCTAATATCTTTGGGTAGATTTCAAGTACTGTTTTGAATAAAAGTGTGGAGAAAGGGCATCCTTGCCTTGTTCCTAACCTTAAGGAAAACCTTCAGTCTTTCACCACTCAGTAGAATGTTCCCTGTGGACTCTTCATGTATGGCTTTGAATTTCTTGAGGTACATCCCTTCTGTACATAGTTTGTTGAGTGTTTTTATCAAGATAGGGTGTTGAGTTTTGTCAGATGCTTTTTATGCACCAGTTGAGATGATCACGTGATTTTTGTCCTTCACCTGATAATGGTATATTACATTTATTGGTTTTCATATGTTGAACCATCATGTCTCTTGGTCATGATATACAACAGTTCTAATATGCTACTCAATTCATTTTGCTCATAATTTATTGGGGATTTTTTGCCTCATATTCATCAGGGCTATCAGTCTGTCATTTTCTGGTAGTGTCTGTCTAGCTTTGGTATCAGGGTAATGCTGGCCTCAGAAAATGAGTCTGGACATGTTCTTTCCTCTTGAATTTTGTGGAAGAATTCAGGAAGTATTGGTGTTAATTCTTTAGATATTTGGTAGCAATCTCCCTTGAAGCCATCTGGTTTTGGACTCTTCTTTGTTGGGAGCATTTTGATGACTGATTCAATCTCCTTAGTAGTTATTTGGCTGTTCAGATTTTCTATTTTTTCATGATCCCATCTGTGCAGGTTGTATTTTTCTAGGAATTTATTTCTTCTAGGTTATCCAGTTTGTTGGCATATAATTGTTCATAGTAGTCTCATGATCCTTTTTACTTCTATGACATCAATTGCAAATTCTCCTCTTTCATTTCTGATTTTTGTTAAGCTTGAGCCTTCCCTTTTTTTTTTTTGAAGATTTTATTTATTTATTTGACAGACAGAGATCACAAGCAGGCAGAGGCAGGCAGAGAGAGAGAGAGAGAGAGAAGGAAGCAGGCTCCTCGCTGAGCAGAGAGCCCAATGCGGGGCTCGATCCCAGGACCCTGGGATCATAACCTGAGCCAAAGGCAGAAGCTTTAACCCACTGAGCCCCCCAGGTGTCCCGAGCCTTCCCTTTTTTGTTCTACTTAGTATAGCTAAGGGTTTGTCAATTTTATTGATCTTAAAAACCAACTCAGTACTTTGTTGATTTTCTATTGTTTTTCTAATCTCTATTTCATTTTTTTCTGCCTTTATTTTTAACATTTTCTTCCTTCTGATAACTTTGGGTGTAGTTTGTTCTTCTTCTAGTTCCTTGAAGCATAAAGTCACGTTGTTGGTTTGAGAGCCTTCTTTTTCAATGTAGGCATGTTCTGTTATCAACTCCCCTCTTAATACTGCTTTTCTGCATCCCACAAATTTTGCTTTGTTGTATTTTTATTTTCATTTGTATCAAGACATTTTCTGATTTCCCTTGTCTTCTTCGACCTCTTGGTTGTTCAAGAGTGTGTTGTCTCATTTCCACATATTTGTAAACTTTCCAATTTTCCTTCTGTTACTGGTTTCTAGTTTTACTCCATTGTAGTCAGAAAAGATACTTGGTATAATTTCCATCTTCTTAAATTTGGTTGAGACTTGTTTTGTGGCCTAACATGTGATCTATCCTGGGGAGTGTTCCATGTGCACTTGAAAATAATGTGTATTCTGCTGATGTTGGTGGAATGTTCTGTATAAATGTTAGGTCCCTTTGGCTTACTCAGGCCCTCTATTTCTTTATTGATCTTCTGTCTGGTTGTTCTATCCATTATTGAAAGTGTGGTGTTGATATATCCTACTATTACTGTGTTACAGTCTATTCTCTTCAGTTCTGATAATGTTTATTTCATATGTCTGGGTGCTGTAATGTTCAGTCAGTATATATTTGTAATTGTCATATTCTCTCTGGTGAACTGGCCCTTTTATTTTTATAAAATGTCCTTCTCTGTCTCTTGTGACGGTTTTTTTAGTTAAAGTTTGTTTTATCGAATATAAATATGGCCATTTCTGCTTTCTTTTGGTTACTAATTGCATGGAATATTTTTCCTTCTTTTTTTGTTTTCACCCTATGTGTATCTTTATATATAAAGTGGATCTCCCATAGACAGTATATACTTGGGTATAGTTCTTTTTTTTTTTAATCCATTCATCCACTCTATCTCTTTTGATTGAGGAGTTTATTAGCTAATTACTAATTAGTTAATTGGCATTTTGTTCATTGCTTTCTGTCTTGTAGCTATTTTGTCCCTGGTTTCCTCTCCTTCTGCCTTCCTTGTATGTTGCTGACTTTTTTATACTCACATGCTTTGATTCCTTCCTCATTTTCCTTTGTGTATCTTCTATAGGTATTTGTGTGTGTGTGTGGTTACCATAGGGCTTACACAAAACATGTTATGGTTGTAACAATCTGTTTTAAGCTGATAAAAACTGTAACTACATGCAAAACCCAACTCTTTTGCATCTCTCCACTCCCAGCATTGTTAATGATGTCACAAATTACATCTTTATATAATTTATTATATCCACTAACATAGTTTTATTATCATAATTGTTTTTATGCTTTTGTCTTTTAAATTCTATACTGGAATTAAAGGTGGTTTCGGGTTTTTTTGGTAATACCATTACAATATTAAAGTACTCTCTATTTTTTTTTACATTTACTAAGAAGCTGTATAGTTTTATATGCTTTCATACTTCTGTCTAGCATCCTTTTGTTTCAGGCAGGTCTAGTGGATACAATCCTTCAGCTTTTGTTCATCTGGAAAGCGTTTGTTTCTCCATTGCGGAAGGACAGTTTTTCCAGGTATCATATTCTTGGCTGGCAGATTTTTTCTCTCAGCACCTTGAGTATGTTATCTTGCCCACTTCTGGCCTGTAAGGCTTCTGCTGAGACTATAGCAATAGTCCCATGCGAGCTGCCTTGTCCATAGTGAGTTGCTTTTCTCTTGCTACTTCTCAAGACTCTCTCTTTGTCTTTGGCTTTTTGACAATTTGATTATAATTTGTCTTGCTGTGAGCTTCTTTGGATTCTTCATACTTAGAGTCTATGGAGTGTCTTGAAATTGTATGTCCTGGATCATCACTCCTTTAAGTGCTCTGCCCCTTTCTCTCTTGATCCTGGGACTTCAATAATGTGGTATTCTAGAAATCCCTTAGGCTTTCTTCACTTCTCTTCATCTTATTTATTTTTGTTCCTCTGACTCAATCATCCCAAATAACCAGTCTTTGAGTTTATTCTTTCTTTTCTGGTTAAGTATGTTGTCAGACCCCTCTAATGAATTTTTCAGCTCAGCTATTGCATTCTTCAGCCCTGGAATTTCTATCTGGCTCTTTTTTCCCCCCGCCTTAATTAATTAATTTGAGAGAGAGAGAGAGAGAGAGAGAGCAAGCAAACACAAATAGTGGGGGAGGGGGAGGGTTGAGGGAGAGAGAAAATCCCAAGCAGGTTTCACACTCATCACAGAGCCGACACAAGGCTTGATCTCACAACCCCACGATTGTGACCTGAGCCAAAGTCAAGTCATACACTTAACCAACTGAGCCCCCTAGGTGCCACTGTTTGGTTCTTTTTTATAGTTTCTAGCTCTTTCTTGATATTCTCATTTTGTTCATGTATTATTTTCCTGATTTTTGTAGAGACTGGGTTCAGGTAGGGGAAAACCTTTAATAATTAGACTGGCTAGAGATTCTGGGACTTCTGACAACCTTTTCGGTAGATGCAGTTTCTCTGAGCTTGTGCTCGAATTTCCCACGTACAGAAGTTTGCTGGTTTCTTTTTTTCAGGCGCTCATATATCTTTTGCTCCCTCTGGTGCCTATCTGTGGTACTGCAGTTTCTCTGGTGCTAACAGCACGAAGCCACCCCACCCAGGGACATCCAAAAGTATACATTGTGCTCAGTGGCATCCAAAGTATTTTCTACTCAGCGGCATCAAAAATATTTTGTTTCCCCATCAGTACCCCAAATCAGGTAAGACAGAAACCAGTTCCTTGGGCAGCCCTCTGATAATTCAGAACGTTGGACACATGTTCCACTCTTCCCCCTTGCCTTTCTTACCACCCCCATCCCCACCCCCATCCCCAACCCCGGGAAGAACTTCCTGCGCCGAGCTGTGCCAGCTATAGGTTTCTGGAGTTCTCACAAAGGTATTTTGGTCCATATTTTGTTGTTAAGTCGCTGTCTCTGCTGAGAAGTGAAGGCTGGGACTTCTCAGTCCACCATCTGGGCGATAGCACTGCCTAGTTTCTCTCTTACAACGTGATATTTCATGGAATCTAAACTAGCATCAATTACTAGACAGAATCCAATATTGGAGATGTTGAACTGTGGGGGCGGGGAGAATGACCAATGGCAATGTAAGACTCCATCTGTAGTAAGATGTGCCACAGTCTTGTTATGACAGAAACTCACCTCTAAGTATTAGGGTGAAAGGTTAAGCGGCTGTAAAAAAGAGACCCAACAAAGCTTGGAGTACAAAAAAATCTGTTTCTCTCTCATTAATAGCTGTGAAGCATCCAGGCAGGGGAGTGGGACAGCACTGCTCCATGCAAAGTTCAAGAACCCACTTCCTTTTATCCCACTGTTCTCTGCCACTCACTAGGATAAAACATCCAGGACATAATGATACTATGAAATTATTCACTGCTTACCTGAAATTCACACTTAATTGGGTGTTCTGTGTTTTATCTGGCAAACTGACACTAGGGCACTATATAGTCTGCAACTATCAGAGCTGGGTCCTTGCAGGTTACACCTCGTGAAAGGAGGGAAGAAAATGAGGTGAAGACATGCCCGCTTTCCTGAGGTCTAAGCCCAGAAATGTCACATATTATTTCTGCTCATCTTCCAATCACAAGAACTTAAGTTATAGGACTATAACTGCAAAGGAGGCTGGGAGATGTTGGTTAGTTCAGTGCTCCAACAAAACGAGAGAACAGATTTTGGAGGACGACCAAGATAGTCTTCATCATAAGAACCTCGAGGGTCCATCTTCTGTGTGCCTTATTTCTTCTTTCCTTATCTGTATTTTTGCTCTACATTGTAGGGGCTTTTCTTGATTTTCTCTTCCAGGTGGTCTCTTGAGTATCTTATTTTAGCTGTCATATGTTTAATTTCCAAAAACTATTTTCTACTTTCCAATTGTTCCTTTCCACTAGCAACCTTTCTTTTATGAAAGTAGTACCTCCCCAGATCTTTGTGAGGATGTAATTAGAATTTTTAAAGATTCTACTGCTCCATTATAACTTTCTGTTGTCTGGGGTCACTTATTCTATTTACCTTGTCTATCTTTCATGCTTCTAGCTGCCTTCTTAACTCTGATGTTCCTCATTGACTGTTTATGGAATAACAGACCAAGATGATTAATCTCAGTAATTGAGTTGGTTCCCTCTGTTGCTGTGTATTTCTTCTGTTGCTGTGTTTCCCTGACAGGTCACCCTCTTGAAAGCTGGGGGGGGGGTGTCATCTGGAAGGCTCTTCTGTAGTGTGAGTGGATGGGTCATTTTTAGAGGATGAGGTGGGAAGAGGGCTTGTAAATGTCACAATGACACAAGTTTTATTCTGGGATATCAATGCTACCCGAAACACCAGATTTCTCGAGGTTTATTGGATTTCTATAGAATGAGCCTTCTGGGGTCCTGCTATGTGTCTTATTTTTGTCTGGAGGTAAGCATCAGTTACTTTCCACTCTGGAGGTAAGAGGGAGGTGACTGGTGCAGCTGCACAGACAGACCTTCTACAGACTCTAATAGTTTTTAGACCCACTTTTCATGTCTATCAGCAGTACCTGCCAACCATGAACTCAGAGCCTCTCTGTGGTTCTGCAAGGAAGACTGGCTCTCATTTCCATTCTGGGAGTGAATTCTGGGCTGTGGCTTCCTCTACTCTGCTGAGTCATTAATGTGTGTCATCTACTTTTAGAAATTGTCGAAGTCTCTGCACCCGCCACCCCTCTTCCCTGCCATTCTCTCTGCTGTTATGTTTCGATTCCTTTCGTTATCTTAGCAGAGTCTCAGAATGAAGGGGAAACAATCACTTTCGCTTAGACTGGAGTCTTAAACCTTTAATATGCTTATATACGTTGTGATCTCCAAGGTATTTATTAATGTATTTCGGCAACTGCTTTATGAGTAGGTGTATGTTGTTAAATGGTGAGACCTTTGTTCTGGGGTGCTCCTTGATGGGTTTGTGTATGCAAACTGGCATCGAGGGCTAAGGAAAGCCAGACAGTTTTTTATAATAGAGTAAAAGATGGGGCACCTGGGTGGCTCAGTTGGTGAGGTGCCCAACTCTTGGTTTCAACTCAGGTCATGATCTCAGCATCCTGAGATCGAGCTCCTTGTTGGTCTAAAGTGTGGAGTTCACTTGAGATTCTTTCCCTTCATCCCTCTCCCTCCCCCTCTGCTCCTTTCTCTGCTCTCTCTCTCTCAGAAAAATAAATAAATAAAATCTTTATAACAGACTCCAAGAATCTGCAGTTTCCAGGGCAGTTGGGAAACGATAAGGACAGCAATGGGGCGGGGGGGAGAGGAAGCTAGGGGCATGCCATGATGGGACCCCTCCCCAAGACTTCCAGTCTCTCAAAGAGATTCTAAACTTACAGAATGCTTGGTGTGGCAGAATTCCTTGGGGAAGCCAATGAAAGTGCCTAGGTCTGTGACTGGGCTGAGAGGGGCAAAACAGGCTTGTAACAGTCCTGGGAACCTCAGGCAAGAGGAGGCCATGAGAGTATGAATCTCAGGAATCTGCAGAAATTGTGTGGAGGGTTTGGACTTGCCCATTCTGTGGAACTGGCAAGGCTCTGAGGCGATCATACAGAGCTCTCTGTGGGGCAGGAGGGCTCAACCAGTGCTTGGCATATTTCCAACTTACCTAACCCCCTTTAGCTCACTGTCCACACTAGCCTGAATGATCATGCCATTCCCCGGCTTGAAAATTCTGTTGTCTACGGTCAGCAATTCTTTGTCCTGGCATCCAACGCCCTTTACGGTCTGGTCCCTGACTACCTAGTAGCTTCATCTCTTCTTCACAGGACACTCTGATTACGTCAGACGTTTCGCTGTTGCTTAAAACACGGAGCTTTCCCTTCCGTCTGAAATAACCTTCCTCTTCTTTGCCTACTAAACACCTACTCACTCAAGACGAGCTCAATCATCACCTCACCTTTTCCTTCCCGCCAGAGTTAGCCATTCCCACCTGTGTTCTCCCAACCCCCTGTTCTGAGGAGTTTGTCTTCTTTTGAGTTCCCTGCAGGAAGGACTGTCTTTTTCTATTTTGGACCCCAAAGTCCAGTGCAAGCCAGTTTAAGGTCCTCCCCTGGGCTCTTAGAGCACCTTAGGTACAACCACAGTGACGCCTATCATTCTGCACTGTAACTCTGGGTCTATGTGCCAGTCTCCTGCACGCAGAAGATGAAGAGAATGAAAGAGGAAATTAGGGAAGTTAACAAAAAAGGAAGTCAGAGAGTGAGTTAAGTGGACTAGTCAGGACTCAAAGGCCTGGACCAACCCAGAAACCCTAGCCTATGAACTTGGTCAAAAAGGGGCAAATGAGATTGGCCAGCAAGTCATGTCCCAAGATCAAAGCAACTGCCCAGTACATTGGTCCTGGGTCATACTGGCAGCAGAGACTCCCAGAAAGTCACAGCAATTGTCACTAAGGCTCTAGGTCTGGAAGGATGGTATCGAGCTCTGCAGACAGGGGACCAGTAGACCTAACTCGGTAGTGGGTATAATGGAGACCATGGCCTTGATATCCCACACACCTGATTTGAATCACAGGTTAACCACTAGGTCAGGTCATTTAACCTCTCAGATTTGTGTTATCTCAAAAATGGGAATACTACCACCTTACAGGATAGTTATTATATCTATTATCAGAGAGAACAGATGCATAAGAACTGGTGCTCAGTGGTGTTTGATGGCAACTTTAACTATTAGAGAGTGTTTCATTTCATACATGCAAGTGTGGGTGACTACATGTTTAAAATATCTAGGGATGCCTGGGTGGCTCAGTGGGTTAAAGCCTCTGCCTTTGGCTCAGGTCATGATCCCAGGGTCCTGGGATCGAGCCCCGCATCAGAGCAGGAGCAGGGAGTCTGCTTCCCTTCCTCTCTCTCTGCCTGCCTCTCTGACTACTTGTGATCGCTGTCTGTCAAATAAATAAACAAAATCTTAAAAAAAAAATATCTTGTGTACAGATTTTCAAGGAGCAGGAAAATGTGTATGCGATGAAAGTGGTTTGTAGAATACAAAACAGTAATTCCAAAGGACACATGCACCCCTGTTTACAGCAGCATTATTTACAACAGCCAAATTATGGAAACAGCCCATGTGTCCATCAGTTGATGGACATCAGATGAATCGATAAAGATATGGTGTATATATAGACAACGGAATATTATTCAGTCGTAAAAAAGAATGAAATCTTGCCATACACAACAACATGGATGGAGCTAGAGATATTCTGCTAAGTAAGTCAGCTGGAGAAAGACAAATACTGTACGATTTCACTTGTATGTTGGAAAGAAAAACACAAAAGAGCAAAGTGGAAAGAAAGGAAAGAGAGACAAAGCAATTAACACTCTTAACTATGGAGAACTGGTTACCAGAGGGGAAGTGCGGGGGGGAGGGGGTAAACAGGTTAAGGGAATTAAGGAGTGCACTTGTCAAGATGAGCGCCAGGTCATTAAAATAAAAGCTTTTTTTTTTTTTTTAAAGATTTTATTTATTTGACAGAGAGAGACACAGCGAGAGAGGGAATACAAACAGGGGGAGTAGGAGAGGGAGAAGCAGGCTTCCCGCCGAGCGAGCAGAGAGCCCGATATGGGGCTCGATCCCAGGACGCTGGGATCATGACCTGAGCCAAAGGCAGAGGCTTAACCCACTGAGCCACCCAGATGCCCCAAAATAAAAGCTTTAAAAAAAAAAAAAAGTGCTTTGTAAACTGTAGTGTCCTACCTATGTCAGGGAATCGTTTGCGAAGTCTTTTAGAGCTGGAATGCAGGCTCTGGAATTAGGCAGAAATAGGTTCCATTCCTGACCCTGCCATTTACTTGCCAAGTAATCTCGGGTGAGTCACTTTCTGTCAGCCTGCTTCTCCACCTGTCATATGTGGGTGATTCCTACTTCCCAGGGTTACGTGAGAATTCAATATGATGAGTATAAATCTCCTAGCACATCCCTTCCTGGGTGGGTGGCAGGATCCCATGTGATAGGTCAGGCTATGGGTGGTATCCGAATCATATTCTGGCAATTAGCTACAAGGAAGAAGGCCCCTCCCTCTGGAAGAGCAGGACCAGGTTGGCAAGAGATGTAGAGAGGGGTCTTCTGTGTTTGTTGGAGGAAGTCTGGGTGAACATTAAACCGCCATGCAGAGAACACCGAAATCCGCCACGTGGAGCCAGGCCTAAACCAGGAGGGCAGGAAGCTGGGAGGACCCCCGCCAAGCTGTCCCAGCCTTGGGAACTAAACTGTTGCCACTAAAGGCAAGGACTCCCATGATGGGTTTATCCCAGCCCTCACCCCTTACTCCCGGACACTATCCTTTTTCCTAAGCACAGGAAGTGCCAATCAAGACTCTGAAGGAGATAAGGTTCTCTGACTTGGCACTGACTTCCCACAGAGCAAACGGTCCAGGGCCACATCAAGAGGCCATCCTAGCCCCCACTTCCAGGGACTCACTTGGGCCCGAGGCAGCCCCTAAGGGGCTCCTCCTTCCGAAGCCACTAGGCGCAAGCAGTGGAGAGAGAGCATCAGCTCGGAATCAAGGGAGGCCCAAGTGTGAACTCTGGCTCCACCAAACCCCCGCTGTGTGACTCCTCTGAAGGCTGTCCTGCCAGGACACAGAGCCAAAGACGTCAATGTGACCTGCAGAAGCCACAGCAGATGCTGCTGCTCAGTGTTCCTTCCTTCCCTCCTGCCTTCCTCCTCAGAGGCCCCCCAGACTCCGCCTGCTTTCCTCTGCTTTTCAGAGCAGCCACCCATTCTCTGGGCACCCAGCCCCCTTCCAGAGGGGCTGCAGCATGACCAGCTCCCCAGCTCCCACTTCCTTGATGCCCCAAATAAGTACACAGGTCCTTTTCATTGAAGGGTTTTACTGCTAATCACTCTGGGAACAGATGTGGGTTAGGGTGGGGGAACGAGTCACAGACATGGGGGACTGGGAAGGTCCCTGGATCGTGGCTCCCTGAGGGCTTCCTTTTCATTCCTAAGGCAGGACCAGACCTCTTCTCCAGGCCGAGGAGGCCCCTTCCATCGGGAAGGCCGCTCCTCCCAGCGCAGGCGAGGCACAGCAGACGGGCACTGACAGCCACCATAACAGGCCCTGTGTGGTTCCTATACGATCTGGAGGACCTTCGGGCAGTGATGCCCACCTCACAGGTACGTCCTCAAAGGCCAGGGGATGGTTGCCCTAATGACACGCGAGCCTGTGCTAAGCCTACTTTCATCCCAAGGAGATGAAGCCAAGACCGGATCCTCCAAACTTTCCAAGGCGAGAAACTGGCCTGGAAAGCGGCAAGGCTTCTTCTTACTCAAGAGTCCCTTCTCAGGACCTCCTGCAGATCCTGGCTTCAGAGGCAACAGGAAACCATTCTCCAAAGTGGGATGAGGGGCTTGAAGTCGAGGGGGCAGCCGCAGATCCTGGAGATCTTCCTACACTAGGCTGGCGTTTCTCCGCCTATCTCCCTCTTCGCCCTTCAGCTGGCGTCTCTGGCGGCCTGCTCGCCCGTGTGCGTTTTCTGGTGGCGGATGAGGTTCGAGCTCCGGGAGAAGTGTTTCCCGCACAGCGTGCACCAGTAGGGTTTCTCCCCTCTGTGGGTCCTCTGGTGGGCCCCAAAGTTGGAGATGTCGCTGAAGGTCCGCCCACACTCGGCACACTCGTAGGGCCGCTCACCGGTGTGCGTGCGGTGGTGCACGCCGAAGCTGGAGCTGTTGCTGAAGCTCTTGCCGCACTCGCAGCAGATGTAGGGCGCGGGCTCCAGGTGGGTCCGGTGGTGCACGGCCAGCGTGGCGCTCTGGCTGAAGCTCTTGCCGCAGATGTCGCAGCGGTACGGCCGCTTGCCCAGGTGGTCTTGCTGGTGCGTGGTGAGGTCCGAGCGCCGCCGGAAGCTCTCCTGACACTTGGGACATTTGTAGTGCTTCTCTTCCAGATGGATCCGCTCGTGGCGGATGCGGTTGGAGCTCCTCGAGAAGCTCTTGCCGCATTCGGAGCACTTGTAAGGCTTCTCGCCGGTGTGGATGCGCTGGTGCGTTCTCAGGTTGGAGGTGTTATTGAAGGTTTTCCCACACTGGGTGCATGTGAAGGGCTTCTCGTCAGTCTCGGGCCTCGGGTGAGCCGTGGGGCCCCCGGGCTCTCCAGTGGGGGCAGTGACTTTCTGCCATGGCTTTTTGGGATGGACCTCTGGCGGACACTCTGACAGGCTCTCCTGCCTGCGCTCTTTCTCCCCATCTGGGATCTGAAAACCCTCCGAGTCATCCACTCTCCAGGGCTCACCCCAGTCCCCTTCCTCAGGCAGGTGCTGTTCTGGATTCTGCTCCTTCTCACTGCCCATTTCTGAACCCTGAGAATGAACACAAACGGCCAACACCTTTATTCCTGGGCTCAGGCTCGACTGCAGGGAACCTTTGTTCTGGCTGAAGGGGTGTACCCTTCCCCATGGAACTGTCCATCAGAAATAACCTCAATTCTCGGGAATACTTGGAGAGCATGCCTTTCCTTAATAACTCTCAAGTGACAAACTTCCACAGACACGACAGTCACCCATCAGAGTAAAACGAAGGCACCACTTTTGTCCACTCCCCCACAGATACTTGTCAGTGGGAATAATGTCACTTTTCCTAAGGCCACAAAACAATGACAGTCTAGACTCTAATTCCCATGTGGGTAAAGGAGCTTCCAGCTGCAGATGATTCCACTTCTCTGCCTGACTCTAAGCTAACCGAAACTCCTTTTATGTTTAATTAAAACAAAAACCAAACAAAAAAAAACTTCCTTAAAAGTATCAATTTGCCTGCTTTCAAAATGAACAGAACCTCTCATTCCTGAGGCTCTCCCAGTTGTTCAGAGGCCCAGCCATGAATTCTCTTACCTGTTCTGCCACTCTTCCCCTCCCTGGACCGCAGCCTAGCTAGCAACTAAGGGTTAACATCGGAGCCCTCCAAGACCTACTGCAGGGCCCAGGCTATGTCTGCTCCGATTGGTCAGTGCCCACTTCAGCTCTCCAACACCATACACAGCCGTATACACACCGCCTCTCTCTCTTTCACACACACACACACCCACCCCAAACGCATGGCCATCCTCACATACCAGCCACACTCAATCATAGTTCTCACACCATACACACAAACCACACAGTCACACATACACAGTTACACACAGACACATACACACACACAACATACACTCATACACACCTGTAGCCACATATGGGCACATACATCATATACACAGCCCTTCTAAATATATAGCCACACATGTGCCTACCCAATCACACGTACAGCTATATTCGTACCCCACACAAAATCATACACACACACTCTCACATGCCACCTACAAAGACACAGACATAAACCGCATTCTCTCCCCCTACACAACTACACATACACACTGCCAACTCAGGAAGGCATCAATAAACGTTTGCCAGACCACACGGACTCTGAGCTCCTACAGCCTGGGCCAGGCCAGGAGGGGACAAAGCACTGCCCAGCGTGGGGTTTCCCCTGGGCCCTGAGGCCACAATGGCACTTTGGAAGGCCCAGTGGGCCAGTGCGGATACTGTGTGGTGACAGGAGCAAGGGACAAGGGGCAGAAGCACAGGCTATGACAGGACAGTGAGGGGAGAAGAATGACAGACAGAACTCCTTTAGGTCAGCAAGTTTTTCTGAACACCCAGAAGTAGTCATGGAAGGGCCATGGACTACATTTAGGGCTTGATCCTGATGGTGACACACACTATGGAACTGTGCAAATGATTCAAGCCCTCTAAGCCTTGACTCCCACAATGCTACCACACTAACACGATGATACCCGCCTACACTGCAGGACCGTGTGGCAGAGGAAACACCTCCAGTGCTCTTGGGGAGCTGTGGGGCGGGTACGAGCGACGCGGCCAGTGACAGCTACTAGGACCATTGTGGAGGACGCTATTTCCTAGCCCTGCACAGATCACAAGAATGAAAAAGATTCCTTACGTGATCTTGTTGGGAAAGAAAAAAAATTTTTTAATTAAAAAACAGTACAAGAGGGGCGCCTGGGTGGCTCAGTGGGTTAAAGCCGCTGCCTTCGGCTCAGGTCATGATCCCAGCGTCCTGGGATCGAGCCCCGCATCGGGCTCTCTGCTCAGCAGGGAGCCTGCTTCCTCCCTTCTCTCTCTGCTTGCCTCTCTGCCTACTTGTGATCTGTCTGTCAAATAAATAAAATTAAAAAAAAAAAAAACAGTACAAGAAAATAAATGGTATGAGGCTCTATATAATCTAAAAAGTGAAATACAGACAGAGCCTCAAATCTTTGAGTGGAAGCCAGCAGATTTTTCTGGAAAGGGCCAGACGGTAAATATTTAGTGAATATTTGGGACCACAGGATCTGTTGCAACCACTCAACTCTGCTCTCATATCATAAAAGCAGCCACAGACAATTCCTTAAAGGAAGGAGTGTGGCTGTGTTCCAATAAAACTTTAAAGACAAAGGGAGGTGAACCAGTTTACCAATCCCTGATAGAGTGTTTCTTGAAGAATCTAGAGAAGAGACGTGAAGGAAGCTTGCTTCACTTTCAAGAATGCAAGTAAACACCAGAAACAATTTATTCCTTGATACTTACTCACTGTTTCCTGACAATACTTTTAAAAATCACAACCCCTTTTCCACACTCCCAGTCCTCCTGCCCCACAACACTTCTCACCCGATAACATTCTATTTCTTCTGTCTCTTATTTAGTGTCTGCCCTCCCCCTGCTAAAACATATATCCCCTGAGGGACAGGGCCTTTGTTTTCTAATGTAACGCAAATTCCTCAAGTAGTGACAGTCATATACAGTAGATCTTTAATAAATATTCGTTGAACAAGCTGAGTGAAGGCCAGGCCTGGCTCCAGAACCCATTTCATGCTTACCTGTGTCTGTCTCACCCACTGTTCTCAGGAATCTGCCCACTCTTCCACCTTTATGCACCCACAGAATCTCATCCGTACTTGCTTTTACACTGATTTGCAATGATCTTTTAACAATCTGTTTCCACCAGCAGTTTATAAGCAATTTAAGGACAGAGACTGGGTCATTTTGGCAATCTCTCCCCAGCACGAGGCACTGCTTAATGTCTTCTGATGTATGAATCAATGGATATGATCCGAATTCAGTCCCCAGTCCTGCCCACCCTACCTGGTGCTCTGGTACCACAGGGGGGCTACCTGGCCCCCACTCACATCCAATCCTGCTATTCTAAGAACCTGTAATGTACCAGGCTCTGACTCCACTCAGGACTGAATGCTGGATCAATATAAGAGCAACAAGATTTAGGATTATGATACTACCCTCAGTTTATGGCACAGTGCAGGAAAATAGGCCATGACCTCCAGAAACTGGCATACAGTGTAGAAGGTTCAGTTCAGGGGGGGTCAGGAACTGTGCCTTGGTCACCTTTGTACCAACTCCTCAATGCGTCACACGGCACCTGGCATATTATACGGGAACCAATAATAATAAACATTCTGGAAGCTCATACTAAGTGCTAGGCCCTGGACTGAACACAATATGCAAATCATGTCATTTCATTTTCACAATCTGTTTTAGAGATGAGGAAATGGAGGCTCAGAGAAATTGTAACTTGCCCCAGGGCATACAGCAAGTGCGTGGCTGAACAGGGACCTATGCTCATCACTCCAAAGCCAGTGCTTTAAGGCATGCCACTAGTAATGGAGAGAAGCAGGGAGGAAGACAGGGAGGGAGAGGGGAAGGGAGATGGGGTGGAGAGGGAAGGAAAAAGAACAGTGCCAAGGGAGTTCCGAAGAAGACACAGGCGTGTCTCCCTGAAGAGATGGGGGATGAGCAGCTGCATGGAAAAGGCGGTATCTGAGTTAGGACTTGCAAGATGGGTGAGCAAAATTGGAACTTGCAGAGCTGAGGAGCCCCCTATCTACCCACTGAGAATACAGCGGCAGGTAAGGCAGAGACGCACATTTCAAAGATTTGGGGAGAGAAGGGCCCATAGGGCTTGCCTTCCTACGAGGCTGAGACGTACAGGGAGGACCGAAGGTAGAAAGGATGGGGCAGTGGAGAAGCGGCCAGGGCTAAGAAGTGAGAGCCAAGAAGACAGGGCTGGTGATCACAGATGCTGAAGGTCAAGGGACTGGGTTTAGAGTGAAGGCGCCAAGGTGGAAAGTGGTCCGAAGGGCCGAAGTCCCGGCTCTTTAGGGTCAAGTCAAGGGGTAGGGGGTGGGGGGTCATGCGGAGAGAGGAACTTAAAAAGAGCAGGAACAAGGTGTTTAAGAACAGGGAACTGTACTGGGTAGCTGCATAACGGGTCAGATAGAGGGGGCCAAAGGGGTCAGAGGGTCCGGAGGAGATGGGCAGGGGAGAGGAGAGGAGGCACAGGCTGCAATCAGAGGTGTCAGGAGACCGGAGCCCAGCAGGCTGGGTTGGGAGTGGCGGTGAGAAGCCGATCGCGGAGTCGAGGATACCCGCGTCCTAGGGCATAGGTCTGGGTTTTGAGTAGCCGGATGGCTTGGGAGGGCTAGGGGCTGGCCCCCAAAGTATGGTCTGTGCCGGGGGGGTGGACTGAAAAGCCAACAGGAGGGCTTGTGGGGAGGGCTGGGGTAGCTGCCTAGCCGCGCGGGCCAGGGGCGGGGGCCAGGGGTCGGGGCGAGGGGACCACCAGGTCCCAATTGCTCCCCACCGGGTCCAGGGAGCAAAGCCACAGCCTCTAACTCCCTGGAAGAAGGGAGGCGGCCACGCTCAGAGTTCCCCGCGAAGCCGTGCCCGCCACCCCCCCGCGACCTCGGGCCCAAACCGGACCCACCTCGCTCCCGCCGCTCGGTCAGGGACAGCGCCGCCTCAGAGGGCCGGGGGAGGAGCCGGAGCCGGAACCCAGAGAGGACCCGCCCTACCTCTCCAGGATTGGTTCCTCAGGAGGACCCTTTCTTCCCACTGGCTGTACTGGCTGCCACAACGTGAGAAACCCAGGCGGTACCGCCAATAAGCTTTGGCCTCGGGCAAGACCTGCTGGGAGTTGTAGTCCTGAGGAAGAGCGCAGACTCGGAGAAGGAATTTGCGAAGTTTAGAACTGAGCAGCTGGGACTGAGTTCCCCGGATTTCTTTCCACGTTCACGCGTTAAAAGCCCAATGTGTGAGGCCACCGGTCTGGCCAGTGGTAGAATACGTAGAGCTAACCTCCATAACCTCCAAGGGATCATGAACTCAGTTTCTTCTTTACTGTGAGTTGGTGGCACTTGACGGTATGGTAGACATCCCGGTAGACATCCGCGCTTTCCTCGAGGTTTGTATTTTAAAGTCAAAGGATTGTAGAACTAGAAGGGGGAGTAAAGATCAGCTAACCCAGAACGTTTGTCAGAGAGCTAAACGTTCCCTGTGTGAGGAGCTGCCTCTGGGTCCCCCAGTGCTCCTGCCCAGGGATTTTTCTGGGTCCTACCTCGGTAGATCTGACTGCCATTCATAAAGCCGGCACAATAAGACTTCCAAGGTATTTCCAGGATGAAGATTCCGCCCCCCCCTCCCCCGCAGGTTTTAGTTAAAAAAAAAGAAGAAGAAGTAGTCTAATAGAATATTCTCATATCTGCAACGGTCTTTCAGTGCAAAGAGCAAAGAATGGTGTCCAGAGCTAGATAGGCTAGATTTATAATCCCAGTTCTACCGCCTAGCCATTTGGAGCACCACCCCTCTCCCCCATAAAATCCCCGGCAGAATTATTTTAAAGATTAAATGAGTTAAAGCTTCTGCTTCCACAAATACCAGTTATATTTCCTGCTGGTAAATTTCTCTTAGGTGCAGCCAGTGTGAACAATGGGAATTAGTTTTAGGCTTAAGATATTCAGGAAAGTATGTTTGAAAACTGAGTATGAATGAGCGAAACATAAATCCCCCACATACACTATTGCTTATAAATTTATTAAAATGCTGGGAAGGCAGATCAGAAATAAAACTGTGGCTTTGTTTCTAACTGTGGTTAAAGCGTGCTTGGGTGGATTCAAGGCTGTTCAAAAACCAATTCCGTAAGATGTTTTCCTGTTACCAGTGCAAAGCCCTTCCCCACAACATCTCATTCATGATGAAAATAACATCATGCCAAACAACAAATATCAAACTTTTATTTAAGAACTGTACAAAAGCAAATAAAAATTTTCACCCATGCACTGTGATAATTAAATATATGTATCAACTTGACCAGGCTACAGGGTGCCCACACACTTGGTCAAACATTATTCTGACTGTTTCTGTGAAGGGTGTTTTCTGATGAGATTAACATTTAAATTGGTAGAATGAATAAAGCTGATTTCTCTCCCAGATGTGGGTAGGCCCCATCCAATCAATTGAAGGCTTGAATAGAACCAGAAAGCAACCCCAACCCCTAGTATGAGAGAATTCTTCTTGCCTAAGGGTCTTTAGCCTGGGACATTGACTTTTTTTTTTTCCCCCTACCTTCAGATTCAAATGGAAATATTGGGGGCACCTGGGTGACTCAGTGGGTTAAAGCCTCTGCCTTCAGCTCAGGTCATGGTCTCAGGGTCCTGGGATCGAGCCCCACATCGTGTTCTCTGCTCAGCAGGGAGCCTGCTTCCCCTTCTCTCTCTACCTGCCTCTCTGCCTACTTGTGATCTCTCTCTGTCAAAATAAATTTAAAAAAAAATTCAAATGGAAATATTGATTCTTCCTGGGTCTCAAGCCTGTCAGCCATCAAACGAACTATGCCATTAGCTCCCCTATGTCTCCAGCTTGCTGACTAACCCTGCAGATCTTGGGACATGCCAGCCTCCATAATCATGCGAGCCAACTCCTTGCAGTAAATCTCTATACATATAAATGTAACAAATACATATTGTCCTGGAGGACCCTGACTATGACAAGAGCTAAGAGAGAGAACTTCCAACAGAAAGATCCAGTTTCCATCGGGTAGAACTGTGTACTCATCTGCGAACTGGTATCAGCCAGTATCTCTACAAAGAAGCCAGATCACATATGTGGAATGACTTGAAAGTGAGGAGGCTTCGTTCTGCAAGCCACACTAAAAAAGGAGGTTCATTGTTTTAACCTCGCACAGGAGCTACCAACCTCCTATTTTGTAAGAGCCTATTCAGCCAGAGCGGCCCCACCCTGGTTGAACTGCCATTTTGTTGTTTATGCAGTAAAACTTAAATTGACCCTGTCCCCCGCCAGGGGAACTTACTTAAAAGCAAGTCTGGGAAACCAGTCCCAGTTAACAAAGCCCAAATACAAGGGTGGGTCAGGTCAGGTGGGGACATTCAATCAGTGGGGGGCGCATACTGTCTCCTAGCTACCAAGGAGTATGGGCCCCACCCTTTGGGTGCCTTTTGGGCGCCCATTCTGACTAAGGTGATAGGCTAGTTCAAATAGCTACTATGGGGTGAATTGTGGTTCAATTGGCCACCCGTGTGTGACCTAGCATGCCTGTGCAGCTTTCTCTCTGTATTGTAGTCTCATTGGCCACCTCAGTGTGGCCAGGCTCAACCACATGGCCTTTGCTCTATAAAAGTTAGTCTGTGAGGCAGGGAGGGGTCAAGCTCTCTGTAAGAGGTGTGGCTGGCCGGTTGGTTTGATTCTCGATGCTTGGCGCGAAATAAAGCTTTGCTTGACCTTCACTTTGTATCAGTCTCTCTCCTTTAATCACGGACCCATTATTGGGGGACCCAACAATTTGAAATCAGTACTCTGACCTAAGAGGCTCTTTGCTACACAAGTAGTCAAGTCTTCTAAGATAATGGTCTTATGGGGAAAAATAGCCTCCACACTGGTGGTCAGAACTGTCACTTTTCTAGCTGGACCTCTCTAAATCCCGGGAGGAGATTCGAAAGGACCAGGGTAACAGACAGACTCATCCACGGCTCTTTCCAAGGCCACACACAGCTGGGCTGCTGTGTTTGAAGCTCTGCATCCCAGCTCCCTATCCGTGCTCTTGAGGCTTTTCAGGATTATGGCTACCACACTTCAAATCCCTGTACCTGGTTAGCATCAATAGGTAAGTTAGCTTTGAAAACGTGTACATTAGCTCTGGATGGCAGGAAACTATACTGTAAACAAGCATCAAGGAAACAGAAAGGGAGGGCATGTTTTACTCTTCCAACTTCCCCATCCCATATTCCAGAAGAAGAAGGAAGAGCATGTGACCCAAAGGAGCTAGAGGCCTGCACTGAGAGAAGGAAAAAAGCCATTCTGGAGGGAATAAGAGAGAAGTCAGGGACCGGGCACCATAACCTCATGACTAAAAGGTCAAGTGCAGGATGAGGCAGGGTGAAGTTCCTTTAAGTAGCTCCTTGAGTAGAGAACCCCTGTGTCTTGGGGACACACATTCACCATCCCATCATCCACTAAACCTAATCTGATGGTTGGTTTTCAAAAATTCTTCCAGAGCAATGGGAACTTTAAGTCCCGGAAGGATGACAGAGTTTAGAACTGAGCCCTGGGTGGAAGGTGGTGTGATTCGAAATCACAAGGTCTAGATCTGGGGAAAGGAGATGGGATGTTTCAGAATCAGGTGCTGGGCCAGCAGACTGAAATCTAGGGCAGGGTGCTGGACCATCAGGGGAGCAGGTAATGAGGTACAGCCCTAAAAAGAAGGAACCTTGAGCCCTTGAAGGGCTGGGGCAAGGTCAGAGGGCCAGGGCAGGATCATATCCCTGGGTGGGAAAAGCTCCGGTGCCTGAGGGGGGAATAAGGAAGGGTCCACATTCATGGCCACGTCTCCATTCGCATGACCTTTTTCTTCTGGCTTGCGGCCAGCTGGTGGCTCTGATTTCTGGAGTTCTGAGCAGATGATTAGAGGTGCTGTGTTTTTCCCACCATCATGAAGGCAGGGCTCAAAGAAAGGGCGAAGGGGGCCAGAGAAGGTGTGGGTGAAAGTAAAGATGTGGGATCTGCTGGTCACATTGTAGAAGGAAATGATGCCCGCCTCATAGTCCAGGAAAATTCCCACGCACCTCGGGGGCTCCTTGAGGCGCAGCGTGGTCTGCGGGGATGTGAGAGCTTCGTACTCCTTCTCACTACTCTGGCGGACAAGCCAGTGTCCGTTGGCAGGCGTGGCAGTGATCTTCCCCTTCCTGCTCACAGACTCACTACACACCCCCAGGGCCCATTTAGTTTTGTCTCCCACGTCCACCTCCCAGTAGTGACAGCCTGCCGTGAAGTACTCAGCGCCCAGGACACTGACGACAAAGTCAAATCGCTGGGGGCCGTCAGGCACAGGCTGCCTTCTGTCTCCAAGCTTCACACGTCGCCGGTCCTCAGACAGGATGAGTTTGGGATGTGCTGTGTCCGGGTCCAGGGTCACTGCCACTGCAGAGAGTCACTGACAGGTGAGGCTGGGGAAGGCAAGGTCTTAGGGGATCTTTGGGTAGCTTTGGAGGGAAAGATAATCTCTAGGTCTGTGATCACTGTCATTGGTCTATTTGAGTTCATGTTTCCCCCTCCCCTATATGTATGGGAGCCAAAGAAAACTGTCTTCCAGTCTCCTAGATCTGCTGGGAGTGTATTAAGTTGAAAGAAGAAAAAGTATTTCATCTGTCTGTGAAGCTGCCTTAATCCTTAGGAAACACTGCCTTTGTTTTCGATGGTCCCAAGGAATGTAATGTATGATAATAAACATAGGCTTTGATGTTAGACCCCGTAGCCAGCTAGGATGTGTGAGTCCCAGCTCTGCCACTTGCTGGTTATGTGACCTTGGGCTCGTTACTTATCCCCCAACTTCAGTTTCTTCTTCTATAAAATGGAAATAGGGGCTCCCATTTGTACAAATTTTGCTAATACATGAGATGGTGCCTAGTTCACACAGTGAGTGTGTGATGCTCATTTTGTAGTTAAAATCATTGCTTATAATTATCATTTTTAAAGGGTAATATAGATAGAAGGATTCTTCTTTAAAATTGTGGATCATGAGGGTCACAGTGAGTCTCTCCCTTTTGCCAAGCATAGAAAACAGGCTCTTCTTGGAGAGAGAACCCATGAAATCTGTACTCAGTCAAGGTGGTGGGAGTGAGCCAGACCATGAGTTTCAGAAGGGTTTATGAGCTCCTTGAATGCCAACCAAGGTGATTTGGTGTTTTCTCAAGTGCCAACTCCTCAATTCTATTGTACCTGCCTGAAGGAAGCCACATGAACAGAAGGGGGATGAGTAGCTGGAAAATTGATAAGGACTGGCAGTAGGTGAAAATAACAGGTCTCATTAAAATAGCAGCAAAAAAGGGGCGCCTGGGTGGCTCAGTCGTAGGCATCTGCCTTTGGCTCAGGTCATGATCCCAGGGTCCTGGGATTGGGACCCCGCATTGGGCTTCCTGCTCAGCAGGGAGCCTGCTTCTCCCTCTTACACTCCCTCTGCTTGTGTCCCCTCTCTCGCTGTCTCTCTCTCTGTCAAATAAATAAGTAAAATCTTTTAAAAAAATAGCAGCAAAAAAAAAATAGCAGCAAAAAAATTGCCAACTATTTAGGAATAAAATGAAAAGAGATGTGCAAATCTTCTAGAATAAAACTACGAAACCTTTTCATAGTCTGTGCTGTGGGAGCATGAGCCTCACCCACTGTCTTCTCTGAGAATCTCAGTCACCACCCCTCAAGAAAACTGATCTTGGAAGAAGGACATGGCAGGTGTGTAGACAGAAATAGGAGCACTGGCTGTTGGTCCAACTGTGGGATAGGAAGGACTTCCCAAACTTGAAAGCATGGAAGAGACTACACAGGAAAAGACAAATAAACTTGACTACATAAAAACAAAACAATCATACATCAAAAAAAAAATACCATAAGGAAAGTAAAATGAAAATGAAAAACTTGGAAAAATAAGTTGTGAAAAATATGACAAAGAACTAGTATACTTTATATAGAAAGAACCCTTACAAATCAAAAAGTAGTCAGGACAGGACAGGAGTAACCCAGTCACAAAGATGACATCCAAATAACCAACACACTTATGATAAAATCTCAAAAATTGTAGAGAGCCCATAAGAAGATCATGATATACATATATATCATGATATATCTTGATATAGAGATATATATATATCTATATCTATATATATAGATATATAGATATATATCTCAAGTGTTTTAAATGAGGGGAGACTTTCCAAATCTAAACGTGACCCCCCAAATCACAAAGACTTTTTCTAATTTGATAAGCAGATAAACAGATTTGATTTTAAAAATCTTTAAATGGCAGTCTGCATTCCACAGGACTAGAGCTATGGGCTCTGACATGTGGATGCCCTGCCTGGTATAACTTACCAAAGTGCAGCCTCGCCCGCCTCCAGCCTGAAAGACAGAAAGGGGATGCTTGAATTATAAGTTAGGAAAATGGAGCCTCCATCAGAAAGGACGAATACCCAACTTTTGTAGCAACATGGACAGGACTGGAAGAGATTATGCTGAGTGAAATAAGTCAAACAGAGAGAGTCAAGTATCATATGGTTTCACTTATTTGTGGAGCATAACAAATAATATAGAGGACAAGGGTAGATGGAGAGGAGAAGGGAGTTGAGGGAAATTGGAAGGGGAGGTGAACCATGAGAGACTATGGACTCTGAAAAACAACCCGAGGGTTTTGAAGGGGCGGGGGGTGGGAGGGTGGGGGAAACAGGTGGTGGGTATTGGGGAGGGCACAGATTGCATGGAGCACTGGGTGTGGTGAAAAAACAATGAATACTGTTACGCTGAAAATAAATAAAAAATTTAATAAAAAAAATAAAAAATAAAGTTAGGAAAATGGAGAACTCCTGGGGCATGGGGGGCCAAGTGCAGGAGAAGGTGCACCTCACCTGAGTTCGCTGCAGCTCTTTTCAACTCTATAAAAGAAGAAAGAAGGGGATGAGCTGGAAATTGCTGGAAATACAGACTCAACGGGAGATCAGGTGGTACGGGAGTTAGAAGAACATGGGACACTTACTCAGTTCACTCCGGAGTTTCTCTGAAGAATAAAAACAGTTGGACCAATCAGAACAAGGACTTCCAGAGTGCTGCCATCCCATCCCAACCACATTCCCACATCAGACCCTCAGTAGCAGTACACTGAGCTTTCCCATGATGGGGCTTGCCACAGCCGTGGCTCCCAGCTGTGGGCCAGGGCTCCCCGGGGACAAGGCGGAGGAGAGTCAGCCAGTTTCTGTGCCCGCCAGAACTTTCTGGCAGACCAAGTCAACAACACATCTTCTGCATCTAGGTCACCACAACGTAAACATTTGTAGGATGTTGTGGGAGAAGAATAAAGTCCAAGTTCATTTAAAGCCATCACCCAATGTCTATTTGATTTCCTTAGGTATATTTTCTCAATGTAAAATAAAAGAGACATGTCATCACATGTCTGAAGGTTTTTGTGGTTATAAAGAGGTTCTCATACATGAAGTGGTGGAGAAACACTGCTCCACACACTCACTTTAATGAGGATCCGGAAGGGAATGTCACACCTAGGGAATAAAAAGGGTCTCCCAGGAAACTTCACCCATGGGAGGTGAGCGCTTCCCAGTAAAATCTTTCCCACATAGAGACCAGATAACAGTTCTATGGGAAAGAGGAACAGGAAATATTTGAGAAGAGAGGACTTTGAGAGCCAATACATCTCCAAGCCCCATGACCTCAAGTACCCTTGCCCCCATCTTCAGCCCCAAGAAGTGAAACTGAGACACTCATCCTAAAGCAAAGATGTCAGCAGAAGGAGGTTTGTGCCATGGATGAGCGGTGGAACTTACTGAGGGCTTTATGGAGCCTTCCTAAAAAACAGAAAAAGGCACGAGTGAATAGATCGGACGCAGAAAGGCTCATCACTCCATCCCCCGCCACCTGACCAGTGGAAGGGGCGATGAACCAGCCTGTGGGCCCTGAAATCAGTTGCATCTCTCAAAGCTCAGACTAGAGAACCTGGTGGTACCAGTGCCACCTTCCCGAGGACCTGGACTGCCCGGAACTTTGGGTTTGCCTTTCTTGGCCCTCCCTTTTTGTCCAGCTCTTTTTCTGTGGTCCCCGCTGAGTGTTTCTGTGTGTTTGTAACTGTGTGCTCACGTACGTGTGTCTTGTTGTCCTTTAATAGCCTACTGTTGCTAATAGCGATACTGTGAGATTCCCAGTCGGAGACAGCCCCACTATACCACACCGTGCCTCCCGCCCCTGGACAGAATGGCCATAGCATCCCCGAGGTGGGCGCGCCCACACTTTCACCACCTTGAAGGAGATGGGATGCAGAAATCGGGGCAGACAGAGCCATTTCGAGCCAGGGACTTGTCTTCCCAGCAAGACCTTCCAAGGGCAGAGCCCCCTGTTTTTTTTTGTACCCTGGATGTGTCTGACTTCTACTCTCAGTGGTCCAGGGCAAACACTCAATTAACGAAAATGACAGGTGGGAAGGGAAAGGGGTACCAGGCTTTGTAATAAGAACTTTTTAAGTTGTCTATTTTAATCCTGAAAACAATCAGGTGAGGAGACTCACTGTCCCCATTTTACAGATGGGGAAACCAAAGCTCAGAGCAGTGAAGTACCTTGTCCAAGGCCAGTAAGGGGCACGCTGGTGATCTGAGCTGAGTGTCACTGAACCAGCCCTTTTCTGTAGAGCCTGGGATCCTCCCATCACATCACACTGCCTCTCTCCATGCAAAAGCTGTATGGAGTTCTGAGATGCTCATACACCCCATATGACCATAATAATACCTTTTCAAATAATAAGTAGACCTTCTTTTTAAGTGATTGGTGGAAAGGCTGATGAAGGGAGCTCAGGACAATTCAGACCTGTGAATGTTGACCAAGGGCATCCCCTCACCATGGTTGCTCTATAGCCCCTTGATATGGGAAAGCAAATTCCAATAGTATTAATGGAAGGTGTGTGTGTGTGTGTGTGTGCGTGTGTGTGTGTAATGTGTGTATGACAGACTGTCAACATTCATGTAGAAGTGGAAAGAATATGTTCTTTGGTATTTGTCCCCTACTCTTTATTCTGTACATATAATTACCTTTTTCTTTTGCGTGGTCTGAGAGAAGATTTTCTAGAGGAAGAAAAGTAAATGAGATTCTGTGCCATTATTTTGAGGGTCCCCAACTCCTATTGAGTTCACCTGCCTTTGAGGCTCCCTATCTCTACCTCCTTGACTCAGGCCCTCACCATCTCTCATCTGGATGACAGAAATGGTGCCCACCACCAGCCCCCCTCATCCTGCCTTGCTTCCTCTGGCTCTTTCTTAACACTGCAGCCAGAGAGCTTCTCGAAGCACAATTCTGGCCAGGACTGCCCTGTTCACTGCTTTACCACTGCTCCGAGAAGAAAAACGAAAGCCCTTCACATGATCTACAAAGCCTCCCCTGGCCTGACCCCTGCTAAGTCCACAGCCTCATCCCCTACCACCGTTCCCCTCACTTCTGCACTGTGTGTCTTTTGCATGTTGTTCTTTCTGCCGTGGAAGGTTTTCCATTCCCTCTTCCTCCAAGCCTGCCCAGCTTCCCGATCAAACATCCTCTGGGGACTCCGCTCCTGCCCCTCAAGTTTGGTTGGTTGGTTCCTCCTGGATCTAGTCTTTACGGCCCTTAGAACTTCCTCTCATGGCATGTGTGCACATTTATCTATGTAATTACTTCACTCACGTATGCTTCCCTGACTGGACTGAAAGCTCCAAGAAGGCACAGACTGAATCTGCTTTTACTTGCCATTGTGACCCCAGCATCTAGTATAGTCCGGGGCACTTAGTAGACAATCACTAATTGTTTGTTGAACAAATAAAAGCTCCCCCCCATGTTAGACCTACATGACTCCCACAGATCAAGCAGTGAGTTCGCATACAAAAATCACCAAACATACTAGAAGGCAAGCTCTGACAAGTAAGTGTCTGTGAAAACTGGAAAGGACGGTAAAGATGTCCCACCACCCCTGCCTGTAAGGACAACAGATACTGGGATTTTCAGCTAATCTAAAACTAACAAAATGAACAAAACACAGTAACATCTCCACCCAACTCAGGACACTTACCTACCTCCATCACCTGTTCATAGAGAAGCTTCTCTAGAAGACAGAAAGAGAGAGATATCAGCTCAGTTTAAGGAAGGGCTTTTTCTAATAGGCAGGGTTGTCCAAAGATGGCCCAAGCTGCCCAGGAGGACTTTGCTCCTTGTCACTCTGGGCATGTGACTATTTGAAAGGATTAGAGGGTCTTCAAACCATCAGATAGAGGAAGGAATATTGGATTCTGTGACTCTCAGGGTCATGTGCAACCCTGCGAGCCTGTGAAATTCAACCGTATTTATGGGGTTTTATCTCATGGCTAGAATTGTGTTTCTTAATTAACTAGCAGGCTGGCAAGATCAGTTCTTTCCTAATTTATCAAAAGATAAGGATTCACAGCTCTGCCCAGGATTTTTCTGCAGTTTCTCTGACCTTCTCTGCATTGGGAGTCCCCAAGCAAGGCTCTACCAGTTCTCTCTCCGCCATTTTGCAAGGTCTCCAACCTACAGGTAATTCACGTCCTCGTCCACTTCTTCCTGGACATTTCCTAGAGAAGCCCATCCCACTTCTTGCCAGCCAGGGCTCCCTTACCACTTAGTTACCTTTTGATCTTCTTTGCTTCCAGATGAGGTAAATGCCCACGATGATAAGAATCCCCAGGACAGGCAGGATGACAGCAAGAGCCACTGTTGAGGAGGAGATCCTCCCTGGAGAAGGGGCTAAAACAGAAACCACCAATGGCCACCCTCAAAGAGACATCCAACAGCTTCTCCCATGCCACAGACCCCGCTTCAGACGGCAGATGGCTCAAGCACATCCCAACTTCCTGGCTAGAGAGAGACTTCTAGCCAAGTCTGTTGGGGGAATGACCCAGGGATGACTTTAAAGTGAGATGTTCACTTCTTAGGGGTAGTTCTGATGGTCCTGCCTGAAGACAACAGGTTAAACTCCACTTTTCAACCACAACCTTGTTCTATCCTAGATGGAGCCATTATCCAGGGACTTTGAAGGATAGGAGGGGCTTCCTCAGGGATCATCTCTCTCATGAGCACCCACCTGTCTCCCCATCATCCTCACTCTGTTGTGAAACAACAGTCAGTGAGTGACATCTTGGCCCTGAGCCCTATGAGCAGGGGCAGTACCATTTCTGTGGTGCTACAGCAGGAGACCTAAAGCCTGGGCAAGAAGAAAGGAGAAAGGAAAGAAGAGAAAAAGAGCAGAAGAAGCTCTGTGACCCGTGGGAAGAGTCTCAGCTGGATGTGAGAACTCACTCAGCAGTGTGTGACCCTGGGCAAGAGACTGAGCCTCCCCAAGCCTAGCTAACCATCTAGGAAATAGAGATGATGTAATTCCTGTCCCGTTGTGTTGTAGGGAGACTTAAAGAGGTCAGGAGAGTAAAGCACTTAGCACTTCATGAGAGGCAGTGGCAGTAGTAAGGGAAGGGAAGGGGACAGAGGGAGGAAAAAGAAGGGATTCACAGAAGTCCTGACCCCTTCTGATCTGGGACCCCAGGCCACAGTCTGTCTTTCCTGGCTCCCAAACCACTCTGCTTTACCACATGGCTCCATGTTTAAAGGGTCTTTAAAAGATTCACACCCTTTGGATCCCTTAATTTTACTTCCAGAAATGCATTCTAAGAAAATAATCAGAATCACGTCCCAAAATATGTGCGAAGATGTTCACTGAATCATTCGTTATAATAGGAGGAAAAATTGGAGACCACCCAGATGTCCAGAAATAGGGCTCTGATTAATTTTATTATGCTATAACCACACAACGAAGTACTGTGTAGCCCTTAAAAATCATGTTGCAGAGAACTACTTAAGGACATGGGCAGAAAATGCTCAGGACGTTGTAACTAAAGGAAAAAAGACCCAGCGGAATACATATATGAAAACACACACGCTCAAGAGATGGGGACATACAAGAATGTCTTGAAAGAAATGCCCCCAGAGGTTAGCAGCAGTTCTAATTTATGACGTAATAGGCCATTTTCGGTTTCTTTACAATGTTCATCACTTTTCAACTTTTCTACCACAAACATGTGTTCCTCTTAGAATTTAAAAAATCTGAAAATTCTTTATAAAGTTTCCACTCAGGTAGGAGTTTTCGGCAGGGGCTTCAAGCCTGTTTACTGCCCCGGCTTTTACCTGCTATGAGCATGGCTGTGGTCTTCTCTTGGCCGAGGGCCAAATTGTGGACGGTGCAGGACACGTTCCCCAGCGTGCTGTCCCTGACTCTGCTGGACACCGCGATCCGGAAGAGCCCAGCTTCCAGGACATGGACATCCGACAGGGGTCGAAGCACTCTGCCTTGAGGGTCTTTCCACTGGGCCAAAGGCTGTGGAAACCATCCCGCGGACCTGCACACCAACTGGATCCATCCAGCGTCGTAGCCCTTCACGTGGATGTAAGGGTCGGAGCCTAGAACTGAAGGCAGACGGGGAACACAGATGCCGGACGGTGGGGGCGCGGTCCCCCGCCGGAGCCCTGGCCCCCTTCCCGCAGCCTCCCCGGGGGAGGCGGGGCTGTCCGCGCCACTTGCGGGCCCGCCCTCTCCGCAGCCCCAGGCTCCTCCCAACCGGGTGAGAGAGTCTCTGGCTTCATCCTCACACTTCGCAAATGCACCCCTGGGGTAACTGCATCCCACGATTCAGGTCTTGGGGGTACCTCTGTCCCCCCTTTGAAAATGACTGACCTGCCACCTGCAGGGTCACGGTGCCGTCTCGAGTCACGTTTCCGATCTGAACTTCGCATTGGTACAGCCCTCGGTCCTCCAGCCGGACGTGGCGGATCTCCAGGGACACGCTCCCCTCTCCCGGGTCCCTCCGCAGCGCCGTCCGCCCCTTGTATTCCGGCATCACGCCTTCCTCCCGGTCTCTCCCGTCCCGGGACACGTGCACGACCTGGGAGCGGTCCGGGCTTGGGGACCGCAGCCACGTGACCGCGGTGGGCACGGTGACCGGCCACAGGGGGATGGGGCAGAGCAGTTCGGCTGTGCCCCCTAGCGGGGCCAGGTGGTAGTCGTCGGCGTCCCCTGCGTGGTGCGGACAGAAAACCGACAAGGGCGTGTGGGCAGAAAACGGACAAGGGCGTGTGGGCGGGACCAGAGAACAGCAGCGCGGCGGGGGGTGAAAGGGATGTCTTGGTGAAGAGCAGGGCCAGGGAAGGGCATTGGAAAGGACTCGGCGGGGAGGGGGGTTGGAATAGAACG
Source organism: Martes martes (assembly GCF_963455335.1). Lineage (NCBI taxonomy): Eukaryota > Metazoa > Chordata > Mammalia > Carnivora > Mustelidae > Martes > Martes martes. Next base: position 158,607,640 of record NC_137891.1, read on the forward strand.
CGGGAAGAAATAAGTCCCCTTGTTTTTGGGACTCGTTGGGCAGAGGTCCCAGGCAGGGAAAGAGGCTCACCAACTCCTACCTGACAACGGCAGGGGCAGCCGGAGGAACATAAGGGCCACGAGGCAGCTGGAGAGCCAGGAGCCAGAGGAACTTGCCATCTCCGTGGGAACTAGGAGGACAGACGCAGGGAGAACCAGAGAGGGCTGGTGAGCTTGATGTGGGTGCCGGGACAGTGTAAGGAGGTGGGGTGCCAGTGAGGGCTGGTCGGCCAATGCTCTGGAATCACACAGCCCAGGGTTGGAATCCAGCTCTGCTACTTATCTCCATGTCAACTTGTAACTTAACTTCTCTGGGTAACCTTGTAACTGAGACTCTGTTTCTCTGTCTTTAAAATGGGTATAGTAACTGTGCCTTCTGGCAGGATTATTGTGAGGATTAAAGTGCTCAATGTGGAGGCTGGGGTCATGGGTGTCTATGAATGCCATGAGTGAGGACCATGGTGATATGGAGGGTGAGGCACTGAGTGTGATTTGGAAGGCTGAGGGAGGCGTCTGGAAGAACAAGAACTTACATGGGGGTCTAAACAGGTGCACATCAGGATACTGGCTTCTTCTAGCACTTAGTGTCCCAAGACAGACTTGGAATGGGCTTGTGGTTAGCCTGTGTTCTACCCACAGTGGATTCAAGTCTTGGCTCCACTCATGTGCTAGCTCCATGGCCCTGGGAACATTCTTAATATCTGTGGGCCTCCAGTGCTTAATCTGTAAAGGTGGAAACTTCTTCCCGGGTTCAAGGAGGCAATGCATGGAAAGATCTTGCCACAAAGGCCTCACAGAACATGTGCTCAGTAAATGTGCTGTAGTCTTTATTACTAAATCAATGAGTGCATGAACCACAAGCACACCCCAGAGGATTCCCTACTAGAAAACTCTGTTCCAAGTCAAACTCTCACTCTTTGCAGATGAAATGATACTTTATGTGGAAAAACCCAAAAGACTCCACTACAAAACTGCTAGAACTCATACAGGTATTCAGTAAAGTATCAGGATATAAAATCAATGCACAGAAATCAGTTGCATGTCTATATGCCAACAACAAGACTGAAGAAAGAGAAATTAAGGAGTCTATCCCATTTACAATTGCACCCAAAACCATGAGATACCTAGGAATAAATCTAACCAAAGAGGCAAAAAATCTGTACTCAGAAAACTATAAAGTGCTCATGAAAGAAATTGAGGAAGACACAAAGAAATGGAAAAATGTTCCATGTTCATGGATTGGAAGAACAAATATTGTGAAAATATCTATGCTACCTAAAGCAATTTACACATTTAATGCAATCCCTATGAAAATACCATCCATTTTTTTCAAAGAAATGGAACAAATAATCCTAAAATTTATATGGAACCAGAAAAGACCTCGAATAGCCAGAGGAATGTTGAGAAAGAAAGCCAAAGTTGGTGGTATCACAATTCCAGACTTCAAGCTCTATTACAAAGCTATAATCATCAAGACAGTATGGTACTAGCACAAAAACAGACACATAGATCAATGGAACAGAATAGAGAGCCCAGAAATGGACCCTCAAATCTATGGCCCACTAATCTTCAACAAAGCAGGAAAGAATGTCCAATGGAAAAAAGACAATCTCTTCAACAAACGGTGTTGGGAAAATTGGACAGCCACAGGCAGAAGAATGAAACTGGACCATTTCCTTACACCACACATAAAAATAGACTCAAAATGGATGAAAGACCTCAATGTCAGACAGGAATCCATCAAAATCCTTGAGGAGAACACAGTCAGCAACCTCTCTGACCTCAGCCGCAGGAACTTCTCTCTGGAAACATCGCCAAAGGCAAGGGAAGCAAGGGCAAAAATGACCTATTGGGACTTCATCAAGATCAAAAGCTTTTTTTTTTTTTTTAAAGATTTTATTTATTTGCCAGAGAGAGATAGAGAACACACCAGCAGGCCGAGGCAGCGAGAGAAGCAGGTTCCCTGACGAGCAAGGAGCCCGATGCGGGACTCGATCCCAGGACTCTGGGATCATGACCTGAGCCGAAGGCAGCGGCTTGACCAACTGAGCCACCCAGGCGTCCCAAGATCAAAAGCTTTTTGCACAGCAAAGGAAACAGTCAACAAAACCAAAAGACAACTGACAGAATGGAAGAAGATATTTGCAAACGACCTATCAGATAAAGGGCTAGTATCCAAAATCTATAAAGAACTTATCAAACTCAACACCCAAAGAACAAATAATCCAATCAAGAAATGGGTAGAATGAACAGACATTTCTGCAAAGAAGACATCCAGATGGCCAACAGACATGAAAACATGAAAAAGTGCTCAACATCACTCGGCATCAGGGAAATACAAATCAAAACCGTAATGAGATACCACCCCACACCAGTCAGGATGGCTAAATTAACAAGTCAGGAAATGACAGATGCTGGTGAGGATGCGGAGAAAGGGGAATCCTCCTACACTGCTGGTGGGAATGCAAGCTGGTGCAGCCACTCTGGAAAACAGTATGGAGGTTCCTCAAAAAGTTGAAAATAGAGCTACCCTACAACCCAGCAATCGCACTACTAGGTATTTACCCTAAAGATACAAACGTAGTTCCTCCCCACCCCACCCCCACCTGCCTCTCTGCCTAATTGTGATCTCTGTCTGTCAAATAAATAAATAAAATCTTTTTTAAAAAAAAGATACAAATGTAGTGATCTGAAGGTGCATGTGTACCCGAATGTTTATAGCAGTAGTGTCCACAATAGCCAAGCTATGGAAAGAACCTAGATGTCCATCAGCAGATAATGGATAAAGAAGATGTGGTGTATATAAATACAATGGAATACTATGCAGCCATCAAAAGAAATGAAATCTTGGGATGCCTGGGTGGCTCAGTTGGTTAAGCGGCTGCCTTCGGCTCAGGTCATGATCCCAGCGTCCTGGGATCGAGTCCCACATCGGGCTCCTTGCTCAGCGGAGAGCCTGATTCTCCCTCTGCCTCTGCCTACCACTCTGTCTGCCTGTGCTCGCCCGCTCTCTCTCTAACAAATAAATAAATTAAAAAAAAAAATGAAATCTTGCCATTTGCAATGGTGTGGATGGAACTAGAAGGTATTATGCTGAGCGAAATAAGTCAATCAGAGAAAGATAATTATCATATGATCTCTCTGATATGAGGAATCTGAGAGGCAGGGCAGGGAAGTGTGGGGGGTAGGGAAGGAAAAAAATGAAACAAGATGGGTTGGGAGGGAGACAAACCATAAGAGACTCTTAATCTCAGGAAACAAACTGAGGGTTGCTGGGGGGTGGAGGGGGTAGGGAGAGGGTGGTTGGATTATGGACATTGGGGAGGGTATGTGCTATGGTGAGTGCTGTGAAATGTGTAAGCCTGATGGTTCATAGACCTGTACCTCTGGGGCAAATAATACATTATATGTTAATTAAAAAAAGAAAACTCTCTTCCACTTACTTGCTACTGCCAGAAATTCCTCTAGTAGGAAACAAATCTTTCATGCCACAACTGGGGATGAAGTTTAATTGTAAAAACTCTGGAGAAGTGGGGCAACTGGGTGGCTCAATCAGTTAAGCATCAATCAGACTCTTGGTTTCAGCTCGGGTCACGATCTCAGGGTTATGAAATTGAGCCCCTCACTGAGCCCCATGTTGGGCATGGAGCCTGCTTGGGAGATTCTCCCTCTCCCTCCGTCTGTCTCCCCAGCCCCAGTTGAGCTCTCTCTCTCTAAAAAACAAATAAACAAAAAAACCCAGAAGAGATATTGTCTCTTGAATTCTCCCCAATATTTCAAATCCTCTTCAAAGAGGAGGGTTTTTGTAGAAGTCATCAGGCCAGGCCCCTGAAGGTTTTGGAATTGGGCAAAACAGGACTTGGAGGAGGTGGAACTGTCAAAGGGAGGTTGGGAAACTGAAGATGGACTGAAGCTTTGAACAAATTTCCAGTTGTTTCTCTCATGGCAAACAGCACACTGCTTTAGGGTTGTTTTTGTTTTTCAATCATGATGCATGTAACATCCATCTCTAATCCCCTAGGGTTACAATTGGCAACACAGCAGCAGGACACAGTGTGGTTAGGACTGTGTTATAGTCAAGACGTTTTCCCCCCCTCTATCCCACCCATTTTTCCCACAGGTTACCAGCTACTCAGAAATTGAACAAGAGAAGTTAGGTAAAGGAGAAAAGCTCTCTGCCTTATCAGTTATCATCCAAGGTGGAGCATCTGGGTGGATCAGTCAGTTAAGCATCTGCCTTCGGCTCAGGTCATTATCTCAGGGTCCTGGGATCGAGCCCCACATGGAGCCTGTTTCTCCCTCTCCTCCCCTACTTGTGCTCTTGGCTGCTATCTCTATCTTTCTCTCAAATAAACAAATGAAATCTTTAAAAAAAATTATAGTCCACGGTGGACGTAGGCAGGGCCTGGGATCCCTGGCAGTTACCCTAATCCCCAAAACCCTCAACTAGAAGGTGCTTTTGTAACATCCCTTGGGTAGACATGCCCAGAGTGACACAGAGCTCCACGCTGCACCGGGGCTGCTTGAAGTCAAGGAAGAGGAGACCCCCACAGTCCCGTCTTCTGAGATTCAGATAGATTATTAAGTGATTAAGAGGATGGGCTCTAGAGTCAGCTTGGGTTCCGGCTCTGGCTCTGCCATTACCTGGCTGTGTGACCTTAGACAGGTTAGTTAGTTAGTTAGTTAGTTAGATAGTTAGTCGGTTGGTTTCTCCAAGTCTTCTCTTAATTCACACATGAAATGAAGCTAATAATAGTACCTATCTCATAGCTAGGGTTATAGTAAGGATTCCCAGAAAATACATGTGAAATCATTTGCACCAGATTCTAAAAATAAAAAAGCAAATGAAGTCCTTCCATCATGCTGTCACTCTATAAGAGGGCAGCTGAGGTGATCTGAGGAGGGGAGTCTCCCTGAAGCACATTACCAAGTTACTGATGAACAGAAAGCGGCTGTGGAAGCAGACTAACCCCGGGGAGGATGACATCAGAAGTAGGACATTCACTCTCTAGTCAAAAAGAGAAATGCAAATTAAGACCATGGTTAGATATGTTTTGTCTTCCTTTCAAATTATCTAATATTTTAAAAAAAACAGAATTATCACACATGTGGGCAAACCAACTCTCTTGTTCATTGCAAAACAACTGTCACAAGGATGAGTTAGCCATAAGTATCGAAAGATTTGTAAATATGCAAAAGTTTTAACCCAGGAATTCCACTTCCAGAAAAGAATCTTATAGGAATCAGTAAGGATGTGTATAAGGATTTGCTGGTCAGGATGCTCATCACAAAGTAATTTTTTATTAATGATTTTATTTATTTATTTGACAGAGAGAGACACAGTGAGAGAGGGAACACAAGCAGGGTGAGTGGGACAGGGAGAAGCAGGCTTCCTGCCGAGCAAGGAGCCCTAGGCAGAGCTTAATCCCAGGACCCTGAGATCATGACCTGAGCTGAAGGCAGACACCTAATGACTGAGCCACCCAGCCATCCCACAAAGTTATTTTTGAAAAGGAAAAACTAAAAAAAAAAAAAAAAAGGGAAAAAAAAAGGAAAAGGAAAAACTGAAAGAAACCCAAAAGTCCATTAAAATGAAGATAGTGAACTATGTATGATACACTCTTGGAATGAAATACTATGCAGCATTTCATAATCATGTCAAAGAACAATCTTTAATAGCACTGGGAAATTTTTACTATAATCCAAACCAATAACTTTAAATACAATATGCATAGTATGATATCATTTAGGGAAAAGGTGCTCAGGAAAAAAAGACAAGAATGTAGATACTGAAAAAAAAAAAAGACTACTTCTGGGCATAGCAGTGAGGATTAAAGGTGACCTCATATTCCTCTATATTTTCCCAATTTTCTACCTTGAACACATATAACTTTGATGATCAGAAATCAAATACAGTGAATATTAAAAGAAGGAGGAGGAAGATGATGAGGAAGGAAGGAAAAGGAGGAGAAACAGAGTAAATTTTGAGCAAAGGCATACAAAGTGTAGGAGGCAAAGAAGCACAGTTGGAAGTGCCCCCCCATCCCACCGCTAACCACCCCCCCCCCGCCCCGGTCAGAGTCCACAGCCAGAACCTGCAGCCATAGCTGCTCAGCGGGCCCTCTTCTCAGAGCTTGGAATGGAAAATTAACAAGGGCTGCTAGGTCTTTTATTTCACATATTCTTACGTCAATGTAATAACCATCGGGTCACCATACTGATCTCCAGGATCTGTTCTTCTGATCTGGTTGGCCAGGATGGCCCCTCCTTCCATCATGTTCTCAGTTAACATATATCAATATTATAATAATCAACATTATATTAATGTAGGATTGAATTAACCCAAAATCCTAAATATATTTTTGGATTGCTAATATTGTTCTCTATTACCAGTAGCTCCCATTTACTATACCTATAGGTATTCTGCATGTATTGTCTTTGGTATTGATAATAACCCTGAGAAGTGGGTATTATATTCCTCATTTTACACTTGGAATAGGAAAGGCAATCATGCACACACCAGGGTATTTTGCAAGCAAACTGACAGTAGAATGTCAAACAGGGATAAATAGATGAAAGAATGAATGAAGGCATAAATATAAAATATGATTTCACCTTCTAAAGTTCAACATGCATACACAATTCAAGGACCATTCACATCTTAACCACATCGAGTGTTTTGGCCAATGAATACGGTTTATCTCCCCACTTATTCACATCTTCTTTCATTTCTCTCAGAGTTCTCACTGAGAATTTTATGGTTCTCAGTGTACAAATCTTACATATGTTTTGTCAGCTTCATTCCCAAATATTTAATATATGATGGTATTGTTATTAATTTTAATTTCTGATTTTTCATTACTAGCATATAAAAACACAGTTGATTTTTGTACATTGGTCTTATATCCATGATCTTGCTAGATTCACTTGTTAGTTCTAGGAGTTTTTGTGTAGCTTCCATAGGATTTTCTACATAAGTGATCACATCAGCTGTGAATAAAGAAAGTCTTACTTCTTCATCTGTAATCTGGAGGTCTTTTATTTCCTTATCTTGCCTTATTGCATTGGTTCCTTGCCTTGTTCCTGAACCTAGCAGAAAACATTCCTTCCTCACCATTGAGTGTAATACAAAGCTTTTCATGGATGTCATTTATCAAGTCAAGCAAATTCCTTTCTATCCCTAGTTTACTGAGAGTTTTTATCAGGAATGGAGGTTAAGTTTTGTCAAATTATATTTTTGTATCTATTGAGATGATCAGATAATTTTTAATTTTTAGTTTGTTAATATAGTAAATTACATTGGTTGATTTTTTAAATATTAACCAACCCTGCCTTCTGGGGATAAACCCCAGTCAATCATGAAGTAGTATCCTTTTTTTTTTTTTTTAAGATTTTATTTATTTATTTGTCAGAGAGAGAGAGAACGCACAAGCAGGCAGAGTGGCATGTGGAGGCAGAGAGAGAAGCAGGCTTCCTGCTGAGCAAGGAGCTTGATGCGGACTCGATCCCAGGATTCCGGGATCATGACCTGAGCTGAGGGCAGCTGCTTAACTGACTGAGCTACTTAGGCATCCCAGTAGTATCCTTTTTTCTATATCTTTGGATAAAATTTTTTAAAACGCTAAGAATTTTTGCCTCTATGTCCATGAAAGATAGGGTCAGTATTTCTCTTGTACTATCTTTTTCTGATTTTGGTAATTAAAAGTAATGCTGTTGACATAGAATGAGATGAGAAGTATTCTCTCCTCTTCGATTTTCTAAAAGAGTTTATGCAGCACTGATAGTATGTCTTCCTCAAATGTTTGACGGAAATCACCAGTGAAGCCATCTGGGCCTAGAGTTTTCTTTATGAGAAGGTTTGTAACTACACATTCAATTTCTTTAATAAACGTAGGCTCATTCAAATTATCCACTTCTTCTTGAGTGAGTTTGGTAGTTCCGGTCTTTCAAGAATTTGCTTCATTAATTAATTAATGTAGTAATGTCACCTCTCTCATTCCTGACATTGGTAATTTGTGTCTCTTTTTTCTTGATCAGTCTGGCTAGAGCTTTATCATTTTTATTAATCTTCTCAAAGAACCACCGGCTCTTGGTGTCATTGATTTTCTCTAATGTTTTCCTGATTTCTATTACATCAGTTTCTGCTTGGATTGTTACTACTTCCTTTCTTCTGCTTCCTTTGGGTTTGTCTTTTTCTTGTTGTTTAGGTCATTGATTTAAGATCTTTTCTAATATATTCATGTAGTACTATAAATTTCTCCATAGCTACTGCTTTAGTGACATCCTACAAATTTTAATATGTGGTGGTTTTTATTTTCATTATGTTCAAAATATTTTCTAATTTCCCTTTTGATTTCTTCTTTGACCTGTGGGTTATTCAGAAGTGTGTTATCTAGTTTCTAAACATTTGGGAACTTTCAAGACACCTTTCTGTTATTAATTTCTTTTTCTTAAGGATTATTTATTTTAGACAGAGAGAGCATGTGCACAATCATGGAGGTAGGGAGGGACAGAGAGAAAGAAACTTCAAGCAGACTCCCCACTTGATCAAGCCAGACCCGGGACTCAATCCCACAACCCATGAGATCATAAACCTGAGTTGAAACCAAGAGTTGGGTGCGAAGCCAACTGAGCCACCCAGGTACCCCTCTGTTATTAATTTTTAATTTAATTCCATTGTAGGCAAAAAACATATACTGTATGATTTGAATCCTTTTAAACTTACTGACTTGTTTCATGTGCTAGCATATGGTCTATTTTGGTAAATGTTTCATGTGTGTGTGTTTCTTAAGGTGTATTCTGTTGTTGGGTAGAGTGTGAGTAGTGTGATGTTAAATCTTAGCTTTTTTTTTTTTTTTAATTTTATTTATTTGAGAGAGAGAGTGAGCATGAGAGCAGAGAAGCTCAAAAGGAGAAGCAGACTCCCCAGGGAGTTGGGAGCCCAGTGCAGGACTTGATCCCAGGACTCTGGAACCATGACCTGAGCCGAAGGCAGTTGCTTAACCAACTGAGCCACCCAGGAGCCCCAGATCTTAGCTTTTTAATTAAAGATGTGAATTTCACGGGGCACCTGGGTGGCTCAGTGGGTTAAAGCCTCTGCCTTTGGCTCAGGTCATGATCTCAGGGTCCTGGGATCAAGCCCCGAATGGGGCTCTCTGCTCAGCGGGGAGCCTGCTTCACCCACTCTCTCTCTCTGCCTGCCTCTCTGCCTACTTGTAATCTGTCTGTCAAATAAATAAATAAAATCTTAAAAAAAAAAAGATGTGAATTTCACTCATAATGTCATCTGAAAAAAGCAAAGAGTAAGTCAGTGAGAAAATTCCGAAGAATCTAATGCTAAATAAGACCAAATGGTAAAGGAAAAGCTAGTATCCTTGGTGAATAGAAGGCTTGAGTCAGATGGCTTGGTTTTAGTCTTGTCTTAATCCCTAACTTACTATGTGACTTTGTAACTTTGAGCAAATCACTTAAGGTCTTAGGCCTTTGGTTTCCCATCTTTAAAATGGGAGATTCACTTACATTTGTTGAGTTCATTGTAAATTGGGAAGTACCAAGAGGTAAACAAATGTATTTGCCTTTCAATCCAGTAGGAAATATTCTGGAACTCTACTCTAAGAAAAGAATCTGAAAGAAAAAATGTTACATGACCTCAGCAGTATTATTATAATAGTGAAAAACTAGACTATCTACAAACACATCAATAAGGAAGATGACTAAATAAATTATGGTTCATCAGGCCTATGTTTCAAGCGAAAACTAATAATAATGTGTTAAAATCAAAATACGAAATAACGTATTTACAATGATTATAACTAGACTAAAGAGCGTTTAAGAAAGGAGTTGAGAGTAAGTCCCATAAAATAGGGATGGTTAATAATCAAGGCGTTGGAAATACAGACAATTTTTTCTCATCTCTATTTCCTAACTAATTAATAAAGCATACTATAACAATAAAAATATGTATCACAAAACTAAATTCAGCAAAAAGTAAATTCATGTAATTAAGGAGTTTTGATTAGATGGAGCACTAAATTCCTTTCCAATTCTAATATACTATAATTCTGCTTCATGAAATGGAAAAATTTTCAGTTCTTTGCTAGAAATAACTTAATTAGGAAACGTGATGCTCAGGTTTACAAAATTATTGAGTTAGAAGAGGATCAGTCAGAGTCTAATGTTGAGAACCTTCAGAGGGCAAAGTAGTGGTGAAGGAGAACCATGGTATTCAGTGCGCATTTCCAAGTCCGATGGGAGAAGAAACCCAAGAACAGGGGAGGAAACTAAAAGATGGTAGTGGGGAGACAGAATAGAAGAAAATGACTGGAAACAGAAAAGGGTGAAGAGATAGTGTGTGGGAGTCCTCATCATTGGCTGTCAAGATGCCACCTCTCGTGTAAGTCCCCCATAGTACAGCATGTCCCCCAAGTACACTGCTATATGTAAATATGTATTTTTTCATTGCTATATCAGAATTCTAATTTTTTTTTCTTCGTACTCATCCAACTTCAAGGAACTAAAATCTCTCTTTTCTCACTATGTCCCCAGTCATGGCCTCAATTTCCCTCAGACTTTGTGAGCCTCTCACATGCCCTCTGAGATAGGTTTTTCCTGCCCTGACAGGCACCCACCAGTCAGTCAGCTCCAACTCACCTCCAGGATAGCCCCACAGTATTTCAGCCATTAAAAAAAAGTTTTTAGAGGCAGCTGGGTGGCTCAGGCTGTTAGGTGTCTGGCTTCAGCTCAGGTCATGATCCCAGGGTACTGGGATCGAGCCCCACACAGGGATCCCTGCTTATCAGGGAGTCTGCCTCTCATTCTCTCTCTCCCTCTGCCACTCCCCCTGCTTGTGCTCTCCCTCTCTCTCTCCCTCTCTCTCACTCAAATAAATAAATAAAATCTTTTAAAGAGGTTTTTAGTAAATAAAATATATTGCTTTTTCTACCCTTATTGTAGAAAATCTGGAAATTACCCCAAAAAATGGTTAAAATTTTTTAAATCATTTGTAATCCCTCCACTCAGAGATATGTTTCTTCAAATATTTTTCTGTGCATGTGTATTATTTTTTTTTAATTGGACCACACTGTTGATATTTGCCAGTTTTCCTAAGTACTATACTATGTACATTTTCCCATACCATCAAATATTCTTTTAATGATTTAAGTATTCCATCATGGATATCAGAGAATTTTAAAAATGATTCTATATTTGTAGGATATTTAGGTTTTCCAACACGTTGTTATTATAAGCATTGCTACAATTGATAATGCATTGAGGACTAGAGTTAGAAGTCTTAGCCCTAATCTTGGTTTAGTTCCTAACTGTTGACTCTGTAACTTTAAGTAAGTCACTTAAACTCTTAGGCTTTGAGTTTCCCATCATCAAAACAGACTCTTAATGTGCACTACCAAATTGCCTTCTAGAAAGGTCAGATCAAAGTTAGGAAATTGCTTGTTTCCCACAATCTTGCCATCACACGGTTTTATGTTTTTTAAAAAATCATTGTCATTTTAATGAGTAACAAAATGTATCTCTTTTAAAAGAATTAATGGTGTTTTATTTTGATTTATATTTCTTGATTACTTAATTGTTATTTGGACTTTGTCAATTACCTGTCCAAACACTTTGTCCATTTTTTTATGTGGGCATTTGCCTCTTTAATGGCTTACAAAATTCTTCGTATGGTAACAATTTTTTTCTGCTACACATGTTGGAAACATTTTATCCTCAGGCACTCATTTACATTTGGGTTTTAAAAAGTTTAATTTCAAGCTTTGCGCAGTGGCAGTATCGTTGCCAATGAGGTTTATCCGAGGCGCGATTTTTGCTAATTGAAAAAGTTTAATTTCAAAACTTTTAAGTCAGAAAAAAAACACACAGTGGAAGTTCCGTTGACGACTTCAAGCAGACTAAGACTAGACGCTGAAAATCTGCAGATGATCCGTGTAAATGCACACAGTACAGGACCCAGCTAATAATAAGGGCTGAATAAATGATAGCTTTCATAATTAAGATTGATAACAATACTACGTCAGTGAGAGTCTTTCTCGTCAAAACCCCCTTGTCCAGCCCCCCCCACCCCCAACCCCAACCCCCGCCCGTCACTCATCCTTTTGTGCCCGTTTCCCCTTCCCCCATTTCATCCTCTAGAATGTGAGTGACGACAAGGTGGACAGTTTCTCCAACGAACTGGAGGACCCTCAGACAGCCAAAGACAAAAGAATGAAGAGAAGAGAGAGGCAAAAGGACTCACCACCTTGGGAATCGAGGGCCCTTGGTCCCTCACCAGCAGAGCTGGAGTCTCCAAGCCGGAAACGCTCCCTCCGGCCATTCAGGGAGATGAGGCACTGGGCAGGGACATCAGGAAGGCCACGGAGGTGAGCCTGGGAAGATTTCACCTTTTTATTCGAAGCCCGAAGCCAGGGGCTCCCCTAGCTGTCTCCTATACACCAACAAGCCACACCCTGCCTGTCTGCTCCTGATAAAGGAACAGAGCAGAGGAGGCTAAAAGTGAGGGAACATTCCCAGTGCCACCCAGTGTAAGGGAACTTTGCCCCTCAGCCCCCTTTCCCTCCCAAGCTAACTGCGTAATGATTCCCTGCAATATGTCTTGATCCTATCATACTCTTTCGGACAAGCTTGTTCCCCTTTACTTCCCATATTAGAGTAAAATTGAAGATTGGTTTCAAAGACACCCACCAATTAGCTGCCTTCTTTAACCCACTACCTTTATCTCCAGCTGCACCCCGACATGTGTTTTCTGACAAACGGACTTGCTTACTGTCTCCCAACATGTGATAAACCCTTTCCTGCCTGGCTTGCTTTCATAATATCCATACCTCTACATTCATAATATCCATAATTGTATCCTTAACAATGCATTATGTATTTTTGAACTTTATACAGATGGAGCACATTGTACTTAATTCCCTGTGATTTTCCTTTTTTCACTCAACCTTAGTTTCTGAGTCTAGCAGGCACCTGCGCTGGCCCACACTATATGCCCTCAGCCCCACCCCCCACCCTTGCCCCATTGTGGCGGGAGGCAGTAGCTGAAACTTGTAGGCGAGCTGCCAGCAAGCCACCTCAAAGGCCACAGTGTCTCTTGCTTATCTGAATCTGGCCTCTACAAAGGCTGGGAAGGCTGTCCAACCTGTATGCAGCCCAGGAGTTCAGGAACCTTAATACCCCAGGGGATAAACTGGGCAGTGACAGGCATCAGCAGAAAATGCTCCAGCCTCACACCTCTGGAGGGACAGTTCTGAGCTGTATTCTACACGACACCTCAGAGAGTTCCCAGAGGGAATGAGCTCAGTAACCCACAGACATCAGTAGTTCAATAATGCACATTTTAGCACTCTTTCTTCCTTTTCTTCTCACTTATCATTTCTGATTCCTGGGATCACCTCCTTTTTTTTTTTTTTAAGATTTTATTTATTTATTCAACACAGAGAGAGACAGCAAGAGAGGGAACACAAGCAGGGAGAGTGGGAGAGGGAGAAGCAGGCTCCCCGCTGAACAGGGAGCCCGATGTAGGGCTTGATCCCAGGACCCTAGGATCATGACCTGGGTCGCTTAACGACTGAGCCACCCAGGCACACCCTGATTCCTGGGATCACCTCCTAAGTAAACTCTTGCACAGAAGGACTCAATTCATACTCTCCTTTTTGGTGGAGTACAGATTAAGATACCAAAATTCATCCAGATGGATTCACAGAGCTCTGGTACATTCATTCCCCATTGTGTGGTAGACACTGTAGGAATATGCCAACATTTTGTCCATTTCCTCATTGATAAAACTGTGGTTTGTGTCTTGGCTTTGGCTTCTACAAACAGTGCTGCTAGGAACATTTTTTTTTAAATTAACATATAATGTATTATTTGCCCCAGGGGTACAGGTCTGTGAATCATCAGGCTTACACACTTCACAGCACTCACCATAGCACATACCCTCCCTAATGTTCATCACCCAGCCACCCCATCCCTCCCCCTCCCTCCTCCACCCCCCAGCAACCCTTAGTTTGTTTCACGAGATTAAGAGTCTCTGATGGTTTGTCTCCCTCCCGATCCGATCTTGTTTCATTTTTTGCTAGGAACATTCTTTCCTGGTTCACGTGTGCAAGAGTTTCTTTAAGACAGCCATGTGTGGGGTCTGTGGGGTCCATGAACTCCAGGAGCCCCTGAGACCCTTTCATGAGGTCCCCTGGTATTCTTATGTTCATAATAATACTAAGCTGTTATTTATTTTTTCATTGTGTTGACATTTCATCTGCTCCTGTGGGCTTGAGAGATCCCAATAAAAACAGATCATTCTTGGGACGCCTGGGTGGCTCAGTTGGTTAAGCAGCTGCCTTCGGCTCAGGTCATGATCCCAGCATCCTGGGATCGAGTCCCACATCGGGCTCCTTGCTCGGCAGGGAGCCTGCTTCTCTCTCTGCCTCTGCCTATACTCACTCTCTCTCTCTGACAAATAAATAAATAAAAAATCTTTAAAAAAAAAAAAAAAACAGATCATTCTCATGAGCTTGGTAGTGACATTAAGGATTAGTGATTTTTTTGATGTTGTGTAATGAAATGTGTCAACATTTGAAACACCTGCATAAGTCCATGAACCAGTAACTTCCAAATGGTTAATGCATATCTTGACAAAATCATGCAAAGATAAAAGATCTATTCAATATGCAAGATACACCAGTGGGTTTAACTGTGGCAGAGTATGAGAAGTTCGCTGGTGTATTATACATTTGAAAGTTGCTAAGAAAGTACATCTTAAATGTTCCCACCACAACAAAGGTAATTTTGTGACAGGACGGAGAAGTATCAGCTAATTTTATGGTGGTAATCATTTCCCAGTGTAAGCCTATCAAGTTTACAAGTTGTATACCTATCTGTCAATTATATCTCAATCAAGCCGAGAGGGGAAAAAGACAAGAAAAGTTCACTGGTATGATTTTAGATCCTATGCTGCAGTAACCTTTCAGAGACTACCACTTGTCAAGTTTGGCTATATTATCAAAGAATATCCACAATTATCTGAGGAGGTGATTGAAATGCCTCTTTTCCAGTTACATCCACTTCAACCACACAGCCTACTGCCACAGACCAAATGCAAGAGCCGATATGAGAATCCAGATGACTTCTAACCAGCCAGACGCTTAAGAGATGTAGAGATATGTAAAACAGTGCCACTCCTTTCACTAATTGTTTTGTTTCAGAACATAGCTGTTTCTCATACAACATATTGTTTATGTTAACATGTGTATATGTTATGTTTATGTCATGTTTATGTTAACATGTCTATGTTAACAGAAGTGTTTATGTTAACGTGTATATTATTATTTTCTTAAAATTTTTAAATTTAAATTCAACTAATTAACATAGAATGTATTATTAGTTTCAGAGGTAGAGGTCAAGTGACTCACCAGTTTTATGTAACACCCAGTGCTCATTACATCACGTGTCTCCTTAATGCCCATCACCCAGTTACCCCATCCCCACCTCCCTATTGTCTTTAAGTGAAGTAATAATTATATTGAAAACTTCTTACTTTAATTTCTACTATGGCAAATTGCAAAAAATATAACCCATATAAGCTGAAGCTCTTTAAGGTCCTCAATAATTTTTAAGGTACACACAAATACACACACAACTACATACATCATGCTATCACTATACCTACCAAAATTGGCAATAATCCCTTGATATTATTTGATATGCAGTCTATGTTCGCACATTTTCAATGATGTCAAACATGTCTTTTTACACGTGGTCTGTTCAGATCTGGATCTAAGCAAGATACACATATTACGTTTTCTGGTTAAGTTCCTAAAGGGTCTTTATTCTATAATGATCCCTCTGTCTTCTTTTAATTTTAAGATTTTATTTATTTATTTGAGAGAGAGAGAGAGAGAGAGTGCATCAAAAAGGGAAAGGGAGAAGAAGGTTCACCACTAAGCAGGGAGCCTGATGCGGGACTCGATCCCAGGACTCTGGGATCATGACCCGACCTGAAGGCAGCGGCTTGACCGATTAAGCCACCCAGGTGCCCCCTTTGCTCTTCTTTTAAAATTTTTCTTTATATTCTTGATTGTTGGTAAAACTTAGAAATTTGCCGGGGCGCCTGGGTGGCTCAGTGGGTTAAGCCTCTGCCTTGGGCTCAGGTCATAGTCTCAGGGTCCTGGGATCAAGCCCCACATCGGGCTCTCTGCTCGGCGGGGAGCCTGCTTCTCCCTCTCTCTCTGCCTGCCTCTCTGCCTCCTTGTGGTCTCTCTCTCTGTCAAATAAATGAATAAAAAAAAAAAGATAAATAAAAAGACTTAGAAATTTGCCTTGTACAATGTCCTACATTCTGGATTTGGCTGATTGCTTTCAAGTGGTATCATTTAATTTATTTCTCTATTCCTCATTTCCTGTGAATTGGAAACCTAGAGGTTTGATTAGATTCAGGTTCATCTCTAAGCTCTGTGACCTGGGTGAGAGGCTAACTTTCTGTGTCTCAGTTTCCTTACCAGTAAGAATGGTTAACTACCTCATTGGGATGGAGTAAGGATTAAATTAGTTAAAACATGTAAAATATTCAGAACAGTGCTTGACACCCAATATATGGTAGTTATTATCATTACTTGAGGAAAGCCTCCAACTTCAAAGCCAAAGCCAGAGACCAAAATAAACAACAAAGACAATCTAGGAAGTAAAAGAAAATGGCAGAAAATTACAATTGATGTCCTCAGAAATATGAAATAAGAGAAGATCCTCAATCCACAAAACAGAGCAAGAGGTTTACCTAAAGGAAAGCTAGGGAACCAGGAAAAACTCTTGGAAATTAAAACTTTATAGCAGAAACTAAAACATTCAAGAGAAGAGCTAGGGGATAAAGTTCAGGAAAATCTCTTAAAAAGTAGAATAAGCAAAACCAAGAGATGGAAAATGAGAAAGAAAAGATTTTTAAAACAAGGAAATCTATCATAGAGAACATCTCCCCAAAGCCTACACATTTCCTGAGTGCCTAGCACAATGAACAAAAAACTTACCTTGACATATCATTATGAAGGTTCATAGCGCCAAAGATGAAGGAAAAACATATATCCTAAAAAATTCCAGAAAACAAACTCAAACAAAAATTATAGAGGACGTGATGGAAAGCAGATTAAATCAGACCTCTTCAGAGTCTAGCCACGTGAGAAGCTAAAGAACAATGGATCGATGCCTTTAAAATTCTGAGTATGATTTCCAATCTGGAAATCTGTATCCTGTCAAACTGCCAAGTGTGAGAGTAAAATAAAGCCATTTTTAGACAAGCAAAGTTTCAAAAATTTACCTCCCATGAACTCCTTCTGGGGAGGTTACTGGAGAATGTGCTCTTCTAAAATGAGAGAATAAATCACAAATGGAAGATCAGGAGATTTGGCACCAGAGAGTAAGATGGGAATCCCCAGAATGTGGTTAGGGGAAATCCTAGGACAACAGTTGGACAGTGAGGCCAGGATGGAGGGAGGAGGACGGGCCCAAGGAAGGATGTCTCCAAGAAAAAAAAAAAAAAAAAAAAAAGACCCTGAAAGATCACCAGATTCACGTGACCAGATCAAGAGGTGTTTTACAGTCCAGATGGAAAATCTGGGGGCAGAATTAACAGAAGAATTAACAATAGATGCATAATTAAGTGAATGGGGAAAAAAGGAATTTTGGACTCTAGGAGGGAAAAGTTGTTCAATAAAGTGAAAGTAATCTTAGTCTGGTATACAGCTCAAGTGTAAAAATATTCCATAGTCATACTAATGGAAACTCTGGCTCAGTCAAGTAGGTAATTGTGCACACTGGTCAAGTCTGCTGATGGTCACAAAAAGACAGAAAGATAGATACAGAGATAGATAGATAGATAGATAGATATCATAAATTCATAGAGGAAGAACAAGGAGGGGACTTTCACTCCCTCCAGACTCCAACCTCACTTTCCTGATGAAGAATCCCAAACCAGTATCTCCACACCTGTACCTTTCTGGAGTTAGACAACTTCTTGCCACCTCTAAGTGTAGACTAACTCTCTTATGTACACATGCACCCTCTACCTCAATCCTTTCCCAAGCCAACACAGCATACCTTCACTCCTAAAAGCGTCTCCACTATTTTTCCAAATATTCTCCTTTGGCTTTTCCACTCCTTCATACCCTATATCCAGTCTGTTTTAGTTGGCTTTCTAAAGCCTTCCAAGGTTCCTGCCCTGTTTCCAGCCATAATATAGTATAATCTAATCTGACCATTTTTAGTATTAACAATAATCCAATCAACATTAATATAGAAGCTTAAAATAATATTTGTTAGACGTTCCTCAATTAAAAGAAAGTATAAATCTTGCTAAAGTGTAAGTATTCTTTGTAGAAATTTTGTAAAATACAGAAAGGCACAAAGAAGATAAAAATCCCCTCTGCTCTTAGGGTTCCTGGGTGGCTCAGTCAGTTAAGGCATTTGACTCTCAATTTTGGCTCAGGTCATGATCTCAGGGTTGTGAGATGGAGCCCTTCTTTGGGCTCCACCTTGGGTATGGCCTGCTTAAGATTTTGTCTCTCAGGGCACCTGGGTGTCTCAGTGGATTAAGCCTCTGCCTTTGGCTCAAGCCATGATCTCAGGGTCCTGGGACTGAGCCCCACATCCAGCTATCTGCTCGGCGGGAAGTCTGCTTTCCACTCTCTCTCTGCCTACTTGTGATCTTTCTCTCTCTGTCAAATAAATAAATAAAATCTTAAAAAAAAAAAAAAGAATAGTGCTATCTCTGATACTTAGGATAACCTAGAAGTGGAATTGCTGAATAAAGGTTGCGCTTTTTCAATTTTTGTGGTAAAAAAAACCAGTAATATAAAATTTCCCACCTTATTTAAGTGTAAAGTACAGTGGTATTAAATAAATGCATATTCTTGTGCAAAAGATCTTTAGGACTTTTTTATCTTACAAAACAGAAACTCTATATCCATTGAACAACCTCCTGCTTAGCATCCATCAATTGTTTCAATTCTTGCCTGATTCTCAGAGGAACAGAAGTAGGGGATCTGGAGGACATGTCCTCTCCTGGATAGGCCATTGTCCTCGCCTGAAACCTGGCAGAAGTACTTGCCCCGATACTGACTAGCTGTGTAACCATGGACAAGTCATTTAACTTCTCCGTACCTCTCTTCCCTTATTTGTAAGATGGGCATAATAAATGTTATTACACATGTATATTACTGGACACATTTATCAAAAGGAATAAATGAGTTAATAAATGTGAAGCTCTAAGAACTGTGCTTGCAATGTCATAGGCTCTGAAAAGAGGCAGCTATTGTTATTATTTTTTAAAGATTTTATTTATTTATTTGACAGAGATCACAAGCAGGCAGAGAGGGAGGCAGAGAAAGGCGGAGGGGGCTCAATCCCAGGACCCCGAGATCATGACCTGAGCCGAAGGCAGAGGCTTAACCCACTGAGCCACCCAGAGGCCCTTGTTATTATTATATCATTATTATTAGACTGAACAAGATTTCTGTTGTCAAAGCATTTACCTACCATTTTCTTCAATCCTGTTCTAATCAACGAAAAATGATAGCCAACTATTTTAATTTGAAAAATTATTTTAAAATAATTGTAAAATTCTAATTGTAAAACAACTGTAACTGTAAAAATGATGTATTATCTGTGAGCTTGAACGTTTCTCTATACTTATACTGGTTATTTACATTTGTCCTGACATCCTTCTTCAAAGTCCTGTGGCCGGCAGGACTTCACTTGGTGCTCCTAACAAGCTCGTAGATCAAGAAGGCGCAAATCACCATCCCTACTTTTCGAATTAAGAAACTGAGGCCCAGAATGTCACAATTCTCATCCCAGGTTTCCCATCTCACCCTTCAAAGCCTAGCAGCTGCCCCAGAAAATGTTCCCGAGAAATGCACTGTTAAACCTTCCCAGTCCAAGAGCCCACGCTCAGGAAAGACAGGAGACGCCTAGATGTGTTTTCTGCGCACGCGCAGCCCCCAGGGGGCGGGGCCTCAGAGCGTGTCTGTTTCCCGCCGCCGCCCCGCCTCCCGGCCCCGCCCCCGGTCACCGCCCCGGCCCCGCCCAATCCGAGGCGCGGTGGGCTCGCGACTCCAGACCCGAAGGTAGGGGAAGGCCGGGGTGTCCCACGTGGGCCCTTGCCGGCGCCGCGGCGGAATCCCGGAGTACCGAGACGGGGAGGGCCGGCGCCGACTCCCGTCCGTCGCCCGCCGCCCGCCGCCATCTTGCACCCGGAGAGGGCAGCGGCGGGCGGGGAAACGTCCCCTGGGGCCGGGCTTGGGCCCAGGGCGGGCTGGGGCGGAGGGCGGGTCCGGTAGGGGGAAGGCGTGGGCCCTGCGGCCGAGCGGGTCGGTAACTGTCCGGCCGCCGGGAGGTGGGAGGGCCTGGCCCTGAGGCCGGAGACGGCGCGAGGCCCGGGCCTCCCCGCTGCCCCGCTCCGGGACTGGGACTGGCTCGCCCCGCGGGGCCGCGGTGTCCTCACGGTTAGAACACACAGGCCCTGTCGCTTGGTCCTCACGCGAAGGGGCTGTTGTCCCATTTTGCAGACACGAAACTAAGGCTCAGAGTGGAGAGAGGATTCTAGTTTAGTATTTAAGTATCTTAGTATTTAATATCAGGAGAAAGTTTAACGCACTGTCTATCGTCTATTAGTTTTATTCATTTCTTTTTCTTTCCTTAGACATTCAAAAATACAGAAAAAAATTTTTAAATTTCAGAAAAATAGGTACTAAAACAATTTGCCCAGGGACACCCAGCAAGGTCATGGCGGTGGGTTCAGTCCTAGTCCACCGAATCCAGCGCCCTTTCCACGGGGCCACTCTGCCTCACCTGTCAAGGGAGGGGGCTGAACTCTGGGATTAGTGAAGGGAGTGACTGGAAATTCTTTTTCTTTGCTTTCTTTCTTTCTTTTGTTAATCAGTCAGTCTCTTCTGCACCATCCAGGTCAGAGCTAACAAGTGTTCAGAAGTCAAATCATGGATCAACCTACGCGGAAAGAAAAATCCAAAGTTAAAGAACCTGTCAGCAGAGTTGAGAAGGCCAAGCAGAAATCAGCCCAGCAGGAGCTGAAGCAGAGACAAAGAGCAGAGGTGAGATTAAGGAGGAGGCCTGTACACCTGTAGTCTGCTGGAGATGATGCTGGAATAGAGAAAGAGTAGAGAGAAGAGCTGTGCGGGGAGTGCTACCGGCCTCCTGGCATAATAGCTCTTCTCCCAGGAGATCAGTGAGGTTCAGGATGATGAAGTGACAGCCCAGAGTCACATGCCAGGTTAGTGTCAGAATCCTGACCATCTCCAGATGACTCCTGGTGCAAAGCTTTTGTGGAAGAAAGAAAGGAAAAAGAGAAGGGACATGGAAGGGAGGGGTCAGAGTGAAACAACCAAGTGTTGGACAACCCCTAGCAAAGATGTTCAGGCGTTGGCCTGGAGAGTAGCTGCTCATAACCAGAAGCAGAGGCCCAAGCTCTACACCCACCAAACCTGTTTCTTTGTGCAGTCAACACTTGGGATCAACTTCAGAATGAAAAGCTAAATTGCTCACGCTACCCGTGTGGCACCACATCCAGACATGTATTTTTATTTTAGTATTTATTATCAGAAGAAAGCTTGCTGCAAATTTTTCCCTCTTTTTAGGCATTTTATTTGTTTCCCTTTTGAGAAATTTAAAAATACAGAAAAACAGAATATTAGAACAAACACCGGGGTGCTCAGCATGTCAGATTGGTAGTGGTTACTATTTTGTCATATTCACCTGGAGCCTTTTAGATAAATAAAAATTACATATGAATTTAAAGTCCTCTTTGTCCATTTCCTGTCTTACACCCTTTTCCCCTCTCTGTGGACATCCACTATAATTTTTTATGCTTTTACACTCAGATATATTATTAGATCTCCTGAGTAACATATAATATTCTTTTGTGTTTTAAAATTTTACATTAATTTTGTTTTATTTTACATTTTGCTTACATATGTTTTTTAGAACTCTTCATGTTAATATAATCTAGTTTATTCCTCATCACTGCGTGTAGTAGTCTGTTTTATTTTTATTTATTTATTTTTAAAGATTTTATTTATTTGAGAGAGAGAGCACAAGCAGGGGAGGGGCAGAGGGAGAAGCAGACTCCCCCCGCCGACTAGGGAGCCCCACGCAGGACCCCAAGATCATGACTCGAGCTGAAGTCAGACATTTAACTTAGCTGAGCTCCCAGGTACCCCAGTTTTATTTTTATTGTTTAGGTTTTCATTTAAATTCCAGTTAGTTAACATACAGTGTAATAGTTTCAGGTATACAAGACAGTGACTCCGCACTTCCCATATGGCACCCAGTGCTCATCACCCATCACACCCATCCCTCCCACCCTCTGGTAACCATCAGTTTGTTCTCTGTATTGGAGAGTCTGTTTCTTGGTTTAAGAAACAAAACAAGTAAGAGGCGCCTGGGTAGCTCAGACCGTAAGCGTCTGCCTTTGGCTCAGGTCATGATCCTAGAGTTCTGGGATGGAGCCCCACATCGGGCTCTCTGCTTGGTGGGAAGCCTGCTTCTCTCTCTCCCGCTCCCCCTGCTTGTGTTCCCTCTCTCGTTGTGTCTCTCTGTCAAAAAAATAAATAAAATTTTTAAGGGGAAAAAAAAAAAGCAAAACAAATAAACATAGAGGGGGAAAGAGAGAGAAATACAATTGTCCATTTTATGAATCTACTTAAGTATATTTACCCCTTCTTCCAGTGATGAACGTTTAAATTATTTACAGTTTTTTCGCTACTACAAACATTGCTGTAGTGAAAAACGTAGATGTCTCCTTTGGCACCTGTGCTAGCATTTCTGTGGAGCGTACATGACTAGAAGTAGATTGACCGTGTGTATTTCAGTTTTACTAGACATTGCCAGATTGCTGTCAAACGGATTGTATAAGTGTGCGGTCCCATCAGCGGTGTAAGAGGGTTCTCATTCCTCACTTCTCCACCTTGATAGTGGCCGACTTTAAATTTATGTTGATTTGATCCACCCATTAAAAACGGAGCCACTGTGCACCTGGCACTGTTGCCCAGCCTGAGATGCACGAGTGGACAAGGCAGAGAAGAATCCCTGCCTTCGTGGAGCTTTGCGTTCAGTGCGAAAGGCAGTCAGTCTGTATAATAAGCAAATTGAATAATGTGTTCAAAGTTAATCCATAAACTGAAATCCACCTTTGGATTAAGACAGACCATCTAAGAACTGTGGACATGGATCCTAACAAATCATTCTCCCCTTTCCTTCACCTTCCCCTCGCCACATGGATCCAGGCCCCCAGATAATTGTACTGCATTGCACTTTGGGGAGCACTTGGAGCGTTGTTGTAAGAAACAGCCTGAAGAAACCGTCCTTTGCGCACACTGTAGGGATAAATGTGGAGGACATTCTCCGTGTCCTTACGGCATCCTTCTGATGAGGTTCCACAGGTTAAATGTCTTAGTCTGACTCCAAATTCCAGCTTGTCATGAGCCCCAGTTCTTCCCATGGGACCTTGAACAGGATGCTTCACCTCTCTGCACCTCAGTGCCTCAGTTCCCCCTTGCAAAACAAGGGCGATGATATCTACCTCAAAGACTGTTAGGAGGAACAGAGATGCTGTGCGTAAAGCACTCAGCAAATGGCAGCAGTCCTCAGCAGGAACCACGGGCTTCCCAGCAGTTGGCCTGCTTTGATTGTGCGGACTCTGGGTGGAAGGACTAATTGTGTTGATGGTGACGTGCCAAAATGGAATACTGGAACCCAATATTGGAATATTGCCATGTAATACTGCCTGGCACGGGGCCTGCTTGCATGCGCTTTACCACAGGTGTCCTCACACCAAAACCGATTGTTGCTACTCCCATCCTGACCTTTGTAAGTCGTGCCTGGCATAAGGCAGGGAGATATAAATATAAAATAGGTGACTTTGTGACGTAGAAGATACTATCCTCACTTGGAAGCACAGAACCCCTAGCCCCTCAGGGATGGAGGGGCAGACTGCGAGCGAAACACATCTGACCTTGGGCTGCTGCTGTTGGCTTTATCTGTGCTGCCTGGAATGTAATCTCCTAAGATAGGAATGTGACAAGACCCTTGTGGGGAGGAAGACACACGGTTTCCATTCAGTTCTCATAGATGCCGCAGTCCAGAAAGTTAGATAAGTGGGAGCATCTTGAGGAGTAAATGGAACAGAGGGCACATGTGGCCTGCATTTGACGCAGTTAAACACCCTTTCTTTCCTGAAAGTCTTTCATTCCTTGGGTCAGACCTGCTGACCATTTTAAGTCTCTTTTTTCTCTGCTTATTCTGTTTTCCCTTCCACCAGCCTGCCTTCTGGATCTAGAGGTCTCCAAGAAGCTGCTTAATTTCCCTCTCAGTCCCCAGTTCAGTCACATGCAGATTAAAATGCTCAGTAAAGCATGAATGGATGACGCAGAGGTTCTAATGCATATATATTAGAAGTATATTCACATATATATGATGTTTACAGCTTAAGGAAGATGAACAAAACCAACACCCTGTGTACCACCCAACTAAAGAAGTAGAATGTGACCAGTAACTTGGAAGCTCCTGGGGCCCCACTGTGGTCCTGTCCCCAACCCTTCCCACCAGCAGTGTCCTTGTTTCTTGATTTTATGCTGATTATACCCTTGCTGTTCTGCACTAATTTAGTATTTCTCTGTGTACCCCCAAATAATATTTTGCAGCCTAACAATATACTGTCTAGTCAGGCATGTTTCTGAGTTTTATATATGTTACTATATTCCGTGACTAGCTGTCTTCACTCAGCTTCTTTTCTTTTTTTAAACTATTCAGATCTATTTATTTATTTGTTTCCATTATGGTAAAATGTACATAACAGAAAAGTTAACCATTTTAACCATCAATATTATGCTTTTTGAGAATCATTTGTGTTGTTTTTGGAACTGTTTCCATCACTGTGGAATTCGCCTTTTCCTTAAAGATTATAGGGTCTTACCACAGTAAGAAAAAAAAATGGGGGGCGGGGATTATAGGATCATTCAAACTTTCTATTTAGTCAGTTTTGATCATTTTACTCTTTCTAGCAATTCATCTCTTTTCGGTTTTCAAACTTATTGACACAAAGTTCATAACATTTTTATTTAATCCTCATTATATCAGTAATTATTTTTCCTTTTTGATTATAATAATGTTTGTTTATGTCAACCTTTTTGTCTTGATGAATCATGTCAGAGATTTGCAGGATTTTCTTTTTAGTATTTTCAAAGAACCATCTCACAGGGTTGGTGATCTCGCACATTCAGTTGCCTTTTCTGCTCTTTATTTCGTGTTTTCTGTTTGTCTCACTTCTTGGGTTCTTTTTTCCCCCTTTCTTGTCTTGTCTTTTCTTTTTCTTTTCTTTTTTTTTTTTTTTAAAGATTTTATTTATTTATTTGACAGACAGAGAGCACAAGTAGGCAGAGAGGCAGGCAGAGAGAGAGAGGGGGAAGCAGGCTCCCTCCTGAGCAGAGAGCCCGATGCGGGGCTCGATGCGGGGCTCGATCCCAGGACCCTGGGATCATGACCTGAGCTGAAGGCAGAGGCTTTAACCCACTGAGCCACCCAGGCGCCCCTCTTGTCTTTTCTTAAACGAATCAAGTTATATCACCTACACAGAAACACACTCCTTCATTTTTCCCTTCTACAAATTGGAAAGTTTTCTGATGTTTCTGCTTGTTAGTAGGCAGATTGATACCACAACGATACAGAAAGGTGAGGAATGAGGTAGATACCCTACCTTTCACCTGAGAATGTCTCTTGCAGTTTTCATTCCATCCCTGCTGCCTACCCTGCATATTCTTGCCGCCTCCTCCCGGGACTATTGTAATGATGCCTGTAGGTGGCCTACAATCTCTTCTTCCACTTTATCCCTCACATGGTCTCCAGTTCTCTCTCCCCAAGCAGAGATCCCATCAGGTTGTCCCCAGCACACTAATCTCGCTGGCTCTCCAGAGTCTGGCCAAAGTCCAGAGGTCATGGAATGGCATTTAAGACTCCTAACACACTTGTCACTTTCTCCAGCTCCCCAAACTCTTTAATATCCTTCATATTGGCATCACTGAAGTTTCCAGAACTAATCCTGTACTTTTCCGTTTTATTTGTCTCATCATACTACCCCCTGCCTGTCGCCTCCCGTGTCCCCTCCGCAGTCTCTTATTTGTTCAAATCCTCCTGACCCTTTAAAAGCCAGATCACGCCACTGCATCTCTCCTGATTCTCCAGATGGAATTAGCATCTGCCCTTCTCCCTCGCCTGCATCACTGCTGCATTACTGGTATTTCCAAACGCCACAGCCTGTGGCATCTGAGGACAGGTGGAGCAGCTGCCGCTCCCGCTAACAGATCTTTTTCTCTGCTTCAGATCTATGCCCTCAACAGAGTCATGACAGAACTGGAGCAGCAGCAGTTCGATGAGTTCTGTAAACAGATGCAGCCTCCTGGAGAGTGAGCCGCCCCCGTGCACAGAACCAGACGGGGCCCCCCCGAGGCTGGGTTTTTCCACGTGGTACCCGTTTCCCTGAGATGGTCCACTTGGAACCTTGCAGAACTAGACAAGAAGATGTTTGCATTATTCCGGAACTGGGATAAATCTGAACTTCCCATATGTCACTTCTGCTTCACTGGTTCCTTCAGTCTGAATTGGCCCAGTGCTTGCTGAAGAGACTTGTTTTGTTCTTCTAAGACAACAGATTCCTTTTTTTTCTTTTTTAACTTTTTTCTATTGCTTGGGAAAAATCAGCATTTCTCGTGAAACTGTAGATCTTCTCCAAAAATATAAATAAAATACTAATAAAATGTCTGTTTGCTCCTACTTTAGCTTGGGGTGCCTAGGCACAGAAAGCGGCGCCAGAAAGAATTTAATAGGTAAGACAAGTTGAGGTGAGCGGAGGGAACCCTTTCTCCTTCAGGAGGGAATGGAAGGGAGGAGGTAAGAGAAAGAATGTGAGTGTTTCCAGTTCTCATTCTTCCTGGGGCCAAAGCTCGGCAAACCCAGCAGCTCCTGAGTTTTCAGCCACACGGGTATAAATATGTGAGCCTCGATTCCCCGCTGGGCCGCAGCTAGGATTCCTCTCACCCTGTGGCAGACAGTTCGCAGCAGGCTGGTACCAGCGGGGAGACTCCTGCAGGTGCTTTTCACTTTTCACTCCAGGAGCTACTTTATCAAGCCTAGAAGAGGGTTTATGATGGGAATATCCAGACTGGTTCCTCAAGAATCATTCACCTCCCCATCCACCCACCTGCCATGTTTAAGTATCAAAGTGTAAACTTTCTGCCTGAGACACTTATGTCAGGAATGGTGGTTCCTACTTGAGCTTTCACGATGCAAAGAGTTATTTTAATTCTGAGCAAAAGCAGAGCTTGTTCTTTCAGGTTATTTCATTTCCAGATATTCCTGAGTAGGGAGAAGGGAGAAGGGTGTCAGAAAGCAAAATATGTATGGAAATGAGGTAGACCTCTCCGGGGAAAGGAGCCAGACACCACCACCTCCTTTACTCCCCATCTCAGAAGTGCCCGTATTTTCCCTACTGGTGTTGGGAACATCTCAAGCCATCCCCTCTCCTCTTTGTCTCCCTGCTACCTCAGAAGTCACTGAGAATTCTGTTCCCATTGCTATGGCTTGTTTTAGGAGGAAACTGGACCACTAATGGGGTATGAGGAACTTGCTACCAGTGAGGAGAATGTGTTCTCGAGAGCCTAAATTATAACTAAGGATAATCGCTTCAAAGATTATCCGCATAAAGTAATTAGGGTCTATGGTGTTCTGCTGAATTTGGACTGAATGGGGATTTTTTGGTTTTGTTTTTTGGAGGAGTTGGGATTTGAAGTGAGCTATTGTAAACCTATAAAAATACTACAAAGAGCACAGTTGTTGGATTCAAGTGACCTGGGGTCAAGTAGCAATTATACTCCATTAGATAAGTTATTAGCCTCTGAGCCTCACTCTTCCCATCTATGTCGTGGAACATTTTCTTCCTGTCAGGATCATTTGTTGGAATAATAAATGAGATAATGTATGTAATAGATCCTCAGTAAATGTTAACTTCCCTTCCCAAACACCTTGTCTCATGGGAGATGTTCCAAATTTCAAATAACCAAGTAATACAGGAGCATCAGTTGGAAAGATTCTGACCCTTAGTTGAGAACTGCCTGTATAACGCGTTTCAGCCCCGGAGCTATTCCAACCTAGAGACATCCTCTAGGATTGCAGTTTTTTAAACTGCAGGTTGTGAAATCAGTTTAAGAAATTATGACCAACTTTTCTTTTTAATGAAACAACAGATTAAAAATTATTGTATGTGGTAAAGATATTTTATGAAGCTTTTATTTCAGGCTCATGTATACTTATGAAAGTGTCTACTGCATTGGAGGTAAAAGTTCCTTATTTCTATGGGTTGTGGCAAAAAAAAAAAAAAATAGTTTGGGATGTGAGGGATGCCTGAACAAGGCAGCACTGGGTCATCTTTTTACTCACAATTTAAAGGCAAAGAAGTTTCATCTGCCTCAGGGAAGGGCTACAGGGGCCTTTGTGTCCACAACTGGAATAGCATTGAATGCTAAGGCTCTCGCAAGCATCATCAGGGAAAACTAGGAGCATGTCTCTCCGCTTCCCTGCCTGGAATTCCTTTGTGATCAGTTTCTCAGAGGTAAAAAAAAAAAAAAAAGTTTTTGCAACTCCTTGAGGTGTAAAGTTAGGTTGTGTATTTGAGATCTTCCTTGTTTCTTTTTTTTTTTTTTTAAGATTTTATTTATTTTTTGACAGCGGTCACAAGTGGGTAGAAAGGCAGGCAGAGAGATGGGGGAAAGCAGGCTCCCTGCTAAGCAGAGAGTCTGATGCGGGGCTCGATCCCAGGACCCCAAGATCACGACCTGAGCCAAAGGCAGAGGCTTAACCCACTGAGCCACCCAGGTGCCCCTGGTCTTTCTTGTTTCTTGAGAAAGGCTTGTATTGTTATATACTTCCCTCTTTGGACTGCCTTTGCTGCATCCCAAGAGTTTTGAACTGTTGTGTTTTCACTTTCGTTTGTTTCCATGAATTTTTTTTTAAAAGATTTTATTTGTTTATTTGACAGACAGAGATCACAAGTAGGCAGAGAGGCAGACAGAGAGAGAGGAGGAAGCAGGCTCCCTGCTGAGCAGAGAACCTGATGCGGGGCTCAATCCCAGGACCCTGGGATCATGACCTGAGCCGAAGGCAGAGGCTTTAACCCACTGAGCCACCCAGGCGCCCCAGAAGACAGTATTTCTTAAGCACCTGCTATGTCTAGGCACGATGCTAGGAGCTGGCCTCCAAGAGCTTATGTGAACACAGTTCTCCAGCCGCATTTCCTAAATATTTTGATGAAGTGTGGCATCTCTGAAATGAGGGGACGGTACCAAAGGACATCATGTATCTGTATGTGTATTTGGATATATATTCGTAAGATTCTTACCACATTATAGTAATCTTGCCCCTAACCCACTAGAATGCACAAGGAAACCTATTTGTCTACAAAGCAAACATTTTTGAGTACCAGGGACCATGGTAGGTAAGCAGTAGACATTTTAAAAAATGTAAACTGAAGGAGCCTGAAATCTGGTGGGATGCAGACATAGTCATCCACCCATAAAAACATATATGATGGGGCGCCTGGGTGGCTCAGTGGGTTAAGCCTCTGCCTTTGGCTCAGGTCATGATCCCAGGGTCTTGGGATTGAGCCCTGCATTGGGCTCTCTACTCCTCAGGGAACCTGCTTCCTCCTCTACCTCTGCCTGCCTCTGCCTACTTGTGATCTCTCTCTCTCTCTCTGTCAAATAAATAAATAAAAATCTTTAAATTAAAAAAAAAACCACAAAACATAAATGATATAACAGACATGGACAGAGAGCCGTGGGGACCGGGACCAAGACGGCGCTACCTGTTTCTGAAAAGCCAGGCTATAGCCTCGTCATTCACTGGATTGTTATTTTTAAAAATCTAATTTTAGACTTAATGCAAACTTCAAGAACTTAGGTAAAAAGTGCTCCAGCTCCATAGCTGAGGAAGGGGCTGAACTAGCCAACAATCTTTGGGTACACGGCCTGCAGGTGGGAGGTCCAGAGGCCATGCTGGGTTGCCGGGGGGTGGTCACTGCCTTCAGCCAGCCTAAATTCTTTGTGAGGGGCAACTGCAAGGTTCCATACAATACTCTTTATTTTTATCCAATTTGGATTCTAGAATACAAAGTAGCATTTGAACATCAAGAGTTTAGTGTTTTATAATTTAGGAAAAAACCAGAAGGAAGGAAGCCAGGTGGTGCCCTCAAGTTGCCAGGGTGTCAACCTCTTCTCTCCCCCTCCCCATCCTCTCACCCTTTGGTCTGTACTCGTGGGGCTGAAGAGACAAAAACCAATGAGACACGAGCTCTGCCTTTGAGAGATATTGTGTGTTTGTAACGAGATGATTACAATCGATCGCAAGCTCAGGTTCCATTTTGTCAAATTCATAAAATCTCTTCACTGAAGCAAAAGGCAAAAGTTGTGACTGCTCAAATACAGAATTTTAAGTCACAAAAGCCTTTGCACATTGACACTGGGCAACGCCATTGTCCCGTGCGTGACAAGCTTTACGGAGCCAGAGCCAGCAAGTTTAAGAACCACTTTAGTAAGCCCTGTCCTGCCCCTGGAGCCTTAACGACCAGACCAAGGTGGAGACCAATTCCAAAGGTTTTCCCTCCTTTCCAAGGGACTGACCTGAGTGCACCAGGACCCCCATCTGGTAACAGGGCTGGAAGTCAGCCAGGCCCAACTTCAGCTTGGAAAACCTTCTGTTCTTTGGACATAAATCACTGTTGTTCCCAAGGGGTTCAGAACCCTGAGCAAGAGGAGAAAGTGAAGGCCGCTGGCCCAATAGTGGGTTGCTCCGGTTCAAGGCCACACGTTATCCAGCACACAGGAGACGTGGAGACAGGAAAAGGTTTAGTGAGGCTACGGCAAGGCTTGGCCCGATGTGCCGGCACAAAGACCACAGAGGCCAGCGGCAGTGGGTAAAGCTGTTCAGTTTTCTCAGCACTGTAGCCTGAGACATGCTGCTTTGCCCCACAGAGCATCTGGAAAGAAGATGTAGGAGAGTGACCACAGCAGGCAGTAAAAGGCAGTTAGGGAGAACGGAGACAAAAGCAGCATGGTGATACCTGGAAGAAAAAAGGCAAACACTCCATTTTTATGAAGCTCTCTTTCGTGTATTTTCCAACCTCTTCTCTCCCCCTCCCCATCCTCTCACCCTTTGGTCTGTACTCGTGGGGCTGAAGAGACAAAAACCAATGAGACACGAGCTCTGCCTTTGAGAGATATTGTGTGTTTGTAACGAGATGATTACAATCGATCGCAAGCTCAGGTTCCATTTTGTCAAATTCACATCAGAAATCAGTCTTAGCTGAGAATACATTTGAGTTGCCCAGTCCCCTTGTTAGAAATATATATACAATTGTGTCAAGTTTAGCACATGACAATGGCCAATACGATGTTACCCCCAGGCAGAAGAGTGTAGCAGACCAAAGACAGCTCTCCCTAGAATGGCCTGCTTCTGCTTTTACCCAGTTAGTCCTTGGCTGGAGTCTAGGAACATGGTTAGTAAACAGTTCTCTATACCAATATAGAACTTTCCCTAGTGGACAAGAGTGGCTCACTGTGCTTAGACGGTGCTGAGATGGATTTCCTTCAGTGCAAATCTAGAATTTTGGTACTGCTAGGCCAAGAGTGCCAATGTGGCCAGCCCCCATGAAAACTTTGGGCACTGAGTCTCCACAGAACTTCCAGGTAGACAAGAGTTCATGAGTGTTCTTTTGTGCTGAGTAGCTAGCTCCACAGGGAGGGTACTGGGGGGCCTGCACAT
The DNA here is from genome assembly GCF_963455335.1 of Martes martes. Taxonomy (NCBI): domain Eukaryota; kingdom Metazoa; phylum Chordata; class Mammalia; order Carnivora; family Mustelidae; genus Martes; species Martes martes. The sequence goes on from NC_137891.1 coordinate 158,639,554, forward strand.
TATTCCCTCCAGATTTTGCCCCTTTCACCTTCCCCCCCCCCTTTTTTTTTTAAGATTTTATTTATTTATTTGACAGAGAGAGGTCACAAGTAGGCAGAGAGAGAGGAGGAAGAAAGCTCCCTGCCGAGCAGAGAGCCCGACGCGGGCCTCGATCCCAGGACCCTGAGATCATGAACTGAGCCGAAGGCAGAGGCTTAACCCACTGAGCCACCCAGGCGCCCTCACCTTCCCTTTGCTTCTCTTATTTTGTGTCCTCTTGCTGTGACAAATCTTAGCCATGAGTACAACTATATGCATCCTATGAGTCCTTAGAGAATCAGTGAATCTCGGGGTGGTCTTGGGGGACCCCTAACACATTTGAATCTCAGATTCACCACTGAAAGGCAAAAGGGCACCAACACTTGTGGGATATCTTCTCGGCATTAGACATTCTGCTAGGTGTGTGACAAAGATTGTTCCACTTACATTTCACAATAATCCTGTGATTCGGAATCAAGTCTGTTTTTCAGATGAGGAGACTGAGGGAATGTGACCTTCACAAGGTCTTGATTCAAACCCATGTCTACTTTGTACAAAGTAGACACTCAGCCTCAGAGAGCTCAAAAAGAGGGTGGGAGAGTATGGGGCATGTCCATGGGGATCACCACCATGCATTCCTCAAGAGAAACCAGAACATCTGATCGGACAGAAGACCACTTCTAACGGCAAGAAGCCATTACAGAGATGGATCGGAACTTTGGGAAATTTAATATTTAAGAATAGTCATTGATCTGTTGAGGCAATGAGACAATATTTTAGTTGTCCTGGAGAATATGTGACATAAGGCCTCAGCAGTCACAGGCCAACTTCTCAGAAGCTCTGTGGAGAAGACGGAACCTCAGTCTAGAAAAGGGATTGGTGGGGCGCCCTGTTGGCTCATTGGGTGGAGTGTGCAAGTCTTAAACTCGGGGTTGTGAGTTTGAGCCCCACAGTGGATGCAGAGATTACTTAAAAATAAAATCTTTAAAAGAATAAAATAGGAGCATCTGGGTGGCTCAGTCAGTTAAGGGTGCAACTGTTGATTTTGGCTAAGGTCATGATCTCAGGGTTGTGAGACCAAGCCTTGCACTGGGCTCTACATTGGGAATAGAGCCTGGTTAAGACTCTCTCTTCCTCCCTATGCCCCTCTCCCATGCTCTCTCTCTCTCTCAAAAATTTAATCAATCAATCAATCAATCAATCAATCAAAAGGTGACTGTCTGCACTCCAGGTAAGAGAAATATCAAAGTGGCCCTTTTGAAATCTATCTGGTAGGGCTCTGGTATTAAACAGTGTCAAAATCTGTGAGGTGCAGTTTCCTCCTTTACTCACACAGTCAAGACAATCCAAGGAAGGCTGAGGCCAAGTGTGTGGTTTATTTTGAGGAGAGGGGATCAGTGGTATCTACAGGAACAAAGAACATCGTGGGAAACACTGTTGCTGTGTGATAGGAGGGCAGGTGGAGAGAAAAAGGGGCTAGAAGCTTCTGCTTACAGGACACGTCTGTGCCAGAGGATGGGTATACATTTTCTCCTTTAATCTCAAGAATCCTGAGGTAGGGATTAATGGCTTCATTTTATACACGAAGAAAAGTGAGCTCAAAACAACGAGGTAATTAGCCCAAGTTCATGCAATTAATATGGGCTGGTGGGGGTGCCAGGATGGCTCAGTCAGTTAAGCATCTGACTTCTGTTCAGGTCATGATCTCAGGGTCCTGGGATTGAGCCTGGAGTCAGGCTCTCTGCTCAGTGGGGAGTCTGCTTCTCCCTCTCCCTCTGCTGCTCCCCCCTACACACACACACACTTGTGCTCACTCTCTCTCAAATAAATAAATAAATAAGTAATCTTTTAAAAATGTGCTGGTGTTGGAACTTGAACTCAGGCTTGTTTAACTGCAGACCCAGATGTTTCTCCATCCTGTTCTGCCTCTACTAGCTGGGCCACAGGGGGGCCCAGAGCCTAGAACGTGGGCAGGGCCATCAGCGCTGATGCTACAGAGAAAGGATGTGAACCTGAAGGGGAGGGTCAGGATGGAACCAAGGACCCTATGAACCAGACTGGACCCCCAGGGAATAAAGGAAGAAACTGGGCATCCCCTAGATGTTTGTCTTGTCCCCACGAGCACATCTCCAAAGAAGAAACACTGGCATTCCTTGAAGGTCCTTGAAGGAAGTCCTAAATTGGGGAGAACTCTAGGGAGACATCTGCCAAGGCCCCAGTGTGGCCAGGACCTCAGGGCTTTGTTCCCAACGTGAATCTGAAATCCCTTCACCTGTTCTGTCGCCGCCACCTCTCAGGCGACAGCAGGTGCGTTTTCCTCCTTCAGTTCTCAGTCTCCTGCCAGCTAGTCAAAGTGGCCCCTTAAAACTGCTGCTCAGAAATCCCTTCAGAGACTTCCCATTTGCTGTTAGGATCAGTTCCCAAAACCTGCCCACCTCGTAGCCTCAGCTTCTGTCCCTAGCGCCTCTCAGCATGTTCCAGCCACACGGTGGCAAGAATGATTCCAGCACCTTCTAGCCTAGGGCCTTCACAAAATACCTTTTTCTCTTCCATCTATCACTATCCCCTCACCCACCTAGCCAGTCGTCTTGCAGGTTTCTTTTCTTTTTTTTTTCCCCCAGTTCCATTGAGATGTCATGGACATATGACACCATATTAGTCCAAGGCATACAACATGAGGATTTGGTATCTGTGTGTGACACGATCAGTACAGAAAATCTACCACACGGAGTTACACATTTTCCTTTCTTGTGATGAGAACTTTTAAGCTCTCCTCTCTTAGCTACTTTCAACTATACAATATGGTGTCGGTGTCGTTAACTGTGGTCACCCTGCTATCCCTTATGTCCCCAGGACTAACTTATAACTGGAAGTTTGTACCTTTTGACCACCTTCACCCAGTTTCCATTTAAATGTCACCTCCTGAAACATCCTTTCCCCCTTCAGGTCGTTTCCATCTAACTAGGTCCCTCTCCAACACCCTGTCAGAGTGCCCAGTGCTTCCACAACACATCAAAACTATGTGTTTCTAGTTATTTCTGCCATTAGTTGGTTGGCGTCTGTCTCCCCATCAGACTGTAAAGCCTGAGGTGGGAGGGGCTTGTCTAGTTTACGGATTTGGTTCCCAGCACCTGGTAAGGCAAGTGTTCCCGACTGAACTTGATAACGTTCAACAAATGCTCCGTGAGCATCTACCCCGTGGTTGGCCCAATCCTGGGTCCAGGGAGTCCTGGGTCCAGGTCCAGGGAGCCTGAACAAGAGAGAGTTCTCTATCCGGGGGCAGGTGTAGTGTGTACAAATAGTAAGCCGGTAAATGCACGCAGGATGACGATAAACCCCGCGGAGGAGGATAGAGCTCAGAGAGTTCGGAGGTCCGGGAGCTTGGAGCAGCAGGGCCCATAAACAGCCAGTGGTGACATATGAGAGCAGCCCTTCTCACTCACCTCCCAGATACACCATTTTTTTCCAGTTCTCTGACTCCAGGATTTCATCACGTGGATAGTAGCTCTGGTCCATCATGAATAGAATCATAAGTGAGGCCATGCAAGAGAGAATGAACGTGTTGCCTTTGGTCAGAAGGGAGGTGGAGGCCAAGACACAGGAAGCGTAGCGGCAGGGGAGACCCTTGTAGGTGAGCTGAGCGCCTGCTGGAGAGAGAAGAGGGGGACATGGGTGGCTTCCCGCTGCTCTAAAGCAATCGAAACCGAAGCCAGCCCCTCTCGTTGGGTCCTCCCTGCCCCACGCCCCAAATCCTCTTCCTTGCAGGGCAGCGGGAGGCTGTCAAGCATTTAGTTATTCAAAGAGATGAGGGGCGGGCTCTGCCCGGATCCCCATGGCGAAGCAGGTTGCCAGGACTAGGCATGCGCCCCAGCCCCAAGGACGGCTCCGTAGAAGGGTCTCCTGAAGTTGTCTGGTCTGCACCTGCCCTCCCTTGTGTCGTGACCTTGGGCAAGGCACTGCCCATGGTAGAGATCCGTTTTCCCCATCTGTTGTGGAAAACTGGAGGATGACCTCTAGTTCTGGATACTGGGAATCTCTGTGCACCACCCGAAGGGCACGCAGTGAGAAAAAGGCACAGCCGGTCGGAGAACCACAGGCCTCTGCCCCCCACCAGGGCCCTGCCACGGCAGCCTGAAGCCTTCAGCAGGCCTGGGGCACAGGCGAAGGAAGGAAGAGGGACTCCACAAAGCAGAGGGAGGAGTCAGTTATGCGCCCCCACCCCAGGCTTCTGGTTCCCGATGCTCAGCTAACAAAGCTGGGGTTCACTCACCAGTTGAATAGAAACACAGGCGGAAGGTAGCCGCTAACACATAGATGATGCCCAGGAACCCGCTCAGAGGCCCATCCACGCCAAGGAGCATGGCTGAGGCCAGGCCGAAGGTGGTGAAGACCGCAAAGTCGTTCAGCTCCACTCCTGTTCCAGAAGGCCAAGGTTAGAACTTACACTCATTTGTCTCGCACCTTAGTCCACTCTGGTGCGCTCCCCCTGGCTCTGCCTCATGCTGACCGTGTGGCCTTAGACAACTCTTCCCCTCTCAGGTCTTACTTTCCCACCCTTCAGGATCCAGCCCTGGACTATAACAGGATGCAAACTGACAAGCTATGGAACCCTTTTTGCAAGCACAATCCTCCACGAAAACATTTTCTTGTATTTTGAACCAGCTGCTCTGATGGGGGAATTGTTCATTTCCCCACTCCTGACCACCACCACAGACACCCGATCCCTGGATCTGTCCCAACTGGGGGGCGGGGCAGAGAAGGAAACGGCAAGGCCAGGGCAAGGATGGCTGAAGCTAACAAGTGAGCCAGCAGGGGGTTAGCGCTAGACTGTGGGGCTCCCGGAGGGCTCTAGCGCTGCTTCTGCCATCCTTGGAGGGCTGGGAACAGGACTGGTGAATGATGGAGGCTGGCTGGATGTGAGATGGGGGAGGTGTGACCTGAGGTGGGGGCTCCTGGGGTCAGGGATCAGGGGTCTGAAGCCTGGACTCACCTGACTTGGAGCAGAGGCTGAGGTGTCTGGTTATCGCCCCGACTGCCATGTCTAACAGGAAGCTGATCAGAAGCATCCAGGAGGCACAGTGGCATCTCCTAGAGTGTATGGCAGCAGGCCCGAATAGGACGGCTCTTTCATGGTCTCCACTGGCCGGCCCCTCTACGTCCCCCCAGTACACCAACACACTTCCTACACTGGCACACAGGCATACATCCCTGCCCTGCATGTTCCCCCTCTCCCCTGCCATACTCTCAAGCCACCATCTGAAAGGGGTGCTTGGAGCCCCCTAGATAATCATTAAGGTCCCTTCCAGCTCTAAGTCCCGGGCATATCTGAAGGCCCAGGGGTCCTATGTTCTAGCCCAGCCTTTACAACCATCTCACTGTGGATTCTCAGATAAATCATTCCCTACATCTCTAGGTCTCTCTTCTTCCATCTGTAAAATGAGGGGTTTGTGCCAAATGACTTAATAGATATAGGCCTATTTAGATGATCTATTTCTCCTAGTGCAAGTTTTGGTAACTTATGACTTAGGGAATTGGTCCATTTCATTTAGGCTATCAAATTTATAGAGTTGTTCATGATTCCTTTTTTATACTTTTAATGTCCGTGGGATCAGTAGTGATGACTCCTCTTTCATTTCTGATATTGGTATTTTGTGTCTTCTCTTCTTTTCTTTATTTTTCCTGGTTAGCCTGCTTAGAGGCTTGTCAATTTTATTGATCCTTCCAAAGAATCAGCTTTTGGTTTCATTGATTTTCTCTACGGATTTTTTTTTTTCAATTTCATTGATGGCTGCTCTCATTTTTATTGTTTCTTCTCTTCTGCTTACTTTGGATTTAATTTGCATTCTCCCCTCTAGTTTGCTAAGTTGGAAACCTTACATTATTGATTTTACATCTCCCTTTTTTTCAGTTCTTCTAGACTTTTTTTTTTTTTTTAGAGAGGTTTTTAGGTTTAGGACAAAATTGAAAGGAAGCTACAGAAATTTCCTATATACCCCCTGCCCCCACACATGAATAGCCTCTCACATGAGCAATACCACTCACCAGATGGTACATTTAGATTCTTGGTACATACCAAGGATGAACCTCCACTACACATCATAATCACCCAAAGTCTGTACATTACCTTAGGGTTCACTCTTGGTGTTGTACATTCTATAGTTTTGGACTAATGTGTGATGACACGTATCCATCATTACAGTATCACACTGAGCATTTCCACTGTCCTAAAAATCCTCTAGGCTCTACCTATTCATTTTCCCCATTCACCCCTGTCAACTACCGATCTTTTTATTATCTTCAGAGTTTTGCCTTTCCAAGTATCATATCATATTATTGTAATCATACAGTAAGTAGCATTTTCAGATTAGCTTCTTTCACTTAGTAGTATGTGCTAAAGATTCCTCCATGTCTTCCCATGGCTTGATAGTTCTTTTTTTCTTTTTTTTAAGCACTAAGTAACACTTTTTGGAAATACCACAGTTTATTCATTTATTCACTTACTAGAAGAGATCTTGGTTGCCCGCAAGTTTTGGCAATTATACATAAAACATCATAAACATCCAACTGCAGATTTTCATGTGGATATAGCTTTTAACTCATTTGGATAAATACCAAACAGTGTGATTGCTGGATCATATGATAAGAGTATGTTTAGTTTTGTAATAAACTGCCAAATTGTCTACCAAAGTGGCTGCACCATGTCGTACTCCTACTGTCGCTCCACATACTAGCCAGCCTTTGGTGTTATTGGTGTTCTGGACAATTGGTTTGGCTGATGAGTGTGTAGTGGTATCCTATCGTTATTTTAATTTGCATCTCCCTGATAACATATGGTGGGGAGCATCTTTTCGCATGCTTACTTGCCATCTGTAGATCTTCTTTGGTGAGGTGTCTGTTAAGGTTGTTGGTCCATTTTTTAATTGTTTTCTTACTGATGAGTTCTTAAGCTTTGTCTATTTTAGATTATAGTCCTTTATCAGATGTACCTTTTGAAAATAATTTCTCCCAGCTTGCAGCTTGTCTTTTAATTCTCCTGACATTGTCTTTCACAGAGCAGTTTTCTTTTCCAGTATATGCATTCAATGCTATACATTTCCCTCTAACTACTGCTTTTTCTGCATCTCACAAAGTTTGATAAGTTGTCCTTTCATTTTCTTTTTGTTCAAAATACTTTTCTTCTTTAAGCCATGTATTATTTAAAATTGTGTTCTTTAACCTCCACATATTTGGGGGATTTTCTAGTTATCTTTCTGTTACTGATTTCTACTTTAATTCTATGTGGTCTAAGGCCATACTTTGTATGATTTCTATTCTTTTAAATTTAAATTCAGTCTTATAGCCTGAATGTGTGAAGAGAAGAATGTGTATTCTGCTGTTACTGGATAAAATATTCTATAAACATCAATTAGATCCAGCTGATTGATGGTGCAGTTCAGTTCAACTATCTCCTTCCTGATTTTCTGCCAACCGGATCTGTCAATTTCTGATAGAGGGGTGTTGAAATATCTAACTATGATAGTGGATTTGTCAAGTTCTCCTGCGGTTCTATCCATTTTCAGCTCACATATTTTTTTATTTATTTTTTATTTTTATTTATTTATTTATTTATTTTAACATTTTATTTATTTATTTGACAGAGAGAGATCACAAGGAGGCAGAGAGGCAGGCAGAGAGAGTGAGAGGGAAGCAGGCTCCCTGCTGAGCAGAGAGCCCGATGCGGGACTCGATCCCAGGACCCTGAGATCATGACCTGAGCCGAAGGCAGCAGCTTAAACCACTGAGCCACCCAGGCGTCCCCAGCTCACATATTTTGATGCTCTAAATGATTTCCAAGATCTCTTGCAGACCCTACATTCGAGGATTCCGTGCTGCAGTCCAGCACATGCTCCCAGACCGCTCTGAAAGCAGCCACCCGCAGTCTCAGGCAAGGCTGACCTAGGCTGCCATTCCTAAGTCTACACCCTGATTGCAGTGCTCAGATTGTCAAGCAGAAGCAGACAGCCCAACCCCAGACTTCAGCAGTCTCTAAACAACCTCAGTACTACCTTCCTTTAGATCCATACCTATGTGTCTACAGGGAGCTGGGTTTACCAACCTGCCATAAAAACTGCACTCCCTGGCTCAGTCATTTAAATGTCTGCCTTTGGCTCAAGTCATGATCCTGGGGTCCTGGGATTGAGTCTGGCATCGGGCTCCTTGCTCAGCGGGGAGCCTGCTTTTTCCTCTGCCTGTGGCTCCCCCTACTTGTGCTCTCTCTCTCTCTAGCAAATAAATAAATAAAATCTTTAAAAAAATATATTCCCAGATTAGACTAGAAGATAGAAATTTTCTGTTGCAGGTATTATCTACTTTGTAAGACTCCACAAATCCAGACTTAGAGAATCATAACATTTTCAAACTGGAAGGGAACTCAAACATCATCAGGTAAGATCATCCTATTTTATGGATGAGAAATGGATCCAGAGAATTCATGTGTTGATGGTTATAGAGAAGCAAACAGTTAGGAGGAGGATATCTGCATTATAAAAGATTTCTCTTTAAAGAACTGATTTGCCAAGGCATTGAAATATGATTCAATTTATAGAAATAGAATTTCCCTATAAAATATAATTTGCTTTGCTTTGTAGGGGCCCATATACATGTCTCAGATTTTCCACAATAGTGTTAATTATAAATATATAAATATAAATATTCCCCACATCATAGGTTCAAATTTAAGAATCAAAAATTTCAAATGGTAGCCTGCCTACCTGAGGATTATGTAAGGGCCACCAGAACAGAACCTCTGATTTTTCTCGCAAAAACCATTCTAGACTGCTATAGCCCAAAAGCACTACAGAGATCACAGTGCAAGCTCCTTGTTTTAGCGATGGGGAAACCAAGGCTCGGGATGTGACCTAGCCAAAGTCACATATCAGGATGGCGGTAGAACTGAGGCTAGGATCTTGGCCCCATGACTCCCAACCCACTCCACTTTCTCCTGCCCGGTTGATTCTGTGCCTTAGTGCCTGGCTCCCTAGGCTCCCCACTCCTTCCCTCATGCCGTTGGCTCTAGCTCTTGACTAGGAGCCCACTGGGCCCCAGACCTACTTGCAGAAGCTGCAGAAGATGGAGAAGAGCCCCAGGATCAGGTTGGCCAGGGACAAGGCATTGGTGACATCCTTCAAGGAAAAATCATTCATCTGGAGACAGCTCTGGTCGTTGGTCAGGAAGAAACTGGTGCACGGATCTGGGGCTCCGGGGAGAGGGGTAAAGGGTTCCCAAGGTCAAAGAGTCCCAAAAGAGGCTCCCAGGGACCAGGCAGTTCCTGTTCGCTGGACCTCATCCCCGAACCGCACCCTCCCAACACTGTTTCACTGACCGTAGTGAGAGAGAGAGGAGGCAGATGGCGGAGACCAGGAGGTAAAGACAAAGCTGCTGAGGACGAGTGTCCCGGGGAAGGGCAACAGCCAACCAAGTGAGCCTGCAGACCAGTTTCCACGCCCTCTGTCTGTACCCCTTGCCTATAGTGCAGACCTCCCTCCAGCCCATGTGGTGAATTCTATTCTATTCTTTTTGAATAAAAAAGAACGCTGGGGAAAGGTAACCCTCTCACCCCCCAGGAGTAGCCCAGGGGGAGAGGGTCCCTGACGGGTAGAAAGCCCAGAAGAGATGGCTATGGAGTCAGCCTCTTTTGTCCCGCCAGCTGCGCTCACTCCCTCAGGACAGAGCTGCTGTTGGGGTGCCCCAAGGTCCTGTTCTAACAGGCCTCAACCAGAACAAGCAGGCCCAGCTCCCACAGAGGAAGAGGTGAGAAACAAGAAATGAACGTGGACAGCATAGAACGTGGACACCACACAACGTGGACAGCATAGTGGATAGTTCACAAGCCCCTTCCACTGTGTTCTCTCTCCTGATCCTGACAACCTCAGAAGATGGTGCTGTCATGATTTTATGGATGAGAAAACTGAGGTTCAGGGAACTGAGACATTGGCTCAAAGTCACGTGCTAGGTGCGTAGAAGGTAATCCTGCCGCTGGGTTCTTAGTCTGGTGCTTCCTCGGCTCAGGGCACAGCTCTGGGCAGGAGGAGCTTTGTGGGGTAGGAGACCAAGGAGGAGCTGGGTTGGCCAGCCCTGGAGGGCAGCATCAGCCTCCCCCTGTGGGAGCAGCCCGGCCCAGGGCTTCTCACACCTCCCAGGCCCTCAGAGCGGTGGGGAATCAGCTGGGCCTGCCGATTCTCACAGCCTGGCTGGCTCCGCTCTTCCTCTAAGACCAAACATGCACTCAGTACACACAGACTCCTTGTGACACGAAGTCTCTTTGGGAGAAAGAGCCCCGGGGCTCTCTGGAACAGGGAGGCCCTGCTGGTTGCTGCCAGCATGCTACCCACAAACAGTAATCCTGCCCCCCGAGGAAAATATACAAGTTCCAAGGTGTTTTCAGGACCTCTTCCTCATTTAATCATCAGTCATTTGAGAGGGGAGGAAGTTGATCCTCTGCCTCCACTCAGCCCGTGTCTAGCCCTGGGCCCTTCTGGTCTGGGCAAGAGTTAAGACAGAGTAGGGTCCTTTCCCATAAACCCCGTCACCGAGATGTTAGAGGCTGGGAGGGGCTGGGTTTGGAGTTTGGAACTGGGAGTTTTTCAGGGCAGCCTGGTGGGACTCACTGCTCCCCCAGGCCAGTCTCATTCACCAAGGCCCTCCGGACTCCTGAGACCCTTTCACTTCAGGGCCCCTCCAAACGCGAGACAGGAAGAATGCTGCCTGAGAAATCAGGGAGGGGAGGGAAGGAAAGGAGCCAAGGGCTGGCTGTGAACTCCCTCCCCAGGAAGCGCCTCTTCCCGGGCTCTCCTGGGCCTCTGGGCTGACCCCCACAAGAGGAAACACCTCAGCACCCTGCCCAGCCCAACCCTGCCTGGAGAGCAGCAAGCCAGCCTCTCTGCCCCCGAGAGGCAGTCAGCACATACCTGGGGCACTTCTGCCAATTACCAGACACACCTCAACAGCACTACTTTGGTTACTTTTTTAAGTTAATGGTCAATTATCTACTATATTATCCCCTTCATTCAGGAAGCACTTTCACATTCATGGCTTCCATTGGCTTCATGAGGTTGACCAGGTGAGGGTTACTATCCTTACTCACAGGGTAAGGCAAAGAAGACTCAGAGAGGAGAAGAACCTTGCTCAAAGTCACACCAGAAGTGGCAGAACAGGACTTACAATGTCACCTTAATTGTTCTTTCCCTCCTACTCTGCACTCTGCTGTCTACCAACCAATAGAACAGAGCATCATATTCCCTGTAAGCTCAGACAAAGCTAGGTCCTGGGGAAAATGTTCATGGCATGTCCAGTCTACCCAGAGAAACAAGACTCATGCATGCATGTGGGGACTCCCTGACTGTTCGTCTTACAGGTGAGGAAACTGTTTTCAAGATAGTCAAGTGACTTGTTCCAGTGAATGATGGAGCCAGGATTTGAATCTGGCCTCCTCTTTTCCAATTAAATGCCATTTTCAGCATACTGCACAGGTCTTGGGTATGAAAGGATGTGGACCTCAGAGTAAGGGCTCTAGAAATCCAGAGAAAAAAGGAGAAATCCATTCATTCAGCAAACATTTGGTCATGAGCAAGATTCAGTGCCTGGTGCTTGGGACACAGAGGAGATTAAGACCTGGTCTCAAGTCCCAGGGAGCTACGGAAGGCATTCAACCCCTGCACAGAGAAGGAGAGGTGGACAGACTGCCAGGGGAGCACAGAGGAGGGGTCCAGCCTGACAGGGGGCTTAGAGAAGGCTTCTCGGATGAGGGGGTCTGAGCAGAGGCATTGCTAGAGAGTGGCCAGCGGGACTAGATCATGTCACTCCCCCCACTTTGTGCAAGCTGTCCGTGGCTCCCCGGGCGCCCGGGATGGAGTCCATCTCTGTCCTTTGATATATAAGCCCTTATGATAAGGTTGGCTCCATTGTTAGCCTCCTCTCTTGACTGCCCCTTGCACTGGCTCTCCCTCTGCTCTCAGGGAAGCCTGTGCCCCTCCCCTCCCCGGAGCCAGGCGCCCCTCTACACTGCAGCGTCTCTGTGTGCTCACCGTGTGACCCCCGGCACTCTGCATTGGCGCAGCCTATCCTGTCTTCCTCCTCTACTACAGGGGAAGCAACTGGAGCGCAGGCTGAAGTCCCCTGTGCCCAGCATGAGGCCTGACAATAGAAGTTGTTCGATGATTGTTAAGTTAGTAGAGGATGTCCCTCTGGTGCTCCCCCAACATCCTCTGGCTGCACCAGGTCACATCTCTCCCCTGCCAGAGTCTGTTCAGTCTATCCTCCAAGAAGCCTTCTCAGATGAACTCTCAACCATCCAGACCCTCAGCACACCCAGCATCTACCCAACGCTTACAATCTTCCATTTACTCATTTTTAAATACATGTGTTCATGCCTGCTCCGAGCCAGGACTGTGTTCTGGGGACAGAGAGAACAGAGCTCGGCTGCATCCTCAAGAGGCAAGGAGTCTGGTAAGGGAGGCAGATCCGTGTAGGAAAGTCAAGGCAGCGTGGCAAGGCTCCTGTGGGACAGGGGACGTCCCCTTGCTGCGGTGCGCCAGGGAAGACTAGCCTATGTCTGCTGTGGCAGCAGGGGAAATATCCAAGGACGAAGGGGGGCCCCTCCTGGCAAAGCGAAGAAAGGTGCCAAAGCACAATGAGGAGGCTGGATTCCGGGGAGTGGGGGGTGGTGACTGGAGGTGCAGTGGGCAGGGAGGCCGCAATTGGGGATATGCCCATATCACCCTGTATCGTCGCGATGTCTGGCCAGGAGGTGTCTGGGTCAGATATGGCTGGGAGTGCAGGGGAGAACGGGAAGAAAAGGAAGCCAGCCCCGAGGGCAGCGAGGGCGGAAAAGCCAGCAGGAATGGCAGACCGCGAAAACTGTGGGCACCAGAGAGAGGACAGGCGTACTGCCCCGAGGCCCTGCAGCTACTGTGCCTGAAAGCCGGGCGCAAACTGGAGTGCGCATGCGCCCGGCGGGCGACACAGGGCGCAGCCACTCCAGTTAGAGATGCGCGCACGCCCCGCCCCGCAGGCCGCCTCTCGCCACAGATAGCCACGCCCCCTCCCCGCCTGCGGTTCCGCCGGCGGGTCCCGGCCCCACCGGGCTATGGCGCCAGCCCTAACGCCACCCCGCGCCGGAAGATGGAAGAGAGAGAGCCAGGCTGGCCTCCAGGACGGTTCCCCCCCCCCCCACACACACACACCCCCGGGGGCCTGGTCTCTGGGGAGGGACCTGCGCTGCCTCCGATGCCTACCTGGGGACCAGACATCCCTGGAGGGGGGTGAGGGCAGCACTCTTAACCCGCTTCCTGTGCGGTGGAGCAGGCCAGCCGGGGCCTGGAGGAGCCGCACAGGTCCCAAGCCTCATACCCCTGGCTCTTAGCTCACAATCCCCGAGAGGCAGGGGAGGGGCAGGGGGCTCTAGTTGGCAGAAAGAGGGGCTTCAATTTGCAGAGGAGCCTAGGCCACCCTGTGGGCGCTTTGGGGAATGGAGGGATCGGGGAGGAGGGGACTGGTCTCTCTATGGTGGCCAGCAAGGGGAGGCTTGGGAGGTGAAAGCCCAGAGTGCAGGCAGGGCGTGTGGCAGGCGGGCTGGAAGGGCTTTGGGGAAGGTAGGTGTCTGGCTGGGGTCCAGACCGTGAAGGGCCTCCAGGGCAGGGCTTTGGTTGTCTGGTTCAAGGCTGTATCTTTGCACCTGTAAGAACTGCTTAGGCATATGGTAAGTCCCCCTTCCCACTCCAGTATTTGTCGGATGGATGAATGACAAGCCAAGTAATTTACACTTAGTCCTGAAAGTAGTTTAAAGTAGGGAAGTGACATGGTCGGGATGGTTCAGAAAGATGACTCTGGCAGCTACTGTGGACGCAGGCTCTGTAAAACTACAGGAGAGTTGAGGCAGCCCAGAGCAGACATACTGCGGGACCGCAACAGAAGGGAATGGGAGGAAGTAGCTGGACTAGGAGCGATTGTGAAAGCATCCCAAGGGTGTGGGAGAGAAATGAGAGGGAGAAGGTAAAAGCCTCTCTGAGGGGTCTCAGTTTGGCAGCTGGATGAATAATGTGCTACAGGAAGAAGCTTGGGTAGGTTCCCAGACACAAGTTCTGACACCTGCCCCACATCCTCCCACCTGCCCTAATGCCGAGTTAGCGCAGCAGTGGCTTCCAGGACCCCACAGGAGAATACGCAAGAGAAGAGATGGAGTTGGGTGGTCAAGTGACACTCTGCTTCTCCTAGCAACCTGGAGGGGAAAGAAGAGCGTGCTCTGAGTGGCGACTAGCCACCTGCACTGTGCTCAGTGCTCTGCAGACATCATCATCATCTTCCTGGCCGTTCTCAAATGCTCTCGGCATTAGTGTTAGCACTCCTGTTCTCCAAAAGAGGAAATAGAGGATTTGTTGATTTTCATAAATGATGGAGCTAAGACCTGAACACAGTCCAACACTAAAGTCAGACCTAAGGTGTCTGAGAAAATAAAAGAGAAAACGAGGATGGAGACGAGAACAAGAGTCAAGTCAGCTTCTTTCTACCCTTTGTACTTACCTTAATTTGTCCATGCCACATGGACCATTAGTGGCAGATTAAAAATTACAGCATATGCATTCTAATGCTGGCTTTAATGATTAATCAAGTTCATGTGGCCACCCTAACACCACCAGATGTGTAAATCTGAACACGTTACTTTGCTTTCCTGAACCTATTTCCTAATCTGTAATATGGGATTGTTGTGTGAACTAAGCAAAGTGCTCGGGACGGAGTAGAAGCTCCATCATTATCATCATTATTACTATTCTAAGGACTCGATCATGCCTCTGTTAGCCTGGACATCACCAAAGCTTCCTTCTGAAGAGGGAGAGGAAGCAAGGACAGCTACAAAAGACATGTGTCCCCAGCTGTCAGAAGTTTCTAGCTTCCTTCTGTTCTGGATCTCACAAGGAAGTAGAGGACAAGAATGGTAAAGTTAGACTGGTTACACTTGTACTAATATGGTCGCCACTAGCCACACATGGCTAGTCCGAATTGAGATGTGCTGTAGGTGTAAAAAAACACCAGAGTTTGAATACTTAGTTCATATATACATACATACATATATAAAAATTATATATAAATATAATTTTTAGTATTATTTGTTGAAATGTTAACATTTAGGATATATCAGGTGGACATCAAATATATTATTAAGTTCACCTGTTTATATATTTTTTAATTTTATGTATTTACTTGACAGAAAGAGACACAGCGAGAGAGGGAACACAAGCAGGGGGAGTGGGAGAGGGAGAAGCAGGCGCCCCACTGATCAAGGAGCCTGATGTGGGGCTCAATCCCAGGACCCTGGGATCATGACCTGAGCCAAGGGTAGATGCTTAATGACTGACCCACCCAGGTGCCCCACCTGCTTGTATTTTTTAATGTAGCTACTAAAAATTTAAAATCGTTTATGACTTCCATGATATTTCTATTAATTTCTATTTATGACACTGACTTAGATCCCTTGCAGGATATAAGTACACAGACATAGGTGTCCATGCACTCATACATTATTAGAGTATTTTTTATGTCCCAGGCACTATTTCAGGTGACAGAGCTGTGGACAAGACAGGCACTGTTTCTGTCCTTACAGAACTTGTGTGGAGAAAAGGCAAGCAGTATGTCTGCTCAAAAAGGGCGATGGAAAACAAAGCAGGCCAAGCAGTCACTCCAACGTGGGAAGGGTTGGTATTTCTGACAAGGTGATCAGTGAAGTGATATGCGAGCAATGACCTAAATGACGAGAAGCCGCAAACTATGCAAAGATCTTGGGGGCAACTTTCTAGGCAGGAACGCAAAGCCTCAGAAGCAGAAATGAGCTTGATTTGTTGAAAGGACAAGATCATCGGGAACAGGGCGGGTACGGAGAATGCCCCCACAGAACCTTGGCCAGAGGCTTGGATTCTATTCAAGTGTAATGAGAAATTGTTGGGTCATTTTTAAAGAGAGGGGTTATGCCCCGAATTCTCTTTGTAAAGGACGATGTCTCCAGTCTCTGTGGAGCTAGACTGAAGCAGGGGGAGAAAGAGGGCAGGGAGCAGAGCTAGGAGGCCGCTGCACTAGTCCAGGCCAGAGTTACCGGTGGTCTGGCCCCAGGGGCCGGGGTGGAGGTGGTGAGAAGCTGTCAGATTTGGGATAATATTTTGAAGACGGCTGAGAAGACCTGCTGACTACTGTGGGAAGAACAAGCAGAATCGAGGATAACTTAGACTTCTGGCCTCAAAAAACAGAGGGAGCTAGGTGGTGATGGCAGGAGAGGGGCTCGTGATGAAACACGTCTGGGGCAGGATTCAAGACTTTGGGTTTGGACACGTTGGGGTTGTAATGACGTCAAGTGGCGCCGTTGATAGACAAGGCTGCGTGAAGCTGGGGAGAGACGGGGCTGGAGGCAGGCTAATGAGTCAGCAGGATAGGGGTGGCGTGTGATCCCTGGGGACGGATTAGATCACCCAACAGGGAGAAGAAAAGAGGGCTAAGGAACAGGCCCCAGAGCAATCCAAAAGCTAGGTGTCAGGAGACAGAAAAGGTGTAGTCAGCAAAGTGGGAAAAAAAGCAGGAGATCCTAATATCCCAAATGAAAATGAAGAAACGAGCTTTCAAGTAGAGGTTGGTCCACTGAACCAGAAACCTCTTTAGAAATAATTACTCCAGACACTTGTAGCTCCTTCCTCCCAAGCCCCAGCTCCTTAAGGGCTGAGCCCCATCTTGTGCGTGAGGGTTTTGCACAGGCTTTAGTGCCAGAAACATGGGCTCCCCAGCTTAGGAGTTGCATGACCTTGGGTAAGTTACTTAACTTCTCTGGGCCTTGATCTACAGCCCATCCATGCTCATCACTACACACCCAAGGCAATGCCTCCAATAGCATCCCATAAGCACAGCTTACTGTCACTTTTGTGTTTTAACTTCCTTACATGACTATGTTGGGATCCCCTAGGACTGGTTATAGGCAGACTTGAATCAAACAGGACTGTTCAATCTATATAACCATGGGCCTGTTGCTTAATCTTTGGGTAGATGTTCCCACTTTTTAAAACAGAGATACTGGGGCGCCTGGGTGGCTCAGTGGGTTAAAGCCTCTGCCTTCGGCTCAGATCATGGTCCCAGGGTCCTGGGACGGAGCCCTGCATAAGGCTCTTTGCTCAGCAGGGAGCCTACTTCCCTTCCTCTCTCTATCTACCTGCCTCTCTGCCTGCTTGTAATTTCTGTCAAATAAATAAATAAAATATTAAAACAAAACAAAACAAAACCAGAGATACTATTGGTGCCTGGGTGGCTCAGTCAGTTAAGCATATGCCTGTGGATCAGGTCATAATCCCAGGGTCCTGGTATCGAGCCCCATGTCAGGCTCCCTGCTCTGTGGGGAGTCCACTTCTCCTTCTCCCTCTACCCTTAGCCCCCATTTGTGCTTGCTCTCTTGCTCTCTCTCAGGCTCTAATAAATAAATAAAATCTTAAAAGTAAAACAAGGACACTATATACCTCATAGATGGTTATTATATGAAAATTAAATCTGATAATGATATGCTTGGCAGAATAAAAGCTCACTAAGCTGTATTTATCATCTTGGTATCTACAACACCAATATTCTCAATGCCTGTGGACTGACAGGTAACTTGAGAAGGTAAGGACATAGCAAACCCTCCTTCCAGACAGCTAGGATGGAGAAAGGGAGGTGTGTAGTCAGCTGCTACTCACACCCAGTGAGCCTGGACAGGGCCGGCATGGTGAACTAATAAAGCAAATATAGATCGCTCATCATTCTGGGAAATATCAGGGATGTCTCCCCCTTCCATATTTTGTTGAGTGGAACCCCACCATCCATATCCGCATTCAAGCTAGAAATTCAAGCATTATCTGAGAGTCCTTCTTGTCAGTCATCCCCCACCATCTTATTAGTTAACAAGATGCAGTCTATTGTGGCTTCAAAATGCCATACTTTGGGGTGCCTGGGTGGTTCAGTGGGTTGGGCCTCTGCCTTCAGCTCAGGTCATGATCTCAGGGTCCTGGGATCGAGCCCAGCATTGGGCTCTCTATTCAGCAGGGAGCCTGCTTCCCCCTCTCTCTGCCTGTCTCTCTGCCTACTTGTGATCTCTCTCTGTCAAATAAATACATAAAATCTTTTAAAAAAAAATGCCATACTTCATCAAATCCAAGACGCCAACCCTTCTAAGACACGTGAGACACACCATTATGTTCTGCGGTTCTAAGAAAGAAAAAAAATGCTGCCACTGAAACTGTGACACGCCACTGACTTTTAGAAGCATCCAAGTTCCAGAGATATTAAAATGTGGGGGAAGAAGAGTACATCTTACAGTTGATGAAATTGTACGTCTCATTCCATCACTGCTCCCTTAGCTCAGACCTCCACCATTGCTTGCCTACTAGGGATGGAAGCTCCTACTCATCTTCCCTCCTATCATCCTCTGATGTCAAAAGAAGTTTATACAAGGCCAATATTACCAACTCCCTACCCCAAATCTTTCAATTAAGCCTTCTCCTGTGGCCCCTGGCCTGCATTCTTCACTTTAAATTGGCTGCAGTTCCCCAGATGTCATATTGCTTCTAGTCTGGAATCCCTTTCCCTCCCATTCTTCAACTACTTCTCTCCTAGCTATTAGAAGTAAGAGTTTCCTAGCCAGGGCTTACCTCACCCCAACCCTCCTGCCTGCCGGGACTGGTTTGGTTAACACGGCTTGTTAAATGGAGATCCCTTTCTTCACTCACAAATAAATGAACCCTACTCCAAACTCCAAAGACAACTGTCCTGCAGAGGACAGTCAGGGTCTCCAAACAAGCTCTAACTCTTGTTTTTCTTTCTTTTTTTAAGATTTTCTATTTATTTGACAGACAGAGATCACAAGTAGGCAGAGAGGCAGGCAGAGAGAGAGGAGGAAGCAGGCTCCCTGCTGAGCAGAGATTCCCGATGTGGGGCTCGATCCCAGGACCCTGGAACAATGACTTGAGCCGAAGGCAGAGGCTTTAACCCACTGAGCCACTCAGGCGCCCCTCTTGTTTGTTTTTCAACACCTATGGCGTCTGCTCTTCCAAGAAGTCTTCCCAGATTCTCCAAGCTGGGTTAGGTACCCCGACGTGGTGCTGCATATCCCATGCATACCACTGTCATAGCCCTTTTTATTCCACATTGTAATTGTTGACTCGGTTTCTCCCCCACTAGGCTGAGAGCTCCTTGGACACAGGTGCCTGCTTTACTCAGCTGTGTTATTCTCCAAAACCTGGATCCTAGAAGGCACTTAATACTTATAAAATGGCTGAATGGGGCGGGGGGTGGGAGGTGGGGCGCGATGCCTGGGTGGTTCAGTTGGTTGAGAGTCTGCTTTGGCTCAGGTCATGGTCCCGGGTCCTGGGACTGAGCCCCATATTGGGCTCTCTGTTCGATGGGGAGTCGGCTTCTCCCTCTCCCCCTGCTTGTGCTGTCAAATAAATACATAAAATCTTAAAAAATAAAAATAAAATGGTTGAATGGGTAGATGGTTGGGTGAATGGAAAATGTTTACTGTCTATAGCCGGTGGGTGCTAGTTCCTCACTCTGAGATGCTACCTCCAAAATCACTTCGCTTTGCCATGGACTTTGCTGAAGCTTGGTAACTGGCGGAAAAGCAAAGAGCAATGGCACTACCTGGTGGTCAGTGCGGGAAGCGCACCTTACTGAACGGCAGGATTTTTTTTTTTTTTTTTCTCCTCCAGTAGTTATGAAATGTCCAGTGAGGAGGATTTGTATTTTAAAAAGCTCAAGCTGATGACTGTGTGCAGAATGGATTGGGATCCATGAGGAAGCGGGGATGCCAGCTGGGGAGGTGATTTTGTCAGAGCTGAGTCCAGGTCCAGATCTGTGACTTGAACACTACCATGCTTAGCCACTTGGTAATACTGCCGCTTTTCCCCAGGACTTTCTTTTCTTCCTCAACTGAGCACTGTGGCAGGGTTTCCAATGATTTCTGCCTTCTGGCATTCCTGCCCTTGTGTAATTCCCTCCTTCGAGCATGGGCCTGCCTGTGACTTGCTTCTAACAGACAGAACACAGCCAAAGGATGAGCTGTCACTCCCGTGAGGAAGACTACACAATACTGGCACTTCCGTCCTGCTGGCAGACTCGTCCTTGTTGGTTTTCATCAAGTTGCCATGTCAGGGAGACCCATGTGCCAAGGAACTGAAGTCAGTTTGGGGTTAATAAGAGTCAACAACCTCAGTCCAACACCCTTGAGGAACTGAAATTCTGCCAACAGCCTAAGTGAGCTGGGAGACAGACCCTTCTCCAGCCTTCAGATGAGAACCCAGCCCTGGCCAACCATGGGATTGCAGTCTATGAAAACCTTGAAGCAGAGGGCCCAGGGAAGTGTGCCTCAACTCCTGATCCAGAGAAACTAGGAGATCATAAACATGTGCTGGTTTGAACTACCATGTTTTCGGTCATGTGTGCAGCAACAGACGACTAATAAGCACCGGCTCAAAATGTGTCATTAGCATGCAGGTCAGGAGCTTATGAAAACCTCGGGAACCTTCTGCAGTCAGAATCAACTACTGTACCACTAATGTGTGTGTGTGTGGGTGTGTGCGTGCGCACACGTGCACATGTGTCCTCAAGGCCATACCCAACAGAGGCTTTTCCAGCTGACTTGTCAAAGCGTTGTCCTGTGAAATGAGTGACAAGAGTATTACCTGGGTGACCCTATCAGGTTCTAGCCCCATCCTGGGCCAGAGCTGCACTAACGGCTAACTAGCCTTGACCCAACTTTTTTTTTTATTTTCAAGTTTCTTATTAAATTTTAGTTAGTTAACATATATGCAATATTGGTTTCAGTAGTAGAATTTAGTGATTTATCACTTACGTACAACACCCTGTACTCATCACAACAGATGCACTGCTCGGTCCCCAACACCCATCTAGCCCATCCCTCCCACCTCCCTCCAACAACCCTTAGTTTGTTCTTTTTTTTTTTTTTTTAGATTTTATTTATTTCTTTGACAGAGAGATATCTCTATCTCTCTGTAGGCAGAGCAGAGGGCAGAGGGAGAGGGCAAAGGAGGCCCCCTGCCGAGCAGACAGCCTGATGCGGGGTTTGATCCCAGGACCCTGGGATTATGACCCAAGCCGAAGGCAGCTGTTTAACCAACTGAACACCCAGGCGCACACCTACCTTGTTTTTTTTTTTAAGATGTTATTTAGCTCAGTTTGTTCTTTACAGTTAAGAGTCTCTCTCATGGTTTGCCTCTTTTTTTCCCCCTATGTTCAACCTCAACCCAAATTCAAACACTTTCAGGTACAAAAAGATTAAAAAAAAGTCCTTTCTGGAAAATGTCTCACCAAACTTTATGTGAGAAAAAGAAACTCTTCTTTTTCTAATACTCTGACTTGGGGGAGAACAGCTAGAGATAAAGGAGAAGGAAAGTACATTGGCCAATACTCTGAAAGTGACTTGCTGGGTACCTGTGACCCAGAGAGGATCCCAAGAGACTGACAGGATTCATTACCATCCTAACTAAAAGTAATAATGATAGCATTTATATTCACACAGGGTCTCTTTTCTTTTTTTAATTTTATTTGAGAGAGGACAGGTGAGAGAGAGCGCGCGCAAGACTGAGTGAGTGCACGCGTGAGATGGGGGAGAGGCAGAGGGAGAAGCAGATTCCCTGCTCGATCCCAGGACCCCAGGATCATGACCCGAGCCAAAGGCAGACACTTAACTGCTTAACCAACTGAGCCCCCCAGGCGCCCCACCCAGGGTCTCTACTCAACAAGTTCATGATTCACCCACAACACCTTAATGTGCATGCCACCTCCCATCAAGGTGGAGAGTAAGGGCAACCAGGAGGTGACAGGACCTTGCCGTGAGAGCTGTTTATGAGTGTCCACTCTCAAGTCAGTCCCTGGAAGGTGGGTTCAGTGCTTGGAGGCAGAGCTGCTGACTGGCTTAGCAATTTGTTCACTGTGTTGATTTTGGCATCATGTTTCTCAATGTCCTCATACGGAGTCCAGGACAAGTCATGCTGTAGCTTGTAGGCACCAAGGAAGTCATGTGGACAACCCATCCCCCATTCCTAGAGAAGGCAAAGGAGTCAGTTCTCATCAGGGTCGGAGGTAAAGAAATTAGATTCGTTTCCTCATTTTATGCCACGAATATCTTTTTTGGTTTTTCCCTTCGGACCAGTCAGAATCATCCTCATTGCATCACACATCAGATACCTCTCTTAACAGAGATAATGACTGTAAAATAATTTAAGTGTATTTTTCATGTATATTTTTTCTAAGAGTCATGCCTGGGCTCACAACACCTCTAATTTTCTAGAAGACATTTATTAACCCTATGCCTACATTTTCTCAAAAACCAGAGTAGATTTTTATGTAAAAATAAACTTTTTTTAAAACCCTTGAATAATTCATTTTATTTCTGCTTATTAGGAAATTAATGGTCATTACTGGTTAGCCTGGACATATTTTGTTTCAAAAGTATATGCCATCCAGTTATAAACATGGCAGGAAAACATGAGATTTTTATATAACTTTCAATATCTCAATTGAAAAGTTTTGAGATTATTTTATAAATATGTAGACCCATATGCACGTGATCCTTTTGGATAATTCTCAATATATTCCAATCATCAGTTAGTTAGCAAGATGAAGCTTTTTTTTTTTTTTTCCAAACAGACACATCACCAGTTAGCAAGATGAAGCTGTTATTTTTTTACAAACAGAAACACTGCCTGATATTTTCCAAAGTTGAGAATATATATATTGTCAAGTAAAAATGTACTTTATTTCATCCAAATTTAAAAGAATCTTATTATTAGTTGTTTCAAAATATTCACTGTAAAAAAAACCAAAAACCAAAAAACAAATAGGGGGGTTATTTTTTTTCACAGACAGTAAGAAAAGAAACATCCTCTGCCCTCAATTTGATGTATCATATTCATTTGAAAAAAATAATAGCTGGATTCCTCAGTAAAAAATTCAATAGTATTCAAACCCAACTTATTTTATTAATTGTCTTAAATACTGTCTTACTATCTAAAAAAAATCTTTGAAATATAAAATGTCACTGGGTACTTGTTGATGTTTCAACAGTGACAAGTTTCTCATAATGACATATTAATACTGTGATAAACAAAAGCTAATGACAGGGGCGCCTGGGTGGCTCAGTGGGTTAAAGCCTCTGCCTTCAGCTCAGGTGGTGATCCCAGGGTCCTGGGATCGAGCCCCACATCGGGCTCTCTGCTCGGCGGGGAGCCTGCTTCCTCCTCTCTCTCTGCCTGCCTCTGCCTACTTGTGATTTCTGTCAAATAAATAGATAAAATCTTAAAAAAAAAAAAAAAGCTAATGATAGCCATTTCTACCAGTAAAAAAATAAATGTTCTTACCTTTGGAGAAATAATAGAAAAATACTGCTGACCACTGTCCCGTTTATAAAGGTAGTAAATGTTGCCAGGTTTTTTTACTATATTACAAGCTACGTGGTGTAAGTCGGCGTCTCTCTGAGCATCTTCCAGTATCTAAGAACCGCAGGGATGTAAAAAGTTAAGTATTAGCTGTATCAGGCACTCACACTTGGTGATTATCCCAGCCAAAATCTGGAAATTCCTCAATGCTTAGGAATTGCTCCCCCATAGCAATTAGTCACTACTAGGATTCAGATGGTTCTGAAGACACAAAAGTTAAGACTGCTACTAAACTGTAAAAATGCCTTTAAAAGAATTATATTTCAAAATGTCAAACATGACGGGCTATGAATGGCTTTTCCATTTCTTTCCTATTTTTCTGTGGTAAGTACATTTCTTTTATAACTGAGAACCTATCTTCCCCCTCAAAATGCTTCATCTCACTGAAACTGACTCCCAGTGAAAAAGCTTATCTTGAACATAACCTCTTGAGCCTGTTCTAGTTCACTCAACACTTCTCTATTTCTAGAAGGTACTGAAGACATAAATAAGTTAAATGATTATAAGCGAGATCAGTCAATCCTGTGAATTAAATGAAGAAAATGATTGCCTGCCTAAAAGCTGTTACTTACCTTCCTGGCTTGTTCTTGTAAATGTTGGATTTGTTCAGCTATGACTGTCAGTTTGTTGGTGGCATTTGCTCGGATGAATTCATCAGCCTAAAGGTGAGACAAAGGCAAAGGGTGGGTGGAAAAAGGATAAGACTTCTACAATGTTCTTATTTAGAGCCCAGCATGGAAAGTCATCTCAACATCTTCGCTTATGCCTCGTATTCTTCCTGTCCTCCCCATTACCCCAGAAGCGCCTACCCCTCTCTTTCATCAGCACTGCTTATGAGAAGTCTCCCCTGACATGGCCCCACACCACAGAAAGGGCCTCCTTCTCTTCTATGTCCCGTAGCTTTCTCCCGTCTTCACTCTGTATTCTAGTCACCATTGCACTTCAGTCCTCCTCCATGTCCTACTCCCATGTGCTACCACATATACTGAATACATGTAACATGTTCTCCTCCTTACTCTTTGCCTGATTAAACCCACTCATTCCTCAGGCCTCCCTCTATTTGCTCATGTTTAAGTGTTTCTGAAAGCAGGGACAGGTCTTACAATAAAAACCCAAAGATACTTGTGCTCTTATCACCTCTTATGTAGTAATTTATATACAGAAACTACCTATTAATCTGACCATTACCTCGGCTGAATTATTTACATCAAACCTAGTTATATTTTAACTTATATTTGAATTCCTAATTGTTACTTCAAATGTATTTTTAAAGACAGCACTAGTATGTAGACCTGAAACAAAGTTATAATGTACACAGGAGACTGCCTGTCATGTGCTAGGAAATGCAACTGAAGCCAACTGAAATTACTTAAAATAAATAATTTTCAAAGCCAGAGAGACAGGTGTGACCAGTTTATGTACTGGGAAGGGTCATCACTCAGGCATCAGAAATCTGTCAGAATTCCAGTTTACTTTTAAAAAAAGCTGATTAATGTCCAGTGGTATACAATTAAGTTAAGGAGAAGAAATTAGGAGGTTGAACTTGAACTAAAAACTATCAAGAGAATTTGCTGGTTAGTTAGGGACGCTCAAGGTAAAAGTCAGGTATAAGGCAGTACCTGACTTATCATGCGAAAACACAACTTAATAAACAGGGTCAATCATTTATCTGTTCCACAAATACAGATTGAGCAACCACTGTGTGTCAGACACCATGCCAGGCCCTGAGTGCACTGGCAAATCAGAGAAAGAGGGCCCACCTCTGACAAGATTACAGCCTAATACACTAGCCTTTAGAATATGAATCAAGTAACATATGTAATTTTTAATTTTCTAGCAGTTGTGTTAAAAGTAAAAATAAGTAAAATTAATTCTAATGATATACTTAACCCAATATATCAAACAACTTTATCATTCCAACATTTAATCAGTATAAAACAATTTTAATGAGATATTTTATTATTCATACTAAGTGTGTTTTTTACACCATACTATGAACTCAGATGCCAAATTTTGATTAGAAATCCTCAATCTGTATAAAATTATAGTTAAAAGAGTAAATTCACATACTCAGCTTGTTCCAAATATACTTAAGAGTGTCCAATAACTGAATCAATTATCAGGTTTTAAAATGCAAATTAGTTAAAATTACATAAAATTTAAAATTCGGTTTCTCAGCTGCACTAACCACACATTCCAAGTGCTCAACAACCATATGTGGGTAGAAGCTACCATAATGAACACCACAGTTCTGGTGAGTAATACAGACACCAACAAGAAAGACAATTAGAGCTAATATTATATGGATTCAGAATAATGATACACTATTATGAAGGAAATAACTCTAATTATGTGGTAGAAGGAGATCAAAGGTAATGAGTGAAGTAACTGGTTGAGTAACAGGGAGTGAAGAGGACTGTAGGGATTGGAATATATGTGTAGCCTAGAGGCAAATTCAATTTAATAATACTTCATTTGGATGGGGTGGGGTAGAGCCATTCTACAGACAAGGCCTCACCAAGGATGTGACATGTGACTTAGGTCTGAAAAAAAGGAAAAGGCCAGCCAGGCAAAAACTGAAGATGTGTCTGAAGAGTAGTTAGTGAGGGGGATGTCAAAAAGGGGGGGGGGGCCAGGGGGGAGCCTGGGTGGCTCAGTGGGCTAAAGCCTCTGCCTTTGGCTCAGGTCATGATCTCAAGGTCCTGGGATCTTTGCTCAGTGGGGAGCCTGCTTCCTCCTCTCTCTCTCTGCCTGCCTCTCTGCCAGCTTGTGATCTCTGTCTGTCAAATAAATAAAATCTTTTAAAAAAAGGGGTGGGGGGCAGGGACCAGATCACACAAGACCTTAAGGCCCATGGTGAAAGTGCTGCATTTTGTTCCAAGGAGAATGAGGCACCTTATGGCCAAGTCGAGAAAGTAGGTGGTTTCTAGAGCTAAGACAATTCTAGGTTATGAGTCGAGTGGCCTCATTATTAGTCTTTTTCTTAAGGGGGTTAGCAGCAAATCTTTTCCTTGTAAACAAAAGAGCCTAATTCAAACAGAAATGAAGAGAAAAGTACTGATAATTACTAAACACAAACTCTGGTCCCAATCATTGTGTCTCTTCAAAAAAATTATCTAATTTAGTTTTTTTAACACCTTATGAAGTTGGAGATTATTTCAGTCTCATTTTAGGAATTATACTCAGAGAGGTGAAGCAATCTGTCCAAGGGTTCACAGCTAATAAATGGCAGTTGAAGATCTGAACACAGATCAGTCTGATTCCAAATTTCATGCCTTAATACCAGACCTTGAGTTTTCTGAACACACATTAATACCAAAATGGCGTTATCAGCTGTCAGTCCTGCTAGAAAGTACATTTCAAGAAACAGTAAATATGCTTGATTCAACCTGTTTGTCTCTAGTGTTTTTAATTCAGCAGCTCAATATCGGTAATATTGGAAAAAAACAGGCAGCAGAATAATGCAGCCTCTGTATTTCACTACATTATATGCTGTAGGGCAAAAACAGTGTTCCGTCTCTGCTTTGGGCTACTCTAATAAACACGATGGTCACTGGGTAACTTATGAAAATGGTTGCCTAAGCTTTGGGCCTGGTTGCCTCCCTCCCAATAAGTGATCTAATTAAACAGACACACGAAATTCTCCTAATCCATCAAAGTTATACTTTGCTCCCCACTTATATAGATAAGAGAAGTTTGAGTCAAAGGCACTTTCCTATGCATTTGAATATGTCTTAATTAAAAACAAAACAAAAAACAAAACACCCAGGGGGTACCGGGGGGACTTGGTTTCAGCTGACTGGTTTCAGCTGACGTTGTGATCTCAGCGTCATGAGATGAGCTCTGCGCGGGGCTCCAGGCTCAGTATGGATGGAGCCTGCTTGAGAGTCTCTCTCTCCTTCTCCCTCTGCCCTTCCCACTTGTGTACGTGTGCTCCCTCGTGAGCTCTGCCTCTCTAAAATCAATCAATCTTAAAAGACAAAACAACAACAACAACAACAACACCCTGAAATACAGAGATGTATATGTGAGGGAATTTGAGCACATTAGTAATTAAATATTTTTAAGACTTTATTTATTTATTGAATAGAGAGAGAGAGAGATCACAAGTAGGCAGAGCAGCAGGCAGAGAGGGGGAAGCAGGCTCCCCGCTGAGGAGAAAGCCTGATGCGGGCAGATCCCAGAACCCTGAGATCATGACCTGAGCCAAAAGCAGAGGCTTAACCCACTGCGTCACCCAGGCACTCCAGTAATTAAATATTTTTAAGCAAAATAAAGATCTTTGAATATAACCAAGGCCAAATACAATAGTGCATACAAGGATGAAGGGATATCAGAAGCATTAAAGCAGCAGGCCTATATCTCTACATTCTAAAGTGGGTTCTACAACTAAAAGTTTTGACAAAAATTAGATGAAATTTGTTTTTTCACAGTTTTGGCTCTAGAAGTTCTCCTAGTTGAAACCCTGCATTTTACAGATAAACTGAAGTCAAAGGGTGCATGGGTGACTCAGTAGGTTAGCATGAGATGCTTGATTTTGGCTCACATCATGATCTCAGGGTCCTGGGACCCACAATGCACTCAGCCAGCCACCCACCCCCGAGGAGTCCCGCTCACCCAGCTCCGTCCCTCCCTTGAGTGGAGCCCCACCCCCCACTCACCACCCCCCCAGCCAGGCAGCGCATGCCCAGGAAGCTTGCACCACCTTTTCGGCCTTCCACAAGCCTGGACCCCACTCCTCAGCGGAGCTCTGGGCCTTGGCCAGGGCCCCGCCCCCAGGCCAAGTTTAGGTGTTACATGCATAGTTTAACAGACCTTCAGTTCCATCTAAAGATTCTCTCCCTCTCAAATAAATAAATCTTTTTTTTTAAAGATTTTATTTATTTATTTGACAGAGATCACAAGCAGGCAAAGAGGCAGGCTGAGAGAGAGGGGAAAGCAGGCTCCCAGAGCCTGATGCCGGGCTTGATCCCAGGACCCTGAGACCATGACCTGAGCCAAAGGCAGAGGCTTAACCCACTGAGCCACCCAGGTGCCCCTAAATAAATCTTTAAAAAGAAGGTGAAGGCCAAGAAAAGTAATTTGCTTCAAGTCACATGCAAGTTAATATCAAAGCAGAGGGTAGGAGGCAGGTAGCGCCTGTGTGGCTCAGTTGGTTAGGAGAAAGATTCCTGATGTCAGTTCAGGTCTTGATCTCAACTCGGTGAGTTCAAGTTGCATGGGACTCCACACTGGGTATGGAGCCTACTTAAAAAACAAAAAACAAAAAAAACAAAAAGAAACTCTAAAGTGGGATTAACACTCATGTGTCCAAACTTCCAATGCTTTTTCTGTTATTTCACATTACCTCTTTTTTTGTTTACTTTTGGCAATGAATGTCTAAGCACTGGGCTTGGGAATGTTGTGTCCAGTGAATAACAGCACAGGACAAAACTTAAGAGTCCTTGTCCTTCTAGAAGATGTTACGTTCTAAAAGCATTCAGGTCACAGATAAAGATTTTACGGGAGGCAGTTTAACGTAAGTGGACTGTGCATCCCTGCAGAATCTGCGTTAGAGTGATCCCGAAACTTCCACGGAAACTTCTCTTCACCCGTAAAATGGGAAGAAGAACCTATGTACTTCTTACCTTCCAGGACTGTCCTAGGGCCCAAATGAAATACTGAATATTGGAAATGCGTGCAAAACTTCCCGCCAAAGATTACGGGCACTCATGTTGCAGCTGAAGGAGCCTTTGGTCTCAGTAGTTCAGAGTTCGAGTCAAGGGCAATAGATTTTCCCGTGTTGTAAAATGCAGACAAAACAAATGCTACCCCACGCTAGGTGGCTGTTGAGGTCCCAGTCCTAAGACGCAGGGCCAAACGTGAACGAAGACGGTAATTTACTTCCCCAGTCGCACTTCCTCACCTTCTGCACCTGCTCTGCGAGCGCCACGAGGTCTAAGGGGTCCCCGACCCGGTGGGTGTGGTAGGGGCTCACCAGGGCCAGGCCGCCGGGGGTCGCGGTGCGCTCCACCAGGGCTCCTGCGACACATACCCAGGAACACAGCCCGTGAGCGCCCGCCCTCGGCCTCCCGCGCAGCCCGGGAGACTAGCTGCTCCGTGAGGGCTTCTTTCCCCGGCCGGACTCCCGCCCTGCCTACCTCCCCGACCTGTCGCCGGCTGAACTCTTTGGTTTTCGGGGACCTCCTCCGCCTTCCCCAGCCTCCCGGCGTCCTCCATGACAACACCTCAAAGCTCCCTACCACCCTCTCGTCAGGAGGCGGAAGAGCATGCGCATAAAGGCCCGTGGGCGGAGCTTCCGTGTTCACCGGCCATTGGACATCACGGCCGAGGAGCGCCTCCTGAGCCTTGGGGGCGGGGCCCCGGCCAAGGCCCAGAGCTCTGCCTAGGGGCGGGGTCCAGGCTTGTGGGAGGCCGAAAAGGTGGTGCAAGCTTCCTGGGCATGCGCTGCCTGGCAGGGGGGCGGGGCTCCACTCAGGGGCGGGACGGGGCGGGGGGGGCGGGACGGGGCGGGGGGGGCGGGACGGGGCGGGGGGGGCGGGACGGGGCGGGGGGGGCGGGACGGGGCGGGGGGGGCGGGACGGGGCGGGGGGGGCGGGACTCCTCGGGGGTGGGACTCCGGCCTCCGTGGCGGGTGGCCGGCTGTCCCGTTAGGTCAGAGGAGGCAATGGCTGCACGCGCTTTGAGGCTGCTGACCACACTGCTGGCCGTCGCCGCCGCTGCCTCCCGGGCCGAGGTCGAGTCCGAGGCGGGATGGGACATGGCGGCGCCTGACCTGCTCTTCGCGGAGGGGACTGCGGCCTACGCGCGCGGGGACTGGGCGGGAGTGGTACTGAGCATGGAGCGGGCGCTGCGCTCGCGGGCCGCCCTGCGCGCCCTCCGCCTGCGCTGCCGCACCCGCTGTGCCGCCGACCTCCCATGGGAGCTGGACCCCGGCTCGTCCCCGAGCCCGGCACAGTCTTCGGGAGCCAACGCCCTGCACGACCTGCGGTTCTTTGGGGGCCTGCTGCGCCGCGCCGCCTGCCTGCGCCGCTGCCTCGGGCCGCCAGCCTCCCACTCGCTCAGCGAGGAGCTGGAGCTGGAGTTCCGCAAGCGGAGCCCCTACAACTACCTGCAGGTCGCCTACTTTAAGGTGCAGACCTGCGGGGGCCTGGGCGGCGGGGATCCTTCTGGGCGCGGTTCCAGATGACCCGGGCGAACTTGGGGGGCCGGGGAAGTGTCCGCGGAGAGGGAAGGTAGCCTCCTGGCCGGAGACCTCCCCTCGGACCCGGGGAGAACAGGGACCCTGCCGGGAGACCTGCTTCGCCCGGTTCGCATAGGCAGATGGTAACCCCAAAGGTCCAGCTTGGGGTTAAGGCATGGACCAGGCAAAACTTGGCCTTGTATTCCCGGGGAGGCCTCCTAGAGGTAACTAAAGCGGCAGCTTGGGCCTCTCATCCAGATTTCATTGTAAGTGCCCGAGTGAGAAGCTAGGACCTTTCTACAATATCTTCCTTCCGGTTCGCTGTTCAGTGATGCTTTTCCTGCTGCCCGAGTCCAGCAGCTCTTTCAGGACGTGAGGTTGCCACGTCGCCAGTAGGGGCTGTCTAGCCACTCCCTGTAGCGGGACCCTCCAGCTATTGTCAGGTTTTCAAAGAAAATGAGTATTTTTAGGAACTCCAGAGTGGCTTAAGTCCAAGTGCGTACATAGATTTGGAGTGCCCCTGGCATGCATGATGATGATGATGATGGTGATGGCGATGGTGATAACCAGCACATACTTCCAGGCACTATTTTAAGTACTTTGTGTTTATTGATTTATTTGCCCAGATCCTGTTAATGTCCTGTAAGGTAAGTGCTATTATTAGCCCCATTTTACTGCGGGTGGGGGGGTGGGGGGTGGGGGGTAGGAAGAAGGAGCTGTGTTGCATATTGTTACATCCATAGTTTAACAGACCTTCAGCTCCATCTAAAGAAAGACTTAGGGAACTGTGGGGACCACAGACTTCCGCCTCTGCACAAGCATTTTGCTTACACAGTTTGCTTACATTCCTCCTTGTTCCTGGAAAAAGTACCGTATTTGAGACCAAAACACATGGGTCATGTCTTTGATCTTGTCACTTAACAGCACGCTCTCAGATTCTTTGACTAACGTTTCCTGAATACCTGCTACATTCCAATTCTTGTACAGGTCATTAAAACACTTGACTTTATATTGTTTTGTCTTATATCACTTCCCTAGTAAGAATCACTGTAGAAAAGGCTATTAAAAGAGTGTGTACATAGGCTGTGGGAGCACAAAGGAGGGAGAATCTAGCTTCGTCTCAGAGAAACAAGGGAGACTGAAAGAAGAGGTGACAATTGAAGTCGATCCCAAATATCACTAGAGGAGAGGAAGGATGGCCATTCCAGGTAAAGTGAGGCCAGACTGCTAAGAGAGTTCTGCAGGCTTCAGTAGCCTGTGTCAGACTCAGCTTTTAGAATGCTAGTTCTGGAATGTGGACTAAGCCTTGGGAGAAGGAGAAAGTGGTGGCAGGGCTAACCATTAAGAGATGAGCTGGTTGTCCGTTTGAGAGAAGGAAATTTGGTGCCTCGGTGCTTAGGGAGTAAAGAAGGACTAGGGTGCAGAGAGAAGGTGGGAGAGACCAGGGAAATGCATGAGCAATGCACAAAGATAAGGGCAGGAGAATAAATCCATGAAAGAGACAGACTTGTGAGGATTTCTAATTGTACAGTTAACAAAACAGGTACAGAGATGGGGATTATTGATGTGGGGTCACTTAGCTATTCTAGGGTCATAGCCAGGGCTGACTCCTTGTTTAGCATGCATTTACTAGTACTGATGGAAAAAGGAAAAGGAAGAAATTCTTTTTTTTTCCTTGTTTTTATTTTCAGCATAACAGTATTCATTGTTTTTGCACCACACCCAGTACTCCATGCAATATGTGCCCTCCCTAATACCGACCACCTGGTTCCCCCAACCTCCCACCCCCCAAAGGAAAAAATTCTTGGCATATTAGTAATACCAGCTAAGATTCGTTGTGCACTTGTAGGTGCCCAGGACCAGGTGTTAGAAGCTGCATGTCTATTGCCTCGGTTTAACATTACAAACAAGCCTGTGAGGCAGTGAGTGCTCCAGATGGCAGATTAGGGAACTCAATTTAGAGAGTAAGCTTTAAGTATCTAAAGCCCCAGCAAGTGACTAATTAAACCTAGCTTTGCCACAGGTCTGTCTGACACTTAAGCCCGTGTTAATCATTAGATCATCAGTGATTTATTTTGGCTTCTACCTAAAGAACCCGTGTAACATTGATAGGCTGGAGTCCATTGCTGAGGTCATTGTGGCGGGTGGGATGCTTTTTTCTCCTCAGATTTCATAACCACTTGTGGGGTTTTTTCCTTTTTAATTGACATATAATGTATTTGTTCCAGGGGTACAGGGTTCCAGGTCTGTCAGTCATCAGTCTTACACAATTCACAGCACTCACCATAGCACATACCCTCCCCAATGTCCATCACCCAGCCACCCAATCTCTCCCAGCCCCCTCTCCTCCAGAAACCCTCAGTATGTTTCCTGAGATTAAGAGTCTCTTACGATTTGTCTCCCTCTCTGGTTTCCTCTTGTTTCATTTTTCCCTCCCTAACCCTAGGATCCTCTGTCTTATTTCTCCAATTCCTCATATCGGTGAGATCATATGATAATTGTCTTTCTCTGATTGACTTATTTTGCTTAGCATAATACTCTCTGGTTCCATTCACGCCATTGCAAATAAAACCACTTGTTTTAACCTCATGAGCCCTGGGCTTTGAGTCAGAAGATGCCATATCCCGGGGCACCTGGGCTGCTCAGTGGGTTAAAGCTGCTGCCTTTGGCTCGGGTCATGGTCCCGGCGTCCTGGGATCGAGCCCCACGTCGGGCTCTCTGCTCAGCGGGGAGCCTGCTTCCTCCCTCTCTCTCTCTGCCTGCGTCTCTGCCTACTTGTGATCTGTCTGTCAAATAAATAAATAAAATCTTGAAAAAAAAAAAGATGCCATATCCCGATTTTGTATAAGACCTTAGGATTTTTCCATCACCCATCCATCTTTTCCTTGAATGTGTCAAAAACACTTGATTATATTTTATGCAAAAATTAAAAAAAAGTATCTTCTAGGGAAATCCTTAGGCACAGTCTAATCATTAACTGCTCTTTCCTCCCTATTTCTTAATTTTTAAAGCCTTAGACTTTTTTCAGT
Source organism: Martes martes (assembly GCF_963455335.1). Classification (NCBI taxonomy): domain Eukaryota; kingdom Metazoa; phylum Chordata; class Mammalia; order Carnivora; family Mustelidae; genus Martes; species Martes martes. The sequence continues at coordinate 158,673,276 of NC_137891.1, forward strand.
GGCTCAGTTGCCACTTCTTAATCTTGAGAATATATTATTTGGGCAGTCAGTCTTCTATAGCGTTCCCCCCAACAATATGACCTTTGTTTAAAAATAGAATGTTTACACTGTTGAAAGTTTACCTCTTATGATTTCGGGAATTGCTAAGCCTGATTTGGGAAATGGCTGAAATTCTGCTCAGGGCCCTGTGCTCCTGATTTCTGGTATGTAGTTTCTGCAATAGGTGTGTTTTCTGGGGCTGGCAAGGTCTGGAGCAAACTGGGGAGTGGAAGGCTCAGGAAGTCTGGGATTTCCTGTTTACTATGGACTGCGCATTTGGACACAAATCTTCAGGGTTTGGAGGTGAGGCTTATGGTCTTGTGTCTTATTCTTAGATCAACAAGTTGGAGAAAGCCGTAGCAGCAGCACACACCTTCTTCGTGGGCAATCCTGAACACATGGAGATGAGGCAGAACCTAGACTATTACCAAACCATGTCTGGAGTGAAGGAAGCCGACTTCAAGGATCTTGAGTCCAAACCCCATATGGTGAAAAAAACTTTGTTCCCCCATTCTCTTTTTATTCAAGTGATATTTACTTGGCTTGTTTTCTTTTTCTTCAAGATTTTATTTATTTATTTGACACAGAGAGAGAGATCACAAGTAGGCAGAGAGGCAGGCAGAGAGAGAGATCACAAGTAGGCAGAGAGGCAGGCAGAGAGAGAGGGGGAAGCAGGCTCCCGGCTGAGCAGGGAGCCCAACACGGGACTGGATCCTAGGACCCTGAGATCATGATCTGAGCCGAAGGCAGAGGCCCAACCCACTGAGCCACCCAGGCGCCCTAGGCTTGTTTTCTGATTATAGAAGTAGTAGACATTCATTGTACAACACTATAGAAAAATGCAGATAAGTATAAAACAGAAAGTGATTATCTATAATACTGCTGCCTTAAGAAAACCAGTAATTCATATTTTGGCCTTTTTTAAAAGATTTTATTTATTTATTTGTCAGAGAGAGAGAGGAAGAGAGGTAGACAGAGGGAGAAGCAGGCTCCCTGCTGAGCAAAGAGCCCGATACAGAACTCGATCCTAGGACCCTGGGATCATGACCTGAGCTGAAGGTAGATGCTTAACCAACTGAGCCACACAGGTATCCCTATTTTGGCCTATTTTTAAAACTCTTCTAGATCTTAATTTTGGTGTTACATTGACACTAATTTGGTGTCATATTGTGTGTGTATTTTTCATCATCCTCTGAACTAACACTATATCATGAGTCTTCTCTCATATCTTCAGATTTTCTTTGAAAATACAATTTTTTAAAAGATTTTATTTATTTCACAGAGAAAGACAGCGAGAGAGGGAACACAGGCAGAGGGAGTGGGAGAGGGAGAAGCAGGCTTCCCACAGAGCAGGGAGCCCAACGTGGGGCTGGATCCCAGGACCCTGGGATCATGACCTGAGCTGAAGCACTCGCTTAACGACTGAGCCACCCAGGTGCCCCTGAAGATACAATTTTTCATGGCTGCATGATAGTCCATTTTATGCATAATTGTATTAATGTACTGTGTAGGTTTTTGCTTTCACTACTATAAGTGGTGCAGCATTCCTCAGTGTTCTTACTCTGTTTAGCAGAAGTCTGTGTTCCAAGAGAGATTTTGTCTGTGATGATATGGCATTTTATAAAGAGCTTATGTTCTCATAAGTTTTAATAGTTTAGAAGTAGAGATATCAGAAGCAAATAATATCTAAATGACTTTTCTGTAAGATTTTTATTTATTTATTTGACAGAGAGAGAGCACAAAGCGGAGGAAGCAGCAGGCAAAGGGAGAGGGAGAGGCAGACTCCCTGATGAGCAGGGATCCCTACGCGGGTCTCGTTCCCAGGACTCTGGGACCATGACCTGAGCTGAAGGCATCCGCTTAATTGGCTGAGCCACCCAAGTGTCCCTCAAAATGACTTATAAAAGTAAATTGTGTAGGGACACCTGGGTGGTTTAGTCCATTAAGCGCCAGACTCTTGATCTAAACTCTGGTCTTGATCTCAGGGTCCTGAGTTCAGGCTCCTGTTGGGCTCCATGCTGGCTGTGGAGACTATTTAAAAAAAAAAAAAAGTTGGGGCGCCTGGGTGGCTCAGTGGGTTGAAGCCTCTGCCTTTGGCTGGGGTCATGATCTCAGGGTCCTGGGATGGAGCCCCGCGTCAGGCTCTCTGCTCAGCAGGGGAGCCTGCTTCCCCCACTCTCTCTGCCTGCCTCTCTTCCTACTTGAGATCTCTATCTGTCAAATAAATAAATAAAATATTTTTTTAAAAAAAGTGGATTGTGTACATCTAGTACATGACACAATCACACACAGCATTTTTAAGTGATTCTGTGACAAACGGAAATGGTTATGTTCACAAGGATGGAGGCTGTGTCCTACAGATAGCAAAACCCATTCTGTAATCAGTGGCAGTCCTAATTCCCCCTTATGCTGGAAGGATTGCTCCCATCAGCACAGACCTCATTCTAGCATCTAAGAGTTCTTTTTAATTAAACTTTTATTTTGAACACTCTTATCCCTACAGAAGTGCAAGAAAATTACAATGGACTCCCATGTATCTTTTATCTAGATTGAGTTTAATGCTTTTGAGTTTCCAGAGAAACCTGTGGAGATCACTTACAGAAGGCCTTCACTAGGCAGTGGCCACCCTTTTCCATCCCTAACCCTCACCGGAGACAGAGAGACAGGCCATGAGGACGCAGTTGCAGGTTGCGGGGTGTGGGGAAGCGAGGGCCCAGGTTGTGTGCGGGCGGGCAGTTGAGTCCACCTTCCTCCCAGTAGCACGAGTTCCGGCTGGGAGTGCGGCTGTACTCGGAGGAGCAGCCGCACGAAGCCGTGGCCCATCTGGAGGCAGCGCTGCGAGAGTACTTGGTGGCCGACGCAGAGTGCCGGGCCCTGTGCGAGGGGCCCTACGACTATGACGGCTACAACTACCTGGAGTACAATGCAGACCTGTTCCAGGCCATAGCAGGTGCATGGCGGCGAGCCAGCCCCGAGTGCCTGCCCCCCTCCCCGCCCCTGCACCCCTGCCCACCCCCCATACCTGTCCACACCTGCCCTCCGCTGCTAGCCTGGGCTCCTGGGGCCACGTGCAGACAGTACCACCTCAAACCTAAATTTAGTACATCTGGGAATCCGACTGAAAATTCCTTGCACTTGAATTTGCTCCCCTCCCCCAGAATTTGCATCCTGAAGATCGACCTGGTGGTTATTCCCTGTCTTTGCTTCCTTTCAGATCATTACATCCAGGTCCTTAGCTGTAAGCAGAACTGCGTCACGGAGCTGGCTTCCCACCCAAGCCGAGAGAAGCCCTTTGAAGACTTCCTTCCATCACATTATAATTATCTGCAATTCGCCTACTATAACAGTAAGGCCTACTTTCTTCCATCTCTGCCGCTTTCCAGCAGGAGGCCAAAAGCAAGGGAGGCAGGGCTGATGGGTGCTGTGCATATCAGCGTGTTTGGCTTCTCACTGTGACCTGGAACTCCGGGAGGCACGGTGCCAGGTAACCCCTGCCTGCTTTGTGACAAGCCACTGGCCCCAGCAGCCGATGCCAGCAACCCAGAGAGCTGGGAGACGGAGACCTAAGACCTCTCTCCTGTCCCTTCTAGAACACTGATAATCTGACTCTGCATCTGAGTTCAGTTAGACCAAAGGCAAGGGTGTACTACTGTTTAAACCAGCTCCTGGGACATTTTCCAGCCCTTCGTCCCAGGATAGCACTGATGCTCTGGGTGGGGGGCTGCCAGGACCCAAACCAGCAACAAGTCAGCAGGTGCTTACCGAGTTCTGACTATGTGCTAAGCATCACTGCATATTCGAGAGTGTGAGGTGTTTATTGTTGAGTTGAGACAACACATGCGAGTGAGCTCTGCTCGCTCAGTGGAAGAGGCCACTTGCTGTTGTAGTGTCCCCTTCTCCTGAAAATCTGTGGGGAAAACAAGGTAGGAGATGGGGCCCTTCCTGAAATGGGTCTACTAGGAGGCCAGTGTTTAATTGTAAATTGTGAAATTGTGAAGATACGGGCACCCAGTAGTAGGCAGGCCAGAGGACCCTGTGTTCCTTACATCAGTTCTGCCTTCTGTGTTCATGTAATTCCTATCCTTCTCACTCTTCTAGAACTTCTCCCTCAGATCAGGCAGCTATGGTAGGTAGCAGGACCACAATGACACCCGTGTCATCACTGTCTTGGGCTGTGCTGAGACTCGAGACAGTGGATCCTGGCACCCAGGATTGGACGCTCTCTTCTCAGCCACGTCTTTTTGGCTTTGCAGTTGGGAATTATACGCAGGCTATTGAATGTGCCAAGACCTATCTCCTCTTCTTCCCCAATGACGAGGTGATGAACCAGAATCTGGCCTACTATACAGCCATGCTTGGAGAAGAAGCAGCCAGATCCATTGGCCCCCGTGAGGTGAGAGACTTGCACTAGGGCAGCTGCCAGCTGAGCCCAGACCAGCCAGAGGGAGGTGGTGGGATGGGTTGGCAGTGCTCAGGCAGGGGGCGGGGCCAGGCGGAAGTGCACTGACACACATGTCACTTAGGAACTGGGGAGCAGCCTTACTCCCACCATTGGGGTCCAGACGTCTGCTGTCTTGAGTCGTAAAGGAAAAACAGAACTGCAGTGCAGGCACTCCTTTCCCCCCTTTTGCCGCACCTCCGCTTTGAGATTTGATACCATTTGGCCAAGAGCTATCATTTTTTACTTCCAGCTAAATTCTTTTTTCACTCACCTGTTTCCTTGCCCCTGTTTCCTCCCTGTCCCTTCTCTGAGCTCTCTCTCCCTCAGCATCACTCCCAGTTCAGTTCTCGAGCAGACCCAGTGACCAAAGTGAAACACACTGACATGTTAACAGTGGTTATTTCTAGGTGGTGGAATATGGGTGATTTTTTGTATTTTGCTCATTTATGTTTTCTAAATTCCCTTCAGTGGAATTACAAATTTTTTTAAAGGTTTTAGTTACTTTTTTGAGAGAGAGAGATCACAACTAGGCATAGAAGCAGGCAGAGAGAGAGGGGGGAAGCAGGCTCCCTGCTGAGCAGAAAGCTATGCGGGGGCTCAATCCCATGACCCTGAGATCATGACCTGAGCCAAAAGCAGAGGCTTAACCCCCTTGAGCCACCCAGGCACCCTTACAAATTATTTTTTGCAGTTAAAAACATTAAAAGTTCTGTTTTTTAACTTAGTGAAATGTGATACTACGAACCACGATATTTGTACGTACGTCTTACGCAGACACTAGACCCTCTCCTTCTTGAACCTAGAACAGTGAGTTGGATTTGAAGTCACGGGTGTGGACTCAAGCCATGGCTCCTATGCATATGAGGTTGTATGATCTTCCGCATGTGGTTGCGGGGGATCTCAGGCACCCTGTACTATGCCTCTGAGTCTCAGTTTCTCCCTCTGTAGAATGGGAATATGGTTCTTACTCTTTCTTCAACACAAGATGAGCATCAGGGTTAAATGACATACCAAGTAGAAATGCACTTTGTAAGCCAACAGGCGTGGTCCAAGTGTGTCCTGAGAGTTGTGTGGACAGGCAGCAGCCCGGACATCTTGCTGATGGTACACAAGTAACCAGCGACAGGTTTCCTTGCCTCTGACCTCAACCACCTCCTAGAATGGGGGGTGGCCTATCATGGCCGCAGTGATCCCTGACATCAGAACAGGAGACTGTGAATGAGAGGAAGGTGAGCCTCAGTCACCCGGGTCCTGCCAGCTGCTCTCACACCCTGCCTACCTTCTATGTAAAAATGTAGCTTTAGACCCGGTTTTCATTTTGACGGAGGAAAAATATGGTAACTAGAGATAATTAGAGGCAGCCCATCCGTTTATGAGACAAGTATTTGGGACAAATATGGGTGCAGGAGCGGACGCACTCCCACGCTGCTGATGGGACTGTGCGTTGGACCGTTCGTTTAACCGGCAGTTTTTTTTTTAATTTTTTTAATTTTTAATTTATTTGACAGAGATCACAAGTAGGCAGAGAGGCAGTCAGAGAGAGAGAGGGGGAAGCAGGCTCCCTGCTGAGCAGAGAGCCCGATGCGGAACTCGATCCCAGGACCCTGAGATCATGACCTGAGCCAAAGGCAGAGGCTTAACCCACTGAGCCACCCAGGCGCCATAACCGGCAGTTCTGCCGCCGGCAAGCCGCCACAGTAAGCGGTGTCGCACAAGGATGGGAAGGCAAGCGTCCTGGGACACGTGTCAGAACCTTTCTCCTGACAGCAACCAACCGAAGCAAGCTAAATGCCACCTATTTGGGAACCAGCTAAATGAATCGCAGTAGATCCATTCCATGGTGCACAAGACAATTGCATGAGTCGATTACTATGCACCAGTGTGAGATGGTTGGTCTCTGTGTTACTACTGTAGGTAAAGAAAAAAAAAAGATCTAGAACTGTAATTCTATTCTATCCTACTTAGGTTTTTAAAAATACATATGTACCTTTTAAGTCGTCAACTCTGTGGACAGATTGATAAGAAACTGTGCCTCCTCTTACCCCTGAGGCTGGGGCCTACAAGTCAGGGTGGGGAGGGAGACCTAACTGTTTCTATTTATGTCTGTTGATACTTTGTGGATCTCTTTTAGCTATATGGGCATGACCTTCGTGTCTTTTTGAGTGCCATCTAAAGCACACCTCAGGGACTAATGATGCAGAAGGGGACGTAATCCAGACCTTGGAGAGTACTGTAGTGAATCCAAGAGTGGCCATGGAGGCCAGCTGGAGTGGAGGAAGGAAGAAATCGACTGACTGGCAAGCCATGGGAGGCTTTGCAAGGGGAAGCGCTGTTGGCATTTGGTTTTAAAAGCCTTCAGGTGGTGAATGAGGCAACGGAGGGCCTCTGAGATGCAGGACAGCATGTGCAGACGGCCTGGGAAATTGTCCCATATACCTGCAAGCTGATATGAGGAGTTACAGGAGATGAGACCCAGGAAGTTCAGATATGGAAGGGTCTTGAGTGCCCTGCAAGGACTTTGGTCTCTGTCCCATAAGGCAGGCAGTGGTGGGCGCTCAAAGGGTTTTAAGCAGTGGCTGAGCCAGCTGTGCAAGGCTCAGAATGGAAGGAGCTAGAAGCAGGGAGACCAATGCAGGGCTACTGTGGCGGTGCCGAGGGGAGCCGCTTGGGGGGGGGGGGACACTGGCTGGAGGAGGGAACTGACTAGGTGGGGTAGGAGATGGCCTTGGCAGAACGGTGCGGGGTTCACACCTCCCTCTTCATGTCTAATGAGACACGAGTCTCCTGCTTGGGAGACGCAGACATGGTGTTGCCCACCCAGCTCAGGACCGCACAGGGGGCGCAGGATGCTCTCGTCACAGGTCTACCCTGCCTGTACTCCAGCCCTGGGGGCTAAGCTCTCCTCTGTTCGCCGAGAGAAGGAGGTAGCGGATGGGGCAGTAGTCCACTTCCCGGTGTGGTTGTTTTCTGAGTTTGCTATTGAGCATAGCCACCTTTCACATGTGTGGGGCATCTCGTCTGCAAAATTCTTCCATAGCTTCTATTTTATTTCATTCGATTCTTATTACAACCTGCCCCGAAGGGAAGGACCCAGGTTCCGCCTTCCCAGCTCTGGAACCCCTAGTATCCACTAGAAATGATCCAGCCCTCTCCTTGCCTGTGAGGACATTACCTTGTAGTTGTCCTCTTTGGCCACTAGATGGGGACAGTCTGCCTTTGAGAATGCACTTCTTGATGTCTCTCTGGCTTGCTGAGTTAAGCGCCTCCCCCGCTACCCCTCACTTAATGGTCATAGCAGTGAATTGGGGCAGAGAGGGAAAATAAACCACTTTTAACTGGAACCGCCCTTCGCGAAAGAAAGTAACTAGCATTTGTGGAGCCCTGTCCCTGTCTACATGTTGTGTGGTTCAACCCCCATCATCTCATTTCCTCCCCACAGGGGCCGTGGTAGGGGACACTATTCTCCCATTTTAGAGATGAGAACATCTGGGCTCCAGGAGATGGGCTAGCTTGCACAGTGGCCTGTGGCCGAGAGTGGCGACCCGGGTTCCTCCCATTGTTGTCTCGGGGCTGGCGCAGTTCCCAGCTCGTAGCTCCTACTCCATGAATCAGTGCCGAGCAAATAAACGTGGGCATGGGATTTGCTTCGCAGCTGCCTCAGGGCTGTGGGAGAGGGTTTAACTAGAGAACGCCCCGAGCGTGGTGTCTAGCACTTGGTGAATCACTTACACGCCGCAGGAGAAAATTTTTATCTCCCTGTTGGGTAAATATGCCAGATGATGTAGGACTCACTGAGGTTCTGCTAACATCTTCCTTACTGCCTTCATCTTTTATTTCAACTGATGATGTCTTCTTTTTCTTTTCTTTCCTCCTCCTGCTGCTTGGAGACTAGCAGGGCACCTAGGGAGAGCTGTGGCCCCAAAAGGTACTTAGTCTCCCAGCCCTGGGTCAGCCCTACCTGTGAGCACGTGTGGGAAGGGCCAGAGGGCCTGGGCCAGCAGCTCCAGATGCCGCAGCCCGACTCCAGGAGGGGCCCATCCAGTCTGTTCAGAGTCTCAGGGGAGGCAGGGGGCCTAATGAAAAAGCACCCAGGCTTTGTCCCTTTCCTGTAGCGTCAACTATGCCCCCTGCCCCCCAGTGTCTCCATCTGTAAGACAAGGAGCACAGTGTCAACGTCAGAGGTGGCTGAGAAGGTTCAGTGAATAACACATGGGTCACCCAACCCCTGGGTCTCCCGCCTCCACCTTGAACCCCTACGGAAGTCAAGAAAGAACGCTCCTTCTTTGAGGACTGTTTCCACGTCTCCTGAGAGCCTCAGCTCTCCTGTCTAGGAGATTCATGGGGGACACGGTGGGGGGTTAGGTCACCCTCAGAGGTGTTGCTTGTGCCAGGCCAGAGCTACCCTTAGCGCAGGGGTGAGGCTGCCGTCCCGCACTGGAGAATAGACACAGCAGTGGTGGTGGGAGAGGAAGCTCAGGTCACACTGGGAGCAATAGCCCAGAACGTGGGGCTCCCCCCAGCCACAGTTAACAGGGCTGAATTCCAGGGCATCCCTTCCACTTGGTTTTCCCAGAGTGCCCAGGAGTACCGCCAGCGCAGCCTGCTCGAGAAAGAGCTGCTCTTCTTCGCGTACGATGTCTTCGGAATTCCCTTCGTGGATCCGGTGAGCCCGGCTGCAGGAGTGGGGGGCCGGGGCTAGCTGTGTAGCTCTGTTTGGGGGCTTGAGCCAGACACAGGATCTGTAAAACCCGTGGACGAGAGGCAGAGGAAGACAGAGGGGAGTTCCGGGCAGCCAGAGGTGACTCCAGTTTGGAGACTCACTTTCTCTCCTGTCAGGAGGCGGCTGATAAAGCGGATTCTCCCGGAGGCCCGGGTCTGTGCGCAGAGATCCGGAAGATGAAGCAGATCACCCTATAGCATTGATTTTCCTCCTGATCTGCTTTTAGGATTCGTGGACTCCAGAAGAGGTGATTCCCAAAAGATTGCAAGAGAAACAAAAGTGAGGACCTTGAAGAGGCTGCATGGCCGGAGCGGCTTGATGGAGCACCTGAGGCCTCCTGAGCCCAGGCAGATGTGTACTCCTGGAAGTGGGGGGGGGGGGTGTTGGGGGGCAGTCCAGGCTGGGAAGCTGGGGAGGGAGCCGGGGTGGCCCCAGAACGCAGTCCTCAGAGCGGCTGTGCGCGCAGGTCCGAGCGGGAAACAGCCGTCCGCATCTCCCAGGAGATCGGAAACCTGATGAAGGAGATTGAGACCCTGGTGGAGGAGAAGACCAAGGAGTCACTGGATGTGAGCCGGCTGACGCGGGAAGGTGAGAGGACAGAGCTCCGGCATCTGCAAGGCAGGCGTCCCTGCGCTAGCTGGCTGGCCCCTGAGGCAGGCTTGGCCTTGCCCAGCGCCCTTCCTGACTCTCCCGGGCTTCCACCTGGAGAAGGCACTGAGATTGGCCTCCGGTGAAGACGTAGGACTCCTGGGTCACAGCAACACTAGTTTAGCTCTCTGCAGTTCTAGCACAAACCTCATCCATCTCCCCACGTCCATCAGGTATCCTGCTCCCAAGCCTCCAAATCGGAGGTCTCTTCCCCCGGTCTGCCCACTCCAAGCTGCACTGAGACCGCTTCTCCTCGCCTCTCTCTCCAAGCCTCTCCTCTTCCCGTTGCTGCAGGGCCCCCCGCCCCCCTCCCCACCACTGCACCTGCTGTCTGCCCTCCTGTCCCTCCTTGATCTGTGCTTCCCCTTCCCCTACGGTGGCTAGAAAAGGCTTCCAAACACGGAGGCTTGGCCCCTACCCGCCGTGCCTGCTCCTCCAACCACCTGCTTCTACCTTCTGTTCATCTGCCCCGGGATGCTCCTGCTCTTTGGGCCCATCTGTCCCCAGGCCAAGCTCATGCCTGTCCTTCCTCCCTGTACCCTCCCATTGCTTCTGCGCACGAAGCCTTGCTTCATCTCCCAGTCCGGGGGATTCCCTCCCTCTTTCTCTGAAACTTCCACGGCAGCTTTCTCTGTGCTTGCATCCTTGCTGGGAGAGATGCCCTCTGCAGGTGTGAGACCCTCACCTCTCTCGGGCAGGGCCTGGAGCCCACCGTGGCCTCAGTAAGTAGACGGAGCTGAGCTGAGTCTCCTCCAACAGGTCCAGCACAGAGGGACACCATGAGAAACAGAAGAGAAGGTTGGCTTAAATGAACGGTGGTGAATCTAACAAGATGAGCACTTGAAAAGAATTTGTCTTGCATACTTTGGTTTTCAGGCAGCTTTCACTGTGTTGTTTCTCTTCTCTGGGGGAGGTGGGCTGGGTAGATGGAGGTCCTCATTTGAAATAAGGGCTGCTGGTGACTGGTGCGATGGCAGCTAAGATTCTGAGCCTTTCCTGTGTGCCCAGTACTGTGCTGAGCGTTTAACTGGCGTCATTGCTTTTTATGTCAAACAAGCACCCATCTCAGGAGGTACCTGCTGTCTTACAGATGAGGAGAGGAAAGCTCAGGGAGGTTAAGTAATTTGCTGAGGTCACACAGCTAATAGATGGAGGATTCAGGAGTCAAAGCCCTTCCTTTCTGATTCTGGAGCTCAGGGTTTTAAAGAATTTGTTGGTGATGTTTCCTCAGCAATTGGCGGAGGCCCAAGAACCAATAACTGTTCTGGAAGGGAGCTAGGACTAGGGCGTGGCTCTCCCACCTTGTCAGCTCCAGGTGCTGTCATGTGGGCCACGCCACCTTTGGAAGTGACCGAACAGGAAGTTTCTCTGGTGACCTGGAAACAACTGGAATTTCTATTCCCATTTAATGGAGAGTGTCCGGACAGAGCTGCCGCTGGATTCAGCCCAGTCTTGTCATTCGTTGCTTTGCAGGTGGCCCCCTACTCTACGAAGGCATCAGTCTCACCATGAACTCCAAAGTCCTGAATGGCTCTCAGAGGGTGGTGATGGACGGTGTAATCTCCGCAGATGAGTGCCGGGAGCTGCAGAGACTGACCAACGTAAGGGGGGCCCACCCCTTCTCCCCGGGGCCCAGCCTCTCCTTCACCAAGTGCCTCCGGGTGCTGAGCTCACCTGCCCCTCGTGGCACACCGGCGACCACCTCTCTCATCGGCGACCACCTCTGCAGGCCCTCAGCTGCCCTGGCTAAGCACCCCTGTGTTTTGGACCTTGCAGGCCGCAGCAACCTCGGGAGATGGCTACCGGGGTCAGACCTCCCCACACACGCCCAGTGAGAAGTTCTATGGTGTCACGGTCTTCAAAGCCCTTAAGGTAGAATCAATTCTCAGCACTCTAGAGTGTGAGGAATGGGGAGAGAGGAGGCTCAGGCTTTGGGGGGCATTCGGGGGTCGGAAAGATGAAGGTGTCTGCTGGTCGCATTCCAGCAGCCACGGAGGGGGATGAATTAAGTTGAGGGAGGTTGACTTTTGCATCCTGGCTGGTGAAGCAAGTGTGGATCAAAGTGAGGCAGGCGAGACAAGACTGATGTCCAGAGTGCTTTCTGCCCACAAAGAGAAGCATGGAGGAGGGGCAGGTGTAACACAGGAGGGCTGTCATGCATGGGAGCAGAGGCGGGGGGGTGGGGGGCGATGCCTCAGCGGGTTCTGTTGGCCCGCAGCCGGGCGTTCAGGGCGGCTGACCGCTGGTCTCTTCGGCAGCTGGGACAAGAAGGGAAAGTTCCGCTGCAGAGCGCCCACCTGTACTACAATGTGACCGAGAAGGTGCGGCGCGTCATGGAGTCCTACTTCCGCCTGGACACCCCCCTCTACTTCTCCTACTCCCACCTGGTGTGCCGCACTGCCATCGAAGGTGGGCCTTCTCTCCGTCCCTGGCACGGGTGCTGAGGACATGGAAAGGCACAGGATACGGTCCTTTTCATCTTAGCCGAGGAACCAACACAGAATGTGGCAACCCTGTGCAATCAGTGCAGTGGAGGAAGTTCTAGTCAGCCCACAAGGGAGTCAGGAGGACTTCCTGGAGGAGGTGGTGACCATTGTGGAGGATAAATAGGACTGACTGGTGGAGTGTCCAGGTGATGAGAGAACATTTGAGCCAGAAAGAACAGCACATACAAAGAAGGGCAGGCACTAGGCAGCCTGGTGGTGGGGACTAAGAAAGCGGCCGGTTTTGGGGTGTGGGGTTGAAGTTTGGGGCATCAAAAGGCTTTTAGAAGCTAAGCTGTGGAGAGCTACATTCCGGAGTGTGTTTTCATCCTGTAGACCACTGGGTCTCAGCGATGCTCTTGGGCATCCAGGTATCTGGACCAGTCATGAGTGATGGCGGGTTCGCTGTCACAAACCGCTCAATACCAAACCCGTGAGAGATGGACTTTCACAAGTCAGAGCCGAGTCGAGGTCCTTCCTCGTCAGCTGTCCTGAGGAGGGTGAGGTGTGGCCAGTGCCCCAGGGGTCGCAGATGGCCCACAACTGGATCTGTCATGCCTAAGCCTTCATGGGCCCCCGGCACTGATGCGCCACTAGGTGGCAGAAATGAGAGGGCTTGACTGCCCCCAGAGGTTTGGAGTTCTCTCAAAATCTGGACACACCCAAAGGAATGTGTCAGACACGCCCCCGCACGTGCCCCAACCTTTCCAGGTGGGGGCCAGGCAGTGGGAAGCCAGGAAGGGTCCTCAAACACGAAGGACTCTATGAGGCCTCTGTGTTCCCAGGGTTAGTTCTGTCGCTTTGTGGCGAGAGGTTTGGAGGGTGTACATCAAGCCCGAGGGAGGGAAGCTGGTCAGCGGTGAGCCGGGTGGACAAGGACAAAGGCCCGGACCTGGCCAGTGGTGGTGGGAGTAGAGAGGAGAGAGCAGGTGAGGGACATGGAGGAGGTGAAGGACAGGGCCTGGCACCTGGCCAGACAGACGGGGACAAATAGGAGGGCTCTACCGTGACCTGATGGTGCCACGGCCCGCCCCGGGGGGTGATGGTTCCGTGTCACGAGAGGCTTGCCTGGCGTTACGCAGTACACACTGTCTGTGCCCTTTCACGGCCTTCCTCCTGCGTGGCTTCCCCCGCGGAGCCCCGCGGAAGGGAACTGCTTACCTTTGCTCCTGTCCGTTCCCCTTCATGCCGTCCCCACCTCGTCTCCCGCTGCATAGTGAGTCTTGCCGGGCCCTGCTTCTGGCCACCCTCCTGACCGCTCAGCTTCACCTCCCTGGGATTCCTGGTTTATAAATTTGAAACAGAAAGCCGAGGTCCTGCCACTCAGACCTGAACCCGCCCTCGCTTAGAGCCTCACGGCCCCGCTTGCCCCACCCAGAACCTTCCTGGGAAGCCTGCAGATTCTTCCTGACCCGTGGGCTGATGGCTTAGCCAGAGACCCCATAGTTCACTGGCCATTCCCACAGACCCAGGTGCATTTTGGGAAGCACCCCCCCACACCCGGAGCCAACAGGAGAGCTATGGTGTCTCCTGAGGTGTTCCCACACTAACGTGCATTACCTCGGCCCCAGAGGCACAGGCTGAGAGGAAGGACAGCAGCCATCCAGTCCACGTGGACAACTGCATCCTGAATGCCGAGGCCCTTGTGTGCATCAAGGAGCCCCCCGCCTACACCTTCCGGGACTACAGGTGCCAGCCGTTCCTCTGAGGCTCCCCGTCCCCTGCGCCTTGCCCCATCCCCAACACACACACACAGGTGTGGGACCAGCTGTCCCCAGAATCCAGTCCCCATCCCCACGCCCTCGGGCTAGAAGGTTGGACAGAAAAGGAGTCATTCTGGTGTGGTGTGATGGACAGTGGATTCTCTGGAGTGAGGGTGGTGTGCTGGGAAGACCCTTCCCGTGGCAGGCCCTGTCCAGCTGCTGGAGGAGAGCACCTGGAGACGCGGGCACAGGAGCTGTGGACTGTAGGGGAGCGGGGCAGGGGGAGGCCCATGGCGAGACCGTGTCTGTCATTCCCAGTGCCATTCTTTATCTAAATGGGGACTTCGACGGAGGAGCATTCTACTTCACTGAACTAGATGCCAAGACAGTGACGGTGAGTGTGCCCTCGTGCCTGTCCCTGGGAGACAAACCCTCACAGCACTGTGGGCAGAGTGGCCAGGCCTCGCCTCCTCAAACCTGGGGGGCTCTGAGCTATGTCGCTCACTCCTCTGACTGGCTGCCTTTTCTCTCCAGACCGTAATGACCCCATGTCCCCTCTGAAGGCAGCTTACAGTCTCCTGTGTCCCCCGTACTTTGTGTCTCCTTCAGGCAGAGGTGCAGCCCCAGTGTGGGAGGGCCGTGGGATTCTCTTCAGGCACGGAGAACCCGCACGGGGTGAAGGCTGTCACCAGAGGGCAGCGCTGTGCCATCGCCCTGTGGTTCACGTTGGATGCGCGGCACAGTGAGCGGGTGAGAGCCCTCAGTGGCACTGGGATCTGCCCCTGGAAGGGCCCCGCTTCTGCTTTCCCCTCCCCCAGTCTCACTGCCAGCAGTTTAGACACGAGAGGAACACCGGGCCTGGCGTCCACAGAGACTCCCCCTGGTCGCATCGCCTTGTCCTCTCTGGCCCTTCTCCTGTACTTGTAAATGGGGCTCTGGGGTGCGGTGCCAAGATGGGGAATGGTGCCGGCACTGGGCTGCCATGTTGGGCAGCACCTCAGCTGTCTGCCCAGAGAGGAGGACCTGCCGGGAAGCAGAGGAGCTCGGAGGCCACGGAGGAAGAACTTGTTGCTCTCCAGGAAGCAGCACCCGAGCAGAGCTGAGCGCCTGGTCCAGAGGCCTCTCTGAATAGGCGGGGGTTTGTCCTTGCAGGACCGGGTGCAGGCGGATGACCTGGTAAAGATGCTCTTCAGCCCGGAGGAGATGGACCTCTCCCAGGAGCAGCCCCAGGAAGCCCAGGAGGGGCCCCCCAAGCCTGTAGAGGGGTCTCTGTCCGGCAGTGAGGTGGGACACAAAGATGAGCTCTGACGGCATCCAGCTCGCTGTGGATGGGTGAGCGGACTCACCTCGAGGAACTGTGTCCTCCACCGGCTGGCCCCCGGGGGCTGCGTGTCTGCTGCCCAGCCAGCGGGACCCTGCTCGCGGCCGTCCGCACGGTGCTACCGCTCCCGGAGTGGACATGGCGGGACGGCCCTCTCGCCTCTGGACCCGGCTGAGGGCTCAGGACGCAGGCCAGAGCCGCCCCTGGGGGCCTGGACGGGCAGCCGAGTGACAGCACTACAGTATTTAAGTGTCTGTGTAGACAACCAAAGAATAAATGATTTGTGGTTTTTTACTCAGGAGTTGGTTCAGAGAGTAGGAGTACAGCCACCTGCTGGCCCACTCTCACCGCAGCCTGCACAGCCTCGGGCCCCGCACGGAACCCCAGGCGTCTCAGACTTGTCTGTAGAACGGGGACCCAGTGCTCACTCGGCGCCCCTTCTGGGTGGATTCGGGATCGGATGTGACGGCACTCTGTCAGCTGGAATGCTCTGGATGGAGGGCGGGGATCATGACTAATCCCTCGCTGGCAGCCCCTGGCCGGTCAGCAGTACTCTGGCATTTCGCCCCCCTGTGTCGGTCCCACTCCGTTGTCCGGTCTTGGAGGCCCTGGGCCCCAGGAGAACACACACTTCTGGGAGACAGATCAAAAGTGAAGGTCCTACCCCTCTGGCCACAAGCCTGTCTCCCCTCCCGGGCTCCAGATGCTGTGCAGTGCCGAGTTCGAGAACCTGCATTCCGGGCCCGCCTCTGTTCAGCTGGCCAGTGGCTGTTGACAGAGCACCAGCTCAGGGCCCAGGGCTGGGAGCGCGGGAGCAGACAGAGCAAGTCCCTGCCGTCCCACAGCTGCTGTTTCAGTGGGGAAGACAAGTTAACACACGAGTGTGTGCGTGTGTGTGTGCATGCTCGCACGTAAGCCTTTGAGGTGGAGAAGGAGGCCAGTCAGGCCCCGAGGAGGGCCCAGCAGCAGGAAGGCCGACGGGGCACAGAGTGGGCAAGAAGGGGGACAGCCAGGGCGGGTGGGGTCTCCGGGGCCTCGTCGGTCACCGTGGGCACGTGGGCTCCACATCCCTGAGCCAGGAGCGGAGGAGTGACAGCCTCAGAGAAGAGGCTTTAGGGCAAAGACCAGCTGAGGAGAGGTGAGAGGCGGCTGCGGTCCCCAGTGGGCGGGGAAGGTGGCGTGGAACAGGGTGCCGGCAGGAGCAGTGGTGGAATCCATTTCTGAGGTAGAACCCACAGGAGTTGCTGATGGGTCAGGTGGTGTGAGAGAAAGGAGCATGAGGAAGGCTTCCGGCCTCAGCAGTGGGGAGAATGGAGTCACCTGCCCTCTCGCAGAGGGACTGTGGGGGGATGGCACCGGGCATGGACGCCGGGACCCCAGTGTCACACGTGTCCTGCTTGAGTCCCAGGAGCCCGTTAGGCCTCCAAGCAGAAATGTCAGCTACACAGACAGCCTGACGTGTGGATCGGGAGTTCAGGGGGAAGAGGAGGGGGGCCCAATGGAGGACAGGGGCCAGCCACAAGCAGGGGACCCAGCGTCTTGGCAGCTGATGGCAGCAGCTCACAGAGGACTGGGGAGCAAGAGGTCAGTGCTGCTGAGCCTGAACCGAGGACAACTGAGGAGCTGCTTGGGACCTGGTGACACGGAGATCCATGAGAGCTTCGGCAAGAGATGCTCTGGAGGGACTGCATGGACGGAAGGTGGCTGGAGGAGAGTGAAGTGGTGATGGCGGTGTAGACGGCTTGTCTCAGGAGCTCAGCCCTATGTGGGGACAGAAGGACAAGCTGGAGGGACATGCAAAATGGAGGAGCAGCTGTTCTGAGTGCTGGGAGACAGCAGCACGTGTGAGCACGTTCAAGGGCAGGACCCCATAGGTACAGTCACTCCTCTGCTAGTCACCTGCGATCATGTCCTACGTGGTGATGCACTCGCCATAAAAAGAGAGAATGCACTGATGGAAGGAGTGTCAGCTTTGCCCCCAGGCTGAGCTGGGCGAAGATCACTTCCGCCCTTGGAGTCCTGTGGGGTCAGAGTGCGTGTCCCCCACAGTAACATGGTATCGTGGCCCTTACCACCAGGATGCCTGACTGTGGTAACGAGGGAATGCTCAGAAAGCACCTGGCACAATGCTTGGCCCGTAGGAGATACTCCACAGAACAGAAAACTCCATCAGCCTGATTCTGGTCCAACAGAAGTTTCCACATCAAGGCAGATGACCTTTACTATTTCAATGTATGCTAACCACACAGAGCCAGCCCACTGTCTCCGCTGAACTCTTGAAAGGCCAAACGTTCTCAGTGTCCACAGGGACTGGGGATATGTGTGTGTAAGGGGGGTGGGCTACGGGTCCAGGGAGATGGCAGGGCTCTCTGCAGGGGTGCCAAAGACAGCCTGTGCCCAGGGTTGTTTGGGGAGAAGGGAGCACCCCAGCAGCCACATAGGTTGCACAGACCCTGCCCCAACCCCACCCTGGGTGACACATGTGGGATCCTCCAAATGAGGCTGGGGTCTGGAGGTGCTTGCAGTCCCGGGGAAGGAAGCAAACACCACACCAAATGCTATGAGTGGAGAGAGGTGCAGAGCATTATGGCTCCCGGCGCTTGGCCCCGCAGGGACACCGCTGGTGGCCTGAGGCAAGTCCCCTCCATTCCACGGGGGAGTGAGTCTGAGTTGCAGAGGGGAGTAAGAGCAGCACCACCTCCTGAGCCCCCAACATTTCAGGGGCTGCCTGCCAAGCGTGCTGGATGAAAACCATCTGAATCAGACCCTCCCAATGGGCAGAGGGAGGGGGCCAAGGAAACCGCTCCAGTATGTCGCTGGAAGGGAGGCAGAAACACAGAATCCCCAAACCAGTCAATGATCAACACGCAGCGGCAGAGCCTGGCTCTCTGCCAGGCACCACTGGGCAGGGTCGGGGGGCATGGGTCTCCAGCCACAGGCTGCGCTCACACCCAGGATGAGCGGGCACTGGGTCTCATCCAGGAGGGAGGCTTTTGGGAAGACCTTTCATTAGCCGGCCTCATTTCTCCAGGCACAGTACGTTTTCCAAAAGCGTTTTTGCCCATTATTTGATCCCTGTAACTCCCTCATGACCCAGACAGGGCCAGTGCCATTATCCCTATTTTATCTCAAAGAGGCTAAGGGACTTGCCCAATGTCACATAGGTTTTTGGTGGCAGAGGTAGAGCTAAGCTTCTCGTCACATACGTGAAGCCACTTGTTAGGAAGTGTGGCACCCCAGGGCGGTTTCTAGTTAGCTCCAAACAGAGGCTGGGCAGGGACCCTGAGCCATCCCGCTCTCCCCGCATGCCTGGGAGTCACTGGACTGCAGGGGACCATCGGGGGTGGGGTAGGGAACTCCCCCCAGGACTGCGATCTGCGGATCTGAAAGGATTTGGAACCTTGGTGAGGGAAGGACCTCGGGGTAGGAGAGGATATTCTGAAAGAACAGACTGGAAACCTCAAATAGCAAAGAGGAGGGTTACCCAGAAGAGCTTCAGAGGAGACGTGAGCCTCATTCTGGACCACAGAGTGGCTCTGGGGCCCCAGTGCAAGGGAGGGAGGCCCTGGACAGAGGGGCATGCAGGCATCCCGGCATCTCTACGGCCTCAGCACCCCTAGACTTTGCTTCTGGGGGCAACTGTGTGACCTTAAGTGGCTCACTTCCCTTCTTTGGCTCTCAGCCCCCTCGTTCGTCAGAGTCCTCCTCAGAAAGCAGGGTGTGGCACTAGCACACGGATCTGCTGCATCCTGGGCCCACGTAGGTCACCTCTTGGCCTGCCCAATGCCAACAGCTGCCTGGAGGACCACAGAGTTCATGCGCAGAAACTGTGCTCACTATGTCCCCAGGCGTCCTGCTCTGGGCTCTGGCCAAGTCCTGTTTCCCCTGATCGCATGGTCTCCAAACTGCCTGTGGTAGAAGAGGGATCCCAACTCAGGACTGACTTCTCCACTCTTCTAGGCCCCCTTTGAATTCAGGGACCCCTGGTCCATCCCAGGAAGCCGGTCTGTGCGTCTTTGGATCCACGTGGCTCTGGCCTTCTCAGCACAGACGGGACCCAGTGTTGGCCCCGTGTGCAGAACTGCAGGCCACACAGCGCCCACCCCTGCCCCCCAGCTGCTGGAGCTGCAGGCCATACCAGGGGCCCACGCCCTGGGCGGGTGCATAGGGCAGCCATTGTCTGCTCAGTGCCTGGCACCCTCTCGTTTGCATAGCCACGTGAAGAATGTGAGGGAGCAGGCTGGGGACAGTCCCTGCAGAGCCCCCCCCCCCCCCCCCCCCCCGCCTTCCGGCTGCTGTGGGGGAAGAAGCCTATGGGGGAGGGTGAGGGGTCGGCAGCCAGACCCTGCTTTCCCCCAGTGCGGTCCAGGAAAGGCAGGTGGGCTGCTGGGGACGGAGGCGGCAGCCTGGGGCTGGCAGGAGTCAGAGCAGGATTGTGACATTCCCCTTGCACCCACGCTCGCTGGAGCCCAGGGGGCCAAACTGAACGTGAGGGGATTGCTAATGAGCTAGAGGAGAGTTAAATATTCCCCCCGCTCCAGAGGGCTGAGCTGGGATGGGAGAGAGAAGGGGGAGGTGGGCCACTAGGAGGGGCAGCCTGAACCCTAGGAATGTGCAGAGGCCACAGCTCCTGGCTCCCTGTCAGGCTGTTCTGGAGCAGGGGGCCAGGGCCCGGTGCCTCCAGCCCCAGCAGGAGCTGCTAAGCCAGCCAGCAAAAGGATTAGTGGTGTTGAACAGTCTGCCTTCCCTCAGGCTGATGCCAGATGGTCAGCGCTATCTCCCACCTCCCTGGCCGGGACCCTTGCTGGCTGGCCACCAGGTCTGGCCCAGCCTTGGTGGGGTCCCTCTTCTGCCCCCCTCAGATCTCAAACAGACCCCATAAGTGCATATTCCCTGACCTGGCCTCCCCTGCTTTTGATACATATGGTCCCCCACCTCCCTAACATCCAGCCCTGTCTTTCCACCTCTGGCCTCAGACTCCTCTCCAAAAAGTTCTCCCTGCTGTCTAACTCTAGTCTTACCTGCTGCAAAGTAGAATTCCATTTCTGTCCTACAGTCAGAGGACTGTACCGCGCCCCCCCAAGGGTCAGTTCAGCCATGCAGTAGCAAAATCCATCATCTCGGGGCTGGCGCTTGGGCAGGAACTAGAACTTGCGTGGTTCCTAAAGGGGGTTCCCTAGCAGGAAGGCCCTGAGGGCAAGCAGGGTCACCCCTCCCAGCCCCTCCCCTCTCTATCCCTGGGAGGTGGGGCAAGGGCACCCACCTGGGCCATGGCCCCGCCCCCCGCCCCCAGGGGGCTGGCAGGAGCTCAGCTGGGGACCCTGTCCTGGCTTCAGCAGCTGCTGTGGGCGGGCCCCTGGCCTTTCCAGCCCCTGGGCCTCCCCCTGCATTCTAGAGCCCAGAGCCGCTGCCTTTGGCTCCGCAGCTCCTGCTGGACTAACACCTCTCCTTCTCAGCCTCTGGCCACTCGCTGCTCCCCCGCCCTCCACTCAGCAGCTCCTTTCACCTGGCCATGACCCCAGCCCCCCCAGGGACCCTGGCCCAGCCCTGAGCCCTGGAACCTCCAGCTCCCTCCCCTGGGCCATGGCCAACTCAGGCCTCCAGCTCCTGGGCTACTTCCTGGCCCTGGGTGGCTGGGTGGGCATCATCGCCAGCACAGCCCTCCCACAGTGGAAGCAGTCCTCCTACGCGGGTGATGCCATCATCACGGCCGTGGGCCTCTACGAAGGGCTCTGGATGTCCTGCGCCTCCCAGAGCACCGGGCAGGTGCAGTGCAAGCTCTATGACTCCCTGCTCGCCCTGGAAGGTAGGCCTCCCTCCAGCTGGGTTGGGAAGGTGGGGTGCTGGGGAAGGGGAGGTCCAGAGCAAGCTCACCCACAGGCTGCCACCTGCATTGGGGCTCCATTCTCCACCCCTGCCCCCATGTGCTTTTGAAAACCCCGGGCCAGCCTGGTGCTCCGTGGAGGGCAGGTGCTCCAGGCTCCAGCCACCATGGGCCCAGATCCCAGCTCTGCCACTGTCACCTTCAAGGAGTTGCCAAGTCTCTCTGTGTTCTAATGTCCTCATCTGTAGAGGGGAGCACTAAGACGTCACAGGACTGTGGAGGGTTAGACGAGATAGATGAGTGCCCGAGTGCCTGGCACTCGGGCTCCCCTCCACCTCCCCCCATGCTCTGTATGCAGACACACTGTGACACACACCTTCATGCCAGGCCTGCCATCTGAACAAGCATGCTCCATTTGGGTGTGCCAACACACATGCACACACACGCGCGCACTTATGCACACAGGTCCTTGGGTACATAGGTCCCTCTCCTCCTGGGATGTGCATTTGAACCTGACAAACTGGCTTGCAAACAGGCCCCACTGCAGCTCTAGCCTTGGTTCAGGGCTGACCCACCCACCCACCCTCTGCCCAGGGCGGCGCAGGCCTGAGCTGGGCAGCTATCACGCGACACCCATCCAGGCGGATCACCTGGTCTCCTTCAGGGACCCAGCTCCCCCGAGTGGCCCGCGGCCCAGGACTGAACTGTTCACGGGTGTCCGGCTGCTGTGGGTGACTCAGAGGGCAGAGGGGAAGGTGACCAGGAGCCAGAATGGCTGATGGGGAAAATGTCCCTTTCCGAGAGCCAACTTGGGGCTGAGATGGGCCTTAGACGCCCTCACTCCCTCCTGCTGAATCTGCAAGGCCCCATTGCTTGGGAGGTCGGGCCCCAAAGGGAGTCTCACCGCCAGGGAGCAGCAGATGAGAGAAGTCCTTCAAGTACCCTGGCATGGCACACACCACCTGAAGGAACCTGCAGGGGGAGTGAGTGGCGGGGAGGCAGCGGTGGGGGGTGTAGAGGGGAAGCTCAGCCCCACAGCCTGTCCACAGGGGCCCCTCACACCTGCCACTGGTGCTCCTGGGAGGCGCTTCTGGCCCCTGCCTCAGCCCCTTCCCTGCCAGGCTGCTCCCACCCGCCCGCTTCTCCCGGCGCCTGCTCAGTCCCCCTGCTCTGCCCAGGTCACATCCAGTCAGCGAGGGCCCTGATGGTGGTGGCTGTGCTTCTGGGCTTTGTGGCCATGGTCCTCAGTGTGGTCGGCATGAAGTGCACTCGGGTTGGAGACAGCAACCCCATCGCCAAGGGCCGCATCGCCATCTCTGGGGGTGTCCTCTTCCTCCTGGCAGGTCAGTGTTCCTGGCTCCCTGTCCGCCATCTCAGTCATGGCAGGTGGCCCCGCTCTGGTGGCCGGCCATGGGCCGGAGCAGAGCTAAGCGCTCCCTCCTCCATCCTTAGGCCTCTGCACCTTGACAGCCGTCTCGTGGTATGCCACCCTAGTGACCCAGGAGTTCTTCAACCCCAGCACACCTGTCAATGCCAGGTGAGTGCTGGGGCGTGGCCTGGACCAGGAAAGGAGCTGGGCCTCCCACTCCACTGCCTTTGTTTAGCAGGACACATGGCTGGGAGAAATGGGGGGGGGGGAGCCAAAGGTGCTGTCGGTGAGAAGGTCTCTGGAGTGGGGGGGCCAGGCAGGGTGTGGCTGAATCCTTGGAGGAGGCGAGAGTCCTGTGGGGAACACCGCAGGAGCTCAGCATTGAAATCCCAGCTCTGTGCATGCTGGTTGTGTGAAGGGCGAGTCCCTGTCCAACGGAGCTGGGACCCAAGGGCTCGGGGAGATGTTGCAGGGAGGACTCAGCACAAGGCCGGGCCCCGGAGAGCACTCAGTGAACCCCTTGCTGTGACTCCTACCCAAGGCGGCAGGTGTCCTGGGCTGGGAGATGGCGATTGGACAAGTGGTCAGGGCAGATGTGGGGGGCCTTACAGCCAGAGGAAGATTTGGTTCCCGATCCTAGGGTGGAAGGCAGCCAACAATCCTGGCTCTGGCACGCGGCACGGTGGGGCGAGGATAGGACCAGGAAGGGGCAAAAGGTCTGGAGCAGGGCTTGGGGCCCCAAGGCTAGCAGTGCAGAGTAGGCTCAGGGACATTCAGGAGCCAGAATGGGCAGGACCAGGAAGGCCAAGGCTGGAGGGCGGAAGAGGGGGCTCGGTGGAGAGCCTGGACCCACCAGGCTCCACCCCCACCTCTCAACTGTGCCAGAGCAGAGACTGGGACGGTCTCAACCCCAGACATCCCAACAGACCTGGGGCCCTGGGCCTGAGGGAGCATGAGAAAAGATACCCAAGCTACTGCAGTCAGGAGGGCTGCCTGGAGAAGGCAGAAGTGTGGCCGGGGAAGAAAAGGAGCCCACAGGCATGGTGACTGCTCCCTGAGGTGGGCAGCTGTCGCCACAAAGATCTCCAAGCAAGAGGCAGCTCGACTCAGAGACAGACTCCGTGCTGGCACCCCTCCCTACCCCTCCAGCACTCCCCAAGGCACCTGGTATGCAGGCCCCGGGCCGGGCCCTGGGGAAGTGGAAATCTGGTGCTGTCCGCCCTCCGGGCACTCCCAAGGGAGCCAGGCTGAAGCCAGAGCTGAAGGCCACCCAGGAGGTGTCAGCAGGAGGCACAGCTGGAGGGGTCAGGGAGAGCCCCCGGGAGGAGGGGGCCATTGAAGTGGGCCCTGAAGTCAGAGGAGCATAGGAGGCGCAGAAAGGGGGACTCTCCAGTAGGGGGCGCCTCCAGCAAAGGCATGGAGGCAGTGAGCCCGGGGGCAAAGCCGAGTGGGAGTAGGGGGTGCGCCGGCCCGCTGCGGCCCAAGGAGGGGAGCCCTGAGTGCCAGGGGGAGGGCCCGGTGTGCCCCGGGAAGACAGCGGGAAGCCTGGGCTGGGCGTTCTGTGGGCTGGAGGGGCACTGAGAGGAAGATGGCAGGGATTGCCCTGCTCCTCCCCACGGGATTCAGCAGCCCTCCTGGACCACCACCTCTGGCTGGGGGGGAGTGGAGGGGGAGGAAGGGGCCCAAATCTGCACCGAGCAGACCCACCCTGGGCCTGGGTCCCCCTGGGTGGTGGTGATGTGCTGGCTGGAGGTCGGGAGGAGCGATGGGCACGCCCCAGAACTTCTCCGGAGAGACTGAGGAGGCTTGGGAGGCCCCCAGTCTCAGCTCCCCCTACCCTACAGGCCCCCCACCTCCACGTGGGGATCGCTGCTGGGGGGAAGGCTCTCAGCCATCTCTGATGCCGTCCTCCCTACCCCTTGCAGGTACGAGTTTGGCTCGGCCCTGTTCGTGGGCTGGGCGTCCGCCGGCCTGGCCTTGCTGGGGGGCTCCTTCCTGTGCTGCACGTGCCCAGAGCCTGAGAGGTCCAGCAGCAGCCCGCAGCCTTACCGGCCCGGCCCCTCGGCTGCAGCCCGAGAGTATGTCTGAGCCCCGTCTCTGCCGGCACCTGCGGCACCCCAGGCAGGGCCAGTAGGGGCACAGCACGCCCCACGAGGACTCTGAGCAGCTTGTCCCCACACAAGCACCCACCCTGCGCTCTGAGACTAGACCCAGACACTCAGAGGGAGGCCGGAGGCAGGCCCCAGCCTGCAGGTGCACACACGTGTCCCGGTCCGGGCGTGGACCCATCTGCACAGCTCACGGGCACCAGCCCGTTTCCTGTCCAGGCGCCGTCGCTTTCCCCCTGCGGCTTATTTACTCCCTGCAGGGTGACACAGGTGTCTGCTCTGTGCTGGGCCCTGGGGACACAGCCACAAAGATGGCCGTTGGTGCCCCATGCCCTGGGATGGCCAGAGCCTTTCCCCTCTGCAGGCCGACAGGCTCCTCACAGCAAGCCCAGACAGGGGCCAGTGTGCGGGGATGAACATCCCCCTCACACACCAGGAAACAGGTTTGGGGGGACTGAGAGGCTTGGCTCCACTGTTCCTGAGTTCAGGTCTCGGGCTTTTTGTGGACGCCACCCCGCATGGCTAGGCCAGCCTGCCCCCCCCCCACAGGAACGGGCCCCAAGAAGGGCCACTGTGGGCACCCAGGGCCAACTGTGCTGGTCAGTCCCTGCGTCTGGGCCTGCACCCCACATCCCCCGCCCCACCCCACCGCTCACCCCACTAACCAGCTCTCCTCTCTTTTGACTTTCAGACCAGTTGTTAAGTTGTCCGCCTCCGCCAAGGGCCCCCTGGGTGTGTAATGTCCGGGTCCCCAACCTGACTCTGTCCCCCTGCCACACCTAGACCGTGTGTTCGGTATTTTTTGGAAAGAGAAGTGAACATCCAGCCCTGAGTGTGGTGTCATTTGATGTGTCCCTGGTATGACTATGGTGGGTCCTGGCTCGGAGAGGTCAGAGTTGGTCCCTGGGGTCTTCGGGCGTCAAGATGGGGAGACAGACCTGCAGGGTGAGCCACACCCACATCCTGGGCCAATCGGGGTTCCAGAAACTTCCCTAGCCTGACTCTTACCTCAGAGCTCGGGTGAGGAGCTCATTACATTGAGAAGG
Source organism: Martes martes (assembly GCF_963455335.1). Lineage (NCBI taxonomy): Eukaryota > Metazoa > Chordata > Mammalia > Carnivora > Mustelidae > Martes > Martes martes. Next base: position 158,698,978 of record NC_137891.1, read on the forward strand.
AACTTAGGACCTTCCTGCCATGAAGACTGTCCCGGACAAGGTTGCAAACCCCCTAATGCTGCCCCTTCTTCCACATTCACCCTTCCTCCTCTGCAGTCTGCCGAGCTCCCCCTACCTCCCTGCCCTGGATCTAGAGTAGAGAGGGGTGGCCTCAGGCTGTGGCCAGAGCCCCGCTCCAGGCAGAAGACTGCAGTCCAAACTGGAGGGGCTTTCGGTCTTGAAGTACAGATACCACCTTAGTCTAGAAGAAGAAGACATCCTCAGAGAGACGAAGGAAAATTAACCTAGATCAGCACCTCTCCTCATGCTCAGGCCTCGCCCACCCCATGGGTCTGGCCCCTGACTGCCCTGTGTCTCCCATCTGGAAGGAGCCTACCGTAACTGTCCCCGCCTTCCTCAGGCCCTCCTCAGCCGGCTCTGGCTGGCTGGCTTCCTCCAGCACCTGTCCTGGGACCCCAGCTCTCACCAGCTCACCGAATCCCAAGGAGGCAGCTGGGCCTCCCCCACCCCCCAGTGTGGCTGGAGGGAGGTGCAGTCAGATAGGATGACCTTCCGGCAAGCTCCCTGGGAGGTCGGGGACGGGAGGAGGGGAGCGAGCTGCGGAGCAGCTGTGGGATTATGGACTGGGGCCCTGGCCTGGCAGCTGCTGGGCAGCCACGGGGTGCCTCAGGGGTGGCCGTGTCCTGTGGCTGGGCCAGCCGCTGGCTCCGGGGGTGGAACCCCGCATGGGTTTCCCAGAGCCCTGCCCGTCGAGCTCTGAGTGAGGACTACAGAGGAGTCTCTGTGGGGGCCAGGAGCTGTGACGCAGCGGTTCTTGCCCCTAGGTGAGCTTTCAGATCACCCGGGGAGCTGGGGCCCAGGCTCCACATCCCGACGGAAGGGGCCTGGGGCCGACCCGGCCCCAGCTCAGGCCCTTCCTGAGGGACTTCGATGTGTGGGCACCTCTATGAGGCCTGCAGCTGGGGGCTGTTGGGGCCGCATTTCTTGCCACTCTGCAGGGGTCTGGGAGGGAGGAAGGTGCCTTCCTGAAGAGGTGAGCCTCGGAAAGAGGAGGGGAGGGCCCGTCTCCCTCTGCCTTTCCTGAGACCAGGCTGCTCCTTGAGGCTCCCACTTTCTCCCAGTACATAGCCACCTTTTCGCCAAAACAGTTTGGAGGTTGACTTCTGTTACATACAGCCAGAAGAGCCCCGACTGACACCACCAAATTTGCAACCGGGAAATTGAGAGTCTGGGTGCGGACTCCTGTCACAGGCACCAGCGGAGCAGGCTGGTGGGGCGGGGTGGGGGGAGCAAGGAATGTGGGGCCCAGAGCCTGGACCTCTGCTAGTCCCCCAGGACCTCCCTCCTGTCCCCAGCTGGGGATTTGGCCAGCCTTGCAATCTGGCCACAAAGCAGTTGGCCAGGACACCATGTGTATTCTCTGGATGTTCAGGGTCCACCAGAGGCTTGGGACTTGGGAACACTTTGGGATAGAATGTGCTGGCTGTCCCCCATGGGTTTCGGGGACAGACTGCAAGAGAGACGAGCTCTGTGCCAGTGGGTGGGTCTGACGGCTGCAGGAACAAGCTTCCCTCTGGTCCTTGGTGGAGGGATGCCCTTTCTGCCTCTAACCAGGGCCCAGAGAGGGGCAGAGTGAGATCACTGCATACAGCCCCACACACTAACAGCCTAGCAGGAGGCTGGCCGTGGGAAGATGTCCAGGGGAAAATCAGAGGAGTTCAAGGCTGGAAGAGTTTGGGAAGCCTGATTCCCCAGTACTCTCTTGAAGCAGCCGTTTTCAAATACCTACATCAAGGTCACCTGGGCTGCCAACGTGAGGCGGGGCCAACTTTCCAGGCCTCCTGACCGTGCTGCTGTTTACGGTCCCAGCCTCCAGCCTCCGGGCTAGAGGACTGGGCAGAGACCCAGGAAGGGGGTCAAAGGGCACAATCCTCAAGCTTTTGCTGATGTTTATTAACAGAGTTCTCCCAAGAATGAAACTGGCCGGCCATAAAACACAGTTTGGGAAGGAAAATACCTGCGTTCTCAGCCAGTGAGGAAAAGCATAGCGTAGAAGTAGCTGTGCTCGCAGAAGGAGCTCAGCAACGGGAGGTGCTCCCAGAGGACGTGAGCTTGGGGCTGGGGAGGCAGGGACCGGGGACCCATCCAGTGCCTGCCTCTGAGAATATGGATTGCACTGAGTAGTACATGGTGTCCAGGAGTTAACCTTTTTGTGTTGTATGTATTGTTAATTCTGTGTGATAATGACACTGTGGTTTGCTTGGTTTTTTGTTTTTTGTTTTTTAAATTCCTGTTAGAGAAGCACACTGAAATGATAGAAGGCTGGATTTGCTTTAAATGCTCTAAGAGGGGCGCCTGGGTGGCTCAGTGGGTTAAGCCTCTGCCTTCCGCTCAGGTCATGATCTCAGGGTCCTGGGATTGAGCCCAGCATCGGGCTCTCTGCTCAGCGGGGAGCTTGCTTCCCCCTCTCCCTCTGCCTGCCTCTCTGCCTACTTGTGATCTCTCTGTCAGATAAGTAAATAAAATCTTTAAAAATGAATAAAATGCTCTAAGAACGAAATGGTCAGGGGCAGGGAAAGTTTGGTAAATGCCAGCGATATGTAGGGGTTCCCTCTGTTCTCTGTGTTTGTGTGTAGGTTTGCAAATGAAAAAAAAAAGTTAAAAATGCCTGTAAGTTTTGCTGGTCGTGCCATGTAACCACGCCTCACTGACCACTAACTGGGACAGAGGGGATGAGCGATCTAGAGAGTCCTGGTACCTGGAAACTTGGTAGAAACATAGCCTGTCAGGTTCCCCCCCACACACTGGGTAACACAGGCTCGACATTTTAAGGAGCTCTCTGGGTGACTGGCATAGACATGAGTTTGGGAAACGCTGATCTAGGCTCGGGCAGGAAAAGCTGTGTGGTGCATTGTCTTCCTCCATCATTTGAATACCCATGCAAGGAGGGCAGTTCAATGTATGATTTCGTCTAGAGTTGGCAAGATTACAGGAAGCCATGGCTACATGGGATCCGAGCGAAACGGAAATGAAGAAAGATAATGCCCAAAGTAGTGCTTCCCAACTATCTCTCCTACTGGGCACAGAAAAATAATATTTGGCTCAATTTATGAGCACATTACAGGCATTTTCTTGACAATGCTCTTGTTCAAAACAATTAAAACTGTCGGGGAGAGGGTGAAGAATTCTTTATAGGCATCAAAGGAAAAGGCTGATACAACGCTCTGAAATCACTAAGTTAACACCCAAGAAGCACTCCCTTTTGTCTACGAAGACCACGTGGTGACCACAAAACTGAGTGGCTCGTGGCTGCCCAGGTTCGAAGCTGAGTTACATAGAAGGGGATTGAACAAATAAATAAAATATTGAAGATAAAGTTTCCACTGCCAGAGGATAGATTTACAAAGACGAAATGGGGAAGATTCAAATAAATCCTGGGATGTTGGATTGGAATTGGACATATGTGGATGAACACCTGGCTTTTAATATATTTAGATGAATATTGAAATAGCTCTAGTTGTGTATGTGTATACATAGGTATGTGATATACACATGTCCATACGTCTAGGAGTTCTGCCTCTTAGAAAAGCCTAGAAGCAATGATAACCCAGTGGCAAGACCCTACCTTGATTTCTGAATACCATTCTCCATTAACAGGTACCAGGGCTCCATGGAGAAATGGCTGATCTGAAGGCTGAAAAGGGAAATAATAAGCCGGGAGCATCTTGATGTTCCAGAAAGTAAGAAAGTGGTCAAGGAATAATGGAGACACAGCTAAAGGATATGGAAGCCAGATTAAAGAGATTCCCACTCACTTTACTGGGACAATTTGGTATCAAAATAAATAATGATGGATTCTAACTCAATGAATAAAATAAGAATCTGTTAGTTCATACTGATACAAGTAATTAAATAAATGGGGGAGAAAAAAAGCTCTACAGTAAAATGGCAACTAATATAATTTATTAGCTAGTAAGTATAAAATATTTAACTTGACTGTGGTGAAACACTGAAGGCATATCTTAATCAAGTGACAAGAGTTAACACCACCGGCAATGGGGCAAGTCAAAATTGTGTGTCCCTTGACATAATACACTGAGAGGAACACAGCATCATTTCTGTGACATTTCTGCTAAATGTGTACAAACTGAACAACTTATGATGAGACAAAAAAGTCCAAATGGAGGTTATTCTACAAAGTAACTGCCTGCACTCTTCAAAACTGTCCATGTTATGAAAGGCAAGAAAAGACTGAAAAGACTGAAGAGATATTAGAGCTAAATGACATGAGTGATCCTGGATTGGATCCTGGACCTGTAAAAGACGTTCTTGCGACATCTGGTGACAACTCAATAGTCTGTGGTTTCTATGGGTAGTACTGTTTCAAAGTTAATTCCCTGAATTTGATAGTTTCCTTGTAGTCTTATAGGACAGTGTCCTTGTATTTTATTTTATAAGATTTTATTTATTTATTTGAGAGAGAGAGAGAGAGCGTGAGAAGAGAGAGGTCAGTCAGCGGGAGAAGCAGATTCCCTGCCGAACAGGGAGCCCGATGTGGGACTTGATCCCAGGCCTCCAGGATCACGACCTGAGCCGAAGGCAGTCGCTTAACCAACTGAGCCTCCCAGGTGCCCCTCCTTGTATTTTAGAAATACACACTGAAGTGCTAAGAGGGTAATGAGGCATCAGAAATAAATATACATAGATAAACACATGAAGAGTTACAAAAAATATCTGCAGTGTATTAATCGTGCGACCTAAGTGACTGGCATACTGGAGTTCTTTGAACCTTGCTTGTACCTTTTCTCTGAAGTTTGAAATTATTTCAAGATAGAGGGTTGGTTTTTTTTTTTTAAACAAGTCTAAGTGGAAGCTGGAACACTGAGACACTGATTTTCTCAGAAGGCATTTGAAACTCCAGACAAACGTAGATGTAGACACCTCCCAAGATGGCGGTGGAGAGGAAAGCTTTGGACACACCTCTGGTGAACACAAGCAGAAATCTTTATTTCACCATCATATTTAAAAGATGTTTTTGCTAGGTATAGAATTCTGGCTTGACTCTTCTCCTTTCAGAAATTTAGAGATGTTATCCTAGTGTCTTTGGCTTATATAATAATATCTAAACGAAAAGCCTACTTGACTCTTTTTGTTGTTGTTGTTTTTCCTTTGTTTTCTCTGTTGTTTTCCAGATTTTCTCCATCTTTGGTTTTCAGAAGTTTGACTATGAAGTGCCTGGGTATGGTTTTGTTTTTGTTTTTGTTTTCCTTTCTTTCCTTCTGTTCTCCTTGGGGGGTGTTCTGAGGTTCCTGGCTCTGTGGTTTGCTATCTTGTATTGATTCTGAAAAAATCTCAAGCTGTTATTTTTTCAAATGCTTCTTCTGCCATATTTTCTCTCTTCCTCTGCTACTTCAATTACATGCCTGATATTGTGGCACAGCTATTAAACATTGTTGTTTTATTTTTTCCATATTTTTCTGTTCCAGTTATTAATTTCTACTGACCTGTCATCAAGCTCATGAATTCTTTCTTCTGCTGTGTCCTTTGATAAGCACATCAAAGCATCTCATTTCTGACAGTGGGCTGTTGCTACCTTGTGCTCAGTCTAGACCTGTAATCCCGGGAGTTTGGGTGTACCTCAGCATTCAACAGTTCCTGCATGCCTGCACCAGAGAGGGACTCCCCCTCCAAACTCTTGCCCTTTCCCCAGCAGCAGCTTGCCATTGTTTATGATGCAAGGCTCATGTTGGTGGTAGGAGAGTTGTTCTCCTTTCTCCTGCTCCAGCCTTAGCTATAGACAGGTCCTGTGCACCTGAGCCTCCGGGGTAGGGCTTTGTCCTCCCCACATAGCATCTGACCTCCGCATGTAATGGTGGGTCTTGGGTGGCGGTCAATTTCCTGCCCTCCCGCCAGGCAGCAAGCTTGTTTTGTATCAATGCAAGTTCCTGGTTCTGAAAGAATTTGCTACTTTCCACTAGGGGCAGGCAGCTTTTGCTTCTACTCACCTCAGAAGTACACAACCTTTGTTTGGGACTTACTTCTTTCCTTTTCATTGCTTTTGTATCTCCTAATATCCCAATACGATTGTTTTCTTTTGCTCATTAGTGCAAGTCTGCTGCTTGCTTGTCAATGCTCTCCATTTTTGTCTCAGAATTTCTTTTTTTACCTTCATATCTTACTGTGTAAAGGAATCCTGGGTTGGCAATTATTTTCTTTGAGATCACTGAAGATATCATTCCACAGTTTTAAGGTGACAATTTTAAGATTTTATTTATTTGACAGAGAGAGACACCAAGAGAGGGAACAGAAACAGCGGGAGTGGGAGAGGGAAAAGCTGATTCCCCACTGAGCAAGGAGCATGACACAGGGCTCAATTCCAGGACCCCGGGATCACGACCTGAGCCAAAGGCAGACACTAATGAGTGAGATACCCAGGTGCCCCGTGACCATTCTTCCTGCTGTGAAATCAAATGTCAGCTTTAATGTCATTCCTTTCAAAGTAATCCTTTCCCCCCAACTCCTCTCTTGTCTTCTAAACATTGTGGTACCATTATTGATGTGGTTAGATGTGTATTTTTTATGTAAGTTTTTCAGCTTCTTGACTCTTTCTTTTGGTGTCTCCTTCCCTCTAATCAGTTCTGGGTTAAGTCTCAGCCATTCTCTCTTCAGTCCTCTTTTCCCTTTCTTCTGTGACTCCAATTATAGTCTGCTTGATTTTCTTACAATAGTCTCTTAGCTTTTCTTTTGTTTTCCAATTTTTAAATTCTCTGTACTTCATAATAAGTAGTTTCCTTCCACTATCTCCCAGTTAACTAATTTTATCTTCAGTTGTATTTAATCAGCTTCCGAATATACCCATTGATTTCTTTGAGGTATTCGATTTTTCTGTTCTCAGATTCCCACCTGGTTGATTTTAAAAAATCTGCTGGGTCAATTATAGTTTCTGGTTCCCTTCTTTATTAGTTTGCTAGGACTGCCACAATGAAGTACCACAGACTGGGTTGCTGAAACAACAGAAATTTACTTCCTCACATCCCTAAAGGCTACAAGTCCAAGATCTAGGTGTCAGCAGTTAGTTTCATTCTGAGGCTTCTCTTCTGAGTTTGTCGGAGGCTGTCTTCTTGTGGTGTGGTCCCTCAGCTGTGTGTCTGTCCATGTCCTAATTTCCTCTTTTTATAAGGAAAGCCAGTCATATTGGAATAAGACCTCCCACAGTGACCTCATGTCATCTTAATCACCTCTTTAAATACTTACGTACAAATAGTCACATTCTGAGGGAGCGGAGGTTGGACTTCAAAATATGAATTTGGGTGGGAGAGTGACACAATTCAGCTCATAACACCTAGAATTTTCAAGTTTCCCCTTGCATAAAGGTAACTGCAAAGGTAATTGCTTCACATTCTGTGTCTATTATCTTTGCTATCTGGGGTTTCTGTGGGTCCTTTTTGTCTGTTTCAACCTTGTTCATCATGGTTCCTTGTCTCCTTGTAAACCTAGTTATCTCTGAATATGTGTCTGATATGGCTTCTGTAAAATATGTGTAGTAATCATGTAAGGCCAAGGATTATTTGCTTTAGCCTGTGCCTGGGGGCCCTAGCTATTGTGGATCACCTTTATCCAAGTTCAGGACTTGAGGTTTCTGGCTCCCCATGTGACTCCAAGTCAGGCTGCAATCTGTGTGAGGGTTGGGTTAGTTAGTTACTATGGTACAAGCATTCCGGGTCCCCAACTCCAAGCATAACAGAGTTTACAAGGGCACCCACAATTGCTGGGGATGGACTTTACAAGTTTTTTCCTCCAGCCCTGTACAACTGCTTCTTCCAGGTCGACAACCACTTTCACATCAGCACTCAGCATATCGTATCAGAGGTGAGCACTTACTCACCTCTTCCAGATTTGCAAACATATCCAGGAAAGAAGTAACCCTTGAGCATCAGATTCAATTTTCTACATTATTCTCCTCTTCCTGGACCCAGCCTGGGACCCCTCAGTGTTTTGTTAATTTTAGAAAGATCCTGGAAAATATTTTGTCTAATATTCTTAGCTGTTTTCAGTAGAAGAGTTGGACCAATATTACCCCCAAGTGGAAATCAAGGGTCATCTTTCCAAAGGCTATCATATAATTTGAGAGAATATTTAAACCTTCTGATTTAAAGTAGAACATTTTTATTTCTTCTTCTGTATAAGTGACTGCTCATGACCAATCCAAATTAACAAAAGAATTATTAGATGTTAAAATATTTACCAGAGTTGGTGTAAAATTATATCACCTCATTTTTTAAAGTTTCAACATTTTCAAATATTTATCTTTTTTATTTGAATAATCTCTATATCCAATGTGGGGTTCAGACTCAAAACCCCAAGATCAAGAGTCACATGATCTACCAACTCAGCCAGACAGGAGCCCCTGAAAGTTTTTCATTAATTAATTTTTGAAAAAGTTTTTTTTATTTATTTGAGAGAAAGCACAAGCAGGGGAAGCAGCAGAGGAAGAGGGAGAAGCAGGCTCTCCGTTGGGCAGGGAGCCCAACTCGGGGCTACATCCCAGGACCCTGAGATTACAACCCAATCTGAAGGCAGATGTTTAACTGACTGAGCCACCCAGGTACCCTGAAGTTTTTAATTTAAATATGCTTTCCAAAAATTATCTAATGAGCACATGAACCTTGTTATTTGACGTTTTTACAAAAATGGAAAAGACGATATACAAATGACAAAGCCTCATAAAATGGCCTTTAAATATCAGTTGTTTCCACTAGTTTTTCTTCTTTGGACAGGCCATCTAACTTCTCCTTCTATAAAACTGACGATCACTGCAAGACCCTCACAAGTAGGCAGAGAGGCAGGCAGAGAGAGAGAGGGAGGTAGGCTCCCTGCCAAGCAGAGAGCCCGACGCGGAGCTCGATCCCAGGACCCTGAAATCATGACCCGAGCCAAAGGCAGAGGCCTAACCCACTGAGTCACCCAGGTGCCCCCCTCCCCAATTTTTCTTTCCCAATTTTTTTTAAAAGATTTTATTTATTTATTTGTCAGAAAGAGTGAGCACAGGCAGACAGAGTGGCAGGCAGAGGCAGAGGGAGAAGCAGGCTCCCTGCTGAGCAAGGAGCCCGATGTGGGACTCGATCCCAGGACGCCAGGACCATGACCTGAGCCGAAGGCAGCCACTCAACCAACTGAGCCACCCAGGTGTTCCCCCAGTTTTTTTTTAATGTGGTAAAATACACATAAAATTTACCACCTTAACCACTTTAAAGCACACAGTTCCGTGACATTAAGTACATTAATATGGCTATGCAACCGTTCAGTACCATTCATCTCCACAATTCTCCCCTTATAAAACTGAAACTCTATATCCATTAAATGATAACTCCCCACTTCTGCCAGTCTATTCTCTGTGCCTGGTTAGACTAATCTCAGTACCTCACATTAGTGGAATCATACAGAATTTATTTTTGTGATACAGGAGGTTGGGAGATCTGGCCACCGGGAGGGGCTGCCATTTTGAACAGCGGTCAGGGAAGGCCTTTCTAGTTAAAGACCTGAAAGAACTGAAAGAGAAAGCCATTTGGTTAACGGGGGAAATTGTTTTCCCATCAAAAGGCAGCTTATGAGGTTGGAGTAAACCAGGGGTAGAGCAGAGCAAATGGGAGACAGGTGGGGGTATGCGGTGAAGCTTCCCGTAGGATGCTGTCTTCTGCCCTGGTGAGACTGGAAGCCTCTGCAGGCTTCTCTGCTCAAGTGACCCTAGCCCTTATATTGAAAACTGACAACAGAGAGGTGGAGGATACAAAGGAAGGTAGCAGGGAGTTCATCTGGGAGACTGATAATCCAGATGAGATGCGGAGGCCTAGACCCATGTTGGGGGAGATGCTGAGAAGCGGCCAAGTTCTGGATGTTTCAAAGGCAGAATCAACAGGATTGGCAGACTCATTGGATGCGGAGTGAGGAAGAAAAGATAAAGTCAGGATGGACACTGAAGGTTTTGGCAGGGACCTAGAAGGCTGGGCCGGCTGTTACACCCCTTCCTGGGATGGAAGGCTGTGAGGGTGTCAGCCCTTCAACCGCTTCTGCAGCAGCCTGGGGTCCACCCCTCCGTTTCCACCGCTGCTCTCCCTAGCCACCTCCTTGCCAAGCCCAGTGGACACTTTCCCACCTTCCTTCTTGGACCTCTTGGTTCTGATGCCAAACGAATCATTTGTTATTTTGTGCTCTAGGATTCTGTGATGTCCTCCCTTTCTGACTTCTCACATCTCTTTCTGGCCATCACTTTTACATCCTTGGTCTTGTTCCAAAAGTTTGGGCCTCTACCCTCCGGCATCACAGATGCTCCTTGAGTGACGGGATTTCATCCATGACCACAGCTTTCAAAAGCCACCTGAGTGTCAAGCATTCTTCTTAGCCTACAGCTCACTCTTTAGTTCCAAATCTGCTTCCCAGACTCCCCGCAAACACCATATATTTAGAACCAAAAAGTCCCCTCCCCTTTGTGCATCCTCTACCCCAGCAAATGGCACCATCAGCATTGGTGTTCTGCAGTCATGCTGTACTTTCTCCTTCTCATCCTCACATTCAGCTAGCCACCTAGATCTGTCAACTCCCTTCCTGAAAACTTCTCCAATTTGACCTTTCCCACTGCCAGATCTAGGATATAGGTTTCATACAGGTTTAACTTGGTCTCTGCAACAATGTCCACACTGATCACTTCTTTTCTGGTCAAACTTTATTTCTCCCCTCTAGAGTATTATTTCTAAAATGAAAATCATTCTACTTAAAGATAATCCAGGCCCCCTATCAGCTTCTTGGCCCAGAGGAATGAAAGCGCAGGAGGGCTGTAGAGCTCACTGCCCTAGGAGAGGTGCTAAACCATCACTCCAGATGTGACTGTGGTGTGAGTGAACAGTCCACTCACTTGTATTATTTATAGCCTTTACAAACCGGCGGCCAGGTTGAAGGTCTATGAACAAGGCTCCCTCTACCACTCACCACTCAGCACCACTCAGAGAAGGGAGTGGCGGAGTTCCTAATCTGACTGCTCTTTCCCCAACCACAAGTCAACCTAACCCTTCCACTGACAGAAGCTCGGTACTAAGCCTGTCCTGTGTGACACTTTCTGGTTGAACTGTCTCTGCCAGATGTTTAAGCTCCCCCCACCCCGGGTAGCAGTTAAGCTCTCTCCAACTCCAAATCTGACCCATGTTTGCTTCCTCCCTGAACCTTCCACTGTGCCATCTGGATCTGTCCCCAGCATCCTCGGGGCCACTTCTTCGAACATTTGCGTTGACTTTCTTGCTCCACCTCTAAGCAGACTTACCCCCAGGACAGACTGCCCTGGGAGCCCTTTCAGGGCCTTTTTTCCTTCCCCTAAACCTGAAGCAGCAGGGTTCCCGGTGGCAGGCTAAGGTTCCTCTAGGTCACGCCATTGCCACTCCTAAACCATTGTCTTCCTTCGTAGGCCCTCAAAAGCTCAACCTTCTTTGAAGCCCATGCTTTTAGACCGAATCCATTAGCCAGCAGCATTTCTTTTTCTTTTCACTAACATTTAATGTATTACTAGCCCCAGGGTTACAGGTCTGTGAATCATCAGGCTTACACACTTCACAGCACTCACCATAGCACACACCCTCCCCAATGTCCATAACCCAAACACCCTCTCCCTACCCCACCCCCTACCCCTGCAGCCCCGTTTGTTTTGTGAGATTACGAGTCTCTTATGGCTTGTCTCCCTGATCCCATCGTTTCATTTTTTCCTTCCCTACCTCCCAAACCCCCCACTTTGCCTCTAAAATTCCTCATATCAGAGAGATCATATAATTGTCTTTCTCTGATTTATTTCTCAGTATAATACCCTCTAGTTCCATCCACACCATTGCAAATGGCAAGATTTCATTTCTTTTGATGGCTGCATAGAATTCCATTGTGTGTGTGTGTACACACACACACACACACAATCTTCTTTATCCATTCATCTGTTGATGGACATTTACATTCTTTCCGTAGTTTGGCTATTGTGGACATTGCTGCTATAAACATTCGGATGCATATGCCCCTTCAGATCACTACATTTGTATCTTTAGATGGGTAAGTACCCAGTAGTGCAATTGCTGGGTCAGAAGGTAGCTCTATTTGCAACTTTTTGAGGAACTCCATGCTGTTTTCTAGAGTGGCTGCACCAGCTTGCATTCCCACCAACAGTGTAGGAGGGTTCCCCTTTCTCTGCATCCTCGCCAACATCTATCATTTCCTGACTTGTTAATTTTAGCCATTCAGGCTGGTGTGAAGTGGTATCTCATTGTGGTTTTGATTTGTATTTTCCTGATGCCGAGTGATGTGGAGCACTTTTTCATGTGACTGTTGGCCATCTGGATGTCTTCTTTGCAGAAATGTCTATTCATGTCCTCTGCCCATTTCTTGATTGGATTATTTGTTCTTTGGGTGTTGAGTTTGCTAAGTTCTTTACAGATTTTGGATACTAGCCCTTTATCTGATATATCATTTGCAAATATCTTCTCCCATTCTGTCGTCTTTTGGTTTTGTTGACTGTTTCCTTTACCAGCAGCATTTCTTTAAGATTTTTTTTTTTTAAAGACTTTATTTATTTATTTGACAGACAGTGATTACAAGCAGAACAGAGAGAGAGAGAAAGTGAAGCAGGCTCCCTGCTGAGCGGAGAGCCTGATGCGGGACTCGATCCCAGGACCCCAAGATCATGACCTGAGCTGAAGGCAGTGGCTTAACCCACTGAGCCACCCAGGCTCCCCCTTTAAGATTTTTAACTCCAGAATCACCAGCACCAACTTCTCATGCCCACTACTTTACTTTTACCATCACTTGCAGCAATTTCAAAACCCACAGAAATCCACTGAACAGCACTGGTTGATTTTTGACATTTTCACTTCTAGTAATGTTTTCTTCCTCCTCCCATCTTGACTCACATGACCATCACCTAAAAACTTTGCTATTACCAGTCACTGCACATCTCAAGGTTGAGCATGTCTTCCTCTTAACTTAATACTTTTACTACAAGTCAATGTGGAACATACTAACTCCACTCAGCAGAGAATGTTATGCTCTTACTAGTTATGGCTAATCAGGATCCATCCCTAGGTAGGCATGGGGGGAGTGGATGCTGGGAACATTACTGTCAACTGTAATTTTGCGCCCACTTCTAATACCTTTGCACTTTTCTTCTTCTGTTGAATTCAGCTGCCAAACGCTCTACTTCCTGGCAATTCTATTTCCCTGGAACATTTTTTTCCCATTCTCCAAGATAACTATTTTACATTTTCTTCTTTTGGGGTCTTAAGGAATCTCTATACTCAACGTGGGGCTCAAACCTCACAACCTGAAATCGAGTCGCACGCTCCACCAACTGGGCCAGCTGGACGCTCCTAAATTTTTCTTTCATCAAACTTCTAACATCTTTTCTCCCTTTTCTAAGACCCATCAAAAACAAAACAAAAAACAAAACCCAAAACTTTTCAAATTTTTATTGAACTTAATTTGAAGACAAACTGACAAGCCTCAATATCCACTAACATGAAAACCTCCATTTTCTTTGAATACCTTTCAAGAGTTTTGCTCCTGCCCAGATTTTGAAAATGGTATATATTTTAAGATTTTTATCATTAAATGGGGCACCTGGGTGGCTCAGTAGGTTAAGTGTCTGCTCTCAGGGTCCTGAGATTAAGCCCCATGTTAGGCTCTGTGGGAAGTCTGCTTGTTCCTCTCCCTCCCCTCTGCTCATGCTCTCTCTCAAATAAAGCTTAAAAAAACAACTTTATTAAATAATCTCTACACCTAGCCTGGGGCTCAAAGTCACAGCCCTGAGATCAGGAGTTTCATGTATGGTTCTAAATACATTTCCTTGATACTACCATGAAGCAAAACTTTACTAGCTATTATATACAAATAGGTTTTAGCCATTTACTAACAAATTCTCCATCCTTAAACTGACAGCAAGTTTTTTGTTACCAGTATCATCCATGCTGCCTGCCACAGTTTCCTTTCCAATCTTCACATTTCCATCTCCATGTACTACCTAGGCCCTTAAGTACAATGTTTTTAACAGAAACCATAACAAGCATTGTCACCTTGTTCCTCATTTTGATTAAAACAGAGCATACCACAGGACTGATATAGGATACTTCATTTCTTACCACTCTTCCTATACTTACTCTGCTGCAGCCACATATTCTTGCAAAGGGATGAGATATTTGTAATTGTTAAGGCTGGAGCACTGGGCTCAAAGCTAAGTGTCAAACACTAAGGCAGTTATCAGATGAGGAAACCATTGCTGCTGCTTTGGCAAAACAATGCATCCACTGTCCCCTATAGCCAAGTGCTAACTTCTCCCAGGTCTCATGCTTGCACCATGTGACTGTCAGGCTAAGTTCTCACCTGCGCCCTGGCTGCAGAAAGAATGCATTCTCTGGGTTGGCTAAGAGACTTAGGCTATCTAATCCTTACACATGGTGAAGACATCCATCAACTGCTGGCCAACACAAGACACATGAAAAAGTACATTGGTAGTTCTGTTTGCAACACTGGCATCAAGACTGTATCACAAGTAACTTTCTTCCTTGCTGTGGTTTTCAAAATCACATTTTAACATTACAGGTCTCTCCTGCTGTCTGAAAGCACTCCATTCCTATGGAACCCTCTGTAAGCTAAATAGTGAAAGTGAAGAAGCAATTACCACTAACTTATATAGAAAAACTTGTGTTCTCAGAAACAAATTATCCCTTAGATTTTTCTAATACTTTGGAATGTATTTTGCTAATGGATGTAAAAATAGAATGCTTGCTTCAGCAGCACATGTACTAAAATTGGAATAAGAGAATATTAGCAGGGCCCCTGTCCAAGGATGACATACAAATTCATGAGATGTTCTTTATTTTTTACTTACTGAAAAGATTAAAAAATGCTGATTTGAAGGGGGCACACGCACCCTAGTGTTTATACAAGCACTATCAACAAATTATGCAAAGATCCCAAATGTCCAGGTGCACCTGGGTGGTTCAGTGGGTTAAGCCTCTGCCTTTGTCTCAGGTCATGATCTCAGGGTCCTGGGATCAAGCCCCGCCTCGGGCTCTCTGCTCAGCAAGGAGCCTGCTCCCCCCAACTCAGCCTACTTGTGATCTGTCAAATAAATAAATAAAATTTAAAGTAAGAAAAAAAAAAAAGCCCAATGTCTAGATGAATGGATAAAGATGTGGTGTGTGTATATATACACACACACATATATATAAAATGGAGTATTACGTGGCCATTAAAAAGGAATGAAACCTTGCCGTTTGCAACATGGATGGAACTAGTGTACTACACTAAGTAAGAGACATCAGAGAAAGGGGGAACTTGTTGGGATGAGCACTGGGTATTCTGTAATGAATCATTGAATTCTACTCCTGAAACCAATACCATACTATATATTAACTTGAATTTAAAGAGCATAGATGCTTACACAGTTCCAAACCATGGCAACTCGATGAATGCTACTTCTCAGGGAAGGAGCTTGGTGGTCCACTCCTGCCGCTCAGTATGCACTGCCCTCTGTATACAGTTCACTGCAGCCAAACCAACAACAAATGCTATTTTCATAAAAGTGGAAATTCTTGTCAGATTTCTTGGTTAGCAAAAGCAATAATGTAGGTCTTCCCTTACAGTGGAAAGGTATAATGCAGAATTTTGAAAGGTGGTGAATACCTGTATTGGATATCTAACCAATATTGTTTTTGCCATTTCCATGATACATACATATCCTAGGGATTCAATTATAAAAAGTATACTTCACATACCATCAACAGTATTCAAATCTGTTCTATTGTACTCTTGTCAGCATGGAGCATCTTTGAAAAAGGCAAAAAAAAAAAAAAAAAAAAAAAAAAAAAAAAGTTGGCTCCAAGCTTTGAAGGAGTTTGAAAGACACTAGCCTACTTAAACATTATGTTCCCACCTTATTCACCAGTCCCCTAGAATTAAAGGTACCAGGGCAATACAACCTTGGTTGTGAAATGTTCTGGAAAGGGGCACCACCACCTGGACTTACACAGAACTGCAAGAACCCTGGAAGTGCCACTGTAAATCCCCAGCACCTTTTCCCCCAGGGCCCAAAAAACTGGTCAGGATGATCCCAAATGAACATCTAGCCAGACACTGTACAAGAATAACCAGAACAGGTTTAGGTTAGAAGGGAGTTGAGACCACAGAATTATTTTCACCAACCTCCACATTGTTTAGTAAGCTTCCTACAGGCATTACATTTGTTGTTAACCATCTTGGATCAGCCACACACAGGAGTGAGCCTGTTTAAAGAGGACATCCAGGCTCTGCCGCTGGCTGAAGTAACTCTTCCACAAGGAAGGAAATAAGTGATTTGCAGAATCCAGTTGGAGCTCTCTCCCCTTTGCCACTGTCCCTCAGCAAAAACAACTTACAAAAAAGAAAATGGCCAAATCATCCTAGTAAATGTTTTCTTATGTTTAGTACGAGCCAATAGGTATGTCACTTAAAGAATTACACATTTTAAGGAAATTTCCGACTAATCCAGTGAGTACCATCTATTTGCAGCTAGGTTTAAGCTAAGGGTCCTATGGCCAGCTAAGGACTTAACAAACTAAAATTAAGACAAGACAAAAATATACACAAAGACAATTATTTAAGACCTTTATTAACGGGTGCTTGCCGTTTGTTGACTTTTTTGAAAAAATCAAGTTGTAAACTTTTATTACAAATTAAAAATGAGGTTCTTAAAAATCTCAACTTGACCAGATATGAAACAATTTAAAAACCTTTAAAGGTGTATTGAGAAAAACCAGGCTTTTTTTTTTTTTTCTTAAAAAACACGTTTGTCATTACCAAAAAGAGACGTCTTTAGGTAAAAATAATAAAAACCCCATGCTGCATAGATAATGCAGATAGTTCTATTTATCTGGTCAATGGGCAAAAAGCAAGCACTTAAGGTCTTCAGCTCCAATCTTTTGTTCATTTCTTATTGCTGGAATTTCATCTTCATTTCTTCGTGTTGGATGACTAAACTGAAAAAAAAAAAAAAAATTAAAGATTATCTTGCACAACTGACTGTTACAATGTTCTTTTAGTATACTCCAAATTGCTCCAGATTACATTAGCTAAGTAGGGAAGGCATTAACAAATCTATTTCTTTATCCCAAGACACTGATCTAACAGGGGTGAACAATGCTCTGTGACAAGAATGGCTACTGTCAGTTCTGGACGACCTTTTGCCACCCAGAATATAATAGAAGGGAAAAAAACAAAAGTATCACTGGCTAGAAATGACAATTCCAGAGCCAAACAGAGACGATTACATGCTTCTCAGTAACAAGTAAAAAACTGATGCAAAGGAATCCCTTAACTTTAGACCTGATATAATATCAAACCTGCCACTTTCCCCAAAGAGACCATACTGCTCATCACCATGCAGGTTATTCTAGTAAGCTATCCCACCTCTTTTTAAAAACAAACACAGCATAATCATCATATTTCTTAGGGTAAAGTTATATAGCAAGACGTAACTCAGCTTACTACTGAAATCACAGATTCCATTCAGAATAGTTGATAAAAGCTCTAATACTCAAGATTTTGATAGGCCAAGTATGGCCCTGATACTTGCCATTACCCAAACTGGATACTTAGGTAATTTGAAAAGGACTATGGCTGAAAGACATCCTAAAGAACATTGGCTCATCTTACCTGATGAACTGGGATTTTTCTCTTGCATGAATGGACACCACTCATGACTACTCAGAGGCCAGAAGGCCACCTATGCCTACTTACCCGGATGATGGTAGAGATGGTAAGCCGGCATTTACTCAGCCCCGCCCTGCTCAGCCTCGGGAGCGGACGAATTCTCAGCTGGTGGATCGGCTGCTTTTGTCTCTTTGCCATCTTGTGGTTTAGGGTTTTCTGGGCGTCTGCGTCGGTAATTGAAGTTGCGGCGGTACCGACGTTGAGGTGGCTGCTGACCCTGGGTCTCATCTCCTTGATTTTCCTTATCTTCCTCATTGCCATCCTCTCTAGGTTGTCTTTGGCGAGGAGGACCCCTAGAATGAACATTGTACAAAGTTGCAACGATAAAACCTTCATTCTTTAATCCAACCACCAGTGTTCTCACTGGGTCAGTCAACTAAGCATCACATCTGGCCTCTTTATCAAAAAACCAAAAAGCACAAACTTGGTTCCCATTTTACAAACTGGATGGGATGTCTGTGCAAGGATTTGAAGTATAAATTAGAGGATGTATATTTAAAACTGGTTTTAATGGACTAGCAAACTTACTCACAGTATAACCTATTATAAAATTAATCATGAAATGATGGAAGTGGCATGTAACACCAGACACTTTGATGTCATTTTAAATGGGCTCCATGATAGCCAGGTTTGGAACCAAGTGCTACAGATAGATGAGCACTTGCAAAAAAAAGCAGGATACCAAAAAGAAAAGATGCTCTATATAAGTCAAAACACACAGCAACCATTAGTCATTAAGGAAATGCAATTCAAAACAAAGAGGCCACTTCACACCTTCCCAAGATGGCCATAATCAAAAGATCAGAAAAGCACCAGCGCCAGTGAGGATGTGGAGAAATTGGGAGGCCTCATACGTTGCTGGTGGGAATATAATCACAGTACAGCAGCTTTTGGAAAACAGCCTGGCAATTCCTCAAAATGTTAAGAGTCACTCACTCACTATGTGACCCAGCAATTCCACTCACAGGTCTATACACCCACAAAGTATCCATTTCATGATTACCAGTAACAAAAATGTACAAGCAATCCCAAGTGCCCATTAGCTGACTAATGAAGATCTTCAACAAAAGAGGACATCCATATGGTGGACCCTGACTTATCCATGAAAAGGTAGACTGGTAGCAGCCAGGGCTTGGGGTATAGGTAAATGAGAGACTGTTAATGGATACAAGGGTATTTTTCTGGCTGTGGGTTGGGGGGAAGGAGTGAAAGAGTCTGTAATTAGAGATAGTGTGGTAATGGTTGCATAACTGTGTGAATACTAAAATCCAGAGTTGTACACTTAGAAAAAAGTTTAAATTTACATTCTAGCAATATTATATTTAATAGCCTGAAATTAAAGATATCAGGACCAAAGAAAAGTACTGTATCAAGATTTCTAACACCAAGGAAAAGATTAGAATTGCTTTTGCTGGTGACTATAAATGTCAGAAAGCGGTTTTCTTGGCCTTTCCTCCATCCATAATCATAGCACCCCAGAAACATCAAGATTGTAGCATGTGTTTTATACCTACTGGTCATCATGGGCTCCAACTAATTCCCCTCCCTTTTTCCTGAGACCCTTTTCCCTAGTTTTGAAACCTCATACACAGTCTTTGGCAAAACTCTTCCAGCTCTCCCCTGAAGCCTTCACGTGCGGCTGCTGCTTTACCCAATCACTGTGGCTTCGAAGTCAATTTTCCCCATTTCTTTCCAAAACTCTGAGCTTTTCAAATCTTATGTTAGGCTATGTTCCATTTACTATGCTTTTCCTGTTGTAGTTATCCTGACAACCCCACATAACCTGGGCATTTAAACTCTTTACCTCCCATCCAGTTGCTTCCTATCTGGGTTCTCCCAATTTTAAGGACTCCACTCTCCAAACATTCCTTTTCCTGTTCTCCTAGTTTAATTCCTTCTTGTTCTCCCATTATTTACTTCCATTAGGATTTATAATCCAGCATTCCTATCACTTACTCTATCTCCCATTCTTCCTTAGTATTTTTCTCCCTTCCTACCCAAGTATAAAGCCCACCATTAATTATGACCAATTAGGATCTACATTTGGATCAACAAACGCTGGACTAATTCAACTCTGCTCAATCTGAGCCTGCTGCTCAAAAATGGCCGCAAAATACAAGCATGCTGGGTGGACCCTGTAACCATTACTCTATTATTTGATTTCCCCTCGTTTCTCTTCTAGAGATAACTTTACATTCTTTGTCCAAAATTCCCCATACCTCTCACCTCACCATCTCTGACTCCACTAGCACTCCAGTGCCTACATGCTTTGGCTCCTTACACACAAAACACCCAAGTCTTAGGGGCGCCTGGGTGGCTCAGTGGGTTAAAGCCTCTGCCTTCGGCTCAGGTCATGATCCCGGGGTCCTGGGATCAAGCCCCGCATCGGGCTCAGCAGGGAGCCTGCTTCCCTTCCTCTCTCTCTGCCTGCCTCTCTGCCTACCTGTCTGTCAAATAAATAAATAAAATCTAAAAAAAATTAAAAAAAAAAAACAAAAACAAAAACACCCAAGTCTTAGCAAAGGGTCCACCACTCACTTATGGATGAAATCCTATCCTATCTACAGGCCATTCTAAGCAGCTGCTTTCTACAAACTGTCTTCTGCTGCCATTTTCCAGCCTACGAATATGCCCAATTTCTCAAACAAAAGTACTTTAACACCACTCCTCCCTTACGCTTTGTAATCAGCACTATCAACTTGTCTATCCATTCAAATGAGACTAGTATGTCTAATTTAAAAGGCAAACAACAAAACTGAAGCACTCAACAACAAAAACTCACATGCTATCTTTTAAAGACATCAATGAAGCTAGGCAAAAATTTAAGCAGCTTTATAGTATTAACAAAAAGGTAAACTTTCTGCTGTTGGTACCCATGGATGTAATGTATAGACTGCCATGAAAGCCCACTTTAGACCAATTCTAAAAACAATGAACACTGTAAAAAATGATATTGTTATATTATTTGCAATGTTTTAACAAGGTATCTCTGTCTTGGTTTAAAACTAGTTTGAATAATAGTTCAGTTCAGGATCAACAAAGCTTATTGGTCAGCATCACAAATAATCTTCCCCACTCCACAGGGAAAACCCACTGATCTCCAACATCCAGCACATGGCTAACACAATCTCCTGGTGGAGATTTTAATGAAGCAGAACTAGAACTCCAGTCCACTTTCATGAAATAAAAACTCAGGACACAACACACATCTCTAGAAATAAGAAAAGAATAAATTATGGACACCAGCTACTACAAAATTCTCAGTGCACATATACTGATGTGTAGTGCAACCTCAGCTGGGTTCCTAGCTCCTAAAGCTTCAGTGCTCCACCTTCCTTAAAGTATTTTAAACATGGGTATAGGTCTGTGTGTGTCCCTGTCTGAAAACCTCTCTTACAGAGTCACAATGTATTTTGAAGACTTCTATATTGTATTATGGATAATTTTACAGTAAGGAATTTCTTCAAACTTATTTGGATATGTACAGTTAAAGCTGTTACATAAGTGATCAGTTAAGAATTATTACTGTATTGCCTTAAATATCCAACCCGTTAGTTTTAAGGATCACATGTGGAGACTCAATGCTTTAATGAAAAGACCCTTAAAAGAAACAGCTGTTAACACCGTTCTATCCACCCGCTGTGGGACAGACTGGGTACACTGATTGCCTCAATAGATCATGTGTTTATATACTAAACACATCTGGCTCATGGAACTCTTCTCCAGTTACTATGTACTTTATTGGAGTGATTTCATTTTGCAACTTAAGGGTGACAAAAAACCTAAACTGAAAAGTGATTAATGGAAAAGTATGCCATCTCAGAGGTAACACTATAGAGTCTTCATTCATGATTAAGGTGCAGTTCACAAACTCCTAATGCTTTAAAGGCAATGCTTACCTTTACCTTTCTCCCTCCCAATGAAGCAGGTCTTAAACATACAACACAGGTTGAACTATTCTCTTACCTGTTCAAGGACAGAAAAACTGAAATTCCATAACCTCATTTGGGGGGGGAGGGGACCCACAACTGAATATAAAGTAGACCTCATCTACACAAGCTGTTTTTACCCAGTGCCAGCAAAGAACACATTCTCAAAGATAACTGACTTCGGGTTCACCTCTTTGGCATCTGACAAAAGAAAATGTTAAGTGTTAACAAATAAGATGACTCTAAAAGGCTGCAGGAGAAGCTGGATGCTGCTGAGTCCTAACATATGCTTGAGAAATTTAATACAAACCATACCTGCGGAATCGTGGTCTATAACCCCGATACATATTCTGTCTCACTGGTCTACCTTGTTCTCCTGCACCCTGGTTGTCAGCACCCTGAAAAGACAATCAAGCTGACTGAAACAGTAACAGAGTAAAAACCCAATCAGACAAATCCAAAGTCTGCATACAGGAGTTAAAAATAAATAAATCAATCATCTAGTAACTATAATTATAAATTAATCTTCTAGAAATAAAAAAAATGCTTCCCATTAAGATTAATTACTCCAACATAGGGGAAGACACCCAGAAAATGCTTAAAATGCAGTCTTATTTAAAGTTATCACATGCTGTTTCTTTTACTTTTTGGTGAAAACTGAAAACTTACTTCCATCACTTCTCCCTGCACAGGAGGGTTGGAATACTGTGGTCGACGCCCATAGGGTCTCCGCATGTAGTAAGGTGGGAACCGTCGCCTGCGGTAGGGCCGGCGCTGTTGGGCCTGGCCTTCGGGAGCACTTTCCGATCCCTCGTTCTTTTCCCCACTCTCACTATTCTGGTAATTTTGCTGGTAATTGCGTGGAGGACCCCTGCGACGTGGATAGCGTCTATAATGGTTACGGTCTGCTGCATATTTACTGCCTTGCACTGGAACTCCACCAGGGCCTGTCACATTTGCTGCCTCCGCACCCTACAAAAGCCATCATATATTGACAGTGACAACAGAATTAAGTACACTTACCAAAATTTACACAAAACAAATAAAAAAGGGTCTATGTGGCCAGGGGTGCATAGAAATGATTAAACATCAGCTCCTCACTGTTCTGAAGAGATTGCCCTCTAACTGCAGCCAGCACATTAGGCTTGATGCACCTGTGTTCAAGTGGTCACCTGACCCAGCCATCCACATTAGAGCCACCATCCTAACGGATGAGATCTCCAAAATATTTCCATACTGAAGTCAAACCTTTACACAAAAAGCATCCTCACCTTTTCTCCTTCAACAACATCAAACTCCACAGTCTCTCCATCTCCTACACTGCGAAGGTACTTCCTGGGGTTATTCTTCTTTATGGCAGTCTAGTAATATCACATTCCAAAAATAGATTAACAGGGGAGAATAATGTGCTTTTTCATTCAAAATGTACCAGAGTCAATATTATTTTAGCTTGGATATACACTTAAAATTAGCTTTAAATAAGACCAAACTGTCAATAAATTTAGGAAAACAGGGACCAATGCTACCCCCAACCTCAACCAAAATGCTCTAATCTTACAAGGCCCCAGCATTTTACCACTATTTCCAAACTAAAACAAGTAATTTAACACTCAAGACACAACAATATGTATTTTTTAAAAATGCCTTTTGCAAAAGCATCATATGTAGCTTTATACAAAATGAGGATATCCATCTATCCCCCAAAGACTGCACTTAATAGTAGAAGCTAGCCCCACACAGGGCCAGTTTAGATGACAGGCGAGTTTAGTTTTGCATGCTTCAAAGTTGACCAAACCAACTTTGTCCCTGTGTTAACCATATCAAACTCAATTGCAAATGTCAACCAAAATCCCTTCCAACTGGTCTGTGATAATACTTCAATGGAAATGCAATTCACATGTATTGACCATGCGCCACTCTTTACATTATCTGACCACATGGGATAGTCAGTTATTACCTCCTCGGAATACAATAAATCTCACATTGTTACTTGTTCTCTAGACTGCTACAACTAAGTAAAAAGGGAAGAATAACCCCTCACATTTGAGTTTAATACAGTAAAGTTCCTTCATGCATTACCTAATCAATCTCATTTTGACAAATGTGAGGTATTATTACTCCTTCTTTACAAATAAACAGGCCTTTAAAGGTTAGGTGACTTGCCCAAGGTCACACAGCTTAAGTGGCACAGTATGGACTTTTCTAAATCCAGGTCTTGGGACTCCAAATCCCATGTTCGTTCTACTACATCACAGCAGTATCCATTACAGGATCACTCATGCATTTCCATTCCATAGGAGGCAGGACAACCAACAAAGCTGAAGCCAATTAAGCTAAGTTGCCCAGAACTGCAGTCTCCTTGATACACTAAGACCTGAGCATCCAAAGTCCCAAGAAACAACTAAATGTTGAACCACTTCCAAAATAAAGAGGAAAGCATATTGGTGACACCTGTGGGTCAGTACCAAGTGGGTGACATGCGTTCAGCCAAATAATTGATCTCATCTGTCATCTAAACTGTCACGAAGTTTTCATACCTTCCATATATAGCCAACTCTTAATTACCTGCAGTCCTAGGGGATAGCAGAAGTATGGATAATTACAATTTCAAAGCTTACTTTGGTTGGCATCTCCAGAACACCCCCAATCTCCCCAAACCCTTTTGTGCTGCTGACAAGTAACAAGACTGATCAGCCTTGCTGTCTCTTGTTCCTAAATGTGCATATTCCTTTGAATATGCAGAAGTAAGGAACACAAAGGAGTTGGCATTCAATTTTATAAAACATTTGTTTTAAAAATAACACTGAGCAGTCCTGTATTTATGTTTAGGATTTTTTTTTAAAAGTTCATTTTTTTAAAAAAGTAATCTATACACCCAATATGGGGCTTAAATCCATGACCCTGAAATCAGGGGTCTCACACTCTTCCTACTGAACCAGCCAGGTGCCCATATGTTTACAATTAAAATGTTTCCAAAATTACATATTTGACCCTAAGATTTTTGATAAGGTTTTGGACATACTAGAAATTGATCTGGCTCCCCTGATTGCCACTGAATGCTGTACCTCAGAAAGCAACAAAGCACCAATTTCAGATAGCCCTTCCTAAGGAAAACATGCTGCCAATCCAAGCTCACACCTGCCTGAGTAACAGTGTGAGTGTGAAAACTGTATCTTTTGGTGTCTGGATAAAAAGTACAAAGTGGTTAAAAAGTTCTTAAGATTGACTTTCAATATACAGTAACAATATTTCAACAGTCTTGGTGAAAAAACTGCAGTGCACACAACTACACATACATAGCTGTGTTCTTCCTAGCCGGTGTACGCCTGTGAGGAGCCCATGAGATACTTAAGTTTGAGATATTAGTGTTTACTTGGCAGTGGCTTACTTTAATAAAAGTAATGCTTAATGATCAAGCACTTCCCAAAATATTTTTCTTTAATGTACTTGTGAAAATGCAGCATATGGCACCTAATCCCATTAGTTTTTTCTCTTAAAACACTGAAGCCAATGTAAATAATTTTTAATGCATAATTACCAACTTTGTCGCAATTTTCCAAGCCAACCAAAATTCTCAAAGATAATTCTCAAAGTGCTTTAGAATAAACAGAAGGACCTAGGCTAACTTTGTTGGTGTTATAATGTTCGCTTCAAATTGATAGGCTTTGCAGTTTAGTCCTATTTTCCCGATGATCATTGTGATTTGTCCTTATGATAGAGGTTAAAACGTGACAGTGTTTGAAAAACAACCCCACCGAAGTTTCTGTGTATTTATAGCAAAACTAGGTCAAATTTAGGTTAATGGAGAGATTTTTTTCTTCCTTTGAAACTGGGTTTCAAAAATTTAGTCTGAGTTGAGCACATTACCTCATTTAAAAAAGCTACAGCTATTAACAAAATCCCCCTCTGAAACACCTATTTTAATTAAGGTAAACAGCCAATATAATGTTTCAACGTATACATTTAAGCATGCTCCCACTCTTCCCGTGGGAGCTAAACTGTTTGGTGGTTGGATATAATAACCTTTTTGCAAGGAACAATAGTTGAGAGAACATCCACCCCTTTCTTTTTTCTCACAACCCTTAAAACTAGGACTGTAAATATTCACACGAGCACTCACCTGGTGTACAAATACATCTTCCTTGGTGTCATTCCTGCAAGACAGAACCAAGTTGAACAAGTCATAAATGAAATACATTTCATCTTGCCAAAGGTTAAGAATAACCACGGTTCTTTGTGCATTCCCCCTCTTTCCCCTATTATTAGAGACTTTCTGGCTGCCAACCAGCCCCCAAGAAATTTAAAGCAGAAACATAATTTTTGTTTCTTTTTTTTTTTTGAGACTAAGCAGTTGCCAACAGTTGTAACCTCACTATCTGCAGAAGTATTAAAAAAAGTCTAAGTGTGACCTACTAAGCCATTAAGGCTATTAAGAGGGTTTAAGCGACTAGCAACTATCACTCCTTATTATCCTACCAAATATTAACAACGTTCTAGCATACACCACTCTTAACTCTATTCCTGTGGCAACAAGCACTGTACTGGAGAACTAAGGTGGCGAGGACGAATGAGACAACTTCTTACAAGCACACACAACCCCTTCACTTCGTATCAGACACCATTTCACAGCAATCATTAAATATCTGGTCAAACTGCTAAAGAAATATGGTTGAAATATCTGCTTTAGGACTTTAAAAGTAGTGTTAAAGGAGAAAACATTTGCCTTAAGTCTTAAAGAAGTTTACTGGAAAATGAGAAGGCCGTTCCAGAGGTAGATAGAAAAGTAGTCAAGGATCTGGGTAAAGCAGCAACTAACAAATTCAATGCAAGCGGAGTTCAAACTGGCTGGAGCATGATGAATACGGCTGTGGGTGGGGGAGGGTAAAGAATAGGGGCTAAACAATATGTAGGTAGAGGAGGCACCAAAGGCCTTTGAGTAGACGAATATGGCATAGCATCATCAGATGTTAAAATTTAGTGGCTATTAGGGAAATTTCATATACAAGAGGAGCCCAATTAGTTCTAAAGAATAGCCTAGAAGCCCAGACCAGGACTGATGGAAGCCTAAATTAAGGGGCTTATGTGTGAGAGAATGTATTTGAGGATCTCTTTCTTGTGGTAAAAATGGGGAAAACTATATGGATACATGAATTTTGGAAGTGAGGGGGAAATGGGAGAATGAGCTTATTTTAGCTGGGACACTAGGATTAAGATTGTATTATAAAGCAAAAACCACAGGAGAAACCATTTTTCAGACCTTTACTGACCTCCCAAACCCTCCTCATTTTATCCAGTAGGTCAGAGAGAGAATGGGCTCAATAAGAGTTCGAATGTTTAATGACAAAAGGAACAAAGGTTGCAATGAACTAGACTGACTGGCTTACTGACTGTTGGCTCCTTGTTGAACTGTGGAGGAA
This sequence comes from Martes martes, assembly GCF_963455335.1. Classification (NCBI taxonomy): domain Eukaryota; kingdom Metazoa; phylum Chordata; class Mammalia; order Carnivora; family Mustelidae; genus Martes; species Martes martes. The sequence goes on from NC_137891.1 coordinate 158,726,090, forward strand.
GAAATGCACCAAAGAACCCACAGAGCTTGGACTATCATAACATGAGGACATTTCACTTATGGGAACAGAATTTTAAGCTACTCAAGGCAACTGATTAAAAACTGATCTTTACAAGCTAGTTAAATACTAGAAAACCTACAGAATAAATGGCTGCCATGATGCTTATCAAATAGGTCTATAGGCATTCCACAAAGTTCCACAGCCATCACTATTAAGTTCTCATCTCCAACACTGGGACTGAATTCCAAACCCTGGGGCCCTAAGGAAAAGTGCAACAAAAGTCTGGTGAGTAGGAAAGGTAAGCTAAGTCTAGACAGGAACTCTCAACAGGGGCAGTGTTGACCACCATAGGCCATTTAATTGTTACAAAGATGGGCACGATTTGCCATAATTGGGGTGAAGTATATCAGGCTTGCTGGAGAACTAGGTAAAGAATTATTAGGTATCCTAGTGGACTTTCATGTAAGTACATTTATTATAACTTGAGTTTTGAATCTAGTATTTTACAGTTTTAACATACATTAAATTTACTAAAAATGAAACTTCCATGGAGAGAAATTTTCATTTATTGATAATGCCACTTTTTAATCTGGGTAGCCAACACATAATTTCTTTTAACAGCTGGTCTCTGTGGTAGCACTATTCATGTATTCTGATATAGTTGCAAATAGCTATGTACATATAAAATATGCTATACAATAAAAAGATGGGCGCCTGGGTGGCTCGGTCAGATTCTGCCTTCAACTAAGTCATGATCCCGGGGGTCCTGGGATGGAGTCCCACATCAGGCTCCCCCATCAGTGGAAAGCCTACTTGTCCCTTTCCCTCTGCCTGCCACTTTCCCCTGCTTCTGCTCTGACTCTGTCAAATAAATAAAACCTTTAAAAAAAAATGCAAGTAGTTATCTATAGGTTTTACTTCAAGGTGGTAATAAAAGGAATTAGAAAATTTACAAACTACTTATCTAGTAATTAAAACAATGGTTTTTTTTTCTTTTTAAGATTATTATTTATTTGAGGGAGTGCGAGAACACAAACAGGTGGAGAGGTAGAAGCAGGCTCCTTGCTAAGCAGGAAGCCCGGTGTGGGGCTCCAACCCAGGACCCTGGGATTACAACCTGAGCCCAAGGAAGATGCCCGAGTCACCAAGGCCCCCCTAGAACAATCTTAAGAACAGTCCAAGGGGGCGCCTGGGTGGCTTAGTGGGTTAAGCCTCTGCCTTTGGCTCAGGTCATGATCTCAGGGTCCTGGGATCGAGTCCTGCATCAGGGTCTCTGCTCAACGGGAAGCCTGCTTCCTCCTTTCTCTCTCTGCCTGCCTCTCTGCCTACTTGTGATCTCTGTCAAATAAATAAATAAAATCTTAAAAAAACAAAAAACAAACAAAACAGTACAAGGTAGGCAAGACACACAATGCATCCTCTGAAAGACAGCTGAAGGGAGTTGTTTTGTGGGTATAAAGATATGTAGAAACCAATAAAAGGTTCATTAACATGTGCCAGACAACAGCACTCACTCACTCTGCTGACAATAAACCAGCATATATATATATATGTGTGTGTGTGTGTATATATATATATATAGCCAAAGCATATATGGATTTTAGGAGAAAATTTGACAACTCAGAAAAATGCAGTTTTAGCCTAGATAGAACACTATAGCCTGGATGCATTATATCAATCTAGTTACAACTTAAGTGACTATGCAGAAATTCAAGGTACTACCAAAAGAAAACCCAATTTTTAGATCTCATTCCACTCTTAACAGCTGTGCAACCTTGGAAAGCTGTCTCATCTGCAAAATGGGAAAAATTAGATACAACAGCTTACCTTCCTGAGCACTTAAGTTCCAGGTATTGTTCCAAATGTCTTAACTATACATACCATTCAATCCTCACAATCCTGAGGCAGACACTATCATTAACTCATTCTACAAATCAGGAAAATGAAGTGTGTGTTCATCTGCTCAGTGGTAAAATTTGACTCTACGGGCCCTGATCTTTACTACGTTAAGAACTCAAAAAGGACCAGTTTGGAAATCTTTACATTTTTAGCTCTAGAGGCACCTTGCAGCATGACAGTCTATTTTTTTATTATTTATTTATTTATTTTTAAAAAGATTTTATTTATTTGTAGAGAGAGAGACGTTACCAGGAGGCAGAGAGGCAGGCGGGGACGGGGGGAGGAAGCAGGCTCCACGTTGAGCAGAGAGCCGACATGGGGCTCGATCCCAGGACCCTGGGATCATGACCCAAGCCGAAGACAGAGGCTTAACCAACTGAGCCACCCAGGCGCCCCGACGGTCTATTTTTTAGAGGACAACAAAAAGTAACAAGCACCTCTACATTCTCACCTGCATTACACAGCTATTCCGTTAGACCAAGGTTCTGCTATGTATCTCCTCCCCCAATGTAAACACCACTTTGGGCTCATAAGCCATATAAAAACAGCTGCTGAGTGGTAGTTTGTGGACTCCTATCTGTAGTAATACTGGAGAAAGATGCATGCTCACGGCTACTAGAGAGCTCATGGAAGAGGAAAAAGCAGTAATTAAAATAAGCTGACCAGGGCACAGGGTGGCTCAGTAGGTTAAATGTCTGCCTTCACCTCAGGTCATTATCCCAGAGTCCTGGGATTGAGTCCCATGTGGGGCTTTCTGCCCACTGGGGAGTCTGCTTCTCCCTTCCCTCTGTGCGGTCTCTCAAACAAAAGCTTTAAATAAAACCACTTTAAAAACAACACCCACTCCCCCTCGCTATTATTAATGTAATAAGAGAGACGCCTGGGTGGCTCAGTGGGTTAAGCCTCTGCCTTCGGCTCAGGTCATGATCTCAGGGTCCTGGGATAGAGCCCCACATCGGTCTCTCTGCTCAGTGGGGAGCCTGCTTCCTCCTCTCTCTCTCTGCCTACTTGTGATCTCTGTCAAATAAATAAATAAAATCTTTAAAAGAAAGAAGAAAGAAAGGCCGGCAGGCATTCCTAGTACTGCACCTTATCTTTTGTGGTATATGGTGAGAACCAAGAGACATCCTTCTAACTTTACCATACTTTACTGAGGGTGGAAAATTATGGACAGGGCAGACTAGTATAGTAATAAGCTAGCTCACTAGGGGTGTCTGGGTGGCACAGTCGGTTATATGTCCAATTCCTGGTTTTGGCTTAGGTTGTGATCTCAGGGTCATGAGATGCAGTCCCATGTTGGGCTCTGTGCTTAGCAAGGAGTCTGCTTAAGACTCTCTCTCCCTTCTCCCTGTCCCCCTCCCCCCCCAAAAACAAATAAATCTTAAAAAGCAGCTAGCTAACTAGGCACTGTGCTAAGCACCAGTAATAAAAGTTAACACATGGCCTATCTTCAAGTATTTCAACCTGGAAGGCCACCACCTTTGATCCAACGCAGCAGCTGAATTACCCAATACTGTTTTCCATTATCATAGTATGTTAAGTCCTACTGATCAGAGAGGAGGAAAAGGAAAGAAGAGCAGGCAGTGTGGTTCAGCATTCCTTACTATAAACACTGGAGCCAAAGTTAGAATCCTGGCTATCCGATTTGGGGCAAGTCGCCTTATTTGGACAATGGGGTAAAATAACACTTACCTAAAGACCATACTATAATCAAACCCAAGCCCATCCGTACTGCTGCCACTTGAGACATTATATTACTGGCAGCCCAGTGCCTAGTACTGCTGTCCGAAAGAAATAAAATGCAAGCTCGGTACAGGTTTGCCCCGTTATCTGAAAAGTTCACTTGATGCCACTTCACTTTCATGAGAAGTCTCACAGGAATGCAGTACTTTGGGATACCATGCAGAAATCTGTATATATGTTTATTTTCTAGTAGCCACAATAAAAAAAGTAAAAACAGGTAAAATTAGTTTTACCATTTAAACATGTATAAAAATCAATATAAAAAACTAAAGTATTTTACATTTCTTTTTTCATACTAAGCCTTCATAATCTCTATATTTTACACTTCTGAAAAGTAGGTTCACAAACGCAAGCTGTTCATAAGAAAGTGGTTCAAAACAAACACTAAATTGGTATCAGTTTAAAATTCAAGTTTAAAAAAAAAATTCTGTTTCTCAGATGTAAGAACCACGTTTTCCTACAAGTCTAATGGTTACTGTACTGGACAGCACAGTCCTCCTGCACTCAGGTGTATGCTTTCTGCTGGATTCTACTACTCCTCTTCTTGCTGTTAAGTGCATTATTTACACTGAAAATTTTTCATAAACACTCCTCCTCTCAGGTTTTCTCACCTGACTAGTAATATTGTCCTTATTCAGCAAATGAGGCCACAGTATGGACTTCAAGGAAAAAAGAATCACAGATAGCGAGAGGCTGAAGAAAAAAGGGGTTACCATTTTAAGTTTGGAAAATGCTAAAGAAAAAAGGAATTCTGCTGGGATTTACAAATAGAAGTCTCTTAAAAGTTCCCAATGTAGCACAATGAAGGTAAAAACATGCAGCCAGCATTAAACTGCTATACTACTAAATTTATCCAGATTAAAGTGTCTCAAAATGTCCTAGAATTTTAGGAAATCTTTTGCCAAACCACAGCATTGCGTTAAATGAAACCTAACATATAAGCTCATCTATCCATAACTAAATACTTTTATCCTATTATCTTGTTGCAGAATACCACACCAAGCCCTTTCAACAGCTTAAATTGCCCAACTGCACAAATTATTAACTCTAAGTCATAAAAACCTCTAGGATTTAGCATCCATATATGCTCCATAACCCAAAGCATCCAGACACCAATTTCCAACTTCTGCAGATGGCCATAAGATAATAAACCCTACTTCTCTTACTTGTTTTCTATTAAACACTCCTTATGGGCCAGCAGGCATACTATTTCCCCCACTATTTTGTATCATTCTGCCTCAGTGAGCTGAATTGTAGATGTTTCCAAGGGCTAAGACTGAAGGGTGGAAAATCCAGCAATAATAGCCCCAATACTTGGTAAACAGGAGTAAGCTCATTCTCTATTCTAGATTTCAAGATGAAAAGCTTTTATCTATCAGTGACTTGGTGAATAAGGATGACTTCTGGCCAACTTAAAATCAGTAGTTAACACAACCAGCATGCAAATCAATCCTGAAGTGCCTTATATAGAAGTCACCGTCTGAAGAGCCTCAGCTCTGAGATCAAACAAAAACACTCCCTACCCAAAACAACAAGCAGTAACAGTGCTTTTTCAAGACTGCCAATGACATACCATGATTTGGGGACTACTTAGGTATCATTTTTTTTTATGCTTCCACCCACCCACCCTTCCTTAGCACCCACCAAGTCTTCCTTAGTGCCACAGGAATGTAGTCAATTATGTTACAGATTATCCATGTCTTCTATGATATAGATATACCCTTACCATTTGTCATCAAATTCAGTCTGATTTTAACAGTCCAGGAGACTTGGTAATCACTCTCCCACAGGTCTACAAATTTTTAGAACTAAAAACCAGGGAGTAAATATTTTAGGCCATGTCAGTCATATAGTCTTATTTAAACAACCCTTGAAGACTCACAAGTAATAGAAGGGTCAAAGGCTCTCTCCTTTAATTCCTCAACTGCATCCTAGAACTAGCTATATTAAGGAAATTCTTTTTAATTGTAAAGTCAATCCGCACTAAACTCTGTTACAGCACTAACTGCACGTAATAGGCAGTGCAAAAAAGCAAATTTTTTCAAATCTGGGAAACTAAGTCAGCACATAGAGGAGCTCCAGTGACTGCTAGGTATCATTTAGGTAAAGTCTTTTGATGGCTAAGAATAGCGAACCCAAGAAATAATCTGTAATTGTGGACACCAACCAAACTGAAGAGAACCAGGGCCAATTTTCAGGAACAGTGTTAATAGCTGCTAGTGAACAAACTCCAAAGGCAGAAAATGGGAGTTCAAATCCTAGCCCTGCCACTTTCCATGCTTCACAAGGCAAGTTACTCAACTTCTCTGTGCCTCAGAATATTGACTCCTCAAATATTTTGAGGATTAAATGGCTTAGTTCATGTAAAGCATTTATAGTAACGCCTGGTGTAAGTGCTTGAAAAACACTTTTTTGTGTGTCACCACTGTGTGAAGGAAGTCACCTTCATCAGTTGTATACATAGGGAATCCCCAGAAGAGAGACTAAACCTGACAGCCATGATTAAGTAGTTTTCCTGAAGATAGCTAAACCCTTCCTTGGCTTAGTTTATTATACCTCTTCCTAGAATAATAAACTCAAATGTACAGAGGCCAGGCAGGAAGGGAAGTCAACACAGGAGAAAACCAAACCTGACATATTGTGGTAAAGAGAATGTATACCCCACTTGAAGGTGTCAATAATACTCATGGCTAGCTGATTTTATTTACATGGGACTTCAGGTACCAAAGCTAAAACTCAGATCTTAAAAAAGATAGTAATCGATTATTTTGGAGATTATCTCCCCAATTTTAAGTATCACCAACTCATTCCAATTCTTTTCCAGAGACTGTGTTATCCAAACAAAACATCTGAAGGTAGATTCAGCTAGTAGGTCACCAATTTATGTCCTCTTACCTATCGGATTCTCTTTGTTCCGAATTCCTTGCCCATGCCAAAACTCTTGAATGATTAAGCATTTTTTTTTAAGATTTTATTTATTTGACAGAGATCATAAGTAGGCAGAGAGGCAGACAGAAGAGAGAGGGAAGCAGGCTCCCTGCTGAGCAGAGAGCCCGATGTGGGGCTCGATCCCAGAACCCTGGGACCAGGACCTGAGCTGAAAGCAGAGGCTTTAACACCCAGGTGCCCCTTGATTAAGCATTTTTAAATACTCTGGAGAACAGAGAAGTATTCCTATTGTGGTCACTATGAAAGATGCACGTCCCAATGAAAAACTTTTAAAATTGTTACTGATTCATGCCAACTTTTCACAAATTTCATGAGCATGGATTAATCCTCAACAGGAAGCAAATGACAAAATTGGGTTTCCAGATTTAAAAAGCAGAGAACCAAACCCTGAAACCACTGACCCCTGTAGCATCTGTCTAATGACATCTTCAACAGTTTTGAATGAAACTTTTCATAATAAAATGAAATGGGGACAGGAGGTTAATAAACCCCTCTAATCACGTAATCCAACCACTGTTTCCAAGACACAGCATACTGAAGGACTAACCATAAATTTCTCAGAATTCTTAGATTCTGTAATCTAAAAAAAAAAAGCAGCCAAAATGTTTGATGTTCTAAAGCACTACACTTTTATTTAGCACCTTTTACCCAAGAAAACCACCAGGAGAAAATCCTATAAAAAATAATATTGATAAGGATACATTACTTTCACAGGTAGTCATTTAGATCAAAATATTTGCATTGAAAACACATTTCTTTAAAATCAAAAGTTTACATAAAAATTATCTTCTATTTTCATTACAAAACTCTTAAGAACCAGAATGTAATTCATTGAACTCCAAGGTTAAAATTATAGTCACAGCAATCATCTCAAATGCTACATCCTCTCCTTTCTACAGAAGCAGCATGTGTCTGCTTCCTCCCAAAACCCCACCAAGAGCCAAGTCCCTACATACCTAACCGACTCGGAAACTGGTACCAAACTACAGTTTTTTAAGACCTATATTTTCCCTTAATCAAGGCAAACCTCTCCTGGACTTAACTGCTGTCACATTTTACAGTGACTCTAAAGTCTTAGAATCACTGCAATAACCAATTTAGAAACACAAAGCACCTTTAAACCAGTTAACTTGACAAAATAGCTGAGGTTAGGACAGTCCAAACAAAGGATCATCAAAAGTCTATCTACATTTAATGCGCCCTGGAGGACCAACAGGGTTGATTCCAAGTTGGAAATGAGATATTCAAGGAGTGGCATCTCATAAAATAATTTAGGGTATATGTAAGTCAGTTCTTTTATACTGGATTATCAACTGTTCACTTCAAAAATCATAACCTCTGTCCCTTTAACAAAAAAATGCAGGAAAACATAAGACACATGGTACAACATCTAAAGCACACACAAACTACAATCTAACCACGGAAAAGGCTGCAAATTACAGTCCCTTCTAATGTGTACACGAGCATTACATTAGGTAAAGAGTTAATAGCAGCTTTTCAAGTATGGCCCACCAAACATAATCACCTGGAATTCTTGTTAAAAATGTACCCCAGACCCAATGAATCCAGGCTTGAAAGAAAGAACTGAGGAATTTGTATTTTTTAACCACCTCCAGAATAAGCCCACTTTAATTTGAAAACTATTGGTTTAAGGGTTAGGACAGTAAGAAGAGTCAGAGTAAGAGAGGAAATACAAACTGAAATCCTAACGTTGAGAGCTCAACTAACAAGTAGTCAAATATAAGCAGCCATGCATTCCCTTCCATCATCTCTAGTAACCAATTACTAAAAAACTGATGAAAAATGTAGCCTTGGCCTGTCACAAAAGCAGTGTTAAGAGTAGAAATTCCCAAAGATTTTGGAAGAAACAGAACTGTTTCCCCACAACTGCAACCGTGGAAAACAGGCCGTCAAATGCTTAAAATCTCTTCTGCTTTGAACATTTCGACAATACTTTAGGACTGAGTAATGAAAGGTTTTTCACCAGCCAATTGGGTCTATCTTTAAGCTTGATCTTGCCCACTTGGGTTTCTTGCAGTAGCGTCCATTTCACATGCATGCAGTATTATTTCTTACTCTTAGGTCTTCTTTTAAAACATTTGGTTGTTTAATGCCTTCTAGAGTAAGAATGTAATAAAAACACTGAGATGACACTATCTTACCTGTAAGGCTAATATGCTATGAGCACACACGATGCTCTACACCCATATGCAACTGCACTAGTAGCCTTGCTTGGCAGCCATCTTGAAAATGATGCCCGGCTCACAAGGGAGACCATGAAGAGTACAGTATGTAAAACTGCACGTTACCATCACTATTGCTACACATGATTCTAAAGATTAATCCTAAAGATGGAGACCAAAAAGTATGAGAAATAAAAACTGAGAAAGGAAAAGAGGCTATTTTTTCCAGATGCTACTACAGGAACATAAACTACTGTAGTCCTAATGTGAAATTTATCCAAAGCATTCAAGACAACATACACTGAAAACATTAAACAAAGACCATATAAACTTAACAGTCAAGATGACAAATCTTGCACTGTCAAATCTTGTTACCTCCAAAGGTTAACGCGTTAGAAATAACCTATATATACTAACCAGTGGTCACATCACGTTCTTCACTACCAATTTCATAAAGTTATAAAAAGGTGACAAGAATAAAAATAGTTAAAAGAATTAGACTAGACCTCAGTTTCCTCAATTTGCTGTTAAGAGTTGGCTCACTCACTACACTTGCCTTTTAAATTGCTCCTCACCTAAGAAGCCTCTGAAACGGATTTTAAATTAATATTTAGCTGCAAAACAAAGACCATGTCTAAATTCCTAATCTCTTCAATCTTCGAGGAAAACAGACTCACTGCCAAGAAGTAACAAGCTACACATGCTTACACCCTTCCTCGTCCACACAGAGCCTACCCACGGAGCAGAGCATGCAAAAGGTAGGACGGAGACTACGGTGGCGGTCATCTCACCTGTTGATGAAACCATATCCGTTTCTTACATTGAACCATTTTACTGTTCCCAAAACCTTCGTTGCTGGAGGGAAAAAAAACACAAAAACACAAAAACCCCACGATTACCAGACGTCCTTTCTTAAACCCGCCACGCTTGGGCACCCGGCCCCGCACGCGCTCCGCCGAGGCCCGCGACCACCTGACAGCCTTTCTCCTCCGAGGCCGCGCGCGGGCCCCACAGCACACGTGGGTGGGCTCGAAGCGGCGGAGGCCCGCGGGCAGGCCCGGGGCGCGGAGCCGGCGGGCGGGCGCGGCTGCGGGGCGGGGAGCACGTGAGGGAAGGGGAAGCGCCCGGCCCACTCGGGCCTGCGTAGGCGGCGCGCCGCGCCCTCAGGGTACACGCGGAAGGGAGCGGGCTGAGCGGACGGAACAACGGCGTGCGGGCCCGAGCGCACGCGGCCGCCGGGGAGGGGAGGGACCCCGCCGCACACGCGGTCGGCGGCGCGCGGCCGCCCGGGGGGAGGGGCGCGCGACTGCGCGGGGTCCGCAGGGGGCGCGGGAGGCGACGCGCGCACGCGCCAGCCGAGCACGCGGACCGGGGCGGGCCGGCGTCCGCCAGGGCGCGAGTGGTGGTGGGGGGGTTGGGGGAGGGGCGGCCGCGCGCCGCCGAGTCGGTCCCCGCCGGCCGCGCGCCCGCCGGCTCGCCACGCTTCGGGTAACGGTTCCGCCGCCAGACTTCCCTACGGCCCCACCCCCGTCCCCGTCCAGCCCTCACCGATGACCTTCTTGTCCCCGCCGGCAGGCGCCGCCGATGTGAGGCCGCCCGGGCCGCCGCTCCCTGCGCCGCTGCCCGTGGTGCCGGGCTTGGTGTCGGCAGCGCTGAGGGCGGGGGCGGCGGGGGGGGCGGCGGGCGGCTGCTGGGTCTCGGCCTCGCTGCTCATGGTTGCGGTGATGGTGACTGGGGCCGGCTGCGGCAGCTGCGGCTCCTCCCGGGGTGTGATGGTAACTAGGCCGGCGGCGGCGGTGGGGCTGCTCAGGGCTCTCTGGGGTCCGCTCTCCGCTCCCGCTACCGATCGAACTAGCGAGAATGGCGGGACGGGCGGGATAAGCCCTGCGATCGACCCGCCCCAAGCATCGTTCACTGGCCAGCACTGCTGTCAATCTCACCACCTGACCCCAACTCCTGGACTCTATTGGCTAATACTTTATCACTCCTCCACTCTCATTGGCTCTTAGGCGGCTAATTCGGCCGACCTACAACCGTTCCTACCTCCGCCGCCGCCATAGAGACCGGAACTAGAATTAGAGTAGAGTCACCACGAGAACCATAGAGTACCCGACAGGACGGGCAGAGTGAACGTGACTTTCACGAGGCTGCAACGCGGGCGGGAGGGCCCCCAGTTCAGGGCTAGACACTGACCGAAGGAAGGGGACCGTCAAACGCCTGACCGGATTACCTGGCCTGACCTGGGGGCTTGGAAGGGCACCGGACGACACCTAGCCTCATGTCGAGGGAAGGCCTTCCTCTCTCCCTCTGTTTTAAATGTGGTCCTTGTGACTTCAGACCATTACTGCAGATAGAACCGTATTTTCTACAATGGCCATGTACTCTCCGCACAGCGAGGGTGTCTAGAACTGACTTAAACGTATGCATTCAAAGAGCGTCCGTTTTGGCGGAGCAGTCACCTTGGAGGGACCACGCCGTCCGTCAGACCGCCCCTGATCAGCATATTTAGGGGAGGGCGGTGGTGTACTCCGCGGGGACCCGCTTTCCGAACCTTCTTACCAGGCATAGAACTGTCTTATTAAGTATCCACGTCTTTCTCTATTGGCCACAAATCAGATTTAATTTCAGTTCACGTTTATTGAGCAAGCTGGGCATTTTCCTTGCGCTTTATCCGTGCAACAGCCATGTGAAATAGGGGTTACAATCCTAATCTCACAAACGATTTATAATTGAGGCTGCCACCTGATGTACCAGAAGTCCTCCACTTTCCTTCGTTCTTCATTAAGTGTCTGCTATCGACTGGGATGGACTAGTTCGCGACTCAGTTTCTGCATTAAATTCAGTCTAGGGATGAAGGCAGAAATTTAAATACCCCAAACTCCAAACACTCCAGCTTTGCAAAAGCACAAGCATTTTGGGAGTGGAGGTGGGAAGAAGGTGGAGAGCTGCTGACTCCAGGCACTAGGAGGTTTATGCAAAAGCCTAAAGGCAAGAAGACAGACGGCTAATGGAAGTAAAGTAGTTAAGACTAGAATGAAGACCTCGGGTTATAGAGGTAGGCAGGTTCATATTAGGAACATTTTATTTGAAATTATCCTAAGGGCAACAGTGAGAAGGGTAATTTTAAGAACTGGAAAAAGGGAGTGGCAAGATTTTTTTTTTTTTAATGGCTAGAGTGGAGAAGGGGTTGTAGAGGGACAAAATGGAAGTCGGGAGACAGTTGACCAGTGCAGTATCATCTAGGCTGTCCATTCCACCTCCTAAGGGTTCCCCTGAATCAGTCCTAAAAATCTCTAAATACCAAACGAAAGTCTCTCATTCCTACTGCCATGACACTGGTATAGGCAATCATCTATTCCTTACAGCAGGAGTAGGCAAACTTTTTCTCTAAGGGCCAGATAGCAAATATTTTAAGCTTTGCAGGCCAGATGATTGTGTCTCAACTGCTCAACCTCAGAGACTGAAGGCAGCCAGACAATCAAAAACAAGTGCACCCATGTTCCAAACAAACTTTATTTGTGGACACTAAAATTAGAATTTCATATTTTTACATATCACAAAATGTTCTTTTGTTTCAACTATTTAAACATTTAAAAAACATTCTATTCCTAGCTTATGAGCCACTGAAAAACAGGGTGTGTGATCTGACCTGCCAACCATATTTTGCTGACCCTTCACTTTATAGCACTGCTGTGGCCTCCTAGCTACTCTTTCTTTAATGTCCTCCACCACAATATCCAGAGTGTTCTTCTGAAAACATCTCTCTGATCATGAAAGTCTTAATACTACTACCCTTAGGTTTGTCCAAATTCCTTATTGTGGTTTACAGGACTGTGTAGGACTTCTCCAAACTTAACCTCTGACACTTGTTTCACATTCCTCGTTCAACCTTCCAGGTGATCTTTTAGCCATTGCTTCCTTTGAGCTATCACATACTATTCCCTCTACATATAACTCTTCCGTTCTCCCTTCTTCTCTTTTTCCTGCTTAACTCTTCATCCTTTGGGTCTTGCCTCAGATGTTACTGTGTTAGGAGACCCTCCTATCCTAACATACTGTGTTGCACTACTTAAATCTTCCTCTCCTCAGACTGAGTTCCTGAAGCATCTGGACTGGTACCCGACACACGGTATGTTAATAATTTTGTTCTGTGAATAACGTGGTATAGAGAATGGACAGGAGAAGGTACTGGCACCAGAGAGGTGGTCTGGGCAACTGCGCCAGTAACACCCAGTGAAAGAGGCTTGCAGCAATAATGTGTCTGGAGAGAATAGGCGGATTCTAGAACTGCTATTCATGTGTTCCAGCTCCAGGTAACTTTTGACTGTTGAAAAGAAAATGTTTCCTCAAAAGGCAGGTCTGCCAACACTGGGGACATTTAAAAGTGTGCCCTATGCGTTTGGGGCCTTTTTCCCAAGGTGGAGTTACAAAGACATGTAGAACAATGGGTGCAGCACCTCTGTGAGTAAATGAGCAATCTTCCCTATGTAACTGCTTTGAAGGGATGGTTTCCCAAACAGAAATATCAATTTTGTAACATTTGTCTTTAAAATGTTACTTAAGGGGCCCCTGGGTGGCTCAGCGGGTTAAGCCTCTGCCTTCGGCTCAGGTCATGATCTCAGGGTCCTGGGATCGAGCCCCCCCCCCTCTGCTCAGCAGGGAGCTTGCCTCCCCCCATCTCTCTGCCTGCCTCTCTGCCTACTTGTGTTCTCTCTGTCAAATAAAATAAATAAAAATCTTTAAAATGTTACTTAAAAGTATCATTACTTACTTATCCCATTATTTCATTAAGCTCTCTCCTCATGCTCATTGAGCATAAAGGTGAGTTATTTAAGAAACTAGTTTCCTTGTAGCTGCCTCCATACTGCTACAGAGATGGCACAGAAGCACTAGAGGATAAGTAGTTCCTGTCAAAATTCAACCCCTGCGCCAAGGTGGCAACTCTCCACTCCAGTTTAGCTAGCCCCTGCCACCCTGCCCACCGTGGTGAGTACAGTTTAGACAACTCCACGGCTACCCTTAAGTGATTTGAAAGGCAAGGTTCATTCCATGAATCTCCTTTGCAAACTAATATTCACCTTGTCCTCCATCTCTAACAGACTCTGGCCTAAGAGCAGAGTTCCTTTTCCTAGAAAGCCCCTGATCTGTCAATACTTACTTCAAATATTACCTCTTCCTTTCATGCTACCCTTCCCCCCACCTCAGCATACCATTCATTGTACATACCATTTATGCAACAATTATTTCTTGAGCATGTACTAGGTAATAGATACTTACCTTTTCTAGGTGCTGGGGGACATAGCAACAAAGCAAAACAGAAAACAAAACAACACAACCGAATTTCCTGCCTTTGTAAGCGCTCACATTCCAATACCATGCTGAACTGAAATGCACCCATCTCCTGTCACAAGCCCAATCCTACTCATCTTGCAGCTCCTGTGCCCAGGACAGAGACTGGCTGAGAATGCAGGTGCCAAGTATAACTGAATTCAACTGAATGGCCCATCATAAGAACGTCAGCCCAGGATCTGAGCTGCTCGTCCTCCCTCCTCTCTCTATAGTTCCACCTTCTCTAGTTAAAGATCTCCCCTCCACTATGTCAGTTTTTTCTTCACTTTGTCCCTGAACCCTGTTTACTTAGCTAGAGAAAGTTGCAGATATCTATATTGTAGAGCCCTTGTATATTTCACCAGCTCCCTGTACCCCCAAACACTGAAATGGCACTTTTTAAAAAAAGATTTTATTTATTTATTTGACAGAGAGAGAGAGAGATCACAAGTAGGCAGAGAGCCCAACGCAGGGCTCAATCCCAGGACCCTGAGATCGTGACCTGAGCCAAAGGCAGAGGCTTAACCCACTGAGCCACACAGGCGCCCCTGAAATGGCACTTTTAACCAGGTTCTCTTCTGTCACAGAATTCAGCTCTGTGCTACCTCTGCCACTGCCTGGAGTTATAAGTCATCCCTGCCCAGGAGCCAAGAGAAAAAAAGTAGGGATGGCATAGAAATGGCCTCATGAAAGGAACACCATGGAATTCTCTTTACCTCTTGAACATAATGCTCAGTGGGATCTTTCAATGTTGGGCTATGTCCTTTCAAGATAAGCATTTTCCAAGGCATGTTCCCTTTTACCAGTTACCATCATATCCATTTGCTTATTTGACCTATTCAACAATGCTATGAAGTAGATAGGTATTATTACTCCCACTTTACAGATGAGAAAACTGAGGCTCTGAAAGGGGATGAGAACTTCTCAAAACTTCTACTGTTTAAAAAAACGACCCCAGATTGAAACCAAGATTTTTGAGTAAATTATTCTCAGTTCATCGTGATTGAGACATATTCTATTTGGATATTCTGATCCAAAAATATCCCAAGTTAGTGACCCTTTCCTCAAAGGCTCTAGAACCAACCACACTGAACCTACTGGGGACATCCTTGGAATAAATTGTGCTTATAGCCCTGGGGCTTTGCCTTCTTTGCCCAGTCAGCTGGAGCCCAAGAGGGGACTGCTACAATTGCTTGCAAATCTGAGGCATCACCTAACCACAGTGATGATTTGGCTCTGGTCCATGCTAGCCTCTGGTGAGACCCAGTCCTTCTGGCTGAAGCTAAGGCGTGAGGAGACAGGCTATCATTACAACCATTTAAAAACAACACATGTACCAAAACAAAACAAAACTTTATTTACAAATGAAAACTTAAACAGAAAATCTTGGGTTCTGAATCTGTGACACTTCCAAGGTCTCTTGATCAAAAAGGGCCGCAGCAGGCAGGGAAGCAAACACAGGGGCTAATCCGGATTATCTTACTCAAGAGCATCACCCAGAGCAAGGAAGGCCCACAATGGCAGAGAGGTGAAGGTCTGTTAGGGATGGAAGAGATAAGCAGCTCAGAGGCACTGGAAGGGGACATTCCATGAGAGACAATACTCCTAGCTCTTCTCTACACTCCTAACCTGCTTTTACCAAAAGAGCAGAACTGGTCTGACTCTTGCCCCTGTCAGACCTTTGGTTCCCCAGCATAAAGTTGAGAAGTATACTACACAAGAACAAAAAGAAAGAAACTAACATTTATGGCCGCACATATCATCTCATTTATTTACCATTCACAAATTCTGTGTGGTATATATTATCTGTAATCAAGCAAAAGAGGAAACTAGGGTCCCAAGGGGTTTAATGGCTTGATGAGGCTTCCTGGTCTACTTGGCTCCAAAGTCTGTGTGCTTTTTGCCAGACCTCAATGGCTCTCTGTGGAGCTCTAGAACAAAGAGCAATCCTTCCTCCTTACAGGTTTTGGTTCCAGTGCTATAGATAAAGTAAAGTCCACACCCTCTGTTTATGGCCTTGGTAGTTACTGTTACTAAATGAACTGAGTACACTCAGAAACTACTCTGTCTCCCTTCTCCTACACATGGCCACGCCCCTTTCCCTCCCGGGGACAGAGTCCTGGTGTCATACTGCAGGCTCGGGCTTAGAAGTTTAATCCTGGACCCCCAAGCAGAATATAAAGAACTGCATAAATGCACTCTATAAGTTCCATGGTGCCCCAAGACCTAAGCTCTCTCCTAGACCAGGCACTGTGTTAGTCAGCATGGTCCCTGCCTCAAGGTGTTCTGTCTAGAGAAGACCAGACCAACACATCTGTGATAATCTATGTTAAATGCTGTATACAGAAATGAACCAAGTACCGGGGGAGCACCCAGCAAGGCACCGCTGACTGTCCCCAGACCTAGACCTAGAAGGAGATGGAGGGACCAGGGAGCAATTCAGACTGATGTTAGCCACGTGCTCTGGGAGCAGCTGGGTGCAACTAGGATCAGTTAAAACTATGTAGATGCAGTATGTATTTCTATCATGAGATACACGCTCAATATGGAAAATTCAAGCACATACGGGACAATAGAAATGGGGGGACAAAAACCTCTTCCTATCTCTACACTACACAAGTAACCATTACTAACAGTTGGCTATACTTCACTATAGTAATTTCTGAAATAGTTATTCAAATGTACTAAATATTGACTTTGTCACTTAATGTACCCTAAAAATCTGCTGATACATACAGATCTACTTTTTTTTTTTTTTTTTTTAAGGCTATGTGGTATTTCACCAACTGGCGTATCTCAACGTGTGTGAGACCTGATTAAGATGCCTGGTGCTCTGCCTTTGTACTGGATGGGGCTGGAATGAAGCCATTCTCCCCTCCCCTCCCTTTTTAGCTGGCAGGGCTTCTCTCTTTCAGGGCAGGGAACAACAGTGTTACACAGCCAGCAGTCATGCAAATATTTGCTGCCAAGTCTCTGGTGCTCCCTAAACCCGTATTTTCACGTGGAACCTCGTCTCTCGCCTGGCCTGCTGCAGTGGACACCTCACTGACCTCAGCTTCTCCTCCACACTGCTGCCAGAGTCCTCTTTGGAATAAGAAAATTCAATCACAGTGTTCTCCTGCTCAAAATCCTCCAGTGGCTCCTGCTGGCCTGGCTCTTTTTGGAGGGCCGGACTAGGCTCCCTTTTGACAATCTCTGGAGTCCGATGAACTCTCACCCCAGGGGGAAAAAAAAATGTGCCTACTGCCCAAAGCCCACTCTCAGGATAACACATGAGTATCTCAGCCTGCACTGGTTCTCCCAAGGGGCCCTGGACTCCTCCAGCCTTACCTCTTACCCTTTGCTAATATGGAATTAAGTGCAGTTTCCCTTACACTTCCTGCTATTTCCTGCTTTTGCTCACGCTGTTCCCTCTGCCTGGAACGCCCTCCCATTTTAGCCACCTGAGAAGTTCTCTTCGTTCACATACTCAGCCATAGCATCCTCTCTTCTGTAGTCCCCCCAGACTGCTCCAGGCACTCCAGCTTTCCTCACTCTCTTCTGAAGCCTCCAGTCCAGGGCTTTACTGTGCTGCCATGGCCAGTCTCCCCAGAGACTGAGTTCCTTAAGGCAGGAACTGGGCTTTTTAAATTTGCAGCTGCCTATGCTGCACAGGACCCATCTTACTCCATCGGTGCATAGTTGTGGAAGGAATGAGGATCGGTCCCTGTGCCATCAACATGTCCCATCATCTTCCTCTATAGGAATATATCATGTCTATGGGTAATCCCAGAATGGGAGACAGTGCTTCCTAAAGCTCAGTCATTTCCACAGCACCTTCACCACAGTTCTAGCCACCATCCACAGTCACAATTTTTAACCTAATCACCATATGACCTTTAATAATGCCTCACTATAAAATGGTGTGTTGCACTAATTACATATTTTTTCTAAGATGCAATGTTAAAGGATACTCATCACAGTACTGCCTACAGCAGTGTGAACCCTGTTTCTCTGGTAAGAAGCATCTGAGATGCTTGTTACAGACATAGCTATCGTGGATCCTACCTCAAACTCACTCAAACTCTCCAGGGAAGGGATCTGGGAATTAGTTGCTTTAACAAATGCTCCCAAGTGATTGGCTTCTTTAGGGAAATTTGGGAAACAATGACAGAAGAAAGCAACCTACTGCTTGCTACCGGTACCAGGCTTGGGGATAACTGGAAGAGCAGCAATTCAGCCTAGCTGGGCTGCCAGAGTCCACAGCCACTCCCTTTTCCAAGGGACTCTGAAGCTTTCCAAACAGAAGCTCCACCAGCCCCCAAGTGGTTGTAAGTAGCAAAGAACCTGATCCAGATTACAGCAGGAGAATCCTGAGGGCCAAGGTTCACTTATGGATACCTAACCAAATGCATCATAAAAAGCTTTCACAGGACCCACTGAGATAAAACCATGGTTTCTACATTGAGAGTTGTACAGAAAACTTCCTGTTCACTAAAACCAAAGTCAGGGCCTAAGGCAAAACCAGAAAAAGTTCTAGAAGTGCTTCCTGGGGAGGTAGAGCTGATCATGTCACTGAACTGTCTTCTATCTCCTTCCCGTCTTCTTTTATTTCCAGTGCCTAGACACAAGGCCTCCTGTGCGTGATTAGGTGATATCTTGATTTGAATGCAGCAGATTCCTGCAGGACCAGTGCCACCAAGAGAGGATCACCTTCTGGGTCTTTTCTGATCGGAATATGGTGGCTTTTCGATTAAAAAGCAGGCTCTGTTATCCCACTACAGCCTTGCATTAGCATCTGCTGAGTGCTGGTTAGAAATGCAAGATCTCTGGCCCCATCCAGACCCACTGAGCCAGAATCAGCATTTTAATAAGATCTCCTGGTGACTCATACGTGCATTAAAGTTTGAGAATACTGCCCAATAGGGTCTGAAAACAGCATTTATATTAGCTAGTAGCCATTATCCTGCCCCGAACAACCTGAGGGATCTGAAACACTCCCATAGGAATTAAAGATGCTTGTAACTTTACAGCTGGCAAGAAAAATTATGGGATGATACTCTGCTCCCAAGGGAATTAATCTCCACTTTTCCTTACTTTCTCCCAAATCACATTACTGAGAAACCCAAAGTAGGGACACTTTATGTCAGACTGCCACCTAGATTCCCTAACACCTTAAAACTTATGATAAAGACTTTTGAGAAAGTTAAATGAGATAATTCAAGTTCTTAACTCAATATTTGAGCCCAAGAAGTATGTAATAAATAACTGCCATTATGATACTGCCTCTAAGTATTAGCTATGAAAGATTCAGTTCTGAGCAAGTCACGGGTAGGAGACTGAATTGAAAGTACCACACTTATATTTAATTAAAATTAAATAAAAAATTCAGTACTTCAGTCACGTCAGCCACATATTTCAAGTGCTCAGCTGTCACACGTGGCTGGAGCTGCATTATGGACAACACAGATATAGAACATTTCCACCATCACAGAAGGAATTTCTATTGGACAGTTCTGGTCTAAGAAGCCTCTGGAACGTCAAATGGCCCTTGTGGAATTTGTTCTGCTTGGGTTGCAGGCTGAGAAGAGAGGCTTCCATGGGGGCAAAGGTTTACTTTGCCCTTTGCTAATAAGAGATGAGGAGGGGACGGTTGTGATCACCACCCTCAGAAATCAAGCCCTTAACAAGGATTTCCATGAACTTTCTAGAAGGGACTCAGAAAAATACAGAAAAGAAGCCCCAATCAAAAAATGTCTTAAACACTGTTCTTTTTTTCTCTGTCCTCTGGTAGTGATCAGTGGTCAATCCTTAGAAGGAAAAGGACCTAGTAGCTCAACTCAGGTTCAGCAAGGAGAAGGAGGGAAATGCTAGCCACTACTGAAGGAGAACAGGCTGAGCCCTAGGGATCTCCTAGGCAGGAAAGAAAGCTCAGGGTGTCAACTGTGCCTCAGAAGGGACTATTTGGCTGGAGAAGAGAGAGGACCACGTGCAGCCTCTAGCACACACTTGTGCATGCCTGCCTCTGCATTTGCTCATACCAGTTCTCTGCCTAAAATGCCTGACATTCTCTCTCTCTATTAACTCATGTAATAAATTTTTAATGAATGCCTGTAAGTGCCAGATGCTATGAACATAGAGTAAGTCACAGATAGAGGTATATACAGTTATTAAAATGGTCTGGCATTTGACTAGATCTCCATTCAGAAAAAAAGGCAGAGAGGGGTGCCTGGGTGGCTCAGTCGTTAAGTGTCTGCCTTCAGCTCGGGTCATGATCCCAGGGTCCTGGGATTCAGCCCCACACATGGTTCCCTGCTTGGTGGGAAGCCTGCTTCTCCCTCTCCCACTCCCTCTGCTTGTGTTCCCTCTCTCACTGTGTCTCTCTCTTTCCAATAAATCAATAAAATATTTTTTAAAAAAGAAAAAAGAGGCAGAGAAAAGAAAAATAGATTCTAGGTAATTTTAAAGTATGTAAGTAAAACCATAGAAATATTTAAAAAATACAAAAGACGTTATGATTTGAGATACTAAGGACCTTCCTAAAACAAGATAAAGCCACAAAAGCCGTAAAAGACTGATAATTTTGACCTCATCAAAATTTAGAGTTTCTGTTTAACAAAGGATATCACCAAAGTTAAGATAAGCAACACAATGTCAGTTTTTGCTTAAAATGTGTTCTGGACAAAACAGTTACAACATTTAACTGTTCAAATCATCAGAGAAGGATAAAATAAGCTATATGCTACAAACACAGCATATTGTCAGTTTGTTTTCATATGAAGTAGTTTTATGGGATGGAAGAGGAAGTCTTCAAGACATCTGCCAGATGGAAAACAAATGAACAAAATAGTATGATGACATTTAGGAAAAACAAAACCTCCCAAAATAAGATAGGCATAGGAAAGGCCCTGATGGTCATACATCAAACCAAAAGCAGTTACCTCCTGGGACAGAAGTGGGATTGGACGGGGAGGACAGGCAATGACAAGGACTTGGAACTGTTTTCTTGAGATTATATTATGTTATTTTTAAGATTAAAAACAACCAAATAAAATATGTGAACCTTCATTGAATTTTTCTTTTTTTAGAGTTATTAAAGTTACTATGTGGACAGCTGGGGAAGCTGGAACATGTATATTAAATAATATTACTGTGGTCATGTAGGATGCTATTTTTAGGAGTTGTCTGCTGAAGTATTTAGGGGTAAAGTGTCAAGAAGTCTTCAACTTTCAAATGGGAAGGAAATAAAAGAAAACAATGGAAGGAATGAAGATAGAAAGAGGGAAAGAAGGGGAGCAGGAGAGTGGAGAGAGAAGGGAAAGAAAAAACCAATGTCAAAGTAAAACGGTAACACAAGAATTTTAACCATTGGTAAACCTGGGTGAAAGGGAAATGGGTGTTCAGTATATTTTTCTTCCAAGTTTTCTGCAGGTTTGAGAATTAGAAAGAAATAAAGGAAGGAAGGAAGGAAGGGAGGGAGGGAAAAGCAAAGCAAAAGGCACCACCACCCCACACCTAGCTGAAGCGATCAATTTCTCCCTTGAACTCTGATAGCATTTAGCAATGTCACTTATATTACTAGTGATCACCTCTGAGAATGTGTCTTATTCCCTTTAAGCTCCTGAAAGACAGAGGCATTTTTCAACTCTTTGTCACCCAGCACAGAGCAGGCAGTGGCAAGTATGGGGAGGAAGTGAGCCGGTGCAGGCTGGGAAATCGGTTGCGTTCACTTATGAGTCTGGCAGATACAAAGTCAGGGCCTGGAAATGAGCATCACTTCCTTTTTTTTTTTTTTTTTTTGAGATTTTATTTATTTATTTGAGAGAGAGAGCAAGCACAGAGGGAGAGAAAGGAAGAAGCAGACTCCCCACTGAGCAGGGAGCCCAACTCGGGGCTCAATCCCAGAACCCTGAGATCATGACCTGAGCCGAAGGCAGAAGCTTAACTGACAGAGCCCTCCAGGCACACCAAGCATCAGTTCCAATGAAAGAGGCACGACAGCTGTGTCTCCCAGCCGCCCAGCCTGCTCCCAGCCTGGAGTCGCCCAGGGGTGGAGCCAGGTCCTGCCAGCAGGGGCACAGGAAAGAACTAGAGTCTGACAGTGCTGTCAGACTGCTCACTGGCTTTCAGATTGATACTTTGTAGACCACAAAGTGGTAGAAAAGTTAAATGCCCTAATAAACCTTTCTCTTCTGATCCTTACAAGGAGCCTAAGAAAGCTATTGTCCCCATTTGACAGATAAGAAACGGGCTCAGAAAAGGGAGGTGATTTCCCCAAGGTCACACAGACAGGAAACGGGACTCAATCCCATGTTTTCAAGTCTATAGTTCCACTACACCATGCTGTCTTCACTGGGGACTCCTCCAGGAGGAGAAAGGCACACGTACCTGATCAGTCTTGCTCTGGACTACATCTCCCCACACTGTGAGATCACCACAGGCAGCTTGGGCTTATTGTTGGGGCCTGTGGGAACATTCTAGGAGAGAAAGCACAGTGGAGATTTATCGGCTCAGACACACACACTCACCAAACACATAGTGATGCCTGCCAGCCCGTGTGCTAAGGACTAAGGACTCAGGGACTGAAATGTTAACAGTCAATGTCCTAGCTGAAGGGTAAAGATAATCCAGATCAAAGAGAAAATGTCCAACATTTAAAAAAAACCTATGATATGAAACAATGCAGTAAATTATAAGACAGAGTTGACACAACAGAACAGAGGAAGCAACGACTGCTTAAACAGGGGACACTGGGCCTTGGAGGATGAATGGGATCCCACCGGAAGGAAAAGTAGAAGAGCATTCCAGTAGAGGAAATAGCACTGGCAAACGCTCAGAGGCAGGAAT
This sequence comes from Martes martes, assembly GCF_963455335.1. Taxonomy (NCBI): domain Eukaryota; kingdom Metazoa; phylum Chordata; class Mammalia; order Carnivora; family Mustelidae; genus Martes; species Martes martes. The sequence continues at coordinate 158,749,018 of NC_137891.1, forward strand.
GTGCATATTCAGAGGAGAGCTAGTAGCCCGATGAGATTGGAATACGGACACAGCAGTGGCAGAAGGGGCTGTGGAGACACAGCGGGGCCCAGGTCATGAAGGATCTTGGATTCACTGCTGAGTAAGATTTTATCAAGTAGGTGAAGGGGCCACCAGAAGCCAAACCTCAGTGAGCACCAGAGGGGCAAACTTCAGGCCAGAAAAATGGGGGGGGGGGGCTTGGACTCCTCTTTCTTTCTGAGGGAGCCCAAGTAACTGGAGGCAGTAAAGACAGCGCCTAACACTCTCATGTTACTAGACCAGAACAGCCAAGATAGAGGAAATGAAAACAGGACTCACCTCGATCTTTCGCATCACTAGAAGTCCATCAATGATTTTTCCTGTAGGAAGAGTATGAACTAGACTTGATTATTCTCATTTGCATAGCACTTTCCAGCCTCCAATGTCCACTCTTAGCCAGCATCTCACTGGAATCTCATACTACCATCAGAAAATTGAGATGTGATGGAAGTGAAATGATTTGCCCAAGGTCAGAGATAAGAAGGAGTAGCGTACTAGGTTTGGGCGACTGCAAAGCCCTACTGTACCGTGCTCCCTCTGTGTGGCATTCTTTAAGTGACACCATCCGGGTTTCCCTCCCAGACATACAGATCACCCCAGTGGTTACACACTACATCAGATAGTCCCTCCATCCTTCCCTCCAGCACTCTAACCACAAGTTCTCCCCACCTCCTACCACTTCCACTTTCCCAGAGCAGTTACATCAGTCAAGCACTCTTGGGACTAGAGTCTGAGGACTGGCTCCTTTAGAAGTCCCACTCTGTGTGAACAGGGCCCGGACTCTGGGACAGGAAGAGGACTCACCAAACACTACGTGTTTCCCATCCAGCCAATCACATTTAGAGCAGGTGATGAAGAACTGGCAGCCATTTGTACTGGGACCACTGTTTGCCTGACAGAAACCAAGTATACCTTCAGTGAGTTTTCCTGGCCATGTTAGTCAAAGGGCAAGATTCCCACAAGAGGGGCGCCTGGGTGGCTCAGTCAGTTAAGCGTCTGCCTTCAGCTCAGGTCATGATCCCAAGGTCCCAGGATCGAGCTCCATATAAGGCTCCCTGTTCAGTGGAGAGCCTGCTCCTCCCTCTCCCTCTATCTGCTGCTCCCCATGCTTCTGCTCTCTTTCTCTAGTCTGACAAATAAATAAAATTGTAAAGAAAAAAAAGATTCCCCAAAGAGCCTGTAGCCCTGATTCCTTTCTTTCAGCAAACCTTACTAACTCCCTACTATAAGCCAGGTCCTAAGCTAGGATCCAAAGATACAGAGAGAAACAGGATACATAATCACTGCCCTCAAGGAGCTAGATCCTTGAAGAAATGTACAGTTCTCCTGCAGCCTGAATTTTTAAAATGGGAACAACTGTTCGCAGGGACTGATTTGCTGTATTTAATCCGACACTGGTTATACCTGGATTACAGTTACAAGTTAGGTACGATGGAGAAAAAGCCTATTGCCTGTGCCATAAGCTCTTTTGACTGAATAGCTTTGTACTGCACCATAACAATGGTAATAAAAGACTGTAAGGAGGTGTGAGAAGTTGCTATGCTAGTGCCATGCTAGAAAAAGATGCTATTTAATCAATGATGTTTGCTTTTTACAGCTATACCCCAAAACCTGTATTATTGAATTTTACAGGAAGAAGTTTTTTTTTTTAACTGAGAATCTGAAAGTCTCTAGCCCTACCCCATCTCCTCCCTTGAAATTGTTTCTACATCATTACATTTCACAATGCATTACAAAAGAACAGGCTATGGTTATGATGCACAGAAAGGTGCGGAGCAGATACTGATGAATGACGGAAAGATCATCAGCATGATAGCTAACCTCTACTGGCCAGTTGCTCGACAAACACCATAGGAGGGTTAATTCCTTTTAATCCTCTCAACATCCCTTTGAGATAGGTATAAATGAGAACACTGAGGCCTAGAAAGGTGAGGTGACCAAACCAAAGTCACGCGGTCACGAGGTCATCATCTGGCTTCAGAGCTTACCCTTTTTTTTTTTTTTTAAATATTTTATTTGTTTATTTGACAGACGGAGATCACAAGTAGGCAGAGAGTCAGGTGGCGGAGGTGGGGGAAGCAGGCTCCCTGCTGAGCAGAGAGCCTGATGTGGGGCTCGATCCCAGGACCCTGAGATCATGACCTCAGTCGAAGGCAGAGGCTTAATCCACTGAGCCACCCAGGCAGGCGCCCCAGAGCTTACTCTTGAAAGCAGTTAGCTGTACTGCTTTGTAAGGTGAGATTTGACTTTCTTATGAAGTGTACTTTTGTACTTTTTATGCTGAGACCCCTGAACTGGCTTTAATACGCTAAATTCAGGCTTTTGTACATCAGCAAGTCCAAGTCACCTTTCAGTAGCACTGCCTTGAGACAGCGTCTGTCTCTGTAGACGTTTTATCGCATACTTCCCTTGTTTTGGAAAAAAGGAGTCAACCATGGGAAACTGAGAGTACAATTAAAAGCATAGGTCTCATACGATAACCATGACTGAGGCAGGACTGGAAATTATGAGACGGGTCGATAGCGGTAATTGGATGCTACATGGATTTAAATTGGTTGGTTCTGTGTTGGGCTGTGCAGGAACAAAAGTGTGTATGAAATACATTCATAGCACTGTCCAGGGGAACGCGCTCACTGCCTCACCAGGGATTTTGTGTTATACTTAGAAATGCCCCACGTAAGATGAGGCTACTTGTGGGTTTTGTGCATGTACTTATGAACAACTCCTACCCAAAAGTAAGGGTATGCCTAAGCCAGTCAGAGGAGGCACATGCCATGGAATGAGGCACAGACATCCTGGGGCTCCCAATTCTTTGCTTCCTTCTTTTGACCAGTCAATCAAGCAATCACTCAATCTCCTTTGCGGCTGGTGCAGGGACACTGATTAGCAAGCAGGCAGGCAGAACAGTCATATACATTTTTATGGCTCAAGGGGCACTCTCTGCCCTCAGCCCCTCAGTTTGCTCATTCTCTTGAGGCAGTATAGCTCACTGCTTTCAAGAGTAAGCTCTCAAGCCAGACAATGGCCTCGCGATCGTGTGACCTTGGTCTGGTCACACCACCTCCCTAGGCCTCAGTGTTCTCATTTGTACCTATCTCAAAGGGATGTTGATAAGATTAAAAGGAGTTAACCCTCCTATGGTGTTTGTCGAGCATTGGCCAGTAGAGGTTACCAATCACACTGACGATCTTTCTGTCATTCATCGGTATCTGCTCCGTGCCTTTCTGTATTAAGCAGTAGGGCTTGGAGACCCCTGTGGCCCAGTCCCTGCCCTTGAGGAACTTAGGATTTAGGGGAGGATGGAAACAAAAACAACTGTGCCACACGATCTGTGACTGCAGAGCTTCACCAGCGTCAGCCCGAGGGAGCAGAGACCAACGTTTCCTTCCATCTTCCTGACTCCTCCACAGATGGCATGCCCGTAGAAGGGTCTAGCCCTCCTGGCGAAGATCCAAGCCCACCTGAGCCCACCTGCAGCATTTACTCCTGCGCTTGCCCAGCCTGGCTCTCCGAAAAGGGGGCTTACACACTGTTTGCCGGGCAGGTCTCACTCAATTCTCATGGCAGCCTCCTGACTGGCTTCTCTTACCTCCACCTCTCTATTCCCATCTACCACTCACACCGCAGCCGGGGGCTTCTCTCTAAAGCACAAAGTTGATCAACCCTGCTCAAAAAAGCATCCGGCTCACCATAACCTGTACTTCACCATAACCTCTAATTCTGGCATTTGAAGCCCTTGAGGAGCTAGACCCACTCTTCTCTCCAGTGTCTCTACTGGCCCTTCCCTTCCCCACACACATCCTATGTCCTCATCCTTCCTCACCTTCTGTTCCTTGACCATGCCACCCTCCTCCGTGAAGCCGTGCCTGACCCCTCGGAATGACACTTCTCATTCCATGGGGCACCCCATGGACTTTTACATACCCTGAGGGGCCCTCACCTCAATAGATGGTGGTGTGACTACCCTAGGCTGGGCTTGTCAGTTTGCATGTGTGATTCCTCCATTAGCTGTTAAGTGTCACAAGGGCAGGGATCAGGGGCGCCTGGGTGGCTCAGTGGGTTAAAGCCTCTGCCTTTGGCTCAGGTCATGATCCCAGGGTCCTGGGATCGAGCCCCGCATCGGGCTCTCCGCTCAGCGGGGAGCCTGCTTCCTCCTCTCTCTCTCTCTGCCTGCCTCTCTGCCTACTTGTGATCTCTCTCTCTCTCTCTCTCTGTCAAATAAAAAAAAAAAATAAAATCTTTAAAAAAAAAACAAAACAAGGGCAGGGATCAGGTCTATATCCCTGTACCCTACCCTGAGGCCTGAAACAGAGTGAGTGTTGGCAAACCTTCACTTGATGAATGCCTGCGTAGATAAGTGGAAGGGTAGGCAAGCAGGACAGAGTGTGTGCCTGTAAATATAGGGTCTGGGGAGGGAGAATAGGGGCACTGCCAGGGAAATGGGTAATGAGGAGAAGTAGGGAGGGGATTGGAGAGTGAGAGGGAGGCAGGATGGGATGAGTAAAAAAAAGGAGGGCAGGATGAATAAGGGGAAGATGGGGGAGTGAGCACACAGGAGAGTGAGCATGAGTGGGGTAGATGAGAGGGTTAAGTGGGGCAGGCCGGGAGCTGAGAAAGGAGTGAGGTATGGGACCGGGTCTAAGTAGGAAGGAGCCGGTCCAAAGGAGCAGGAGCAGTCAGTGAGCTCAGAGGGGGACAAGCCAGGAGGCAGCATGAGTGGACAGGTGCGGGGGGAATCCTGATGGGTGGAGCGCCAAAAGCACAACTGGCCACACTCTGAGCAACAGGGCTGGATGCTGAGGACGTTTCCCTACTCAAACAGAGGTAAGAAAACACACATCAGAGTTCAACTCTGGCTCCCCCCAGCTCAACAAAATCAAAGCCAACTGAAGAAGAGGTGTGTATGGCAGAGGTGAGTCCTGGGACAAGCAAGAGAAGTAAAGAATTAGCTTCCATCCTAAGAGATAGCACTGGGCCTCAAGAGGGGCCCAGAACCTGGGGAATACGAATCTAACCCAAAACCTTGACTGGACCTTACTTACCATGGAAAGCAGGCCTGGAGCTGAGTGTCTGAGTTTAAAATTTTCATCTGCAAATGGCCCCCGGTAAATACTGGCAACTCCAGTACCATCTCCCTGAGCAGAAAAAAAAGGAAGTGTTAACAAGTTTTGAGTGTTGCCCTTCCTCCCCCGTCCTGGAACCCAGAGGAGGGATGCTGCCGCACCACAGCCAACTTTTTAAGGTGCACTCTTATGCTTGAAGGTCACTTTGCAAGTCACACCTCTCGGACCCTACCTTATAATCAAAGCCAGCACCATCCTAGGCAACCTGCAGCCCACGCACTGGCCAGGGCATAGCACAAGTTCGGTAAAATAGGTGACAGCTGGGCCTCTAGAAAGCTCAGTTAAGACACAGGCAGAGTAGGGAATGACAGTACAATGATCACATACATAATCGTTGCCACTCCCAAAGATTCTCATGCCCGGAGGCATATAGAATCATCCAATTAACCGACCACTATCCCCGCTCCAAGCTATGCAAGTGGATAGGCTCTTGGAAGCCTCGTCTGTACAGATATCACCCTCTTGACCAAAGCTGATTGGTCCAAGAGAGGACGCCCAACTAATGGAGAGGCAACTAAAGTTCCTTCTCTGGGAACTGTGAAGGAGGACTGATGCTCTTTTTGAGGTTGAAGTTATCATGTGAGCCTGGAAGCTGCCAGTGACCATCCTCTGGTCTAAGAAGAGAACGAGAAGGCAACACACTTGTATAGAGAGCACTAGAGAAACAGAAAGAAAGGACTGCCTTGGTTCTATGTGGCCTTCTAGTTCCTAGTTCATTTCTTCCTTTGGGTTTCATGAAATACCTTATCATAAATCCCCAATTTCTGCTTAAACTAGCTTTATTAGCATTATATCTTCGCTCTTCCAGTAACCACATGGAATAAGCACTGTTATTGTCCTCGTTTTCCAGGTGAGCCAACTTAAGTCAGGGTGATAAAGCAACCTGGCTACAGCCATATTTGTAGTACCTTAAACAGAATACCTGAGAGGGTGCCAAAAGACCAATCTCTTCCAGCCAGTTAGTAAAGAGAAAGAATATTGGGTACATGGCAGAAAGGGAAAGCACTGATGTAGGACAGAATGAAGGGGCCCTTATTGGGGCAAAGATTACCAAAGGGAATTAACATAAGCCAGACAAAGAAAAAAACTGTCAAAATCAAACTTTTATTTGATTACAAATTAATAAAACCAAGCTCTGTGTAGTGGAAAGATCTGGATGTGAGTTCTGGATCAATCCTTTATGAGCTGGGAAAGTCACTTTGCACTACTGAACCTTGCTTCTCTCAGCTACCAAGTGAAGATGAAATCACCTGCTCTTTACACCGCTGCCGGGAAGGTCCAATCAGAAAAGACCTTGCAATTGATAGGCACTATAGTAAATGTGAGCTATTATATCTTTTTTTTTTTTTAAAAGGATTTTATTTATTTATTTATTTGGCAGAGATCACAAGTAGGCAGAGGCAGGCAGAGAGAGAGAGAGGAGGAAGCAGGCTCCCTGTTGAGCAGAGAGCCCCTTGTGGGGCTCAATCCCAGGACCCTGGGATCATGACCTGAGCCGAAGGCAGAGGCTTTAACCCACTGAGCCACCCAGGCGCCCAGAGCTATTATATCTTTTTTTTTTAAATTTTTTTAAGATTTTATTTATTTATTTGACACAGAGAGAGAGATCACAAGTAGGCAGAGAGGCAGGCAGAGACAGAGAGAGGGGGAAGCAGGCTCCCTGCTGAGCAGAGAGCCTGATGTGGGACTCGAACCTGGGACCCTGGGATCATGACCTGAGCTGAAGGCAGAGGCTTTAACCCACTGAGCCACCCAGGTGCCCAGAGCTATTATATCTTTAACTCCACACAAATACCTACGTACATACAGAAGAAGAAAAAAACAAGTTCACTTCCAATTTCTCAATAAACCTGGCGGACAGATCACTTCTTGCATCCTTCTCTATAATTACATTATTTATTGCTCTCCAGGAGCCAGAGTAGGGAAAATGACAAAATTAATTTTCAGAGCAAACAACAGAAAGTGACTTAAAATTAATTGAATAGGGGGCGCCTGGGTGGCTCAGTGGGTTAGGCCTCTGCCTTTGGCTCGGGTCGTGATCTCAGGGTCCTGGGATCGAGCCCCACATCGGGCTCTCTGCTCAGCGGGGAGCCTGCTTCCCCCTGTCTCTCTGCCTGCCTCTCTGCCTACTTGTGATCTTTCTGTCAAATAAATAGTTAAAATCTTAAAAAAAAAAATTAATTGAATAGGAGCACCTGGGTGGCTCAGTTGGTTAAGCATCTGCCCTCAGGTCAGATCATGATACCAGGGTCCTGGTGTAATGTCCCAGTTTTACAACGTAACACACATGAGACAAACCATATCTAAAAGCCAGGTTTGACCTAAAATCTGCCACTTTGTAACTTTACACAGACAGGAAATAGGTCTTTAAAAACTCCTAAGAGTTAAACTGAATAAATAAACACATGAAGGAGAAAGAACATCTCCCAAATTCAAGAAAATAGCAATTTGTCTTAACCAAATGGTATTAATAAGAAAGACCACCATGCACATGCATGCAAGTGGTTGGCTAAGGAAAAAAGTAGGTCTAAGAAAAGATATGGTTTATTCAGCACCCTCCAAGGTCAGAGGAGGAGAAGTGGCTTAGTATGAAAGATATATACAGTCTAGTCACAAGAAATTTATACTTCACAGTGAAGAATCATTCTACTGGGCTCTGTTAGTAAATAGAGGAAATATCCCTCCAGAACGATCTGCCTCTGTTGCTCTGATTCTTTGCCCACTAATTGATTTCTGGTGAAAAATGCTACTTTCCTGAGGTGCCTGGGTGGCTCAGTTGGTTAAAGCCTCTGCCTTCGGCCCAGGTCATAGTCTTGGGGTCCTGGGATTCAAGCCCCACATCGGGATCTCTGCTCAGCAGGGAGCCTGCTTCCCTTCCTCTCTCTCTCTCCCTGCCTCTCTGCCTACTTGTGATCTCTATCTGTCAAATAAATAAATAAAATCTTTAAAAAAAAATGCAACTTTCCAGGCACTATGATACCAGAGGTGGAAGGGAATTAGAGCATAAGCACTGAGCTCCATGAAAGAGGACTACTGCCATTTAGGGGAAAAAAAAAATTTCATCTGATTTCTACCCAAGTGTCATGTGACTAACTAGTTTGTATCTCTCAAGGATCATCTATAGGTATGCTGGGAAAGTTCAGTTTCTGGCTCTAAAAGGCTGAAATTTGGAAGTCAGTGACTCAAAGTGCTAATGTCTGTCATCTAGTGGTATAAAGAGTAGTAGCAACTAACTCTAAAGGACATTCCTATCACCCCCCCTTACCCCTTCAGAAAACTTCACTCTGTTGCGAGCCTTAGGACTGAGTCCTGTAGTAGAAGTAGTAGTAGCAGCAATAACAAAAAACAATATTCCTAAAGGGCTTTGATAGTAAAAAAATAGTACTTACATTAACAAAATCCCCACCCTGAATCATGAAATCCTTTATGACCCTGAAACAAAGAATAAAGGATCCTGAGAGAAGTTTCTGTCATTTAGAAAAACATTGCTCTAGTCATTACACTTTAGATTAACATTGATTTAAAAATAAAATGTTTATCATTCCGGCTTTTAATAAGCCTTCAAATCAATTGTTGAGTTCACAAAAACATTCCTTCTCAAGTTCTAGGAATTGTCCTATGGTTTTACTTCCCACTAAAGAGATGAATCCCCCAAGGAAGTAATTCTAAAAGCCTGCAGGATGGCTTGCCAAGGCCTTACCTGTGGAAGGTGCTCCCTTTGTAGCCTATCGGAACCCCATCTTTTCTATAACCAAAAAGAAAGAAACTTGGAATGATGATAGGTAATCAGAGGCCTGTCCAGTTTACCACCCACTAGAGCCAAGGAACTCTCCTAAAGATGGTTGGGAGAAGAGAAATAAAGAAGGCAAATGAGCTGAAGATATTGGGGTATTACCTTCTATTACTGTCACCAGCAATCATTCAAGGCCTGCTGATGGTTCCCCAAAACCCCACCACAGCCCCAGGACAGCCTTGAGGAGCAAGCAGAGAAATCGACCATGTCTGACACTGACCTGAATTCTCCAGTGCAGAACTGCCTTAAAGGGAAAAGAGTGAACGAATCAGTTACCATGGCATCACAGCTGAGGGCATTCCTACTGGGGTGGGGTTGGGGGGAGCACAGACATTAGCGCCAGAAAGCCCACCAACGGGCCAGCTGACGTCCAGACACCTAAGCATACAAATTAACAACAAAATTGATATGGGAAAAGTAAAAACGGTGACTATTCAGAGCGCTACAGAGAGGACTCCGATCTCAAGGGCAGCGAGTGGACGGACAGAGGCAGGCAGAGGATAACGCGTACCGGTTCCAGCTTGTGGTTCGGTTAACCTAGCAGAGCTGGAACATTTCCTTACCTAAAATTCTCGGCCGTCTTAGGCACAACGTCCGCAAAGAGCTCGATCTTCATGCGGCCAACTTCCTGCAAGCGGCGGGAGATGGTCAGAATGCCCGGTCCAAGACCATGAAGGCCTCGGCGAGCAGAAACTGGAGCGGCTGACCCCTCTTCGCCCCCATGCCACTCGGTCTCTACCACCTCCACCTCCACAGCCTCTCCTTCCGCGCCGTCCAGTCCCTCCAGCTGCGGGGCGCTAAGATGGGCAAGACTTCTCCCCCTCCCGTGCCCGTGCCCGTGCCCCTGCCCCGCAGGTCGGTAGGTTCTGGCCCAGTTTCGTTTCCTGGATTCTCCAGTCCGCTATCCCTGGGTGGGTGAGATCTTCCCGGCTGGTCCCGTGCAGTGTCCCTTCGGCGCCGTGGCTGCATGGACCTCACCTGGCCGCCAATGCTGACATCAAAGAAAACCACGGGATTGACAGGGCTTGAATTTGCCACCGCCATGGCTCCGACCCGGAAGCAGAAGACGGAGGCGTGGGTTCCGGCGAACCTAATGCCCAGCTTTGAGGGTTTACGCGCCGGCGCAGGCGCAAGACGCAACCAAGGCCAGGCCCCGCCTCCCGGAAGTCCCGCCCCGCCCCGGCTGCCGAGCGCTCTGTACCTCCCGTGCGGAAACTGGGCGTTGTGGCAGTACGCGGGTCCAGGATCTCTGAGCTATCCCACGTGCGGTCTGATCCCTGCCCATTAGTCTGTGAGCCCCACGAAGGCAGGAGTCTTCTTACTCAGCGCTTGGAATAGCCTGGTATACGTAGCCCTTCGGTTAAGTCGGGACACCAGAATTTTAGTTCTAGTTCTGCCACAAGCTTCCACTCTTGCCACCTACAATTCATTCCTGTAGAGCGGCTAGAGCTTTTTAAATAAATTTGCTTATAAATCATCCCTGGCTTCCCATATTTAGAATAAAATTAAATTCCTTACATACAAAGGCCTACATTACATTATCTGGCCACACATATCCGGCCTCATCCTGTATCGGCCTCATCCTGTATCACCCTCAATTATGATTCTCCGGTTTTTCTGTCCCTCGAGGTCATGGAGATTGATATTCTCTTTAGAGTCTTGGTACCAGCTGTTAACAGCCTTTAATACTCTTCTAGATCTTAATGAAGGTAGGGAGTGCTCCTTGTAGCTCAGGACTCAGCTCAGTGGTCACTCAACCTAAAGCAGCCCATAGTCACTCCTCCAGATGCATCACTGGTTTATTTTCCTCATGACACTCACTATCCAAAATTATATGGTCTGTCACCCCACCTGTGTGTCCCTGTTGCACACACATATCTACCTTCCAACCTAATAGAATATTAACTCCAGAAAAGCAGAAACTGTCTTCACAGGTGTAGCTCTAATGCCTACTATTGAATAGCCCATAGTAGGGATTCAATAAATAGATTCAATGAATTGAGTGAAAGAAGGTGAACTTGGGCAAGGTTTGGAGTCAGAGCATGTATCTGTTATCATAGCTATTATGTCCTATGTCCATTGATCATCCCTTCTGGGTCAGTCATCTGAGGAAGTAAGGGTTACATATAAAAATTCAATACCTCAACTCTTTTTAATTTTTGGTTACTTTTCCTTTCCTCTTGGTCTCCTCTATCTCCAGTTGAAGAAGAAAGAGGAGAAGAATAAGGATGGGAAGAAAGAACAGCAGGAATCACCCTTTAGTATAGCTTATAGCAACTATTTTAAAATAAATTTTTTGAATTGATTAAATATCCAATGTTGATGAGGTTGTGGAAAAACCAGTACAAAGTGCCAGTGAAAATAAATGATGATACCTAGCATTTCTTTTTTTTTTTTTAAAGATTTATTTATTTATTTGACAGACAGAGATCACAAGCAGGCAGAGAGGCAGGCAGAGAGAGAGAGGAGGAAGCAGGCTCCCTGCCGAGCAGAGAGCCCGATGTGGGGCTCGATCCCAGGACCCTGAGACCATGACCCGAGCTGAAGGCAAAGGCTTAACCCCCTGAGCCAACCAGCTGCCCCGATACCTAGCATTTCTTAAGTAGCTACTAAGTTCTAAACATACATTTCATTTCATTTGGTCCTCACAACTATATGGGACAGGAACGACTACTCTTCCCATTTTATGGATCAAGAAGTTTAAAGAGGCTGACTATAGGGGCGCCTGGGTGGCTCAGTCGGTTAAGCATCCCACTCAATCTCAGCTCAGGTCTTGATTTCAGGGTCGTGAAAGCCCCACGTTGGGCTCCATGCTGGGCGTGGAGCTTACTTAATAAAGAAAAAGAAAAGAAAAGAGAAAAATAAAGAAGTTGACTATAGAAACATCATGCTGATGACTTTTTTTTAAAGCAACACAAGTGATATACCAAACTATATAACATTTGTATCCTCTGACCCAATTGTGCCAATTGTTTCTGGAATAACTCAAGAGAAAAAGAAGAGCTACGTTCACAAAGACTTTCACCACAGCTTAATCTCAAATAGTCAAAAAGTAGAAACAACTTAAATGCAAGCAATGAGAGAATTTATAGAACATCAACATGATAGAATATCATGTGGCTATTGAAGGAATAATTTTGAAGACTATTAAAATATTGAAAAATGTTTTATGCTATGTTGAACTAAAAATCAGGCTGTGAAAATGAACATACAACATAACAATCACTTAAAAATATATGCATTTGATAAAATTTGTTTCTAAATTAAAAAAAAATGCATTTGAATAAGAACCGAAAAGGAATAAAATGAAAATAGTTGTCTTGAGAATGCAGGATTATAGGAGATTTCTCTTTCTTTTTAAAGTATTTGCTTTAATAAGATTACATTGTTTTTGCTTTTAAAAAAATAAATAATATCCATGATAATAGGGGGAAAGTGCTGAGTTAGCTATATAGGTGCTCTACTGAACAGATCCCTGATTAAACCACTGAGCTTAAGTCACTATTACAGATCACTATAAGGATATTTGAGGATATCAAACAAACTTGAGAAATCCATTTTTACAACTAGTTTAATGAATTTATCAGCAATTCTGAGGACTCTTGGTTGACGTCCAGTGGGGATCCTTGGTAACTCTTTTACGTGTCATGTTCCACCCTCATGCCCAAGCTTTAAGTTAGCAGCTTTATCAGTCTAGTTTTGGCCACCAGTAATTTTATGGCTCTGATTTTTGGTCTTGTTCTTGGATGTGATGTGTCTCTTTCATAAAAGCCACGTTCATGTATCCAGCTTCAGAATTCTGTGAACACGAAAGAGACTCACGGAAATTGGGATTTATCGTTGCTGCTCCTGATGTATGTTTTATAATCTCTTGAAGACTTCCGCCTGACTTTACCAAACCTGTTCCTGAAAAACTAAGAATGGCCATAAGTGAGGATTTTGTGAAAACAGGATCCCTTGGTAGCACTTTGGGGTTACAGGGACAAGGCATCTATAGGATTTCAGTTTTTTTACAACTGTCAAACACAAAGGAAACCAAATAACATTTACCTTAGACTTACGTGTATGGATTCAAGATCCTGTCAGGTGTGGGGGTGAGGAGGTGGAAAACGAGAAGGGACCAGAAAAAAATTCAAATACTAAATATAGAAACATTACTCCCAAATGCTATGCTCTGTTAAGCCAGCAACTCAGGATGAGTTAGGCAGCCATGACTCTCAGTCTTGCAGATGACTGTCCTGACTTTACTAACCTGGAGTCTTGTAAGGGCAAGATTTTATTCAATAATTCAAATTCAGGGATGTCACAAATTGTTTTCTGAAAGAAAAGAAAGGATGAATATTTAAAATTATAATTATAAGCCATTGGCAATATGATCCTAAAACATGTGCTTTATAGATATTTTTGGTTAAAAATTTAATCCCCTCCCCTCCTACTTGCTAGAATGGCTATCATAAAAAAAAAAACCAAGAGATAACAAATGCTGGCAAGGATGTGGAGAAAAGGAGACCCTTGTTGAACTGTTGATGGGCACGTACTTTGGTTTAGCCACTTTGGAAACCAGTATGGAGTTTCCTCAAAAAATTAAAAACAGAAATACCATATGATCCAACAATTCCACTTCTGGGGGATCTGGAAAAAATGAAATCACTGCCTGAAGATATCTGCACCCCACCCCATATTCATAGCATCATGATCTTACATATATGTACAATCTAAAAAAAAACCCCAAACTCATAGAAGCAGAGATCAGATTTGTGGTTGCTAGAGGTAGGGGTGTGGTGGATGGAGGAATTAGGTGAAGGTGGTCAAAAGGTACAAACTTCCAGTTATAAGATAAATTCTGGGGATGTAATGTATACCATGAAGACTACAGTTGATAACAATGTACTGTATATTTGAAAGTTGCTAAGACACTAGATCTTAAAAAGTTCTCATTGCCAGGAAAAAAAATAGTTACACTTTTTTATACTTTTTAACTTACACAATGAATGTTATATGTCAATTACATCTCAATAAAACTGAAAAAAATGTAATCTGTAAATACCTATAGAATATCTAGTAACTATAAAATTATAAATCTTATACTTTTATATTAGCACTTTCATTGTAAGCCTTCTTATTGTATCTATTGTCCTACATGTATTACCTCATATTAGCTGATATAATCATTCTATTCTATTAGGTAAGTTTTTACTTAATACTCTGGTAAATATTTTCTGTCCCTTTAAATCATGAAAAAAGTATCTTTTTTGAAAAATCTGTGACTTTAAAAACCAAATACCTTTCTTATAGAAACTGATCAACACAGACCAAATTTTACATACAATTATGGGGTTTACCGATTCCCCTAAACTTGGACCTCTATTTAAACTTTGATACACACCAACTCAATTTCTGTGAGAAATTCTTAGTTGTCCTGAAATAAATGAGGAGCTTCTATAAGGAGGAAAAAACTACCATTCAGAGAAATTTATAATGTGTTAAAAATATTACTAGACTAGGAGTTAGGAGAGCAAGGTTTGAATTCTGGCTCTACTAGTTAGACTCTGATATGTCCCGTCACCTCTCTGAGTTTTGTTTCCTACATTTAAAGTGTGAGAATAATAATTAATCACTAATTTTTCCGGGTTATTGCAAAAATTAATTAACATAAACATACCTAACATATGGGAGGAGCCCAATAAGTGTTCAATATGGAAACAAGTGTATTCACTGAGAGAAAGAAGCTGTATTTATTGAATGCCATTAATTTGCCAAGCAATACATCAGGTACTTTATATGCATTATTTTAATTATTCTACTTTAACCCCAGTAGCCATCTCTGAAATTCAATCATTCATTCATTCATTCATTCATTCACTCTTGTAATAGCTTTATGGAGATGTAATTCACACATTATACAATTCAGTCATTTAAAGTACATAACTTGGGGTGCTGAGTGGCTCAGTTGGTTAAGCATCTGACTCTTGGTTTTGGCTCAGGTCGTGATCTCAGGTCATGGGATCAAGTCCTGTGTCAGGCTCCTCACTCAGCTTGGAGTCTGCTTCTCTCTCCCTCTGCTCCTCCTCCCAGTTGCACTTTCTCTCTCTCTCTCTCAAATAAATAAATAAAAATAAAGTACACAATTCAATGGTTTTTAGTATATTCACAGGGTTGTACAACCATATTACAATAAATTTTAGAATATCTTCATCACCCCCGGTATAAACCTAATACCCTTTAACTACACCTCCCATCTTTCAATGCCTCAGCCCTAGGCAAGTACTCATCTACTTCTATGTTTATGTATTTGTCTACTCTGAACATTTTATATAAATGGAATCATATAATAAATGGTGACTAGATTTTTCTCATTTCACATAATATCCTTAAAGTTCATCTGTGTTATAACATGGATCAATACTTCATTCCTTTTTTTGTGGCTGAATGATATTCCATTGTATGGATGGATATATCACATTTTATCTATCCATTCATCAGTTGATAGACATTTAGGCTGTTTACACCTCTTAGCTATTATCAGTAATGTTGCTATAAATATTCATATACAGATTTTGGTGAGGAACAGCCATCTTTGAATATTATTACTTCATTTTCCCAGATGAAGGAACTATAAGGTAAATGAGGTTTCCTCCTTTCACACAACTAGTAAAGTGCTGAGCCGGTATTTGGGACATAAGGAGCAGTGAGAAGTCCTATCAAGGACATAAAGCTATATTTGGAGATGGGAGGATTCAGAAAAAGCTTTATGGAAGAGAAGGTATTTAGGTTGAATTATGGGGGACAGTAGGAAACAGCCAAGAGAAAATCTGGGGCAAGGAAGTCATGGGAGAAGGCAGTGGAGGGAGAGGGATTTCCAGGAAGAGCCTAAAGATGACTGTGGTAAGTCCTTGTATGGCTTTGGGTCATATGCTCAGATTATATTTTGTAAAGACCCTTCTGGCTATAGGCTAGCAGAACAATAGGATTTCAAAAGACAAAAGCCAGGAAGATGAAAGAAGGAAGGAAGATGGGATGTGTCTTTCCAAGTAAGGGAAATACACGATCTAGTGGGAGGAAACCAGAGTTTTTGGGGAAACAGTAAACAGATTGGTTTCCTTTGATCAAGCTTGTTTGATGTCAGAAAGTTATTTGGACTATGGGAAGTTCCTATGTGGCTTCAGCTCTCCTGACTTAGATTCTGGGAGTCTAACTCTGGAAGTTTAGCTCTTAAAGCCTTCCCTAACCACCCCAGACAGGTTTAGATGCCACTCTTCCTGCTTTCACAGCATTCTGGGCCTACCATTATGGTAGAACTCACACAGTGTATGGCAGTTGCCGGTTATATGACGGTCACTTTCATCAAGGCTGAGTTCTCTGAGGGCAGACACTCTATCTTGTACATCATCATATCCAAACCACAAGGGAGGGGCAGCATGAGGCCTGGCACTCTGCATATGCCTAATAAATATTTGTTGAATGAATGAACTTTATTAGATAGACAAAACAAGTCTCTGAAACTCTGTGGGATGAAGTACTATGAAGGCAAGCAGTGCTTCATGAAGATTGGTCTGGAGGCACAGGCAGGACAGATTAGGAGGAAAGACTGAAAGGAGATGAGTTAAGTTGTTGCTCTAACCCAGGTACTATGTGCTTGGAATGCAGAGGGTAACACGATGGACATAGTTCCTGCTCTTATAGATTTTATAATTCAATAGAGAGGAAAGATGGGATTACAACACAGGACACTCCATGGTGTCTTACAAAGGCCATGTCCCTGGTTACCCCCATACCCTGAAAGGGAAACAGTAGAATTGGGGTATTACGAGATAGTGGCTAAGAATAAGATACCACAGAGAGTTGGCTTCAGTCCCTGTTCTTCTACTTATTGGCGATGTGCCTTGGCCAACGACGTCACTTTACCTCTCTAGAGCTCAGTTTCCTCAGCTGTGAAAATGGGCAGGATAGTTTGTAGATTAAATGAGATAATGTACATAAAATGCTTAGCACAGTACCAGGCACATAGCAAGCACTCAACAAATGTTAAGCTCTCACCATTTTAGCCTCTGAGGTGTTGCAAGGAAGGAGAAGATCTAGGATATGTCTGATCTCAGGGATCTATATAGTGATCTGTTTGTAGTATGATAATCACTGAGAATCAGGAGATGTGGGAAATGTTAGCAGTGTGACTCAGGCATACCATTTAGCCTCTCTTGAGTTTTATCTCCCTCCTGTATAAAATGAGGGGATTGAATTGGAAGATCCTTAAGATTCTAAGTTTAAAAATAATTTTGGAGTTAACAGGTATGAAGATGTTACAAGTTGGTACTTTTTTCACACATGAAATGTGGAGCTTGACGTACTATAGTCCTGATCCCTGTCACATTTTTATCTTGTTTGTGGGTAATGTTGTGGATCTCAAAGCTATCAGTATATACTCCATCAATATATCTATATAGTAGTATATACTCCATCAAGACTCATCAACTATTGGGGCGCCTGGATGGCTCAGTGGGTTAAAGCCTCTGCCTTTGGCTCGGGTTGTGATTCCAGGGTCCTGGAATCGAGTCCCACATCGGCTCTCTGCTCAGCAGAGAGCCTGCTTCCTCCTCTCTCTCTGCCAGCCTCTTGGCCTACTTGTGATCTCTGTCTGTCAAATAAATAAATAAAATCTTAAAAAATAAAATAAAAGACTCAGCAACTATAATACTGTAGTGCTTATTCATGTATGTCTCTGTCCTTCTCTATTAAAGACTTCCAGAAACACAGTCTATCTTCATATCCCTAGGACTTAGCATAGTTAAGAACAGCTGTAGCTCAAGCAAAAAAATAAACTACTGGAAATTAAGCTGCATAATCTGGCAGTTCTAATTTGGATAAAATCTATGAAACAACTCATATAGTTTGGAAATAATCACCTTTCTTCTTTTTTAAGATTTTATTTATTGACCTGAGAGAGAGAAGTGTGTGCACTGGTTGGGGGAGGGGAAGAGGGAGAGGGCAAGAAAGAATCCCAAGATTCTGTGCTGAGTGCAGAGTCCAACACGGGGCTTGATCCCAGGACCCCAAGACTATGACCTGAGCCGGAATCAAGAGTTGGACACCCAACCGATTGAGCCACCCAGCCACCCCAGAAATAATCACCTTTCTGAGATCAAGCCAGATGTAGGTCTTACGTTCACAGCCATAGTACCCAACAGGCAGGATCTACATGAAGTACCCTGGAAGTAAACATTTAGCAGGTGATACAAGCTAGGGGAGAAAGCAAGCAGCCTCTATCTTAGATTCAGAATGCAACTCTGCTCATTGAAGTCCCTCTCCCTGACACATTTATCAGCCAGACTCTGGACCTTCTCTGAACCTGTACTATTGGCTGCATCTATCTGGACTTGACTACTTGTCTGCTTCGATCTTTGTAACATCATTGCTTTTCTCTGACTCTGACCTTAGGCTTGACTACTTGCCAGACCAGACTATCTTCATTTACCTCTTAGGGCCTCAGATTTGCTCATTTCTGAGACAGAGCTAGAATAATCCATGGCAAACAGGATTGAGAATGAGGCATACGTGTGAAAATATTTAGTAGGCATTCATTCTCAAATATTTATAGAGCACCTGTCTATAGCTAAAATGACATATGAGATACAATCCTTGCCCTCCAGGATCTCACTGCTGATTTGATGAGATAGAGAAGCAAAAAGACAATGGTGATACACTCTTGAAGAAGATATGAGACACGCACAATCTCTTTGGGATCACATAGGAGGAGAGTGTTTACTAAAAGCTGACCCAGGAGTGCCTGGGTAGCTCAGTTGGTTGGGCATCCTACTCTTCATCTTGGCTCAGGTCTTGATCTCAGGGTCATGAGTTTGGGCCCCACTTGATCACAGGGTCATGAGTCCGGGCCCCAAGCTGACCCAATGAAGACCAAAGCTGGCCAAGAACAGTCTCAGGGTCTGTTGCTCTGGTGTAGCCAATGAACTTCTTTGCCACAGGCCACCATGAGGCCAAGTGCAGCCTACAGCTACATGAAGATGGAGACAGAACACAATAACCTTAGCCACTAATCTCCATATGAAGGACACGACAGAAGCATGCATCTTACCTCTCCTCTGTCAGCCTGGATGCTCCTTGTG
Source organism: Martes martes (assembly GCF_963455335.1). Classification (NCBI taxonomy): domain Eukaryota; kingdom Metazoa; phylum Chordata; class Mammalia; order Carnivora; family Mustelidae; genus Martes; species Martes martes. The sequence goes on from NC_137891.1 coordinate 158,768,112, forward strand.
ATACGCTCTAAGATGCCAACCTGCTGTGTAAGCCGGATACTGGTTTCCTGCAATTGCTTATTTTCTTTATCCAGAGGAAGTACTCTAAAATGGTACAGATCATAGGAATAGCTAAAAAATCTCTGTATCATTACTAAAAACTCAAAACTACGTCCCACTTACCACTAGCTCTGGGTCTTAGCCCACTGCCTAGATTATGGAACCAACTTTGGCAGAATAATTCTCACCACTTTCCAAGACCAAGTAGATATGAATAAACTTTGGCCTGTACATAGTCACTAAAAACATATTGAGAACAGAGACATACCATATGCGAGAGAATGAAAGGAAAGGCACAATTCTAGCCCTTGAGAAACTTGATGAAGGATATGATCCCATTTAGGGGTGGGACTGAAATAACAGAGTCTGCGTCCCTTCAAATATTGTAGCTACACAGCCTGTGTATGGTTCTGATCTCGTATAGTCATCCCATACTTTTGTAATAGTAGGTGCAGTAGTAGTAGTAACCATAACAACAACAGTGATAGTGATAGTAGCACCAGTACCAGTAGTAATAGCAGCAGTAGCAGCAGCACTAATAGTAGCAGCAGCAGTAGTAACAGCAGCAGCAATAGCAATAGTAATAGCAGCAGTGTTAGCAGCAGCAGCAGCAGCAGCAGCAGCACTAGTAGTAGCAGCAGTAATAGTGGTACTAGCAGCAGTAGTCATAACAGTAGTAATAGCAGAAGCTGTAGTAATGGTAATAGTAGCAGTATTAGCAGCAGCTGTAGTAAAAGTAATATTAGGAGCAGTAGTAATAGCAGCAGTCACAGCAGTAGTAGTAATAGTAGTAGTAGCAGTAGCAGTAGCAATAGTAGTAATAACCATAGTAATAGTCATAGCAGTGGCAGTAGTAGCAGCAGCAATAGTAGTAGCAACAGCAGTAGTAATAGTAGTAGCAGTAGTAGCAGCAACAGCAGTAGTAATAGTAGTAGCAGTGGCAGTAGTAGCAGCAACAGCGGTAGAAATAGTAGTAGCAGTGGCAGTAGTAGCAACAACAGTGGTAGTAATAGTAGTAGCAACAGCAGAAGTAGCAGCAACAGCAATAGAAATAGTAGTAGTGGCAGTTGTAGCAGCAGCAGCAGTAGTAATAGTAGTAGCAGCAGCAGTAGTAGCAGCAACAGCGGTAGTAATAGTAGTAGCAGCAACAGCAGTAGTAATGGTAGTAGCAGCAGCAGTGGTAGTAATAGTAGTAGCAGCAACAGCAGTAGTAATAGTAGTAGTAGTGGCAGAAGCAGCAGCAGCAGAAGCTGCCGTTTACCAAGTACCTACCGTGTACTTTGGCACCATGCCCTACCCACAGAGTAAACACTTAAACCTGCTCATGCATTGGGTCATCTGATCTTGCAACAACTCCATGAAATGGATATTGTTATAGAGCCTATTTTACAGATGAGGAAACTGAAGCCCAGAGAAAAGCAACTTGTTTTAAGGACCAAAACCCAGAAAATCATAGAGCTGAGATGCCAATCTAGCTCTTTTAGATGTCTAAGCCTGAGTTCCTATCCACTCTATCAGGCTCACTCTCCTGGGCCATGGTTTATCTGGGACACGAAGTGGTACAATAGTGTTGGTCAGAGATTTGTGTTTGAGTTTGGGTTCTGCCACGTACTAGCTGTGTGACCTTTGGCAAATTACCAAATCTGAGCCTCAGTTTTCTCATCTGTGAAAGAAAGAAGCATCCTGTAGAAGAAACTTACTCCAAGGAAAACATACAAGTCCAATCCAGATGGCCAGAGTGTGTCTTTAGGAGGGCAAGATGGGAACATCATTAATGTTAAGGCACGGGTAATAAGTCAGTTGTTGGGAATGTCAGAATCAATGACATAGTTTGAGAAGGGCAATGGCTTATAGAGTATACAAAAAGGGAGACACAGAGAGTAAGAGATCATCAGAGACTCTCCAGGCCTGCCCTGAGAAGTATGTGCCCACAACAGCAGAAAGGAGAGTTCTAGTGGGCAGATCTCCCCACAGACTGTGGTGCTGTGGGCTCTAGGGCCAAGCTACTGAGGTTCATACACTGCTCTGCCCCTGACCAGGCTGTCTGAGTTCCCAAGTGTCCCTGGACCTTGGCTTTCTCACCCATAAAATAAGGCTAATCCCAGAGCCTCCCTTGTGGGATTGGTGTGAGGACTGGTGAGAGAGAGGGAGCTTAGAACAATGCCTCACACATCGTAAGTGCTCAAAAAATATTAATCATTATAGTTATTATTGGTGACTCTATGCGTTAAGATGAAACCATTCTTTTTGCCCTAATTCTGTGCTCCAAGAAAGTTTTTCATTGTAACTGGAGTTTCCTAATAGAGGAGAGAGTGCTTGGGCTGGCTGATGTGTGAATTCTTCTCCGCTGGGACTATTTCTCATTATAAATGAATACAATTGGTATCCTAAGGGTTTCATGAATTTAAGTCACTAGTATGACTGTTCCTCTCTTGATCTACCTTGATTCCACAGGTATCAGATGACAAAAATGAGTGTCAACACACGAAGTAACAGGCCAGGACAAGCATAGCTAGGTCCTCATCAGGCAATGCCCACATGCAAGAGCCCATCTGAGTAGCTGACCCATGTCCTCCATGATCTTTTTCTCTTTAATTTCATAACATTTCCATGAACTGCTGAAAACAGCAGGCAGCAGAGCAACGATTATGAGACAGGCTGCAAACCCAAAGGATAGTCTCTGGAACAATCTCTTCATTGAGGGAGAAACATCTTTGCAGAGTTCATTGGCTCCTCAGGCAGGACCGCACCTACCTGCTCTGGACTGAAGATATTATCGATTTATTGTTGCGGATTAATTTTTCTTGCTCTGTGACTTGTTCCAGAAGTTTCCTATTCTCTAGGAGCAGTATATTATTTTGAGCAGTGACCTTGTCCTGGAATGCCTTTTTCTAGAGAAAATAAAGCCCTTCATTACCACAGCAGGAGGAAGAATTGTGAAGTTGACACCAAATTTCCCTTCTTTACTTTTCCTCTCCTGTCCCCTCATCTGTTTTTACCTGTTTGCTGACATTGTCAGCTGGATAGTTCTGTTTATTTTGGTTATTCTAGGTCCTTTATTCTTTTTGAACAATTAATCATTCTCCTGGGTTAACATTTAAAAATATCTGAGCACTCAACTTCCCAGAAGGTCCCAAGGCTTTCGTGTGTATTCTAACACCGTAGGTATCAAATCACTACCAAATGCAACTGGATCCCCCAAAGCTTCAGTTTGACATTTTCCCATATAATACATCTCCATCTGCATTGTGGCAATAGTCTTTTTAAGGCAAAGGGAGGAGATGTGAATTTAGCCCCCACACTTGGCAACCAGCATCAGGATCTCAGTTGCCTTGGCACATGGAGCAGGTAAGGTGGCTACAGAGAATATCCTTACAGTGCTCATGCTGAAAAGACTTCTAACTTGACACCAAGCCTCATTTTCTACCAACAATTTCCCCAGAAAGCAATAGTTAGCGAAGTTATAGCTAAAATGACAAAGGAGTGTATCTTGTGAAAAAATACTAATGTTCTTGTATTGAAAGAGTCAGTAGCTATTAACAAATATCACAGTGGGTGAGGAGTTTAGAAGCTCAAAGGTGTAGAATTGCCCTTCTCACTTCACTGATGCCCTGTCAATGGTAAGTGCCTTCACCCTTCTGTGTTTACGCCCCACCTGCCAAAGGTGGGAGTGAGCGGGGATGGGAGAAGGATAATGAGCTGCTGGCAGCTGGTGAATCATAGAGTTAAGAGGGGCAAATTCATTTCTTTCTTTTAAATAAGGCACTAATAAAGATCATCCAGAAAAGATGCCATCTATTATTCAAGAACGGTAAGAGAGGATATTACATTATGTTCTGGAACAAACCACTCCAAATTTTTAAGTCCCACAGCCAGGACCCTTCCATGTCTAACAGCAGTCTTGTCTGCTCTTATTTAAATACATTTTTGGTAAGGATTGAGAATAGAAGCAGTCATCCCACCAACACTACTCTATGGTTACAACTGGATTAGAAAGGAAACCGGATGGGGCAGACTACTGACACTCTACCCTTGGAAGTGCCCCATTTTTTTTTTGAACCAGAAAATCAGGAAGCCTGCTTTAATAAAAGGATAAAATATTTGGAGAAATCTGGTTTGGATGTTTACAACAGTCAGGGGACTCAAATGGCTCACTGTATAAAGAGAAGGCTGAAGGAATGAAATCCCCCAAAAGTGGCATTACTTTCTGGAGACTTGGTGCTTGGAAGGTGAACTCAGCTTTTTTAAGCTCATGGCTCTGGTCCACGGGCCCTAAAATAAGTAAAATCAGGACCTTCAGGTTTGTAGCACTGTGGCATTAAAAGATCTCATACCAGTCTTCTCTAGGTTAAGTATTTCCTATTCTATTAACAATTTCTCTTGTGAACTGTACATCTACCAATCAGCATGTTTCTAAGAGAGCTTACACCAAAAGAGAAGAAAAGAACATCTCTGGGAAGTTGTCTGTGTCAGGTGCCACTTCGGGCATTTCCTATTTTAACTGCACAAAAGCCTCGTGAGATGGGGATTAGTTCCACCATTTCATGGACAAGGAAAATGATACCCAGAGATTTGTGCCAGGTCACAGAACTATGAAGTGGCAGGTCTAGATTTTGTATCTGCCTATGGCCAAAGCCCCCAGCAGCCTTCAATGGCAGTGAGCAAAGGGACCAACTGCTCTTCCTTAGCCTCTGCTTATTTGCCATCTCTCCTGGAGATCTGTGGTTCTCTGGGTAGATGTGTCAGTTTCCCATCACTGTTGGAACAAATTACCACACACTGGATGGCTTAAAACAACAGGAATTGATTTTCTCACATTTGTGGAGACTACAAGTCTGAAATTGGAGTCTTGGCTAGGTTAGTTCCTTCTGGGGGCTCCATGCCTCTCTCTCAGCTTCTGGAGTTTACAAGCAATCCCTGGTGCTCCCTGGCATAACTGTATCCCTCTGAGAGCTGCCTGCATTGTCACGTGGCCTTCTTCCCCTGCATGTGTCTACGCGTGCCTGTTCTTCTTATAAGGACACCAGTCACATCAGATCTAGGGCCAACCCTAATCCACCATGATCTCATCTTAACTAATTACACTAGCGAAGACCTTATTTCCAAATTAGATCACATTCTGAGGTTCTGGATAGACACGAATTTGTGGTGGACACAATTCAACCCAGTATAGTCAGAAAGAAAGAAGTAGGGGGCTGTTTCTGTCATGTAAGTCTTAGAGTGGAAGGCAGGCAGTACAAGAGAGTGGTAATGCAGAAGTAGACTGCTATTTCCAGTGGGCCCATGAACCAGGATGGCTCCTTATTTCTGTAGTACTTTTCCTGTGCTTTTCCTAGTTGTGAGTCGAACCTAGATCTGAGTCTTTAAAAGTTGGACAATTTAGTGCCCAAAGAGAAGGATACTGCAAAATCCAACCATTTTCCTCCCTCACTACAGTGTGGAGTATCAGGAGGAATTTTTTTTAAACATTGGTGACCCATCTGTTATAATCCAAAAATGTTTTATTGTGTGTAGTCTAGAATTCTTAACCATCCCATAATAGCCCATGGAATGACTGAAATTACATGAATTCTTTGGGGATCCTTGGCACATACACAGAAATGAGTATTTTAGGAGTAAGCACAGAGTTTTCAAAATTCTGATGGGCTAGGCATCTCGAGAAGGGAAAGCATTACTGGCCTAGTTGGTTGAATTCGTGTAGTTTAATGATCTCAAGACCGTTCCGCAGTTGGTTCCATGCCATTGGTCTCACTTTCCTCCTGCCTACCAGTAAGTCACAGGGGCAATGGCACAAAGATGAAGACATAGATATTTAGGAAAAAAAAAAAAAGCCTGCAGATACTATACAGGGACTGATAAATAGGGGTCACCAGTTTTCCCTGCCATTTAAAACTGATGGAAGTTTGAGGCAAAATGAGGGCAATGTGAAGTAGGAATGCGCTATGGAGGGCAGTCTGGAAGTCTCTGCTGACGGATATTTAAGAGCAGACATTGTCATTTGAAGACAAGACACCGACCGGAGTTGGAAGTGCGGGATATTTTCAGTGTCTGATTCAGTTTACCAGCACCATGAGTCTTACATATTTTTGGCAGAATTACTCACATCAAAAGAAGGTACAAAGGAAGGAAATGGGAACCTAGGGTATGAAGAGGCCACAAGAGAGTCAAAGCACGAGTGGGTTTTCTTGAATGAGCTGAGCCACAGCGCACTGGGGAACTCGTCACCTTTCTGCTCACCTTTTCCATTTGCTGCCGCAGACCTCTGATTTCATTTTCCAGTTGTTCAATTCTCTTATCTCGTAGTTCTACTTTGTGACCTAAATGGTCCTTGACTCTGCGAAGCTTGGCTTTGTGATGGTGATGTTTCTCACTATAGTTTCTATAAAAGTAAATTTAAATAGAGGCGCAGCTGAGCACAGTGGACATTTATGTTGCTTTCTCACTGTGCACCTTTCTTGGGTTTTCTCCTCTTGCTTTCACCAGAGGCAGGTACTTTCCTGCCTTCCATCTGCAGGACTTCTGGCCCCCAAGTGGGGGAATGGACTAAGGGTAACCCCCTAAACAGCACCAGCTTTAGTCACCCCCAACTTGACTTTTGATTCCTGTAATTCTGAATCCTGTTCCATGGAGTTCAGTCGTTAATTTAAGTTTCGAATTCTTGTCTATACCCTTGGACAGTGATATAACCCACTTCAGTCTCTGATAACTGAGTCCACTCTTGGTCCTTGCTCTGAGTCTGGACTTCGGGAGGCCAATTCTAGGCAGGTCTCTGCTCAAGACTCTAACTCAGATTCTGACATAAATCAGACTTATCGCCAATAAGCATTTGAATGATGTTCAACATCATTAGCTGTTAAGGAAACATAAATCAAAGCTACAGTGAGAGACTACTTCCCACCCACCAGACTGGCTAAAATAAAAAAGAAGACAATAACAAGTGCTAGCAAAGATGTAGAGAAATTGGAACTCTCAAACACTTCTGGTCAAATAGTGCAGCCTCTTCGGAAAAAGCCTGACTGTAGGGCCCAGCAGCTCTACTCCTAGGCATCTACTCTAGAGAAATGAAAACATTTGTCCACACAAAAGCTTGCATGTGAATATTCATAGTAGCACTATTCACAATAGCCAAAAGGTGGAAACAACCCAAAGACCAACAACTGATGAAAGAATAAGCAAAACATGGAATATGAAAACATGATTGTGTCACGAAAAGGAATGAAGTGCTGATCCACGCTACTGCATAGAGGAAACTTGAAAGCATTATGCTAAGTGAAAGAAGTCACTCACAAAGGACCAAGTGTTCTATGATTCCACTTCTATGTAATGTTCAGAAGAGGCAAATATAGAGGATTCCTGGTTGTCTAGGGCTGGAGGTGGGGAAGGAGATGGGGGATGGCAGATGATAACTAAAGGGTTTCTTTTGGGGGTAATGAAATGTTCTAAAATTGATTGTGGTGACAGAGGTACACTAAAAGCCACTGAATTGTACACTTTAAGTGGGTGAGTTGTATGGTATGTCAATTATATCAATAAAGTGTTTATAAAAAAAGAACAAAAATCTACATTACCGTTTCAAGCTGCTATTACAGCTAACCTGAGTAAACAAGAAAACAGATTAAAGCCTCAATACCACCACTAGGCAAACCTCTTTGAAGATGACTATGCTTTCCAAAGAAGAATATCATTATTCAGAAAGCACTTCTGCAAATGAAAAATTGCGGAGAAATTTTACTTTGAACCTATTAGATCTGATAACACAAAATCACTCCAAACTAGGATTTCTTGACCTCTGTCCTATTGACATTTTGTGCCAGATAATTCTTTGTTGCGGATGTCTAAACTGTGCATTGCAGAATGCCTAGCAGCATCCTTGGCCTCGACCCACTAAATGCCAGTAGTACCTTCTACAGTGTGACAACCCAAAATATCTTCAGACATTGTGAAATGTCCCCTTGTCCTGGGAGGCAAACCGCTGCCCGCTGAGAACGCTTGTGGCAGCTAACGTCCCTAAACAGGTTTTTCTCTAAGTCTACAGCAGGGATTCTCAAACTGTGTTCTGATCGGCAACATCAGCCTCACCTGGGAACTTGCTGGGAATGCAAAGTCTCCGGCTCTGTCTCAGAACTACAGAATCATAAACTCTGGGAGTGGAGCAGTCCTCCGGGGATTCCAGTGCAGGCCCAAGCTTGAGAGAAAGCCCTGGGCATATTGGGGAGGGAGCCCCTCATCACTTCCACTTCATTATAAACAGACTACTTGTGGCGGGCTATAAGGTGCAGGTATATATTCTTTCTTCTTTCCTGCTAACAAAACCCAGATTTCATTCAGGGAGCCCTTGATCTCAAGAAAAGTTGGTAGGGTGCAGGTGTGTGTGTGTGTGTGTGTGTGTGGCTGGGGGATGGGCTTGTGAGACAGGTGCACCTGCTGCGCACTTCTAGGAACTTGAGAAACCATCCCTCTCTGCCCTGGCTGCCCTCTGCTGGGGCTGCGCCACTGGCAACTGCGGTCACTGCTTTGTAACCATGATGTGACAAATCTAAAGACTAAGGGACCGACCCACCAAGCACAGCAGAGCAGAACGAAGGGAAGAGCCTGGTGCTTAATGACACTGCTGAGCCGCGGAATCTACCTCAGCAATCACCTTCCTCCAGATTTCTTGTTCTATGAGAAAAAAATTTCAGTCTAAATATGTCAGGTGGGTTTTCTTGTTTTGTTTTGTGGTCAATTACATCCTGTTACTTTTAAAACAACAAAACTATTCTAAAGAAAAATCTTTCTTTCTTTCTTTTTTGGTATATAACTTAGTTTAATGTGGAAAACATCCTGGGAGACATTTGTATAAAAAAAGAAAACAATAGAAACCTGATTTTTCCTTAAGTTTTCTTTTTTCTTCTTTCTTTTTGTAATTTCAATTAATTCATATATAATGTACTATTAGTTTCAGAGGCAGAGGTCAGCGATTCATCAGTTGTATATAATACCCAGTGCTCATTACATCATGTGCCTCCTTAATGTCCATCACCCAGTTACCCCGTCCCCTCACACCCCTGCCCTCCAGCAACCCTCAGTTTGTTTCCTACGATTAGGAATCTCTTATGGTTTGTCTCCCTCTCTCATTTCATTTTGTTTCATTTTTTCCTCTCTTCTCCTATGATCCTGTTTTTTTTTCTTAAATTCCACATATGAGATCATATGATAATTGTCTTTCTCTGATTGACTTATTTTGCTCAGCATAATACCCTCTAGATCCATCCACATCATTGTGAATGGCAAGATTTCATTCTTTCTGATGGCTGAGTAATAGTCCATTGCATGTATATGTATGTATATATATATATATGCCACATCTTCTTTATCCATTCATCTGTTGATGGACATCTACATTCTTTCCATTGTTTGGTTATTGTGGACATTGCTGCTATAACTATTGGGGTGCAGCTGCCCCTTTGGATCACTACATTTGTATCTTTGGGCTAAGTCCCTAATGGTGAAATTGTTGTGTCATAGGGTAGTTTCAACTTTTTGAGGGAAAGCAAAAAGTATTCTAATGAGGGGAGCCTGGGTAGTTCAGTCAGTTAAACGTCTGCCTTCACTCAGGTCATGGCCCCAGGGTGCTGGGATTGAGCCCCGTGTCAGGCTGCCTGCTCAGCAGGGGGAGTCTGCTTCTTCCTCTCCCTCTGCTCCCCCCCCCCCCACTCGTGCTCTCTCTCAAATAAATAAATAAAATCTTAAAAAAAAACTATTCTAATGGTCTCTATAGCCCCTGACTCTCCCTGAATGGCTAGACATTTAGGTAATGCCATTCTAATTTTAAAAAAAAAAAGTGCTTAAGGAATGAGAAAACAAAAGCGTTTAAGGAATGAGAAAATAAAAGTGTTTAAGGAATGAGAAAGCTATTCTTTGTTACTGTAAGCACTTGAGGGCATAGTCAGTCAGGCCTGTGGTGGCAGGCAGTTTGCACATGTCAACGATCTGATCTTACCCGATCTTACCTCTGACACTTAAACTGGGGGAAGCCCTAACTTAAGTGAAGGGAACTAACTAAAAACCTGTACTCCAGGCTTTTCACAAGACACCTCCTTTGATTTTAAAACAAATTTGTGTAGCCCATGTCCATACTCTATGAATCAGGAGACAGGCTGTGCAGGAATGTTAACTTGGTGGGACGGGGATATCCAAACCCTTCACATTCCTTGACTGGCTCCTGGGAGACAATCTCTAAGCCTTTGGAATATGCTGCTTGGTAACAACAACTTTGTTCACCTGTGGCCTTGGGCCACACCAATATTTTATGCTAACAGTATGATTTATGGTGAGTGCATTTTTGTTCACCTAGACCCCTGGACCATGTTGTGTCAATCTGACCTTGGGCATTTGGGGGACTAGAGACTGAGTAGTTAAGGTTAATCACTGGGGCACTCCACATCTCTGTGACTGACCCCTGATAAAATCTCTGGATGTTAGGGCCCAGGTGAGTTTTCATGGTTGGGAACGCTTCATACATGTTGTCATATGCCATTGCCGAGAGGATTATGTACTGCCCATTCTACTCCACTGGGAGAGGACATCGGGAAGGTTGCTTGTGTCTGGTCTCTCCTGGACTCTATCCTATGTGCCTTTTTCCTCTGCTGATTTTAATCTGCATCCTTTCACTGTAATACAAACCATAACCATGAGTATAACAGCTTTTCTGAGTTCTGTGAGTCCTGATGAATCACCAAACCTGAGGGTGCTCTTGGGGCCTCCTGACACAGAAGGAATTACTCCTACAGAGAGAATCTGCCCCCAGAGCCTGTGATCTCCCACTATACAGCAATGCTATAATAACAGCAAAGCCAAGCAAACCAGACGCTGCTGATTTCTCACGGTAACATATCAATTTTTCAACTTTTGAAAATTAAATTTTATTATTTTTAAAATTGGGATGCCTGGGTGGCTCTGTTGGTTGAGCGTCTGACTCTTGGTTTTGGCTCAGGTCATGATCTTGGGGTTGTGAGATCAATCCCCACATTGGGCACTGCTCAGTACAGAGTCTGCTCAAGATTCTCTCTGTCCCTCTCCCTCTGCCCCTACTGGTCGGGCTCACTCTCTCTCTTTCACTAGTCTCTCTAAGAGATAAATAAATAAGGGGCGCCTGGGTGGCTCAGTGAGCAAAGCCTCTGCCTTGGGCTCAGGTCGTGATCTCAGGGTCCTGGGATCGAGCCCCGCATCGGGCTCTCTGCTCGGCGGGCAGACTGCTTCCCCCACCCCTCCTCTGCCTGCCTCTCTGCCTACTTGTGATCTCTGTCTGTCAAATAAGTAAAATCTTTTAAAAAAAAAAAAGGAGATAAATAAATAAGTAAATACTAAATTAAATAAATAAAATCTTTAAAAAGAATAAACTGAGGTATAATTGACATATAATATTATATTAGTTTTAGGTATATAACATGATGATTTGATATTTGTATATATTGCAAAATGATCACCACAGCCTAATTAACATTTGTCACCATACAAAGAATTTTTTTCTTCTGATGAGAAGTTTTAAGACTTACTCTCTTAGCAACTTTCAAAGATGCAATACAATACCACTAACTAGTCACCATGCTATACATAACATCCCCATGATTTATTTATTTTATATCTGAAAGTTTATACCTCCTAATCTTATAGGAAAAGCATTTAGCCTTTCACCATTGAATATGATATTCGACGTAGGTAGGCCTACATTTCAGGTCCTGTATTCAAGTCTTTAATCCATTTTGAGTAAATTTTTGTGCATGGTATAAGATAGTGGTCCAGCTTCATTCTTTTGCATGTAGCCATCCCGTTTCCCCAACACTATTTATTGGAGAATCTGTCCCTTCCCCACTGTATATTCTTGGTTTCTTTGTCATAAATTAATTGATGATATTTGTATGGGCTCAATATTTTGTTTTATGTAAGAACTAGGTAGGAACCAGATGGGAGGGAAGGAGCAAAGCAGACTTACCTAGATGCTAATTTTAGTCAAACTGTGATGGAAGAGCTACTCCAAGAGCGTCTTCTGGTCTTGCAAATTATGTCTTACCCCTAAAAATGTTTTTGCAAGACTCTCCTAATTTTCAAAATAGTGTCCCTCTCTTTCCTACTTGCTGATTGTACAGGAAAGAATCATTTTGCATGCTTTCCCTTAGGAGATTAACTTAGCTGTTAGCCAGACACCCAGCTGAGAAGTTCGGATTCCTGGAGGCCAGAGACATACATACCAGGCTTGATACAGAATGTCAGTGTATTTGGCAGTGACTGACTGCTGGGGTTGTCCCCAGTCCATGTTCTCCTTCTTCTGCCATTATAGACCCCCCAATTTTCAGCTGGGCATTTGGTTGCCCATAAAAATGAACTACTCTTGGGGCACCTGGGTGGCTGAGTGGGTTAAAGACTCTGCCTTCGGCTCAGGTCATGATCCCAGAGTGCTGGGATGGAGTCCCACATAGGTCTCTCTGCTCAGTGGGGAGCCTGCTTCTCCTCTCTCTCTCTCTCTCTCTCTGCCTACTTGTGATCTCTGTCTGTCAAATAAATTTAAAAAAAAATGAACTACTCTTCCTGACTTTCCTTCCAGGTAGATGGAATGAAAATGTGAGTAAGTTCTGGCCAATAGGACATGAGTTGAAGCAGTGTGTCTTAAAGGCAAGTGGAACATCCTTGCTTTCCCATCTTCCTTTTGGTTGGCTTGAATGTGGATAAAGGCAACACGTGAAAGATGCTGGAGCTATGAGATAAAGGAGTCTAGACTCCTGATACACTGATGCACCAAACCCATCCTGGACTGCTTATGTCTGTGCTGTTATGTAGGAGAGAAACCTTTTCCTTTCAAAAGACATTGTTATTCAGGGTCTCTGCTCCAGCAACTCAGCCTACATCCTAATTAATAGAGTTGGTCTAGATACTTGGGTTCATAAAACTGCCCCAGGCCTGCTCAGTTCTGTGACCCTTGTAGTAACCACTACATAAGAGGAGGTACATACTTTTGCAGAACTGTGTTCACGATTACTGCTGCTGTGACTTGGGTTCTCGACAGGGAGATGTCTACATCTCATAAATGTTCTCATTTCCCTTTTTACTAGAAAGAGCCTGGCAGAAGATACCACCGGGTTTCAGCACCCCTGGTCCGCAGCTTCAGAGGTGTAACATCTAGCAGTGTACAAACAACCTCCCTGTGGTTCTCCAGGTTTCTCAGCTGTTCACGGTTATTCTGATGTTTTGACATCATTTGAAACACAGCGTGTATTTCTGGGATTTATTTTACCCATCCTGCCCAAGGATATTAAAACCCAAATCTTAGCTGCTTTCTTTTTTATTCTGCCATTTGGCCTATTAAGAAATTAATCTTTAAAAAAGATTTATTTATTTATTTGAGGGGGAAGGGGCAAGAAGAGAGGGAGAGAGAGTCTTAAGCAGACACCCCGCTGAGCATGGAGCCCCACGTGGGGCTTGAGGTCATGACCCTGAGATCACCACCTGAGCTGAAAACAAGAGTCGGATGCTTAACTACGCTACCCTGGTGCCCCGAAATTAATTTATTTTTAAAACTAAGAGGATATACTATAGAAAATTTGGGAAGAAAACCCAACTCCCAGTATGATCAGTATTAAAATAGTGTTGTAGGGGCACCTGGGTGGCTCAGTGGGTTAAGCTTCTGCCTTCGGCTCAGGTCATGATCTCAGGGTCCTAGGATCGAGCCCCGTATTGGGCTCTCTGCTCAGTGGGGAGCCTGCTTCCCCCTCTCTCTCTGTCTCATTCTCTGCCTACTTGTGATCTCTGTCTGTCAAATAAATAAATAAAATCTTTAAAAAAATAAATAAATAGTGTTGTATTTCTAGTCTTTTTATAAGTGCTTTTTGTTTAGACACTGCCTACATTAAAATTTTCATCTTACACTCTCTCCGTTTATTATATTGTAAGCGTTTCCCCATGCCACTGTCTAGTCTTCAGGGCCCCCATCTTTTTCAGTTGCCAGGACTTCCATCAGGTGAGTATAATATGCTTGACCTAACTAGCTCCTATTGCTGGATACTCAGGCTTCTGTCTGTAGTGTAATGCATGGCTGGAAGAGTATGTCAATGCAGTACAGCTGCTGAGGGCTGGGAGCCTTCTCTCGCCATTGCTGGCTGGCTCGTTGGCACACTTCTTGGTTTGGTCAGAAGCTCAGTTGGCCAACTTGCCTGAAGAACATGCGGGTTTTCTAACTTTATTTTTGGCTTTATTAACTACTAGATCTATGAGGCAGCACAATACTCATGGTCTAAAATTTAGGGACAATTTCTTGCTTACGCTTAAGCAAAACCAGACAGACTTTGCTATTATTTTTCTTTCAAAAGGGCAAGAAATTTGTTCCTCTGGAAGAGTGGTTGGGAAAACATGGAAAAAACAAGCATTGCCTATAAAGGTCAGGGCTGGGATTGGGAGAACGAAAACAAAAATGAACCTAGAGTTTTGACAATTCCTTCCATTTTCTTTCCTAAAGCTGTGTTTTTAACGTTGGATCGCACATCAGAATCACATGGGGAAGCTTTTGTCAAAATGCTGATCCTTAAGCCCTATCCCCACAGATTCTGATCTAACTGACCTATGTTGGGGCCCAGGCACATGCAACTAGGGTTAGGACCTGCTGTCCTAAAGGCAATGGGCAAATAGCATGGGAAAATATTCAGTCTCACTAACCATCAAAGAAATTTAAAATAAAATGACAAATATTTATGACCATAAGTGAGCATTAAAAATCACAGAATAGGTTGAGCAAAAGAAGTCAGACACAAAAAATTACATGTGGTAAGAATCCATTTAAATGAAGTACTAGAAGAGACAGAGCTCAGGAGAGTGGATGTCTGGGAGGAGGCGAGGGACTCAGGAGATGCAGATTAACGCCAAAAAGTCCAGAAGGGCGCCTGGGTGGCTCAGTGGGTTAAAGCCTCTGCCTTTGGCTCAGGTCATGATCCCAGGGTCCTGGGATCGAGCCCCGCATCGGGCTCTCTGCTCAGCGGGGAGCCTGCTTCTCCCTCTCTCTCTGCCTTTCTCTCTGTCTACTTGTGATCTCTATCTGTCAAATAAATAAATAAATAAAGTCTTTTAAAAAAAAAAGTCCAGATAGAACCTTAAGGGATAATGGAAATGTTCTGGATCTTGAATGGGGTAGTAGGTATCCGGGTGTATACATTCGAATCTCTGCCTTTATTTTTTTTTTAAGATTTTATTTATTTATTTAACAGAGAGAGAGATGTCACAAGTAGGCAGAGAGACAGGCAGAGAGAGGGAGAAGCAGGCTCCCTGCTGAGCAGAGAGCCCAATGTGGTGCTCAATCCCAGGACCCTGAGATTATGACCCAAGCTGAAGGCAGAGGCTTAACCCACTGAGCCGCCCAGGTGCCCTAAATCTGTGCCTTTATTATATGCCAATTATACCTCAATTAAAACAAAGAGTATTGGGGAAAATGTCATCAGAGCCCTCCCTATAATGGCAGCACCCAATGCTAATGAGGATGGTGTAATTGCTACTCTTATATGATAATGGCAGAAAATTTTGGCGGGATGTTTCCAAATGTTTGTCAATACTTTTTAAGATCTAGCGTTCCAGGTTTTTGACCAGTAATTCCACTCCCGGGAATTCATTCTATAAAAATAATGTTTTAAACAAAAAGTGTGTGTATATATATATATACACATATGTATACACACACATATCAAAAAGTGTACATATAGATATGTATACAAAAAGTGTTTATATACTTATATATGCATACACAAACCAAAATACTTCTTTTCTGTGTTATTCGGAGTAAAAATATCATTCATAGGACCAGTGAATAATTCTTAACTCAATTAGGACTGTGTTGTGAGGGTTGATTCCAGCAGGCCTAGAACTGACCTGAGCTGTTTTGCTAAGTTCTTGCTTGCACTGACCACTGGTCAAGCAATGAGACATGCTGATTAAAGCTGCATTGGTTGGGGCGCCTGGGTGGCTCAGTGGGTTAAGGCCTCTGCCTTCGGCTCGGGTCGTGATCCCGGGGTCCTGGGATCGAGCCCCACATCGGGCTCTCTGCTCGGCGGGGAGCCTGCTTCCTCCTCTCTCTCTGCCTGCCTCTCTGCCTACTTGTGATCTCTATCTGTCAATACATAAATAAAATCTTAAAAAAAAAAAAAGTAGTGGATGTGGCAAACACTCCTTTAAAAAAAAAAAAAAAAGCTGCATTGGTTTGTAATCACAGGACTGAGGAGTCTGACGGCAGTTTGCCCCAGCTTGTCAGCACTGTTTCCTGATAACAGTGAGACTGAGGATATGTACTTGGTCTCAGCAGACCTCCAGAAGGCTGTGCTGTTGAGGCTGGTTACCTGGCAGACATACGCTCCCATGACCAGCAGGAAAAAAACAAAAAAACAAAAAACAAAACTCAGCTGAGACTCCATTGGGGACCCCCAGTTGTGAGGTGTTCGGTGCACACACTGGTAATTCCTGACCCCCAGAGAGGCAGTGGATCCTGGCATGGCCCTAACATAGGGAGTGCGTCTGGGGGCTCCTGCAGGAGCTCTTGGGACTGTCTGCTGTAAGCCTGCCGTGGGAGGCAATGCACGTCCTGACCCTCAACCTGTTGTGCTGCTACATCCTTCTCCTGCAATGAGCTGTACCTTTGGAAGGTACTGTTAGTACCTGGGTTCTGTTAGTCTCCTTTAGCGATCGGAACCCATTTAACTGCTGCTATTAGTGCAAGGGCATAGCAACTTTACGAAATATTATGTTCTACAGAAATAAGCAAATTCAAAGACTGTAGCAACAAAGCACAATGCTTATGAGAAAGCACGAAGAGGAAAAGAATGTAAAATTGTACCCAAGCTATGATAGTAAAATCACAAAACTGTGTTTATTGCCAGAGACTAGGCATGAACACAGGGAGGATTCTGGGTAAGCAATGGATACACACATTAGATTCAGTATCAGTGCATCTGGCAGGCATTGTGGCATTTTATATGCTCTGGATCTAGCACTTCATCCTTTCAACTCTAATACCAAGATAAGAGGTGGAAAGAGCACTATATAGGTTATTAGAGGACTGAGTTCTAGCCTTAGATTTGTAAGCGGCATGAACTGAACCACGCATAATCCCCTAACCATGGTTTCTACATTTCTCGGTAATGTGATAATCAAAGCAAGATAAGGAATAGCAAAAATACCCTAAAGGGCAGTAAACAGTGGTTTTTAAATCAATATCTTTAATACTATCAACATCGTAGGTGAGTAAGAATACAAAAGAATAAGAAATTTCAGTCTAATTGAAGGAATAGAGTAGAAGACTATAGAGCTGGGAGCAGAGAGGTGGATCATGGAAAGAGAACGAAAAAAAAAATAGATATAATAGTAGCTGTGCATTAGACATTGATCTAAGCAAGCGCTTTATGTATATTTATTCATTTAATTCTCATAACAGCTTTATGAGAAAGTACTGTTATGTTGTCCATTTTAAAGATGAGGGACCTCAGGCACAGAGAGGGTACATAACGTATCCAAGGTCACACAGCTAGTTTCTAGTAGAACCAGGATTTGTACCCAGGCAATATGGCTCCAGAGTCTATACTCTGAACTACTGTGCTACATTCCAGAAAGGAGGAGAGTGGGAGGAATCTGGTAGAATGATGAGCAGGGAATAGAAGAAAGAACCAGAAGTTCAGAAACACATTTTTTATTGAGCACCTACTATATACTGCAGACTATGGATAAAAAGATGCATAAGACCATGGCCCAGGCCCTTGAAAAGTCTACAGTCTGGTGAGGAGGACAGGTAGTGAAACATACTATTTCAAAAGAATGCGGTAAGTTCTGAAATAAATACAAAGAGGCATGTACAAAGGCTATGAGCATACAAAGAATGAGCACTTCACCCAGTCCAGACTGGTGGTATCGAGAAAGGCTTCTTGGAGAAGGCAACTCCTAGTCTAAGAATTATGAGTTGAAATGAGGAGTTGAAACAAGGAGAGGGTGGTCAGACAGAGCGAAGAATGCGAGGGGAGAAGAGCACGAAGGCAAATGAAAAGGGTGTATTTGGGGAAAATCATGAACTCCCGATTCAGAGGGAACTCGTTTTTGTTTACCTCACATGGACATCAAGCTGCTTCAGAAACTGCCCATATTCTTCACAGAGTGCTTTCTTCTCCTGCTGCAGCCCACATATCTTTTCTGATAATTCTCGGTTGCTTTTGAGATGCTGAAAAACATTTTTTTTAAAATGAGACTATTTTGTGCTGCAAGATTAGAAGTTTGAAAACTACACTTCCCAGACTCTTGACAGCAGAGTTCCAACAAAGGAGAGGCACTTGCACACAGTCTAGGGGGCAGTGGGAGGGGAGAGCTGTCGTCCTCTAGCTCTAGTGGGGAGGTGACCAGGCAGACAGCAGAGGAGGCATTTACAGGGGTTCAGGGAGTGTTCCTGCAACTCCCTCTCTCTGGGGCTGCAGGAGTGGGTTTCCCTGGGGTTTCTGGACTTCTGGAGTTACCCAAATTTCCGACATTCTGACATTCTCCTCATCCCGGCATCTCCCTTCCAACAGTTTGTAAGCATGTTATTCCCTGTGTTCAATCCTTTCCTGCTTGAGATAGCTAGAGTAGATTCTGCTTTCCTGCTAAACTTAAGGGGTAAAATGCTGGGCCCTCAATAACGATTAGCTGTGACTCGGGTCTATGGGAATAGGAGAACTGAGAAGTGACTCCATTTACTTTCTTACCTCTTCCAATTTTCTTTTTTCGTCTTCCAGTTGTTTGAGTTGGGCCTCCTGGTGCTGAATTCTGGATTGCTGCTGAGAATTGGTTATTTCCAATTGATTCCCTTTCTCTTGTAAGATTCTCACTTGCTTTTGTAGCTCTTTTACATTCTGACCCAGGAGTTTCCTGAGGGCAATGAATGTACATTAAATTACACTGAATTTACGAAATTCTTTGACCTAAAATTATTATATCATCACAAGGGATTTTACTGGTTCAATGAGGTAGGATATGTGTCCATAAAATAAAGAGACCAACACAGGGGACATCTTTTGTGGCAGATGCTCTTCTTAGTTCTTGCTCTCACTCAACAAAACAACCCTCTGAAGAGGAAGTAACTTCCCTTATTTCACAGAGGAAGCTGTGGCACAGAGAGCTTTTATTAACCTGCTAGAACAAGATGGACGTAGGGCTCTAATCCTGAATTCTCTATTCTTTCCCCTCATCCTCTCTGCTTTACAAGTTGAGTCCCTTGATCTTGGTTCAATACGGTGCTGTTCGTTACACACACTACTGAGACTAAGGCACACGTGTTAACCTTGCAGAAGCTGAATCATAAATGAGCCCGTGTTTGATGAGGAAGTTCCCCCTTTTCCAGAGGGGCCATAAGTACTTAATTCCTTCAGAAGGAATCTCATCAGACCACAGTTTGTGGAAGAGTTTCTGAGGATTTCCAATAAGGCTCTTTGGATTTAGGAGATTATCTAGAAGAATACGATAAGTGTGATGGAGTAGTACCTATATGCTAGGTCACTACTGATATTGGACAAATGAGCTCACTTTCTCTAATTTCAGTTTTCTGAAAAACCAATGGATTCCTGGGAAAGATTGATATTTGAGACATGGGACTCATACCTCTCAACCTCCAACGCCTCCAATTCTTGTCATGGTTCCTGATATAAATGCAGGCTCTGTAAGCTTACCTCCTGCCATTCATGTCCACTCCTGCACCAGCACTGCCCTCTTCATCTCTGTTTTCATTTCATTCATTACAGACCTGAGCAATTCCTGCCTCTTATTGTCTACTTCTTTTTTGGTTCCATTCTGAATTTCTGATCAAGGGGCCAGACTAAGTAATAAGATTTTGAGCTGAAAGGGAGGTTTTTAAATTGCTGGCACTAAAGAAACTTGAGTTAGCTACAATGGAATTTAGGAGTTGAAAATGGTCATTGAAATATAGCAAGTCAAAATTTAAAAAGCAATTGATGAATATGTTAGAAATTAATTCCCACATTACATATAGTTTGAGCAAAGACGAAAAGATAAACCAGTTATGCCAATGAATGAAATTAAGAAGGCTCTCTGCTCCTCTCCATTAGATCGACAGCCACATCTTCCAGGGCAGTGCCAGCCATGTCCCTGAGACACAATGGTCCGAGTAAATGAATTTGGTCATATTGGGCACCTGGCCACCAGGGCTGCTTTTAACTCTGACAAAGTGGATACTGTCACCATCAATGGCCCCTTCACTGACCTCAACTACACAGTCTACATGTTCCACTATGATTCCACCCATGGCAGATTCCATGGCACAGGCAAGGCTGAGAATGGGAAACTTGTCATCAATGGAAAAGCCCCTCTCCATCTTCCAGGAGCAAGATCCTGCCAACATCAAATGGGGTGATGCTGGTGCTGAGTATGTTGTGGAGTCCACTGGGATCTTCACCACCATGGAGGAGGCTGGGGCTCACTTGAAGGGTGGGAACCGAGAGGGTCATCATCTCTGCCCCTTGTGTTGATACCCCCATGTCTGTGAGGGGCATGAACCTTGAGAAGTAAGACAACTCCCTCAAGATTGTCAGCAATGCCTCCTGTACCACCAACTGATTAGCTCCTCTGGCCAAGGTCATCCATGACAATTTTGACATTGTGGAGGGACTCGTGACCACAGTCTATGCCATCACTGTCATTCAGAAGACTGTGGATAGCCCCTCCGGGAAGCTGTGGTGTGATGGCCAAGGGGCTGCTCAGAACATCATCTGCTTCTACTGGCACCATCAAGACTATAGGCAAGGTCATCCCTGAGCTGACTGAGAAGCTCACTGGCATGGCCTTCTTCATACCCACCCCCAACATGTTAGTCATGGATCTGACCTCCCGCCTGGAGAAAGCTACCAAATACAATGACATCAAGAAGGTGGTGGAACAGGCATCACAGGGCTCCCTCAAGGGCATCCTGGGCTACACCAAAGACCAGGTTGTCTCCTGTGATTTTCACAGTGACACTCACTCTTCCACCTTCAGGTCTGGGGCTGGCATTGCTCTCAATGACCACTTTGTCTAGCTCATTTCCTGGTATGACAATGAATTTGGCTACAGCAACTGGGTCGTCGACCTTACAGTCCACATCACCTCTAAGGAATAAGAGCCCCCTGACCACCAGCCTCAGCGAGAGCAAGAAGAGAGAGGACCTCAACCACAGGGGAGTCCTTGCCCCAACTCATCTCCCAACACACTGAAAATCTCCTGACCGCCACAGTTTTCATCGCAGACCCCTTGAAGAAGGGGAGGGGCTTGGGCAGCCCTACATTGTCCTGTTCCATCAATAAAGTATATTGTACCCAGCTTAAAAAAAAAGAAATTAAGAAATCAGTAGATTGAGGACTCCCTGTCTCCCCAACAGCTTCAACCTCTCAATCCATTCCTTTCATAGCAACCAGAGTGCTCTTTCTACATCACAATCTCATCATATCATAAAGTCCAAGCACTTCAATAGAGCTTGTTAGCTAGCTCAGCTTTCTAGCTTAGTTTTCTTACCACTCACTCTATCCCCATTTTGTTACAGGCAAAATGAACTTTTTTCACTTCCTGAAATAAGTCATCCTCTACCCTTATTCCTCCCCTACAACTCCAACCTTTTCCTTATCTTCCTCTCCTAGGACTTCCTTCCCCTAATATTCTCTATTGAGCCATCCACCCCAAATACCTCACATTCAGTTTAAATAGCTTTCTTTGAGCAAGGCTTTCTTGAGCTCCCTAGACCAGATTAAGTGTCTCTGCTATGCACTGTCACAGCACCCTAAACCTCCCTTAGTGTAACGCTTACCATAAAGTCTATGCACAAGGATATTCATGCAGCATTATTTGTAACAAAATGTTTAAGAAGCATTTTACATAAATTATAGTATATCTATGTAAAGAATGCTATACAACTGTTTAAAATAATGTCATGGAATTAAAAATCAAGGTTGTTTGGGTGGCTCAGTCACTAAATGTCTGCTTTTGGCTCAGGTCATGATCCCAGGGTCCTGGGATTGAGCCTCACGTTGAGCTCCCTACTCGGCAGGTAGCCTGTTTCTCCCTCTCCCTCTGCCTGCTGTTCCCCCTACTTGTGCTCACTCTCTCTCTGTCAAATAAAAAGATAAAATCTTTTAAAAAAATAAAAAACTTATAATATGGGAATCCTTAATACCTAAACTGAGTTGCTTTCCCCCAGAGATAATTTGGGGAAACCAGGGAGCTGTCTACTGGGGAACACTTCAAGACTCCCAGCTTAATATCAGAGTCTCTAGTTCACCTCTCCCACTTTGGGGCAAACTTCCTCAGCTCCTTTTTCCCAAACCTGGGGCTGATGTTATTACTTGCCCCCTGACTTAGAAGTTTATTTACATTCATCGTTTTTGTTTGAGCTTATTATATGTTTGCTGTTAGTGCTTTCTCTTGCTTTATCGTGGCTAATACTTTAAAAGGTATGCTTATGGTTTATTCGGGATCTAGCTGTATCATAACAGGAGGATGGCCTACCATCCTGTTAGATGCGGCAGTGAGACAAGTGTTTTTCTACTGTACTTCACTGAGTGAACTCATTATTCATTCATACATTTACACATTCATTCATTTACTTACCCAAAGATTCATTCAGTCAGATCTCTGAGTACCTACTGAGTGCCGCGCCCTATGCTAGAGCTTTTTACTAAAATTGAAAGTAAATTTCTCAACTTCATAATACATGTGAATGTCCACATGTCTTTTCAGTGGCTAAAACCATATTTTTCTTACAATATATGCAAATCACTCTGAGTGTCATAGAAAAAGGAAGCATCGGTTACTGAAGTATAGGGCATCCAGGAAGGTCATCTAAGTAAGGATTGTGATAGTAATAATTTTAGAAAAAAAAAAAATGAAAGCTCCTAACTGGCAACAGATCCTTGATGATTAAGATGCCTATAAAGTACTTGGAAATTCTTTGAAGAAAATCCGCTGATAAATACAAAAGTCAATTTCATTCAGTTTGCATTTTACGCCAATCATGCTAAAACTAGAAAAGCAAATCCCAGAGTACCATATTTCATAGGTCATCCAGTCATTCAAGAAAACTGACTGGTGCACCGTACGCGTCTCAGAGCAACAGAAGTAATCCCAGCCTTGAAGAAATCTGACACTCTGGTGTGAAAAGCAAACAAGGAAAGCAACTAGAATACAGTGTGATAAGAAGTTGCCCTGCGGAGTTCACGTCAGCAGGAACAGTGAGGAAATGCACGGGAAGCGGACAGGCGGGTGCACTCAGTGGTTAGCCCCCGTGACACTGACATCTTTGTTCCTCTTACCTCTTGTGCTGTTCTTGATATTGCTGCTTTGTTTTAGCTTCATTTTCCAGTGCTTCTTTTATCCTTTCCTCTAGTTGCTTCATCCCCAAAATACAAGTGTCGGAGAGACAAACTTTCTGAGCATGTTCTAATTTCTGCTGTAGATCCAGGATCTTGAAGGAAATATTTCGTGAATAAAACATTAAGAAAAGTCTGACCTTTTTTCCAGTTAGGGAAATACCCCACAAGCAACCAGCAAACGTGCTAACAAACAAATCTGGTCTAGAGTAAAGAGCACAGCCAAGTTTATTTTAACTTTAAAATAAATTACCTACGTTTCACAATATATGATACATTCGCACAGTTTAGTGTATGTTTGTGTAAACGAAGTTATATAGTGAAAACTCCTTCTCACCTCTATCCTGTCTTCCTGCCAGTTTTCCTCAACCACGTAGGTAATCAGTGGTATTAGTTTCTTGTGTATCTTTCCAGAGATTTATTGATGCCCACATATAAATATTATGATGCAGTTCTCTCCCATACACATATTTTTTACACAAATGATGGCATATCATATGTACTTATGCACCTTGCCTTTTTAAAAAAATTTGGGGGGTGCGGAGGGGCAGAGGGAGAATCTTAAGCAGGCTCTACCCCAGGGCAGAGGCCCCCCCACAGGGCTCGATCTCATGACCCCAAGACCATGACCTGAGCCGAAACAAGAGTCAGAGGCTTAACCAACTGAGCCACCCAGGTACCCCTGCACCTTGCTTTTTTAAAATAATACACTTGGTGATTTTTCTGTATTACATGTTTATGTAGAATTGCCTTCTCTTTTATAGCCACATACTATTCTACTATAAGGATATACTATAACTTACTTAAGTAGATCCCTACTGATGGGATATTTAAATTGATTCCAATCTTTTGCTATTACAAACAATTGTTTTAGAATAAATTATGAGATAAGAATTTGCTATGGCAAAGGTTATTACTTGTTTGTTTAATAGATAATGCAGGGGTGTCTGGGTGGCTCAATGGGTTAAGCCTCTGCCTTTGGCTCGGGTCATGATCTCAGGGTCCTGGGATGGAGCCCCACATCAGGCTCTCTGCTTGGTGGGGAGCCTGCTTCCTCCTTTCTCTCTGCCTGCATCTCTGCCTACTTGTGATCTCTCTCTCTCTCAAACAAATAAATAAAATCTTTTAAAAAATAGATAATGCCAACCTGGCTCTATAGGTATTAGGCTAATTTATATTTCCAACAGCAACGTGTGAGCGTGTCTAGTTTCTTTACAGTGTAGCCAGATTCACAAGATTTTAAAATAAAGCAGAAGTCTCTTACAAACCAAGTACTTATTAGGATATCACCTAGCACCAGTAATACATTCTTCAATTCACTGGTAGAACTAAAAATAAGACTTATGAATTTGATAGAGAGATGTATCATTTTATTTTAGAATTCACATGTTAGATTAAAAGTATCATTAAAAACTTTTTTTGTTAGGTAAGTCTATTTTTGTTTACCTATTTTTTATAAACCCTTGTGTCACCCAAAATTGTGACACAATTTTGTATGCTATGTACTGGTACATAGTATATGCTCAATAAATATTTGTTGAATGAATAGTTTTTAGCAAAACAGCTATTGTCTCTCAAATGTATTCTTGATCTGACAATGCATGCTTTACAGTGGTTTGGCACCACATTCCCCACAAACATTCACTGAATGCCAGTGGATGGCACTCCTTTTTTTAAAAGCAGGGCTTTGTGCATCAGCCCTAGGTCCTTGCAGAGCCCATGAACCATAGGAGAGGTGAAGATGCAGAATGATTCAAGGGCAATGGTAGTGGACAGCCAGTCATCATGAGGCCAACTCAAGTTCCTTTGAGCTGCCCCACTTGGTTCTGCCTAGGGAAAATGATTCTTTAAAGATATGCACTCTTAATTCCACAAATGACAATATCACCCTGTTGGCTTCTCTACCAAGGACATATGCAAACATTTGAACCTGTCACCCAGTTTAAGAAAATAACATTTCAGGGCACCTGGGTGGCTCAGTGGGTTGAGCCTCTGCCTTCGGCTCAGGTCATGGTCTCGGGGTCCTGGGATCAAGCCCCACATCGGGCTCTCTGCTCAGCGGGGGACCTGTTTCCCCTCTCTCTCTGCCTGCCTCTCTGTCTACTTGTGCTCTCCCTCTGTCAAATAAATAAAATCTTAAAAAATAACATTTCCAATACTTTTGAAGTCCAATCCAAGACCTTGCCGATTAGCCCCTTTCCCTCCCCACTAGAGAAAACCAGTATCTGAATTTTGTATTAATCGTTTCCTTGCTTTTTCTTTAATATATAAGCTATATAATGTGGATTTTATTGTACAACATTTTGACCTTTATATCAATGGACTCATATTGTGTTTTTGGTGATTTGGTTTTTATTCAATATATGTTGAACTACAACATGTACCTATAACTCATCTATTTCCACTGTTTTACGCTATTGTATAAATATACAGCTTATTTATTCTATCTTATGTCAGTGGACATTTGGGTTGCTTCCAGTTTTCTGCTATTTGAAACAATGTTCCTACAAAAATGATTATATTCCTATCTCCTGACACATATGTGCAATATGACATTTTCTCTAGTACTTCTGCCTAGTGGTGGAAGTGTTGGGTTGTATGGTATATAGGTCTTTAATATAACTAAATACAAATGCCAAATTGCTTTCCAAAGGGTTTATATTGGGGTGCCTAGGTGGCTTAGTTGGTTAAGTGACTGGCTCTTGATTTCAGCTCAGCTCATGATGGTCCTGGGGTCAAGGGCCACATGGGGTTCTGTGCTCAGCAGCAGGGTGTCTGAGGATTTTCTTTCTCCTCTCCCCCACTGCCCCTCTCCCCCGCTCTCATGTGTGCTCTCTCTCTAAAATAAATAAATCTTTAAAAAAACCCCGAGTGTTTGTACTAATCTGTTCTCCCAATTGCAGTCAATAAATGAGCCCTTGTTGCACAAAATCCTCACCAATATTTAGTACTGTCTAAATTCAGGTTTTTTTGTTTTTTTTTGGGTTTTTTTTTTACTAATCTGTATTTTTTTTTTACTAAATTTAGGTTTGTTTTGTTTTGTTTTGTTTTTTACTAATCTGTAATTACCAACTACTTTTTTAATGGAGTAATAACATACATAAAGTGTGCATATCTTCAGCATACCAAATGAAGTTTTAGTTAAACAACCACTTCTAACATCAAGACATACAATACTCCAGGGCACCTGAATGGCTCAATGGGTTAAGCTTCTGCCTTCGGCTCAGGTCATGATCCTAGGGTCCTGCGATCCCGGGAGCCCACGTTGGGCTTTCTGCTCAGCAGGGACCTTGCTTCCCACCCTCCTCCGTCTACCTCTCTGCCTACTTGTGATCTCTCTCTCTGTCAAATAAATAAATAAAAATCTTAAAAAAAAAAAAGATATACAATATTCCCAGCACCACAGAAGATTCCCTCTCATCCTCTCCCAATTAGAAGCCCTCATAAAGATAACCACCATCTTCTGATCACAGCTAAGTTTTGTCTATTCTTTTTTTTTTTTAAAGATTTTATTTATTTATTTGACAGACACAGATCACAGGTAGGCAGAGAGGCAGACAGAGAGAGAGGAGGAAGCAGGCTCCCTGCTGCGCAGAGAGCCCGATGCAGGGCTCGCTCTCAGGACCCTGAGATCATGACCTGAGCCGAAGGCAGAGGCTTTAACCCACTGAGCCACCCAGGCACCTGAGTTTTGTCTATTCTTAAACCTCATATAAATGAAATTACACAGTATGAATGCTCTTGTTCTGGTTTCTTTAGCTCAAAATTAGGCTTCTGAGCATAATTAAGATTGCTATCATCTACTTTTTGATGTTGGTTTTATATTTATATGGTCTGATGAAATGATTTATTTACTTATTTTATGATTTATTTTTTTTATGTGAGATTGGACTCTCAAACCCACAGATCAAAATGTGCAACTGTTACACACCACTGCCACCTGGTGTTAGGCAGTATGAAATGCAGGGGCATGATTTCAAAACGGCCTTTTCACAACACAAATCGCCCCCCCCCCCCAATTTACAAGATTAAAAATCATATGAACAGACAAATGAGAGGAGAATCGGTCTTTTAAAAGTTGAAAGCATAAAGCAAAAGTCATATGGCTTCAATCAGTTACTTTAGGTTCATGTTACAGCTTTATTAAACCTATCTATTTTTTTTTTTTTTAAGTTCATGCAGTTTAGAGAAACACGAGCTTTACTGAAACTGCAGGAGCAGGTGAAGTCAAGAGAGAGGAGAGCATGGAAGAGCAAAGAAAAACCCTAGAATTCTATCAAGTCTGCATCACAGCTACTTCTTAGACTCCTTAGGGAAACGGGATTTCAGTAGTGGTATCCAGTACACACTATTTATTAAGCATGAGGATAATTACCTTTGCCTCCGCATCAGCAACTTTTGATTTCTCCTGAGCCAGCTTTTCCTGCAGGTTGTTCTGGGATTTGATGCTCTGAGCCTGTGTAAGTCCCTCCAACTCCAGTTCCCTGATTTTCTGCTGACTATGATTCCATTCTGCTGTGAGTGAAGAGCACATCTTTGTGCTATCTAATAACTTCTGCTGGGCCTGCTTTAGTTCAATTTTGATCTGGAGGTGGGGAATAAACAAGAATGATATAAATAAGCATGGCAAAAAGATGAATGTGAGCCAGAACAAGCACTTTTCATAGAAGTGCCGTCCCCCAAGAGCTGACAAATAACCAGTGTCACATGCATGATTACCTCTCCAGAGCTGGCATGTGTTAGTAAGGCTTGCCAAAGTCTTAGCCAGATGGCAACTGGACAGAGGAATTTTCCTAAGAGTTTCTATACATTCATGGTCTGAACATCTTCCATCCTTTTGTTCAATCGACTGCAAGCTGGCTTTCATTCCCACTACTCCGTGAAACTGTTTATGCCAGGGGCACTACTGATCTCCCCACTGCCAAAATGAATCCAATGGACAACTGAGTTTTTAGGTAGCATTCACTCCCTCCATCTCAGAAAGTTCTCTTGGAGTCTATGATACTGAAGTCTCCTGGTGTTCTCCTACCTCTTTGCTGTTCCTTCCTGTGTAGACTATTCTAATGCGACTCAACTTCTAAATATCACTGGACTACTGTAGGCCTTGAGAGTAGCTCATTCTCTCCCTAGGTTCATGATTTGAAATACCACCTTCGTGCCAATAACTGCTAAAATAAAACTCCTTGAGTCTGTCCATATCAAACATCATTTATCTCTCTCTGTCTTCCTGATTTCAGTAAATGATGCCAGTAGTCTGAGAGTCATTCTGAGTCTTCCTTATCTGTCATGAGCCCATTCGGCCCCCACTGGCATGCTGCCTCAACAGCATGTCTTGCATCTGCCCATCCGTGTCCACCACCCTTGTCTATGACACCATCATCTCTAGCCTGGGTCATTGCAGTAACAATGTGGTCCTGCCACTTCCGTCTCTTCTCTACGTTACAGACCAAGTGTTCTGTTCTTTCTTTCTTTCTTTTCTTTCTTCCTTTCTTCTTTTCTTCCTTCTTTCCTTTCCTTTTTCTTTATTTCTTCCTTCCTTCCTTCCTCCCTCCCTCCCTCTTCCTTCCTTCTTTCCTTCCTTCCTTCTTTCCTTCCTTCTTTATCTCTTTCTTTCAAGAGCAAGTGCACAGGCTCGGGGTGGGTGGGAAAAGAGTGAAAGGGAGAGAATTTTAAGCAGGCTTGATGCCCAACATGGAACCGACACAGAGCTCCATCTCACAACCCTGAGATCATATCCTGAGCCAAAATCAAGAGCCGGAGGGTTTTTTTTAAAGATTTAATTTATTTATTTGACAGAGAGAGACACAGAGAGAGAGGGAACACAAGCAGGGGAAGTGGGGGAGGGAGAAGCAGGATCCGTGCAGAGCAGAGAGCTCAATGGGAGGCTCCATGTGGGGCTCAATGAGGAGCTGGATGAGGAGCTCAGTGGGAGGCTTGATGGGGAGCTCATTGCAGGGCTCAATCCCAGGACCCTGGGATCCTGACCTGAGCCGAAGGCAGATGCTTAACAACTGAGCCACCCGGGCGCCCCAAGAGTTGGAGACTTAACTGTCTGAGCCAACCAGGTACCGCCTCCCTCCTTTTTTCCCCTTGCCAACCTCTTTAAATCACGGGTTATTTAGTACAATGAAAGTAAAAAGGACCATCTCTATAATTAAAAACTGATGACTAACTTAACTAAAATTTTTGAAAATTTAAATGAAAATTTTCTATAAAAATAAAACATACCAAAGTTGATACAATAATTCTTAAAAAACATAACTTCTTATAACTATTAAGAAATTGAATCAGTAATTGAAAATCTTTCCCAGAAGAAAACACTAGAATCAGAAGGACTCAGAAATGAGTTCTTGTAATTATTTAAGAAGAAATAATTATAATTCATTTTTACAAACTCTTCCAGAGAACAGAAAAAGAGGGTATGTTACCCATCTCGTGTTAAGGGGCTAGGGTAACCTTGATGCCAAAATCTGACATGGATGTTATAAGAAAGGAAAAAGACAGGCCAGTCTAATTTGTGAACTAAGATACAAAAATTCCAAAGAAACACTGGCAAGCTAAAATCAGCAATGTAGAAACAGGATAATGATTTAGGATGAAGTTGGGTTTATCCCAGGAATGCAAAGTTGAGTTAATATTAGAAAATCAGTGTAATTCACCATAATAATAGATTTAAAAATCAAAATATGCAGAAAAAGAATCTGATGAAATTCAACATGTGCTCATCATAAAGCACTGAATGAACACTAGAAAGGAATTTTCTTAATGTGATTCTTAAAAGTCTATTTAAAAAAACCCTATAGGGGCGCCTGGGTGGCTCAGTTGTTAAGTGTCTGCCTTTGGCTCAGGTCATGATCCCAGAGTTCTGGGATCAAGCCCTGCATTGGGCTCCCTGCTCAGCGGGAAGCCTGTTTCTCCCTTTCCTACTCCCCCTGTTTGTGTTCCCTTTCTCGCTGTCTCTCTCTCTGTCAAATAAATAAATAAAATATTAAAAAAAAAAAAAAAGAAAGAAAAAGAACCAGCCTTGGTCTTCTAAAACTTAAAAAAAACAAAAAACAAAAAAACCTCTAAAAACATACTAAATGAAATTTGAGAGCTTTCCCCTTGAGACAAGGAAGGAGAAGATACACCCCTATCACCATCTCTATTTGGCACTATACAAGCCACTGCTTCAAACAAGAATAAAGAATAACAGGTGTAACATGTGGAAGGGAAGAAAGAAAGTTATATTTATTCTTAGAGGATATGATTGTTTACATGTAAAATACAAAATGATAGAAACATAAATTATAAGAAGTAATTTAGGGGCACCTGGGTGACTCAGTTGGTTAAGCATCTGCCTCGGCTTGGGTCATGATTCCAGGGTCCTGGGATCAAGCCCTGCATCAGGCTCCCTGCTCTGCAGAGAGCCTGCTTCTCCCTCTCCCTCTGCCTGCTGCTCTGCTTACTTGTGCTCTATCTCTCTGTGAAATCAATAAATAAAATCTTTTTAAAAAAGCAATTTAAAAGTATGGCAAGGTTTTTATTAGAAAAAATTTATTGCATTTTTAGTATTAGCAATAGTTAGAAAGTGAAATTTTTAAAAAGTTACCATTTACAATAGTGTGGAAAGTATCAGCACCTAGGAATATGTCTAACAAAAGATGTATAAGACCTCCACAAAGAAAAATATGGTATTGGGGGAAATTAAAGAAGACCTAAATATAATACACACACATTTTTTAAAAAGATTTTATTTATTTATTTATCAGAGAGAAAGAGAGAGAGCACAAGCAGGGGGAGAGGCAGAGTGAGAGGGAGAAGCAGGCTCCCCGCAGAGCAGGGGAAGCCTGATATGGAATTCAATCTCGGTGGGACCATGATCTGAGCCGAAGGCAGTGGCCCAACCAACTGAGCCACCCAGGTGTCCCTACACACACATTTAGCAGAGATTTGATATTGTAATGATTTAAATTCTTCCCAAATTTGGGACACCTGGGTGGCTCTGTCAGTTAAGTGGCTGCCTTTGGCTCAGGTTATGATCCCAGGTCCTGGGATGGAGTCCCACATTGGGCTCCTTGCTTAAGCAGGGAGCCTGCTTCTCCCTCTGCCGGCTCTGCCTGCCGCTACCCTTATTTGTGTTCTCTCTCTCTCCGGCAATAAATAAATCTTAAAAAAAAAGAATTCTTCCCAAATTTATCTAGAGATTCAGTGTATAAATCTCAAAAGGTCATGTGTGTATATATATGTGTGTGTGTGTGTGTGTGTGAGTACGTGTGGGTATGTGCAT
Organism: Martes martes; assembly: GCF_963455335.1. Taxonomy (NCBI): domain Eukaryota; kingdom Metazoa; phylum Chordata; class Mammalia; order Carnivora; family Mustelidae; genus Martes; species Martes martes. Next base: position 158,799,792 of record NC_137891.1, read on the forward strand.
TTAACTTGACAAGCTGTTGACAAAATTTATATAGAATTTCAAAAGGTCAAGAATGCCAAGGCATCCTAGAATAAGAACAAGATGAAAAGATGTGTTCTATCAAATATTAAGATTTACATAAAGCTAACATAATTAAGATAGCATGTTATTGGCACAAGAATAGACAAAACAGGACAATGGAACAGAATAGAGAGCCTGGAAACAGACCACATATATGCCAACATTCTTTTTTTTTTTTTTAAGATTTTATTTATTTATTTGACAGAGAGAGTCAGGGAGAGAGAGAGAGGAGGAAGCAGTCTCCCTGCTGAGCAGAGAGCCCAATGCGGGGCTCGATCCCAGGACCCTGAGATCATGACCTGAGCCAAAGGCAGAGGCTTTAACCCACTGAGCCACCCAGGTGCCCCATATGCCAATATTCCTATGACCCATGTAACAATATAGTAATGTAGGAGAATATCTTTATGACTTTGAAGTCGACAGAGAACTCTTTCTTTCTTTTTTTAAAGATTATTTATTTATTTATTTGAGAGAGAGAGAGAGCAAGAGTAAAGGGGAGGAACAGAGGGAGAAGGAGAAGCAGATTCCCTACTTCACAGGGAGCCCAGTGCAGGACTGGATCCCAGTGGAATCACAACCTGAGCCGAAGGCAGATGCCCAACCAACTGAGCCACCCAGGCATCCCTCAAAACATATATTTAGAGAGTGAAAATATGAGCCATAGAGTAGAAGATGTTTGTAATACACACCTGATCAAAGCTTCATATATAAAGAATTCCTATAAATTAACGGGAAAATGAAAATAACAGAAGCCCCAAGAAAAGTAAGCAAAATCTTGAACAGGTCTTCACAAAATAGCAACTCAAATGTCAAAGAAATATAGAAAGCTGCTCAACTTCATTTGTAAACAGGGAAACGCACTTTAAAACTGCTAGGAGTGGGGTGCCTGGGTGGCTCAGTGGGTTAACCCTCTGCCTTCAGCTCAGGTCATGATCTCAGGGTCCTGGGATGGAGCCCCACATTGGCCTCTCTGCTCAGCAGAGAGCCTGCTTCCCCCTCTTTCTCTGCCTGCCGCTCTGCCTACTTGTGATCTCTCTCTGTCAAATAAATAAATAAAATCTTTTTTTTTTTTAAACTGCTAGGAGCTACCACAATACACATACATGAGATTAGCAAAAATTGTCAAGTCATAATCTGTGTTGCTCTGGTCATTACACCTTGAGAAAGATGTAGTATTGCTTGAATATGTTCAGAGTTGGACAGTGAAAATTATCTCAGAAATGTGTTTGAAAGGAAAAGTGAAATGCTGTCTTACAAGGAAATATGATCAAGATTTGGAATTTAATTTACAACTACAAAGGCTTGAGGGAATATGGTCAATATTCAAAAAATCATGAAGGGTGAGGAATAAGGAAGCAGTTTCTTCAAATAATCCTGGAATACCAGGACTCTCTAGAAGGGCCTCCCTTCAAGTTTGACGTAAATGACTACTTGCTTTCCTCTGTATCTCCCCCACTATATTGTGAGTTCCTAAAAAGGAGGGACCCTTCTTAATCTCTTTTTAGGTCACTTTTTGAAGAAGGTACCTTGTTCCCGCTACACTAGGTGTGACGAATTTTCCTATAAAGGGCCAGAGAGTATATGTTTTAGCCTTTGTGGGCCACATGGTCTCTGTCAGAACTACTCAGATCTGCTATTACAGTACAAAAGCAGCCATCCATAATATATAAACAAACAGGTGGGGCTGTGTGCCAATAAAGCTTTATTTACAAAAACAAGAGGCAGGCAGGATTTGACCCATGGACTCCTACTGACAAGAGGATAGCTATGGTTAAATCCTCAGTATCAACAAGATTGCCTGCCTGGATTATGACCGATGCCCAGTACATATTTGTTGAATGCTGAATTCCAGAACTTTAGATAGGGACTTATAGAAACTAGGTTCCTAATATATGTTTACAGAATTGAACCTCAATTAAAAGGAAGCACTATTTTTACATGATGGTTCAGTTTGAATATTCGTGTGGTTCATAAAATTTAGATGAACTACATGGCTGGCAGTTCTACATAGATTATTTTAGAACAAGCATGTTTGGGAGATATCCTCCTAACTTTCTGATAGAACAAGTTTGCCCTCCTATGAATTGTACCTTGGTGCAGTTGATAATTTGATTCAATCAATAATAATGGATACGGCTCTTAGGGATAAATAAGTCTATAGATACAACTAGGGCAGGATCTTCAGCATTTGGGATCAGATCATTCAAATTTAGTTAAGTGTTAAAAGTTTTAGCTAATGATTTCAAAAGATTGTATAACTTTAAAAAGTTTGTCACCTTTATAAGTTGACAGTATGCACACACCTTCAGCAGCAGGGAAACAACTGAACTGTGTACCTACTTGGTGGGGCAGAGTCAGAGTGAGTTATCAGAGAGCTCACATCGCCCACACATCTGGGGGCCCTACCATGAATTATGCAGTTGGGGAATGAGAACGTGTTTATCTCTAGGGCTGATTAGCAACTGAGACCCTCTGATCCACGGAATGCCCCGAGAATCACCTTAAGGCTTTCTTCCTGAAGTAAGCTATTGTGCTGTTTCAAGTCCAAGTTCTTTCCTCGCTCATACCGGAGCTCTTTTTCAGCCGAGTTACACAGAATCTGGAGCCGGTGCAAATTCTGACGAAGCTGGTCTACACCATCTTGCTGCTGGTATTTCACCTTCTCTCCAGATGATGGACACTAAACAAACATTTTAAAAGAGAAACATGGGCAATTTGAAAGAATATTGGTAAAACATGGGTTCCAGCTCTCAGAAGCAGAAATGTCAGAACTATTCACACATCAATATTCTTGGAGTTGGCTTACCTCCAGCAAATTACTCTCTTATATACTTATGGTCATTTGGTACATGTTCACATAATTTAACTCCCGTTATTTTAGAGTGAAAATATCAATGAAATTATTTGAGCAGAGCAGTTAAGCATAGACAATTAACTTTCTTTTCTTATGAATGAAGGGAAAGAGAAGCATGGACCATTTTAGAGTAAAACATGCTTTAAATGGGGAATTCAAAGAGCCAATATGTGAAGAAGGAAAGTGTGACTGTATATGCAGTGTGTGTGTGTGTGTGTGTGTGTGTGTGTGTTTGGTATCTGTTGGCAAAAAGAAAGAGAACATTTAGCAGGAGATCTTAAATTCCCAGTCTTCCTCGTTGCTTTCCTGTTACTTTCACATGATTCTTCTTCAGTTACTATACAACCACACACTCTCCTGCAGGTCTCCAGGGCAATAAAACCACCTTGATCAAAGGAGGAATCGTGGGGTTTTCTAAAAGGTAGTCTCACATGGGTGTGCTATGTAGATAAAGAATTCAACCTTACCCAATTCAATAGATAACATATACTTAGAGTTTCCTGAGTCCTGGTCCAGTGTACTTCCTGCCCATGACTTTCTGGAAATCCCATGTCATTAGTCCAGTTCTTTCTTGCTTACAACAGAATTGCAACACAGAATTCCACATGTCCTATAAAGCCCTTTAATCCCTATCTTGATTTAGTCAAGAAGGCAGTCTAAATCCAGCTTGCTTGTCCTAGAGCTGCAAGTGTCTAAGATCCCTAGAAAAAATTCTTTTATTGAATTATATTGTAATTATTAAGAACCCTAGCTTTGGAATTAGTATCAGTCTTGAATCTGTCTTGAAGAAGTTAGTTTCTCTGCTTTTTCATTTCCTTCATCTGAAAATGGGGATAATAATGATAAGTGCTGCATGGAGTAAAGGGTATGTAAGATAATGCATGCAAGCACTTAGCATGATGCCTTAGCACACAATAAGCACTCAATAATATTACCCAGGACTGTGGATGTTACCCAGCTTTATTTTTTTTTCTTTTTAATTTTTTTATTTTAATAAACATATAATGTATTTTTATCCCCAGGGGTACAGGTCTGTGAATCGTCAGGTTTACACATTTCACAGCACTCATCATAGCCCATACCCTCCCCAATGTCCATTTCCCCACCACCCTCTCCCGTCCCCCCTCCCCCCGCAACCCTCAGTCTGTTTCTTGAGATTGAGTCTTTTATGGTTTGTCTCCCTCCCAATCCCATCTTTTCATTTTTTCTTTTCCTACCTCCCCCCAACCCCCCCCGCCTTGCATCTCCACTTCCTCATATCAAAGAGATCATATGATAGTTGTCTTTCTCCGATTGACTTATTTCGCTAAGCATGATACCCTCTAGTTCCATCCACGTCGTCGCAAATGGCAAGATTTCATGTCTTTTGATGGCTGCATAGTATTCCATTGTGTATATATACCACATCTTCTTTATCCATTCATCTGTTGATGGACATCTAGGCTCTTTCCACAGTTTGGCTATTGTGGACATTGCTGCTATAAACATTCGGGTGCACGTGCCCCTTCGGAGCACCACGTTTGTATCTTTAGGATATATACCCAGGAGTGCAATTGCTTACCCAGCTTTATTTTAATTGCCTTCTGGTTCCATCTGAAAACAAGAATTCCCTGAAACCTGGAAACCCTTGATCACCAATGTAGCTTCTTGTTTAATTATCAGACAGCAGCTTTTAATAATCAATGAGTAACCAGCAGCCTATATGGCCACTGAACACGCCCAAACAGACATATATAAGAGAAGCACCCCCTTAATACCAATGTACAGGAATTTTTAGCCTGTTTTGAAGATAAGAAAAGCCAGAACAAAAGTTCCTCTGGTCTACGTTTTCTAGTTAAGTCACTTAGCCCAAGCAGAAATGCAAATTATTTTGCATGAATGGCAACTAACTAGTAAAGAAGCTACCAGGCAACCAGTCAAGTGGCCAACGTAAAGGGTCTCTATTTTCCCCATGTGTAAATGGCTTCCTGGCAGAAGGTTATTACAGAGACATTTAGACTCACTCAGGCTACTAGGAACCATGTAGAACTGCAAAGTAAAGTACTTAGCTTTCTTTCTTGACCAATCAACAGATTTATTAAGCCAATTATCTTCTCGAGTCTCAGCTGACTCATCTGCAAATTAAAGGCATAAGACCAGATGATCCGTACACAATGTCTCCTCAATTCATAATTCCTTACGAATTAAAATGAAACCAATTGGAACCAGCATTAATTATCTTAATTTTATAGGCTTAAGATCTAGCTTTTAATATTTTCAAATATTATCTTCACACAATAAAAATTTAATATGAACCAAATCCATATACTGGTCCTGATGACAAGATCATTCCTTTTGTGGAAACAATTAAAGCCTATGAGCCTTCAATACTCTCATTCAGTGGGTGTGGGTGGAACAGGCTATCCAGCCTGCAAAGATGTCAAGCATCAAACCAAGTCTACTTATTCGGACTCCCTACTCATCAAACATCCTTCAGATTTGAGTTTCTTTCAGAGTTCTCTACAGGTAAACATGTGTTCATTTAAACCTGCTCAAGTGCTATTTATAACTAATTATTACAGATAATAACTAACTGACATTCTGGTTTTAACCAATAGTCTTGAAAGTTTGGCTTCGTGTGAATTTATCCCCAAGACACAGATCTATTCTAGGGAGACTAATGCATCAAGTTTTAGAGCCTGTGAGCCTAAGGGCCAAACCTCAAATAAATTCATCAAGATAATCAATAACAGAAACCTTGGGATGGCTTTTGGAAGATGGCTTGCCAGCCTTCCTTAGGAAATTAGCTTTACAGGAGAACTGTATGTTTTCTTTGACTTTCTCAGCAAGGGGAGGCAAATGACAGGGGTTAAGACAGGTCAAGTTCTAGAGTAGACAGACCCAGGTTCCACTGCAATGTGTCATTTTGGGAAAATTATTTAACCTCTCTAAAGCCTCAGTTTCCTCATCTGTAAAGTGGCAACAATACCATCCTGCCTTATTGTGTTGCTTAATATATACAAGGTATTTAGTGTAGTGCCTGGAACAGAGCAAATATTCAATGATGTCATGGAAAAACATGAAGCTAGATTTTTAAACCTATAAAATTAAGCTAATTAATGGTGATTGCAGTTTGTTTCACAAACATTGGGGAAGTAAAAGTCTTGAATGCAGCTCTAACAACCTTACCTGGAATGCTGCTGAACAGCAGAAGTTAAGCCACCAAAGGTGATCAGCATCCCCAAATGATGTCACAAACACATAAGAGCAATAGAGCTCACCTACTTACTCATAAAAGAGGACCTCACAGTTCTTTTTCTATGTATTTGCCATCTATAAGCATTCTTTAGAGTTTGACATCAGGTCTCCAGCCACAGTTGCTTAACTGTGTATGTTAGGAGATTAAGACGCTAGAGCAAAAAGGAGGTAGGCACTAAACACTAATGGGACAAAAGGGGTGAAGACCCAAAACTTCACATACACAAGAACTAAAAGGCAGAACAATTTCTAGCCACCAGTACATCAAAGTACCCTCTACACAGAGAAAGTTTCTGAAATCATCATCGTACAGAACCCTGGAAACAAACAAAACCCTGTCTAAAATGTCTTTTCTTCCTTGCCTGATTAAAGAAGTGAAATAGTGTATGTGATACTGCTTTGGGACATGTAAAGTTCAAAATATAAATATGTTATTTTTTCCCCAAGAGGCCCACATCTATCTTGTTTCCTGCTATAACACAGGGGCCCACCACAGGTCCTGGCAGGTCATAAATACTCCATTAATAACAGCCGGACAAACGAGTAAGAGCAAATTACCCTTCTTTCACTCATTCAAAGTCATTACTATGGAGCAAAATTACTGAACTCTGCAAGAATTCAGTGAAACCCTAGAGACTATGTGGTACAAAGGACCATTTGTCCTTTTACAAAGAGGCTCTTCTCCCAGATGCCCCACATAATTTTTATATATTTAACCATTTTTCACCTCCCTCCTGTGTATTGAGAGATGATTCTTCAAATAATGAGAAAGGGTACATTAAATAAAATTAATAAATGAACCCGGGTGTTAATTATTATACTCTCCAACTCATTGTTGGAGAGTAAACGCATTGATCATTTTAAGCTCATAAACCAAGATTTTATAATCTATGTGACCACAGTGTCCATCCTCTGCCCAAGCCTCTATGCTGCTCACTGACCAATAAAGGGACTGCCTGGGGAATTTAAAATTAACCTTTTTTTGAACATTGGATGTCATACCCCTCTTTGGTCTTCTCAATAAATGCAATGGCATTTCAAACGTCTGTGAATCTCCTTTCAGGGATCTATTTTCCTTCTTTACTGTGACTTGCCTTGTTTTCAGACCCTATATCTGTGTTTCTTTTCAAATATACTTTGACTTCCTTTACTATTACTCTGCCTTTTTTCCCTATGTATACTTGAAGCCATTTTTAAATGCGTATTATCAGTCTTTTGAAGTTGGCCTATGTATGTGTACAAAGGCCTCCCTCTGTGGATCTCAAAATAATTCCTAGAAAGGCATGTGTACAGAAATCTTAATTTGTACTAGGGGGAACCTGCAAAATTGAGGTGTAAGAGCTAAGGCATGGTTGGGAGTCACTCCAGGGATTTCTCCAGCAGGCAGATCTTGAGTAAGTAGCAAAAGCCAAACTCAAAACAATTCCAAGTCTATGGTCTTTTACTCACCCAAACTAACTATTTTGTAATTCTAAGCTAGGCATTGATGAATAGAAAATGTGGCACAAATCCTGCCCCTCCCTACCCTGCCTCCCTGTGGGAGATGTTAAGGACCAACTGGCATTTCTTCCTGCTGAACCTAACTGGAGCCTAAGAACCCTTTAGAACAAAGTGTTTCTGTTGACTATTTTATCACCACTCAGGCCATGGTGATGATCTTGCTTAACAACTTTCATGAATGTTGATATAAAAATGGTACTTACATCCACAGCTGGCCAGAGGAAATGGACCTAATCAGAGTACGTGTTTACAGCACATACCTTGGTACTACTGTCATCTGAACTATCTCCCGAGCTCTGAGATTGCAGGAGGCTTTTATTTATACGATTCAGCTCTTCTCTAAGCCTCTCGATTTCCTCAGGCTTCAAGATCAACTGCTGTCCTTCACCCTCCATATTTTGGTTCTGTTGTGAGTCCTCCTCCTTCTGCCTCTCTCCTGGCAAAGTGCCCTCCTTTACTGACTCCTCTGCAATTTCCTTCTGCTTACTTTCTCCTTGTTCGGGACTTGGTACAAATACAACAAGAGAAAACTGTCAAAATTCTCATTATAGTAGCAGAATATGGACCCCTCCCCCCAAAAATCAACCAGTACTGCAAGCAAATCTTTCAACTTGAATTCTGTAGCAGAACAGTTCTCTTACTCTTATACAGAAATTTTTAAAACAAACGAGTCATATTTTTTTATTCACATTCAGGGAGATGACCCATCAGAGAGTTTCGTTTATACCAAATCAACCAGTTTAAGGGAACTTTTCACTTTTTCAACATTAAGTATGGCACTGGGCAGACACAGCTTATAAAGATTTTTTAATTAGTCAATAAGCTCCAGGCTTTGGCAGGCACTGGGACTTACTCAATAAGCTGCCAAGCTTTGGCAGGCACTGGGACTACGGTAGGACACAATCCCTGCCCAAGAGATTTGGTGAGAAATAAGGATAATAAGGGAGTAGATTACACTCGTAGTAAGTAATCTGAGGCCGGATGGATGACTAGGCACAAACCAAGCAAACATAAAGGTACCAGTGTGTGCATACTTGCATGTGTGTGTGGGTATGTTGGGTGAAGGTGCTGGTATAGATGGGAACAGAGAAAAATAAATCCTGGTGCTCCAGGATGACTTAATAAATAAAATGCCTAAAAGCCTAGAGGTGAAAGATAGAATGTCCTTTAGAAAGACCATCTGGGGGCGCCTGGGTGGCTCAGTGGTTTAAGCCTCTGCCTTCGGCTCGGGTCATGATCTCGGGGTCCTGGGATCGAGCCCCGCATCGGGCTCTCTGCTCAGCAGGAGCCTGCTTTCCCCTCTCTCTGTCTAGCTCTGATTTCTCTCTGTCAAATAAATAAAATTAAAAAAAAAAAAAAAAAAAAGAAAGACCATCTGGATGTCACGAAGTGGGGAAACCGGAGATGGTTAGTGATTGATGCGATTAACAATGAGGTCTAGAACAGGATGTGGGGATGGAAACAAGCAGTGGATTCTAGAGATAGTTACAAGACAATATTGATAAGATTTGTCATGTATTTGATGTGGCAGGAGAGGAAGAATAAGGTATAATGGATGACACCTGGATTTCTGTCTGTGGCAAATAGGCAAGTGGGTGATAGACCAAGAAGGGGGAATGTGGATATGGATTGCAGAGTTGACTCTGGTGAACATGCAGAAGAATGTGAGCAGCAACCTCAGGATCTGGTAACAGGAGCCAAGGAGAAGGGAGAAGGTGAGAAGACCATTCTAGACAGATGCCTGAAGACTTGTAAGGAACAAGCAGAGGAAGGAGAACCCGGAGAGGAGGCTGAGAAGCCAGAGGGAGGAGGAAAACCAAGAGGCTGTAAGCCGCAGAAGCCAAGGGGAGGGAATGTACCTTCACCGGTCAGGCAGTGTGGATGACACAAATATGCTGAGTTTATTTTTATTCGTTCATTTTAAATTTGTTTAGCTACCAGGGAGCTGAGATAGCGTGCTTCACAAATTATAGTTGGTGCTCAAATTCTTCAAGAAGGCAGTTTGGCAATACAGATCAAGAGCCATTTGACTGAATAATTGAATACCAATGAATTTACTGCAATAGAATAATTCATAAAACGAAAAGAGCTGAATGTATAATAATGCTCATAAGCATGCTATTTAAAACAGTGATTAAATGGAGATACAGAAATGGCTAAGAGAATTAAAGATAAATCAACTTGAAAGTGGTATAAAGATATTCATCAACATGAAAAATACTTATTAAAATAAAATGGTAGAACAAGAAACTATCTAAATGTATATGTATGTGTATAAACATACATAATACCATGGGAAATGTATATATAGAAAAAACTGGAAAGGAACAGGGGAAAAATTATGTCTAGGGAGTTTTTTTTCCCCTTTTAAATTCCTTTGGCAATGACAAAAAAAGAATTAAATATTTTATTTTGAATTCAGCACGTTTTTTGTCTTTGTTTTTGATGTTTAGAGAGAGAGAATGTGAGAGGGAAAAGACGGGCAAAGGGAGAGAGAGAGAGAGAATCTTAGGCAGGTTCACCCCCAGACAATATGAAATAAAGACTAAAATCCTTTAAAAATAAATTTCTGATAAAAATATGATGATTTTTTTCTATCTTCCATGAACCTTCTTCCTTTTCCTACTCTCAGTGGAAGCCAGATACACTTGGAAGACTGGAGAAAATGCAAACATATACCTCATAATTTTTAAAATGGAAAAACTAACCTCTGCTTCCAGGAAGATGGAATAAACCTACTTTTTCCTGTTTCTCCCACCAAGTGTAACTAAAAACCTGGGCATTACATATAAAACTAACATAAGAAGACTCTGAAAGGTAGAGAGAAGGCAGACCAACTAGGGTACTCAGGACCTGAGGAGTAACATGACTGTGGGCTTCCTGGGTTTTAACTGCTTTACTCTAGCCAAACACCACAGGAAAAATCTACGCTCCCCCCCTCACCCATGTCAGCCAAGGTCAGGAGCCTATACTCCCACCTTTACCAGGCTATAATGAGGCACCCCTTTTGGGGTGGTGTCACAAGCCAACAGGGAGTGTGGACTTTCATCCCTGCCAGGCAGTAATAGGCACGGGGAGTCTGGACTTTCACCCGCACCTGGCAGTGATGAGACACCTTGCTCCTTTTCCTCTGGGCTGGTGTCAGATGAGGCCTAGTGGAGAGTAAGGACTTTCACTAACAAGACCACCCTTACACACCTCCATGTGGTATCATGGAGACCCAGTGGATAGCAGTAACAAGGCACTCCTCCCTCTCACAGCCAGAGCACTATAAGCAGAGGCCTCCCACCCTCGCCAGCAGTAATGAGGAGCCCCCCTTTCCTTGGGCGTCCATGGAGTTTGAGTGGGGAAGCTCAACTTGTGCCCCCAACCTGGGGTAGTAATGAGACAGCACCCTCCTATTCTTCTGTTACCCCCTGCCAGAGTGGTATCAGAAGAAACCAGTTAAACTGAAGGTTTAAAGAAGACCTGGAGTCTCATAATACCCAAAATACTCAGATTTTAATCTAAAATTACTCCTCATACCAACACCCAGGAAAATGAGAAAAAGTAAAAATAGATGATAAAACCAACATGTCAGAATTATCTGACAAAGATTTTTAATCAGCCATCATAAAAATGTTTTGATGAGCACTTATGAACACAGTTGAAACACATGAAAACACGCAAAGTCTCAGAAAAGAACTAGAAAGTCTTGGCACAGAAATAGAAAATATAAGGAAGAACCAAGTGGAAATTTTAGAACTGAAAAGTACAATAATCAAAATAAAAACTCAAATGCAAAATGGATTTAAATTGTAAAAATATACGTAAAACAAGGAGAGTCTTCAAGATTTAAAGTTAAGCAGAGTTCTGAGACCTAACACCAAACGTATGATCCAGAAAAGGAAAGACTGATATGTCATCAAAATGAAAAACTTCATGTTGAGAAAATTCTGGTAAGAGGGTGAATAACAAGGTATGGACTGGGAAAAAATATTTGCAAATCACATATCTGACAAAGGACTAATATTAGAATCCATAAAGAACTCTCAAAACTTAACAGTGAGAAAACAAACCCATTAGAAAATAGGCAAAGACACAAAAGGAGACTTCACTAAAGAGGATAGACAGATGAAAATAAGCACATCAAAAGATACTCAACATTATTAGCCTTCAGGAAAATGCAGATTAAAACTACAATGAGGGAACCTGGGTGGCTCAGTGGGTTAAAGCCTCTGCTTTCGGCTCAGGTCATGATCCCGGGGTCCTGGGATCGAGTCCCGCATCGGGCTCTCTGCTCAACAGGGAGCCTACTTCCTCCTCTCTCTCTGCCTGCCTCTCTGCCTACTTGTGGTTTCTGTCTGTCAAATAAATAAATAAAATCTTTAAAAAAATAAATAAAACTACAATGAGATACGACTATACACCTATGAGAATGACAAGTGACATTACAAATTTACAAGTGACAATACCAAATGCTAGAGAAGATGCAGAGAAACTGGATCACTCCCATATTGCTAGTGGGAATGTAGAAATGATACAGCCACTGGAGGAAATCAGTTTAGCAGTGTCTTGAAAGCAACAAAAAAACCCTAAACACATACAGTTACCATATGACCCAGAAATTGCACTCCTGGGGATTTATCCCAGAGAAATGAAAAACTATGTTCATATAAAAACTTGATTATTTATAGCAGCTTTATTCAAAACATTCCAAACTATAAATAAACCAGATGTTTTTCAATGGATGAACAGTTAAACTGTGGAACAGCCATACTATGGAATACTACACAACAGTCAAAAGGACCCAAGTGTTGATTCAGAAATCTAGATGAATCTCCAGAGAATTATGTTGAGTGAAAAAAAGGCAGGCCCCAAAAGATTACATATTGTGTTATATTTATATAACACTCTTGAAATGAAAAACTTACAGAAATGGAGAATAGACTAATTTGAATTAGAATAGGGCCTACAGTTAAGAAGTGGGTGAGATAGGGGGAGTGTTGGGAGGGAGGGTCTATAAAAGAGCAGCATGAGGGATCTCTGTGGTGATGGAAATGTTCTGTACCTTGACTATAGCAATATCAATATCCAGGCTATGATATTATACTATAATTTTATAAGATGTTACCAATGGGGAAAACTGATAAAAGGTACATGGGACCTCTCCATTATTTCTTACAACTGTATGCAAGTGAATCTACAAGTACCTAAAAATAAAAAGCTTTCTTTTAAAAAAATGGCAAATAAGAACTGGTCATTTAGGCTTCATATCTATGCAGGTTGCTTGATTTGTTACATTTAGAAGGGTAAATAACTTTATAAAGAATAAACTTAGCCAGACCTAATGTAAATTCCTTCTATACTTGCATAGCGGCCATGTTGACACAGAAGAAAATTAGGCTTCATTATGTTTCTATAGTTCAAAGATAAAGTTTAAATGGTCTTTCTCTCAGGTGGGTCTATGAGATGTGCCTGTAAAGCTGGACTGAGAGCAAGGCAGTCAGTAAGTCTTCTCTGACTTGGAGGGAATGATAAGCAAGTGCTCTCTAGGGCACAGTCCTGGGGCTGGTGCCATTTTACATCTTCATTAAAGGTCTGAAGAAATTAACAGCATTCACATGAATCCGTTAGTTGATTAAGGAGAATTAGTAATATCTTGGAATATGGGAATTTAAAGTGCTCTTGATACATGAGGACAATTATCCTTTAAATAAATGCCCTCCAAAAAGAACAGGCTTTATTCTTTCAAAAGACATAGAGAAAACGTGCAATTTAGAAACAAAAGGTAAACTGAACAGATTTTTAAAAAGTGTTACACACTACTATGTATTACTTTATTTTACTTTTATGTAGTAGTAGTAGTAATGACAATAATAATGATAATGATAATAACATAAAAGGTGTATGGGCAAAAGTAGACCACCAGCCAGAAATGACATATTGCTGAGAACATGTCTTTCAGTCCTGCACACCTGTACTTTAGGGCCTGGAAAACTCACCATGACTCTCAAATTTCTCCTCTAACACAGACCTATCCCCTGCTCCCCAGAACATCTTTCTTTTATGTTTTATTAACTTTTTGCTTTAATCCATTAGTTAACATACACTGTATTAATTTCAAGTGTACAGTAGAGTGATTTGGCACTTCCATACAACACCCAGTGCTCATCACATCACAACAAGTGCATTCCTCAACCCCCATTACCTGTTTCACCCATCTCCACCCACCCCTCTGGTTCTTAATCTTTATTTGAAAGGATCTGTTGCCCACTTCTGACTGAAACTCACCTCTTCTGTTATTTTTATGTCATGCTATAAGTGTGCGATTGTCACCAGGCTTCAGCTGGTAGGAGGTGCCTAGGGAGCACCCCTACCCTGTTCTTTTTCTAGTAACCTAGATACACAGTCTTGAACACATAGAGAGATTCAGGAAAGAGACTGTGACACAGTAGAAGCTGTGAGTTCTGGTCTTGGATCTTCTACCTACTATTCACATAACCTTTGGCAAGGCACAATTTCTCAGAGTCCTAGTCTCTTGAGTTGCCTTACTCATAAGATTGTTGGGATCTTATGAAGTAAAATGTGACATTTTGGAAACCTATAAGTATAATGTGTGATTAAAATGAATTCAAGCCTAATAGAACAGAATAGGGATGGGTAGCAATAGAACTCTGTTTCCAGAGAGGAAGGAAAAGAAAAGATTCATTTATTCATTTATTCATCAAATATTTATTGAATATCAACTACACGTCGAGCGCTGTTCTTTCTTTTTTTTTTTTTTTAAGATTTATTTATTTATTTTGGAGAGAAAGAAAGAGAGCCTGTGAGCTGGGGGAGGGGCAGAGGGAAAGAATCTCAAGTAGACTCCCCACCGAGCACAGAGCCAGATGTGGGGCTCAATCCCACAACCCTGAGAAGATGACCCGAGATGAAATCAAGAGTCAGATGCTCAACTGACTGAGCCACCCACGCGCCCCGCCAAGCACTGTTCTATGTGCTAAAAAGTTAATGGTGATCAAGAGAGCCAGGTCCTCAATCTCATAGAGCACACACCCATAGGAGGAATATGAGGACAAACAACAAACAAATAAACAAGATAATTAAATTATAAGTCACGAATAAGGTGACATGGTAGAGTAGGAGCTAGGATTTCCCCATATGTGATATTTACTGATTACCTCTCTGAGAAGGTGCAAAGGAGTTAGCCCCATGAAAACCTGGGGGAGGGGCATCCTGGGCAGGAACAGCTTTTTAGTGCAAAATTCCTAAAGCAGGAAAGTGCTTTAGGGGCTAGAGGCTCTGAAAGGCTGCATGATAACAAGGCAGAGAGTGGTACAGTGAAGAAATTGAGGAGATGGACAGAAGCTAAGTCATGGAAGGCCTTACAGGTCATGGTAAGTGTTTAGATTTTATTTTGAGTGCAATGAGAAAACACTGAGAGGTTTTTAAGAGAGAAGTAATTTCATTCAACTTGCATTATTAAAAGATGACTTTGGCTGTTCTATGGAGAATGAACTGGTAATGAGGTATGGAAGCAGATAGGTCAGTTAAGAAGAAATTGTGGTAGTCCAAGTGAGTGATACCAGTGTCATGGAGTAGGGTAGTAGCAGTGGATATAGTAGAAATAAACAGATTAAATATTCTTTATTTTCATGGTGGAACTGACAGGATTTGTGACAGTTTAGTTGTGGGGAGGAATCAACAGTGACTCCTTAGGCTTTGGTCTGATCAACTGTGTGAATGGAGGGGGCTCTTCACTGAATGGATTGGACTGGAGAAGAAATAGTTTAGAGGAAGAGGAAAAATGTATCAGTAGTCTCTGAAGTGGATATAAATTCACTGTCAAGTTGAACTGGAAACATAAATAAACTTGAACATTTATCAAATAATTCTTGATAAAGGTAGTAAGAATGCAAAGAGATAATGAATGAGAGTGTGCTAGAAAAATATACAGCTCATTAAGGCATTAAGGTCCAGAGAAGCTACCAGCTCCTCTGGCCCACGCTTCCTAACAAGCAAACCCAGGCTGAGATCAGCTGGGCTCTGTAAGCTTAGGGCTGCCATTGGAGGTCCAACTTTGGGTTCAACTGCAAGTATACAGTGGGGGTAGGAGGAAAACTCCATTCACTCCAATATTTTTAAAACACCTACTATGTGTCAGGCATTGTTCTAGACACTGGGAACAGTCCAGAACAAGACAGATGGGACTCCATTCTTACCCCCCTTCCACCCATGTTATACATATACAAAGACTGAGCAATTTTTAATACCATAAAGCTCACTTTCATAGCAACTACCTAGAACCCAAGTGTCCCAGCACCTTCTTGTCCTTGAGATATTTGTGACTATATCCTCTCCAGAGTAGATTTACTGGTAACCTCTGACTCAGAGTTAGGAGACGGGACCTCCTGTAGTCTTGATGATAACTTGCTAAGTATGAGACTGTGACCAAAATAGTCACTTCAGTTCTCTTGGTCTCAGAGACCTCTTCTGTGAAAGGAGAAGACCAGCTAAATAGCAGTGGTTTTCAAACATTTTAGCTGTGGCCCCTTTCTTGAAGTAAAATCTTATACAGATTTCCACATATGAAACAGGTAAAGTAGGTCTTCTCTGGCTGGAATGTGATGGAGTGCTCCCAGTCCCACTCATCAGTCTTTCCTCACCTCCAAAGGCAGTTTCTGAGCCCCGCAGAGAGCTCCTAGAGTTTTGGAAGGCTGAAGTGTGAAAACCACTAGAAGAAGCTCTGTAGGTCCCTCCTGTTCTAAGATTCATTACTCTATAAGTAAAGCAACATACACAACAGAAAAACAAGACACAGTCCATTACCTTAAAGAAGCTAAAATCTAGCAGCAGAGATAGACTACAAGAATCAATCACCTTGGCTTATGGAGCAGCTTCTATGTGCATGGGACCACGCTAGGTGTGCTGTAACACTTTCTGCTTCTTTTCAGTGGAAGATTTTGGCTCATGGCTTTCTGGTATCTTCTTCACCCCAAATCCTACCATCATCCTGGAAGATTCCAAGGACCATACAGATCACCCACCAATGCCCTGGCATCTCACTTTCTCGGTCTCCTTATCTCCTATTCTCTCCTCATTTCTTCCTCTTGACCAAGTACTTGAATAACCAAACTATGGGGTATATCAGCAGCAAACACTTCTGAAATAACTAAAATTGGATATCCAGATTTCAGCTTTTCCTTTTCACATAATTTTTACATAAATACCTTCAATTCCTTGTCTCTTTTTCTATCAGCTCCCATTACTTGCTTCTTAATCCAATGTAGAGCCCAGTGTTTATCATCATCATCATCATCATCTTTATTTAAGTAGGCTCCATGCCCTGCATGGAGCCCAGTGCAGGGGCTTAAACTCATGACACAGAGCAAGACCTGAGTTGAGCCACCCAGACACCCCAAGCCTAGTGTTCATTATTTTAATCACTGTCTAAATAAAATGTTCAACTTTCTTCCCCCATTGTTCTTCCACTTCACTCATGTGGCAAAACCTTAGCCCTGGACAAATCCAACTGTCTTTGCATGCCTATACCAAATGTTGTCCCACATATGTTCCCTTACATATTCTCAAAGACAAATGCCATATAAAGTCACAGTCTTTAGCCTTAAGTGGGCCTGCAAGATTACCTGCCCTCCCTAGTAAGCTTTCCTTTCCAATTGCCACAGTTATTATTTCAAACTTTTTTCACTCTGATATTTCTATTACTCTCTTTCAGCACATAACTTTCTTTCCTACTTCACGGAGGACACAAACTACCAAATAAGTACTTTGATTCCCTCTCAAGTTAAAAACTCACTTGGATTCCTGCCCATCCTCCCTTTCTTCGTCCTGTTACAATGGACCAGCTGGCCCATCTCCTAAGACTAGTCCCCCTCTGGTATTTGGAATCCTAAACCTGTCCATCTGGGGACTCTTCCTCAGAATTTAAACATAACACATTTCCTCTTGCCTCAGCTCCATATTCCCTTCTCTCCTTCACAACCAAATTTTTTGGAAGGCATCCACACCCACCATTTTTACTTCCTCAAATTTCACTCCCTCCTCAGTTCACTCCCATTTACCATCCTATGAGATGCGATCTAGGAAGCCATTTGTTTTTTGCCCTTCATTGGAACAACTCTTACCAAAGTCTTCAACCACATTCTTAAACCTGAATTCAATATTCACCATTTGTTCTTTATTTTCTTGGCAATACATGACACTATTTACTATTTCTTCTTGCAACACTCTTCAATCTGGCTTCTGTAGCACACACTCTCTTGACTTTTCTTCTACTTCTCTGGCTGTTTTGTCTAAGTTACCTTTGGGACAATTATTTTTGCCTCTTATAGAGAGGCTTCCCTTACATTTCTACCTTTGGGTACTTTCATCAAGAAACTTACAGGACCATCTCATCCATCACAGGACTTCTGCTATGGTCTACTTATTGATGATTTTCAAATTGACCTCCAGCCCAGGCTTCACTCTTGGCATGGCTGTTCTAAAGACCCTTCAAAGTCAACATATCAAAAGCTGTACTCCTTTCACTCCTCCCTCAAAACTATGTTTCCTAACTCAATGGATGACACCTTCAAACCAGAAACTTGAAAGTCTTCCTTAATCTCTGCGGACACCCAAGTCCCTGCCTACCATCCCTTCTTCCTCACTTCCTATACTCATTAGTTCCTAAGTCTTGTTGATCCACTTCCATCCACTTTTCTCTAACCTCACCAACACTATCCTCTCTCATCCAGATTATAGCAACAGCTTCCAAACTAGTCTCACTACCTTCAATCCTATACGAACAATCTATTTCCCACACAGCAGGCCAAGTGAACAGGCAAATCTGTTTTGGTCTCTTCCATGTTACTAAACACTGCGGGAGTTTCCTACTGTCCAAACTTCCCCATGCGGGTACTCATGTTCCCTCGTGACAGGGTCCCTGCCTACTTCCTCACTCTCATTGTCTCCTTCCCCATTTCTTCTCTTCACACTCTGCGCTGTAGCAGCACCGAGGTCACTGAGTTCCTCAAACAAATCATGCCTTCTCTTGCACATGTCATATCCGCCCTGAAAATTACTCCCTCACTTTTTGCTTGGCCCTGGGTTATCTATACTTCAGGACTCAGTCTGTTACTTCCTTTAAGAATATTTTCTGGTTTCTTAGCCTGGCCAGGGCACCTCCTTTGTGCTCCCATAGTATCCAATACTGCTTTGTTTAATGGTCTATCTTCCCCCTGTAGGCTATATGGACCATGGAGGTAAGAGCTATATCTTATTTTGTATCCTCAGTATCTCCCTACAGTACCTGGCACATGGTAGATATGCAATTTTACTGTCAAATGTGAATATGTAATGGATCTGAGATAAATGGAGCCTGGGAAGTAGGGCACAGAAGATAAGTAAGCCAGGAAACATTCCAAGAAGAGGAAAGAGGGAAGCATAGGGCAGATACACAGACTTCTCACAGTCCCAGTGATGGGAAGTAATTTGGACCAAGTAAAGGAAACAGGCAGCAACAAGGAGCTCTTTAGAGAGAAGTCTAGTATCTTTATAATGGCAAGGTTCCCCCCACCAACTGAGTTAAGGCCACAGCCTTCCTCCCTGTGGCAAATATCCCTACCAATGATCCTATGTCAGCTGGGTGGATTTTTGTCGGCTTTGATAATTAATGTCAACATCTTCTCTGAAGATTGGCCACTTCAACTCCATTGCCACCTACTCAGTCTAGGTCACTATCTCTTCACCTGTGGCTCATATCTAGATTAATTGGTCTGTTTTTCTTCTTCAGTTTATCTCTTCTAGAGAACTAGAACAATCTCCCTTAAAACCTGGTAATACACTGTTCTAGTGCTCAAGAACAAGACTTCCACTTTCCCCTATAGCAAACCTAAATGCTGTGACCAAGCTTCTTGGCTCTTCACTCTTGTAACCATTATCATGCCTGTTCCCCACCATGTCTTCAATATGCTTTTCCCACTTCTGCAACTAGGTTTCATGATTGTGAATCTTGGACTCAGAGCACATTCTAAAGTTAAAAGCAACTTTTAGGAAGGCATAAATTCAGCAGTCCAAAACTAGCAAACAAACAAAAAACCCTCCTTTACATTAAAACGCTCACAAAGATAGAGCTTAGGCTGTACCTAGACCATATTTTCCTAATTCACTGATAATGTATCCTTCAGTATATGGTATATAAGTCAAAATTGCCATCTATTGTTCCTTCTGATGATCTAGTTCTAGGCTTTTGCCCAGACAAAATTTGATTGCATCTATTTGTTTTTGTGGCAGAGTAATGCATTAGCCCAAAATCTCAAAAGTTTCTGTGAAAGATACTTCTGATGAGGGTAAGATTAACAAAAAAGGAGGGAAGGAAGGAAGGGAGGGAGAGAGGGAGGGAGGGAGGGAGGGAGGGAGAATGTGAGGAAGGGAGGGAAGTTTATCAAAAACGAACCATGAGAGACTATGGACTTGAGAGACTACTTGAGAGAATACGGACTCTGGGAAACAAACTGAGGGTTTTAGAAGGGAAGGTGGTGGGGGAATGAGTGAGCCTGGTGATGGGTATTAAGGAGGGCACGGGTTGCATGGAGCACTGGGTGTTATATGCAAACAATGAATCATGGAACAGTACATCAAAAACTAGTGATGAACTGTATGGTGACTAACATAACATAATAAAAAAGAGAGAAGGTTATCAAAATGATCATCAGATATGATGTTAAATAAAAACAGCAAAAAATCTCTTGGCAGAGTATAATTAAATTAGGACATTAACAGATTTCCTTAGTGAAACTAAGCGTTATTATCATTCCTTTTATTTTTCCATGCTTTCCAAATTTTCCTCAAAATGCATAAATTTATCTTAAAAAGTAAGATAAGGTTTAAAAACGTAGTAACATATCAAAAGACAAACTCCTTGGGAGAAATGCTTGCTTATAATTAATTTTTCCACTCACACCATTTAGAAATGAATGTCAAATTCTTACAACGATCAAGCCAAATAAAGTAAGTGTATCTCTCCCCCCAAATAATTAATGTGATATGGGACTTTCTCAATTTACCAGAGTTCCTCTTTCTCTTCCTTTGGACTTTGAATCTCTACTTCCAAAACTGTTAGTTTAGACACAAGATCTTTATAGATATTTTCACTTGCAATTAAATTAGCAGGTGCAGTATTTCTCCCTACAGTAAAATGATTTAATTGTTCAAATTCTTGTGAAAGCTTCAAAACCTGTAAAATGAGAAGACAAATATTCTGTTTTGTATATTCTAATATATAATTATGAGAAAGTACATGGACTCTATTAAATGTTTAAATAATTATTGACAAATAATATAAATTGACGTCCTATTTGAAGTCATCTTCTAATTTAACTTAACACTTTGCTGTTGTTATATAATCTAATCCATTTTTACCATAGCCATAAGGATGCATAAATCCGTGGTTTTAAAGAAGGGTATCTTTGGAGAAGGGAAGATAGAGGGAGAATGATAAAGCAAATGCGGTACACCATGCTAATACTGGAGGAGTGAAGGTACATAGGAATTCTTTGTACGATTTTTATAACTTTTCTGTAAGCCTGAAATTATTTCAAAATAAAAAGCTTTTTAAAAGAAAGAGCAAGGGAGAGCCAGATTACCAGGATAGTGATCCGAATCTCTTGTTTTTACATTATATTCCTGTTGCCACAGTTCATCTTCTGTGTTGCACTGTCCAGTGATATTTCATTGTACAGTGTGATGACAACCCACTTTGCTGACAAGGTCCTCCAACAAAACTTAGTTTAGGCTGTGCCCCATGTATCCACCTTTCCAGGTAGCAAACCCCGTGTTCTGGACCTTTCCATCCCTAGGTCATATACTGTTTGATCCATGTCCCAATCCCTCAGCAGCTTGCACCCTGCTTTCAGGATAACAACTTCACAGAGGATAAATGAGGCCTGGGCTTAGTCCTTCATTTCACATGTGCTATGAAAATATAACCCAATTTATTTTAATTGTGTGTTCAAGCCTTCACTCCTCCCTACCTTTTTCATCAAGACCAAGGGAGTAACCGAGGAAGAGAATTTTCAGCCAGGAGTAGTTAATAAGTGGGACTCCAGGAATCACCCTGCAGGCAACCTCTCCGTCTAACTGTGGTCTGGTAGCCATTTTTATACTTGGGGAACATATTGGGGTCAGAACATTTAAACATTTTCCTAATTCTAAGTATGAACATGATCTTCAGTATAACTGAAAAAAAAATGCTTTGATTTGAAGGTTTAAGGTTGAAGACACTTAAGTAAACTTTTGTTTGTTTTGTATTTTGGGGGGGTGGTAGTAAAGTACACATAACATAAAATTTACCATCTTAACCTTACACACTGAAGTGTGCCTTCAGTGGTATTAAATACAGTCACAGTGTTGTGTGACCATCACCATCAACCATGCCCAGAACTCTTCATCTTATAAAACAAACTCTATACCTATTAAACAATAACTCGCCCTCACCCCTCCCCCAGCCCCTGAAACTACCATTACACTTTTTGTCTTTATGATTTTGACTACTCTAAGTACCTCACATAATTGGAATCATACAGTGTTTGTGTTTTTGTGATGGGCTTATTTCACTTAGTGTGATGTCCTCAAGATTCGTCCATGTTGTAGCATACTGCAGGATTTCCCTCCTCTTTGAAGGCTGAATAACTTTCCATTGTGTGGTACATACCACAATTCGCTTATCTGTTCATCCATCAATAAACATTTGTGTTACTTCCACATTTCAGCTATTGTGAATAATGCTGCTATGAAAATGGGTGTGTGAATTATCTCTTCAAGGCCCTACTTTCAATTCTTTTGGGTATATATCCAGATAGTGGAATCACTGGATCATTTGGTAGTTCTGTTTTTAAGTAAACCTTTTACATATGTATATGTACTCCAAAAATTAAACTGTTTGGAAACTGATTTAAAGTAAAAAATTAACAGCATAATCCTAAGAGTGAAGACTGAAGTCTATTCGGAGATGCAGATTGGCTTATAATCTACACGATATGGCCATTTATTCTATAAATTATATAATTTTATATATATGTAATTATATAAGTAAAAGATATGCCAATTTCCAAGTCATCTTTTCCTGAAAATTAATTTCCTTTTATCTTATCCTAATAAAAGATAAAGTCAAACACTGAACATTTAAAGAATTAATTCAGTCTCACCTTTGTTTCTAATTCAGAATTCTCTCTTTGTAGCTGGTTATATGTTACTAAAAAATAGTCTCCATTTTCTGACACCCCTGGAATACTTTGAATTTCATTGTAAAGGCATATAAGTTCTGACTTTGATTTTTGCAATCCCTGATTAAGAAATAAAGATATTTAATAAAATAGAATAAGACTTTCCCATAAAAGGTATAATACTTCTAAATAGGAATCTTAGAATTTCTTTTGTTGTTTTAAATATTCCAACTTACTCTTCCAGCAGAACTACTTTCTTAATAATTAAAGTTTACTTAAATCAACTAATTAAACTGAGCATCCTAGTTTCTATCATTCACAGGTTGAAGGACGGGGTTCCTAGAGTCATTCCTACTTTTATCAAGGCTTCTAGAGAGGTAAATTCTTCAGCAACTCCTGCATTAGTTATATTACCTGTTTTAAAATATATCTTTTTTTAAAGTTCTCTTTTACAGAACAACCATGCCTTTAATTTTGTGACAAACCCATGCAGTCCGGTTACTGATACAGGCTCAGAGAGTGTAAGTGGCCTGCCTAAGTTCACATAGCTAGGAAGTGGTAAAGCTAAGATTCACCTGTCTGACCAACTTCAAACCCTATGTTCTTAACTACAAAGTATGCTGCCTTACTTAATAATGTATATTCAGTGACTTAATCAACTCTGATTTTTTTCTATATCTGTGAGAGAAAACACCTCACTTATATGTAGATTCTTATCAAATTTCTACACTGATGATATGGAATATACATTTTGGTTGGTGGACGACTGGGACCTGAGAATCTGTGGTACCCTATGAAGGGAACAGGTGATATGAAATTTACTTTAGGAGAGGAGTTACTTGGTATTTTCCCAAAGCCTTGAGGTCAGAAAGGGAAGACAGTATTGATGACGAAGGTGTGGGGCAAAAAGGAGAGAAAATGGAGAGTGGCCACCCAAAACCACAGGAAGAGGGCAAGTGGCATCAGTTTCCTACCTCATTGCATTGAAAATTCCTGTAGGTCATCAGGATGGGATTTGGGGCATTGCACTGGCTGTCACCCACCCTGCAAACTGATTGTCACCATCCTCTAAATTGGTGATCTAGACTTCCATGGACTCACACCCAGGTCTCTCTTCCAAATATAGTCTGGTTGTCTCCTGATAGACCTTTCCAAGATGGTAGGACAAGCACTTAAAAGGAGAGACAAGTCCATGATTCTATGACCACCATAATAATCAAACACCAGCTACTTAAGGCCCCTCTTTGGCTGGTGCTGGAACTCAGCTTGTGGAAAGGACACTCACCCCATTATTACTAACAGAAATGCGTATTCTATAGCTATGATTTAGTTGAAAACCAAAATAAATGGTAACATGAAATCCCTAAAGTAAGAATGCAAAAGGAGGGAAATAACATCCTGAGTGGCAAAATACCTCACTTTCAACTTTCAAAGCCTTCTGTATAGTAGTAAAATCAGATGCCAATTGCCTTCTCCTTTCTTCTGACAACTCACTTTCAAATATTTCAATTTTTTCTTGGCTCATTTTCAAAATCTGCAAAAAGCATTTTACATAATTAATTCTATATACAATAATCATGTTTAAATTAAATCATGTATAAATTCTGATAATAGTAATTTCCTGCCTAACTCAATTATAAAGTCATCTAGGGGAGATATGAAGCTGGGAAAAGTAATTCATGGTACCATAGCTCATAAGAGACATTTTTCTCTCTAAGCCTCTTTCTCAATTGTAAAATGGAGCTGATACTGTTCTATATACATTATAACCATCAGAATAGGAATGAAGTGAGATTTTGAAAGTATTTTGTAAAGCAGTTATCAGATATAAAGTCTTGTTAAAATCTGTCCAGATTAATTGATAATAATAATTGCAATAATAATGAAAGTAACTACTAATTAGTACTTGCCATGTGTCAGACATCATGATACATGCTTTACTTGCATTATCTCATTTTGTTTTCCAGGACCCCTATGAAATTGGAATATATATATATATGTGTGTATATATATAAAAATATATATAAATATGATTAAGTTATAGCATATATATTATATAAATATTTATATAAAGTCATATAATATATAAATACAATTAAGTTATATATTTATATAAATATAAGGTTATATAATATATAAACATAATTAAGTTATATTCTATATATAATTATATATATTATATATATATATATATTTTTTGTTTTTAACAGAGAACAGAGGTGAGGCTCGGCTATATTAGATATTTTTCCCAAGATCAGCACTGGGATTCAAACCAAATTTAACTTATACGCCCTTATTTTTAATATCTACTCTATTTGAACTTACCAAAGCATATTTTCTCTTGCTACAAAAACCTAGTAGGAAATTAAATTGAGGCCAAAATGCAATTTGGTGGCTATGGACTGAGAACTGAGCCAATTCTCATAATACTGCCATCAAGCTGTGGACCCTTCTTGTTGATCAGAGCACACCTGTCAGGTGAGCTAACTACTCCTTTGTACCACCCCACTAGGGAGCAGCATGAAATTGATAGGTCTCTACTCTCCAACTTGGGAAACCAAGAATGATTTGTGGGGAAAAAAGTCTTACTGGTCTTGTTCTATTTACCAACAGCGGAAAACTGAGTCCATTACTTAACTTAGACTCAGTTTTGTCATCAGAAAAATGAGGACAATGATGCCTGCGCACATGTGGGCACCTCACTTACAGCAATGCTCTGTAAATGGTGGTTTGTGTTATTGGGTTGTTCTGAATTTTCACGTTTACTCAGTTGCAAGGCAGTACCTTTAAACCACCTTCCAACTTCAACACACTAGTTTATCCAAAATATATTTTACCGGGCTCCTTCCTAACTGACCTGTAACCACTGATTACAATCACAGGATGTAGGTTTACCATTCCTGCAGGTGTATTTTCTCCCTTTGCCTATATTCAGCTATTCTTAAGCATCCTTATGGGGTGTGCCTCAACTGAATTAGCAGCTGTCACTGGAAATGACCTTTTTATGTCTTACCTCATTTAAATCTTGTACTTGCACTGTCTCTTGACTTTTCATACAGGGTTCTCTGCTGTTTTCCTGTATTACTGATAACTCAGGCTCTAAGAGGGAAGTCTTAATCCAAATAAATCATCAGTTAAAATACATACATACATGTGTTATTCTAAAAAAAATACTGAAAAAATAAGCTATAGGTTTTAAGCATCCTTCCCTGAAGCTACAACTTGAAAACTTTCTGTACCAACAAGTTTCAGCTCCTGTTTGGTCTTGGATCCTTTGGAGAGTGGCTTTATGAAGTGTTCGAGCCCTCACTGCTGTTTGGCAGCTGAACCAAAGGAACCAAGTGTTGAAAAATATACTACAGGATCTTCATTGTCCTGATGTAAGTTGCTAATGTGCCCTTTTTTTTTCACTTTTGAAAAGTAACGTTTCATTGTATATTTGGCCCAATAACAAAACTATAGGCAAAGGAAGCTTCTGAGTATTTAGATGTAATTTAGAAATAGAAGACACCAACACTGATACTACTTTTTTCTCAGAATTCAGTTTTAACAGAATCTTCAATTAAGTTTTTAGTTTAATTCAGAGACAAAAACACTCATTTACTTAAGCTGAAGAGGAAAGCGCTGATCCACCAAAAAGTTCTACCCTAATTAAATTTTGGAGAAAAGTATTCTGGGGCTTTGCTGGTTCTTCTGGATTCATATTTACTGCCAGATATGCATTAAATTAACCAACAGATTTTTCAAAAATTAATTTATTAGTTTATTATAATAAACTAATATTTATTAGTATTAATAAATATTATATTATTATTATTGATTATCAGTAATTTCCTTTCTCATGTTTAATAGGAAGCGACGGGTTAGAAAGAATGGGACAAGCAACAGTAAAAATGGATGCTGAAACCCCAGTGTAACTTTTACAACTCCTCCTGTCTGGGGGTATAGAAAAAAGACCTGGTTAAGAATTAGGTCGACTTCCTAGCAGCATTGGGCAAGGACATAGGAAAGGGTATAGTTTTCCCTCAGGACAGCTTCTCCCCTTCATCAGCCCCCCTTTGTCATGATGGACATTTCTGCAGGTCCACAGATGAACGCTGATGCATTCAGCACCCAAGGCAAGAATCTCCTTGGCTCCACCCTATATCACCTGAGATGCTTCAGTGTCAAGTGTGAGAACCATTTCAACCCTTAAAAATGAAAACTCCCGTCATTTCCTTCGTGTTTTCCTTTGTGTAATTCAGTATAAGAACATGTTGTGTTTTAATGCTATAATTTTTAAAAGATAGCTTTTCAAAAGAATATATATATGAAATTTAACATAATTTGTGGCATATTAATGATGGTTATGCATTTAGGCAAAGTGTGTCCTTTGTGTACTGCATGGTGACCAAAGTCTAAAGCAGAAAAATGAAGCAGAGGGGCAGCAAATAATGTAAGAAATGAGCAGTGGGAGAAAGAGAGCTCTGGGTAGCTGATGGGTGCCTACCTCACCTGTCAGGCAGCAGTAAGCAAAGGGAAGCTACCAGACTTGCTAGGGAATTGCCCCATTGGCATGGGATAGCCACCAACGACTCTGGAGAAAAGTGTAACAGCTCAGAATTTTCCACCTTCAGTATTCTACTGCCCCAAAGGTGGGGATCATCTAATGCTCTGAAGCAAACTGGGCCTTCCAGGTGCAGTGTGACAAGTGCTACTACCACCCCCCACCACGTGCCTGCACTCTGCCACGCCCTCTTGGAGGCACAGTCCGTAGGATGGCAGATGAAGGCAGTGGGCAGGATGGAACATGAGCAGTCACCACCTCCAGGTGGACATGATTTATGTGCTCAGTGTGGAGCATGTTGTAACCCCCAGGAGGTATAATTAATCCCCTAAATAAACCCTCCATAAATCCTCATTAGAGTTGACATGATGTGTTATGATGAGCTCTGGGTGTTATATGCAACTAATGAATCATTGAATAGTACATCAAAAACTAATGATGTACTATATGCTAGCTAATTGAACATAAAAAAAAAAAGAAGAGTTGATCTGATGTACATAATCAGCTCAAAGTCCAGACAAACCCAGAACAACTCCTAGCTCTGCCTCTCACTTTGTTCAAGTCCCTTTAAGTTCTCTCAACCATGAAATGGGAATAGCCCTACTTACCTTGGGGAGGGTTGTTACATGGATTATTGGGATTATGTAAACATGTCATGGCATATGAGAGATGCTCAATATATTGTGGCCATTATAATTCCTTTTAAAATTTAATTTAACTTATTTATTTGACAGAAAGAGAAAAAGAGAGCACAAGCAGGGGGAGTGGCAGGCAGAGGGAGTTGAGCAGGGAGCCCTACGTGGGACTCCATCCCAGGACTCTGGGATCATGACCAGAGCCGAAGGCAGATGCTGAACCGACCGTGCCACCCAGGCACCCCAGCTATTATCATTCTTATCAGATACCTAGAATTTCTTCTTTTCAAGCATTTTCTCTGAGAATATGCATGTTAGCAGCATTAAGATGGTCTAATTAGTGGTAAATCTGTCTACATATAGAAATACGTAAGGAATACAGGTCATTGTCTTGAGGAGCCTGCACAATTTAAGGGATTGGTTTTCTAAATTATTTGTCCTTTTAAAGTCATCCCCTCCCATTTATTTTCAAAAGAATTCTTATGGGGAAACTGTCTACAGGGAGCCCAGAAATGGAGGCTTCCTGGTTGATGTGGAGGCAGAAGACCTAGAACTCTGCATCTGTGGAACATCAAGGATCCTTGAAACACAGTTTGAAAATCACAGTGGCGGGGCGCCTGGGTGGCTCAGTGGTTTAAGCCTCTGCCTTCGGCTCGGGTCATGATCCCAGCGTCCTGGGATCGAGCCCCACATCGGGCGCTCTGCTCAGTGGGGAGCCTGCTTCCTCCTCTCTCTCTGCCTGCCTCTCTGCCTACTTGTGATCTGTCTGTCAAATAAGTAAATAAAAAATTAAAAAAAAATTTTTTTAATAAAAGAAAAGAAAATCACAGTGGCAAAAACATGGGTTTTGTAGTCAGTTGAAATTTGAAATCTTCAGGGCACCTGGGTGGCTCAGCTAGTTAGGCATCTGCCTTTGGCTCAGGTTTTATCCCTTGATCCTAGGGTCCTAGGATCAAGCCCCACATCGGGTTCTCTGCTCAGCAGGGAGCCTGGGTCTCTCTCTCCCTCTGTCTGCTGCTCCCCCTGCTTGTGCCCTCAATATCTCTCTCTGTATAAAAGAAAGGAAGAAAGAAAGAAAGAAATTTGAAATCTTTACATTTATGAATTTGTGATCTTTGTTTCCTCACCTATACAGGGAGGTGAATGATGCCTATCTCCCAGAATTTTCTGTTAACATTAAATGAGTTATATCAAACCCACAGCAGAGTCATTACAACATTGTGTAGGCACTGAAATCTTAGTTTCCATCCTCTAACTTCCTTTTTGTAGGGAACAGAAGGTAAAGTAGTAAGAGACCAGGAATGATGGCATGAGGCACTCACACACTCACTTAAAAGCTGGAGATCCATGCTGAGGGGAGCATGGCCTTGCATCAAGATCTGAAACTCCTAACCTACTGCTTACAGCACTCAGTTCACTCAGTTCCATAGCTGAGAATGAGCCCTTAGTGAATACTTAGTGATATCTCCATTGCCTGGCGCTAAACTTGATCGAGAAAGCTTGAGTCTTTTTCTTCATGGGAGATCAAGAGAGAACTTTGATCATAAAAATCTACTTAGTATTATTTTAGAAATCACATATTTCAAGTCTTGATGACAAAGTAAAGAAAGCAGCCCAGAGGACTGAGATTACACAAAGAAAAAACTTCCGGTACTTAAAATTAAACATGAGAGGGATATGTATGATCTTCTTTTCTAAACATGTTTTAAAATATGACATATACTCATTTATTCAGAATGTCACAGATGACATCTATCATAGAGGGAGGTGGATTAACCAGTCACTCTCCAAGGATCTTTTCTACCATCAAGAATTTGGTGACACAGAGAGCCACATGGCAGTGTACCACTGGTAGGTATCTCTTCCTTCAGAAAAGAACTTGGCATACTCTTCCCAGGCAGCCTCCAATGAACAACTAAGCATGGTGGGGATAGTAAGACCTGTCCATTTCTGGTTAATGTGGAATTCCTTCACAGGTTATCACTGTGCCAAAGCCCTATTGGTCTGAATGAGACTTCTCAGAGTTACACCACAGTCTGAGGCTCTTCCTATCCAATCTTCCTTCCTTCTTCCTTTTTAATGGGTATCAGACCTGCATCATGAGCTTAAAGCCTTTGCTAGCCCACAGCTGCCATTCCCTCGATCCTTCTCAGGTACCACCCCCAAAAACTCTCTTGTAATTCTAGGTTTGTTTTAGTCCTGGTCCCAGATCAGCCTCCTCCCAGTGGATATATGGGTAACTGAAAAAGGAATGGGTCACAGACATGGTCACCAACAAAGACAAAAGAAAATGATAGTTTGTTTGAAGACATGAATATAACCATCCAAGAAGCTCACTGAACTGCAAGAAGAATTAAATCAAAGAGACCCACACTGAGATGTGTTATAAATTGGCCACTGAAAGCCAAAGATAAAGAGATAATCTTGAATGCAGCAAGAGAGAAGCGACTTGTCAGAGATCCTCAGTAACATTACCAGCAGATTTCTCATCTGAAACTTTGGGGGCCGGAAGGCAGTGGGCTGATATATTCAAAATGCTAAAAGAAAAAAAACCTGTTGGCCTAGAATTCTATAACCAGCAAAACTGTCCTTTCAAGAGTGAGAATGAAAGTAAGACATTCACAGATAAACAAGAGCTGAGGGAGTTTGTCACTGCTAGACCCACCCTGTGAGAAGTCTTAAAAGCAGTCCTGCAGGTTGAAATGAAAAGACACCAGACAGTAACTCAAAGCCATATGAAGAGAAACATCTTAGTAAAAGTAAATATATGGACAATGATAAAAGCTAGCATTATAGTAACAGTGGTTTAAAACTCCAATTTTGTTCTCTACATGACTTAAGAGATTGATATAATGCTTTAAAAATTATTATTAGCCTAAAACCTAATATTATTGGAACTTTCATTCTAATTCTATAATTCAGTTTCTATGTAATTTAAGAGACTAATACATTTTAAAAAGCAATTATTAATTCATGCTTTTGGATACACAATATATAAAGATGTAATTTTGTGGGGCGCCTGGGTGGCTCAGTCATTAAGCCTCTGCTTTCATCTCAGGTCATGACCCAGGATTCTGGGATCAAGCTCTGCATCGGGCTTCCTGCTCAGTGGGAAGCCTGCTTCTCCCTCTCCCACTCCCTGCTTGTGTTCCCTCTCTCACTGTCTCTCTCTGTCAAATAAACTTTTTAAAAAAATCTTTAAAAAATTCTCAAAAAAAAATGTAATTGTGTGATGTCAATTACTGAGAACAAAGCTATAAATGAGCAAAGTTTTTGCATATTATTAAAGTTGAGCTGACATAAATTCAAATTAAAGTATTATAACTTTAGTATGTTAAATGCAATCCCTATGGTAACTGCAAAGAAAATAGCTAAGAATATACTCAAAAGGGAATGAAAAGGAATTAAAACATTTTATTACCAAAAAAATCAGCTACATACAAGAGAGACACTTAAGCAGGAAATGAGGAAAACAAAAAACTATATGGTACATAGAAACAAATGGTGAAATGACAGAAGTCCTACTTTAATAATTACTTTAAATGTAAGGTAATCTCTCTGATCAAAAGACAGACCAATGGATCATGGATAAAAACACAACACGGTCCAACCATACACTGTCCACAGAAGATTCACTTTCTTTAGATCCAAAGATGCAAAGAAGGTGCAAGCAAAAGTATGCAAATAGTAACTAAAAGAGGGCAAGGCTAGTAAAACTAATATCAGACAAAATAGATTTTAAATCAAAAGAGATTACAAGAGACAAAGAAGGGCATCATATATTAATAAAAATTTCAATACAGCAATAAAATATAACAGTACCTAATCACCAACCAAAATATATGCCAAAATTTTGGCAAAATTGGCCAAATTAAAAGGAGACGTAGACATTTCTACAATAAGAGTTGGAAACTTCAACACCCCACTTTCAATAATGGATGGAACAGATATAAGATAAGTAAGGAAATATAGGACTTGAACAACACAATAAACAACAATATCTAATAGACATATATAGGACACTCTACTCAATGACAACAAAATACTCTTCCCAAGTGCACACAGGACATTCTCCAGGATAGACCATATTTTAGGGGATAGAACAAGTCTTAATAGATACAAAATGTCTTCTCCAACTACAGTAGGATGGAGGCAGATTTAATAACAGAAGGAAAACTAGAAATTTCATATATACATATATATATGTACATACATATATATATGGAAATTAAACAACTACTCTTTTTTTAATATTTTATTTATTTATTTGACAGATAGAGATTACAAGTAGGCAGAGAGGCAGGCAGAGACAGAGAGAGGGGGAAGCAGGCCCCCCGTGGAGTAGAAAGTCTGATGCGGGGCTCAATCCCAGGACCCCGGGACCATGACCCGAGCTGAAGACAGAGGCCCTAACCCACTGAGGCACCCAGGCACCCCTAAATAAATACTCTTAAACAACCAATGGATAAAGAAGAAATCACAAGAGAGATCAGGAAATATCCAGAGATGAATGAAAATAAAACATGAAACTACAACATTCAAAACTTAGGGGATGTAATGAAAGATGTGCTAAGAGGGAAATTTATAGCTATAAATGCTTACATTAAAGAATGAGAAAGATCTGAAATCAACAACCTAACCTTATGATTTAAAGAAGTATAAAAAGAACAACAAATTAAGTCCAAACACAGCAAAAAGAAATAATAAGAGTCAGAGCACAGGTAAAATATAAAAAAACAATACAGAAAATCAGTGAAACCAGAAGTTGGTTCTTTGAAAAGATCAAAATTGACAAACCTTTAGATAGAATGACTAAGGAAAAAAGAGAAGACTCAAATTACTAACATAAAAGTTACGAATTTTACAGATAAAAAAGCATAGAAGAAAGTACTTTGAACAATTGTACACCAATTAACTGGATAACCTCCATGAAATGGATGAATTCCTAGAAACAAAAAACCAACAAAGACCAGGGACACAGGGGCGCCTGGGTGGCTCAGTGGGTTAAGCCTCTGCCTTCGGCTCAGGTCATGATCTCAGGGTCCTGGGATCGAGGCCCGCATCGGGCTCTCTGCTCAGCGGGGAGCCTGCTTCCCCCCCCCCCCGCCTACTCTCTGCCTGCTTGTGATCTCTCTCTCTGTCAAATAAATAAACAAAATCTTAAAAAAAAAAAAAAAAGACCATGGATACATATGTGGTTCAGTCAGTTAAGTGTCTGCCTTCGGCTCAGGTCATGATCCCAGGAGTCTGGGATCAAGTCCCACATAAGACTCCTTGCTCAGCGGGGAGCCTGCTTTTCTCTCTGCCTGCTGCTCCCATTGCTTTGCTCTCTCTTTCTCTCTAGCAAATAAATAAGTAAAATCTTAAAAAAAAAAAAAAGACAGAATCATGCTATAACTAGTAGGATACTAACTCAGTAATCAAAGAGCTCAGGTACAAAGAAAGCCCAGCCCTGATGACCTCACTGGTAAATTCTACCAAACATTCAAAATAGAATGAACACCAATCCTTCTCAAACTTTTCCCAAAACTTGAAAGCGAAGAAACACTTTATATCTCATCCTGTGAGGCCAGCTTACCCTGACATGAAAGTCAAACAAAGATACAAAATGGAAGAAAAAGCCATAGACTAGTATCCCTTATGAGCATTGATGCAAAAATTCTCAACAAAATATTATCAAATTAACACCATATTAGAAGGGTTATACACCATGACCAAGTGAAATTTAGTCCTGAAATTTAAGTATGGTTCAACATACAGAAGTCGATCAATGTAATATACCACTTTAGAAGTATGAGGGAACATTGACATGATCATCTCAATTGATGCAGAAAATGCATTTGACAGAATCCAACACCCTTTCATGATTAAAAAAAACATGAAACAAACTAGGAATAGGAGAAAACTATCTCAACATAATAAGAAACTTTTAAGAAACCTACAGTGAACATCATAGTCAATGGTCAAGGATTAAAAGCTTTTCCTGTAAGATCAGAAATAAATCTTTCACCACTTCTATTCAACACAATATTGGAAATTCTAGTCAGAGCAATTAAGCAATGAAAAGAAGGACACCCAAATTAGAAAGGAAGAAGTAAAATTATCTCTATTTGCAGATGATATTATCTTATGTAGAAAACCTTAAAGATTCTACAAACAGTTAGACATAACAAATGAATTTACCAAGTAACAAGATACAAAATCAACACACTTCTACACACTAACAACAAGGCAATCTGAAAAGGAAATTGCAAAAACACTTCCATTTATAGTAGCATCAAAAAGAATAAAATAGTTAGGAATCAACTTAACCAAGGAGATGAAAGACTTGTACAATGAAAACTATAAGACATTGCTGAAAAAAATTAAGGAAAACAAACAGAAACATATTCCATGTTCATGAATCGGAAGTCTTAACATTGTTAAGATGTCAATACTACCCAAAAGATCTACAGATTCAATGCAATTCCTATCAAAATCCCAATATCATTTTTGCAGAAATAGAAAAACCCATCCTAAAACTCATATGGAATCTCAAGGTATGCTGAAACCATCTTGGAAAAGAACAAAGCTTTAGGACTCATATTTCCGATTTTAAAATTTACTACAAAGCCAGAGTAGTCAAAATAGTGTGGTACAGGCAGAAACACAGACTTATAGACCAATGGAACAGAATACTGAGACCAAAAATTAACCTTCTTGTATATGGTCAAAGGATTTCTGACAAGTGTGCCAAGACCATTCAATGGGAAAATGCCAGGCTTTTCAACAAATGATGCCGGAATAACTGAATATCCATATGCAAAAGAAGGAAGTTGTACCTTAACAGCAAATATAAAGAGTAACTCAAAATGGATCAAAGATTTAAGTGTAAGACTTAAAACTGTAAAACTCATAGAAGAAAAAATGGGAAAAGCTTTACAACATTGGATTTGGCAATGATTTCTTGGATATGATACCAAAAGCACAGATAATAAAACAAAAATGGACAAACTGGACTTCACGAAATTTAGAATTTTTTGTGCATCAATACAGTGAAAAGGAAACCTATGGAATGGAAAAAGATTTTCAAATTATATATTGATAAGGGATTCATATAATCAAAATATGTAAAGAGCTCCTAAAACTCAACAACGTAAAAACAACGAGTTAAAAATAGGCAAAGGAGGGGAATGCCTCGGTGGCTCAATCGGTTAAGCATCTGTCTTCCACTCAGGGTGTGATCCCAGGGTGCTGGGATCGAGTCCCACGCTAGGCTCTTTGCTAAGCAGGGAGCCTGATTGTCCCTCTGCCTTCGACTCCGCCTGCTTGTGCCTGCTGTCTCTCTCTCTCTCTCTCTCTGACAAATAAATAAAAAATTCTTTAAAAAAAAATAGTCAAAGGACTTGAATAGGTATTTCTCCAGTGATGACATATGAAAAGTTAATGAGCACATGCAAAGATGTTTAACATCATTAATTATTATGTAAATGCAACTCAGACCACAATGAGAAACCACCCTGCATCCATTAGGATAGCTAGCACCAAAAAGATAGAAAATAACTAGTGTTGATGGTGATATGGAGAAACTGGAACCCTTGTGTACCGTCAGTGAGAATGTAAAATGGTGCAGTCATTATGGAAAATGGTAAGGTGGTTCTTCAATAAAATGAAAGAGAATTAGCATATGATCCAGCAGTTCTACATCTAGGTATATACCCAAAAGAATTGAAAGCAGGGACTTGAACAGATATTTGCATACTCATGTTCATAGCAGTAAACACACAGCCAAAAGGCTGAAGCAAGTCAAGTATCCCTTGAGGGATGAATAGATACACAGAATGTGGACTATACAATGGAATATTATTCAGCCTTAAATTGGAAGGAAATTCTGATATATGCTGCAATGTGGATGAAACTTGAAGACAGTAGCTGATTGAAATGTGAATCAGAAAAGGGCAAATAGTATATGATTCCCCTTTCATGAGGTACTTAGAGTAGTCAAAATCATAGAGATAGAAAGTAGAATGGTGGTTGCCAGGGCCTGGGAGAAAGGCAGAAGGGGAGTTACTGCTTAATGAATATACAGTTTTAGTTTTACAAGATGAAGGGAGTTCTGGAGGTGGATGTCAGTAATGGCTACACAACAATGTGAACATGCTACTATCACTGAACTGTACACTTAAAAGTAGTTAACATGAGGGGCACCTGGGTGGCTCAGTGGATTAAGCATCTGACTCGATTTCAGCTCAAGTCATGTGATCTCAGGGCTGTGAGACTGAGCCTCATCTTGGGCTCTGCACTCAGTGAGGAGTCTTCTTCTCTTCCTCTCCCTATGCCCCTCCCTCTGCTTGCATTCTCTCTCCCTAAAATATATAAATAAGTCTTCAAAAGAAATAGTTAACATGATAAATTTTCTGTTATGTGCATTTTACCATGGTAAAAGGCTTTTTGGGGGGGAAGAAAAAGCAAAACAAAGACTTTTGCAGACAAACAAAATCAGAAAGTTTATCACTAGCAGACCTATACTAGAAGAAATGTTGACTCGTGTTCTTTAGGCTAAAGTAGTATGGTGCCAGATAGAAACTTGGGTCTATGCAAAGTAATGATGAGCTCTAGAAATGGTCAATATGTGGTTAAATGTGAAAGACTTGTTTTCCCTTTAAAAGGTAATAGGCTGGCGTGTCTGGGTGGCTCAGTCAGTTAAGCGTCTGCCTTTGGCTCAGGTCATGATCCCAGGGTCCTGGGATAGAGCCCCTCATCGGGTTCCCTGCTCAGCAGGAGGCCTGCTTCTCCCTTTCCCACTCCCCCTGCTTGTGTTCCCTCTCTTGCTGTGTCTCTCTCTGTCAAATAAATAAATAAAATCTTAAAAAAAATTAAAAACTAATAAAAGGTAATAGGCTAAAGCAAAAATAATAACAATGTATTATAGGGTTTAGAACAACAAGTGTTGTTCCTTTTTATTAACCATTAATTCAACTTACCTCTTTCCTCTTGCATTTTACCATAAGCATCAAGGTTAAACCATTCCTTACACATTTTGTTTGGAAATCACCACAGTTAAACAACCAAGATCATCACTTAAAGGTTCTACTTTCCACCCAATGGTAAAACGTAACTCAACCACATTCTCTGCTACTTTATAACAAGGATCATCTCTTTTCCAGAGTCAAACAGTAGGTTGCTCATTTCTCTCTGAGACCTCACCAGAAACACCTTTGACGTTCATATTTCTAGCAAGATACTGGCAATATATGTGTTCTCTGAGATGACAGTAGCTTTCCCTGTAGCTCTCTTTGTGAGCTCCCACCAGAACCACCTTTAAGTTCATATTTATATCAACAGTCCCTTCAAGGCAATTTAGGTTTTTCCTGTCTAGCACCTCAAAATTATTCCAGCCTCTACATATAATACAATTACAAAGCCACTTCTCCAGTTTTAGGTATTTGTTATAGAAGTATCTCACTTTCTGGTACCAAAATGTCAATGAGTTTCCTAGGGTTGCCATAACAAAGTACCAAAAATTAGGAGGCTTAAAAGAATGAAAATGTATTCCTCATAGCTCTGGAGTTAGAATTTTGAAATCAAGCTGTCAGCAGAGTCAAGTTCCCTTTGAGACACGGGGTAGAATCTTTCCTTGCCTCTTTTAGCTTCTGGTGGTGGCTGTCGATCCTTGGCATTTCTTGGCTTGCAACCCATCACTCCAACCTCTGCCTCTGTCAGCACATGGCACTCCCTGTGCATTTCTGTCGCCACACAGCATTTCCTCTTCTTATAGGTACACCAGTCGTATTGGAGTAGGGCCCGTCCTAATGCCCTCATCCTAACTTGGCTACATCTGCAAAGACCCTGTTTCTAGATGAGGTTTTATTCACAGGTACTGGGGGTTAGGATTTCAACACATTTCAGAGGAGGCACAAGTCAGTCTATGACAGAG
Source organism: Martes martes (assembly GCF_963455335.1). Taxonomy (NCBI): domain Eukaryota; kingdom Metazoa; phylum Chordata; class Mammalia; order Carnivora; family Mustelidae; genus Martes; species Martes martes. The sequence goes on from NC_137891.1 coordinate 158,837,743, forward strand.
ACTAATAAACAGAATATATAAAGACCCCTTGCAATAAAAAGACAAATAATGCCATTAAAAATTGGCAAAGGATATAAAAAGACATTTTCTAAAGAAGATATACAAATGGCCAATAAGCATAAGAAAAGATGCTTAACATCACTTGGGAAATGCAAGTCAAAATTACATTAAGATACTACTCCACACCCACTAGGATGGCTATAATAAGAAAGACAGAATATAACAAATATTGGTGAAGGTGTGGGGAAATTGGAATTCTCATAGAGTGCTGATAGGAATGTTATATGGGGCAGCTGATTTGGAAAACACTCTGGCATTTTCAAAAGGTTAAACATAAAATTAACATATGACTTACCAATTCCACTCCTACATACATACCCAAGAGAAATGAAAATATGTTCACACAAAAAAATTGCACATGTATGTACATAGCAACATTATTCATAATAGCCATGAAGTGGAAACTACCAAATGTCCATCAACTGGTGAATGGATAAACAAAATGTGTTGTAACCCATGCAATGAAGTATTATTTAGCCATAAAAAGAGATAAAGTATTTATTCATGCTACAATATGCTTCAGGCTTGACAAGATTATGCCAAGTGAAAGAAGCCAGATGTGGAAGACCACATACTGTATGATTCCATGTGTATGAAATGTACCAGATAGACAAATTCTTAGAGACAAAAAGCAAATTAGTGGTTGCCAAGAGTCTGGAGGCTAAGGGAATGGAGATTGACTACTAATGGATATGGGGTTTCTTTTGGGGAGATGAAAATGCTCTGAAATTAGATAGTGGTGACAATTGTGTAACTTTGTGAATATACTAGAACCCACTGAACAATATACTTTAAAGGGGTGAATTTTATGGTACATAAGTTATACTTCAATTTTTTCAAAGAATAAATGAAATTACACATAGGTAAGAACTGTGTGCTGAAAACAAAACATTGCTGAGATAAAGACTCAAATAAATAGAAAGATATAGATCAGGTTGACACATTGGCAGACCCAATATTGCTAAAATATAAATTCTGCCTCAGTTGATCTGCAGATTCAGTGCCATCCCAATCAAAATCCTAGCAGGCATTTTTGTCAAAAATGACAAGCTGATTCTAAAATGTATATGGAAGGGGCACCTGGGTAACTCAGTCAGTTAAGCATTTGCTTTCAGCTCAGGTTATAATCCCAGGGTCCCCAGGCCTCTCTCTCTCAAATAAATCAATAAAATCTTTTTAAAAATGTATATGAGTGCAAAGAACCTAGAACAGTCCAAACATCTTTGAAAGAAAAAGTTGGAAAGATTTTCTTTCTGATTTCAAGACTTACAATAAAACAATAGCATGATATTATCCTACAGACAAATGTGTAGCTTAATGGAACAGAAGAGAGTCCAGAAATTGAGCTGAATAACAGATTTTTTATAAAGGTGCCAAAGTAATTAAATAATTCTCTTTCCAATAAATCATTCCAGAATAACAGGATATACATTTGGAAATAAATGAACCTCGTACCTCACCTCACACTATATACAAAACTTATCTCCAATGGATCATAAACCTAAATGTAGAAGCTGAAACTCTAAAACTTTTAGAAGAAAAGAGAGGACAAATATTTTGTGTCCTTGGTGTAGACAAAATTTCTTAGATGGCTTGTATGTCCTATAATAAAATTTTAAAAGAAAACTTTGATAAATTGGGTTCCATCAAAATTTTAAAACAACTATTCTTCATAAAACACTTTTAAAAATGAAAAGACAAGTCATAGACTGAGAGAAAATATTTAAAGTACATATATCTAATGAAGGACTAGTATGCAACATACATAAAGAATTCCTACAACTTAATATACAAATAATTCAGTTAAAAACAAGCAAAATATTTAAATTGAGGTTTCATAAAAGAACATATACTAATGGCTAATGGGCACATCAAAGCATACTCATTGTCATTAGATACTTTCAAAAGTCAAATTAGAACCACAGTGAGGGGTCCTGAGTGACTCAGCTAGTTATGTGTCTGACTCTTGATTTTGGCTCAGGTTACGATCTTAGAGTCGTGAGATTGAGCCCCACGTCTGGCTCCATGCTCAATGCAGAGTCTTCTTCAGATTCTCTCTCCCTCTCCCTCCCCCTTTGCCCCTCTCCCCATTCGCACTCTCTTTCCCTAAAATAAATAAAACTTTAAAAAATGATAAAACCATAGTAAGATACAACTACATGTTCCTTAGAATATCTAGAATTCAAAAGACTGACAATAACAATGTTGATGAAAATGAGAAGCAACTGAAACTTCCATACTATTGTTGGTAGGAATGTAAGATAGTACTGCCACTTCAGAAAGCAGTCTGGCAGTTTTTTTTATAAGGTTAAACATACATTTATTCTATGACTTGATAATTTCACTACTAGGTATTTATCCAAGAAGAAAAAAAAAACAGGTATAAGGATATTAGTGGCAGCTTTATTTATAACAGTCAAAACCTAAAAACAATTTGAATGTCTATCAACTAGCAGGTGGGTAAACAATTTCTGGTATATCTGAATACAGGGATATTACTAAGCAATAAAAAAAATGAACTACTGACACAGGCAACAACACAGATAAATATCAAAAGCATCATTATAAGTGAAAGAAGCTAAACACAAAAAAGTATATACTAGATTCTACTTGTTTGCAATTCTAGAAAAGGTATGATAATAGAAAATGGTGGAGTAAGGACTGGTGGGAGGTGGGGTTAATGGCAAAGGGGGAGGGAAATTTATGGATTAATGAATATGTTTTCTTTCTTGATTGCAGTTACAGTTATAACTTGATTATAGTTATATATAGTTATAACTTGATTACTTGATAGCTTGAAAATAGTTATAACTTGATTGCAGGCTGTAGTTATAGGTATACCCACGTGTCAAAATTCACTGAACTCAACTCTTAAAATATGTATGTTTATATTGTATTAAACATTTCAATGATGCAAATTTTATAAAAGAACTGTAATAACTTTTAAGCATATGAAAATTCCCAATTTCACTATAAATAGATAAAGGTCCATTAAAACTACACTTAGATACCCATTCTCAGCTCTCATTTAGTAGACAATATATTCAGCTGGTGAATTCTTTAAGAAACTGATTTTTACATGCATTGTGGAAGGAGAGGGAAATGGTATAATTCTTTCTGAGGAGTATCAGACAGTATCTACCTGAATTGTAGATCCATCTACTCTAATCCCACAATCCCATTTCTGTGACTCTATCCTACAAAAATACCCACATATATGTGCAAAAGACCAGAAACAACCCAAGTGTCCATCAAAAGGAGACTGGTTAAATAAATCATAGTATACCCACACAATAGAAAGCTAGACTGCTCTAAAGAATGAGGAAGACTTTTTTGTATGATATGGAAGGATCTCTAGGAGCATTTTAGTAAAAAGAAAAAGAAACCAGGAAAGGAGGAAATCTGAATAAATACTCAAATTTTTTATATTTGAATAAAGAAATACTGGAAGGATAAATAAGAAACTAATCAAAATGGTTACTAAAAATCAACTTGCCTTTTTTTAAAAGATTTATTTATTTATTTATTTATTTAACACACACACAGAGAGAGAAAGAGAGAGTGCACAAGCAAGGGGAGCAGCAGGCAGAGGAAGAGGGAGAAGCAGGCTCCCCTAGGACCAGGAAGCCTGACGCGGGGCTCCATTCCAGCATCATGACCTGAGCCAAAAGCAGATGCTTTAACAACTAAGCCAACCAGGTGCCCCTCAACTTGCTTTTAATTAGAGCACCCTGAGTTCTTTTTTTTTTTTTTAAGATTTATTTTTTTATATTAGAGAGAGAGTGGGAGAGTGTGAGCAGGGGAAAATATAGAGGAAGAGGGAGAGGATCTCAAGAAGACCTACACTGAGCAGGGAACCTGACTCAGGGCTCAATCCCACAACTCTGAGTTTATGATCTGAGCTGAAATTAAGAGTCAGACGCTCAACCGACTCAGCCACCAGGCACTCTGAGCACTACTGAGCTCTTTGGGAATAGTTTTGGTAAAAGTTACTGAAGTCTTGCCTGGAAAATCCTTCTTTTCTTCCCTCCACTCCTCTCTTCCACCTTCTCTGCTCTTTCTCCCTTCCTTCCTATAAAAACGCACTGCCTCTATGTAAGAGGGTTTTGGAAGAGAAGGAAAGATAACAGTTCCTTGGGTCAGAGCTAAGAAATCCTATAGCTGTAGTTTCCATGATACCTAAGAGATCTGGGCTATAGGGACAAAGAAGCTACAATAAAAACTAGCTCAGCAACAAGGGATGTCACTCATCTTAGGTAAGTAAGAGGAAAGCCCCTCTCCCCCAAAGCAGTCTAGCTCCTTGCCCTGAGTGTCTGACACAGCCCTATCTAAAACATACGGGCTCCCACTGCATTCCAGCTTGATGGTAATTGCTTTGCCCACCACTGCAGAGGCTGATCATGCTTGAAAAGACCAGAGACCACACACACACAGCATCTAAGCCTTTCTGGTTCTTTACCACAGTTTGTTACTTTAAGTGGGACTCCAAATACCCACTCCATCATCATTGGTTGATTCTACAAATCAATTTCATTTTGATGATTAAAAATGCCCAAATTAGTTATATCTTTGTACAATTCCCTTTTTTTTTCTTTAAAAAAGAATATAGTCCATTATATTCTGCATATAAATTTTCCCTGTGGGGAAGATGTGAACAGAAACACATCCTCTGTACCCCAATTTCTTCCTCTACTCTAATTGGCCAAGCAATAGAAAAAGACAAGCAATAAGAGGAGAGAAGCAAATAATTAGTATAATTACTTAGTGTACTCTGCAAAAATGCGACTCACTTCATAATTTGAAATCAGAAAGAATAGACTTTAAAATACCTGTTCTCTCTGTTCAGCACCCACACTTTTCCCAGGGGAGTGGTTTCCAAGTTGCTTATTCTCTTGAGATTCACGAATCTCTCCTTTAAGTCTTTCAACCTTAAATACAAAAGTATTTTAAATATGAGAGGATGGGGCAGGGGAGGTGGTTTGCTTTGTTTTTAAAAGATATAAGTAATACATGAATACATTCTTCATGAAAAAATTTCAAACAACATATAGGTATATAGAGTAAAAAGTGAAATTTTCCCTCACATAACCTTATCTGACAATCCCATTTCCTTTTCCAGAAGTATAACACTGTTTGGGATACACCCTTCTTAAATTTTATCATGTATGTGTGTGTTGGTATTACATATATTAAGTATATGTTGGCATTAAATATGTAAATGTAAAAAGACTAAGACAACTTGAACAGTTGTTGTCTACTCATTCTTTTTATGACTGCATTTTAAAAATAATGATAAAATATACATAATACAAAACTTAGCATGCTGACCATTTTCAAGTGCACAGTTCAATATTATTATGTACATTCTAATTACTATGTACCATCACCATCATGGATCTCCAAAATTCTTTTCATCATGCAAAACTGAAACTCTATGTCCATTAAAAAAGAATTCCCTATTCTGCCCTTCTCTCCCCCCAGTTCCTGGCAACCACCATTCTATTTTCTCTCTATGATTTTGGCTACTCTTGGCACCTCATAAAAGGGGAATCATATACTATTTGTCTTTTTCTGTTACATTTCAATTAGCATAACGTCTTCAAGTTTCAGCCATGTTGCAGCATAGGTCTGAATTTCCTTCCTATTTAAGGCTGAAAAAAAATCCATTGTATAGTCCACATTCTGTGTATCTATTCACCCCTCAAAGGCTTCAACCTTTGGGCTGTTGTGGATAACACTGCTATGAACACGAGTGTGCAAATATCTGTTCAAGTCTCTATCTTCAACTCTTTGGGTATATACCCAAAAGCAGAATTGCTTAATCATATGGTGATTCCACATTTACTTTTTAGGGAAAGTGCCATGCTGGTTCCTACAGTGACTGCAGCATCATTTTTCATTCTCAACAAGGCACAAGGGTTCCAATTTCTCCAGATTACCATCAACGCTTGTTATTTTCTGTTGCTTTGATAAGAGCCAATATAATGGGTATTTATTCATTCTTGCAACAAAATTACTTGAGCACTTATTATCGTGTGATACACAAGTGTTGTGTGAGATGCTAGAGATATGGTTGTAAAATGAATATAAACTAAAATTGAAGACACATATACCCAGAACTTGGAAGTACATATTAAAAATAAAAAATTACTAAAAAGAAATGGTTCACAAATGTGACACAACTCAAACTGAAATCTATATTAAAAAGAAAAGATCTAAAAAAAAAAAAGAAAAGTAGAAAAGATCTTAGGGGCACCTGGGTGGATCAGTGGGTTAAAGCCTCTGCCTTCGGCTTGGGTCATGATCCCAGGGTGTTGGGATGGAGCCCCACATCGGGCTCTCTGCTTGGCGGGGAGCCGGCTTCCCCCTCTCTCTCTGCCTGCCTCTCTGACTACTTGTGATCTCTGTCTGTCAAATAAATAAATAAAATCTTTTAAATAAAAAAAAAAGAAAAGATCTTTTTTTTTTTTTTTTAATTTCACAGACAGAGATCACAAGTAGGCAGAGAGGCAGGCAGAGAGAGAGAGAGGAAGGGAAGCAGGCTCCCCGCTGAGCAGAGAGCCCAATGCGGGGCTCGATCCCAGGACTCTGGGATCATGACCCGAGCCGAAGGCAGAGGCTTTAACCCACTGAGCCACCCAGGCGTCCCCAAAAGAAAAGATCTTAAAAGAAAAAAAAAAAAAGATCCTAAATTGACACAATAGCAAAACATTACTGTTTAGCACGGTAGTTAAAATGTATAAACATAAATACTGAAAGACTGTATCAAGGTCAGGGAATAGCATCTATCTGGGATGCTCTAGCCACCAGGATTGGTCATCACTAATGATATATATGTAGTGCTTTAGCTGCTGATTGTTATTTTATATGAATTTAAATACATTCTAGGGGCGCCTGGGTGGCTCAGTGGGTTAAAGCCTCGGCCTTTGGCTTAGTCATGATCCCAGAGTCCTGGGATCAAGCCCCGCATCGGGCTCTCTGCTTGGCAGAGAGCCGGCTTCCCCCTCTCTCTCTGCCTGCCTCTCTGCCTACTTGTGATCTCTGTCTGTCAAATAAATAATTAAAATCTTTTAAATAAATAAATAGATACATACATACATTCTTTTTTTTTTAATTTTTTATTTCTTTTCAGCATAACAGTATTCATTATTTTTTCACCACACCCAGTGCTCCATGCAATCTGTGCCCTCCCTAATACCCACCACCTGGTTCCCCCAACCTCCCACCCACCTACATACATACATTTTAAAAACAAATTACATTAAACAACTTACCACATCTCCAAGCACTTTTTTTTCTGAGTCTAGTGATCGAACCCGACTTCTTAAAGCCAGAATTTCCTTGTCCAGTCTCTGATTATGTTCCCTTGCTTTCTGTAGGTCAACCGAATCTAAAACAGAGAACAGTACACAGTTGGCTCAACTGGATCAAAGTTTTGATTTGAGGGACTAACTTTAAAAACCAAGGAAGTACTGTTTCCTGCCTTCTCGTCAGTCCTTCCATGTCTCTATATATGTGACTCTCTGCACGGGAGAGCTGCTACTCTCAAGTCCAGCCCTAGAATATTCTACCAACCTATCAAAACAGAATTTTTTTCTCACACCAAACTAATGAGCTGGACTTTTTGAGAATAGGATTTCCAGCAATAGAGGCTCTTTGAATTAAAGCAGTGGAACCTACCTTCTAAGATTTACACAAATGAGAAAATTATCTTCCCATCTTGCTTGTGGTCCTGTCTCTCTTACACACCATATATACTCCTAGACACATATCTTCTACTCTGCAACAGTAGCACCCACAGATGACAAGTGCTGAGCCACAAGCACTGAATGGACAGATTTTCCTAGCTAAATCAAGTTCACGCACCAAAGCCATCTTTCTATCTGCCCCACAGCCCATAAAATGGCAGTCCTCTCTGAGCTTAGCACCTCAAGGTAAGACCTGCTCTTTCCAGTGCTCACCAGTTTCAATATTGCAAACTTGCTACCTGAGACTTTCCTGAATTTGTAGCTGTTTCTTTTGAGCTACTTCTACTCATACTTCTCTTATTTTTCTTCTGCTGCTTTCAAGTCTCTTTTGTTTTCCTTCTTCATCACCTGTTCTGTATCAATTATTCCTTGTGTTTTTTCTTTCCTCCTTTTTTTCTTTTTTCCCCTTCCTATTTTTTCTCCCTTGGTATGTAATTTTTTAATTGGAAAAGTGCTGAAAACACACCAAAAAGAAAAAAAATCATTCATAAGCCCACCCTGTATGTGTGAGTGGATGTGTATATATAATGAGAGAGACAGAGACAGTTTTTTGCCTGCACAGTTTTTTAAAGATTTAAACAATGCTACATAATCTGTCTGCAACTTTACCACTTGTGAATATGTCATAGACGTCATTACAGGAAAATCCTTATAAAGTCACTTTCCATTTCTCATTTGGAACTATTTTTAGATTAGTTTTTTAATTTATTTATTTTTATTTTTTTTATTAACATATAATATATTATTAGCCCCAGGGGTACAGGTCTGTGAATCGCCAGGCTTACACACTTCATAGCACTTACCATAGCACATACCCTCCCCAATGTCCATAACCCAACCACCCTGTCCTACCCATCTCCCTCCAGCAACCCTCAGTTTGTTTTGTGAGATTAAGAGTCTCTTCTGGTTTGTCTTATTTTTAGATTAGTTTTACTGGTCCTTGCTCTTCCTATAAATGGAATCTTAATACATGTATTTTTTGTGTCAGGCTTCTTTTGCTCAATATATATTTTGGGGATGCCATCTGTCATATCGATAATTTATTCCTCTCTACTCTTTAGTCCATCTTATTCATATACCATTTATTAATATATCAGTCTTCATCCAGTCTCTCATTTTGTTCTGCACAGTGCAGCATTGTCCCAATGGGCTACATTGTGTGTCACTTTTCCCCCATTGAAGAAGATTCAGGTGTGTTGCCAGTGCTTTACTCTTACAAACAATTCAAACATCGTTATCCTTGTTTATCAATCTCTAGGCATTTATGACATCATTTCCAAAAAATAAATCCCCAGGAATGGGACAGCTGGATTGTAGGATATGTGCATTTAGAAAATTTGATAGATATTGCCAAATTACTCTTTACTTATTTTTTAATGATTTTTTAAAAAAGATTTTATCTATTTGAGAGAGAGCAAGAGACAGAGAGAGCATAAGCAGAGGGAGAGGCAGAGGGAGAGGGAGAAGCAGATTCCCCACCGATGCGGGGCTCGACCCTGCCAGGATCCTGAGATCATGACCTGAGCCGAAGGCAGATGCTTAACTGACTGAGCCACTGAGGCGCCCCCCAAATTACTCTTTAAAAAGATTGTAGAAAGTTACATTTTGTGCAATGACACCGCCCATTTCTCCACACTGAATGTTACCAGAATTTCAATTTTCATAAATCTTAAAAATGCATTTGAATAATGGCTCACTGTAAACAATGATTTATTTATTTTAGAGGGGGGGGTGGCCAGAGAGAGAAGAAGAGAGGAAACCCAAGCAGACTCTACAGTATGTGCGGAGCCTAACACAGGGCTCAGTCTCATAACCCTGAGATCAGTCATGCCTGAGGAGAAACCAAGAGTGGGACACAACCAACTCTACCACCTTGGCACCCTAATAATGACTTGTTTTAAATGCAATATTGTTTTGCTGATCACAATATGAATGAATATAGGTTTTTTGTTAAAAAGAAAAAAGTATACAGTTATGTTCAAAGTGAATAGTCTCACCTAACCTTTACTCACCACCCTGACCCAAAATAATATGGTTAATATTTAATAAATATTCTTCAAAATATTTTATATGCATATTCTTCAGACAAGGGTTGTACTAAAAATATGCAATAACTCCTAAATCATGGCCCCTCACGTATAAGAACATAGCTCCAGAGAAGAGTTCTAGAGAATTGCTAAGTATTATCCGTTTAGTGGCTGGGAAGACAAGGGGCAGGGAGGAGCTTGGCCAGCTGGAGTTGGTGACAGACAGCTGAAAGACTCAGGTCAGCAGCTATTTACAACTGATACAAAATTATTCCAGTGTCTTCACAACTTTATTGCCATACATTAATGCGTACCACCTCATAGCAGTCCTGTGAACATACACACACAGACACACACACCCAAAAAATAAAAACCAGAATAGCATTATACCACATATACAACTTGCTTTTTTCACTTGATAATATATCACAGATATCTATTCACATCTGTGCACATAGATTTATGTCCTTATTAATAGATACACAGTCACTTAGTTAGCCAATCCATTGTGGATAAATACAACTTAATTTTGTACCCCAAAAGTTACTTCTTACTCTTTGTACTTCTTTTTATTTTAAAGATTTTATTTATTTATTTGACAGAGAGAGAGAGAGAGAGATATCACAGGTAGGCAGAGAGGCAGGCAGAGAGAGGGGGAAGCAGTCTCCCTGCTGAGCAGAGAGCCTGATGTGGGGCTCAATCCCAGGACCCTGAGATCATGACCTGAGCTGAAGGCTGAGGCTTAATCCACTGAGTCACCCAAGTGCCCGGTACCATTAATTCTTAAAACTTTTTTTAGAATTTACTAGTGAAGACATCTGAGCCTAGAGTTTTCTTCATGGGAAGATTTTTAACTACAAATTCAATTCCTTGGGCAGATTTCTTCTTGAGTGAGGTTTAGTAGTTCGTCCTTGAATGAATGTGTTCATGTCATACAGGTCATCAAATATAGTGGCATAAAGTTGTTCAAAATATTCCCTTGTTATCTTTTTGGTCTGTAGAAATGTTCTGTCATTTCTTGTACTGGTGCTTTGTTGTTTTCTATCTTTTTTTCATGATCAAATTAGAAGTTTACCAGTGTTATTGATCCTTCCAAAGAACCACTCTTGGTTCTACAATATATTCTCTTGTGGTTCTGTCTTTAATGTTTTTTACTTCAACACTTACTTTTTTTTTAAAGATTTTATTTTTATTTGACAGATAGATCACAAGCAGGCAGAGAGGCAGGCAGAGAGAGAGGAGGAAGCAGGCTCCCCGCCAAGCAGAGAGCCTAATGCAGGGCTCAATCCCAGGACTCTGGGATCATGACCTGAGCCGAAGGCAGAAGCTTTAACCCACTGAGCCACCCAGGTGCCCCTCAACACTTATTTTTTTTTTTTAAAGATTTTATCTATTTATCTGACAGACAGAGATCACAAGTAGGCAGAGAGGCAGGCAGAGAGAGAGGAAGGGAAGCAGGCTCCCCGCTGAGCAGAGAGCCCGATGCGGGGCTCGATCCCAGGACCCTGAGATCATGACCTGAGCCGAAGGCAGAGGCTTTAACCCACTGAGCCACCCAGGCGCCCCTCAACACTTATTTTTAATACCACTTTCATTTCACTTGTTTTGGCTGGGTTTTTAGGGTAAAAGGTTGGATCACTTTGAGTCCTTTCTCAATTTCTGATATAAGCATTAAATGGTATAAATTCTCATCCAAGCACAGATTTAGTTACTTCCCCCAAATATTGATATGTTTTTTTCATTTTCATTCAAGTTAATTCATGGAAAATATTTTCTAACATCTCTTGTAATTTTTTCTCTGAAGGCATGGCAGCTTAGAAATATCTTGTTTGGGGACGCCTAGGTGGCTCAGTCAGTTAAGCGGCTGCCTTCGGCTCAGGTCATGATCCCAATGTGGGATCATGGGATCGAGTCCCACATCGGTCTCCTTGCTCACAGGGAGCCTGTTTCTCCCTCTGCCTCTGCCTCCCTCTCTGCCTGCCTGTGTGCGCGCTCTCTCTCTCTCTCTATATCTCTCTCTGACAAATAAATAAAAATAAAATCCCTTAAAATTTTTTTAGAAATATCTTGTTTGGCTTCCAAATATTTGGGGATTGTCTAAACATACTTCTGTTATTGATTCTTAGTTTAATTCTATTATGGTCAGAGAACACAATTTGTGTGACTTTAGTTCCTCCACAGAAAGTTGTTTTATGGCTCAGTATAGCCTCTCCTTGTGAATGTTCCACGCATACTTGAAAAGAACCTGTGTTTTGGTGGAGTTTTCTATAATTATCAATTTGGTCATGTTGGCTGGTACTATTCTTAAGTCTTTATCCTTACTGATTTTGTTTCCTTGTTTTATTAGTTGCTAAGAAAGCAGTGTTCATGTTATAAGTATTCATAAATTAAGAAAAGAAGGGTTAACAATCCTGATCACCAATTACAATGTGTGGGGTTCTTTTTCCCCACACATCCAGGCAATTCTTGGACACCAACCGGGTATCCTATAATTCAACTCAATTCTGACACTATCTAGCTCGAGACAGCATCAGATTCCACAGGTAAGGGCTCAGTCCCACAAGAATGCCTACCATTTTAAATGCCAATGACAAACCCATTTTGTTACCTGTGCTTCTGACAGACTGGTTATAAATCAGAGGTTGCCATGACCCCCACCTTAATTTGATTAATTTGTTAGAGTGGCTCACAGAATTTATAGAAACATTTTACTCACTAGATTACCAGTTTATTATAAAAGGATATAACTCAAGAATAGCCAGATAGGAGAGAGGCATGGGGCAAGGTATAAGTAAGAGGAGTTTCCATATCCTCTCTGTGCATACCACTCTTCCCAAATCTCCATGTGGTCACCAACCCAGAAGCTCTCCAGACTCTGTCCTTTGGGGTTTTTATAAAGGCTTCATTTATAGGCATGAGTGACGAAATCACTGGCCATTGGTGGCTGAACTCAATTTCTAGACACTGTCCTGTTCCAGCCTCTGGTAACCTAGAGGTTTTCCAACAGTCCCCATTAACATAACAAAAGACACTTTTAATCATTCCCATCCCAGGAAATGTCAAGGGTTTTAGAAGCTTGGTGGCAGAAACGGAGCCAACAATGACAGATGAATAGATAAAGAAGATGTGGTGTACAAACACACACACACACACACACACACACACACACACAGGAATATTACCCAGCCATCAAAAAAAAATAAAATCTTGCCATTTGCAATGATGTGGATGGAACTAGAAAGTATTATGCTAAGTGAAATAAGCCAATCAGAGAAAGACAATTATCATATGATCTCACTGGTATGTGGAATTTAAGAAAAAAAATAGACTATCATAGGGGAAGAGAGGAAAAAATAAAACAACACGAGACTAGAGAGGGAGACAAACCATAAGAGACTCTTAATCATAGGAAACAAACTGAGGGTTGTTGGAGGGGAGGGGAGTGGGGGGATGGGATTACTGGGTGATGGACATTAAGGAGGGCATGTGATGTAATGAGCACTAGGTATTATATAAGACTGATGAATCACAGACCTGTACCTCTGAAACCAATAAAACATTATGTGTTAATTAATTGAATTAAAATAAAAATTTTTTAAAAAGAGGAACAAAGACCAAATACATATTTCTTATTATAAAGCACTGGGTAAACCTAGTTTTAGAATTATTTAAAATGGGTAATATGCTATGGATGCCAGAAAACAAACTGAGGGTTTCAGACGGGAGGGGGGAGGGGGATGGGTGAGCCTGGTGATGGGTATTAGAGCACATATTGCAGTGAGCACTGGGTGTTATACTCAAACAACGAATCATGGAACACTACATCAAAAACTAATGAAGTACTGCATGGTAACTAACACAACATAATAAATAAATAAATTTTAAAAATGGGTGACATGGAATGGGGTGGGAGGTTGGGGGAACCAGGTGGTGGGTATTAGGGAGGGCACAGATTGCATGGAGCACTAGGTGTGGTGAAAAAACAATGAATACTGTTACGCTGAAAATAAATAAAAAATAAAAAAAAAATAAAATAAAATCACTAAAAAAAAGAAAATAAAAAAATGGGTGACATGTTTTTAATTATTTTTGTAGTTGCTACCATTATAACACTCAAATTTCATTGTATTATTTATAGCTGGTTGCATTTTTACATAGTCAAACTAGGGTCAGATTAACTAATTCATTATGGATTTGAAGCCTGTTGGCTTCCAGGTAAACAAGTATGTGTGAGGTATTGTTGAATTCATCATAAGGTGTCTTGATCTCAGTGGTAAAATACGTACTATTGACCGCAGGTTTTGGAGTCAGATATCTATGGGTTCAAATACCAGCTCTACATTAATTAATTCATTAATACTTAATGTAGCTATTGGATAACTCACTTAACCTTGCCATAACTCAGCTTCTTTGTCTATAAAGTGGAAATAATTATACTCACTACTTGGAATTGTTGTGAGGATTAGAGTTCATACATATATGACATCTGTTAGTAAGCAGTAAGTGGTAGTAGTAGTTATAGTAGTGGAAATAAGTAATAACAGTGGCAATAGGCTTTATTATTATTATTAGAGAAGATATTATGTTAAAACATGTACAATACATTTATGCTATTAATGTATATTAAATATATCTGCTAACATGCACAGCTCACCGTTTTCTTTCAGCTTTGTCAAATTTTCTTTCAGTTTCTCAATTTCTAGCTGAGCCTTCTGAAGTGCAGAATCTAAAGAAACAAGAAAATATTTCTGTAAGGAGCAAATGGTTAGTGTAATGATCACATTTAAAATGATTCCCTTTTTTTGGAACACTCCCTTCCTGCTGATTGTCCTTTGAGTTTCTACATAAATGTCACCTCCAGAAAACTTTTCCAGACTCGTCCTGTTAGTGCTCCTACTGCACTCTATCATTATTCCTGATTATGTGATCTCATAATATTACTGTTTCCCTAACCAGAGTCCATGTTGAAGAGCTTGGACCGCTATAATCAATAGGAGCAACTCAACTTTTTAAGCATGGTACTATCAGCTTTAATTACACTCAGAAACACTTTTTTTTTTTAGATTTTATTTACTTATTTGACAGACAGAGATCACAAGTAGGCAGAGAGGCAGGCAGAGAGAGAGAGGGGAAAGCAGACTCCCTGCTGAGCAGAGAGCCCGATGTGGGGCTTGATCCCAGGACCCTGGGATCATGACCTGAGCCGAAGGCAGAGGCTTTAATCCACCGAGCCACCTAGGCGCCCCGACACTCATAAATACTTAAAATTAATTCTTGCAATTAACAATACTTAGAATTTTACCATTAGTGCTCAGCATCCAACACTTGATTTTGGCACAGGTCATGATCTCAGGGTCATGAGATCTAGCCCCACATCGGGCTCTGCATTCAACAAGAAGTCTACTTGATATTCTCTCTTTCTCTCCCTCTGCCCCTCCCCTGCCCCATACATGTACTCTAAGTAAAATAAAATAAATCTTTTTTTAAAAAAGAATTTTATCAGTAGTTGCTAGAAATATCAAGACAACAAAATTTCAGGAAATACCTTTTGATACTATTTAAGAATTATGTGAAGATGGAAGAATGGTACAGGGCAAGAGCATGGGACACTGGAATCAATTGGATTTGGGTTCTTTAATCCAGGTTTTATCACTTTGCCTCCTGGGATCTAGTCATTACCAATGATATGTTTGGTGGGTTTCCTATGTCAGGATGAAGAACCTCCCAGAAATAAAAGACTAACGTGAACCTTATAAGAGATTATTCCTATCACAAAATAAATACATCGGCACAATTGTGCATGTTTTGTTATTACTCCCAAAGCACTAAATTCTTTGGAGTAAATCACAGTCTAATTTACCAGATTCAGCTAAAATTGTATTTCTGACCATAACAACACTATACGCCACTGCTGTCAACAGCACCAGCTATTAGTCTCAGATATATTAACATTATAATAAATCTTTGAAGTAAATATTAGCACCCCCATTTTATAGATAAGGGAAGGCTCAGAAAAGTAAGCAACTTGCTCAGTGTCACACAACTAGTGAATGGTAAAGCTGGGACCTGCACTCAGGTCTGTTTGAATACACTGTGCCAGAGATGTGAGAATAGTGCTGTTTTACTAAAACTATGGCTTTGTGATATGCTCATCTATGGAAGGAGAGGGAGTAGAATGATAGCTGGTGGAAGAAAGAGGGAAAGCATACGTGGAGGAGAGAGGGTAAAAGAGAACACTGAGTCCTCTGGGAATGTGTAGTCTAATATTGCTTGGGCCTACAGTGCAAAGGATTATGGGAAATGTGGGATATGAAGCTGGATAGATAGGCAAGGGCCAAACCAGAAAGGCCTTAGAGAGTTCAGAATTTATTTTACTGAATAAATTTTTTATGGAAGCTTAAATTACCAAGGAAGTAATTGAGAAGATCTGCAAACATTTGATTAGATTTCCACTTAAAAAAAAAACCAGCCTATTTTTAAATAAAACATACAGCCAAATATATCATACACCAAACTCAGATATATCAGAGACCACCAACTACATTAACTCATGTTGCCAAGTTAGCTTCTCCTGCCATGTTTATGCAGATATTTGAAAATCATAGCTCTCTATCATGGCTCTTAAACTAGTAATATTTCTTTTTTTTTTTAAAGATTTTATTTATTTATTTGACAGACAGAGATCACAAGTAGGCAGGGAGGCAGGCAGAGAGAGAGGGGAGGAAGCAGGCTCCCTGCTGAGCAGAGAGCCCGATGTGGGGCTTGATCCCAGGACCCTGGGATCGTGACCCGAGCTGAAGGCAGAGGCTTTAACCCACTGAGCCACCCAGGCGCCCCGTAAACTAGTAATATTTCTAAAACTGTGTTGGCTGTAAGTTTCTGAGACCTCTCTATTGTTTGACAGTTTTACTTTTTAAGTCTATTCCTTTAGTGGTTACCCTCGATAATTTTGGGGGGAACTTTTTTTATGGAACATTTCAAACATATATAAAAGTAGATAAAGAAGTTATGAATAGTTATGGAAATACCTATATCTATCATCCAGCTTTTAACAATTGTCAAGCCATAGCCAATCTGTTTCATTTACATACTTAAATATTACATACTTAAATGGTTTTTTAATGCTGTATAGCAAATCATCACAAATTCGGTGACTTAAAACGACATCCTTCTTTCAGCCAACAGTTTTGTAGATCAGAAGTCCAGAAATGGTATGGCTGAGTTCTCTGATAAGAGTCTTCTGAGGCTAAAATCAAGGTATGAGGTAGGTGTGTTCCTCTCTGAAGGTTCGGGAAAGAATCCATCTCCAAGCTCATTCAGGTTACGGACTGAATTTGGTCCCACGGTTTTAGGACCGAAGTCCCCATCTCCTTGTTACTGTTAGCCAAGAAGCTCTCTGAGCTCTTAGAAGCAACCAGCATTCTTGGCCACATGGTCTCCTCCATCATCAAAGCCAGCAAAAGAGAATTTCCCTCACATTGAATCCTTCTCACACTTTGAATATCTTTCACCAGGAAAAAAACTAACCCCTTTTAAGGGCTCATCTGATCAGGTCAGTCTCATCCAGGATAATCTCTCTTTCTTAAAGGCAACTGATTTGGGACCTTAACCACATCTGTAAAGGCTTTTCACAGGAGCATCTATATTGTACTTGACTGAATAACTGGGAAAAGTTATGTGTACACCAAGTGGGACTCTTAGAGATGATCTTGGATTTCTTACCATGTTTGCTTTTGGTGCTGAATTAACATACCATTGCCTAAACCAAGATCATGAAGGTTTACTGTTTTCTTCCGAGAGGTTAATAGTTTTAACTCTTACATTTAGCCTTGTAGTCTATTTTGAGTTAATTTTTGTGTGGGTATGATGTAAAGGCCTTTAAAAAGCAAATCCCAGAAACCATAGCACTCATCTATAAATATTTCACTATATATCTCTAAAAGATAAGAATTCTTTTTAAATATTGTTCATTATTTTACTTCATAGTTAAATTGCAATACAAGAACTCTTTTTATTTTTATTTATTTATTTTTTAAAGATTTTATTTATTTATTTGACAGAGAGAGACACAGTGAGAGAGGGAACACAAGCAGGGGGAGTGGGAGAGGGAGAAGCAGGCTCCCCACTGAGCAAGGAGCCAGACCTGGGGCTCGATCCCAGGACCCTGGGATCACGACCTGAGCGGAAGGCAGATGCTTAATGTCTGAGCCACCCAGGCGTCCCTAAGAACTCTTTTTAAACCTAAATGCCACGTGTGGTTCAGGAAATTTAACAATTTTTTATATATCCAGTACATATCCACATTTCCAATTATTTCACAAATGTTACAAATGTGTTTGAATCAGTGTCCAGTAAAGGCCACACATTATAATTGGTTAATAATTCCTTTAAATTAAAAAAATCATCTTTTTCTTTCAATTTATTGAAGAATAAATATTTGACATGAATTCTTTTTTATTCTTAAAAAATATCTTTGTTATTATCCAAAATTTTTAATTCCCATCCAAATTTTTCGGATGTGATACAGAGCGAGCTAGAAAATAAACTGGATTACTTCATCCAAAAAAGTCATTTTGGGGGGATGTGAGTGGCTCAGTCGGTTAAGCCTCTGCCTTCAGCTCAGGTCATGATCTCAGGGTTCTGGAGTCCAGCCCCACATCAGGGTCCCTGCTCAGTGGGGAGTTTGCTTTGCCTTCTCCCTCTGCCCCTCCCCCTTGCTCCTGTTCTCTCTTTCAAATAAATAAAATATTTAAAAATAAATAAATAAAAGAGTCAGTTTATTGAAAGAAGTAGGCTAATGGTAAACACAGTTACCCAGAAATACATTCTGATTTATAAACTGATGACTTAAGAAGTTTTACATAGGGCATACATCGGTCCTAATATATTTTATTTTATTTTATTTTTTTGATAGTACATGTGTTTTTTAAAGGACTTGCTAATTTAGCTTCCCAACAGTGCCCCAGTATACTCACTGTGGAGACAGTTTTCAGTTAGTAGTTTAGGATCTACCAGACTGACCATGGAAGAGGGGGCCATGTGACGGTGGTCTGTTGTGTCCAAATGGAACTAAGGGGAATGGGGGTCCTGGTTTTCCTTTCTCCTTCTGTACTGCAAAGAGCAGAGACTGCTTCTCATCATACTCACATAGCCAAATTTCTTTTCTTTTTTTAAAATTGGGTGTATAGCTTACATACAGTAAACTTTACCCTTTTAGGTGTACAGTTCAGTGAATTTTGACAACCTTATCAGGATATAGAACAATTCCATATTCCAAAAATTTCATTTGTGTTCACTGTCTAAAACACATTCTTAACAAAATCTCAACCCTCCTGATATTCTTTGTTTTTAAATCCATGTCAATTTGGCAGAATCGTTACTGTTTTGACATCTAATACTTTAAAGATATGATCCTAAAGTAACCTATATACTGCATTTGAAAATTGGCCCAATTTCTTAATCATTGTAAATTATAAATATAGAAAGAGGATAATTTTTAAAGTTTAAACTTTATTCTAAAATAAATTATTGATAAAGGGAAGATTTAAATATAAACAATGAAACCATAAAAGCACAATAAAACACTATAGAGATGAACACTTTCAAAAACCTTGTAGTAATATAGAAAAGGCTTTTATACATGAAAACCCAGAAATTCTACAGAATAACTCTGTTAAACCCAACTTGATAAATATTAGCATTTCTGTATGGCAAAACCCCCCAACATAACATTTATAACCAACAGAAGGCTCATATCCATAATATATAAAGAATTTTTAAAGTTTTTTTTTTTTACTAAGTAATGTCTATGCCCAATGTGGGGCTTGAACTCATGATCCTGAGATCAAGAGTCACATGCTCTACAGACTGAGCCAGCCAGGTGCTCCAGGAGTACATAAAGAATTTTTACAAATTAATAAAAGATACAACCCAATAGAAAAAGTACAGGAGACTTAAGCAGGTACTTCACAAAATAGTGTATCCAAATGAGCAACAACAAGAGTAACAAGAAATGATGACAGGGTTTTCAGCTTCATCAACCATCAGGGAAATGCAAATGAAAGCCGTCACTAAATACCACAACATACTTACCAGAAAAGGCCAAGTTAATAAGACTGACGATGCCAAATACTGACAAAGAATGTGGAGAAACCAAAATCGCAGTTAACAACTGAGATTCAGTATACAACTGAAGCGAGCTTAAATTGATACAACTATTTGGAAGACACTGTAACAGTTATCTACCAAAGTAGAATATGCACATAACCCTTTGATCCAATCATTTGGTCTGTTACAATCAGAAATGTGTTGGTAAGTCCAAGAATATTCCTAGCAACACTATTCATAAGAGAGCACAGCTGGAAGCAACACAGATGTCCATCAACAGTAGAACAGCCAGATAAAGCGAACGGTAGGTTGTTCATTCAGCGGACTATTATACGACCCAGCATAAGTCAACAAAGTGCTGCTACATGCAACAACATGAACCAATCTCACCAACTTAAGATTGAACAAGAGAAGCAAACTAGGGACGCCTGGGTGGTTCAGTTGTTAAGCATCTGCCTTTGGTCCAGGTCATGATCCCAGTGTCCTGGGATCGAGCCCCGCATTGGGCTCCCTGCTCAGCGGGAAGCCTGTTTTCCCTCTCCCACTCCCCCTGCTTGTGTTCCCTCTGTTGCTGTGTCTGTCTCTGTCAAATAAATAAAACCTTTAAAAAAAAAAAAAAAAGAAAAGAAACTAAATTTAAGAATGCATATTGCCTGCAGTCAAAATTCCAAAAGAGTGTAAAAAGTCAGGATAGCGGTTCCTCCTGGGTGGGAGAGGGTGTAGACCTAGCGAGAAGAAACAAAGGGGGCTCTGGAATGCTGGGAGCGCCTTGCACCCCATGATGTACACTCAGGAGTTGTGAGTGTTTGGGTAGGTATATTATGCTTATGCTTCAGTAGAAATTTCTGGACACTGTACAAAAAGAAGTTGTTTATCAAACTTTATGTGTTTTAGACTTTTTCCCCTCAATGTACTCATGTTCCGCCCTGAGAAAAGATCAATTACATTTAAAGCATCATCAAAACCATTCCTCTGCAACCACAGCTTACCTAATTTCCCCTGTTCTTTCTCCTTCTCTTGTAGCTCATCAGTGAGCCTTCGGATCTCTTCCTGGGCCATCCCTAACTTCTCTGCTGCTTCTTCTCCATTTCTCTCCAGGCAGTTTTGTGAAGTTTTATCTTTTTCCAGATCTTCATTACGGGACTGAAATAAAAGTGTTGTTAGTAATAAAACAAAAATTAAATGTACTCTTATAACACTGCACTATTTCCCACAAGCATTTGAAAGCTAACAAAGAAAACCAGCAAACAATATTTCTTTTGTATGTATTTCTTTTATTAAGTGAAACCATGTAAAATTGGTGACATTTGATTTTTTTACCTATGAACATACAACTTCTTATAGTTCAACCTAATATATCTAAGAGTTTATGGTTATGTGATTATAAAAAATAGAAATGTTATCATAAAAGTGAGTAAAATCTGGCTAAAAAGAGAAAAAAACTCTTCATGTGTATGGTCCATTAAATACAGTTTACAAAATGTTTTCACATGGAATATTTCATTTAATGTCAAGGTATGCACACACCCAAATCATGTTTACAGCTCCTTTTCTGCAATTATCTTCAAAGCATTTTAAAAGTTAAGAAATTCAGTCTCAATTATATCTTGCTTTTGATCCCCCAAATATGTATTAATTTATATAATTATCATACAAATATTTCTAAAAGATAAGAAGACAACCAAAATACCATTTGCATAACAAAACCACTTCTAGCACATCGGTATATATCCTTGAAGTATTTTTTATTTGTATACATTTTCACATAGTCATAATCCCAATCTCTGTACTTCTCTTTTTCATTTAACATTATATGAGAAACATTCCCACAAAAATTGTACAGATTTTGTAATGATAATTTTTAAAGGCTATATAATGTTCTGTAGTGGGGTCACATGATTTATATAATCATTTAAACATTTGGTAGTTTCCAATTTTTGCTATTTAAAATAATACTATGATATACAGTTTTATCCTTATACATTTATCTTGGGTTACTTCCTGTGGTTAAATTCCTAGCATATACTTTATTTGCTGGATTTAGCACTTAATAACATTTCCCCACAGCAAAAAATTTAATTCCATGAAGAGAATTGGTTATACTTAAAATAATGTGCTACATATATTAAAGAACTATCCAAAATAAAGGACTCCAAACATATTTGGGAAGGATTATCCCAAAGTGATTTTTCAAAGGATGTAACACACACTGATTTTAAATTTTGATACATTCAAAAAAATCAGCTATTTATTTTTCTTCCCAAATCTTTGTGATGTATTTATACATTTATGCACAATTCTATACTCTTCACAGCATGGATTTATATTTTAATATATTCAAACAAAATACTTGTTAAAAGCTAATGTGTTAGAGGGGGGTCGGGAGAGGGTGGTGGGGTTATGGACATTGGGGAGGGTATGTGTTATGGTGAGTGCTGTGAAGTGTGTAAACCTGGCGATTCACAGACCTGTACCCCTGGGGCTAATAATACATTATATGTTTATATATTTAAAAGAAAGCTAATGTATAATTAGCTGCTATTATTAATTGAAGGATTCTTTTTTCTTTTCTTTTTTTTTTTTTTACCTCACTCAGAGTTTTTCCAGGCTGCCGCACAGGTACCTGATATTTCTCATGTTCTCTTTGCAGAGGCTGGTGAATTTGCTCAAATTTCTCCTAAATAAATAATGAGATAAATGAAACTTACATCAGTCAGTCTTCATAAAAGTCATTTAAATTTTTTTAAAAAGCAAAAAAAAAAAAAAGAAGAGCACAGTCCAACCCATTTTATGAGCTTAGGCAATGCATTTTTCAATGAGACAATATCACACCCAAGGGAATAAAAATTGGTTCCTATTGGGACAAAAAAAATCTTACTCTTTTTATGTACAAAGCATGATATGCCTACAGTACACAGAACTCTATGGTAGTGTTAAAATTTCATGGGGGAGTGATTGGGAAAAATTATCTAAAAAGTGTCATTATAGAGGCGATAATGGAAAATGATTGGCTAACACTGGCTAGCCAAACCTTGAGATTAAAACCCAACAGGGGCACCTGGGTGGCTCAGTGGGTTAGAGCCTCTGCCTTTGGCTCAGGTCATGGTCCCAGGGCCCTGGGATCAAGCCCTGCATTAGGCTCTCTGCTCCGCAGGGAGCCTGCTTCCCCCTCTCTTTGCCTGCCTCTCTGCCTACTTGTGATCTCTGTCTGTCAAATAAATAAATAAAATCTTAAAAAAACAAACAAACAACAAAACCCAACAAAGATAACAGAGGAAAGAAAAATCACAGGGCAATCTTCTTATTCATAAACATAGATTTTAAAAATCATAAACAGAATTTTATCAAAAATAATCTTAAAATATCTAGAAAGGGTAATATATCATGAACAAGTTGGATTTGTCCCAGCAATGCAACAACAGGTTTAACATTAGAAAAATAAATCAACAAAATTCTCTCATTAACAGATTCAAGTTCTAAATTATTTCATAATCAATGGCTACAAAAAAACAGTTTATAATATTCACCACTGGTTCCTAATAAAAGCTCTTAGCGAACTAGGAATAAGAGGGTAAATAATAAATAATAAATAAACACTACCATTTGAAACAAAACCTTCAGCAAACATCATACGTAATAGTGAATCACTAAATGCTTTCTCCAATATTAATTACAAGATGAAAAGCTAGATGATACTAATAATAATACTAACTTCAAGATAACAGTAAAGAGCCTAGCCAATATAAGGCAAGAAAAATAACTAAAAGGAATAAGGACTGAAAAGGAAGAAACAAAGGTATCATTATTCTCAGGTAATATCATTGTATAGGTAGAAAATATTTTAAATCTTCAAAAAAATTATTAGAATGAATAAGAGGGGTGCCTGTTTGGCTCAGTCAGTGGAGCACATAACTCTTGATCTCAGGGTTGTGAGTTTAAGCCCCACATTCAGTGTGGAGCCTACTTAAAAAAACAAATAAATAAAAATCAAGAGCAAAAATAAATTAAAAATATTTATTATTTATTTATCCTATAAATAAATATGTAAAATGAATAGGAAATTTTAGCAACAATGTTAAGTGTTGGTCAGTATATAAAATAATTATACTTTTAAATACCAGCAATAGATAGCTAGAAAATTAAATCCTTTTTAAAAAGATAGCTTAGGGGGACGCCTGGGTGGCTCAGTTGGTTGGGCGGCTACCTTCGGCTCAGGTCATGATCCCAGCATACTGGGATCGAGTCCCACATCGGGCTCCTTGCTCGGCAGGGAGCCTGCTTCTCCCTCTGCCTCTGCCTACCACTCTGTCTGCCTGTGCTCGCTCACTCTCTCTCTCTAACAAATAAATAAATAAATAAATAAAAATTTTAAAAGATAGCTTAGGGCCGCCTGGGTGGCTCAGTGGGTTAAAGCCGCTGCCTTCGGCTCGGGTCATGATCCCGGCGTGCTGGGATAGAGCCCCACATCCGGCTCTCTGCTCAGCGGGGAGCCTGCTTCCTCCCTTCTGTCTGCCTGCCTCTCTGCCTACTTGTGATCTGTCTGTCAAATAAATAAATAAAATCTTTAAAAAAAAATTAAAAAAATAAAAAGATAGCTTAATAGCATCCAAAAATATGAAATACCTAGGAATAAATGTTAACAACAAGAGTGTAAGATTTTGTGGGGAAAATCGTAAAACTTTACTTATATACATGAAAAAATACATGGATATTCTATGATCACAGATCACATCAATATTTTAAGATAGCAAATTCCTCTTTTTTTTAAAAAGATTTTA